>NC_062219.1:107095159-109595159 GCF_902686445.1 Sciurus carolinensis | reverse complement strand
CAATGGTCATGGTCCTTGACTCTTACCCGAAGGAAAAGAAAACTGATATGCATACCTGCATATGGATGTTTATAGCATAAACCAAGATGTCCTTCAGCAGGTGAAGAGATAAATAAGTATATAACATCCAGACAATGAAATGTTACCAGCAATTTAAAAAAAAAAAAAAAGGTATCAGGCTATGAAAAGACATGATGCAAACATAAAAGCATATTACTAAGTAAAATAGGACAATCTGAAAAGGACAAATACTGTATGTTTCCAACTACATGACATTCTGAAAAAGTCAAACTGTGTAGGCAGTAAAAAGATCTGTGGTTCCCAGTAATTAGAAGGAGAAAGGAATAAATAGGTAGGGCACAGAGGATTTTTACACCAGTGAAAGTAACATGTGAGATCATACTGGTAGATACGTCATCATACATTCATCAAACTGCAGAGGACATGTGCCACCAATAGTGAACTCTGATGTAATTCTAAACTTTGGGTGATAATGATGTAGGTGTGTGTCGCAGCACCTGGCTGGGATTTCACTGTTTTGTGGGAAAATCAAATAATATGCAGAGAAATTTCTACTTATAGACTAGACTGCATATTTGAAAGATAAGTGAGGAATGAAAAGTTGTAAAACAGCAAGGGTTCATTTGAAATAGGGTTGATTTTGTTCATATTATCTCAGTCTATTTTTATGTCTGAAGATTATAAAAATTTTCCCATCACAACTATTTTCACTAAAATCTCCTAGGATTTACTCCTTAATAATACATGGGGCTTTTTTAGCATTTTAGCTCTTTACCAAATACGATATAAGAATTTGAACTCTAATTCAAAGAGATAGAAAGGGGAAATTGAACCAAGAACGTAGGAATACACACAAACCTATAAAACATGATAATCAGCCTTTATTTTTAGTCTACATTTTCCAATAAGTTGATAATTTACATTATGCTCTTTGGTAGTTAATGCAAATCTTGAACTACCTTGTATAGCCATAATCAAAACTCATATAAATGTGGCTGTGTATAAGGATTCTATTTGGCAGAATGTGTTGACTTTTTTTTTAACCTCCCAAAATTATTTATTGAATTTGATTCCAGTATAATTTTCAAAATCCTTTCTCAAAAGCAGTCATAAGAGAAATGTCAATTTTATTAAAATTACAGAATTGGGTGCTGGGGATCGAATCCAGGGCCTTGTGCTTATGAGGCAAGCACGCTACCAACTGAGCTATATCCCCAGTCCTGTGTTGACATTTTATTAGTGGAAGGCTTAGGGTCAGGCAAGAGGGTAGAGGGCTCAGGGAATAGAAGGGGAAGTAGATAAAGGTTGTCTTAAAATGGTAATGGACCAGCAATGTCTGAATATCTTCCTTGAATCTGTCTTAACATTTTTTGTAGATATTAGTGGGAAAAAACAACAACCACAACAAAGCACATGTTATAACTCTTTTTTTCTGTATATTATGTTTAGACATCTTAAAAAACCTTTCTGAGTATTGAGAGACTGCCCTTACCAGTCTAGGCAAATCTCAGATAAAAATGGCTCTTGGAAATAAAAAAGAGTTCAACTAGATGCATGTTTTTGATAGCAGACTATTCAACCCAGAGCCATACTCTGTTCCCCTGAGTGTCTCCTGTGTCTCCTCTTATAGCCACACTTGACTGACCATCTCATAAAAGCATATAAAACAGAGAAAGGATAGAAATAATGACAGTAATAGGCAACATTTACGGATTGTTATCATGTATCAAGAATTATGCATAATACTTTATACATTATCTAATTTTAGTTTTATATATTCTATATAAGCTCTTTAAGAAGCAAATTAATTATATAGTTGATAAATGATATACCCCATATAATAAAATTATAATATCAATATGCATTCTATATTATTAACTCATGGAGGCACAATTAACATTTTAAATACACTTTATATTAAGATTAATGAAAATTACAATGTATTCATCAAAAAACATGAAAAAAATTGTAAATTGAAAAGTAGACAACAAATTGCTTGATACTGTTTTATAAAGTCCTACATGTTCATATATTTTATATACTCCACTTGTTTTACATGTGTGGTTTCCAAACTGATTCATGGTCTGTGTAAAACACACCTAAATACTAAAATTAGAAAGTTTATCATGGTTGAGAGTTTTTGAGGATATATAACATTTAAAAAATCTCCTAATCCCCAAAAACTACTCCACAAAATTGTAAAATAAAGAACAATTTGAACACTGCATAAGTAATTAAGTAGAATATTATGTGTGCATTACAGATAATCATTAAGAGACTGTAGACAAAAAGAAATCTCACACTTTTCTAAAATACAGTGCAGACATGTCCTGAAAATAAATGATAATTGGACCTCACGTGAGGGGATTTGACAGTATCCCCTTTCATATTTTATTCATTCTAATTTGATTGGTAATTGGGGTGGCTGTCTGTGTTAGGTTGTACTTAAAAGAAAAATAAAACTTATTGTATTTTTTTGGAGAGAAGATAGTTTTGCAAGATAGAGTCAGGTACTCACTGAAAATAAGCTTCTATCCTACACAGAAACAGATAGGGAAAATATCTCCCTTGATGATCACATTTCAAAGATGACTCCTAGGTCCTTCAAAACATCCTGGGTCTTTAAGTGGTAAGAGGTTAATCTTGGCTGTCGACTTGACTGGATTTGAGATGCTTAGAGAATTGGTAAAGCACACATCTGGTGTGTCTGTAAGGCTGTTTCAAGGGAAGATTAGCACATGGGTGAGTACTCTGAGTTGGGAAGACCCATGTTGAACGTGGGCAGCACCATCCAATAGGGTGAGGGCCCAGAAGGGACAAAGAATGGAAGAAGGGGAAGCTCTTACTCCCACATGCTCCTGAGCTGTTACTACATGTTCTATATGGATGGACCAGAACTGCTCCTATATAAGCACAGCAAAAAAAGATTGATATTTTTTATACATGGCTTTCAATTGAAAGTATTGATATACTACAGCAGTTACCCAGGTAACACTACTTAAAGGAACATTTTTCTGTCAGAGGAGAGAATATAGAAAAAGAGAAAAGACTTTGTCTTTCCCCTACTAGAACTGTGTTCAAGAGTCCCAGATACAAGAATTACAGAAATTTAGATAGTTACAGCTATATTGTGGCCTCTGGGTCAAATAAAACTCCCCACCATCCCTATTCTGGGACGGCGCTATTTGTTCAATTTTAAAGATCAGGGATTGGTAGAACTCTACGTCAGGAAAAGACTTTAGTAAGGAAATTATAAAGAAGAATATGTGTATTCCTTTTTCCTTCTGTAGACATGTAGGCATGTACATTTCTATTTGCTTGGAGATGCAAGCTCCAGGTAAGGAAAGATTTTTTCTTCTTCTCATAATCCTTTGATGCGAACCAAACCTGATCACCACATACCCATTATAATATAATACATGCAATATGCACCTATGCACCATGTTACTTTCATTAAATCTGGAAAATTTTGGATTCCAAACTATGGACTTGTAATTCAATTGAGAGATTAGGGGAGGGAAAGAAAATAAAACCTGCGTATATTTTTAAGTAAGAAATTTAAGGGGATTTGGAAGACAGCAGATTAGAGGAAGCTGTGCCCTCCCACTGCTCCTCAGCTCCAGAAGCAAGCAGGAGTATCACAGCTCAGTGAGTTGGGTGGCTGAGGAGATTCACTGAAATCCAACACTGGACAGTAAAATAATCATAGAGACACAAAGCCAAAAGCTTTGAACATGAACTAAGAGATATGTTAGAGACACAACATATTGGTTAGTGGCAGCAGGGGCAGCAGCACCAGCCCCCAGCAAGGAGGGGGTCAAGGGGAGGAGAATGAGAGGAAATCACCCAAAAAAAATCAGCTTGGGGAAACCTGTGGAATAGAGAGGGAGGCTGATCTTAAATGACTCACAAGGGCGAGCAAGTTGATGATCTGAGAGTGATCACAATCACTTGGCCAACAAGCAGAGAGTCGTGGCAGGAACCAACTGCAAGTGGCAAAGTTGCAGTCAGCAGAGGCAGGACTTTCGGGGGCTCATAAAGGGCACTGCCAGCCTGACCCAGCAGTTTCCTGTGGTCCCGAATGTGCCTGGACCACCGTGACTGAAACAGATGCAAAGAGGATTGTGCCTGAGATGGTCCAGGCTGGGGATACTGAGGGGAGAGAGTCCCCTTTGTTGCTGGAGAAAGAGACCAGAAACTGGTCAGACAGGTGTATTCCTGGTCTGATCCTGGTAATTCACATCCATGACCAGTGAAGAGCTTGGAATTTGGAGGACATCCCTGAGACCCAGATATCCAGCAGGAGTCAGCATTTGCCTAGCAACAGGGAGCACCGATCCAAAATCAAATGCCTTCCAAAGTTCCAAAATACAGCCAGAATTATATCCCAGCTACTGGAACGTCCCATTTGGAACTCTGTATCAGCCCTGTTCTGTGAATACATCAGTTGCTGGTACTCCACAGTCTACCCTATCCTATACTGTTACACAGAAAGCTGAGAGCTACTACAGCCAGCTTTGGCTCCAGGTCATAATGGTTAGCAGCTTGGTGAGAAATACAAGGAAGTCAGATTTAACAACCTGCAGTCCTTGATCAAAGGGTTACAGAGCTCAAAAAGAATAACACAACAGCATAAGCAATATACATCTATCCTCACCAACAATTGTGACAGTTTACTGGAGATGAGTCCTTTATTTCTCATTAAGAAATTTTATCTATAAAACATTTGGGACTCAATCTAACAAATAAGGTGAAAGACCTCTACAATGAAAACTACAGAATACTAAAGAAAAAAATTGAAGAAGACCTTAAGAGATGGAAAGATCCCCATGTTCTTGGATACACAGAGTTAATATTGTCAGAAGGGCCGTACTACCAAAAGCACTACACAGATTTAATGCAATTCCTACTAAGGTTCCAATGACGTTCTTCAGAGAAATAGAAAAAGCAGTCATGAAATTAATTTGGAAAAATAAAAGACCAAGAATAGCCAAAGTGATCCTTGGCAAGAAAAGCAAAGCAGAAGCATCACAATACCAGACCCTGAGTTATACTACAGAGCTACAGTAGCAAAAAGAGCATGGCATTGGCACCAAAAAAGACATGAAGACAAATGATACAGAGTGGAAGACACAGGGACAAACCCACATAAATACAATTATCTCACACCAGACAAGGGTGCCAAAAGTATACATTGGAGAAAAGAAAGACTCTTCAACAAATTGTGCTGAGGGAAAGTGGAAATTCATATGTAATAAAATGAAAAATTAGACCCCTATCTCTTACCCTACACAAAACTAAGCTCCAAGTGGATCAAGGACCTAGGCATTAAGCCAGAGACCCTATTCATGTCAGCTTAGGAATCGAATGCCTCAACAAGACTCCTAAAGCACAAGAAGTGAAATCAAGTGTTGATAAATGGAATTGTATCAAACTAAAAAGCTTTTTCGCAGCAAAGGAAACAATCAAGAACTTAAAGAAAGAGCCTACAGAATGGGAGAAAATTATTGCCACTGGTACCTTGAATAGATTTTTAATCTCCAGGATATATAAAGAACTCAAAAAACTTAACACACACACACACACACACACACACACATACACACACAAAACAAATAACCCAATCAATAAATGGGCAAAGGTATGGAAGAGAAACAGAAGAAGAAATATGAATGGCTAACAAATATATGAAAAAATGTTCAACATCTCTAGCAATTAGAGAAATGCAAATTAAAACTACACTGGAATTTCATCTCACTCTAGTCAGAATGGCAATTATCAAGAATACAAGGACAATAAATGTTGGTGAGGATTTGGGGAAAAAGGAACACTCATACATTGCTGGTAGGACTGCAATTTGTTGCAACCACTCTGGAAAGCAGTATGGATATTTCTCAGAAAACTCAGAATGGAACCACCATTTGACCCAGTTATCACACTCCTTGGCATATACCCAAAGGATTTAAAATCAGCATACTACAGTGATGCATCCACATCAATGTTCATAGTAGCTCAATTCAGAATTGCTAAGCTATGGAACCAACCTAGGTGCCCTTCAACAGATGAATGGATAAAGAAAATGTGGTACATATACACAATGGAATATTACTCAAATGAAATTATGGCATTTGTCAGTAAACAGATGGAACTGGAGGTTATCATGTTAAGTAAAATAAGTCAATCCCAAAATATCAAAGGTCAAATGTTCTCTCTGATATGCAGATACTAACACACAATAAGTGAGGGATAGAAGTTCATTGGATTAGACAAAGGAGAATGAAGGAAAGGGAGGGTGGATGGGAAAAGGAAAGATAGTAGAATGAATCAGCAAACTTTCCTTTGCTACGAATACATGACCAGTGTAACTCCACATCATGTACAACCACAAGAATGGGAAGTTATACTTGATGTAAGTAGGATATGTCAAAATACATTCCACTATTATGTATAACTAAAAAGAATAAATTTAAAAATAAAAAAGAACTTTTTTCTTATTTTCCTCCCTTTTTTATTTTTATTTTAATTTACTTTATCTTCTTTAATTCTTTTCCATTCTGTGTGATTGTGTGTGTGTGTGTGTGTGTGTGTGCGTGCATGCACGCGCACACAGGTGCGCATATTATTGCTGTGCTGATAGGTTTAAAAATACTTATATATATATTTTTTCCTATTGTTTTTAATTTTAATTGCCCTCTTCTTTAGTTGGTTGTTATCTGGCCTTGCTTTGACTTTAGTGGGATAAAATTTTATGTGAGTTTGATTTGGTTTGATTTTTGTTTGTTTGCTTGTACCTTTGCTTTTGTTCTTTTTATTATGACTTCTTCCCTTTCTTCCCTTTCTAGTAGCCAAATTTCCTTATTCCCTCTTCCCCTCTCTATTTACTTTGTTACTTTTAGTTATTTTTTATTCCTCCTACTTTATAGCCATTACCAGCTACCTCTCTCCTGATTCTTCTCTATTCATTTTTAAAATATTGCAAACTTTCTCTTGCCTTCCCACCATATTTTCTCTTCACTTAAGAAACTGTAATTCCAATATCTGATAGAACTATTTAGTCTTATAATTCCTACCCCATTCATGTTGTTGTAGTTATTAATATCGTGGACAACCTAAATGACATCTTCTCTTCAGTGTCTGACCTAGTTCATGGCAATTTGTTGCTGGTACTGAGGTTAAATGCTGACCCCACCATTCCTCTTCAGGTGATAATTAGTGTTATAGATGCCATAGTAGGAAATGGACATTTATTTTAAGGTTGTACATTGTAGGCTACCACATTGCTATTTCTAGATCCCCCTTTCTCTAAGAGAAGTGATTAGGACACTACAAGTTCATGAGTTCACAGGGTAGATATTCTGCTGCTGAGCTACACTCACAGCTCAGCCAAGTAACAGCAAACCTCACTCCACATGCAAACCAGCCCCACTCAAGCTCCAACAATACTTCGACACATAGATTAGGGGAGACAAAATCCCCAAGCCAATGAACAGGCCACAAGTAGAAACAGCTAGAGGGGCACCTCAGGTCCTACTCCTGGACATCTATTCATACAGCAAATAAAAGAGAGAAGTCCCTAGAAAAAATAATAATAAGTACACACCAAAGGAAATGTCCATAAAAAAGGAAGGAAAATCCATCTCAACAGATGTGCAAGTATAAGAATTCTGAAAACATGAAGAAACAGACAAACAGGATTTCCCCCTCTAGTTATAATTCTAAGTAAATTAACCCACAGATATAGAACAGGGTGAAATTCCAGAGAGAGACTCTAAAAAAATGATTATTAAAATGTTCAATGATTCTGAAAGCAGTATGGGGATTTCTCAGAAAACGTGGAATGGAACCACCATTTGACCCAGTTATCCACTCCTCAGTTTATGCCGAAAGGACTTAAAATTAGCATACTACAGTGATGCAACCACATCAGTGTTTACAGCAGCTGAATTCACAATAGTTAGATTGTGGAACCAACCTAGATGCCCTTCAACAAATGAATGGATAAAGAAACTGTGATATATATCCACACACACACACACACACACACACACACACACAATGGAATATTTTATATATATACATATATACATATACATATATATATACAAACACACATGATGGAATATTACTCAACTTTAAAGATGAATGAAATTATAGCTTTTGCTGGTAAATGGATGGAGTTAGAGAATATTATACTAAGTGAAATAAGCCAAACCCCAAAATTCAAAGGCCAAATGTTTTCTCTGATATGCAGAAGCTAATTCACACTAAGGTGCAGGGAATAGGGAAGAATAGAGTTACTTTACCTTAGGTAGAGGGGAATGAAGGGAGAGGAAGAGGCAGGCATGGGGGTAGGAAGGCTAGTAGAGTAAAACAGACTATTACCTTGTGTACATATATGACTGCATGACCAATGTGATCCTACAATATGTACAATCAGAAAAATGAGAAATTACACTCCATTTATGTTTGATTTATCAAAATGTATAAATGCATTCTACTGTCATGTACAACTAATTAGAACAAATAAAAAAATTAATTAAAAAAACAGGAGGACCAGTGAAATAGAAGACACAGAGATAAATCCACAGTCACAGTCATCTGATACTTGACAAAGGTACTAAAAACATATGTTGGAGAAAAATAGCCTTTTTAACAGATGGTGCTTGGAAAACTTGCTATCCATAGGTAGAAGAATGAAACTAGATAGGCTCAAGTTTCCAAAGACTTAGGAATTTGACCAGAAACACTGCAACTTATAGAAGAAAACATAGGTCAATGCTCTAACATATTGGCACAGGTATTGACTTCCTTAAAAAGACCCCTAAGCTCAAGTTCAAGAAATAAAACCAAGAATCAATAATGGCATCAAGTTACAAAGCTTCTGCACAGCAAAGGAAATGATTACAAGAGTGAAGACAGAGCCTACAGAATGGGAGAGAGAAATCTTTGCCAGCTATTCCTCCAACTGGAGATTTATATCCAGAATATATAAAGAACTCAAAAAACTTAATGCCACAAAAATAAATAATCCAATCAATAAAGGGACAAAAGAACGAAACAGATATTTCTCAAAAGAAGAAATACCAATAACCAACAATTACATGAAAACATTTTCAACATCCCTGGCGATCAGGAAAATGAAAAGCAAAACTACACCAAGATTTCATCTCACTCTAGTCTGAATGGCAATTATCAAGAATACAGATTTTAACAAATACTGGCAAGGATGTGAGGGAAAAAGTACACTCATACATTGTTAGTGGGTCCTCAAATTAGTACAACCACTCTGGAAAGCAGTATGGAAATTCCTTAGAAAACTAGGAATAGAACCACCATATGACTCAGCTATCCCACTCGTTGGTATTTACCCAAAAGAACTAAAATCAGCATATTATAGTGATACAGCCACATCAATGTTCATAGCAGCACAATTCAATATATCCATGTTATGGAACCAGCTTAGGTCGCTCAATAGGTGAATGGATTAAGAAAATGTTACTTATGTACACAACAGAGTTTTACTGTCATAAAAATTAATGAAATTCTGACTTTTTCCATTAAATGAATGGAACTGGAAAACATCCTGCTAAGTGAAATCAGCAAGACTCACAGAATCAAGGACCAAATGGGTCCTCTCTTGTAGAAGCTAGAACGAGTTAAGGGCATAAAATATGGGTGGGGCAGATCTCATGATAATAGAGGGACAATCAGTATGGTGGAGGAAGAAGATTGAGGAGGAGGGAAGAGGGATGGGAAAGGGGAGAAAATGCAGAATGAATTTGACAAAATTAAGTTATGTATATATATAAATACACCACAGTGAATTTCACCTTTGGGTATATTTATAAAGCACCAATTAAAAAAAACAATAAATAGAACAAAGATCAGTAGACTAGAGGAGAAGGAATTGCAGAAGGAAAGAGGAAGCACTAGGGACTGAATTGGAGCAAATTAAATTCCATGTATGTATGATTATGTTCAAATGAATATTATTTTTTAATAATACTTTTTTTTGTACTGCGGGCTGAATCCAGGGGTACTTTATCACTGAGCCATATCCCCAGTCCTTTTTTATTTTTATTGTGAAACAGGGCTCACTAAATTGCTAAGACTGGCCTTGAACTCGTGATCCTTCTGCCTGAGCCTCCTAAGTCACTCAGATTACGGACATGTACCACCATATCCAGCCTGAACTCTACTGTTATGTGTAACTATAAGGCACTAAGAAAGCATTTTAAAAAGAAAAATAATAATAATAGAAGGGAGATAATAGAGTAGAGCAAGTATATCAGAGGGAGGGAGGAAGAAAAGGGGGAGGTAAAGGGGAATAAGACTGATCAAATTTTGTGATGTGTATGTACACATATGGCATAAAGAATACCACTAGAATGTATGATTATAATGCACCAATAAAAATGTTTTAAAAAGAGAATTATGAAAATCATAATCTCTCTAGGACTCTTTTCACCATTTGGAAAAAACGGGAGTTGGCTAAGATACTCTCTAAAATACTTGATTGTAACTAAATTATAGGATTCTACCTGATCAATTTATATCCTGAAACACATCACAAAATATGTTGAACTTTGAATTATGTTGATTTTCTATAAAATTATAGGTATTTACTTTGCCAATTGTGCTAGTCAGTTTTCTGTCGCTATGATGAAATAGCCAAGATAATTAAGTTATAAAGAGAAAATGTTTATTTTGACTCAGTCTTGGAGGTTCAGTCCAAGATTGGGTGAAACCATTACTTTGAGCCTCACGTGGGCATGCAGGATGGCAATGGTGGGGAATGTATGGCACAGCAAATTGTTCATTCACACTTAGGATGCAGAAAAAGAAAAAAGGAAGAGACCAGGATCCCACAATCTCCTTCCTGGCCACACATCAAGTGACATACCTCCCACTAGGCTCCACATCCTAACAGTTCTATCACCTCCCAATAGTGCCACCCTGGGGACCAAGTTCTTAAAACATGGGCATTCAGGGGATAATTAAGATCCAAACTATAGACCAGTAATCCGTGTATTAGATTATTAAATGTGTTCTCAAGTATGAAAATGAGCTGGAGTTTAGTACTTGCTGTGCCAAACACAGTAGATATGCCTTCCATAATGGTCCTGTGGATATTGGGATGAGAAAGGACAAATGCAAGTGTCCAAAATGCAACCTGAAAAAGAAAAACAAATGTCAAAATTACAGACTTCTTTAAGGTAAACAAAAACATAATTACTGTTAGTGACAAACAAAAAAAATAGTATAATGTCTAAACTAACCTTAAAAGCATGTTAGAGAAGAGAATCTTTGAAAATGACAAGATTTTATGAACAGGAGAGATGTCATATAACTTTTAGATGTCAAACTTATAGATTTATTCTGTCACTAGGGCTTAACTGTTGTTTATATAGATTGAAATAACTTCACTAAAAATAGAAAAAGTAAAATGCCTTTTTACTAATAAGCAACAAAATATTATAAAGGCATGTATTAAATATTCAGAAACAAGAAATCATGACATTTAAGAATGTTAATAGAAAACAAAAACGTTTTTCAAGATTTAATGTCCCTAAAATACAAACGGATTAGCAAATTTTACTTTTTTCAGGCAAAACAGTAATTTTAAACAAGCCCAGGAATCCAAATGCACAAGCTCATAAACTAAATTATGATGGTGCTCTACATGAAGCATCAAATCATTTCACACCTGAATACAGTGGAATACAGCATATTTGCAAATGATCGATTGACTGATGGAAATCATTTCGTGTCCTTACCAAATATGATATCATAAGACAAAATCACATTCTATGCATCTTAAAATTTAACTTCTTACTCTGATAGATGTTTTTGTTTCCATTCTTAGGTTATACAATAATGGAAACTTGTCCAAAATCATTAAAAGAAGCATGGGTTTCCCTTTCAGTTTCTATATTTCTATAAATATTCATTGTAAAAGAAAGGAAAATTAGTCCTGAAAGGACTCAGGCACAATGGTGTGTACCATCAACCTTCTTGTCTTTTTCGGAAGTAATTATGCACCTTGAAATCATCCCAATACTCCCCGGTGTGGTCAAAAGAGGAAGAGCAATCATCTGACAGGAAATGCTCAAAGGAATCAAGTGCAATACTGCTGAGGTTTCCCCCTGGGTGACATTAAATTGATAGTGCAGTGATTAAACGTGTGTCCATAGTACTGTTTACATGAACAAGATAAACAGGAGAACCTATGCCCCTGCAAGCTTTCTGGGGTGCAGTTCAGATTAGGAAAGCTTTACCCAGTTCATTCTCACAGATGGAAAAAGAGATGCTCAGAGTTCTCTTTTCCTGTCTCTACACTCAGGCCTTTTCTCCCATTACCTGTAGATGGAAGTACTGAATCCCTGAATTTAATTAATAACCACTCAGAGAGGATCAGCAAGATAGCTGAATAAGAGGCACCCTGCATTCCTCTACCCCCCACAAAGAAGAACCAGCGAAACAGGTGTGTAGCTGTGTAGGTGAGTGACCACAGGAGATTAGGAGAGTCCTGGAATCCAACAGTAGAAAAACAGAAACCTTATAAAATCCAGACATTTGAGACAATGGCATAGTAAGAGAAGCAAATTATATCCCAGCACCTGTTGATCCCACTCCACAGCCAAGGGAGGGGGAGTCTCCCCTCCACAGGGTAAATATAAAAGAGGGTTCCTACCAAACTCTATCAGTGCAGATACTGGTAAACCTAGCTACTAGAGAGTTTTACAACCCTATGGGTTTTATAGCCTGAATAGATAAGAATCCTGAAATCTGCATGGTACTGAGGCTTTGGGAAAGGAATTCACTTTATCTCCTAGTGAACACTTAAGAGTGCTACAGCCAGGAGCCATCTAGAGAAGGGATCTAGTGTCTGACTCTGGACAACTCCAGGGTCAGAAGCCTCTCTATATTTCCATCTCTGGTGTGCCACAGCCATTCCACGGCACTGGCTCCACAGGTAGATGCCTCACAAAACAAACTAGGCTTAGCAGAATGACTCCGAACAAACCTGCCTAGAGCACCACACTGGTGTTCAACACTGATAGTAAAGTGGAAACTGCCCTCAAGAACCTGAGGGTTAGGGAACCAGCCTTCTTCTGAGACTGCAGGTGTGGCTAGTCACATGTGGTTTCATACATGACTGGGACTGAAGGCAACATGGTTCCCACTACCCTCTCCTAGCACTGTGCATAGGCACCTGTCCCTAACAAGGCAAAGAACCTCTGGTTCCACTGCTCTCCTACCCACAGAGGTATGCTGGGGCAGTCTGCAGCAACACCACTGAGGCTCCAGCTCCTGCCCCATCCTCAAGGCACACAACATAGAAGATCTGGAGAAAAAGTTTGCCTAGCATTAGCTGCATTCAGCTCTAAGGCCTGTGAGCATCTCAGCTGAAAAGAATTTTGTATAGCTCCAGCCTTGACCTATTCTTGCTTGATCCCTGGTGGATGAAAGAATTGGCAGGGGGAGAAAAGGCCCCATGCCCAGGCATGCACAGCTGGGGGAATATGAGGTTACACTCTTGAGCAGGCATGCCCACAGTAGCCTCGGAAAAGAACAATGCAACTTATGTTGTCACGACACTTATTTCGGTTCCCTAAACTGGTTGTTCTCTTGTTCGATCACTCATTGCTGGCAAGAGTGGGTGTGAATGTCACAGGGGGTAGCCTCTGTATTCCTGTCCCTGCCTCTCCCTGTACAGCATTTGAATCTGCATCAGTGTCTTACCAGAGGAAAAGTGTTTCAGGCCCTCACCACTACTGAAGTAGTCAATACCAGAGACCCTTTCAATCAACTCAGTCAATTTCAACAGGGCCTGTGGAAACCCCCAGCAACTGATAGGGCCACAAATCCCACTACAGGAATAACCAGAGTAAACTCTGCCCACTCTGCTGCCAACACCACACCTGCTTAAATTGCTAGAGTGTCTCCATGCTTGTATGAGTGGTAGAGACAGTAGGTCTCTCCAACTCCTGTATTAACCAAACAAAGATAAGGAAGCTCCAGGAGATTATACTATAGTGGCCCGCTACAACTAAACTCAACATTGCATAATAAACCATTATCTCAAGAAGCATCTGCAAAAGAAAACCACTTATTATGAAAACCAATCCATAAAAGTTGCAGAGCTATCAATTCCACCAGATGCATAAATCTCAATTTGGGAACACAGAAAATATGCAAAACTAAAGTGTATAATTCCTCCTAAAGATCATAACTGTCTAGAAACAGATTCCAAAGATATCGAAGTAGATGAAATGCCTGATAAAGAATTCAAAAGAATGATTTTTAAAAGTTCATTGAGAACCAAGAGACTACAGATAGTTATATGGAATTAGGTAGACATTTCAAGATACAAACAATAAATTCAACAGAGATAGATATTTTGAAAAAGAAATGATCAAATCTTGGAAATGAAGAGCTCAATAAAAGTCAGATAAAAAAACTCAGGTAAGGGGTTGGTGGTATAGTTCAGTAGGACAGTGTTTGCCTAGGGCATAAGACACTGGATTAAAATCCTAGAACTAGGAAATAATAGTAATAATAATAATTAAAAGCATAAATTAAAAATTAATTGAAAGCCTCAACTATGACCAGATCAAGTATAATTTAAGATAGGTCTTTTGCAATATCACATGCAGACAGAAATAAGGAAAAATATATAAACGAATGAAGAAAGCTTTCTAGATATTTGGGACACTAAAAAAGATCAACACCCACATCATGGGCATAATCGAAGAGGGAAAAATAACGGTTAATGGCATAGAAAGTCTATTTAATGAAACAACAGAGTATTTCCCTAATTTGGGGAAAGAATTGGACATCCAGATACTGGAGGGCTTATGGAACCCCAAATAGACATGACCAGAAAAAAAATTCTCACCATAATGTACTATACTCAAACTGTCAAATGTGCAGAACAAAGAATTTTAAAATACTCAAGAGAAAAGCACCAAGTCACATTTAAGAGCAATGCCACAAGTTTAACAACAGATTTCCTGGAAGAAGTTCTACAGACCAGGAAGGAATGGAATGATTAATTTAAGTTCCATGAAAACAAACAAACAAACAAAAGAAAACCCTACAAATTGAGACTACTATACCAGCTAATGCTATCCATTAGAATGGAAGAAGAAATAAAGACCTTCCAAGATAAGCAAAGCTAAAGGAATTCATAACTACCAAATCATGAATCTTCTAGAAAAAAGATACTTAAGGGAGTTCTATACCTGAAAGTAGAAGAAAAATAGCTACAATCATGATAGCATGTAAAAGTATAAATCCCACTAGAAGAATAGATACATAAATGAGAAATAGAAGAGAATAAAATGTTATCATTATATATGAGGTGTCCTCCCAAAGTTCCTATGTTAATACAGGAATATGCATTATGAGAGCTATAACCTCATCATTTTGTTCTAATATGAATGGAATAACTGAGTGATAACTGTACGCAGGTGGGGCATGCTAGATAGAGGAGGTGGATCCCTGGGAGCAGGCCCCGGAAGGAGTCACCTTCTGTGTGGTCCCCTTTCTCCCACCTCTCTCTGCCTCCTGGTTGCCATGGTTGGAGCAGGACTCCTCTACCATCTCCTTCTGCCATGATATTCTTCCTTGGGTTCAAGCAATGGAGATTGCCCACCATGGACTAAAACTCTCACATCATGAGCCAAAATTAACTTTTTTATCCTCGAAGTTGTCCTTTTCAGGTGTTTTGTTCCCAGAAACAAAACGTTGATTAACAAAGTTATCAATGTAGTAAACCATCAAATCACAAAGATTCATGAGAGGAAAAAATAAAGACTATTCAATAAAACTAGAAGAAAATCAACAAAATGACAGTCATAGTAATAACTCTGAACTTAAAATAAGTAGACTGAATAAATGGAATGAAAAAATAAGACCTGGGCTGGGGATGCAGTTCATTGGTACATTGAGAGCTTTGCATGTTCAATCTCCAGCATTATAAAGATAAATAAATAAATTAAAATGAAAAATAAAAAACAAGCCCCAATAGTATGCTACCCACAAGAAAGTAATTTTATCAATAAAGATGCACACAGACTGAAAGTGAAAGGATGTCAAATGATATCCCAAGCAAATGGAAACATCAAGTGAGCAGGAGTAGCTATACTTTTATTTGACAGAATAGACTTTAAGAGAAAAACAGTAAAAAGAGAAAAAGTCCTGTGAAAAAAACCCAACACAATACAAACAAACAAAACAAAAATCCTACAAACTAAGACTACTATACCAGATAAGGCTATCCATCAGGATGGAAGAAGAAATAAAGACCTGTGTAATGTTCAAGGAAATATAACGATTATAATCCTATATGCATATAATGTTGGAGCACTCAATTTAAAAAAGCAAACACTACTTGACCGGAAGAGATAGGCTCTAATACAATAAACATGAGGGATTTTTATATCCCACTCTCACCAATGTATAGACCATACAGACAAAAAGTTAACAAAGGAATGAGACTTAAAGTATACTACAGATCAAATGGGCTTAATGGAAATTTACAGAACATTCCATTTAACATTAACAGACTATATATTCTTTTCATCAGCACATGGAGCATTTTCTAGAATAGATTATACATTAGGCTACAAGATAAGTCTTAAGAAATTTTCAAAAAATGAAATCATATCCCATATATTTTCTGATGACAATGGAATAAAACTAGAGGTCATTAGAAAGAGAAACTTTAGAAATTATTCAAATACATAAACAAGACACCTTTGAACAGTGGGTCACTGAGGAAGTCAGAAGGAAAATTTAAAAATTTCTTGCAACAAAAGAAAATGAAAATACCATACCATAACATGTGGGACACAATGAAAGCAGTACTAATAGAGAAATTTATATCATTGAGTGCCTAATCCAAAGAACAGAAAGATACCAAATAAACAACCTAATGATGCATCACAAGTTCTTAAAAAAGTAAGAATATACTAAACTGAAACTTAGTATAAGCAAAGAAATAATAAAGATTATAGCAAAAATAAATCAAAACTATGAATCTAAAACTATGGTACAAAGGATCAATGAAATACAGAGTTGTTTCATTGAAAAGATAACAAAATGTAATCCCTTTTAGCAAGACTAACGATGAGAGAGAGGGAAGACCCAAACAAATAAAACTTGAGATGAAAAAGGAGACATTACAGCCAGGTGTGGCAGCACACATCTGTAATCCCAACTACGTGGGACGCTGAGGCAGGAGAATTAAAAGTTTGAGGCCAATCTTGGCAATTTAATGAGACCCTGTCTCAAAATAAACAGGATTGGATATGGAGCACAGTGGTAAAGCACCCCTGGGTTCGATCCTCAATATGGCAAAAAGGAAAAAGGAAAAGGAGACATTAAATATGTCTCCATACATAGAACTCAAATTAGTTTAAAAAACTACATGCTAATAAATTGGAATGGAAACTAGAAGAAATGTACAAATTTCTGGACAATTATAAACTACCAAAATTAAACCAAGGGGATATAAAATCCTGAATAGACCAATAATAAGTAATGAGATGGAATCAATTGTGGTGACTTGGATCATGGTCTCTGACTGCCTTACCACAGGAGACTGCACTTGCACTGGGAACTTTCTGTGCAAAGAGGCAGGTCAAAGATTGCCCAGTTGCTATGATGACGCCCTGCTTAAGGAGGTTCTGTGCAAGGTACAGGACTATCAGTTTTGATCCTGATTTCAGACACCAGTTGCTAGGGACAGAGAATTTTGAGTGCATCTAGATAATTATAATTGCTTGCCAGTACTCTGACCTTCAGCCTGCCTGCTGTGAAGAAACTTTCTCACAGAAAACCCTTTTGAAGATAAAACCTATATAATAAATGTGCTGAGCTAGCTCTGGGTCATTGTTCCTACATCAGAGGATGGTGTCCCACCTCATCCCAGCTTTTTCTCTATGTGTTTGTTTGTCTTTCTTATCCCCCATTACCCCTTGTTGGTTCCTAAATTAATGGCCATAACAGGTCACAGCAACCATTAATAAAAAGAAAAGACTTCCAACAAAGAATAGCCCAGGATGAGATGGCTTCACTGCTGAATTTTACCAAACACTAAAAAACTAGCACTGATGAGTCTGAAATCATTCTACAGAATTGAGAGGGAGGGAACCCTTCCAAATTCGTTCTATGAGACCAACATTGTACTGCTGGCAAAAATCTAACAAGGACATTAAAAACACACACATACCAAAAAAACAAAAAAAAAAAAACAAAAAATAAATAAATAAATAAAACTATAGACCAACATCCCTGTTGAACATAGATGCAAAAATCTCAACGAAATGCTAACAAATCAAATTCAACAGCAAATCACAAAGATTATACACTATAACCAATTTGGTTTCATCCCAAGGGATGAAAAAATGGTTCAACAACAACAACAAAAAATCAATAAGTGTCACATAAATAGAAAGAAGCATAAAAAAAATCACATGACCATTACATTAGATGCATAAAGAGTGTTTGATAAAATTTGACATCCCTTTGTGATAAAAGTTCTGAACAAATTAGGTCTAGAAGAATCACAACTCAACATAATAAAGCCTCTGTATGACAAACGCACAGCCAACATCATACTGAATGGGGAAAAGCTGAAAGCATTTGCTTTAAGATCAGGAACAAGACAAGACCACCCTATAGCCACTCTTATTCAAGATAGTATAGAAATTTAAACCAAAGTAATCAACTAAAAGAAAGGGGAAAAAAAGGCATACAAATAGAAAGGGGGAAGGTTGAATTGCCACTTTTTGTAGATGATATGATTCTACACATCGGAAAACCTAAAAAACCTCACCCAAAGACTATTACAATTGATAAATGAATGCAGTAAAGTAGCAGGATACAAAATCAAGTACAAAAATCAGTGGCTTTTCTGCATACCAATAATGACACCAATAATGAATTTACCGAGGAAAAAAATCATGATAGCAGTATCGTTTGCAATAACTACATAAATAACAAACCAAGGAAGTGAAGAACTTTAAACAATGAAAGCTATAAAACACTAATAAGAGAAATTGAATATACAAAAAATAAATAATTTAAAAAACAAATGAAAGTAAAGATCTCCCATGTTCACAAATTAAAATAATTAATGTTGTTAAAAAGTCCATACTATCCAAAGTGATCTATAGATTCAATGCAATCCTCATCCAAAATACTAAAAACATTCTTCACAGAACTAGAAAAACAACTCTAAAATTCTTATGGAAGCACAAAAGACCCCAAATAGCCAAAGCAATCTTGAACAGAAGGAACAAAATAGCAGTATCATAATACCTGATTTGAAGACATATTGCAGAGTCATCATACCCAAAATAGCATGGAATGGACATAAAAACAGACATAGATCAATGGAACAGAACAAAGAATACAGACATAAATCCACACATCTAAGGCCAAGTTATTCTCAACAAAGGTGCTAAAAACATACATTGGTCAAAGGACAGACTCTTTAACAAATGGTCCTGGGGAAACTGGATATTCACAAGCAGAAGTTTGAAACTTGATCCCTTTCTCTCACCCTGTACAAAAAAAATCAACTTAAAATGGATCAAGGACTGACATAAGACATGAAACTTCGAAACTACAAGAAAATTTCAGGGATGCTCTTCAAAACATTGGTACAGGCAATGACTTTCTGGACAGGTCTCCAAAAACATTGGAAACAAAAATGAAAAATAACAACTGGGATTAGAACAAACTAAAATGCTTCTGTGGAGGTTAGAACATAATCAAGAGAGTAAAGAGACAATCTACAGAATGGGAGTTAATTTATAGAATATTTAAGGAAAACAAAAATCTTAACAATGAACAAGTAATCCAATTTAAAACTGGGCAAATGATCTGAATAGACAATTCTCAAAAGAAGATATACAAATGGCCAATAAATATATGGAAAAAAGCTCAATAACATTAGCCATAGGTAAATGCAAATCAAAACTACGAGAAGATACCATCTCACCTAAGTTAGAACAGTTAATACCAAAAACAAGCAAACCAAACCCAAAAAACAATAAAAGCTAATGAGAATGTTGGAAAAATGAACTTTCAAACACTTTGTAAGAATGTAAATTAGGAGAGCATCAAGAATTTCTGAGAAGATGGCGGACTAGAGGGAGGCTGCGTTCCTTGTCACTTTGTAACTGGGGTTTCAAGCAGAGGATATCTGTTTCTTGGTGAGGCAGTTTTTGCTGCTTATCAATCCCCCGCTGTTTACCCCATTTGTCTACTGTGATCACCTGCAGTCTGCCACCATATCAACGCCTTTTTGAGTGCAGATTGCTCACTGTCAGGCGCCTATCATCCGCCATTTACCTGCCTCTTGCCTGCCTCTTGCCTGTCCATCGCCTGCTTTACATCTATCCATCACCCACCACCCGAGGTTCACCTCCCAATCATCTGACAATGGCCAGCAAATTGATCACCGACTGCCAGTGGAGCACTAGCTGCCTTCTATTGCCTGGAAGTTCACTGTTGCAGTACCTGCAGGTTTGGTTACATATGGCTGCCGCCCTTTTGAGACAACAGCCAGGGCCTTTAAGACCCCTGGCGGGACTGACTGAGCCCCGTCTCCAGGATCCCTCAGCCTGACCGATCACTCCCTGCCTCTGGGGCCCTCACATCGACTGACTACTCCCCCGCCAGGACCCCAGACTAACTGACTGTGCCCTATCACCGGGACCCCAGACCGACTGATTGCACCCTGCCTCCAGGATACTGCAACAACACCAAAAACAACCGAACTCCAGGACCCCTGCCTGACCAACCACACCCTGCCTCCAGGACCTCCAGTCGACCATGTCCACACCCCGAGCTGCATCTCCCTATTTGCCAACACATTTGGAAGCCAGAGTGGCCATCTCGGATAATCCTGGAAGCAGTAGCTCCCATCTTTAGGTGGGGCAAATCGCATCCTGAGATGCCTGTTGGAGACTTGAAGCTCATTGTCAGGTACCTCTCATGCATCAGGCTACTGAAGACTGCGAGGTTTGAATACTATATGACTGTTATACTGTAGATTTTCTTTTTTCTCCTTATTGAACAATTTTCAGTTTTTATTTCTTTACTTTTCTTGCTATCTGTTCCTGTTGTTTACCTGTTCCCTCAGAGTCTCTTTCTCCCTTTTTGCATGCTAACAACCAATTTCTTTGGATTATACTCTCACACTTTCTATTATCTAGAACTTCTGTACATTCTTTTCTTATCCCATTAACAGCTACATCCTATATCCCTCTGCATCCTCTTTGTCCTCCATTAGAAACTGCAGACCTTATTGCAAATCTGTTTGTTATACTGAAGATAATAATTGAACTCATTCTGTTTATTATAACAATATTGTTAATGTCCTCATAGGAACTATTTGGTCTAAGATTGCATACTGTCTGAATTGGGCACTGCTAATATTGGTCTTCCCCTCAAAGAAAAGGTTTAGGAAACCTATAGGGCCACTGTAGGCCTATAGGGGGGAATCTGCAATACCCCAGATCTGTACTGCTAGAGGGGAAAATACATGAACAACATGAAAAAACAAGGGAAGAAAATGACGCAAACACATCTAGATTCTATACTAATAAAATCCAATGACAGTATGGTAGAAGAAATGTCAGAACAGGACTTCAGATTATACATGATTAAGATGATTCACAAAGCAAAGGATGAAATAAGAGAGCAAATGCAGGCAATGAATGATAATACCAATAAGCAGTTGAAAGAGCAACTGCAAGAAGCAAAAGATCATTTCAGCAAAGAGATAGAGATTCTCAAAAAACAAACAAACAAACAAACAGAAATCCTTGAAATGAAGGAAAAAATAAACCAAATTAAAAACTCAATGGAAAGCTCACCGAAAGACTAGACCACTTGGAAGACAGAACCTCAGACAATGAAGACAAAATATTTAATCTTGAAAATAAAGTTGCCCAAACAGAGAAGATGGTAAGAAATCATGAACAGAATCTCCAGGAACTATGGGGCATAATGAAAAGACCAAATTTAAGAATTAATGGGATTGAGGAAGGCACAGAGATACAAACCAAAGGAATGAACAACCTATTCAATGAAATAATATCAGAAAATTTCCCAAACCTGAAAAATGAAATGGAAAATCAAATACAAGAGGCTTACAGAACACCAAATGCACAAAATCACAACAGATCCACACCAAGGCACATTATAATGAAAATGCCTAACATTCAAAATAAAAATAGGATTTTGAAGGCTGCGAGAGAAAAGCATCAGATTACATATAGGGGGAAACCAATACAAGTAGCAGCCAACTTCACAACCCAGACTCTAATAGCTAGAAGGGCCTGGAATGACACATTTCAAGCTCTAAAAGAACACGGTTGCCAACCAAGGATCCTATACCCAGCAAAACTAACCTTCAGATTTGAGATGAAATAAAATGCTTCCATGAGAAACAAAAGTTAAAAGAATTTACAAATAGAAAGCCTGCGCTACAGAATGTTCTCAAAAAAAATATTCCATGAGGAGGAAATGAAAAACAACATGGAGGTCAGCAAAGGGAGGAACTACCTTAAGAGAAAAATCCACTCAAAGGAGAAACCAATCCAAGTTAAAAACCAAAAATAAGTCAAATGATTGGGAATACAAATCATATCTCAATAATAACCCTGAATGTTAATGGCCTAAACTCATCAATCAAAAGACATAGACTGGCAGAATGGATTAAAAAGAAAGACTCAACAATATGCTGCCTGAAAGAGACTCATCTCATAGAAAAAGACATCCACAGACTAAAGATGAAAGAATGGGAAAAAAACCTACCACGCACATGGACTCAGTAAAAAAGCAGGGGTTTCCATCCTTATTTCAGATAAAGTGGACGTCAAGCCAAAGTTAGTCAGAAGGGATAAAGAAGGTCATTTCATATTGCTTAAGGGAACCATAAATCAGGAAGACATAAGAATCATAAATATTTATGCCCCAAATAATGGTGCATCCCTGTACATCAAAAAAATCCTTCTCAATTTCACAAATCAAATAGACCACAACACAATAATGCTGGGTAACTTTAACACACTGCTCTCACCACTGGATAGATCTTCCAAATAAAAACCAAACAAAGAAACCATAGAACTCAATAACACAATCAATAAACTAGACTTAATATATAGAATATTCTATCCATCACCGAGCGAATTCACTTTCTTCTCAGCAGCACATGGAACCTTCTCAAAAATAGACCATATGTCATGCCACAAAGCAGCCCTTTGGAAATGCAAAAAAATAGAGATACTGCCTTGTGTTCTATCAGATCACTGAGAGTAGAAATCAATGACAAAATAAAGAATAGAAATTACTCCAACACCTGGAGACTAAATAATATGCTATTGAATGAAACATGGATAACAGAAAACATCAGGGAGGAGATAAAAATATTCTTAGAGGTCAATGAGAATGACGATACAACATATCAAAATCTCTGGGACTCTATGAAAGCGGTACTAAGAGGAAAATTCATTGCATGGAGCGCATTCCAGAAAAGAATGAAAAGTCAACAACTAAATGACCTAACATTACACCTCAAAGTCCAGAAAAAGAAGAACAGAAGAAGAATAAAAGTAGAAGAAAAAAGAAATGATTAAAATCAGAGCTGAAATCAATGAAATTGAAACAAAAGAAACAATTCAAAAAATTGACAAAACAAAAAGTTGGTTCTTTGAAAAAGTAAACAAAATAGACAAACCCTTAGCCACACTAACAAAGAGGAGAGAGAAAACTCAAACTACTAAAATTCGTGATGAAAAAGGAAATATCACTACAGACACCACTGAGATACATAACATAACGAGAAGCTACTTTGAAAATCTGTATTCCAACAAAATAGAAACTACCGAAGACAATGACAAATTTCTAGACATGTGCTCCTCCCAAACAGAACCAGGAGGACATATACAATTTAAACAGATCAATATCAAGCAATGAAATAGAAGGAACCATTAAAAACCTTCCATCCAAGTAAAGCCCAGGACCAGACGGATTCTCAGCTGAGTTCTACAAGACCTTCAAAGAAGAACTCATTCCAATACTTCTCAAAGTATTCCAGGAAATAGAAAAGGAGGGTACCCTACCAAACTTATTCTATGAAGCTAATGTCACCCTCATACCCAAACCAGGCAAAGACAGATCGAGGAAAGAAAATTTTAGACCAATATCCTTGATGAATATAGATGCAAAGATCCTTAACAAAATACTGGCAAACCATATCCAAAAACATAGTAAGAAAATCGTGCACCACAATCTAGTGGGGTTCATCCCTGGAATGCAAGGATGGTTTAACATCCGTAAATCAATAAATGTAATCTATCATGTCAATAGACTGAAGGATAAGAATCATATGGTTATTTCAATTGATGCAGAAAAAGTGTTCGACAAAATTCAACACCCCTTCATGCTCAAAACACTAGAAAAAATAGGAATAGTAGGAAATACCTGAAAATTGTAAAGGCTATTTATGCTAAGCCCATGGCCAACATCATTCTTAATGGAGAAAAAGTGAAAGCATTCCCTTTAAAAATGGGAACAACAGGGATGTCTGTTTCATCACTTCTATTTAACATCATTCTTGAAATACTAGCCAGACCAATTAGACAGAATAAAGAAATTAAAGGAATACGAATAGGAAAAGAGGAACTTAAGCTGTCACTATTTGCTGATGACATGATTCTATATTTAGAGGATCCAAAAAAACTCCTCCAGAAAACTGCTAGGCCTCATCAATGAATTCAGCAAAATAGCAGGCTTTAAAATCAACATACATAAATCTAAAGCATTTTTATACACAAGTGATGAAACATCTGATAGGAAAATGAGGAAAACAACTCCACTGGCAATAACCTCAAAAACAAAATATTTGGGAATCAATCTCACAAAAGAGGTAAAGGATCTCTACAATGAAAACTACAAAACATTGAAGAAAGAACTTGAGGAAGACCTTAGAAGATGGAAAGATCTCCCATGTTCTTGGATAGGAAGAATTAACATTGTCAAAATGGCCATACTACCAAAAGTGCTATACAGATTCAATGCAATTCCAATTAAAAACCCAATGATGTACCTTGCAAAAATAGAGCAAGCAATCATGAAATTCATCTGGAAGAATAAGAAACCCAGAATAACTAAAGCAATCCTTAGCAGGAAGAATGAAACAGGGGGTATCGCAATACCAGAACTTCAACTCTACTACAAAGCAATAGTAACAAAAACGGCATGGTATTGGTACCAAAACAGACAGGTAGATCAATGGTACAGAATAGAGGACATGTACACAAACCCAAATAAATACAATTTTCTCATACAAAGGTGCCAAAATATGCAATGGAGAAAAGATAGCCTCTTCAACAAATGGTGCTGGGAAAACTGGAAATCCATATGCAACAGAATGAAACTAAACCCCTATCTGTCACCCTGCACAAAACTCAACTCACAATGGATCAAGGACCTTGGAATCAGACCAGAGACCCTGCATCTTATAGAAGTAAAAGTAGGTCCAAATCTTCAACATGTCGGCTTAGGATCAGACTTCCTTAACAGGACTCCCATAGCACAAGAAATAAAAGCAAGAATCAATAACTGGGATAGATTCAAACTAAAAAGCTTTCTCTCAGCAAAGGAAACTATCAGCAATGTGAAGAGAGAACCTACAGAGTGGGAGAATATCTTTGCCACTGATACTTCAGATAAAGCACTAATTTCCAGAATATATAAAGAACTCAAAAAACTCTACACCAAGAATACAAATAACCCAATCAACAAATGGGCTAAGGAAATGAACAGACACTTCACAGAAGAAGATGTACAAGCAATCAACAAACTTGAAAAAATGTTCAACATCTTTAGTAATAAGAGAAATGCAAATCAAAACAAAGATTCCATTTCACCCCAATTAGAATGGCGATTATCAAGAATACAAGCAACAATAGGTGTTGGAGGGGATGTGGGAGAAAAGGTACACTCATACATTGCTGGTGGGGCTGCAAATTAGTGCAGCCACTCTGGAAAGCAGTGTGGAGATTCCTTAGGAAACTTGGAATGGACCCACCATTTGACCCAGCTATCCCACTCCTTGGCCTATACCCAAAGGACTTAAAATCAGCATACTACAGAGATATAGCTCTATAAATGTTGATAGCTGCTCAATTCACAATAGCCACATTGTGGAACCAACCTAGATGTCCTTCAATTGATGAATGGATAAAGAAACTGTGGTTTATATATATATGGAATGGAATATTACTCAGTAATATTCCATTACTCAGTAAGTAATGGAATATTACTCAGCCATAAAAAATAGTAAAATTATGGCATTTGCAGGCAAATGGATGAAATTGGAGAATATCATGCTAAGTGAGATAAGCCAATCTCAAAAAACCAAAGGACGAATGATCTTGTTGATAAGCAGATGATGACACATAATTGGGGGTGGGAGGGGGGCAAGAATGGAGGAAGGAGGGACTGTATAGAGGGATAAGAGGGGTGGGAGGGGTGGGGGGAAGGAAAAAATAATAGAATGATTCAAACACTATTACCCTATGTAAATGTATGATTACACAAATGGTATGCCTCTACTTCATGTACAAACAGAAACAACATGCATCCCATTTGTTTACAATAAAAATAAATTTAAAAAAAAGAATGTAAATTAGCACACCCATTATGGAGGTTCACCAAAATTACTAAAAATAGGTCTACCATATGATCCAGCTATTTCACTCCTGGGGATACAGCCAAAGAAAGTGAAACCGGCATACCAAAGAGACACCTGAATATCCATTTTTAATGTAGAATCACTCACAATAGCTTAGATATGGAATCAGCCTAGCTGTCCATCAACTGATAAATGGATTTTTAAAAATGTGGTACATAAGTGCAATGGACTGAGCCATAAAGAATGAAATTCTGTCATTTTCAGCAAAATAGGCAGAAGTGGAGGACATCATGTTAAGCAAAACAAGTCAGACACAGAAAGACATGTATCATGTTCTCCCTCCTATGTCAAAAAAATTTTAAACTGTTGACCTGAAAGTAGAATAGTTATTACTTCAGCCTGGGAAGAGTGGGTGGATGGGCAGCAAGGATATAAGAAAGAAATGTGCACAGACACAATCAATGCATTATGGAAATTCCACAATAAATTTCATTAATTTATATAATTAATATGTTGATCTTTAACAATTAAATAACAACTCCATGTTCAATTCATTGTAGTTGAAGAGTCAGAGTTCACTTGGAAGGGGAATTCTGGTGATAATACATAGATTTTCGTTACACCAAAGAGTTCAGATTTTATATGCCTGTGGTAGTTCTGTAGGTTTACTAAAACTGGTTAATATTTATTTTTAGGACAAACACAAGGAATCCAGTTAAACTACAGATGGCTATGCAATGGTGTTAAGTTACCATTTTTAAGACCTCTTTTTTCTTAACAGATTTCTCTTTTTCAAAAATCTGTTATTTTCCATTTCAAATAAAAAGTACTTTTAAAAAATAAGACAAGGTATGCAAAATAGAGTAAGGAATTAATAAAAAGTTTATATGTAATGCTCAATCAATAAACAAGGTCAGGTGACCCTAATGTCATCATGCACTCACATTTGGGAAAAAGAGTCAAAAATTGTTGTTGTTCCCAACAGAACCAACTGATATTTTGCCAAAGGGGTCAGTTCAGTTCCATGGTCAGAGCTGAGCAAAAAGAAGAAAGGCCACCTGACCCACTGAGCAGCAGAAGCAGCTGCCACAATGCCTTTCCATTGTTCGGGGGGTTAACAACGACAGCGAGAAGAGACAAGAATGAAAGCTCTGTGCTCTGCTGGGTCAAAAGAAAATGAATTATGTTCTCCAGCATCATTTACTCATCCATCCAAAAATGATTTAACACATATTGACAAAGTCTGCATCACAGGCCAGTCATGGTAACCACAAATATGCACAAGGCAATTTCTGCCCAAAGAACTTTGTCATCTAACTGGGGATGTGAGACATACACATAAATGTACAAGACAGTGAAAGTGCCACCATGTGGTACAGACAACAAATGCCGTAGGAGTTGAGTGGGATGAGATGGAGATTGCTGCTGAAAGCGTTTAGAAAGAACTTCAGAGAAGCAGATAAAAGGTAAAATGTCAGCTTTGAGACTAGTTGGGAGAAATGTTCTAAAAAGCTCATTTGGCAGTCAGTTCAGAGAGCCTCCCAGTACACTGGTCCCAAGCCCATTTGAAATCTGAGACCTGACTCCAGGGGCCTCCAGACAGAGTACAAATAGGAGCAAGGTGACACTGAAGTAATCCAGACCCCCAGAAGGGACACAGCCACCACCATCTCTGGCAGGGCTTCCACAGCTCTCTTGGCAGCAACAAGAGGTCATAAAAACCCGGACAGCAGAGTCACTCCCATCCTGGACCTTTGGGAAGTCAAGCGTTTTGGAAACCAGGGAAATCTTTATTTATTATTAATTGAAGGCAATCATTGATTAAAACCAAAGTGATGATTTTTGCAAGGGAAGAAAATTAGCTTTTAATGAGTGCTAGCTGCAAGTCACTTTCCACTTCTTCCAGGATAATCCTCACAACTATCCTTTGAGATAGGCGCTTCAATCCCATTTTGCAGATGTGGACACTGAGGACTGGAGAGGTTAAACAATTGACCCACTTCACCCAGTGTTGGGAACTGGCTTTGCATCTGACTCCACAATCTTCCCAAGGTCTCTGCTCACACACTAGGCAGTCTCTTGGAAGGGCCATTAAAAGCCAGCAAGATGGAACTTTTGCTAATCAGACACATCCTTTCTGAAATGAATGATTTAAATCCTTTCAGATCAGTGCCAGGAACAAATTCCAAAGAACTGACTTCCTCTGTGTCAGATCAATGGCCCTTTGTGTGGCTTTCTTCCGGGGAACCTTTCTAATTAGATCTTGAAAATTAATCCTCTGACAGAAGAGGCTGTTTTGTTGCTCCTTTGGGAATTGTTTTGATGTTTGCTTTTCAATTTTGCAGCAACTTAACAGTTACCAAGAAATTTATGTAAGGAAAAATCAGAGATTAACATTAGAAGTACATAAAATAGGAGAAGGGATTACACTAATTTTACTTGACCATACATGATGAAATGTATATATTCTCATGGCTGACATGTATTTGATTAGATAGAACAGAATTCCAGTCTCTGCTTTTCCCCAAAAAAATTTCACACCAACTTAAGGGAAACTGGGATATCAGGACTTAGAAATCTGTTAGCCAACCCCTTTAGAAAGAAGAAGGAAGAATAAATAATACTGAAAACATCTTCTTTATTTCTATTAGTTAGAAGAAAAAGGAAGAAAATGAGTCTTATCATTTGAGACGGATTGAATGTGCATGTTTGGTAGTAAATAAATATGTAAAAGGGGCTCCCCTTTAACTTGAGGTAACATCAGAGCAACAAGGCTAATGTGAGAGTCTCCTCATCAGGAAATTGATGTGGAGTGAACAGGAAGTGGCAGGAAAATCTCATGGCTCTAACCTAACTCATAACAGCTTTAAAAAGAAATAGTTTTTGAAAGCCTCTGTTTTCTTCAGATGTATTGTGAGATCCAATGTCACGAGCCCCATTCTCAGGGAAACTTCTAGGACTGAATGGTCAAGTCATGCAAATGGGGACAGTACACAGAATAGGCATGGAGGGAGAGAAAGAACTCACATTTACTGGGTACCAGCTGAGATCATCTTGTTGAATCCTCACAGCAACTTTGTAGAGAAATGGAAGTTTGTAGAGAAATGAGTACCCAAGACCTAGGACTGTACTAGGGGCTTTAGGTACCTTATTTCTTTATCAAATAAGGAAATGGAGGTACAGAGAATTTAAGTTCCACCTTAAGATTCTCTAGCCATGACTGGGGATGTCTGGATTTAAGCCCAATTCTGTCTGAAACTATCCATTCCCCTATTCTTCCCCCATAAAAGGTTGGGACCAAACCCTGTGTGGCATCAGTTCTGAGCACACAGCCTTCACATAGCAAGTGCTTCATAAACAGGGGTTGTCACTGTGGCTGCAGAGGGCAAACTTTTCCCTTGGACTGTACATGCTGCCTGTCAGAGGAGTCATTTTGGATCTCTGTTCTGCCTCCTTTGTGCCCTACTCAGATTTTATTAGGTAATCAGTTGTTTTTTTTTTTTTAATCTCACAACTGAAACCATTATAGTCTTTTTCTTTCCCATAAGCAAAAGGACTGAAGGAGACAGAAGGATAGAGAAAGAGAGGGAGGGAGAAAGAAAAGAAGAAACAAAAGTACAGTAGACAGAAGTAAACCCACATTTTATTACATACTTACAGGAACAGTATTTGACAGAGAAGCCCAAAGCATTAACAGCCCATAATTTGGATTCAGTTTATTTGTTTCCATCTCTACAATATCCAGCACAGCCTGCATTACTGTCTGTTTAAAAGAAATAAATACTGTCAAACCGTGGCTACATGACAAAGATTGATATTAATAAACAGAAAAGTAAGCATTTTTCTTTAACCTAAAAGGAAATATTCTTGTCATTCCCAGACTTCAATTTGAGGCAATGCTAAGGGATTGATATACTTGCTGGTAGTATAGGAATTAGGAATAACAACTCCAGTGGAGCTCAGTTGTGTTTCTGTCTTGTTTAAAATCCTGGTTCTGCTACTTAAGAGGTGAGTGACCTTGGACAAGTTAGTTTAAGCTCTTGGTACCTCAGTTTCCTCAATCTATAAGATGGACATAATATGGTATCTACCTGAAAGATTGTTGTGAGAATTAAATTAATTTGTGCAGTTACCTATAAAATGCCCAAAGCAAAACCTGGTACGTATCACATTTTGACAAATGTTATCTTTTTAAAAAATAAATTTCTACTCTTAGGAAAATGTAAGCAACCCAGGATCATAGATTAATTGCTTAAAAATATCTAATCTAATTTTTCTCAATTTCATCTTTAAAAACTTCCCCTTTTTGGGCATGGTGGCACACACCTGTAATCCCAGCAACCTGGGAAGCTGAGGCAGGAGGATCACAAGTTCAAGGCCAGCCTGGGCAATTTAGCGAGACCCTAAGCAACTTGGCAAGACTCTGTCTCAAAATAAAAACTAAAAAGGGCTGGGAATGCAGCTCAGTGGTAAAGTGCCCCTGGGTTCAGTTCCCAATATCAATAAATAAATAAGTAAGAAATTGCTTTGTAAAAGATAACACTATAACTGGCACACTACATAAATATGAGCTTACATCTAATTATCATTTCTATGATAATGGATTGGCAGAAATAAAAATGGTTTAAATATAAATCGCATTTACTTCTGGTCTCATATTTGTACTATAAATTGTTACAAGACTAAGTTCTATCTCATGAAAATCCTACAGATGTATTTAATTCTTTTGACATGCTATTTTGTGGTGTGGTGATTTTAAATGAAAAATTAGTATAATATATATCTAGAATAACAGGGAAGATCACCAAAATTTGCATTTCTGTTGTGATAAAATGTGTGTTCAATTTTTTTTAAAATGGAATACAACTTCTATTTGGTGTTCTTCTGAACCAGGCCTTACACAGTAGAAGATAACAAAATCTTTTTATTTTCTTCCAAACCCACATTAAAAACAAAAAAAAGAGATAGTGGGTATAAAAACAAGCTCATTATGAACACTGCTGAAGGAAAACAGAGAGGCAATACAACAAAAAATGAAGTTCATGAATGTTGAAGTTGGATTTTTTCCCCAAAGTCTTAAATGTTAGGTTAACTTCTGCAAAGTTCAGATTTTTTTTTTAATTCAAATAGGGAACTGAAGTACCTATGATTTAAAATGCCTCATTTCTTCACAGAAAGAAAAATAAATGTTATTCTACAGATATAAGGAATTTTAGCTTGAGATTTAAAAACCCTATTTTCTAGGTCCATAGATTACAGAGGTGAGTATGCTTTCCATACACATATACTTCTGTCCCTAAACCCTGGAAAGCAATGCAAACAAAAATGTATGTTTGCCTGTGTCTCTCTGTAAAAAGGAAATGTTTCTTAAACATTTCTGTCAATGAGAAGCATTACAGGATAGCTTTCTGTTCCTTTACTGAGGAGGGAGACACGAGAGCGTTCACACATTTCTTTCTTCTAAGACTATATTCCTCTCCAGAGTCAAGTTGTTTGTGACAACATTTATTATACAACTAAAGACAAGCAAAAGCTCTTGATGTCATCTTTAAGTACAAAAAGATTTGAAATGATTTTTAAAATGATTAGAACAGTGATGAACTCTTAACTAGTCCTCGCTATGTTTTAAGCACTTAACAAAAATTAACTCATTTAATCCCCACAGTGACTCTATGAGGTAGGTGAGGAAACTGAGGCTAAGAGTTCAGGTTCTGCCCATGGTCACACACTGGTGATCACATTTGAGCCCAAGCAGCCCAGAACAAAAGAAATCCAGGTTGTGAGAGTGGGCCCATGTGTCAGATCAGGTCGTTATCAAAAGTTCTAGAGGTGATTCTAATAACTTCCATGAGTGAAAACCATGGAAGGCCTCAGAAACACCTGGGAAGGCTTGGGAAATGACTGCTGGACTCCATCTACCCCAGAGCTTCTGATTCAGGGAAGAACCACAGGCATAGACTAACACTGAGGGCACTGGTCCCAGTATCTTGCACTTTAAGTCATACTATTCTAAGAACGGCTGGTGGTGGTGGCATCATGAACACCGTCTACTTTGTAGAGCTTTAATATCCTGTCCTAATTTGCTATTACTCCCTCCTGACACTGTTGGCAAAGCTGTTAAATCAAAATTTTCAGAGGCCATTGTTTTGGACTAAATTTCTACACTGGGCTCCCAGAGACCAGACTAAAAATCAAATAGACTCACCCAAGCTAAAGTTAAACATCATCAAGTCATCATTAAGTTGTGCTCTGACTGTCCAAGAAATCAGGAGAATGAATGATAGCCAAATTTCTCAAACAAATCAATAGGCAAAAGATGAAGTTCCCTTTGCTTTAATCCTTAAATCCATTAATCCTTACGAAAAGTAACCAGTGGTGATCTGATGGTAATCAATCAATCATTCTTTGTTTTTGGTATCAGGGATTGAATCCAAGGGTGCTTAACCACTGAGGCACATCCCTACATCCCCAGGACCCCCACCCTTTTGATTTGAGACAGGGTCTCACTAAGTTGTTTAGAGCCTCACTAAGTTGCAGAGGCTGGCCTCAAACCTGCAGTATTTCTACCTCAGCCTCCCAAGCCACTGGGATTATAGATGTATGCCACCATGCCCAGCTAGTCTCCCTGACCTCCATCTTCACGGGAAGTGACTGAAACAAATGATCTGATTTGGGGATTTTTTTAAATTGTTCATTTGTTTTCAGCCCTTCTCCGTTTATGAAACCAACCTCTTCCATTCAGCCTATCAGAATATTTATTCTGTTTTCTAGAATTGCAAAATAATTTTAATTAAGACTTTATTTTTTTTCCTTTGATACAATCAACTGTATAACATATAAAGAATATAAGAATTTTGTTTTATTTTGTTATATGTAGCCTCCATTTTTTTCTTATGTAGAATAGGAGTGATACCTCTATGTTGTGAGGATATAATAATAATGTATGTTAACATGTCCAGTATATCCACTTAGTACAAAAGTGGTATTAATTAAACACATGCCTTTTAGCAAAAATGTTTTTTAACAATCATAGTTTATTACTATCTTACATATTTTCTAAAAGAAGCTAAGGAATCCTTACCACAGAATTATCTTTTGCAGGTCTGTATGCTTTTATATCTGGAATGCTTTTCTCAAACAGTGCTAAGAGCCACTTTTTGGATTTTGACCAGTTTCTGCATGAGGAAAAAATATGTGTGTAGAAATTAATTTGAAAGCATATTAAGAATAATGGGTCATAGTATAAAAGAGGGAATGTCTATGGAATTAAAATTATTTCTCCTAATGTCTTCTTTATTTGTGGTGGATTTTAATATGAGGTCTATTTCATATGAGGTCTACCTCATGTGTTCACAAGGACAATTGAGAGGACAAAGGGAACTGCATTTTAGTCTTTTGCAAAATAAAGTCTGGATTCCTACTAGATTGGCATTGAAGAAAAAAAGAGATTGCATGAGTTCTTGGTTTACTTTCACTATGGCTGTTGCAAAAGTTGTAAAAGGAAGAAAACCCAGCACAGAGACCAATTGCTGAGTTAAACCTGCAAAGAAACTAGCTGTCATAGTTTTAATCTTTTTATAAAGCCACCAATATACATTGCAATGGTTTAAATGTCTGTGTCTCTTCAAAGTCCTATGTTGAAATCCTAACACCCAAGGTAATGGTATTAGGAGGCGGAAACTTCTGGAAGGTAACTGGATCATGAAATGTTTCCTGATGTAGGGAACTAGTGCCCTTGTAAAAGAGCCTGGACAGAGCTTGTCCACCCCTTCTACCACACGAGGACACAGTGAGAAGTGGACTGTCTACAAACTGGAAGACAGCCCTCACCAGAACCCAGTTTGGCTGGGAACTTGATCTCCAATTTCCCAGCCTCCAGAACTGTGAGAAATAAATTTCTATTGCTTATGAACTATTCAGGCCATGGTACTTAAAACAGCTCAAATGGAGTATGACATACAGCAATGGTCAAAAAATTAAAATTTATTCATTTGAATAATTTTACAAACATTTATCTGAACCAACTGTGAGAAATACATTTGGCCACACCTACTTTTGCTTCGGAGAGAACAGGGCTAAGACTGGTCACACTTTATGGCTTAGCATGGATCCAAACTGAATCAGTGTCATAATAATAAGCTATATGTGGAATAAAAGGCCTCAGAATAAATTCTTCATCCTATCTTTCTCATTATCTGGAATGCTTTTCTCAAACAGTGCTAAGAGCCACTTTTTGGATTTTGACCAGTTTCTGCATGAGGAAAAAATATGTGTGTAGAAATTAATTTGAAAGCATATTAAGAATAATGGGTCATAGTATAAAAGAGGGAATGTCTATGGAATTAAAATTATTTTGATTTTGTTCATCCAAAAAAAAAAAAAGAGAGAGAGAAAAGAAAAAGGAAGAAATGCATCTCTTTTCTTTCATTCCTCCCTCAATTCACAATCACACACCAAAACACAAAAAGGTCATAGAAATAAATCCTCTCCCACTTAAATCGCTATTATGTCTACTTGGAAAAAAGAGAAATGGGAAAACTATATAAATGGTTAAAAGGAGTTTGGTTAAAGAATCAATGACCTACCTCAGAAGCCATTCTGGCATCTGGGACCCATATTCAAAACCCTCATCATAAGCTTGAAAATGTTGGTAAAACTCCTTGATTTTCCTCTTGTGTGTGAGAAACAAACCTTTATTAAAGAGTATATTCACTGTGACGGGATAAAGGAGATGCCTATAAAGACAGAAGCACATAGTGAATCGGACCTAGTGATAGAAGAAGGAAGCCACAAGATACAAAAGAGGTGACTTATTAGGGGCAGATATTATGGGATAGTTTCTTTTTGGGGAAAATCACGCTTAAAATTTTTTAATATTTCCTTACTGGTCAAGATGGGAATAGCAGAAATTGTGGTTTTATTTGTCTGAAGGTTCTAAATTTCTAAGCAAATATATTAGAGCCTGACAAATATGAGATGATAAACAGAAGCAAATTGATTCAATACAGTTCAACAAGTATTTATTTAACAGATAATAACAATGTCTAAGGTACAACCCATGCCTTTCAATAGCAGCAAAAAATAACCAGAGAATCAAGGGCAGTAGTAGTCACCAAATTTCATAATTTTTCACAGGATTCCACATATTCAAACTACTGCATATTGAAATATACTATTGATCTTTAAAATATTTTTACTATGATGGAATAAAATGATTAATGAGGCATAATTAAGAAAGAGAATATCCAAAATATTCAATATCCAATATATTCTAATATCAAAGATATTTACTACCCCTTGAGGATCACCTTCTTCCAAAACTTCAAAAACACCTAGGGATTTGCTTTGTTTTATTATAGATACTAAGCAAGCTTTAGCAAATTTTTAAGTTTGGTTGGTTGTGTTTGCCCCCTCTCTTTCTGAACTTCTAAGAAACCACTATACAGTGTTCTGTTTTGAGTCAGAACTGCTGGATTTTGTCTATAGCACTCCAGAATTCTACTGAGGTGGAAAAGAGCTTCAGGTGTTCCAGTCTACCAAATCTCTTAAATCTCTTTATGTGTGGAGGAAATTTTTCTCATGACTTCTACACCCAGCCTTTAACTTTTCCATCAAGCTGTAGAATGGGGCTGATTTCCCCTGCCCCCTACCCCACCACCACCTCCCAGTTTTTTCCTGTCTCTTGGGTCCTCCCTTCTAAGACAACTAGAGCTCAGTCCTGAAGTCCATGCGGGCTTTGCCTTTTAAAGTCTCACAGACACCTTCTGGACGCCCATGATCCACTTCATGATTCCCTTCTCTCCCCTGTCCTTTCAGTGTCTGAATGGTGGGTCTGTGACAATTGTGAGAGGTACATCCATGTGGCATATACACGAGTACTGGAAGAACAAAGTAGAAGTTACTGTATGTATCAGAATAATCATATTGGCTCACTAGCTTACTACAAAATTGAAGTGCTAAACTAAAATTGCACATTAATTAAAATTTAAAAGATTTTTTAAAAAATTTCTAATAGCCTCATTAGGTAAATTTCATTAACTGTATTGAATCAATTTGTTTCTAATTACTTCATCACACCAAGTAATTTCTGAAGTCCAATATATTGTATTCAAATTTTTTTTTATTCCAGAAAAGCAAAATTAAATCATACTAACATGTTTATTTATTTACCTATTTACCTTACAAAGTTGCTCAGGTCCATTGTTCCCTGTGTGCCTAAATTTTCCAGTTGTTCATGTAACTCTTCAGTCAGTTGCCCAATAAACTGATGTATGTTGAAGGTCCCCAGTTTTCCTTTCATCATAATATATAGCTTTTCATGCAGTGTTAAGAAGATAGTCTTAGGAATTGATGCTATAAGCAAAGAAAACTATTTTCAAAATAAGCAACCACACCTTAAATCATACAGATAGTATACCTCTGACATTACATGGTCAGTAGGGACAATTACCAAAGTCTTCCATGTACATAAAATTATATCTGGCAAGTAAATGTGGGTGAAGATTCTATCCATATAGAGATAGCACCACTGTAGAGGGTGATTCACTTTACGGAATGGAGAGGATTGGTTTTCTGCTCCTTCCTCCTCCAAATCTATATTCCATGCATACTTAAAATACATATTTTACATATCCCAGCATTTTTAGAAACTATTCTACATGCTCAGAACATTCTTTATTTTACCACTCCAACCTCCACCCCCACCCACCCACATTGATAGGACCCACATTCTCAGGCTAATTTCTATTTATCCTTCTAGTGTCTTCTTGAATGTTACTTCTACTAGAAAGCCTTTTCAAATTCCATGAATAACTGACTCCACTATTTCCTTTATGTTCATGTTCCTTTCACAATATACACTTCCAGTTAGGTTGGGGTAGTGGGAATGTAAGTTTTTTTAAAAAAACTCATTTCCTTAGATTTTTCTTTTATCTTGTTGTATTGCCCTTGAAGTAATTTTTATCAAATATAAAAATATAATTTTGTATTTTGTATTTCATCATCTTATTATGTGTAGGTTATATTTTGTGTAAGTTAATTTAAAATAAGCTCTAGATTTCCTGAGTATACATCTTCTCTATGAGAATTTAGGAAAGGAAAGGGAAACTGGCTTAGGAGTAAATATTATCATATTTCATTTGTTAAACAGAAATATTTACACAGAAAAGGCCCCAGGGGAGGCACAGTAGAAAAAAAAATGATAATTTCCATATACCTCCAATAGGTAAGTTAGTATATTTTTTAAAAAAGATGTTACCATACAGATTAAAAGTCTTCAAAGTATTTATATTTCTTCATCAGAAATTCCACAACCCATATATCAACAAGCAGTAAATAGAGTACTTAATCAACATGTGATTTTCATGCAAACAAGAAGAAAAAAATGGCTATGCTATGGATCACTGATAACTTGTAAAACTTTTTGTCTTAATAGCAAGAAATGCATGAGAGAGTACATGAAAAGGAACCGAAGACAAAGAAAAAAAAAGAAAGAAGACATAGAAGGTAGAAACAAGTGCAAACATTGTGAAAGTAGAGAAAACGAATGGGCACAAAGTGAACCAGCTTTGCATTCTGGGAAGGACAAATAGCTTCAGCACACATATCTGCAGCCTGGGAAGAAGTGAAGGCCAACAGCCACACTAGAAGCATGCCCCAGTACAAGCCAGCAGTTGCTAAATTAGATGGGGAAATTGTGAACAGACAAGCCAGGCCCTGGCTTACCTTACTAGCCCTGTGGGATATGTCAGGAAAAACCATTAAAGGGTTTCCTAAACAGAAAGTAACAACTTATAATCAAGCCAAGAGCTGTCATCACAGCAGCATAACAGTTTTATCCACATTTTGGGTGTGGTAATGTGATACACACTGCAAATATTCTCTAAAAACAATCAGTGAGGTAACCCCATCTCTTTTTCATGTCTAACTGAAGTCCAAAAGTATCAGGCTGCCAGTAATGTGACCTTCAATGACCAGAGAAGTTCATCCTACGCTCTTTTCTCCTTCTAGTTCTACCCCGGGAATGAAGCAATGGACCGTTGTCATTCTTGAGAGAAGTGTAAGGATGTAATTTTTGCCAAAAACTACTCTTGAATTCCAACGTTGTACTTCAAATGAACTATCTGAATGTATTTCTTACCTGTACGATAGACGGGAGTCTGTACTGCTAACTCAAAATTCACTTCTTTGGATTTTAAAAATACATTAATTCCCTCTTCTTCAGTAACAAATGTCATTCTGTTTCCCATAGCAAAGATAGTAAATATTGGTCCATACTGAAATAAAACACAGAAACACAATTCATATTAATAAGCATTTCTAAGTATGGTTATATTTTCCTCAGGAACCCCAATACTGAAGTTATGGTCACAATAAAGATCAGTAGGACTATATCTGATAATTAATTATGAATTTTGACTATTTCAGCCATGTTGTTATATAAATCAAAATTTTTTCTGTCCTAATAATGTCTATAATAAGACAGACATTATTTAATCATATCTTCCTTTCTTATAGTATGAAATAATAATAATAATAGTAATTATTATCATTATGTATTTATTTATTTGGTACTGGGAATTGATTCCAGGAGCACTTTACCACTCAGTTACATCCTCAGTCCTTTCATATTCTTTATTTTGAGATAGGGTCTTCCTAAGTTGCTAAGGGTCATGCTAAGTTGCTGAGGCTGGCTTCAAACTTGCAATTCTCATGCCTCAGCTTCCCAAGTCACTGGGATTGCAGGCATGTAATCCTGGCATGCCTGCAGCATAAAATAATTATTAGAAAATAATTATTATAAAGAATAACTAGAAAATACATCAACACTGTGATATAAACAATTGTTGTCAAGATAGCAATAGGATTATAAGCAACCAATAGCTAGACATTGCTCAAGAAAAAGACACAAAAATTGCCAGCTGCTTTTACAGGAAATCCATGGTCACTCAACTATATCTTGCAAACTCAAACACTTTTCTGTCCACTAGCCTGTTCACTTCCTTATTTTCCAAAATTACTCAACTCTCTCCACTCTGAGGCCTTGTAACTCACTGGAAAAAAATGCAGGCAATCTACTGGGCCCAGCCTCATCTTCTCACTCCATCATCTGGCTAATCAAGCCCACTTGTGCCCATTCCCCTGGCCTTCCCTCCTGTGAACACGGACATTAGGACATGAAATGCCAACTCCTTCCCTATCTTATGGACCCTATGCTCCCTTGCTTTCTCTTTGTTCTACATTTATGCCTTCTTTCTCTGATATCAATTTTTTTCCCTCTCTCTTGAATCACTCCTAGCAGCCTATAAAACATACTCTAGCATGAAGTTACACTTCATGCTAGATCCATGATCTTGTCCATGATCTTGTTGGGGAAGTGGGATATCATTTTCAGTGAATTCCAACCATAATTGAGCATTTGATTTAATGATGAATGTAGGCAAGAAACCATAATCTTATCCATGATTCTATTATCATAAGAAACCTTACTTTCATAGACCATTACAGTTATTATAGAATTTCAGAACATCATTTATGCTCATTGCTACTTCAAATAACAGTCATTTCAACACTTACCATGAGATGGCAGATGATTACTCCTCTGATACATTTGTGGGTGTTACCAGGCAACTGTGGGTCCAAGAATCACTGTATAGCTAAAAAGGGAAGCCCATCTTCCCACAGTGATGATCCAGACATCTACATTGCTTTCCAATATTACCTATCTGCAATTGTTTACTAATCAATACTTAGAAGATGAGTCTTTTTCATTGTTTGCAAACTGCTCACTCATGGTAGCCAGGAAGCAGAGCAGGGTGTGGTGGGGAGATAAACCCTTCCAGGGCACATCCCTTGTGACCTTCTTCCTCCAACAGGTTCCATGTCCCAGTAGTGGATTAGTCCACTGAAGACGTCACAGCCCTCAGGATCCAATTACTTCCAAAATCCCTAACTCTGAACACATGAAATCTGGAAGGAGAAAGTCTAGATCTAAACCATAACATGAAAGTGGGCTTCTGCAACATGGATGGGTAGGAGCTAAAAATCTAAGGCCTGTTGCCTAACTACAGATTTAGATTATAGTCTCCTCGTTTCTTTCCTAAAAGTTTTATAATTTTATGCTTTACATTTAAGTTCATGATCTATTTTGAGTTCATTTTTGTTTAAGATGTGAGACTTAGGTTGACATGCACATTTTGGTGTTTGGAGTTATGTTTGTTTGTTTGTTTTTATTGAGGCAGGAATTTGAGGATTCAGAAAAAGAAAGATATAATCAGTCTCAAAAAAGAAGTGCCCACAGGGATGCAGGAAATGACCATGAACCACTGGAATGTTGAGCAACCCAGCTCCTGCCCTTGGCTGGCAACCTTGCCCCCAAAGTAACATAAGGAGAAGGCAGTACATTAGCACTAAGAAAACTGGTGTGAAACTCTGTAACTCTGCCCTGACTCCACCTGCAGCCCAATCCAGTACTGTCCCTCTATAATATTAATATCCCACAAGGGGTTGCTGTCTCTTGCTCTTTCTCTCTTTTTCAATAGGCCACATCAGTATCAATTTTTCTAAATAAATCTGTGTCTCCAACTGGTGCAGGTTGAAATTATTTTCCTGAATATGCCAAAGACCCCACTTGTCCTGAGTTAAGGTCCCCTCTCTGAGAACCCCTACAATGACAGTTAAGAGTGTCTAACTGCTGGGAATGGTGTTGATGCCTGTAATCCCAGCAGCTCAAGAGGCTGAGGCAGAAGGATAGAGAGTTCAAAGTCAGCTACAGCAAAAGTGAGGCACTAAGCAACTCAGTGAGATTCGGCCTCTAAATAAAATATAAAATAGGGCTGGGGATGTGGATCATTGGTCAAGTTCCCCTGAGTTCAATTCTCTATAACAACAACAACAAAAAGGTGTCTAATTGCTTCATCACCATTGGTTGAGAAGGCTATCTTTACTCTGTTGAATTGCTTTTACACCTTTGTCAAAAGCTAAGTTAGATACTGGTATGAGTCTCTTTCTGAATTCTCTATTCAGCTCTATTGATCATTTTGTCTATCTCTTTGCCAATGTCACACAGTCTGGATGAGTAATAAATCTTGAAATTTAGTGGAATGATTCCTTCTACTTTTCTTTTTTAGAATTGTGTTAGGTGTTGTAGTTCCTTTGCCTTTCCATATAATTTTTAGAATAATCTTGTTTATATTTACAACAAGTCTTGCTGGGAATTTGATAGTATTTGCATTAAACTGGAACTGACATCTGTACTATGATGGCTTTTTCAATCCATGAATATAGTATATCTCCCACTTAAGACTCTGATTTTTTAAATCAGTGTTTCATAGATTTCAGCATGTAAGTCCTGTACATATTTGGTAAATTTATATTTACATATTTTTTCTCTAAATGGCTATGAATGTCATATTTTAAATAGTGATTTTCACATGTTGTTAGTATATAGTAACACAACTGAAAGTTGAATAGGACCTTATAAAACTTCTCAAGAGGTTTTTTTTATATTTTTCTTGTTTTTTTTTTGTTTTTTGAGTATTTGGAATTTTTTACATAGACAATCCTATCATCTGAAAACTGAGAAAGTTATATTTCTTCCTTTCCAAACATGTCTTTTATTTCTTTTCCTTTGTAACACTGGCTAAAAGTTCTGGCACTGTGTTAAGAGTACTGATATCAGAAATCTTTGCTTTGTTCCCAATCATGGAGGGGAAACAATAGTCTTTCATAATTAAGTATCCTGCTAACTGTAAGATTTGTGTTGACATTCTTTTTTGGAGGGAGGGAATTTAATCAAGTTGCAGAACTTACCCTCTATTCCTACTGAATTTTTTTTTATCATGAATACTGAATTTTGTCTAATGCCTTTTCTGCATCACGTGATATCATCACACATTCTTTCTTTTGTAGCCTGTTTATATGGTGCTTTACATTGACTGATTTTCAAATATTAAAATGATCGTGCATCCCTGGTATATACCCCTACTTGTTAATTCCTTCTATATATTACTAAATTTTATTTGTTGATATTTTGTTAAATAGGTTTGCTTCTGTAATCATAATGAATTCTTTGGTTTTCTTCATTTGCACTGTCTTTGGTTTATATCAAGGAAACAGTGGCTTCATAAAATAGACTCAGAAGTATTCCTTTCTCTTTCTGGAAGAGATTATGTATAATTAATTGTTACTTCTTTAAACACTTGGTATGATCCCCCAGTGAAACAATCTGGACCTAGAGAGTTTTTTTAGGGGAATTTTAAAATAACAAATTAAATTTTCTTAAAAGTACAGTCTAATCAAATTATGTATTTCATATTGAATATTAGTGGTAGTTTGTGTTTTTCTGGTAGCTGGTCCATTTCATCTAAGTTGTTAAATTTATGTATGCAGGGTTATTCATAATATTCCGTCATTCTTTCGATGTCTACAGGGTTCAGAATGATATCCCCTGTTTCATTCCTAACATTGGTCACTTCTGTTTGGCATGAGGTCTGGCAATGTTATTGATCTTTTAAAAAGACCGACTTTTTCTTTTTCTTTTTTTTTTATCGTAAACAAATGGAATACATGTTGTTTCTCTGTTTGTACATGGAGTCAAGGCATACCATTTGTGTAATCATAAATTTACATAGGGTAATGTTGTTTGATTCATTCTGTTATTTTTTCCCTCCCCCCACCTCTCCCACCCCTCTTTTCCCTCTATATAGTCCTTCCTTCCTCCATTCTTGCCCCACTCCCTAATCCTAACTCTAACCCTAACACTAACTCCTCCCACCCTCCATTATGTGTCATCATCCACTTATCAACGAGATCATTTGTCCTTCAGTTTTCTGAGATTGGCTTATCTCACTTAGCATGATGTTCTCCAATTTCATCCATTTGCCTGCAAATGCCATAATTTTATCATTCTTTATGGCCGACTTTTTCTTTCATTGATTTTCTCCATTGCTTTTTCTGTTCAACTTCATTTTTTTCCTGATTTTTAACATTTCTCTGTTGCTTTAGGTTTATTTGACTGTTTTGGGTGAGTCTTGAGGCAGAAGTTCATATTACTGACTTTAGTTTTTCTTTTTTTCTAATATAAGCATTAGTGAGACAAACTCTGATATGTTGCAGTTTTTGCATTCAGCTTAATGTATTTTGTATTTCACATGAGACAAGTTAATTATAAAGACCCATAACAGTCATAAAGGAAGAGATGGAATCATGTATCATGAAAACTCAGAGAAAGTTAGGGTAACTATAATAATATTAGAGAAAGTTGATTTTAACTCATGATGGATTAGTACATATAAGACCATCAAATAGCTCTTCAATGGGCAAGTAGGTATCCTTAGCAAGAGTTGTTTAAGCAGAGAGGCTGAAGAAGTTGTCTAGGTAAGTCATTTTAACGTAGGGAATGTTTAGGGGGAGGCTTGTCTGCAAACTGGATCTTGTACTCGTATTTATGGATTTCAGCACTATGGTGGGAAGTGGATAGCATTTCTTTCAATAAAGTCTGAAAAATCATGATGCTTAATTGCGCAAACAACTTTTCAAGAGTTTTATGAAATTATACTATCAGTTTTGCAAAATATCCAAACTTGTCCTAGTGCATTTTGGGATACTGTTTTCAAATAGTGTTTCCACCATGTCAGCAAATACATAATCTTAGCTGCCAATGGGAAGACTGAGACACATACTATTACGCCTTTAAAATTACTTTTGCAGTCAGAGTGTTAGAGATTTTATCAAAGTCTCATGCTTAAAAAATTGTAAATCACATTTCGTACTGCTTAAGGGAAGCATAAATCAGCAAGACATAACAATCATAAATATCTATGCCCCCAATAGTGGCTCATCCACACATCAAACAAATCCTTCTCAATCCCAGAAATCAAATAGACCACAACACAATAATACTAGGTGATTTTAACACACCTTTCTCACCATTGGATAGATCCTCCAAACAAAAATTGAAAAAGGAAAACACAGATCTCAATAACACAATCAATAATTTAGACTTAACAGACATTTATAGAATATACCATCCAACAAAGAGTGAATACACCTTCTTCTCAGCAGCACATGGATCCTTCTCTAAAATAGACCATATTTTATGCCACAAAGCTAATGTTAGCAAATACAAGAAGATAGAGACACTACCTTGTATTCTATCAGATCATAATGGATTGAAATTACAAATAAATGACAGAGTAAAAAACAGAAACTACTCCAACACCTGGAGATTAAATAATATGATATTGTATGATGAATGGATAACAGAAGATATCAGGAAGGAAATTAAAAAATTCTTAGAGGTAAATGAGAACAAAGAAACATCATATCAAAATCTCTGGGACACTATGAAAGCAGTACTTAGAGGAAAATTTATTTCATGGAGTGCATTCAATAAAAGAAGAAAAAATCAACAAATAAATGACCTAACACTAGAGTTCAAAGCCCTAGAAAAAGAAGAATAGAGCAACACCTAATGTAGTAGAAGACAGGAAATAGTTAAAATCAAAGCTGAAATCAACGAAATTGAAACAAAAGAAACAATCAAAAAAATTGACAAAATAAATAGTTGGTTCTTTGAAAAAATAAACGAAATTGATAAACCCTTAGTCACACTAACAAAGAGAAGGAGAGAGAAAACCCAAATTACTAAAATTTGGAATGAACAAGGAAATATCACAACAGACACAACTGAAATACAAAACACAATTAGAAGCTATTTTGAAAATCTATACTCCAACAAAATAGAAAATCTCGAAGACATCAACAGGTTTCTGGAGATATATGAATTACCTAAACAGAAGCAGGAGGGTATACACAATTTAAATAGATAAATTTCAAGTAATGAAATAGAAGTCATCAAAAGCCTACCAACAAAGAAAAGTCCGGGACCAGATGGATTCTCAGCCAAGTTCTACAAAACCTTTAAAGAAGAGCTCATTCCAATACTTCTCAAATTATTCCATGAAATAGAAGAGGAGGGGACCCTCCGAAACTCATTCTATGAAGCCAATATCACCCTGATACCTAAACCAGACAGAGACACATTGAGGAAAGAAAATTTCAGACCAATATCCTTAATGAACATCGACGCAAAAATTCTCAACAAAATTTTAGCAAATCACCTACAAAAATATATTAAAAAGACAGTGCACCACGATCAAGTGGGTTTTATCCCAGGATGCAATTTTGGTTCAACATTCAGAAATCAATAAATGTAATTCACCATATCAATAGACTTAAAGTAAAAAATCACATGATTATTTCGATAGATGCAGAAAAAGCATTTGATAAAATACAGCATCCCTTCATGCTCAAAACACTAGAAAAAATAGGGATAGTGGGAATATTCCTTAACACTGTAAAGGCCATCTATGCTAAGCCCATGGCCAATATCATTCTTAATGGTGAAAAACTGAAAGAATTCCCCCTAAAAGCTGGAACAAGGCAGGGATGCCCTCTTTCACCACTTCTAGTCAACATTGTCCTCAAAACATTAGCCAGAGCAATTAGAAAGACCAAGGAAATTAGAAGGAATATGAATAGGAAAAGAAGAACTCAAACTATCCCTATTTGCTGATGACATGATTATATATTTAGAGGAACCAGGAAATTCCACCAGAAAACTTTTAGAACTCATAAGTGAATTCAGTAAAGTGGCAGGATATAAGACCAATGCTCAAAAATCCAATGCATTTTTATATATGTGATGAATCTTCAGAAAGAGAAATTAGGAAAACTACCCCATTCACAATAGCATCGAAAAAAATAAAATACTTGGGAATCAATCTCACAAAAGAGGTGAAAGACCTCTACAATGAGAACTACAGAACACTAAAGAAAGAAATTCAAGAAAACCTTAGAAGATGGAAAGATCTCCCATGTTCTTGGATAGGAAGAATTAATATTGTCAAAATGGCCATACTACCAAAAGTGCTATACAGATTCAATGCAATTCCAATTAAAATCCCAATGATGTACCTTACAGAAAAAGAGCAAGAAATTATGAAATTCATCTGGAAGAATAAAAAACCCAGAATAGGTAAAGCAATCCTTGGCAGAAAGAGCAAAGCAGGGGGTATTGCAATACCAGATCTTCAACTCTACTACAAAGCAATAGTAACAAAAACGGCATGGTATTGGTACCAAAATAGAAAAGTGGATCAATGGTACAGAATAGAGGACATGGACACAAACCCAAATAAATACAATTTTCTCATACTAGACAAAGGTGCCAAAAAGATGGAATGGAGAAAAGATAGTCTCTTCAATAAATGGTGCTGGGAAAACTGGAAATCCATATGCAGGCAGAATGAAACTAAACCCCTATCTGTCACCCTGCACAAAACTCAACTCACAATGGATCAAGGACCTTGAAATCAGACCAGAGACCCTGCATCTTATAGAAGAAAAAGTAGGTCCAATCTTCAACATGTCGGCTTAGGATCAGACTTCCTTAACAGGACTCTAATAGCACAAGAAATAAAAGCAAGAATCAACAACTGGGATAGTATCAAACTAAAAAGCTTTCTCTCAGCAAAGGAAACTATCAGCAATGCGAAGAGAGAGCCTACAGAGTGGGAGAATATCTTTGTCACTCATACTTCAGATAGAGCACTAATTTCCAGAATATATAAAGAACTCAAAAAACTCTACACCAAGAATACAAATAACCCAATCAACACATGGGCTAAGGAAATGAACAGTCACTTCACAGAAGAAGATCTACAATCAACAGATATATGAAAAAATGTTCAAAATCTCTAGTAATAAGAGAAATGCAAATCAAAACTACCCTAAGATTCCATCTCACCCCAATTAGAATGGCCATTATCAAGAATACAAGCAACAATAGGTGTTGGCGAACATGTGGGGAAAAAGGTACACTCATACATTGCAGATGCAGAAAAGCTGGTGGGGCTGCAAATTAGTGCAGCCACTCTGGAAAGCAGTGTGGAGATTCCTTAGAAAACTTGGAATGAAACCACCATTTGACCCAGCTATCCCACTCCTTGGTCTATACCCAAAGGACTTAAAATCAGCATTTACAGAGATACAGCCACATCAATGTTCATAGCTGCTCAATTCACAATAGCCAGATTATGGAACCAACCTAGATGCCCTTTGATTGATGAATGGATAAAGAAACTGTGGTGTATATATATACAATTGAACATTACTCAGCCAAAAAAATAATAAAATTATGGCATTTGCAGGCAAATGGATGAAATTGGAGAATATCATGCTAAGTGAGATAAGCCAATCTCAACTAAAGGACAAATGATCTCGCTGATAAGCGGATGATGACACATAATGAGGGGTGGGAGGGGGGCAAGAATGGAGGAAGAAGGGACTGTATAGAGGGATAAGAGGGGTGGGAGGGGTGAGGGGAAGAAAAAATAACAGAATGAATCAAAAACTATTACCCTAGGTAAATATATGATTACACAAATGGTATGCCTCTACTTCATGGACAGAGAAACAAAATGTATCCCATTTGTTTACAAGAAAAATGAATTAAAAAATTGTAAATCATAATGTAAGATTGATATAACCAGACTCAGTTTGAAATATAAACAAAATTCTCTGTCTCAAAATTTAAAAATATTGGGTATACAATATGGGTTTTTCTGTTGTAAACTTACTAAATAAAGACAGAGCACTGGCCATCTACAGGATTAAATGGGATAGGACCCACTGTCAAGGTAACATGGTAGGTGGCAGGATTCAGTTTTCCACAGTCCTTAGTTCTTTACTGGCTGTGGGCCAGGGCCTCCCTCTGTTTCTTACCTTATGAGCCTCTCCATCAAAGTGTGTGAGCCGAGAAGACAACAGAGTCTGCTATCCAAATGAAAGCTTAAGGACACCTGTCACATCCCATCATTTATGCCATATTTTTATTCATTAGAAGGGAGTTCCTAAATTCTGCCAACACCTCAGAGGAGGCGATTATACATGGGAATGGATGTAAAAGGTGGTGATCATTATAATAGAAATCTGTGTTACAGTCTGGATGTGAGGTATCCCCCAAAAGATCATATATGAGACACTGCAGGAAGGTTCAGAGGAGAAATGATTGGATTGTAAGAGACTTAATCCAATCAGTGAATTAATCCCTGATGGGGTTAATTGAAGTGGTAGGGTGTGGCTGGAGGACATGGGAATTGGGGCATGGCTATGGGGTATATATTTTGTATTTGGAGAGTGGAGTCTCTCTCTGCTTCCTGATCTCATGTGAGCTTCCCTCTACCATCCTCTCCTGCCAGGATGTTCTGCCTCGAGCCCTGAGGAATGGAGCTGGCCTTCCATGAACCAAGACCTCTGAAACCATGAGCCCTCAAATAAACGTATCCTCCTCTATAATTGTGCTGGTCGGATCCTTTTAGTCACAGCAGCAAAAAACTGATTAAAACAATGTGACTACCCCATATGATTATCAATGGGAAAACACGTTAAATAAAGTTAACTATGTCCACACATCTTAAAAAAAAAAACTTAGGAGTTCTAGATAGTACTGATATGTAAAGATTTCAATATCTTTTGACCAAAAAACAGTGGGTAATATGATGCATTTCACTTATAAAAGATGGAAAATAAGAATCTATAACTGTATTTGTTTTTATATGGTTAAAGAAACTAAGAAAGGATACATAAGAAATAAATTAGTATTACCAAGGCTGGGAATAAAGGATAAGAACTGAGTGGAAGGGAAACAGAAGTCAAAGAGATTTTTCACTGTGGTTTTTATTTTTTCAAAAAATTGAACTATATCAATGCATAATCTACTCAATTATTAAATAAAAATAAAGGGAAGATTTTTACAGTCTCCAAAGCTTTCTCTTTTCTGCCTTTTCCAGGAGTGGAAGAAGCTGGAACTTCAAATGAATCAATATGCAGTAAGTAGTGTCTCATATAGTAGCCCCTTAAATGAAACTTTCTATCAAGACTACCAATTAGAACCTACTGCAAATGCTGTGAGAAAGCACTATGAACCCTCCACCCAAAATCTGGTTCAAATGTCAAGATTGATGATGTCACATACCCAACAAGGGGGTATGAAAAGGTTTATCACTTACATAATGGGACTTTTCTGGGAAGAGTACTACTGGTCTCCTAAGCTGATCTGAAAATAGTTTAAGAAAGCAGATGTCGCTTAGGGGTTTTATTGCTTTCAGGGAGTCTGAGCATTTCTGCTTGAGAGTTTTATTTTTTTAAGTTTTATTGAAGTATAACTGACATACAATAAATTGCATATTAAAGTGTACAGTTTGCTAAAATTGGCATATATATACACCTGCAAAATTACTGCCATGATCAAGATAATGAATGCCATTATTCACCTTGAAAAGTTTCCTAATAGCTTCTTTTTTTTTCCTAATAGCTTCTTAATGAATAAGTTTTTCTTTACAGTTGCTTATATTTTATATAATAATGGGATTTGTTGCTACATATTCATACAGTCACACAAAATAACAATATAGTTTGGTCCATTTCATGTCCCAGTAAGAGCTGGTGTTTTGTACAGTTTAAATTTCCCTTGGCACCAAAGATAGGAGTTCGTACACTTTCTTAGCATCTTGCCCAGATGAACAGTACAAGGGGAAGAGGCAAGAGTGAGGCTTAATAACTTTCAATATCAAATATAAAATAATGTAGTCACATTTTGCATGCAATTCTACTTTTAAAAATTTATTATGAGGAAACTATCAGATAAGTGCAAAATGTACAACCACATAGACACAGGCTAAGAATGTTCATTGAAACATTGCTTAAGATGAAGAAAAAGGGTGGCAACAACTTTTGTATGCAACTACTGAGATTTAAGTAAACTATCATATCTTTATATCATGAACTATAGCCATCAAAGGAAGATTCAGAAAAATACTGACCTGGGGAAATTATTCACATTAATTTTTAAATTAAAAGGGACATGAAATAGTCAATATTATTTACTCAATAGTTTATAAATGCATAGAAAAATGGCAATATAATGTATGGTAAATTTTTAATGTTTCATTTCTGGTGTGATATTCTAGGTTACTCTTATTTTCATCTTACTTTTCTTCAGTATTCTCCAAGATTTTAAACTAAATTGGAATTTTGGAAATTTTCAAAGTAAACCATCAACAGTATATATAATGCTACTATATATAAAAGTATTCTGTAAATTGGGCTAACTAGATAGAAACCTGTGTGGAGAAAGTCAGCACAGAAAATACTGCAATATGATCCATAATGATGATGATGGTTAATATCACCACACAATCTTGGTGGCTGGAAATTGAATAGAAATTAAAGACTGGCAAATGTCTGTTCCCTAAAGTGCTCAAACATTCAAAAGATACTTTAAGAACAAAAACATCTATTAGAACCACCCATCATCAGTAACAATACCAAGAGGAAAAATGGTACCCCTTAGATTTGTAAAGATCAATTTTTGCAAGCAATTTTTACAGTATCCTGGTATTAGCTCCATTTTGGAAACGAATTTATTACTCATTTTCATAAATTTATATCATATTACACTTCTGTCTTTCCCAACTATACAAGCATTTAGTTAAAATGTTTTCGCTTAGAAATTAACTTCGAAGAAGTAGCTAACACTTCAAAGTTAATCTCTACTTCAATAAGGCAGAGCAAGCTGCATTGTACTTCGTCTCCTTTGTAAAACCTTGTGTAGGACAAGGTTGTTGATTGTTAGTAGAGGGATTAAAAATGCTTTATTAATAATGTTTAATTGAATTGCGGGAAGCAAGTATATTCCCGGTGATCTAATACTGCACGTGAAATCCAATGAAGAAAAAATAATAAAAAGGAAAATGTTAACTCCTCTGAAATTCCCGTCTACCACGCCACATACCTTGATTCGTGCTTTCTCTATAAATTCTAGAGGGGCTTTTCCAAGCTCCAATCCAGCTCCAATCCAAGGAATCCAGCCCTTGATGCACGGGGGTCTACGCAAGTTCTTCCTTTGAAGGCATAAGAAAAGAGCAAAGCAACCCAGGGCTATAATCACTGTTGGGGAAATCAGTTCTGTATTTTGCTCCATCATTTTCCAAAACTAGAGAAGTTTGAGAAAGTCCTGCTGACCTGGCACTTCCTCGTTCCCTGTGGGCTAGGGAAGACCCTCCGGGTCTCCCAACCTTTCCGCTCCAACTTTTGCAGCTAGTTCTCTTTCGTAACTGTAACTTCCTTTCCCCGCCCCAATTTTTAGGTGATGTCTGCATCATCGCTCCCTCCCACCTCCTCTTCTATTTCAAATCCTGGCTATCACCGAACCAAGGCAAGGGCTGGGCTGGGCTAGACGGGGCAGGGCGGGGCGGGGCGGGGCGGGGCGGGGCTGGGGGGGAGGGAGCAAGAGGTGTTGCCATGGAGACCTGGGGACAACTGCTCAACCGGCGTCTCTCTACCCGCCAATCAGAGAAGTCGCGGAGCTCGGCGGACTACATTTCCCAGAAGCCTCGTAGCTCCGTTTTGTTTTTTCGGCTCTTGAATACTGGGGCCGCTGGACCACTCCAGTCGGGGTCTGCTAGGAAGGCGCGGGTTCGCCGAGCCCTACTGGGGAAATGGTCTCCACCTGACCGCTTGCAGGTTGAGAAGGGGCCGCCGTGGCAAGGTGGCAGGCCAGCGCGGCGCGGTGCACCGGCGAGAAGGGGTGCATTGCGTCCAGACCTGCTCCTGAATGTCTGACCCGGAGAATGAGGAGAGGCTTTTGCCACTCGCCCAGAGATGGCCCCGAGCGAGCAAGTTCCTACTGTCCGGCTGCGCGGCTACCGTGGCCGAGCTAGGTACCCGGCCGCCCACACCTGGGCCTCCTCGGCAAGTCGCCGCGCCGTGGCGCTGGGGGAGGGATGGGCGTGCTGCTTTGCTCCAGGCTGAGTGCTTCCCAAGAGGTTGCGCCCTCTTCTTGCACGCCTGCCTGGCGGATGTAGCAGGGTGGAGGCAAGGCCAGCTTTGGGAGAAGGGATTGGAGGTCTCTCAGGTTCTTTCTGTCCAATTTCGTCTAATCTCCCTTAGAGATGTGTTGTTGTGTCCGAATGTATACTTTTAGAAGCTTCATGAGCTGTCATTCCTCGCTACGAATCATTTTCCTTTTGGTAAGGTTGGCCTTTTTAAAACATACAGTTTTCATCCTTATGGGGATCGCCTCTTACATGATTTATATGGTTAGTCTCATTGTGTCTTTTGAAGCCAAGTTGTGGATCTACCTTGTGGGACTTCAGTTATTAACCATTCATTGTTGAGCATGGATTTAACATCCAGTTACCTGACCTCTTTGAGTTGAACTCATCTATATTGTGTTTACTTTACAGGAAGGATCCTGAGAAGTCAATGATATGTAAATACTAAATTCAAGGCAGGGCACCTATTAATTGCGACATCGTTATAATTATTACAGCAGTAGGGCCTGAGGATGTACAATTGAACAGTTCCTGTTCTGACCTTCTTACAGGCTGGTTGGAAGACATGCAGAGAGAGACAATTACAATGTGCCACTTATTACGATGAAGCTATTTTTAGGTTATCATAGAGCCTAGAACTGTTTTATCTGCTAATGAGTCATAGCAAACTTTAAGAGACCACCCAGGGGGAAATTATGATGCCCTTGCATGATCAGGTGGTGTTTCTTCCAAGGGTTTTGTGAGTAGAGTGCCTGTGTGTTCCTTGCGAAGCTTTAACTGTGTGTTTCAAGATTACCCTTACGTTTATTTTCTTGCCCATAAAAAACAAAAAAACGAAAAGAGGAACAGCTCTGATGCATTAGTCATTTGTGAATGTTAGTCCTGTTCTAACATGAGTTTATTTTGCATTTCTGGCATAGCCAGTACATGCTGTCATTTTGTCCTTTGTACCCTCATATTTGCCCTTTTTCCTCCCCCCTCCTCCTCTCCTCTCAAAACCGATGGAGAATTTTTCTTTTTCATTGTTCTTCCTGAAATAAAATCATCAACTTTTAAAGACATCTAAAGTGAGATTGCTGAATAATTAGATATATTTCCAGTTAGTTTTTAACTGACGTTTCCCCTTATGTTTCAATGGCTTTTATACAGGAAGACTCCTTCTGTGAAAAACTCAGGGAGAGAACTGTGGGGAATGGGGATGGGAGGGAAAGGAATCACAATATGGTATGGTTCCGAGAACAGATCAATTCAGGATCAGACTCTGAATTATCTATAACCAGAAAGAACACAAAAATTATTCTGAGAGGCATAACTTGTACTTAGAAAGAGGTTCCTGTTTCTTATGACTTTTCTTCAGGTTCTTTTGTCAATACAACATTACTTGGAGACTTCATATAAAAGCTGCTTCTGATTTAGGGAAACTATTGGCAAGATATTCCAAAGTGTAATATATTTTTTCCCTCTTCCCCACTCTTTCTTCTATTAGAAAAGTCATGCTCAACTGGGCGCTGTGTCACAGGCCTTTAATCCTAGCTTCTCTGGAAACTGAGGCAGAAGAATTACAAGTTCCAGGCCAGCCTGGACAACTTATGGAGACTCCATCTCAAAATAAAAAAAATAAAAGGGGCCAGGGACAGAGTTGAGTGGTAGCCTTGAATTCAATCTTCAGGACCACAAAGAGAGAGAGAGAGAGAGAGAGAGATGATAAGGTTTTGCATTAAGTGGTGATCATTGAAAATGTTCAGTAATGTTGTCAGTAATGTTCACAAACCTGTCCCAATGTGAAAGTTATGAGCTTGATTTTCCTTATATGAGTCAGCTAGCTTAACTTTGTTTTAAGGTAAAAGATCCATCTTTACTTCAATGTGCAAACAGAAAAAGGTTTTACATATATAGTTGATACTTGTTAGGAGGCCACAAATATGCCACACTTAAAACTTTTCAGTGCTGGAAAACACTAATATGTCTTAATTTAAGGAATATTGAACACACCAACCTTCTATATGAAAGAAGCCATTATGAACTCCGTTGAATCTTCTGTATCTCAAATATCGGGGCTGTGATTCATCTGCATGTGAAAATCACCCATGAAATTATAAAATTCTCCTTTATCTTGCATTTATTATAATACATAAGAATATGTAGTAGAGTGTTCTAAAGTTACAATAGATGTTAAACAATCATGGTTGCAGTCAGGAGAACACCACCGAATATGGATACTTATTTTCATTGGAGAGAAAAAAATTACCATTACTAAAGTAGATTGCTGATTGAAATTTCTAAAGAAAACTAACTCAAGGGTTTTCACTGTTTGATTTTTGATTGGTGATCCAGTTTGCTCTGGTCCAGTGACTCTTAAATTTGGGAATGCATGAGAATCAGCTGATTTGAAATTAGAGTACATGGGCATGGGAGTAGAAAATCTGTAATTCTAAAATTGACAATCAGTAATCTTGGGAAAACATTAGTCCTATGATTTTAGAATTTTTGCTTGTTTCTCTGAATGTTGTGGGTTTTTTTCCCCTCGCTTGTTCTTTTGTTTGTTAGCAACCTTTCCCCTCGATCTTACAAAAACTCGACTCCAAATGCAAGGAGAAGCTGCTCTTGCTCGGTTGGGAGACAGTGCAAGAGAATCTGCCCCCTATAGGGGCATGGTGCGCACGGCCCTAGGAATCATTGAGGAGGAAGGCTTTCTAAAGCTTTGGCAAGGAGTGACGCCTGCCATTTACAGACACGTAGGTATTTATCTTGATTCTAGCTGGTAAGTTTGTTATGAGTCCTGTGTTTGTCTCCTCTGTGTTTCCATTTAGCTGTGTCCAAAAACCACCTAGACTTTTTTCCCTACTGATGATAAATGAACATATAATCAATCTTTTAGGAAGAAAAAAATTAACTACCTGTTGTTTCTGAGGAGGTATTGTCCTAAATTTTTAGAAATGCATACTAAAGTATTTAGGGATTAACTAGCATGGTATCTGTGAAGTACTTCAAAATAAGAAAAAAAAATGAAGCACATTTTGCAATTGATAAATTTTAATGGTAAGTTATATATAATTTACTTTTATGTATGTTTGAAAATATTCCTTATAAAAAGTTTTTTTAAAGGTTTGAGAAGGAAAAAAATGAATAATGGTTACTTTTACTTTCTTCCACTTAAGATTTAAACACAGGATTTACCTTTTTTAATGTTCTTTGAAAATTAAAGAACCTCTATCCCATACATCAGAGACCAGGCTGTTCTGAAAAAGAACAGGGTTCCCTGCCTCATCCACTTCTGGCTACAGGGAAAAGTCAACACAGGCAACTTCAGCCTCAGTTCCCCAGGGCACCTAACTAGCTTTATGGGCCATTATTGGTAACTGTGGCAAGATAGTAGCAACTGGCTGGTTGTGGTGGTGCACACTTATAATCCTAGTGGCTTGGGAGGCTGAGGCAGGAAGATCACAAATTGAAGGCCAGCCTCAGCAACTTAGTGAGGCCCTCATCAATTTAGTGAGACCCTGTCTCAAAATAAAAAATAAAAAGGGTTGTGGTAAATTGTCTCTGGGTTCAATTCATGGTACCAAAACAAAACAAAAACAAGAGTAGTTGCAACTGTGCCAGTGAGTGCACTTTTCTACTCTGCTTCCACAGCAACACTCATAGGAACAAGAATTATTGACTTCTTAGATTGTTAACAGGAGAAATTAAAGTTGACTTCCAAAGGAAGTAGGATAGGTGTAGTATTTTGGTATTTTTCTCCTTTACATTCATAATGTTTATTTAAGCGTATAGGAACCTATGACCAGGAAATCGCTCAAACTGAATATTTACCTGCTTCATATTTTTAAAGATTCAGTTATTCAGATGAGAAAGTATATTTATCAAGAACTAACCATAACCATGCATGGACTGTTACTGTTTTCACACTTCATATATTAGTGATTATCTTAAAATATGGAGTAAAACTTGCTGAAACATCAAGAAAAACTCTCTAAATAAGATGTGCTGATTTTTATAATTTTATTTTTCATCTTTTAAAATATTTTCTTTGTGTTCTGTTGTTTAGCGTTTCGCCTCTTCTCATTTGTAATTTGTTGACCACCATATATTACTTTACCATTAAGATTAATTTTATGAGTTTGAAACTTTACTGAAAAAATTATGTTAATATAACAAATTCTCCAGTGAAGTTATGTTTATTGGGTAAAAATGCCTGTTGTGTACCAAGGCCTGTACCAGGGCATCTGACATAATAAAAAACAAACAGAACCTCCCTGTAGTTTGTATTCTGATGGAAAGATCAACAAGGAGAACTAATTAGATCACTAATGAGTATGATATTTGCCATGTGAGAGTGTGCAATGCTTGCCTAGAATACTGGGGGAAAAATTGGAGAGCACTTTCTGAAAAATATACTGGAGTTGAATTCTAAAGGACTAGGAGGCATCAACAAAGCCAAGAAAGGAGAACCTGTTCTAGAAAGATCAGTGAGTGTGAAGGTTGAGACTTAAAGTGTCCTGCACCATTTGGAGAAATATCAAGAAGCCCATGATTGAGGAACACAGGGTGCATAAGAGAAGGTCACAGCTAGAGAGTGTGACTAGGCCAGGGTAGAATGTTCTCTTATTTTTTTCAGCATGGAGCTGAATATGCCTTTTTAATGATCTATTTTATGTAGTGTACTCTGGAGGTCGGATGGTCACATATGAACATCTCCGGGAGGTTGTGTTTGGCAAAAGTGAAGATAAGCATTATCCCCTTTGGTAAGTTTTGTTTTGAAAACAATGTGCTATGGCCCCAAAGACTATCTGTTTATCTAATAGATTTATGTAAAATTGTACATTTGTATTAAAATTGCTTAGGCTAAAAAGCAAATAATTAACATATAAATCCAAATAATTGAGCATTTACTGAAAATTGTATAGACATACATAACATACATACATACATGTATACAGACATACATACATGCATAACGAATTACACATGTGTAGAAATATTTAATATTGTAATATTAAAAGAATTCTAAGGGAGCATCATTTTTATTGTTTGCTTGGTTTGGTGACTACAAAATAACACATTAAACTATTATAATAATAAACTTATGGATTATGTTTTTTTATGGTTATAACACTCAAAAGACATTATACTCAATTTTACAAATGCTAGTTTGATGATATATTTGGTAAATGCCAGGTTTTACGTATCTGATAAAATCCTTAAAATTTTTCATGTTTAGTGCATTTGAATTACCTGTATACCCATATTTTATTCTGATACCACTGATCTCAGAATCAAATTTCTAAATGAAAAATGTAGTCTTAGAAAGAAGTCACACAAAAATGAAGCAACCAGCCTTCCCTTTGGATTTCAATCACACAAAAATAATAACGTCTCTTCCTCCAGCAAGCTGATCTTTGATTAATGCATACTTTCCCCACACACTCTGGGTATGGCTTTTATATTATTAGAAGTTAGTGTGTGGTCCGTTTCTTTAAGCCTGTGTCAGGAAGTAAACAATTATTTCCATTTTGTATAAATTTCATTAAATAAAAACAAGAATAGTAAAATCTAGCCTTCTAAACTTAAGCAAAACTCTTGCTTGTTTTCTGTCAATACCTAGCCTCCTTTTTGAATGATTTAAAATTTCTTTAAAAATATCTGTCAATGGTTTTGGTGGTCATATAATTATAAAGGATGGCAAGTATCCTGTAGGATTTTGTTTTGTGCTGTTTTCATTATTTTTGGAGCATAAAGAAGGCGTAGTTTATAAACATACATTCTGTTTAGCAGAATCTTCTCATTCCCTAAAGTTTAGGTTGCAAATTTAGAAGCTTGGAAAAATGCATAAGACTTTAAGGATTTGAACATACAAACTAATACATACTTCATTCTCAGAATGTAAAAATGAAGAGTGTATCAGATTGACTTAGTACCAAATCCTCATTTCCCTTTAAATGTAGTTCTCTTGACACTCCTGTAAGTACCTCCATCTTTGACTTTCTGAATATTGTGCTCTTGGAGTATTTCAGTATCTCTTCTGGTTTCTTCTTTGCCTTTTTTGCTGCTGTTCCTTCTCGTATAAGCCCCATCCCTGCAAGACTGAGGTGACTCCTTTAAGTCAAGGACCAATCTTGGTCATCACTGTTTTGCAAGGGAAGAGCACCATGCTGGGAATATTTTCTTCTCACTGAACTGGATGCTTGCTCTCCTTATGTTTGCTGTGATTGTCCACTCCTGCAATCTCAACCACAGCTGTAGGCTGCTCAGTTCCAAATCAGCGCATGTAGTTCTGACCCTCAACTTCTAGACTGTCTCTTTGATTCAAGTTTATCCCTATAATAATGTATTTTTCCATGCCATTATTCTTTCTAAGACTCATATTGTCATTATGTCATTGCTTATTAAGAACCATAGTGACATCCAATGACCAACTTATGCTGGTCTTTCAGCAGAGTACCTTCTTTTATTCTTCCCTCTGCATACCCCAGAACACTGTGCTTTAGTCAGTCAGAGATGGGCTCCATTTTCCACTCTCCTACTGTGTAACTTGGGCTTCTCCTTTTTTATCTTCAGTTCCTCAGCTATAGAGGTAATATCTACCATTATGCTTTTTTTTTTTTTTTTAGGAGTTGAGATAATGAATGTTACTACCTGTCATATATAAAATATAAAACACTTGAGCCCCTGAGCATGTTGTATGTTGGAGGGTAAGGAAGGAGCTCCCTCACTCTGTGAAGGGACCCCTGTGTGTGGCATGAGAAGTCACATGGTGTAGCAGGACTTTGGAGTGAGAAACTGTGCTCAAATTCCACCTCTCAAACCTGCCAACTGTTGGACTTTCCTAGAAGGAGGGTCGTTGAGGTGCGATGGTAGTGACTCCTTCAGAGATCGAAGACTCCCAGCCCAGGGTCTGGCCCACGGTGAGGACATTCTTTCCTAGAACGTGACACTTGGATTTCTTGTTTTTTCCTACCTTTTGTATTTACAAAGGACTCTTCTACCCATTTACTACACACAACACAGATGAGACATTTTCCTACTGACTTGGCTGCATATGGGATCTTCCTCACTCTGTGACTGGCAGTTAGGACACAAGTGGCTTCCTTCCTTGCTTTGTGTCTGTGCTCAATGGTCAGAGTGGTGAGAAAGGATGCCAGCAGCCCGAGGGATCAAACTCAAGCACAGGGAACGGGAGGGAGCAGGTCTTGAGTCTCAGATAAAGGCGAACGGGAAGAGAGCATTGCTGGACAGGGTGTGGAGAGAGGAGGAAGTCCTGCGAGGTTGTTGGAGTGTCCACTTGAAGGTGCTATCTGTGTGCCATTGGCTTTATGAGCAGTGGTGGGAGAGGTTCTTGGATGACATCCCCCTGACAAGAAAAAAATAAAATAAAATAAAATAAAATAAAATAAAATATAAAACAGAAACAAAAAATAGGTTACTATCAGGAGGCTGAGATGAAAGGATCACAAGTTCAAAGTCAGCTTCAGCAAAAGTGAGGCACTAAGCAACTCAGTGAGACCCTGTCTCTAAATAAAATACAAAATAGGGCTGGGGATGTGGCTCAGTGGTTGTGTGTCCCTGAGATCAATTCCTAGTACCCACCCCTAAGAAATTGTTACTATATATAATACACATAGAACACCTATTAATCAATAAAAAATATAGAGAACACAATGGAAAAATAAGAACAGGATGTCAATAGTTTCCAAAAGAAGAAATATAAATATTCATTAAACCTGTAAACATACTCAACCTCCCCAATAATCAATTAAAGGGAAATCAATTAAAACTATCTTTAAGCAGTTAAGGGAAAGATAAGTTACTATAGACTTTTTGTAACACACACTATAGTTGAAAATTTAACATGTGTAATCTGTTGACCCAGCTCCTTATTTGTGATTATAATCATTTAGTCTTGCTCACTGTTGACTGATAGGGGAAGAGAAGGACTAGTCTAGGAATGGGAACAATTTCTTCACAGAGAGCAATGTTTTCAAACCCCTTCACTTGGAAAACCACTAAAGTTGAAGCTTTAAAATATTTTTTTACCCATTTCTATTAGGTTGATTACATCTCTGCTACTTTTCTCATCTGGTAGTCAGAATTAAGCTGCAACTAAATTATCAGTTCAGAAGTTTATATCTTTGAAGCATCCACCCTTTCCTTTGGATTTCAGGCCATGTAAGACCTGAGAGTTCAAATCTTTTTTTTTAAATTTGTTCTAATTAATTATACATGACAGCAGAATGTGTTTTGATTCATTGTTCTTGAATGGAGCATAACTATTCATTTCTCTTTTTGTACATCATGTAGATTCCATACCATTCTTGTGATCATAAAAGTACCTAGGTTAATGATGTCAATCTCATTCCACCATCTTTCCCACTCCTCTGCCCGCTTCCATCCCCCACTCCCCTCTGCCCAATCCAAAGTTCCTCTATTCACCACCCCCACCCCCATTATGGATTGGCATCCACATATCAGAGAAAACATTTGACCTTTGGGTTTTGGGGATTGGCTTATTTAGCTTAGCATGATATTTCCAGCTCTATTCCATTTACCTATGAATGCCATCATTTTATTCTCCCTTAAGGCTGAGTAAATTCCATTGTGTATATATACCACAGTTTCTTGATCCATTCATCTACTGAAGGGCATCTAGGTTGGTTCCATAGCTTAGCTATTGTGAACTTAACTGCTATAAACATTGATGTGATTGCATCACTGTAGTATGCAAATTTTAAGTCTTTGGGGAATAGACCAAAGAGTGGTATATCTGGGTCAAATGGTGGTTCCATACCAAGTTTTCTAAGGAATCTCCATAGTGTTTTCCAGAGTGGTTGCACTAATTTGCAATCCTACCAGCAATGTGTGAGTATCCCTTTTTCCCCACAACCTCACCAACACTTATTCTTGCTTATATTCTTGATCATTGCCATTCTGACTGAAGTGAGATGATATCGTAGGTAGTTTTGATTTGCATTTCTCTAATTGCTAGAGATGTTGAACATTTTTTCATATACTCATTGATCAATTGTATATCTTCTGTGAAGTGTCTGTTCAGTTCCTTAGCACATTTTTTGACTTGTTTTTTTGTTTTTTTGTTTTTTTTTGATGTTAAGATTTGTGAGTTCTTTATGAGTACCTGGAGATTAGTGCTCTGTCTAAGGTGCGTGTGGTAAAGGTTTTCTCCCACTTTGTAGGCTCTCTCTTCCATTATTGATTGTTTCTTTTGCTGAGAAGAAGCTTTTTAGTTTGAATCTAACCCATTTGTTGATTCTTGATTGTATATCTTGCGCTTTAGGAATCTTGTTGAGGAAGTCAGATCCTAAGCCAAAATGATGAAGATTTGGGCCTACTTTTTCTTCTATTAGGTGCAGGCTCTTTGGTCTAATTCCTTAGTCCTTGATCTACTTCAATTTGAGTTTTGTGCAGGGTGAGAAATAGGGATTTAATTTCATTTTGCTGCATATGGATGTCCAGTTTTCTAAGCACCAATTGTTGAAGAGGCATCTTTTTTCTAATGTATGCTTTTGGCACCTTTGTTGAGTATGAGATAACTGTATTTATGTGGGTTTGTTTCTGTGTCTTCTATTCTGCACCATTGGTCTATCTATTTTGAGGTCAATACCATGCTATTTTTGTTACTATAGCTCTGTACTATAGTTTAAGGTTTGGTAGCAAGATGCCTCCTGCTTCACTCTTCTTTGCTTAGGATTGCTTTGGCTATTCTGGCTCTCTTATTTTTCCAAATGAATTTCATAGTTGCTCTGAAAGTGAAAATCTTAATTTTAGTTTCTTTTGGTCCTTTACCCTCCCATCACTAAACAACCAAACTATCTGTTTTTTTTTTTTTTTTCCCTGTGGCTCATTTTGGTCTATCCTTTTCTTCATTTTGTCATAAATCTCTTACCCAAGGCCTGTCTCAGCTTACTATTTGTTCACTATAAAATTTGTGAAATTGATGGCAAATTTAAAAACAACATTTCCTTTTATAATTAGGAAGTCAGTCATTGGAGGGATGATGGCTGGTGTTATTGGCCAATTTTTAGCCAACCCAACTGACCTAGTGAAGGTTCAGATGCAGATGGAAGGAAAAAGGAAACTTGAAGGAAAACCATTGAGGTAAGTTCTCCAGTTAACTGATGCTTTTCCTTCCCGTTGACACCATCATATTTTGAACATTTACCTAATGGACTTATTTTTGCAATCCAGTATTCAGTAAAGGTATTAATACTGACTTTTTAAATTTAGAAGCTGTTTATGAAGAGGAGAGCTGAACTGGATCTTTTCTTTGTATGACAAGGTCTCTTATCTTCTCGTCATGTGTCCCTAGCTCTTTGCTGCTTCCCCAGCCAAGGCAGTTAGACTTGTCCCTATTGCAGGTTGATATAAAGAATTTTAATAATAAAATGTGCCATGCTATGCACCCTAGCTTTGCCACTGTAGTTCGTATTGTGTCATTCACTTAACATTTCCAGTCTCTGTACTTTCATCTTTAAAAGGGGCTCTCTCAAAAGTTTTTAGTGGTGGTTAACATGCCTGGCTCCAAATCCTTGCTTTTCTCTCTGTTCTCCCAGAAAGAAGGGAAATAACAAGGTCAATCTTGTGTTCCCACATTCTTCTTTACTCTCATCCTTCCTATATCTTAGGGCCCTTTAAGGAAGACTTTTTTTATTATGATTGTGTGATGTAAAATCTTCCTGCCCATATTAGCAAAAGTCAATCTTTCCTCAAAGGGCAATTTATTAGGATAGCTACTTAGCCAGTTTCCCCTGGGAAAGGGTCAAATTTTGCATATAGATAGACCCCTTTCAGGAAAGAAGGAATGTGCAGGATGATCTGAGCTGAGTCTGAAGGGATTTGCTCTTGAACACTTCTGATCTGTAGCAGAGCCAGAGCCAGAGGAGGAGGGTTTGGAGGCATCTTTAGGAGGTCGCCGCTGATGACTGCGCTCCACTCCTTCTCCTCTAGCAGATGTTGGAGGATGAGGTTGGGCTGTGGCAGCCGCAGTTCCCCTTTAGCCTTCGAAAAAGGGAGAGATAGAGGCCTAGCAGAGGAGAAAAGACTCAACTCTGACTCAAGCGAGAAGTTTATGGAGCCCGTTTGTCATTTTATAACAATTTCTAATGACTGAGTAGCAGAAAGAAGTGACACAGACTTGACTGGAGAGGAGAAAACTGTTGGGATCAAGAAATAGCTTTGTGTACAATCAAAAAATGAGTAATTGAACTCCACTTATGTATGATTTGTCAAAATGCATAAATGCATTCTACTGTCATGTATAACTAATTAGAACAAATAAAAAATTAAAATAAAAATGAAATAGATATGTTTTAAACTGATTCCCTAGGTTTTTAGTCTTCTCTTTTTCCCTGATGTTGGAAATTTTGGGTTTGATTAAATTAATGTTGTAGTAAAGAGCATGAACCTTGAGATCAGCCTGAGAGTCCAAGCCAGCCTCAGCCTTTACCACACTTTAGTTTTGTAATAGTAGTCAAGTTTCTTAACCATTCTAGCCTTCCTTTCCTTACATACAAATTGGAATAATAATACCTATACCTCAGAAATTTTTCAGGATTAAAAGGCATCTCATGTATAAAATACCTGATACTTGGTAAGTATGCAATACATTTTAGCTACAATTATCATTTGTGATTCCATGTAGCATAATAGCAATTATGCATGTCCAGAATGTCATATTTTTTTGCAATTCAGAAAGTATAATGCCTTAGTAAAGCCAACGTAGTAAAGTAAGTGATAAAGTTGGCATTTGACTCCAGATTTTTCTGACCATATCAATCCCAGACTTTAATTTACACCAGTGGTTCCCAGATTCGATTCACAGTTCAGCACCATTTTTCACCTACCTACAGAAATGTGAGCAAAATAATTATAGGATAATAATTGTTCATAAAGTTAAAATTATTCAATTTTTAAAATTCTTAGATTATTGTCCTTTCTACTTTCTGATCTAAAAATATCCTTTATTCACAAGGTTATGTGAAAGTTAGTGATTTTTCTTTTCTTTTCTTTTTTTAAATTGTGGTATTAAGCATCTAACTCAGGGACTTGAACATGCTAGGCAAGGGCCTTACTGTTAAGCTACATCCTCAGCCCTAAGAGTCAATGATTTTTTTTTAATGTTATTTGACAAATTTAAAAAGTTTGCAGGTTCCCCGCATCACTAGTAGGAGGCATCCAGAAGTCTTGACAGTCACTCTTTCCTCCTATAATTAATATGCCTACTGATGATATGTCAAGAAAGATATTTTGATTATTTTAATAACCTGAGAAGTTGAGAAGAAATGACAAAATTATAATGATTTCCATTAAAAATGTTTAAATCAAATGTTGGTCTTTCTTCTAAAGGATTATTAAGTTTATCTGGATATTAGACTTATATATATTCCTTTAACTTGAATAAATATTAGTTTACTCTGTAACAATTATAGGTGAAGCCTATTGAATTGCATTCCATACCCAAGAATACCCAAACTTTTCACATTTCATTATTGTTCTCCTTAGATTCCGTGGCGTGCATCATGCATTTGCAAAAATCTTAGCTGAAGGAGGAATACGTGGGCTGTGGGCAGGCTGGGTACCCAATATACAAAGAGCAGCGCTGGTGAATATGGGAGGTAATGAAAACTTTGCTGAATTCTGAGAAGTCCAAATAACTTAATAGTCGTATGCTCTTATATCAGGAATATGAAAGTTTTTATTTTATTGTTTGTAATAACATATATCAGTGACAGGCTCCACATATGTGATAATGTCACAATTGCATATATTTCCTGGAGCATTTTCACCTTATTCTACAGAAATGTTTGACAAGGATTTCCTAAGAAAGACCAATAATGGAAATAAGGAGAAAGGCTCAAACTATTTCCAACGTCTCTTCTCTAATCCTGACCTCCTTTTTAAAAGGAATGGTCATTATATCCAGAATATCCAAATCCTTACCCCTGGCAATCCTACTCCTATTCCTATATAATCCATCTTGTTCAGCCTGGCAGGAAATGTAAACAATCTCTTAATTCATCTCTACCCTTCAATCTCATTTTTAATTTCCCTTTTCTTTTCTTATGCCCTAAATATGAACAATTTTTATTTGTCAATTAGACCTCAATAAAGCTTGAAGAACATTAAAATTTCTAAAACGGTATCTCAGAAAAATACCAATTTATGTTTATTTAAGAAATGCTATTAAAATAGTAATAATATGCTGTAGGTGAAGTTTTAAGTTACACTGAACATCCAGAGAACAAATGAGAGGGAAAGTATTTTAAAAAGAAGAAAATATAGACATACTTTGGATTAGACAAAGGGGAATGAAGGGAATGGGAATAGGAAAGACAATAGAATGAATCAAACATAACTTTCCTACGTTCATATATGAATATGCAACCAATGTAACTCCTCATCATGTACAACCAGAAGAATGGGAAGTTATACTCCATGTATGTATGATATGTCAAAATACATTCTACTGTCATGTATAACTAAAAGAATGAATTAAAAAAATAAATGCAACATTACTGAAAAAAAATGTTGATAGGTGACTTCGCTAAGAGCAATTTTAAGTATATCCACTAATTCTCTAACTTCAAAATATAGAATATGTAAATAAATATATATGGTTAAAACATTTTATAAGAAGAGACTGAGAGATAGTTTAACAACTGATAATAGACAAAGATCTGAACCGCCCCTGCTGATGCACATATAGCAAAAGGAACACAAAATCTTCACTGGAAATGCATTTAAGAAAGGTTAGAGCAACAGTTGAGATAAAGGAAACTGCTGATCTTTCCCATTTAGAAAACAAGAGCACAGAATTTGAGGTACAGAAAAGAAAGCCTTATTCCTGCCCTCCTTGGGTTTCATCTCTGAGAATAGTCAGAATGTAGATGCACAACAGGCTCTGAGAAGGCAGCCTCCACAGTCACCACTGCCATCCTCTGAGTTCTTAAAGTTTCCCCTCCCCTGTACACACCTATTATCCTTAAAATGAGCATTTCTACAGTACCAGCCATCAAAACCTCTCAACTAGACCTCTGCCACAGCCATCCAATGGTTTCCTCCTCCAAATTCATACACAGCATCCAGAGTGATTCATCAAAACACAGATCTGAACGTTGCTGGTGTCCCTAAACCCAGCACTGTCTTCTCATTGTCCACGGAACAAAGTGGGAATTTTGCAACATGACAGAGACAGTCTGCAGGAATTGCCCTGTGCTTCCAGAGAACTGAGCAGTTCATTGATCCTGCTGGAAAGAGTGAAGCAGAAAGTCATGAGCCAAAAGGTTCCACTTCTCACATATGCATAGCTGTTCTTTACCTCTCTGCATTCTGTCCTCTTCCCTTTTCTGTTTAGCTTTTCTCTACAGATCCTATAATTCTTATCTAAAGAGTGTTCTACACCAGTGTGTTAACAGTTCCAGAAACTTCCTCAATCCCTTTCACCATGGAGTGTTGTCTTAGAGGCCCTTTTGTGGGTTTCTGTAGTTCCCTGTGCCTATTGCTGCTATTACTTGTAGCTCATTTCACTGCCTTCTACTGCACGTCTGTATCTTCCACTAGATATGGGTCTGTATCTTCCACTAGATATGAGCCTCTTGAAGGCAAGGACTGTGTTTTTACTCATCTTTATTTTCCCCATCCTTCATGTATAATCATTGAACATTTGGTGAATTAATCAATGAAAGAATCCTTTCTAAGACCAATTATGTGATTCTAAGAAATTTATAAGGAGCACTTTCAAGGGTTCCAGTAATGCAGCACTTAAATGGTAAAAGAAGTAAATCTATTTTTTTTTTTTTTTTTTTTTTTTTGCTATTCTATCCATTTGTGTCTACTATATCACATTACTGGTTAGTTGGGTTTTCAGGGAACTTTTCTGATTGTAGTTCTCAGTTTGTTGCCTTAGACTATTGCAGCCCAGATTTCTCTTCCAAGTTCTAGCTCCTTATTCAGAATCTTTATTTGGATGTCTCAAGTATATCACTTTGAATGTGCCCAAACCAGACTTCTATATAAAACCACTTTTCTCTCCATTCTTCATAACCTCAAAATATATCACAATATCTTCCATTATACTAGCAAGAAACCTAGGCGTGACTTTTTGCTCTTCCTTTCATTTGTTTCTTATCTCTAAATAGTCTCCAAGTCCAGGCAATGTTATCTTGTAGTTACAGTGCAAATTCATTTGCTTCTCTCCATCCCTGGAGCCATTTGTTTATGAGTGACAGGGTCTCAACTCAACCTAACTTAGACCCAAAAATGAATTATCAGTTTAAAGACTAAAAAGTCCAGGGATTGAGCTTGGGTTAGTCATAGCTAGATTCAGGTGTTCAAATGATACGACCAGGGGTCAGCCTCTTCCTCTTTTTCTCTCCCTCCATCCTCTGCCTGAGAATAAGAATGCTATCTTTCATTCTGTTACCCATCCCTTCCAGAAGCCTAGCACATTCTTGACACAAAAGACGTTTACTATTGCACGAATGAAGACTTAAACCTTCTTTTTTTCCACTGCCAGATTTAACCACTTATGATACAGTGAAGCACTACTTGGTATTGAATACACCACTTGAGGACAATATCACGACTCACGGTTTATCCAGGTAAGTGATTGTTTTAGTTTGACCCTATTTTTTTTCTTTTTATGTTATCACCTTTTCTGACTTTTGTGCCATAAATTCCAACTTTGGTACACTTTTGATCAGGAATCTAGTGGTACCACCCTTAGAGGAGGATGATAATATTCTTAAAGCTTATTGCAGTTAAAATGGGGAAGAGAGACAGAATTACAGGTTATTTCAGGTTAAACTTCCCCCAGTATTTACACCTTGATGGGGCCATCCCAGGGACAATATGTGATAACTGACTTTCTAAATCAATTCAACACCATACATGAGCACCTTTGATGTTAAAGGTGCTGTGCAGGACTCTGCAGTGGGCACAGAAGCAGTGCACCCAACCCCTGACTAGGGAGCTTACCGACAGAGAGAACAAGACAAGTATAAAAACACTCCAGAGTAAGCGCTGAAACAAACAGAATGACTGGTCACTGTAGGGTTCAGAGGAAGGAGAGAAAATAACTACTCAGAAGGGCTCACAATGGCAGAATTAGATAAGGTTTGGAAGGAATGTGACTCTTCCAGACAGGGACAGAAGGAAAGGCACTCCGAGAAGGGACAGTTCCTTAATCTCTCAGTAACACAAGTTCAAATTATCCATTAGAATAAATTGTTTTTTAGATGTCCACTGTCCTTAACATTAGAGTGATTTCATTTAGCTTCTGGTCTTGTTTACAAATTCTGGATCCCTCTAGGCTATTGAGATAACCCCAAAAGAATATTCATAGTGTCAGCTGAATACAGCCATGTACACCTGTAATCCCAGCAGCTCAGGAGGCTGAGGTGGGAGGATTGCAAGTTCAAAGCCAGCCTCAGCAAAAGCAAGGTGCTAAGCAACTCAGTGAGACCCTGTCTGTAAATAAAAATACAAAATAGGACTGGGGATATGGCTCAGTGACCGAGTGCCCCTGAGTTCAATCCCTGGTATCACCCCCTACAAAAAAAAAAAAAAGAAAAGAAAAGAAAATTAATATTGTCAAACCAGTGATATTTGGAGATACATATATACTTAAAAACACCAGACTCGGGTCCTTTGCTGCTCTGTTTGCTTGTGACATCCTTCCTCCAGGTCTTCACACAGGCTACTGTCACCTCTAAAGCTTTTCCCTACCTGCCCATAGTTGTTCCCTCTCACATTTCCCCGTCTGATTTTTTCCATAGCACCTATCAACATCTCAAATTATTCATCTCTTCTTTGCCTCTCCCCAAGTAGAGTGTATGCTCCTCCAGATCAGGGTCTGCATGTCACCAGAGGGTGCTCAGCGTGAATCTGTTGCCTGACCTTCTTTTTGTTATTTCTTTCTTTCTACTTCTTTACCGAATCACTTTAGCACTGATTTTAAGCTAAAAAACATCATCATAAAGAATATTATAATAATATATTTAGGATTCATTCCATTCTTTTTCATATCAATTTCCCTTCCTTAAAATATACAAACTATTGCATATTATCTTTCAATTTCATTTATTTGTATCTACAGTTTATGTTCTGGACTAGTAGCTTCTATTTTGGGAACACCAGCTGATGTTATCAAAAGCCGAATAATGAATCAACCACGAGATAAACAAGGAAGGTAATGAGAAATTCTTCTGTACTTGAATGTCTATAAGAATATAGTTCTTTGAATGTACTTTTCTATAATGGTTTTTGTTTGTTTTGTTTCGTTTTGGCAGTACTAGGGATAGAACTCAGGAATGCTCTACCAGTAAGCTACATCCCTAGCCTTTATATTTTTTTACTTCAAGACAGGGTCTCTCTTGCTACGTTGCTGAGGCTCATCTTGAACTTGTGATTCTTCTCCTCAGCCTCTTGAGTCACTAGGATTGCCGGTGTGTGCCACTGCATCTGACTTATGTAGTTATTCTTGATATAAATGTGTTTTTGTGTTTTTGTGGTCAAAGAGGAAATTGTTTTTATGTAATTATTGCATCTTTGATGAAAAATTACTATGTATTTGTGGAAATAAGCTAATTAACAATCATAATATTTCAACAGAAGGTATTCATTATGACTTGTTTTTGAAAGCATACTCTGCTGAGCATTTACATAGCACTTTCTTCAGAAGCTGTTCACTTTCAGGTAACATGGAGAATTAGAGTTGATATGAAATAGTCCCCTCTCTGGAAGAAATCAGGTAGAGTGAATTGTAAGCATGAGATCAGGGGAGGATGAATCAGAAGTCAGTCTTGAAAATTTCTTTAAGTTCAAACAAAGCTATCTATATCTTTAAAACCACAAATATCATTTGTTCAAGATGAGCAGAAAATATTTAACATAATATTTCTTAGACAATTTTATTTATGTGTCCGTTTAGACTGAGGAAATTTAACAATGCCTTTTGTTCCCTTTGTAGGGGACTTTTGTATAAATCATCAACTGACTGCTTGATTCAGGCTGTTCATGGTGAAGGATTCATGAGTCTATATAAAGGCTTTTTACCATCTTGGCTGCGAATGGTAAAGTTAAGCATTTTGTTAATTCCTTTCTTTTTCTTTTTTTTATATTTAAATCTATAAACATTTCCCTTTTCTGGTTTGTGGCATGACCCTGCCCCCAAATGAAGATCCATCCTTTCGTTTTAAATCTTTTTCGATTTTCTTTCACTTTTCCTCAGAGTTGGATTGCCTTTCTTGGTGTATTAAAGTAGATTAAATTAGTTACCTCTTTTAACAAATAGGTCCATAATCTGTTATAAAACCAGTGGATAGACTTTTGGTAATATAGAGCCTTTCATAATCTATTGAATTAAAATATAGTAGATTGGGATAAGTATACAGATTTCAGGAGAGATCATTCCTGTGAAAAGTTTACTGTTTCAAACAAATTTGTTACTTTGATGGCAAATGTTACATTGCCTATTACAGCTTAAAACTCTGCTTCATAAGAAGGCATTATGTCTTCCTTACTTAGTTTACATGCTATTTTTTTACTAAAGTGAATTAAGATGTAGGACTAGACTTGTTTAAGTAATATATAGCAAATACGACATAAGGTACTCATATCTTTTGTAAGCTAGAAAATATTTGAAAGAATGGATGCATTATGGGTTTAGAAATTCAAATAACCAAAAATTAACAATTATATGTAGCATAATATGTATGTATGTGTGAAAACACATTTAATTGAACACCTACTCCATACAAAGCCCTGTACTAAGGGCTTAACCTTGAATAAAAGACTGCAAGTGATGAGTTTTGCAGGAAGAGCTCATGTGTGGAAATGTGTAGCAAACAAGTATGGCCTATGCTGGGAAATTAAGAGAAACCCCAGGGTTCTTGGAAGGCTTTTGAACTGACATTGGAATAATGAGTACGACTTAGCCAGGCAAAAGGAGCAGAAAGAAGCATTCCATAGAGAGCCACAGTTGGAGTAGACAGAGAGCATGGTGAGTACAAGGAAGCCCAGCAGGCAGAGGCACAGAACCCCACAAGCAGAGAGGCAGAGGCCCGATCCAGGAGGTCCACATAACCATGCACTGGTAGCCACTGGCTTGATTAAATCTACATTTTTAGAAAGATTATTCTAGCTTCCCTGGGTTGAGAAAAGCCTAGCGTAGTGATAAATGAGGATAATGGTGGCTTAAGTGAGAGTTGGTAATGGGACAAAAGATGGATTATAAATAGAATTTAGGAAGTAGAAATGTGACCAATTAGATGAGGATAGGGGAATGGAGGAGATAAGAAAAGGCAGGCCCTGAGCAATCAAGGAGGATGCACTGTCTCCAAATGGGGATCATTTGCAAGGAAAAAAATTGGGGAGCAAAATGTCCACATAGTACTTTTGAGTGGAAAGGTATAGATGACTAATTTAATATGTAGTTCTGGATCTTAGGAGAGACTTGGGGATGGAGATTTAGATTTGAGCACTGCCCACATATAGATGGTAGTTGAAACTTTGGGAATAAATGTTTATCAAAGGACAGTAGATATTTACTAATATGAAATTAATAGCCAAAGTAACAGCTCAAAGCAATATCTGATACAAAGTGTACTAGAGTTTAAAAAACACACAGGTTGTTTTGGTAGTCTTGATTATACAGTACCTTGGCATTATCTCAAAACTGAAAAAGTAGGTTTTGATTTGACTTATATGAACCAGACACTGTCACAGGCACAGGTAATATACTTAGGAATAAGAATCTTTGTGCTGGAGGAGCTTATAAGGCAATATGGAAGTTAAGTAAGTAGTTAAAATCCTAGAAATGATATATATTTCTAAATATATATCACAGAATCACTTGGTATGTGATGAACACTATGCTGATCATTTTTATGGTTTAACTCATTGAATTTTTCCCACAATTTCTGCAGGAAGTTGCTATCATATCCCTCTTTTATAGAGGAGGAAACAAAAACATAGTCTGAATAACATGGCAAGGCTAAGACGGTTGCTGACTAGTATCCCAAGGCATCAAATCCAGGCAGCCTGATGCTGGAGTGTGTAGTCTTACTAAGGTTGCATTAGGACTTGTCAGTGTATAAACAATACCCTGCGGGAACATGGTTAATACAGTAGGAATGGCTTTAACTGTGTCTGAAAGTAACAAACGCCTGCATGGAGCTGGTTTTGAAGCCTCAGTGTTTGTCAAGAGAAATAGGAGAAAGCAATGCGAGCCTGGGTGTCATGTCATTTGTGGGCCTGGTAAGTGTGAAAAACTGCAGGCAATTCAGTGTGTCTGGAAACTAGGTTTTCAGGGGAGAGGTGGCAGGAGGTGAGGCTGGAGACATCCCCAAGGACCTTGTTGGGAAAGACCTTGCAGGCCAAGCTTAGTGGTCTAGGTGTGATCCTGCCATCAGCAATCACAAAAGCAACACACTAAGATTACTGTGAACGTAGTATAGATGACACCTGGAAAACAGGGACGTAAGAAAGAAAATTTTTAGTGGTCTGACCAAGGGATAACTGAGTAATGGAAGGAAGACATTCTAGGGACGTTTATGGTTGATGCCACAGGACTTTGTAACTGATTAAATGTGGAAGGCAAGAGGTAGAAAAAAGAAAATGGGGTTTTTATGTTTCTAGTGTGGGTAAAACATTGCCAAAACATTAAATTAGGATCAGTCAGGATGAAGGGCAGGAAGACTATCCAAGTACAAAGGATAGGAGCTCTTAATCTGACACATTCCCTTTATATGTGAGGTTTAGAAAATATAGATGATGAAAAGGAGTATTTAATATGTACTAAGCTCTTCACTTATATCAATTATTATTAAATCCTTATAGGAACCCAGTAAAGCAGTAGTGTTATCCTCTTTTTTCAGATAAGAAAACCATGACTCAATGTGTTAAGAGACTTACTGAAATTCATATAGCTAGTATGTGGCAGAGCTGAATTGATTATAGGTCTGTTCAACTCAAAAACTCCCACTCCTTACTAATGCAGTATACTGAGCTGCTCAAGATCCTGTAGTTAGTTTACAAAAATTTTAACAGAAAAGAAATAATATATAGTGATGGAGGGGTGTTAACAAAGACAGGCTGCTAACCAGCAAACATCACCAGGGGACCATTGCATGCTGCTTTCACACAGTGCATGACTCTGAGCTCCAAAACCTGACTCATGAACACTTCCAAATAAATTGGCCTTGAAAATACAAATTCACCTAGCTGAACTCATTGAAACTGGTGATTAGACTGGAACACCTGGTATAGTCATTGCACAACACATTGGGCAAGTGATCCAGGTGTTGATGACCTCAGGCCGGCATGCTTCCTCCAGCATTCAGGCTATATGGTGGCCCAAGTTATAATTAGAAGGTTGCTGACTTAACAGAGAATCACCATAAGAAGAGCCTATTTTTAGACTTAATATTTCAGATATCAACTCAAGAGAACTCTTACGTGTCCAGCTCCACAGTAACATGGCATGGCAGAGAACTCTGCTTTTTTCCAGTAGTTGTGGCAAAAGGCAGACCAGAGGAAACAGCATAGGTTCATCTGTGCTTGGATTATTCACAGCAGTCACAACTATGCTGTTGAGGAAATTAATAAGTAAACACAGTATCTGCATGCACTCCTGTGCAGAGGCTCAGAAAAGCTCACTCACTTATTACCCACATTCTTGGGCTATCTAATCTCCCTCTTTACCTCTATATAAAACCCAGCTAAGCTCTTTCCCAAGTCCTTCCACTAGGTAGAGGTGGTATGACCTTGCTTTTCTCAGTCCCGTTTAATCTCTACTTTGTTTGTCTATTGTTTTGATACTATAATGTCATTAACATGATGAAGTAATCCAATCACCACAGCAATTAGAAATGATTGTATGGTTCTTTCTTAACAAAGGCCTCATGCTCCTTGATCTGACTATAGTTATATCTCTGGGTCACTTCACATTTGTTGTCCGAAGAATAGGGTATCTGTACAGCTTTATATTTATTATTTATTATTAATGTCCTCATACATTAATAAAGATGTGTTCTTCTAGATCCACTATTTAGTAAATTCTCAGTTTACCAATGTAATGTGCTCAGTATATCTGAGTACATGACAGAGATACATGACAGCTTTACAAACTCCCTAACCAAATACATTTTATATTCTAATTGCCTAAGTTAATCTCTTTATTCTAGTAGGATAGAGTTCCTTTCCAGTCAGCATTGTGTTCACTAGTGGTTTTTATCTTCTTCTAACCTGACTCCTCTTATAAGTCCTTTAATACAGCCACACCTTCATTCAGATTAAAGTCAAGCCTTTTTGAGATGGAAGCTGTTTTCCCTAGTTAATGTGAATGTTTACATACATGTTGTGAGACCTCAAGTTTGGGGTTTTATACAAACTCTTAAAGAATAATCTTTTATTTTCCTTACTTAAAAGGTTTTAAGTCTAGTTATTATGCTGTATATACAAACTACATGTAAAGGAGCCCAGCCTAAAATTCAGGCATTTGAGTCCTAGTCCTATAGCCAGAAGTGGTTGTTTCAAAGAACCTTGGGAATGGAAAACAGAAGCCTGTGGTCTAGCTCTGCACCATGTCAGTAGACATCTGACTGCTAAACCTCAGACTCCTCATCTATAAGATTGGGACATGATTACTTTTCCTTCCTATTATACATTTTCTAGAGAAATTGGTGATAAATAATACAGAAAAATGCTTCAAAAATTATTAAGTGTGAAAGACAAGATATTTTTTGGCCTACGTAGATTCAAAATGACTTTATCACTCAAAGATGTATATGCATATATGTAGAATATTTATAATTGCTTTGAAATATGCACTAATCTCTTTGGTTAATCTTTCAGACCCCTTGGTCATTGGTGTTCTGGCTTACTTATGAAAAAATCAGAGAGATGAGTGGAGTCAGTCCATTTTAAGCCCTTAAAGATACAGTATTCAGTATTATTGAAATACGGGCATCTGCAACACACACCCCCTATTATTTCTACCTCTTTAGGAAGACACCTTACTCCACAGAGACTGTGATTTATAGGGGGCAGCACTTTATTTTTCTCTGGAAACCCAAGTTCTCTTTGACTCCTCTTTTTGTCTAAAAGTGATCTGTCGGCTCTCACAAGGCTATCCAAGGAGACCCAGCACACTGTTTTCTAAAGAAGAATGGAACCCTGACTACTTTCACCTTGGGCAAGACGGTTTGGCCCTTGAGATGCTGTTTTGTTCTGAAGAGACTGCTTAGAAGAAGTCAGCAGGAGGGAGCCAGCATCTCACAGCTGAAGTAGACAATAGGAATGTGGAAGAATATATATGTAGTGCTTAAGAAATACTTTTAACCTGTTATGTCAGTGTTTATAATTGAAGTTTGACAATCCACTCTTCTGTTGTTGTAAAGTGTATATATTGTAAATTAAAGGGAGGTAAATGAAAATTCATGAAAAAAGCATCTTGAGTTTCCCTAGTGTTGAAGGAAATGGATGTACATTTTCTTGCAAGGAGGATAAAAAATAAATGTAAAGTTGAGATGATGTTTGGATGTCAAGCAAAGCTACTTGCTGTCAATGCCCATCCTTCAGTCTGTGTTCATTGGTTAGTGGTCCACTACACTTGCTAGTAACTTCCCCTGACAGCCACAGACTCTGAATCGAGATGAGAAAAGAGACGAGCATTCACCTTGTTACATGTCCCATTACAATACAGTTTTGTCATTGAATTTCAAGAATCTTATTAAGAATCACAGTTGAGGGGCCAGGGTTGTAGTTCAGTAGTAGAGTGCTTTCCTGGCACATGTGAGGAACTAGGTTTGATCCTCAGCAACACATAAAAATAAATAAATAAAGGTATTGTGTTCATCTACCAAAAAAAAATAATAAAAATAAAAGAATCACAGTTGATTTGGTTAAAATTCAACTGTATAGGTCCTTTTGTAAAAAGCAACCTTTGTTACCATCAACCTTTCAGTGGTATTCTAAAAGCAAGACTGATATGAAGTCAGTCAACTCTGACGTGTGTCCTTTCTTACCTCCCTTTCCTAATATTAAGGGAAGGAAGGAGGGAGAGGGGAGAGAGAGAGAAAGAAATCACATCCTACTAACACTGAATCTTACTCAGTTTGACAGAGCTCCCTGCCTAAAATGTTATAAGTATAAACTGTCTATGGTATGTAGTCATGTACCCAATCTTTGAATCAAATCACTTTTATTTTAGAAAGGTAGATTTCTCCAGATTCATCTGTGTCCCACATTCTCCCCAGCCTTAGACAATGGACTGTCCTGGATGGATTGCTGCAGTTATGGAAAAAGACTATAACTGTTAAAATAGGAAAACTCAAAAAGCTCAGGCCCAAGAAAGACCCGGGAGCTAACAAAGTAGAATTTGTTATGATGGACATGGATGATGTTGGACAGAAATAAGTTTACAAGTGCTCTGTGGTTGCACTGATGTATAATCACTGCCATTTTAAGAGGGGGAAGTACACTTCAAAATCTATTTTAATGTGATGCAAAATGTAGAGTTTAATCTCTTCAAATCCTCTTTAGGTCATTTTTCCATTACATTTGCCAATCTGTAATTGAATTGTCAAATGTACTAAATGTTTATTATGTGCTTAAATCCCCAGTGTTCTGCATTGAACAACTTTGGGGAAATTTTGGTTTTTTTATGTTTTGTAACTTATAAAATTAAGTGAAAACTGTATCAAAATAATTACATGCAACTGAATTTAAAAAAAAGATTTAGCTTTATTCTTTGGGGGACTTGGGATTAAAACATAAATAAGTTCCTTGGTATCTGAATCAACATGAATGACTGGAATTTTTAACCTGAAACAATTCCTTGGAGTCATCTGGTTTAACCCTCTTCTTTTACATATCAGGAAACTGAGGCTCAGAGAAGTACAGTTGTTCATGTTCATAGTGACTTAACAGCAGAGCCAGGATAAAAATGCAGATCTTTCTAATTATTATTATTATTACAGCTGATAGCTATTGTGCACCAATTAAGTACCAGGTAAATGTCTTACATCACCTTCACAACAACCCAGCCCAGCACTGTTGCATCTTCCAAAAACAGGTTTTCTTTTTCGTTTTTTTGTCTCATACATTTTAAATGAATCTGAATTTCTTCCAGTACAAATTTTAGAATGGAGTCACTATGCTCTGGCTTGGACACTTAATCTGAATCCTTAATCTGACTGAATCCTGCATATCTTACATATATTCCATCGCAGTCAGACTTCTCCAGTGAAATCATTCATTAATTATTTTGGTTTATTTTTGCCAACTTAGGATCTTCTTGTTCCTTTCCAAAATAATCTGGTAAATCAAAAGGAATACAAATTTCTGTGATATTTTGTACATATTCATACACTTCACAATTCCAGTTCTCAGTTTCTTATTATAGTACTACTCTGTGTGGTGCTTCTTTACTTCTCTTTAGCTCCATATTGGTAATATTTGACATTTCAGTCCTTTGCTTTGCTTTCACATTTTTTCTCTTCTCAGATGATTTTTTCCAAGTATATGTGTGTGTGTGTGTGTGTGTGTGTGTGTATATATATATATATATATATATATACATATATATTTTTCTTATCATTGGTTATGTGAAGTTCTCTCTTCTTTATATGTATAATTAAATTAGTATATATACTTAATTAAAGAGAATATTTGCTAAAAGTTTGCTTTTAGTTAGGTATAATGTGTTCTTCGGGTATCCAAATCCTGTTTGATTATTATACACTAGTGAGAAGGACTAAATGTTCTGTTTTTATATGAATCTCTGCTCTTCATAGTAGCAATATTTTACTATTAAGTATTCAAGAAAAATTGCACTTACATATAACATGAATCACTTAACTTTGTGTTAACTTAAATTTGTATCTATAAGGCTGGAATTCCTCTAGTATCTTCCAAGTTTTGAAGCATATTTATTTATAATTGATATAGTCACCCATGTTTTTCTCAGGCTCTCCCTTGGAAAAATGCTTAATTTTAATACTTGATAGTTTAAAAAAATTTTTTTTGGAAAATAAATAATCCTCTTATCCCTGATTATACCAGCATTCCTTAAAGATAATTACCATATATATATGTGTGTGTGTGTGTATAACAAAATTATATATATATATATAATAATTGTTTTATATATACATATATATATGTATATATATATATATATAAATATAAAACAATTATTGAATGACAGGTGATGTGGAAGAAGAACTGAACTTGGAATCTATCCTATTTTGGACTTTACCTCTAACAGAGTAGTATAAATAGGATCAAGTCCCTTCACTTCCCTGGATTTCCATTTCTTTACCAGATGAAATGATTCATCTCTGGAACCTCACCTGTCTATACCTAAAGGGTGCCATTATATTGATATCATGTTTTAAAACAAAATCTTTAAAAGTTCATTAGTGTTTGTTTTTCCTGAGTTTATGTCCTCATTTTAAGATTGGAAAATTTTGTTCAGACTTTAAAATGTACTACAGATTTCTTACATGACTGGATGGTCTCACCTTGAAATCTGTTTTTCTCGGGGCAACAGTCGTCTTCCTACAGAGCTCTAGGCAAGTTACCCCGCATTCTTACCTTCAGTTCTCCTTGGTAGACATGATACAGATTAACATCTTCAGTGCTATCCCCTGCCAGCCTGCCCTTTTGCCCTCTTCTGGCCTTTACCTTTCACTGCATACCTGTCATCACCCCTTGCAAATGCTTCATTTGATTGGCTAAACTCTTAATAACCTAAAATGATCACCTGCTGCTTCCTCTGAATGCCTTCAACAGCTTCAAAGCCCCTGTACTGCTGTTGCTTCCCCTGCTAGGTGGAGGCACACATCAAGGCCCATACACAAGAATGAGCAGCTTGAAATCAAGGACCAAGCAATACATCTCTGCATGGCTTATAAGCATAGAAGGTATTTGTAGAATTAGAAGGGTCTTTTGGAGAAGGTAGAGAGAAAGGCATTTATATATACATGTTTAATTCATGTTTTGTTTTCCTCCGACCTTCAGAATCATCTTGTATAATGCCTCTGATTTTATCATTCACCGCATTTAATGCTCAATTTCCTTCTTAGAAAGTCATGTGTGTTTAAACATGCCACAGTTTAAAGAAGTATCATCAATATTAGTTTAATAACTATTATCCAAAACCTGGAATTTGATAGATTTAAATAATATAAAATCTTATTAGTTGATTTAACAAATATGTAATTATATTATCCTTTATTTTTGAGTATGCATGGAAATTATACCAGTATTTGGCCTTCGTTAATAGCATACAAATGCACATTTTGCCCACTCAGTGGTTTCATTATTTCTGAATTTTGAGAAATACATGATTATTTTTCTTTCCCCATACTTTACCCCCAGCAGGCTGCTGTGATTGTCAACAGCAGTAGGTGCCACTTTGAAGGTTTGATAAAAGCAGATGAAGATGCTTAAAGAGGTCTGTTTACTGAAAATATCTGGTAACAAACTGGAATATATGTGAGTAAATATAGTGTGTTATTCTGATTTTTAAAAATAAATGTTATTTTTAAATACCTAATTGGTTGTTTTCAAGGAATGTTTTTTCCTGGTGTAGTTTTGAGTTAAGATGCTAGTAAAAAATTTAGAGACAACTTTTAAAAAAATCTTAACCTTTATTTCTCACAGCTAAAATAGAAACTGGTTTAATTTAGGGCATCCGGTTTGATGCCAAAAGAATTCTTATACTCTGTAGCCATAATTTCTACTCATTGGTCACTCCCTATGAACTCAGTTATTCTCTCATTAAGAAGGATGGATAACTAAGAATGAGTGCCGAGCATGCTTACTGGCTGGGATAGAAGAGAAAAGTAAAATTGAAATTTATTTAAATATTGGAGAAGTAGTCTCCTCTGATACTATGTTCTGCTTTGATTTCTGTGACACTGTTCCCTCTTGACCCTCATCCTGTATGGGGTTTTCATTTGTCCTTTGTTAGTCTCATTGGCTATTTTTTTGATGCCAAGAGTTCTTAAATTTTGGTTCTTCAAGGTTCTCTTCTTGGACCTCTTCTCAATTTTTACTCTTTCATTAGGAAGAACAACACATTTATGGGATTTCAGCTACTATCCTTATGTTGGCAATTCCCAAGCACATAAGGGGCTTCAATAAATGGTAGATGTTAGTATGATCTGTATTTCTGGTCCCTACTCATTTCTCAACTTTTAACGATGCATATCTGTCAGGATGGCCTGCAATCCATGTGAGCTCAAATTTCTCAATCTTAAATCAATATTTTTTGCCCTTCCTCTCCTGTCCTTTCAAATCTGCTGTTTATCCAGGATTTCCTGTTGTTCTATACACCAAGAAACCTCAGGGTCATCCTTGACTTCTCATTGTTTCTCTTATTTATCCAAAATGCTTACATTCAATTTTTAAAAAGAAAGCTACAGACCAATATTTCTTATGAACACATCTGCCAAAATTCCATGAGCTCTATTTCACACCCTTTAGGATGCCTATCATATATAAATAGATAGAGAGAGATAGAAAATAACAACTGCCATTGGGATTCTGGAGAAATTGGAACACTTGTGCATTGCTGATGGGAATGTAGAATGGTGCAGCTGCTGCACAAAACAGTATGGAAAATATTAAACATAGAATTACCATAGGATCCAGCAATTCTACTTCCAGGTATATGCTCAAAATGACAAAAGCACAGACTCGAACAGATAGTTATACAGCAATTTTCCCCCCCTCTGGTACCAGGGATTGGATCCAGGGGCTCTTAACCACTGAGCCACATCCCCAGTCCCTTTTTTTGTTTAAATTTTGAGACAGGGGCTCACTAAGTTGCTGAGGCTGACTTTGAATGTGCGATCCTCCTGCCTCATTCTCCCAAGCCACTGGGATTATAGGTGTACACCACCACTCCTGGCTACAACAATTTTTAAAGCAGCATCATTCACATGGCCAAAAGGTAGAAACAACCCAAATATCCATAAATAAATAGATTTTTAAAATGTGGTATGTACATACAAAAGGAAGAAAATATATGTTATGAATGGATGACTCTTGAAAACATGCTGAGTGAAATAAGCCAGGTAAAAATATTATGGAATTTTACTAACTTGAGGCACTTAGAATAATAAAAGGGACAGAAAGTGGAATCATGATTCCAGGGTCTGGGGTGGGAGGAGGGAATGAAAAATTACTGTTTTGAGTACAAAGTTTCAGTTTGGGATGATGAAAAGGATCTAGAAATGGATAGTGGTAATGGTTGCACAATATGAATGTATGAATGTATGCCCCACAACTCCATACTTAAAAATAACACACTTCATGTTATGTTTTTTTGCCACAATAAAAGTCCTGAAAATCTTTAAAAATCCATAAACATAGAAGTGAAAAAAAATTAGCAAATGAATCTGGTGTTATAAAAAGTATAATACATTGTGACTTAGGTTTATCCCAGGAATACAAGGTTGGTTCAAGATTTCAAAATCAACCAAAAAATTCACTATTGCCAAATCAAAAAGGAGAGAAAAAACATGTCAATAGAATGTGAAAAATATTTTATAAAATTCATTCTTTTCGTGTTAAATGTTCTCCCCAAAAATGAAAAAGAAGGAAACTTCCCCAGTCTGATAAAAAGAATCTAAATAAAATATGTGGGTAGCTCATATCATACTGGTAAAAGACTTTCCCCCTGGATCCAGTATGGAACAAGTATGTCCATTTTTATCATTTCCATTCACATCCATACTAGAGGTCTTAACCCTTACAATAAAGCAAGAAAAAGAAAAGGTACACATATTGGAAAGAAGCCATAAGTTGTCCTTATTCCTAGATGATATAGTTATATGTGTAGAAAATCCCAAGGACTCTCAAACATCTGCAAATGTTTATAATCAAATCTTAGGAAAGTCACTGATGTAAGGTCAATCTAAAAAATGAATATAGTTCTGTATGCTGGTAAAGAAAAATTGGAAACTAAAGTTTTAAAAACTAATATTTATAAAAGCATCAAAAAACAGGAAGAACTTAAGTCTAAAAAGAAAGATGTATTCACTGAAAACCACAAGACATTCCTGAGAAAAAGAAGGTTTAAATGGAGAGATAAACTGCATCCATGAATTTAAAAACTCCCTATTGCTCTGAAGTCAATTCTTACTAAGTTGATCTCTGTCTATAAGGCAATTCTAATGAAAATCCCAGCAGGGTTTGTTTTTCTGCAGAAATTAGTGAGTATATTCTAAAAAACATATGGAAAAGTAAAACTGTATAGCCAAAAAGAGTTTGAAGAAAAAAAAATGTTGAAGGATTCATATTACCCAATTTCAAAACTGACTTTTAAGCAGTTTGAACAATAATCAAGAATGTGTGGTATTGACATAAAGATGGACAGGTGGATTAGTGGAACAGAATATAGAGCAGAGGAACAGACCCATAAACAGATGACTAATTTTTGGCAAAGGCACCAAGATAATTTAATTAAGAAATTATAGTCTTTGACACAAATGGCAGTATAGCAATTGTATATCCATATGCAAAATAAATAAAACCCTCAGTCCTTATCTCACCACATATAAAATTTATTAAAAACTAATCATAGACCTAAATATGAGATCTAAAAGTATAAAACTTATAGCAAAAGGCATTGGAAATATTTTGATACAGTTAGGCAAATTTTTCTTGGAGCAAAAACACTACTGCCTAGGAAAAAAATTAATTTGATTTCATCAAAATCACATTTTTTTTCCTTAAAAAAATAAGAAAGTGAAAGGCAGGACATAGACTGAGAGGGAAATAAGTGCAGAACACATGTCTGACTTGTATTCAGAACATAAAAGAGCTCTTACAACTCAAAAGTAAGATGACAGCCCTTTTAAATGTGGGGAAAATACTTGAACAGACACTTCACCAAAGAAGATAGATGAAGCCAAATAAGCACATTAAAAATTGTCAGCATCTTTAAGGACACAAAACCACTGTGTGGTATCACTACAGAGCAGAAGAATGGCTAAAATTCAAGAGACAGGCAATACCAAGTGCTGCTGAAAATGCAGAACTGCTAGTATATTGTTAGGAATGCAAAATGACAGGGCCATTTTGGAAAATAAGTTGGCAAGTTTTATACAAAGTTAAGCATCCATTTACCACATGATCCAGCAACCCCACTCCTACTGGTTTCCCATGAAACCATATGTCCACACAAAGAAGGGTATGTGAATGTTTACAACAGCTTCATTGATAATCACCAAATATTGGAAATAACCTGAAAGTCCCATCATCTAGTGAATAAATGTGATGTTTTCATACAATGGACGATACTTATCAGTAAAAATTAACTACTGATACAACAACATGGATGAATGCAAAGGCCTTATATACTAAATGATCAAAGACAGCTACAAGCCATGATTCCATTTATGTGACATGTTGAAAGGGCAAAAGAATAGGCAGAGCAGTTTCAAGAACTGACCCCATGAGTGGCAGACAGCAAACAGGCATGGGGTATCTTTTTGAATAATGAAAATGTTTATATTTTAATTGTGGTACTCTATACTTCCAACTATATACATTTGTACTTAGTACTGGTGTGCATTTACAACATATGCAAATTCATATTGTATAAAAATCACAGAGAATATTTAACAATGAATCCCACTATTACATATAATTATAATATGGCAATAAAATAATAAAGGTATACAGACAACTGCATACATTTGTCAAAACAGCCAACTGCACGTTAAAAGGGTGAGTTTTATGGTATGGAAATTCTCAGTAAGTCTATTTTTTTTTGTCTTTTACTTGAATTATTTTTTTTAATTTTTATTTTTTTTATTGTAAACAAATGGGATACATGTTGTTTCTCTGTTTGTACATGGCGTAAAGGCATACCATTTGTGTAATCATAAATTTACATAGGGTAATGTTGTTTGATTCATTCTGTTATTTTTTCCCTTCCCCCCCACCCCTCCCACCCCTCCTTTCCCTCTATACAGTCCTTCCTTCCTCCATTCTTGCTCCCCTCCCAAACCCTAACTCTAACCCTAACACTAACCCCTCCCACCCCCCATTATGGGTCATCATCCACTTATTAGCCATATCATTCGTCCTTTGGTTTATTGAGATTGGCTTATCTCACTTAGCATGATGTTCTCCAATTTCATCCATTTGCCTGCAAATACCATAATTTTATCATTCTTTATGGCTGAGTAATATTCCATTGTATATATATACCACAGTTTCTTTATCCATTCATCAATTGAATTGAAGGACATCTAGGTTGGTTCCACAATCTGGCTATTGTGAACTGAGCAGCTATGAACATTGATGTGGCTGTATCTCTGTAATATGCTGATTTTAAGTCCTAATTTTAAAGGCTGTGAGAGAAAAGAACCAAATTACATTCAGGGGGAAACCAATATGGATATCAGCAGATTTTTCAATCCAGACCCTAAAAGATAGAAGGGCCTGGAACAACATTTTTCAAGCCCTGAAAGAAAATGGATGCCAACCAAGAATCTTATACCCAGCAAAACTTACCTTCAGATTTGATGATGAAATAAAATCCTTCCATGATAAACAAAAGCTAAAAGAATATACAAAAGAAAGCCAGCATTACAGAACATTCTCAGCAAAATATTCCATGAGGAAGAGATGAAAAACAAAGAAGCAAATCAGCAAAGGGAGGAGCTATCCTAAAGGAACTCTCAAGAGGAACCAAGTCATGTCAAAAATAAACAAACAAATAAATAAAATGAGTCAAATGACCGGGAATACAAATCATATCTCAATAATGACCCTGAATATTAATGGCCTGAATTCATCAATCAAAAGACATAGACTGGGAGATTGGATCAAAAAGAAAGATCCAACAATATGTTGCCTGCAAGAGACTCACCTCATAGAAAGAGATACCCATAGACTAAAGGTGAAAGGATGTGAAAAAACATACCATGCACATGGACTCAGCAAAAAAGCTGGGGTATCCATCCTCATTTCAGATAATGTGGACTTCAAGCCAAAGTTAGTCAGAAGGGATAAAGAAGGACATTTCATACTGCTTAAGGGAACCATAAATCAGCAAGACATAACAATCATAAATATCTATGCCCCAAACAGTGGCTCATCCATGTATGTCAAACAAATCCTTCTCAATCTCAGAAACCAAATAGACCATAATACAATAATACTAGGTGATTTTAAAGTGCCTCTCTCACCACTGGACAGATCTTCCAAACAAAAATTGAACAAAGAAACCAAAGAACTCAATAACACAATCAATAATTTAGACTTAACAGACATTTATAGAATATACCATCCAACGAAGAGTGAATACACTTTCTTCTCAGCAGCACATGGATCCTTCTCTAAAATAGACCATATTTTATGCCACAAAGCTAATGTTAGCAAATACAAGAAGATAGAGACACTACCTTGTATTCTATCAGATCATAATGGATTGAAGTTACAAATTAATGAAAGAGAAAAAAACAGAAACTACTCCAACACCTGGAGATTAAACAATATGCTACTATATGATGAATGGATAACAGAAGATATTAGGAAGGAAATTAAAAAATTCTTAGAGTAAGTCTATTTTTAAAATATCTATGCTTTTTCAATGATTAAGAGACTTAAGAGAGAAAGCATTTTAAAGAATTATCAGTATTACCAATAATTTAAAATTCATTACATGTCTACTGTACTGGTCCTTTGCCCACATTGAGTCATTCAGTCTTTGTAATTAAATTAAGTAAGATTTCTTTTTTTATAGATGAGGAAACTCATTTGAAAATGTCATTGTCCATGTTGCCCTGACATGAGAAATAGGGACTTTCAAAATCTAAAATTCTTCCTTTTTCTGTTACGTTTTATTGCATCTCAAGCATTTATTTAATACAAACATATTAACTGTACTTACATTAATGCATGTGATCCTCAGAATCATCTCACAAGTTATGTATCATTGCACCTATCTTCAGATGTGGCAACAGAAAATAAATAATTTGTGTGGGTCACATGGCTCTTTAGAAGGGAGACCAATCCTGCAGTGACTCAAAGCTCACAATGAACTAGGCTTTAATTCTCTGTGTGTCATCTAATGTAACTATTTGTGGACACTGAAATCTGAATTTCATAGAATTTTTAAAAATATGTTTAAAGACTTTTAGATTTTTATAGGGTTGCAAAAAATATATACAGGGAGGTCCAGCACACCCTTCACTCAGTCTTCCCTAATAACATTTTGCATAACTGTAATACACAATCAAAACCAGGACACTGACATTGGTAAAAGCCTCAGATCTAGGCTTCATCAGTTTACAAGACCTGTGTGTGTGTGTGTGTGTGTGTGTGTGTGGTTCTATGCAATTTTATCAACTTGTGTACCACCACATTCAAGATACCAAACAGTTCCATTAGCACACTTTTTCATGCTACCCCTTTATAGCCACTCTCTTGCCTTCCCCCAGTTCCTGGTAGCCACTAATCTTTTCTGAGTTCTGCTAATCTAAGAATTTTGTATAAAGACAAATTATAACTTGTGGGGAGGAGCTAATCTTTTTGCTGTTCTGAGCTACTATTGTCAATTGCTATTGTACATATTGTTATGTGTAAGGGCATAAATATATCATGTTTGTAAAATTCATTCTGTACAATTGCAGCTCAAGGTTGCTCTTCTGTGATATATGGGATATTATGTTTTAAAGACCATCTTGGAATACAATTAGAAAACTTAGAATTTTCATGTACTTGGACCTATTTTAATATTTTACATTTGCTAAAACTAAAGATTTTTAAAAAAGAGAAATCATATGCTATGTAATCATATGAGGTTTTTTGTTGTTGTTTTTTTAACTCTACATGATTCCCTGGAGAACATTCCAAGGTGTTGCACATATTGCTGGTTCCTTTCTTTCCCTTTTTGTTGCTGAGTAGTATTCCACAGTATAAAGATTTTGTCAAACCATTTATCCACTGAAGGATATTTGGGCTGTTTCTAATTTGGGAACTATTGGGAATATAGCTGCTATAAACATTTGCGTACAGGTTGTAGCATGAACATAAGTTTTCATTTCTTTTGTATAAAAATTCAAGTGCAACTGCTAGGTCTTATGACAAGTACACATTTTGTTTTTAAAATGCACTGCACTATCTTACATTCCCACTAGCAATGTGAGTGATCCAGTTTCTCCATATTCTTGTCATTGTTGGTGTTGACACTATTTTTTAGTTTAGTCATTATCACTGGTATGTAGTGATAGGTCATTGTGGTTTTGTTTTTTCTTAATAGCTAATGATGGTGAAAATCTTCATGCTCTTTGCCATCTGTATATCCTCTTTGATGAAATGTAACTCACGGTCTTTTGCTCATTTTTACATTGTTCTTTTTAATATTGGGTTTTGAAAGTTGTTTACATACTATAGATACAAAATCCTAGGTTAACATGTGATTTGAACATATTTTCTTCCTATCTGTAGCTTGTAATTTTCATTCTCATAACAGGGTATAATTATGCTTTATAAACTATTCAATAAACAGTAATTTTCTAAGCCTCCTTAAAAGTGGCTTATTAGTGGTGGAGAAACTATAATCTCTAAAGTATGCTGTGTTTTGTTTAAAGAGGTCTAAGGTGGCTTAGAATAAATATGATTTCTGTTTTGCCCAATTTCCTTGTGCCTTGTTTTCATAAAAATATTAAAATAACGTAGTATCTAAAGTTCTCTTAGACACATCCCATACCTGGCCTTTTCCTTCAAAGGAAGTATTGAAACCTGAAGTATTGTACTAGGATAAGAATATTCCTTTTCTCTGCTTTTCTGAAGCCAAGGGCCTCTCTAGCCTAACATTAAGGAGTTTTAAATATTTTTTATAGAACTCAAAATATTTTGCTTAATGAAGCATGAGGGATATATAATTGGAGTTTAATCTTCATAATGCAGTGGTTTTTGAAATGACCCCATTCCCTTTTCAGCAGCAGAGCAGGACAGAAAGAAGTAAGCTACCTACTGCAGATACAGAAAAGGCAGGACATTGGGAATATCTGGGAGGATGGGAGAAGAAGGCTCTGATCAGCCCATGGTGGCTGGATGATACACCCCACATCCTAGGGTTAAGGCCCTTGGCCATGGAAGGTTGAAGGACAAGTTAAAAGGAAAAGTCACAGTATCTACCACCTTGTAGTCTATATGAGTTTGGTTATACAGCTTGTAGTTGAAGTATTGAAATCTTTATTATTCCGTGTGATGATAAAACAATTTCCATAATAAAACCATTTTATAATGAATTCCTCCCGTCCACTATAAAGGACATGGTGCCAGACTCCTTTCTCTTTTGTTAAGCATTCAATAGGTACTGACTGTCCAGCATTGTGCTAGGCACGGTGAATGTAAAAAGAAATGAACAGAGTCCCTGCCTTCAAGTTGTTTATATTGATAGGAGAAATAGCAAACAGTTGCAAAATATAATAGTAATAAACCACTAGGTAAAAGGGAATAAGTAATTCTGCCATGGTGAATAGGAAGGCCATGAGAAAGAGGCATTTGAGTCAGATCTCACTAGATAATTTTAAATCAAATGTTAGTTTTTCTTTCATGTTGAATATAAAACAACTAGAGAAAATTTAGAAAATGGAATTAAATTTTCAAGGCTGAGTACATCAGGGGAAAATCAAAGCTTCTAGAGAGATCAAATTCATTCATTCATTTTAGCAAATTATGTCTATTGCCTCCACCCCATGCTAGATCCCAGTAATACATGAGTCCTTGCCAAAGGAGCCTGTAGGATGGTAGGGTGAAGCAGACATCAATTGCAACACAATGTGAAAAGTGCCATGAAAAAGCAAGCACAGGATGATTTGGAAGCACATGGATTCAATCTAATCTGGATTGAAGACACAGATTTTAGATCGTTAGGTTAGCATATTAAGCAGTCTTATTGTGTATTTAATATTTCAAAATGTGAAGTAAAATAAAAATGAGCGAACTACGAGAAACTCCTGTCTAACTTTGCAAATCCACAAAAATATAATGTAGACATATCATGAGAGCTTCCCATAGTTTGCCTGAATTTTCCACGCCACCTGCTTCCCCTTGACAAAAGGAAGTCTCAAAGGGTTGGCCGGGTCAGATTCGGGTGGCGTTGGTGGTGGTGCTACAGCAGACACAGCAGGAGTTAGAAGTAATGTTTCAGTCCTTTTACACTTCTGAGTCCAGTTTTGTGCTATCTCTGAATACACGAAGAACAAAAGAACGACTTCAAAGTTGGGATGGCAGAGTTTGCAAAGGAACCCAAATCAGGTAAGTGTGGAGGGCATACTGAACAGTCCCCATATAGCTTCATACTTTATTGTAAGCTCCTGACAACTCATCAATTCAGATGATGAAATGGGTTCACAGACTAAATAACAAGCAACCTGTTTGAGTTCACTAATACTCGGAGCAAGCAAAAGCACCCGTGTGTCCCCTCCAGGCGCAAGCGCACTGCTCTGTCTCAGCTTGCCAGCTCCAGGGGTCCTCTGAGAATTCGGGCCTCAACGCTTAGGAACGTGCCGTTGGTGCCTCCATTTGTTTCCCGTTTCCCTCCGGGAACTCCAATGGCTAGCACCGTACTTGACACGCAGAGCTCAATCAATAGTAATTGGAAGGACGTACAGGAAGTAACTTTCTGGTTCAGTCCCCACCACTGCCCTTTGCCAAGACTTCACACTGAGTCCTCCAGAGTCGAAGGTGCTCTGACAGAGGCCGGCTGTGTTCCAATCCTCACATCTCGGCCTCCTGAACGTCTCTCGAAGCTCCTTCTCCTTTGCCCCAGCCCCCAAGTCTCCTTTCGGTAGCGACCACTCCCCGCGGCCGGAAGCTGGGCGCCGCCACGCGCTGCAAATGCCTGCGCGGCAACCGTGGCGGTTGGTCCGGCCGCCGGGTTTTACCTGTCCGCAAGGGTTCCTGAAGCACCGCGTCCGGCGCGTCGCCCAAAGGGCGCCTTGCGCGGCGTCTTTCCCATTCTTTAGAGTCTTTGAGCTTGGTTTGGTGGGTCTCTGCTTCCCGCGGTGCAGAGGAGCGCTGGTTGCGTGGCAGAGATGAGCTCGACGCCCGGGCTGCCGACGCCCGGGGCCTCGCTGACCCTGCGGGTGTCCTTTGTAGACGTGCATCCCGAGGTGATCCCGGTGCAGCTATGGGGACTGGTGGGCCAGCGGCGGGACGAGTATGTGCGGTTGAGCCGGGAGATCCAGGAAGCTGCAGCCACGCGCGGCCCATGGGCGCTGGGCGGCGCCACAGCCTCGCCCGGCGAGCTGTGCCTGGTGCAGGTGGGACTCCTGTGGCACCGCTGCCGCGTGGTCAGCCGGCAGGCGCAGGAGAGCCGCGTCTTTCTGCTGGATGAGGGCCGCACCATCACGGCCGGCGCGGGCTCGCTGGCGCCAGGGCGTAGCGAGTTCTTCCACCTGCCCTCGGAGGTGCTGGGCTGCGTGCTGGCCGGCTTGGTGCCGGCTGGCGGCGGCGGCACCGGCGGGGGTGAGCCGCAGCACTGGTCGTCCAGTGCTGTGGACTTCCTTAGCAATCTGCAGGGCAAGGAGGCGCACGGTCGGGTGCTGGACGTGCTGCTCCAACATCGCCTGGTCCTTCTGGAGGTCCCGGCTGTGTTTCAGCAGATGCAGGAGCTCGGCCTGGCGCGGCAGGTGCCAGACAGTCTCTTCCGCTCGCTGCTCAAGCGCTACCTCACGACTGCAGGCGTGGGTCCTGGGACCCCGGTTCTTCCGCGAGTCCCACCCAAGCAAGAGCAGCCTGGCCTGGATTACTTCTATCCCCAGCTGCAACTGGGCGTGACAGAGCCCGTAGTGGTGACCCAAGTGTGTCATCCCCATCGCATTCATTGTCAACTCCGGAGCCTCTCGCAGGAGATCCACCGCCTCTCTGAGAGCATGGCGCAGGTATACCGGGGTTCTCTGGGGACAGGGGATGAGAACTCTACCAGTGCTACCTGGGAGGAGAGGGAGGAGAGCCCTGACAAGCCAGGCTCTCCATGTGCATCCTGTGGATTGGATGGACATTGGTACAGGGCACTCTTGCTTGAGACTTTTCGACCACATCGCTGTGCCCAGGTACTTCATGTAGACTATGGAAGGAAGGAGTTAGTGAGTTGTAGTAGCCTTCGGTACTTGCTGCCAGAATATTTTCGAATGCCTGTGGTGACCTACCCTTGTGCCTTGTATGGACTCTGGGACGGTGGAAGAGGCTGGTCTCGGTCACAGGTCGGTGATCTGAAAGCGCTGATACTGGGCCAAGCGGTGAATGCAAAGATTGAATTTTACTGTTCCTTTGAGCACGTGTATTATGTCACCCTGTATGGAGAAGATGGGATTAATCTTAATGGTGTTTTTGGAGTACAGTCGTGTTGCCTTGCTGACCGATTCCTTCAGAGCCAGGGGACAGAGGAGGAAGAGGAGGGAGAAGAACGAGACCCAGTGCTACAGTCTCAGTCCCCTGCAGAAGAGGTGGATGAAGAGGTTTCACTCCCAGCCTTAAGATCTATCAAGTTGAAGATGAATGCTTTCTATGATGCCCAGGTAGAGTTTGTTAAGAGCCCTTCTGAGTTTTGGATTAGGTTGAGGAAACACAACGGCACCTTCAGTAAACTTACGAGGAGAATGTGCAGTTTCTACTCCTCTGCCAGTAAGCTGGATGGTGTGGTTTTGAAACCTGAACCTGATGACCTTTGCTGTGTTAAATGGAAAGAAAATGGCTATTATCGGGCCATAGTCACCAAATTAGATGACAAGAGTGTGGATGTGTTCCTAGTTGACCGAGGCAATTCAGAAAATGTGGACTGGTATGACGTAAGGATGCTGCTTCCTCAGTTTAGACGGCTACCAGCCTTAGCTCTGAGGTGCACCCTTGCTGATATTTGGCCTTTGGGGAAAACTTGGAGCCAGGAGGCAATTTCCTTTTTTAAAAAGACTGTACTCCACAAAGAATTGGTCATTCATATCCTTGATAAACAGGATCATCAATATGTTATAGAGATTCTTGATGAATCTAGAGCAGGGGAAGAAAACATTAGTAAGGTAATTGCTCAAGCTGGATATGCCAAGTATCAGGAATTTGAAACAAAAGAAAATATTGTAGTAAATGCCCACTCCCCAGGGCATGCTTCAAACCATTTTATTGCTGATAACAAAATATCTTCTGCCAAGAAGGTAGAAGAACAGAAAGCTGAAAAAGAGAAAACCAACTCTGTTTCAGAAGCTTTGACTGATACAACAGTTGTTACAAATGTTTCAACTGGACAAGTTGAGCAGGAAAAAGAGAAAAAATCCCCTGTTTACTCTCCCCTTACACCAAATTTCTTGAAAATTAAACCAGGCCCTTCTTATAAGGAAGAGCTGGAAGTTGGAAGTACAGTAGAAGTCAAAGTGTCTTATGTTGAAAACCCTGGCTATTTCTGGTGTCAACTGACCAGGAACACCCAAGGACTTAGAACTTTAATGTGTGATATTGAGGACTATTGCAAAAATACCACAGCTCTTTACCAGGGAACCACACCTGCTTGTTTGGCAAAGCGATCAGCAAGTGGTAAATGGTCCAGAGCTCTGATTAGTGGGACCCAATCTTCAGAGCATGTCAAAGTAACATTTGTAGATTATGGAGACAAAGATACCATCTCTGTGAAGAATATTTATTCAATTAGTGATGAGTTTCTCAAGGTTAAAGCTCAGGCTTTCAGGTGCAGTCTTTATAATTTAATTCAACCAACTGGTGAAAATCCCTTTGTTTGGGATGAAAAAGCAATACAAGCTTTTAGTGAATTTGTAGATAGTGCATGGCAAAATAATCTAGAATTAAAATGCACAATATTTGCTTTGGCCTCAATACATGATGAAGAACTGTTTAATGTTGTGGATTTGCTAACACCCTTTCAGAGTGCATGCCATTTTTTGGTAGAAAAGAGACTAGCAAGACCAGTAAAACTTCAGAAGCCTCTGGAGTCTTCTGTTCAGCTACATTCCTACTACTATTCTACACATGATATGAAAATTGGTAGTGAGGATTCAGTGTATATAACACATGTTGATGACCCCTGGACATTTTATTGCCAGCTGGCAAGAAATGCAAATATTTTAGAACAGTTGTCATGTAGTATTACACAGTTAAGTAAAGTTTTGCTGAATTTAAAAACATCTCCCTTGATTCCTGGAACCTTGTGCCTTGCCAAGTACACTGATGGAAACTGGTACAGAGGGATAGTAATAGAAAAAGAGCCGACTAAAGTATTCTTTGTTGATTTTGGAAACATTTACATAACAAATGATAATCTGCTTTCAATACCTCGTGATGCCTACGATGTTTTACTTTTGCCCATGCAAGCTGTTAAATGTTCATTGTCTGATATCCCCAATAATATACCAGAAGAAGTTACAGCATGGTTTCAGGAGACTGTTCTAGATAAGTCATTGAAGGCCTTGGTCGTAGCAAAAGATCCAGATGGACGGTTGATTATAGAACTATATGATGACAGTATTCAAATTAATGCTAATATTAATGAGAAGTTAGGGCTACTCGGCTACAAAAATCGAACCAGGAAGAAAAAGAAAGAGAGTGAAACACTTCCCTCTACACCTGGAACTCTTGAAGAAAACAATGAAAACATGACATCACCCACAGAATATATAAGTAAGATAGGAGAGAACAAATCATATAGTGTGGAGATGTTGGGAGAAGCATGCAAACCTAAGATCAGCTCAGCATGTAAGGAGCTCAAACGTCTACAAAGTTCAACAAAGACAAATTTAGTCGCTCTGTATCAGGACTCTGTGGGAAACAAAAATAATCAAGTGTTTTCATTACCAAGAGAAAAGAAAGAAGAAATTTTTGCTGAGCCATCTGTGAAAACCACAAAACCAGAAGCCACTCTTCCAGAGAGAAGAATAGGAGATGTTTGTAACAAAGATTTGCCTCTAAAATTTTGTGAATTCCCACAGAAGATGATAATGCCTGGTTTTAAAACAACTGTGTATGTTTCACATATTAATGATCTTTCAGACTTTTACGTTCAACTAACAGAAGATGAAGCTGAACTCAATCGTCTTTCTGAGAGATTAAATGATGTTAAAACAAGGCCCCAATATCATGCAGGGCCACCTGTGCAAAGTGGAGATGTGATATGTGCTGTTTTCCCAGAGGACAACTTATGGTATCGGGCTGTAGTCAAGGAACAACAGCCCGATGACCTTCTCTCTGTACAATTCATAGATTATGGCAATGTTTCTGTGGTTCACACTAACAAAATAGGTAGGCTTGACCTGGTTAATGCACTGTTACCAGGATTGTGCATCCATTGCTCTTTAAGGGGACTTTGGGTTCCTGACATTGTCAACTCAAAGGAGATAGTGCATCACTTTTCCCAAAGGACTGATGAGGCTCAAGTAAGATGTGAATTTGTTAAATTCCAAGATAGATGGGAAGTTATTCTTGCTGATGAACGTGGGATCATATCAGAAGATATGATTAGCAGAAGTGCTTTGAGTGAAAAATCTCAAATAGGACTTTCTCCCCAAATAGTTAAAGGGGACTGTTCAAAGTCTGGTAAGAAATCCAATGGTGACACCTTAGTGTTTCTTAACTGGTATAATCCAAAAATGAAGATTGTGAGAGCTTATGCCACTGTGATAGATGGGCCTGAGTATTTTTGGTGTCAGTTTGCTGACACCGAAAAACTTCAGTATTTAGAAGCAGAAGTGCAAACCAGGGCAAAGCAAGTAATAGATTGGAGGGATTGCATCACATGTCCTCATATTGGAGATCCTTGTATAGTACGATATAGAGAAGATGGACATTATTATAGAGCACTTATTACTAATATTTGTGAAGATTATCTTGTATCAGTCAGGCTTGTGGACTTTGGAAATGCTGAAGACTGTGTGGAGCCAAAAACACTCTGGAACATGCCCTCTGACCTTTTGTCGGTTCCCATGCAAGCTTTTCCATGTTGCCTTTCAGGGTTTAATATTTCAGAAGGTATATGTTCTCAAGAAGGAAATGATTATTTTTATGATATAGTGACAGAAGACGTATTGGAAATAACAATCCTAGAAATCAAAAGGGATGTTTGTGATATCCCTTTAGCTATTGTTGACTTGAAAAGCAAAGGTGAAAGTATTAATGAGAAAATGAAGAAATATTCTAAGAGTAGTATGGTCAAGAGTGAGTTACCATATGAAAGAAATGGTCCAGAGATAAAAGGACCCCTGGCAACCCCCAGTCCTGATATTGGACTTAAGAAAACAAGTACCAAAGCTGTACAAGATAAAACATTATATGTGGAACCACAGACAGATGAACTCACTGAAAGAATTGAAAAAGAATTAAACATTATTGAAAACAAGTCAAGTAAATTTTATGACCTTGGAACTGATAACATTTTTGAAGTTTTTGAAAACTCTTGCAAAGATCAAATTGGTGCTGAGGTACTGGAAGGTGATGTAGAGTGCCGTTTTGTTGACAAAGCAAAGTTTAATGATAAATACCTAATTACAGGATTTAACACATTGTTACCACCTAATGAAACAAAGGAGATGCTCGAATTGAATTCACTTGAGGTGCCACTTTCCCCTGATGATGAATCAAAAGAATTCTTAGAACTAGAATCCATTGAGTTACAGCATTCTCTAGTCGGGGATGAAGACAAAGAGGAGCTAGGTCTGGTGCCCCCAATTGTGCCTCTCTCCCAAGGTGATGACACGGAAATCGCTCTGGAACCTTTCACAGTGCAGCTTCCCCTCGACTGTGAGACTGAGACACAGCCAGAACTAGAACTACCCACAGCCCAGTTGTCTCTGGATGACAACACAAATCCTTTGTCTTTAAGAGTTAGTCAAAGAGTCCAAGAATCGAAATGTGCAGAGGATATGAGAAGGTCAAGTGTGGAGTCTTTTGATGACCAGCATGGGGTACCATTGCATCTACATGGAGAGAATTGTGATCCCAAAATGCCCGTTGAAATGAGTATGTTAGAAGAAATTCCAGAATGTAAAAACAAAAACAGGGGTGCCATTTCATCATTGATACCTTTGTTCTCTGAAGAAGAATCCAGAGACGGAAGGAAACACAATAATGCTTCACCACATCACACCTCGGGTAAGGAGACTTGTTTTCTTTCACTTTAGGGTTTAATTTAGTGTCTTCAAAAGTTCCAATTTATTTAATTATAATTCAAAAATTTTTTCATACCAGGGATTGAACCCAGGAGCGCTTAACCACTGAGTCATATCCCCAGCCCTTTTTCTTTTTATTTTGAGACAGGGTCTTGCTAAATTGCTAAGGCTGGCTTTGAACTCATGATCTTCCTTACTCAGCCTCCTGAGCTACTGGGATTATGATCTGCACGTGGCTCTTACTGGTTTTAAAGAAAAGGAATTAATTATTATATTAATTTCTTAAATTGAGTTTTTGGAAGAAAGATTAAGCAGAGAAGTGAATCAGATTTGGTTTTTATGGAAGGGCATTTTAAACAAGAAAAATTGGTTGTGGAATCAGTGTAAATTAATGTATGCTAAAATATTAATTTTGAGTTTAAAAATAAAATGCTTAAAAGCTATGTTTCCAAAAGATAAATCACATTTAAAATGTAAGAAAATCATCTTACTATTACCACCATGCTGCACTTTCTTCTTCTTTTATTTTCTTTGTGTCTGTCTGCATGCATTTATAAAAACTAAATGCAGATCATACTGCCATACAGTATTGAATCCTGCATTTTAATCCCATAAAATGCTTTCAAAATATTTTAATTGCATGGTACAGCATCCTGTGGGTGTGTCTTCTCTGGTGTGATAATTAACCTTTTATTAACTATTTATTCCCATTGTCACACTGTTCTAATAACACTAGCTCTGTCGTACTGTGATACAGATCTGCTTGCTGGCAACATGTGGTTTTGTTGTAAGAATGGCTATTGTAACCATAGACAACACCCACTGGTAGTAGAAGTCCCATTTTCAGTAGTAATTTTCAGTGTTAGAAATAAAATTTGCTGGGTGTGGTGGCACACACCTGTAATCCCAGCGGCTGGGGAGGCTGAGGCAGGAGGATTGCAAGTTCAAAGTCAGCCTCAGCAATTTAGCCAGGCCCTGAGCAACGTATTAAGACCTGTCTCAAAATAAAAAATAAAAAGGTCTGGGGATGTGGCTTAGTGGTTAAGTGCCCCTGGGTTCAATCCCTGGTGGAAGGAAGGAAGGAAAGAAGGGACAAAGGGAGAAAGGGAGGAAGTAAGTAAGTTTGTTCACATTACATCTTTCTGGTGTTTTCTGTTTTGTTTTTTAGGAAATTGATAGGGATTATCTGAGGAGGCAGCACTGGAAGGATTTAAAATATTTAAAATAAAATTGAGAAAAAGAGCTTATTATCACCACATAGTGATTACATGATACCGATTATATAGGAATAACTGTAGATTTGAAAAGTACTTTGCTTGTGTATCTCACATTAAGGAATCAAGAGGTATACCTTGAGTCTTATTCTATTCAATTTGGCAGCTCAACCACCACGGAACACCTACACTCTGAAAGGATTTTCTGTTGGGTCCAAATGTGTTGTGTGGTCAAGTCTAAGAAATACATGGTCGAAATGTGAGATTTTGGAAATAGCTGAGGAAGGCACAAGGGTAAGTGAGCTTTTTTATTTTATCTCAAAATGCACTTGCAGATTGTTAAGGAATTTCATAAACTAAAGAATACAATTGGTAGATGTTTACCTACTTGTCCCCTTGGTAATTTGATGTAATAGGAAGTCATTTTAAATATTCATCTGTAAGAATCCTAGCAAGAATCATTTTATCTCCCATAACCCACAAATCCTATAGTCCCAAGTTCCACACATTGCACTTCTTCTCTCTTTTTTGGAACTGTTTATACCTAATGCCTCTACATTAGGTGAGTTCCTTATTTCACAACTACCTCACTCTAATAATCTTTCATTTGATTTACTTCTGGTCTTCCTTCAATTCATTGTCCACACTGCTAGTATGAAGTTGGTCAAGGCAAATCCGACCACATCATTTTTGTACAAAATTTTTTAGGGACTTCCATTTGATTGTGTTTTCCCTGCAATCTGAAAACCACCAGTACCAGAATCACCTGGTGTGAATTTTAAATTGTAGATTACAATTCCATTTTTCCTGTATTCCCACCCATTCCCAAAATGGTTAATTCCTATTTAAAGATTTACTTTAGGTATTACCTCATCTAGGAAGCATTCACTGAAATTGTTTTCTAAATGTCCCTGTATCTTCAGACACCCGCTTCAAAAGAAGAGCTTTATGCCTTACATACATTATATTCTTGCACATACACATATGGGAGCAGACCTCTTGCTGCAGAAGTCTGAATGTCTCACTCTGTTTTTCTCCACTAAATTTTGAACCTTTGAGGTCTAGACCTTATTCATCGTTGATCTTCAGGTGTTTACTCAATATGTGTTTGAATTGAAGGAGCATTGAGTTTGAAACATAAGATTGAAGTTGGTTTAGTACAATTATTTTCATTATCTTGTGAAATGTTTCATTTTAAGGATTACTGTGGAACATGAGTCACCACTTTTTATTAAACTTTGTTTTCTCTTGTAGGTTTTGAACCTTTCCAATGGTGTGGAGGAGATAGTGAACCCTGAAGACGTTTGGAATGGCATACCCAAATTGGACAGGAGTCCATCTGAGGTATGGAATTTTGTAAACAATTAATGAGAGCTCTGTAACAAACCATTTCTAAAGCTTGTGTGAGGAAAAATGAAGAAAAAATTACTGTAAGAACAACAGTTTTAAAAAAAATAACAAAACCAGTGTTTTTGAACTTGATGCCAAGTTTCATTTTGGGAGAATTAGTTATTTTTTTACTCCTTGATTTTCACTTTGAGGTTAAAGAATGCAAATTGTTTGGTGTCCATGACTCTTATAAAATAAACATCTTTGATGCAAAAAAATCTGGGGAATATGGCAAAATTTAAAATGAGGAAGTAACAATCACCTGTAACACACCCATTCAAAGAAAAATAGGGGTATAAAGTTGGTTTTTCTGGGGCTGGGGATCTAGGGCAATTGGTAGAGTGCTTGCTTAGCATGCACAAGGCCCTGGGTTCAATCCCTAAAAAGAAAGAACATCTTCAGTTGTTTTTTCTTTTTCTTTGAATGAGTATTTCTTTTTATAATGAATGTACATATTTCATCTATCTATTTTGGACACAGTTGATTTTACAGTGCCTATAGTTCTTCATTTAGGACTATATGGTGGACAGTTTCTCTTGCTGCTATAATGTTTCTGGGCATTTGAATTTATCCTATTTGCTTCATAATCTCTGTTTGATTGATCCAGTATCTGATCATCTCGGTGTTTGCATCTGCCTGATGTCTTTTCCCCAGGGAAAGGGTCAGTTTTTTCTGGTTCTTTGTATGTTGGGTGATTTTGAATTATATCCTGAACATTTTGAGTCTTTTGTTGTAAGACTTGGGTCCTGCAAAAATCTTCTGGAGACTGTTACGTTTTTATCGTAGCAGGTGATTAACCCAGTCAGGTTCACATCTGTCTCTCCTTCTGTAGTTGATGGTTCCCATGTCAGTAAGTTCCACTTTCAAAGCCTTGACCGTATTGTTCAATGCACAAGCTACTCAGCAGTTATTTTGGGACTTGACACTTTATGCAGTGGCCAGTGGCTTCCTTGGTTCTCTTTTGCCTAACATAGCTCAGGGGTGATCCCAACTCCTTTTCTCTCTGAGATTTCTTCCATACTTTCTGACTCCCAGGGTTCTCTTTTATGCAGCCCCCAGAGGCCTCCTTTTTGGGTCCCCTGATCAGAAAGTACATGTGTTTCCCTCTGATCAGTCCTGCAGTTCTGTTGGGAGTGATACAGATGAGAGAGAGAAAATAAGAATTCCTTCCTCCTGCTCTGAAGATGACAGAAGCCCTTTTCCTGGTTCTGTTGCCCAGGGGACAGGGTTCCTTTCACCTTTTCAGGCATCTGCATTGCCACTGGTGATCACCTGGGCTACTACCCTCAAGTAGGACCAGAAGACAAAATAAGGGGGAAAAAAACCAGAGGAATTTCCCACCCCTTCCCTATTTTATAGCATTCAAGGGCCCTTTTCTCTAATTTCTGGCTAGAAATAGGAAATTTCTCTCAGTTTTGTAGTCCACCCCAGCTGGGCAGTTTTAATTCATCAATTCTCAGGTTGAACCATCAGACAAAGAAGTGACAAAAGAAGAAAAAAAGAAGCCTGTCAAACTCACCCCTATTGTGAGGTATTATTCAACTTTTTACTTTAGATGTCAGTCTATCTGTTCCTGTTTGGTTTTGAGAGTTCTCAGATGTTTTCTTTTTGAATTCTGCCCCAAACTTCATTTGTAATGAGTCAAAGAGAGGCTCTGGTATGCTTGCTCAATCTCAGCTGTAACCATAAGGCCACAAATGTATTTAACAGTTGCATAGCATTGCATGACATTCATGAGCCATAAAGCATCATACTATTTCTCCTAGTGTTGGATATTTAGTTCATTTAAAAATTTTCTCCATCAAAAATCATGGAACTTCACTTCTTTGTGTCAACTCCATTATTGTTTCCCTATCAAAGGTGACAGCCTGCTATACTTTTTTTTTGCATTGATATTTACTAAAACTTTCTTTTATATTCTGATTATCTCTATTCATTAATTTTGAAAAATCCATAGCCAAAGACATATTCATGTACATACAGGATTCTAGTTGGATAAAACACTCTATATATGCCAAAGAGAAAAAACCATTTAGGACGATTTAGAACTAAAGTGCATATGTACATATTTAAGCATTTAAGTACATACGTATGTATTATTCAGGTGCATACTTATCCAGTTTAAATAGTGTATGTATTTAAAGTGGATAGTTTATGTCTACTTTGTATGCACACACATATATTTACATGTATGTGTATGTATGTATACACGCATACACACACACACACACTTAACCTCTGGCTTTAAGCTAGTAAGCAAATATATAAAAACTACTTATGAGTAAGGCTTTCTAATTTTTGATTTGATTATTAATGAGATTTAAAAGAACCATTTCTCGAATTTTGAGGTAGCCTTAAATAAGAATACACATCTTGTAATGAGATAGTTTTCCTTAAAAAGTGAATATTATGAGGTATTGAATTACATGAAACTTTTTTATGACACATTAAATCATTATGATCTGTGTGTTTTTCTGATTATATTTTTAAAGAATTCTTAAAACCTGATCTATTTCATTTGTCATAAGAAAATGTCTCAGGAATCAGTTTCTGTATCACATCAAGTGTGCCCATGATGCTTCTAGTATTGAAAGGAAGAGCAGAGGAATATCTCTCTTCACTGGGTCGTTAATCATCTGTGGTGCTCAGTGCACAGTAGTGGCCCCTTGAGCATGATGTCTCTCCTTCCCTCACCAAACACCCAAGTCATCAGGGGTCTGGGAGCTGAAGCTTAGAAAAGGGTACCAGGGGAGATGTTCAGAGACATGAGTATTTGAAAAGCAGAAAATGTACATGAGGTGATTCTTCACTCTAAAACAAGATTGTCATAATTTTAATAAAAATACATTTTGTTTACCTTTTTCATGGCTTATCTATGGTCCTTATTCTGATTTGAACTACTTTGTACTTTCATGTAAAAATTGGTTATAACTCAGAGTTTCCTTTTGTTAGGCTGTATTCCACACACTGGGAAAAGATCTTTACTTCATGTCATCGGATGATACCACATTTAAAGGTACCTCATCTTTTTAAAACAAAATACTTATTACCCTACATTGCCAAGTATTTAAAGACACCTTCATCCTGACTATGTCAATTTTCTTGAAAGATAGTAGCACAGTTTTTGTTTTGTTTTTGCAGGAAGGTTAGGTAAAAAATGTTTAAACATGTCTTTGGGGTTAAAATATCCATAAGGAAGATAACTTGAAATGTCAGAGGAATTTATTGAATTAATCTTGAAAGTTAGATTGTGGATCTGGCAAATTCATATTTTAAAGGACTTAAGGGATTTTTCTCAGGGTTAATTATGTTCAAATGATTTCTGTAGGTTAATCTTTTATAATTTATTCCTGGACTTTTAGTTTATCTATATGGTAGAATTCAATTTATTGGATGTTCTCAGTTATTACACATTCCTGTTCATAAAGAACTTATTTGTTCTTAGAACTGAGGCACATTCAGAATGAAATCAGCTCCTGGTGTCTTTAGTATTATGTGAAAAGCCACACACTAATTGAAGAGAATGAAGTCCTATTGGTTGTCAACCTTGTTAACCTCATTCTAGCAAAGTACAAAATATATCCATTTTATAATCTTTTAAAGAAACTTTGATAATAGGTATAGTATGAGAACCAAAATATTAAAAATAAAATCATTTCTACAGGAATAATATTATCTGTAGTGATTAGAACTCATCTTTGCCTTGGCCCCCTTTTAGAGAACATTAACTTTGTCATTGTAGAACTCATGTAAAAAATTGTCTTGTTCTTAGGTTTCTTTCTCAGCTTAAGGTTTTTCTCATCTTGTTTCAGAAAAGGGGTCAGGAGGTGATATGGATTTAAGTATGGATCCATAAGTGTGACTGGTCCGAAGCTGCTCAAGAACAAGTGGCATGTCACCCAGACCAAGTATGTCTGAGGAAATGAAAGGCATGTAACCACAAGAAGTTGTCATTCTTGAAAACTGATATGTATCGAAATCAAACTAGGTCTCAGGTTGATGGTGCAGGGGGTTTGTAGTGGGATTCTATATATATATGGCTCCAGGATCTTTCCTATGCCTTGAATTATCTTGTGTTTTTATTCAGCTGGGAGGATTTATTTTGCAAAACAATCCGCTAACACATCACTCACATTTCAAAGGAACTGTTGGTACCTTTTCAATATTGTGTTTACATTAACATAGAAAAATATAGGTCCACAATAAGAACATTACACGATGCTACTTAGGAAGATGACTTTGTTAGCAGTTTCTCCTTCAGAATTTCTTTTTTTTTTTAAATTTTAAAGCTTTGCCTTGTCTGTCTTGTTAAACATTTAACTATTATTCTGTTTGAATTTGGAAGTATGCTAATATGACACAAGATTTGAATAAACTTTATCCTTAAAGCCGTGGTGGTCTCATTTCATTTCATCTGTGGTTCCATCTCTTCTCCACTATAATTGGAGAGTGGGGGAGGCTTAGTGATATTAAATGTTAGCTTTTAGGTATGAGTCACTCAGCTGGAACTTTAAAAGGCATTTCCCCATTTTAACATCAGCTCTGAGGGACATGTTAATATTACCCAGATTTTATAGGTGAGAAAAGTAAAGCTTTTGAGAAAAAGTTAGATAATTTGCCCAGGTCAATTGGGAGTCTCAGAGGTTTGATCAAACTCAGACTCATCTAACTCCAAAGCCTATGCATTGGAACATGGTTTTGTATGGGTCATATACAGATCCTAGCTTTGGAAACAGATCTTAGTTAAATGCTGCTTACTAGTGTGGTTTGGGTAGGTTATATAATACCTTTGAGTCCTCATCATCTTCATCTGTAAATTGTTGATAATAAAACCTTTCTTGCAGAGTTTTTAAGATTAGACATAATTTATGTGAAGTGCCCAGAAAATTCAATACATGTTCAATAAAATCAATAAATTCAATAAATCCTCTTTCCTGAAAAGTACTCAGTATACACTATGCTGTTTATTTTTTAACCTTAACTCATGGCTGATATTGTCAGCAGTTATTTTCTCCTTCCAGCATCTTCATGTGCCACCAACAAAGGATTGTTAAAAAAAAAGTACTCCTGAGTAAGAGGTCAGTAGGAATGTTTGTCCATTTGTGAAATCAGTAAGGAGAAGGTTTGCCATATGAGAGGGAAGAAGGTACATGGATATGAAACATAGTCCCTGAGGCCTAATGGGAAGAGTGGGAATTAAGCACTTTAAAAACTGAGTGCCATTTCAATAAGTAGAGAGGAGAGGGTTTTGCATTAAAAATAACCGAGGTAGATGAATTATTGCCTGCTCCAAGATAAGGAGTGTAGTAAACGAGTGTGGAATTACCAGGAGAAAAGGTCACAGAAGACACATCAGGGCCAGATTGTAGAAAGGTTTGTTTCAAGGTGAGTTTGACCTATCTTGCTAGTAAACATTTTTTAAATAACTTGAATGACTATAGGGAAGGAGAATTCAAATTTCTCAAAATGAATGATTTTGTACCTTAAACCACTAAAGTTGGCCTGAGGTGCCAAATCAGGACACAGTTACTTTTTAACTGGGTAGAAGAGCTAGGGATTGAAGTATCAACCAGACTCAATACCGATTTCCCTTGTTCACACAGGTTAAATTAAAATTCTGGAAAATTTCTAGAAACATCATACTGAGACCAAAATATTCACTTAATGAATGAGCAGCATGAAGTTTGGTATCCCTTAGGAAACAAAATCATTTTCCATGATTCCCAGATGTATAAGTGTGTTTTTTTTAAGAGATGTTTTAAACCTCTATTTAACTGTTATTCTACTGATAGAACTACCACATATAAAATTTAAAATGTCCATTAAATATTCATTGGGAAAACAAAGAGGTTAGATGTAATTCAGAATGTTACCTCTGTTATCCATCACAGTCTTTGGGTGAATAACTAAATTAATGTATTATAGTAGGAATACATGGCCTGTCTTTTACAACTGTAACACCAAGGACACCTTTGTTTAGTAAATAGCATGTATGGGAAAGAGCATTTAAAAATGCAAATAAATTGCTAACTTGCTTTCCAAGCCTCTGCCTTGTCACCAGCATTCCCAACCTTGGTCCACTCCCCATTTCCTCACTGTAATGAAATTGTATACTATCACCAATCCTGCATTAAAACAATGACTTTATTATCAACCAGATCTAATTTTTCTCATCATGACCAAAAGTTAAAGAGAAACACTGCCCAGTTCTACCTAGAATATCATTTTGCTAAAACTCGATTCTACTACTGCTAATAGAGAATAAAGGACAAGAACATCTATTTTTACTGTATGTTTAGGGAATCTTATCACAACAGGTTTTCATTAGCATTGTGCCTGTTTTAATATACTTCCATTAATTAAAGTAACATAAAAGCCAATTTTAATTTTGAGACAGAAAAAGATCAACCAAGTAAAAATATAATTTGAACTGGTATGATTTTTGTATATTGCAATCTTTCCTTAAAGAGAAAAAAATTCTTAGTCCAAACCTCAATCACTACTACAGTACAGCCTAAATTTTAAGGTATAAGTTATTTGAGAAAATACAATTGAGCTCTCTCTCTCTCTCTCTCTTTCTTCCTCTCGCCCTCTCTCTTTCTCTTCCTCTCTCTCTCTCTCTCTCTCTCTCTCTCTCTCTATCCCTCTTGCCCTCTCTCTTTCTCTTCTCTCTCTCTCTCTCTCTCTCTCTTTCAGTTTTTAAATGAAACTTTCAATAAAGTTTTAATTCACATTCATTTTCTCTATTCCCATAGAGTTCTGTGGAGTGTCAAGTTGGGTGGGTGTATGAATTTTTGGTCCTGGAATTAGATTCTCATCATCTCCTTCCATCAGAGGGTCCCACTGATCGAAATCTTTATGAAGTCCTACAAAACATAAACATTAACAAACATATTAAACATTTGTGAGCACTGAATAGTCCAGAACCTCTAGAGGGCACTATAGAACTAGACATTAAGCAAATTGCACAATGACAGTGGCAAGGTGTTCCATGTCAGCTGTCCCAGGGCTTCATCAACTGCATGAACTGTAGGAGTGAGGCACCCTTCTTTTTGTCAGTATCCCCAATAGGCAAGTCCCCCCCCCCCCGCAAGGTTTTATGGAGAAACTAACTTTTAACAAGTAGAATTGCTTTCTATGTTGAATAGTATACAAAGTAGCAAAACTCTCTCTCTCAAATTTTTGCTTTCGAATTGATTTACTGCTTTGTTGAATTGTAAACCAACTAGAAATAGTTAAAACTAGACTGTTAAATAACACGCTTTTGTCTGGAGAATATCAGTTTAGGAAATATGATTCATTTCTTACCTAAATACTTTTGTAAGAAAGCTAATGACGCTTTGTCGATGAGGTCAATAGCAACCCCTGAATCTATATGTCCTTTAAATTTGAATATGTGTCCAATTATTTTACCAGCTGCAAAAGTGAAGTCAGCAAAATTATGATGGACTGAACCCCTAAAAGAGAAATGAGAAATTTACACCATGTTATTTGATAAAATTACTTTTGTAACTGAGATGAAAAAAGATCCTGGCCCCATTCGTTTATTTACTGAAAGTCAAGGAAAGAAAACCTGTAATTTGATTTCCTTACATGTATTTGAGGGTAACAGGCTATTCATTTAGAGATCCTAAAGTACAGACCTCTCCTGCTAGAAAAACAAAGAATCTTGGTATCTTGATTTTAGAAGAAATGATTCCCACTTTTTTTTTAAGTTATATTTTTTGGTACTGTGGAGTGAACCCAGGGGCACTTGGCCACTGAGTCACATCCCCAGTCCTTTTTTATTTAGAGATGGGGTCTCACTAAGTTGCTGAGGCTGGCTTTGAACTTGTGATCCTCCTGCCTCAGCCTCCTAAGCTGCTGAAATTACAGGTATGTGCCACCATGCCTGGCCCAATTCCCACTTTCTAATACTTCCAATTTGTGTGAATGGAATGTGCTATGTGTTGAAAGACCTTGAACTCAAGAGATGGAGCTTGTCCCTCACACCTGACACTTATCTTAATATGTATTTGATGTTTGTAAAACACTACAGAGTTAATTCTTTTTATCTATTAAATAATAGCAACAATATCAAACACCTGTCCCTGTATTGGTCTAAATTCATCAACAGTCTAACATCAGATAGAAGGCTCCCCACTTTTTTTGATACTTGGTGACTCTTGCACCTCTCTTCATTTCCTTGACATCACATCTTCACTTCTGACTTGACTCTTCCACCTAAATGTAGGCATTCCTTGAGATTCTATTCTCAGGCCAGTTCCTTTCTCATTTTGAAGCATCATATACCCCAAAGGTTTCTTCTATAATAGCAGGCAAGTTCGGTACATTTCCAATTTGTGGCCAGATGTCTTGACCTAGTCTTGCAAGTTCTCAAGAAATTCCAAGGCTAAAACCCAACCTCAGACCGGCCCCACCCACTACGACTCTTCCTCTTCACTTTGCAGGTTCCAAAAGCAGAGCATCATCCTTTTAGCCACCTAAGCTCAAAGCACAGCCACTGTCTCCCTCTCCCTCTTCCCCACATTCCAGTCAAAACTTGAGTGTCAGAAATATAAAGAAGGTAAATAGAGACAGGGTCATAAGAGAGCTGAGAGCAGAAGCCTGGATGGGGTGAGAATGGCCTGAGAAGAGTGGGATGAATGATTCAAGAGACTGGATAAGGGAGCTCATGGTAGCCAAGGGTGCAGGACAGGTAGTCAGCCATGAAGCACGGATGGGTGAGAAAGGCTGGGACTGCAGAGGCTGTGTGTGCTGTGAGCTGAAGCAGGACTTTAAGTGTCCATGCTGTGGTGGAGGTGGGGCTCAGGAAGTTAGACTACAAGTGTCAAAGAGTGCATAGAAGTGCATGAAATGTTAAATGCAAGCTATTTTTTCAAGATTTCTTGAAAGAAAATGGGAAAGAAAAAAGTGAGAACCAAGAAGGAAATAGGTTTGAAGGAGGAACAGGTGAGCTGTAGTAATTGTCAGCATTAGGCTTGCACATACAAATAAGCTAACTTGAAGTCTTTACCTGAAATACCCAGACCTTTCCTCAAATCTATCTAAGCTCCCTCAATCCTATATGATGATATCCTGGTGCCATCCCTTCTTTTTAGTTGGAAAAGACTCCTCCATTTTCTGATTCCATAGTGGCTATTGCCCATGCTGTCCAGTAGTTCCCCTCTATCCAAAGCGGATATATGAAATCACAGGAAGTACAGAACCCTACATGTAATTTTTTTTCCCTATATATCCATGCCTATGATAAAGTTTATAAATTAGGTAACAATAACATATTGGGAATAACAATAAAATAGAACAACTGTAAAAATATACTATAATAAAAATTATATGAATTTGATCTCCCTCAAAATATCATATTGAGCCACACTTAAACACAAGCATTATGATACTGTGATAGTTGATCTAATAACTGAGATGGTACTAAGTGACTAACAAGTGGGTAGCATATACAGTGTGGATACATTGGACAAGGGATGATTCATGTCCTAGGCAGCATGCAGCAATGGTACACAATTTCATTATGCAACTGAACATGGCACACATTTAGAACTGATAAATTGTCTGTTTCTGGAATTTTTCTCATTAATATTTCTCTATCATGGGTAACTAAAACTATGGAAAACACAAATGTGGAATGATAATTACAGATAAGGGGGAGACTACTCTATGTGTTTCCTTCCTGCCCTTTTCCCTAAATAAACTGGGTTTCACATGGAGAAGCTGAGTTCCACCCTCTTTGCTTTGTAATATCTTATTGTGAGTTCAAAATCCTATTTGGAGTTCTTTCTCATATTCAGGATAGAAGCATAATGCTAACCCTCAAGAGCACCTTGTTAAAAGTTCTGGGGAATTAATAAATTCAGATTCTTTCCAACAGGTCAGCACAGTAGATGATCTGACTACTTCTTTAGGAGTTTCTAGCCTGGCATAAGGATGAAATACTTTGTTCCCCCATCCCACCTTCAAAAATGTGTTTAGATAAGAGGTGTACATAGTCTAATGCAAATTTAAATTACTAGTACCTACACTATATGCATTAACATTACTGAAAGCATTTTCATTTTGAAGAGAGTAAATGTAATTAGAAACTGAGACCATCTAACAGTCTAAATAACTGATTTAGCAGTTCTGTAATGGCTATCAAATAATAACTGTTGACATTTGTCCAAGTTCAAAGTTTCTGTTTTAGATGAAGTAAGTCACTAATACTTACTTGATTGTAATCATTTTTCTTTCTTTATCAGGTAGATAGAATTTTGTCATTTTTATGATGTCATTAGGAGACTGGAATCGTTCTGAGTTGATAAAGAAGAGGGGCTGAGGGATTTTGGAATACACATCATCACTCACTGGATACATCCACGGATCAAGGGCAATACCACACCTGCAGATAGTTGTTGACAGTGATGAAGAAAGGCTGCTTACACACTGGTCAACATATAGGGCTTTCTAACACACCAATTTATTATGGGTTATCTTGCTGGGGTTAAGAGCTATTACACTTCAATGTGAAAAGGGGATATCATTAGTTTTATAAGGTAGCAGACCTGTAATTATATAATCATTTTCTGTAGGAGGTGTTTAGGAACTGCAACCTCTGAAAAGATATTTTCTTTTTTTTGTTACATCATTTTCCATTTCATTTTCCATTTTTGTTACATCATTTTCAAAATAAATTTAAAACTAAAAAGTCATTTCTTCAAAACTGTGGGGTGTCTCAAAAAAGTACAATAAATGCACTATTTCCTCTGTGTTTCCAGAGCTTCTGGACACTCCATAGTGTATTTATTATACCTGTTCCAGTGCCACAAATGGATTCATTGCTTTACTTGAAAAATTATCAGAGAGCTGCAGAAAAATGTAGGAAGACGTCATTTAAAGTGTCACTAACTTTTTTTTTTTTACAAGCAAGTTTATGTTTTCTGACCTTTTGAACAACCCCTTTGAGGCACTCAGTGGATGAAAGAAGAAACTGAAACAGATTTTAAACAATTTAATGTTAAATTTCACAAATGATCTTGCCTACTTTCGATATGGTTGGTTCTATGTGATCTCACCTGTCTGGAATGAAGCAGTTCAAGAAAGAAAATATTTCTGCAAGTTAGAAAACTGGGTGGGATCTGGTCCTGACTCCTACACAAATAACTGTGTGCTTTTACATCCAGCTCTACCTTAAAGATAGAGGGAGGAAAAACTAATTTTAAAAAACCCTTTCTAATGGGAAAGTCTAGAAATATTTTAAGATGGCAATATTATTATCACAATCAGTATGTAAGAACCAAGGTGTATAAAGATGAATTTCCAAGTCAAAACATTAAGCTCTTGAGAGGATAAATAAGAATGATGGAGGAAGTTGGGAAGAGTTTTTTATAGCAGGAGAAGTAAATGGTTTCTGCCTAGGTAAATTTATATAGAGTACCTGATGGAGGCAAAGGGATTGACTTGTAAGCCTGGACACATCCCTTTTTTTCACTAGGACTTTGATAAAAAAAATTATGTCTCACATGTGTTCTTACTCCCCCTCTTCTAATAATTTACTGTTACTTTGCTTTATTTGTCTTATTCTCTTACCTGAATCTCTGGTCTTCACTAAGAGCCTGAAAAACTGTTGCTCCACCAAAAGAATGTCCAATTACTGCTATTTTATTCCTATCGATGGAGCCCTATGTGAAAAAGCATGATAAAACATCCATAAGTATGGTGTGAGAAGAATAGACTACATGATCTTGTCAATCATACAGTCATTACTCATTTCACAGGCATGGGTATGTACTTGATTTCTTTAAAAAAATTTTTTTTATTTGTTCTAATTAGTTGTACATGACAGTAGAATGTATTTATACATTTTGATAGATCATACATAAATGGAGTATAATTTCACATTTTCTGATTGTACATATTGTTGGATCACATCAGTCATGCAGTCATATATGCACATGAGGTAATAATATCTGTTCCACTCTACTATCCTTCCTACCCCCATATCCTTTCCCTTCCCTTCACTCCCCTCTACCTAATATAAAATAACTCTATTCTTCCCTAGCCACCCCACTTATTGTGAATTAGCATCTGCATATCAGAGAAAACATTTGGCCTTTGGTGTTTTTGGGTTTGACTTACTTTGCTTAGTGTGATATTCTCCAACTCCATTCAATTACCAGCAAATGCCATAATTTCATTCTTCATTTAAAGAAGTTCATTCTTCTTTAAAGCTGAGTAATACTATCGTGTATGTGTGTGTGTATGTATGTATATATATATATATATATATATATATATATATATATATATACCATTATACCACATTTTGTTTAACCATTCATCTGTTGAAGGGCATCTAGGTGGGTTAGTTATTGTGAGTTGAACTGTGAAAAACATTGATGTGGCTGTGTCACTGTAGTATGCTGATTTTAAGTCCTTTGGGTATAAACCAAGAAGTGGAATAAGTGGGCAAATGGTGGTTCTATGCCAAGTTTTCTGAGGAATCTCCATGCTGCTTTCCATAATGGTTGCACCATTTTGTATTCCCATCAGCAATGTATGAGAGTACATTTTCCCCTACACCCTCGCCAACATTTATTGTTGCTGTATTCTTCATAATTGCCTTCTGATTGCAGTAAGATGAAATCCTTGAGTAGTTTTGATTTGCATTTCTTTTTTTTTTTTTTTTTTGCGGTACTGGGGAGTGAACTCAGGGCCTGGTGCTTTTGAGGCAAGCACTCTACCAGCTGAGCTATCTCCCCAGCCCTGATTTACATTTCTTTAATTGCTAGAGATGTTTAAATTTTGTCATATATTTATTGTTTGATTGTATATCTTCTTCAGTGAAGAGTCTGTTCAGTTCCTTAGCCCATTTATTGATTGGGATATTTGGTGTTAAATTCTGATAGACAGTTAATCCAGATGGGGACAGGGTCTGGGGGTCATGCACCCTTCTTGGAGGGTGTGATGCCGACTAGATTGTTGATGATAAGGCAGGAGTCAGTTGAGGGGAAGGGTGTGTCAGGCCAAGAGGTCAACATGTACAAAGGCCTGGATACTGGAGAAAAAGAGGCTGCTTGAGGGACTGCAAACTCTTCATTGACTTGGAGCACAGACCATCATCTTATCCTCAAACCAAACTGCTTCTAGTTCCCTGCTGCCTGCACTCCACCCTACATCACCGCTGAACACTTTTTTGAGTCTTCGCTCATGCCATCCACTCTGATATTCTTCCACCCCCTCCCAAAATTGTGTCCAAAACTTTTAATCAACTTTTCAAGTTAAAGTTCCAAAACATGTAGGAGCTGTCCAAGAAATTATAATATTTCCCCTGAAGATAGGAGGTTGATCCATACGAACATGCTGTTTTTGTAGATTAAAACTGTTTGTCATTTCATTTGTAGTTCAACCTAATACATTCTTCATTGCTATAATATTTTGCTATATTTTTAATGCTTTGTTTTTGTTTTCTATAGACTTTTACCCTACAATATAGCTGAAAATCACACAACACAGAACAATAAGTAACAATGGGCAGGGTTTGGGGGGAATGGTTTTTTTAAAGCTCACCTTCAGTTGTTGTACATCAAACCCTAAATTTAATACATCCTTCACTGGCCTTCCATGAGCAATGTCGAGAATCACATTGAGAGCCTGGGAACATTCCTTTGCTCTGTGCTGCACCTAATATGATTAATAGAAGAAAGAATGATAAAAGGTTTTAACATTTATCTTAAAGTTTGTGTAGAGGTTGCATTTGGTAAAATAGTTGGTTTGTTATGAACTGGAAATATCTGAGTAATGAGTGAGTGATTAGAGTGTACGGGGACATGGGCACCAGCTTCACAGGGAGGTATTAAGTCCAAAGCCTGGCTCTTTGCTTAGGTGCTGTGTGATTTTTGGATAATTTATTTGACCTCCCTGGGTTTCCACTTGTTGTCTAATAATGTCTACATCAATGAAATGTGGGTGGACTTCAATGCCACATCATATGTAAAATGCCAACTGCAAAGAAACAACCAATGTGCTTTATTTCACTTAATTGTCCCAATAGCTCTGTAAGACAGATACTGCTATTATAACTCACTGTTTTGTAAGAGAGAAAACATGGAAATAAAAGAGATAAATCTGTCCTGATTCCGCCCACAGCAAAGTGACAAAGCTAGTAGAGTTCAACTTTCAAATGTAGTAAACTGGATTGTGAAGCCTTTACTCTTAGCTCTGTTGTACACTGCCTCTCTGAAGCCATTTTTTCATATTGCTTCTAAGGGTGGGTGATCTATTGATTTATTTCCTATCACTTCTGAGAGTCTAAAATTAGAAGTTTCAATACCAGAGAATTCTGCCAGAAAGACTTGTGTTTGCTTTTACTGTGAACCAGACATTTTGTTAAGGGAATCTTGCTACTTGGATATCTTCTGACAGTTCTTTTGGTAATGGGAAGTAGGACAGCCAGGAGTATAGTTTGCCATGTGTAAAATTAAATTAACGAATGTCATCGTTCTGTACATGCTTAAGGCCACCAGGACACCTCTCTTCTCATGACAAAGTACCTGCTGTTTTCGTATATCCGCCTCCTCATTTTGTTCTAGGGTTTTAAAGTAGAGCCAGGACCTGTTCCTTGTTTCTGCAGCAGACTGGTCCTCAAAATAGTAAGTTGCAGAAGCGGATCCGTCTCTACAATACAAACACAACTGATTTTATACGTGTTCCTTCCCTCCTCATCTGACCCATGTTCCTCAACTCCATCCTTGACTGAACTTTCTTCTGATTTTTTAAATTGTGTTTCCTGTTTTACTATACATTTTTTTAAATTAAATAGGACCCCAAGGGAGCTCTAGGAAATGGGCCTTATTGTTCATCGTCAAGTGACATGTAAAAACCCCTTGTTCAGTCTTCACAATACTAGAAGGCAATGTCAACCATGCTGAAAATGCACTGGAATCAAATTAAAAGCATAATTGTGGGCATCAACATTCTCTGTATTTGTCTAATGACCCAGACAGACCATAATACATACCTGTGTTCTACAGCAGCTACTATAAACCCATGAGATGCCAGGTCAACACCAATAGCAGAATAAACTGTCCTTCAAAACAAAAAGAGAGAAGTATTTCAACTACCAGGCATGATGACAGTCTGGTTCTGCCAAGACAACCAGGAACAGAATAGGGAGGCCAGTGCCCTGCGGGTAGAGTGTGGAGCTCTGGTCCTCTGACCTTAACCCTTAGGGTCCCTTTGACAATGCCTAGAGGTGTTAGTTATTACAACGGGAGAAGGACACTAAGGGCATCTAGTTAGTAGAGGGACACAGCTAAACACCCTAGGATGCATAAAATTATTTAGCCCCAAATATCGGTAACATTGAGGTTGAAAAACCCTGGCACAGTGATTATAAATATTGCCTTTGAGAGTTCTGGGTTTTTAAATCTTGACTTTGCCACTAACCAGCTATATGAATTTCAGTGATTACTGCAAAATGGGACTAGGAATAAAGTCTTTCTTCAAGGATAGTTGTATGGTTTGGATAAGATGATGTACACAGGACTTGACAAGACAGAACCAGGACAACTCAGCACACCACACATGGTTCTTGAGGAAGCCCAGCACCCCCAGGACAAGGGCCAGTGTGACATTCTAAAATCTTCTATTCCTTTTTTGGGAAAAAATGTATTCAGTCATTAATTGCTAGAGGATAAAGCTGTCTAATCTCTCAAACATTACCTAAATGCTCCAAGACCATGAGAAAAGATAATAAGTGGATATTTTTCACCAGTCCTCAGAGGAGAATTCCAATTTGCAGGAACTATCATTGAACCTAGACAACAATGGGAGATTAGTTAGTATTTTCTCTGACTTGAATGTTGTTAGTTAATTTAACTTATATATTCTCAGCATAAAATTTGGAAGCATGGAATTTATGGATTAAGAGTAAATTTATTAGAAAGTCGGCTACTGGTTACTTACCAATCAAATACTGAATTGTGTGCTCTTTTTTCACATGGTAATATCATTAGCTATCAGTTCTCACTGCCAGTTCTGAACTTAAGGTGAGAGATTTTCCTACACAGGTGTATTCAGAAGAACTGCTACTTATTACCATTTTGAGGTTTGAGGAAAAACTTCAAAGGGAGTGTTCTAAAACCAAACCATGCAGCAAACCCAGGAACATTATACTGAAAGCCAGAATCTGAGAATTAGAGACTCCTGTCATTACAATTTGTCATGATCCAGTGAAGGATGGTGAGACCACTGACTTCATACTTAGAGGGGGCTTTGGGTACACTCTGCCATTGACTAGCTATTGTCCTTGGGAGAGTTACTCTCTGAGCTTCAGATTCCTCTCTTACAGCTACCTTTTAGGGGTTTTGTGAGAGTTTTATTTAATTAAGTAGTATCTTTGAGCACCTATCTACTCATCCAGTAAGGGGCTCAAAAAATGGAAAATACTGTCCTTTGTTCCTTCACAATTGTCAGGCTATCATAATTATTACCATAGTTTTTTGTGGTTTCATTTTTTCTCATCTATAAAATGAAGATGTGGTCATGAAGACTGAAGGCGATGATTGCTATGAAAGTGATTTATACATTATTCACAATAAAGACGGGTAATAATGACATTCTCATCATTTCTACATTAGATTGGTTTTTAAGAAAATTCTAAGTTAAAATTAATTCTAGAACTTGTAGGTGTTTTTGATGGAAAAATTTGAAGAATAGTTAACATTCACCCAATGGCAGTATCTGGTCAGATCGGTGAGGAAAGTCTGTGTTGGAACAATCTAGACACACTAAATGATGAATGAACATCAGATTATTAGTGAGAGGCTGGTTCCTTATGGGTAGGTGATGGGAAGAGAGTCAAGTCTCTTCATTTGTGACAAGTAAGAATTTAGCCTTTTTTTTTTTTAATCTGTACAGTTATGGTGGCTTCTACTTTCTTCCTCTTTCAGCCTAACAGAGCATTCAGGGTAATGGTCCCAAGCCATCCTGTTACTCTTGTTACATCCCTGCCTCCCCCAGGGGTACATAGAGGGAAAACTAAGGATCAGCTAGCTATAGAAAGATGCTAGAGTAGGTCTGACCCTTTCACTTACTACCATCAAATTCAGAATGGACAAATGAGAACCCTGGATTCTCTCAAAGTTGCCTAGGCTCCTAAGAAATACTGTCCTTGTCATCTTAGGAGATGTTTAGATTGCAGAAAAATGACTTCAGTCTTAATTTTCTAAAATTCTTATTGTTTCCAAGCATTTCTCATATTCTAGAGCCAACAGAGTAGGACCAATGGAAATCTTACCATATAAAAACTTCAAAATTTTGCTCATAGGCTCGTGTGTTCCAATAAATTTACTAAGACCCAAAAAATATTCTTTGTTTGGGATCCAAAGGGTCTCAAAGTGATCATAATCTTGGGATGGATAATACAAACGCAAGAAGGTACTCTGTTAAGGAAAGAAATTAATACGTTTTTAGTCAAGTTGCTTCTCAAAACTATTCCAACAGCTATTTTGCATATTTTATTAGTGGGGACCCAGATATCTCTGTTGTTCATGAAGAGGTCCAGACAACTTTTAAAGCTTCTGTGGTGATTGAACACAGTGAGTAAGGAGAAGAAAAATAACAGTATGTTTTTTGAGTGAGAAAAGAAAATGAGCACCTTGCTTTAGACATTGAGGAGAGGGAATGGAGAGTTCATAGTCAATCAGATGCCAGCAAAGAGCTATGGAATGACTAAATTAGCAAAGACTTTGTATGAAGCAATATAAATGGCAATATTAGTCATTTTCCGGTGAGGGGAATATCAAGTTTTAACACCTGCTATTGGGTCCTAACAGTGGTTAATATTAGAGTAAAAGGATAATTTGTATTAATCAATGTATTACCTTATTGGTATAATCAAACATCAAGTCTGTGCAACCAACAGAGTAAGATCCACTTCCTCTGGGGATTTTACTATGTTCAAAGCTTACAGAGGCCATCAGCATTCGTATTTGATCAGTCCATCCTGAAAAATAAGGCCCATGTTACCTTATTTATCACCCATTACACCTCAGGCCTTATTATGCAAGGAATCCCAAAGGAATTGAGTTACTTCCCATCATTTCTGGCCTCTCTCATTTCTTAAACTAATCGAGGACCTGTTGTATGCAAAGCACTATGTAGGAGTTTTGAAGAAAAAAACATTGAAGGTAGACCTGGTCTTCCCCCAAGATGTTTCGGACTATCACCTCCTAATAAAGCTTGCTGTCACCTGCTGCTGTCTAGAGTATATTAAAGATGACTTTCCAAACCTGTTTTTTCTAAACATAAACTATCTCACATTTCAGATTTGTGCTTAAAACTTCTCACTGGGTATCTCTCTGGCTGAGGCCCTCCCCATAGGAATGTCAATGACAATGGTCCAAGATGAAACTAAATAGTCATCTCCCAAATCACACAGCTCACAACAACAGAATTCCCTCTCACATGCATAGATAGGGAGAGAAACCTGGAATTATCCTACTCTTTCAGCTCTTTCTCACCAACCCCCTATATTCATCCAAGTCTCAATTTCTAATATTTGTTTTTAAGTTAGAATTATCTCCCCAGTATATATCTCCCCAGTATATCTCTGATCTTGTCACCTGTATCATTAATTCCCTCTCTGTCTCTTGATCAAGCAGCTCCATCTCTCTAACTGTGCACAACTTGGATTTTGACTCCTTAAGATATATTGCTTACCCGGCTCTTGAAATGATTCAATACACAAATCTCACCAGGCAATTCTTAAAATCTGTCACTGGCTCCTGTCGTCATGGTTTTTCTTGAAGGGGTAATGTATGAGGTCCCTTTGGAAGGCAGTTTGTAGAAGGTATTTAAATCAGCATGTGCCCTCCTAAGCAAAAAGCACTGTGACTTTAAGAACAAATGTGGCCTATCTTTCTAGAGTCCTGGGGCTGAAACTCATTGAGGTTACAGGCACACAAGTTAAATTCAAAGTTCCTATAAATCCTCTATGCTCAAGCTCACTGCCTGGTACTCTTCTGCCTTTTCCCCTTAAGTAATTACTTTCCCTGTGTCTTAGCACACTAGGATACCGGTGTCTCTGTAACTTCACAAATGCTATTATATAGTCTGTGCTTGAAATCCCCTTGGCACTTTCAGAAGTTATGCCTTCCTTGATCCCCCAACAGACTTAATCTTTTCATTCTCAGTATCACTGATTTTAATATGTACATATATATGTATGTATATATAGAAACATAATGTGAATACACACACACACACACACACACACACACACACACACACAATTCTTCCTTTCATACTGTATTAAAGTCATGTATTCGCACACTATCTCCCACAGTAGGAGCTATCTCCACATCTTTGTATCTGTTGATCTTAATGCACTTTCTGGCACATAGTGAGCACTCAATAAATATTTGTGAAAATGATTTGAACTAAACTGAATGGCCATTGGTCTCTCTTGCTCTTCTTTCAAACCTGTCAAATATACTCTTTTACCCTCCCACTCCTGAAATTCCTTTTCTCTTTCTGGTGCCAAAACCCTTCTACACACCTGAAGTTTCGTCTGTTCTTCTTTCTGAACCACAGTCAAATCCATGTTTTAAGATGTTGGGTCCATATATCAGTATACCAGACTCTCACGTTTCTTGATACATTTGGCCTGCCCACCCCTTCTCCTTTATGGACTGTGAGAGTTGAATCCTCTGCTGGGCAGATTCTGCTGTGTTTTCCATTACACTCTGCCTCTGCCAGTATGTTAGGTATTACACCTGCATCAATATCATTGCTCAGGAAGGTTTTTAGTCATGGGAACAAACCTATTTACATCTGCCACACTGGTGACTCACGTGGGAAGCACCTGCCAGTGATGGAGGCCACCTATTGAAATACATAAGGACTTGCTACTCAAAGCTGATCCACAGTCCAGCATCATAGGCATTTCCTGGAGCTTGGAAATGCATGTTCTCAGACTTTACCCCAGCTCTACTGAAACAGAAAAGGTTCAGTAAAGTTTAAGAAACACTATGCTAAGGTACCAGGTCACCTGGCTAGACACACAGGTCAGCAATGTAAGGTCAGTGACAGGAGGTAGTTCTGAGGAAGACCCTGGGTGAACACATTCTGTGTATAAGATTCAGGTGACACTATTTCAGATTCCAGGTGTACTTCCTACAAGCTATACTGCTCTGGCCTAGGCAACTTATTCCCCTCTCTGATCTTCATTAATAAAATGTGGATGAGGGCACTTATCCAGCCTGGAGGACAAGTGAAGTGACAGTGTGGGTCAAGTACATAGCAGAGAACATGTCCTATAATAGGCACTCAACTGAAATTGTCCACTTTCCAGATTTAAATTAAGCCAAATTCATGGTGAGGTCCTCAGAGGAGTTTAGAAGATTTAAACTGGAGCATCCCATTTTCTTATCAGGCAGATTGAAAATTCAAGGTACTTCTACAGAATTTTTTTTTTTAACTTTACCTGTGTAGGTGAACTCTTCAGGGTTTGTTTAGAATTATCAAAGGTTCTTCCTCTCCCATTCAAAACTTTCTACTGAGCCATGTTTCATGGTGTAATAGGGAGACATCAGGTTCAGATCACAGTGGGGAAGCCATACCAGCCTGTCCTGTGATGAGCAGCCTGTGAGCTGCTGTGCCCCCACCCACAGGCAGCCATGGCATGGGAGTACTGGGTTGGGAGGGGGGTTTTGGCTCTCACAGTTCAGTGAGGAGCCCCAAAGAACCCATGGCTGCCTTGGAGACACAACCTCTGGAAGTCATTCTAGAGCCCTGTGAGAGCTCCAACCTGCACAGTGAATCTCCTCCCTTGTGAGATCTCAATTCCCCTAGGCCCTGGTGACCTTCCAATAACCTAGGTCACCCTGGTTATTCAAAACATGATCTGCCTCAAAACCTTCTCACCCAGTATTCAGGAGCCGTAGGTCAAGGTGAGGTGATAGGTCTGCCAATTGCAAGACACCTGACTCTGAGAAGGTCACAAGACATGTCCAGCTGACCCAGCTTTTGGTACAGTTTTCCAGAGTCCTATGGTTTATCAGTGCCAGGGCGGCTATAGAAAAGGCTCAGTAGCCTACAGTTCAAAGGTCAAACCATCACCAGGAATCAGCACAAAGGAAGGGAGGAAAACTTGTCAGGTGGGATGTCACTCTTAGATAATGTAGTTTGTGGTTCAGAATTTACAAATATCTCTTCCTATTTTTGTTCAACTTTATTTTAAAAAGAGCACTGGAACCTATAGGGCACTATTAATCTTATTACATGATTTTGGAGGTGTTCATTCGTCAAATATTCCTCATATTCAGTCCTGGAGATGAACCGTACACCTATTAGAATAACCTTCTCTTCCATGGCTTTATAACCTACATTAGCAAATCACATATCTCATCACTATTTATAAACCTTTTATCTTCATATTTATATTGTATATGTATTCATTTAGTCAAAATTATAAAGAATCATCTATTGTTTTAAATATTATTTAAAAAACTATAATAGTTAAGAATATTTATGCTTTCATTTTTGAGTATTTAAGATGAGAAGGGCATAGGGCTCAATCTATTACTACAAAGATAAATGAAGTAATGTCACTGTCCTCAAGTTTCTGCCAGTACAATGACAGTTATTCAATGACTTTTAAACATAAGGAAATGGAGGGGGGTGTCCTGAATTTCTTACCCTGTGCCAATATAAAGTGCATGATGTAAATGTCTCCAGTTGCCCATCATGTAAAATGCTACTTATTTTCAATCCATGGAATTTCAACTTGGTTTCAGAATGCTTGACTACAAGCTCTTTGTCTTAGTCATCAGTGCATCCTGATGCCTAACTTCCTGGTAAGTGTTGTGGGATGAATGGACCTTTGATATATTATTCTATTTCCTATAAGATACAGTCCCTCTCCTATAAGGCATTCATTTCTCCAATTAAGAAGTAGGGCAAATTTGTCTTAATGAAATTATGAAATCCCTTTTGTAAATGTTATGGTAATGAGTCACCCATTGAGCCTGAACAACTAGATCTGGGGTGACCACATTTATTAAGGTGTGAAGATCTATGGGTGCAGATAATGTAACAACACTCATAATCCACCCACTGTTCTCCATAGGAAACAAGATAGAGAAGTTCATGCATCATAATCCTCTGAGATAAGCAGGTATTCAGAAAGCTCCAGAAACAATCTCTTTGCTGTAAAGAGCCTTCTTGGTGACATGAGATGAACCTGTCTGGAGATGGCTGTCCCACTTGGGTCATTCTTCTTGGACTTCTCCAAGTCTTCCTGTCCTCTCCTTCCTTTCTTACCACAGGTGAAAGAGCAAGTGACCACATCCATTCTCCACTGGCATTTCTTGATGCCTACTTGTCTCCACTTCTCCTGACTCTTTGATAGAAAAGATCAATGCCCTATGGATCCCAAGACCTTAAAATGTCATCCTCTCTTCCCACCCTCCACTACTGACCAGGACTCTATCTGTTGACCAGGACACCTGTCTCTTCTCATCTTCATGGAAGCAGGTTTTGAGACTGCCTTGGAGGGAACTCCAGGGCTGTTGTGTTACCCTGCCTGGGGGGGAGTGGATAAGGGCAGCAAAGGAGAGAAGGAGCAGCACTGAGGGAGTTTTCTACCATTAATGCAAGCTGAGATTCCAGTAAAATGTCTCATCCTGGTTCTGTCCTGCAGTCATGATATGGCAGTACATGGGCACTACCTCAGTTTCAGTGATAAAGAGGAAAAAGTGAGGTCCTCTTACTATGCCAGGAGAATTGAGGGTCCCCAAACCAGTATTTCTTGATAGAACTTGCTTAGAAGTCCAAATGTGCAACAACTCTGAGGTCACCTGGGTTTGGCAACAGATCAGTTGTTCAGGCCCTTCAACAAATATACCTCTTACCTGATGATTTAATAAACCCAGTGGGATTTAGGTGTTGCCAGTCAAAAGGATGAACCAGTACGAGGCAGCTGCAGAGGCAGAAAAGCACATGCAATTTGGGTGGTGCCATCTTGGTTGCTGAGCAGTGGTTTCAGCTTAACCTCTTCAAACAGAAAATTAAAAGAAAAAAGAACATGCAATGAAGAGGACTTAAATAAGCTGACAAGTCAGTGAGGCTGGGGTACTAGTAATATTTGGAAAAAATGGAACATGCATTTTCTGAGCTGGGTCTTATGTAGGTTCTAGGATGGCAAAATTCTTGATCCTGCTGGATGATAGAGCACAAAAATAATACTGTTAGATAGTTCTATTACGTTTTTGGTCATGAGTTCTCTCATTTTATAACAGTCTAGTTTGATTATAAAGAAGAACATTAAAATATAGTAATTATAACAGCCATATATCATCTTCTTAATATCCACAGGTACATCCAGTATCCAGTAAACAGTTAACGGCTTTTGCTAATGCTTCCATCATAATTATACTGCTGCTGCTGGGGTTATTTTTGGTGTTAATGATGTTATAGTTTTTCCTGGTTTTTATACTCCTACTACATTGCAAGCTTCTAAAAAGCACAGGTTGGCTCTTATTTATGTCCCCTGGGCTCAACAGAGGGCCAGGTAGTCAGTTGATGTTGCATGAATGCTTTTTGAATCACTGACTGAAACACAGACTTCTGGACTTGGGGTAATAATAAAAGGCATCACAATCAGATTTTATGCTAACATCTTATCAGCTAAAGCTATCTTGCATTTGTGAATTTCTTTTCCCCTTTAAAATCTGTCCTTGCAACTTTTCAGGATGATGGCAATGGTCCAAGCCACTGCCATTTTTCAACATGAATTCTGGTAATAACTCTAACTGGTCTTCTTTCTTAACCCTTGCCCCATAGTCTATCCTCAACACAGTGGCCAGAGTGGTTATGTTACTCTTATGCTCAAAACTCCCAAATGGCGCCATATGTCACACAGCAAAGTTGCACACTTGCTGCAACAATAGTGGTAGTGGCCTCCTTGTCACTCACCCAACATGCCAGGCATTCTGAGCTCGCCATCCCCACCTCAGGGTTTTGGATGTGTTCCTTCCCATAGGAAAGCTCTCTTCCTTGACATGCAAAGGATGTCCTCTCACTTCCAGGGTTTTGTTCCAAAGTGACCTTTGCACTGAGGCTTTTCCTGCTCTATTTAAAATTGCAATCCAAATTCCATCCCCCCCCCCCATTAATTACATGCTCTATTTCCCTCCCTACCTCATTTTTTCTCCAACATTTATCACAAACTATCATGCTCTGTACATTATTTGTTAAGTGCTCATCTTTTTTCCACTAGAAATTCAGCTCTATAAATACAGGAACTTATTATTTTCCCTCTTCTGTATTCCCAAGACCTAGAATAGTGTTTAGGACATAGTAGGCACTCAATAAATGCCTGTTGTGTAAATAAACCTTGAATCCTAGTAGTTTCTGAAATGTGGTTATTAACACAGTCTGAGCTAAGTTTCATATGTGAGTTATAGGTCCTGCTGATATTAACTAGTTGATGCAATTGTTTTGTAGAAGATACAATACAGACATGTGGTAGGACAATTAGTGCTCCCAAATATCTATATGTTTCCCTACATGTCCTGGTCTCCCCCTGTGGCTGGGCTGGGGCAACAGTCTCAGAATGCAACTAATTCCCAATTAATGGAAATCTCAACAGAAGTGTTCCAAGTCTCCTGAGAGTCAGTGTGTCTTCTCCATCTGTTCCTTTGCCCAATAAAACCAATCGGAGGTCAGGTGCTGGTAAATGGGGGTCTTGAGGTAGAGGAAGCCTAGATCCCTAGTGACTGGATAAAGAAAAGTCCCTGCCAATGCACAGGAATCTTTTACAGACCGGAAATAAACTCTTGTTGTGTTAAGCCACTGAAATTTCCAGGTTGCTATTATATGAACATGGTTATGGCACAGCATGGCCATCCTGATACCAGACCTCAGACATTCAATCAAAGGGTATTTATTAAAAACTTACTGTATACACCCTGTGTGGCAACAACTGTGGTAAATACTGGAAATTTTAATGCAATAGTTGCCCTAAAAGAGCTTATAATTGGATTTTAGAGAGAGGTCTAGCACATATAATATAGGAAGAAAGCAAATTACAGAGGCATTTGACAATTCCTAAATGATATGGTACAAATTCAGAGAACAACAGAATTCAGAAAGAAAGATTTCAGAGTAGATGGGCTATGGCAAGATCAACTATCATCGTAGAAAGTAAAACAGTCCCAGATGGGATAGATGGGGAAATTGTCACTTGAGGCCTAAGTTTCTCAGGCTATGTGGAGTCACTGTATTTTCTTATCTAATATCTTTTTTTGTTGGTCAGAAAAGAGTAAGCATAGTGCAACTTTTTAAAATTATTTCATTTCGGTAGATTATATTTTGTCTTTTTTTGGTATTATACTTAATTTTATTATAAGGTTAATACATGATTTCAAACATGCAAACATGACAGGATAAAGTGAATCAAATATTGAGTTGTCCCTTCACTGATAATTTCCTGCTAACAGATTTTTTCCAGATGCTTGAGTACATGCACATACACAGTAAACACAGGGAAGTGCATATACATAAATATACAAATATAAATACAGAGTTTTAAAATTTGTTTATAAAACTTCATATTATATATCCAACTTATTATTTTGATAAAATGGAAGAGATATCTTTTCATTCTTAATTGGTCATGATGTTTTGAAATCACACTAGGAGTTACTCAAAGAAGTTCATTCACCAAATGAATAATGATATAAGCAAAATTGGAAGGTTCATTGCATGCCCAGCATTTTGCACAATTCCTGGCACCAAGTTTCCTTTTTAATCATCATCAGAACAATCCATGAAAGAAGTTTACTTTTCCCCATTCCAAAGGTGAGGAAATCAAGACTAGGAGAATCTAGTTGATTTGTCCAAATCCCACAGCTGGAAGTGCTAGAGGACAGGCTCATACCCAGAATGTCTCAGTCCCTATTTTTTAACTGAAACATACCAACTGGAGTAGTGTCTGCTTTTGTTTGCTCTAAAACTATAATCTCCTAAAACGAATACACAAGACAATAATTTAAATGATGCCGTGGTGTTTAGAAACTGCTTCCTGTATCAAGAGGATGACTTGAAGAGTTGGACATTGTTCTCTAAAGAGATGAAAATCTGTCTCAGCATTTCCACCCCACTTTATATTCGTGGAGCAGCTTGCTAGACCTGGGAAACTGCAGAGGACTGAGTGTGAATCCAGAGGAAAAGCTACTGGACTTTCCAAATAAGCAACAGCCTGTTTGTTAACCTGAAGCCAGGCTATTTGCTTACCAGCTTCCATGGTTAACCCTCCATTAGACTCTCACAACTGGGCTTTTCATAGATCACATCACCCACAGGAAGTATTTATAGGAACATGAGTAGAGGGCTGTATAAAATTCCATCCCTTATGCTTTTAGCCTGTGACTGAATAAGAGGAGAGCCATTCAGCTCATCTGGAAGATCAATGAGGGTAATCAATGAGGAGAGAAGAGGACGACAAAGTGAAACATATAAGGAAATTAATGTTGATTTTTAGTAACTTACTCTAATCAAAGTTCAGCTTGCCCACAGTTTCTTGGTGTTCATTACATCTTTCCCATCAGTAACCCCAAGAAGCAACACGGAGTGCCAACTACTGGATAGGATTCCCCAAGTCCTCCAAGCAGAACTGGGGTGCTCTGTTGTCTCCACATTTCCAATCAGATCAGGGTTGGAATCCTCATCCTGGGTCCTCAGAGTGGAGCAGTGCAGAAATAAGGCCAGGTGAGATGGCACACAGGGTTCCAGCCTGCCCTTGTGCAGCTACTACAAAGGCTCTTGGATACCCAGATCTACTATCCTCTGAATGTTGGTCTAGCATCTGATACAACCAATCCCAGAAAGCAGTGTTTGGAAATGGCCTCAATGGGACAATGGTACCATTTGTTTAGTTTTATCATTGCCATGTCATTGTGATATCTGATCTGATCTTTAATCTTCTAAATAATTTACTGACTGCCTGGTTCACTTGTATTCCCTATATTCATTTGTTCATAAATTCACTGACTCAATTTTAAGAATGTCTGTGTACTAGTCACTATGTTTGGTATAAAAAGATTTTGAAAGTCTATCAAATTTTTGCTTTCAAAATCTCCAGCAGTGTGACTTTTCAACAATAATGAATGCTTGAAAGATTATTTACAAAGTATAATAGGAATCAAAGAAGAGAAGCATTGTACCTCTTGAAGCATGACGTCAGTGAAACACAGAAAGTCTATGTAACCTGTCTGAGATTACCCAGTGAGATTTTTGGCATGGAAAAGACTACGTGGAGGGTCTTTTTTATTCCAATGTGCTGAGTGACAGAAGAACCCAAATGAGATCCCTCTCCTCTCTCCATCTTTCCAGTGCTACAAAATTCCTTTCCCTTCCTCATCTCCTCTGGCTTATCCGCTTGCCAAGACTGGCCCTGGCTGATGGCAAGGCAGCTGTGTTCTAGCAGTGGCAAAACCCTCCCCAGAGTTTCCCTGAAGTCAGGAAGGGGGGTTTTCTCTGGACCTGGCTCCTCAAGAGCACCAAAGAAGACACTGCCCACCTTGGCAAGCAGAGGCCACCAGCAGCACAGCAGCATGCCTCCTGTAGGCCCTTCTTTAGGGCACATGGCACCTAGTACTGCAAGGCTCCCTTCACAGAATTGCTTCAGCAGGTAGCCTGTCGGATCTTCAATGTTCTGGAGAAAAGAGGACTTTCAGTGTCCTCTAAATCAGCTCCCACGGCCAGTGGTGCACTCTGGCTCCCCAGCACCCCTGAATACCAAGTTTCAGACAGGAGTGAGCGAAGGCACCTCCAACTCCATCACCACCATACACACACTCTTACATACACATTAGGAACCAGGTTCTTCAGAGCATGGTCTGTGACGTCACTTCCATGTTCGAAGAGAGAGGGAATGGATAACACCTAAGGGTGAAAAAAACCTACAGAACAAATAGTTCTATTTTTGGAGTGCCAACTCTTCTTGCATTTCAATTAAAAACAAAAATTGTTCTGCTAGAAACTTAACGTTCCCTGGCTTGAGGCAATATGAGCCAGTCCTTTCTCAGGAGTTTTCAAAGTGAGACAGGCAGTTCTGGACAAGATGTTCTTCTGAAACTCAACTACTTATTCTTTTTGAAACTGAGCACACTGATGTGTGACAAAGTAATGAGAAGTTTTTGATATTCCTTTTCTGTCTGCCAGTTTACATTTCTTTCTTTTTTAAAAAGAAAATTATGGAATGCTTCTCCAGTTTGTGTGTGATCCTTGAGCAGAGGCCATGCTGAACTTCTGTGTATGGTTCCAAGTGAGCGCCAGTTTTACATTTTTTAAAAAACTGAGAAAGAACCCCTGAGATAAGGGAGAGGACTTGATGAAGCCTGTTTCTGGAAATATCCACAAATGACTCCTGATTAACATATCACAGGCATCTGAGGAGAGGTTTGGGATTGGTTTTCCAGTGTCTCAACTTGTTGATTTTGGTTTTGTTTTGCTTTAACATTGAATAGGAATGCCTAAGGAAAGCAGAGAAGAAATCTGCTTTCAACTCATATCTTGGGAATCCAAAACTTGATTACTGGTTTAGTTAAGGATAATTAAAAAGGCTAGATATGAGACATAAACAGCAATCATATGTTGAGCACCTACTATGTACCAGCAGTGTCCAGCTCCTTACTTCATGTAGTATCAAGTCCTCACAAGGAGGAGTTAGGCAGTACCATTACCACCACTTGACTAAATTATGTGAATGACAGGCTTTAGAGTCCAGTAATTCTCTGAAGTGTATAATCTGTATAGTACTATCTTGTTTTAATTTTAAATACATAATTCATACACAAATAGAAAAATTCTAGATGAATATAATCCCAGAATTCTAGATGAATATAATCCCATAAAATATTCTAGATTAATATAATCTCTCTAGGAAATCATGGTTACCAAAGTAAAAGGCAGAAAGAATTCTAGATGAATATAATCCAGAAATCCCAGAGGAATATCATCTCAGTGACTACATGTAAGTGGTAGGATTACATGTACTTGGCATCTTCCCCACAAGCTGTGACAAACAGAAATGCCTCCAGACAATGCCAAGTTTCCCTTGGAGGGTAAAACTGCCCCCAGTTGAGCATCACTGGTCTACATAAAGGGCAAGCAGATAAACCCAAGTGGGAGATGGTACAAAATCAAACACCAGGAAATGAAGAAGGCTGAAAGCTATGTTAAGAGAAATAACACTCTGAGAGCCCTCTTGCCAAGCGGGTAGTAGATTCATCTAACACTATACACACAGCTTGCTTTGTGTTGCTTTAGTCTTACAAAGATGTGAGGACCCTTCATTAACGCATTCCACCAGGGACATGGACACATCATCACGCTTGCTTTCAACTTGTTCCCCAATCAGTCGAGTTGGGTATCTTCCTCCATGATGCTCTTCCTGGTTTCCCCAGCCAGAAGCACCTGCCTCCTTCCCCTCAATGCTCACGGCAACTTATTTCCTCTTCTGTCCCAGAGCTTCTTCTTTTCCATGATGTACCATCGTAGTCTATGCCTCAGATTATCCACGGACTATCCATGAACACACCCATCCATTCAAATCTTTCCTAAGTACCCTCCACGTGCCAAGCACAGAGCACATGCCTGGTTTCTACTACAGGCACACTAAAGCCCTGTAGAGAAATGGTGCATAAGGAGTCCAAATGATGGGAAAATTACAGCTTCTCTAATGAGAAAAACCTAGAAACAAGTTATTATTCTAAAGTCAATATACACATGAGCTTTGTTTTCTGGCACAGTATTGTCTTTATATCACGCTACGTGCCAAGGAGGAGGATCTGTAGCATTTGCAGTGCTTGGGGCTTCTGAAGTGTCTTCGCCCTACTTTGGTGAAGTGTTGAGAAGGTGTGGGGGGAGCTATGGGTTCTATAAAGTGCAATTTTAAGTTAGAGATGTTTAGACAGAAATAGATTCAGTGCAGGCACAAGGAGAATGGTCATTTCTGGGATGGGGGGGGCATAGAAAGCCTTTGGAAAAGAGGTCATACTGGAGCTGACCCTCAGAAGAGGAGTAGTGTGAGCAGAATGATCCGGGTGCACCAGGAAAGGAAGGAAGGCATTGCACACCGAGGACACAGTGATAACAGGGCTTGCTACAGCTGAGGAATTGGCAAAATGTGTGGTACAGGACATTAGGAAAGGGGTGTCAGGAGGAAGGAGGTCAAAAGATCAGCACAGAAAACCTCACTTGCAGAACATCTAGGTTTGGACTTCTGTCCTACAGTTAATAATAGTACCACTGTGCCCAGTAGTGAGGACCTGTCACCCACCTGATGCACCATGAATGTTTGCCGGATTAACATAGAAATGACTTCTGCACTGCAAAACTGTGTCGGTGTGTGTCCTCAGTCCAATGGTGTGTGTGCATGTATGCATGCATTTTGTTGGGGACTCAGGGATGGAAAGTCAAGGGTCTGGAGCCTCTGCCTCTCCCTTGAACACAGCGATGCCCAGCTCTGTTTGTGTCCCAGTGATTTCATGGAAGCCCCTTCCTTAGTCCTTAGTGCACCTCTTCCTCCTAAGCTATAGTCTTCTATTCTTAAATGGATAAACTTTCCTTCTACCTGTCCTCTTGTCACTCAAAATAGAAGAGCTGAAAACATTTTTCTCCAAGGAGAACAGAGAACATCGGGGCTATATGCCCTCCCCTTTGGCTCTGACCTAGTTTGGGACCAGTGCTTACCCCTCCTCTATCTTCGCACTCCTCTATCTGCCCCCATCCTATGCTCTGGGGACACTGATCTTTTGGACACCAATTTCAGCTTCCCTCAGTGCCTCCTTAGCACCTACACACCATGCTCCCTCCACACAATGACTTTACATTTAATTCCCTCGTCGCTTTTTCACACTTAAAAGTTTTTCTCATCCATTTCTTTCCCCAGGTTCAATATCCTTCACCTTTCAAATTTCCTATAGTTCTATGTGCCTGGTGGGCCTGTAATAATAGGTTCTTCTGGTTTTTGATCTACTTCTCTTTAGTTCATATACCAGCTGTTTTATTATTTCTTAAATGGATAAACTCTCCTTCAACCTGTCCTCTTGTCACTCATAATAGAAGTGATTTTATTGCAAACAATTACCAGTCCTCTTTGAAAGTATTATACATTTTAAGTAAACAACCAAGCATTTTCCATGTTACCAAAATGAAACAAAGCTTGCTTTTCTGAACCACGCTCTGCTATAAGCAGCCAAAAGTCCTTGACTCCCTTTGACACTGGCTTCTTTCCCCTTCCACTGGTGATGTGTGAGAGAAGACTACAGAGGCCTCTAATCCTAAACATAGAGGAATATTTCAAAAACAAGTCTTTAACTCTTAAAGTTTTCTTTCCACCAATAAGTGCCTTTTCCTCAAGTGTGGGATATGAATCAGCTAGAAATATCTGTACATTTCAGAGGCAGAACCCGGAAAAGTCTGGTGGTGACTTTGGACATTCTCTTGGAACTAGAGACTCCAAGAAGAATCTTTTGGAACCCTTGATACAACTTTCTTCAGAATCACAATGTATGAAAACCACTACCACAGCCATCACCACCGGCCAATATGAAAATACAAAATTTTCTTTGAAAAAGACATAACTGGACAAAAAGAACAACAGCTGGTAAGGCAAAAACCTAGGAACACAGGACTTATGCGTTTTTTTTTTTTTTTTAATGTTTTGCTTTGTTGTGGGGGGGCGGGGTACCAGGGATTGAACTCAGGGGCACTCAGCCACTGAGCCACATCCCCAGCCCTATTTTGCATTTTATTTAGAAACAGGGTCTCACTGAGTTGCTTAGTGCCTTGCTTTTGTTGAGGCTGGCTTTGAATTCATGATCCTCCTGCCTCAGCCTCTCGAGCTTCTGAGATTACAGGCGTGGGTCATGGCACATGGCAGGGCTTATGTTTTAATACCAAAAATATCACAAAACAATGTCAGGCTTATAAACAAATATACTGATGTCACTTAACTTGTCCATTCCCTTAACTGACCTTTTAATTACATTTTTGGGATTACCATAAAAAAGACCTTATACATAGGGAAACAGAAATCTAAAAACTTTGTGCAGCACAATATGTATTTCAACTCTATAAGAGAGACAGTATACATATATATACCTACAGTGGAAACCCTACAATGTCATTTAGAGGATGACATCAATTGGATTTTATTCTGTTATTAACATGTATAAAATAATTCTTTACAATTGAGAAAACTGTCCACAATGCAATTCTAATCAATTGTCTAAAAGACAATTGATATAAAAAGGATAATGGACTCATGCAATAATGTATTTTTACCATTGTTTCACATCTTTTACAATAAAATGTACTGCTTTTCTAGTAAGCATTTTAAAGGACATTCATTTAATTAAGATTTTGTATGATCATGAAGTGCTTATGTTTAGTCTAAATTAAGATATCATGTAGAGAATTAAGAGAATTACCCATGATCCCAGAAAAAGGTATATGAAATTGAAGAGGAAGAGGAAGAGGAGGGGGAGAGACAAAATAAATATTTTTTTAATTTTTGAAAAGTTTATCTTTGGAGAGTTTTATATAGTTAGAAACTAATGATAATTTTTTATCCTTATATCAACTTTTCTCTTTTCTCTTTTCTAATATTTTAAGTGAGTGGGAATATGCACTTAAAATATTTTTTGAAAGGGAATCTCACTATGTTGCCTAGGTTGGTCTTGAACTAATGGGCTCCAGATATCCTCCTGCCTCAGTATCCCTAAAGACTGTAAGTGTACCACCACATCTGACTAAAAATTAATAATTTTTAAATAGTAAAGGCTGAAAATAATTTTCTTCAATTTTGCCTCCTCAACCACTAGAGAAAATATAATCCTGATGATCAAAAAGAACTTTTAATGAAAGCTCAGATCATACATTCTATTTAAATTGATGTCACTTCTTTAAAAAATGTAGACTTTGAGTTTACTGCTAAAAAGCTACTTGCTCTTCAAATCTCAGCATGAGATCTAGCATAACTATCATTAATCCTGATTTCCCTTTGTCCATCACTATTAAGTTCTCATTAGGCATTATTTTTTTTTAAGCAAAAGATAAACCAAAACAAATAGTAAAATGTCAGTTTCAAATTTGGAATTTCGGTCCAGAGCTAACGAGCTGTTCAAGTAAAATCCATTCCTGGCAAGAGACTAGGACATGCATGTCTCAACTCTTCTGTTATTAGTAAAGAATCAAAACAGAAAATATTCTTTCTGGACATGATGGCACATGCCTATAATCCCAGCAAATTTGGAGGCTGAGGCAGGGGGATCACAAATTTGAGGCCAGTCCCAACCATTTAGCGAGGCCCTAAGCAACTTAGTGAGACCATGTCCCAAAATAAAATATAGAAAGGACTGGGGATGTGGCTCAGTGATAAACTGCCTCTGGGTTTACTTCCCAGTACCCAAGAAAGAAAGAGAGAATAATTTTTAGAAAGGGAGCAGAACTCCTCTACTCCCCCAAATGCCCTCATTCTAACCTCTGGAATGTGTGAAGATGCTGTGTTACATGGCAAAGGGAAATAAAGAATGCAATAAAGTTAAAGCTGTTCATCTCAATTGTCCTTAAAATAGAGAGATTACCATGGATTAACCCTAGAGTCCTTAAAAGTGGAATAGGAATGGCAGAAGAGAAGGTCTGAAGAGATTTGGGGTTGTCACAGTTGGAAAGGGGGCTGCTACTGCCATCTAATTGGGTAGAGGCTGGGGATGCTGCTAAGTATCCTACTAAGCACAACACAGCCCTCACAATGCAGAAATATCCCCAGATGTTTAGATGCCGAGGCTAAGAAATGCTGATGTTAAGAGAAGGCTGGAGCAACTACATCCTTGTTTAATAAGGAAGAAAGATTTATTCATTCCAGAACAGTCTATAGGGAGGCAGACACCTAGACAAAAGGAACAATGTTTTGATATTTAGGTCATTTATAATGCCTACTTCACCTGTCCAAACATTGCTAACTGGTCCCCTGCCAGGAATGCTAAAATAAAAGGAATGCGTGGGTGGGGTTAGACTCTGATGTCCCATCTTCATCTAAGATATAAGATTCTTTTCAAAAACAATTTCCTACTCTACATTTGCTAATATTGAAACTAGGAAAGGGAAAACATAATATCAACTCTAACATTACTTTTTATTTCTACCATGTTAGCTAATGGAAGCAGAACTTAATCTCACATTCTCTCAAAAGAGTGACTGCTGCAGAAGTGTCTAAGGCCTCTTACTTTGCCCACAGTTGATAACGACTGTTGTGTAACCATTTCACAACCTCAGGAAAGAGGTACAGTCAAAAAAGCAAAATAAGAAGCAGTTCCCTAATTGTGAAAATAATTTAATAATAGCCACTTATAAGTGTTTAAAAGCGGCAAATAAAATAAATTAATTCTACTCACATCTGGAAAACAGGAACTCATTTGTATCTAATATACATATGTCCAGATGTCTGATGCCCTATGTCTTTATGTCTTAAAGGCCATAAGGGATAAACATTATCTAAGATCACTGTGCAGCTTGCTGCCGTGCTGGGGTTCCTGAGCTTACTCTCGGATTCAGTCCAGGCTGCATGCTCAGGTAACCTAGCATGGGCACATCAGTTATAATACTCCTAATCTTCTAGTGAGTGAAGAGCTTCTAAAGAATAGTTTTAGTTTGTGGCTTCTTCTTAAAGGATCAGGAATCCTAAAATTACGAAAAACTAAAACCAAAACCAACCACTGCCCTTAACAAATGAAATACAGCAGAGGCACAAGAACCATGCACACGCGCACACCCACACCCACACCGTATATACAATATGATGTGTGTGACAGTAAGAGGTCTTTTGAGAATTGGATGTATTCATGCCTACATGATGGTTAAGGTTAAGGTCACAGGTATATTCTGTTTAAAAATTTCCCTGGGACAGAATAATGACTCAGAAATCTGGCTCTAGCTTCCAGCTGCCAAGGTTTGAATCCTGAATCTGCTACTTATTGGCTTGGGGAACACAGTAAAGTTCTTACTAACTTTTTGCTTCTCTCCTCATCTGTCAAAGATAAGCCTTATCATGGGCTTGTTATAGAGTTTTAAGTCCTTATAGGATTGTCATTATTATTATTCAAAGTAGTATTACTAACTTCTGCCTGGCCCCAGCAGACTGTCATACAAGAGCAGACCACAGTGACTGGGCTGTAGGAGAGAGGATGGGGGCAGAGAGAGAAACTGGGAATGAACAAGATTCTCTTTCACTAGAGGAACTCAATATCCATGTCCTTCAAATGGGAACTACAGTTTTAAACCTGACACATACATCCCCAAACAGAGGAAAATAATGAATCTGAAAAAATAATACAGTAATCCCTAATTGTGCATGAGGGATACTTTCCAAGTCCTGGAACCCTGGATGCCTGAAACCACAGATAGTACCAGACCCTATATATATTATGTTCTTCCCTACAGACCCTGCAGCTTTTGCCACAGAGTACCAGAGTCAGTCTGTCCTTTGTGTTTTAAACTCTGATGCCTCCTTTGAATCACTATATTTGCAATTTGGGGCTATTGTAAAATATAATAAAGATTATTTGAAAATAAGCACTGAAATATCCTGATAGTGGACCTGATAACCAAGATAGTTACTAAGTAACTAATGGGTGAGTTGTGTATACAACATGAATACACTAGGCAAAGGGAAGATTCACTTTCCGGGCAGGACAGGGTGGGATATAGCAGGATGGCACATGATTTCATCCTACTGGGGACCATGGCACACATTTTAAAATGGAATACAATTTAAAATTTATGAATTGTTTATTGTTGAAATTTTCCATTTAATATTTTCTGACCACAGTTTGACCATGGGTAACCGTAGATGGAGGGGAGGCTACTATAACGTGGGCCTTAGAGGGAAGGCAGTTCTGGGAAGATCTCTTAACAGTTCCCTAAAATATCCAAATACACAAATGCATTCCACAAAGCTAAGACTAAAAATGGAGTTCTAACTCTCAAATTCACTTGTCTGATGTCTTATGTACAAACCAAAGACAGTAAAGTGAGGTAGAAAAGTAAGATAATGTTTGTATGGCAGTTAGCAATAATGATTATTTACTCTGTACCAGCCATCATTTTAAGCATTTTATATAAATGAACACATTTAGTCCTCAGAGTTCAATACACAGATGAGAAAACAGAGATAGAGAGGTTAAATAACATGTTCAAGGTCACAGAGAGAGGAAGTAGCTAAAACAGGATCTGAACTTAGGCCCTGATTCTACAGAAGATTCTCCACTTCAGTGCTACTGATGATTCATGGTGGAGGGTGGGGCTGCCCTATGGGTTGTAGGATGTTTAGCAGTATTCCTGGCCTCTGTCCACTAGATGCCAATAGTGACCTCCAGTGTGGCAACCAAGTATGTTGATGACACAGTCCCCTGGGAGAGCAAATACCCTCATTAGTTGAGAGCCAGTGTACAGTGATGGGTTCTGCAGTAAATGCTTAGGAACAATCTAAGTAGAAAATAAGCCATAAATACAAGTCAAAAGAATAATGGATTAACAACAACAAAAGATATATATGAAGACATCTTAAGCTGCATAACAAAATTATAACATCTTGGAGAAAGGGAGGTCACCCTCCCACTGCATTCTGTACCAGTTGGACCACATCTTATCACACTGGTTGAGGCTTTAAGTATTTTAACAAATGAAGGCTCATACAAAAGGACAATAACCCAACAATAACTGTAGTTATGACAGAACAAGGCAGCAGGTCACATGAAGAGCTTCAGAAGGAACAGAGGGGTATGCACAACCCAGACGGCACGTGACAGGTACTGTTCTGGGCACAAGGTCTTAGATATGTCCCGTGGGTACCCAGATTGTTAAACTCCAATAACAGAGGCTCTTCAACAATTGACCTTCTTTTTTCTTCCTCACAGGAGCAAAGTACAGGTCTGAGGCCTCCCAGCATGGATACGAGAATAGGAATCCCTGCTTTGGATGAGGGTAAAAGTGGGATAGGGCAGGATGGACTAGAGAGTCGTAACCTCAGGTTAAAAATTAAAAATCTACAAGGGTCACCCACCAGGTAACTTAAATGAGTCAAAAAGACCTAGCAATGGAACAGGAATTGTAGGGACTGTGGCCAACTGGACCAGGCAGAAGGGGCAACTGCCCCTCAACTGTAGTTGATGACTTTCATGCAGGAATGAGAACTCTATGATATTAGATCTTCTCATCATTTTCAAACCACTCATTTTTAAAGAACTGCATTTAATTGAGCATTTCAAAACATCGTATACATCGAACCAAATAGATTTAGGGCCCTATGGAGAGACTGTAACATCTTACTTGAAGATGACCCTCAATGCCATATAATTTTGATGGTAGATTTAACAGAACAGAAATTGTACAGATCCCAGATTTATAGTCACATGTTGTCAGCAATTTGAATCACCAGACTAGCCACTTCAAGTTGAAATTCAGACACACTGTGACCCATGATTAACTAATGGCATCTGGCACATGAGCAAAACCCAGAGGACATTAATTCAGGAAGAGCTGAAATTTCCACTGCCACTGCATACAATGTTAATGAGGAAGAACTTGTTTTCTTCTAAAAGACACATCTCGTTTTTTGTAAGTTGCACGTGAAAGTGAGTCACAAAAGAGCCAGGGGGTTGCCTCATGTGGCAGTTAGGTCTGTCATGAGAAGGTCACCCCCATCCTAGTTGGTAAACAACTTCAAAACTCTTCCCTGATTCTAAAACTTAGTCAGAGATCAACTGGGGAAAGTTCAAGAGTTTCCTGTGAGAGAGAATGCTTCACTAAGGGAAACAGTTCTATTCAACTCTGGTCCACAGTCCTCTCTGGAAATTCTGCTGCCATGTGTAGATTTTCAATTATCTATAGATCTTTGCACTCACAGATATCTATGCAGCCATATCCAGGACAAAAGCAAATCTGTCCAAAGAAAAAAAAGAGTTTTTGATGTTTTTCCAATCTTCAGCTTCAAATATTCCATTTTTAAATTTTTCCTGAACACATTAAAACTTTTAAAATTAAGCCAGCTATTGTCTTAGCATTACTAATATTGAAATTCTATGATGGTATGTTTTCTAGGTAACTCTTAGTTAAGGGATTTCAAAGCTCTGAACAGAGAAAAACATTTTTATGTATAACAAATCAGATTTATGGAACAGAATAAAGTACACATTGAAATTTATTAGAGCAAGTTGTAAAAATGAAGCATAGAGCACTGAAAGTAACACAATGTTAGCAAATAATAATAGCAATAAATATTACACTACCCACATTAAGGGTATTGTTTCTATGTTTTTATAGGATAAATGGTCTAGACACCAATGCCAGCCCCAATGTGTGGAAGGGAAATTTGAGACAGAGAAACACTAACTTCCCACTCTAGCTCCATAAAAGAAGCCTATGGCCATGTACTGCTGTCACCCTCGATAACTTAGGTCACCATCAATAAACTTAGTCTCTTTTCCCCCTTCTTCTCTTAGAATTCATTCTCCACACTGCATCCACAGCATTTTCATAAAAAAACGTGAAGCTGTGACACGATGCCTCTGCTGAAACACCATTCTTGGATTCCACTATGCTTAGAATAAACTCTAAATGGTTTGCTCCAGCGTGTGATTTGGCATGACCTAGATCCCGCTTCCCTTCCTGCTTCTTTACTCCTACAAGTCTCATTCTCCCTAACCTAATCCTGGTCATGTTGGCCTTCCAACTGGGCTTCCCATACATGCCATTTATTCCCAGAACTTTTGTGCTTGTGATTCCTTCTGCCAGAACCATCTGCCCTGCTTCCTGGAGTCTTGTCTCATCTCAAGTCCATCAGAAAAGTCTCTCCTCCAAACTGAATCCAAGAACCGGGGTCCCTCTCACCTGTCCAACACACATACCACCACTACTATCAGCACCACCACTGCCGCCCAAAACATCACTATACCACAGCACTCAACTTTTCTTAAGAGTGTTTACCACTATATGAACTCATCAAGTTCATCTGTTCATTCTAGAATGTGAACTTCATAACAGTTTATGTATCTTAATCATTGCTCTATACTTAATTTCTGGAACATAGATGATGCTCTAAATATTTTTGACATGAATGAATAAACACAGTCCAACTAGGAATCAGCTAGTTACTTAATTCAATGAGTATTCTTACAATAAGTGTTTTCCTTCATCTCAGCTGTTTATTTCTTTCAAAAACAAAACAAAACAAAACAAAACTATAAGCCTTTATTTATTAGCCTGTTTGATTTTAGTGTTATGAGTCATTTCTCCAAAAAATTAAGCAAGGCGAAAGTGAGGGCATATCCACAGGCACCTAGCTTATCAGGGCAAGGCAGTGGGAACCCCCTGCTCATGCCCTCAAACCACAAAGCTTTTCCAGAATTCTGGAACAATATGACTTTAGAATTAAATGGTCCTCTTCAATTCCTTTGAAATTGAGAGTACTTTCTCTTCAATGCTTGACTTTTATGGAAACCTCTTAATGTCTCCAGGGGTCAATCTGAATGTCTTTCAAATTTCAATGAATGGGGGACGGGAGCGCAGGGGATCAGGCTTAAGATAAATCCCAGCATAAAGAACCAGCTGATCATTTTTCTTTCCACAAAATTCCTATCTTTGAGGGTACTGGGGAAAGGAACACAGATTGACAGGACTCCTAAACTATACCTGGCCTTCCCAGATATAGTTTCTGCTCCAGTTTCTCAGTTACCTACTTAGCTTTTCTCTTAATGTTCTATGCCAAGAAAGCCTCAAAGACCTCAAAGAGAGGAATAAATTGTATTTGAGTGTAAACAGATCCAGGTAAGAAAATATAGTTAGGGCCCTGTGTGTACATCAGGACCAATGCACAAGAGGGGAAACGCAGAACCCGTGGCCCAGATTTGACAGTCCTGTTTGAGGAGAAAGCCCTGGGGTGCTGGCCAAACCTTTCACACCTCAGAAGGGATTTCTCTATTGCAAAATGAGAGTTGGAGCCAGATTAACCTCTTGTCTAACTCTGGTGCTTGGTGGCTCTACTGAGTCTAGAGCCTCAGCAGCTCTGCTGGCAGCAACAGTCTGTGGTGGCAGACTCTCCTGCCAACCCCAAGTTTGATGTGCCCAGTTCAAGAAAGAGTCACATGGCCAACAGGAGTTTCTTGTGCACAAATCTCTGGGGGAGGAAACATACCCTCAATACCCAAGGGCCTGGTGCTGACCTGGGCATGCTGGAAAATGCTAAGTGGCAGGCTGTCTATTCACCTTCTACAGGACTACGTTCTGTAAGGTCACTAGAATTCCCTATCTGAGGAAATCTGCCTGAAGTTGGACATTTTGCAGTGTCTCATGGCCACAAGGTCGTCTCCTTACTGCTTAGGCCAATACTTAGTGCCCTGATCCTAGAGTTCAATGTTAGCCCCAAATTTGGTTCAGAGCCTGCAAGATTGTTAAAGCTCCAGGGGATACATTTTCCAGCTCCTACTCACGTGCGTGCCAGACTCCTAGCTCGGCATTCTCATTTGGGTCAAAGGTAATTTGTGCAAGACTGATTTGTTAACATGTGTCTCCCAAACCTGAATCTGTGTGCCCTTAAAGGATGGCAAGTCCCTATGTATGAGTCAGATACACCCACTCCTTCCTCCCTCAGCACCTGTGCAGAAATCCTAAGACCCACAGGCCTGAAGGAAAGTCCAAACTTTTCTGTTTTGGGAAATATTCCTCCTATTCCAGAAACTTCTACAGAAGTTCCAGGAGTAAATGAGGAAGACAGTGTTTTCTATTTTCTGGTTTTGCTCAGGTTTTTGAAAAAGGGGTCTCACCTCCGACTCAGGGTAGGAAAAAAACAAACAAACAAACAAAAAAAACTTTATCTTATCTGGAAGGCAGGGAGATGCTCCAGGCAAGGGCTGTATTATTTTGTTTTAGTAATTTTATTCCTACAGAGGCTTCTTGAAATTGGGCTCCGAAAGAAAAATTCCTCAAAACCTGTATGTGTCTGTGTATGCCCGCGCGCGTCCCGGTAAGAGCTCTGTGGATTAAAAAAATTCCTCAAATTCCCGCTTCGATAAGCCAGGTTCTCCCCATTAGCACTGAATTCTTAGGGTTACTTCCTCGGAAAAAAAAGGCTTGGGATCCGCCACCCTTCTCCCAACGATCCTAGCGCTGTTAGCGAGGGCGTCAGGCTCTGAGCCCAGGACCAGCCAGGAGCGCTCTGCAGCTCCCCCTAGCCCACCCGGGCGGGTCGCGGTCCTGGATCCCCGCATCAGCGCAGCGACAGTGCCGCCTTAGAGGAGCGCTCCCCGCGCCTCTCCTGGGGCTCCGCTCGCCCTCGGGGCCCCTCCTCACCTGGCGCTGCACTGAGCTACTCGCGGAAACCTGGGTCCCTGGGCAGACGGACGCGACTCCAGCACACCAAACTCGACTGCCTCTCGCCGCCAGCACTGCGGGCCTCTAGCCATCCACGATCACCGTGGTCACCGCGCCCTCCGCCCTCACCGCGCGGCCTTATCGCCTGATCCTCTCCTCCCCCGGCGCCGGGAGAGGAGGGACCGGGGAGGAGCGTGCGGCCGCCCGCCTCGCACAAACAGCGGCGGCTCGGCACTCGAGCCCTTTGGGGCGCACGCAGCACTCCTCTCCCCTGCGCGGGAACCCGTAACCAGGACCCGCCGGAGCCTCCCCCGCCTCGGGAGGGGTCCCCGCAGTGCCTCCAACGGTACTGAGCTCCTAGGTCCAGTTCCACACCAGATTCTCATTAGATCTGCTCCCTGCCTAACTCACCCACATCAAGCCAGTCTTATTAGTTTCATCTTGTTCTCTTAATTCACAAACAGCACTAAATTACTCCGCGCTCCTCTGTAATCTGAAATGTCCGGCGCATCCCGCTTGTCAGTACATTGCGCACTGAACGCGGCTTTAGAAATTGTGTGGACTGGGCTCCAGCTTGGAAAGCCCGCCGCGGTGTCAGTCTCCTTTCTTCCTGCAAAATGCATTTGTGAGTTGGCGGGAAATGGTGTTAGAAGGGGATATGTTACCGCTCAGTTTAACCTGGAGTTAAATTTGAGATTTAACTGGAACGCCTTCGTTTTCCAATGTTTTCTCCCTAATCCACTTTCTAATAAATTAAAAGCAAACACGTTTAAAGCTTTAGTCAGAAACGTAGGTAAAATAGGTTTTGATTTATATGTGGTGTTATTAAATGTTTGCATTTTTTAAATAGTGGTTTGTCATTGGCTAAGTGACAGAATTGGAGATTACGTTTTTTAGATAGATTTTATTCTTAGGACTGCAGTAAGAAGTCTCGGACTGTAGCTTGCTTCTCTCACTTATTAGTGGTGTGATCTTGGGCAGTTTTGTTATCATCTCTGTCTCTCAGTTTTCTCATCCCTAAAACACATATAATCAATCAGTCAGAAGTATATTGTGAGAAAGAAATGCCACTACATGTGAACTGCTCAGGATAGAAGCTAGAACTTGGGAAACATTCACTCAATATGCGGAATCTAATATTAACAGCTGTAAAGAAGTAGTGACTTATTTAAACGTAATAATAAATGAAAATTTAAGTGAAACTCTATCAGCCTAGTGACATTTCACTGTACTTCTTGGTAGAGCCCCCTGTGAGATAAATTGCCCCACAATGTTAATCTTAAAGAGTACATTATGCCCTACCAAAGAGAACTCCTAAGGCCTTTTATTGATCTTAAGACCAGATCAAGAAGTTGGAGACTTCCAAGGCTTTGAGGACAGGTCCCAAAAATAAGTATGAAATACTTTGTTCACTTCGCCCACTGCCAGCAACATGCCATCTCCCACAGTCATCTGATGACTTTTCTGGGAAGGGATCCCAGAGTGATTGGCATTTGTCAGGATTAGTACCTTGAGAAGATGCTCAGTATAGTGTTTCCAGATTTTCCAGATTCAGCAAACAAAAAATGCAGGACTCTCAGTTGAATTTGAATTTCACATAAACAACAAAGAACTTTTTAGTATGTCTTATGTAATATTTGGGACATATTCTACAAAATTATTTGTAGTTTACCTGAAGTTCAAATTTAACTAGGCATCCTGTATTTTATCAGGCAATCCTAATAAGTGGAACTAGTAAAGAATATTCCTCATATTCTAAAAAGACAAGTCAACACAGGCAAATTATTAGGTTAGTTTGATGTGGGTAGTAAAGAAAAAATGGAGTTGTGTTTGAGCTACTTCTTATCTCTTACTTCCTACCTATATCTCCCATTGACAGCAATGCTTCTTTACTGTTTACATAAGTAAAAAAAGTGATTGCTTTTTGCTTCAATCAACATACTGAATAATGGGTTCAATGGGGGTTTAATTATTGAGGGCCAACTACATGTCAGGTACCATTTCACAAATAAATAAGACAAAAGTCCACATCTGCAGGATAAGGTAGGTAAATAGAGAAGACTGTGGGTGTTCAGCAAAGTGAGTTTATTGTCCCAGGAAAGATCCTGTGGGAACCAAGGATGGGATCCACTGCATGGGATCCAATAAAAAGCTGCTCCAACCAGAATGAGCAGAAGAGTGAAGACCCAGGATAGCACTTGTGCATGAAGGTCTGGAGAGCAGCTCATCATGATTGGGAATCTCTGGGGGGTGGGGGGTAAGTGGAAACCCTTGAGACTATTAGATGGTGACAGAATGCATAGAAAAAAATTGAGACTATATTGTTCCACTTTAAAGTATAAATTTAAAATTAAAACCAGGAATTCCAAGAGGGAAACATCCAGAAAAGTCCTGATACACCCTAAAATGGATTGATTTGAACCTGCTGGGACTATCTCAAACAGGAGACCCCATTTAAACCTGAAATCCAAGAATATTTTTCAAATAACCCAGAGAAGGGAGTACGATCAGAAGGCTATGCTCAGCTGCAGGACACAGTTTTCTAGTTGAATCATAGCAGTACTGCTTTTTGATTCTCAACCTTTAGAATCACATTATAAACAAGCCAAGGAAGAATTAATCTCACTATACCATGTTAGGCAAAAATGACTGATTTTTTAAATGTGCAAGTAAAAGTGGATAGATAGCAGGATGTAGGAGTGGAGAGCCAAGGAGAGGAGGTTGAGTTACTAAGGTGATCAGTTTAGAAAGTAGAAAGTCAGAAGATACTGTCTTTGGTGGGTAGAAGAGGACGATAAGATCTGGTGAGGAGGAGCGAGCAGTGGGGGTTCAGCATAGAGAGGGATCTCTATTAGGAGTAGAAGGGTCAGAATGTATATGAACTAAATCTTTAATTTACCTAAGAGATTTTAGGTACGTAGGACCTAAGATGGTACACCAAGAAATAATGACAGCAGGGTCTTCTGGAAATATGATAATATCCACCAGAAATCTAAAACACAAACCATTAAGAGTTTAGGGAATGAGACTAGAGTTGGGGTTAGGGTTAGACTGGGCTGAAGTGGGGAGCTCATTTTTCTTTTTTAGTACTTCAGTACTTTGGAACAATTTGAACTATATGCATGATGACATTGAATAAATATTTAAAACTTTTAAAGATTAGAAACTTGCAAAAAGGAAGACTTCTCTAAGAAAATGGATTTTAAGAATCAGTAAGCAATATGGAGAGTCCTCAGAAAACTTGGAATGGACCCACCTTTTGACCCAGTTACCCCACTCCTCAGTTTATACCCAAAGGACTTAAAATTAGCTATTACAGTAAGGCAGCCACATCAATGTTTATAGCAGTTCAATTCACAATAGCTGGATTGTGGAACCAACCTAGATGTCCTTCAACAGATGAATGGATAAAGAAACAATGAAATATTATTTAGCCATAAAGAAGAATAATATTATGGCATTTGCAGATAAATGGATGGAATTGGAGAATATCATACTAAGTGAAATAAATCAATCCCAAAAAAACAAAGGCTGAATGTTTTCCCCGATAAGTGGATAATGATACATCATGGGGGTGGGGGATGGGAAGAGAAGAATGGAGAAACTTTAGATTACATAGAGGAAAATGACAGTGAGGAGGGGGCAGGGGTATGAAAGCTGGTGGAATGAGACAGACATCATTACCCTATAACATATATGATTACACAAATGTTATGAATCTACATCATGCACAACCATAGAAACTAAAAGTTGTACTCCATTTGTGTACAATGAATCAAAATGCAGTCTGTAAAAATTTAAAAAAAAAGAATCAGTAAGAGTTAATCTGGAAAAAAAAGAGAACTTTCTGTAGAAAATGGTACTGCATGAGCAAAGGCACATGGGTCTCAAAGTGAATGGCACACCTTGGGGATGTCCAGGTCTCCACTGAGGCATCAGGTATGTGGATGAGACAGAGAAGAAAGTAAGAAAGAAAAGGTGAGCTGGGGCTACTGGAAGAGTCCCCTGAGCAATGCAGCTGAGTTTGGACAGTGAGCATCTCCAGGGCAGGAATCATTTTTATTCCCCTGCATCAAGTATAGAGCCTAACACAACAAGTCACCCAATAAATGCTTTTGGAATGAATGAAAAATATTTATAGGCAATGGAGAGCCATCAGAGTTTTTAAACTGAGTAGTAGTATTCTTATTTTTGGAGGATAATTTTATACTGAAAAAGATGAACTGAGAATAGAGAAATCAAAAACAAGCAATGAATTAGGAGGCTGTTAAGTGAAAGGTAATGATGCAAACCAGGATACTGACATGGGAATAGAGATTGAAGGTATAAACCAGGCCAAAATGGACACAAAAGATCAAGAAGAGAAATAAGTCCCAAGTGGTCCTGAGACTTCTAGCTGGGGAAACCAGGAAGATGATGAAGCCCCTAGTTGATGAAAGAAAACAAGGAAAATGAACAGGTGTCAAAGTGAGGTAAAAAATGCAGCCTGCATATACTAAAATTTGAAAGCTCCAAGGATGAAGTTTTCAAAATTGAGGGCCTTGGGCCATTCATAGCTTATGAGGTCTATGCGGTTAGTTGAGGCAAGCCCCGCCCCCAATGAAATGAAACATGAGATAAATTTCAAAGTGCATCACATGTGGTAAAATATTGTTCCACAAACTTACATTTTCATTGCATACATATGTATGCATCTGTTGTAAAATTAATTTCCTACTATGTGTTAAAAACAATGTTTGAGAGCTTTTACCCTCAGAACACAGGCAGAAGCAGTGGTAGAAGTCAACTTCCACCTGCTCAAGAGGGTCTCCTCGGCACCTCTCTTTCTAATTCTGCCTTCAGTGACTTTGCATTGTGTCTTTTTAAAAATCTTTTTTTTTAAAGTATTTTCTTTGTAGTTGTAGATGGACACAACACCACCATTTTATTTGTCTATTTTTATTTGTTGGCTTTTAACCTTTAGAATCACATTATAAACAAGCCAAGGAAGAATTAATCTTACTATATCATGTTAGGCAAAAATGACTGTGGTGCTGAGCATCGAAACCAGTGCCTCATGCGTGCCAGGCGAGTGCTCTACCACTGAGCCACAACCGAAACCCTCCCATCTTCTGCTATTATAGCAGAATGCTACAGACCGGGTGAACTATAATCAATAAGTTTATTTAGCTTATGGGTTTTTGATGGCTGGGAAGTCTAAGATTGTGACACTGGCATCTGGCAGGAGACTTGGCACTGTGTCATGACATGGCAGGACAAGTGAGCATGCTATAGGCAGAAGGAAAAAAATCAGGCCAACCTCATCCTTTTTTTTTCTTTTTAAATCAGGAACACAGTCCATGATAACAGCATTAATCTATTCATGAGGTGGAGCCCTTATGGCCTAATCACTCCTTAAAGGCCTTATCTCTTACTACTGTTATAGTGGCAATTATATTTTAACATGAGTTTGGGAGGAGGTATTCAACCTGTCAAACACTGAAAGCTTAGAATCAGCTGTAGTGGGAAACTTTATGCACAGAAGCTGGCAAACACAACAAAATAAGAATGCATCCCCAGCTCTGGATTCCCACCTGCTCCAAGCAGTCACATCTCTGGGCAGAACAATCTCATAATTAATTATTCACACAAGCTCAATATGAAGCTCAATGTGGAGACCTGAAAGAAGCTGTTTATCTGGAAGGTGTTTATTAGTTGTGCGGTTAACAATGAGTGTGCTTGTAGAAAAGGAACTCTAAAGAACACCCACTTCAGGCAAGGTTGGAGGAAGAAGAGCTGGTGAGTGAGATTTTCAAAGATTGGTGAAAGTGAGGATGGAAATTGGGTTAGAGAAGCTCTTGCACGTAAAGAGAGAAAAGGGGCTTTCAAAGGCAAATAGAATCAACGGCTGCTGATTCAATAGGATAGGTGGAAGAAAGGAAGAAAGGGTTTTGAAGCTTAGCAATTGGGAGGATATTGGTGGTCTTTAAATAAACATAATTGGCTATGGGAGTAGATAGGAGAGGCCGAAAGGTTTAGAGATAAGGATACAAAAACAGAGTGAGGAATATTTTTAAGACATTTTGTGAAGAAAGGAAGAAAAAAGAATCTGGCTGTAGCTTAAGGAAGAAAAAGAATTATGAGAGTAAAAATCCAGAGCATCATAGTGAAATCCTCCTGGAGGTTGGAAGTTTTCTGAGCCCCTCCTACACCATGATGGCTGGAATTCACTTGTTAGTCCTGGAGTTGGATCATGTGGTGGTGCATTTGTCCTGTGACATCTGGAAAAGAGATCACAGAAGAGAGTTTTCTGGGATTAAAATCTGGGAAAGTAGATTGACCAAAGGCAAAAAAAAATGAGGGAGTTTATGTTAATTTGAAAGATAATTTTTTGTAGTTATGATGCAATATTCTCACAATAATTCACATTACTGGAAATCTAAACAAATCAGAACAGTAAAAATAGAAAGCAGGGGACCTCCATAGCCCAAACTCAGGAAGTAAGTATATAACAATCTGGTACAAATCTTCTAGATGCTCTTCTAGATTAAGAGGGACAGAACCAGACCATTCTGGACTTGAGTCCAGCTCTACCTGTCCAAGCTCTAAGGCTGTGGGCATGTCATACAGCCTTTGAACACCTCAGTTTCCTAATCTCTCAGATGCAAATGATAGAACCTTCATCCTAGGGTTATAGTAAGGATTAAAAGAGATAATGCACGTAAAGCGCTTAGAATAGTGTTCGACAAAATTACTTCTCTAAAGGTGATGGACTTGTTATCATCTTGCTTCCCTGTTTAGAAACTGTCAATGTTTCCCATAGTATACTGGGAGAAATAAAGTCCTGACGTGCCACTAGTGCCTCATATATATGAATATGTAGACCAATATGTGAATATTTGCAAAGAACTGAAAGTACTCATGGGTTGGGAAGGTTGGAAGAACCTGTCCAGAGGCAGAGTGATAGCATGAGGAGGCAGAAGGTCACTGTCAGAGACTCTAATTTGAGTTCCATGAGTTCAGAGGTGAAGCACTTTCAGGGCACAACAGGTCCAGGATAACCACACCTCTTAGCTTCTGAAGTAGAGAAAAGATAAGGAATTTTTAATTCAGTGTTTTAGCCAATTCCAAATTTCATTATCCAATTCTAGGCTTAGCTTTCGCCCCTCATTAGCAGTGACTTTTTGAAATTAATTTACTGAGGGACTCTTGAACCCTGGATGTCACAATCACCTTGTTTGTATGCATCTATTAACTGGGTTCCATGACTTAGCTTGCCAGACCAGTCACCAGAACATTTTTCCTTACCCAGATCATTGAAAACACCCCTGTTAACTTCAGTCAAGATGTAGGAGGCATTGTGCTAAGTCCAAGATTCCCAGGCTTCTCTTGGTGGCACTGATTCAGTCTCCTAACTCCTTTATCTGGTTGCTGAGTTACATGATTCCACATGCACAAGGCTATTCTTTGGTTCCTTCTGTTTCTACTGTTACCACCCTAACTAAGGCTTTCCAAGGTTGTGTCCTTGATAGTCACAAAATGCTTCTTTGTTTATACAAATCATACAAGCTCATTATAGGAAAATGGTGTTTATTACTAATTTAACATACATTATTTTAAGCTTTTCTTTACATAAAAAATTGCATGCATGCATGTACACTGAAGTTACTGGTCATTTTTATAAGTTCTATTTTCATTTAACAATATAATATTTTATCAAACCAACTTATCCAGATCTACACTATCAGTTTGAAAGGCACTATAAAGGCAATATACTATTTAAATATTACAATATTTAGTAGAAACTTGGGTTGTTTACCATTCTTAATTTTGAAATTACATTTCAGTGAATATTCTTGCAGTAAAGTTTTTGTGCATGTTTATTTATTATTTTTTTGTTTTAATACCTAGAAATGGATTTTCTGGATCAAAGTATATGCATTTTTTTTTTTTTTTGTCTTCTATTTCCCTCTCATCCTTAGGTAGCCTTTGCCCTAGAATGCAATTTATGTTGTGGCAAAATTACTTCTCTAAAAGCTGTGGACATGTAATCATTTTTACTTCCCCATTCAGAAACTGTCAATGTTTGCCAGGTGCTGGGGCACATGCCTTTAATCCCAGTGGCTTGGGAAGCTGAGGCAGGAGGATCAAGAGTTCAGAGGCAACCTTAGCAATTTAATGAGGCCCTGAGCAACTTAGTGAGACCCTGTCTCTAAATAAAATACAAAAAGGGCTGGGTATGTGACTCAGTGGTTTAGAGCCCCTGGGTTCAATCCCAAGTACCAAAAAAGAAAAAAAAAAAAAAAAAAAAAGAAACTCAGCATTTCCCATTGTACACTGGGAGAAATAAGGTCCAGCTATCCTGCGGCGGTACTTGTGTTCTTGCAGGATCTGGCCTGAACTCCCTTTCCCTTAGGTCTCCCGTATTCAACTCAGTTTATGTTCAGTCATTCTGGATTTCATGTCATGGCATCCCCTTTGCTATAGTAGCATGCCCACCTTTGGTGTCTGGGTTCTGGCAGGAAGCATGTAGTATGCTCCAACTGGATTATTTGATGAGTGTTTAATAAAGGGACTGTTGACAAAGGTGACAGTGGAATTCAGGAAATGCAACAAGGCATAGTGCAGTGCCTCTGGATGAATACTGAGAGCCCAACTCCCCACAGGGTTGAAGGAGCAAAAGCAGAAAGGAGTAACTGGAACTTGGCAAGGGAAACTGCAGAGAAGGTTGCCTGACAAGAGCTGTGACCTTGACAGCAAACCCATGGAAAGCCAGGCAGGAAGAAAGCCAAGCGAGTAAATATCCCAACTCCATTTGCCATCTATACCCTAATCGCCTGCTGGAAATTGTCCAGCCCAACTGGAAGGCAGTGAATGCTGTCCACACAGGTCAACCTTCAGGGTGGAGAATGATGGAGAGTGGATCTGAGTGGACAACAGAAGATGCCCAGCACAACCACTTTCTCCTAACTGCTAGGTCTTAAAGTGCTTTGATACCTTTCAGAGCATTTAACATAGTCTCAATTACATTTTATTTGTACAATATCTCATCTCCTTAAATAGGTTAATAACTCTGTAAAGAGAGAGATGACCTTTTCCACATGCATTATCACAGGTTCATAAATATTTGCTGTGAATTTATCTCCCACAGAGATTCCCCAAGGCACTTGAGCTGAAGCATACCCTGGTCCCCAAGAGAAGTTAGAAAAGATGACTGTCTGAATGAGGGTGGCTAGGTAAAATGGAAACAAGATGCCAAGACAGAAATACAGAGCCCTTCTATTAGCCCCATGAAGAGTCAGTGTGAGGGGCTACACAGACCCACATTCAGACTGCACAGTACCCGGGAGAGGCTGAGAGGAGAGCTGCAGCAATGTCTCCACAGGCCATCTCTGATAGCAAAATGCCACCTTAGAGGAAAACATGGCCCACCCGGAAATCCTAACTCCCCTGAACAAGGTTTCATAAGTCTCCTAACAGATGGGTACACAGCTTGTGCTGATCAGTCACGATGCTAGAATCCCAAATCCAGCACAGCTGCCTCCTCCAGTCTGATCCCAGGGATGGTCCTAGTGGTCAGCGGAGGTCCATCTCCCCTCACCCCAGGAAGTCTCTTAAAAATCTCCTGCAAGATGGACAGAGACAGAAAGGTACAGGTACTCTGGCAACCACAAATGGAGTCTGATTCTTGCCTTTTGGACTCAAGATGCAGGGAACCCTGGAGCCTCCCTGAGATTAGGGCTCTGACAGTAATGCCATCAAGCAAAGAGTTTGATCAGTCTCTTACAACTCTCCACAGGAAGTAGACACAGCTCTCTGGGCCTCAGTTTCCTTTCTTGCAAACCACTTATAATTCAGGCTTGCTGTTAGAATTGATGAAATAATATCCAAAAAACACCTTGGACAATACCTGGTGCACAAAGGTATTCAACAAACACTCCCATTCCCTCCTGCCACTCTCAGTTCTCAGGACACCACCCCTTCTGTCCACCTCATTGTGTTGCCTTCATAAGCATTGGTTCATAAGCATTGGTTTGAAATGACCTGTATCATTTCCTAGGCAGGAAGCCCTTGCCTATGACTTTGACTTGCTCATCAGGAGGTACTGTAGCACAGCAAATAAGGACACGAATACAGCAGCCCTACCACCTGAGTTGTCCACCACCTGCTCTGTGACCTCAGGCAAGTCCATTGATAACTATGTGTCTTGGTTTTCTCATTTGTAAAGCAGGATAATATTTGTACCTGCCCTACACAATAAAAATTGTCCAGGTGTGTTGAAGCACTTAGAACAAAGCCTACATGGGTCTATTATTATCACCTTTAGAATTGAAGGAGGTAGAAGAGAATGAAATATTACTGTCCCAAGCATGGGTCAAAGCAACTGAAAAGTCACTCAACCCACAATCCTGTGTTCCCTGAACTTGCAGACGCTGCCCATCTGTCTGTATGTGGAGGCTTAGCTGGGGTGGGAGAGGTGAATGAAAGCATTTTCAGTGTTAGTTTTAGTAAATAATTTAATGCTGATGAGTCTCAATATTTTCATACATAAAATGAGTTTTTAACTCATTGTTGTCTAAATTCCTTTCTGATCTTAAAGATGGCTTACATTCTATGGAGAAAAGTTTTTATGTATGTCACTTCAGTCAGAAATTTTAGTCCTGATGCTTGAGCCAATGTGTCCAATGATAAATGGCTGGCACACATATTACCCTTGGTGGCCTCTGTGGCCTATCATGGATAGGCAAGGATACTAGCATGCAGATTTTTGACATTCATCTAGTTGGTCACATGGTCTCACTGAGAGCACTGAAAAACACTCACATAAATTGTGTACCCCATTAGCAGATCCTAATACTTTTAGTGAGTATAAAAATAATATATTTATATGATCAGAATTATTTGGTCTTATTTTTATTTGGCCTTGTATATTATTTATGTTAAATTTTTAATTTTTTTCAGTTCAAAATATACTATAATATTTTGACTTTTTTGACATCAATTCTTCTTTTTTAAAAAAATAAGACAAGGGCTCACTCTTGACTTGTAAAAAATCCTCCACCTTAGGTTGCCTCACTCCCTGGCCAGCTCATGGCTCATCAAGAAATTTGGTGTCAGAAACCTCTTATTAGGGGAAAGAAACACATGAGAGGGTATCAAAAGGGATGGGTATCCAAATGCATGTGATTTGCTGGTGCCAACAGCTGCAGTTTCTCACCAGCTATCCCTTTCTCAAGTTGCTTTGTCCCTTATCACAAGGAACTCAGTCCTTGTTCCCCTGCTTCACTCTAAACACAGTAGCTACTCAGCAAGTATTTGTCCAATGAAGTCAGACTGCACTGTAACTGTTACGGAGCTCAGAAGGGGTGATGGAACACTAAGTTCTCTGAGGGTGCTGATGGGGTGTCTCCTAGGCATCAATTCTGGCTTATAATAGACTCTCTTTAAGTGCTATTCTGACATGGTGGGGCCCTACTCCTTCTGTGAGACTATATTCTCCTAGGCTCCATCCTGTCTTCCTGGCAATCTTTACTAATTTTTCCTTTGCTATCAGATCTCAGGGGATTCAGGGCCTCAAGGCTTGGGGCCCCTCACTTCATCTGCTATCCTTGGGTTATCTTAGATCTTATCTTCTTTCATCTTTAAGTATCACTCACATGCTGGTGATTTTTGAATATGTAGCCTTAACCCTAAAGTCACAGAACTCTGGACTCCCACTTGATATTTGAATGTCTTGCAGGTATCTCAAACGTACATCAAACAGAACACTTAATTTGTGTCACTCTTCCACTACCCAAACCTGGTTTCACCCCAGTCCCTTCCACAACACCAATGTCATCGATTTCCAAGGACTATCCTGACTCCTCCTGTTCCCTCACCACGCATGTCGCATATACTGACAACTCTGCCAACCTGGATAACTTTGATTTCACTCGTTTTTCTCCATCCCCATGACCACAGTCCACCAGGTTATGACTCTTCCTTGTCTGACCTTCTGCAGTGACCTTCTCTGTGGTCTTACTTTCAGTTCCATTTTACAGTCTCATTCAGTCCATTCTCCACATAGAGCCAAAGTAACCTCTCCAGAAAATTTAAGTTGCACCATCTTCTTTGTTGTTTAAAATCTTTCAATTTTTTTCCAATTTTCAACTCTTTGTATTTAGAATAAAAACCAAATTCCTTACCCTATCCCAGAAAACCCTGAATGACTTAGCCCTTATCTGTACTGAATTCATCTTATTCTACTTGCTTGTACTTCGTAAACCAGCTGCATCTTCCTCTTTTTTGTTCCTCACATGAGCCAAGCTGTGATGCTGTCTATGTGGACCACCTTCCTCAGATCCTCAGATAACTGGATTCTTCTCCTATGTTAGGTCTCTGCTTATATGTCACCTCCTCTATTAGCACCAGGAGAAAGATAATTTATAAGTATAAGAAAGGGATTATCAGATTGCTTTACACTAATAGAGGCTGGATAATCCCACAATGACTGTCTGCAGGCTGAAGAGCCCGGGAAACCAGGAACTGCTCAGTCCAAGAAGCTGGAAGTCTCAGAACTAGAGTTGTTGATGTAATTCTGCAGTGAAAGTCTGTGTTCAAAGGCTAAAGGAAGCTCAGAGAAGACAGGAACACTGAATGTCTTTTCCCTAAGGGCCCAGTGTAGTGTTAGGCATATATAAGAGTTATATGGAAAGAAAGGTAGGAAGACAAATGGAGCAAGGGAAAGAGAGAAGCAAAAGGGAAAAAAAGGAAGGAAGACTACAAGGGAGAGAAGGTCTTGGGGGTAAGGAAGAAGGTTTTTCAGATCAGCATCATCATAAATATAAATGCTTGCTTACAGAAAGGGGGGGAAAGAGGAGACAAGGAGAAAGCACTGGGGATGTTACTGTTCTTTGGTTGTTGTCATTTAGGAATCAACCCCATGTCAGGTGTTTTATAAAGTATTCCAGTTAATCAATAAGATTATTATTCCACTTTTATCAATGAGGAAAAAAAAAAAAAAAGCTCTGCAAAGTTAAGGAATTTGCTGAAGATTTCACAGCTGGCTCTGAATGCAAGTGGCCCATGCTTTCTCCACCGTTCCATAAGGCTCAAACATCTCCTATGACTAAGTGGCTGCTAAAAAACTGAACTCCTTCACAGCCTGTGGGCTGACAATCATTGGCTACTTAAAAAAAGTTTTTTTTTAAATCAAATACTATTTGAAAGAACCTGGTGAGGACTAGCACAGTGGGATTGAAGTAGAAGGTGGAATTGCTAAAGAGTTTTTGTTTTTGTTTTATTTATTTATTTATTTATTTTTGGGGTGCTGGGAATCAAACCCAGGGCCTGACTGAGCTATCTCCCCAGCCCTGCTAAAGAATTTTGATGTGAAGCAGAGCGGCAATCCCACTCCACCAGGCACCTAGGGAAGCTGAAATGGATTGGCCAGCTTTCAGGAGGAAGGAGGGCTGAGTTTCCATGGTGTAAGCACAACAACAACTCCAGGCAGTTTGGGCTCCTGCCAGCACAGAGTTCCTTGGGTTTCATGCAAGACTGTAAGTATTTTTATATTAATTACCCCTCTCTTATTTACTATAGTAATATAGATCACTCAGTTATTAGCCCCTGTTTTCTTGATTGCTTTGTAAATTGAGACACATCTGCTAAAAAGGCAGGAATTCAAGTGTACTTACCCCAATTCATAAGGATTCACGTAAAGGAGAGTTTGCCAGATTTCAATAGTCAATAGTAGACTAGTGAATTACATATATATATATAGCTTTGCAAATAAAGTTTGTGTTTTTATTCTTTTAGAAAACCTTTAATACTTGTTTATTTTTAACAAATAGCTTTATTTAGATATAACTCACATACCTTTAAATTGAATCCATTTAAAATGTACAATTCAGTGGTTTTAGAATATTTTAGAGTTGTGAAACTATCACTCACCACCATTTAATTTTAAAGCATTTCATCACTCCAAAAGAAATCCGGTGCTTACCAGCAGTCTTCCCTCCACCCATCCAGGTCCCAGCCCTAGGCAACTAATAATCTACATTTTGTCTTTATAGATTTGTCTATTCTGGGCATTTCAAATAAATGGAAGTATACAGTCTTCTATGACTGGCTTCGTTCACTTAGCATGTTTCAAGATTCATCCATGAAGCACATCTCAGTACTTCCCTTTTACTATAAAATAATATTTTATTATGTGGATATTCCACATTTTATTTATCCATTCATCTGTTGATGGGTATTTGGGATGTTTCCACTTTTCATCTGTCATGAATAATGACTCTATGAACATTCATGTACAAATTTTTATATGAATATTTTCATTCTTCTGGATATATACCCCAATGGAAAATTTATACTTTCTAATTTCAAAATTTACTATAGAGCTACAATAATCAAGACTATGGTGGTACTAGCACAGGAGTAGACATCTAGAACAATAGAGTAGAATTGGGAATTTAAAAATAAATCCTGATATTTATGCTTATTTTTTTGACAACTGTACCCTATACAAACTCAAAATGGGTCTTGGACCTAAACATAAAACTCTCAAAGGAAATCAGAGTAATAAATATTTGTGAGGGAGAGGAGCAACTTCATTCCTTTGCATGTGGATATCTCGTCTCAGCACCATGTATCAAAAGGTGATTCTTTTCCCATTGCATGGCCCTCACATACTTATTGAAGTCAAGCAGTACGAGTCCTCCAACTTTATTCTGCTTATTGGTTATTCTGGTTTCCTTGCATTTCCATAGAATATTCTAGGAGCAGTTTTTCAGTTTCTCTGGAAATAAATTTTGCTGCACAATGAAAACTTTTACTCAAATTGCAACACATCCATAGGAAGTTGTTGTGCAATCACTTTGGTGTGAACTCAACTGTGGAAAAAACAGGGTTGGTTTACTGCTTAAAGGCTTGTATAGAAGGCAAGTGAAAAGGCTCCCAGACACTGACTGCGGAAATGTTTTTTTTTCAGTTGACACTTGCAGATTAGAAACACTAGTATTTTTGTTTGCCATTTTTATCATTGATCAAATCCTCCAGTGTTTTGTAGTAAAGCAAATTCAAAAACAAAAATGAAGTGTATGCCTTCTTCTCTGTTACCCAGCAAGGCATGTGTAGAGCACCTACTTCCTGAAACCTGCCCAACCCTTGTTTTGCACACTCAGAGATTCTGATTCACTTTGGCCTGAGGTAGCGGCATCTTTGTTTTTAAGACTCTACTGGCAATTCTATGGAGCCCCTCATTCAAGACCAACTGCTGCCTTCTTACTGTCCCTCTCAGGTCTCCAATCTTGCTCCCTGCCAATCTGTCCCCTACTTTTCAGAGACACTGCTACTCAAAGTGTGGTGGATGAACTAGAGCTGCCAGGGGGACTTGTTACGAATGCAGGCCCCATCCCAAATCTACAGTGTCAGAATCTGCTATTAAACTACTAAGTAGTTTGTATAGACCAGAGGCTGGCAAACTCAGGTCTAAAAGCCAAATCGGCTCACACCTGTTTTGTAGGCCTGTGGCCACCCCCTAAGTTGTCAGGCCTCCATGGGCTACTGCTGTGAGACCCCGAGAGCAAGTCCAAGCTTCTCCCTCTATCCCTGCTGCCTGTATGCTCCCAGCACTTGCCTCTGCTGCCTTCAGCTGTGCCTGTTCACACTCAGGGCCCACTGGTGATGGTGGTAAAGGATTTCAAACACAGGACAGCACATCATGGGGCCGGAGGCACGTACTACAAAATGCAGGTTGTCCCATCATGGAGGACTCTGCTCTTGGCAGCTGCTGGGACCAGCAGTGGAATCTTAATACAAGATTTGGTGACTCTGAGCTGCCTTTTCTCCAACCAGCTGCCAACTTGGAATTGCCAACCTCTCTAGGAGGAGAGAGGGCTCACTGGAATCTGGGTAGCAATAGGGCAGAGAATGAAATTGACCATCCCACTGACAATACCCTTCTGCTGAGGCCCATCCTCTGTCCTGAGACTGTCTCCAGCTGAGGGTTACTGGGTATGAAGAGGATGGAACAAATAGGAAAAGGCAGGGTAGGAATTTTCCCTCTTGTTATTTAAGTTGTTTTTAAGTTCCCATTAGTAGCCTTGATTTTGCCTCTTGGCATAAAAATATTGTGCTATCTGGTTTTCTTTACAGAAAAGGGTTGCCAACCCTCAGTCTATACATTAATGTTGGAGCTGCTTACATTTTAGCATGTTACTCCTGGCCACTGATGTGCTGTGCCTGAGTTTGGGATCCTCCACTATCTCTCACCAACATGACTCCTATTCATCTTTCTGGGATGCAGCTTAGGTCTCCTTTAGACAAAAGATCCTTTTACTTCCCAGTCTTAGTGAAAGACTTTTTCTTTCTGTCCCTGGGATGCTTAGGGCATTGCATTTGTCTTATGCTACTTCTCTGTCTCTCAAGCTCTAGGGCTGTTCTCACTTTTCAGTGTGCATCAGACTCACCTGGAGGGTTTACAACAACAATGGCTGGGCCCCACCCTAGATCTTCAATAGGGTTGAGGTTGAGACCAAGAATTTGCACTTCTTATAAATCCTGGTGGTGGTGGTGCTGCTGCTGCTGCTAGTCACAATTTGTAGAGCGAACTCCAGTCCCATCTCTAACTTTGAGATCGGAGACATCCTCAATGGCCACAACTCCTGTGGCTCTCTCTGCACTCCTGTTGTCTATCTCAGCACCTTATTTTCATTTTATATCAGTAGTTCTCAAACTTATTTTTAATTTTTTATCTCAGAACTCCTTTACACTCTTAAAAACAATTGGGAAACCCAGAGAGCTTTCGTGTATGTGATTACATCTATCAATTATTATACTTTTAGAAATTAAAACTAAGAATATCTTAAAATGTTAATTCATTTACAAAAACTGCACTAAATCCACACATAATAACATAAGTAATATTTTCATGAAAAAGAATTATATTTTCCAGAATAATAAAAAATGTACAGTGAGCTTGATTTACTTTTTTAACATCTTTTTAAATTATTTTTTTATTTGTTCTAATCAGTTGTACATGACAGTAGAATGCATTTATACATTTTGATAGATCATACATACATTGAGTGTAATTTCTCATTTTTCTGATTGTACATATTGTAGGATAAAGGTTTGATTTTTTAAACCTTTTTAAATCACTGATTTAATAGAAGATGGCTGGATTCTTGGATCAGTTTCTACATTGTTTGTTTTACATAAAGATATCTGACTTCAGACAGGTATAAAGTTGTAAAGAGAGAAGTATTTTATAGACTTCCAGATAATTGTGGATTTTCTCCTTTGATACCACACCAAAACTAGACAGGTAGTATTTGCCATGTGGAAGTGAAGGAATACCCATGCAGTTTCCTTGCTCTGCTTTATTAAAAGCCATTGGTTCATCTTGAATGGATCTCTTTTCTCATGATTGATTTTGCAACATCCTACACCTGTCATATGAAAAATATTGATCCATGGGGTTTTCCAAATGTTGACATACTTCATTACACGATATCCTAAAATTGCATTTGAGTCACACAATTAATGGTAAAGATCTAATAAACGTAATTCTTATTGTTTCATTAAGAATGTTCCTATGAAACTGGCCTTTTTTTTTTCCTGGGAGGGTGTGGTGAATGGCTTGACTATAGTCCAGTTTGCTGTCACGGCCTCACTTTGTATGAAGGTCCCAACAGTTTTCTCTACCTTCTCTTTCGAACCATCAGGAAAATTGTCAACAAGGGGAACAAGGCCAAGAACATCTTAATATTATAATGAAATAGTTTCATTTCATAGATTTCCTGAAAAATTCCAAGGGATTCCTAAGGGTCTATAGACTGTAGTGTGAGAATTATTGTTTGAAGGCATAATATTAATATCATTTTTTAGCTATTTTTTTGTATATGTGTGTGTGGCCCCCTCCCCACCTGGTGTGCAGTAGTATTTAATTTTCATGCAGCTCTGTGCCCAGTATGAACTTTTCACATGGATTCTCATTATCTCATAACCCTGGCTGATGATACCAACTCTACAGATAAGAAAGATAAGACACAGAATTATACAACTAACTAAAGGTAACTACTAGCATTTTGAAGTAGGAGTAGGAAATAGTGCTGGAAGGTGGTTTGAGGCCAGATGGTAGAGCGTCAGTCCATGAGTGCAGTCATGATTCTGTGTGTAGTGGGAGCCATCAGTAGTTTTGGGGTAGGGGACTGACATGCACTTACCACAGTAACTAAGATCCAAGTCCACACTTGGCAGAGAGTACACATGAGGCAACCCTAGACGCAAATGCGTGAGGCAGGAAAGAAAATCCATGACGCAGAAATCTATGGAGTACTTGCTAGGAACAAAGGGTTGTATCGAATTTCCTAAATGACATGTCTCTCCTACAGTTTCTGTTATGGAATTGACCAAAATGTCAAACATGACAAAGCTCCACCAAGCTGTGGCTGTGGGAGACTACAATTTAGTGAAAAGGATTTTGAAGAAAGGTCTTTGTGACCCAAACTACAAGGACATGGACTGGAATGACCGGACCCCCCTTCACTGGGCTGCAATGAAAGGTGGGTTGGCAATGGCTAAGTAGACCACCCCTGTGACTCCTCCATTCAGTCTATAGGTTGTGTGTGCACAAGAGTAGAAAAAACATTTTTCTGGAGCTAGAAGGAGCATTTCAATCCTGACATTGCCACTTACCAGCATTAGCACCTTAGGTTTTTTATTTAATGCCTCTGGACCTCAGTTTATCCTTCTATATAATGGAGACAGTAATGCTACACTGGAGACCTGTGATAAGGATTCAGTAAGATAGTGGGTATACAATATCTAGCATATAATCTGCTCTCAATTAATATTAGTCCTCTGCCTTCTCCACCTCTAACAGGAATGGAGCATCACAAACAAGGACGGGAATTTTGTCTCTCATCAAGAATCCCTCATGCCAGGGACTGGGGATATAGCTCAGTTGGTAGAGTGCTTGCCTGTCAAGCACAAGACCCTGGATTCAATCCCTAGCACCACCAAAAAAAAAAAAAAAAGAAAAAAGAAAAATCCCTCATGCCTAACACTTTAAATAGCAATTCCCATTGGAGGAAGATAGTGGCAAAAACTCAGCCAATGATCCTACAAGAGCATTGGCAAAATACCATCAAGAATGGAAAGTTAGAAAGTGCAGTAGTCAACTTTGCTTTTTAAATATTTGTTTTGATTCCAGGGTAGGGGTTAGGAGGGACTGGCAGAAACTAAGTCTGGCTGCAGAATACTTAATTGGGATATCTTTGGAGAAATCTAAGTATGAAGTGAGGGTAGCTATACCAAAACCCCCTTCAGAGAGCACCTGCCGCATGCTGGCCCCTGTGCTGGGTACTTCATCTCTCTGTCTTCACTTGTACTTCTCTGAGATTCAGTGAAGTGATAATATCCTAATTTACAGATGAGGAAAATGAGCCTTGGACACTTGTTTCTTATCCAAGATGACACTCATTGGTAAGTGGCACTGTGAGGATACAAACCCACATCTGGCTGGTGAGGAAGTCTGTTCGCAGGCTGTGTTAGCTATAATGGAAGTGGGTTTTCAAATATTTGTTTTTGAAATAAGCATTGAGATTGCCAAAAGCAGAGCCTTGCCAGTGCTCCCAGGGCAGGACCTGAGAAGTTTTCTGGGGCAGTGGACAGGGGAGGGGGTCCTAGAAGGAGTACAGGACGTACTATGAGAGCCCTGGTCCCCCACAAGAACTGGGTTCATGGAGTGAGGACAGCATGTCAATTCTCCAGTAAGAGGAAGGAGAAGGGATGAGGGGATGATGCTAGGAAGCTGGAGGCACCCCACAGGCACATTTCCTGCCCCTGTTGTGTTGTTCAGGCTGGTCCTAGTCTCAGATTGCCAGGGACATTTTCCTCTTCAACTCATCTGTTTCTTCTTGGTCCCTCTAAGGGCAAGTGGAAGTGATGCATCTCCTGATTGGTTATGGAGCCAGGCCCTGCCTGGTAACTGATGTGGGCTGGACCCCCGCTCACTTTGCAGCTGAGTCAGGCCATCTGAATGTACTCAGAACCCTGCATGCCCTGCATGCCGCCATCGACGCCCCTGATTTCTTTGGAGACACACCTAAGAGAATCGCAGAGATCTATGGGCACAGAGCCTGTGTGGCCTTCCTGGAGGAGTAAGCTGCATTTTTCTTTTCTTTCCAGCTATCAGAAGGGCACAGAAACAGGATCTTGTGATCAATGCCCACTCAGTGGTCGCAGGTCAATGAAAATGAAATGAGAAAATCCAGTCAACTGAGTGTTGTTTGTATTAATTTTTAAATTGAGTTATTTTCATTGAAATGACTGACTTGGGTGAAAAACACATTGATCTGTTGTTTTAAATTATACAAAAATTGTCTCTGATAAGAGAATTGGAACACAGTTGGAAGAAAGGTCATGATCCCAAATTCATGGGACTGTGCAGTTTTCTAAAAGGTATTCAAACTCTGTGACCTTGTACGGGTTGTCACCTTCCTGACCCTCAGTTACCTAATATTTAAAATGAGACATAGGAATTAGAATTGGATTTTTTTCAGACTCTTCTACTTTTTGAAGGGTCTATGTTTTATCTGTGAATCCCTGCTAACACATACACCAAGATAAGAATTTGTTGAACATTTTGTTCATTTTTTCACTCAGTCAAGACATTGAACATAATTTAGTATCAATGATGTATATAATGGTGTAGCACAGAGACAAATGGAAATAAACCTTAGACATTTCTATTTTTGTTGGATCAACAAGTAATTCATACAAGAAAAAGTTGAATAACAGGAACTGGGCATTAATTCTTAGAAATTAAGACAAGGTAGGAATCAAATCTATTGGGCTGTACATGATAGGAGAGGAGGGTGTCAGTGAGCTGTCTCCCAAGAGCTGGCAAATAGAATTGTCAGAAAGTTAAACTGGGAAAATCTTCCCTATAATGAGAGAAGTAACATAAGAGGTTCTTATGGGGAGTGAGGATTCAACACAGGGGTTCTGAACCACATCCCAGTCCTTTTTTGTTTTGTTTTGGTTTAAGTTTTTAGACAGAGTCTCCCTAAGTTGCCCAGGGTGTCCTTGAACATGTGATCCTCCTGCCTCAACCTTCCAAATTGCTGGGATTATAAGCCTGCACCACCAAACCCAGCAAAAAAGACCCTCTCTTAAAGGTGGTGTCACCCATTTAAAATGCACAAAATCACAAATAAGGTGATTTGGAGAACCCTAGTTTTTGTTCACAGATCTCTTTCTCCCAGTTTTTGCCATCACCCCTTGCCCATAGCTCCCTTTACCATATTGGTTCCTAGATCCTCGGGTCTTTGAGTTGTCAAGACCTCTTGTCATTCAAATTTTTCTTTCCCAGTCTATCATCTGCCTGAAAATTCTGCCAATCTCACTTGGGCACCAGGACACTATGAGACACTACTTCTACTTTCTTCCCACGCACTCTTCATAACTTCCCAACCCCTTTTTCACTCATTCTGTCGCCTATAACCCAGAATTCCCAAACTCAGATGAATTTCTGTGCTCTCTACTCCCAGGCTTGGTTGACTAGAGAAAAAAATCCCACCAAGAAGTCAATGAGTATCATCGGAGGTTTAAGATCTTGTCTCTGTGGAACCCTCTGAGCAGCTAACCCTGTCCTGCTCCCTCACTGGCAATTCCAAGTCCCCATCACGCTCTCTCTGTTTCTCAGACGGTATTTCTTCTACTTGAAACCTTGGGGATTATGTTTTCCAACCCCTCGACCTACACATATACACACATGTGTACTGATATTTACATATGAATATGTCCACATAAATGCATATATACACATATGTGTATAAGTGTGTATACATACATGTATGTATATATGTATGTTTGTATGAATAAATACCTATGTGTATTTAGGTATTGGGGTTGGAAAATATATATATGTCTATGGACATATTCTGTAATGGAAGCTCAAGATTTCGATTATTCGCTAAGATTTACAGGGAAAGGAAGAACCCAAACTTACATTTCTTTTAGAATAGTGTAGACCTGCAGATCTTATATGCACCCACATCAGCTCCTTCTTGCCTCTAATACCTCCTTCTGTAAGAAGGGGTATGCCTCCATGTAGATCCTTTACATCTCTTCCAGAAGGCCATTGTTTCTGTATTTTTTGTTGCATTTTTACTCTATCTCCTGCATTTTTGGTTTTTATGTTCCTTCCATTCACTTCTTTTTAGTCTGTGAACATGTTCAAATAGGTCTTATTAAGTAAACAAAAAGGCAGAACCTCCCAACTTCAGTTTCTTTTCTTCTGTACACTTCAAAGCCACTGAAAAATTAATTTACATAATTATTTTGACTTTCTCACCTCTCACTGTTCAGACTTCCCCCTGCCCTATCTGTTTACAGAATCAGCTCTGACCCAAGTTATCATGAAATTCTTGTTGTCTAAGCCAATAGCTTCTTCTTGATTCACATCTTACCTTCACTTAATTCCATTTTTTATATGCCTGAAACTTTTATCCCTTACTTTATCTGATGCTACTCTCTTCTAGTTTTCCCTCTACTTCTCTGATTATTTCTCGTAATTTGCATTTGCTTTTTCTAAAGACAAATTGTATGGTTATTCTTGTATGCCTTTTAGATGCTGAAATTCCTTTGGGTCCTGCCTTTGGCTCTGCTCTACTGATTTTCTCTGAGTAATCTCAGCCCCTCCTTAGTGACCAGTGTATGGATGAATGTGACATATGGCCCTCACATAACTGAGATGGAGGAGTAGTGGCTCCCCACAAATAGCAGGGAGAGAGTTATTGCCAGGAAAATTGGGCAGGCAGAAACAATGAACATTAAACACATGACGTGCGACTCATCCTATCTCTTGGGAACTTCCCTTCTGACAAGGGGTCTAGAGACAGAATCTTAGGTTAAGGGGAAGTTATTCTGGATCTGGGAAGATAACTAAGACCTGGCAAATGGAGGAGGGAGAAAAATCTGTTGATTTGCAGTGAAGCCACCAAGTTGGATGTGTGCATAGGTTGTGTGTGTATGTGAAGAGGTAGAGGGGTAGTGGCAGGATAAATGCTTGGCTAAGTAGAGTATCCATCTGAGGGAGGTGTGGAGGATAAGTGTGCATGGGTGGGTTGGTAGGTGGCCATAGTCAGACAGGCAAGTAACAAGTGTGAACCCCTCAGGGGACTGATAGGTGGAAAGAGGTGCTTCAGTAAAGTTGCTTATGCAGGGGAGGAGGTGGCAGTGGTGCTGCAGAGGTAGAATTGGAGGCATTAAGACTGTAAGTGAGGAGACCACTTAAGGATTTCTTTGCAGTTCTTGCTATGAGTAGGTGGGCTCTCAGGCTAGGAGGATGCAGAAAAAGGACATTAGAGAATTTTAAAAGAAACCTAGGCAGTATTTGATAATTTTCTGAACATCCTAGAGATCCTTGAGGAAAACTTCAATTTCTGGTTTAGGCTAAGTAGCAAACCACTTATTCAATGAATATGTGTGAGCCCTACTATGTGCATGTCATTGAACTAGACACTAAAAGGTATATAAAGATAAATCAGATATAGGACTAGACATCAAGAAATTCCCTCTTTGGCCAGGCATGGTGGCCCACACCTATAATTGCAGCAGCTTGGGAGGATGAGGCAGGAAGATCAAGAGTTCAAAGCCAATCTCAGTAGTTTAGCAAGACCCTAAGCAGCTTAGGAAGACCCTGTCTCTAAATAAAATATAAAAAAGGACTGGGGATGTAGCTCCGTGATTAAGAGCCCCTGGGTTCAATCCCTGGTCTCATCCGCAACTCCCAAGAAAGAAGTTCCTCTCTGGGAGACAGAGAGAACAAGAGAAAGTGACAAGGCAGAGGAGGGATGCTAAGTAGTCTGAGGATTGCAATGTCACTTCCAGCTTGCTAGGGGTAGATTGGAGGAGTAAGGGGGCAGGGAGTTTCTCTCTACTTTGAATGACTTAAGAGATTTTTGTTTGGTTTTGATTTTTCATTTTTCTCAGTACTAGAGATTTATCCCAGTGCCTTGCATTATTTAAATTTTAAACAATGAATGTGTATTGCTTTAATAATTAGTAAAAAATACAATTAACACTAAACAAAGGAAAATAACCTTCCAGCAATAGGCAGTTTGTTCTAGAAATGTGAGCACAATAAGATTTAGCATCTCCTTCTTCAAGTTGTCTTTGAGTCTTTGTATCATCAACATCTCACTCTATCACATTGTTTTTCTTCACTTCCAAGTAGTTTCTTTGGCATCTAAGACATCCCTAAGAGTGCACTTGGACCCAGGCAAACTGGGTCTCCTTCCAGGCCGTGTGCTGAGCAGGGCTCCCCTGCCTGTGCTCAGAGGCCTGTCTGTCTTTCTCCAGGGCTGAACCTGAGTGCCAGGACCACCGCCGGGCAGCCGAGCAGAAGGGACTGCAGCTGGATGAGCGGGACCCAGACTGGGATGCCAAGAAGAGGGAGCTGGAGCTGTCTCTTCCTTCCCCCAACAAAAATATGAATAAAAAGAATAAGAAAAGTGGAGACCCAGCCAGGCTTACCTATACCAAGGAGCGCAGAGCATGAGGGCTGAGCCCCAGGCCTGGGCCCTTGCCTTGGTCTAGAGGTTATCAGGCGTGTGTTGTCTTCACATGATTTTATTCTACCCCAGCTTCTACCAGAAGTTCTTGACCATTTCAAATTTCATGAGCTCTTGTCTCCTAAAACCTGTCCACGAAAACAACCAGGAAGAGACAAACTTCAGGCGGCCAGCTGCTTGCAGTTTTTTCTCATTACTCATTTGCCCACCCCACACACCACTATAGAATTTCAGGGATTAAAGAAAGAGTTGTCCTGAGGAAATTTGATTTTTCCAGGGTAAGAAGGAAAAGAAAAAGAGTCAAAACAAAACCCTAAAAAATTCCTAACATCATCCTTTCAGTCAATCTAGAAAAAAATTGTATTTGTTGTCACATAGACTAAGCAAGTATGTGAGCAACTGTATTTCCCAGCTTCCAGCTTTTTTTTTTTTTTTTTTTTTTTTTTTTTTTGTGGGGCCTACAATGCCAGCAGGAACATTTTTACTGATGATCGTGTCCAACTAGGAGGAACAGTTGGAACCATCAACTAACTCAGTGAGAAATAACTAACTAAAGATAATATAAAATAATGGAATGTGCCTATGGATCCACTTTTTCTACTGTAAATTTAGAAATTTAGAAAATTTAAATACAGTTTAGATTTTTCAATGAAAATATGACATCCAATCTAAGATGTAAAATACATATTGGATTTTGAAGATTTAGTACAAAACATGTCAAATGCCTCTTAATTTTTAAGACCTATTTGTTTAAATGATAATGATTTAGATCTTTAAAATGAAATAAAATTTGTCAAAATTAATTTTACCTCTTCCCTTTTTCTTTCAAAAACATGTGACTACTAGAATGTCTAAAATTACCTGTATGGCTTACATTTTATTTCTATTAGATTGCTATAGAATTTAGACAACACTTAAAGCTTCTACTAGGAGACTAGTCTGGTATATATTTTACTTCAACTGACTACTCCACATTCTAAATTTATTTTTTCTACCTAACTCAGTGTCTTTAGGTACCAAACATCTGTATTACACACTTTTCAATTCATGCTTCTGGTAATACAAGCCATGTTTGGTTTGGATTTTCTAAAATAAAAAAATGCTTTAATATCTAATAGGAAAGCTGTATAGGTATTTAGGAAAACTTCTTTTCTTCTTTTTTCTTCTTTGGGGTTACTGGGGGTGGAACTCAGGGGCACTCGACCACTGAGCCACATCCCCAGTCCTGTTTTGTTTTTTATCTAGACACAGGGGTCTCATTGAGTTGCTTAGCACTTGGTGGTTGTTGTGGCTGGCTTTGAACTCACAATCCTCGTGCCTCAGCCTCCCGAGTTGCTGGGATTACAGGCGTGTGTCACTGCACTCGGCTAAGGATAACTTTTCTAGTGTTTATTTACCCCTGAGCATCAATCCCCTTCTTTTCTGCCCTGACATTCCCAGAATGCTCCCTGCTTGCCCTGTTTTTCCTGATTCTCAGCTCAAACATTGGTAAACACCTGATTCAAGAGGACTAAGAAGATTCTACTCCAGGGAACTTGAAGTTTTCATGAGAAGTTGGACCAGTAGCAAATAACTTCAGAAAAATGAAGAGGCCCATTCTTCAAGAGGGCTAAGGACATATAGAGAGGTGTTTTGTAGAGAGGAAGAGAGGACTAAGGGAAAAGATGGGGAGAGAGAGATGGATAGTTTAGATAAATGATAGATAGATAGATAGATAGATAGATAGATAGATAGATGATAGATAAACAGCCTTCTAGATCCTACTTCTCACTCCTTACTCACCTTCAAAGAAGAATGAAATCCTGGCATTTCCTGGTAAATGGATGGAGTTAGAGAATATCATGCTAAGTGAAATAAACCAAACCCCAAAACCAAGGGTCAAATATTTTCTGATTTGCGGAATCATGGGGCTGGCGGGGGTAGGGAAGAATAGAGTTACTTTATATTAGGTAGAGGGGAGTGAAGGGAGGGGAAGGGGTACGGGGGAAGAAATGATAGTAGAGTGAAACAGACATTATTACTTCATTTACATGTATGACTGCATGACCAATGTGATTCTGCAATATGTACAATCAGAAAAATGGGAGATTATACTCTATTTATGTATGATCTATCAAAATGTATAAATGCATTCTGCTGTCATGTACAACTAATTAGAGCAAATAAAATAAAGAAATTTTAAAAAGAGCCCGTAAAATGCTATTTTCTTTTTTTTTTTGCAGTGCTGGGGATAGAATCTGGGGCCTGTGCTTGTGAGGCAAGCTCTCTACCAATTGAGCTATATCCCCAGTCCCTGAAGTGCTATTTTCATGATAAAATTTCTCTTTGCCTACCATATATTAAATTGTTGTTTTTCTTTGCAAGCAGACTTTTCCTAGTAAGCACACTATTTTAATATCATGGGTTCATGAGTCAAGCTAACTTAGGTTTGTATCCTAATAATAGGGAGAATGTTCCCCATGTTTTCTGGTTGCTGTGAGGGTGAGATGTGGTGACGTGTGTGTAAAATGCTGGCATTGGTATTCTCTAACTGGTCTCATGCAATGAATGGTTAGTGTATTACCACAGAAGTGAGCTCCCTTGGGAACTTCAAAGGTGCCCAGGCATGTCATCCTTTATGAGTCAAGTGAGGCTTTCTGTTGTCCCATTTGTAAATAACCCCTGACTAGTTTTCTGGCATGGGTAATAGTCTGACCTGCATTGACTGAAAAGATGTGGACCAAACTGTGATAAGCTAAGCCTCCTTGGGTGACCCTTATTGCAATCCTAACTTCAAGGCCTCCCAGTGTCCTCATTGTGTCCTCCTTTTCATACTTATCGGGGTGTTAGGAAACATGTCTTTCTCCCACAAGTGTTCATACAGTAAATAAGAACAACAGGGAGAGGAGACTAAAATAGCTTCCTTAGGTCTGCACTGGTGCAATCTAGACACTGTCTGAGTACCTTACATGTGTTATATACATTCTGCTTGACCTGCTTGCGAGAGGGGTATCATTACCTCCAAGTGACATCACTAACTGAAGTTCTGAAGGGTTGTGACTTACCCTAAATCAACTGGCTGGTGTTTATACAGCTTTTAAAGCCTGCCTGAATTTAGATAAAGCACTAACTTTTCATGCTTTGGAACCTTGAGCAGGTTGCAGGGAAACTTTTCCAGTTTCCCTGTCTATTATTTGGGGACAACATCAGTGCCTATGCCACAGAGTTGTGGGAAGGATTAAATAAGGTAATGTCTTTCATGTACAATGTCCTCTACCCAGTAAGGGGTCATTAAATGGCAGATGACATTATTTTTCTCAGTCTTTGGTGTCCTGGATATGTAACAAGAATGATGGCTAAGGTACAATCATACAGAGAATCTCTGTAACCCCTCAAAGTGAAGGTGCTCACCTGTTTTCCTGCGGTGGAGCCTTTAACTGAGGCACATCAAAGTTGAAGTTATTTCACAGTGACATGAGCTCATCCTTGAAAGGTAAGTGGACTTTACACATCCACCCTCACTCTGCTATGTACCAGTCCATTTTAATGGGGCCTATTTGAGATTTGCAGCAGTTGGAGGGAGTGGTATTTGCCTTGTCTATTCTCTCTCACCTTCACAGGTGGAGAGGAGTTAGCGGCTCACATCACATAGGAAGTTGAGGCAACATCATGTTATGGGAAAGACACTTTTCTTTTTTCCTTTCTTCTCCTCCTCCTCCTCCTTCTTCTCCTCCTTCCCCTCTTCCTCGTTCTTTTTTTTTTGCCAGTCATCAGATACTTATCCAGCCATACCATGTGCCTAACACTATTCTTCCTTCAGCGAATCAAAACATCAGTGAGGCCTGAGTAGTCTGTGTGGTCCTGAAAACACTTAACTCAATGTGGAAGACCTATTGCCTAGAAGAATGATCATTTTCTAAAAACAAAGCTACCATCAAAATGCTAGAAGATGCCTTTGTCCTGTTTTTATAAATGAGAAATGGAAGCTGTTATGGGTTGAGGCATATGCCCGCCTCCCCCAAATCAGATGTCAAAATCCTAATACTCATTTCCTCAGAATGTACTCTTATTTGGAAAAGCAGTCATTTGCAGATGTAAAAGTTAAGATGGGGTCATACTGAGGCAGAGTGGGTTCCTAATCTAGTATGATTGACATCCTTATAAAAGAGACCTAGAGGGAAGACAATGTGAAGAGCTGTAGCGAAGACATGGACATCTATAATCAAGGAGAGAAGCCTGTGACAGATCCCTCCCTTGAAGCTCTCTGAGGGAACGAACTGTACTGATACCCTGAGTTCAAACCTGTAACCTCAGAAAGTATAAGTCACCTTCTGTGTGGTGCTTTGTTATAGTGACCTTAGCAAACTAATTCAGAAGCTTTTAAAATAATAGTATTGAATATAGAAAATTCTACAGTTATTTTTTTGTCCTGTCTCTGGGCTCAGTTACAGAGTGCATCAGAAGGGCTTAACAAATATTGTTTGAATACCATTAAATATGATGCATTTTGAAAGACAAAATCAGGATTATAACCCAAAGCTTTTGATTCCTATTTCAGACACAGCTATTTCCAAGAGAATAAATTGCACCGTGCATGTCCAGTGCACTTCAGTATAGCAGCAAAGTTTTTGTTTTTGTGGATAATTGAATTACGTGGAATTTTCTCTTGGACATGGAAGATTTTTTTTTTTAAATCAGTATTTACTGTGGATTCTAAGAATGTTCACAAGTGAACATTAGTTGGAAATTGGAAATTGTAGTTGCATGGGAATTGTAGGCAACACTATTTGTTAGTCTTTGTGTTTTCAAAGAAGATCATTGAGATTTTTTTAGCAATATTAATTATTTGCCATTGGTTGAGAGAAAGTCCCAGAGAACCTAGTTTCAGCTATAAATGTTATTAAAGATTTTTCTAACCAGTCTTCTGACTCTTATCCTCGACCTTATGAATTAAGGCCAACAGATTTTTTTTGTTGTTGTTGTTGTTTTCCTATTTCCATCTTATAAATTCCTTAGGCAGGCACGATTCACTCAAAGGCCTTGAAGATGAACTCAGTGGGTAAAGCAAACAAAAAAATGGTGCATTCCTACCACATATTTTGCAATTAATTTTTCTGTAAAAATTAAATAATTGGTGCAGTCTCTCTTCCTTGGATACTGCAACACTGGTTTGTGAGCTAATCATACCTACCTGAGTCTTGGATTCTGTTCCCATTCCAAACACATTATTAAATGCAGAGAAGGTAAATTCAAATGGTAAAGTAAGTAAAATGTAAATTAAAGAACCTTTCAGTTTTCCAAGGAATCTCCATATTGATTTCCATGACAATCCCACCAATTTGTAGTCCCACCAGCAATGTTCGAGTGTACCTATTTCCCCACATCCTTGCCAACATTTATTGTTGCTTGTATTCTTTTTAAAAATTTTTTATTTGTTTTAATTAGTTATACATGACAGTAGAATACACTTTGATACATCATACATAATGCAGTATAATTTCTTATTTTTCTGGTTATACATGATATAGAATCCCACCAGTCACATAGTTATATATGTACATAGGGTAATAATGTCTGATTCACTCTACTACCCTTCCCATCCCCATACTCCTTCCCCTCCTTTCACTCATCTCTATCTAATTTAAAGTATCTCTATTCTTTCTTAGCACCCTCCCCACATTGTGAATTAGCATCAGAGAAAACATTCAGTTTTTGGTTTTTTGGGGATTGTTTTATTTCACTTAGTATGATATTCTCCAGCTCCATCCATTTACCAGTAAATACCATTTTATTCTTCTTCAAGACTGAGTAATATTACATCATACATAATTACCACTTGTTAAAATCCATTTATTACTCTAAGATTTCATCTCACCCCAGTCAGAATGGCAATTATCAAGAATACAAGCAACAATAAATGTTGGTGAGGATGTGGGGAAAAAGATACACTCATACATTGCTGGTGGGAATGCAAACTGGTGCAACCATTATGGAAAGTGGTATGGAGATTCCTTAGAGAACTTGGAATGAAACCGCCATTCGATCTAATTATCCCACTTCTTGGTTTATACCCAAAGGACTTAAAATCATCAAATTACAGTGATGCAGCCACATCAGTGTTTATATCAGCTCAATTCACAATAGCTAAACTATGGAACCAACCTGTTGCTTGTATTCTTGATAACTGCCATTCTGACTGGAGTGAGATTAAGTCTTAGAGTAGTTTTGATTTGCATTTCCTTAACCGCTACAGATGATGAACAGTTTTTCATACATTTGTTGATCAATTGTATTTGTTCTTCTGTGAAGTGTCTGTTCAGTTCCTTAGCCCATTTTTGATTGGGGGGTTATTTTTTTTTTTTTTTGGTATTAAGTTTTTGAGTTCTTTATATATCCTGGAAATTAGTGCTCTATCTGAGGAGTCTGTGGTAAAGATTTTCTTCATTCTGTGGGCTCTCTCTCTTCATGTTATTGATTGCTTTCTTTGCTGAGAAGAAGTTTTTTAGTTAAAATCCATCCCATTTATTGATTCTTGATTTAACTTCTTGCGCTTTAGGGGTCTTGTTAAGGAATTCAGATTCTTGGCCTATATGGTGACAATTTGGGCCTACTTTTTCTTCTATTATGTGCAGGGTCTCTGTTCCAGTCCCTAAGTCTTCGATTCACATTGAGTTGAGCTTCATGCAGGGTGAGAGATAGAGGTTTAATTTCATTTTGTTACATGTGGATTTCCAATTTCCCAGCACCATTTGTTGAATAGGTTATCTTTTCTCTAGGGAATGTTTTTGGTACCTTTGTCTAGTATGAGATAACTGTATTTATGTGGGTTTGTCTCTGTGTCTTCTATTCTGTACCATTGGTCTACATATCTGTTTTGGTGCCAATACCATGCCATTTTTGTCACTGTGGCTCTGTAGTATAATTTTGGTCTGGTATTGTGATACCTCCTGCTTCACTCTTCTTGCTAAGGATGCTTTGGCTATTCTGGGTCTCTTATTTTCCAAATGAATTTCATGGTTGCTTTTTCTAGTTCTATGAAGAACATCATTGGTGTTTTAATAGGAATTGCATTAAATTTGTAGAAAATTTTTGGTATGGCCATTTTAACCATATTAATTCTGCCTATCCAGGAGCATGTGAGATCTTTCCATCTTCTAAAGTCTTCTTCAATTACTTTCTTTATTGTTCTGTAGTTTTTATTATAGAAGGCTTTCATCTCTCTTGTTGATTCCCAAATATTTTATTTTATTTTTTGAGACTATTATGAAGGGGTAGTTTTCCTAATTTCTCTAGCAGAGGATTCATAGCTTATGTATAGATATACATTTGATTTATGTGTATTGATTTTATATCCTCCTACTTTGCTGCATTCATTTAAGTGTTCTAGAAGTTTTCTGGTGGAATTTTTTGGATCTTCTAAATATGGAATCATGTCATCAGCAAATAGTGATAGTATGAATTCTTCTTTTCCTATTATTCATATTCCTTTAATTTCTTTCTCCTGTCTAATCCCACTCCTTGGTTTATACCCAAAGGACTTAAAATCAGTATACTACAGTGACACAGCCACATCAATGTTTTATAGCAGCTCAACTCACAATAACTAAGCTACAGAAGCAACCTATGTGCCCTTCAGCAGATGAACAGATAGAGAAATTGTGGTATTTATACACAATGGAATATTATTCAGCCTTAAAGAAGAATAAATTGACGGCATTTGCCAGTAAATGGATGGAACTGGATAATGTCATGCTAAGCAAAATAAGCCAATCCCCCAAAACCAAAGGCCAAATGTTTTCTCTGATATGTGGATGCTAATTCACAACAAGGTATGGAGGGGCTAGGAAAGAATAGAGGTACTTTGAACTAGATAGAGGGGAATGATGGGAGGGAAGCGGGTATGGAAGTAGGAAGGACAGTGGAATGAATCAGACATTATTACCCTATATTCTACATCATGTACAACCAAGAGAATGAGAAATTATACTCCATTTATGTATGATGTGTCAAAGTGCATTCTACTATCATGTATAACTAATTAGGACAAATGAAAATTACATAAAAAAATAGTTTTACTGGAGGAAACATTTTATACTACTCCGAGTAGGTACTTTTAATAATAACTCTGTGTGTGTGTGTGTGTGTGTGTGTGTGTGTGTATGAGATTGAGAGTTAGAGAGAGAGAGAGAGAGAGGGAGGGAGGGAGAGAGAGAGAGGTAAAAGATGCAGAAAAACAAAATCTAAATTTAACCTGCCTTTGTCATTTGAGGAGCCATGGTATAGTTTGGAGAATAGTTAAGACTGAATCACCCATTGAAAAGTGACAGATACCCATGCTCTCTTGAGAAGTAAGAGGAAGTGAGAAAGAAAAACGGATTTCTAAGCCGACATGTTGAAGCTCTGGACCTACTTTTTCTTCTATAAGATGCAAGGTCTCTGGTCTGATTCCGAGATCCTTAATCCATTTTGAGTTTAGTTTCGTGCATACTTCCTCAACAGGACTCCCATAGCACAAGAAATAAAAGCAAGAATTAATAACTGGGATAGATTCAAACTAAAAAGCTTTCTCTCAGCAAAGGAAACTATCAGCAATGCAAAGAAAGAGCCTACAGAGTGGGAGAAAATCTTTGCCAATCATACTTCAGATAGAGCGCTGATCTCCAGAATCTATAAAGAACTCAAAAAACTCTACACCAAGAATGTAAATAATCCAACTGACAAATGGGCTAAGGAAATGAATAGACACTTCACAGAAGAAGATATACAAGCAATCAACAAACATATGGAAAAATGTTCAACATCTCTAGTAATAAGAGAAATGCAAATCAAAACCACCCTAAGATTCCATCTCACCCCAATTAGAATGGCAATTATCAAGAATACAACCAACAACAGGTGTTGGCGAGGATGTGGGGAGAAAGGTACACTCTTACATTGCTGGTGGGGCTGCAAATTAGTGCAGCCACTCTGGAAAGCAGTGTGGAGATTCCTTAGAAAACTTGGAATGGAACCACCATTTGACCCAGCTATCCCACTCCTTGGCCTATACCCAAAGGACTTAAAATCAGCATATTACAGAGATACAGCCACATCAATGTTCATAGCTGCTCAGTTCACAATAGCCAGATTGTGGAACCAACCTAGATGTCCTTCAATTGATGAATGGATAAAGAAACTGTGGTATATATATACAATGGACTATTACTCAGCCATAAAGAACGATAAAATTATGGCATTTGCAGGCAAATGGATGAAACTGGAGAATATCATGCTAAGTGAGATAAGCCAATCTCAAAAACCAAAGGAAGAATGATATCACTAATAAGTGGATGATGACACATAATGGGGGGTGGGAAGGGTTAGTGTTGGGGTTGGAGTTGGGTTTAGGGAGGGGGGCAGGAATGGAGGAAGGAAGGACTGTATAGATGGAGGGGAAGGGTGGGAGGGGAGGGGGGGAAGGGAAAAAATGGCAGAATGAATCAAACAACATTACCCTATGTAAATTTATGATTACACAAATGGTATGCCTTTACGCCATGTACAGACAGAGAAACAACATGTATCCCATTTGTTTACAATTAAAAAAAAAAAAAAAGAAAAATGGATTTCTTACAACATCAATTGCTTTAAAAAGAAGAGCCTAGAAAAAACGTGGTAAAAGTTTTTTTCCCAAGTCAAATATTTTCTGTTTATTTTATCCTAGAAAAAATATTAATTTTTATCCTCGAAATAGTATTAATTTTAAGCACAGAGAAAAGAAAAAGAACCTCTCAGGAAGGAGACCCTTAAATCAACTTTCATCAAGAATAATTCTAAATATATCAGGCTACAAATTTCAGAGAAAATATAGATTTCTTTTTTAAATAGATGTAGCACAAAAATAAAAATTAGAACTAATTATAGAATTTTTATTACCGATCCTTATCCCTTAATCTAATCTCATTTCCTGATGGTCCTCTTTGGACACTTGCTACCTAGTAATACCTACAACAAATGCCAAGTCCTCTTCCAAACTTCCAAACTTTGTCCACTCAATAACTCTTTGAGGTAGGTGTAATTGTGAGGACACAGGGATTTACAAGGTTAGGTAATCTGCCTGGTCACAGCTAGCAGGGGACAAAGCAGGAACTTGGATTTAAGCAATGTAGCTTCACAGTGTGGCCTCAAACCTACTGTGCCACCCTGCCTCTCTGCTCTGGGCCCTGGTTTCCTCTGGGAGGCACCTTCTTTCTTCCTTCCTGCTTCTCCAAACCCTGTTGGTCCTTCAAGTTACCTTCACCAGGAAGTCTTTTCAAAGTACTCTTTTCAAAGGCTCACTCTGGTCCTGTTTCTAGATTTATTAAACTTTTAACGATACAATCGATTCACGTGTATCACCTTCCTCTACTCTATGCTTGGTTCTGTATTAAGCTAACCAGCAGGGGCTCTGCGCAGATTTCTCTGGTTTCCCCATAGGGCTTAGCACAATGCTGTCACATACATATTTTCTGATCAAAATGGAGTCACCAAGAGTTTTCTAGAACAGGGTGAGGAACGATTTCTCCTCACTAAAACTGCAAAAAGAATCTTGTGGAATTGAAGCTGGAGTATTTGAGAAATTAGGGATGGTTTTCTCTGCACCTTAGAGGAATTTGACCTTTCTGTCTTTCAAGCCTGGTCTTTAGAGACAGGCACCAGTTTAATTTTAACCTAAGTTACTGAGCTGGTAGCAGAATCAAATGCTAGAAGCTTCTGTTTGCTGAGCATTGACTATGTGCCAAGTGTTTTGTATCAATCTCTTCAAAACATCTAACTGATACAGTGAGCCAACTATTTTTATAGATAAATAAATGGAATTTAGTGAAGTTGTCTGTCTGAAATGAGACAATCAATAAGTCACACATAAAGGTTTGCAAACCATGCTTCCTGTGCTTGATTCCTTAGGCTCATTCATTTGCAGTTTTCCAAGACTGCCTTTCCTTTGAATTTAGCCAAGTTCTTTGTCTTTAATCTTTATCCAAAATGTTCCATAGAAAAGTACTTATCATTACTGATTTCAATTTTGTTCTAAAATAAAGATGACATAATGGTAGCATTAACAGTTGACATGACTATCTACTTGGATAATTCCAATGATCTGGAAAAAAGCTGCTACACCTAATTAGGTCCCTGGATATCAAATATGCTTATGAAGATATTGAGTAATATTTCAATATTACTGATATAAATCACTTGTTCTTACTAAATAAGACTGACCTGACTAGGTCAAATGTCAAACTTTGTCTTTGGTCTAGAATTTTGTCAGTCTAGTGAGATAACCATGTTGTCTTCATGATAATCTGACTATGTGATTACAAATATAGTTTTTTTATTGTTAAAAATAAGGAACCCTACAGATAGTAAAAGGTTAACAAGGGAATACTACAAAGAACTCTGCCTCAAATTTGACAAATTTATAGGAAATGTAAAATTTATTGAAAGATACAAATTGCCAAAGTCCATTTTAAAAGAAAGAAAGAAATAGTCTATATTGATTTTAAAAAATGAATTTGAACTGGTTGTGGTGGTATATACTCATAGTCCCAGCTACTTGGAAGGCTGATGTGGAGGGACCACTCAAGTCCAGGAGTTCAAGGGTAACATCATAAGATTCCGTCTCAAAATACATCCAGCTTGGACAACATTGCAAAAAATCATCTCAAAATACATAATAAATAAATAAACATTTGAATTTGTAATTAAAAATTATCCAAAGAAGAAAACTTCAGGTACAGATGGTTCACTGGAAAATTCCACCAACCATTCTTCCAGAAAAAAGAAGAGGAAGGAACACTTCCTTATACATCTTATGAAACCAACATTACACTGATAAATAAAACCAGACAAAAGTGTGAAAAGAAAATTACAAAGTGATATTCCTCATGAGCACAGATGCAAAAGTTCTTAACAAACACTATAAATTAAATCCAGCAGTACATAAAAAGATCCAGCATACATTGTTGCTGTGATAATCTTGGTTATCAACTTGACAGGATTAAGAGACACTTAGAAATTTGGTAAAATCTGGGTGTGTCTGTGAAGGTGTTTCCAGAGATGATTGGCATGTGGGGTCAGTAAACCAAGAAGAAAAGATCTGTCCTGACCAGGCTGGGGGCTCCAGTGGAAGGAAAACACAGAAGGAAGAGGAAGTTTATGCATGCACATGCTAGATCCTTCTTAAGTGAGTGCATTTGTTGCTGCTGCCATTACTTGGGGACATCAGAATCCAGACTCAGCTCACAGACTTGCACTGCAGACTTGCATCAGCAACTCTTTGTAGGGGGTTCTGAGCCTTCAGCTTCAGATTGGGGCTGTTTCATTGGTACCTCTTGTTCTGAGTCTTTTGGCTTCTTAGACTGATTTCCCTGGCTCTCCAGCCTATCTACAGCCATTGTGGCAATATTCAGCTTTTGATCATGTAAGTCAATTGAATAAACCTCTATTATATATACATTCTATTATATATACATCCTGATTATCAGTATAACCCTGACGAATACAATAACTAAATGGGGAATCCCCACCCAGGAATGTCCAGCTGGGTCAACACTCAGTTATCATTATGATCCAACTATTCAATAGTATCAACTATAAAGAAAAAACACATGATAATTTCAGTAAGTGTGGAAAAAGCATTTGGAAAAAATTCAATAAAATAAAATGAAGACACTCAAAAAACTGGAAGAGCCTGCTTTCTAAAAACTATTATCAAAAGAACTACAGTTAATATAATTAATGGCAAAGAGTGAGTGCTCTCCCTTTAAGACAGGGAAGAAGACAGATATTTTCATCCTGCCATTTCTATTACACATTATACCAGAAGTTCTAATTTATGCAAGAAAGCAAGGAAAACAAATAAAAAGAACGCAGATCAGAAAGGAAAGAATAAATCTGTCTCTGTTCACAGATAACATAATTGTCTACTCAGAAAATTGCAGGATGGAAGGTCAATATTTTTGGAAAAATCCTATTTGTAACTGGTCACAGTGGCACATGCCTATAATCCTAGTGGCTCAGGAGGCTGAGGCAGGAGGATTGCAAATTAAAATCCAGCCTCAGTAACTTAGCAAGCTCCTGTCTCTAAGTAAAATATTTTAAAAAGGGATGGGAATGTGGCTCAGTGTTTGAGTGCCTCTGGGTTCAATCCGCAGTACAAAAAGATATCCTATTTCTATATACTAGCAATGAAATATTGGCAATTGAAAAGTGTTTAAAGTAACCATTTACAAAAGTACTAAACGGCCAAGTATGGTAATGCATGCTTGTAATCTCAGAGATTTTGGAGGCTGAAACAGTAAGAGACAAGTATAAGCTAGCTTCAGCAACTTAGTGAGGCCCTAAGCAACTTACTGAGACCCTGTCTCAATATAAAAATTTATTTTAAAAATTTTTAAAAAGGGTTGGGGATGTAGCTCAGTAGTAGTGCATCCCTGGGTTCAACTCCCAGTATTAGAAATATAGCACTAAAATTCTTGGGGATAAATCTAACAAATGAATCCAATAATATACTATTAATTTATGTCTGATAAAAATATGAGCAAGATCTTGATGCTGAAAACAGAAGCACTGATAAAAGAAATCAAATATCTAAATAAGTATAGACATGTAATTTTTCATTGATCAGAATATTCAATACTGTTCAAGTGTCAGTTCTTCCAAAAACATTTCATAAATTCATTGGAATTCCAATCAAAATTCCATTGGGAATTTTTTACAGAAATTGACATGCTCCTTCTAAAATTTATAAGCAAAGGAACTAAAATTGTCAGGGTAATTTAGAAAAAGAAGAACAATTTGAAAGACAGTATCTGATTCCAAGGCTTATAGTAATGTAAAAAAAATACAAAAATGTAGATCAAAGGAATAGCATAGAAAGTGAAGAAATAGACCCACACAAATATAACCAATAAATTTTTGATTAAGGTGCCAAGGAAAATAAATGAAGGAAAAATTTTCCCCACAAATAGTGCAGGAATAATTACATATCCATATTCAAAGAAATGGATCTTCATTTAATAGCTGGTACCAAATATAAAAATTAACACAAAATATATCATAGACTTGAAAATAAAGCACAGAACTTTGAAACTTCTAGAAGAAAATGAAAGAGAAACTCTTTGTGGCCTTGGGATTAGGAAAGGTGTCCCAAATATGACAGCAAAAGTATGATTTGTAATTTAAAAATGAGAAATAGGAGCTTCTGCTGTTCAAAAGACACTGTTAAGGGAATAAAAAAAGGTAAGTCACAAACTTGGAGGGAGTTTTCAAGAACCATATATCTGATTCTAAAAACGTATATTCATAATTTTTTTAATAAAGCTCAAAACCACAGCGGGGTGTGGTGTTGCACACCTCTAATCCCAGCTATTTCGGAGGGTGAGACAGGAGTATTGAAATTTCAAGAGCAGCCTGGGCAATTTAGTGAGACTCTGTCTCAAAATAAAAATTAAAAGGGTTGGAGATATAACTCAGTGGTAGAATGCCACAGGTTAAATAAATTTCAAATTAAATTCCTCACCAAATATTTATAGAACAACCCAATTTACAGAATGGGTAAAAGATTTGAACAGATAATTCATCAAAGAAAATATAAAGACAGAAAACAAGCACATGAAAAGATACCTGACCTCATTAGCCATAAAGGAAATGCAAATTAAAATTACAACAAGATATTCTACACTTTCTACTGGAAGGAAGAAGGAAAAACAAACAAACCAAACACACACACACACAAAACCCTAACAATACCATGTGCTGATGAGAAGGCAAAGTAACTGGAATTCCTATACTTTGCTGGTGGGAATGCAAAATGATACAGCTGTTTTGGAAAATAGTTGGAGGATTTCTTATAAAGTTAAATATATACTTACTATATGATGTGGCAATCCTACTCCCAGATATTTCCCCAAAATAAAACCTTATATTCATATAAAACTTGTACATGAATATTTATAGAGGTTTTATTCATAATTGCCAAAAACTGGGAACAATCCAAATCCTGAACTTGTGAATGAATGGATGAACAAACTTGGTAAATAAGTGCAATGAGACATTACTTAGTTACCAAAAAAAAAAAAAAAAAAAAAGGAATGAAGTGCTAATACCTACAACACACATGTCTTAAGTGTAACATCATGATACATGTAAGGAAATCAGACGCAAAGGTTACATGCGTGCATATGACACTCTGGGAAATGTACAGCTGTAAGGACAGAAGACAGACCAGTTGTTAACAGGGAGTAGGAATGGAGGAGGATTAACTCTGAAGGGGCACCAGTAAGTGCTCAGGAGAGGCAATTGTTCTGTATGTTGGTGGTCTTGGTGATTATGTACCTGTATGGCACACTAAAAAATGTAGATTTTACGTATGTCAGGTGTGCCACAAACATTTTTTAATAAGGGGAAAGAATCAATGGTTACTTAACTCAAAACTTTTCAAAACACTGATTCCTTGAGATCTGAGTGTGAAAAAGGATATATATATATATCACAAAATCTTAGTGGAGAAATTTTGGGGTGATACTAAGATGGTTTAGTGGATATACTAATTGTTTGTATCAGAATCATCTCTAGAATTTAAAAAAATACTGATTCATGGATTTTACCTCAGAGATTATAATTCCATAAATCAAGGTTAGGTCCCAGGAATTTCTGTTTTTTCAATTTTGCCTAAATTGTGGTACCCATCTAGGTTTAGGATCCTGGGCATGTACTTGCTAAAGTCCTTTTCAATATAAACATTTTTATGACTACCTAGAATTCAGGATGTGTGTTCACTTCACTGGGCAAAAAAAAAATTTTTATCAACCATATGTGAAATTTGTCATTTCCTTCAACTATAAATATGAAAAACAAAACAGACTTTTTTGCACACAAACATCTCAGGTATTTTCCTGTTACATTAACCTGATATTTTGGATGATGGCTTTTCAGGTCATGAAATGTTTTGATCATGTCTCGGACCTTTGTAATGATCATAATTGGAAATTATGGAAACCACTGGAATTATTCCTAAATCTAATTATACAATAGATAAACAAAATGATTTAAAAATTTTTTATTTGTTCTTGTTATTTGTACATGACAGTAGAATATATTTGGACATATCATACATACTTGGAGTCTAACTTCCCATTTTTGTGGTTGTATGTGATGTGGAATTACACTGGTTGAGAAACAAGAATGTTGCATCGCGAACTTATTTTAATATTTCAAAAATCGCATTTTAATAAAATTAGTGTCCTTTGTAATCTTTTACATTTTGTTTTATTTTAAAGTATTTTTCTTAGAAAGAGATCCACAGTTTCCACCACATGCCCTAAAGGATCCAGGTACAAAACCTGGCAAGTCTTCCTGATTTGAAGTCTTAAGGCTCTCATAATTTCAGACACACTTATATTTAAATGGAGGCAGAGGAAGAAAACTCTCTAAATGCAAGTGGTGACTGGGTTTTGGATCATCTAAGGTGTCTTAGTTACTAACACCCCTCTACTCCCTCAGACTGGTGAGGACATGCATTCTTGGTGTGAGCCCAGTGGCTGGTTGAGGACAGCAGGGCCTGGGTCTTGAGAGACACATGGGCAATGCAAGCAGTCCCATGTCACTCGAGTGCATGTGCCTGTGCTCATTCTCCACTCATGACCAAACTTCCTTTCCTCCCACCGGTTCAATGCACAGCACATAAAAGAAAATAAAGGCAAAACAAACAGTTAAGTTTGTCAGCTGAATTAAAAGGCACTAGTTTGTAAAAGCAAATACATATTATGAAATACAAATGAGCATAAACACTGAAACACAGGCACAAACCAAGACAGTAAAGACTAAGCTCTGTGGGAGAGGAACCACATAATTTATGTTTTTAAAAACACTGTGCTTGAAGTTCTGGTCCTAGCAAAGTGAATATACCATCAGTTACTTTTGATTTGTTTCATTGTGTTCTAAGAGATGCTAGTGATCCAAGAAAAATAAAATTTCCAATGTGGGGATGAAAGGAAGACTAGTCAAGGTGAAGGCATAAAGACTAAATTTTGGAAAAGTGCCTGTCAGAGGGCAACAGAGCACAGCGGGCAGAGCTCAGACTTTTGCCCAAGACAGAAGTGGGGTGCAGCACTTCCCAGTTCAGTGACCTTGAGGAAGCCTCTAACCTTTGTGAACCTCAGTTTCTTTATCTGTGAGCCAGGTTGACACTGGTTTCATTAGTGCTTATGAAATTTTCTCAAAGGAGAAAGTATTGAGAGAGTTAGATGGGAGAAAGCTTTCTCTAAATTCATCAAAACCAAAGCCTCTGCAAAAAAGACAGATTGAGAGAGGAATAGATAGGTAGCTAGACATGTGTGAAGCCAAGTGGTAAGAACTGGTAGAAAATAGGCATAAGGTTGTCCTTGGAAAACCCTTCCAATTTTCCTGTGTTCACAAGTTTTCTAGATACAATCTCAGAGGGCAAATCTGCAGGCTTTTCTATAGTGATAATTTGCCTTTGAAAATATCTCTAGTGCCCACAACCTCAGGAAGTGAGGAGTAATTCTCTTGTCCTCTGCTTTGTAGTTGAAGTTCAGGATCCAGTTCAGAGTATAAAGAACTGGGCAAATCCTAGCAATTCTGTTTCCAGAATTTGAACTTGAGCAATTAGATTAGTTTGCTTTTTCCTCAGTTTCTTCCTTAATATATGGTGATAGCTACCCCTGTCTCTTAGGTGTAAGCATGACGCACCTGGCACCCAGGATTAGTACATTACAGCAACTGCTATAATTTACCAGAGTCAAAAGGAACTTAAAGTTCATCTAGCCGAAACCCTTCATTTATAGGTGGGCAATCAGAAGCTCATAGAAGAAAACCAGTTTCCCCAGGGACACAGCTGATTGGTTGTAGAAATAGGATCTGCACTCAGGTCTTCAGTGTTCCAGTTCAGGAGTCTGTCCACCTTACCATTCTTCCTTCTGAGGGTGTTTCTTCCATTTTATAAAATAACATAGACCAACCAACCACAGAAGGCAATCAGGTGTCATCAATAATTTCTATGCAAAAAAGCAAATTCCAACAAAAGCCAGCCCAAGAGTAGGGCCCTGGCGCTTGCTCCCCTGACGGCTTTGCTGCCCTGTTCTCCACATTTGGGTACTCCTAGATTCCATAGTGTCAAAGAAATTTGAAGCAACTGACTTAAGGAGAAGAGACAGGCAGAGCATACTCCAGGACAGGGGATACATGTTCATGGATGGCGTGTAGAAGGGTTACCAGCAGCCTCAAGATAGGGTTGGTCGTGACACAGTGTTAATTGTGCACATGGTGGAGCATGGCAAAAATGCAAGCAGGGAGACCAACTAAGGAAACTGCTGGAGTAACCCAGGTGAGACGTACCACTAGGAGGCAGCATAGCCCAAGAGTTAAAATCTTGGATTCCAAGTCAGACTGCAGGGTCTGAGAGGTGTTCAACCTTGGGAAAATTGCTTAACCACTCTAAAATTCTTTCTCATTTGTGAGTTGGGGAGAATCATAGTACTCTCTCTTAAGGGTTCGTCACTATCAGAATTAAGTAACAGGTTTTTGTAGCATTTTACAGAGTGCTGGGCACAAGGACTTGATTAGCAAGTGTGAGCCATTGGGGAGCAGGAGCCCACTAAAGCCCCTCCAACTCTCACTCTGCTTAAAATACATTACGGAGCATCTGCAGTGTGTTGAGTGCGGTCATTATTCCTGCTCTCAGGCCATTTTAGTGGAGCAGGATAAATTCTTAGCCTTCTGGTACCATGGACTCTGATGGTCTGATGAAACTTACACGATCATGTGTCAGAGTCACGGATGTGCTTGGAGGGAGTGTAGAGAACCCAGTCATAGGGTGAGCAGACAGATGCTCAGGATGTGCCCCATCAGCCCTCTCCATGGACCTTGATTATGCTTGATGACAGTTGAGCATTCACGGAGGGAACCCTTTTGCTGGGTTCCTGTCAGCTGATTTTGGTGGCCCCTGTCAGCTGATTATTTCTCTGAATAGCTATGGATGTGCCCACTCTTCTGGAAAGTTGCTCTGGTTTATTCATCCCTATATGCTTCGTCTGCTTGCCAGGGAAGCTATCTCTGTACATGTTGCCCTTCACAATATCTTGGTAGCTCAGTTTTACTTCATGAGCTCTTTTTGGCTAGATAAATATTATGGACCCATTGGTTTTGTCTCATTTTTCCCCCTCCCAAGAAGCAGCATGTTACTGTAGTATGATTTACATATATCAAATGTACAAAGCTTAAATGAACAGTTTAATGTGTACACCTATGCAGTCTTGCATTTTTAACAGGGTTAGAACATCCTCACAACCCAAGAGAGTTCCCCTGTGTCCCTTTTCAGCCAGATCCAACCAGTCCAGTCCCTCTTCCTCCTCTGCCCCATCCCCTGACTGCAACTTCTGTTGTGATTTCTGTCACCACAGATTCGTTTGGCCTGTTCTTGAACTTCATACAAAGAAATCAGGAGAATGCATTCTTTTACATGGAATTTCTTTCCCTCAACACATTTTGGGGATTTACATGTTATTGACTGTGACAATAGCTTCTTCCCTATGTGAATTACACTACAATTTGTTCATCATTTCACCATTTCAAGGACGTTGAGTTGCTTCCAGTTTGAGGCCATCGCAATTAAAACTGTAAAGAACATTGTGTGCATGCCTTTCTATTTACACTTATGTTCATTTCTCTCTAGCAAACACCTAGGAATGACATTGTGTGGTGACTGGACAAATGTTAAGGTTTATGAGTTTCATTTCTAATTGAGTTGCCATGCCTGGGAAGGCAGAAGAACCTTCTAGTGAGGTGCACTGGCTGAAGGTTTTACTTGCTTCAAGTCTTAGAAGGAAAACAGTATGTGGTGAGAGATAAACACGATGATGAAGTGGAAGAAGTGGAGGAGAGGAAGATGATGATGCAGTGTTAAAGCTTCTGTTTCTGCAGTGCTTAGCATGTGTGGCAGATTCCATGTTACTTTGTTAAATCCTTATGATGTCACTGAAAAGTATTATTATCCTCATCTTAAAGTTGAAGAAACATCAGTGAACTTTCTCAAGGTCATTCTAACCCATATTGAAAGTCGATGCTTCTGTGACCTCATATAAGAAGTCTTTGTGGATGTCACCTTTCACCTTGTTTCCTGATGCCCTGTCCAAGCTTAGGGGTGGCTACTTTGTCTTTTATATGACTTTCTGAGTCCTGGTGTCCACTTTCCTGGCTGCTGCTGTCTGAGATGCTGACCTGATGTCCGTCTGACCCGGGTCCTTTGAACTATCAGTTGGTTTGCCCCCATCCCTGTGTGCCCCACTGAATCTGCTCACTCCTTTTTCTTCCTTCCCTTATTCCTATCAACTTGGCTCCCCCCTTCATTATCACCACCATCTCCATCACCACCCTCCATTCTAATTTACCAAAGCCCATAAATGTGGAGTCTTAAATTCAATTTTTTTCAAAACTTAGCAACAAAAGTGCTTATTTGCTCTCCAAAATGTTCTGTTGTTTTTGTGAATAATGGTGCCCCAGATAATTTCATACAGAAGATGTTTGACTTTATTCCTTATTATGATAAAGCTACATGTGGCCTAAAAGGTGTGGTGCAGTTGAGAGCAGGCATGGGCTACTTTTTAGCTGTTTGATAGAAACTTCAGGATGAAAAACTGAATTTTTAAATGATTTGACTTTACCCTCTTCCCCTACAAATATCTAATTATAAGTAGGATAATTGACACACATTCTGAACCCTGATTTTTCACAAATAAATTCCTACCTAATAACAATAGCCTACATTTAGGTCATGTTTCAAGTCATTTATATATTCCTTAACTTGTCCTGCAAAAGTCCCTTTGAGATCCAACATGCAGATGTAATAGGAAGTATGACTATTAAGCAGGAAATTGGTAAGTTAAGGAATTGGGAACTCTCAATGCATCAAACCCAATCTCAAATCTAGCTCCATACAAATTCCACATGTTATCACTTTGAAAATCATTAATTTACTCCATGTGTGAAGCTACTCTTAAAAAAAAAAAAAAGATTGAAAGTAACTTCAAGTAAAAATTATCCTTGGAAATATCTGAGCAAAGTTACTAATGATGTTTAAATTGTGATCTTGAACTGGCAGTGATTTTCCTGAAGTAAAAGAGCATAACTTCATGAAGCCACAGCTATTAATATTCAACGTGCTGGAGAGTGGGTGCCCCCTGGTGGAAGACACAAAACCAAAAAAGACAGATCTCAGGAAGCATTAAAACAGTTCCAACTTAGTAGCTAGCACTCACCCATGTGTGCACTAAACCCAAAAGTGAATTAAAAGTGCAAATAAAATCTTTAGATAAGGTTATTCAACAAAAACTTTAGAATTTGAAAATGACATTATCAAGGTGTACTATGATTTTACAGATAAGGAACCCAAAGTTCAAAGATGTTAAGTAACTTGCCCTCAAATCATAAAACATCAAAAATTGGGATCTTGCAGAACTTATGGGAAAGCAGCATTGTTATGCTGGATATCTACAATAGACTATAGAAAGACATGTGATGAGAAATACGCACATGTGGTGTGGCAAAAATTTTAATGATACCTCACTATTGTGTGTTCCGTAGACATGCTTCCTGCTTCTCACCCTCCAAAACAGTGGATTGGTGGGAGGTTAGTTAGGGGGCTGATGCAGGCGTGGAAAGGAGAAGCGATGCTGGCAGCAACGAGGAAGGGGTTGCCAGGAAGGGTGTGAAGCAATTGGGGTAGAGTTAGATCTGAGGGTGAATCCTTAGACCTGATTCCATTTGGTTGCTGAAGAGGAAGAGGCATGACCCTCCTAAATTTCTGGCTTGGGACAATTGACTGCAGGGTAACTGATGTAGGGAATACAAAAGAGCAAGTTTGGATGAATAAATGATGGTCAAAAAAGTTAGTAGCTCTGTTTTTCAGGATTAGACAACATGATCTGAAGCCTTGTAGGTGTGTGGCCACATGAATATTTCATTGACAGCAAGGAGGTAAGATAAAGTTTATGCCTGGCAGCGTTCATGAGACTAAAAAAAAAAAACAAAAACAAAAACAAAATGGAACCAAAAAACCAAAAAACCAAACAAACTAAACCCACAAATAAATAAAAAGACCAAGGACATAACAGAGGCTGCTTTCTCCCCTCCTTCTTTCTCCTCCTTCTTTCTCCTCCTCTTCCTCCTTCTTCTTCTCCTCCTTCTTCTCCTTCTTTCTCCTCCTTCTCCTCCTCCTCCTAATCCTCCTTCTCTTCTTCTTTTTCCTCTTCTTCTTCTCCTCTTTTTTTGTAAGTAAAATGTCATAATACTCCAGTGTTAAGATGTAATTATCATAGAATAGTTCTAAATCATACAATAATTGCATTTAGCTTTGATTATGACTACTTATTGATCCCAACCTCCTGGTCTGAGAATTATTTATAATATTATTTCATTGATGAGCACCATATGCCACCTAGATTATTAGACAAGAGTAATGTTCTAAAAACTTTGAGGAGAGGACTTCACATCAAATTCCTTGGCTTAAAAGCATTTTTCTTTCTAGGACATTCAGGATTTTATAGGTTTCCAAAAGCATAACAAAAGTGAAAACATTGGAGGATTGGGCAAAGATACTTTAGTGGTAGATTTTCAGGAACTGAGACAAATGATAAAGGACATGTCTTGGGGCCTTGAAGAGTTGAATAAAGTGTCTCAAATCACACTGACAGGTAGTCACCAACTTGTGCTCCTTGTAGAGTCGGGAGGATAAAACAGGTAGGACACAGCTGTAGCATCAGAAAGAGGTGTGTTCAAAAGCTGGTGTTATGGTTTAGATGTGAGGTGTCCCCCAAAAGCTCAGGTGTGAGACAATGCAAGAACATTTAGAGGTGAAATGATTGGGTTATGAGAGCCTTAACCCAATCAGTGAATTAATCCCCCTGATGGGATTAAATGAGTGGTAACTGAAGGCATGGAGGCTGTAACTGGAGGAGGTGGGCATTGGTGTGCCTATGGGGATGTATCTGGTGAGTGGAGTCTCTCTCTCTCTCTCTGCTTTCTGATCATCATGTGAGCCACATCCCTCTGCCACACTCCTCCACCAGGATGTTCTGCTTCACCTAGAGTCCCAAGGAATGGAGCCGGCTGTCTGTGGACTGAGACCTCTGAAACCATGAGCCCTTAAATAAGCTTTTCCTCCTTAAAATTGTTCTTGTCAGATCTTTTAGTCACAGCAGTGAAAAAGCTACATAAAGCAGCTGGCTACCAGTGACTTTTGTATAAAAAGTCAGGCTTTCTCAGAGTCTCATCTGTATGTAGATGCTGCTGCTACTGCTGCTGCTGCTGATGATGATACTCAAGATGTTAGCTAGTGTACTCAGACTGCCACACCAGAAAACCACTGGGTGGCTACACAACAGCAAATAGTTTTCTCTGTTTACAGGCTGCTAAGTCTGAGATCAAGGTGTCAGCAACTCTGATTTCTGGAGAGGGTTCTCTTTCCTTCTTCCTGGCTTGTAGATGATTGCCTTCTTGTCTCCTCACATGACCTTTCCTGTGTGTGTGTGTGTGTGTGTGTGTGTGATGGGGGGGTTGGAGAGGGAGAAGGAGAATGTTCTATGGTGTCTCTTCTTGTACGTACACTAATTCTACTGAATCAGGGCCCACCTTTGTGACCTCATTTAACCTTGAACATCCTTAGATCTCCAAATAAAACCTCCCTGGAGATTAAGATTTCAACACAGGGCTGGGGAGATAGCTCAGTTGCTAAAGTGCTTGCCTTACAAGCACAGGGCCCTGGGTTCGAACCCCAGCACCGCAAAAAAAAAAAAAAGATTTCAACCCAGACATTTTACGAGGACACAAAATTCAGTCCATAACAAACATCCAAGGGCTGTGAGTGAAGATTAGGTAATTAAAATGGTGCTGAATACCTGGTTGCATTCTGGTTGTAGCATAGTGATAACAAAAGTTGACCTCCTTTGCTCCTTAAGACACTGACTGTGTCTATCACATGACTATCTAACTTGAAGGACCTGCTATAGCAAACTTACATTTTGCCATTCTTGCAAACTGTTCTTGCTTGTACCACAGCATTTAACGAAGACAGGAAGTGAATTGCTTTGTCCATGTCATTAGTCCTAATATTGCTCACTTTCATGTTGCCTGCATTCTTTGGCTGAAGGAATTTTCTGTGAGATGCTTTTAGAGGCTGGGGGAATTGGGGATATTTGCAGTACAATTACTTTTAAAAAATAAAATAACTCAGTACATTGTGCCTCAGGGACTCCCTGTTTTTGAATTTGTTCTAAGGCAGTAACCCGAGATACATATGGTTGTAAATGCAAAGATTTGCATAGCCTATGATAAGCAAAATCTATTCTTGCAGCACAGACTTGGGCAGAAAAATTCAGCCTATCCATTTAATAGAAGTACAGGCAGTCACTGAAAGGCATGCTGTTGAAGATCATCTATCAACTTGGGGTAACTTTTATGCCAGGGTAGTCCTAATGTAATTAATGTTTTTAAAAGCATGAAGGGAAAATCTGGTATATATACCAAGATATTAGCCGTAGCTATTTTGGGTAGTGGGATTACAGTTAGTATTTTCCTACTCTGTTTTCCAGTTTTCTGAACTCCACAACTATGAATCGTAAATAGAGAAGCTTGAACATTATTTTTAAAAAAGCTAAGACATCTAAAAGCAGTGCTTTTGGTGACATTCTCTCTCATTTGAAACCTGCTGGGGAAACTGAGCACTGAGGAGCACTCTTGAGAAGGATAGTTTAGGAAAAATAGGTGAGATTCCAACTCAGGCTCTACCAAAGCCCTAGTTGTCACATTTAAGTGGATAAATACATATATTATTATAAACGATAAAATATATCAACAATGACATTCATGGGAATTTTTTCTTCTTTATATATATTTTTAATTTAAAAAATGTTTTAGAATTTAAAAATATTCCATAATGGACCTTAATTTTAATGTTGTAAACATTTTTCCCTACCCAGTAAATGAAGAGGCCAAACTCTGAAGAAAAGTTAAATTTAAAAGCCTTGAGAACAGGGATGTATAATATTCTTCTCTATTTTCCTTTCAGCATTCATCCCCAGTCAAGTGCACGTGGCAGCTAGATTAATACTGGCTGGGTGGTTAACATGTTGAGATGGACTATCTGATTGGTTATCTTTATTACTCATGTTCCTTCTTAGTGTAGATGGTGTTGAAGTTGGTGGCATATTGAATTGCAAAATAAATATAATCAAATAAAAATTGGTGGTGGATTGCTTTCAGATTAGAGAAAAACTTATTTTCTTTTTCTTTTTTTTTTTTACTTCTTTAGGAAACCTGTCAGTGTTCAGGAGCTAAATTGCTGGATGAGATTCAGGGAACTTTTCTAACCACAAAGCTACCCATCAATAGCTCATTTTGTTTGCAAACAGGCACTGTGGATTACCCTCAGCATCCAGCCACATAGGGTACATGAACTTATTAATTCTTCAGGGGATGGGTGGTCATTGGCAAAAACCTTCAAAAGATGTTATTTCCATCTTCTTAGCCACTTGATGGTCCAAATCCAGAGCACATGGGTGGGTCTTCCCTGAAACATGCTGACCCAGGATTATAAGGCTCTGGCTTGGTCTGTGAGGCTGCCCTGTTTTACAAGTAGATCAAAGACCCAAACGTTATGAAACCTATTGAGTGAAGTGCACTGGTGGCCTCTGACAATCAGGACAAAACAGTCCTCAGTGAAGGAAGAGCAATGAAGTTACATATTTATGTGGTATCTGACACTTACAAAGCCTTTCACCTGCACCTTTAAAATTCTCTTAATCTTCTGATATAAGAGGCAGAACAGATCTCATTAACCCATATTTAAAGAGAAGAAACCAAAAACATAGAGTCAGTATATTGCCCAATACCATCTGGTATGCTAGAGGAAGAAGTGGGATTGCAGCCCCCAGGTTTCCTAATTTTTTTTAAGTCAACTTTATTGGAGTGTAACTTACAAGCAAATTACCCAGTTTTAAGAATCAATTCCATGATCTTCAACCACACTGTATAGTTGTGTCACCACCAACACAAACAAGATGCAGGACAATTCTATCATACCTCAGAGTTTCCTCTGCTTTAATGGTCAGTTACCTTCCACTCCCAGCTCCTGGGCCCTGCCAACCCCAGTCTGGGTTCTATCACTGTAGTTTTGCTTTTTCTAGTATTTCATATGTGGAACCACACAGCAAATGGAATCTCAACATAATGCTGTTGAGATTTATCTATGTTGTTACATGAATCAATAGTTCAATGCTTTTATTACTGACTAGTGTTCCATGGTAAGAGTACTCTATGTGTACTCTATTTTAATAGGAATTTGACTGTGACCTATGAATATATCACAATTTGTTCGTTTGTTTACCAGCCAATCCATCTTTACTTAGGGATCTACTAAAATGCTGATGGATAGCTGGATAGCTGCCTCCTGTGATACTTACTTCTGTCTAAGCTCCATGAGGACAAGAGTACCAGTCCAACTCTGTTACCCCATGCCAAATATGATATCTAGCTCAGGAAGGCACTCAATGAAAAATATTATGGTGTTACATGCTTGTAATCCCAGCCACTCAGGAGGCTGGGGCAGGAGGTTTATGAGTTCAAAGCCAGCCCCAGCAAAAGTGAGGTACTAAGCAAGTCAGGGAGACTCTGTCTCTAAATAAAATATAAAAAAGGGGGGTGGGATGTGGCTCAGTGGTCAAGTGCCCTTGAGTTCAATCCCTGGTACCCCTGCAAAAAAAAAAAATTATGAATGAGTGCACAAATGAATGCATGCATATATATAGTAAGTAATCTGTGGACTTAGCAAATCAGCTGGGAATGGAGACTGACTGGGGAAGAGAAATACATCATTCCGTAATTCCTCTGTTTAGATAAGTTCTGAGCACTGTACTTAACTTCTTCAAGTTTAGTCTTTCATGCAAGCATAATAATCCTTACCTTATGTGATATGAGAATTAAGATAGCTTATATAGAACAATTTACACTTCCTGCCATGTAATAGGTGCCCAGTAAGTCATCTGGTTGTTATCATAATTGCTATTATTTAAAAAAGAAATACCATTCAAGGTAAGGAACTTTGTAGGGGGTTGAAAAACTGCTATTCCCAGAAGTTCTACAGGAAAACCAAGGTGTATGTAGTTTCCAGTTTATAAAGCAATTCAACCCATCAGTTCACCCATCAATCAGTCATCAGTGATTGACATTCTTGCTTGCATTTTTGTGCAAAATTGTCCTAATTATTGTGTGATATGTGGCATTATTTTAGAAAGTGGCTGCTATCATAGTCTTCCAACTCCCATTCTTGAGAATTAAAAGGTGAATTTATTTGTAAAAATTTGGTTCAGCTTGTGAATATAAACTGACCTGCTACTAATACAGGAAGTCTCCTTTACTAGTGTATTAATTGATGGAAATTCCTGAGAATTTCCAATAATGCCCCACCCCATAGGGCCTCCTATTACCTTTCCCTTGTTACTTCGACTCAGATTCCCTGAAGTGGTAGATAATGCAGTTGACTCTGAACAACCTTTGGCCACTTGTATATAAAAATCAATGGTATCCAAACCACTGTAGTTATTGATGGGAAATGGTATTACAAATCCCATTTGTTTCTGAGAGGACTGAGCCTCCTAGTCTCTGAAATAAGTCATATGTGCAACTTCCCCATCATCTTGTTTCCATTTAAAAGACCTCAAAAGGATTGACTTTTCCTAGGACAAACACAAAAATCTTCAAACCAAGGCCCGCTCATTCCTTCTCCAACACCACCTCTTACTGAAGGATTTCGTAAGTCGGAGTTTTCTCCCCCCACCTCCAGGTCATGGTGACATTCTCCATGACTAACACTGTTTCCCTCCTTAAAACACTTTAGGATCCAAGAATCCTCAAATGACCAGGAAGGTCTTTATATCTAACAATTAAGTGTCCCTTTTGCAATTCATGCTTATTTCCTTGTACCCGAACTTCTGAGGCAGTAGAAAACAGACCTCTTCCTCGGAATCACATTTCTGAGAACAGCCCAGTCCAGCTGTGTCTTCCCTTCACTCAATAATCTCCACATGTTTCCTCTTTTGTCCCAGATGCTGTAGTCCAGCTGGGCTGTCTGGACAGTGACAACCCTTATCATTAGCAGAAGTTGGAGACCCTTCCAGAGCCTTGTGGCTCTCAGCTGAGTGACTTCAATCAAAATACAGGGCTGAATAATAAATTGGAAGATAATTAGCAACAAATGAAATAAGCTGCTTGTCTGATTTCTTCCCACACCATGCGAGAAGGGTGACAATGTGTTCTTTGTGTCCTAGAAAGGAGAAAAAAGCTGAAACCAAACTCACTGAATGCCCATGTGGAGCTGGTGAGCAGCTTGTCAAGGTCCAGGTGAATAAGTTCACCCTGGGTCTCCAACCCTGTGCACTGGGAATGGTGTCTGCATAGCCCAAAACAGTTACCTGCAGGTGTCTCACAGTTTCCACACAGGAATAACCCCCAAGCTTGTTAAAAATGCAGGATCTCAAACCACACCACAGAGAGGCTGTTCCAAGGGGCATTCTGAAGTGGATTTCTGTGTTTATAGTCTGATTCTTAATATCTGGTATGTCCCCGGTAGAAAACTGGAGGCTGTTATGATCTTTTGATTTTCTTATAAAAGGGAACCACAGGGAAGTTATCTAGTAACCACAAGCACAAATTCCATAGGGCCCTGTCCATCAAAGTATATTTCACAGGACTATCTGCAGCAGCATCACAGGGATACTTTTAAAAAATGCATATTCCTGGGTCTCAGCCTCTGACTTGAATCAGAATTTCCAAATTCCACACTTGGGAATCTGTACTTTAACAAGTGTTTTCAAGGGATTTGAAGGACTCTGTATCTTGGAATCTATTTCCCTACAGGCTAAATCTTCTTGGTAAGCTGTTAGACATGGAACACTTCATGCTGGGACCCTTTATGCAGCATCTTGATTGTGGGAACCTTGCCTCTGGGCTGCCAGGGTCCAGATCTAGGTAGAGAAAGCTGCTTTTCAATGGTAGTTTAGGAGCACTGGCTTAGATTTGTGTGACCCTGGGCCAGTTTCTTAATCTTTCTGTCCTCAGTTTATTAATATGTAAAATGGGGAGAATAGTAGTTCCTACATAATAGGATTGTGAGAATTACCTTTGCAGTAATTAGAACAGGGTACAGCCCACTGTACCTTGTACGTGTTAATTGCCACTCTTCTGCTTCCATTAAAATTGTGACCACTATCTCAATCTCCACCATCTAGGGAGTTAACTTTTAAAACCCAGGAGTTAGCAAACTATGACCATTTTCCAGGTTTTATAAATAAAGTTTTACTGGAATACATTTGTGCTTAACACCTTCACATATTGTCTATGGTTGCTTTCTGGGGACAACAGGCGAGTTAAATAGTTACAGAATTGATTATATGGCCTTTGCAGCTTGAAATATTCTCTCTCTCTCTCTCTCTCTCCTTTATTCTTGCAGTATTGTGGATTGAACCCCTGTTGTTCTACCACTCAGGTACATATCCACCCCTTTTAATTTTCAATTTTGAGTCAGGGTCTTAGTAAGTTGTTGAGGTTGACTTCCAACTGCAATCTCTTGCTTCCACCTCCCCAGTTGCTGGGATTATAGGTATAAACCATGGCTCTTGGGCAAGTATTTTCTTTTTGCCCCTTAATAGAAAAAGTTTGCTGCCTCTCTTTACACACTGTTAAGCCCCTATTCATACGTGGATCTCTCTGGGAGGAATCACGAGGTCAGTTGTGTTAGTAGTTAATTGACAGCTGGCTGAGCAACACCCGCTGGGTTGGCGTCTCTTCCAAGAACTTGGAGAAAGGAGGAAACAGAGGGCAGAAAACATCTTCCAGAAGGGCTTGAGAGTCTTCCGGTTCAGCACCAAAAGGACCCGCCCTGGACTTTTATGAGGCTGGAGAGTCTGACAACAGTTCAGAGAGTAGTTTGTCGTTTTCCACTGGCAATAGCTTTCCTCCTCCACACTTTACACACTTTCTCAATGGTTTGTTTGCAAAATGTCCTGATATCAAAGCAATTCACTTCATCTAACACATTCAGAGAAAAGCATGTTTTGCTGTTTTTCACCCAAAGTCATTGATTGTTTTCTATGTGCCAGACACTGGCACAGATATTAAAAATAAAGCATGGACGTTGCCCACAGAATACATAATCTACATTTTAACTGCAAAACCATAAACCCTTCAAACCAAGGACTTATGGTTCTAGCCTCATTCACTTAACACCCCAGGATGATGAAGAAGTGCCTAGGATTGCAATTAACTGGTAACTAATTAACACCTGCAATCAAGATCATAAAAAGAAAACCACTAGGGCCAGTTGTATCGACTGGAGACTTGAGCTCTGATCACTGGAGGTCTCCCTGGAAGGAATGTGCTATGTTCTTCATGCCTGTCTTCTACAAGGAGACAAGTGTGTGGACACAAAGAGCTGTAATTTATCGAGTGCTTCCTATGTTGCTTGCACCTGTGATCTACATATGCTATTTCATCAAATCCTTGTATCAGCTCCATGAAGTAGGAACCACTACCCATCTTACACACGGAAAGCAGATACTCAAATTGCCATAGCTAGGGGGGATTTAAGTTCCTATCCAATTGACTCCAACACCATCTTTTAATCCTTATAGTACAGTGTTCGAATATCTTTAAGAAGGAAGGGAAAGATCTGGCTGGAAGTACATCTGGGAAGCAAGGGAAGGTGAAGAGAGCTGAACAGCCCCACTATTGCCTTTTGAAATCCAGACACCTAAGATTTAGCAGAGTGCCCTTCCAGAACAATAGCATTGCCTTTTCCTCTTCTTTCTTTCTTTCTTTCTTTCTTTCTTTCTTTCTTTCTTTCTTTCTTTCTTTCTTTCTTTTCTTTTCTTTTCTTTTCTTTTCTTTTCTTTTCTTTCTTTTCCCTTCCTTCCTTCCTTCCTTCCTTCCTTCCTTCCTTCCTTCCTTCCTTCCTTCCTTCCTTTTCTTTTCTTTCCTTCCTTCTTTCCTTTTTTGGAACAAGGCTGAGCCATTTCTTCCCTGATTCCTGCCCCCAACACACACCATTTTACAATTTAGATTGTTAACTTCCTCGTCAGTCATTGGTCTGATTAGCCTGAAAACTTCCAATATTTAAGAATAGCTCCCCTGCCGTTCTCTCTCTCTCTTTCCCCCTTTCCTCCTCCCCCTCTCCTCCCTCCCCCACCCTTGGGACAGACACTCTGCTTGTCTGCTTAATAAAATCTCTTGTGTGAGTTCCCATGTCCGGAGTGGTTTTCTAGGTGCTTTCATTGGTGCTGTGACTCAAATGGGCTCTTCTGCTGCCACTTAGGTGAGCAGAATCCCATCTGATGCCCCAGACCCCTGGATGCTGGTCTCACCTTCCATTTGCCAGGATGCTTGGTTTTACATTCACCACTGGCCTTCAGATTGGTGAGTTTTCTCCTAAGTCAACTTAAACACTCCTCTGCTGACCTGACACGTGACTATTGATCGCCCGGCACCCTCGAGGTGGTTGAGGAGTGGGGATTACCCCAGCCACCACTTTTACAGTTACTGCTGGCCCCCTTAGTTGACCTTATCTGACGGGTGGATTCCCAATCTTTATGGTGCAGATTCCCTCTCTGGGTTGAGGCTCCTCTTCACTTTTCCTGTCGAATTTCCTGGTGACAGGTCCTCAACCCCCTTGGCTTTTGCCCGGCACACATGTGGGTGACAGCTCCCATCATTGTGCTCCCTCCTCATCTCTAGCCACTTAGTCTGTGACCTCGGGACACCTTGGACACTGACTCGACTGTTTATTGGTCTCCACTGTGGGATCCAGGTCCTCCACTCTGGCAGATTCACCCTTGGGATGTCTACTAGAAAATCTTAAATCCCTTCACCTGATCCCAGATCCAAAGCCACCAAAACTTATTTGTTTGTGTAATGATATTTGGCCACAATATCCTTTAGATAATCAATCAAAATGATCACCTAATGACACACTGGATCCCTGTGTTCTACAGGACTTATACAACTTCTGTGAGCAAGCAGGCAAATGGAAAAGGGATTCCCTACCTTCAAACTTTCTCTTTCTTGCACACTAAACCTGATCGTTACTATTCCTGCAAACCCAAACACTTCCCCCTGCTTCTTCTCCCCTTCCTAATTCCTCCTCTCACTTCAATCCGGCTGACAAACCACCCGCATACTGGTCTCCTGTGGCAGAGGCCCCTCCGGCCCCTGCTCCTCCATCTCCTTTGCCATGTGCCGGGGTCCAGCCCTAGCAGGAGTCCATGGGTTCCACACAGGTAATCGGGGCGCGGGGAGACAGCGTCGGCGATGGATGGAGAATGAAAGACACAGACTCTAGTTCTGGTGCAATCAATCCCACTTTATTCTGGGGAAGGCTGGGTTTATATACATTTTTTTCAAGCTATAATGGCAGTCTTGTGGTTAATATTAAAGAAGTTTCCAAAGTATAGGCAGAAATTGTTTTTAACAAGGAACAGAAAAATTATGAGAAAACAGTAACCTTACAGATTATCCTTACCTAATCACAATTATTTTAAAAATATATAACTACGTCGATGAGCTAATACAATGTTTATTTCCTTAATATCTAAACTCTATGTGACCTAAGATTATTCTTATTATTCTCGCGGTTAAAGCGATAGACAAGTAATCTCATGTGACCATCTCTACTAGGTCCATCTGGTTAATATCTAAATTGCTGAGTTAAGGGCTACAGGAGGGCAGCGGTTACAATGGTTCTCGTGGCCAAATTTTTTTATTGAATAGATTACCTTGTCTTATGTAGCTCTTTTTTTTTCCAGAACAGGGCATTGTGCACCAACGTTTATTATAGGGGAGACCTATTCTTTGTAGGAAGGAAGGAATGTTGTGAAACCTTATTCTTTTACCCCACCACCATCGTTAGAATTTAACCAGCCTGTTGGAGACAAAGGCAGATCTATAACTATTTTCTCCAGAGGCTTTCAGGGACTCACTGCACGGTTGTAAAATTATTTTTAATTTTGTTAGTGGTAAAGACCCACTGTTTTTCAGATTGTAGGTAATATTTTCTGGAATTTTTATTGTATTCCCCTCATCCCCTTAAGCAATCCGTTCAGACTGAAATGAGTAATATATTATCAGAAAAACATAGCAGAGAAAACACCATGCTTTGGAGCAAAATATCCGGCAATTCCTTTTAGGATGAGCCTTTGCAATCATCCTCCAGAGGATCTTTGTCAAGCAGTGGATGGAATTCCAGACGCACCCGCAGCCATGCTGTTTCTGCTTCCACCCCCCAACCCCGCGGTCCCACGCACATGTTAGCGCCTTGCCCTGTTGGCTCTGCTGGACCAGTCGTGGGGGGCAGGTGTGGAGAACATCTTTGGCATTGGGTTAAGCAGTCTGGTTGCTTTCCTGGGCTACCTGTTTCTACTGAAGGGCTTCTTCATTGACATCTGTGTCTTCCAGTTCTGCCTAGTCATTGCCTCCTGTCAGTACTCCAAGCTCAGGAGCATGCAACCTGATGCAGCATCTCCCATGCATGGCCACAACTGGGTGATCACAGACAGCGGGTTCATCTACTTCTTCATATGCTGTCTGCTTATGTGGCTGCTGGATGCCCTGAGTTCAGCACAGCCCTTCCCACCCATCTCCCTCTATGATCTCACAGTCTTCTGTTTCTTTCTTCTTCTGTGTTTGAGATGTGGCCACCACGTGCACCTTATGCTTCCCTTTCATCTTCCTCCTGGGCCTCCTGCCCCAGGTCAACACCTGCCTCATGTACCTGCTGAGCAGATAGATAGCATGGGACCACCGCTCACACTCCTCCAGCTTCCACTCAGGTGATGTTCCTGAGGCAACAGGAGTCCTGAACCTTCTACAACTGAGGCCCATGGTTCTTCAGGGTATGCAGGTGTGCCAGGTGCTGCTAGAGATCCTGGAGTTTGACCTGCTGGACTAGGACTCCCTGCACGAATCCCAGGAGCAGACACTGATGGAAGTGCCACCCCATGCCCAGCACAGTTATAAGTAATCAGTTCTATGTCTATGCCCAGCAGTAAGCAGTAACTGAAGATGGATCTTCACCAATATGCCCAAAATGGATCTTCTTATAAAAATAAAAACGGGGGAATGAAGGGAACAAGGCTGTAGTCATTTCTCTCTGATTCTACCCACCCCACACACACCATTTTACAATCTAGATTGTTAACTTCCTCTTCAGTCATTGGTCCGATTAGCCCACAAACTTCCTCTACTTAAGAATAGCTCCACTGCCATTCACTCTCTCTCTCTCTCCCTCTCTCTCCCACCCTCAGGGCCAACACTCTGCCTGTCTGCTTAATAAAATCTCTTGTGTGAGTTCCTACATCCGGAGTGGTTTTCTGGGTGCTTTCAAAACTGGGATTGAATTCAGGGGTGCCCCACCACTGAGTTACATCCTCAGCTCTTTTTATTGTTTCAATCTTGAGATAGAATCTTGCTAAGTTGCTTAGGTTGGTCTCAAACTTGCAATCCTCCTGTCTCAGCCTCCTGAGTATTGGGAGTACAGGCATAACACCTGGCTATCTTATCCTTTAGAAAACAAACTCCTACTTCCTGGTCTCTAAAATGAGCAAATATTCACTTTCAGCATAGTAGAGTCAGAATTTGGAAAAAAAAAAAAAGTAATGTATTTAGGAGATAAAAGTCAGCTATGTTTTTCTCCCTGATATTTAGAGCCAATTATTCTTATTAAGTAGATGCTTGTCCTGCCCCTCATCATCCACTTTTAAAATCTTATGGATTCATTTGCTGACTTAAGCTATTTTAGCTGTTGAGCAAGTTCTGGTTCTTTTGGAAAATATCTCTAATTCCAGCAATTAGAGATGGTAGGGGATGGCTTTCCATTCCCTTTTACACAGATTGTTTTTATAAAATAAATGTTGGCATTTTCCACCCATCGGAAACTGGTCCCCAGCTGACAGCCTCCTGTTTTATATCTCTTTCTCCTGGAAAGTTCTGGAGGCAGGAAATGCTTTTCTGTTGGGCAGCAAATATAGAATGGAGAGATGCAGGCTATAGACCTAGAGGATTACTCTGATATCAAAGATTCTTACACCTTGTGAATGCAAGAATAGGAGAGTCTGGACATCTAGGAAGTGCTGTGCCAGAGCAGATGACGCCATGGTACAATCTCTTCCCAACAGTTCATTCAATGACTTAGTGTTTCAGCTTGAACTCGACCATGATGAGAAAATTTACACCACGGAAATCAACAACTACTAGAGTTGAAGGCTGGTTTCTTAGAGAGCTGATTGTTAAACATTTATCTGGAACTGACTGCAAATATCCTGTCATTTATTTTTTCCTCTAGCATGAACAGCTTTTTCCAGTTTTTTACTATTATGACAAAGGACTATAAGGAAAATATTGTGGGTACTTTGTGTATGTGTATGTGTCTTTCTAGTGTACTTAACTAGAAGTGAAACTTAGAGCCTACAAGTTATGTGTGCTTCAACTTCATTAGGTAGCATCAAATGCCTAACTTTATTCTACCTGTAGTATTGAGATTTCATATGTCCTCACATTCTTATTGACACAGCATTGTCAGCCTTCTCAATTTATACCAATCTGAGGTTGGGTTGGCATTTCATTTTGTTTGAATTTACATTTTTCTGATTTTCTGATTACTCTTTTTTTATGTTTATTGAGTTTTCTTCTTTGTGAATGTCCTATTCATATTTTTCCCATTTTTCTCTAAGAGGATATGTCTCTTTTTTTCTCCCTTGTTGACTGGTAGGAAATCCTTATGTTTCCTGGATATTTATTTATTTTTTTGGTACCAGGGATTGAACTCAGAGGCACTGAACCAGTGAGCCACATCCCCAGCCCTATTATGTATTTTATTTTGAGACAAGATCTCACTGAGTTGCTTAGTGCCTCATTGTTGCTGAGTCTGGCTTTGAACTCTCGATCCTCCTGCCTCAGTCTGCTGAGCCACTAAGATTATAGGTGTGCAACACCATGCCCCACCTAGATATTTATTTTTATCCAATTATATGCCATATAAATATCTTCTTTCATCTGTGGCTTGTCTTTTAATTGTGTTGTGTATTTGTCATAAAGAGGATTAAAATTTGATATAGTCAAACTTATTATTTTACTTTTATGATTTCTAAGCCTCTTGTTTAAATAATATTTCCTAGCCTCAAAGTTAAAGAGAGATTTTCCTGTTTTCTCTTTTAAAGTTTAGATCTTATATATTTGCCTGTAATTTATCTATAGTTTATATTTGTAAATAGTGTGGGGGTAAGAATTTAATTTATTCCTCATTTGGAAATGCTATTTTTCCAACATTGTTATAAAAGAGACCAAAGTTTCCCTATTAATATTTTGGTTCCTCCCACATATGAAAAATCCCATATAAACTTGCATCTCTTTTGATATGCTCTATTGTACTCAGTGATCTTTCTTTTGGGCAATATTGCACACTCTAATTACCATAACTTTGTAAAAATTCTTGATATCTGTGTTTTGGCAATTCCTTTCACTTTATTCTTTTCAGAATTTTCTTATTTATTCTGGGACATTTACCCTTTTACGTAAATTTCAAAAACATTCTGTCAGTTTGACAAATTTCTCTGAAACCCTGTTAAGATTTTTACTGAAATGACATAGAATTTATAGATTAATATCAGAATAATCCCTGAATATTTCATATATGTGTGTGCATGTATGCACACACACACACACACACAGACAAAGGGAGAAGGAATATATGGATGAGAGAGAGAGAGGTCATATCTATTTTATATCCTTCGATAATTGCTTTATGGTATTTTCATAAAATTTTAATTCATCTTTTATTGGATTTAAGCATACTATAATCATTTTAGATATTATTTTATTCTATTATGAAGTTTATGGTGTATAGAAATACATGCTTATTTTGGTATTTTTTCAAACTTTTTCCCAGCTCTGGTGCATGAACTTTTCAAGTAGACTTAGTCTCTGTCCTTGAAAGGGGCAATGACATTATCTTTGTCTACCTTTTTTAAAACTACAGGATATAGGGAAAGGTCAAAGTTTCTAATATGACAATCAGGGCAAGGTCCAATAGGTATTTATGACAAGGTGTCTTTGCTAAAATCAGCTCATTTGCAACAATGATCTGGATGGGATCCACTTGTGTTCTTTCTTTTACCTTATTTTTTGCCCACATTGCAGCTGTATCGGTAAGTACAACTCTGCTCCTCAAAATATTTTAAGATACCAACTGTAGTGTAAATGATCAATTTTCTCTATATTTATTACCTTTCAGATTAAGCATCTTCCTGAAGGAGATGGTAAGAATCAATTCAAATACATAGTGTTTCTGAATTTTCTCTCTTGTTCAGCAAGATTAATACTTTTTTTTCTATTTTTAACAAGTATCAGATTCAGATTTTGATGAACAGAAGGACATTTCAGAAATCAATTTAGGTGGGTTCAATTTTCTTCCTTATTAATTTCTTGAAATAATTTAAAACTTAGTGATAAGATTGCTGAAAAGTTCTTACCTTCATAATACTTCATTGCATGCCTTTGGGGGGATATATTTCTTGGTACTTTATTGGGATTTGCAGTTTCTGAAAAATGGCAATATGGCAAGAGAAAGATCAGATTTTCTAGGGGAGTTTGTGAGTCTCGTTGGATCTAGAAACACAATTTTCTGTTCATGAATATTTCATATGATCAGTTTCTATTTTTTTAAAAATAGAAGGAAAAAGATGGGTGATTGTTCTGTTTGCTTAAGAAAATTAAAAGGAATAAGATTGTGGTTATATTTAGTGGGGAAAAGACCCCACCTTTTCTATCACCTTACCTATTGCCCATCACACACACGGACCGTTTGGTTAGGACATACAGCAGCATGTCAGTGGATTTCTGTTTAGGCATCCTGCTCACGAGTACTTTTCTTGGAGAAATCCATGGTCTCATTCACTACTGGAAGAAGAGAAGAGCTGAGTAGTTGTCTCTTTTCCCTGTGTCTTGCTTCTGAAATGAGAGGAAAGCCTTTACATTTCAGAGTCTTTGGCCAGGAGTGATTGAAGTAGAGACATTCGTGACCATAATAAGCGCCTTGGAGTTTGCCACAGTTTTCTATCCAGGACTTCCTGGTTCAATCTTGAAGTGAACTAAATGCTACCTTCCTCTTGCAGGAAGACAGGAAACACCTCACAGTGAGGCTGACTCACCCCAGATCATAGGTTGCAGTAATGAGGCTCTCCTCCAGGTCTTCTGACTCCTATTTCAATAGCTCAGTGCCAGCTGAAGATGACAAAATACAAAAACCCAGACCTAAGGGTTAAATCTCTCTGGCTTTGTTCCATTCACAGAGAAGGCAGCTGGTTGATATTTAATTGAAATAGCTTGAGAATGTCTGCCTGGGCAGGGTATAAAGGACTTAGTAAAGTAAATGGATGAATGAATGTAAACAATTCAGAGGACCCGTTCTAAAACAGGGCTAGGATTAGAATTAGAAATTTCCAAGTCTCATCCTTATTTATCTAGTAAAAGTTAATTATTTTACCTCTGAGCCATTTTTACTGTTTAGCTTCATCACCACCCCTGAACTGTGACCCCAGTGAAGAAATCTCTCTACTATGTATCCCTCCTCTTTTTTAGTCCATTCCAGTGAAGCCTCTAGGATTGATTGGCTTAGCCATGTGGCTAGATTCTATCCTCACAGTTGGGTTGGGAAAATCACACAGAGAAAGTTGTCAACTTTTGATTCCTTCTCTCCAAGACTCAAAAGGTTGATTTGACCTTTCTATTCTCCATCACCGACTGACTCCTCTAAGTCTGTCATTTCAGGAAATGCAGTTCCTCTACCTAGATTTCAGGTGTAGAACCTCAGAGTTTTCCCTAATCTTGTCTTTCTGTGCTGCCACACATACTTATGGATTGGATCACAGCTGACATGTGTCCATGCTGTTATTGCTCCACTCTGGTCCAAGTCTCCTCACAATGTTGTCCTGCCCTTTCAGGGAGCTCCTTGCTGCTTCTCCTTTTCTACTTTCATTCCATCCAGACCTCTCTACAGAACATGGACAGGACTCTCCTCTTAATAGTTTTCAGAGGTCCAACCTTCTAAGGACTTCTCTTCCAATATACAATGACGCCTTACAACCTTGATTCCCAAAGCATGTTCCACAGGTCAACATTGCTTGCATCGCTTAAGAGCTTCCCCAGCAAAGCGGCACTTTGAGCCCCACCCTGGGCCTACAGAATCAGCATCCCCATTTTTAACAGATCCCAGGTGATTCCAGATGATCTGACCCTGGCTTCCTCTCTGGCCCTACTTCTAACTGCTCTTCCCCTTTCTTACGTGAGCTTTCCAGGCATGCTGACCCACGTAACCATTCCTCTATGGAAGTGTCTGTCCAGTGTGTCCTCCCACAACCTGCAGCATTGGAACACCAGGAAACATGTTAGAAATGAGTGCTCTCGGACCCTGCCCAGCTTTACTGAATCAAAAGCCTCCAAGGGTTTGGCTTATCCTCCAGGATTCTGATTCTAAAGCTTGAACACATGCTCTAGGACATCAAGGCTCTCTTGCCTCTGCTGCTGCCTCTGCCTCTGCTTCCAACATGCTTCCTTTACTCCCTCCATCAGATTTCTGTTCAAATACCATGTCTGCAAGGAGGCCTTCCATGACTACCTTTCTAAAATAGCAACTGTCTCCCATCTCAGGACTCTTTCTCCCTTGCTCTCTCTCTCACTCTTTTAATTAATTATATATTTTTTTACCATCTGCCTTACTCCACATTTGTTTGTTTATGCATCTTCCCTTTCAATTAAGAATGTCATCATCTTAAGGGCTTTATTCTATTCTCTGTGGTATCCCCCAGCATCTAGAACAAAGCCTGAGATACAATAGGCACTTAGTATGTGCTACATGAACCAATTGGGTAGTGAATAGATTGAGGCTTGCTTTCCCTGGGTATGTACTTCCATGGAAAGTGCTACCCACACCCCGATCCTGGCCATGGTGACCAAGCACCAAGCCCAGGTCTGTGTGACCTTGTTCACATTACTCTGGAAGAGCTCTCCTCTCAACTTATTCCCAATCTAGACCAGGTGCCAGGAAATGCATACATTTGCTCTTGTCAAGCCTAGGCAAGAGAAGGATGAACCAGCACAAAATGCCCTTATTAAAAAGTCAACTCAGAACCTGGGTCTGACTGATAAGGAGATAGTCCTTGCTGTTTGTTGGTTTCTGACTATACTGTTGGTATAGGAATAGATCAGGATGAAGGAGGTTAAACAAATCTAGAAATTGTGTGCATAAGGAAGAAGATGAGGTGAACAGCTGCAGTCATTAGCAGGTGAAACCATAATGTCTCCTCATACTTAACACCTCCATGGTGTCAGTTGAGAGATTAAACTCAACTTTTGCCAGGTGGGCCCTCTACTACCACCTGAGGTTGTGAGACCCAGCTGATTATTCTCTGTCTTGGCTTCCCAGCTGTAAAATAGGGACTGTCTTCAGACTGAAGTATAAACTCACTGATCCTGTCTGAAATTCTTTGCATTTTACTGGGAATGCTGCTTGTCACATGAGGGTTATGATAAGAAGTGACATTCTTTTAAACACTTAGAAAGTTTTCCCATAAGGATATGCCCTTTAAGAATCTAATTTTCAGAAACAATTTGAGGCCAGGATTAAGCAATAAGCAGCAGTGGAAGGGTCTATTCTGCAAAGCATCTGGCAGCCGGTCTTTGGAGATGATTTTGAACAGATCTGTCTCCTGGCCTTTCTTATTTCAAGGGTAGAAACTTTGGCTTCACTTTGGAGGGTAGCATTATTTTGTTATGGGAGAAAGCAAAACCAGCCTATTGACCTAAGGACAGAGGCAGGAAAGTATAACAGTACGAAGGGCCCTGGACAGGAAGTCAGAGTTTCATTGCTCATTTGGTCACTGACCACCTGGTTCATCACTTCTGGTCTGTGGATTCCATTTCTTTCTTTGAAGTATGAGAGGTTCAGAGTCACCGGTCAATAAGATCCCTTCTAATTTACCTCTAGGCTTCTTAGACAAAAATCTTGTTCCAAAATTGAAAAGAGAACATAATAATATGTGATATTTTACTGGCTATTCACAGGTACTCAGAGGGAATTTTTGCCTTGGTTCCAAAAGAATTTAACCACTTAAAGATTAAAATCAAAGATTTATAATGACAAAGATGAATTTTAATGTTGGAGATGCCTTTATATAATGTTCATTCACAAATTTTTCTTAATTTTAAAATCCATTTCCAGCTGCAGGCCTGGACCTCTTTCAAGGGGACATCCTTCTGCAGGTGAGTACCTGCCAATGATACAATTAAGTGCCCCAGGACTGCTGCTGCACCACGATGAGGGGGGTGAACCTGTGCTCTGTGGCTAGCCCTGGGGTGAATTCTAATTGATAATAACATCCACAAAGACTTGAACTGTAGTTGGTAGTGACAAAAACTGGAAAACCAAACAAATAGCAGAATAGTCTGCAATTATTTAATGGTCCAGCTATTCGATTTTCCTATTAAACCAAGAATGAGAGATAAGGAAATGGACCAAGGTATGTATTGACTGTCCATTTGGAGAAATTGTGGGCCCTCTTTATTTTGTTCTTAATAATATGTCTAAAATTTTCCAGATTATCTCTAGGGACTCTCTATTGTTTTTATAATGAGAAGACAAATGTCACTAAATTGTTTGAATCACTTGAGAGATTCTATATGGTGTAAGAATTTAATGAAGGAGAAGGTCAAGGTGACCTTGAGTGCCAAGCTTCCCAGGCATCTTTGCTTGTGTTTTCACAGAATTCCAGGAATGCCCTGAGAAACCCAACCTCCAGATGGAAGTTCCCTATTCCTTACATCCTGGCTGACAATCTGGGTAATACAAGTTGCTCCTAATTAGGAGCGTCTGATTTAACTTTTCTTTCTCTCCTTCTTCCTATTCAATGACTTCAGTCTGGGACTCACCATCAATGTATAGGAGGATTTCCCAGTCTTGATGATTCTTTATCTTATGGGAAGAAAGACATGACATTACATCAAAACCAGGGTTACTTGCCCAGTCTGAGATAGAGTGTCAAAGAATAATTTTAAAATTTTAGCACACATTAAAATGATAATAAAATCAACAGCAACATAAATGAAAGCACAATGAGATAAAATTTGACATCTTGGCTGTGAAAAATTTGCACTTTAATTTTTTTAGGTGAACCTGAAAATGGTATTTTGCCAGAGGAATATATCATATGTTTGAGAAATTAAAAAGTGTATATTTCACAAGTTAATGGTCCATTTCACAATAGTAATTTCTACTTTTTTCTCTCAAGATCTGCATTTTACTCATTGTTAAAAATTGTCAGTAGAAATAAGTAACAGAAGCCATGACTGACTGACAGCTGAACATCTAGCTGAATCCATGCTTGCAAGACCCATTCTTCCTAGATAAATATCATTGTCTTCATTCACTGGGAAATTGAGTTCTTTTCCCCAATGTTTTCCAGCACACTTGCAAATTCATGGAATGCCAACATTTATTGGAGCATGATTTGAGAAACACCAACTTCTAAAGGGGTTCTTTCCCATTACAATCATTCCTCCTATTTGTCACATCTGCACTACTCTGTCACATGCCTGATTCTGCATCTCCACCAGGAATTTTGTAGAGTCTGCACCATGCTTCTGTGATGCCTAAGTCAGTGTTTCTCAGACTTTCATGTGCATGAGACCCACCTGAGAACCTTGATAACATGCAGAATAGGTCAAGGTGAGGTCTGAGATTCTGGTTGTCGAATGGTCTCCTAGGTAATGCTGATGCTGTCGGTCTCATGCAGACCCCCACTGAGTGACAGAGTGTCTCTAGCTGCAAAGAAGGTAAGAAATAAAACAGACAGAAAATAAACCTGAAATAAGGCAGTGGCAGTAAGGTCATAGCAGTACTTCTTAAGTAATACCACATGAGAGTCACCTGCAGTGTCAAAAAAAGTTTTGCCCTCTTCCGGGCCCCAACCATTGGGTTGTTTTATATTTGGGGTTATAATGAAGAAAGCTGATATGATCATTGTTACATCAGTCTGTGTGAATATACTTTTTTTAAATTTGGGGGGAAAAGTTTAGGAATAGAATTGCCTAGTAGTATATGGTAAGTGAATGTTTAATATTATAAGAGAATGTCAGTTTTCCAAAGTGACCATGCCATGTTACAACTCTTCTAAGAGTGCATGTAAGTGTTCTGTCTGTTCCACATTCTCACCAAAATTGTTGATGTTAATTTTTTTAATTATAGCTATTCTAATGATTGTGAAATGGGATCTCGTAATTTGAACTTGCACTTCCCTAATGACTATTGATTTTTAGCTCATTTTCATATGGTGTTGACTATTTAATTTTATGAAGTGCCTAACTTTTATAGTTTTTGATTATATTTTCTTTTCATCGCTTGTAGAATAATTTTATATATTATGAAGTCCTTTGTCATATTCATAGTGAATATTTTCTCTCAGTTTGTGGTGTGTCTTTCTGTTTAAGTAGTGTGTTTTGCAGGGAAAAAATTTAATTGTGACCAAGTTTGATTTATCAAGTTTTAGACCTATGGTTTTGTGCTTTATATTCTAAAAAATCTTTGCTTAACTCAAAGTCGTAATCATATTCTCCAGTGTTTTTATAGTTTCAACTTTTTGTCTATAATTTATTAGAAACTAATATTTTGTGTATAGTAGGATAGAAAGATTGGGATTGATTTACATCAATTCATTTGTTCAGCACCATTTGCTGAAATATTTTCTTTTCCTCATTACATGACTTAGCCCCTTTGTCAGAACTAATTGACTATTTAGCTGTTAATCTATTTCTGAAATCTCTGTTATGTTCTTCTTGTCTATCCTCTTGTCAATATCACTCTGTATTAATTACTGTAGTTTTGTAGTTATTCTTGAAGTAGGTTCTCCAATTTTGCTCTCCTTTTTCAAGATAGTTAAGCCTACTCTAGATCTTTTGTTTTTCTACATATATTTTGGCATGAACTTATCAATTTCCCCAATAAGGCTGCTGAGATTTTGGTAAGATTGTGTTGAACTTATACATAAAAGTTTTAGAAAATTAATCTCTTAAAAGTATAAAAACTTCTAATCCATAAATATGGCATATCTATTTATTTAGGTCTACTTAATTTCTCTCATTAATATTTTATAATTTTCATATAGAGATATTATGTGTCTTTGGTTATCCTGCCTTTATTTTGCAGGATATTTTTATTGAAAATAGAATTTGGATTTGTAGTTTACATTTTTTACTTTCAGCATTTTAAGGTTACAATTCATTTTGTCTTTCCTTTTCCCAACATTTTATTATAAGAAATTGAAATATGCACAAAGCTAAATGCATTCTACAATGAATACTTACACACTCACCACCTAGATTACAGAACTATCATTTTGTGTTTTGCTTTATTTCTTCTGTCCATCCTATCCATCCCTCAATATCCAATCCATTCTAATTTTGATGGGTTTAAAAGTAACTTTCAAAGGTTGGGGGGATAGCTCAGTGGTAGATGCTTAGCATTCTTAAGACCCTGGGTTCAATTCCCAGCATCTGAGTACATACACACACATACATACATGCATTGTAGTTCAGTGGTAAAGACTTCATTCATTACACCAGGCAGTAAGTTTGAGCCCCAGCACCACAAAAATAACTAAGTTAATAAAAAGTGAACACAAATAAATAACATAAATATTTTTCAGGCACTAGTACATGTTATGTCAATTATTTCAGCTTACATATTGTTATCTGGAGCTCAATATTTGTCAGTGGTTCTTTTTAATGTAAAATGTATATAGGGTAAAAAAAATATAGGTATACATTTTAATGAGTACTTAAAGGATTATACATCACTGAAATTTCTCTCAAGCGATGGAATGTTGTCCTCTCATGCCCTTCCCAGTTACTCCAACCCTTATTGAAGAAAACAAAAACTATTCTGTATTTGTCTTTTTGACTCATATATTTTCATATTCATATTCTAGACTTTTATATAATAGATTCATATGTTTTGGTATCATATTCCTTTGACTAAGGATTCTTTTACTCAGTAGAATATTCTTGAGATTCCTCAGTGTGGTGTGCATCAGCAATTTGTTCCTGTTTAATACTGAGTGTCATTTAGTTTATCTCAGCTTGTGTAACCATGTAGGGTTGATTCCATGTTTTGGCTACTATGAATAGAGCTTCTACACCACAGCTCCGCAAACAAAACAAAACAAGCAAGAGAAAAGACAACAAAAACCTACTACAACTATCTTTTCACATGCTTTTTAAAAATATATTTTATCTCTTCAGAATCAATACCTAAGAGCAGAATTATTGGGTCTCAGCATAACTGTAGGTTTAGTGTTAGCCTCTTTCATTTGCTTGTACAAAATGAGAGTTCAATCACTCCACAGCCTGGCCAACATTTGGTGTTGACATTGTTTTTAATTTTGGCCATTATAGTGGGCTAGTGAACACTGTTTTCTTAACTATTATCATAGCATGTGGTGATATTTTATTAATTAAATAGTTTGTATTTCCATGCTGGCTGATGATGTTGACTTCCTTTCAGCTATTCATTGGTCATTTCCCTATCTTCCCTTGTGAAATATTTGTTCAGATGGTTTAGCCATTAAAAAATCATGTTGTTTATCTATTTTTTGTTGAGTTGTAGGAATACTTATGTATTTTAGATATGTCTTTTATCAGATATATTTATGTATTTGTCAAGAATTTTGCCCCAGGTACATTGTCTTTGGTCTCCAGTGCTTTTGATGAGAATTCAGCCATCTCCATATGATGGTTCCCCTGTATGTAATGTGTCCATTTCTTCTCTAGCTGCTCTTTATTTCTGTTTTTGTAACAGTTTTCCTATGATATGCTTATGTTGATTTTCTTTGTATTTATCCTACTTGGGTTCACCAAGCTTCTTAGATCTGTAGGGTACTTTTAAAATAACAAAATCTTAGTAATATTGGGCCATTATTTTGCTCAAGTATTTTTCTATGTCTCTCCCATACTTCAGAGACTCTAATTGCACACAGTAGACTGTTCAGTGCTTCCCCCATTGTTTGCTAAAGCTCTATTCATTTTTTAAAATATTTTCTCTCTGACTCTTACCATTTCTAGTCTTCTGTTAAACTCATCTTTCTATTCTGGATATAATTCTGATATAATTTTCATTTGTTCTTTTATATCATTTCCATTTCTCTGCTGAAATTCTTTGTATAATGCTTTTTTCTTTAAGTCCTTGAATAAATATAAAATAATGATTTTCTTGGTTTGTTTCTCTATTTACTACTGTTACTTTATCTATAGATCATATTTTCCTGTGTCTTTGCAGAGTCAGTAATTTTTAGTTCTATATTAGAAAAGTTGTAGATGTTACATTGTAGAGATGCTACATTCTGTGTTAATTCTTGTGAGAGCAGTTAAATTACTGATTGATCATCTGGGATTTGTGGAGGATTTGTTTTGGTCTTGTCCTTAGTTCAAAGCAAATCCCTGAGTGCTGGAACATTGTCTTTACTCTTAAGCCATGGTCTCTCCCAAGAGTTTTCCCAGCCTCTCTATTTTGGCTTGGCTCAAACTCCAAATTCTTTCTGCACTGTGGTGGGCAACAGCTGAATTATGTGTCCAACTTGATCAAATTTCCACTAAGCTTCTCTCAGTCTTCTCCCATTTATGTAGAGTGAGTCAGACAAGGATAAGGGTTACTTACACGTAGATTTAGGGACCACTTTCCCTCCTCATCGACCATGACTTTCCTTTTCCATACTTCCTTCCTTGATTTTCAGCCACTCAGGCTGAAACGCAGTCCCAAATTCTTCCCTGTGATATGTCAAGAAAATACAACAGCGAGTTCTCTTTTCCTTGCGCTGCAAAAACTAAAGGAAGCATCCTCATACAAGAAGCTATAGAATTGTAAATCTTACCTAGTGAAATTTCCTTTCACAAATGAAAGTTTTTCCAGTTTTCCTGTTTGGTTCTTTTTCAGTGTATGCAAAAAGTTTTTTTAATTTTTCAAAGTTTATAACTGTTATCTGTGGGAGGGTTAGTCAGATTTCACCTTCTCCACCATTACAGTCTGTGAAACTCAATGGATTCTTAAACGGAATACGGTTAACCTTCCTATGTTTATCTTCTGCTATATACAGTCATTAGTACCTGAAGTTAACTCTTCTCACATTATTGGATCCAGGGTTAGGGAGAGCTAGTGGTTTTCATGACTAATGTGTTGTTCAAGACAAAGCCAAGTAAAAACTTAATATGTGAGGACTTTCTACTAGGAATGAGGGTAAAGTGAGACAAAAGATAAGCTCCTTTATTTCAAGGAGCTAACAGTATCCCAAGTGGATCGGTCATCTATGTAAAAACAATTCACAAAAATCAGGTGTGGCTCCTACTTTGAGAGGAGAATCCCTGCAGGTTAGAAAAGAGGGAGGCTTCACTTTTGTTTTTGTTCCCCTGCTCAATGTTATTGGGATGATTTTCACAAAATCATTACAGAGTTGACTAGTTTTCTTATTTAGGTGTTGAGAGGGAAGAAAAGGTACGATTTTGATACTAACCACTCACAGAACCCTGAGTATTGGCTTCAGGAAAACAAAAGCAGTACAACTTCCCAGACAGCTTGCCTTCAGTATAATAATTTTTTTCTTTTTTGTTCTTACACCTTACTCAGCTGTCTTGGTTGTATCTCTTCATATTATAACTAAGTAAAAATAGGTAAGTGTGTATACAAATACTCCAGTGGTTTAATGAATGCTCTTGGTATTGTTATTTGTGTTGTTTCCACAAGTAATTTATTGACTACCCAATGACTATTCATTTTGTTTTAATTTTATGAATGATTATTTTATGTACTAATTATTGGGTACAATACAATAATTTGATATATGTATACAATGTGTAATGATAGAATCAGGGTAGTTAGAATTTCCATTTAGTTAAAGATTTTAAAAATATCTTTGACTAACATAATAATTGTACATATAATGAGATACAAAATGATATTTCAATACCTATAGATAATGGAAACTGATTAAATCCAGTTACTTAATATTTCTATCTCCTACCTTTCATTATTACTTGTGTTTAATATCTTCAAGCTCCTCTCTTCTAGTTCTTCATAAAATATGTAACAGGTTACTGTGAATTATGGTCACCCAACATGCTATGGAACCCTAGAACTTATTGCTTCCATCTGTGTTATTTAACCTCTTTCTATTCTCCTTCTACCTCTTCCTTTCCAGCCTCTAATAATTACATTCAGATCAACTTTTCTGAAGTATCTACATTTGAAAGAGAACATGCAGTGTTTGTCTTTTGATGTCTGACTTATTTCACTTAACATAAATTTGCTGCAAATGTTTAGATATTTCTTCTTATAACAGAATCACATTTCATTATGGATACACATTTTCTGTTTCTGTCTATTGAGGGGCATTGAGTTCCATTCTATGCCTTGGCTATTGTGAATGCTATAGTGAGGGCATTCAAGTATTCCTTTGATAGCTAATATTGCTTCCTTTGGATTTATACCTAGAAATGAGATAGACAGATCACATGATAGATTTAATTTTAGTTTTTTGAACAACCTTTGTATGGTTCTTCTTAGTAGTTATGCTAGTTCACCTTCCCAACAATGTATAAGAATTCTCTCTTCTCCACATTCTCTCTAGCATTTACTATTTTTGTCTTTCATGTAATAGCCTTTTTAACTGGGGTGAGATGATAATCTCATTGTGATTTTGAGTTGCATTTTCCTGAGATTGATGATGTTGAGCCTTTCTTCATAAACATGTTGATTATTTGAATTTCTTTTTTTTGAGAAGTGTTTATTCATACCATTTGCCCATCTTAAAATTTGAATTATTTGCTTTTTTGTTGTTGTTTTTTTTGAGTTTCTTATATATTTTGGGTATTAATGCTTTATCGGATGACTTTTTCCCATTCTGGAGGTTGTCTCTTTCCTCTATTCATCGCTTCTTTTGTTGCACAGAAGTTTCTTAGATTGTCTGTTTGTTTTTGTTGCCCTTGTTGTTGAGGTCTTTTTTAAAAAAAATGATCACCTATACTGATGTGTTAAAGTGGTTCCCTTATGTTTTCTCTTAGTAGTTTCATAGTTTCAGATCTTTTATTTAGATCTTGGATCCCTTTTGTGTGAATTTTTTGTATCAGGTTAGAGGAATCAAATGTCAATTTTTCACATGAATATTCAATTTTCCCAGTGTCAGTTATTGAAGAAGCTGTCCTTTCTCCAATGAATGTTTTTGGTTCAATGGAACAAAATACAGTGCCCATGAATAACCCATGCATTTATGGCCAACTGATTCCCGGCAAGGGCAACTATAATTATTTCTTTAATGATCTTGATATGATCTCATCAGAGTTATACTGTGGAATCTCCAGCATGATAGCTTACCCCATCAATCAAGGGTCAAAAATCCATGACACAATTACCTGGCAAACTGCCAAGAATTATGAATTCTTTAAATGTATGCATAAAATCAAATGTGCAAGAATATGATTTAATCTTATATGACTTGGTTTGATTTTTAACTGGAACCTCAACCTTCAATGAGTCAGTGGGAAGAAGAAATTGCACACAAATTAAAACTCAACCTCAGTTCCCTGGAGTTTCTTTCTTCTTCACCCATCCTTGTCAGGCAGTGCCCAGGTGTGAGCCTCTGGGGTGAAAGGAAATGCATTCACTCTTTGGTTAGCATCTATCATTCCTGCTCCTCAGGTCCATTAGGCTTCTGCTTCCTGGGTTCCAACTTGGGGTAGAGAAATCTCTACTGTGTGACTCTCCTGAGGCAAGGTGCTCAAAATCTCTACTCCAATGCAGGAAAGGAAAAGAGAAAATGGGGAAGTTATTTTATTATTTTATTCAACCACATATACATGTGTGTGTCTCTATTCTGTAGTCTAATTTACATTGTACATATAAAGTATGCACATAATGTTTATGTCCACAACTAATTTTGCAGTGTTAGTTTCCAAATAATATATTTACTACTGAAATATATATATAATATATAATATATATGTGTATATTATACATATATGTGTGTATATATATGTGTGTGTATATATATATATATATATGGTATATATATATATAAAATGTGCTGGGTGCAGTGGCAAATGCCTATAATCCCAGTGGTTTGGGAGGGTGAGGCAGGAGGATTGCAAGTTTGAGACAAGCCTCAGCAACTAGTGAGAACCTGTTTCAAAATAAAAAATAAAAAGACTGGGGATATGACTCAGTGGTTAAATGCCCTTTGGTTCAATACCCAGCACCAAAGTAAATAAATTATATATGTGTGTGTGTGTGTGTGTGTGTGTGTGTGTATGTATAAATGAAATGAATCTCTTCAGATTGCATCTAGTGGCATGGTTTTCTATAAGCTATAAGTTATGTCTATTTTCAAAGGTCTAAATAATGCTCATTCATTTTTTACTGATTTCTGCAGATCTGAATGCTAAAGGAGCCATTCTCTATTCCTTTGAAATGTTCCGCCTCAAGTCCTGTGTGGATTTCAAGCCCTATGAAGGAGAGAGCTCATATATCATATTTCAACAATTTAGTGGTTAGTAGAGTGTGAAAATCATGTATCCTTTGGTCTATAAAAAGTGACACGTCTATTTTGAAGACTAAAAGAAGAAATTCCAAAGAAACTAAAAGCCACATCAAATCTTCCAATGTGAATTTTTAAATTTTATGATATTTTAATGTGCTAAACAGAGAATGAATTGTTTGGGTATGTCTGAATCCCAGAGAAATTTTTTTCTTTTCCTAGTTTTAGGTCATCTTTTAAGTTACAGTGCTTTTTTTTTTTTAAGTCATGTTTATTGAGGTATATACTATACCTTTCTAATGGTAATTTTCTAAATTATAGTACTCTTTTGACTGCATCTCTGAAAAGTTCTAAATATAAATTTTCTCTTCAGAGTTATGTATTTCTAAGAATAAATTAACGTTAAATCAAGAAAGGAGCTCTCCATCCTCAACGGTGTGTGTGTTGACCAACCGGGTCTTGATGTAGTTTAGAATCAAAGCCATCACCAAGGAGACACTCAATTTGTGTCTTCAAGTTACCTGAAACCATCTCCTTGCTGCGGTGCTCATTACTGCCTACCCTCATGGATTGTCTAGTCCTGGCCTTGGGTTTTTTGTTAAGAAAGTTGGCACATAATTTAACCTCTTAAGAAAAATGTGTATAAAACGTTAGCAGTAAACAAAACAGCAAAATACTGAAGATCAATTAGCAACAAGTTAAAAACCTAGCTCACCTGAAAAGTTATTTTCTTAGCTCATTCTTTTATTTAAAAAAATGCACACCTACTACACACCAAGAAGTGTGCTAATCTGTAGATACAACAAAGTATAAGGTGCAATCTTAGAGTTCAAGAGGTTTACAGTTGGCAGGTGGGGGTGGTGGGGACCCAAGAGTTTCAGTGCACATTGGGAAGTGCCAGGCAGAGTGGAAGGATGGAAGTGGGACCTCCAACAGTGTGGGGTGAAGTACTGGGATGGCTGAGGATCATGTCAGGGACGTGAAGGGAGAAGGACATAGAGGCAGAAGGCAGAGAAGGACCAATGGTGGGAAAAGAAAGAAGAGGAAGAGAAAGAAGGGGAAGGAAGAGGAGAAAGAAGAGAGCAAACAGAATCTGCCTTACTTGAAGGACTCATTAAGTTTGGTGTACCTGAAGGTTTGCATGTAAGAAGAAGGATGAGCCAAGGAGCAAGGAAGTTTTATTATTTGAGGTTTTATAATAGGTCATATAAATGGAGATAGCAATAGTATTTGGACAATTCTTCTTATGTAAGGGAAGACATTTAAGTATATCTCAGACCTTTCCAGAACCACATGGTTTAGAGGTTCTCTGTTTTTGACTACTTTATCTTGTCCCTTGGTAATTTCTGAACTTCAAGAAACTGCCCAAAGTCTTTAATTATTTATTGCCAACTTCAGGGGAAAATTAGTTTTCTTAACACTTTTATTTCCATTCTTTACTACTCTTGCATCACTTTTTTTTCCCCATAGAGTGAAACTTTTTTAAAAAAATTAAAGTTAGTGTGATCATTTTCCAAAAGTTCTTCTCTCAGTTAAATTCTCTTGGCTTATTTCTAACTGTTGACCTGGTCTCCTGATGTGTCTAAGGGGTGGTTAGGTTTAAGAGACATTCTTTATAAAAGCTCAATAGTGGACTCTCATTGCTTATGACCAGAAGGGGCTCTTGATACATTTAAGTTGGCAGGGGGAGGAGGAGAGTGGCCCACAAACTCTTCAGTGGAAGTCAACTGGGCTCTTTCAGAATGACAAGGTCAAAGGGTCATGGTGTGGCAGAATGGCAGAATATATGGAATTTTTTTTCAACTTAGACCTTTCTGTTGGTTGGCATGGGGTATTAGTATAAAATATTGTTGGGGAGGATGAGAAAGAGAGAGAGAGAGAGATGATTAATGTTCCTACTGGTTTAATGATATTTTGCAGAGAAAAGTCTGGTTTGGAAATGAAATGCAAAGAGCAAGATGATCACAGTTATGTTTGTACAACTTGGTAATTTACTATAAATCATGAAATTGCACACTTAGAATTAGCGAAGTTTATCTTAAATCACTAGAAAATAAATAAGATCCATTCTGAGTAGAACTCAAATGAGTTTATATGTCACAATCTTGGGGAGAACAAAGGCAGACAATAGTCCTATTGCCAGAGAACTTGCAATCACAGGTAGCACTGAAAACGTTTAGCGATTTTCTCATTCTTCCCGGCATTGGATAAAGTATAAACCGTTGTTTCAAAGTTTAAAGCCAACAAGGAGATAATGTGTAGGAAGCTTTGAGTTTACTGATAGAGGGGGAAATTAGATTCATGAGAAAAGACAAAAAATAATTGGGAAAAATAAGAGAATTAGAGACTCTTCTAAGAGGAATTTAGGGAATCTTCCAGAAGTTCCTGAGGCCTGCAGTTTCCAAGGGAAGTTCTGGGCCCTCCCTGCCTGGTGGCCCCAGGAGTTGGTTAGGCAGCCTTCTGGTCCTGCCACATGCTGTAGTCCTGCCTGCAACAAAGGGGTGGGCTTCACTGACTAGATTTTTTAATGAGGTTCTATTTATAATCATGAAATTTATACCTGCTTATTATAGAGAATTTGGAAATGTATTAAAGTATAAAAGGAAATTTAAATCAACCACAACCACTACTCAGAAACAACTTAATATTCTGGTCTGAAGGTAATAATGTTATTTTTGGAGTTCCCTTGTGACTTGATGAAGGTGAGAAAGAATACTGACTTTTACTTCTTTCCACCTGTATGCATTATTAGGATTAATTTGCCTCTAAGTGTGTACCAGGAATTTTCATTTTAACACTTGATCTTAGTCAAAGGCTGAGAAATGATGAAATCATTGCTTCTAAAGCTTCAAAATAGTTCCTACAGGAAAAGTATCTTTGAGTGATTAGCATATGAGACTTCCATAGATGATTTATCTATACATAATACTTGCACATATTGGTGGGGTACAGGGTCATGCTTCAGTACATGAATTGGAAAACAGGTACAAAAGTTGTGGTTACACAGCAGAAATTAATTCTGGTGTTCCATTCACAGAAGGGTGATTACAGTTAACTGTATTGTACTGAATATTTCCAAACAACTGGAAGAGAGCATGATAAAAGTTCTCACTACAAAGAAATGTTATTTTTAAAACATCAGAACTAACTTTCTTCTAATTCATGTTCTGGAATCCTGTGAATTATAGCCACTTAAGAATTCCCTAGGAAAATTATTTCCTTTTCTCCTCTATAGATGCTGGTCTTCAGTCGGTGACCAACATGTGGGACAGAACCTGTCCATTGGCCAAGGCTGTGACTATAAGGCCATCATTGAACATGAGATCCTGCATGCTTTGGGATTTTACCATGAGCAGTCCAGGACTGATCGGGATGATTATGTGAATATCTGGTGGGATGAAATTATTCCAGGTGTGTATGACCCTAATGAAGTTGGATGGAGTTTGCTATTGTCTTTACAGCTTACAAGGAACATTCCTGGGATAACTAGGGAAATTCTGTGTGAACAGGAACTTCAACCTCCATGGTGGGAACACAGACCTTGGAGAGGTGGTGACTCCTTGGGCTCTCCTTGGGTTGTGGAGATGTGATCATAACTGTTCCTGAAAAAAGGTCTCAGGGGATGGTGTGCATTGGCTAACTCTATGAGTGTTAAAAAAGTGACCAGAAGTTTTCACTTTGTATCAATGTTTTTCTTAACATGCTATCTAGAACTCTACTTTCCTTCTTTTTTTCCCATTTTTAAAATCGGTGCCTTAAAGCTGTATGTAATTGTGGGATTTGTTCTTACATATTTGTTCATGTACACAATATAACAATAGAATATGGTCAGTATCACTTCCTAGCATTTCTTCTTTCCTTCCCCTCCTTCCACCCTCTGGTCCCTTTACTCTACTGATCTTTCCAGTTTCATGAGAGAGCCCCCTCCCACTTTTATTTTCCTTTTTCCTCTCTAGTTTCCACACAAGAAGGAAAACATATGACTCTCATCTTCTGAGTTTGGCTTATTGCACTTAACATAATGGTCTCAAGTTCCATCCATTTTCCTGCAAATGATAATTTCATTTTTTCTTTATGTCTGAATAAAATTTCATGTGCATACATACCACATTTTTTAACAGATTCATTCAATCATGGACACCTAGGCTGGTTCCATAGATTGGATATTGTGAGTTGTGCTGTCATAAACATGGATATGCATGTATGACTATACAATGATGACTTTAATTCTTCAGGATAAATATCAAGGGAGGGGTGTAGTCTTTTGAGGAATCTCCATAGTGAAATAAATTAGGCTCCTGAGGATATTAGGGTTACTTTTTCTGTATGTGATGTCTGTGGCTCTGGAAGGCCCAGTGAATGTGAGTTCACTACAGGATGACCCTAGGACACACACCAGAATATTTTTGTGTTTTATTAAATCAATGTTTTGGCTGATATTTATACCTCCAATTGTGTTCATTATGGCTCATTATCTGAATTCTGTTTAATCAAAATTTAATGGTCTTTTCTTCCTCTTTCCTATGCATTTCTCCTTTTCTGTGCCCTCCTGCACTGCCCAAAAGATAATAGTTTTATTTTACATACTATGCACTTACATTATTTTAACTATTTCAATCTTCCTTAGTTGTTTAGAACTCCTCGACTACTACTTTCCTTGTTTGAGACAATTAAGTAGGATTCACTAAAATGTTGTTTATGGAACAGTTTCTGAATGTGCTTTAAAAAAAGTAATGCTGCAAGATACTTAGATTTAAAAGTAGGAAATAGTTCAGGGAATGGAAAAGCATTATTTTTGGCAGGCAATAATTAATGAAACTTGAATATATCAGAAGTGCCTTAACTATTATCACACATGGCTTTTGTAAGCAAATAATTACCTTGTGTAGATGTGTTTAATTTAGATCCCAATTTCATATGTGGTAGGGCACCTATAATTTTAGTTTTAGAGGTGTAGAAGAAGTGGTCAAGCTTTAAAATTAAATATGAATCCAATAAAGATTTCTGGCAGAGCCAGATCGATTTGGAGTAAGGTGGGGGATGGGTGGCTAATCATATCAAAATCATGTATGAGGTTTCTCAACCCATGTCCTCCCAGTCCCTCCTATATTGATAATTCCATGAATGTGGAGTGGTGGGAAAGGGAGGAGAACAGTGTAATCTGTACACACCTAGAAGGTCACCAGGACTGAACAACAGGCATATTCCAAACCATCCTACCACCTGCCCTCTGAGCTGGAGGTCACATAGTATTCTTTGCCTTCCAGTCTAATCTAGAAAAGTCTTGTGGTGTATTCAGCCAGAGATGAAATCACAGATGAGACTTAATGTATTCGTCTCCCAGTGGTAATTATAACTGGGTGTGCTGGGTGTGTAAAGGGGAAAGAAGAATGAAGGCAAGGGCCAATGACTAAATCCTGATTGTGCGAATCAGGGTACTTTTAGACTTTGTCTACCTTTGCCTGTACTCCTGCATTTCTTACCTTCCTGTACCTATTCTTGGCTTTGCTGAAAATTCCATGAGAGAACAGAAAACATTCTTATTTCTAAGTCTTGAAGAAGACACTGTTTAATGTTTTTAAGATGGTTTTAGGGCCCATAATCAGGCTCGTGTCATTTGCAGATTTGCTTAGCTCTGCTTAAATATGGGTTGCTCAATATCTGTTTGCTTATCTCCTATCTATGTTTTCATCGGGTTCAATTTCATATATCTAAATTGCCTGCAATCACTGTGAACTGTTCTCAAATGAGACATCAAATTCCATAAGATTATAAATGAACATGGCAGTATTATTTCTCAGGGTAATTTATGACCTTTATTGCATCTCATCACTGGGTGCTGCAATCTTATTATTTAGGAGGAGACTTAACTGGTATTGCAGTTTCTGTCCCCAAGTCCATCTGTATTTCTTGAGTCAGAATTGTTGGTTCCCTTCTGCTAAGGAAAAATCTCAACTTCTGAGGTCAAGCACGGGTTGGTAAACTCTAGCCCATGGGTCACTTGTTTTTATAAATAGTTTTATGAAAGCACTGCTATGCCCATTGGTTTACATATTATTGATGACTGCTTTTGTGCCTCAGTGGCAGAGTTTGAGTAGGAGAGACAGAAAATATGGCTTGCAAAGCCCAAAATATTTCCTGCATGTCTCTTTACAGAAAAAACTTGCTGGAAAAAAAAAAAAAAAAAAAAAGCTTGCTGAGTGACCTTTTGTTTACAGGATCCCTCTGTCTTCAATACTTTTAGTTAGTTGTGTTTCTTGAAGGTTGAACTGTGTCCTGTGCGCTGTCAGGGGCCACTGCCTTTCTGGTACAGCTCCCAGTAGGTTGGAGGCACAACAAAAATGTGTTGAATAAATTTTAAAGTATTTTTCAAACCATTTATTCATAAATATTCTGATAAGAATTTTTAAATAATAAAGAATAAGATAATCTTTCATTTGATAATTTTATGGAAAATTAATAAAAACAATCCAGCAAGTGGAAAGTGTCTTCCTTTGGGTGCCAACCAGAGTCACTAGGAGATCCCAGACTGAAGTCATGATCCTTACCACCACCTGATGCTCTTTACAGTCCTATCACCTCAAATGACCTCCTGGTACCAAGGGTTCCGGAAGGAGTTATCTTTCCTCTTTCCCAGCTGAGTTATTTATTTTTTTTTTAGTACTATACCACCTTTAAAATGCTGTGATTCCTCTCAAATAATTTCCCACCAAATCCCTGCAAGTTGGGAGGATAAAACATCAGTTCTGATTTTGCAGTAAAAGTGAGGTCTTGCTCAAAGGGGTTCTTAAGCTTCTGCAAAAGCATTTGGAAGGTCCCTCTAGCACCTGCTGGAGCACCGCCTGTTTGCACCAGGCTTCTCCAGGCCCCCATGTACCTACCTCTGTGTGATCTTTGCAGGGTGTTTCCTTCTGTAATTGTTCAGAGCAATTGGATAAGGAGCTACAGAAGGGGAAGAGCATGAGGACAGGAAGTTATGGTGGAGTTATGAGCATTCTCATTTGGTTTTCCTATCACTCCCCAAGATGAAAATTAAAAATCTGTGAACCACCTTCCTATGACTGCAGCTGGAGCAGTAATTCCTGATGACTTGTCAATTGAAGAACATCTCACCAGTATTTAGTTCAGCTTTTCACTTTTAGTTCAGTATCTCCTTCATGCTACTCTCAGAAAAATGTTTGCTTTTCCAATTCTTTTGAAGTTTTTAAAAAATATTTTTTTAGTTGTAAATGGACACAATATCTTTATTCATTTATTTTTGTGTGGTGCTGAGGATTGAACCCAGTGCCTCACACATGCAAGGCAAACGCTCCCCCACAGAGCTATAGCCCTGGCCCTGCCTTTCCAATTTTGAGGAAAAAAATTTCTTCTATTTTATTTTTCACTCCTCAAGGTTATTTCTGGGCCCAAGGGAGTAAATCTTGATCCACAGGAAGCCCATTTCTTGCCAGCTACTTGCCTTTCCTTCTGGCCCCACAGATTTTTTTTCCTAACCCATGAGGAGCTGACCCCGATATAGTAATATGCAGACTTGGTAGCTGAGGTACTTAGCTATTATGAAAATGTGTCTTGAACAAAATCAATCTTGAACATTTTCCTGAATTCAAAAAAATTCTTTCCTTCCTGCCATTTGGAATATTTGCCTCAGATTATCTGTTTTTCCTTTTCTTTCTGAGACACACACACACACACACACACACACACACACATTTATAATGCAACTGTGCATCAAATATATACACATATTTAGTAAGTTATAGGTATTTATATTTATATATTCTAACATGAGTATTCTATGGTTGTTTCAATAATTTTATACATATTATTATTTAACATTTTAATGTCATATTAATTAGTATTAATAAGTGTATTAACTTATACATCATATTAATTATAAAATATGAATATAAATCAAAACCAAAGATTATTTCCCTTTTGTGTTTACGAGTATCTAGTCAAACAGGAAAGGTTGGAGGAAATATTGTGACTGGGCAGAACCTGTGGATTCTCTTTCTCACAGGTTACCAGCACAACTTTAACACCTACGATGACAGCTTCATCACAGACCTCAATACACCCTACGATTATGAGTCCGTAATGCATTATGCACCTTTCTCATTTAATAAGAATGAAAGTATCCCTACCATCACGGCCAAGATTCCCGAGTTTAACTCCATCATTGGGCAACGCCTGGATTTAAGTGCCATCGATTTAGAGAGACTGAACCGAATGTACAACTGCAGTGAGTACCCCTGGGTCTGAGGACTGGGAATGCTAGCCTCTGCAGACATTCCTTTGGCCTTAGTTTGCTTTCCTCTTTTAGAAGGTTCTAGATAGGGAACAGGGATAAACTATATAATTTACGGGGCTTCATCTCTTGACTAGAAAAATTTATAACATCTACTTCATAGGAAAATGAGGTAATTGAATTAAGAAAATCAGTTTGCAGTTGTGTTTTGTAAAGTAAAAGTATTAGACAAATGTAAGGAGTTGTTATCATTTAACTTCTTTAACTTCCTTTCGAAGGATGTTTAATTATGTAAAGGTCAAGAGAGACAGTGGACTTAAAAGTATTTTGTATCCTGCGAGATTCTTTACCCATGCTATTTTTAAAGTACTCTAATCTCCTGGGATGGGTGTTTTCTAGGATGACCCCTCTAGTCTTCATAGGCATGATCTTTAATTCTGTTTAAAAAAAAATGTTTATGAAGGATCTACTAAGTGCAAAGTCCAGGGTTATAAGTAACTTGTTCTTGAGCTGAAGGAGTTCACAGTTGGCATTTACATAGCAGAGAATGATTATAGGTCTTTTCATTGGAGATAGGTAGTTCTATGTCTATGTTGACAAGATCTAAATGACAACAATGGAATTTCCATGAGAAAAAGTAAAAAAAAAAAGGTCCTCATCGGTCCTCATCTGATTGTTTGAATAGTGAGGTTCTGATACTTTAGTTATTTGGAATGAGATGCCTTAGGTGTTTAACCAGGTGACAAAAATGTCATTTGCAGCCGCAACTCACACCCTTTTGGACCACTGTGCTTTTGAGATGACAAACATTTGTGGGATGATTCAGAGCACTCGAGATGATGCTGACTGGGTCCACGAGGATGGCACTCAGAATGGACACTTGGACCACACCTTGGTGGGACAATGCACAGGTTGGTGAAGGTGGAAAGGAAATACCTGGATTGAGGTGGTTTAATTAGGTAATGATAGCCAGCATGTTTTACCTCAATTAGAATGTTGGTTTTCAAACCTGAAAAATCTCAACAAAGAATATTTCTCATATCTTAATTACTAATGCAATAAAAAGAATCCAGGCATGTTGGGGTTGTAGCTCATAGCTCAGTGACAGAGTGCTTGCCTATCATGCACAAAGCCCTGGATCCATCAAAAAATCTTAAAAAATAAAAAGTATCCATGCTCTGGAGATGCAAAAAAAAAAAAGATGAATTTTAGCAATGATGAAACCGATATGAATATAAGGTTTATAAGATGTGACCTTGTAATTAAGGGTAATGTCCCCAGAGCAGTGTACACCAATAAAAATATAACATTAGCCAACATATGTGATGTAAAATTTTCTAATAGTCACATAAAAAGTAAAAGGAAACAGGTGAAATTATTTTAATATTTTATTTAAGCCAGTGCATCCAAAAGATTAACATTTAAACAAGTAACCAGTATAAAAATTATTGAGATACTTTGCTTTTTTAATATAAAGTGTCTGAAATATGACATATTTTACACTTACAGAACATCTCAGCCTGGACCATCCACAATTCAAGCTCTCAGTAGCCACATGTGTTTGGTGGCCACCATATTGCATAGCACAGTTTCAGGTGGTTCCTAGGTATGGTTATTGTAGCAAAACAACCATAAAGTCAGACACACCTGGGTTTGAAATCTGGCTCTACCACTTACTAATTGTGACCACAAGAAGTTATTGTAGGGTGTTTTTTAATTTTTTTAAAAAAGTCTTTGAATTTGTATAACTCTGAACATTAAGATCTTAATACTTCACAGAGGAGAGTGAAAGAAGACAATCCATATAGAGTACCCAGCTACAGACCAGCAGCTTCACTTTTTTTTTTTTTTATTCACTTTTCCGTTTCTATTTTAGCATCTTTTTATTATGTGCCTGTCATGGTAATCATCTCAACCCCTGAAGCAGGTGGAGTTACAGATTATAATGAACTTTTCAAAGACCGGACTTGGATGCACCATTCTATAGGTCCTCTGGTCACTGCCAAATCACTGAGTCCAACCTGTTTGAGAGTTGGTTACATGTTTTTCAGAAGGGACCTAGCTTGTGTCCCAGATGCCAGGTCACCAGAGAGTATGTCCAGGTCAAAGACACTGCCACTCTTCCTCTGGCCTTGGCAGAGGCCGAAAGTCTCTGCACCACAGAATCTTTTCATACCTACCATCCCAACTGTCCAATGGGTGATCCAAGTCTGATGCTTTCTCCAAGTTGCCAACATAGCCTTTCTACCCTTCTCTTTGGGATCACTGTTAGGCTAATACACAAATTCTAGCTAGACAGAGACATGATTTTTTTTTTTTTTTTTGAGAAGAATCTATTGGAAGAATGTTCTACTACTCAAGTAGGAAAGGAAAGGAGCACACCCCAGAAGAAATGTATAGAAAAACCTTATCAGGGTAACTTGACCATCCATCATGCTTCCTCTTGGGTGGCATTTAAGGGGCTAAAGAGCACTTTCACTAGATGCATTGACTTGAAGAACCCGAAGGATTCCTTGAGATAGAACCTACCTCGTATTTGCAACCCAGAGAAAAGAAAGAGCATCTGGTTAGTGACACAGCTGGGGCACACATTCAGACCTCCTGAGCCCCAGGTTTGAGTTATTGACTTTCACTTCATACTCCCTAGTCCACGGGCAGGAATTTCTGAGTAAGGATGGCCTGGAAACCTTCTTAGCTCTGCGAGCTCTACTTTTCTTTAACTTGAGCATTCAGTATTTTATGATGCAGAGGAATCAGAACAAAGTTCAAGTATTGATAAGAACATGCCAGAAAATACAATTTTCTTGGGTGTAATATTAAAGCCCTTAAGTTGGGAGTTTCGTTTTGTTTTGTTTTTGTGGTTCTGGGATAGAACCCAAGGCCGTCTGCATACTAGGCTAGCACTGTACCATGGAGTCACAAACTCAGCCCCCATGAAGTTATTTTTAAGCCTTTTAGAAAGCTAATTTAAGCCACCAGTGCTTGCTGCCAATACAAAAAGTACATGCTGTCTGTGTGAGGCAGGATAAGGCAGGGAAAATTGCCAGAGGGCCCAGGACTATCTATATGGTCACTTGATTTTTATCTTGTGAAATGTTTTGATTGGAGTACTCCTGTAATAAGGAGTTGAGTGCAGAAATGCAGTTTAGAGCACCTCTTTATATGCAAGAAGTTTTCATTGTGCTAGATTTTGAAAACTGTGCTGTTTTTTCGAAACATTTGTTTAGCCACTTGTTCACTTTTAGGGGAAAGAGTTTTGAGGCATCTGGGTTAGGCAAACTCCAGCTCAGGCACTAATATGGATCCTTTCACCTTCTTTTCCAGTATTCTTCCACAGCTTTCCTTTAACTGCAGGTGAAATCCTCCTTTAGTCCTTATTATGTCTTGGATGCACTGTTCTATTGAATAGTAAAAATGCTTCTACACCCAGTAATATACCCAGTTATGAGGGTAGAAGCAGGGGAAATTGAACCCTTCTCATTTTGAAAACTTAAAATTCAGATGCTAAACCTGTAGTTTCTTATACAATTAGGAGGCCAACCCTTTTCCTTAGAGTGAATCTCTAGTTTAAATAGTGATGTCAATGAGGAAAATAGAACAGGTTTCATAGATAACACATCCTATCAAACTTTGGTTGAAGCCTGTGTTTCTTTAAGTCAGAGGTGGTATACACTTTAAAACCTTTGGAACAAAGGTAATCAAAAGAGAAAGAACAAGAGAAAAGGGATATCATAAAAATAGAAGAGAGATCAGGAGGGTAGAAGAAAGGGATGGGGGCAGGAGATATGGACGGAAAGGTCAGAGAAAGAGGGAATGAGACCAAATTATTCTATGTGCATGTATGAATATGTCACAATGAATCCCATTCTTTTACATAACTGTAATGCAACAATAAAATAAAAGAGACACTGTGCAGAACTGTGGCTTTAAAGATGGGTTCGGTGGTACACACCTATAACCCCAGCAACTTGGGAGACTGAATCAGAAGAATCACAAGTTTGAGGCCAGCCTCAGCAACTTAATGAGGCCCACAGCAACTTAGCAAGATCCTGTCACAAAGCAAAAAATAAAAAGGGCTGGGGATGTGGCTCAGTGGTTAAGCACCCCTGGGTTCAATCCCTGATTAAAAAAAAAAAAAAAATATATATATATATATATATATAAAAGCTTCCAACTGTGGCTTTAGCCAGAGACTGTGTACATTGAATACAGAGAATACTGACAAATGACCTTCTTTTTATTTTCCCAGAAGAGTTCTAGCCTTTTTGTTCCCTGTCTCACTTTGCCTGGGTGGACGGTACCCTGGGTATGGGAAGCCAGAGATGGAATGTTGGGCTGCTCTCTCCACAGGCGCCGGCTTCTTCATGTACTTCGACACCAGCTCAGGGGAAACAGAAGAGGCAGCCCTGCTGGAGTCTCGAATTTTTTACCCAAAGAGGAAGCAGCAGTGCCTTCAGTTTTTTTATAAAATGACAGGAAGCCCTTCAGATAGACTGGTGGTCTGGGTCAGAAGGGACGACAGCACTGGCAATGTGCGCAAGCTGGTCAAGATGGAGACCTTCAAAGGTACCTGGAGGCATTCCCACGAGGACCAGCTTGGCTTAAAACCTGGGACTGCACTCCTCTTTCTTCCTCTTCCCTTCCCTTCTCACCCCTTCTAGTCTTTCTCCCTCCCTTCTCCCTTTCCCCCTTTCCTCCTTTTCCTCTTCTAAGAGCTTACCATGTTGTCTGGCAAGTTTCACCCAACTAATGTGGTTACCACAACATTGTTGAACCATGCTGTTTAAAAGGCATATGTACATTGAGTTTTCACTAGTGCTTTGGAGAAAGTCAGGGCCATGAGAGAGAAAATAGAAGATTCAGAGGTGGAGATGGGAAGGTAAGTGGCATGCAGGAATTGATGTGACTGGACAGAGAGTAGTTCAGTAATTGACCATGAATAACTTCGCAACTGTTCTGGGAAAAACAAATGATAACATTATTTCATATACTGAAGTAACTTGAAATCTACTTGTGAAGTTGGTGGAAACATAAGCCATGTATGTTAATTTCACTATAATCATTTGCATGTTTGACGTGTTACTTTGTGTATTTCTATAAGAGGGTCAGTTTAAGGAAAACCTTAAACTGCTAAGGTGGGCAATAGGATCATCTGGCCATAAATTAAGACACAGGCTTCTAAAGCTAAATACTTACATTCTTTTGTGGTGGCAATGATTCATTCATAAATAGAGAGACAAGCTTTCCTGTTCTGTTTTCCCATTCAACAAAGAATTTCTCAATTAAGATGAACTGGAGAAAGGAAATCTTATTTGCATACTTTGGAAGAGGCTGCTCCTCTTGAAGGGAGGAAGACTCCTTAGAAGTCATTCAGAAGAAGGTGCCCAAATCACTGCTAATCAAGCCACTGTGTACTATCTGGGAACCTTACAGAAAATGGTTTTGAGGGGTTCACTTTTCTGGATGAAATTTATGATAGCAGGTGTAAATGGAAGGATGATAACTAGATGGCCTTTAAGAGCTGAGAATGTGTCTTTACCAAATGACTTTACCAATGACTTTACCAAAGTCTAAATACTTAATATGAAAATAAGCTAGAATCTTAATATCAATGGGAATTAATATCACTTTTATCTAAAGCTGAATCAACCATTCTATGCGTCACAAGTTCTCTGGAAGCATGATATAAATTGATTTTTAAAGCAGTCCATTCCGAAACTGATTTGTCAATCAAACTTTTCTAAAATGTTATTTGAATATTGCTTGGTGTTTGTAGGGTTTTCAAAGTAAGATAGTTACAATTGTCTTTGAATACCTTTTAACTTTTGTGAGATATATTTTTTCACCAAAATTCTTACATGTAAAATGTGTCTATATGTATATCTATGTATAAAACATATATATTATAATCCACAAAACTTACAAACATGCAAAAAGCTTGTACACAAATATGTGTATGTGTGAAAGTGCACACACACACACACACACACACACACACACTCACTCACTCAGGGGAACCCTTATAATAGATGACAGTTCTGAACTAACAAGGATGAAATTTCCCTGGAGTAATCCTAGTATTCCAACCCTGACTGATTCAGGAGAGCCCTGTGGAAGCACTTAGCTAAAACTTGAATGATTTCATTGATGAGAGTCCCTGACCAGATGGCATAGCCTTTCGGGACTTCCTCTCAGTACCACAGTCCCATGTTTCAACCTCATTCTAACAACACCTATTAAGAAAAAGCAAGGCAGTTACTCATTAACCAGAAAGGAATTTTTATTCTCTTGTCAAAATTCCCAGGATCTACAACCCTGCTGGGTAAATCCTGTGTCTTTGTACCTAATCTGGACTTTCTGTCATCCATTACCTTTCCACATGCCTTCCACCTGGCTGCAGTGCTGTCCCCAGGAGATGGCAGTTAGGTTTATTTGTGTTACCCATGTGATCTGTGCACCTTCTCCACCCTTGTCCTACATATCTGTGCCACCTAACCACATGGCTCCATCCCAGAAATAGAACACTTTTAGACCTGTCCCTGTAGTTGTCCTTAGGATGACTTGAGAAAAAAGGGAAATAAGAGTAATCTTCAACTTTGGAAGAAGTATGACTCTATAAGCAGATGTTTGGTTAGAAGACACAGGAAAAGGAACAAAGATATATGAAAGGCCCTTTCCTCAGCTTCATTGCAGATTAAATTTCTGTGGCACTCACCTATCTGAGCTCATTTTAGCCAGCAAGATTCCAAGTTATGATGTAGCTTTTTCTTTTTGTCTGTAAACCCATTGTTAGGGTCTACCCTAGGCAAAATATCAAAGTCAAGGCATACTTTGGGAAATTCTGAGTTACTCTAACCTGGCAGTTTCCTTTCCCTGGTATCATCAGACTCCTCTATGTCTTCTTATGTTGTTTGGCCCAGAATCCCACATTCTAGAACTATCCCCTCACCCTCTTAGGCTCAGTACATAATTAAAAATTACCACTTCTGGTTCAGTTCAGCAAAAAAGCAGGTAGACTTAATCATCCCTAGAATGTGGGCATCTGGATAATGGTGACTCTTTGGATGGTCTAGATCCCCCTCAGGTACCATGAAGAAGAGAAAAAAACTAGACTTTCAGATTTTGGCAACAAGTCAAATGTTGGGTCTTATGGAATTACCATTATTTGACTTTGAAAACGTCTGTTTCATGGTACAGCCCAATACTTGGACATTTTAATGCTACCACTAGGTCGTGGGGTTCAGTTACAACTCAGGAAGAAATACAGAACCTGTAAAATTACATGGTGCATGTTTTAGTCAGCTTTTTCGTTGCTGCCACCAAAACACCTGACAATAACAATTTAGAGGAGGAAAAATTTATTTGGCGGTGCAAGGTTTCAGAGGTCTCAGTCCATAAATGTCTGACTCCATTCCTTGGGGCTAGGATGAGGCAGGACATCATAGCAGAAGAATATGGCAGAGGGAAGCAGCTCAGGATATGGCAAGGCAAGGCGGAAGAAGAGGGAGAACTTCTCTCAACAAGGACAAAATATGTACCCCAAAAGCACGGACCCAGGGACCCAGCACCTCCAGCCACACCTCACCTGCTTACAGTTACCACTTAGTTAATCCCCATCTGGGATTAAGGCACTGGTTAGGTTAAGGCTATTGTAACCCAATCATTTCACCTCTAAATCTTCTTGCATTGTCTCACACATGAGTTTTTGGAGGATACCTCACATCTAAATCATAACAGTGGAAAACAAATTCATGAGTAAGTTTTGAAGATGATTTTAAGATAGATCATAGATGTCCGTTTCTTAAGTTATTTTCCCTTACTAGAAAGTTACTTAATGAGTCTGTAATGATACCATTTCATAGGGCTGCCGTGAGGAGATTGAATGAGATGTCAGGTGCCTGTCACAGTGCAAGACTCCTAGTGAGCACCCACTAAATGTCAGTCACAATCATCACCAACCTATTCTCTGTCCTCAGGAGATTCTGACCATAATTGGAAAATTGCTCACGTGACACTGAAAGAGGAAAAGAAATTTCGCTATCTCTTCCAGGGCACAAAGGGTGACCCTCAGAACTCAAATGGGGGCATTTACCTGGACGACATCACTCTCACGGAAACTCCCTGCCCCACCGGGGTTTGGACAGTACGGAATATCTCCCAGGTCCTTCAGAACACAATTAAAGGGGACAAACTTCAGAGCCCTCGATTCTACAATTCAGAGGGATATGGTTTTGGGGTGACCTTATATCCCCACAGCAGAATAACCTCCAGTAGCTCTGACTACTTGGGAATTGCTTTCCACCTGTGCAGTGGGGAAAATGATGCCATCTTGGAATGGCCAGTGATTAACAGACAGGCAATAATGACAATCCTCGACCAGGAAACGGATGTTAGAAGAAGGATGTCCGTAAGCCTGATGTTCACCACCTCTGAGTCCCATACGTCTTCAGGTAGGTGGTTTGAACATAAATAGGGACTGCCCCTCAGCCTGGAAGGGCCAAGAAATGATTCTCATTTGTATAAGAAAGAACAACATTTCTTCTCACGTTTTTTCCCCCTTGAGCATGTCAATAACAGAGTCACATTGAATAATTATGTGAAAACTTTCAATGCCATCTTCTCCTCCTTCTCTTTCCTAAATTCACTCACCAGGCATCTACTGAGGGCCTACCATGTGGCAAACTCTGTACTGGGTACTTTGATTACAAGTGGTCAGGTGGTCCCTGCCTCACTGAGCTGTCTAATGGAGAAGGCAGATACTGCTAATCGTTTATCAAATACTCAGAATTCTCTAGACTCTGGGCTGAGCTAATGTACTGACTCCTAAATTAATACTGAATGTTAGTATGTCCATGAAATAAACCCACATCAGTAAAAGAATGGGGAAACTATTTTTTCAAATGAAGAACCTTAAGCCTTAGAACGAAGCAGCTGTAGCCATCTCTCCCTCTTCATTAAGGAAGTCTCTCAGTAGTGGACAATTGACCTTTCAGAGCTGTGCTTCTCTGCCTGACTCACCTCCAGATTCTGAATTTTAGTTCTCCTGGAAAAAATAAATAACCTGCTTTGTTCCACATATTTTTCCCTGATGAATAAAATTCCATATGCTCATGAAAGACAGATTGTAAAGTGAAAGATGAAAGGCAATGTGATCTTATGTTACTTATCATTTTGCAGCAATAAATGACTCTGTAATCTGGGACAGGCCATCTCTGGTGGGCGACTACGATAAGGACTGTGATTGCTTTAGAACCCTTGACTGGGGCTGGAGTCGCTCCATCTCCCACCAAATGCTGACAAGGAGGAGTTTCCTTAAAAACGATGACCTCATAATTTTTGTGGACTTTGAAGGTACGTGTGCTGCTCTTCTTCCGTCAATCATCCTTGCTCTTGTGTGCTCCCCTGCTTTGACACTGATTTTGAAGCATTTCATGGAAGGTGGAACTCTTCTTTAAGGATGAGGTCAAAATTTTTTAAAAAGCTATTTTACAAGATCAACCCAGGTTACTCAATGGGTTAAGGATTCATGTCTTCCTTTTATCTTATTTCCAAATATATTTTAAATTTACCCATAAAATTGTACATATTTCTGGGGGTACTGCATGCTGTTTTAATACATTGTGTGATGAGCACAATAAGCACGTCCTCACACATTTGTATTTCTTTGTGGTGAAAAACTACACTTTAAACTGTCTTTGGGAGAACCCCAAATTTCAATTTCTTGTTGATTTATCAACTATGACAGTTCACTGATTTCCATTTGGTTATGCTTCTTTTTATAAGTTCAATAAATGAAAATGTGAAAAGATGACCTTAAAATAAAAATAGTTGGCCTCATGAGTCATCAGCTGGATTCGAAGCCACTTATCCACGTCCCTAAGGGTGATGTTCACGAGGGATAGAAGAGGCCCAGAGAACTTTCTCCACAGTGAACTGTGAATTAAAGTCACTGGTTAATTCTGGGTCTTCCTCACCTGTCTATTTCCTGAAGATCTCACCCACCTGAACCAGACGGAAGTTCCCATCAAAGAGGAAAGGTTGATCCCTCGAGGCCTCATCCTTCAAGGCCAGGAGCAGCAGATTTCAGGAGAAGGTTCCAGAGAAGCCATGTTAGAGGAAACCCTACCTGACAGCCGGGGCCAGAAGCTGCTGGGACGACAAAAGCGGTCAGTGGAGAACACAGGCCCCATGGAGGACCACAACTGGCCACAGTACTTCAGAGACCCTTGTGACCCGAACCCTTGCCAAAATGAAGGAATCTGTGTGAACGTGAAGGGCATGGCGAGCTGCAGGTAGGCGTGGTGGCCAGGAGGCAGTGGCGGCCGGCAGGCCTGCACCCACTGCTGCTCATTGTTGGCAGGTTAGAGCGATGACTGTGTGAGAGGGACAACCAGACGTGGTTTCCTTGACTCCAGAAGGATGTGGCCTGGATTGGTGGACTCCCATCAGCAGGGCAAAGAAGTCCCCAGGTCCTCTGTGTCTTAAGTGTCATTCTTTTCCCACCTGAGAGGCACTGTCATGTTGTCAACAACATCCGGGGTGTTAATGGAATCTCTAACTCCTCCATAGTTCTCACGAATGACCCAGGGGTCTTAGGCTAGGGACTTCCTACTCCCTGACCTGCTCCAGTGCAGACTGCAGAGAAGATTTGTTATTATTTACTATTTTTATTATTATTATTTCTATAGTCTATCAGTTCTGTGGTACTATTATTATGTTTTTAATAACAGGAATGAGAATATCTGATTTGCTTTTACTGCTTGCCATGTGTCACCGGCTCTCCTGAGCATTACCCCTGCATGATCTAAATTGATCCTCACTGCCACCTGTGACCTGTGACATAGGTCCTCGTTCAGTGCTTGGGGAAGTTGTAGCTCAGGAAGATTATATAATTTGTCTAAAGTGACTCAGATGGTAAATGCTAGACCTGGAACTTACACGAAGATCTGTCTGCACAATTTGCTGTATTTAATAGTTCTTTTTATAATGTTCATTTGTATAAGAAACCTAAGAAGTGTTTCAGAAAAGGAGGTGTGTGATGACAAACATCAGCTGCATTGACAGAACTACGAAGTGGATAGGAGTCATTCAGATCGTCTTGAAACATCTGCATTTCCTCTGAGTTCTTTTCTAGCTCCACTTTGTTTCTTCTTTTTTAATTTTTATTTTGAAATAATTTCAGACTTCCTGATGCACTGCAAAAAATACTATGAAGTTCCCCTGTGCCCTTCAAAAGACTTGCCCTAATGTTGACATCTTACATAACCATGGAATGACAAAACTAAGAAATAAACATAGGTATAAAATTACTACCTAGACACTGGACTTTACTCAGATTTCCCAGCTTTTTTCCACCAATGTCCTTTTTCTACATCAGGATCCAATTCAGAACCCCACATTATGTGGTTCTTTTTATTATTATTTTTTTAATTTTATGTATCCTTAGTCTTCTTAGTCTAGGATAATCCTTAGTCTTTTATTATCTTTCATTCCCTTGACACTATTGAAGCATACCAGTGGGTTATTTTGTAATTTTTCCTTATTTTGGTTTACCCCATGCTTTCCTGTGATTAGACTGAGATTGTTTTGGGCAAGAGAGGATAGAAAGTGAAACACCCTTATGTCGTCACTGGTGACGTCAACCTTCATCACCTGGCCAAGGGGGCGTTCCCCTGGCATTCCTGTTTGAGAGCTGTGGGTCCTCCCTCTGCAATGAGTATGCAATGTTGGGAGAGACACTCTGAGGTCATGCAAACACCCTGCTTTTCCTCAGATCCTTGCCCACAAATTTCAGCATCCCCTTGGGGATCCTGCCCACAGCAATCACCACTGTGGTCTCCTAATGATTCCTGTTTCCCCCACTTCCTCCATGGTCACTAATTAGAATTTTTCTATTAAGAATCGCCATCCTCTCCCCATTCATTTATTAATGCAGCCCTTTGGTTGTAATACTAAGGAATCATAAATATTTTACTCCATGGGTGATATTTCAGTAATGCCATTATTTATTTTATTGCTTATATGGCTCCAGCTTTGCTCTCTGGGAGCTCTTCCAGAATGACTACTGTGTTCTTTCAACACCACCCATAATTTCATGAATACAATGTTACTTCCTGGCACAAGAGGATGTTCCAGTTTCATCTTTTATTCTCCCTACACCAGCTATAGAATCCATCACTTTTCCAAGGAGCCCTTCATTTCCTGTTTCTGTTTTTATTTTTTGTATCAGGAATTGAACCCAGTGGTGCTTAACCACTGAGCCACATCCCCAGCCCCTTTTATATTTTATTTAGAGATAGGGTCTCACTCAGTTGCTTAGGGCCTCACTAAGTTACTGAGGTTGGCTTTTTTTTTTTTTTTTTTTTTTTTAATCACAAGGTCCTTCATTTTTTTTTTATATTTATTTATTTTTTTAATTGTATACAAATGGGATACATGTTGTTTCTCTATTTGTACATAGAGTCAAGGCATACCATTTGTGTAATCATACGTTTACATAGGGCAATGATGTTTATTTTTTTTCCCTTCCCCCCCACCCCTCCCACCCCTCTTTTCCCTCTATACAGTCCTTCTTTCCTTCATTCTTACCGCTCTCCTTATCCCTAACCCTAAACCTAACCCTAAACCTAATGCTTTTGAACTCATGATCCTCCTATCTCTGCCTCCCAAGCTGCTGGGATTAGAGGAGGGTGCCACTGCTCCTGGCCCTCTGTTTCCTTTTACTGTAGAATGCCCACCTTGCTTCTTGAGGGCTCCATAGCCATGGGTCTGTACTCTCTTCACCTCTTCACTTGATAGGTCCTTGGATGCCAGGTTCTACTAGATGACTGGACTCACGTGTCAACCTCCCATCAAAGTATATCCCACAAACCTTCAGCTTGGGATTGTGATTAAGGTCTTAATAAAAGAGAGGATATAATTAAACTGTATTAGGAGGGGACTGGGTTAGAAAAACAATTGAACTGATTTGCTATTACTGATTTTAAGTCAGTTGCCAGCCTAAAGATGAAGGCTTTAATGGTAAAACATCTTCAGGATTAATAAAAGGGGGTCTTGATTTCTGACTGTCTCATCCTGCTCTGTTGAGTAGCCTTTGCAGCAGAGATGTTGTTTGAAATGGAGGCTGGACCTGCCATGATAGAAGGGATGAAACACTGCCCTTGATGCCTTGCTTCTGAGATTAGTTGATCTTTATATCAAATAACATTTTACACACCTTGTCCCCGAAATAACAAGGTGTGGTTATTAGGTGCCATTCATGTATCAACCACCTTGACAGGTACAGTATCCTCATGATTTCATGTGAACTTCAGGGAAACCTTAAGAGATAAGTAGTAGGACAATAACCTTACAAATGATACTAGCTGGAAGTTTCAAAGTTCCAACCAGTGCAGTAAATCAAGTTATATCTGGGAAACCTCCCCCTGTAATTAATGTCAGAGCCAATGTCAGGCACCATGTTCTTGAATGTCCCAGAACTTCTCCTGAATTCTTGGTGGCCAGGAGTATTGGATCTGGGGCTATACCTCTCAGGATTAAGCTTCACATCTGTAACATATAGTAACCACGCCATCTTAAGCAAGTTACCTAACATTCCTGAAGTTAAATGAGGACAGTGAGAATGGACTGTAACAATCCCTGCCTCTTCCACTGCCCTGTGGGGTTCAGTTCAATGGTTTGCATTGGGCACTTGGAATGGGGCCAGGCACGTGTTACTGCTCCATGCTGGTTGCTGCTGTCACATCTGGGGTGGTGCTTGTTGCTAGGAGGCCCCTGAGGCCCAGGTAGTTGCCACACTTCCCTGTGTCCTGTTCTCCCAGGTGCATCTCTGGACACGCCTTCTTCTACACGGGGGAGCGATGTCAGGCCATGCAGGTGCACGGCAGCGCCCTGGGTCTGATGATTGGAGGTACCGGTGCTGTGATCGTCTTGACCTTTGCCATCATCTCCATCATGCTCCAAAGGCCAAGGCAGTGACCCACCTGCTGTCGCCAGCCATTCTGCAGGAGCCCCTTCCCTGCTCACAACGTCCTTCCCCTGCCAGTGCAGTTTGAGGCAGTTTTTATCTGCCTTACTTTGAAGGGGCCTCTGAGAACCAAGACCTCTCACCTCATGTGTGATCCTTGTCATTTTTCTGCCACCCACGTGGTTTTGTTACCCTGCTGCGTGCCTCTAATGTATCTAGTGTGTCCTGTGATGACATTCACCATGTTTAATTATAAGTCACTTGCTTAACTGACCATCTTTCCCATGCATTGTGAGCTCCAAGGGGGCAGAGGCATGGTGTCCTCACTGACCACACTAGCTCCAGAGCCCAGATGTGTGCCTGGCTGGTACACTGTGGGCACTCACCAAATGTCAAATGAATACACCAATAAATGAATGAGTAGCTGAAGTCGACTCTCTCATTTCTTTGATTGACTTTCTCATTTCAGATCAGATGTATGTGATGAAATCCACATGTATGTATTAGAAGAAAATACTCATTTTTCATCAGGTATGATAGTATAATTACTCTTTTATTGTCTTGCTGAAGGATTTCTTAGTGGTAGAGCACTTGCCTGGCATGTACAAGGCCTGGGGTTCAATCCCCAGCACCACAGACAGACACACACCCAGGGCAGCTAGGCAACCCATCAACTTCCTTCTTTCTCTGACTCTAAAAAAAAAAGAATTTTAATGAATTCAGTAAATAAATAATATTTTCTATGTGTCCAGCTTTGTATGTATGTATGTGTATTGGGGAGCTGAAGCTGTCCAAAAACTCTTTTTCAGATATTTTTAAAAATTGAAAGTATATTTTACATGCTTTTCATGTGTAAAGTTGTCACATCAACAAACTGAAGGTGTCAGGTAGGAGAGAACTTTAAGGAATTTTTAGATATACTTTTCATTGTTCCTGAGGAGATAAAATCTAGTTGGGACAAGAAAGTTCCCAGATAAATTCAGTAAAAAGGAAAGCTGAGTTTCTTAACCCCACTCAACAAACAACTGCCACTAGAAACTTAATAAAAGACTTCAAGGAGCCTGAGAGATCCTGATTGAGGTTACTAGGTTTCCTAAGCATGGATGTTATGGCAATTCTGTGGAGTTTTAAATGTACTGAAAACAAGTTTGAAAGATTTAGAAGAATCTCTTTAATGCTTAGGTAAGAAAAGAGTATGTAGCAATGACAAAAGAACCCCAAAGGCCATGACTCTCAAACTCCTGGTGCAACAGTCTCCCCTTCAGACTAGTTGAAATACGGATTTCAGGGCCCCCTTGAGTGTCTAGTTTGGTAGATCTGGGGTGGGGTCTAAGAATCTGCATTTCTAACAGGTTCCAGGAGCTGCTGTTGCTGTTGACCTGCCAATCACACCCTGAGAATCACTGCTCAAACAGGTGGAAAATGGGTCTAGAGGCCAGGTCCCAGTGCAGGCTTGGTTGACCACCCAACTAAGCTGTGCCATTTTAGTAAGAAATCACTCAAGCTCTTCTCCATCTTGGTTTACCATCTGTCAAATGGAAATAAGAAGTGACTACTTCTGCCACTTAACCTTACCACCCACAGGGTTGGAGAGTAATAAAATAAAAGCATCCCTGGTTAAGAATCACTGGTCTAGTTAGATCAGTCAATGGGATTGTCTAATAAGTGAGGGAGACCCCAGGACCAGACAGAGTTCTAGCCTAAGGTTTTACCCCCAAAGCAGGTTCACTATGCCTGTTAGAGTTTTATACTCATAGTTTTTTTGATAATTCTATTTCATCAATGCAAAGATTATTTCTAACACCCTTTGTACTAATAATGAAACTTCTGGTGTGATATGAGATAGCAAGATTTAAAGTTTTTTTTTTTTTAATTTTGATTCATTGTACACAAATGGAGTACAACTATTGTTTCTCTGTACATGAAGTAGAGTCATACCATTTGCGTATTCTTACATGTACATAATGTAATAATGTTTGTCTCATTCTATTATCTTTCCTTCCCCTGCCCCCTCCCCACCCCTCATTTCCATCTACACAATTCAGCCTTCTTCCATTCTTTCCTTACCTCCCCTGACCCCCGTTATGTATCATCAAGCACTTATCAGAGAAATCATTTGGCCTTTGGTTTTTTGGGATTGACTTATTTCACTTAGCATGATATTCTCCAACTCTACCCATTTACCTGCAAATGTCATGATTTTATTCTTTGTGGCTGAATAATATTCCATTGTATATTTATACCACAGTTTCTTTATTCATTCATCTATTAAAGGGCCTCTAGGTTGGTTCCACAATCTAGATGTTGTGAATTGAGCTGCTATAAACATTGATGTGACTGTGTCACTGTAGTGTGCTGATTTTAAGTCCTTTGAGTATAGGCCAAGGTGTGGGATAGCCAGATCAAATGGTGGTTCCATTCCAAGCTTTCTGAGGAATCTCCATACTGCTTTCCAGATTGGCTGCACCAATTCACAACCCCCAGCAACAATGTATGAGTGTATCTTTTTCCCCACATCCTTGCCAATACCTATTGTTGCTTGTGTTCTTGATGATGGCCATTCTAATTGGGGTGAGATGGAATATTAGGGTAGTTTTGATTTGCATTTCTCTTATTACTAGAGATGTTGAACATTTTTCATATATCTGTTGATTGCTTGTAGATCTTCTTCTGTGAAGTGTCGTCTCATTTCCTTAGCCCATTTATTGACGGGGTTATTTGTATTCTTGGTGTAAAGTTTTTTGAGTTCTTTATGGATTCTGGAAATTAGTGCTCTATCTGAAGTGCATGTGGTAAAGATTTTCTCCCACTCTGTAGGCTCTCTCTTCACATTGTTAATGTTTCCTTTGCTGAGAAAAAACATTTTAGTTTGAATCTACCCTGATTATTGATTCCCGCTTTTATTTCTGGTGCTTTGGGAGTCCTGTTAAGGAAGTCTGGTCCTAAGCCAATATAATGAAGATTTGTACCTACTTTTTCTTCTATTAGGTGCAGGGTTTCTGTTCTAATTCCTAAGTCCTTGAACCATTTTGAGTTGAGTTTTGTTCAGGGTGAGAGGTAGGGGTTTAGTTTTATTTTGCTGCATATGAATTTCCAGTTTTCCCAGCACCATTTGTTGAATAGATTATCTTTTCTCCACTGTATGTTTTTGGCACCTTTGTCTAGTATGAGATAACTGTATTTATGTGAATTTGTTTCTGTGTCCTCTATTCTGTACCAGTGGTCTACCTGCCTATCGATGCCAATACCATGCCATTTTTGTTACTTTTGCTTTGTAGAACAGCTAAAGATCTGGTATTGTGATACCACCTGCTTTACTCTTCCTGCTCATGATTGCTTTGGCTATTCTGGATCTCTTATTCTTCCAGAAGAATTTTATGATTTCTTTCTCTATTTCTATGAGGAATGTCATTGGAATTTTAATTGGAATTGCATTGAATTTCTATAGTGCTTTTGGTAGTATGACCATTTTGACAATATTAATTCTGCCTATCCAAGAACATGGGAGATCATTCCATCTTCTAAGGTTGTCTTTAAATTCTTTCGTTAGTGTTCTGTAGTTCTCATTGTAGAGGTCTTTCACCTCTTTTGTTAGATTGATTCCCAAGCATTTTTTTTTAGTCTATTGTAAACGGGGCAGTTTTTCTAATTTCTCTTTCAGAGGGTTCATCACTTATGAACAAAAAAGGAATTAGATTTATGAGTGTTGATTTTATATCCTGCTACATTACTGAATTCATTTATGAGTTCTAGAAGTTTTCTGGTGGAAATTTTCAGCTCCTCTAAATATAGAATCATGTCATCAGCAAATAGTGATAGTTTAAGTTCTTCTTTTCCTACTTGTATCCCTTTAATTTCTTCAGTCTGTCTGATTGATCTGGCTAGAGTTTCAAGGTTGATGTTGAATAGAAGTGGTAAAAGAGGGCATCCCTGCCTTGTTCCAGAGGAGTATTGAAATGAGTTCTTCTTTGATGGTTTTGTAGAACTCAGTTGAGAATCCATCTGGTCCTAGACTTTTCTAGGTTGGTAGGCTTTTGATGACTTCTTTTATTTCATTGTGTAAAATTGATCTATTTAAATTGTGTATGTCCTCCAGATTCAGTTTGGATGGATCATATGTCTCTAGAAACCTGTATATGTCTTTGAGATTTTCTATTTGTTGGAGGATAGATTTGAAAAGTAGTTTCTAATTATTTTTTGCATTTCAATAGTGTCTGTCATGATATTTCCTTTTTCATCATGAATTTTAGTAATTTGAATTTTTCTCTCCTTCTCTTCATTAATGTGGCTAAGGGTTTATCAATTTTGTTTATTTTTTCAAAGAACCAACTTTTTGTTTTGTCAATTTTTTGTATTGTTTCTTTTGTTTCAATTTCATTGATTTCGACTCTGCAGATTACGTACAGGGGGAAACCAATATGGGATATCAGCAGATTTCTCAGCCCAGACCTTAAAAGCAAGAAGGGCCTGGAAAAATATATTTCAAGCTCTGAAAGAAAATGGATGTCAACCAAGAATCTTATACCCAGCAAAATTTACCTTTAGATTTGATGACAAAATAAAATTCTTCCATGATAAACAAACACTAAAAGAATTTACAAATAAATAGAAAGCCTGTGCTACAGAACATTCTCAGCAAAATATTCCATGAGGAAGAAGTGAAAAACAACGATCCAAGTCAGGAAAGGGAGGAACTACCCTAAAAGAATAGCCAATTAAAGGAGAAACCAAGTCAAGTTAAAAACCAAAAATAAAGTATGGGTGACAAAGATTTTCTCCCACTCTGTAGGCTCTCTCTTCACATTGCTGATAGTTTCCCTTGCTGAGAGAAAGCTTTTTAGTTTGAATCTATCCCAGTTATTGATTCTTGCTTTTATTTCTTGGGCTATGGAAGTCCTGTTAAGGAAGTCTGATCCTAAGCCAACATGTTGAAAATTTGGACTTCCTTTTTCTTCTATAAGATGCAGGGTCTCTGGTCTGATTCCGAGGTCCTTGATCCATTTTGAGTTGAGTTTTGTGCAGGGTGAGAGATAGGGGTTTAGTTTCATTCTGTTGCATGTGGATTTCCAGTTTTCCCAGCACCATTTGTTGAAGAGGCTATCTTTTCTCCATTGCATAGCCATAAAGAATAATAAAATTATGGCATTTGCAGGCAAATGGATGAAACTGGAGAATATCATGCTAAATGAGATAAGCCAATCTCAAAAAACCAAAGGAAGAATGATCTCGCTGATAAGTGGATGATGACACATATGGGGGGGGGGCAAGAATGGAGGAAGGAGGGACTGTATAGAGGGAAAAGAGGGGTGGGAGGGGTGGGGGGTACGGAAAAAATAATGGAATGAATCAAGCACCATTACCCTATGTAAATGTATGATTACACAAATGGTATGCCTTTACTCCATGTACAGACAGAGAATCAACATGTATCCCATTTGTTTACAAAAAAAAAAAAAAAAAAGCCAAAATGACCAGGAATACAAGTCATATCTCAATAATAACCCTGAATGTTAATGACCTAAACTCAATCAAAAGACATATACAGGCAGATTGGATTAAAAAGAAAGACCCAACAATATGCTGCCTTCAAGAGACTCATCTTTTAGAAAAAGATGTCCACAGACTAAAGGAGAAAGGATGGGAAAAAACATACCACGCACACAAACTCGGTAAAAAAGTGGGGGTTTCCATTCTCATTTCAGATAAAGCGAACTTCAAGCCAAATTTAGTCAGAAGGGATAAAGAAGGACATTTCATACTGCTTCAGGGAAGCATAAATCAGCAAGACATAACAATCATAAATATTTATGCCCCAAACAATGACTCATCCATGTATATTAAACAAATCCTTCTCAATTCCAGGAACCAAATAGATCCACCCACAATAATACTAGGTGACTTTAACACACCTCTCTCACCATTGGAGAAAGATCTTCAATACAAAAACTGAACAAATAAACCACAGAACTCAATAACACAATCAATAATTTAGACTTAACAGACATGTATAGAATATTCCATCCATCAACGAGTGAATACACTTTCTTCTCAATAGCACATGGATCCTTCACTAAAATAGACCATATATTATACCACAAAGTTATTCTTAGCAAATACAAAAAGCTAGAGATACTACCTTGCATTCTATCAGATCATAATGGAATGAAATTAGAAATCAATGATAAAATTTAAAAAATGGAAACTACTCCAACACCTGGAGACTAAATAATACACTATTGAATGATGCATGAATAACAGAAAACATCAGGGAGGACATAAAAAAAATTTAGAGTTAAACAAGAACAACAATACAACATATGAAAATCTCTGGGATACTATAAAGGCAGTACTAAGAGGAAAATTCAATGCCCAGAGTGCATTCAATAAAAGAAGAAAAAGTCAACAATTAAATGATCTAATATTGCAGCTCAAAGCCCTAGAAAAAGAAGAACAGATCAACACCAATAGTAGAAGGTTTAAAGTTTTGCCACAGATGTTTCTCACTTTTGATTAGGAGCCTTCAAATGCTAACTAAGCATTGGAGTGCCTATTCCTCATAGGAGTCCTCAGTTCTTTTTAACCAGCTCTTGGGTGTGGACCACAGTTGCACTGTACACAAAGTAATATCCACCTTGACTCACTGACAAGCAAATTACCATCCCACATCTTTGTTCTTGAGTCTCTTCTTTCTGGTGAATTATATTATTCATCTTATGGCTTGACAGAGTCTCAGGCATGCTCAAGTCCAGTTTTCATACTTGAATAAATGGAAGAGATCCTAGAGAGAACAGTGTCTCGTAAAGGTCACAGAACCACTTAATAGCAGAATCTATTATTTTTGTTTGGCTGCAGAAAAGCCTAATAAGATTAGTGGTTTGGAGGGGTGCTATGAAATGTAGGATTATCTACCTCTAACAGTATGTTAAGATCTTTTTTGCTTGTTTTTCTTTATTCTGGATACTGTTTTATTTCCAATTAGTCACCTATTTGCATTTCTGTATGTTTATGAACATAGAGAAACAACTTTCCTGTGTTAGTTTTAACACATTCACAACGTATGTTCCACAAATGTCTAAGAAAAATGCACCGTCAAATAGATGTATCGTGTTTATCCTATGGTTATGAGTACTACTTGGCAAGTCACACACAAATCCAGTAGGTGTGGAATGGGAGATGGTGGGGCCAGACGCCGGTGACCTCTGATGAGCACTGATGTGAAAGACAGGAAAGATCTGACATGGGTAGGGCAGTCCACCAGGGTGAGAGAGGGAGGGAGGGGAAGAAGTGGAAAAGAGAGCGTACTAACAGTGAGAGAGAAGTGAAGACAAGACCCATCCCTTCCGCCTTTCGCAATGTTGCCCAAAGCTGGTCCTGGAACCCCAGGGTGAATTGAGACATGGCCTCATCTGGGTTGTGGCTTCCCTCAGGGCCTGGACAAATCTAGGACAATTTGACCCATGTGTGGCTCACCAACCCCATGGAAATCAGCAGTAACATTTTAAGATGTTTATCTAGTCAAGAGAATAAAAAGAGAATCTAAAAGAAGGATCAGAAGAAGGGTCTGTGGACACAGTGGGAGGCAGGGGAGAGAGATTATCGGCCCCAGGCAAAAATGGAGGCCAGCAGCTCTCCTCTCTCTTTTCTCAGGAGTAGAAACCCCAAATTGAGCTGGTCAAATATCTCTCCAGAATATAGTGTGTGTTCTCCTACCTTCCTTGCAAATAGGTGGAGCAGTGTGGCCATGTTGGGACAATGGAATGGAAGCAGACAAGAGTCTCGGTGTATACCACCTTAGTCCCTTCCTCTGTCCTAAGGGATGCGTGATGGCCAGAGTGGGAGCTGTCATCAGGGGCCATGACATGAGGTGACTCTGGGGAAAGCAGATAAGCAGATACACACACACACACACACACACACACACACACACACACACACAATCTCACACACACACACACACACACACATATATATGCACACACACAAATATATACACACGTGGTGTCTGAACTCAGGACTATATGCAGAGAAGATGTCATACAAGACTTGGGCTGCTTAGCTGCAGATATTTGCACTACAGAAGTAAACCTCTATTTTAAGTCACTGTTATTTTGAATCTTTATTAGTCACAGAGAACATAATCCTAACTGAGATGATGGTTTCCGCAGAGCTCACACATGACCCAGACTAAGCCAGTCACAATGCCCTGCATTGCCATAGGAACAGACATAAGGGGAAGCAAAGAGTTATTCTTCCTTATGCATCTCTGCCTATGGATCCATAGACCTCTGAGATTTCTTTCCTCACAGATCTGTCCTGGAATGAATTAAAGAGACAGAGGGAGGCAAAGCCACAAAAGAAAAAGCAGAACACTAAGCACACTGCTTGAGCCCCTGAATCCAGCTGTACCTGGAGATGCACCAATCTAGCCCAAGTTAGCATCTTCCCTAGTTATAGGAGCTAGTAAGTACAGATTTTTGCTTAAACTCATTTTAGATATGGTTTTGTTGCCTATAACCAAGGGAGCCTTCACTAACACTACTGCTACACACACAATGCGTCATCTGTGAAGACAGGAAAGAATGGAATTAGTGTAGGATTAAAAGAAATGGTGTAATATATATGCTCTCCAGAGCTGATGAGATGCAGATACGGGAAGCTAACCAGGCTCACTCCATTGTTCTGTGACTTATGCTCCCATTCTGGATTCATAATGGACATAATTTAAACTCAGCCCTTGGTAAAGTCATTCCTTAGGATGTCAGTCAACTTTGGGATTATTTTCAAAGACTCCTACCCAGGGATTAGTTGTGGAGATGGGAACAAAATCTATATTTTGATTCTGATTAGAGAATTTGTCTAAATTTAGGTTCTTTGTGTGTGTGTGTGTATTTTATTTATATATGTATAATTTTTAAATATACATACAGATTGATAAAAAGCAATTGTGGCCAAATTTATTCAGCAGTAACTTTATTCTGTGAGCTTTATAAGAATTTGCTAGTAATCTGTAAAGCTCGTACCATTATTATCCCTTTTAGTTTGTAGAAATTGAGTCACAAGAGAGTCACTTTGTCCCAGGTCACAAACGAAGAAGTGACGGACCCCTGATTGGGAAGCATAACTCTAGAGCCCATGCTCTTAACCACCCTAATATTCACTAAATCGGCTGTCAATCAATGCTGAAGAATAGCCACTGCATCTCCTTGTGCAAGGTGAAGCAAAGAATTCAAATGATTTAAGTTGCCAATCAGCTGCTGATTTAGTTTGCATCTCACAAGGAAAAATCACGACTTAGGCAAACTTATCGAGACAGATGTCTTAATTCTCCACTGTGTTTAAATGCGGCTTCAACATCACACTTCATTTCTGGGAAATCCTATTTTCCTCCTCTGTGACATCCAACACTCTGAGAATACTTGATAGATCTGTGACAAGAATAAAAATAATGTCACTGGTGATTGGAACCTCAGGAGGAGATCGTCTAAATGAAGGCTAAAAATTAAGATGGCACATAGAGTCAAGGTGATCATTTGGGGAGTCAATTAGGTGGCTAATTTGAGATCTATTTTTAATAAAGCAACACAGCAGGAATCCTCTGTTGTTTGTCAGAGACTAATAAAAGAAGCAGGTGGATTCTAAAGTTTGCCCAAAACCTGCACCTCCATGAAATTACAAATGAGTTTAAACTCAGAACAGTCGTAACTCCTCCACCTGTTCTGCCACCTTAGTCCTCCCTGTCTCATTTTGTGGTATGGAGACTCTTCCCTCTATGGAAGCCACTTTTGACAAAGTAACGGCATCAGGTTGTGTAGAAAGGTCTCATAGTGAGGTGGTGACACACGCATACTCCGTGTCACTTTCATTTCTTAGCTGTGTGACTCTGGGCAAGTTATTAACCTTTCTTTTTTTTTAACTTATTTTTATTTTAAACAAATGGGATACATCTTGTCTCTCTGTACATGAAGTAGAGGCATACCATTTGTGTAATCACACATTTACATAGGGTAATAGTTTTTGATGCATTCTGTTATTTTTTTCCTTCCCTCCACCCCTCCCACCCCTCTTTTCCCTCTAGATAGTCCCTCCTTCCTCCATTCTTGCCCCCTGCCCACCCCCCCCAGGCAAATGGATGAATTTGGAGAATATTATGCTAAGTTATTAACTTTTTTATGCTTAGGTTTTTTTTTTTCCATTTGAAATGGGTTGCTGTAGGGTTTAAAGGAGATTATATGTGTAAAAATCTTAAAACAGCACTGGGTACATAGTAAAATCTCAATAAATGTTTGCTAATATTTATTGTTGTGGATCATTTTTCTTTAGAGAAAAGATGCTGTGTATGACTTTTACCCAGAGGTATTTGCATATTAAGGTTTATTTCTTTTTGAAGTTTTGTTTTCTGTTAATGGAACCACAAGGCCCATGACATTCTCCCATGCTGGGAAGATATCTTCCTCATTACATAAGGCCAGGTTGGCTGGTGCCTCGGCTCCAAGGACCAGCCCTCTCGGCAACTGGCCATATTTACTTCTCTTGGGCCTCCTCAGATGGTGCTTTGGCAATGCATGCCCAGAGGCTGCACAAGAAACTTACCATCTGGCCTCAGCTGCAGGCTGGGCTGTCACACAGCCCTGGACAGCTGCAGATTCAACATGAATTGCCAGTGAAAAATCCTGTCCAACCACGGAACTCAATGGACAAATTAGAAAAGGGAATAGGATCATCCAAGTCAATGCTTTTGTTGCTGCACGATGGAAAAAATCTTAAGGTCCCATGAACCATGGAAGGCATCCACTTTGCTTCCTCAGACTCTTCTGGAAGCCCATCTGGTATGGCGGGACCAGAATTAGGACATTTCTAGGGATGCTTTTAATTTTTCTGATCATTTCATAAATTGGATACAGTGGGGAAGGAGGAAAAAGCATGAGGGAGATATTCCAGCTAGTATTTCTCAGAAATGTACACCAACTTGAAAATCCAGTGTGCACAACGAAACTATGTGACTGGAATGTCCCGTTTCCAAACCCCCATATTGCTTTCTGATTTCCTTTTCCTCTGCAAGAATCATACTGTAAAACTGTTAGGAGATGGGGAGTGAGAATGACTCTTTGAATTTTATCATCCAATAGGTCTTGACCATTCATCCTGTTCATATGATCCAAGTAATTTCACTGTATGTTGCCCACTGCATATAGCATCCTGCCCTCTGCCTCTCTGATGTTCTTTCTGAGCATGGACCACAGGGGAGGCGCCTCCTCTGTTGTCCACTAGGTGGCGACAAAGCCTCAGGAGAAGCAGGCCGGTTGTTGGGCAGCCAAGCGCTGGAGCCAGCTGTCACTCATTAGCCCAGCTGGAGAGTCCTGTCAAGACTACTTCAACTAAGATAGCTAGGAGTGAACTCCTGGGGCATGAGAAAATGTCCCCAGTTCCAGGAAAGAAATAAAAACAGCAAATGGATGTACAGTTTTCCTCCATTAATCAAAATCAAACACCTCTTCTCACAGCCAAGGTCAGGTTGGCAGGATGTAGGACAAAAGATGGTACTAATCAAACTCAATTCCAAAAGGGGCAGGGCCAAAAGTCAGTGTTGGATTTTGTTGTTCAATGCCATCAGCAGTGGACTGAAACAGCGATCTTCCCAAGACTTGCCCAATCAGTCTCTGTTGCCTTTCATGCTGAGAATAAGTCCCACCCGCTTTTTTCTGGGTTGTGTTTAGTCTTTAATGATTACCAGCATACTTCAGTTGGCTCTGCATTAAAGAGTAAAACCCCTGGGGTGTGAACAGGCTCACATAGTTCCTACTCCTGTTCCATTTGTGCAGAGAGACCTGTCATGGACACTCTTCCTTCTCAAAGTTTATAGGCAAAAGGGAAAGAATGGGTGGTCTATAAGCTCACTTAAAACTAGACAGGATGACTGTATCTCAATTATGGGACACCACAACCAAAATCTCCATGCTCACTCCCAACATCTAGAAATGGTATTTGGAAATTGAGAGCAGGTGTCTGGCACAGGATGGGCTTCCATCATTGTACCCATCTTTCCTCCTTCTTTCCTCTGTCCACTCCATATTCACTGGGAGTGGAAACCTTAGGAAACTTGGTTTGTCTCAAATGTGCTAGAGGATGTTCATCTATAGAAGATATGAAGGCTCTATTTTCAGCTGCCAAGAAAAACTCCCACAAAACCACGCATAAATGTTGGAATGGACATCTGTTTGTTTCCCAGATGATCAGTCAGGTTCTGCAAACTTTACTGCAAGTACCCTGTTTAAATCCTCTGTGAGGTGCTCGATCATCACATACTGGCTCTGAGTGCAGATGGTGTGAGAAAAGACATCAGCTCTGCCGGCCAGTGGAGTTCATCCCATGCCTGGAAAATTGACAGGATCATTTACTATTTGGGGAATGGGATTAAATTCTGGTTGATGTGGGGAAGCCTGAAAGAGCAACAGCAGCACACTACCAAAAAAGCAGCCCATTTATGCAAAGAAAACTTGAGATCTCATTCAATTTTTTATTATTAAAAGCAAAGAAAGGAAACAGCTGTTTGCTGGCATACCACTAAGACATGATTTAAAAATCTCAGTTCATAATTTTAGAAACCTATAACATCTGATCTTAAAGTCAACAACTTTGAAAAGGTGAGACGCTCTTTCTGTTGCCTTTCAGAGAACACATAAGAGAGGTATGTCCACTGTGAACTCCTTCTTTATTCTGGACTCTCAGGGAATGGGACTTTTATGGGCATGGGCCACTGGCTTTCTGTTCAGGATGCAGTGCTGCTGTTTGACATCATCCTCCCGTGCCACAAATGAAATGTGTTCCACGTACAGGCATCTCTAGGACCACACAATTCCCTTCTGTCTTCCTGTATGATTGTGACTTCTGCTCCACTTACCTGGAAGTTACTCCCCACACCTCCCACCTGTCCTTGCTGGCTACTCTAATTTTTCTCATCTTCGTGTCTGAAAACTGCCAAATCAGACCTCTCTGAAATTCTCCACACAAGAGGCTTCAACCTCCCTCAGTGTTTCTTCATTTCTGACCTTAACACCTTACATTCTGAAAACTCCATGGACATCTATTTATCTTTTTCCTGAAATAAGCAAGAGGAAATGGGGAGGAAGATGGCAAACATGTGACTCAGTAGAGAAAGGATGGATTGAGAACATTCCCAGACAGCATGACTGTAGTTTACATTAATTGTTCATTTGTGAATGCTTGGACTTCATAATCTCTAAAATATTAACTCAGATTTCTTTGCAAGAAACTGCCTTCACTTCTGTTTTGGTTTAGCTATTAGATGTTCCCCAAAAACTCACATGTGAGACAATGCAAGAAAGTTTAGAAGTGAAATGATTGGGTTCTAAGAGTCTGAACCTAATCAGTGCATGAATCCCCTACTAGGGATTAACTGGGTGGTAACTGTAGGCAGGTAGGGAGTGGCTGGAGGAGGTGGCTCCTTGCAGGTGTGCCTTTGGAACATATATTTTATCCCTGTTGGGTGGAGTCTCTGTCTCTGCTTTTTGCTGGCCATGTCCTGACCTGCTTTCTTCTGCCACATTATTCTGCCATGATGTTCTGCCTCACCTTAAGCCCCAAGGAATGAAGCCGGCTATCTATGAACTGAGACCTCTCAAACTGTGAGCCCCCAAATAAACTTTTCCTCCTTAAAATTGTTCTTGTCAGGACTTTTGGTTATAGCAACCAAAAAAGATGACTAAAACAACTTCATTCAAGAAAGTTTTTGGTCCTTGAATTTGACTGACACACTGAGAGATGTCAGGAATAGGAAAGCACTAGGTACAAGGTGAGGTGACCACGGGGCTCACTTGACACCCATATCAGCATCCATGTGCCTCCTCTGCTGCTAGTTGCCTGCTGTCCTTGCTGCTTGAGAATCAGCGACCTCAGGGCCAAGAAGGCTCTGGCTTTCATCAAATTTGCCAATCCATGGGCGGTCCTCTTCTACAGTTTTGAATTCTATTGCTTATTTTGGGATATTCGTAGGAAAGGCTAGGTTTGAACTATGTATATTGCAGTGGGCAGAATACCAGAAAGAGTTTCTTCTATACTTCATTCTCAGGACTTTTCTGGAACTTGGATCCAGTGCTGCGGTCAAAAGGGAGGTGCATGCTTGCCTGTGTGTGAACGCAAGTGTGTGCACCCGTGCATGTGTGGGCACATGTGTGCAGGGCTGGGTGTGTTGGGAACAAGGGAACGTGCCTCTGTTAACGACTGTAGGCAGAGGGCCAGATCTACACCTGAGGGAATTCCACGGAAAGTTCCTGTCATTATGGAGGTTCCCTTCATAAGATCAAGCACAATGACTCCCAAGGGAACTCTATCAAAGCCCATGGAAATTCAGTGTTTCTTGTTCCCTTGTTGTTTTTAACATGACGGCCACAGCCTCCTTCCAGGGCTGTGGTTCCCCTGTTGGCATGCTTAACCAGCTAGCATTTCACCCTAGCTCGCCTCTACTCTCTTGACATAACTCCAGGAACCAAACCAGTAGAGGCTGATCTTTCTTGATATATCTAATTCTAATTCAATGGATCCTCCACCTGAACCTTTGCCTCTGTCTTCTCAGTGCTGAGCTCTGCACCCAGGTTGATCATTGCCTGGAGAACATGTCCTGCATTTATAGCCTCATGACCATTTCCTTTAGGGAATTTAAAAACGACACAATTCAGTTGAGGCAGGGATGTGACAATTCTGGAGCAAACATGGGAGAGATGTCTATGGCATTTATGAACATGTAGAAATTGAGTTCACTGACTTTAACCATTGTTAGGACCCCGTTCTTGTACTCTGTGAATAAGAGAGAGGCAGAGGTAGAATTTAAAATTAAAAGAAAGAGAGATTTTCAAGGGTTAAAATGTTAATATAAAACTCTCAAGCCTCAGTTTAAAAGGGGAGAAGGTTGTTGACTCTCAGACTCTCTTGGTCCATCTTTCTAACAATAGGGCCCCATTCCTGTTCCCAGTCCTTATGAAGACCCCACTGAACACTGTCATGAGTAGCCCCATGTTCCTATTACATTTCCCTTTGGGATCAGGATTGGATGGATCTGCAATATTTGGGCTGCTATATCTACAGCCCATGTTGAACTCTAATATGGATACAGTTTAATAAATATTTGTATTTTGATGAAATGCACACACACAAACAACATACACACCAATAATTCATAAATGATCAAATCCTTGGGATAAGTTCTGCCATTTGCGCATCAAGGTAAAGTGTCATTTGAAGAGTCCTCTGTAAAATTTTTCTCTGGAAGCTTTCCAAGTGGTTGTAGTAAATGCAAACTGAACCATACAAAACTCTTAATGTATATTGGTCTGGGAACTGAAAGAAATACTGCACAGAGAGCTTTACAGCACACCAAGGGCCATCATAGGCTCAGTAAGAACAACAACTGTAATGTACAATGTCAGCAGATTGTCAAAATCTAGTCTATAATGCACAGAGAAGAAGTACCTGGTTAAAGCTGTTACATATAAGACAGTTGGAGTCCATTTTCAGTGCAATATGTCACATTTGCCAGTCGTTGGTATAAAAATATAATTTTCTTTTTGGTATTCAAAATGTGTGCTAAAATGAAACAGAAGGCTTTTTCAATAAACTGAAAACCTTCAGTGAGCAGTGGGATCTACTTGAATCTGAAGACCTGCAGTCATACTTCCTCTGCATGTTCATTCACTTAGGTTTGACCTTGACACACAAAGGAATCCACGCATGTCTACATTAGGAGAACCTCGGCGCCCTGGATGCATTGCTTATAAATATCATTATCCACTTGAAAGCATCCCAATGATGTAATTTCCTATTTTTCCACAGTCTTTCCCCCTCCTTCTTAACTAGGAAAATATCAGGAAGATAACCACACTCATCCCCCTCATCTTACTTTCAGTGTCCATTTTTGAGTTATTTTTTTTAACCTCTCAGGGTTGAAATATCTGAGTGATTATATTAGATCATTACCATGGAAACCTTGAAATGTGGTCCTTAATGTTGTTTTATTTTTTTATTTTTCCTTCTCCTTCCTTTTTTTCTTTTTCTTTCCCTTTCCTTCCTCTCTCCCTCCCTCCCTCCATTCCTTCCTTCCTTCCTACAATCTGCTTAAATATTTCCTAGGTACTAGCTTCCTACTTATTATTTTAATCAAAGCTTATCTTTGTAGTCAATAGCATAAAGTGAAATGTCTCTACAAAATTCTATTTTACAATATAGACAGAAAAGTCGGGCCTGGGGGATTTGAGTTTCACTTAAATACTATACACACTTGGCATCACCAGAGGGGTAGGGGTGGGGAGCAAAAATAAACATCACCATTCCTTTTATCTGTCTTTTTACAAAAGAAAGCCTCTTTTCTAGTGGAAAAGACTCTTCAGCATCTGTTCCCAGAAGCCTGCCAAGAGAACACTTCACCCATAGCTTTGAAAGGGTCTCTTGCTCAGATCACGTCCACCGGTTCCAAGAGGTCATGTGGGTTGGATTTTTCTGTTCTTAGTTGAGCAATGAATAAGCACTGGATGAGTTTTCCACGGAGGAGCTGGTTGTTTCTGGGGTGGAGACATTGTACGTTCCTGGAAAACAGAGTCGTGGCTCAGCCTCACAGATAAGCCTTCATGAACTCTGGGGTGTGAACATCTCCTAACGGACCCAGGGGAGCTCTAATCCAGGAGCTGGGTAAGCTCAGCCAAGCCCAGAAACCAACCCATGCCTGCCCTCCTCCTCCCTGGCCCGGAGTGCCAGTCAACACACGCAGAAATGCTGCCATTCTCAAGCATGCATGGCAGCCGACAAGCACTAACTACGTCACAACACACCAGCAGCCAGATTTCTATGAAGGAAAGGAAAGGGAGATCTCAATGTGGGCAGCCTCTCCACATGCCACCACATGCACACGCCTGGGGACATTTGCCTGAGGGAGCCTCCCTGGTCCCCTTGATTATGGTGACTTGGGGAAGCTTTTGGAAGGAACCAGGAGGCTGAGCCAAAGGTGGAGGTTTGTAAAAGGGGGGAAAAGGAGGGAAAGAGAATATTATAAGGGCAGAAAAAGCAGGATCCAGAAGAAACAGAAACCCGGGGTAACAACAAAAGTGCCCGAGAACCAGCGTCAGAAGGGCAGCACTGGAGCAGCCGCACAGACTCATGTGGGCAGACGGAGGGCACTGTGCACAAGGGAGCGTAAGGAGTATGTGTTGGGCAAGGGAAGGGTCAGAGTGTCCACCCTACCATCAGATTCGTGAACTGCAACTGTTAACAAGGTTTCCGTCTTTGCCTGGGGGGACCTTTGGGGCTGCTGACAACATAAACCAAAGTTACAGTGATTATGCACCCTCCAAATGGGACAAAGTGGAGACGTACTGATGACCCTGGGGAGAGCATCCAGTGGCAGGAATATCAAGCTCTCGTTCTCCAAGAACAGAGCCCACGCCCAGTGTTTATCTGACTGACTCAGAAACAAAGAATCCATTTTATTGGCCTTACATAATATATCACTTTCTGACTGGGTGGAATAATATAATAAAATTTTCATTTTAATGCAAATGGTCAACACATCCCAGTGACAGTGCTAGGAAAGCCCAAGGGTTCTGACACCCCCTGGAAACTTGATCATTTCATGACAGGTCAAATCAGTGCCTTTCAAAATGAAAAGTGAAGGTCTGTCAGTTTCATGAGTAATTCATCAAACTGAAGCAGAAATTACTAAGTTCTTTGTAGATTTAGCAATGATAGGCATATTCAAAATTTACTTTTATATGAGAGGGCTTGTTTTGGAATATTGAGAAACTTCTCAACTCTGCATTTTGGTGAGATCTATTCAGTTCAAAAAAGCTGGCAAGAATTTGGGTGCTTCTTTTCCTGTTGGGGACATTGGCATGGGTCATGGATTTCAATTTACCAGAATAGCTCAGAACATTGTCCCAAGTCTTATATACTATTTACTTCATACCTCCAAGATGGTAATTTTAACTGTGTTTCTAATAGAACTGCTAACTTAGATGGTCCCTCACAGGTATGCATGGTTTCGTAAATGTCAATGTATAAAACAAGCACATTCTATAAGAAGGGAGAAAAGGGGGAAACAAACCCATAGAGTGGTATCCTACAGTCAGATTTTCTAAACATAATCTTTGCTGTACCACAGCACAGAAACCAGGACTATCTACTCTGTATGACAAGAGCAACTTACAGGTCTCACTTTGTGCTGATGACTTGATGGACAGCCCTCCAAGACTGGTCAAGATTCTCCATGAGTTATTATTGGTTATTATTACTAAAGGGAGTTGCCCTCTGTACCAACCTCCTTGTGATTTGTGAAAATGTAAGCAAGTTGCTGCATTTGACCCCTGTCTCAAATGAGGTTATTTCAGGTAATGCCAAGAAGTAGGGGTGGAAAAATAGGGGTGTTGAGGCTCCCCAACAAGGCAAATTTGTTCTAGTCAACCAGGGAGCACCTAGAAGCCACTACATACCTGTTTTACCAAAAAGATTGTTAAATCTTCTTGATATTGGAGAACTCATAGAAAACACAGGTGTAGATGAGCCTATGGATGTTGACTAGAAGACAAGAAAAGAGACAATCAAAAAGCAAATTTATTAGACCAGGACTATTTGACCTCTTGGGGGATTGGTTTGCTGCCCCCCAGCGGTCACTTCCCTGCATTTCTAATTCCAACTCCTTGGGCCACATGGAGACAATGGAATTTTATCATCAGTATTAGAAAAATCAGATGATAAAAAAACAACTTTTGAATAATGTTTCTCCTCCATCCTTCCCTTCCTTCCTTCCTTCACTCCCTTCCTCCTTCTTTTCTTTCTTTTTTTCATTTGTTCTTTTTTTCTTTCTGTACTGGTGATCAAACCTAGGGCCTTCTGCCTACTAAACACACACTTTACCACCAAACCACACCCCACCTCAAGTATATGTTTTGTTGTTTGGTAGGATTTTTTTTATCTTCTGATAAGCGAAGGTAGTCAAATATATTCAAGGACAATTCTTATACTCCAAAATGCACTACAGAAAATTCTGTCCATCGTTATTCCTCAAATTATTTTCCCTAATGCCTTGAATTCCCCCAGAAAATGGCTTTGCATTGAAAGTTTGATTTTTAACCTTAAGTTTATATCATCTGTCATTTAAATGCTGACTTAAAGATGCAGAGAAGCATCTTTGTGGCAGCAGCATGGCTGTGTTCAAATAGGCAGAATGTGGTAAAATGCAAAAGCAATTGAATAACCTAAGTCAAAATTAGTTATGGAGGCAGAGGGGTTTGCATGTAGCGCCATCAACCAGAATCTCAAAGTAGAGATTCTGAACACTCCACTTCATCCTTACCGGTGGTGGAACAGGTGAGGATACAGAGTAGAAAGTCTCCAGGGAGAAGGCTTACCTTCGAGTGCTGGGAAGACCACCTTGACAATGAGAACTTGTTCAGCAAAGCTTCCTGTACCTGCATTGTTGAAAAGAAGCCCAGTAAATTCAACATGCCACCTGCACTTTAGACTTCTCTATGAGCCTAAAACTGTCATGGTTCCTACCTTCTGATCCCAGAGGCATCCAAAGAGTAAAATGAATAATCCCTGGGGAAAGAATTAAGAGAAGTACATTTCAATAGCATTCTATTGTCCTGTGAAACAGGAAGCAGTCTTAACCTGATGCTCTGCACTACCTACCTCTCTGTCCATCTGTGCTTGTGGAATGAATCTAGGACATGACGATGTTAAAAGGGATGTGGTCAGTGCACACTAAGGTGCCCCATTATTGTTATGTTTATTTCCCTATAACTGTGAACTAAATGTCCTGCTAGTTATGCTACTGAATACAGCCCTGTGTCTACATTATTTCTTACCTGCCCCTCCAGGCCGTGATGATAATCTGGGGCATGAGGAAAGAACATTATTTCCTTCCAATGGAGGGTATCTTTAAGGTCACTGGGTAAGAACCTTATGCCTCAGAACCACAGGCCCAGCAGCAGAAGTCAGGTTCCTATGGTTGTATCACAAGAATCCAGGAGCAACTTCTCAATTTCAGCTCTGACCACTTGCCCCTTGCCAGCTCTTTCGGGCTTGCCTTGGGCAGGTTTTTCCCTATTATTCCCTCCCCCTTATTGGGAGAAACAGAATTAATCCCTCCCTTCCCCTTATACCAACATCTTGCCTACACCTGTTGTAACTCTTCCAACAAACTGGCCTGTGTTGCAATTAGTTAATTGCTATAGGAGAGCCAAGATGTCTTTTCATTTTAATATAATCAAGCAGACCGTAGAGCATGCATAGGGCATTCATTGTCTCATTCTTCAACAAAAATTTCCAGAGAAATCATGTGGTACATAGCAATCACTTTCATCAAATGACTTTTGAGAACCTACGGTGGGCCAAGCTTTTTCTTAGGTATGAGGAATTTGGATGAACAAAAAAGGTGTTCTCATGAAGACAGAGCTCGCTAATGCTCCTGGAGACTAACTGGAGACATGACTTGCCGTAATTATTTTCACTTAAGAGATAATAGACTGCACCAAAGTAATCTTGGACAAATAGCAACATCCAGTTTATGGGATGTGGCTTCCTTCCTGCTTGCATTATCAGGGCATTTAGAAGAGATTCGCACATGCAACCAAGTTATGATGCAGGTGATAGGGGTATGGGGTTCCATGGAAGCAAAGGAAGGTGTCCTTTTCTATCTCAATGCATTCTTATCTTACTGCTGTTTAGGGCTAAGGTTTCCTCTGCATTAAAATCCTTCCCCATTCCTACTCCTGTTTATGTTTCTATCATTAGTTTGTCCCACAGGAATAGAAATTTCCTGAGAGTTCTGTACTGCTGCACTTACCTGGAAGGCATTGAGGAGGGTAAATATGATATGGAAGACAGCATTGCTCCCCTGGAACACAGTGGCTAGACCAAAACCCCAAGTGAGCCCTAAGAGTGGCGTGAGGACACCAATGCTCTTGCTGATCTGAAACAGGCTGCTTCTCTCCTGTTTGCTTGGCTTGTCTCCAATGGAAGGTCTCAGGATCTTGGTGATGACCACAACCGTGATGGTCACGTTCACCACCACAATGATCAGTGCTGGGATTACAAAGGCCAGCAGAGCCTTGGTGTCATCCCAGTTGAGCCAACAGGCATTCTTCCTTGTGTAGACTTCCTGTGGCTGGGTAGCCCCCACTGTGATGACTGAGATGACCAAGGGGCAGCCGTAGCCTAGAGAAAAGGCAATGGCCTTCTGAACGGACTTGCTGGCATCGTGCAGAATGAAAACCAGGCGATAGAAGAGCATGAGACCTAGTGTCAGCATCCAGAAGAAGACGCTGAGGTAGAAGAAGTGGATGAAGAAGGTGGCCGCCACACAGGCTGTCTCACTGAGTGGATAGTGATGGTCGTGGATGGCGGCGGCCACAATGAACCAGGTGTCGGCAATCAGAAGGGAGGTGGCGATGTTCACTATGCAGGTGTGGCGCATGTAGGAAGTCCGGTTCTTGGTCACTGATTTCCACACCACAGCTTCCACAACTAGACAGGCTGCTAAGCTTAAGATGGAAAATCCCAGCCCAATGTAAGAAATGATATCTAGTAGTATTTTCAGGAGAGAACCAGGGTCTGGGGAGTCGGGAGACATGAGGATGGAGAATGATGTCAAGTGGTCACAGGTACAGGACACGCTGTCCCCACTGACTTCTTTCACCTGACACCCACTGCTATCCCACCCGCCTGTGGAGTTGGCAAGACTGAAGTTCCAGAAGACACATTCCGGCCTCCCTCCTGAGCGGTGGTTGTTTTTAAAAGTCATGGAAATCCTGAACGGCTTGGTTATATTGTGGCTGAGAGTGGTTGTCATCACCAAGGTGTTTGCAAAGTTCTTTTTCTGAATATCCTGAGCCAGGATGGCATGGAGTGTTGGGAAAGCCACCGTGACAATAGATGAATCTGGCTGCAAGTGTCCCAGCTGGCACTCATCAATGGCCACGTTGCCCCAGAGGTCAGAGTCTACAAAAATAAAATCCTGTTGGTAGACATTCGTGTGGCCGGATTTTATCACCATGCTCTTCATCTGCACATTGGGGTGGGAGAGGAACGATGGGGTATTGTCTCCAGACTGTAACGCTTGGGAAAACCTTTCCACCGAATGTAGTAGCTGTGAGCTCCGGTTGGTCTGCTGCTGCTGTAACACCTTCCAGGTGCTCAGGATGGACTTGCCCAAGATGATGTTCACAGTAGACAGCACATCCTGTAAGGGGGTCAAGCCAACAAAATTATTTCAACCATGAAAGAGACAAAAATGACATCTCCCTGGAAACCGGTCGAGTGGGTACAGGTAAGAGGGAAAGAGAAGAAGAAAATGAGGCATTGCAGGCAGAGAGGATTGTGGCCTGCCTTCTGATGGCCGAGGTGAGGCCCTTCAGAGACTGCAGGACTTTGCCAACCCTTAGGAATAGTGACTGTGAGAGCCACCTTCCTACCACTTACTAAGGCCCATTCAGCAGACTGGCAAAAGTATTTATTGTTTGATTTGGTTTTCTATTAAGTCTGAAGCCCGTAAAGACATTTTGGTGGGTGGCATGACCCAGCAAGAGAAAGTGCCTGAAGACCCTCTCAAACCCTGAGCATCAAATGACCTCTGAGGGTGTCATCAAAAGTATCTTTGTTTTCTGTTAAAAAAAATTGATTCTCTCTCATAAACTTGGGCTTGTCATTTTTCATCTATTATCCCCTAAAAAAAAAGTAATTTCTGTTCCTATCTTTGCCTCATCTGTCCTTTGGAAGTATGAGCCTCTATGGTAGGTGGAATAGTGACCTCCAAAATACTATAATGTTAAATACTGTGAAGGGTTAAGGATTCTTTACTCTTATTTGGGCAAATTAGGGCAAATAATCTTCATGGGTATAATTAAGTAAGTATCCATTCTGCATTTCCTGAGTGGGCCTGACTCCAAAGCCAAGAGACATTAAGGAAGAAGATTGATGGAGAATGGGAGAAGGCCAGGTGAAGCAGACCTAGGCACGTGTGAGCCAAAGAAAACCTGGTGCCAACAGAGGAGGCAAGGGAGATTCTGCTCCAGAACCTTAGGGGAGCATGGCCCTGCAGATGCTTTGATCTCAAACTTCTAGCTTCCAGAACTGTGACAGAATACATTTCTGTCATTGTAAACTACCCAGTTTGTGGTAATTTGGTATAGTAACCCCAGAAAATATATATAGCCTCTTTGGACCTTGTTACCTAGTTCCTTGGCAGTTGGCCCCTTGTTGGATTTGGCCAAAAAGAGGCACTGGCAGGTGAAGGGAGGATGGGAGAAGAGAGGAGAAGAGATTTATTCTCCCATTCCCCCCATCCCCACTGCCTACTCAGCACATGTCTGGTATTAGCTATGGCTTTCTAGGACTGTAGGTCCTGCTAAGAGGTCTTGCCTCTAAGACTTTAGCTCTCCCTGGGCTCTGGTTGCCCTACTTTCTCTTCTTTCTCTGGGAATATAAATGTTTTACAAATGTTGCTGGTCTCTGGGTGCCTCACCACAGATTGATTGATTGATTGATCAGATGATTGAATTTACTTTGGCTTATTACTATATCTCTTCATTAAAGTCTCTTCATTTGAACCCTTGTGAGTGAACTCTCTTTCCTGTGTTTAAATTGTTTCAAAGTTCATGGTTAATACTAGACCTTTGAATCCCACCTTGTATATATTCTGAAAACCATTAATCCCTAATTTTCCTGGAAAGCAGATAAGAATTCATACTATTTGAATAAAGAAACTAGAGCAGAGATTCGTAAGTAATCTTTCCAAATGAATACTAGAAGCACTCTGGAGGAGCATGTCATGCAACTCTAATGTCCAAGTCATTGCTCTGGAAAAGACAGAGAAGAAGCTGCAATGGGAAGAAATTGCATTTCTTGAACAGAAGTCCTGAGAAGTAAGGAGGTTAAGACCCCAAAGTCCTGCAAGGTAGGCAATCTTACCTTCATCATCTCTGGATTCACTTGGGTTGGAACTGTTGAGAGCAAATCCAGGATGTTAATGATGGCTCCCAGGCTCCCTGGTGATGAGCTGATTTCCTGTTCCTCCTTGCCTGTGCTAGTAGAAAGAGCCTTCAGATATGTAGGGAGCTTTTCATCCTGAGAGGGACTCTTGATCAAAGCCTGGTTAAACAAAAGCCAAAACTTGTTAATTAGATCCTACTAATCCATTCGTGGCAAAATCTCCTAAAGCTGTAGTTTTTATTTTTTTTTTCTCCACACCCATAAGTATGTCCCATGAGATATACTTATTTTAGCGGTAACTTACCTCTTAAACTATCTGTGTGTGCTCTTCAGAATGGACTCAGACTTTATAAACAGAAAGTGAACATTAAAACACATGTCAAGCTGAGAACTAGTGAGAAGCAAAGGAAAGACAGACTTCATTGCTAGAAAACTAAAAGGGAATAAAATTGTCACTTGGATATCTTCATGGAAGAGCATTCCTCAACTTTTATTTTTCTCTGCATCACCTGCTCTGCTGACCTTTAGGTGACTGCCCGTTTCTCTTTTCCTGGAGCGGTTCTGTTTCTCTGTGTTTTCCCAGGGTACTTAGGAAGAATGCCCTCTTTCACTCTCAAGAAGTGTCCTGATTTGGGTGACAGATTATATCACCTATCTATAATGATCACTATTCAGATTTTTAACTCTCGAACTCCTGCTTACCTTTTCTAAGAAGACTTTGCTGAGTGTGCCTTCCTGAAATGCATAGTATTTTTAATTTCACCTGCCTTACACCTGTGACATCTTTCTGCTATCATCATGTGTTTTAATTCTAATACTTCTTCAATTAAATTATAAGATCCTTAACAACATGGGCTATGTGTTATATTTATTTCTATTCTTCCCATATCCCATAATGCCTAACACAGCACAATTTGTATAACTTGGCACGTAATTTCATAAATATGTGCTTAATGAATAAATCAGGTGAAGCATGATAGATCAGTGTGGCCCTTTTCCATCGAAAATGTACTGAGAATTTGGAGTTTTAGCTTTCTTTCTTTTTTTTTTAATTTTAGTTGTAGATGGATACAATACCTTTATTTTATTTATTTATTTTTATGTGGTGCTGAGGATTGAACCCAGTACCTCACACATGATAGGTGAGCACTCTACCACTGAGCCACAATCCCAGCCCTAAGTTCTATCTTTCTTGATTACAATAACTCATATCCCTCAGGCTTTTTCCATCAGGGCTCAACACAAATGCTAAGTTTGTCAAGCAGAACTTCTTGATTTATTTTACTGAAAATTATGGTGTAATTACTCAAATGCATTATATTCTCTATCAAATGAGAGGCCAAGTTCTAATTTGACTTTTCTATCTTGATAGCACCTATGTAACACTTTGCACATAGTAGATATTTCAATAACTTTGGTGCAAGACAAAAGGTGAGAAAAACAATAATTTGATAAAACTCAAATCAATATTTTTCTCTCTTTCTCCATTTTCCTTTCTCCAGAGGATATGAGCTGGTTGTCTAAAGATGTCACCATTCACTATAACCCACCAGTTACAGCTCAGGTATTTATTTGCTGTAGCTCATGAGTTTTTAGGAGTCTCTAACTTACAACAGACTAGGGATGAAAGCAACATTTATTTATTTTGAGAAGAAGCAAAGAATGTCTTCCTGCAACATAGCAGTAGCCTTTGTTCATGGCAAGAGAGGTGGTCCTTGGTCCTTTCAGCAGTACAGTTTACCTCTAAGGATTGAGGAAATTTCAGACCTACAAAAGCATAAATCCCAATTACTTTTTATTAAAAATTATTTTCATGTTATTTCTTTTTCTGAAAAGACTACAGCTATCAGATACCAAATCATTCAAATGAGATGAAATAGGGGATAGTACCATCATCCCTTGAAGGTATTGGACACAAGGTTCTGAGACATCATGGTTAAAGTTTCCAACTGGTCCTAGAACAGAACATGTACTTTTTTGCCTTCATATTTGAATTTAAACATCGTTTTGGGGGAGGTACCAGGGAATTCAACTCAGGGGCACTTGACCACTGAGCCACATCCCCAGCACTCTTTTGTATTTTATTTAGAGACAGGGTCTCACTGAATTGCTTAGCACCTTGCTTTTTTGTTGAAGCTGACTTTGAACTCAAGATCCTCCTGCCTCAGCTTCGCAAGCCCCTGAGATTAAAGGCATTTGCCACTGTGCTTGGCAGAATTTAAGCATTTTAAAGCACCTCTAGGGTTGTATCTTCTTTGGGAATAGACAAATGAAAATAGTTTTGGGAGCAACACAAAGCATCCCAAGGCTCATTTCCCTGAGAGCCGAGAAATCTGATGAGCCAGACAGGTGTCCCTCGCAAGAGCTCAGAGTCAAGGGTTTAAAGCTCACCTTGGCCAGCTGGAGCAGGCTATTTATTGGGGCAGAGATGCAGTCTTTTCTCTTCACCTTCCACCGGGAGCCTGCACAGATGTAAGTGATGGTCCCACCAATGGTACGATCAGGGCTGCTAGGAACATTGGAGAACTGGCATAGCTTCTGGATGACCTTTCCTGGCTGCCCCACGCCTATTGTGGGATCCCGGCATGTAATGTTCTTTTCTGCATTGGAAACACAGGAATAAAAGGGACAATTGAAAAACAAAAAGATAGTGGAAATAGGGTCTGATAGAATTGTGAGGTTTGAATTCACATCTCTCTTTACTTTCAGTGAATTTTTTCAGAGTTTACTCAGTTTCTTAATTTTGTTCCTGATTTTCCAAAGCCCCTTTCTGCTTCCCATACAAATCTGTCTTTCATAACCTGAACTTGATTTTCCTAATAGAACTGATTTCCTCTATGCCTCACCCACACCTCCAATTCTCAGGAAGCTTCTCTTTGCTGTGGGGAAATCTAAACCATGGAAAATGAGCACTTCTCCCAATGAGAGGTGTCCTGTTTACCAGGAAACTTAAGGATGTAATGCCTTAATTTAGATGTTCTCAATGGTGGTATGTTAGAATCACTTGGGGAGTTTTGGATATTGCCAGTGTTCAGACTCACTCCAGCCCAAATACAGCAGAATGCCTAGACTGAGATTCTAACCTCAGTAGTACTTTAAGTTTCCCTGGTGATCTCAGTGTGCAGCCAAGGTTGAGAAGCACCACTATAGTTTAAAAGTGTAAGAATAGTAGGAATTCCAGGCATCCATGACCTGAATATTCTAGGCAATGGGTTGAAACATTTGTTCCTTCTGGTTTCCCTTAAAGGTGACTCTATTTCACCTCTGCTCACAAGGAGACAAGAATGGGAAAATGACATTTGTTGAAGAATTTCTTAATTTCTAGGGAATCCTAACTCTGATGAGCAGAATCCTCTCCTCAAGATTTTTTGTTTAGTTAATGAATATTAAAATCTCACCCACTGTATAAAATCCTGAAATAAATGAATAATGATCTATCCCAGGAAAAAGAAATGGAAACAGATTTGGTGTGAAGAAAGAGCACAAAGATAAGTGGATAAAACACGTTGGTTGAGATGGTGAGAAGGGACTGTGCTTAGAGAGTCAGGTGACAGTGACTCAAAGAGATATGCAATGCTAATTTGCTTCCCTGTATTGGTGTCCAGGGTCCAGTGACCAACACATGTGAGAATGACCACAAATCATTCTCAAACAAGCTTAGTGATAGAGCCGTGCATCCTTTGTACAGCAGTCCTGCTACTGGGAATAGCTAGAGGAGATGCCCAGGATCATCACAGATCTCCTTGCCCCTCTGTTGACTGAGGGTGAACTTTCAGCATGGGCTATTATAGAAATGTCTCCAGAGATGACGGCTTTGTGTCTCAAAGATAATTTTGCAGGGGCATATTGACTCAGTGGTGACAAAGGATGGGAAAGACAGTTGCCTGTTCTTTACATTAATTCTTTTCATGTGGCTGTATCATACTCCCTCTGATGAAAACTCAAAGGAATCTCAAGTGCACATAGATTTTGCCCACTCTTATCTGCCTGGTGCCTCCCACGCTCAACTGAAGTATGATTTCATCTGTAAGGCTTTCCTGATCATTTCCTCCCCACCTACCAGTCACGGAGTTAAACCAGGTGGCCCTTGCAGCCACCCACAATAGTTCCAGCTTTTCACATACCCCAATGTATGTGGCATTTTCTACTGCATCAGTCTATCTTTCCTCTGGGCCTGAGGCCAGGAAACATGACTTATTCTTCTTCAAATCTGCCATGGTTAACCCACAGCATGCCATAGGGAAAGTGTTTGACATATATTTACTGAATGTACGAATGAGGAAGTGAAGGAATAAATAAGTCCCTGCTCTTGACTCTAACATTTAAAAACATGTGAAAGGCACTTACCAGGAACTAGAGAAACCTTCATAGCTGGGCTCCGGACTGAATTATTAGCAGCATTGGTAAAGTGACAAAATGCATTAACATTTTTTGGACACCAGGAAAATGAGTTTGCCATGAAATTGTGTTTGTAGCACACTTGTTTTCCATTAACTTCTTTTGCTAGAGATAGAGTGAGAGCATGAAGTCACAACGTGAGCACCCAAAGCATGCATATTATCAAGGTGATTCAATGTAAATAAACCTGTCAAATATTTCTCCAGAATGTGTCACATCCATTTTAAATGCATTTTCACTTATTTCCATAAAGATAATCTCTGGTTCCTAGAAGCCAGTCTGCATTTGCATATGTACCAACCAGAAGTTCACTTCTGCCATTCATGATTCCAAATCTGTGCCCATATGTTTCTGATGGTCAGAATGCATGCTGCTTTAGCACTCCTGTAATCCCTCCACTACCTACATCATGCTCTGTGTGTTTATCCTATCCTCTCTTTACCAGGTAGGATTTTAATCAGTTCTTTGTGGATCTTTCTTTTTTACAAACCCATATGCTCTTATAGAGAAGATCATTGATCTTAGTTATCTTTTCATCTCCCAGTGCTTAGCTCAGTATCTAGCACATAAAAAGCACTGAATATATGCATGTTGACCACAGAATGTTGAAAACATTCTCATGTTTCAATATCCAGGTTTATTCCAAATGCTCCTACATGCAGTTTTTTAAAAACAATCCAATCTTTTTAAAGGCTTTCCCAAATTTATGTTTTTGTTCAGTCTGTATTACTTATTTTGTATATTTAATGTTATATACATTCCCTTTTATGAGCCTGGCCTTTCTAGATATCAAAATAGGAGACTAAATTACATAGTTTTCTTCTCATTGATTGTTACTGCATCTTGCTTTGAGCAAATTCCCAAGAATAATTATTTAAAGAATGAATGAGCTTTCAAAACCCTCAGGAAGGGTCTGCATTTTGAGATTTGAGGTTGTAAACTCATGTGTGGTTGATCTTAATCTCTGGGAATCCTGAAGAATCCATATTGAGGATACATTCTACCAGGGAGAGTTTACGTTATTGTTCTTATTTTTGTTGTTATTGCCTGATGGCTTAAGGTGCAAACCAATGGGTCAATTTAAGTTATTTACACTTCATCTTAGTGATCCTGAACCACAAACATTATAAATTCAAAGCCCAAAGTTGGGTGAGGACAAGACAGTTATAATTCTCAGGGGAAACTTGTTGCCCACCTAGAAATGAGGCCCAATTCTTAACTCAGACAGATGGCTTTTGCATTTCTGGCCTATTCTGTTACTAAGCATGTCACCCTTTGAAGGTCCTGGCATTGTGCTGGTGGGATGGGGAGTCTCAGTTACTGCTTAGGGAGCAATGTGTGTTTTTATCCCTCTGGAGCCTTTAACCCATGGCTCTGGGTTTCTGATTCTGGAAAATGCTAGCAGGCAAGCTCCAGCACTAACTAAAACATCATTTCTGTTTTCTTCTCCTCTACGTTTTAGTTGCTTGGTTATTTCTCTTACTTTCTGGCATGATCAACTGTGCATTCAAAGGATTGTTGTATCACTTTTATAGCAGATTATTTGACAGCATAGCAGGAAGGATTATCAGAATATTTAGTCTGCCACATAGGGGAAGTTTAAATCCAATGAAGGTATCTTAACACTGTCTTCAACAGCCCACTAAAAAGAATGCACTACACCCTCACAGTGCTAAAGATTCGGCTGCAAACTGATAGGTCACCAGTCGCATTGTAAAGCAGAATGTAATGTCTATGGGGTCCACTCTGTTACACTGTGTTTCTGATACGGTCTTTAGGTTTCTTGATCTCTGCTTAAGAGTAGAATTTTGGCTCCACATATGTGATATAATATGTCCCAACAGTTCAGCAGTCTTTATCTTACCTGCTGGAAAGGTCAAGGAATCAATCTGGAAAGTGACCTTATAGTCTTCATCCTCTTCTATGCAGCACTTGAAGTAATGGGAGCCTCTGCATAAAACACTAGCTTCCAAAGGATCAGTCATGATGTTGGGCTCTAGAGGCAGCGGGTGAACAGTGACATCTTTGGTTGCGACACTGTATGAGTTCTTATATCTAAATATGCAGTGATAGGTTCCTGAGTGGAAAGAAGCAAGAATGAGATAATAATCACTTATGAAAGTAATTTACTAGAAAGGTTAAGGAGAGTCTTAGGTTTTCTCCTTAAAGCTAGATAAGGCCTCACCACACCTTCCTGGATACTAAAGGAGAAAATTCTTGACCAACCCTTTTCCTGGGCTTCCCATATATTTGAAAGACTAACCAATGACCCCTATATATGCAATTAATTTCAAATAAAGATGCTTCTCCAAGGTTGGGGGCAGAATCAGGTTTCAAACCAGCTTCCCAATTTCTGTTCCAAGGCTCTTTCATCAACCCAGAAAATAAATAGGGATTGTGGTGTATTCAAGGATGAGGTTTGTTTGTTTTTTAAAGTGTTGTCTCTAAGTGGGCAGTACCCTCGGATTCGTGGGTACTACAGCAGCAGAGGACAAATCACCACTTGAGGAAGATTCCCTGGAGAAAATATAGGAAGATTTTAAGGAAGCTACAGGTAAGTAAGACCCTTCCCTTTTTCTTATATTCTTTCTTTATCTTTGCCTGAACACTGGAGGAGTCAGGAGTAGCAGGCACCAGAGGAAAAAGAAAAAGCAAGAGAGAAAAGAAGCCCTTAAAATTTCTGTTGGGAGGAAGGGGAAACTTAAAACTGAATATAAAGAAAAGTGTTGCAGATTTTGATCAGAACAGATTCTTCAGTACCCAGGGATGGAACTGCTTCATAGTTTAATGTGACTGAAAGAGCTACAGTTATTGCCCAGAAATAGGAAAGAGCAACTGGACACAGCAGGTTGAAGTCAGCATGGGAGAAAGATGCTACCATTTCTTGATCATGTGCTAGCAAGTCCAGACCCCCAAATACATAGCTATTTCTGCTAGGATCTTAAATGAAAAAAATAAAGAAGGCATGGGACTCACAGAATCTGAACTGATTAATCCTATAGTTAACAAAAGACTTCAGAGTGAGTGGTCAAGAGTTGCCCACTGGGGCCAGGTTTGCATCCTCGCTCTGCTGTTTACCAGATGAATAAACTTGGATAATTTATTTAACATTTCTGGGCCTTGGATACCTTATCTGTTGAATGGGGATAATAATAATACTGTTCCTTAGGATTATTGCTTTAAATAAATCAAAACACTTAATATATCACATAGATCCAATCACATAGTAAAAGCTCTTTCTATGGCAGTTCTATCAAATTAATTTTTCTCTCCAAGATTTGTAGTTCCTCCCAACATGAACAATGTAGAGATGTAAATAGGAAATAAAAGTGCTTCTGTCTTCAGAACCAGACATATAAAAACTTCATCTAGATTTTTTTTTTTTTTTTTTTTTTTGGTACTAGGGATTGAATGCAGGGGCGCTTAATCACTGAGACACATCCCTAGTCCTTTTTCTTTTTTATTTTGAGACAAGGTCTCACTAAATTGCTTAGGGCCTTGCTAAGTTGCTGAGACTGGCCTCAAACTTATAATCCTCCTGCCTCAGCCTCCAGAGTTGCTGAGATTACAGGTGTGCACAACCATGCCCAGCTACCTAGATTTTTTTAATAACACAGTTAGGGGAAACACTCCCAAAAGTCTAGAAAAGCATTCTTAAAAACAATCCTTGTAACAGAATGTCAAGGACTCAGACACTGGAATCAGACACTATTTCTAATCCTGGTTCTTCAACTGATGTTGGCTAAAGCAATTTTATTATCTTTTCTGGGCCTCCTTTCCACATCTGGATGTTGGAATGATGACATCATCCCCCATGGGACTGTCCCCGGGGTTAGTGTGATGTGGGCGTGTGCTAGGGTGCAGCCTGGGCAGATGCTATCATGGCACGTTTCCTGAGGTCCAGATGGCACCACCCAGAGACTGCTCTTTCGCTTACCGTTCCACTCCCTGGTCGAGGTCTTTACTGTCAGCACTGACTCTGCTCCATCAAGAAACCTCCTTGTGGTATAAAACCTTTCATATATTTTGATTCCAGCAGAAGTGTTCCAGTATACCTCATCGTAGTTACTCACATCGCTGATGCATTTTATGGAAAAGTTTTGTCCCTCAGAAACAGAAATTGGGTCCGGGGTTATGGTGAGGTTGGCTGAAAGAATGCAAATAGAAAAGACAAAGAAAACCAAATGACAAGTCCAATGTTTAGTCTTTCTGGTGACATCAAGACATGAGTGAAATTAAAGACAGAGACAGCAATCACGGACCGTCCTGACTCTACTGGGGTCAGCGCGAATTGGTACCTTTCTGCTCCTGGGCTTTACTTGTTTCTAGGCTGTTCCCGGTGGTGCTCTGAACTGTACTCACTTCCATCACATGCCTTAGGAACTCGTGCACTTCCCTTTTGTGGCTGGAATTATCTCCTGATGATCAGCAGGGCAAAAGATTGCAAACTTAGGGGTGTAGAAGTAACCCAAGCTCCCCTCCAACCTCCTCTGAGACTCCTCTGAGATACCTAGAGGGACAAGAAACAGCTGGCTTCTTTTTTTTTTTTTTCTTAATATTTTTTAGTTGTAGATGGATACAACATCTTTATTTATTTTTATGTGGTGCTAAAGATTGAACCAGTGCAGCATGGCATGTGCCAGGCAAGCACTCTACCACTGAGCCCCAGACCCAGCCCCACAGCTGGGTTCTTGTAGGGACTTCCTTGTCTACTCTTTTAAAATATAGTTTTCATAATATCACATTGTATCTTAATTTCTCTCTTTCGACATCTCTCCTCCACAGAAGCCTAAGCCCTCCGGGCAGGCTTATGCTTCTGTATTTTTGCATCTCTAGCACTTACTTCTGGGTCTATATATAGCCTGGGCTTGATAAACAAAAGAGTGAATTCTAGAACTACATTTTCAGTGGAGGGATCTTAGAGTGTATTGCCAAAATACTCAGACTTGGACTGTCTCAGGTAAACTGGGATGCATGGACACCTTAATATTAGCTGTACATAATTATATAACTAAAATTAAAGACAACTATATATTAAAATTAAAGACTTAACTATATATTTACTACTCTTCTGAGAAGCTCCGGACTGATTCATTAGAAATTATTCACGGGAAATGTTCATGAGAACACTGTAAACGCAAAAGTTATGTGAAAGTCCTACTCTTTTCGCCTCTGGTTCTATCTTTCCATTCTTTTCGAGCATATCGTTTACATGGTTGACATTTCAAAATGTCATTGACTTCAGTCTTCCATAGGGAACAGCTTCATGCCACTGATGCTGGCCTGGTTTTCCAATCAGTATAAAATCGTATTTTTAATCAAAGTACAAAGAAATCAGGGTTTTCCATAGTATCCTTTATAAGCTGGGGTTCAAGTGCTCAGATACAACACCAGAGTTACTCATGTAAGGCATACTGGGTCCCTGGCATTGCCTTCCCTGGCTGCAGGGATCTGGAGGTGGCTTCGTAAGGGTTAGCTCTTTCTGAGAGTGGAAAGAAAAGGCATGGAGTCCTGGAACCTTGAATCTGGTTCTCCTGATTCTCAATGAGATCCAACTGACAGAATAGTGATTTTCAGCAAAGGTTAAACATCTCCCTATGATCTGCCCCAGTTCTACAGATAGGAGTGAAGATACAATGAACAACTGGAGAAGGATTAGGTTATCTGAACATAGTACTGCCTGGAAGAGCTCATGGGTATTTTGGGCAATTTGCAATTTTCTGAAGTGAAGGTGGGTATGCACTCCCAGTTTTAACTCAGAGTTGTGTTGATAACGTAGGCCCACAGAGCCTCAATGTGATCTTTGTATCAATGCTACATTACAGTAGCACACAACATGAATAAAAGCAACAGGTAGAGCTTTTAGTAGTCCTTTCTCTAAGTTTTTCAAAAAAGATATCAAAATAGTCCATCTTTATAAGACAGGTGGAAAAACATTTTTGCAGTTATAGGTAAAATTATGATATAAGGAGAAATGACACTTTCAAGTGTCATTTTAACCAAACTGAACTGAGATATTAGAAAACACTCTTTCCAACTGTAAAATACTGAGAGTAATGGATTATGAAATCTTTCTGTAGCATGATTTCTAGAATGGGCAATACAGAAAAGGAGACTTGGGGAGGAAGCTGAGGGGAGTTAGGATGGTGGAATCCAAGGAAGGAAGAATGGGGTGGTAGGAGGAAGAGGGGAAAACTCTCAGGGGGGAATGTCCTTACTATGAATTCAGTAGCAATAGAACCAACCAACCTAATGGTGAAACTACTTCCTGGTTCATTTTTTTGCCTTCCCAGTACAATGCAGCTACTTCCTTCCCTACAGTAAATTTCCCACTCCTACCATTCCCAATTTTTAAAAGATGCCATCTCAATTTCAATGACAGAGAGGGAACCTCTTCTATCTCCCATTGTTTGATTTACTCCAATCACAATCCCACTTCGGGGAAAACCCTACTTTCTTTTGCCCATGTAGATTCCCAGTTGATTGGCAAGTGTAATGTAGTTATTGCTAAAAATTCTACTGAAAGAATTCTTACCCACAGAGATGAATGTCACATCTATGTTCTTACTGCCTCTGGCTCCATGAATGCCGATGAACTCACAAGTGTAGATGACCGTTGTTCCGGATGACCCACTTGGGCACTGGGTTCCATTAGCCTTGAGGGTGTATCTGCTGCATTTAGAATCTAGGTTTGTCTCTGGGTTTCCTGTAATGACATAAGCAATTCTTTTGCTGTCATGACTGGCTGACTTTTTAATTTACTGTCAAAGAGTCAAATCAATTAAAAGGTTACTATTTAAATTAGATATTCCTTGAGGAGGGGAGAAAGTTTAATGGTTGGGTCTGCAGACTTTGGACCCAGGTTTACCAAACTCTATCACTTACTAGAAGGTATTATTGAGAAAGTCACTTAATTTGCACTGTACCTAAATTTCTGCACATGCTAAACAGGGGTAAGTAATAGCAGCCACTGCCCAGTACTTTGGGAGTGTTCAATGAGATTTTATATATATATAAAATATTTATTTAGTATAGTGCCTGACTGGGGCCTGTCCCCAACAAAGACCATTAGTGGCGGTCACTGGAATGTGAAAAATAAAAAAGAGAAGCAAATGTGTTTGGGTATGATTTTAACTGGAAGGAATAAACATGTCAGATTAATTTAGACTACTATTATTTCTAAAGGAACAAATGATTCTGGGACATCTATTCATCTCCTTCAAAAACGTGTTTGTACCTCGTTCCCTCCTACTATGTGTACTTGAATGTTTTAGTGGAAGCTTTGACATCATGTTTTCTCAGTTACCAGCAGGTTTGTCCTTCACAATAGCTCTCTTTCCATATGTTCCTTTCCATTCCCAGAAACATCACACCCTCCACACCATCTTCGCCCCTTGCCTGGGGCTCTGGGACACTCAGAATCTGATTTTTCCCACTCCAGTCCCTTCCCTCTCTCTTCTCCCACCTCATCTGCTGCCATGCACACCTAAGACATTCTTCAAACACCATCTATCTTTCAAAAATGAAAGAAAAAGAATAAACTCCTTGATTGTTGCCAAAATAAGCACATGTTTTTAGCACTGGATGGAAGATCAATATTTGAAAAACTTTGCTTGACATGCAATCAGTGTTTCTCCCTAATCCCCAAATGGTTGTTCAAGTCACCCAGGTGATTTCTAGCTTCATTCACCTTGCATGAATTACTTCCTAGCTCATAGTCATGTCTCCTCACCCTCTCTAAGGCTCATCCCTCCACTTATCCTCTGAACAGTCACTTCTTCCAGTTCTGCCTGGACCTGAACTGCATCCTTTACTGTTCCTCTCCCTGCATCTTTAATCTTTCCTGTGGTTCCTTCACTGTGGACTTCACGCATGCTCAAGGCTTCGTTTCCTAAAATGGCCTTCCCCAATCCACAAGCTCCTCTACCTACCAGGCATTTGCTCCTGTCTTTATTCCATGATGTTTCTACCTATGCCACTTCTGTTTGTCAGCAAATCTTTACAACTGGGCTTATTCGCCCTCTACTTTACCAGGAGTGTTCCTTTAAGCCTACAGTGACCTCTTCTCTTCATGCTACCTGTACTGCAGCATCCCATGCTGCTGACCACCTTCTCTCCCATAGGTTTTTCCAGCTTCTCTGTCTTCATCCCTCCTTCTGTGCCTCCTTTCCAGGTTCTTTGCCTTCTGTTCCCTTCTTAAGTGCAGATGTTCCCCAGGATACTGATCTTTCTGCAAGGGTTCTGATACTCATCTTTCCTCATCTTTTCTCAACTCTCTCACTGGGCAGTCTCAGCAACAGCTATGGTTCCTATTTAATACTGTGCTTGGAGGACTTCCCTCTCTCTTCTGAGAGAAATACCTTTGTTGGAAATTTTAGAAGCAAATTCCCAAGTGTTCATTTGACATCTCAGGTACCTCTAATTCAGTATGTGCAATTTATTTATTTTTCCCCAGACAAAGCCTGCACATCTTCCAGTACTTCCTCTTTTTGCCATTGGCAGCTCACCAAATTAAAAATCTTAAAGTCATCTTTAATCACTTGCATTTCCTCACATTGTACTTCTACTCAGCTGTTAAGAAAATAATCCTTTAGATTATGCTTCTGAAATATTTTTTTAGTCAATCCAGGGCCACTTGCCCAGGCTCCTCTATTTGTTGTATGCACTTGACATATTACTGGAGCTGGGTCTCTGTAATTAGTGATTTTCCTCCTGGACCCATAGGTTACACTACCTGAATATTTATTTTTCTAAAGGTCAGTTCAGATCATCTGACAATCTTCCTTTTACCTTTAAAATCTTACCATTGTGTATAGAAAAAAGTAAAATATCCTTAGTGTGATATATGGCATTTATTTTTAGTATGATTTAAATATGCCTCTCTCCTTTTAGTCTTGTCCTACATCGCTCTCATAAAAACTAGGTCACATCCTGGGACTTTGACATGCCCTACAGCTTCACACCTGTATGCCTCTATTCATGCCTAAAATAATCTTCTCTCCTCTCATCAACTCTATTTTTTTCCCGTATTTTTTTATTGGTCCTTTATATTGATACTTCCTAATCCTTAAAGATCCAATCTTATCACCAAACTAGCACACAAGGTAATAAGCTATGCAGGATGGAATGCATAAAGTAACATACTAAAATAATGGTAACGTGCAGTGGATAGGCTCCCTAAGAAATGTCTCAGTATATTACATAGATTACGGGAGGGATAATTTAGTTGGGAGAATAACAACGACATCAGAGAGGAGCAAGATTTATTTTAGACCTTGAGAGACAATTAGAGATTAAATAGATAGAAATGGGGCTCATGATCCTGGTGTGGGTTGGATACGTGTTGTGAGTTTGAATCAGTGCTGATCCTAGCATTCCTTTAAGGTGCTTCCTGGGTTGGAGCTGGGTTAAGGATAATCAGCTATGTGAGATCCAAGTTCCCACCACTTTTTAACTAGAGCAGCTCCATTCTGGTCTGTTGTACACATCAGATACGCTCTCCTTGGGGGCAATTCTGCCTTTCTGGAGGACATTTGGAAATGTTTAGAGACATGTGTGGTTCTTGCATCTGGAGTATGTTACTGGCAGTAGTGGGTAGACACCAAGGATGTTATTGAACATTTTACATGCACAGGACAATCCTCACAGCCAAGAATTATCTGGTCTAGAATGTTAACAGTGCCAAGGTTGATAAACCTTCTGTTAGACAATCATATAAGATCTTGCTTGAAGAAAGGATTTTTTTGGTCAAATCAGAAAATGAACATAAGTAAACACACAAAACAGCAGAATGCAGATCTCAACCAGGGAACAATAGGTAGCCCTGGTTGGGAGAGAGTGGACATAAGGCTCCAATGAGATGGTAAACTCACAAACAAAGCAGAACCCATGTATCAGCACCATGCACACAGTGTTCCTTATGATACCCCTGGCTGTGCAAGTCCAGGTCTGTGTGGAAGGTACTGAATGCAGCTAATAGGTTGGTGCTTTGCTTTCTGTAGAAAAGATGGTCTCTGCTCAAGATTATATAATACCCCAGACCCTCGCCTATAAAATGGTGATAATGATAGCTACCTTGGGATGGGGAGGATGTGAAGAAAGAGAAACCAACAGAGTTGAACACATTGAATCTGCCACAGCAACTTTTACGATAAGAACAATGCCCTTAGAGAAAATCTCTTCCCTTTTCCTGAGAGCAGTGGGAGAATGTTATTGAATGCTATTCCTCTTAAAGTTAGAAATTCCCCCTTTGAGCTCAGTGCAGTGGCACACGCCTGTAATGCCAGCGACTTGAGAGGCTGAGGCAGGAAGGAGGATTGCAAGTTTGAGGCCAGCCTCAGCACTAAGTGAGGCCCTAAGCAACTAAGTGATACCCTGACCCAAAATAAAAAAAAAAAAAAAAAAGAAAAGAAAGAAAAGGAAAGAAACAAAGAAACAAAGAAAGAAAGAAAGAAAAAATGAAAAGAAATTCCCCCAAGGCTGATGACTCACTTTCTGCTTTACCTGTTTCAGAGTGCTCTGAAAAGGCAACTGATTCTAGAGGAGGTCAAACATTCCAAATGCTTTGGATGAAATCTTTTGCTACAGTGCTTTCTATTGACCTGGGGAAAATGGGTGCTAAAAGTTGTGGTGTTTGGAGAAAGAGACCTGCAGAGAGGGGGCAGCAAGAGGCAGAGGAAGAAGGGCAGGGTGCCAGAGCAGAGGCTAAATTCATCAGAGAACCCTCTGTGCAGGTTCCCAGGCAGCCAGCCCTGCAGCAGGAAATTCATTGTTCTGCAGTCTGCTCAACCCACACTGGGCATTAGGAATGTATGGCTGCTAGAGAGAGGTCCCCAAGCATCTGCAGCACAGACTTCCTGGTTCCGCTGCTAGAGGCAAGGTTTGTCACCTCTCAGAGTTGAAAGCTTCTCAGTCACTACCACAGGAATTGTGCAAGGTCTTTCTCCCATCCGGCAGTTCCTTCAGGATGCCTACACCTCCTCTTCCTTAAAAAGCAGGGAAATGACTAAGGGTCCCATGTGTCAGTACTTTCAACAGTTAAGAAATGCCTTTTCCATCCTTCTGCAGTGTTTAAAGTCACATACAAAAGGTGCAGGTGAAATAAGCTTTGCCAAATAAATGTGCTCAGAAAAACGTGCATGTTAATGAATCTTTTTGTTACATTGTCCAACAGCAAAGGCTTTAGAATATCAAGGCTCACCACACTAATGATTTTCACATTTTGGTTTAAAGATTAGTTTTTATTTAAAGATGAGCATGTAATACTGCTCTTCCTGGAGAGAAGAGCTGGATGTGTGGTTCTACTGGATTCCAGGTAGAAAAAAATCTTCCCTCCAAAACAGCCGACCAGCTCACAGAGGTGCTGAATGATATAGTTGGCCAAGACAAACACCAGTTTTGAGAAACAAGATCTGTGGTGAGTCCTTATCCTTTTCTTTTCATGTTGTGGCAACCTTGGATTTAAGTCATTTAATCTGGTCCTCAATTTCCTTATTTTTATATCAGCAGTAAAAACACCAGCTTCAAATTTGTGGTCAAGCTTAAATGTGATTAAAAGCAATCACATATTTTTTAAATGGGTTAATCATAAACTGTTATACAAAATGGAGTCACTATTGCTGCTCTTATTTATTAGTATTATACTTATCAGTATAAACTGGAGAGTGGACTTCAGATTCAATCTCCTTAAAACCAAAGCAAACATGATTGGAAATTGACATGAAGTAGCTGCGAGGACAAACATGTCTACAGAAAAAGATAAAAAGCTGGAAACGCAGAGAAAAGATCGAAGTAAGTATGTAAACTAGGCGAATACTGAGAGGAGAGACAGAAACAACAAGTTCCAAGTCCTCCATGAAAAGCCAATGACTTCCTCCTTAGTTCTTTGCTGAAGATGAAAAGGAAAGGAAGGAGGGACACGCTTTTCTGTGGGTTAGAAATGCCATGAACCTCAGCCATCAGTACTCTGTCTTGGGTCTTCTGCTACTGGAAACTCATCTATAACCCAAGCATGACATTGGTCTGTCTGTACTTTTGGAATTTTGTTCTAAATGCCTCAGCAGGAGCTGACACCAAACTTAGCGCTTTTCCGTAGTTTGAAGTCCAGAAAAAAAGAAAAAGAAGAAGAAAACAGGCATCTGATATCCACCCCCCCTTCCTATCATATCTCTCATTTTTTACATGGTCAAGAAGCAAGTAAAGACCTATTTGCAAAAGAATATCTTATCTAACATTCTTACCTAGAATTCTTATTTCCCCTTCCTGCTTCCAGTCTACTTTGCTCCAGTTTACATTATTCTCACTGCAGCAGTTCAAAGATACAGGATTGTTGTCGCACATCACCTTCATTTCTTCTTTTGCCAAAATTCGGATGGGTATCACCTCAATTTTTTTTTTAGCCTCATATTCGAAAATATCCAATATCAGTTTGCAAACATATTCACCTGCACAGAATATACAAGATCATTTATTATTACCACGCATGTGTATCTCCTTAGATGATAGTCTGGTCTCATGTATCATGGCATTACATCATGAAGCTTCATTTTCAAAGCACCTGGGACTTGGTCTAAATGCTCCTAAAGGAACATTTGGGAAATGCTGAGGGTCAATGCAGAGATTTCTGATGCCACAGATACAGAGTAGAGTTGTTCTAATTGCAGCACTCTCATGGATTTTGCTAGTAAGAAATAAGTGAAAGACGGATAAAGGGAGGGAAAAGTTTTTGGAAAGCTTTGGAGGAATGAGAAGATAGAAATTTTTGACATCTTATTTAACCCTCTGGTAAAATCAGTCTGTCAAGATGTGATATGCCTCATGTGTCAACAGCCCACATTTTTTTTTTTGTTTATTTTTTTGTGGTGCTGGGGATTGAACCCAGGGCCTTGTGCATGCAAGGCAGGCACTCTACCAACTGAGCTATATCCCCAGCCCAACAGCCCACATTTTTATGCAGAGAAATAAAGGTGACCCTGTTGATATTTGGATTAAAATGAAGAGTTAAGACTTAAACTCCTGTGACTTCTTGGGGTGGACAGGATGGTAGGGACAGGTCAAAGGGAAAGATGACAGGAGAGTGCAAGAAAATCTGGGAGTGGGGGTGATAGATATGTTCACTATCTGGATTCTGGTGATGGTTTCACAGGTGTACATATGTCAAAACTTAATAAACTTTAAATATGTGCAGCTTATTACATATCAATTCTACTTTAAAATTTTTTAGAATTTAATTGAACATTCAAGGAATAATAAGAAAATACTGCATACTAAAAAATACAATAAAATACATTAATTAATTTAGAAAGAAATATTAAGATCACAGGATGAATTTTTCATTGTGGAGTGTTGAGTCTCAATACTTCTTTTTGAAGAGAGCAGCACCACTGACACATGATAGGGTTTTCTCTTAAGAGCATTCAGCTCCATTCCTCACACAAGACACCAAGGAAGACTCACCTGCATCACCCTGAGTGACATTGTAAATGGTGAGGCGCGATACTGAGGTTATGTTGTTGGGCATCGAGGTGTAAATGGAGAATCTGCTGCTGTTCTGAATGTGTCTCTCTCCCCGGTACCAAGACACATTGGAGGACAAAACTTCATTTTCACATTCCAGGCTTACTGTGTCCCCTTCAAAGATGATTTCTGGTATGACGGTGAACTTAGTTTCATCTGGAAATTCAAAGAGAAGATGTTAGGATCCCAGAGCAAATAAATGTAACAGAAGCCAGGTGTTCCTTGCTGGGGTTCTTAGGAGGTCTCCTGAGCACCCATGATGCTGCACCCATGTGGCTCCTCAGTCCACTCCCCAAACTACCATGGAGACCCGCAGCGTTATAGCCTGCTTGGTAACAGGGCAGGGCTTCCAGTTTGGGACCTATACAGCATGTGTCTTAAGACACTTAGGAATTCCTAATGGTAGTAATGGGATCCCAAAGCTATTGCTACTGAATGGAATATATCAACTGCTTCTCACCAGTTACTCATTGAAAATAGAATTGTTATTGATAATAAGTAAAACCTTCTTGGGAACAAAGAATTTTTCAAGGTCTGATCCCCATGGACCCTTAAGTATGAGAACTTAGTAAGTAGACAGGTGTGGATTTGGGTTCTGGTTTTGCCCCACAAGCAGCTTTGTGGACCTGGGGCACCTGCTTGGTCTCACCCAGCCTCAGTTTACTTATCTGGAAAATGAGAGCAGTGAGAGTCACATTGGGAAGGGACTTGGGAAATCAGCAGTTATTATTTCTGTGATGTCAGCAAATTCCTGAGAATCGCTGCATTGGTATTACACAGCTAAAACCACCACATTGGTTATCTTTGTATACATTTTTATGGATGCCCTTTGCTTACATAACCTTGCAGTTTTTGTAAGTTGTGGTTTTTGTGTAGTGTCCTTCATGAGCTATTTGTTGAGGAAACCAGAGGAGTGGGGTTTGAAGGCCAGGGAAGACCTGCTATAGATAATAAACATGGGAATAAATCACCATAAAATTAATTTTGGGTAGTATGAAATTCTAGTCAAAATGTTAGTATCTTACCACTTTTTAAAGGCTATTCATTTAAATAAGATTTTTTTAAATCACATTCAACTATTAGGAAGCAAAATCATCTGAATATTTAATGTAGTGCACTAGCTTTGAAGTCATACAAACTTGTGTTACTTGCTATGTGTCCTTGGGTGAATCATTCACCCTCAATAAGCCTCCAGTTCCTCATCTGTTTGTGGGAGATAATGACATCTACCTCAGGGGACATTTGAATATGAAATAGATATAATACACTGGAATGAATACAGAAAATATGTGGTAAGTGTTCCTGTTTTCATTGATTGTAACTAATAAGTAAGATTCATAGAATGCCAGTATTATATGGTTATGTGGAATTGAATAAAAATTTAGCAGGAATAACTAAAAATGGGTGTTGTAGTTAAGGGACCTGCTGATTAATAAAATATCACCAGAGGATTGATGTATGATAAAGTAAATGAATCTATTATAAAGACTGCCATGTGCCTTTTGCATTTCATGAAGATAGATTTAAAAATAAATTCCTGATATGAATTTGTTCATTCAACAGTTTTCTTTCTTGCCCTCTTTCTCTCCTATGCCCAACCCACACACACACAATGAAGAAGAAGAAGAAGAAGAAGAAGAAGAAGAAGAAGAAGAAGAAGAGGAGGAGGAGGAGGAGGAGGAGGAGGAGGAGGAGGAGGAGGAGGAGGAGGAGGAGGGGGAGGACGATGACGACTATAAGGGGAGGTGGAGGAGGGGAAGAGGGAGGGGAAGGAGGAGGAAGAGGAGAAGAAAATTTCATCCAGTTACATGAGTTTTTGGATGTCTGTGTTCTGGTTGAACACCACCTACACTGGAGAGCAGGATGGTATCTGAGTTCCCTGTGGAATTGAGTGCTACCAATTCATGTTTATTGCTCTAGGGCTGTGCATATCACAGAATCCCACTCTGGTCTTCCAGGGAGGACAGAGATGGATATAGACTGTGTAGTGGGGAGAGAATGTTGAGTGCCATTTTCAATGACTCCATCGCTCTTTGGAAGTTCAAGTCATGGATACAAATGCACCATGTGAACTGTATTATCAGCAGCATGTGCCCGGAGGGACAATCAGTCCAACCACTAAAACCTGGGCACTTACTCATTTATATGACTGACTATCCTCCACATGACTGAAATTTTGGGAAAAGAAGATCACAGTTTCAATTTAACTATGCAAAAACTGCCATTCTCCTGATCCCTTAGAACCACAAACAAAAAGAACTCTTCGGGGCAGAGAAAGCACATCTGTCTGTTGGTCAGTTGGTGTCACGGTCAGGGAAGGGCAGTATGGCTGAGATGGTGACTGTGTAAACTGTGTTTTCAGGTCACTTATTCCTTTTCTTTAATTTTCTGATTTTTATTTATGTTTTATTATCTTATTTAGTCTGAATTTTCATTTTGCTATTACATCTTATAATACATTCTACCATTATACATATTTCTCATACTTCCCTTAACTAGTTTTATCACTTAGAATATTTTATATTAATAAATGATGTGATGTTTGAAAATAACTGCAGAGAACATAAAACAGAGGATATGAACTTTCTGTGAGGCTGAGCTAACTCCTGATCAAGCGGCCCTTTCCTCTGTGCCCACACCATTCTTTCAGTGCCCTCCCCTATAGTAGATTCCAATGATTGATTGCTCTTCGCTCCAGACTGCAAACCTGAGTTATACAGAACATCTGCTGGTCTATTCCTACATGCATCCTACCTTTCTGGCTTCGCTTACTAGTTCCCAACTACTAATAGATTTAACCTCCTACTGACATACTAGAACCCAACTTCGAACCCCATTTGTAAAGTGGGGGAGAATATCTAAAACAAACACACACACACACACACACACACACACACACACACACTTTACCACCACTGATGTAAAGTGGTTCTCACACTTCCTGGTGCATTACAATCACCTGGAAAGCTTCTTCTTGAAATAGATGACTCTGCTGTAAGTTCCTTACTCCCCTCTCCCCTGTATCCCAGTGCAGTGACACTAGCCAAGTATTGACCAAAGATAGGGAGATGGCACATAATCCTATGTGCCAGGAACTGGACAGTCTCTCTCACAGAATATGTCAAAATGTGATTTTCTAGGTTTAAGCATAACCATCAACACCATTACCATATCTATATAGAATCTACCAATGGGAATATATTGCAAGGTTTCACTTACTACTAGGCACCCCTTGAAAGGAATTGTAGTCCATTTTGTAGGTCTGATTGAGGGTCTGCGTGACTTGCTCGTTGGCTTTCTGAATTAATCCAGGTGGTGGTGTTGTAGACTTGACTTCATATGCCACAACCACACTGCCCTTGCTGGACAGAGACCACTCAGTTCAGTAAAGAAGCAATTGACCTGGAAGAGTCTAGATGCTTGTGGTTTGTTTGCATGAGGAAACAGATAGCAGGAACCACCCCTGGGGGACTATTATGCTTAGGGAATCGCTGAAGGAAACCTGTCTTCAAACTCTGGATAAAAGCCCTAGACAGGACTTGCATAATCCAAAAGTATGCAAATAGGTAATATAGGTGAAAAAAAGTCGCATGTGGGAATTAATGAACAGAGTCCCACCCCCTGGTCATGGGGGGCAGCCACCATGCAGAACCTGCTGATGACTGTCACACAGGTATTCTGGCCTCTATTACCAGATACACAGAATGTAAATGAAACCCAAACTTTAGATGTTCCCATACAGATTCCTGATTTTTAAGATTGGCAACTAAGTCTTCAAAAGAGTGTGCAAACCCACACAAGGCTACAGGGTATCCAATTCCAAGGGGAGCCAGCGGTCCTGACTGGTCAGCAAGAATTTTCTTGCATAAAGGCATTGGTACAAGACATTATTTCATTTTTAAATTTCGAAACTCTCTAGATTGAAAGCTTATCTTTTTGCAAAATCCTTGCACACATAAATTGACCACATCTTTTTCTGTCCTTACTTCTGTATAGGTACATCTGTAAGGGATGAGCAGCTCTTCTCAGGGTTTCATTTCCCTTTTAACCCCTGTAATCTGGCTTTTGTCTACCAAACTGTTCTTGCTGAGCACACCACATCATGCCCACTAATGTTTTATTTTTTCCTCCTTAACAGTCATGCTGATCCCTGCTATCAAAGAGAAATGAACAAATTATAGCATTCTTACGTGAACTCTGTCACAGTCACGGATTTGAAGCCTGGTAAAATTTTGTAACCCTCCCGGAACTGGAAAATAAGGCAAGATGAGTATCACATATTAGAGGCTGTTGAGAAATATAAAAGACTTAAAAACCAAGTAGAAAGCACATGTTCCTAATCACCCTGGGTAAAATTTTCTTCTGTATATTTTGTTAGTACTGGCATTAGCAGATCTTTGAGGATACATTTCATAACTATCTGTGTCAGTCTGGGTTCTTGGAGAAGTAGACACAAGATTAAATGTGGGGGGGAAGTAATTGCTCAGACAGATGCACAGGAAAAAAAATGGTGAGGAGTGGGGAAGGCAGGAAAAGCCATCAGGTCCTCTGTGGAAGAGGTAAGCAAGGTTGAACAAAAGCATCCTAGCTGAGCCAGGGAAGGTCCAATGAAGCCTTCAAATGAGTCTCCATATCTGACACAGATCGAGTTCATTCATCACTAGGTAGAAGCAAATGCCATCAAGGGTTTCAGAGAGAGCTTGGAACTCAACCACATCCCCTGTGGCTAGAGGTCCAGGAGGGACACCTGGGAGGCCACCTCAGTAACTGTTCCTCATTTGATGATATTGCAACATTGATTGAGTTAATATAACCTTGATGATGTTTTTATTCCACTGTGTTCCTCTGAACACCAACCCCACAGGAGATTCTATTTGACCCAAATTAAATTTACAAGCAGCTACAATGTGCAAAGTTAGCTGGTAGGTGGGCAGGGTGCCTGTGGGGATGGGATCCAAAGGTTAATGCGTACCCTGTCTTTGGTGTATGAGAGGAAGGCTCTCCTGTGTAGAATTACGACATGCCAAACATACTAATCAGAGGTCCAAGAGTTCTTCTGGGTGGGCACTCCATCAGGGCACCCAGGGAAAATGACAATATTTGTGTGGTTCACTGGGATAAGCAAGAGGCTGCTCCTAGCCTGAGGCAGAGATTTAGCTGCCCTGAGAATTATGGAAAGTCATTACCTTGGGCCACTTGAATAATTTACACCACACCAGTTGGGAAGCTGTTTCAAGTGAGTTAACTCAGGCGTAGCATTTAGTTTTTAAGTTGACCCAGTGCAAAGTCCTTTAGGATAGCATCTTGTAATGGATTAGCATTTGCAGGATTTATTCTTTTTTTACATAATTAGATTTAAATGGTCTTAAGTATAAGTGTCTAATGACCTGTAGTGTAGAGAGGTTTGAAACCTTTGTGCTTGGTCTTAGGTTGGTCTGCCAACCAGATGTTAGGATTTTCATACATTTGGTATATGAAGAATAGAAATGAAACAACTGGTGCCTCTGAATATATTTTAGTGAACCCATGCCACCAGATCATATCTGAATCATATCTACCTTGGGAAGAAGTTCTACTTGTAGGTCAAGGTGATTTCTTGACCACACTCTCTCCTGAACACTGATTTGAACACTTCTTAATTCACCATCCAAGATGGGTATGAAATACTTCAAATTCACATCATAGATTACTGTCTACTATGAATGAAATAGACTCAGTTTAGCCCACACAGTTTGTTGGTTAAGAGGTTCCTGGGGCCAAAACATACCGCTCTTTCCAGGTCAGTCTTGTAAGACCTATAGAGGGCAGAGGATGTGTTCTTAAGGTCTTCTGGAAATCCCACATTTAGTCTGACTTTCATTTTCAGGGTAACATCTGCTGAGCAACACAGAGCAACACTTAAATAATCTCATGTTGGTGTTCGAATACAGACAAACAGAGAATCATTTGCTTTAGCTAAAGTAGAATCACTCAACCAATATTTATGAGCAGGTACTTACCTCCCTGGAGCTGGCAGAAAGGTCCCTTTGGAGGAAGTCCTCTAAGGCAACTGCAACGATGCCCTGGAAGGGAGCTGCCATGCTCTTGGCAAGTGGGACTGTGGAGGCACCTTTCCTGAGGCCACCCATAGCCTGTCTCACAGGAGCACCAGATTTCGTTTCCAGTAGGCCTGCAGACTACCATCAACAAGAAGAGGGAGGTCAGAGAAGGTAGTTACCACATTTGCATTTATGGGCTGCAAGCATCTGTACTTGAAGGAAACTCTAACTTGACTTCATATTGCTCTTTTGGGAAGTTCCAGAGGATTGCACAAGTTCCTGAATGCACATATGTCCCACAGTGCCATCAGACATGGCCATCTGAATGATGGTGCTGAGATTATTAAGTGACTGTCGAGTAAATGATGAGTCACCTTCTGGAGGGTCTTGCCTAATAGAAAATAGCCACCAAATGTCTATGATGATAAACAGATTGCAGGACACTGTCTGTGATAGCCAGTCTCCAAGGTGGCCCCTGTCCATCCCTGTCTCTGGGTATTCATACTCTTTTGAAGTGCCCTCTTCTACTGTACTAGTGTGGTTCTGTGTGACCTGTAGAATATGGCAGAAGTGATGGTATAAAGCTTCTGAAATTAGGTGATTAAAGACTGCAGCTTTTATGTGAATTATTTTCTTCCCCCTTTTTCCTCTTCTTAATTATCCACACTTACAAATTATTCAGAATAAACTAACATATGTACTAATAATTTAAAACAAACTCTGGTACAAAATATTATTTGAAGCTAGATATATATTATGTGGGTTTTATGAGGGCAGCAGACTTTTGTCTACTTTGAGCATGTATTAAAATTATTTCCTAAAGTGCTGACCAGCTGACATGGAGAATAAGAGTGGCAAAAACAGGCAGGTGGATGATGGCAGCCAGTGTGAGACATTCAACAAATCCTGAAAAAGATACAGATGCACATTGTGCAAGTGGATAATTGAGAATTTCTTATGTTTAATCTCCACACTTGTGACCTGGTGGCACACATCTGAGGAACAGGATAATCCAGGAGTTAATGGAAGGCAAATTCTAAAATGCCCTGAAACTCATCTTGCTGTAGAGAAAGATGCCAATGTCTACCAGGTTTCTGCTTGTTAATTTCTATGGTTGCTGCTACTGGGGAACTGTCCTCATTTGCATTGTCTTTCAGTGACCTACCTGGAGGCAAACACCTGCAGACACTTTATGTTCACAGAAGTATCACTTGGGACAGAGACCCACATCCATTCAGTGCAACCAACTATATTAAAATAACATTATGGGCAAATATTTCAAAGTTTTACATTTCAAATGATTGCTTTGCATACTATAAAAAAAATGCAGCTTTCCTCTTGATTGTTCCTCTCTGTTTCTCTCCATTTTTCTTGTGGGAAGTTAACTACCATGGCATGAAGACATGTTATGGAGAGGCAGATAGTAAAGAACTGAGATCTCCAGCTAACAGGTAACAAGGAACTACAGGCTGCCAACAACCACCTGAGTGAGCTTGGAAGTGGATTTTCTAGCTCCAGATGACTTCAGCTCTAGTTGACAGCTCAATTACAACTTCATGAGAAACCTTGAACCAAAACCACCCAACTAAGTTGCTCCCAGATTTCTGATTGTCAGAAACTGCAAGATAAATAGTGTCTGTTGTTTTATAATCCTAAGGTTTGGGGTAACTTGTTACACAGCAGCAGATAATAAATACAGACTACAAATAAATTTGAGCCTTTTATATTTCAAGTCAAGTATGAACAGCCCAAGTGGACTCTGATTTCAATGGGGACATAAAAAATGCTGTGAAAACAGAATGTTTTGAGTCAGGCTGTAAAATTGGTCCAAAGTCCTATCATTGGAAGCTCTTCATCCTGCAGATGGGTAACCTGGCCAAATCCCATGCAAAGGAAAGTCATCAAATAGTCATGTCTGAAGCAGGAAGGACAAACAAGTTCCAATTATTCCTTGGACTCTGACACAGTCCTGTCTCTCAGCAGTAGGTTGGAGTGGGCAGAAATGTTGGGAACAGAAGAAAGCATATGAGGTAGTAAGGGTGGCAGGTATTGGCTGGGGTAATTTGAGAACAGCCAAAAAGAATCTGTTTGTCAAAATCTCTTATTGACCTGAAAATTCACTGTTAAAGTGTTGTTTTTGATTTGGGGGAAGAGAAGGGGTATAGGAGAAGAATTTGAAGGACCGTGGATTCCCATGTACAGTGCAAACATGGTCAGGGGGATGGCAAAACTGTCATTTCCAAACCAGCTATTACTAGGTGTTGTTTGGTTGCTTTACACACACTGTATAGCCTTATATCCTCAGCTTTACTCACTAACAATAAAATCATATTTCTGAAAAGGATCATAAGGAAAGCTGTTGTAAGCTTGCATAGAGGAAGGCATGGGAAGAGGATGATCATTCTTAGACATCAGTAGCATGGCCAACAAGCCTGACCTGAATCACACACTCTGCCCCTTCCCTTTGAGGCCAACTCTCCTTGGTTGCTCTCTGCTGGTCCTGAGGTCCACGAGCCTCAGGCCCTTTCTGCTCTTTTGAAGCATGTTTTTGGTCAAATCTCTTTCACAGTTATCAGAAATTCACTCTTTAATGTGTGAATGACCAGTCTTTCTGGAAGGACAAATCACACTTTTCAAGGGCAGTTGCATTTTAAAAGGGAAACTTGTTAATTCAAGTTTCCAAAATGGTTTAATTCATGGAGCCCCTTAAAGTCTTGTCACCTCTAATAGAATAAAATGAATATGAGACAGTTTGCTAATACATTTATATTGAGCACAGGTGATATGAACTAATGTACTGACCAAGCATCCATGATCACAAGCTGTTCAATTAAAAATCATTTATTTATTGGATACCTACTGGTCTGTTTTATTTACTAAATTTGTTTTCTAGCACCAGAGACACCAAAGGTTTTCATCAAAAGTTGGAAAAACAAACAAAAGTGTTTAAAAATCTGTCAAGTATTTAATTTTTTTCTATAAATAGGGAAAATAATTTCAGAGGCAGAGAATCTGTGTTGAGCAGGAACATACAGAGGGAGGTTTTCTATGTATGTTCCAAAGGATTTTATGAGCTACTCTATAGAGAAAGAGCTCTGTGCACAAAAACATTTGGGAAACAGAATAAACTCACGATTGCGGGAGGACCCACATATTGACATCTAATCAGAAAACCACTAACTCAAGGAGATTAATTCTCATGGTAGAATTTGGTGAGATATGGCATCAAAAGGGGCTTTAAGGGAGCTATGACAGATTCAAGTAGCATGTGCTTAGAATCAAAAATGAAAAAAGAAAGACCTTTATGGGGATTGAAATAAAACACATAAAAACGAGAATCCAAAAATAATTGAAAAATAAGAATTTAATTCTTATCTTCATTTTAGAATAAAAAATCCCAACATCTGTTTGTGCTTTCCAGTTTACAGAGAAGTAACTTTTTTAGGACAATGGGCAGCCTCATCACATGACCCCTATGGAACACTAAGTCTCTGGTGATGGTTCCCTGAGACCCCGAGGAGGTTGCTGACTTTGGAAGTGAGTCAGCAACCAATCCATGGCCTGGGAGGTTCTGTTTAATTCATTGCTTCTGATTCAAGTATGTGTCCAGCCCCTATTTCCTGACCTATGATTCCAAAAAGAAGGGAACTTGATATTTATTAATACCTTGAACCAGTCCTTGCTGTACCCTTTGATTGTCCTGGGGCAGAGGATCCAGTAGACTGTCATGAAGGATCTGAACATATCTTGGAACTCTATGGCAACCATCATAGAAACTACTAAGCAAACCATGTCAAATAAGGAAACTCTGGCTGCAGAGTTTACTGATAGGAGTTTATCCTGGGAAGCTGTGAAGTCATAAAATTACACCAACAGGCCTGTTGAGTCATTTCCCTTGCCTACTAAGTATAATGTGCCCTACAGAAAGGATCTCAGTCAGCTTTTCTCCTGATACACCCAACCATCCATTCTAAAGCAACAGGTGTCTTACTCACCAGTTGTCAGCTCTATGCTTAAAATGTCAGTAGATGGGTCAGTGTTGTTTCCTTGAATTGGAAAACTGAGGCTGTTCAAGCGGGCTCTGATAGACTCCAGGAAGGATACATTTTCAAAGCTGATCTCAATATCAACAGTGTACTCCTCCAAGGCAGGGCTACTCGTGGCAACTGAAATGCAAGCACATGAAGAATGTGAGGACTTCCCATGGGCATGGAGAGAAATAAAGACAGATGTTGTAGCAGTTAAAGGTACATGTGGATGCTGGGCACATCAACCCATGAAAATGTCTAATGAACTCTTTAAGAGAAAAAGACAAGTTTGTCTACTCTTTACCAACTCTGGACCTTGGTGTCCAAGGTCAAGGAGCATTGTGTGGAGAGTGAACCGTGATGGGCAAGAATGGAAGCAGGAAGAACTAGCAGGGAGGCTCTGGCAACAGATCAGACAATAAAATTCACAGTCCTGACCCGCAGGAATAAGCCAGTGTGTTTTCAGCACCTTTCAGTTGACATACACACGTTCTAAGAATGGCACCATGCATGACTTGAAGACCTCTGGGAAAGGTCATCCTGCTAACTTCCTTTGCCCTTAGCCTATGCACACAGACCATCTGCTCTTTGTTCTTCCTTTGTATATTTCCAAAATGCAGAACACAATAGGTGCTTGACAAAAGTTTGGCAAATTGGAAAAGCATAATAAAAGAGATTTCTAGTTCTTCATTGCTTCCCCAAATTGTCTCCAAGTAGTTAGGTGCCTGCTGGCAGTCTACCAGGATCTGCTCCCCAACACACACCCACTCTGGGCAGGCCAGACTGTGTATATAACATATAATCTTAGAATAGTTCTTTCTTGGTTTCCTATATTACATCATGTCTTGGCCTCCTGTGGTAAGCTTCCCAAGGGCAGGAACTGTTTCCTCCACTCTCATAGTCTTACTCATTCAAAGGGCCTGGAGCTTACCATCTAATGGATACACACCCAATGCTTATTAAATCCACTTCTCTGAATCAAGTCCTAAACTCAATTCTCTGTCACTGAGAAAAACTTTGACCCTTTCTTGGCTGGAATACACAACAAAGCAGAAGCTATGGGCTCAGCTTTTAGTTTATAAAGAAACTTCAAAGAATAAGAATTTTTCACATACATGTATTGAGAATATTTCAAATGGGGGAGAGCAGTGACTACTGACACAATTGTTGCTTTCAAATTTAAATCCAATCTGAAAGTATGATATATATTTTACCATAAAATTAAAATTTGATATCTGCTACCTAGAAGGACAAAAGTTTTTCCCATAACATCGTAAGATTTGTTTTGAATATTCCAAGGACTATGAACGTGAAACACCATGAGAAAGTTTATCATGGGAAACTCCAATTGTTAAATGTTTATTGCAGAAAGTTGCATTATTTGTTCTATCTTATTTGTTCACTTAGAGTTGGTTTGTCTTAGGAGGTTGGTTTCACCCGTAGACTTTGTTGAGAAATATTTCACTGGGTATCATTCAAACTGCTGTAATTAACTCAAACTATAGAAAAGGTCTGTGCAGATGTAGGAATGTATTTAACGATATATTTATAGTCTTATAAAAATGTATTATAAGTTTTAAAACCGTATGGAATCTGTCTATCATGATACTATGGCATTGCCTCCAATTTCCTATTTTCTTCTTGATGTTCAAATGGTTCTGTGATGAAAACAAGCTTCCTGGAAGAACTGCTAATCTTAATTTGTGAGTCTAACTCTGGTCACATTATGTTGCCCACTGGGAACATTTGCAAGGAGGGCCCTGCCTGATATTTACAAAGTCTGCCTTGGAGCACATTCTTTTCCCTGAAGAGTAATGCAGCAATGTTTATCCCTCTGGAGGATTCACTAGCTCCAAGATCCTCTTTGCTGAAGCCAGTGCACTCTCCTCCCATGAGAGTAAACAGGATTTCCTGGACAGTGTCTGTTTGGGATAGGTGGGGTCAGTAACAACCCCTTATCACACACTTCTTCATCTGCATTGCTTCATCCCAGGGTCTGATCCCAGCACATTATCAATTCCTGGGTCCTGGGCAGCCCTCTTTTGCCTCAAGAAAGCTGATACTTGCTTATCCTGCCCATCACCCAGTGATACTGAGCAAATCAAAGGCAATGACAATAACAGTAACAATGACAATAGCAGGTGCCATCTGTTCATCCCTCAACAGTCTCTAGGGCCTTGAGGACCGTATACATGTACTTCCACATTGCAAGTTCATAAAACTGAAGGCACACGATAGTGAGTGGGAGGGCTGGGATTTGAAAATACAATTTTCTGGCTCCAAAGTCCGTTTTCTTTTAATCATAACCTACCACAATTCTAGTGAAGAAGATAACAAACATAATCATTTTGTGAAGCCCAAAATAGCATAAAGATATAAGGTATCATTGTTAAATACATCCTTAAAGGTCATTAAAAATTCCTAAAGTATATTTGTAAATAAAATCAAATCAAAAAGCAAAATTATTCATAATAAATGGATGAACCATAAAAAAATTTGTTCATGTTTTTCACCATAATAAATCTTAGAAATCCATACTCAGGAGAACAGTATCGTGACTCACTGTCATCATCTACCACTGTGGATTTTGTAAGTCTTGCCAGGTTCATTTGTTTGTTCCTTGATTTACTGATTTATGCATAGTTATTCTACTTGTTGGAGGCCTATTTCCTGGCACTGTGCCAGGTGCTGGGAGCACTGTGTTAGTCAAAGACACAAAATCCTGAATTCATGAATCTTTGATTCTTATACTGGGGCAAATGATGTTTGCATTCTTAAGTCAGGTAGCTCTGTAGGAGAAAAATAAGGAAGAGCAAGTGAACAGAATGACAGTGACCATGGGGTAGGGTGTTATTTTTTGTAGCACGGTCAGAAAAGACCTTTCTAAAGTAGAAAACTTTGAGACTCGAAGTGAGGGGTGCCCGAAAGTCACTGGGAGAATATCACTCTCAGAAGGTCAAAGGAACAGGAAAGTCCTGAGTAACAACCCTCTGGGCTCATTTGAGGGCCATAGGAAGATATCCTCCCCCTTCGGGTCCCTCCTTCTCATCACCTAGACCCTAGAACAGCATCAAGGACCCAATGCTCAGGGATCAGCATACCCCATGTGGGATGGGGTCAGCAGCACACTGTCTCAGTCCCCTCCCACAGGCCCAGAGCCCCAGGTTAGAAATGCCAACAACCCCTGCCTTCCCATGCTCTTCCAACCTGAGAACTTCCACGCCCGGGAAAGTGATGCTCCTTGTCCTGTTCCAGGCTGCAAGGGACCCAGGAGGGACAGAGGACAGCTTCCCCACTTCTGCCTGTGTATTTTAGATGCCCTCCACCCTCCTCTGCTGCTGCTGATAGTTCAGTGTGTTTTCTTTTTCTCAGTCTCCTTTGCCCCCTGTGTTGTTTGTCTGGGTTTTTCTGGCTCACCAATGCCCTGAGTGGAAGGCAGCCAATTCCAGGTGTCAGCAGACACAGACATAGGCATATCATAGGCCCAGGAGGCACAAACCTACCAGGATTTCCCCTCTCCTTTCCCATAAGTCACTGCCAACCTCACACCACTTATCTTAAAGAGACATTTCTGGAAAATTGGCCACAAACTGCGACAAGCAGTTCTGTGTCTTAATCATAGCTGTTTAAGAAAACAAAAATACTTTTGCCTGGCAAGGCTGGTGGGAACAGTGGCTTCTCAGAATCAGAGCCTCAGTAGATGCATAAATTAATCTCCCACCTGCAGAAGAAGGAAGCCTGCCGACTTCAACCTGGGGAAAGGAGTTTGGTGCTGTTTTCTCTTGACCAAAGGGACAATGCTTCCTTATCCTGATAGAAAGTGACAGCAATAAGTGGTTATCTATGTCATACCCTGCCATCAACAGATACAATCAAAGGATCCTATTCTCCCTTTGGGTTTTAGAAAGGGGGAAACTGTCAGAATTCCAGGCTATGGCCCACCTAGCAGGCGTGGATGGAGAAGGAGTTCTGCACCATGCAACATAGACCACCGGATTGTGAAGTATGGACCCAAATCATCAAAGTTAGTCCCACATAAAGTGAGATGGGACAGATCTGGTGAGTTGAGACATCTGCCAGTCCTTTTCACTCTACAAAGCTGCTTTGGAGTCATGAAATGGGACCACATAGGCAAGAACCAGAAACACATGTTGAAAACTGCAACTTTTCACTATGATCCTGCACTGTGGATCTTCAGAGAGCAGAGTGGAAGGCCTTCTTACCTGGGCTGCTCATTAAATTTTGTGAGCTACACTTTGTTCATTTGTAAATTCAGGGTAAGATTTTCTCTACAGAATTATTGTTTAGGAATTGGGATCCTGCTAACATACAATAAGGGCTGGGAGAGAATAGAAGTTCATTGGATTAGACAAAGGGGAATGAAGGGAAGGGAGCGGGGATGGGAACAGGAAAGACAGTAGAATGAATCAGACTTAACTTTCCTGTGTTCATATATGAATACACGACCAGTGTAACCCCACATCAGGTACAACCACAAGAATGGGAAGTTTTACTCCATGTATGTATTATATGTCAACATATACTCTACTGTCATGTATATCTAAAAAGAACAAATAAAATGAAAAGGAATTGAGATCCTACATGAATACCCTTAGCAGTGGCTGGTATATCATAGCCAGTAGTAATAGTTAAAGCAGATTAAAATCAATATCATGATTATATTCTATACAGCTATGTACTTGAATATTGAGAAGAAATAACACTAGTTTCATCAGGTTTCAACAGTGAAACAGTTAAATGAACCAAACACTAACCAGAATTAAACACAAAACAAAACAAAACACACTCCTGATGCTCAATGTCAAGCTCTAAACCAACACACACACCCATCAGAGAGCCTAGAGCCTTTCAACTCATTCTACCACCAGAGCACTGATCACCACGTGTTATCACAGGAAAGATGAAAGCCATGAAAACCAAAACCTGTTCCTCTAACTGGGAAATGCTCAGCATTTCCTGGCCCCACATCAAAAAGGGCCAGCATACTGCACTGACAGGTCCACTGAAGTCAGGATTTCCGCTTGGGCAGCTGGTGACCTGACCTGGTAGGGACCCGGTTCTGGCTGAAAGGTGAAGAAGTATCACACATCTAGGGCAGGCTCTGAGTGTCCTGCCCTCTCAGCCTGGAACCCCCTCTCTTGCCCTCTGTTTCCTACCAGTCATTTCTTCGGATGCCAAAGAAAACCCAGGGAGGACTCTTCAGGGCCAGTCCCTGAGATATGCTTCCCAATGAAGCTCAGAGACCCAGGGTGAAGAACTTTTGCAACTGACATTTGGGTTAGTGCAATGCAATAAGAAATGTCTACTTTCAGTCCTCACGTGAAGATCCCCTTTAGATTTAATCTTGAGCTTTTCTGTAGACCTCGAAAATAAGACTTTCCTTCCAACTCGAGTCTCTCCCAGTGGCCTCCTCAGCACACAGTGTCCCAGGTTTGCCCTCTCCTGGAGGGGCATCTGGACCACTGTTCATGTTAACCCCCCTGCCAGTCACATCTGGCTCCAGTCCTTTGACTCCATTTCTCAAATGGTCTTAGGCAGGTGTATTTTCTGCTTCTTGCCTATCTTTCTCCATAGCCAGGGACCCATATCCAGGCTGCTGAGTCTCCCAGCTGGTCTCTCAGGTAATAATTTCTTCATCTAGTTCATCTATAATCACCAGAACCATGTGGCTTTTATCAGTCCCTCTTGGTGCCAGCCTTTTAGTCAGCAGGGATGCACTTCCTGATGTAGCTCTTCATGCTTCCACACATGCTTGTCCGCTCTGCCCCCACCAGTCACTCTGCTCTCCCAGGTCATTCCACACTTATTCTTGTCTCTGGTTCTGGGTTTGTGTGCAGGTTTCTCTTTCCAGTAGCATTGGAAAAGAGTTTTCCTAAAAGGCTAAGTCCTCTGTCATGGCACCCATTTTCCCACCTTCAGGTAATTATCTGAGACTGGTCAAATACCTCTCTGTGCCAGGGACACAGCAGGCCCTATCAAATGCAGCATTATTTTTATAAATAAATCAGTTGACTTTGTTTTTAATTTTTTAAAAAATGATTTTAAAAAGAAAATAAACCCCAGATAATTTTATTAACATTTCCAAAGTAGTATGTACATAACATCATTTAATCCTCTCAACAACTCTATAAGGATCCAGGCATGGTGGTGCACACCTGTAATCCCAGCAGCTTGGGGGTGCTGAAGCAGGAGGATTGTTAAGTTCAAAGTCAGCCTCATCAATTAGTGAGGTTTTGAGCAACTTAAGGAGACCCTTTGAATAAGGCAGGGGGGCTGCGGATGAAGCTCAGTGGTTAAGCACCCCTGGGTTTAGTCCCTGGTACCAAAAACGCACACACAAAAAACAAACTAAAACAAAACAAAACAAAACAAAACAAAATGTAAGGTTATGACTCTGATAATATGTGTGCATGTGTATGAGATGCCTATATATAATATATGTGAGACAGATATGTGATATGTAGATACAATATACATGTGATGGGCTGGGGATATAGCTCAGTTCGTAGAGTGTTGGCCTTGCAAGCACAAGGTCCTGGGTTCAATCCCCTGTACCAATAAATAAATAAATATACATGTGACACATATATATGATATGTATGTGTGTGTGTGTGTGTGTGTGTGTGTGTGTGTATGTGTATCTCAAGAGACCAGTGAGACTATGTAGCTAACTAGAGTCACTGAGGTAGAAGTCCACACTATGCTGAGAATAAATGAAAATGTATTTTACCTTTAAATATGATTTTATCCCAAACTCTGAAAATTTGGTCCAGCAGTTCAAAAGAAAATTCCTGACCTAGTTTTCTTGCTCTTGGAAACTTTGTATCCTTATGTATATCACTGAGGCTTCAAAAAGGGAGATGTGTACATATGAGAAAGGAAATGCCACTCAGGATTAGAGCCCAGCCCCAGCACCTCACCTAAGGGGCACCCCAAGGAAACAGAGGCACCATCACATGGCATCCAGCTGGATGAGGCTCTCCTGTTCCTCTCTTTCATCACTGTCACTGTCCTGGAGAGACAAGCTCTTCATTGCTACTTACATTCCTGTTTCCTAGGGCCTCCAGCTGGGCCTTTCTATGATCATTTCTTACTTCAGTGATTTTGTAAAAGTACCAAGTCCAATCCATCTTCTGTAGATGATGGGCTGACTCATTAACACTTCCCAAAAGACTCGAGAGGCCCAAGAGCTCAGAGGACCTTGTATAATAAGTGGAAAACATATTTTCATAGTGATTTATCATTGTCATGATTGTTTTTAATGAAAGCATGCCTGGAAAAGTTTTGGAATGTCAAATCCTTAGTTGTGGAGGTAGTTTCCTGCCCACCAGCTGCCCCCTCACACTGCCACAGTGGGTCATAAACATCAGGCTCAGGAGCACAGGGAGAAGTTAACTTTTACAGCTGTGGGGTAAAACTGCTCCTGAGGAAGCCAGCAGCCTGAGCCCAGGAAGAACTCAGTGGAAACACAGAGCTGAAATTCATCCACAAAAGAGTTTGATTTAAAAACAGTAATAGAAGTCTTTCAAGCCAGGTGTGGTGGGCCATCCCTGTAATCCCAACAACTTGGGAGACTGAGGCAGGAGGATAGAAAGTTCAAGGCCTGCTTTAGCAACTTAGTGTGACCCTGAGCAGCTTAGTGAGATCCTGTCTCAAAATAACAAATGAAAAAGGGCTGGGGATGTGGCTCAGTGGTAAAATGCCCCTGGGTTCAATCCCTAGTACCAAAAAAAAAAAAGGTCTTTCAAAACACCAAATGGCACATCTCTGACTCTATACCTGTCACAGGGTACAGAAGGGCTCAAAGGGTTGTCAGAGGGGAGGGGACAACGATACTTGTGTTAAAAGCACAGCAAGTTCAAGTTGCCACAGGCAGGAAGGAGGGAGAGGGAGAGTGGGATTCCACTGGGATGAGAGAATGCAGTCTAAGTGAAGGAAAAGAAAAGAAAAGGAGAAGAAGAGGGAGGGTATCCCAGGAGCGCTAGGACTTTCCAACAAGTATTTCAAGAGTTTAATAAATTGTAGTCAGTTTCTCATTTCCAGCACTGAGCAACAGTTGCATTTGGCTACTGAAGCATGAAGGACTCTCACAGACACCTGTGTTTTGTCCTCAGGGCAAGGCTACTCTCTTTGACTGCCTCGTGTCTCTTTTGGACCACAAAGCTAAATAAATCAAGTTGCAACATGCCTGAAAATGATTCAATCACAATGTGATTGGTTAAGAAGTTTCACCTTCTAGAGAAGAGGCACTGCCCCTCAGCTCGAAGACTTTTACCAGTAGGAACTCAGAAAGAGATGGCTAGGACATAAACATGCAAGTTCTTCATTTGTTTGCTCATTTACTGAAAGAGAAACTGGGCTCAATGCCAGGCTACAGATATGAAGAGGATGCAAGGGAGCACCTAACTACTAGGGATGGTAAACAGGAAGTCAAATCTTTACAATGGGTTGGGACAGATGAAGAGATAGAAAATGTTTCAAGGGCGATAAGAACCCAGGGAAAGCATCCTGACAGTTTGAGAAATGGATGGATGGAAGGTCTTGCCCAGCAGGAGCTCGGGAAACTTGACATGTAAGTAGAAGTCCTCCAGTCAAGCAAATGAGGATGACGGGCAGCCATGGCCTATGTGAAAGGGAACAGAAGGCGATCAAATGGGGAGAGCATGTAAGACCCCGGGAGCCATGAACAGATGATTGGCTTTTAGCTCTGAGTCCTCCGCCAAGCTCATGAAGGACTTTATGGAGAGAAATGACATATTCGTTTCTCTGAAAGATTGTTTTGATGGGAGATCAGGAGTCCGGGAATCTAGCCTGCAGATGTGCACTGACACCTGTGCAGGGTCCTGCACTTGGGACCAGATGCAAGTGCTGTGGTTCAAATGTGTCCCCAAAAGTTCGTGTTGAACATGTAATCTGCATATGTAGATGTTAATGTTATTTGAGGGTGGGGCCTTTGAGAGGTAACTAGGATCAGAGGAAGTCATGAGGATGGGGTCCCCGGATAGCATTAGTGACTTTTTAAGAGGAGCAATAGAGACTGAGCTAGCACATTCTTCTGTCTCACCCTGTGATGCTCTTCACCCTGTCAGGACACAGCAGGAAGATACCCACCAGATGCCATGCTCTCAGACTTGCCATCCTCCAGAATCATGAGACAAAAACCTTGATTCTTTGTAAATTACCTGGTCTCAGATATTTTGTTATAGCTACAAAAAACAGACTAAGACACAAAGATTAGTGTTTCTTTCTGTTCGTGGTCACAGCTCTCCCTGTTCCAAACTCTCCAGAGGGCAGAGTCTTGTATTTTCCAGACTACTTCTTTGCAATTTAGTGGAAAATTGTTGTGGGAAATAGAAGAATCTGAGCCTAGTGGTTAGGTCGATTCACAAAGGATGGAGCAAGAGAAATTTTTAAAAGGTGGGAAGAAAGAGAGGCTGCTAGGTTGGGAGGAGAGGAGCAGGCTTTTGAGTGCTGCTGGAGGGCAGGTGAAGAGAGAGCCACAGGGAGGTCCTGGGGATAGGAGGAGGTAACGATGATGGGAGAGGAAAGGGGATTGAAATGTGTTGCTATGACCCATTTATGTCATTTGATCAAGTACTTTTGACTCTGATGTGCTTGGAGACTGAATTATGGAGATCAAAGTGCTTAAAAATGTTATAACACATACCATTTGATTGGACTTACAAAAGAGACCACCATGAAAGCCAAATTTACTTACCTGCTCGTTTTTGCCTTAGTGGTTCTGCAGCAGTTAGTTCATGTTCTTGTAGAATCTGAAAGAACGTTGGAGAAAGTTGTTGATTAATATTAAGAAGTCTTTTCAGTTTGGCTTCCTGCTCATGTACCCCTAGGTGTTTGAACTGGCTTAAGGCTGCATATTTTGGGCCAGCACCATACACTCAGGGATGACAGGAGACAGCAGTGGAAAGGTTGGGAAAACCAGGAAGTCACCTCTGTAGTGTGACCTCGGAATGCACTTCCTATAGACCAGTCTCTAGATCCAGAAGCAAAAGAAATCATCATAGCTGAATTTCTCAGTGTCAAGAAAGATAATTGATGATGTTCTAAACTTGTGCTCTTCCACCTAAACTTGAACCCCGAGTCAGTCCACTGCCCTATTAGACAGGTCTTGCAACTCTTCTTAGCACTCAGGCCTGGCCCCACCTTGACATTTCTGCTATATTAGGGCTTAAGAACTATGTTTTTCTCCTCTGGTCCTTCTCTGGTCCTTTCTCTCTTAGATGATTCCATTGCTGTTTAAGGTAAAAATGAAGAGAGCCTGCTCTAGACTCAGACTGCCCACATACAAGGCTGTGTCACTTACTAGCTGTGTGAACTTGGAGAAGTTACTTATCTTCAATGAACCTCAGCTTTCTTTTCTCTAAAATATGAATACTAGTGCCAGCTTTGCAGGATTTTTATAAGAACTAAGCAAACTACAATATGGCATACAGTAAACTGTTAGAACATTTCAGTTATTATCATCTGGTACAGTAGATGTAGACTCTGTAGATGTTCAGTTTAAAGCCTAGTTTCATTATAAAATAGTTCTGTGAACTTGGGCAAGTTCCTTAACATCTCTGTGCCTCAGTTCTAACCATCTCTAGCCACTTTATAAGGTTGTTGTAAAGATCAAATGATTACTAAACGTAAAGAAATGAGAGTAGCTTTGGTTACATAGTAGATGCTGTTAGGGAACAGGCATTATACTTTTCTGGGGTGTCACTCATCTCTACACATGGCTGCCTGGTTCATCTTTGTGAAGTTCATCTCTATTCATCATGCAGATTCTTCGTTGAAGAAGAGACACTGACCAACTTTACTGATGGGTTCATCTTCAGCTGTGCAGCTGGTCACCAAGCCTATCCCTTCCCTTTAAACTATCTTGGCCCTCTTAACTCATCCTTGCCTGCAGGTGGGATTTCCTGTGGTGTGCATCCAACCCAAACTCCCTTCAAAGCTAACAGAGGAACAGCGCCTCTTTGAAGTCTTCCCAGATAACCCCAGAGACATGTCCTTTCCTATAAATTCAAATCTAATGAGCACCGCCTGAGGCAGAAGACACTCTGCATCTGTGTTGCCTACCATTATTTTCTAGGTATGTCACCTCATAACAGCAATAAACATGATTCCTAAAATGTATTCCACACTCTGTGCTAGGATTATCTAATGGTTAGGGGTCACTATTATCCACATTGCACTGATGAGAAAATAAGGTGCAGAGAGGGCAAATCACTTGCCTCAGGTCACACGTCTTTAATGGCAGGGTGAGGGTTCAAGTTCACTAGCCTGGTTCCAGAGTCTGCACTTGGTCCACATGGGCACTGCCATAGCAGGTGATGCACAGGAGACTGGATTTGTCTCAATGAGCCAATCTCTCTTCACTCAGCAGGAGTTTTCTCTTCTATCTCTGCAATCTCGTCTGCTCTCCTCTTCCTTTCCCAAAAATAGCTCCCCTGGCTTGTCTCCCTGCCCTTATTAAGTTACACTTATCAGATAAGGCCGGTTTACAGCCCTGTGTGAGGTTTGGTCTTTTGTCTCCCTTATCCCCTTAGGAGACTCAGGTTGAGGGAAGTATTAAAGTCAGTAGGAAGTGGGGTGGGACGTGTACCTGAACATTCACAAATGCCCTTGGAGAAATAATACAGGCATGATGGATGATGATTGGAATTCCAAAAGCGCAGTCACTGCTTCATTTGCACTGAGGCTATTTTAGAAGTGCTTAAGTATTCAGGAACTGAAGGCGCAAAGTCAATGTATAGGCTGGTTCCTGCTGGTTTCCCCTGGAGCCTGCTTTGGGCCTGTGCCCAGGCAGAAGGAAGGTTCTTCAGTGCATTCCTGCCTCCATCCTCCCTGGGGCCTGGGGGCAGGGAGCAGGTGGCTACCAGGAAACTTCTTTGTCTGCTACTTGTGGGCTGTGGTTGGGGGCCTCACAGCCCAGGAGACCGTGACTTCCAGGGGTCACATTTGGAAGCTTTCCCAAGTTTTATTGTGCCTGTTTTCCAGGCTAGACTTGCTGCTGTCTGCTGAATGTAACAATTAAGGTCCACTTTGGTTCTCTAAGGCAGAGTATTTCAAATCTCTGTGAGAATGAAAATGATTTGGCTCCTGTTCCCCCACTTTCATTCAGTAGGTCTGGGGAAGGTAGAGAAAACCATCCTTTTAACCAGCATATCCCTAGGTGTGAGGTCACCTTTTTGGAAACATTGCCTTTTGAAACTTTCTTGAATCTTTATGGAGATCATGGCAGACTTTCAGAGCACTGAATGTTTGCAACTTTCTTTGGGAAGCACTGCCTCTAATCCCTGCCACCTCCTGGACTCTGTTGTCAAGTGAAGATTCTCATGAGAGGAACTTACTCTTTAAGCTAAGCCTGCAGTCATCAGAGCTAATGGAGAAAAGGCCCACTGACAGCAATAAGGCCTCAGGGAGCTGGGGGAGGAGGTGGTAGTGGTGAATAACCCCAACTGTCCCAGATCTGAGAAGGTGCGAAGAGCTGGACTGCCTATCATGGGACCTGGATTTGAATACAGAATTTGAATACAGGGCTCCCTGCCACCTCCCCCAGAGTGCTCTGGAGTCACACCATGAACTGAATCTCACCACCTCAGCTTCTCCTAACTGGAAAAGTCATTCACTTCCTCTAAGCCTCAGTTTCTCACATTATGAAAAACAATGTGCAGAGACATGTCACTCATGAGGGAGCACAGATGCCCCCAGGGCTCAGAAGACTCAGCTGTATATTTACTTCAGACAGAAAGCAGGTCTCCATGCCATCTTCCCCTGCATATGCTGTGCAGAGGGGCCCAGATGAGGATCTGAGCCACAGTGGCCAGCTCTGTCCATCCGGAGGGGATTTCCTGATGGCTGAGCCTCAGCCGGAAGAGACAAGGTCACCAATTCCAGGAAGCGCCCCACCTTTCAGACATGATGACTTTCCAAATAACTGTGGTGGGGGTGGAGCAGGTTGGCCAGGAGCAGGGTGGACAATTAGTCAGGAATGAGAGGTGGCTTTTAACTCATGGAAAAGAAAATCCCCAGGGAAGGCTATGGCAAACAAGGGAGTCACCAAGCCCCTGCCCCTGTGTTTCAAACCACAGTCCTCCCTGGAGCCCCACCACCCACTGCTCCTTTTTTTTTTTTTAACTTAGAATCTCAACTTAACATTATTGGTGCCATGTTGTACAATTATCTCAGTAATAGTCCTATTAGAATGTCCCCTAAATATAAGGATATTAACAGGTATTTATTTGTAGCAGAATATTGAAAAATCACTACCAATTCAGAAGCCCTGGGGCTCTAAGCTAGTTACAGTGCTAAGGCATGCATGTCTGAAGGTTTAATTCTCCCAACAAACTTGTTAGGGAGATGCTATTTATTCTTATTTATGGCAGAGGATTAACTTCAGAGATAAAGAAACTTAACAAAGTCTCCAAAGATAGCGGGAGTCAGAGCTGGGCTTCAAGCCAGAACTGTACATATAGCCTCGATACTTAAGGGTGGTCACTGGAATAGGCACCTCTCCCCATCCCCCCATGCAAACCCAGTGGCATTATCCCAATAGGCCAGGGGATGGAACCAGTCCAAGTGCCATGAGTGGATGATGAATGAACAAAACATGGTATATGTAAGAAAAATGCAGCTCAGTTTGGGTCCCAAGGCAGCTCAGACCTTTGAATCCAAGGAAGCAAGCACTCTGGGGTGCCCAGTCTGAGTCACAGTCCAGTGACAGCACCCAGAAAGCCACGCCAGACACAGGAACTCACACCAGAGATTTTATTAGGCAGATGACCAGAGCGTCTGCTCTCAGGGCTGGGAGAGAGAGAGAGAGAGAGAGAGAGAGAGAGAGAGAGAGAGAGAGAGAGAGAATGGTGCAGGAGCTTCTCCTAAGTAGTGGAATTTCGCAGGCTAACAGCAATCAGGTCAATTGCTGAGAAGGGGGCTCGCAGGCTGACTAGTGGACCAATAGCTGGCTAGGATGTTCACAGACTGCCAGTCTAGGTTGTAAGATGGGAGGGGGAGAAATGGCTGCAGTGTAAAGAGCAGGGGAGCAGTTTTATATTATATTTCCCCGTTTTTGTTTTTAGACATGTCCTCCTTTAAATCTAGCACCCTCTTAACCCCGCCTTCCAACATACATGCTTCAGTATCCCATAGCTGCCTTGAGACTCTGGAGGAGTTACTCCCCTGTCCCTCCAATGTTCAGGAGGGGGCCTTACACAGCCCGACTTTCATGTGGTTCACTGATGGGAGCTCTTTTCTCCATGAAGGGATCCGATGAGCTGAATATGCCATTGGTCATTGTCTCTCTGGAAAAGGTTGTAAAAGCAGGACCACTACCTAACAACATCACCAACCAACAGGCGAAACTAATAGCCCTCACCTGTGCATTCACCCTCGCAAAGGGAGAATCCCTCACAATCTTCGCTGACTCCAGATATGCTTTTCACATCATCCTTTCCCATGCTGCTGTTTGGAAAGAGAGGGGCCTTCTTACTACAAAAGGGAACTCCATCAGCAACTCTAGCTACATCTTAAACCTCCTTGAGGCGCTTCACCTCCCAGCAACTATAGGCCTTGTACATTGCCGAGCCCATCAGACAGACCAATCATTCATCTCTTCAGGCAACAACAAGACAGATGAGGAGGCTAAAAGGGCTGCCCTTTCATCCACATCAGTCCCTATTATGGCTCTCCATGATCCCTTACCTCCACCGCCTCCCAACAGGGTGATACCTTCCTACCTCCACCATTTATTCCATCCCAAACTTTCTTCACTCTTACAATTTGCTAAGAACCATCTGCAACTATCCTCCTCTGACATCTCATTTCTGAAAGAACTCTCCTCCACATGTGAAGTTTGCCTACAAACCAATCCTACAGCTGTCAGGCCCCCCACTTTTCCGACTCACCAAGCCTATGCCACCGTTCCAGAGGTAGACTGGCAACTTGATTTCACTCACAGGCCCACAGTAAGAAAGTCTAAATACCTATTGGTTATAATAGTCACCTTTTCAGAATGGGTTGAAGCCATCCCCACCTCCAACAAAAGGGCACTAACCATCTCTACCTTCATCCTTCATGAAATCATTCCTCGCTTTGGAGTACCTACTTCCTTCCAGTCAATAATGGGCCTGAATTCATTTCCCAAGTTTCCTAACAACTTGTTAAGGCCCTTGGGGTTGGCATTTCCACATTCCCTTTCACCCAAAGTCATCAGGTAAAGTAGAAAGAGCAAACTGAACTCTTAAAAATGCCTTAACCAAGCTCTCTTTAGAACTTCACCTTGACTGGGTTAAACTCCTGTCCCTTACTCTTCTGCATCTTCACTCATTCCCAAAGAAACCTGCTAATATTTCCCCTTTCGAGCTGATGTACAGTCGTCCCATCCTTCCCCCTGGGATAGTGCCCCTTCCTTCCCTTCTTCCTTCTCATACATCTGTTCCTCTCCTTAACCACATTCGAGCATTTCTGTGGGATTATGCTGACTCTTCCCTGCTTAAACCTTTGTCTGGCCCCCTGGCTCAACCTCTTCAAATAGGAGACCAAGTTCTTATCTCTTCTCCTCAGGAGGCCACAGCCCCTCTATCTCCCAAATGGCAAGGCCCCCAAACGGTGATCCTGGTTACACCAACAGCTGTCAAGGTGCAAGATTTACCAGGATGGCTACACATTTCTCATGTTAAACTCTACTCTCAATCCGCAAACCCCTCTCCAGCTTCTAACCTGCAGGCTTCTTCCAACCAATACTTGGCCGCCCCTGTGGGACCTCTCCATCTCAGGCTGAAAGCCATCAAGCCCTCCACCCTTTCTCCCATTCCAGAGACTGAGGACTAGACAACTGAGGCACCAGACAACCACACCCCGTCATGAGGACTGAACTACTAGCTCCATTCTTGCCTCCCCTGCCATTTGCCCTGTCTGCCATTTTCCTAACCATTGGGATTTCCCTCAATAGATCTGTTCAAATGCCAACCATTTCCTCCCTCCCCGATTGCCAACGGGACAGCTGAAAGATCGACTCCTATTGTCCCCAGAAATGTTTTACCCACTTTACATAAGTTCACAATCGGTGCTACATGTCAACTTCCCTTTGCAAGAACAGCAATCCAAGATATTGGACAGGAAAAGTCAAACTCCCCAGTGCCAGCTACACCTGTCTCTGGACTCACAACAAACATGGAACAAAAGGTGGAATCCTGACACCTATTGCTGGTCCTATCAAACCCACTGGGGCATATCAGACGGGGGAGGCGTAACAGACCAAGTACACCACAAGGAATTGTTCACAGAAATACCCCAGATCCTACGTGACCTGTTTTATCCCACCTGCCATCCCCTCAACCTCTCCATTAGCTGAAAACCAATCCCCCAGGATCCACTCTTAACACAGATAGTTGCCACCACACACCACGTACTCAATTTAACTAATCCTCTCATGGCACAGAGATGTTGGATGTGCATGAGAGCGGGGCTCTCTCACCTGCTGGCCAGTGCCATAAATTTTAACAGCTCTTTGACTTTCAACAGCATCCCTTCAGAGGCAGGCGGATATCACCCCAAAATTATCAGGAGTGCCTCCCTTCCAATCTGCATATCCTCCAATGAAAAGCACTCTGTGGACTCACTAAGGAAAGGGGAGTGTTCACAGGTAGAGTACCATGCACCCTCTACAAATGCTCTTTGCCCCCCATCAGCCAAAGTGTCTCTTCTCTGTGGGATGACTATCTATCACTGCCTTCCTCCAGAGTGGTAGGGCATCTGTGTTCTTGTTCTCTAATTTCCTGCTATAGTCATAGTCCCTGGAGATAAGGAGGTCCCAATACCCCTCACAATCAACATAAGGCCCAGACCTAAGAGCCATACAATTCATACCCTTGCTAGCTATCCTTGGGGTGACTGCTGGCATAGCAACTGGGACAGCAGGAATAACCACCTCTTTAACATACTATCAATAGCTTTCCAATCAACTCATTGTGGACATTCAAGGGTGGCAGAGTCCATTCTTACCCTCCAAAATCAGCTAGACTCCCTGGCAGTGGTGGTTCTCCAAAATCGTCATACATTAGACCTCCTAACAGTCAAAAAGGGGGGCACCTCTGTCTTTTCCTACAGGAAGAGTGCTGCTTCTGTGTCAACCAATCAGGTATTGTTAAGGACAAGATCAAACAGCTACAGGAGGACTTGGAGAGGAGAAGGAATGAACTTAACAGAGGATTCTTGTGGCCCATTTCAGGCCAGTTATGGCAACTTATTCTTCCATTCATATCCCCACTCCATGTAATTGCCATCATACTGGCCTTTGCTCCCTGTGCATTAAGATTTGTACAAAATCAAATTCAAAACATTTCTAATCAGACTATTAATCAGCTTGTATTACAGGAATATCAGGATCTCACAGGAAAAGAATTTGAGCCTGGCTACAAGTGCACTCCCCTGAGGAACTATGGGGTCCGCAACTCCCACCTGCCACAATGCATCTCTCCACCCTGAATCAGCTCTACGCCCACACCCCAGTAGGAAGCAGTTACTGAAGATGGACCTTCATCCATATGCCCAAAAAAAGATCTTCTTATAAAAATAAAAATGGGGGAATATAATATAAAGTTGCTCCCCTGCCCTTTACACTGCAGCCATTTCTCCCCCTCCCATCTTACAACCTAGATTGGCAGTCTGTGAACATCCTAGCCAGCTATTGGTCCACTAGTCTGCCTGTGAGCCCCCTTCTCAGCAATTGACCTGATGGTTGTTAGCCCACAAAATTCCACTACTTAGGAGAAGCTCCTGCACCAACCATTCTCTCTCTCTCTCTCTCTCTCTCTCTCTCTCTCTCTCTCTACCAGCCCCGAGAGTAGATGCTCTGGTCGCCTGCCTAATAAAATCTCTGTTGTGAGTTCTCATGTCCAGAGTGGCTTTCTGGGTGCCGTCACTGGACTGCAACCCAGACTAGGCACCCCAGAGTGCTTGCTCCCCTGGATTCAAGGGTCTGAGCTGCCTTGGGACCCAAACTGAGCTGCATTTTTCTTACAGTACAGGCTTACAAGGGAATTTTATCCAGTCTTATAAGAGGAGGGAAATTTTGTCATAGACTGCAACATGGATGAACCTTGAGGACATTATTACAAATGTAATAAGCCAGCCGAAAAAATACAAATGTTGCATGATTCTGCTTATATTGTACCTAGTATAGAGAGGGATCAAATTTCATAGAGGCAGTGTAGAAAGGTGGTTGCCAGGGACTGGGGGAGGCATAGGGGGAGGGTTATTGTTCATTGGATAGAGTTTCACATTTGCAAGAGGAAAACAGTTCTGGAGATTGACTATGCAATAATGTGAATGTATGCAACACTACCAAGATGTACATTTAAAACTGGTTAAGATAATGAATGTTTTGCTATACGTATTACATCATAATTTTTTAAAAGCCCGCATGTTGCATTTAAGAAAGTAGAAGATCAGCTGTGGAAACTGGACAGCAGTTTATTGTATAAACTGATCAGGTTAAAGTGCATCTCTCCAATGGGGCTCCTCAGCCTTTGGGTTATATAAAGACAGAGAACCTTCAAGGGCAGATCTAGATAGGAAAAGTGGGAGCTTTGCGGGTAGGTAGGCAGTGGGAGTTTCCAGAGAGACAAAGTTCAAATTCCACCAACAACCCTAAGAGGTTAGGTCTTATACCCTGAGCAGCCTGTGCCACCTGGCAATGGAGGGACTTTTTTTGGGCTCTCACTATAAATGAGATTTGAAGTAGAGGGAGGGAAAAGGAATACTAGAGACCCTGAAACAGAAGAAATCTAACCAAGTTGCAGAGGTCAACTCAAGAGCTGACTTTCTCTCTACATACCTTGAGTAACCATACTGACCCTGTGAATTCAAAAGTATAAAGTTTCCCTTTTCTATTTTCATGAGCAAGTTGCCATACTGTAACAGTGGTCCACTTTTAAAAGTGAAAAATTTGCCTTTTTCTCTTCTCCCTCTCCCCATCCCTAACTTGGGGTCAGGGAGCAGATTACCCTTAGCTATCTGTGCTCCACAGGAAAGAGGTATCTGCCAAAGGATTTAGGGAGTGAATATCTCCCAAATTAACAAGTGAATGTTAACAAACCTTTAGATGCTCTGGACAACACCCCACCCCCACTCCGAGTCAGGACGGACCTGAAATGTAGCCTGTTTCTCCTCTACTAGCAAAGCAATAAACCTTCTTTTTCCTTTTTCTCACAACCATGTCCTCATTATTGAATTGACATCAGAGACAAGGACTGAGCTTTCGTCAACAAGACCATTGCATAGGTCATACCCTGCATTCTGGAGCTAAGAAGAGACACAACATATATACCCACAAAGCCACAAAAGAAGTAGAAAAAAAGACCAAGAAAACTAGGTCAAATGATAAAAGACACCAAAACAGTGGAAGAAAGTGCATAAAATCATGGGAAAAGATACTGATCAAGCATATAAAATATAATGTCAAACGTGAATGAATTCTTTCCCCAAATCAAAGTCCAATTTGCTTGAATTTAAGAGAAAAATGGACAAAAGCTGAAACATATTTGGTTTACCAGAGAACCATTAAAGCAGAATAATACACTATAGTCTAAACAAAAAACTAGCCAAACACAAATAGAAAAGCAGGATTGACAATTGGAATAGAAGACAAAAGATTGAATCAAAAAGTGCCAAGTAGGACAAAGAGAAAGATTTTGTAAAACTAAAATGTACCACTTAAGCTCTAAAGATTGTGGTGGGGTAAAATAGAACTACAATATCTGGAAAAAAAAAAAAAGAATCAGTAGAAAAAATAGCATTCCAGTGTGAGACACAAAAATAGCAAATACTGGTGTGGCATTTATTATTAACAGGTATGAGTTTTAGTCCTCATATCAAACAATTCCATTTTCATAACTATCATAGGAAGCCAGAACCACCATGGTTCTACTGATGAAGAAGCTAAGATGTAAAATGCCAAATTTTTCAATATTTCCCAACTCATTATATGCCCTGTCTCTGGAGCAGGGAAAAGCCTAAGTAAGGAATAATCAAGAATTCCCGTAAGGAGGAAGGGGCACTTGTCACTCCCTTGACTTAAGCTAAACTCTGTGGCTCTTCCAAAAGCAAAACAACCTGGACAACTGTCACAAAGGTCTTAAATGATATCCATGAACTCTTGAGCTATAGCAACCTGTGACTATGACATGCACACAGATCAATGTCCTTTGAAATGTGTTCTAGTCTGATGCTCAAGGGGAATCCTTTGAGGGCATATTCTCTGCTCAGTCCTCCAAATCTGCTTTATTGTCATTCAGTGTCACCACGTGGAAGTCTAGAGGTTATGACTGAGTTAGGTGACCAGCCTTGGAGATCTCTCTCAAGCTGCACTTATGTTCCTTGGTATCACCACTGGTTTCAGAATATGGAAAGACATGGCCCAGTAAATACACTAACATTCATTAACATTCACTCTCCACTTCATTTACAACGTTTTCTCAAAATCCCTTCCCAATTTCTTTGAAGAACCATTTTCCTGTCTGTGACAATCCTAGGAAATCAGACAAAGGTGGCAGGGAGCAGACGTGGATTTACTCACTAAAGGATGGACAACAGACTCTAAATCCAAGTTCAGCGTTGCTTGGGAAGAATAAATCACAGCAAACATGAAGCACAAAGAGGTTCTCCTCTGGGATTTCATTTCTTCACATTCAAGTTGTTTTGCCTAAAATGGAAATATGATAAATTTAAATTGACTTAATGATCTATATAAATAGGCTATGACTCATTATTATGAAAACTCCTGGACTTAGTCATAAAAATGTAAGTTTATAACATGATAGCATATTATATGATATATATTATTAATATTGTAATATATCTCAGCTAGTGTACTTATTTTTAAAACTGTTTATAATGCTGGTGATGAAAAATATACCATTTTTGGTAACCAGATTATTACTGCATTTAAATTGCATGAAACGATCCCAACATCTGGAGACAAAGACAATCTACTTTGGACAGAATATTTTCCTCACTGACCTTTCTATGCCCACGAGTGTTTGTTCAAAGAACAGTAGACTACGAGACAGAGGAGATGGGTTAGGCTACAGTATCACTATAATTCGCTGTGTCCTTGAGTAGGTCACTTATACTAGCAGAGTCAAGTTTCTCCATCTGTAAAATGGAGATATTTATACCTCCCTAATTCGTACACAGAGTTTTCTGAGGTTCAAATGAGATTAAAAATTGTGAAGAGCTCTGGAGATGCAGGCTGCAACCATCGCCATTCTGATGGTCATTGGAATTCCGAGGACTGTCCTCCAAGGGTAGTCATTGAAGGGCAGCCTTAGGGCAGTCACCAGGAAGGTCAGGCCTTGGCCAGGAGTCCAGGGAGCACCAGGGAACTTTGGCCAGGATAACACACTATGTTGGCCAAGATTTACATGCCAGAGAATTGTATTTCAATCACCAGCTGCTGACTGCCGCCTTTTCCTCTTCCCCCATGGAAAACAGGGAAGCAAAAGGTCTTGGAAAACTGACCCAATTAGTAGATCTGGCTATCAAATACATTTTTTAAATTCTGCAACTCAGTGGTTTTGGGAAGATGCTTTGCAATTTTGGTTATGTGTACAGATGTTTTAACATCAGGTGTGTCTGCTGTAGGGAAATCAGAGCAATGCGTTACTAAGTTCTCCAACTAGAAGTTTTCCCTTCCTTAGTGAAAAGTAGTCTCTTGTGGGTATAGGAGAGGCTGGTGCAGCCTGCTGGCAGCAACTTTCCCTGGGGTGAGTCAGGTAGTTAGGAGGCAGCTTCATCTTTTCAGGCCCCATCTTATTGCAGGTTACTAGCTGGTTCCATACTGAGAAGGGATAGAGTGACTAGTTAATGAACCTCCTTAGTACCTGACCCACTGGGAGGTACTTGGACACTAAAGGCACTGAAGCAAGCTTTGTATCTTTCTGTCGTTTCTTTATTTTGGCAGTGCATTCCACACCCCCTCCTTTGGTTAGCAAAAATTATACTGTCCCCAAATGGTAAAGTCTGGTCCCTTTGTATAGGCCAATGGCCAATACTGTTCCATCTTCCCCTTCCCCTGGTATCCCCTGAGACATAGTTCTTGATAAAATCAGTATTCTTCTTTCTGTTGACTCATGTTTTGACTGCTCCCTTCCCCCAAAATCACAATTCCCAAGAAATGGAGATGAAGAAAAGACCCCACCACGGGCAATTGTCAGTTACACAGTAGCAGTGAGGGATTCTCCACTTGAAAGAAAGGAGGACCACTTTGGGGTTGGGGGTAGTCACAGTATTTGACAGTGTGGTGTGGGCTTGAGCAACAGGAACATGATACAACTGGAGATCACTTTGGTTTCAAAGTTGCTGCTATAAAGCTTTGTTAGCTACATCAATAATCTAACACAAACCCTCCAGCTCATAGGTGTGCTCAACTGTGAGGAAGCCAATAGAGACATCAATTCAACTCATTGGAAGAAAAGTCATAATCTTCTAGTTAAAAACATGGAGCATGCCCACCCACATTCAAGGCAATTTGTCCTCAATAGGGCATCTTTTTTAGTAAGCCCCCTACAAGGTCCTACTTGTTCTAAGATTTCTGAAGTAAAGGGTGACAAAGACTGAGTGACAAAGAGGGGCAGGGAGAGAAAGAGAAGTATCTGGCATCATTCCCAATCTCTTTCTCTTTTTAAATGAAAATATTGGACACTACCCTGACTCCCTGGCTTCTATAAGCTGGCTACATCTAGGAAAAACTGGGAAACATGATTTAATCCTCTGACTGGCCCTGTAGTGTTGAGCAACTTCCTGATCTCCTCTGACTTTGTTTTCCTGTCTGTAAAGTTTAGAAAGAGGGAGAGCAAAGAAAGCACATGCTGACGTCACATGCCAGGAATAAGTCCTGGGGATTCTCAGAGGTGCTGCGCTTGGAGGATCAGGGTCTCTTCGCGGTCAGGAATGACATTCTGCATGATTACGTTTCAGGATCTGTCACTATGAACCTGATCTGTTCTCCCAAGTCTTACAAAACACCAGTACTCCAGGACAACTCCTTGCTAGAACCCCTCCCATGCCTATTTTATTTGGGGTAAGGAAGTGACTGGGAGAGGAGAAAATAAGCGGGCTTGTGTGTCTGCAAGATCCGAAGCACGTTCACAACGTGGGTTCATGGGGCTCATGAGGACTGAGAGCCCTCGTGAGATCACCAGGCTGAGAGGCGGCCAGCAGGGCAATGATGGAAGCATTTCTGGAAATGAGTGGCTTGCTAAACTCTGCGCGGCTCCGCCTCCGCGTGTCCTCCCGGCTCCTCCCATCCTCCCCGCTTCTCCCACGCCCTGGCTCACACACCCTCGCCCCTCAGTGTCTGGGATGAGAAAACTAAGGCAACGCAGGGGCTGAATAACTCAAAGTCAGAGAGGAACTGAGTGGTCTGAACTCCCGAGATCAGCGTGATTCTATAAATTCTAAACAATAATATTGTCCTATAGTCAGGCAGACCATCTATGATGGAATGGCGAATAGTGTTGGCGGTGGTGATGATCATAAAACCCACTCATTGTTCCGTGTGCACTATGTTCCAGCATGGTGCTAAGGTGCTAAGCTCTCTGCAAGAACTGTGTCACTCAATCCTCTCCCTAAGCCTACATCTCTACTAAATTATCCCCATTTTTCAGATATGGAATAGGAGCTTTGTTAGTGGCTCACTAAGACCACACTGCAGATATGTGATAGTGGCAAAATTATAAATTAAACAGTCTAATCTCCTGGGGAAAAGCTACCATTTCATTTGAACTAAGAGATCTTCTTGGCTGGATATGAACAAGAGTAAAAGGAAATTTTTTCTGTATATATAAACACCTCACTAGGAATTGGAAATATGAGTTCTAATCTCATTTTGCCATCAAAAGCTGTGTGACATGGGGCATGTCACTTCACCTCTCTGAGTCTGAGTTTTCTTATTGGCAAAGCCAGAGATTTGACTGAACTCAATGATTTCAAAATTGGGGTATAAGAACTGGCCTTCAAAGTTCCCATTACTGTTCTAAGAGTCTAAATTCCTTAGAGTTATTTCGCTTGAGTGCAACCTCACTTGGATTATCTTCTGGGCCTCACTGTAACCATTTCTTACATTTATTCAACCCACCTCTGACCTGCTACATAGTCCAGGCCCTCCCTGCCCCAGTGCACCCTAGTGATAGCTGTCGTCCTTTGCCTCTCTGCTCCATCTCTGCATGAATGCAAGATTGACCTTCAGGTAACATCTTTTCCCAGGTTACTCCCTGTTAGTTCCTTGCTGCTTTCAGAATAAAGATAATCACTCATTCTTACGGGTACTCTAGGCCTTCCATGACCTGGATTTTATTTTTAAGAGTCAGTGTATCAATAAGCATCCATCACATTTTCTTCCAAAATCGGTTGCTTTTTCAGACTCTAAAATAGGGCTAGAGATTTTCCCATGTTCATGCAAAAGTAAAAAAAGAAAACAAAAAAACAAAACAAAACAAAACAAAACAAAAAACCGATCTTGAGATTTAATCATGGGGAAAGAGAGAAATCATTATTTTCAAACTATTTTTCAGTGTTTGACAAAAGTAAAAAAAAAAAAAAAAAATCCTGAAATTTATTTGGTTTACTAATCTCCATTCCTTCTTGTTCCCTAGGCCCAGCACAATCACTGTGTACTCAAATTCTACTCATCCTTCAATGCCCTGGTAAAAGGTTTCCCCTAGACAAAGGCTCCAGGCATGTGTCCCCACTTCCCCTAAAACCTACCCAGACTTAATGTAGGCGGTCAGCCTCCTGCTTCTAGTAGGTTTATCATTGTAAATTTTCCACGAAGAAAACCTGTTTATTCCCTCACTTATCTATTCATTTATAAGTCTGTTCACTGAACAAACATTAGTTAACTCCAGCTAAGTGCCAGGTGTTCCACTAGGTGCAGGGGAAATAGTAGTAAACAGGACAATGATCCCTGTGTCCATGGAGCTTGGAGTCTAATGGATAAATGGTCATTATTAAAGAAAGAATTACTCAATTTTCTACCAAGGGAAAGTGCTACCAAGGAGAAAAATAAAAATACAAATATTTCTTGATCATGTACTATGTACCAGGAACTGATGTGAGCATTGACTGTATTAACTTACTTAACCTTTACAGCACCAATGAAGTGGTTATACTATGGTATCTAACTAATAGCATGAGAGAAAATTAACTGGGCTTTTGAGTGGTTAAATAATTTACATGAGTCAGAAGTTCAACCTAAAGAGTCTAACTCAAGGACACTGTCACTCAGTCCTCTCAACGATACTTTTAACCACTGAGCTGAACTGTCTAAAAAAGAACTGAAGCTGTAGGTCAGTGGTTGACCACTTACATAGCATATGCAAGACCCTGGTTTGATCCTCAGCACAGCAAATGAATAAATAAATAATCTAAAGCAGAGGGATGTGAGCTGGTCTTAGAAGTGTGTGGAAGGTGTCCCAGGGGAGGCATTTAATTGAGATGAAGCATAAATTGGAGTTAGCTGAAAACAAAAGGGGAGGTGGGAAGGAGAGGAGTAAGGGGCTTCTAGGTGGAAAACAGATCATGTAAAGGACCTGAGGTGTGGGAAAAGCACTGTTCAAGGCACTGCAAGAAGTTCAGGGTGGATGGAACACTGAAAGGAGACAGAAGACCTGTTTGGAGTGAGGTGAACTGAGTCTTGGGCCTGATAGTCGAACAACATGATTGGGTAAGATTGATTAGGGAGACTGTTGAGAGTAGGGAAGAAGCCTTGGGACCCAATTTCACATAATTCCAACCATTTAAGGTCCAAAGAAGATGATAACACCAAGATGTTTGGGAATGAAATTAGAGAGGCAGGAGGTAAAGAAGGTGAGTAGAGTCATGGAAGCTGGGAGGTTTGAGTGTCAAGAAGGAAGGCATGCTCAGTTATGTCCAAGGATGCTAAGAGGTCCATGAAGGAGGGACTGAGATTGCTTATTGGGTTTGGAGACATGATAAATTCTTATCAAGGGGGAATCTCATTGGGAAGAGCTGTAAAGGGTGTGGGAAGTGAGGACTTGGAGATGATGAGCCCATGAGGCTCAAAAAATTTGGTTTAAAGTGGCAGAGACAGTGGAGGTTCTTCCCATGTATAAGCTACTTAGCTTTCATCTCACATACATAGGTGATGTTATAGCATAGCTTTCCCTTTAAGAAAGGAACTAATCCTAATGCATGCTAGGATAATATCAACGGAAGCATGATTTGTACCAACCCTTGGCCTATGGCTGGCTAACTAGACAAGTTTTTGTTCTCTTACCTCCCTCTACCTCCGTATTCTAGTGTACAAATGAGGCACAGGAAACTCTTCATTTAAACATGTACTTATCAAAATTGAGACTAGGTTAAGAGACTGAAAATAGATATATACATATATCATTCTACTACTAGAGAGTAATTCAAAACAGAGTTGCCGATGGTGGTTGATGGATTGTAGTACCAAATTTCTGTAGGATTGTACATTTGTCAGCTTTTTGTCACTGTGACAAAACACCTGAAAAGAACAACTTAGGAAGGAAAGATTTATTTTGGCTCATGGTTTCAGAAGTTTCAGGTCATGGTTGGCTGACTCCAAGGCAGAAACATCATGGTGGAAGGGCATGGCAGAAGGAAGCTGCTCAGCTCTTGGCAGCTGGGAAGCAGAGAGGAAGAAATAGAGTGAAGGTCCAGGGACAAGATACAGTCCCCAGAGGCACACCCCCAAGGATCTATTTCCTCCAACAATGCCCCACCTGCCTAATTTCCACCACCTCCAGTAGTCCATTCAAATTATTAATCCATCAAGTATATTAATTCACTGATGAGGTTGGAGCCCTCATGATCCAATCATTTTCTAAAGGTCCCATCTCTGAATGTTGCTGCACTGGAGAGCAAGCCTTCAATACATGAGACTGGGGAACATTCCAGATTCGAACTACAACAGTCATTGCAAATTTGGCTGAGATTACTACTCTTTGCTCATTTCCATGAGGCTGCAATAAGGATAGGATGTCATCAGTAACCTCCCTCCTGAATTGTAGTGTATATTAAAAATTCTCAAGTGCAACTTTAAGAGCCTGCCTTCATCAGATACGTATTTTCAACTGTAGAAATAAGACTTATCTTTGCAGGCCTTATTTAATTAGATGATTCATCCCTTGCACATGCAGGATTATAAGCTAAATATTTATTTAACACACACACAAAACACAATACCAATTAAAGAACTGTATTGAAGTTGTTTTTTTCTTCCCTATTTAATTTTTCTTTGCTTGAAATAACGTTCTGCGGCAGCATTGTGTCAGAGTGGCTCAGCACTATCAGATTACAGAGAACATTTGTTTGTACACAATGGGATCAAGTTTTCCAAAACACACTGCACATGTGGGCCGTGTTGATAACCTTTTATCCTTCTTGCCTTGTTATAAGTCACCAGGGGATTTTAACCTTTAAGCAAAAGATCGCTATCTTTATGAAAACACTAAGTTCAACTCTGCTCCTATCTAGTCTATCTTGTTGCCCTAATTTATCATGTGGAGGGGTTTCCCGATGCCAGGCAAAACAATGCCAGGCATGCATTCCAACTGCACATGGAGGGCAGCCCTGCACTTGGCAGCAGGGCTGGATCGAGAATTAGAGGGCCTGGGAGCAGGTTTAGGCTTCACCATGCTGTGGTTCTTCTGTTGACTAGCTGAGTATTTTAACAACGATATAGACCAATCAGAAGAGTTTCTGGCCTCCATCTAGAGCAGAGGCCTGGGGTCTGCTGCTGGGCCAGACGTTAGCAACTCTATTGCTGAATAGCAGGGAGATCTAGGGAAGATCCCAGGGAGATGGGGCTGGGTGGCTGAGCAGAGGTGGGGAAAGGAGGCACTCTGGGGGCTTAAGCCAGAATTTATTCACCTGGTTTAAAATATTCCAGCATTTTAATCGCTGGAAGGACCATCTTAGCCTTCTGTAGTTCCTTGCTATATTGCCCTTGGCCACACCACTGAGACCTGGCATTGCTGTCCATGGCTGTGGCTTTACTTCTCTTAAATGTTTATTTCTCCCTTTAAAGATTTTGTTAGACTTTAATGATAAGGCATGTGCTATTCAAAATGAAAACAAACAAAAAAAAAGTATGACTTTTTTTCCCTGAAAAATACAATACCCCTACCATTCTTTGTTGTTCCAAAATTTCTTTAATTTAATCAATCTGACTTCAGTCTTCCTTGTGAAAGAACTTAACAAAGATGAGCTCAGAAAGGTACCTCTCTAGCTCCCCAAACTAGCTCCCTATCCATCATCCCAGTCCCCCTGGCTCCTGCCGGGTACTGCTGCCATCTTTGGCCTCCTCCTCTCTGTCACACCCTCTTCCTTTTCTGTTTCTCCTATTGCTCCAGTTTCTGCTTCTCTCCTCTTTCCACCACTCCATCCATCTAGTCTTAAAACCACCACACGATGAGCGCTACTAAATACTTCTCCTTGGTCCTGGCTTTTCTCTTTTGATGCCCTTTCTCTCAGGAGTTTGTCTATTTCTATAGTTTTAATTATCAACTTATGTGAGCATTCCCAAAACTTTATTTCCACCCTGGCTTCTTTGCTAAATATTAGGTACCGATCTTCAACTGTGCTATTTCCCCCTGCGTCTAAATTGGACTCATCTAAAGCTAAACTTGCCTTCTCTCTACCACTGTCTCTCCTGACCTATCTTGCCTGAGACTTACCAACTGACAGCTTCTTTCGCTATCTTCCCAACTCTCGGCCCCATGGGGGTTCTTGGACATAGGAAGCGAGGCAGGAGTAGGACCCCCCAGTCAATCAGTCACTGAGTCCTATCAAGGACCTGTCACGGGCACTCTCAGAGCTCTTGTTCTTCTCCAGGGCCAGTCTATTGGCTTGGATGTTATCCCCTCACACTGGGATGGATGGTTGCAGAGATCTCCTGAATGAACTCCTCTCTCCTTTAACCCCTAACACAATCTAGCACAACAGCAGCTGTGGTAAATCTCTCTAGAACACTATTTTCCCTAGATGGCCAATATATCCTATTCAAGTACTTTAAACATTCTCAAATGCCCTGAGGGTGTTCAGATTGCTTCCTGATAAGCCTGAGCACCACAACCTAACATACAGCCAGCTCTGCCTCATTTCTCTACCATTAACCCCTGGATAGAGAACAGACTAACCCACTCACAAGTTTTTTATTGTACCCTCTTTTGCAACATCGATCATACATACTGACAGTAACTATTGTTTGAAGATTGCCACCTCTCCGCCTCTTCTCACACTGTTCTCAGCGAGTGAAATGCTCTATTCCTTCTTAGCTTCACTCATCATTTCAAATCTTGTTTTTTCACATACATAGCAAAAATGTATTTCATGTCAGGCATTAGACAAAATACTATGCAGGTTCTAGACTCAATCCCAACAATCTTATATTGTGAGAACTATTATTTCCCCCATTTTTCAGCTAAAAAATTGAGGCTTGGGTAAAGTAAGTAACATAGCCCAGTCATACAGCAAGTAGCTGAGTTTATTGCCAATGTCTGAATGTTTAACTTTCATAGCATGCTGCTGTTGTCTTCTCCAGAGATAATTCTCTGTACTTCACTGTATTTTTCTTCTCAGCTACTTATCTGGCTACACTGTTGTGTTCTTTGTAGTGTGGCACACAAATTAGGCATATAGACTCTGAAGTCAGACTGCCTGAGATGGAATTATGACTCCACTACTTCCCAAGGCATTTGCCTTAGGCAACTGACTTAACCTTTGTGTGTTCCCTTATTTCTAAAATAGGGATTATAATAATACCTGAGGCACAGGATTATTGGAACAACTAAATCAATGAACAATCATTGCAAAGTGCTGAGCATGGTGCCTAGCACACAGTAAGCACTCATCAGTATCACTTATTAGGATTCTCCGTGCCAGCACCTTGCCTCCCATGAGGCATCTAAGCTAATTACAGGAAAGGATTCTCTGTCTTTGAAATTCCACAGCATTTGCAAGTCTCTCTAGTGTAGGTAATTTCACTAGGCTGTGATTTTAAAGGTTTCACTTTTGTGATTATCTTTAGGAAATAGGCAAGATTCCAGTTCTCTCAACCATCATGAGCAGAGTCATACGATGTGATTTGAAGTGCTGAGCTGGTAAATAACTCATGCATTCATGGCGTGCCAGTAGCCAATGCATATATTTAACAATTCTTCCAGGAGAACTCACTGCAGAAACTCACAGGCACTAGGGGAAATGAGATCCATTCAGAAGACCCCCACCTCTGGCGCTCTTTATAACAGAGACAAACATTTCATGACAAGCATTACCAATTTGAACTATATCAAGAAATGTCAGAGTAGAAAAGAGACACATTTTATAATTTATAAAACAGTCCTGATTTATTGGTTATTCACATTTAATTCAATTCAGAGAGTGGCAAATGCAAAGAATGATTAGTATTTCTTTTTTTCCTTTTCTTGGGATTGGGATACAACACAAGGTGACCTTGTAAAATGTATGAGCTCCATAGTTATGCATGAGAAGAGCACATATTGTTTGCCTAGGACATTTCATTGGATTCTGTAAAATCCACAAGTTACAGGGAGCAAGGCTTCAGTAGGGTTAACACTCTGCATTGAGATTATTAATCAAATTAGCCACCAATCTGGAGAAAAGACAAAGGCAGACAGCTTTAACAAAATGGTGTACTATTGAATCTCTAAAACCAGCAGAGCCAAGTGGAGAAATCTTAAGGCAAGAAAATACAAACTAGCACCTGAAAGTATTTTGTAGTTCCTCTTGGGTTTCATGTTGCTGCTTGGTACCATCTTTCTAAAGTCTCTGTCCATGACCCATATTAATTTTTTTTATTCACTTACTTGTCTTTTAACAATATATAGGGGATGGGGGCAGATCTAACAGGTCACCTCATTAGAATGTGGAGGTGCTTGCCTGTAATCCCAGCTACTCAGTAGGCTGAGGCAGGAGTATTGCAAGTTCAAGGTCACCCTGGGCAACTTAGTGAAAACTTGTCTCAAAATAAAAATAAAAATGGATGTAGCTCAGTAGTAAACATCCTTGGGTTCAATTCCCAGTGCCACAAATAAATAAGTAAATAAAATGCCACCTTTAAAAGAAGACTGAAAGAGATGGAAAATTAATATCTCTGTTTATTGCATTTATTATCCATCAGATAAAAAGGGAATCTCTCCTACCTTTACCCCAGCTTCCCTGTGCCAACCACTTTATCTATCTATCCATCTACCCATCAATCTATCTAGGTCATTTTTTAAATTTTATTTTCCCCTCTTTCATTTCCAGAAAAGGCTGTCTCTGATTTCTTTTAAGGAAAAGCCCAAACCACTACTTAGCAAATCTAGAACTTCATCATAAGGAAGTTATTAATATTGATAATCACCAAAATCAAAACCAACACAGAAGTAGTAGTGGTAAAAATGAGTAAAACTCTCAGACTTTGCTAAGTGTTAAAAGAGCTACTTGTGTTCCCCCTGGGTCATTTTAACCTTCCACGGTGTTGTCATGGGTCAGGACAGGAATTGACCAAGAAAATACATTGTGTTCCTGTGTCCCCACTTGTCATAAGGGCAGGGAAGAACAGAAAATAAGTCCTTCAATTGGTAATGCAGCAAAGTATTGATGGGATAATCTTGGGGTGGGGAATATGCATACTGGGGAACATAGCTCTTAAAAAACTAAACAGATAGTCTTTAAGAATATATTCACGTATTACTTATGTAATTCAAAAATGGAAAAGTCAACCGCATTAAGCTCTTATGAAAGGAAAAATAGTTAAGGTCTGCCTTTGTACAAAATATAAGAAAACATGGTTTAAAAAGCAAGCCACACACTACAGAGCTATTCCTTCTTTCTAGAAGGTTCAAAACAAGTGTGCCCAGCTCCTAAGCCCCAACACTCCCACTGACCTCCATCTGTGGTCTGACCACAAGCTCCAGTCCCATCAGCCATGGCTGGGAGGTCTCCCTCGCCCTGACCCTGGACTGGGAGCTGAGAGACCATGCCAGGCTCCTCCTGCTGTCTAGATGCAGCTTCCACCTTCTCAGCACAACCACAATGACTACCTGGCCATTGAAATGCTCATGGTAGGGCAACTGAACACTTGTTCACAGATGCTGTAGTCCTGATCATATTTTCTGGCTCAGGAACGGGAGAATTCATTTTTAAAACCGCAAACAATCTGTACTAAAGAGAAAATCCAACAGAATCGCAGCTAGTTGCCTGACAATCTTCCTAAACATAATCTTAGTATCTGGACCACTGGAATGCACGGTGCTCTTGACACCATACCTTCCCTTCCCTGCACACACCGCAGCTAGGAAAGAAAAAAATTAAGTAACGAGAATCAGAGTTGGAAGATGCCTGAAGAGGAATGCCAGAGTGACTTGGGTCCCTCGGAGGACTTGCTACAATGGGAGACAGACCACAGAAGGAGAATCACTTGTTACCAGTGCAAGACTGAAGTTCTCAGACTGGCTCCTGCTCTGAACAGACGACCAAAAGCTTCCCTTACAAGGCCATTTGCCCTGCAGCCTCCCCAGGGACTTCACTCCCAGTGGAGGGAGAGCCAAGCAGGACTCATGGCACACTTTGAGCAAAGACCGGCAGCTACTGTGCCTACGCTTAGCCTCACTGGGGTCTCCCCCAGCTGTGATCCTCCAAACCTCACAGAACCATCCCCGAGAGCCTCGCTGCTGTTTTAAAAACAAGAAGTGATTTCCTGGTCCTCTTCCCCGGATGGCGTGTGCAGTTTCCCTCACGCCCATGGGAAGTCCTTCAGATTCTCTTATCTGGAAACCTCTCCACCAAGTGGACAGACTTGTTTGGCCAATGCCCCTTGTTCTTGCTTTTCTTTCTCTGAAGGGGGGCGGGGGGAATCAAAAAAACGAAACCAGCTCAAACCAACACTGGGTTGGAGCTAAGGAGTGGTGCTGGATGCCTGGTTTAAAAATTCTAAAGATGACCACCAGTTTAGATTGCGTGGGGAAGATTTACGTGATCAGTAAGTTCCTCACCTCTAGCAGTGTCAAGAAGTCAGAGAATAAAGGAATCCCCTCAGGTTGAGAAGCCCGACCCTGGGTTTGAGGAGGGGTACACTTTGAATATTCCACCTGAAGGGAATATCCAGTTCTCCTAGGTTTCCTGGGAAACTATGAACATTTGTGCATCAGACTACATATTCAGTGACACTTGTATATCATGTCGATAACACTGATATTTAAAGATAAGGAGACCTGGAAAAGGTCCAGTTGGCAAACTGCAGTCAGGTTGTTGGGTTTAACTCTGAATCACAGTTTTTGAGCTGCAATTAACCCTATTCATCCTCATCCTACGAGTAAGGTAACTGAGGTCGAAGGAGAAATAGTGGTCTACCCAAAGTCAGACTACAGATGGGAAGTGATAGATTATTGTCCAATTGTTTGGAGAATGCTATTCAAATGTTGTTCAATATCCAGAGCTCCACCCACAAAATGTTGATAAATGAGGCGTGGCCTGGAGCGCAGGAATCTGCTAGGGAAATAAATCCCCCAGGAACCCCAAGTAGGGTTTTAGAGAAGCCCTCATAATGTCTGAGCAAGGACTCCGGAGTCAGACTGTAGGGATTCTAAGAGCTGCCCCACCCAGGTCTATTTATGTGGCCTTATGCACCTTAGTTGACCTCCTTGAGGTTCAGTTTTACTATGGGTGAAAATGAGATAATAACCACGCTGAGTTCGTCAGAGGCTCCATGAAGCTCAAGAAAATCTTAAGCAGGTTGGCTGTTATCTGGAGACGTGGCTCTACTCCCTCTGAGCGCATCTCTTTCCCTGTCCCCCACCTCTTCTTGGTCTCCTTTCTTTCTTGCCTGCAATTGCACTAGGGTACAGTATGGGTAGACTGAAGGCAAAAGTTAAGTACAGTCATCCCTATTGGATTGGTTTCAGGAATCCCAGTACACGCCAAAGCCCACAGATGCTCAAGTCTCTTATATAAACTGGCATTGTGTTTACTTATAACAACTTACACATATCCTCCCATGTAATTTGAATCATGTAGGTTACTTATAATATCTAATAAACGCAATACGGTGTAAATGCTATGTAAATAGTTGTTCTATTGTATTTTTTAGAAAATAATGACAAAGAAATAAAGTCTATACATGTTCAATATAAAGATGATTTTCCCCCAAATATTTTCAGTCTGAGATTGATGGAATTCATGAATTCTGAACCAAGAGAATATGGAAGGCTGACAATATTTGAATAAAGAGAGAATGAACCTTCAAAATTTATTTTCCACTTCTAGGTAGTGATTCTCAATTGTGTTCTACCAATTGAATTGGATATATTTTGCCTTAAGTAATTGGATATATTCTACATTCAGAGTTAGCCCCTGGCAAATGCTTCTTTCAAAATGCTGTGCTTGCACTTCAGTGGTTAGGTGCAGTTGGCTCCCTGACGAGGAATGAAGCACTGTCAAAGTGGTTGTCCCTTCCCTGAGAAGCAATTCCCCTCACCCACAGGCCCCTGCTTGTTGCTAGGAACACTCTGTGCTCTCTGCACACACTTTACAGTGAAAACAAATGCAAATAAAAAAATGGAACCACCATATGGTGTCGGCTGCAGCCCAGAATAAACTGCTGATGGAGAGGCCTTGTCCTGTCATAACTACAGCTGGAATTGACTGACACATATATCCTTCTTTTGACTTCTAAAATGTTGGAGCAGGTGGCAAGTTAAACTCAAACTTCTTCAAGCAAAACACCAACATAGCCCAAGTAGTTAATACCCCAGTCTTGTTACCATGTTTGTAAGTAGGAAGGGTCTTGTACAACTTCAGGGTACAGTGTTACTAGAGACAGAGCTCCTACTTACTCAGACAGAAATTTCAGCACCAAACAAATAAATATTTTCCAGCAGTTTCCATGTCCCTGCTCTTTTGCACAGATTTTCTGGTGACGACTCCCTCACCTCATTCACACTTTTCTCAAATACAGCTTTCTTAGCCAGTCCTTTGCTGACCACCATATTCCACATGTCAGCTCTTCTGATCCCCTTTAATTATTTTACCATAGCATGCATTACCTCCAGTACACTCCAGGGCACTGTTCCACTTCGGGCTGTCAAAAGCTGCCATTCCCTCACTAGAAGGTAAACTCCCTGAGGGAAGACATGACTGACGATTTTGAAAGTGTAACACACCAGCAAAATTATTACAGTAATGCCCCAGCCCCAGAGCAGCATATACAAAAAAGCATGTAATGATTCAACTCTAAAAACACTCCCACTTCCACATCTTGACAGGGTAAATCCTTTGTTTTTCCTTCTTTTATTTTATATCCTCAACCAGATGTTGGTAACCCTTTTGACCCGATGTAGCCCAGGGTCAGTTCTCTTGGTATTTCTGTATCAAGGCCAGGAAGAGTCTTCACTGGCACTGACCTGTCCTTATGCCTGAAAGGAACCAATAAATAATTGGGCAGTTTTATAGTACATAAATGGTTTTATTCTTATCTCCTGTGTGAATATTTTGGCAGAATCTCCACTAATGGGATTGGTCACATTTGTGCTCAGCCGCAGCCTCCTGGGTTTAGATTTCACTGTCCACTGTTGAAGAGTGTCATCACACCTTCTCCATGTACTCGTCTTTCAGATACAGATGGTGTTTGGCTGTGGAGGTTCTGAGGCTTCTGTCATTTGAGCCAACTGGACACACTTGACAACTCCTTTCTACAGCTGCTTATGCCTCCAGTGATGGCCCCAGCCTCTGCCAGAAATCTCACACATATTCCAAGTAGAACCTTCTTTTGGACTCTCCTACCTTCCTTGTCTTTTCTGGGTACAGAGAAACTTAAGGTATGACTCCATAGAGGTATGAACAGAGGGCAATGGAGAGGTCTGAAGACCTTCACTTGGTCTTTATTGACCTTTCCTTAGGCAATTCTGATTCTGTTCTGCAAGTGCCATCTTCAGTTCTTAGAGAGGACAAGCCATCCATGTAGGAGAAGGTGCTTGCTGACGCCATGGCATGACATGTGTCACCCTCATGATGTATATGATGTTATAGTTATTGATTGAGTGAATGTGTCATTCAATTCTCTTCCTCCAGTCCCTGCCCCCTGCCCCAGTATCATGCAAGGGTGTTTGAGAATTTGGGCCCTCCTTGTTTCAGCCTGGGAGGGAATCTACAAAGAAGGAAGCCACCCTTTTCCTCTTAGAGCATACATACATGTTCTTTGGACCATGCACACTGGGTGACCAATCCACTGTTAACCTTTGCTCCTTTGTTGTGCATCCTGATGTGGGTGATTGGGGACTGCAAGTGGCAGCAAGGGCTATCTGCAAATATCTGGTAGGTCCTGAATTTGGACCTACAAAGCCTTGAGAGCATCTTCCATTCACATTCCATTGTCCTAAGCTGTTTTCAAGGCCTCAACCTTCCCTATGGCCCTAATATACAGCCCCCTTATTATAGAGATAATTTCCTCAGAATTTACAAAGGTAATTAGGGAACACCCATATTGCCAAAAGGACTGGAAAATATGAGCTGGAGAGTCATCCGTGCCAGGAGAAAAATCAGAATCAAGGAATGTTTGCCTGAAGGGGGGCCAGGTGATCATCTGTTCTCATTCCCTAGCATCGGGCAAAGTTGAAAGGTTTAACGTTAGTTAAACACTTAAGCGACAAAACCTACTAATGTGAGAACAAGAATTAGAATTTAGGTCCTCCACTTTTCCATTCAGTCCCCTTAACATTACATCTTAGTGTCCCCTTCTTATCTCTAATTTCCTGGAAGGAGAAATGGTTCTAAGTAGAATAATTGGCATCCAGAGGAAAAGTCCTATTACATTTCTGCACTGTGAGCATAGTCAAATATCTGCCATTGTTTATCTCTATTAATTAAATAGAGATGACACTTGTCATCTCCTCCAATAACCACCAAGTCCTACACATTTTCCTGAATCCCATATTTAACTGTAAGGGGTGATAAAGGCCTTCAACTTCTGACAACACCCATAAACAAACCTGCCCCATCAATAAGTCAACAAGAAAGCTTATTCCAGGAGTTTCTTCAGACCACACTCCAAGCCAGGCTAGGATTAAGTCCACATCATGCTAGCTAGCTGTTTTGTCCTACATAGACAAAATCTCCAGCTACAAACTGGCTAAAATGCTTCCATTACATTCTTATCCGATTCTAACTAGAAAGATGCTGGAAAATGGGGTGACCACCACAGGAACACCAGAGTTGATCCAGGTCTGACTGGGTTTGAGAACTAAGCCTAACCTAAATGTTGATCATGGACCCCTGTCACTCTAGGTAAAATTGCCCTATCCCAGTTATGGAAGTTCAGAGCACCACTTTCCACATATGGGCATCTGGGATGCCCCAGGTTGGTGCAAAGGAGATGCAGCTTCTTTATCAAATTCCATGAAACATACACCCACAGAAAATGTGAACATGAAGATTTAGAGGTGAGGAAGTCAAAGACCTGCTTGAAAGGTGACTGGAACAGTGGACATCACTGTTGTCGGGTGCCTTGTCCACCCCTCCACTGTGCCATTTCACAGGCTCCACCTTCTCTTGTGCCAGCCTCTCTAGTTTGGTAGATTTTTCTCCCCTTCTTCTCTGCAGTCTATTCTTCCATCAGCTCCCCCCTCTACAGGAATAAACATCATCCATTCCTGACCTTATGCATGTAAACCTCTACTATCTTCTCAGGGGTCTAGGTCTCAATTGTTTCCAAGGTGCTCGTCAAAAGACAGCTCCCTCCCAAGGAAGTCTACTAAGACAATCATCTCCTTACACTGGAACATTTTCACAGGTAGAAGCAGGGAGGTTATCCATATACAACTCATGTCTGAGATGGAGCAGGGATTTCTGAGTGTTGAAAGAAATCATACTATACTTACTTACTTATGCTGGTAGTCTTGACTTTTTTTTTTTCTTTGCTGTACTAGAGATTGAACCCAAAGGTGCTTAACCACTGAGATACACCCACAGTCATTTTTTAAACTGTATTTTGGAACAGGGTCTTTATAAGTTGTCCGACTGGCTTCTGAGTTGTGATCCTCCTGCTTCAGCCTCTCAAGTTGCTGGGTAGGCATGCATCACCATGCCTATCTGGTAGTTTTTTCTTTATGATTCTTGATTCATGATTTAATTAGAGCAAAAAAGGACATTGAAATAAATTAGCCAAAATTTTCCAGGCCCATCTTCTTCCATGAAAGAATACTAAGTAATTTTTTTTCCAAACTGGAATACGACTGAACTGAAAGTATAGTGAATGGTACCATGGTGGTTTGAAAAATATGATGCCGGATGTATAAGTTGTCACCTAAGTGACAAATGATAACAACAACAACAAAACCTCTATATCTATTTGCCCCTAATTCCTGAAATTACAATTTTAGGGAAAAATTGGTTAAAAATGAAGAAACAGCCTCTCCTCTGACTCAAATAGTTTTGAAAGCTTGATATCATACAATTCCATTTCCAGAAAGTTACATATTAGTGTGAATTAGTGTAAGTCAGCAGTTAAAGAGATTTTAACATGAAAGAGAGCAGAAGAAGAGGAAGATGATGAGGTGGAGAGGAGAGGGGAGCAATGGAGGATGGATTTCACAGCAGAGTTCTTTTTTTTTTCCAAATTAAAAGCACATATTAATGTATCTTTAAATGGAGAAACAGATTCCAATACAATAATAATTATGGACTTCAACACCGAATTTCATCCATGGATAGATCATCCAGGCAGACATCAACAAAGGAACTTTGGAGTTAGGTAATACTGTGGATCAATATTATGTCTGAAGGGATCGTTTCTATAGTTCATTACTAGGGAAGTTTCTCAGGAAACCATGAGGTGAGGGGTGAAGTGCTCTCTCCTGAGAACGAAGCTGGCTCTTGGTATTGCTTGGTTGAAACCACCACTTGTTGTTGGTGATCATTCTTTTTCCTTTGCAAGAGTGAGTGGTTTCAGGATAGTTAAGACAATCAGCAACAAGTATTGGTGAGTTCGTAGAGAAATGGGGACCTTCATACATTGCTAGATGAGTTCCACAGAGCATTGGATCAGTGATTTTTAGAAATGTTGGCCACAGCTCAGGCTGTCATAGTAGAGTACCACAGACCATGCGGCAGACGATGTGTCTCAAACGACAGAAATGTACTCTCTCACAATTCCAGGGGCTCCAAGTTCAGGATGGAGCTGACTTCGGGGTTGCCTTCCGGTGCGGCCCATTTCCTGACCTGTGAAGGTCTGTCTTCCTGCTGCATCCTCGTGAATGAAGCCTCTTTTTCATCATATTCCTCTTCGTCCGGCCATCTGGATTTCCCCCCTATTCTTCATCTGTGTTGATGGTTACCAAAATCAAAAACCCGGGTGCTCTTCTCTATAGTCCTTAGGATTCCTGGTCACATCCGTCAGGAAAGAGATCTCCCCTCCCCTGTCCCCAACTCAGGGTTTTCTGCTGTCCCATGTGAATGAAACTGAACCAGGGAGAGGCAAGAGTGGGCTTTTTCAAATGCTCAGAGCAGTTCTTACGGGTATCTGAGGGCAGGTACACAGCTCATATATTACCACCATGGTGAAATTGCTACAATCACAGAGCCTGGCGGTTCTACAATTTAAGTTGGTTTCATCACTCCTCACAACGACCATCACACACCCTCTCCTCCAGCAAGAGCCTTGCCTCATGCTTCACTGAGAAAACAGTCAGTTACATGGAAATGCTCATCTTCCTACTCAACACAGCTTCAGCCAAACCATAAACAAAGAGCCCAATAAGCAGATTCTGCCTCCAGCTGCTCAGCTCTCTTTGGGGGCCCCACTGTCAGACAAATCACTCTTCTTTCCCTGGTCCTGGATCACTGCTGTTCTCAGGGGTCCCAGAGTCTTTACCTAGCAGGGTTCTATTCCCAGTCTCATCTTCCCTGACCTGTGGCACCATTTGATAGGGTGTCTCCCCCCTTGAAACCCATCATCTGGTCTCTTCTGTGGCCCTCACTCTGATCACTCCTCCATGGCCTCTCTTCCTCTGCCTGATCTCTAGAAATTGGTGATCCCAGGCCTGATGTAGGGCCTCTCTCTCCTTTTTCTCCTGGGATTGCTTCTAGGGTGACCCAATCTAGCTCCATGCTTGAGATACTATCCATGAGTGAGGGTGAAATAAAAATATTTTTAGACATATTAAGAACAAAAGGGTTTCTTGTCTTACTGACTCTCACTGAAAGGATGACTAAAACAACATTTAAAAGAAGATTTTGTGCCGTAGACCTCTTATACTACCTGATGAAATCTCTGGATTTCTTCTTAGAATAATGTTTATAAATGCAAAAAACCAAAATATACAAGATAGCAAAGGGAAATAATCATATTGAAATACAATTAAAATGATGTGATTTAAAGTACATTTACTTCTTTATTAATTGGTTTGAGTAAAAGACTTAATAATCCAGGGGTAATAACAGTCACAATTTTAAAGTGGTTAGAATATAGATTTTGAGAATCTACAATACAGTAATATAATATTTCAAATCTGCTTTCCATTGGTGATGGTTACAGGTACCTCTAATACTGCTAGGGTTCATTTCCTAATTAGCAGAAATACTAAATTTTAATTAGGGGTTAGTGAAAATAGGGGCAGATTATTTTCCCATGTAATTTTGTGGACTCCTTTAATTTTATTCATGTGGGATCCATGAACCTAGGTTAAGAATTATTTAAGAAAGGAGGAAAAGCCAGATGTGTTTGGTGCATGCCTGTAGCTACTGGGCAGGCTGTGAAGGCTGAGGCAAGAGAAAACCTTGAGGCTAAGGGTGTGAGGCCAGCTTGGGCAACATGGCAAGACTGCCAGAGGTTGGGGTGGGGAGCTGGGAGAGAGGGAGGAAGGAGGAAGAAGAAAAGAAGAAGATGAAGAAGAAGAGGAGGAGGAAAAGGAGCTGAACACTCAAGAATTAGTAGTTTAAAAACAATTTTCTCAACAATATAAGCGAATAATTTTGAGGCGAGGGTTTAAAAGATGAAATAAAATGCTAGGTAACTATAAAAAAGAACACAAGTATTCAACTAATGCTTTTTAAAATTAATAAATGAATAAAGGTCAGATTTTATTTCACTCCTTGTCTCTTTTTCAACTAGCTAGGAAACACCATTAGCAGAATCAGTACATTCAAAAGAAAAATCACAGCAGGTTTTGGTTGCTAACATATCCACGCAAGGTTTTCTGTGCATGTTAATGCCCCCTAAAGCTCACCTGTTTGTTTATAGGAATTCAGCAAATCCCTCATGAACAATGAAGTGTCTTCTACTACCTTGACCAGAATAAAAATATTTTCTGAGGAACAGACATAAATCTCCAGCACATAACAGATGTTCAATAAATTTTCCAAGACTTATGATATAAGAATAGCATGAATAGTTCAACACTGCCTTCTGGTCAACCAGAGACGAGCCATCTCTGTGGTAAAAATTACCATCCCCCAAGTACCATCCCACCTCCCTACTGAGTCCCTGCTCCTGGACCCCTGCTTTACGTCCTACAGTTATATCCCTGAACTAACACTCCTCTCAATTCCACTGAGGGATGATATATTCTTTTTAAAAAGTTCCTCAAGAATATATAGTATATCAGACACAATGACAATGTTTGCTTGGGAAAGAAACCAAGATAAAATACTGGCCCATGCCTGCGTCTATGAAGGACCATGGCTCTAGAATTCAGCTCTGAGAAGAGACTGAAAATAGCTCATTGAGAAGAAGCACAAGGCTGTGGCAGCAGTGGTGGGGACGAAAAATGAAGCACAAGTGAGAATAAATTGAATTTTCTGAAGTTCTACTCCTTGGGGAGAAGGAAGAATGTGTCTTTTAAAAATACAGAGATGCAGAATGTTGAAAAATGACAGGAGGTCATGACTGAGTTTTGGGAAACTAAACACTGAGCAAAGTCTTAACAGGCCAAGAACACTATTTATGTTCCCTATAGGGAATTATCTTAAAGAAGATGTGAGGACACATAATCTCCTATACATATTAGTAACCTCCCTCACTTTCTTCAATACTGAGGTATTAGCTGTTTGTATCAAGTGCCTGGCTGCAAATCCATTCATTTCTCAGTCCCTCCAGACCCAAGAAGTTGGTGTTCACTGGTCTGTTCTGCTTTATACCATAAGGGCAAACTCTAGGAGATGAACCGACTTTCCCCTTGGCCTGATGATGAGGTTAGTAAACATGGAGGTGAGTGGTCCTGGGCTCCAGCCCATGCCTTCTAAGGTTTTCAGATGGGAAATGAATGGAAAAGGCATTTGTGGTGGCTACTTCTGCTCTGCACTTTGAAATGTTCTAGCACTGCCCAAACAGAGGCCTTGTTTCATGGAAAGCACCCAGCCTCCCACAGCTCAATGGCCTATCTCACCTCAATGAGGGGGTCTAGGTTTCCAAATTCCAGACCTTTCCTAATTACACTGCCTTCTATTTACCAGACTCTGTGTCTAAGGACTGCTAAATTATTTTTAGACCTGAAACACAGTACACAAAACACAGCTACGCATCAACAATTACATGATTATTCCAGGCCCACACCCCTCTGGTTGCCTCATCTGACCTGGAGCATTAAGAGAGGGAAAGCCAGATATATTTTTAATCTCTTGGTACACGTGCACCTAACACCACACACATTCACATTTCTACATGTTGCCAACTGGAGTAAAGAAGGCAAGAGCACCACCTCATCACCGGCACTTGGGGCCCACCCTGGTGTCACCAGTTCCGGAGTGTGTCCTGAACTCTTCATGCCAGCATAGGAGACCTTCGTTTTGGAACTAGTTTCCTCCATCTTCACTTGGAGCAACCCTTTTAGGATTCGGGTGTAAAGATGGGGGAGGAAAGACCTGCCAATGCCAAATGTAAGTGGGGAGAGACGCCAGGGAGAAGGAACCCCAAGATTCACTAGGCATTTCCCATGTTCTCCAGGGGAAGCTTATCTTGCCTTGCTCCCTTACCTAGTCCCCCACTTGCTCCTAATTAGCTCCATCTGGAAATGTCTCTCCAACTGAGAGGAAGGAAGGCATTCATGATTCTCTTTCAGAACAGTTCCAAGACCCCCGGCCACCTGAAAAAAATAAGTGTAGTGTGTGGTACTGACTTGGGGTCAGAAGGGAAACAAGCTTTAGCTCCACTTGACCCTGAAGGAAGGAAGCAGGAAGCCTTGCTGGGGGACAGGGGTGAAGCAGCCCTCTGGGACAGGCTGTCCTATTACCTTCTGAACTTCTCCCTAATCAAGAATGTGGGATGAATGACTCCTGTGCGGAAAGCAGAGCCTCTGACAGCAATATCCATACCTCTATCCGATTTAAAGAACTTATCTTGTAGGAGAAACAGTCCTTAGGGTATCAGGCCCCTATAGATCACCTCAAGTCTCTCAAGGAGGAGACACTGACATGGCATTTCAGAACCCAGAGCAGCTGCCTCCTGCCCGTGGTGGGGGTTTGTTCCGGTTTAATGTTCCTGCAAGTCTGGCACCTGCAGAATTCCCCCGACATGCATACCTTCACAATTGTACTGTTGGACATGCGGCACTTGGATCCTTGCTCAGAGTCTATTGTCAGCAAAATTCAACAGGTCCTACAGCTTGATGTAGAAATCTGTAAAACCAACTTCCAAGTAACTAAATATATATATAGTCTAGATGTCAAGTATCTTCTCATTCTTTTCTTCCAGGTCTTGCTGCAGAGCTTGTCCCCCTCCAAACTTCCTTCACATGACAGAAGACTGTATTCAACAGAGTATGATAATAGGGACAGTATGGGATTTATATCGCACACCCTAGGAAGAGGCTTAACTCTTTGTTCAGCATGCATGCCTCTTCTTCCAAGACATGCATGCATTCATCCCATCACCAAATATGGATTGAACATTTATACTCCAGATACTGTTGTAGGTGGTGTGGATGAGTAGTGACTCAGGAGCTGCTCCCCCGGAGGGTGCTGGCTGGCCTCAGCTTACCCTCCAGGTCCATCTCTGCCCTTCTCAGCCTTGCTCAGTGCCCCCAAGAGACCATCCCTGCACCCTGAAGCACCTTGTTCTCTGGGAGAGCAATGGGAAAGGTGGAGAGTGGGAGATTCCAGCAGGAGATTGCAGGATGGAAGGAAGGGAGAGCCAGGTAATCGTACCTCTGCCCTTCAGTCAGACTGTGGTTTTGGCAGTGGCCGTGTTCCTCCTTCCTCAGCCTCAGGCCTTGGTGAGATCCCCCATTACCCACAACCACAGATCAGGACAGAATCCCCTGATACTATCTACCTCCCCAGAATTTTTGCCCTTTTGAGCCTGAGGAGAAGAGATGTCTGAGGGCAGCGCCCCATGCGACTGGTCCTCTGTTGACTTAACTACCCCATCTCTTCAGTTAACCTTTAAAAGTGTCACTTCTTTTCTGCCAGGACCTTGACTGATAGAGTAACTGACAACAAACAAATGCATTTTATATCAGATGAGCAAAAATGCTATAAAGATACATGAAGCAGGGCCAGGGCAATAGGGGTGTATATGTTGGTGCAGGTGGCATCTAGCCCTTTTCTTCCATGTTATTGCAAGTCCCCTTTCTGACCCTTGCTCACCCCTACCCACTGTTGGGTTTTCTACTAGATCCTTAGTTTTTCTTATCTTTGACCAGAGCAGTTCAGGCCATCGAAACACCTCCCTTCTAATGTGGTCCTCAGTGCCCCAAGCAAAGTGCCTTCCAGTAGTTATCGCTCTAGTTCCAAGACAATATTGAGTATCAATAATGAGAAATGTTTCCTATCATGAGTTGTTTGTGAATAAATATGATTTGCAGTTTCATTTTGTGTGTTTGGGAAATATGTACCTTCTTTAATCCTGGAAACAAGTTCCCAAGCCAGCCCTGCAAATGCTTTGTTGGCAGAATGAGCATGTCCCAGTGCCCTCTACGGCATCCCACGCTCTTTCCCTTCCCTTCTGCTGGCCTCACAACCACCACCTCCAGTCTTTTAAGCAGAGAATCACGGCCAAGGAAGATGAGTTCCTCCCACCTTGCTCTCACCCTTGACAAACGTTGCTGACTGGCAGGTAGCACTTATCTATTTCTGTATTTTCTTGCTCTCTCGTCTAAGAAGGCAATGAGAATAAGAAGCTTGGGGTAGCTATTGAAAAGGAAACTGAGGTTCTGGTGGCTGAGGCCCCTAAAGGTGAGAAGTCCTCTAAGCAATCAATGACATCTCCAAGTCCATCTCCTCTTCCCGCCATATGAAGGACCATTGTGGTGGGCAGAGATCAGTACCTTGGACTGGGTCTCAGTGAATCTCATGGGCAGACTACTTAATAAGCCTTCAGGGCATCCATTGACCAGGATCCCCAGACCCTTCTTGTGACCTTCTCTCCAGATCTTCAGGTGGAGTCCCAGAATTTTCTCCATTAACAAGCTCTCCAGTTGACTACAATGCAGGCGACACTCTGAAAGCCACTTCAGATGTGCTCCAATACCTCACAGGGAGCCCTCGCCTCTCTCCAGATTCACTTTATTTTTCCATTCTTTCAATTTTACTGATTATATCAAAGCCACAGTCCTTGGGACTCATTCTTCTTTTAATTAGTGACCCTCTTCTACTGGTTAGGGTGGGAAACTTGCTTTCACAGCGTCACTGAGTAACCAGCCTCAGGTATCTGGAGATAGTGCAGACCTGGCTAAAGCTGAGTAGAAACCAGATGGGCTGACAGATATGGAGGGGAGAGAAGGCCCTGGTTTGGGAGGATTGTGGCGAGTTGTGCAGAAACAGCAAATAAATAGACCACCAAACTGGTACATCTGGGTGACTTCAACTAAAATTCCAGAGTGAAAATTAAACCAATGAGGGGAAAGAGCAGGTTAATGAAAGCGTATTGTTTCTAGTACTCAACGAAAGTAGTTTTCCATTTATTTCCTTTTTATACAATCACTGTTAATTCGAATTATTTTTAGCGACTTCCCTTTGAACTCATTGTTTCAAAACTCAAAAGTGACTTTCAGTAAGGGTTGATTTTTGTTTGTGAGGATCTGGAATAGGGAGTACCATCTAATTTCACTGGTAAACTAAAGGTGACAAATTGTATAGGAAATCTTCAAACATACATTTAGACCCTTCCTTCTGTATGGAATAGAGGTGGTGAATGGAGTTGAATCCACCTTGGATGAATGAGGAATCCTAGGTGCTTCCAGAAATTTGGAATGGTATTTCCATTTTAATATGCTTTAGTTCAGGCTGCAGAGCTGATTATAAAACTTCCCAGAAACTTTCCTCTTATGATTTGCTCTCTTTATCCGATCCTGTGGGCCTCATTCTGATTCCTCACTTGCTTATGTTAATGATTAATTCTGCTGCTTATTTTTCACATCCAACTTTTTCTTCCAAATGTTGAATGTGAGTGATTTCATTTGTGACTGTGACATTAGAGAAGGTATTTTGGCCTTTGGATTTTAAAATTTGTTTTGGTTTTGTAAACAAAGGGGAAAATAAGCACACAGGATCCCTTCTTCCCCATCCATCTGTCCAGTTGAGTTTGGATTTCCCAGCCTCTTCCTGCCTTATCTTTCAAGAAGGAAATAACAGCCCTTAGGATATATTTAGGTCTTCACCAGCTGACCACACTCAGAGACACAGATCTCCCATTTCCACATTGACAGCCCATTTCATAGAGACTCAGATTTGGACTGTTCTAGAATATAGAGAAACATGCTCCAAAGCCACAGCTCTGAGGCCTCCAAAAGAGCAAATGCTTGACTCAAGTGTTTGTTTTGGGCGACAAGTGGCTTCCTGCTTAGCAAACACCAACTTCAGAGAACTAATTTTTTAAATTCCAAAGAACCCTACAAGTCACCATATTTTGACCTCTGACAAGACCAAAATGAACCAGAATTGTCAGAAATATTTGGGTTGGATTTTCTTAAACTACCAAAATGTTAGTAAGAGAAGCATTGATAGCAAAGAAGATAAGAGATTTAGTAATTTTTCCTTCCAGGACATTTCAAATTTTAGTGAGACTAAAGACATGCCCAAATAATTTGACTCAGTTCCTGGATTTGCACTCCGAGATTCTGCTCAGTATACACATGCAACAAGTTCTCTTAGCACCACCTGGAAGTTTGTTAGAAAAACAAATCCTCCCTGAGACTTCCGAATTCAAAATACAGGCAGTGGACTCCAGGAACCAGTGTTTTGACACTTTCTGGGTGGTTCTGAATTATACAAAAGCTTAATAACCACTGAGATGCAGCATGATTATTTTTTATCATAGTGGTTCTCACTTTGAAAAAAATACTGATCCCTAGTCCTCAGGCCTAAACCAACTGGATCAGAAGCTCTGGAATCACTTCGAGAAATACTGACAGATAGACAAGCTCTTGGCTTAGTCCAGGGGGGGCATCGTTTTTCTTTCCCAACACGCACACATACACAATTGTCTTCAGTTAAAACCCTTAATAATTACAGTTTCTGCATCCACAACCAGCTTACCTCTTCCTACTCCTTTTCTCCCCCAGATTTATTGAAATATATCTGACAAATGAAAATTGTTTACATTTATGTTGCACAAGGTGACGTTTTGGTATACGTAGGTCTCGTGAAATGACCATCATGGTCAGGCTAAGTGCTGCTTACTTCCCATTGCACCCTCCCCTCCCCAGACCAAAAAGAACCAGAAAGTCCTAAGAAGCTTCTTAGAAACCTCCATATAGAACACTTTTAGATTCTATTTTTTTATATGTGTGTGTGAGTGTGTGTGTGTGTGTCTCCCTTTATCTCTCCAAACTGCTTTTGCCTCTCTAAACTCCCACTATTTCTTTCTCCATCTCTTCTTCTGATACAGTGCCCTACAGGTCCCCCACTAAGACTGCACACTCATGACCCTTGTGTGTCATCAGTGTGTGTCTGTGTGTGTGTGTGTACACGCATGTGTACACACTGTGGTTTGGCAGTTTAGTTTTGAGATAAAAACATAATTAGGATATATTAGTAAATTGGAAATACTTATTAGTCAATTCCTTAATTAAGGGTCTGACTTTTTGAAGGCTCATTCAGTACAATAAATGAACTCATGCAATACTGAAATTTGTAGTTTATGAAATTATTTGCTTGAGATGAGTTTCAAGTAAAAAACAACACTCAGATTTTGTAATTTACATTAGATACAAAACCTAGGCATACAAGCAATGGGCAGAATTGCCTGATAAAATAAGCAAGTAGAGCTTACAGACAACAGATGGGAAAATAGATTAATTTTGCAGAAAATTACTAATTTCTATTATAAGCAGCCCAGTTTCATTCTCTAATTACATGTCAGGTTATGTTAGCAATTTGGTTGTATATTTTTATTTTAAAAATTCTATCCTTTTTACCAACAAATTCATTCATATTCCTGAATGACCAATTTGCTGCCTGGACAAACATTTTTGAGAACTGCTTTGTGTGGAACTCTGTCTTAATACTATAGGACATAAATCATCCACAGGTTGGAGCTGGTTGGAAAGTGTGGATTCTGCAGCACTGCTGTCCCACCTGTGCCAACTGCCCCCCCACACACACACAGTTTCTGATTTAATAGGTTCCGGAAGCCTGGGAATCTGCATTTTGGCCAACACTCCAATCAGTTCTGGTCTCTAGACCACCCTTAGACAAACCATGCTTTGCATCACCAGTATCTCCTTTGTCATTTACATTTCTTATACTAATATTCTATGCATATTATTATAAAAACCCAAAATAGAGATTTTAAAGAAATTAGATTTTTCCAAAATTAGCAGGGCACATACTTTCTCCTGAGAGCCAAAAGGGACATAGAACCTCACCCACCACTCTGAGTTGGATGAACCTCTGCCCTATACCCTAAGACCCTTCTCTGTCCCTCATGCTCCTAGGAGGGAGGAGATTGGATGGACTCTCTACTGCCTCAGTACACAGGCTCATTCTCTGTGATCACCACAGTTCTCTGGAAAACTTGGCAGTCTGTGCTTTGAAAGAAGAAAGGACAAGTCTACAGGTACAACTATGGGAAAATCTATGCAATGCCACCATGCACAGTGAAGCAGCAGCCTTGACATAATATTATTTCTGTTACTTCACAGCACCATGCTTAAGGTATGTGAATGAATATACAGTACCATTCATGACACACTCAGAAATTGTTCCTGAATGTAGATTGAAATACAGCCTGAAATCCAAATTGTCATTCATTTCTTGCTTTTAAACAAGGATTAAAAATTCAGGAAGTGTTCAGAATTGTGATTCTGATGTTGAGAAAAGGTAACAAATTGGTTAGTAGTCTAAACATGAATAATTTAAATATTACATTAAAATTAAAATTTGCTATCACAACCATCCAGAAACAGTACAAGATGTTACTTTGGTTAGAATTAAGTTACTGTGAAAAGACACGTTTGCATTCCTAATGAGCAAACATTTATAGAAAACCTAATGTGCCCCAGGTATGATGCCAGGGACTAGGAATGAAGACATGAATTGGATGGCACCCTGTCCTAGGAAAGAAGCACCTGAGAACGTGCACTGAGGTTTGAAAGGAAAGCACTGGAAGGGAGGCATGGGGAAAGTGCCTCAAGGCACCTAGAACAGAGGCCAGTTCTGCAGAGAGATGGGGGGATGAAGCTGGTGACATTTAAAATAGGCTTCAGAGAGTAGTTAACAGAGAAAGGAAGAAAGAAAATTCTAGGCAGAGGAATGTACTTCAGCAGGGCTACAGGGAGGATAGAGAAAAGAAGGTGACCCAGGTCAAGTTATCAGGAAGTTGAGGGGAAAGCAGTGGGAAAGGAACCTGCACAGTAAACTAAGAAGTCATAGCCAGAGGAGAAGGAAGAAAGCCAGAAAGAAGTCTGTGGCATCCCAAGAGAGAGCAACAAGACCAGGAGACATAGTAGTCAATGGCTCCAGATGCTTTGATGATGAAATGAGATGGATTTGAGGGCATAATGGTGATAGAGAATCTTGGCAAGGGTGATTATGAAGGTATACCTGGGATCAGGGACACAGAACAGGGAATGGTTAGTGGTGAGAGAAAGACACAAACATCCTTGATTCAAGAATTCTGAGGGGAAAGGCAGATGAAGAGGAACATGGGAGGGTAAGAGCTGCTTCTATTATTTTAAGATGTGAATTATATGTCAGTGGAAAAGAGCCAATAAAAGGGGATGTAGTGAAGTCATTGGGAGGACAGGAGCCAGTGAGAGTGAAGTTCTGGATGTTTCCTTTAGGGAAGGAGGGGAGGACCAAGAGATGAGTGTCAAGGTTGAAACTAGCATGGAATCGGTGTGACAAGGCCAAGGGATTTCCTTCAAGATAGCAAACTGCCTCCTGAGAGCAAGGTGTGGATGTGTCAGTGTGCATGTGGGTGCTCTCCTGTGCTGGTGCTTGGAGGGTTGAGGACAGTAAAGACACCATGAAAACGTTGAAGAGTCCCAGGATGGACAAGGGATCATGTCCCTTTTCTAATCTTTTCTGTCCTTAACCCAAACAATTATCTGGCTTCATTGCACCCTCACAATAAATGAAGGTTTGTATCTGTATGTATATATAAATATGTCATGTGCTCTGAAATTTTTCTGCAGGCAGTGCTTTTGCATTCCCTCAGTGCTTAGTAGTGTTCAGGCATGTGGAGTAAACTCAACAAATAATTCTTGATTTTTTGACAGATCTTTCAACTCATCATGCCCCTGCTTTAGCCAATAAGCAAACTCTAAAGGAGTAAAACCAACTATAATCCTTCAAGGATCCTGCTGTGGAGACAGGGAACTGAAATTGAGTCAGCATTTGTAACAGGAATGCAGATTAAGTCGAAGAAGGTAGATGTTTTATCTGATCTGATCAATCATTAAGTGCATGTTATCACACTGAGTGAAAATCTTTTTAAATAAAATGCTTATACATTTTAAATGTTTATAAATTTTAAAATGAAATGTTTATTGCCTATTTCCTCTTCTCTCTCTCTCTCTCTCACACACACACACACACACACACACACACACAAGCACACGCACATGGACATGAATGCACAGGTACCTGCACATCTGCAGGTGCATGCACACCATTGAAATCCAAATATCATTTTGCTTCTTAGGTGGCAGTGTAATTTTTCTGTGAAGGAGAGTTGTAAGAGCCCAAGCAAGAGAAAGGGTTAAGTAAGGATCTCTAGTAAAGCTTCAACTTGTTCTTTGAGGAATAACAAAGAGAGGAAGCACAGCCTTTGTGGAAGGAAATTCCCAGGCCTCACTTTGGACATTCTCAACCTGCCCCGTGAACCCCTGAGGGTGTCTGATAATAAACACTTGCAAACAAAACAATCCATAAAGGCATTTTTACTAAGATTCTTGCATTCTCACCAAAGGGCTAGAAAATGCTTTCCTGCATCTGGGATCCTGGAGGTGGCCTGGATTTCCACCTGCTGGCAAAGCCCAACAACCCTTCCCTGATGACATTTGTACGTGCAAGTCCCTCTTGCTCCTTGGGCCTTTGATTGTGCAGGGGCTGGGGATGAAGCTGCTGGAATGCAGATCACAGGCTCAACATGGGTCAGGGCAGCTGTGGACTGCTGTGTGCAGACCTGAGACCTACCTCTTCATCTCCCTGAGACCCCAAAACAGTGTACCTGGCACATTGAAGAGAGAGCTTCACAAAGACATGAAAGCTCTGCTAGCTCTTTCATTGCAGTAGCAAAAAAGAAATAAACAAAAATTGGAAGCTTAATGTTAAATATTTTAACAGAGATTTCTTGCAAGGAGATCACAGCATATTAGAACCAAATTGCAAAATCTTAAGTCAAAGTCCAGTTTAGGTTCAATTATTTGTAGCATTGTACTTTATGTATTCCAAAACTGTTAAGATATGGAATCTGTTTTACCCATTTGGTAGATGAGTAAATCAAAGATCAGTAAATGACCTACGATAATAGCAAAAATCTGAGTGATTCCAGGATCTGATACTTGCTCTTACAAGTAACAAGTATGTATACATGTGTGCATTAGTTAGAGCTGTATGTTCTTTTATGACTTTTTTTTTACATGAAACATATTTAAAGTTGCTTTGTTAATTGCATTCCAACCCAGCATCCTCAAATGGTATCCCTGTTTCAGGATTATACAAGAGTCCACTTCACAGCACCGGTAAGGGTTAGATACTTGACTACAAATAGAAAGCAGAGCCTTTGTTTTGGAATTGTCATCGCTAGTTTCTGAGATATTTTTAGATGAAATAATCATCCACGTCTACTCATTTGCATCTGCCCAGAATCACAAGCTACTTCCCACTTGACCACCCCCATACCCCTGATGGCTGCATTCACAACCTTAAGGACCAAGGGATGACAGGTCCCAGATTTCACTCTAGGTGGGGTTGACATGAGCCTCCACTCCAGCCTCCTTCTGCCCTTTGTACTGCAACAATGGGCGGAAACACAACCTTGTTAGAGGAAATTCCCAGGGCCATGCTTTGGACATTAGACAGTTGCTTTGCTATGCTGGGTAGGCTGATGTGCATCTAAAAATAAACACACAGTCTGCAAGGGTTTCTATGATTTTGCCCTGCACAGTTGATTATATTTCAAAGAGATTGTTTTAATATTGTTGTTTTTAAGAAAGCAAGCCTAGGTAAACCTAGAGAATAAAATATATCAAGACTTTGTTTCAATTTGACAAATGGTGGCACTTGCTGACACCCACTTCTGTTTGAAAGGACTCCTGTTTTTCTTCTTCCAGGATCTCAAAGCAAGAGAAGTAAATTGGAGAAGGAAAAAGAATGCCGAGATGCTGCCCAGTGTCTTTGAAAAGATATGAGGATCCCAAGCTGTGTGACCAGATAGCTCTTCTGAGTCCAGGAAGGATAAATGGAGAGTAGAGAATCCCAGGGCCGCCTGGGCCTCCGTAGGCTAAATTCTCACTTCTTTAGAAGTGTCCAGGTCTTCAGCTAGCATAGAGGCTGTAAATAATGCAGCTTATTTAGAGAGAGATAAAGGTGGGTGCAGAGCAGGCAGCCAGTTCCAGCCAGTTCCCTCCTCCCCTCACAAGTCAGATTATCCCACCATAGACCTTATAATTTAGAGAATGATAGAACCATTTGCTTTTACTTTTCAAAATTAGATTTCCCAAGTGGTTGGAACATATGTCCACGTCGTAGTCCTTCCAATCTATAGATAGACAAGAAATCAGGGACGAAACTCTGAGTCTTGCTAATATCTGCCAGGCACCACTTCGGCTGAAAATGTACCAAAACGTGGCAATTTTCCATCAGATAGAAATGTCTCTGCAGCACAAGCAATAACCCACCATCTAGTTAAAGAGTAACCCAAGAAGAGGAATTTGGGATGAACTTTTCCCTCCTCATTGTTCTCATTTCTTTTTCTCTTTTTCCTGGAAGTCCAACCTAACCCATTGTTGTTACAAGGATCCTATTTTAAAATCACTGCAACAGAAAAGGAGGACTAGCTAGCGGAAAGTCAGCCCCCCTCACTCTGACCTGGAGATTTTTTTCAGTCCTTTATTTGATGGCTTGGGCTAGGGCACTGACATCAGGAGACTCTTGGTAGCGGGAAGGAACCTTTGAGGTCATCGCTGAGACCACACCCAGTGCAGGCATCGCTTTGGGAACACCCCGGTCTCTGGTCTTCCAGGGTGATGGAATGTTGCCAGGGACAGGACGTTCACCACGCCACAAGGCAGCTCTCCTGGTTCTAGACCATTCTGATGGTGTGTAAATCCTTCCTCATATTCCGCTGAAATCTGTTAGTCTATAATTTCCATTAATTGATCTGGTGGCCTTCTCTTTTTCCACTGGAAGCAACCTTTAAATATTTGAAAGCAGCCTTCATGTGCTGCAAGACTTACTTCTTCCTTCAAATATCCCCTAAGTGTTCTTTCAAATATTCTTCTGCAGATGATATTTTTCTCATTTTCATCGCCTTGGTGAGCTTCCTCTTAAGAGATGATATATTTCTTGAAGAAATGTACTATGCAGTTTGGCTCACCAATCTTCTCTACACTTTGCTATGTATTAGCAGATGTTGTCAAAAACAAAACTAAAAGGTAGTAAGTACAATTACTTACTTAAGGAAGTAGCCAAAGGGGGATTTAAAACTATGTCTGCCTCTTTCTAACCCACCACATGCCTCTGGTTAAAAGAACAATGTTGAACTGATTAGCCAAGTTTGGTCTCACCTGCAGTCTGAGATCTGTGGCACTCCACTGGAAACTCCCCATGCCAGTTAACATCTCTTTTGCTGCTATAACTTGTGCTCATTAATAGAGATAAAATGGAATTTGAACAATTAGGAAATGACCAGCAAGAACGTGCTGCTGAGAGTGAGCTGTATCCAAGGTGGTCATGAGGGAAATATTGAGGTGACAGGATAGATGAGCAGCAGGAAGCAAGAAAGAATTCCAGATGTCCAAGGGGTATTTCATCTGGAAGCTTCAGATGATGGAGGAGTAGGGAAAGAGTTGAAGGGAGCCAAAGTGGTCCCTTGAGACTGCCAAAGCTGTTTGCTTAGGCCTGCAGGTCAGGCCTCGAGAACAAACAGAAAGTATTGGTTGTCTCCCAGCAATCCATGCACCCTACAGGAGCACAAGGCCTGGGGCAAATGATACCATGCTCTGCCCCAACATTTGATTCCAGGTAAAATCTGGCTAACACACAAATCCTTAGGAGCGAAGAGGAAGATCCTGCATGTAGTGAGAAAAGGAGCCCTGTGTGAGGATCGACATATGGGACTGGCTCTGTGTCTACAGGCTTCTGGATTTTTCCTGCACCACTTGGTAGAGCCACCTCCTTTCCTTTGGACTGCTTTCCAAAACCACAGGATGCTTAAGGATGGTACTACCTCCCTCTTCAGCTTCCCTACTTCAAACTGACACTGCACTCCCAAATTAATAGCTAGTGGATCTTCTCTAAATCACAGGGCATGCTCCTGAGGAGCCATTGCCACCCTGTGCTCTGGGGAAAGGTCCCAAAGGATAATGTTAAGATCTATAGCTGAGAACATGGCATAGTAACGAAATAGCTCCCCTGAGTTTCTGCTGCTCTGACACAGAGAATTACAGAGAATCGTCTTTCTATTATCATGCAGCAAGAAAGCAGAGGTTCCCTAAATGTGGTCTGCTCTGTGCATTCCATGAAGTTGAGGGCTTTTTTCTCCTGTGGCTCTGTCTTATTTACCACTTGAGAAAATCAAGGTTTGGGAAAGTTTGTGGTCTCACCTAAAGTCAACCTGGTAAGAGAGCCAAAGGTACAGGAGCAAACCCAGGACCCCAGAGCATAGCTCTACTTTTTCCTACTTTGTTTCTGATGTCTTTACTTGGACGTGCCAATGCTTATAAGAGGGCAGGCTTCTTGAGGTTTTCCTTAAGGAGGAACAGGGTAGAGGATGATAAAAAGTTTTCCACAGGGAGAGTTGCATGGAGCAGGAACCACATCTGCGTCATTTGCTGCCACAATCCTTGCATGTAGGAATCTCCCTGGTATGTGCAAAGTGCACAATATGTATTTGCTGAAAAGCTAATCCCTGACTTGGAGTGATGAAGAATAGGAGCACTGATGGGAAATCACCCAAAGAGAGAGAGAGGCTATCCACAGACACATGGAGAAATAGATTCTAGAAAGTGTGACACATCGCAGGTACTCAAAGTATTTGTTGAATAAATACATCTGGCAAAGTCTCAGAGAAAAAGAGTGTGGGAAAATGTTATAGGGATTGGGAAGCTCCTGGAAACACTTAGCTCTCATTCTGATAATCAATTCAGGTTCTTCAGGCAAGGTACACATTCGTTCATTCATTCCTGAATTCAACCAACGTTGACTGAGCACAACTACATGCCAGGCATTGTATCAAGTGCCACAGATTCAGAAATAAAAGACCCATGACTCCTCAAGGAAGAGAATAAACAGAACAACTGTCATTTAAGGTGGTAAGGGCTATGACAGAATTATTTTACTAAGTGCCATAAAATCACAGCCCTGGAGGATGCTCAGCAAGCGGTGGACTGGATAAGAGGTAATGAGGGGTGCAAATCAGGCTGTAATGGGTAATTGGGTGGAGAAGATAAATGAATGGAGGTATCCAGGCAGGAAGAACAGCATGCCCAGACGTAGGTGGGCAATAGAGCACTCACTAGCTGGGGAAATGGAAGCAAGATTCAGTAAGGTTAGAAATTCTGGGTTTGAGAGGTGAGGCAGGCAAAACGGGCCTTGAAAGTCTCATCTACCCTCCTCAAGTCAGTGACTGATCACCCAGGAATCGGGGTAAAATGTAAATCCAATAAGTCTGGGGAAGGATGGAGAATGTGCATCTCCAACAAGCTCCCAAGCAACACGTGAAGCAGCAGGCCCCTTGACTGCAGGTGAAGTATGTGACTGTAAGCAGTGGAGTACAATGACATATTTCACTGAGAAGAGGGACATGATCTGCACTGCATCTTCCCAAGAACTCTGTAGGATATGGAAAATGGAATGCAGGATAGGGGTAATTGGTTGATGTTCCATGAAGTCAGTATAAAATATTTCTCCCAGAGGAAAAGTTGATTATGAGGACAAAACGAAATGAAAATAAAAACATAAAACCCCCACAATAATCCAGAGAAATATGTAATGTTATTTGAATATGCATTAACCTTTCTCTAGGTCTCAACTAAAACATTGCCTTGGACTCAACAGCGAACAAAAAGAGCAGCCAGATAAAGATGCACACCATCTCTGCAGACGATGAACACAACAGAATAAATAAAATCAGATTTCTCAGCTATCACAGGATACACATTGTCACTACTTATAACAAATTCCAGAAAACCTTGGGAAGAGCAACTATTTTTCATAGAAAGTTCTGGAAAATAACATGTAAGTCCACCAGATCCCTGAATAAAGTGCTTTTTATTTTATTTATAATTTATAGGTATCTCCAATGAGAAGCACCTGTTTTGTTTCTATTACCAAATCCTCTGTCAATTTTAATACATCTTTAACTAAAAAGCTCAGAAATTAATTTTAAAAATCATAGTAGGAGGCTATATTATTAAAAAGGCAGCTGGCAAACTTTTCCCTTTACATAGAAACCAAAAAACACTATTCCTAATAAGATTTTTCCCTACAAAGAAAATAAGAATTGGCTTCATGTTCTTTGTACTATGTTCTTTGTACTATGTTCTTTGTACTATGTTGTACTTTGTACCATGTTGGATTCTTTACCCAAAGATGTATAGAATCAAAACCACAAATTTCATCTCCCTCTCACTATTTTCTCTCATGATCACATAAATCGGCAAATCTCCACAGGACACATAGCTTGAAAACATGCAGCCAACGGAAAGTGCTACATTGGACCTTCACAGCTAGCTCAGAGCAACTTGATTCACATTCAACAAGACAAAGCAAAATTGTGTAGGTACCTACCTTTCTCTTCTGTGGTTTTCAGTCTCATGAAATGCAGCCCTGTACTGAAGATCTTCCCCAAAACCCCTTAGTTGAGGTGAAACTTAAGAGTGCCCCAATCAATCACACAACCAGCGAAGGGTGTAGTTTCACAAGAACAGCCTTCAGACACTCAGGGCTTGCAGGATTCCAGACCTCAGGGAGCAGAGGTGAACTGCCTTCTGCTCTCTGCTGCAGGAAAGAACAAGGAGACACAGTGTGGCTGGAGGTGGGGGCGGAGGCTGAGAGAAGGGAAGTAATATGGGGACTGTAATAAATAAGAGATCCTCTCCACATGACTTCCTGTATTTGGTGCCTCATGCCTCTCTCTAGGTTCCCCAGAGGAAATAAGAAATTTAAACTTGTTCTTTGACCACTGGAAAGAAGAGAATAAACAAGCTGCGAACCATGAAAATGAGAATAAGCAGGGCAACAAGCAGGGAGCCGACGGGACAACCAGCTTTACCTTTCCCCAAGTACTTTCTTCCTGGGGTTTCTCCAAGTGTTTAACTCTGCAACGGTCAAGATTGCCCTCATCCTCTTCCACTGCACTGAAGCATTTTCTGGCTGTGGTCCAGATGTGGTTTTACAGAGCAGCTGGTGAGAGGCAGGTGAGAACAGGTTAGGGAAGTCAGTTCCACCATGCCTCAGGATAGACCCTCTCTGCTCTATCTTAGGAAAGTCTAGATATGCTGCTCCTAATCTTGGAAAAAGTCCTATATTCCTGAGGTCATTTTATACTAGGATTTAAGGAATTATCAGATGGCTACTATTCACAGTTGGCAGTAGGACACTACATAATTTGTAGGACTTGGTGTAAGATAAATATGCAAGACCACTCATTCAAAAATTTTAAATTTCAAGATGGCACAACAGGACACTAATCCAAGTCGGGGCGGGGGTTACTTCTGAGCACAGGTCTCTGTGCAACTGTATAGGTTGTGTACCCATGAAGCCAGCCATGGGCACAGGTACTCTTGGGTGCATTGATTTTAACAGGCTGAGTTGTCAAGTGACCTGGACTAGCTCCATTTTGCTCTATGGGGTGATGATCAATACACTTGGAGCCTGGTGCAAAGTGGTGAGGGTGTGGGGCTGCTGAGCTCTGGGTGTGAGCAGGCACAGACTGCAAACGTATCACTGAGTTAAAATCACACCAGTTGTTCCTTGTCAGTGGCTCACCTCCAGTCCATTGTCCTCCCAGCAGCAAGGGCAAACTCTCTCAAGAGCAGTCTTCATGAGTCCCATGCTTCGAATCTTCTATTAGCTTAAGAATAAAAGCCAGAAGCTTTAACAAAACACAGGCTAACCTTTACTACTTCACTTCAAGGAACTCCTCCACCTGTCCTTTCTTCAGTCCCTTTCACAGTCCCTCCTTTTCCACCTCTCTCAATTTATGGAAGAAGAATGTCCCCCACCCCACAACACCCAGTCCTTTGACTCTCACATCCTCCAGAATGCATTTTCTGATTTCTGTGCCCCTTTACTATTCTTCCCTAGCAAATCATACTTACCTCTTTCATCACACTCAAAGTCAGGAAGCCTGTCTGTTTGTCCCTCTGCCTTATGGGCTCTCACTCCATGAGGTCTTGAACTGAATGTTTCAGCATTATACCCCCAGAACCCAGGGCCAGAGTGTTTGATTTGTGTAAGTTCAGGCTTAGTAGGAGGAACATTGTTATTTAAAGTCACCCATTCACTTCAGAGGAAAGGAAAAAAAAATAGGAAAACACAAGTTTGTTGTTAGAATTTTATAGTTTAAACTTTGGCAGCCAAGACTGAGCAACTTCACAGGGGACGTTGTTTTAGTATTTGCTAAGATGCCACTATTGGTCGTGTGCTGAACGTTGTTTTTCTCACGTAGACTGTTATGAGTCAGTGATGGTCTCTGTTCAGAAAATGAAACCTTAGCCATGCCCACAAGAAAGAGGACTGAAGTTAGTAAGGGTGAAGGAGAACGCCAAGTTACTGGAGGTGAGAAGAGAGGGAGAAAGAAGGGAATATCAAATGAAAGAGTGAAAAGGAAAGAGGGACGAAGGGGAAGGGGATAAAGGCAGGAGAGGCAGGAAGAAACGCAGGCTGGACAAAGGTTAGAAAACAGTGAGACCATGGGGACAGGAGGAGAACCAGCACGGAAGGCCAGCTTTTCACCTAGAAGCCCTGCACCAGGGCTGACTCAGCACTTCCTGATGGACTCCCTGCACCTTTCCTAGCTCCCAATGAATGGAAATGCAGAAGGGGGTCTAGGGTCACGCCACAGCGCTGCTGCTACAACATGGAAATTCGCTTCTGCCTTTTGCTTGAACTTCAAAACATTATTAAAGCCACAGCATCATTTGTCATTTCTTGGTTTTGAACACCTCCACCACAGGTTTCCAATAGAATTTTCCAGCATACGTTCTGATTCCTTCTCATTTTCCCTGAATCAAGGGAAACTTTTTGTGTTCATAAAGGCTGTACTTGACTAAGAAGCTCCAGTTGAGTCTGCCTGATTGAAGTACCAGCTACCATAACAGAGACCCATGTGCTCATCTATCATCAAATATGTGTGACTCCAGATATTTCATTTTGTGAACAGAATTGGGATTTAATACAAGCACACATTCATAATAAAACATATTTATTTAATCAATTGTTTGAATTTTCTTCATGACTTCTCAATTTGGATCCTAATTAATGGGTATTATTTCTATTGGAAATGTCAATGTCAGAAAAGACAGTGAAAGGCTTTAAAATGGAAACAAATGACTGATTATCCTGTCAACAGGGTCTAGCAGACCCTTTGATGGAAGCTGAATCTATAGGGGTATATGCCTTTAATTATCTTTGTCTATTTTGTAATCCTGAAAGATGTAGAAACTGATAGTGATGCAAATTATTATTTTTCATAGAAATGCAAATCAATTTTGTGTGGTAGAGATATAAATGATTTTCAGTCTGGATAAATTATTATTCCGAACATTATATTTTCATGCACTATAAGAAGTTATCTAGTTTTATTTCTATTATCAAGTTCCTAGATGTCTATGTATAAATTATAAATGTTTTCTCTTAACATTTGCTTTTAAAGGAGTTTTAACATCTTACTGTCCCCTTCTTAGTTCATGAGTCAGATCAAATCTCTGTTGCATGTTTATTTCACATTTGTACAAGAGTTATGATTTCACAGACCAGAGACCCTGCATCTTATAGGAGAAAAAGTATGCCCAAATCTTCAACTTGTTGGCTTAGGATCAGACTTCCTTAACAGGACTCCCATAGCACAAGAAATAAAAGCAAGAATCAATAACTGGGATAGATTCAAACTAAATAGCTTTCTCTCAGCAAAGGAAACTATCAGCAATGCGAAGAGAGAGCCTACAGAGTGGGAGAAAATCTTTGCCACTCATACTTCAGATAGAGCACTAATTCCCAGAATCTATAAAGAACTCAAAAAACTCTACACCAAGAATACAAATAACCCAATCAACAAATGGGCTAAGAATATGAACAGACACTTCACAGAAGAAGATCTACAAGCAATCAACAAACATATGAAAAAATGTTCACCATCTTTAGTAATAAGAGAAATGCAAATCAAAACTACACTAAGACTCCATCTCACCCCAATTAGAATGGCAATTATCAAGAACACAAGCAACAATAGGTGTTGGAGAGGATGTGGGGAAAAAGGTACACTCATACATTGCTGGTGGGGCTGCAAATTAGTGCAGCCAATCTGGAAAGCAGTGTGGAGATTCCTTAGAAAACTTGGAATGGACCTACCATTTGACCCAGCTATCCCACTCCCTGGCCTATACCCAAAGGACTTAAAATCAGCATACTACAGAGATACAGCTACATCAATGTTCATAGCTGCTCAATTCACAATAACCAGACTGTGGAACCAACCTAGATGTCCTTCAATTGATGAATGGATAAAGAAACTGTGGTATATATATATATATATATATATATATATATATATATACACAATGGAATATTACTCAGCTATAAAGAATAATAAAATTATGGCATTTGCAGGCAAATGGATGAAATTGGAGAATATCATGCTAAGTGAGATAAGGCAATCTTGAAAAACCAAAAGACGAATGATCTCACTGATAAGTGGATGATGACACATAAGGGGGGGGGGAGAGGGGGGCAAGAATGGAGGAAGGAGGGACTGTGTAGAGGGAAAAGAGAGGTGGGAGGGGTGGGGGGGAAGGAAAAAATAACGGAATGAATCAAACATCATTACCCTACGTAAATGTATGATTATGCAAATGGTATGCTTTTACTCTATGTACAAACAGAGAAACAACATGTATCCCATTTGTTTACAATAAAAATAAATTAAAAAAATAAAAAAACGGGCAAAAAAAAGAGTTATGATTTCATCTTTTTTAAAATGATCTTTTGACAAGAGTCAGGTGATATATAACTCTGACATATATATATAACTTACTAGCTGTTTTAGGACTTTGCATTGGCAGAATCATTTTATTAAATATTTTGACTAATTGTATATGTTCCCCAAGTATGTAAAATAAAACCAGAATAAACTAAGCATGCTGATGACCAAAGTAAATGATGGGAGAACATGATTGCCAGGTAGAGGTACTCAGCCCTCACCTTCTCTTCCCTAAAGAAGAAACAAAGTAACAGGTGTATAATTGTGTTTCAAGGTGGGTGACTGACAAAACTGCAGATCAGCAAGAGGACACTCAAAACCTGTAAGATTCAGACACCGGGGACTATAGTATAGAAGAGAAACCCTGTCTACACATTTGGGGGAAAGAGGCTCTCCTTGGCAGGGCTAAGGTTCAGAGTCTCCCCAGAAAACCGTCAGTGCAGATAGAGGCTGACTGTTATGGTTTGGATGTGAAGTGTCCCCCAAAAACTCACATGTGAGACAATGCAGGAAAGTTCAGAGGAGAAATGATTGGGTTTTAAGAGTCTTAACTCAATCAGTGAATTAATCCCTAACGGGATTAATTGAAGTGGTGTAGGGCGTGGCTGAAGGAGGTGGGAATTGGGGCGTGGCTATGGAGTATATATTTTGTATCTGGAGAATGGAGTCGCTCTCTGCTTTCTGATGATGTGAGCTGTTTGTCTCTGCCACGTTCTTCCACCATGATGTTCAGGCTCACCTCAAGCCATGAGAAAGTGAGCCCTCCTCCTTTGAACTAAGACCTCTAAATCCATGAACCTCCAAATGAACCTTTCTTCCTCTGTAATTAAGCTGGTCAGATCATTTAGTCACAGCAGCAAAATAGCTGACTTTCTGAAGCTGTTTCATAGACTTTAAAGGGAGGGAACACTTCCCAGCTCATTCTATAAGGCCAGCACTACCCTATTACCAAAATCAGACGAAGACACAATTAAAAAAATTATAGAACAATATCTCTGATGAATAAAGATGCAAAAATTCTCAACAAAACAGTAACAAGGATGGGCACAGTCTTGCACACCTGTAATTCCAGTAGCTTGGTAGGCTGAGGTAGTAGGAGCTGAGGTTTGAAGCCAGTCTCAGCAATTTAGCAAAGTCCTAAGCAACTTAGCAAGACCCTGTCTCAAAATAAAACATAAAAAAGACTGGGGATGAGGCTCAGTGGTTAAGTGTCTCACCTCTGGGCTCAATTCTGGTACAAAAAAACCATTCACCATTGATTTCATCCCAAGTATACAACATGTGATCCAACATATTCAAATCGATTAATATGTCATATCAATAGAATGAAGGATAAAAATCATGCAATTATCTCAATAGATGCAAAACAGTACTTAATAAAATTCAGTATCCTTTTATGATAAAATCCCTGAACAAATTATGCATAGAAGAATCATAACTCAACATAAAAAAGGTTATGTATGACAAACCCACAGCTAACATCACTGAATGGGGAAAAAGTGAAAGCAATTTCCTCTGAAATCAAGAATAAGACAAAGGTGTCCAGTTCTATTGCTTAATCAATATAGTACTAGAAATTTTAGCCAGAGCAATTAGGCAAGAAAAATAAATAATAACTATACAAACAGGAAGAGAGGAAGTCACTATTTCTCTATGCAAATGATTAGATTTTATGTGTGTGTGTGTGTGTGTTATCCTAAAGATTACCCCAAAAGACTATGAATTCAGCAAAGTAGTAGGATATAAATTAAAAATACAAAAAGTCAATACTTTTTCTATATAACAATAATGAGTTTGCTGAAAAAGAAATCAGGAAAGCAAACTCATTTGCAATAACTAAAATAAAATAAAATACCTAGAAAAACTTTTCTAAAGAAGTGAAAGTCTTCTAGAATGAAAACTATAAAACAGTGCTAAAAGAAATTAAAGAAGGAGCTGAGGGCAAAGCTCAATGGTAGAGCATGTGCTTAGGAAGCGCAAGGCCCTGGCATTTAAAAAAAGAAAAAAGAAAAAATAAATAAAACAAAATTATTGAGAGACTTCAGATGTTCCTAGATTGAAAGAATTAATGTTGTTAAAATGTCCATCCTACCCAAAGCAATCTCTGTCAAAATACCAATGCCATTCTTCACAGAACCAGAAAAATAATTCTAAAATTCTTATGAAATTCAAAAGACAATATGCTGAATAAAAGCTGAAGCAATCTTGAACAAAAGGAGGTATCACAATACCTGTTTTAAGACATACCACAGAGACACAGTAACCACAACAGCATGCCACTGGCAGAAAAACTGTCACATAGACAAATGGAACTGGACAGAGATTCCAGAAATAAACCCATGTACCTGCAGCCTTTTGTTTTGTTTTGTTTTTACCTTTACAGTGAATTTTGCAATTGATTCCATTATTTGGAGGGGAGAAATGACACACCTAACAGCTCAGTGTGTGAGTTTGGTTTTTCCTGGAAAGAATGAATCTTGATTTTGGAGTAGAAACAACCATGGCCAGTACCAGAACAAATGTGCTCTGCAAGGTGCTCAGGGATCCCCTGTCATGCCAGGTAGCCATTTTGGCAAGAGCTAAATAAAAGAGCTTGTGAGGCAAGGCCAGTCATGCCAGCTTTGGTTCTCCTGCATCAGAGGCTAGCCCTGTTCCCTTTACAGTTTTTCTCTTTGCCATCTACTGACATCACATTTGCCACAGAAGACAGAGCTGGGAGCAGTATTAAGGAGCCCTCATTTTCATTATTTCATTGAGAGATGAAAGGAAATGTGTAACCATAGGATCAGGCCTATCAACGAGGGAACATGTACGTGGAACATGAGTGGGCTTGTTCTTGAAAAAAGAAAGGTTCACCTGAGCAAATGAGCATTATGTACTTCCATTAAAAATAAAAGAGTCAAATTGGGTATGGTGATGCACATCTGTAATCTCAGTAACTCAGGCAACTGAGGCGGGAGGATTTCTAGTTTGAAACTAATCTCAGCAATGTACTGAGAAGACCCTGCCTCAAAATTAAAAAAAAAAAAAAAGGCTGGAGATGTAACTGGAAAGTAAAACATCCTTGGGTTCAATCCCCCATACAAAAAAAAAAAAAAAAAAAAGGAAAAATTAAAGAAATACATACATCTGTACATACATAAACTGAGTGTTTTAGGGAATTAGGAATTCTCAAAGCTAAGTGTTTGAAGAATGCAATTAATAACTTACTACCAATTACTAAAGTATAATTTGGTAAATCACTTTAAAGAGCAGTTCAGCATCATCCAGGATAGCTCAAAATTCTGGTCATGGTATACATTCCAGAGAGTCTTCCCTATGTATACAAGGAGAAAATATAAGGGTGTTCAATTGTAATGCTCTTTATAATAATTAGCACCCAAAGAAACTCTCTCTCTCTCTCTCTCTCTCTCTCTCTCTCACACACACACACACATACACACACACACACACACACACACACAAACTAGGGAAATGGATAAAAAAATTTTGCATTATTACTGGACTGATGAATTAGGTCTATTTGTGCCAGCATGAATAGATAACATTAATAAGTGAAAAAAAAAAACTAGAGGAAAAAGTGGGGAAAAATCAGTTGCAGAAAAATAAATGCACAATGATATAAGTTTAAAATATAATTAACAACACCAGTCAGGAGGAGGAAGACAGGGAATAGGACTAAGCTGCTTTATGTCTGATGTAAAACCAAAAACGAAAATGCAAAGTATCAACTTTTAATTCTACATGGTATGTAATATAGATGCTTGTTTTTCTTAAATTTGACTTTAAAAAAGAAAAGAGTGATGTTACTAATACATACACTCATTTTGAGTCGCAGATTAAGCACTTTTTTTTATCCTCCACCTGCAATCGAGGTAGAAAAAAGTTACTAGAAAAAGAAATCTAGGAAAGACTATAATTATCTTCAGTCACTGAGGAAAGGGCTGCACTCTGCCTCTATCTCTCTCAGATTTGTTCATCTCTTCCAAATGAAATGGAACCTTGCATCCTGAAAGTCCCCTTGAGGTACAGTACCTCCCATGGGTCCCACACATAAGTGGTCCAGGCCCAGCAGGGGCTGGTCCTTGCTTGTACTGACAGCTCAGGAGTCTCTATTCCCTTTAATACAGTTCAAGAGATTGTGTAAAACCTCAATGAATATATCTAAAAATTTCATAAAGACAACTTGCTTTTAAGTGTATAAATCTTTGGAAGGATAAAAAAATCAATTATTGCATTTGGATGATGTAGAGAGGAATTTGTTTGTAACAACTAAATTCAGGCATACTGCATCCAGATAAAAATTCTGCTTATTTTATTTGGTTGGTTGGGTTGACTCATGGAATTTTAGCAACAAGCCAGTGTGGTGTGAAAGTACACTAAATTTTTTCCTTTTTCTTTTCCACCTCTTTTTTTTTTTTTTTTTTTAGTGATGGAAAAGAGAAGAAAGCTATGGCTTTAATGCTAAATTTCTCTAACCTCTGACTTCAATATTAGGCAAGGGATGGTCCTTGTCTCAGACCACTGAATGGCTGAGTTTTGCCATTCAGTATCTCAGGTGAAGTGAATAAGTAAACAGAGAGCAGTTCCCTTCAAAGACGCGACTGTGGGAAATCACCTCACCATCCAGGAGTCAGGACTGTGATAATGTGGAAGTCCCTGGTGAGGCAGGTCTTCCTGGGTCTGCAGGATAGATAGTTTCTCCCTTGAGGCATTTCTGTGACCCAGCAGTATGCATAGCGTAGGGAGGGCTCACCTTCTGATCTCTTGCTGTCTCCCTGGGTGACCATGCCCATCCCTGCTGCCAGGTACAGATTCTTCCCTCTCCCTGTCACTTTCCCACTCCTTTCATACTGATCCATCTCCTCTTGCTCTTCTCTCTTCCTTGAAGACTGGCACCTGGCTCACACAGTCACTCTTCACTCTGCCATCATTTTCTATCCTTTCCCTCACTTTCAAGTTCCTGGCCTTTCACTTCCTCGATCACTTCAATGACAATGACATTCATCCCATCTGAATGTCAATCACCCTATGTTGTGCACAGTGTCACCATCTGATACTGCAGTAATTTCAAAATAGATGATTAAGTTTGAATTGGGGATGGAAGTGGGAATACCCTCTTCCCTTCCCTTCCTCACTTCATGGGACTCTGGCTTCACTGAGGCCCCACTTCCAACTCCTTCAGCTTCTCCTACCTTCCCACTAACCCAGATGCTGTGGATAGATGTTTAAACACTCTCTGTCAAATTTGCATCATATCTTTCTTTCTTGATATTCCACTGTGTCCCCAGAAAATTCTAGTCCTTGGGAATCCATGAAGCCATCTTCTCTGCTCTCTCTGGGACTCATGGGAAAGGTCACAAAAGGATATTGAAGAAATTACAAAAGATTACTGAATAGAAAGCCACCACTGGGTTCCCATAGTTGCTTAGCACAGATTTCCAGGGCTCGGTAGCTAGCTCTTGAGCTCTGACCCCCTAGTTAATCCTTAATCCCTTTGCCTAAAAATGTGTTTATATCACTTATTCCAAAAATTTCAACAGTAAATCTTCCTTGACTCTCACTATCCTTGGATTACCACCCTGTCTTTTCCCTTTCATTTGCTTCCAAATTTCTCAAAACCCCAAATCATAATCACTTGTTCTCTTCCTTCTCTCTGAAGCTCTTGATCATCTGTCTCCCTAAGCCATTCTCTTTTGAGTCACCAAGGACTTTGAGCAAATGGACTTTTTTTCATATGTCATCTTGAAGCATTTAACATGTAAAACAATTCTTTTTTGAAACTTTTTTCATGTCTTAGCATTATATCACCTAGAGTCACCTTCTACCCATTTTTTCCCTCCCTACCAGGCACTTCTTCATTCCTCTTTAAAGGAGAACATTTCCCAAAGTATATCCCTTGTCCTGGTTTTGGTAACACCATTCAGTTAGTCAACCAGGTTCAAACCTACAGTGCATTACTTCTGATTCCTTCATTTTCTCAGCCCCACCTCCTTTCCCCAGGTCCAGGTTGGATTCCAGAACCTGCAGCTGATCCTCACTTTGACAGCTCTTTCGAATGTGCCTAAGTACTTACACATCCACTACTGTCACTCCATACCTTCATTTTTCTCCTCCTGAACTACTGGAAATTATCTTCTGCTCTCAGATTGCCATCCTTCCCACCATCTAACAACACTCTGCCGTCAGGTTCTTTTCCATAAAGTACTACTATGATTGAGACACTCTCTTTTCAATCCTCCCATGATGACTGCACTGTACATGCCCACTGCCTACCAAGAGACTTCACTCCTTGGATTGTCATTTAAAACTGTCCCAGCCTATGCCTAGTCTACCTTTACAATGCTTCTGCTCTTCAGTACATAACCTTGGTTCTGAATTGCCTTCTCTCCCTCCCACAAGCCTTTTCCTTTCCTCTTCTGCAAGGAACCAGCCTTCCAGTTGCAGTTTGCCATCAAAGTCTCAAATAGGTCCATGTGCCCAGCACAAATTCCTCCACAAACCTTTCTCCAGTAAATGATGCTGGAAGAAATCTTTCCCCTCACTAAATATCTATAGTACATATCTTCTACATCACTTTGGTAGCCTTTCCCTGTCTTATATACTCTCTATGACTTATAAAATAAAATACCAAAAATTCATGGAATACTTACTGTATGCCAAGTGCTTAATATGGATTAATTAATTGAATTCTCCCAACAGGCAACTCTATGAATGCTCACTGACTTTCCATTAGTATAAAAAAACAAATTGCTGGCGTTCTTATCCCATGTATTGGGCGAAAAAACAGAGCCTAGCCCTCCTGCCCTCCATTCCTCTGGGATTTTCCAACAGGGGGCAATGAGAGGGTCAAATTCTCCTGAGCCATCCTCAGCGAGGGCTGCAGAACTAGCACAGAATGACTTATCAGCACTGATCTTGGCTCCTGCTGCTGAGCCCACATCCTCCATCTCCCCAAAGCTCCATTAGCAAAGATCATTGAGTAGAACAGACTTACTGAAGGTCTGAGAAAAGAAAAAAGTCCAGAAAACCACTTAAGTGAGTCACTGGATGTCCTTGTCCTAAAGTCCTTATGCCACAACTCCATAGGGAAATTTCAGGTCAGTGTTCTCAAGCCTTCATCTACATGGTGTTTCCTGGGCTGCTCTTCCTGTCCAGAACCTCCTGACATTTTCCTCCTTCTCCTTCTTTTCTGAGTCCCATTCTCTTACTGCTGTGTAAATTGTTGAGTTTTCTCATTTTATGATGCAAAGCAGTTCAGCCTTTGTCTTGTTTGGTTTCCACCATGCAAATGCCCAGGGAATTTCAGCTTTCATATCCAAATGATCCAATTTGGTATCTTCTAAAATAAGTATCCATCTTTGTGCTACAATACTTTTATCAATTTAAATAGCAAAATTTTATTTTCTTCCTGAGCTTGTATACATCTTAACTTCTTATGTCTTATGTCTAATAAGACATAAGAAAATATGTCTTATTATTCATATTTTATTTTAAGCATCATTACTGAATCTTAACCAGTGTTGTATACTTTATTCTAAACACTTTTTTAATAAATCTGTTAATCAGAGAGAGGATGATAAAAGGTATGAGGACATAGGCATCTGACATGGATATAGATGAAGGTGGACTAGTTTCTTTCAATGCTTGGGGAATAGAGAAATCCTAATATTTCATAGCTGCAGAGGACCCAAACCTGGGAGATGGGAGATAAGGAAATGCATAGAAGTGATACTTGGCAAGGTCTTAAAGATTTGTCCTGTTTCCAGAATGCACTACTTCTTTAGTTGAGTCTAAGCTGCTGAATGCATCCTGTAAATATGGGGTATTTTAGGAAACAACAGTATTATTTTTCCCCAACCTCTTTTTCTATGGAATGAGAAGTGTAGGCCAAATCAACTGTTTCATGGTCCCTGCCCTTGGGTTGAACCCACTTCCTCTGGTTTATCATTGTTGAAATGCTCCAAAGACTGATGTTTCAGTCCATTCCCAGGGGATGACTTCCACTCTCTCTGTCTCTATGAATCACCCTTTCTTCTAATAGAAACAGTACTTTCCCCAGCTATTAATTATTCAGATCAGCAGTAATTTATAAAAATATGATCTTTATTTCTCTCTTAGAATCATGAAGTCTCTACTCCATTTAAGATGGTCCATTCCTAATCATCCTCAGAAAACTTAGAAAGAAAATCTATCAATACCTCCAAAGATTCAACAATTCTATTCCATACTCTGTGCTGGATTTCGTGCCAGTATTAAGGGAAAATGGGGCACATCCTGGGCCCAAGCAGCTCACAGTCTAAGCAACTAAATAACTTCAGAACTATTTAAATTTAGGAACACTGTAACTCTAGGGTATTGACCTCATTAAGATTTTGCATACAACTTTCATGTCATTTGGAAAGAATTACTATCTACTATTATTATCTCAATTGTTCTCCCTATATTTCCACAACTGATAGAAATCAGGACAAGGCAGTTTGGAAATCACAAAAAGTTTCTAATCCCCAAAGTAGTCACTTATTTTGGAATTCAGAATATATTTTTAACAAAAACAAAATTTCTAAAATAACAGCAATAATAATGGCTATCAAGTATTGAGTATAAAATACTATGCTACGCCATACACCATTTGATTCTTATTAAAAAAAAAAAAAAAAAACTCTGAAGATTTCTGCTTTAAAAGGAAACTAAAACTCAGATATTGTGTAACTTGTTCATGGTCATTTAGCTATTCTTAGTTTTAAGAATATATACACTGACTTTTTGGTTCTCATCTATATATTTAATACACGAATAAAAGAAAGAATGATTGAATATACAAAGTGAGTTTCTGAAGCAGTCCATGTTGCCTATTTAATTTTCCATATGCAAAGAAAAGTAAGTACAGAAAATAATTATGATCTCAGTAATAAAACTATGCACTGAAGTCTGACGTTTGAATACTGAAGTCTGACGTTTAAGAGGCCCCAGTCTGCATGAAAGAGGGACACTGAACAATTCTGGGAGATAATTCTAGTTATTTTGAATTTGATGCTAATTTCACTCAAAAACTTTTGCCTCTACTCCCCCTTGACACTAGTGTATCTCCTCAATACTTTCATTTTGATCACCATGACAAGTTGCCTTTTGGCTATTGTACAGAACAAAATGAAATGTATCTAACGATAGGTAGCAAAATTCAACGCAGTGATGCTCCACGTTGTATATCTTTTGATCCCTCAGTCATCATTCGACACAGGATCAAATCCTCAGCTACCCCATTCATTCCCCAAACCCCATCCCCACTAAGGAGATTGATGTGTTCAGATACCCCATTATATTGCTCTTTATTGGTATTATAATTTAAAGGTATAAATATCAATACTATTAATTGGCAAACATCATTCCTGTGAATTAAAAAAAAATCCATGTACAACCCCCCCAAAAAAATCCATAGAAAGTTAAAAAGATCATTATATTAAAAAAAAAAAAGTCTAATGATGCTATTTGAAAAAAATATTATTTTGACTGGAACACAAGTGAAACTTCCTTTAAGTTATCAAAATTTAGACTAATTGTGGTTAACATGTATATGGAGTTTGAGGAAATATTAGTTTATTGATGTAAAACAATATGCTTTTCTAGCCTGAATGCTTTCTGGAATCTCTTCATCAATACTTTCTGAGGGAGCCCAAAGCTAGCCAAGACTCAGAAAATGGAGGCACAACTCTGTTAGGAAACAGGTGCATATTTGTGACTGGATTAAAAACAAAACTAAACTAAACTAAAACTAAAACAAAACACACAAACGAACTAGAAATCTTGAAGGCATGAATGTGGGAAAGCAAGCCCAAGGCTATGAAGCATTCAGAAACGACATGACTGAGGAATATAGAGATAGGTGAATGGACAATGACCTGACAAAGACCTAATACCAGAGGGAAGCAACAAGGCCTTCTATTTCCCTATGGTTTCTTCCATCCCACCTGTCATATGTGGATACAAGATGCCATCTTGGAAGCAGAAATCAGACCCTTGCCAGGTATCAAACCTGCTAGTATTTAGGTCTTGGATTTGTTCAGTCTCCAGAACTGTGAGAAATAAATTTCTACTATTTAGTCGGTATCAGGTATTTTGCTACAGCAGCATGAGTGGACTAAGACAGTAGGCAAGTACAGAATCCACAGGGCAGCCCAACAGGAAGAGCAGACTGGACTTCTGACACAACATAAAGCTGAAATTCACAGGCAAAACTTCCTCCTCAGGAAACCTCAGTTCTGCTCTTAAAGGTCTTTCAAATGATGGAATCAGACTCTCCCAGATTATCTAGGAGAATCTCCTTAACTTAAAATCAATGGTTATAGGTGTAAATAACATCTATGAGACACCTTCATGAAAACACTTAAATTAGTATTTTTATTAAATAACTACAAACTGTAGACAAGCTAACAACACAAAACTGACCATCACACTATCAAATTGTTGAATAAAATGTTACAATTAGGCACCTTGGCAAATATATCGCCACAATGACAATATGGAACACTAACACCAAGTAGGTGCTAGGCAATGGATAACTAAATAACTAATAAGTTAGCAAAATATTAAAGATGTTTTTATAGTGATTATTAATACATCACTTCCAGGTGTTCTATTGATGAGCTTGTGAAGTTTGATTAATAAAGACAAGTAATATGAAAGTATGCATTTATTGCTTTAAGTTTTTTTGACTGAATTTAGCAAAATTATTAATGTTATTATAAAAATTTTGTTCTGTTGATATAATGTCAATTTACATGACCTTTCTTGAATCATTACTGTTCCTAGGTAGTTCTATAAATTGATTAAATTTGGAGAAACTGTTCAGTGGTGAAGAAGCAACTAGACTGTTAATAAATGTTTTAAAACAATATTTAAACTCACAGTCATGAATTTTATACACTTTGTCTAATAGTGTAATAGAATCACAAGTAGAAAAGGAGCACTATCATAGAAAATGTTCTATCTTGGCGGGCCAAGATGGCGGACTAGAGGGCGGCTGCATTTCACGCTGCTCCAGGACGCAAGATTCAAAAGAGGAGATAGTGAGAGACTTGGGACCAACTCAAAGCTGCCGGGTGAGTCTCTCCTGTTGGGGAGGTGTCCCGGATGGGGCGGTAGCCCCGGAATGCAGGGAATTTGTGAAGTGGAGTTGCTCGGCGAGACGCCCCTCCCCCTGCTGGAGCAGTAAACACGGACAACTGGGATCATCGTAGAGGAGGCGGCTCAGCATAGCGCTTGGACTCGAGCAGCCGCTGGGGCTCCGGGTGGCTGCCTGGGGAGGAGCTGCGTGGCGAGCTGTTTGGACCCAGAACAACCGCTTCTGAACACCGGGGGGTTGCCCGGAGGAAGAGGAGGAGAGGCCCGGCGGGACGCTTGGTCTGGGAGTGACTGCATCAGAGCCACGGGTGGTTGCCAGAGGAGGAGCTGCGTGGTGAGCTGTTTGAACTCAGAGTGGGCGCTCCTGAGCGCCGGGGGACTGCCCGGAGGAAGAGGAGGAGCGCGGCGTGTTGCTTGACCTGGGAGTGACTGCATCAGAGCTGCGGGCAGTTGCCGGAGGAGGAGCTGCGTGACGAGCTGTTTGAACTTTGAGCAGCTGCTCCAGAACACTGGTGGCCTGCCTGGAGGAGGAGAGCGGTGGGACGCTTAGCCTGGGAGTGACTGCATCAGAACCACAGGCGGTTGCCAGAGGAGGAGGCGAGTGGTGAGTTGATTGGACTAAAAGCAACCGCTCCTGAACACCGGTGGCCTGCCTGGAGGAGGAGCGTGGTGAGTCACCTGGTCTTGGAGCCACCGCTCCTGAACACCTGGGGGGCTACCCCAAGGAGGAGGAGGAGGAACAGGGCGGGTCACTTGGACTTGGAGTGACTGCCTAGGGCTACGGGTGGTTGGAGGGAGGAGGAGACCCGAAGTGAGTTGCTTGGACTCCTAGTGACTGCGTTGGAAACCGGGCGGCTGTCCAGAGGAGGAGGTGTGTGGCGGGTCTCTGGGTCTCGGAGCTATTGTGCGGGGCTCCAGGTGGTGGCTCAGGGGAGGGGCTGCATAGCCAGGCAATTGGTGCAGAGCAGGGTCCCAGGAGCTAGGTGGCTTCTTGCTGGAAGAGCCGCACAGAGACACGCCTAGGGGCGGAGCGAAGTTTCCAGGGCGGCGGGCAGATTCTCTGGGAGAGGCAGCCTAAGGAGACTCGCCTGCGAAGGGTGAGGCTCCCAGGCCCAGGACGTAGGTCTGGGCCCCTGGGATCGTTGCAGAGGAAGACAGCCGAGCCCAGGCGGTAGTTGTAGATTGAGGGGAACCTCTAGGAGGGCAACTGACCAACGAGACGTCCCCACCGAGTGACTCTTCCCGGCCAGGGGAGGTTTTCCCACAGGGACGGTAAAGCCAGAGACATAGGCACAAACAGGCCTTGCCTCAGCCTGCAGTCTAGTTCCCCATTGGATGACCATTGGTCAACAAGTGGAGGCACCTCTGCCCACTAGCAGGGAATATACGCCACCTTAGGGTTACCACACCTAGAGAGGCAGCTTCTTCGTGGAGCTCTGCATTATCAACCTCCTCCAAGACTTCAGGCTACTGAAGGATAAGAGGGGATATACTAGCAATCTTCAGGGACATTATAAGTTGATAGAGGAAATCTGCAATATCTTAATGACCCACTGATTCCTGAACAATATGAGAAAACAAGGGAAGAAAATGCCCCAAACAAATCTAGAGGTTACATCAATAAAATCCAACGACAGCATGGCAGAAGAAATGACAGAAAGGGAGTTCAGAATGTACATAATTAAAATGATTAGGGAAGCAAACGATGAGATGAAAGAGCAAATGCAGGCATTGAACGATCGCACCAATCGACAGTTAACAGAGCAAATTCAGGAAGCAAAAGATCATTTCAATAAAGAGTTAGAGATATTGAAAAAAAACCAAACAGAAATCCTTGAAATGAAGGAAACAATAAACCAAATTAAGAACTCCATAGAAAGCATAACCAATAGGATAGAACAGCTGGAAGACAGAACTTCAGATATTGAAGACAAAATATTTAACCTCGAAAACAAAGTTGAACAAACAGAGAAGATGGTGAGAAATCATGAACAGAATCTCCAAGAACTATGGGATATCATGAAAAGGCCAAATCTGAGAATTATTGGGATTGAGGAAGGCTTAGAGAAACAAACCAAAGGAATGAACAATCTACTTGAAGAAATAATATCAGAAAATTTCCCAAATCTGAAGAATGAAATGGAAAATCAAGTCCAAGAGGCTTATAGGACTCCAAATACACAAAATTACAACAGACCCACACCAAGGCACATTATAATGAAAATACCTAACATACAAAATAAAGACAGAATTTTAAAGGCTGTGAGAGAAAAGAACCAAATTACATTCAGGGGGAAGCCAATACGGATATCAGCAGATTTTTCAATCCAGACCCTAAAAGCTAGAAGGGCCTGGAACAACATTTTTCAAGCTCTGAAAGAAAATGAATGCCAACCAAGAATCTTATACCCAGCAAAACTTACCTTCAAATTTGACGATGAAATAAGATCATTCCATGATAAACAAAAGCTAAAAGAATTTACAAAAAGAAAGCCAGCATTACAGAACATTCTCAGCAAAATATTTCATGAGGAAGAGATAAAAAACAAAGAAGCAAATCAGCAAAGGGAGGAATTATCCTAAAGGAACTGTCAAATAAAGGAGGAACCAAGATGTGTCAAAAATTTTAAATATGAACCAAATGACTGGGAATACAAATCATATCTCAATAATAACCCTGAATGTTAATGGCCTGAATTCATCAATCAAAAGACATAGACTGAGATTGATTCCCAAGTATTTTATTTTTTTCGATGCTATTGTGAATGGGGTAGTTTTCCTAATTTCTCTTTCTGAAGATTCATCACTTATGTATAAAAATGCATTGGATTTATGAGCATTGATCTTGTAACCTGCTACTTTACTGAATTCACTTATGAGTTCTAAAGTTTTCTGGTGGAATTTCCAGGTTCCTCTAAATATATAATCATGTCATCAGCGAACAGGGATAGTTTGAGTTCTTCTTTTCCTATTCGTATCCCTTTAATTTCTTTGGTTTGTCTGATTGCTCTGGCTAGAGTCTCAAGGACGATGTTGAATAGAAGCGGTGAAAGAGGGCATCCCTGCCTTGTTCCAGTTTTTAGGGGGAACGCTTTCAGTTTTTCACCATTTAGAATGATATTAGCCATGGGCTTAGCGTAGATGGCCTTTATAATGTTTAGGAATGTTCCCATTACCCCAATTTTTTCTAGTGTTTTGAGCATGAAGGGATGCTGTATTTTATCAAATGCTTTTTCTGCATCTATTGAAATAATCATGTGATTCTTAACTTTAAGTCTGTTGATATGGTGAATGACATTTATTGATTTCCGAATGTTGAACCAACCTTGCATCCCTGGGATAAAACCCACTTGATCGTGGTGCACTATCTTTTTAATATATATTTGTATGCGATTTGCTAAAATTTTGTTGAGAATTTTTGCATCGATGTTCATTAAGGATATTGGTCTGAAATTTTCTTTCCTTGATGTGTCTCTGTCTGGTTTAGGTATCAGGGTGATATTGGCTTCATAGAACGAGTTTGGTAGGGTTCCCTCCTCTTCTATTTCATGGAATAGTTTGAGGAGTATTGGAATGAGCTCTTCTTTAAAGGTTTTATAGAACTCGGCTGAGAACCCATCTGGTCCTGGACTTTTCTTTGTTGGTAGGCTTTTGATGACCTCTTCTATTTCATTGCTTGAAATTGGTTTATTTAAGTTGTGTATGTCCTCCTCGTTCAGTTTAGGTAGTTCATATGTCTCTAGAAATTTGTTGATGTCTTCAAGGTTTTCTGTTTTGTTGGAGTATAGATTTTCGAAATAGCTTCTAATTATGTTTTGTATTTCACTCGTGTCTGTTGTGATGTTTCCTTGTTCATTCCGAATTTTAGTAATTTGAGTTTTCTCCCTCTTTCTCTTTGTTAGTGTGGCTAAGGGTTTATCAATTTTATTTATTTTTTCAAAGAACCAACTATTTATTTTATTAATTTTTCCGATTGTTTCTTTTGTTTCGATTTCGTTGATTTCGGCTCTGATTTTAACTATTTCCTGTCTTCTACTACTTTTGGTATTGGTCTGCTCTTCTTTTTCTAGTGCTTTGAGCTGTAGTGTTAACGAGGTGAAAGACCTCTACAATGAGAACTACAGAACACTAAAGAAAGAAATTCAAGAAAACCTTAGAAGATGGAAAGATCTCCCATGTTCCTGGATAGGCAGAATTAATATCGTCAAAATGGCTATACTACCTAAAGTTCTATACAGATTCAATGCAATTCCAATTAAAATCCCAATGATGTACCTCGCAGAAATAGAGCAAGCAATTATGAAATTCATCTGGAAGAATAAAAAACCTAGAATAGCTAAAGCAATCCTCAGTAGCAAGAGCGAAGCAGGGGGTATTGCAATACCAGATCTTCAACTCTACTACAAAGCAATAGTAACAAAAACGGCATGGTATTGGTACCAAAATAGACAGGTAGATCAATGGTACAGAATAGAGGACATGGACACAAACCCAAATAAATACAATTTTCTCATACTAGACAAAGGTTCCAACAATATGCAATGGAGAAAAGATAGCCTCTTCAACAAATGGTGCTGGGAAAACTGGAAAACTATATGCAATAGAATGAAACTAAACCCCTATCTCTCACCCTACACAAAACTCAACTCAAAATGGATCAAGGACCTCGGAATCAGACCAGAGACCCTGCATCTTATAGAAGAAAAAGTAGGTCCAAATCTTCAACTTGTTGGCTCAGGATCAGATTTCCTTAACAGGACTCCCATAGCACAAGAAATAAAAGCAAGAATAAACAACTGGGATAGATTCAAACTAAAAAGCTTTCTCTCAGCAAAGGAAACTATCAGAAATGTGAAGAGAGAGCCTACAGAGTGGGAGAATATCTTTGCCAACCATACCTCAGATAGAGCGCTAATTTCCAGAATCTATAAAGAACTCAAAAAACTCTACACGAAGAATACAAATAATCCAATCAACAAATGGGCTAAGGAAATGAACAGACACTTCACAGAAGAAGATGTACAAGTAATCACCAGATATATGAAAAAATGTTCAACATCCCTAGTAATAAAGGAAATGCAAATCAAAACCACCCTAAGATTTCATCTCACCCCAATTAGAATGGCGATTATCAAGAATACAAGCAACAATAGGTGTTGGCGAGGATGTGGTGAAAAAGGAACACTCATACATTGCTGGTGGGGTTGCAAATTAGTGCAACCACTCTGGAAAGCAGTGTGGAGATTCCTCAGAAAGCTTGGAATGGAAACACCATTTGACCCAGCTATCCCACTCCTTGGCCTATACCCAAAGGACTTAAAATCAGCATACTACAGAGATACAGCCACATCAATGTTCATTGCTGCTCAATTCACCATAGCCAGATTGTGGAACCAACCTAGATGCCCTTCAGTTGATGAATGGATAAAGAAACTGTGGCATATTTATACAATGGAATATTACTCTGCATTGAAGAATGATAAAATTATGGCATTTGTAGGCAAATGGTCGAAATTGGAGAATATCATGCTAAGTGAGATAAGCCAATCTCAAAAAACTAAAGGACAAATGATCTCGCTGATAAGCGGATGAGGACATATAATGGGGGGTGGGAGGGGCTAGCATTAGGTTTAGGGTTAGGTTTAGAGTTAGGCTAAGGAGAGCAGTAAGAATGAAGGAAAGAAGGACTGTGTAGAGGGAAAAGAGGGGTGGGAGGGGTGGGAGGGGTGGGGGGGAGGGGAAAAATATAATAAACATCATTACCCTATGTAAACGTAAAAAAAAAAAAAAAAAAAAAAAAATACACATGAGAAGATTTGCAAGCTGAATAAATGCCTTGTGTCCTATGCTTCATTGTAAACTACCAAAAATTTTGCTTGGGATTTGTTTCTTTGTTTGGCAACATAATGTTGATTTTTTTAAAGAACAGAATAAAGGATGATCTTGCAAAAAAAAAAAAAAAAAAAAAAAAAAAAAAGACATAGACTGGCAGATTGGATTAAAAAGAAAGATCCAACAATATGTTGCCTGCAAGAGACTCACCTCATAGAAAGAGATACCCATAGACTAAAGGTGAAAGGATGGGGAAAAAACATACCATGCACATGGGCTCAGCAAAAAAGCTGGAGTATCCATCCTCATTTCAGATAATGTGGACTTCAAGCCAATGTTAGTTAGAAGGGATAAAGAAGGACATTTCATACTGCTTAAGGGAAGCATAAATCAGCAAGATATAACAATCATAAACATCTATGCCCCAAACAGTGGCTCATCCATGTATGTTAAACAAATCCTTCTCAATTTTAGAAACCAAATAGACCATAACACAATAATACTAGGTGATTTTAACATGCCTCTTTCACCACTGGACAGATCTTCCAAACAAAAATTGAACAAAGAAACCATAGATCTCAATAACACAATCAATAATTTAGACTTAACAGACATTTATAGAATATACCATCCAACCAAGAGCGAATACACTTTCTTCTCAGCAGCACATGGATCCTTCTCTAAAATAGACCATATATTATGCCACAAAGCTAATGTCAGCAAATACAAGAAGATAGAGACACTACCTTGTATTCTATCAGATCATAATGGATTGAAGTTACAAATTAATGAAAGAGTAAAAAACAGAAACTACTCCAACACTTGGAGATTAAACAATATGCTATTATATAATGAATGGATAACAGAAGATATTAGGAAGGAAATTAAAAAATTCTTAGAGGTAAACGAGAACAAAGAAACATCATATCAAAATCTCTGGGACACTATGAAAGCAGTACTTAGAGGAAGATTTATTTCATGGAGCGCATTTAATAAAAGAAGTAAAACTCAAAAAATAAATGACCTAACACTACAGCTCAAAGCCCTAGAAAAAGAAGAACAGACCAACGCCAAAAGTAGTAGAAGACAGGAAATAGTTAAACTCAGAGCTGAAATCAACGAAATTGAAACGAAAGAAACAATACAAAAAATTGACAAAATAAATAGTTGGTTCTTCGAAAAAATAAACAAAATTGATAAACCTTTAGCCACACTAACAAAGAGAAGACGAGAGAAAACCCAAATCACTAAAATTCGGAATGAACAAGGAAATATCACAACAGACACGACTGAAATACAAAACATAATTAGAAGCTATTTTGAAAATCTATACTCCAACAAATAGAAAATTTCGAAGACATCAACAGGTTTCTAGAGACATATGAATTGCCTAAACTGAATGAGGAGGACATACACAATTTAAATAGACCAATTTCAAGTAATGAAATAGAAGAAGTCATCAAAAGCCTTCCAACAAAGAAAAGTACAGGACCAGATGGGTTCTCAGCCGAGTTCTACAAAACTTTTAAAGAAGAAATCATTCCAATACTTCTCAAAGTATTCCAGAAAATAGAAGAGGAGGGAACTCTCCCAAACTCATTCTATGAAGCCAATATTACCCTGATTCCTAAACCAGACAGAGACACATCGAGGAAAGAAAATTTCAGACCAATATCCTTAATGAACATCAACGCAAAAATTCTCAACAAAATTTTAGCAAATCGCATACAAAAACATATTAAAAAGATAGTGCACCATGATCAAGTGGGTTTCATCCCAGGGATGCAAGGTTGGTTCAACATCAGGAAATCAATAAATGTCATTCACCATATCAATAGACTTAAAGTCAAGAATCACATGATTATTTCGATAGATGCAGAAAAAGCATTTGATAAAATACAGCACCCCTTCATGCTCAAAACACTATAAAAAATAGGGATAGTGGGAACATTCCTTAACATTGTAAAGGCCATCTACACTAAACCCATGGCTAATATCATTCTAAATGGTGAAAAACTGAAAGCATTCCCTCTAAAAACTGGAACAAGGCAGGGATGCCCTCTTTCACCACTTCTATTCAATATCGTCCTTGAAACTCTAGCCAGAGCAATTAGACAGACCAAAGAAATTAAAGGGATACGAATAGGAAAAGAAGAACTCAAACTATCCCTATTTGCTGATGATATGATGGTATACTTAGAGGAACCAGGAAATTCCACCAGAAAACTTTTAGATCTCATAAGTGAATTCAGTAAAGTAGCGGGATATAAGATCAATGCACATAAATCTAAGGCATTTTTATATATAAGCGATGAATCTTCAGAAAGAGAAATTAGGAAAACTACCCCATTCACAATAGCTTCGAAAAAAATAAAGTATTTGGGAATCAATCTCACAAAAGAGGTGAAAGACCTCTACAATGAGAACTACAGAACACTAAAGAAAGAAATTCAAGAAAACCTTAGAAGATGGAAAGATCTCCCATGTTCTTGGATAGGAAGAATTAATATTGTCAAAATGGCCATACTACCAAAAGTGCTATACAGATTCAATGCAATTCCAATTAAAATCCCAATGATGTACCTTACAGAAATAGAGCAAGCAATTATGATATTCATCTGGAAGAATAAAAAACCCAGAATAGCTAAAGCAATCCTTGGCAGAAAGAGTGAAGCAGGGGGTATAGCAATACCAGATCTTCAACTCTACTACAAAGCAATAGTAACAAAAACGGCATGGTATTGGTACCAAAATAGAAAGGTGGATCAATGGTACAGAATAGAGGACACGGACACAAACCCAAATAAATACAATTTTCTCATACTAGACAAAGGGGCCAAAATTATGCAATGGAGAAAAGATAGCCTCTTCAACAAATGGTGCTGGGAGAATTGGAAATCCATATGCAACAGAATGAAACTAAACCCATATCTCTCACCATGCATGAAACTAAACTCAAAATGGATTAAGGATCTCGGAATCAGACCAGAGACCTTGCATCTTATAGAAGAAAAAGTAGGTCCAGAGCTTCAACATGTCGGCTTAGGACCAGACTTCCTCAACAGGACTCCCATAGCACAAGAAATAAAAGCAAGAATTAATAACTGGGATAGATTCAAACTAAAAAGCTTTCTCTCAGCAAAGGAAACTATCAGCAATGCAAAGAAAGAGCCTACAGAGTGGGAGAAAATCTTTGCCAATCATACTTCAGATAGAGCGCTAATCTCCAGAATCTATAAAGAACTCAAAAAACTCTACACCAAGAATGTAAATAATCCAACTGACAAATGGGCTAAGGAAATGAATAGACACTTCACAGAAGAAGATATACAAGCAATCAACAAACATATGGAAAAATATTCAACATCTCTAGTAATAAGAGAAATGCAAATCAAAACCACCCTAAGATTCCATCTCACCCCAGTTAGAATGGCGATTATCAAGAATACAAGCAACAACAGGTGTTGGCGAGGATGTGGGGAGAAAGGTACACTCTTACATTGCTGGTGGGGCTGCAAATTAGTGCAGCCACTCTGGAAAGCAGTGTGGAGATTCCTTAGAAAACTTGGAATGGACCTACCATTGACCCAGCTATCCCACTCCTTGGCCTATACCCAAAGGACTTAAAATCAGCATATTACAGAGATACAGCCACATCAATGTTCATAGCTGCTCAGTTCACAATAGCCAGATTGTGGAACCAACCTAGATGCCCTTCAGTTGATGAATGGATAAAGAAACTGTGGTATATATATACAATGGAATATTACTCAGCCATAAAGAATGATAAAATTATGGCATTTGCCGGCAAATGGAGGAAATTGGAGAATATCATGCTAAGTGAGATAAGCCAATCTCAAAAAACCAAAGGAAGAATGATATCGCTAATAAGTGGATGATGACACATAATGGGGGGTGGGAAGGGTTAGTGTTGGGGTTGGAGTTGGGTTTAGGGAGGGGGGCAGGAATGGAGGAAGGAAGGACTGTATAGATGGAGGGGAAGGGTGGGAGGGGAGGGGGGGAAGGGAAAAAATGGCAGAATGAATCAAACAACATTACCCTATGTAAATTTATGATTACACAAATGGTATGCCTTTACACCATGTACAGACAGAGAAACAACATGTATCCCATTTGTTTACAATAAAAAAAAATATATATATAAAAAAAAAAAAGAAAATGTTCTATCTTAATGTGACCATAACAATTGATATATTTTGGTTTTTTACCATCTCTTAAAGCAAAATTTAGTTCCATATAGTTTAAAATATTACTTTCAAGTTTATCAAAACTGAGATTTTTTAAAAAGCCAAATATAGTGCTATGTATGCTGCTGTATTTGTTCAAATTTCGTATCAATAGAGACTATACCTTAATGTTAGATGACAAGAAAATAATCCTTATAGAAATTGCTTTCAGGATTATTTGCACCTAAGTTTTCATTATATTCATGTATACCTTTTTCTTGTTCTCATTAACTTACATGTTATTAGAATGTCATGTTCCTTCACATATCACATGTAATTCCATTAGATGTAGAAAAACACATGTTCTTTAAAAAAAAAAAATCTCTGCAGCCTTTTATAAGTGAAAGGGCAAAATGTAGATTTTTCTTTTTGTAGGGTTTTGCTTAACAGTTCATACCAAATAAACAACAGTGCATTCCAAATAAAATAATGTGGGAAGCTCATGTTCAAAATTTAATTTTCTGCTGAAGACCACATTTTGCTATTTATTTGAAGCTGTTCTCATTTCAGGCAACTCTTCGCTACCTCTGTTATCTTGTCTAAATCAAATCATGTTGTTCCAACAGCATCCAGTCATTAAAGTCATGATGTATCTAGGGATGGCTGTATACCCTAACTTGATAATAGTTTCTTTAATTTTCCATCTTCTGGCAGATACAGACAGCACCTTACGTAGTCTTCAACTTGTTCCATAGAATGTCATTATGATGCACAAGTTAAAGATTTGTCTCCCGTGACAAATCCAAACTGTGTTGAACATTCTCACTTATATGCTTTTTCTTTATCAACCACCAGAGCACAATTTCCAACAAACTTTTAAATCAGTTCCTAAAATTGAAAGTAACAAGTTTAGATTTTCATAGAAGTCAAAACTTTTTCTTTTTCACAACAGATGTAAAACCCAGGAAACACTTCTAACTATTTTCTTCCTTGTGTGTTTGTCTGGTAGTTTTTAATACTTTGTAAGTATACAGTGTGATTTTAATCAATGATGTCATTTAGTTGACCACTGAAATTCTTATGTATTAAATATTCTTATTTAATTACCCATAATTAAAAAAACTTTTTAAAAGTCTCCATTCTATGTAACCATCATTTTTTTAAAAAATAAGTTTTAACAATAAGTTTTAACATGTTTGGCCATTTTAGCATCAAATTTCAAAAGCATTTCTACTTAACCTACAATTTTCCATTATTTTCTGTAAATACTGTTCTGTTATTGCCACAAAAACATCATAATGCTTGGGTAAATATTGGGCACAATATTATTTAAAAAATATCACCTAATGCCCAATGGTCTGTTTCAGTGTCTAAATATTATTGTTTGTTTTCCATTTATTCAACCTCTATTTTTCATTCCTACTAATTACTATTTGCTTTCTCATGCATCTTTTATGTTCTTTGAATGGAGAGGCTGAGCACTTCCAGGGGCAGATATCATCACTGGCCAAAACTGATCTTCAAAACAGGTTTTAAAACATGTACTAGTAGTTAACACATTGCCTTTGCACTAGAAAATAAAAATCATTTTCAGGGCAAAAAGGTTTTATTCATTTTATAAATCACCCAGAAACTTTCATACAGAGATGACTGCAAATTAAAATTTGAATGAACATCTTTAACCGGGTATCTTAGGATACCCTCCTATATTTGGATTTGTAAATAAATATGTCTGAAAGACAAAAGCCATGTCATCATACCACTCAAATCATCAAGGGGGACTAAGGCAAAAGTCATAAGCTTTTACAGTGGGGGTTCTATTTATTTACAAACACCAAAAGTTCTCTTTGTGAAATATTTCCCTGAGATGCCTGTTCCCCACAGCTTAATGAAGTCACTTTCTCCCAATTCCGCCATTCCGCAGATACAGGATGGCCACTCCTTCTGGTTGCTTGAACTGGACACTTAGTACAGCTTTTGATTCCTTTCCCTTCCCCTTGTGATGGGCATCAGTGGCCAAGTGCCGCCAGTCCTTCCTCAGCAGTGTTCCTGCTTTTCAGTTTCTAATAACACTTCTCTAGTTTGGTTCATCAGTAATTCATGGTAGACTTCTGAATGGGCACCCCAGGCATCCCAGTTGGGCTCCATTCTCTCCTTGTTTCAAGTCAAAATACTCAACACCACACTCATTCTCCAAAACCTCAGCCCCGTTTTCCCTCATGGAGAGCTTATGCATTTTTCAAAGTCAAGCTCAGTTGCTTTCTCTCCTGTGAAGTTTTATCTAATCCTTCCATCCAGAGGAGAGCTCTCTCTCCGAGTCTTCTAGTCAATTTCCTCAAGCAAAAATATTCTTCCTGCTTGTTTCTGATTATTTTTCTCATTCCCCTTAAAAAGACTGAGTGTGTTGAGGTTCAAGTCTTGATCTCTATTCTTTGTCTCCCCTGTGTCCTTAACATGATATCATGCACACTGACAATATCACTAAATATGTACTGAGTTAAATTAAATAGGGATTTATGGAATCATTCTCTTCTAAATCAGCCAATTTAAATATCTATTCAGATCAGTTTTTCTTTGTCTCAAGTATCATGAGACAAGATTTGCTCAATGAAAGGCAGCCTCATTTGACAGACCCTCTTTGTATGAGCAATGATTTAAATTCCAGGTCTGTGGACAAACTTTCTGACCTGATACATCAGGACACTTGTAAACCTTAGGAAGCCTCAGTCAGCAGGAATGAATTGGAGTTGTCTTTCGTTCAGCACTACAAAAAGAGAAAAGAAATGGAAATATCACTGATTCATCCTGAAAAAATTCTTCAGTCCTCCAAATCTAAGGGCATTGGCAATAAAACAGTAATGCCTTATAATTCCATCTCATTTTACAGCTCTCATAGTATTTTTACATATGATGCTCATAGTAATTATGTTACTCAAGTCAGGCTTATTGATCTAAGTTTCAGAGGATAAAATAGATAATGGGAAATTGATAATTCTGTCCATACATCATTGCAGTAGCATTTTTTTAAATTTCCTGCACTCTGTTATTATTCCTTGGATTAACCCATAAAATAGACTCAAAATTTTCCAAAGATTTATTCTATTATTCTTTCCCTAAAGTTAATCATGCAAAGCATATACACATGCACATACCCACACATGCAGTCATACTGGACTGAAAAGGTGGTTTGACATGATATGGCATTGGAATAGCAAATAGTCACAGTATAAGCATACCAAGTCTATTCAATTGGTAGCAGCTACTAAAGCATTTAATTGAGAAGGATTGTAACTCCAAGTCCAGGCTAAGTGGGAAAGAGTTCAGAGGTAGATTGGCTATGCCTGCCATGCACATGGGAGTGGAAAGGGATGGTACCCCATTATTTTTGATGTGCTCAATCTAATTCAGAAGTCTTGTTTTATGGGTGGGGGAGCTGGACCTCAGAAAGTTGCAAGGACTGGTTTTCAAAAACTTTGCTCACTGAGGATTGAAACTGAACTGGAATTCAGAACTTGGGATGTACAGAGAAGGCTCCTTTCTACCTTTTTGTGCTGCTCACATTCACATTCACTGATGGGCCTGAGATCATTGACAGAATCTTGGAGCTGGGAAACACAAACGGGGCTAATATTTTAATTGCCAGTACAGCAATGGACCTTTCCACTTTCATAGATATGAAAAACCCCATAGGAAAAGCGACATCTCCTGCTCAGTAACGATGAGATAGTGTGGCACAGGCTTATTTTCAAAACTTCTGTTTGAAAAAAATCTCAATCGGAACCAGAGTATCAAACAAGAGAAACTCTCTCTAAGCATGTTTGTTCCTGTTTGTTTAAGTGAGAATATGTGAAGATGTTCTGGTGACTCAGTCTGCTTGTTGCTATGCAGAGGGACATTTTGTCCTCTAGAAGGAGAAAGAACAAAGCTTGAGCCTGGGAAAAGTGGAAGTAAACTCTTTCCCTAAAGCTAATCTCCTTGCAAAGCCATAAATATGACATGCTGTTAATAGAGAATAATTAATTCCCTCATAAATATCATTCTTACTTCACCATGATGCAGATTTTCCCTGATGATCACACTTGCCCCCCAAAGCTACAGATACCTCTAGATAGGTTGTAGATTAGCTGAGGAATCTGAGACCTTCCAAATCTCAAGAAAGCAACCGTTTTGAAAAGTTCCAGGACAATTCCTATTGAAGGCAAATGATACATTTATTTAAACGCTTTTTCCTATCCCTCTGAATCAGTAGGGTAAATATTTGCTCAATCCATCAGGAAATATGACTGTGTTCAACACAAAATTGATTTTTTTACCTATGTATCAGTCTTGGGAAGGTGAATTATAAAAGATTGATTGACAGGTATGTCAGGAACTTCGTAAACGTTTGAAATGGAAAGTTATTCTTATACAACATTCTTAGTTTGAGGAAAGGTAGATTTCAAAAAGCATGCTAAATAATTTTAAAATTAAGTGAAAAAATGTAAATGTCTACAGTAAATTATTATCTTGTGTGATTTACACATGACTCCACCACACAAAGTTCTGACATTAATCCAAAATATTTGCAGAAACAACAGTATAACACACCTGTAAAGGGCAATGGAGAAAGTGAGAACATTATACCCTTGAATTGTTCTTCATCCTTGACCACCTTGATGACTACCAGTAATCACCAGATCTGACTTTGAAAACCTTTGGCTCAACTATCAAGTTTTGTACCTTCAACTCCAGTGTCCTTCTCTGAACTGGTGGTTGCAGGGGTACAAGGAGGAGGGGCCACATGAGAGTGATGTTGAGGCAATAAAAAGAATTTTCTAGTGGACTGGTTGGGACAGAGCATGATGAAGAAGAGCACAGAATTGAAGACAATACCCAAGAAGGCCAGAGGGACCAAGAAGCTCAATGATGGGACAACTCCTGAGACAACAAATATAAGAGGGATCCTGTTTGAATTTCTTAAGGCCAGGAAGAAACACAGATGCCTGCACTCATGACCCAAAGCTTCCTCCACAGGATGAGAGTGGCATGTTATGTCATTAGCACAGAGTCTGGAAACATTCTCAACTCTCCCAGTCAGATTTTGGAAGGCCCCCTCACCTCACACTCACTCAGATACTATTTCTTGTACTTTCAGATGGGCCAAATGGGTAGCTATAGCACATTCAACAAAGTTAAGTGGATTCAACTATATATCATCAGCAGAGGAACAAATAGACAAAGATATTTTAACTAGATCAGGGGATTCTGCCTGCCACCCTACTTAATCAACATAGACCTTCCAGTAAGCCAGAGATGGGCAGGACATCCCTATATCCAAGCAGGGGAGCCTGTCCACCCTCAGCCCTCTCCTGTACCACAGGGGCCTCATGCACAGGGTTGTGCACATCCAGGTCAGCAGGTCAAATTTCCTCCCCCACACTCTGCAATACCACAAATTGGTCATTCCTAGGTGCTTAAGGATACACACAGCCAGGGTACAGCCCATTCCAGGGAAAAGGCTGCATAAGCTCAGAAAGCCAGAGTGAGATTTTTGTCAGGGAGTTCTAGGGCTCTGGATTGCTGGGGGGGAATCCACAGGGTGTTGCGCATGGGTTCTGGATGGGCTCGTCTCTCTGGCCCCACAAGGAGGGGTGTGGCTGAAGGGTAACCTCTCTACATTGTCACACAGAACTGCAAGAAGTGGAAAAATTCTCAATTTGAATGTGGCCTCTCCTCCATTTTTAAAGGCTATTGGTTGTTGTTTCTTTCCTCCGACAGGCTCAGTTTCCATGTTTCTCTCCCTGAATGTGTTTCTAGGATTGAAACACATTGCTCAGATCACACAGCCCTTAAATGCAAGACAGGGACTTCATGCAATACCAACATGGCCCACATTTCTAACCTTGAGATAACATTGGCCATCTTGGGTTTACCGAGTTATAGTATGTCATAAATATTTACACTATAGATAGGTCTCATTAAAGATTATTCAAGAGTAATTTTGATAATATTTTCACTTATTCAAATGCTGATCCAAATGACTACCAGGCCTTTAGCATATGTGGACCTTTGTAGTACATTTAAGATCAAAAATCATAAAAATAATGAAGTCATGTTAGGGGGGAAAATGGACAAATTATGGAAGAAAAGCTTAAAGATTTGCAAACTTAGGCTTGACAATCACTTGTTGGGGCTATTAAAAATATTTCTTTGAAAATTATGTTTCTCTCCTAAATGAAGATCTGAATGTAACGTCAAGATAAAGCCAATTATTCAAGAATAAATGTTCTCTATTGTACTCTCAGTTTTGTAAGGAGTAAGAGACACCTACCACACATGTCCTGACTTCAGAAAGTCATTTTCTACCAGGAAGAATGTAAAGTCAAGACTGGACTTAAGTATATAGACAGAAAAAAAGACCACTGACCATCATGTGAACTCTGGCTCTGCCACTTACTGTGCATATGACACTGGGCAAGACTTCTAGCCACTGTTCGCCTCAGTTTCCTTACCTATAAAATAGGAACAGGTATGATCTGCCTCTCTCATGGAGTTGTAGACTTACATGAGTTAATATGCATAAAGTGCTTAGTCCAGTGTCTGGTACCTAGTAAGTGCTCTATAATTTTGACTAATGATATTATGACATACTTTTTTACTTAGTAGACTTAGAGAAAATACTGAATTTTGTGGACATACTAATAACAGGCTTCTACAATCTGGAAAAGCATACTTTGGGGCATAAATGGAAGAATCATGATCCATGTATACTTTTAATAATTACTATAATAGTTATAAAATATTGTACATCAGGCAATGTGGTAAGTACTGCACCCACACTATCTTACTTATTCAATTCTCATAATGACTTTTAAATGAACTTGTAAATTTTAATATAGGCTAGGAGAGCTTAAATACTTGCCCAAAGTCACACAGTAAATAATGAAGCTGGTATTTGAACCACAGTGCTGTGCTCAGGCAGACTGGGAACCACAGGCAATGCGGCTTTCTGGTACAATGCAGTTTTATTCTGTATGCAACTCTCATATATTTATCACTTCTCAAATCTTTAAAATTATAATTAAAAAGCAAGAGAAGCTAAGAATGAAAACTAAAGGGGGAGACAATCTTCATTGAGAGTGAGATCTTTGTTAAGGGACTCACACGCTTGAGAAGGGAAGGCATTTCTCTGGTTAGAGGCACAGAGTAGAAACATGTTCAGCTTGGCCCAGGTCCTAAGCATGGTCCTGCTATCTCTTCTAGAATCGGGGTTGCAGCTTCCTGGAAGAGTGGAGCCTGATGATTATATTTTTATTCTCTGGTCCATTGAGTGGGGAAGTATTTATTGAGTCACTCATTTGACAAAATCAGTTGAATGAATTTTTTTTTTTCTCTAAGGCTAACAGTGCAAAAAAGAAGGTGTATCTATTCCAAATAAAATGCATTTTCTCCTGGTAGGCTTTGCTCAAAACACTGCTTTTGCTTCAAACAAGCAGTTCTCACACTTGTTTGTCTCAGGACCCCTTTATACTATTAAAAATTAGAGTTTTGTCAATGTTTTTGGTTTTTTAAAGTTATTTTTATCAATATTAACTGTCTATTAAAGACATTAAAGAGGTTTGCAAAAATGTGAAACAACATTCTGTCACTCATTGTTTTTTGTTTTAGAAAGCATGACTACTCTTCATAAAAGTGTTATTTTAACATGTAATAGGTTTATTATTGCCAAAAGAAATTGAAGTGAAATAAATAAGCCAGGTGTGATGGTGTGCTCCTGTAATCCCAGAGACTCAGGAATCTGAGGCAGGAGGATAATGAACTCAAGACCAGTCTAGGCAACTTAGTGAGACCCTGTCTCAAAGTAAAAACAAGAAAAGGACTGGGGGTGTAGCTCAGTGCTGAAGTGTCTGTGGGTTCAATCCTCAGTACCATAAGTAAATAAATAAATTTGCAAATAAATGAAATGAAATAAATACATTTTAAAATTTGTCATTTAATTACTCATATAGTTAATATTGATAAGGGGTAATGTTTTCCAGATGAGTGACTTAGTATACATTTTCCTACTTGATGGGCCAGAGAATGAAAAATGCAATCATTAGGCTCCACTCTTCCTGGAAACTGCAACCCTTTCTTTTAAGAGCTGTATTCTCGTGTGTATTCATATACTTGTATGTCATCTCTTGGTATCCACAGGAAATTGGTTCCAGATCCCTGTGAATATCAAAATTGATGGTTGTTCAATCCCTTGTATAAAATGGTGTAGTAGGGGCTGGAGTTGTGGCTCAGTGGTACAATGCTTGTCCGGCATGTGTGAGGCCCTGGGTTCGATCTTCAGCACCACATATAAATAAATAAAATAAAAGATCCACTGACAACTAAAAATATGTATATATTTTAAAAAATAGTGTAGTATTTGCATATAGCCTGTCCACCCTCCCATAACTTTAAATTATCTCAATATTACTTATAATACCTAATACAATGTAAATGCTATTAAATCATCATTCAAGGAATAATGATAAAAATGGAAGTCTGTGCATATTCAGTACAGAAGCGATTTTTTTCCTCAAATATTTTTGACTAGGAGTTAGTTGAACCCACAGATGCAAACCTATGGATATGGTAGCCAACTACATATTTCATCTGTGCTGATTTCACATGACCTATAGCCATTGGAAAGTTTTACGGTATGCACACCCAAAAGGGTCACTTTCACCTGAAAGTGAAAAAGGCAAATTAAATATTATTATTATTATTATTATTATGAAAACCTAGTAAACTGTGGTCCATGATTGAGAACCTCTGGCTTAAACTTTGCCAGCCTTTGTGCATTCATCTCCTGGGTCCTTCTCTGAATAGGTCAAGCCTATCCTGTAATAGGATTTTTAAGAGGGCCCCTGTGGTCACTCTCTGGTGTTACTCCTGTGATTAGATCTTCTACATGTACTAATATAATTGAGTTCACTAATCAGTAGACCTGAAGATAGACCTAATCTAATCACATGAATCTCTTAAAAGCAGTTTCCCTCAGTTGGGAACAGAAGAGGAAGTTAGAGAGATTTGAATGTGAGCGAAAGTTCCTAACTTTGCTTAGAATTTTTTTATTTGCTTATTTGTTTTGTTTTCTCTTTGAACAGGTCCCAAATTCAAAGGGAAAAAGTATCACGTTATATGATAAAAAATGATAATTGAAGTTTTTGCAAAGGATAAATGTAAATACAGAGTACGAATTTAACTCATTTAAAAAATGAAATGAAAACATAATATATTTCATAAATTCAAATTTAGTTTTAATTATGGTTTTCTTCCTTATAACAAAGGCAGAGGTAGATCCTGAAAGAAAGAATAGAGAAGAGAAAAGAAACTAAAAGACCCTGATAAGAAAGGAGGAGAAAGACCTAGAAGAGCACAAAGTGAAAACCGTTCATATATTTAGACACAGGGCAGAGAACAGACCACAAAAAAATTAGCAGATTTTAAAATAAGTGTTAATATGACTAAGGGAAACTGCATTGGTAAGATTACTTTTTTCCTTGAGTTATAGTTTTCTGAGAGTTACCCCAACTTTAAAATGCTTACAGTTTAGCTACTTAACAGTTTTTGGTTGCCCTCATCAGTAAGCTTTTTGAGAAGCTGCCTGTTAGTAGGAGCTAGCATCTGGTGCATAATTTGCAGAGCCCAGTACAAAATGAAAATTAGGACCCCTTGTTAAAAAATTCAGAATTCTTAGTCAGTGACAATGAAGCATTAAACCAAGCATGGGCCCTTCTGAATGTAGGGCCCTGTGATTCACAGGTCACACACGCATGAATCTGGCCCTGGGAGGAAGACAGAATTATTTCCAGGGCTACATTGGCAGTGAGCAGGGACCTATCATCCTTGGTCATCAACCAAGTTGCTGGAAAGTTGAACATCTGTTTTCCATTCCTTTCCAGGCCCAAAGAGCACTTTCTCTCAAAATATAGTAATTTCATCAATCTTTCCAATGTATATAAAGAAGTGTCCTTAGATAGCTGCAATATTTGAAGAACTTATACTTTAAAAAGTTGTCTATTTTTCTAATAACAGACCTAGGATTTGGGCACTGGCTTTCACAAATCTATCCATTTATTCTTTGTCATAACATTTATCAAGCACCCTATGTGTGCAAGAACCTTTCATGGGAATGAAGGGCTTCCATTATATGTGTTAAGATATTGTTATGGTTTAGATATGAGGTGTCTGCCAAAAGCTCGTGTGGAAGACAATGCAAGGTTGTTCAAAGGTGAAATGATTTGATTATAAAAGTTGTGACCTAATCAGTTGGTTACTCCACTGATATGGATTAGCTAGGTGATAACTGTAGGTAGACAGGGCATGACGGTAGGAAGTGGATCACTAGAGGAGTAATTTTAAAGTTTATATTTTGTCCCTGGTGAGAGGAGCTCTCCCTCTGCTTCCTGGTTGCCATGTCCTGAGCTGTTTTCCTTTGTCTCACCTTTCCACCATGATGTTCTGCCTCACCTCGGGCCCAGAGATATGGAGTTGTCTGACCATAAACTGAACCTCTAAAACCATGAGCCAAAATAATCTTTTCCTTCTTGAAGTTGTTCTGGTCAGGTCTTTTGGTCATAGTAATACAAAAGTTCCTGTAAGGTTGAGCACACGTCACAAAATCACCCTCACTTCTGATGTCAGCTGTTAGGGGTGGAGGTTCTCAAGGACACCTTCAGTTTCAATAATGCACTAGAAGGCATCACAGAACTCACTGGAAGCTGTTATACTTGTGGTTACAGTTTGTTACAATGAAAGAATGCAGATTAAAATCAGCTAAGGTCAGATGTACATATGGCAGAATCCAGGTAAGTTCTAAATGGGAGCTTCCATTTGTCCTCTTCCAGTTGACTACAGAGTGACAACTCTCCTGGCGTGTGTGTGTGTGTGTGTGTGTGTGTGTGTGAGAGGGAGAGAGAGAGAGAGAGAGAGAGAGAGAGAGAGAGAGAGAGAGAGAGAGAGAAAGGCAGAGTATTGTCAACCAGAGAGAAAACCACTTGAATCTTGTGTGTCCAGATATTTTACTGGGACTTGATCATGTAACCATAGCTGATTGACCATGTAACTGACCTTCAATCTCCAGCCCATCTGGAGGTAGAGTGGATACCACATGGCCCAAAGCCCCATCATAAACCATATTATTAGACAGTTACATGTGTCCCAAGACCCCAGGTAAACAAAGACATGCTTAGGATATTACAAGGGCCTAGAGATTATCTAGGTAGCCAAGGACAACAGCCGGGCTACTCTTTGGGTAAGATTAATTCTTTACTTTATATTCACAATGAGGGATTGTTTAAATTAAATTTAGTACAACACCATTAAAGAATAACATACCCATTAAAATTCTACTTTGAAACTTATTCTTAACACCAGGAAATTTGTAGACTTTAGTCTTGTGTATTTCATTCAGATGCTGTGTGAGTGCATGAGTGGGAGTGTGTGGGGAGTGGGGTATATGGAAGAGATGTTTAAGCTAAACAATTGAATATTTGCATTCTTCTGCCGTAATAATTTTTTTCAATTACCCTCCTTAAATTTCCATAAAATGTGCCCCCCCTTTCAGGTCTATGGTTTTTTAAATGGAATAACAGGCTTCTCCTTTTCCTTCCTGTTAATTTTAGGCCAAAACCATGCTTCACAGCAATATTTAAAATTAAAAAGTGGAAATCTTCCTTGGAAAATCATGTAGAGAAAAGAGTTTTCAGCAGGATTCTCTGTTTTACTGCCCATTAATTCTTTCATTCCTTCATTCACTGAAAATTTTTATAGAATTAATGCTAAGTCTGAGGATATATAGATGAGTGAGTCCTGTGATCTTCCACTTAAAGAACTTGAAATCTGGCGATAGAAAGAAATAGGTAAAGAACAAACTACCATATGTGACAGAGGAATCCTCTTACCCCATGGAAACCCAAACTGCTCCAGCATGTTCCAGTATGAAAATAGAAAACCAGTAAGAAATCACTCAGTTAGAGTCATGGAAGCTTAGGCGTTTAAACTAAAACTCTTCTTTTCTTTGTGGGTTCCCTATTTTCCAGACCATAAACAGATCCTGGCATATGATATTAGGATGGGGACTCAAGCATGTGCCCCCTTATTGACCCACATTCTCAATTATCTTTCTTTTTCTCTCTCTCCTTTGGAATTTGACCACTTATTCTCCTTCCACTCTTGGATTCAAAAGCACATCTCATTGATTTTCAAGACACTAGAAAGGTAGAGCAGCCATGTTAAAAAGGTGCCCCAAGTGTTTCCAAGGTTTCCATATCTAATCTTGAGTGATGTTACACAGATCCACCTGGTATCATTTCTGGCTTTACCATTTGTTGTCGAGCAAAACAAACCAAACCACAAATATAAATCATCATTTTATTTGGATTTGTAGAATGAAAAAATCAGAAAGATTCTTAGATGTGTACATTTATACATACATGCATGTAAAGTGAAAAGCACCACAACAGGATGAGAACGAAAACTGTAGCAATCCAGGAGCAAAATCGACCCATCATACCTTGAGAGATAAGATGCCTTCCCTTCCCCACACAAAAGGACTTTGCCTCAACCCCAGTACTATTTAGTCTCAGGACACTGAGATGGTCTTTGGCTCCATTTCTAATGGCAGCCACATGCCACAAATAACATCTAAGTCAGCTCTTTTATGCAACATTAGGTATTTCCTCAAGCATTTCATAAGTCAGTGTTGTTACTATTAAGTTAAAGAACAAGCCCACATTTTGAGCACCATTCAAAGCCCAGGGGCACAGCACGAGCAGGCAGAGAACACATGAGAACACACACAGTAAGAAGTTTATACACCAAACAACTACCAAGAAGGAAATGTATCTCATTTTGGCTTGCCCAGATGGGCTTGGCAAAAAAATAGAGAGCACTGAGGTGGAAAGCTACTTAAAGGTCTTCATTTTTGTGTTTATAGAAAAACAGAGGTGTTGCTTAGCGCCTTGCTTTTTGCTGAGACTGACCTTAAACTGACGATCCTCCTGTCTCAGCCTCCTGAGCTGCTGGGATTTTCTCTAAATAAATTGCAAATAGGGTTGGGATGTGACTCAGTGGTCAAGTGCCCCCGAGTTCAATCCCTGTACCAAAACCAAAACAAAACAAAACAAAAAATGGAGGTGTGAATGGCTTTGGATCATAGTGTGTTGAGGTGCATATATGAAACCACATTAAATGAATGGATCTTACTTTCCATATCTCATTTGACCAGATTTTACCTATCTTATCCAGAGCTACTTTTTTTGTTACACCAGGTTTAAAAATGAATAATAAAGAAGGAAAAATTGTTTTGACCAGGGTAATGTTCATTTTTCAGATTGCATGAAAAGGGAAAAGTCCTATTACTTAGGACCAGTGCAAGCACTAATTGGTTAGCATTGAGAAAATACAGGTCAGTCTTCTGGTGGTTTCTTCCATACATTTTGAATATCTGTATGATGTTTGACTTTATCCAATTGCCTTGTTTTTTGATAGACAATTCCAGCATAATATAGAAGTTCTCTAAGATAGGTTACAGTTGATATTTCCTCTTATAAATAAAAAATAATTTACACCCCACACACTCACAAATACACATGCATACACATATTCATATATGAGAAGTTTTTGGGAACAGAAACCAAAAATTACAAGATGGTGTTATTTTTTATCTCAAAATTATTGAATTGTTGACTCAATGGCAAACACTATGTTTTCAACTTCCTTTCTATCTTCCATGATACCATGTCATTTAGGATACAATAGGAACTTAAAATATGTTAAATGACTACGTATGTGAATGACTCAGAACATAACTCAATTATTTAAAACTTTTTAATTGGCAAATGAAAAGCTACCATTCATATGTTAAGTCTCATGCCAATGAGCTGCCATCAAAGAATAAAGTAACATCCTCATAGTAAGGACTATGCAGTCTAGCTGGTGAAAGAGGATTAATGGAGGTGAAAACAAGCAAATGATGTAAAGAGTATGTAATAATGCCCCACCATAGCATCCTAGCATCTGAGTACTACAAAATTCAGAGGAGAGGGGGTTGATAGAGGCAGGAAAGTCTTCATGCACGACATGGAAACCCTGTCCCTTGAAAGGCAGTGAAATTTGTAAAGGTGGAAGAATGAGTGGGTTTTCTAAGTGAGTGAAACAGCACAATGAATGAAAAGTTTTTCTTTTGGAACTAGACATGAAAGCAGATGAGCACTGAGTTATTTATTGACAAGGTCCATGTTCTCCAGATCAATTTTAAAAATGACACCTTGCAAGATAGCAGAGGTTAAAAGCAAGAAGACACTAGCCAGACAAACTTGAAAGTTGCAGACTCGTAATGAGTTTGTAACAACATGAATGCATGACAAGGGACAGACACCTGGTTTCCATAAGGGCAGGAACTTCATTTCCCTTGTTCATCTTGTTATCACTGCATCCCCAGTGCTAGAACAGTGCCTGGTTCACAGTAAGTGCCAATATTGTTTCTAAGGCCCAAAGTAAGACCCAGTCCACCCAAGCAGAACCCTTTTCAGAAAATGCTGTTTGTTTTCCTGAGTGAATTGTACTCCAATGGTGTTTGCTAAAAATACAAGTTGACCTAGCGAGGTTAGTAAAGGTGAAAGAACTCAAGATATATTCTCTTCCCTTAGGAAATGCATGAAGGTAAATGTCCTTTTCTAAGCCAATCTGCTCACGACCCAAACCTAGAATCACTAAACTTGGTTGCTCGTTCCAAAGTTTGCATGACTACCAATATTAATAAAGGCCATAAAAGTGCACAATCTTTGCAAACAATCTGGTTAATTATTTTTTTCTGTCACATCCGTGCAGTCTGAGGATGGAGCCTGTGTGGTAGAACTTATCATGCATACTGAATTCAAATTGGTCAGATCCCCTAATTTCCCTGCAGCTAAATGCAGAGAAAGGACCTATTCCCAAACTATTAGAATACCTTCAGGAAAAGGAAGTGCTCCATGTAAGAACTTATGGAAGTCAACTCCTAAGCCCACATGGTGAAGATTTGGGCCCATTCTTTCTTCTTAGGTGCAGGGTCTCCATTCTAGTGCTTAAGTCTTTGATCCACTTTGAGTTGAGTTTTATGCAGAGTAAGAGATAGGGGTTTAATTTCATTTCTACATATATTTTTACAGTTTTCCCAATACTATTTGTTGAAGAGGCTATCTTTCCTCCAATGTATGTTTTTGGCATCTTTGTCTACTTTGAGATAACCATATTTATATGGGTTTGTCTCTGTGTCTTCCATTCTGTACATTTGGTCTATGTGTCTATTTTGGTGCCCATATGATGCCATTTGTGTTACTATAGCTCTGTAGGACAGTTTAAGATCTGGTATTGTGATGCCTCCTGCTTCATTCTTCTTACTAAGATTGCTTGGCTATTCTGGGTCTCTTATTTTTCCAAATGAATTTCATGTTTTTTTTTTTCTAGTTCTATGAAGACTATCATTGGGATTTTAATAGGAATTGCATTAAATCTGTATAACAGTTTTGGTAGTATGGCCATTTTGACAGTATTAATTCTGCCTATCCAAGAACATGGGACTCCTAAAGTTCAAGAAGTAAAATCAAAGAATCAATAAATGTGATGGACACAAACCAAAGAGCTTCTTCTCACAAAGGAAAAAAATTAATAACATGAAGAGAGAGCCTATAGAATGGGAGAAAATCTTTACCACACACTCTTCAGATACAGCACGAATCTCCAGGATATATAAAGAACTCAAAAAACTCAACACCAAAAATCAAATAACCTAATCAATAAATGGGCTAAGGAACTGAACAGACACTTCACAGAAGAAATATAATCAATCAACAAACATGAAAAAATTTCCCACATCCTTGTAATTAGGGAAATGCAAATCAAAACTACACTGAGATTTCATCTCACACTAGTTAGAATGGCAACAATCAAGAATACAAGTGGAGGCTCCTTTCAAGGCTAGCTTCTCGGAGCAGACCACCCAGTGAGAGCCTTTCTACACAGAGCCAGCCACAAGTCCCCGAGCCAATGGAGAGCTCTGACCCGCAGGCAGCCGCTGGGATCAGGGCAAGGCAGCCAGAGACTTCTCCAGGTGGCCCTGCCCCCTCCAGCTGCAGGCTCTTTCCACAGGTCGATCCAAGATGGCGGACTAGAGGGTGACTGCATCTCCAGTCACTCCAGAACCCAGGATTCAAGAAGGGGGGGCATTGAGAGATTCAGACTAAAATAGAGCCATGGGGTGAGTATCCCCCACTGGGTGAAGCTCGGCCTGAGCTGCAGGCATGGATAGGGGTGGCTTATCAGAGCAGGGCAGGGCAGCTAGAGTCTTCCCCAGGTAGCCATGCTCACTCCAGCGGTGGGCTCCTCCTACATGGCCAGCTTCTCAGAGCAGGCCCTCCAGTGAGAGCCTTTCTGCACAGAGCCAGCTCCAAGCCCTGGAACCAGTAGCGGGCTAGGGGCAGCTTTCTTCGGAAGCACTGCATTATCAAGTTCCTCTAAGACTTCAGGCTACTGAAGGCTGGGAGGTGATACACTGGAAATCTACAGGGACACTATAAGCCAATACAGGAAATCTGCAATATCTCAGAGTCCCACTGACATCTGACCAATATGAGAAAACAAGGGAAGAAAATGTCCCAAACAAACCTAGATACTATATCAATAAAACCCAATGACAGCACAGCAGAAGAAATGTCAGAAAGGGAGTTCAGAATGTACATAATTAAAACGATCAGGGAAACTAATGAGGAGATGAAAGAGCAAATGCAGGCACTGAAGGAGGAGATGAAAGAGCAAATGCAGGCATTAAACGATCGCACCAATCAACAGTTAAAAGAGCAAATACGGGAAGCAAGAGATCATTTCAATAAAGAGTTAGAGATACTGAAAAAAAAAACAAACTGAAATCCTTGAAATGAAGGAAACAATAAACCAAGTTAAAAACTTCATAGAAAGCATAACCAATAGGATAGAACACCTGGAAGACAGAACCTCAGACATTGAAGAAAAAATATTTAATCTTGAAAACAAAGTTGACCAAACAGAGAAGATGGTAAGAAATCATGAACAGAATCTACAAAAATTATGGGATATCATGAAAAAGTCAAATTTAAGAATTATTGGAATTGAGGAAGGCTTAGAGAAACAAACCAAAGGAATGAACAATCTATTCAATGAAATAATATCAGAAAATTTCCCAAATCTGAAGAATGAAATGGAAAACCAAGTACAAGAGACTTATAGGACTCCAAATATACAAAATTACAACAGACCCACACCAAGGCACATTATTATGAAAATACCTAACATACAAAATAAAGACAGAATTTTAAAGGCTGTGAGAGAAAAGAATCAAATTACATTCAGGGGAAAACCAATAAGAATATCAGCAGATTTTTCAATCCAGACCCTAAAAGCTAGAAGGGCCTGGAACAACATATACCAAGCCCTGATAGAAAACGGATGCCCAATTTTCTCATACTAGACAAAGGGGCCAAAATTATGCAATGGAGAAAAGATAGCCTCTTCAACAAATGGTGCTGGGAAAACTGGAAAACCATATGCAACAGAATGAAATTAAACCCCTATCTCTCACTGTGCACAAAACTAAACTCAAAATGGATTAAGGACCTCGGAATTAGACCAGAGACCTTGCATCTTATAGAAAAAAAAGTAGGTCCAGAGCTTCAACATGTTGGCTTAGGACCAGAGTTCCTCAACAGGACTCCCATAGCACTAGAAATAAAAACAAGAATCAATAACTGGGATAGATTCAAACTAAAAAGTTTTCTCTCAGCAAAGGAAACTATCAGCAATGCAAAGAAAGAGCCTAAAGAGTGGGAGAAAATCTTTGCCAATCATACTTCAGATAGAGCACTAATCTCCAGAATCTATAAAGAACTCAAAAAACTCTACACCAAGAATGCAAATAATCCAATTGACAAATGGGCTAAGGAAATGAACAGACACTTCACAGAAGAAGATCTACAAACAATCAACAAACATATGGGAAAATGTTCAACATCTCTAGTAATAAGAGAAATGCAAATCAAAACCACCCTAAGATTCCATCTCACCCCAATTAGAATGGCAATTATCAAGAATACAAGCAACAACAGGTGTTGGAGAGGATGTGGGGAGAAAGGTACACTCATACATTGCTGGTGGGGCTGCAAATTAGTGCAGCCACTCTGGAAAGCAGTGTGGAGATTCCTTAGAAAACTTGGAAAGGAACCACCATTTGACTCAGCTATCTCACTCCTTGGCCTATATCCAAAGGACTTAAAATCAGCATACTACAGAGATACAGCCACATCAGTGTTCATTGCTGCTCAATTCATAATAGCCAGATTGTGGAACCAACCTAGATGTCCTTCAATTGATGAATGGATAAACAAACTGTGGTATATATAGACAATGGAATATTACTCTGCCATAAAGAATGAAAAAATTATGGCATTTGCAGGCAAATGGATGAAATTGGAGAATATCATGCTAAGTGAGATAAGCCAATCTCAAAAAACCAAAGGACGAATGATATCGCTAATAAGTGGATGATGACACATAATGGGGGGTGGGAGGGGTTAGTGTTAGGGTTAGAGTTAGGGTTGGGGGGGCAAGAATGGAGGAAGGAAGGAGTGTATAGAGGGAAAAGAGGGGTGGGAGGGGTGGGGGGAAGGGAAAAAATGGCAGAATGAATCAAACAACATCACCATATGTATATTTATGATTACACAAATGGTATGCCTTTATGCCATGTACAAACAGAGAAACAACATGTATCCCATTTGTTTACAATAAAAAAAAAGAAAAGAAAACGGATGCCAACCAAGAATCTTATACCCAGCAAAACTTACTTTCAGATTTGACGACGAAATAAGATCCTTCCGTGATAAAGAAAAGCTAAAGGAATTTACAAAAAGAAAGCCGGCATTACAGAACATTCTCAGCAAAATGTTCCATGAGGAACAGATGAAAAACAACAATGCAAATTAGCAACGGGAGGAACTAGCCTAAAGGAATAGCCAAATAAAGGAGAAACCAAATCATGTCAAAAACAAAAATGAGTCAAATGACTGGGAATACAAATCATATCACAATAATAACCCTGAATGTTAATGGCCTGAACTCATCAATCAAAAGATATAGACTGGCAGATTGGATTAAAAAGAAAAATCCAACAATATGCTGCCTGCAAGAGACTCATCTCATAGAAAGAGATACCCATAGACTAAAGGTGAAAGGATGGGAAAAAACATACCATGCACACGGACACAGCAAAAAAGCTGGAGTATCCATCCTCATTTCAGATAATGTGGACTTCAAGCCAAAACTAGTCAGAAGGGATAAAGAAGGACATTACATACTACTTAAGGGAAGCATAAATCAGCAAGACATAAGAATCATAAATATCTATGCCCCGAACATTGGCTCATCCACGTACGTCAAACAAATCCTTCTCAATTCCAGAAATCAAATAGACCACAACACAATAATACTAGGCGATTTTAACACACCTCTCTCACCACTGGATAGATCGTCCAAACAAAAATTGAATAAAGAAACCATAGATCTCAATAACACAATCAACAATTTAGACTTAACTGACATATATAGAATATACCATCCAACAAAGAATGAATACACTTTCTTCTCAGCAGCACATGGATCCTTCTCTAAATAGACCATATTTTATGCCACAAAGCTACTGTTAGCAAATACAAGAAGATAGATATACTACCTGGTACTCTATCAGATCATAATGGATTGAAATTAGAAATAAATGACAAAATGAAAAACAGAAACATCTCCAATACCTGGAGATTAAATAGTACACTATTATATGATGAATGGATAACAGACAACATCAGGAGGGAAATAAAAAAAATTCTTAGAGGTAAACGAGAACAAAGACACATCATATCAAAATCTCTGGGACACTATGAAAGCAGTACTTAGAGGAAGATTTATTTCATGGGGCGCATTCAAAAAAAGAAGTAGAAATCAACAAATAAACGACTTAACACTACAGCTCAAAGTCCTAGAAAAAGAAGAGCAGACCAACACCAAAAGTAGTAGAAGACAGGAAACAGTTAAAATCAGAGCCGAAATCAACGAAATTGAAACAAAAGAAACAATCGGAAATATTAACAAAATAAATAATTGGTTCCTTGAAAAAATAAAACTGATAAACCCTTAGCCACACTAACAAAGAGAAAGAGGGAGAAAACTCAAATTACTAAAATTCGGAATGAACAAGGAAATATCACAAAAGACACGAGTGAAATACAAAACATAATTAGAAGCTATTTTGAAAATCTATACTCCAACAAAACAGAAAACCTCGAAGACATCAACAAGTTTCTAGAGACATATGAATTACCTAAACTGAACGAGGAGGACATACACAACTTAAATAAATCCATTTCAAGCAATGAAATAGAAGAGGTCATCAAAAACCTACCAACAAAGAAAAGTCCGGGACCAGATGGGTTCTCAGTCGAGTTCTACAAAACCTTTAAAGAAGAGTTCATTCCAATACGCCTCAAAGTATTCCATGAAATAGAAGAGGAGAGAACCCTCCCAAACTCATTCTATGAAGCCAATATCACCCTGATACCTAAACCAGATAGAGACACATCGAGGAAAGAAAATTTCAGACCAATATCCTTAATGAACATCGACACAAAAATTCTCAACAAAATTTTAGCAAATTGCATACAAAAATATATTTAAAAGATAGTGCACCACGATCAAGTGGGTTTTATTCCAGGGATGCAAGGTTGGTTCAACATCCAGAAATCAATAAATGTCATTCACCATATCAACAGACTTAAAGTTAAGAATCACATGATTATTTCAATAGATGCAGAAAAAGCATTCGATAAAATACAGCATCCCTTCATGCTCAAAACACTAGAAAAAATTCAGGTAGTGGGAACATTCCTTAACATTGTAAAGGCCATCTACGCTAAGCCCATGGCCAATATCATTCTAAATGGTGAAAAACTGAAAGCATTCCCCCTAAAAACTGAAACAAGGCAGGGATGCCCTCTTTCACCACTTCTATTCAACATCGTCCTTGAGACTCTAGCCAGAGCAATTAGACAAACCAAAGAAATTAAAGGGATACGAATTGGAAAAGAAGAACTCAAACTATCCCTGTTTGCTGATGACATGATTATATATTTAGAGGAACCTGGAAATTCCACCAGAAAACTTTTAGAACTCATAAGTGAATTCAGTAAAGTAGCAGGTTATAAGATCAATGCTCATAAATCCAATGCATTTTTATACATAAGTGATGAATCTTCAGAAAGAGAAATTAGGAAAACTACCCCATTCACAATAACATCGAAAAAAATAAAATACTTGGGAATCAATCTCACAAAAGAGGTGAAAGACCTCTACAATGAGAACTACAGAACACTAAAGAAAGAAATTAAAGAAAACCTTAGAAGATGGAAAGATCTCCCATGTTCTTGGATAGGCAGAATTAATATTGTCAAAATGGCCATACTACCTAAAGTGCTATACAGATTCAATGCAATTCCAATTAAAATCCCAATGATGTACCTTACAGAAATAGAGCAAGCAATTATGAAATTCATCTGGAAGAATAAAAAACCCAGAATAGCTAAAGCAATTCTCAGTAGAAAGAGTGAAGCAGGGGGTATCGCAATACCAGATCTTCAACTCTATTACAAAGTAATAGTAACAAAAACGGCATGGTATTGGTACCAAAATAGACAGGTAGATCAATGGTACAGAATAGAGGACATGGACACAAACCCAAATAAATACAATTTTCTCATACTAGACAAAGGGGCCAAAAATAGGCAATGGAGAAAAGATAGCCTCTTCCACAAATGGTGCTGGGAAAACTGGAAAACCATATGCAACAGAATGAAATTAAACCCCTATCTCTCACCCTGCACAAAACTCAACTCAAAATGGATCAAGGACCTCGGAATCCGACCAGAGACCCTGCATCTTATAGAAGAAAAAGTAGGTCCAAACCTTCAACTTATTGGCTTAGGATCAGACTTCCTTAACAGGACTCCAATAGCACAAGAAATAAAAGCAAGAATCAACAACTGGAATAGATTCAAACTAGAAAGCTTTCTCTCAGCAAAGGAAACTATCAGTAATGTGAAGAGAGAACCTACAGAGTGGGAGAATATCTTTGCCAACCATACTTCAGATAGAGCACTAATTTCCAGAATCTATAAAGAACTCAAAAAAACTCTACACGAAGAATACAAATAATCCAATCAATAAATGGGCTAAGGAAATGAACAGACACTTCACAGAAGAATATGTACAAGCAATCAACAGATATATGAATAAATGTTCAACATCTCTAGTAATAAGAGAAATGCAAATCAAAACTACCCTAAGATTTCATCTCACCCCAATTGGAATGGTGATTATCAAGAACACAAGCAACAATAGGTGTTGGCGAGGATGTGGGGGAAAAGGTACACTCATACATTGCTGGTGGGGCTGCAAATTAGTGCAGCCACTCTGGAAAGCAGTGTGGAGATTCCTCAGAAAGCTTGGAATGGAACCACCATTTGACCCAGCTATCCCACTCCTTGGCCTATACCCAAAGGACTTAAAATCAGCATACTACAGAGATACAGCCTCATCAATGTTCATTGCTGCTCAATTCACCATAGCCAGATTGTGGAACCAACCTAGATGCCCTTCAGTTGATGAATGGATAAAGAAACTGTGGCATATATATACAATGGAATATTACTCTGCAATGAAGAATGATAAAATTATGGCATTTACAGGCAAATGGATGAAATTGGAGAATATCATGCTAAGTGAGATAAGCTAATCTCAAAAAACTAAAGGATGAATGATCTCGCTGATAAGCGGATGAGGACATATAATGGGGGGAGGGAGGTGTTAGCGTTAGAGTTAGGGTTAGGTTTAGGGTTAGGGATAAGGAGGGTGGTAAGAATGGAGGAAGGAAGGACTGTATAGAGGGAAAATTGGGGTAGGAGGGGTGGGGAGGAAGGGGAAAAAAAATAACAGTATGAATCAAGCAACATTGCCCTACGTAAATTTATGATTACACAAATGGTATGCCTTGACTCCATGTGCAAATAGAGAAACAACATGTATCCCATTTGTTTACAATAATAAAAATAAATAAATAAATAAATAAAAAGAATACAAGTAACAATAAATGTTGGTGAGGATGTGGGGAGAGGAGTACATGCATACATTGTTGGTGGGATTGCAAATTGGTGTAACCATTATGAAAAGCAGTATGGTGATTCCTCAGAAAACTTGGAATGGAACCACAGTTTGACCTAGCTATCCTACTCCCTGGTTTATACTCAAAGGACGTAAAATCAGCACAGTGCAGTGACACAGTAAATCAATGTTTATAGGAGCTTAATTCACAATAGCTAAACTATGGAACCAACCTAGATTCCTTTAAACAGATGAATGGATAAAGAAAATGTGGTACATATACACAATGAAGTCTCACCTCTTGGTTATAGATGTAGCTGGCCCCTGACAAAGTGCAACTTTTTCACAAAGTTGCTCCTTGCTTATACCTGTGTCTCCTGTACATTTTTGCACATGAATCTGGAGTTTATTGGCTGAAAGGGCAGGAAGTTCCCAGAGTTATATTTTGATTTGAAACTTGACAGCAACATTGAGATGCAGGGGGATTTGGGGGTGAGAGAATGGAGCTGGAGATGGGTAACAAAGAGGTCAGAGTGAATACTTCTCTTGGAATTACCCTGAGGGACAACATAACAATCTTAATAACTGTGATGGAAACAATGTTGGCATCTTTGAGATGGGTATGAATCTTTGTGTTTTTTGTTTGTTTATTTAAGAAAAAAGTGCTTCTCTAGACCCACATTTTATGGGCATGAGTAACAAGGTAAAGCAAGGCAGTTTAGTATTTCCTTCTGTATTTCATATTGAGTTCAGTTTTCATAGAAAATTTCCAAATTTCTTGGATGAATGTTTTTTCTTTTCTTTCTTTCCTTTTTTTTTTTTTTTTTTTGCGGGGGGTGGGGTACTGGGGATTGAACCCAGGGTCACTTTACCACTGAGCTACCTCCCCAATTCTCTTAATATTTTACTTTGAAATAGGCTTTCACTAAGTTGCTTTCAGTTCTTGCTAAATTAATCAGACTGGCCTAGAATTTGCCATTCTCCTGCCTCAGCCTCCTGAGTTGTAGTGATTACAGGCATGTGCCACTGCTGGATGAATGTTTTTGAAATAAACCTCAAATATAAGTCTACAAGCAGAATGTGTATATGCATGTGGTGGGCTCCCATCCGTGTGGAGGGATAAAGTCTTGAAAGATACATTCTAAACTTTTAATAATGATTATTTCTTGGTGGGGCTTGAGGGGAGTAGAAGAAATCAGGAAGGTAGGCATAATAAGGACTATTTCTATCTTACATATGTTTTTACATTAATAATAAACAAAACCTAATAATAATAATAACTAACTTGTACTGAGCACATACTTTACTCCAGGAATTTTGCTGAAGGTACTATTTCTTCAGTTCTCTTAACGAGCCTGTAGGCAGATACCATAACTTCCCTATTTTACAGTTGGGGAACTGAGGATTTGGAGGGACTAAATTATTTACCAGAGGGCACATGGTTACATGTAAGAGCTGTAATGCAAATGTGGAGTCCAGATTCTATGGTACTAGACTTCCTCAAATGAATAAACAAATAAAAGTAGAAATTCTTTTTTTGGAAAACAGAGTCAATCTCACCAGTTCATAGTCACACCACTTACATATCTTCTGCTTATGCTTAGAACATAAATTTTGGTTCATTTAAACACTCAGTCAAATGCATATTACTGCCATACAGGACTATTCCCGATACCTGAAAGGCCTGGATAAGGAAAATGGATATACATTTGCTGGTGGGGGAGGGAGACAGGAAGAGAGTCCAGAAGAAGGTCCCTGAGGGTGGTGGTTGGACTTCCTTAGAGTAAAAAAACAGAAAGCAGAGAGAGAGATGGGCTAGAAAGGGATCTCCATATAACCTGAGAGTACAGTACATTTGGAAATGTCACAAATAGAAGTTATACTAATTGCTTTCTGGCAATGTTTTTAAAGCCTATTTTATATTAACAGGGAAAAAATTAGAAACAGCATTATTCCCTTGAAAAGACTTCTTTTGCTTGGGCTGTTTTTCTTTATCTGTGTCAAGGGTCATTTGATTTTTCTATAGAATAATAACCAGGAAAAACTATTAGAAATCTTCTAATAAAAACTATTAGAAATCCTTTCCACAGCTCCCTTGTAGACTTCCCACTACCTTTAGACAGGCATTTTCTAAGCCAGCTAGATAGAATACCAAAGAAGTATTTTACCTGAGTACAGCACACTGACCTTTGTACATTTAAAATTTGGGGGGTTATTTTTCCACTGGATAAGAGGAAGAGAAGGAGAAAGATTTTTTTTAACCACTTTAGTATTCCAGTCACCAAACAGCCACTTTACCTACTTTTCAGTTTAAATATACCAATTACCTGTGAAACCATTGCTGTCTCTGACATTTCATACCTGGAGATAAGATGGCCTGTCTATGCTGCTCATGAGGGAACTGAGGTTTGACATTTGAACTCTATTTTCCTCCCCAACTCCCCACCACCACCCAAATTGTGTTTTTACTTTAAGCATGACTTTTTGCAGTAGTGACCCTGCTGTGTAGAATTCATGCTTTATTATTAACATCACCATTATTAGTACTAATAATAGCCACTATTTGTTGTTCGCTTACCAAATGCCAGGCAGTTATACCAAGAACTTTCAGGCTTCTGTCCTGTACCCCTAAGGATAACTTTAAAGGAATTTCTACCCCTAACTTACAGATGACGTAACAAGGTTTGGCCATGTAACCAAGTCAATAAGTTTTGGAGCCAGGCCTCAAACCCATTTCATTCTTAGCAGTTATGTATTACAATGCCCAAAATACCACCATCCAATATGATATTTTTCTGCTCAGACCATTCCCAAGACTTTCATGATTACTGAGGCTAACAGAAGTTTTAGCAATAGAAAAGGAAACAAGAAAGCCCTCAGGGGCTCCACCCTTCCACAGAGGGAAGCTTCCCATCCCCTGGGATACTCACCACTAGTTCTCAGCCTGTAACACTCTCAGTCTCTATCACTCCATGCCAGTGGTTCTGAAATCTATGCATGTATCAGTTACCTGGAAGATGTGTGAAAACACAGTTTTCTGAGCCTCACTCTGAGAAGTGGCATTTCTAACAAGTTCTTGGCAACCCTGATGGTACTGATCAGAGAATTCACTTTGAGGGTCATTCTCTAGACTGAGGGAAAGCAGGTCATGAGCAATTCATATTGTTGACGACTTTAATACATAAACAGTTGTTAACACAAATTCTGCAAGAAATTTCAGGAATGTAATTTTTTATGTATTCCTTTGTCAATTAGTTGGGGAAGGGGACTGCATAACATTTCCTGCAATCAGGTGAAATAGATGACAGGTGGAACTGGCTCTCCTGCCCAGACTACTTCAGGAAAACAGTCACATTATCACCAGCACCAGGCAAAGCTTCATGCTGCAAAGAGTTATCCTTGGCAGTACCTGGCTTGTTGTTATGGAATTTGCAGATCCTTACCCATGCCTTGTTGAGGGATATGACTGAGATCTAAGAGTCAGGAAGCCTTATCCACAAAACCAATGTGTCCCTTGGCAGCACATCACACTGGGGAGCTCCTCTGCTCTGATTTCAAGCATCAGGTCAGAATTCCATAGGGGTGTTGCCTCCCGTTCAGTTGGCATAATGGAGTTGTTGGCAATGCTTTATCTATGATTCCTACACAGCAAGATAAGGTCTTGCCAAACCCACTTGGGCTGGTATTCTTTGTTGATAAATTTCTCTTCTCCCAGGGTGTTACCTATGAAGAGACATAGCAAAGGGTTGGAAGGGACATTTCAGCTTATCTAATGAATGCAGATCTTGGTTTTACAGATGGAAAACTGAAATGAAGAGAGACAAATGGGTGAGCTAGATCCCAGGCCTCTCAAGAGTTCCTTGACCTAAAAGGAAACTCCACATCGCCTCACAGAAGCTAGTCGAGGAAATGTCATCAGGCACATTTGGTTAAGATTAAGCCTGGTGCCATGTGGATTCATTATGGGACAGTTAGTGGTGATTAGTGAACTACAGGAGTCTTTCACCATTACTTTTCCCTTTAGTTTCATCTCCAGTTCCATTCCCTCTCCTATCTCGTGCTAGCTATCAGGAGAATCTGCCAGTAAAAACTCTTGGAAAAAAGTTACCTTGTGATTTGGTGTTGGGAATGGTATCCTTTTAAAAGATAACCACAGGGTCCAACTTTTATCCCAAAGAGGTAAATCTCTACCTATACACATTCTGGCCAACACTCCCCCATGCCTGCCTTTTTTTTTTTTTTTTTTTTTTTTTTTTTTAGTAGTACTAGGAATTGAACCCAGGGCCTTGAACATGCTTTCCCACTAAGCTACACCCCCACCTCTTTGTATTTTATTTTGAGACTGAGTTTTGCTAAGTTGCCCAGGTTCATCTGCAACTGGAGATCCTCCTGCCTCAGCCTCCCAAGTAGCTGGGATTATAGGCATGTGCCACTGCCCCTGGCCCTGGCCAACCAATAGATCCTTGTTTGCATACAAGTTAGTGTTTTATGTTTGTTTTGTTTTCCTCCTTTTGCCCCTAAGGCCTTGGGTACAAATTCAACCTGTGGAGGGCTGGGGAGATAGCTCAGTTGGTAGAGTGCTTGCCTTGCAAGCACCAGACCCTGGGTTCAATCCCCAACAATGAAAAAAAAAAAAAAAAAATTCAACCTGCGAAGAGTTTGGGTAACGTGTCCATGGTAAAATGTGGTTAATCCTGACAAAACTGTCTAAAATTCTACAAACTATTTCTTCCCAAAATAAAAGATGCATCCCAAAAGCATAGGATATGTACTATGCCCTTGAATTAGCTGTGTATTTGCCCAAGGCGTCCAAGGTATAGCCCACTGATACAGCTGAAATATAAATAAAGCACTAGTTTTCTAGCAGGAAAAACTGCTGTTCCCTTCAAATCACCCCCAACCCTGGCTCATTCTTCCTTTGCTTAGAAGCAGCCTTCACTGTTTACCAGCACCTTGTGCATAAATCCAGGGAACAGAGGCATTGTTTGCCATTCAGAAACTGAGCTATTATGCTCTTAGCTCCCTAATCTCTCTTATTATGATAAACGTAGCAGCAACAATGCAAATTGGTCATAATTATAATAGTGGGATTAAAACATCTTTCATATCCCCAAATTCTAGAGTGGATCTCAGGTGTGTTTAAGCTGAGCAATTTATCCATGATTTGTTTCTTGGTCAGAGCCTGCCCCCTGAAGTCTGATAAGGGAAGTACAGTACAGCCTCAGGGCCTTCTTACAAAAGGCAAATTCTTTCCACCCAACCACTTGGAAGGAAATAGATTTGGGGTTTTCACTGAAATCTCATCTGTCTGAAGAACATTCTTTATTTTACAGAGTGGCAATCTCTCAGCCTCTTTATTTGTCCCAGAAGCAGTAGAGAAACTAAGAAAATTAATCTTTCTGAGAGTAGCAATTTACAGATCTGGAAGAACTTACACAGGGCCATGCAAAGTCAAAGAGCATTCTTAAGTGTTCGATGTGTATTCAAATTTCCCACAGTGGAATTTCTTACTGTGAGTGCCTAGTATTTTAATACATCAATGGCCTTCAAGTTTCAAATTCAAATGGTCTAATCAGGTCTTATCTTCTCTGACTTGCAGCAATATTTATCCTATTGTTGTTTGTGAAATACTCTTTGGAATGTTTCAAATCCCTCTTGACCTGTTTCTCCTAGCAGGGGACGAGATTGGTTTCCCTCCTACCTCATGAGGTTGCTCCTTCTCATTCCTCTTTATGAACCCTTCTCTTCTCTCTATCTCTAAATGATTGGGGGTGCCAAGGACCTCCTCAGTTTTCTACCAGTACCTGCCAGAGGATCACCTTTGGCTCTGTGGTTATAAACACCACCTCTATGCCACTTGATGACCCTAAGAATATAGCTCCAGGCCAGATCTTGCCCTGAACAGTAGACTACTATAACCAATGGCTCTCTGACATTTCAAATTGGATGCTCATAGGCATGTCAAAGTCCTAGAGCAGCTAACCAATGCCACCTAAGCTTAGAGAGCATCAAAGCCTTGGAGTTCAAGCATATGAAGCAAAGTGGCTTCTAATTATAAGGTATCCATGTTCCCCAATTAACACACAAACACACACACACACACACACACACACACACACACACACACACTTTTATATGTATTTAACCAAAGTTACATGGATATGGTTTTAAGAGCTAAATAACCCTTATAATACCCTGCCTCTTAGAGACAAATCCCTTTAAACTGATGATTTTTCTATTTTTTCTCATATTTATAAAATGATCATAATGCTTCTTTTTTTTCTTTCCAGAATTGAAAGGAGAGAGTAGGCATGAGGCTGACAGTCTCATCCAATAACAAGCAAGTATTATGTTTTTTGATATTTTTAGGTATACATGAGACATATTATACTTCATTGGAGTATAACTTCCCATTCTTGTGATTGTAACTAATGTGGAGTTACACTGGTTGTGTATTCAAACATGAACATAAGAAAATTATGTATGATTCGTTCTACTGTCTTTCCTGTTCCTTTCCTATTCACTGGTCTAGTGTCTCACAGTCAAATATTCCATATTTCCCCACATGTAATCTATTGCTAGGATGGGGGAAGGGACAGTTGCTTGAAGATGTGGCTTACAGAGGGTTCTGGGGATCTCACTGTTTCCTAAAATGACTTTGAACCAACCATCCTATTCAGTCCTCTACGTTTTTTTTTTTTTTTTTTTTTGCCTTTTTAAACAGGTTGATTTGTTTTTTAATAATAAACATAATAAATTGTTCATGTGAAAGATATATAGTTTGAAATGTGTTGACAGATGAAAACATTGACAAAAAATAACCACAATCAAGATATGAATACATGCATCGCCTTACAAAGTTCCTCAGGCCCCTTTGCTCTGTTTTCTGTCTTATTCTCCTCCCTGCTTCTGTCCCAAGGCAGATGATCTGCTTTCTGTCACTATAGATTATCTTTAATTTCTAGAGTTTGATGTAAATAGAATTGTGCACCCTGTATTCTCTCTGCAAGTTGGTGGATTTGGAATTTTTTGCTCAGACATTTAAGTAAGTACATGGTATTATCTTACCTGAAGGCTTTTACCTGAATTTCCCTAATGGTTGCAGATATTAACTATATATGTACCTTCCTGTCAGTGCCATGTCTTCCTGAGTAAAGTGTCTATGCAAATTAATTTTCATACCACCTTTTAAGGTACTTCCAAGTGTTGAGTTTCCAGGGAATTCTCAAGTGTCAAGTAAGTTGTTTCTTCATTTTCCCCATTGCTGGTTTAATGTTTAACCAAGTCAGTCAGCACTCACCCTACCTGCTTTCCAAAGTAGTGTTACTATTATCTTCTCCCTCACTTCCTGTTCTTGGGAGTCCTGTCTGTGACCTTTAATGATCCCTACCTCTTTGTGTTTGTAACTTTTGAAATCTCCTTCCCTTGATTGTGGTCAGAACCAGTTTCTCTCACCAGTAGAATATGGTAAACATTATGGGATGTCACTCCCTGAATATGCTTATGTTAAAAAAGACTGTTTTAAAAGCATGCTAGAGTGAGAGACTTAATGATGTGAAGGGCCAAACTGGGGAAGTCCATATGGCAAGGATGTTTGGTTGCTCTAGAGTATGAGACAAAGGTCACAGTTCTCACTTCCACACCTGCAATAAAATGAACTCTGCCAACAACCAGAATGAGTTGGAAGTGGATTTTTCCCCCAGTTGAGCCCCCTGATAAAAACACAGCTCAACCAGCACCTTAAATAAAACCTGTGAAACCCTAAGCAGAAAACCCATCTAAGTGGTGCCTGGATTCTTTACGTATGTCACTGTGATAATTAATGTGCATGGTTGTTAGTCACTAAATTTGTGGCAATTTTTTACACAGCAACAGAAAGGTATTACAATAGAAATCACATCAATAGAGAACTATGACAATATTTTTCATTTTCTATCCTTTTATTGCTGTTTTAAAAGAATTTTTAGGCAAATGTGTACAATCAATGGTTAAGATGCATATGGTATGTGATCAAATACACATATTTTGGTCTCAGATTATTATAAAATTTATTAAGTGAGAGATGCTTTCCTTTCCACCAGATACACTGTTATACTCTAGTACGTCCAGGTAATAGCAACATCTTGATTAATTTAAATACTCGATATTAACTTAAATACTTGATACCCAGTACCATGTAATAACAAGAAACTACAAACAAATTAGCATTAAATTTTTCTCGTTCTCCAAGTCCTGCTTTGGGTTTCTATGTGTACCAACACATCTTCTCTTGCTGGTTGGAGTTTTGCTTAGTTTTTCTCACACTTCTTCCACCCCAGCATTAACACCGAGGAAAGCCTCCCCTGCTCCAGGTCACAGGGAAGAGATGGGGTCACCTTCAGGCTCTCTGGACAATAACTTGAAATAATGAAAGAAGAAGCATTCCAGAACTCTTTAGAAATTCCCTCGGCCCTAAGCTCTCACCTGTGATTCCTTTAACCTTTGCGAATTCTTCTGTGTCATTGGCGGTCACTTGTGACTTGTTTCTTTTCCCATAGTCTGGCTTCACCTGCAAATTTTTGATGTTGTATTCCTCTACTTCTTTGGATGGCTGTATCAGAGAACCCAACACAACCCCATGTTGGCTTTCTCTCTAGTATATCTCACCATGGTCTATGGGATATCCTTTGCCTGACACACACTGGGCATGCAAAGCCCTAAATGGGCCCGACCACCAAAGCTATGGCCACAGTTCCATGTAAAAATCTAACCACTAATTAGGACCCCTTTCATCCTAATTGTTGTGGTCCCATAGAAAGCTATCCGAGAAGTCCTTTCACTACATTTGAGGTCGGTGGCCAAGCATCCCTCCTTCTCTTACCTTAGGGTAGGTAGAGTGAGAAAGCTCATGCATAAGCTCTCTCCAAGTAAATGTTTCTCATAAAATTTTCTTTGGAATCTTTTATACTTTTGTGGGATATGTAACCATCTAACTGGTCCACAGTCATTTCCTTTGAACTTTGGTATTTCATATATGCTGTATCTTGGTGCCTTGTGGAAATTTAGATCTGAATTTCCTCTATGTATGTTTACTGAAACCACTTCCATTAACTAGAAATTCCCCTATTGCTATCTTTATTTGATAATCATGAAGGTTTTTCATGTCAGGAACTAACAGATATTTTAAAACTCTGTAACTCTCAAAACAGCAAGGATGAATCTGAGGGATTGGATCTTCTGTGCACTGTGGTCAGGGCTGAAACTCAGGTGAACCCCAAGTGACAGAATTATGTAAGAGAAACACTGCATCTAGCATCTATTCACCTGTACTCTGAATCTCATCCAAAAGCAGCACTGACTTTTTATGTAAATAACTTCCCAGAAGTACCTACAGTAAAAGAAAACCAGATGTTTGGAGCTACCTTCTTGGAAGTAGACAAATTTTCCATTAATTCCCCTCTTACACATAGAATTCTAGGAGTGGTGAATCATGTATTTAATTTCATAAGGATTTCTTAGGATAGCATATAATTTTCTAGGCTGTCATGGGACTATAGGAATGGACAAGAAATCCAAAGTACTAAAGCATCTCCTGTTGCCCTTTACAGACTTCACAATCTTTGGTGGTCACTTTACCTCTGAGTCTCCATTTCCTTATCTCTGTGCTAGGTCTCTGCCTGGACCCTTCACTTCATTGGTGGCAGACCACATGGAAGTACATTAAAAAGTGAAAAATGCCACATCACTTATCAAATCACATCCCTGTACTTCCTGATAAATCACTACAATAATATCTGATATGAAAATTTTTATTTTTTTCTGATTAAATTTCAACCTTAAGGACTGTACCTAAGAAGCAAAAACAAGCATAAAATACAACTGGAAAATTTGGAAAGGAAATGTATTTTCTCTAGAAATTGGCACCAGTGACTTTTTGACAAGAAAGTGAGCATAGTCCACTAATTTATCTAAGGTTACTTCATGACATTTTCTTATTCCAATTCAGTAGATTAGAAATACTACATGAATACTGTTATTTTATGAAAAAGGAAACCACATTTTATAGGAAGGTACAACTAACACAATTTCCAACAAAACCTATTCTTCTGCAGCTATGTAGCATTTTTAAAAAATCAAACCACATGAAAATAAATTGTTCTATTTAATTTAAGATAAAGGAAGCAGTGATGAAGCCACTAGTGACCATGATTTCTTCACTGACATTTAACTCCAAAGGTTAAGTTGCTCCAAAAATTTTGTCCTTGATTTTATGATTCCTGACCTTCTTCAGTTGATAAAAACTGAGTAAGCATGATGTTGTTGGAGGAATCTCCCTTATGAGGGACTGCATTGTTGCCTGAGGGAGAAAAAGAGGGTAAAAATTACTGCTACCATGTTGGAATCAAGCATGAGACCAAAATGAAAATAAGCTTTGGAATCTCTGTTTTAGGAAGATGTTAGGAGAAGATCTAGATGTGGTTGGTCCAGCATTTCTGACACCACCGAAGCTTGCATTTGTCAGGCGTTTCTCATTTCAGAAGTGAAGTACTATCTTTTTCAGATTTGGCTGGGAAATCATATAACACATTTGAGATCACAGCATATTATCACTGGAAGGAAGCTTAGCAATCTCTTAGTTTTTCATTTTATTGATGAGGAACAAATGCCTGAAAGAGATTTGCATAAAGTGCTCAGACAGGCTGGTGACAGAGATAACAGAACCCAAGGGTCCTAGATGAGTACATTCTCCATACACTTGAACTTCATCTGGAATTTAAATAATTTTTTTTTGTACCAGGAATTGAACCCAGGGGTACTTAATTGCATTCCCAGCCATATTTTTAAATTTTGAGACACTGTCTCACTAAGTTGCTTAGGCCTCACTAAATTGCTGAAGCTGGCTTGAAATCCTCAATCCTCTTGCCTCAACCTCCTGAGCCACCGGGATTACAAGGATGTTCCACTGTACCCAGCTTGGAATTTAAATAATTTTGATGAGTACATAAATACATTGTATATCCCTACCTTAATGATGATATGAATATAATTCACTGTGAAATGGGACTTGGGCTCTGAAGTAGGACTTCAACTTAACTTCCAACACAATGTCTCCTCCTCCATTCCCACTCTCCACACTTCTCCTCCAAGAGCACTGTGACTATTTGCAATCTTTAAATATTGGTCTTAGATTTCATGAACCACCAATATATGAATGTAGGACCAATGGGCATCATAGGTGGAGGCGACAGTCCTGTCTAACCCTCAGCAAGTGTGGTTCCTTCCTCCCCTGGGACATTTTAAAAGGATATATCCAGCATTTGGACACAAGTACATGGCCCCATTCCCACTGCTCAGCAGCTGGCCGAAGTGGGGTAATTTCTCCTGTTAGGACACATGTTGATGTTAGTCAACCCTTACTCCTCAACATCATGGCTTGGATGATTAGTGCCACAGATATATACACGCATGTGTGTGCACACATGCATGCTCACACCCTGTGTCTAACTGAGGAAATGGGATAGTTTGTGAAGAAATTACATAATGATACCTGGTAGTCTCCCTGAGCATCAAATCCCCAATACTGCTGTATTGGCCCTGAGCACAATTAGTATTGGTCTGGATACCACAGCTGGCTGATGCTCTCATACTTCTCAAATAAATTTTTGTAATAGCTGCCATTGAATTGTCTTTGCATTATGTTTTCATATTCTCTCTTCTCACCTTTTATAGCATTTGGTTTTATGGTGACTTACCTTTGTTTTGCACTGAGTAACGTTTTGAGCATTTGGGTTTAGAAGATATCTCTGAAGAGTTTTGCTGTACAAAAGAAAAACAAATAATTTGAATGTTCATGGTATTCTTTTGGTGATGGTGTCTGTATTTCCTGACTTCTTGATGGTATTAACCATCTTTAATTCTGTCTACATGACTGTCTTTTCAAGAATTTAGAGTAGTCCCTATTCCTTCCTTTGTTTTAATCTAGTTGAAATGCCTAAGAACTTACTTCCAGATGAATTTTGTGTTTCTGTATATCTTTGCAACTATTATCAACAAACTATACAATGACTTTAAAAATATATTGTTTTTTTTTTCTTTTTCTTTTTCTTATTTTTTTATTTTTTTATTTTTTTGGCTAGACCAGGGACTAAACTCAGGGCCACTCTACCACTCAGCTACATCCCCAGTCCTTTTTATTTTGAGACAGGGTCTCATTAAGTTGCCCAGGCTGGCCTTGAATTTGTGATCCTTTTGCCTCAATCTCCCTAGTAGCTGGGATTTCTGGCATGCACCACTAAGCCTGGTAATATCATTGCTTTTCAAGACCATGTTTATGTTTCTTTGGTTCACACCTTTGCCACTAGAATAATAACCCATGGAAAAACCAATAATATTCCTAATTAAAAAAATGGCCTCTATTGGAGCTTTGCCTTACTCTTTCACAACTTGGCCATTATCTCTTGAATAATCCTTTAGTTATTGGTACAGAAATTACAAAGAGTCCAGTAATTTAAAAACTGAATTATCAAATGGAAATAACATTTTAAAAAGAAAGCATGCATTTATTGGAAAAGATAAAAGCATTTAGACACTTATGCCTTTTTCACTCAATTCATCATTCATCTATTCATCAATTTCACTTCTAATATTGAGTGCCTTTGTGTATAGATGCTGTTTAGGCACTGGGAACATTAGAAGGAACACTTTCGATTCCCTGCTACAGTCCATGTCATAGGGAAACTAAACCAAGATGGGAGAAATAGGTTTATATGCAGTAGGTAGACCAGTGAGTGTTTCCCAATTTTCACTAAGTTATATGAGTGATTACCTCATACTGAGCTCTGAAAATAAGTTATAGATAGAAATGAAAAAGGTTTGTAATTTGTGAAGCAATAGAATGATTTCCCAGCGTTCAAGGCTGATATAATATTATAACCCTAAAGGAAAATCTTAAGGAGCACTGCATTTAAAAATGCATCCTGCCCCATGTGGAGAGAATAATCTTAGATTGCAACACTCAAAAACTCTACCAGGTGTAGGAACAAATATATCAGACATAAATTTATGTGGCTCTAAACTGTTGAACCACAGGATCTGAATTGCTAGAACCGAAAGGTGGTTCTCTAAATTCGATCTTTGTGGGAAAGTGTAGAGGTCACAAGAATGAACCTCTTAACAAAGAGTTAGTTACAAAGAACATGGCTAGGAGAAATGAAGGGCCAAGGAAACAGCCCTGAGCCTCAGCATGGAGAAGCTTTTGAAAGAAATTACATTGTGGGTTCACACAGAGTTTTGGTGGCTTGAAAGATGGTCCTTGCTGAGCATTGCTGGCTTCCTGTTCCATTTCCTTCAGTCAAATATCATATTATCACTGCTTTTTCCAAATCCCTACCTTATTACCCCTTTACCTTCTCTCAGTGAACCCTCAACACCATGACACCAATCTGAACCTGTGTTTCTATCCACATTCATCTGGTACTTCCTGTGTCAAGAGTAGTGGCTAGTTACCCTATCTTTAGTCTGCTACTGAGTCTGTCTTCCCAGGAATCCTCTTGTGTCCCTTATCCTCACTTTCCCACTTGTTTTTAAACTGTGCCTTTACTGGTTCATCCCTCCCAACATACAGACTTGCTTATATCCTGGTAATTCCAATGATCCCATCACTCCTGGTCTTGAGTCCACATCTTGTTCCCTTCCTCGGACTGTCAGTACCCAGTCTTACTTCTTCCTTACCTCATCGTACAAAATCCGGGTTCCTGCTTTTCATTCAGATTCCCTCAGAAAATTACAAATACTCATCTTTTCTTCTGCAAAACGAATATTTATTTAGAGTAGATGAGCTATCTAACCAGATAAGAAAATCTAATTTTATCACCCAACTTGGAAACAAAATCAGGGAAAGCTGCAATTCCCGAAAAAGCAAAGCCCTCACTGACCACTCACTGTTACCTTCTGAAAAGGACCTTAGAAACAGGGAGAAACACTGCAGACATTTTTCTTTTGCTTTTGTTTTATTTCACTTCCCCCCACCCCCTCTTTGGTTTCCAAATGAGAAAAAAAAAAAAAATCTGACTTCCTGCTTTGCTGGGTGGGGAGTGTCCTGTTTCATTTATTCACTAAAGGCCTTTCTTTTCCATAACTTCCTTTTTTTTCTTTAAAGTAAATAATGACATTAGTTTCACATTTTCTGCTTCAAAAGACTTTTCATTCTTCAAGACGTAAAATCAAAATCGCAGGACGTTAGAACTTCCTTGAGTAACTAGGTCAACAATTAATTTTTACAGTTGAGAAAATTGAAGCTCAAAAAGACTAAGGAACTTTCCTAAGGTCACACAGTCAATTGGATTCCAAGTCAGAAACACAGGGCAGGTCTGCCTGCCCATGAGCCACACCTCCCTAATTCACAGCAGAGGTTTCCAGTGTGAGATGCAGACCAACGAAGATTTCTTAATGCCAAATGATTTCCTCATTAATTTTTATTTCAAAAGGATATACTGTCGCTGGCAAAAATCTCTGAACACCCACATTTGGACACAGTTAAGTCAGTTGACTTTTTATCAAATACAGATATCTCTGTTTTAGAAGCCTTTCTGAAAAGCCCATTGTCTCTTGTTGAAAGACAAAAGTCTGTCAACATCAAAAATAGAAAATATGCATGCAAATACTTTTGTTTCAAACTATGCTATTGTCATATGGACTGCACTCTTGTGCCAAAGAATGAAGCAGAAATCCTCCAGTTTCATATAAACTTATTACATGGTATACTTAAGAGCTAAAATTGCAAAGGACTAAAATGAACAATATTGTTCAAAGGTCCTCACATGCTTCAGCCTCCTTGTTGGTTCCCAGGCCTTTACATTAAATTCATTTAATCACTTCTTCCCTTAGCAGCTCCTTTAAGAGTATCAGTCTTGTGCCAGGCACCCTTACACACACACTAGGCTATGACAAGGGTGACAAAAACTCCAGGGGGTTCATATAGAATTGAACTGCTGCAAGACTCCACAAAGACAAAAATGCAAACCTGGAACTCCATGCACTGGAGTAGTAGATAATTACCTTTAGTGTTTGCATCCAAGAGCTTAGTGGGGACAACTTGCAGAACAGAAGCTGCCGCAGCTATAAGGGCAACAAAGAAATAGAGAAGAGAAACACATACATATGTGTTTATATATATACACATGTGTTTATATATATATATATATATATATATAAATATATGTATATTTATATATATATACACACACACACACTAACAAACATACCAAGAAAAAAACTACAGATAGAAATCATTATTTCTAAGTATTATTTCCTATAGGTATTTAATAGACCACAGCCTGACCATCTAATAAAAAGATTATTTTCTTAACCTCTTTACCTATAAACAAAACTAGGATTAAAGAAGGAGCAACACTTCCAAAACCACAACAACTCAGATTCTAGACATCAGTAGTTGACAATAGTTGATAAATTGAAGTTTATCTGTGAAGTGAAGGATTTCCTAATCATGGGAATGGTACAGAGGCAATTATTTAGTGCAATTAGAACAGCAGATTGCTTCTTTGTATAGGGGTTTATGGTGTGCAATAACTGTGCTAATTGTAAAGTATTCTTATCTTCTTATTAAAAAATGACTACATATCAATTAGCTTACCATCTTTACCTCTCTCAACAGAATTCCTCAATGCTTGAGGAAAATAATAAAATAAGTCTCATTAATTTTTTTCTATTATCTTTCACTTAAACTGGTGATCCTTCCTTAGGAATTTTATCTAATGTGAGAAACTATTTAACATTTAGTATGCAAAGGTCTAAAAACATAGCAGTAGATATAATTTCAGCATATTCTAAATGAATGAATAAATGAAAGGAGAAAAGGGGAATTCACTCCCTATGAAAGGAATTTTACTCTTGAATCATTGTCAAACCAGAATTTAAGTCAGAAAAATCAAAGGTAAAAAGAATTTCTCTTCTTCTGATAGTGTCCACATAACAGGTTGTGGTTAATTCTATACAACTTTGCCAACAGTGACCATTCTATTTGTGTCTTCTGGCTGAACCTACTTTTGGTAAAATTATAGAATTTTATTACCAAAGTACTGGTTGCCCCACATCCTACTATATGAACAAAAGCCTCAGAACTGAAGGTAGGAGGCTGTAAAGAGGCCTGTGTTAGAGAATGAGGATATCCACATACCTTACTATCCAACAGTATTCCAAAACAGAAGATGAAAAACCCCTTTAACAAAAAAGAGGAGAAAAGTCACTCATTATATTTTTTTCTTTTTCAGAACAGAAAGCACCCATATGTAACACAGTTCTGTTTTGTCACCCAACATTGAATTTGTTTTCTTGTCTATCTCCTTTCTAGACTGCAGGTTCCTTGAGCACAGGAATACTGTGTGACCTCTCCAATGCCTGGCACAACACAAAGAACTCAAGGACTTTTTCATGAGTGTGTAAATAAGTAAATGATTGAATGAAAGAAGTTTTAAGTGCTGTGGAGCCAGCCTGTACTGTGCCATTCCAAGCCTAAAGCAAATAGCTTCCATTGGCTTCTGTATCTCAGTCCTTGTTTAGACCAGTCATTTTATAACATTTACTATGCATTTATGACAGCAGCTGGCATTGAGGTTCAGCCCAAGGGCCAAGAAGAGGAAGTTGACCTCTATCAACAACGTTTCCTTCAAGCACAGCTCTTTGAAAATCTTAGCTAGGGCTCTCTTCAACCTTGAAATCCTTCTCCCAGTCAGATACCTTCCATTGATGTTTGTTCAGACAGAATACAGCCATGTGCCTGCCCTGATGGGAACACCATGCACTTGATACCATTGGGCGCATATTCCTTATGACTGCCATCTACACCACCACCTGCATGATCTATGTTGAATAGCGAAGAAACAACTGCCTTTAGGAGACACATGTTGAACATTTACTAAGTTCCAGGCACTGTGCCAAGTGCTAAATTATCTCATCAAATCCTCACATTTACTCTTTGATGTAAGTAGTGTTATTGGGTCCCTTTAACAGATGAGGGAATTGAGAGACAGAGAGATCAAGTTAGGTCACACAGTTGACCTTCAACACATAATTTGAGTTGAGGCATACTTAACTCCAGAGCTCAAATGTTTGGCCACTATTTCCCAGAGTTATTGTTCCAGGTCATCTGTCAATACTTGCATTAAACCAGAATTGAAGGCTTTCTTCCAGATATATTAATTACTTTCTCCATCTACTCGGTGCACTTTATGACTATGAAATATAAAACTCATTCTTTGTGGCAGAATCAGCAAGCTGTTATCTATAAAACCCTTTGCTGACCACATAATCTCCACTGCAACTCTTCTGCTATTATAGGGAAAGCAGCCATAGACCATGGCAAATGAACTGGCATGATTGTGTTCCAATAAAACTTTATTTTACAAAAACAGGCTGCTGGAGGTCAGTTGCTAGCTTTGCTTGTTTGCTGTCTAGGGACTTCTTTTGCACCATTCATAGTCAACAAGTACTTTTTATTTATTTTTCTGTCTCTGAACTTTTTCAGAGATCTGCACAAGAGAAAGAGGACTGAGATAACAGCAAAAGGGATTAATGTTAGTTATGGGAACACCAACAGATTCAAAGCTCTATAATAGATTACTGGATAAGTCCAGTATTCTGCTTCAGTATGACCTTAACTTTGGAGGAAAGTGGATCTTGTTAAAAATTCATAGTTTCCATACAATTTTTATTACAATCTTACTAGAGAATTGCTTTGCCAACCTGAGTTCTCTATACTTATTCCAGTTACATAAGAATGTAACAGATTATTGTTATTATTATTATTAATATTATTATTATTTTGGTCTCACCTGGAATGCATTGAGTAAAGCAAAAAGAACATGCCAAGCTGGATTCGGGCTATCCACCATTGTTCCTATACCAAAGCCCCAGGTGAGCCCCAGCAGAGGGGTCAAGATGAGGAGGCTCTTCCCCATGCGGATGACAGTGGCCTTGTCATCCTGACTCAGTCTTTCTCCAATAGTTGGCCTCCAGAGCTTCGAGAGAACTAACAGCACCACGACCAAATTCATAGCCACGATAGTCAATGCAGGGACAACAAAAGCCAAGAGAGGCTTTTGGTCATCAGACCAATTAAGCCAACACATATCTTTGCTTTTGTAGCTATTGCTAGGTTGTGTGACTGCAATGGTGATGACTGATATAATGAGAGGGCACCCATAACCCACACAGAACCCAATAGCCATCATCAAAGACATGGATGTGTGATGGAACACAAGGATGATTCGATAAGCCAGCAGGAGGCCAAGCAAGAGCATCCAGAAGAACAAAGAGAGGTAGAAAAAATGTGTAAAGAACACTGCAGCTGTGCAAACTCTGGAAGGGTTTATGGTAGTGTCCACAGTGGCAGCAACAATAAACCAAACGTCTGCAATCAAGAGGGATAGGGCTATGTTCACCATGCAAATGTGACGTGTGCGTGAAGTTTGGCTCTTCTTGATCTGCTTCCAAAACAGAGCTTCAGTGATCAGGCATAAGATGAGACTTCCCATGGAGATACCCAGTCCCACATAGGTGATCCAATTCACAGCAGGGACAATTGCAGAGGGAACAAACCGTGACATCAGCATGGAGAAGGAGGTCAGGTGAGTACATCGACATGTAACCATGTCTAGACTTTCATTTACTAGGTGGCAGCCTGCATTGTCCCATTGCAAATGACTGAAATCCCAAAACACACAATGAGGTTCTCTCAGATTTGACTCTATCTTAGAGAAGATCAGGGTAATTTCACTTATGGTGTAGTTTGGGATAACTGTGGATACCACAGGCCCATTGACCTGAACATTTTCATTTTGGGTGATAGGCAGAATGTTTCCGAAGGTCAACAAGGCCATGCTGATGATCATTTCTGGAAGGGGCTTCTGGAATTGGTCTGGTCCAATTAATACCTGGCCTCTGATGGGAATGGAGGTATTTTTTGGAAACATTTCAATCTGATAGTTGTAACTCTGATTGTACTGACTCTTGGTCACTGGGATCCCTTTCCAGTTAATGAAAGTTCGAGAAAAATTCAGAGGTAGAGCAGTTGGAGGTATCAGAATGCTGATATTTTCCAATGTCCTTAGTAACTGTGAGCTGACATCCTTCTCTTCTTGCAATAAAATTGTCCAGTTAGTTATTGATGATGAATTAAGAATATGGTCAGCTATATTGATGACATTCTGAAACACAAAGGTGAAAGTGGTTTTAGTAAAGAGATGAGAGGTCTAAAAGTGGATAGTCATTTGTGTTAAGTATAGAGAAAATGCTCAGAAAATTGACTCAGGAGAGGATCACATTGAAGCTCATCGATTAAATTCAGCTCTGTTGCTTTGCACAGCAGATGCTTTGGGTCCAAGGTGATCACTCCAAGGCATTCAGAAACACACTGGGCTTCCTGCATGGCTGAATATGCATCCTTCAGCACATGAAGGTGTGTTCCCATCCTCCTGAGTAATAATTATACACTGCTCCTCGGGCTGAGGATCAAAGGTGGAGACATTACTTTGACAAATTTCTCATATGTTCGTTTTGCTAACATCAGAAGTTAAAAATTCATGTCATGGTGGATCAAGTTTTAATTCATGTTTTTCATTTGTTTACTACATGTTAATATAAAACAAAAATCCTTACAAACTAAACCCAAGCACCAAATCGGTGCTGAATTACTATGGGTTTTAAGGGCCACTCTGAGTTTGAGAGATTCCTTTTCTGAGAAATTCCTAGAACACTGCTATTTCTGTCTACAGGACCTCTTTCTGGCTTTGAACTCTGGTTCTCAGGCATTTTGCTGTAGGTATCTGCCAGGTTTTACCCTGCCCAGCCCTCCGTGTCTTCTGGCCCAGATCCCAATGAGCATATTCTACTGCCCCCAGGATCCTCTGCTTTCTCTTGCTCTGTTTGCATGTTGTTTTTACTCTTCATTTTGTTTTTATCCTTTTTGTTTCATTTCATTTCAGCTGGCATGCAAGAAACAAATCGAGCATCTTTTCTTTATGAGTTTAACTTATTCAATTTAATGTCATAATCAACATAATGTTCATTATACATAGTCAAGTATAATCGTATGATTATGTAACATATGTTCTATAATCTGATTTTGAAAAATGTTACAGATTTTAAAATATAATATGCAAACATTCAAAATGTTTGAAAGGACACTTATTGAACAAATATTTATTGAGCACTGCCGTGTGCCACTTGTTATTCTTTCAGGCACTGGGGTGATAATTGGAATATAAGAAGCAACTGCTATTCTAGTATGATGAGATTACAGATTATTTATTTTTATTTTTGCTAATTTGCATTTCTTACAGTGATCATATACCATTTGTGTGATCTTAAATTAATTTTTAAATATCCAAACTAAACTATAAATTCCCTAGTTGAGAAAAGGGAGTTCTTAAAATGTACACAGCTAAAGTCAGAGCTTACAGTCACAGGGACGAATAAGCTGTTAACAAGTATCAAAATGATGGTGCCCAGGTCATACAATAAAAAAGCCCATCACTTTCTCTAAGCCAGATGCTGCCCAAGCACTGTGCTCAGGTGTAAATTCCGCTTAGACCTCACACTATTGATCTCATGAGTTCCTGTATACTGCAGAGAAAGCAACAAAGTGCACATGAGGACTATTACATGGCTCTTTTGTCTTTCCCAAGGGTTACCCCATTATTTAGGACTTTGTCATTTCTCCTACAAGCTGCAGCATTTAAAGTAAGCCTTGCAAGTACAGGAAAATCATACCTCCAATGTCAAATTAGACACTTTGAAATTCTTTGCCATTGACAGGAACGAAATATTGCCCAGAATCGACACCACGGAAGCCAGATTTCCAGCTGTAGTTGATGGGTTTTGTTGAATGATGACTGAAAGATTTTGCACCAGGGATGACATGTCCATCTCTGTGGCACTGTTTGAAATCATGCTGAAATTCTAGAAATAAAAATGATTACTTTATGGAAAACAGAAATGCTGGGGCTCCATCAAATTTAAATCAGATGTCTTGACCACCTAGAACTAACATTTGTATGGTGTGGTATATCCTATGATAATTATACAACAATGATAAAAAACAATGGCCATTATTCACAACCATTGTTGTATGTTACAGACACTGCAATGCTGTACCTGGGATTCCCTGTTTGAATTCTTTAAAACACCTTTTGAGGGAGATACCATTATTGTTGTCATTTTATAGCTAAAGAAACTGAAATTTGAAAGATTCATTTAAAAATCTCCATATAAATCATTATTCTAATTATACAGAAACTGTTGTTCAGTGATATTTGACGACTTTCCAAAGAGTACTTAGCAAGAAAGTGGTATGTAAGGTCTAATAGTACTAACCTAGGCAATACTCCCCCAATGGGAAGATGGAGGGCCAAGGTGGAGGTTTGGTTACTGGGCTTGTGCCAGTCCTGACTTTGTCCCTGAATTTGGACTTTTATATCATCTCTCAGGCTCCTATCTGCTTTTGCTGTGCTGGGATAAGGTGGAAAGCAGCAAGGGAGGGGTGCTACCTTCCCACCACGCATGTCACCCCAAGATCCCAGACCCTACCTCTTGTCCTCATTCCTTTCAACTGAGAGTGCTGTTCTCTGGCTCAGGGCACCTGGAATGTACCTTCCTCACATTCTGGGTTGAACTAGTTCTGACTATTTCCCATGTTCAAAAGTAAGGCCAAAGGAGAGACCAGACCCTAGAGGTCACCTGCTCTAACTCCCCTTCCCAGTTTACAGATGAAGAAACTGAGTTCAGAAAAGGAGAAATGATTATTCCTCAACACTTTGATGAATACTGCTCTGGGGTTCTCTACTGCAAGAGCCAGGTCTGTGACCAGGATATAAATTCTGCCCAATAGAGAGACCTATTAGCAGAATGGTGTTTGTGAACTGGTCTTCAGGTCCTTCTTTTCCATGACTTTGAGTTCTTCTCTTTCCTGACTATTCATTTGCGTCTTTCTATTTATTTTGTCGTAGTATTTGAAACCTTCTAAAAGAGCAAAAGAGGAGAGATCACATCACTGGATTGGGAATCAAGTGACTGTTTCTAGATCAATGCTATTGCTTCTAGAAGGATCATTGGTTCCTTGGTCTTTCATTTCCTAATCTGAAGAAGAAGGTTGTACACCTGATGACCCTAAGGTCCACTGAAGATTTGTCATTCTATGTGGTTCAGTTCTGCCTGATCCACTCCCTGCCCCAATTTCTGATATGTGTACAGCCTCACTTGTATTAACCTATTGCCCTCTGGCTTACACTTCCACTTTAATCTTCAATTCCTAGTCCTCTGGACTTCTAAAGCCAGCTCAGTTGCTGTTCTACCATTAGGATAGACCTTAGCATTGATTCACCCTCCCAGACAAAACCATCAATTCTGATGATGTTAAGTTCCTAGACATGTTAGATACTTAGTAAATATTTGTTGAATAAACATTGTTGAAAGAAAGTGGCACAACTCTGATATTTTCTGACCTTTTCAGCTGTCACCAAGACTCTGCCATTTGTGTCCACACTCTCTGGCTTTGCCCTTACCTTCTCTGATGTTACCCTTACTTTCTGTAGGTTGGCCAATGATACAATTTGATACATTTTGCCCTGAAACTTAAACCCCAGGCCAAGTCCATAAAGGAAAAGGCTTCACCTTCTGTAGTTCTTCCAGCTGAGAGAGCACACAGGACTCCCTGATGACCTGCCACCCAGAGGACTGGCACTTGGCTGTGATGTTTCCAGTATAGCCACTGCTACAGGGCAGGGTGTACTCATCGTTCTTAGACCCAAATCCAAAGAAAATGCTGTTACACTGAACTGGAATATAATGGAAACAAGAAAAATTATACTGGAATATCCAGCTTTCTGTATGAACCATGTAGTCATGTTTAAAGGCTTTAGAAGTCATATTTTCACATCAAAACCCAGGCAAAATTCAGAAGTAGGAACTGTATCTTTGACACGCAGCTTCTTTCCTATAAGCACCTGTACTCTTTCCTAATGCCTCGGACTTGAGGATGACTCCTTCTTCTGTGTGTCTGATCTATGCCAGAAGTACTTCTTTTGATGAGCTACCAACTAGGAAGTGTTAGGTGAAAATAAGATGTGATCAATCCTAGGAAATATTTTCTTTCTTTAAGAAAATACCAGAAAACTTTCAGAACATTATGGTCCAAAGCAGTAATGATGTGGTTGAAAGATGAACAGTCGATGGTAGTAACTCCTACCTCATACCCCTTTAAAAGCATCTCACATTGCAACCAGTCTAGTTACTCTTGAAACTGGCCTTTTTATTTATTTATTTTATTTGTTCTTTTTAGATACACATGACTGCAGAGTGTATTTTGACATCTTGTACATATATGGAGTATAACATTCTAATTAGGATCCCATGCAACTGACTCTTAATAATATATTCTTACTATGACTAAAACTGGGAAAAGGAAATATCAGATGCAAAATCTACAGGGCTGGGATTTTTGTTTGTTTTCCTTATTGCTGTGTCCTAAGTGCCTAGATACTTAGTAAGTATTTGCCAAACAAATGTTATTGAAAGTGGCACAGATCTTGGCAGGAGAGGTTTAGGATTGAATACAAAGAAGGAGAAGGAATGAGAAGGAATATGCATTACTGCTAACTAAGGCCTCTTACTCTAAATAGAATACCAGTTCTTATTCCTTTCCCCATCTCCCGCTGCCCCACCCACTCTCCTCAGTCTCTGGATCTCAACCTCTGTGAGATCAATCAACTTTTTAAAATCCCACATTTGAGTGAGATCATGCAGTATTTGTCTTTCTGTGCCTGGCTTATTGCACTTAACATAATGTCCTGCAGGTTCATCCCAAGACAGGATTTCATCCTTTTCCATGACTGAATCATATTATATATTTCAAAATAACTGGAAGAAAGTATTTTGAGTGTTATCATTGCAAAATAAATAAATAAATAAATAAATATTTAAAGTGAAGGATATTCTAATTGCCTTGATTTGATCATAACATAATATAGTCAAATGTACTCCATAAATATGTATGATTATTATATGTCAACACAAAATAAAAAATTTAAAAAGAAGCAAAAGGAAAAAAAAATTTAAGAAAAAGTGTTGTGTGTGTGTGTGTGTGTGTGTGTGCCTGTTTTTGTTAAAGACAAGGGTGTATGCGTTCTTTTCTTAGGTCCTCAGACTATGATTTAGAAATTGTGCCAGCCCCAGGGCTCTTTCAGGATGTACCAGTAAACCATTGCTGAGTAATTTCCATCACAGCTTGCCCTGAAATCAGTCTTCCATGATGTTTATACTAGGAGATGCAGATCAGATCAGCAATGAGTAAGGTTTTGAAATAGTCAGCTGAAGTTGACCATAGTGGGGGAAACAGCTGCCTGTTTCCACTGAAAGTCTGTTTTAGAACAATTCCCTCTTGAAAATAATTCCAGTCTACTTTCTGAAGACACAAATGCACTAATGAAAGAAGTCCCTTAACCAAAGCAAAAGATGGGAATCCAGTATCACCTTTTCCAAACACTGTGAAGGAGCCGCCTTCCAGTGCAAACCGCTCATCCAGGGTGTCCTCCGCCTTCTCAGCCTCCTGTTCCACAGCTGAGAGCAGCTCAGAGGAGCTGCTCGAGCCAATCACTTCATACCCAACAACAACGCTTCCATCTCTGCAACGATGGTGGGAAAGAAAAAAGGAGATGCACTATTCATTCCTTCAGTCACTCAGGGTCTAATCTCTGTATGCATGGCATAGGGTCCACAGGAATAAACCAGACAGACTTGGTACTCACCTTCATGGAACTTACTTTCTAGTGGAGAAGGAGGGTAAATGAGAAATGAGTTACTACCAAATATACACATGCACATGCACACACATGTACACCTATGTATATTTCCAAATTTTATTCAGTATTATGAGAGACAGGCACAGTGATTAGAACAGTAGGTGAAGGTGAGGCCCCACATTAAACAAAGCTGGTCAGGGGGCTTCTCTATGTGAAGGAGCTTTCAAACCCAAAAAAGAGAAGAGAAGGTCCAGCAATGAAAAGAATATTGGATAGTATGCCGGCACACATAAGGATCTGGGGCAGGAAAATGAATTTGACAAATGTAAAGACTAGTCTGAATAAAATTCAATGAGCAAAGAAGAAAGACATAGAAGGTAATATTGGAGAAATCACCAGAAGCCAGATCACAAAGGTCCTTAGAGTTTGAATTTGATTTTTTCTTTAAAAATTTTAGAGTTTACTAAGAGGCAATAATAGTATGATCATGTTTATTTTTGGTTTGTCATTTTGACTGCTATGTAGGAAATAAACTGAGAGGAGGCAAGCAAGGAAGTAGGTGGTAGGCTTGAACTTGTGGGGTAGCAGTGCATAGGAGGGAAGAGTCAGATTCAGATTAGACTGGGAGACAGCATAGAACTTGCCGGTGAATCAGATTTGGGGTACGAGAAAAAGAAACCAGTCAAGAATGATTTCAAGGAATGAAAGAACAAACTTTAGTATACTTATATAATGGAGTAGTACTGGGCAATATAAAGGATGGAACCACAGATACTCAGAAAACAAGGATGAATCTAAAACTTATGCTGAGTAAAAGAAGCCAGTTACACAAAAATCTACCAGCAGGGTGATTCCATTTATATGAAGTTCTAGAGAAGGCAAAACCATCCTATGTAGTAGAAATCAGATGAGTGGTGGAAATTATGGGAGGTAAGTGTGGACACTGACTAGAAAGAAACACGAGGGAACTTTCTGAGTGATGGAAATATTCTGTCTCCAAGGAAGGGCTTAAACAAATGTTTGTCAAAACCGATTAAAGTGTACTTAAGATTTGAACTCTCTTCCTCAGAAGCCTGCTAGAGATGGACACACAAAATAATTCCTTGGCCCCACATTCTTCTAAACATGTTCATTCAGTGCTTACAATTGTTCACTGCTTGGTAATATTATAAGTCACGCAACACTGTCCCCTTTAAAAAATAAACATCTGGGGAGATCCAAGATGGCGGACTAGAGGAAGGCTGCGTTCCTTGTCACTCCATAACTCTGGTTTCAAGCAGAGGATGTCTGTTTCTTGGTGAGGCAGTTTTTGCTGCTTATCGAAGGATGTCTGTTTCTTGGTGAGGCAGTTTTTGCTGCTTATCGATCCCCTGCTGTTTACCCCACTTGTCTACTGTGATCACCTGCAGTCTGCCAGCATATCAACACCTTTTTTGAGTGCAGACTGGTCACTGTCAGGTGTCTATCATTCACCATTTGCTTGCCTCTTACCTGTCCATCGCCTGCCTTTCACCTACCCATCACTCAACTCATGAGGTTCACCTCCCGATTGTCCGACAACAGTCAGCAAACTGATCACCAACCACCAGGGAGCACCAGCTGCCTGCTGTTGCCTGGAAGTTCACTGTCACAGTACCTGCAGGTTTGGTTACACATGGCTGCCGCCATTTTGAGACAACAGCCAGGCCCCGTAGGACCCCTGACCAGACTGACTGAGCCCCATCTCCAGGAGCCTTCAGCCCGACCGATCACTCCCTGCCTCCGGGGCCCTCACATCAACTGACTGCTCCCTGCCACCAGGACCCCCAGACCAACTGACTGTGCCTTATCACCGGGACCCCAGACCGACTGATTGCACCCGACCTCCAGGATCCCGCAACCACACCAAACCCCTGCCTGACCAACCACACCCCGCCTCCAGGACCTCCAGCCAACCACATCCACAACCCAAGCTGTAGCTCCCCATTTGCCAACGCATTTGGAAGCCAGAGTGGCCATCTTGGATAATCCTGGAAGCCATAACTCCAATCTTTAGGTGGGGCAAATCCCATCTTGAGACGCCTGCTGGAGATCTGAAGCTCATTGTCAGGTACCTCTCATGCATCAGGCTACTGAAGACTGGGAGGTTTGAATACTATATGACTGTTATAGTGTAGATTTTCCTTTTTCTCCTTATTGAACAATTTTAAGTTTTTATTTCTTTACTTTTCTTGCTGTCTTTTCCTTTTGTATACCTGTTCCCTCAGAGTCTCTTTCTCCTGTTTTGCATGCTAACACCCAATATCTTCTGATTATACTCTCACCCTTTCTATTATCTAGAACTTCTGTATATTCTTTTCTTATCCCATTAATAGCTACATACTACAACCCTCTGCATCCTCTTTGTCCTCCATTAGAAACTGCAGATCTTATTGCAAATCTGTTTGTTATACTGAAGATAATATTTGAACTCATTCTGTTTATTATGACAATAATGTTATCATACTCATAGGGGCTATTTGGTCTAGGATTGCACAGTGTCTGAAGTGGGCACTGCTAATATTGATGTCCCCTTAAAGAAAAGGTTTTGGAAACCTATAGGGCCACTATAAACCTATAGGGGGGAATCTGCAACACCCCAGATCTGCCCTGCTAGAGGGGAAGATACAAGAGCAACATGAAAAGACAAGGGAAGAAAATGATCCAAACAAATATAGATTCTATATTATTAATATAGAATCCAATGACAGTATTGTAGAAGAAATGTCAGAAAAGGACTTCAGAATATACATCATTAAGATGATTCATGAAGCAAAGGATGAGATAAGAGATCAAATGAAGGCAATGAATGATAATACCAATAAGCATTTGAAAGAGCAACTGCATGAACCTAAAGATCATTTCAACAAAGAGAGATTCAAAAAAAAAAAGAAATCCTTGAAATGAAGGAAACAATAAACCAAATAAAAAACTCAATGGAAAGCATCACCAAAAGACTAGACCACTTGGAAGAAAGAACCTCAGACAATGAAGACAAAATATTTAATCTTGAAAATAAAGTTGCCCAAACAGAGAAGATGGTAAGAAATCATGAACAGAATCTCCAAGAACTATGGGACATCATAAAAAGACCAAATTTAAGAATTATTGGGATTGAGGAAGACACAGATACAAACCAAAGGAGTGAACAACCTATTCAATGAAATAATATCAGAAAATTTCCCAAACCTGAAGAATGAAATGGAAAATCAAATACAAGAGGCTTACAGAACACCAAAAGCACAAAATCACAACAGATCCATACCAAGGCACATTATAATGAAAATGCCTAACGTTCAAAATAAAAATAGGATTTTGAAGGCCACGAGAGAAAAGCATCAGATTACATATAGGGGGAAACCAATACGGATAGCAGCTGACTTCACAACCCAGACTCTAATAGCTAGAAGGGCCTGGAACAACATATTTCAAGCTCTGAAAGAACATGGTTGCCAACCAAGGATCCTATACCCAGCAAAACTAACCTTCAGATTTGAAGATGAAATAAAATCCTTCCATGATAAACAAAAGTTAAAAGAATTTACAAATAGAAAGTCTGCACTACAGAATGTTCTCAACAAAATATTCCATGAGGAGGAAATGAAAAACAACAATGGGGGTCAGCAAAGGGAGGAACTACCTTAGAGAAAAACTCACTCAAAGGAGAAACCAAGCCAAGTTAAAAGCCAAAAATAAGCCCAAATGAATGGGAATACAAATCATATCTCAATAATAACCCTGAACGTTAATGGCTAAACTCATCAATCAAAAGACACAGACTGGCAGAATGGATTAAAAAGAAAGACCCAATAATATGCTGCCTGCAAGAGACTCATCTCATAGAAAAAGACATCCACAGACTAAAGGTAAAAGGATGGGAAAAAAACCTACCACGCACACGGACTCAGTAAAAAAGCGGAGGTTTCCATCCTTATATCAAATAAAGTAGACGTCAAGCCAAAGTTAGTCAGAAGGAATAAAGAAGGACATTTCATACTGCTTAAGGGAACCATAAATCAGGAAGACATAACGATAGTAAATATTTATGCCCCAAACAATGGTGCATCCCTGTACATCAAACAAATCCTTCTCAATTTCAGGAATCAAATAGACCACAACACAATAATTCTGGGTGACTTTAACACACCACTGTCACCACTGGATAGATCTTCCAAACAAAAACCAAACAAAGAAACCATAGAACTCAATAACACAATCAATAACCTAGACTTAATGGACATATATAGAATATTCCATCCATCAATGAGCAAATTCACTTTCTTCTCAGCAGCACATGGAACCTTCTCAAAAATAGACCATGTGTTATGTCACAAAGCAGCACTTAGGAAATGCAAAAAAATAGAGATACTGCCTTGTGTTCTATCAGATCAAAATGGAATGAGAGTAGAAACAACAACAAAATAAAAAACAGAAATTACTCCAACACCTTGAGACTAAATAATATGCTATTGAATGAAACGTGGATAACAGAAAACATCAGGGAGGAGATTAAAAAATTCTTAGAGGTCAATGAGAATGATAGTACAACATATCAAAATCTCTGGGACACTATTAAAGCAGTACTAAGAGAAAAATTCATTGCATGGAGTGCATTCAAGAAAAGAATGAAAAGTCAACAACTAAATGATCTAACATTACAGCTCAAAGCCCCAGAAAAAGAAGAACAGCAAAAGTAGTAGAAGACAAGAAATAATTAAAATCAGAGCTGAAATCAATGAAATTGAAACAAAAGAAACAATTCAAAAAATTGACAAAACAAAAAGTTGGTTCTTTGAAAAAGTAAACAAAATAGACAAACCCTTAGCCACACTAACAAAGAAGGAGAGAGAAAACTCAAATTACTAAAATTCATGATTAAAAAGGAAATATCACAACAGACACCACTGAGATACAGAACATAATGAGAAGCTACTTTGAAAATCTGTATTCCAACAAAATAGAAACTACCGAAGTCATTGACAAATTTCTAGAGACATATGCTCCTCCCAAGCTGAACCCGGAGGACATACACAATTTAAACAGTTCAATATCAAGCAATGAAATAGAAGAAACCATTAGAAACCTACCATCCAAGAAAATCCCAGGACCAGATGGATTCTCAGTCAAGTTCTACAAGTCCTTCAAAGAAGAACTCATTTCAATACTTCTCAAAGTATTCCAGGAAATAGAAAAGGGGTACCCTACCAAACTCATTCTATGAAGCTAATATCACCCTCATACCCAAACCAGAAAAAGACACATCAAGGAAAGAAAATTTTAGACCAATATCCTTGGTGAATATAGATGCAAAGATCCTTAACAAAATACTGGCAAACCATATCCAAAAGCATATTAAGAAAATTGTGCACCACAATCAAGTGGGGTTCATCCCTGGAATGTAAGGATGGTTTAACATCCGTAAATCAATAAACGTAATCCATCATGTCAATAGACTGAAGGATAAGAATTATATGGCTATTTCAATTGACACAGAAAAAGTGTTTGACAAAATACAACACCCCTTCATGCTCAAAACACTAGAAAAAATACGGATAGTAGGAACATACCTGAACATTGTAAAGGCTATTTATGCTAAGCCCATGGCCAACATCATTCTTAATGGAGAAAAACTGAAACCATTCCCTTTAAAAATGGGAACAAGACAGGGATGTCCTGTTTCATCACTTCTATTCAACATTGTCCTCAAAACTCTAGTCAGAGCAATTAGGCAGACCAAAGAAATTAAAGGGATACGAATAGGAAAAGAGGAACTTAAGCTGTCACTATTTGCTGATGGCATGATTCTATATTTAGAGGATCCAAAAAACTCCTCCAGAAAACTTCTAGACCTCATCAATGAATTCAGCAAATAGCAGGCTATAAAATCAGCACACATAAATCTAAAGCATTTTTATACGCAAGCGATAAAACAGCTGAAAGGGAAATGAGGAAAACAACTCCATTTGCAATAGCCTCAAAAAAAATAAAATACTTGGGAATCAATCTAACACAAGAGGTAAAAGATCTCTACAATGAAAACTACAAAACATTGAAGAAAGAAATTGAGGAAGACCTTAGAAGATGGAAAGATCTCCCATGTTCTTGGATAGGCAAAATTAATATTGTCAAAATGGCCATACTACCAAACGTGCTATACAGATTCAATGCAGTTCCAATTAAAATCCCAATGATGTACCTTATAGAAATAGAGCAAGCAATCATGAAATTCATCTGGAAAAATAAGAAACCCAGAATAGCTAAAGCAATCCTTAGCAGAAAGAGTGAAATAGGGGGTATCGCAATACCAGAACTTCAACTATGCTCCAAAGTAATAATAACAAAAACGGCATGGTATTGGTACCAAAATAGGTAGATCAATGATACAGAATAGAGGACATGGACACAAACCCAAATAAATACAATTTTCTCTTAATAGACAAAGCTGCCAAAAATATGCATTGGAGAAAACATAGCCTCTTCAACAAATGGTGCTGGGAAAACTGGAAATCCACATGCAACAGAATGAAACTAAAACCCTGTCTCTCACACTGAACAAAAATCAACTCACAATGGATCAAGTACCTTGAAATCAGACCATAGACCCTGCATCTTATAGAAGAAAAGTAGGTCCAAATCTTCAACATGTCAGCTCAGGATCAGATAACTCCCATAGCACAAGAAATAAAAGCAAGAATCAATAACTAGGATAGATTCAAACTAAATAGCTTTCTTTCAGCAAAGAAAACTATCAGCAATGTGAAGAGAAAACCTACAGAGTGGGAGAAAATCTTTGCCACTCATACTTCAGATAAAGCACTAATTTCCAGAATCTATAAAGAACTCAAAAAACTCTACATGAAGAATACAAATAATCCAATCAACAAATGGGCTAAGGATATGAACAGACACTTCACAGGAGAAGATCTACAAGCAATCAACAGATATATGAATAAATGTTCAAAATCTCTAGTAATAAGAGAAATGCAAATCAATACTACCCTAAGATTCCATCTCACCCCAATTAGAATGGCGATTATCAAGAATACAAGCAACAAGCGGTGTTGGTGAGGATGTGGGGAAAAAGGTACACTCATACATTGCTGGTGGAGTTGCAAATTAGTGCAGCCACTCTGGAAAGCAGTGTAGAGATTCCTCAGAAAGCTTGGAATGGAAACACCATTTGACCCAGCTATCCCACTCCTTGGTCTATACCCAAAGGACTTAAAATCAGCATATTACAGAGATACAGCCACATCAATGTTCATAGCTTCTCAATTCACAATATCCAGATTGTGGAACCAACCTAGATGTCCTTCAATTGATGAGTGGATAAAGAACTGTGATAAATATATATATATTACTCAGCTATAAAGAATAATAAAATTATGGCATTTGCAGACAAATGGATGAAATTGGAGAATATCATGCTAAATGAGATAAGTCAATCTCAAAAAAACCAGAGGACGAATGATCTCGCTGATAAGCGGATGATGACACATAATGGGGGGTGGGAGGAGGACAAGAATGGAGGAAGGAGGGACTGTATAGAAAGATAAGAGGGGTGGGGGGGAGGAAAAAATAACAGAATGAATCAAACACCATTACCCTATGTACATGTATGATTACACAAATGGTATGCCTTTACTTCATGTACAAACAGAAGCAACATGTATCCCATCTGTTTATAATAAAAATAATAAATAAATAAATAAACATCTGCAAAGATAACTCCAAAAAAAAGTGTACTTAAGATTTAAACACACTGCTGTATGCAAATTATATCTCAGAAAAATATCAAAACAAAAGATGGTTCCAAGATGTTAATTTGTACAACTGGAAAAATAGCATCATTGTAACTGAGATGTGGAAGACAGTGGAGAAGTGGGCTATGACCAGGAGGGGAGAGTTGGAGGGACCTATGAGGGTGTGCTGTGTTTGACATGCCCACTGAAACACCAAGAGCAGATGTCAAGTTGGCAGTTGGATACTTGCATCTGGACTTTAGGGCAGAGACCAAGCTCAAAAACAAAGAAACCATCAGCATATAGATGTGCTTGAAGGTATAAAATCGCAACTGAGCTCACATGTATTAATTAAGTGACCCTGCAATTAGGGTCCACTGTGTTACCCCCATTTTAAATGATAAATGAGGCCCAAAGAGAACTTGGGTCAAGTAGTCTTTATTTATTAATTAACAGGTTAGAAACCCTAAAGCTCCAAAGCTCAAATTCTTTGCTAGGTCACACTTTTGCTCACTTCCCAATAAATCCAAATACTCTTTTGTTTAGCAGTGGTCACAGTGCCTTTGGATTTTATTGCCCTTCTAGGTTGTTTACAAAGTATTTTCCTGCCTATTATTTCATTTGATTTAATGAACTAAAACAGATTCCATGGGTAACTAACTCTCTTGTTTGACAGATAAGCAAATTGAGAGAAGGAGAGAAAGAATGATTTTAAATCATGTACATTAAGAGTTCATCAACTGATTTGGTCAATGCAACTTGTTTCCAGGAACAACCTCGAACAACTTCTATTGTGAAGTTCCTGCTAACAGGACATTCTCCAGTGCAGCACCAATGGCAGCCAATGGCAGCCAGCTAATGACCTCCAGGCGCCAGCAGGCTGCTCAGTAAGATGACGGGAGGTTCACAAAACATCACCCTGCTGTCCATCAAAAGTCAAGAAGTGGACCTGGGTAGGACTGTCTGGAAACTTTTCTGGGATCCCCAGTAAAACTGGAGTGCAGGAGAGGAACATTGTCCCTACTCCTCTCTGAGAGGATCCACTCTCACCTTTGAGAGAGTTCGTTGTAATGTTATGCCTCCTTTCACTGTGATTATGTCTACAAATTACTGGGGATAGCTTATAAGACACACGTAATGGAATGTAAATTAGACATGTAGGTAGAAAACCTACCTACTTAAAGAAGTCCCTTAACCAAAGCAAAAGATGGGAATCCTGTATCACCTTTTCCAAACACTGTGAAGGAGCCGCCTTCCAGTGGAAACAGCTGGCCCAGGGTGGTCATTGTCATTGAGTTTCAATTTTGGCTAAGAGTTTGCTGACAGGAAAGTCAAAAAGGAAAATAGGATCAATGATATAGACTCAACATTTGAAAAAAGGAAGCAGTGCTTTTCCTAGTACTGAATTTAAAAGAAAATTATTTACATGGGACTTTATAAGAAGACATGGGATGACTTAAAGGGGAATACCCAGAACAATAAATTTATAGCAAATGTTGTTGAAAATACTCAATGGTTATTTTTAAGTTAATTGTTAAAAAAAAATAATAAAGAGTCAAGTTCTCTGAACTCTAAGCTATTTCCTCTATCAAGAACACTATTAATAGTTGGCAATCAATGTACACATGGTTAACTAAGCAAATAACTTTTGAATTAAAGTATAAACCAAAGGATAATTTACTAAATATCTCTTTATTTGCTGTAGACAATGACTACTGGATTCTGAATCATGATATATACATGATATCTACACAAAAAGATAATATTTCACCCAAGGCCCCCGTGTGTCTCTGAATCATACAGCATCATGTCCCTTGTGACTGTGGGAGGAAACAATTCATCCCTCCAAAACCCACACACCTCATCTCCACCCCCACCACTTCTCACACACACACCATGATCTCCTGCTTCCTTCCAGGGTTCGGTTTTTGTAGCTCTACTCCCAATCCACAGCTTTGAGAATGTTCTTCAGTGTTTAAGTTCCCAAATTCACTTACAGGAGAATCTAAGCTTTCCTCTTCAGACTTTTCAAAGCATTACAGTAAGAACCCCACTAGGAAGATGAGTTCTGCCCTGTTTTCTGTCAAGGTCACCTGGGAATAGCACATGTCATTCCACAGGACTGGTACACAGCTCTAGGGATGCCCTTCTAAGGACATTGTGCTACTTACCGAAATTGGGTAACCTCCACTGACTCAAAACCTTGAATTCCTTTGTATACTTCTGTAAGCTTAGAAAGAAAACAAAAGGCAGTGTGTTAATCTTTGTCCTCGATCTTCAGAAAGACATCAGAGCAAAAAATGGCTGCAGACAATAAATAAATCAAAAATAGCAATGAGCAAAGGAAAAAGAAACTGTGGGAAATGGTTGTGGGTCATAAAAAACACAGTTAAAAATCACAGTTGGGAATGTACATACACATACATGCATCTGCAAACATAGAAACTTATAAAATTTATTTTTGAGGTTGCTACTACACAGTGAATAACCAACTGCTTAGAATAGGGTATGAATCCAGTGCCAAATAAATTTACACCAAATCAATTTTCTGCATATCAAAATCAAGTCATTTAATTTTCATAGGTCTTTAAACTGACTCCATCTGTTCATGTCTTCAGTTAGAACCACACCTGAGCCATCACTCTGGCAGAGGGGGACTGATGAATCTAGTTTTCACGTGACTTCATCATACAGTCCAGAGTTTGGCTCAGTAACTCACTTTGGCCTCCAACAAGACAGTCTTCTTAAGGAACAAATCTAAAATGCTGACAATTGAGCTTAGGTTGTAAAAATGTTCTTTTGACACATAAAAATCAGAAAACTACCAAGAATCCTTAGTATAATGTTCAAATAAGTTAGCAAAACTGAATACCTGAGAAAGTCAACTGACAAACTTTCCTAGAAAGAAAAAATAGTTCAATGAATGACAATTGTAAACACAGCAAATAACTTCTCTGTAATAGCTCAGTGAAAATTAAAAGAATGTGTATTTAAATATATATGCTGAATTGAAGACATCTGAACTTGCATTTAGTGAAAAATTCCATAGATAATAGATAAAATGTGCTTACTTGATCTTTAATGGCAGTTGTACATTTGGAGTACATAACAGAAGATGAATTTAAAAGGTCTTTTGTAAATTTTTCATTGATTTTGAAAGTGCCCCAAATCTCTATGAGAAATAGAAAGAAATTTTTAGATGATGAGTTTCTAAATAATTTTATTAGCAGCCTAAAATTATAGAAGTATAACTCAAGAGTCCATCTATTTAACAGTGGTATTTCAATTATTTCAAAATAAATATTCACTTAAATAATATAGGAAACATATATAAAACTAGAGTTTTCAAACTGTATTTGCAACAGTAATGAGAAACTGCTGGCCATCAAGACAACCTTCAAAGTTGATAAATGTATGGCCACTCACAGGTGGATAGAAAAGGTAGTTACTGAATTCTGAAATAATGCCTATCTAGGCATTGAGCTTAAGCATTGTCCCCATCAAATTTTTTTTAAAGTACTAAAGGCTAACCCTGACATGCTCCTTGCTTACTTGCCCCTTGCTAGTACTTCTCTGCACTGGGATAGGTCGCTGAATATACAAATTCTGTTTTTCCTTCAATCAGGACCTAATCCAATGTCAGTTCTTCTACAGATCCTTCCCTGGGCCCCAGAGGAAGTGTCTTCTCCACTTCTGAATTCCTATTGTTTTTTTCCATACCTCTCTTACAGCCTTTTGTACCAAAACATCTGCATATGTGTCTCATCTTTACACATTTCCACAATACTATGGAAAGTCCCTTATGAGTGTAATCCTTCTTTCATCCATTTTTGTATTTCTTGAAGATGGATCAGATATGGACCATCGTATAAAAGGTGGGCTTCCATTTATATTCACTGAAGAAATTCTACTGTTTCCTTTCTTGTATTATAGCCTGGCCTCTCCAACTAGCCTGCTAACTCACAGATAGCAAGAAAATCACTTGTGTGTGTGTCCTCCTAGAACTGGGTGTAAAGATGGTACTTTTCTATAACCTGCCTTGGTCTTGGGAAGGAAAACCATGAATGCCCAGTTATTTTAGAATCGTCTCTGTCTTTCCTGAGCTCCACCAAAATCCAGAACTTCAAGATAACTAGAGTAGTCTTTGGGGAAGCTTCTTAAATTCCATCAAGCCCTGGAGTCCATGTTATTTGGTTCATTTCATCATTCATTGAACATCATCCTAAAGCAACAGTGTCTCCCTCAGCTTCCACTGGTTTCCAAAGCTAAATTTTTAACATCTGCTTCTTGCCTTTTTTTTTTTTTTCCCCTAATGTTCTCAGCACACATAGTTGCTGACAATTCAGAGTTCGTTCAATAGAACCACTACATGCATATAACTAGAATTAATATTGGTAAAGGAGTGAAAAGAAAGTAGGAAGAAATATGTTGGCTACTCAAAAAGTTGCCCTACTTGGGATTTTAGTGACTCTCTTTAAATCTCAGTAGAATCATACAGTTGCAGAGTTGAGCTTAATGTACCTAGACATTGAAATGATACCCAAATGCCTACTTGCATTTCAGTGTCTCCTGCACTTATGGAGCACTGACTGTAGACAAGCATAACAAGGCACATGGCTGTCATCTTCCAATCTCCTGTAAAGCATTAACTCTCCTCAGTGAGACAAAGGGGCAGAGTATCCTCCCTTTGATTGCGAGACACCCAGAAGTTCAATGAACCCCAATGTGCTTACTTGCTCTCTCACAGAAATTGACACTCTGGCTGAGGTTGTTGAGGTGACATTCACAGGTTGGGAGAGATCCAGTTGTGTGAAGATAGCAGTTCTGGGGATCAAGGCATGAAGGAGGAAACCAGGTGTGGCTGTCTTCACAGGCACACTGCAGAACCCCATTCAGGCTTCTGCAGTCTGCACAAAAAATAGAACTTGGTCTCATAAAGTCTGATCTATAAAAGTTCTGATCCTTGACACTGACTTGGAATCTGAAGCACATATATCTCACCAAGAGCTAGAAAGATGAAATCAAGATGGTGATATGTTTAAGTTAAGGAAATGTCCACCTCAATAGTCTGAGGTTAGTAATGGAAACCTAGCAAACATAAAACTAGCATGGCTGGACTCAGCATAAATATCCATTGCAATGCAAGAGAGAAGCAGAAAAGTATATTTGTAACATGGGAGTTATTTGAAAGATTCTAAAGGGCACTTAACCACTATCTTATTGGAGTTCCCCTTCTTCCACAAGCTCCACTCCAACATAGGCCCTAAAAGTAAGATGGCAAAAACCAAAACTATTTGCGGGGAGCCATGCTGAAAAGTTCCATTAGCCAATCCTGTATGTTCATTCTTTTGTATTGGGCCAAATCTTTTTTTTTTTTTTTTTTTTTTTTGGTGAGGGGTGGGGTACTGGGGATTGAACTCAGAGGCACTTGACCACAGAGCCACATCCCCAGCCCTATTTTGTATTTTATTTAGAAACAGAGTCTCACTGAGTTGCTCAGCACCTCACTTTTGGCTGAGGCTGGCTTTGAACTCTCAGTTCTCCTGCCTCATCACCTGAGCTGCTGGGATGGCAGGCAAGCGCCACCACGACCAGCCACCCCAAATCATTGTTTTTAATAGGTTAAAAAAGGGACAGGGACAAAGTCACCAGTTACCTTTGTGAAAATATGCATAGTGGCATGCAGTGAATGGTTCACTGGAGATATTCAGTGAGTGGTTTTTAAACTTTATTATGCACAAAAAAATCCCCTGGAGGGTCTCACTCCAGAGTGTCTGAGTCAGTACACCAGAAATGGAGTCAAGAATTTCATTTCTATTAGGTTTCCTGATGTTGATGATGCTCCTGCTTGTCTGAACACCACATTTTAAGAATCATTGCTTTAGACAAGTCATTTAATTTCTCTGAACCCCACTTTTGTGGTTACTAGTGCTGTTTGCCAAACCTTTCTTGCTGCCTTCCAGGCACAGGGCAATATTGCACATCTTGACCTCGGGAGGTTGAGTGGAGATATGGAACCAGTTCTGGTCAATATATTGGGATCAGAATTAGTGTGTGTCACTTCTAAAGCAAAGTCTTCTATGTGAAACTTTCTAGTATTTCCTTTCTTTTTGTCTCAGAATGGGTACGTTTCCCATAAAAGTCTGATTCATTCAGTCTGGGTACCTGACCAATGACCACAGACATGGCCCCTCTGCCAACTTGCAAGGACACATAGAATGAAGAAAAAAATCAAACCTTTGTTCTTTAATGCCTTGGAGATTGTAGGGATGATTTTTTCCACAGCATAACCCAACCTACCCTGGCTGATGCGCTCACCTTCTCCACTTACATCCCAGGCACCAGAGCTGACTTACACGTTGTGGTCTTCACTCTGATGATCTCCATTGACCCTGGTAAGCAAGTCGATGGTGACTTCAGTTGCTTCAGAAGACTCTCCAAGTCTCTTTTTTCTTTGGAATCTCTGTAGGTCACCTGAAGCAGCAGCTCATACTCCTGATCTGGAACTAAAAAGGGAAAGATTGTCAGAAGCCTCCTTTTTTTGCTAGGGGAGGATTGCTGAGGAAGTAGCTCAGGCAGTTGGCAGATTCTGTTTAGAGGTCACAAACTGAGCCAAGATGCTTGTTACTGAGTTCTGCTCTTCCAGACACTGACTGAACATGAACATCCAGAGTAAATACAAGCAGTCTGTTCCCACACACATGCCTAATACATGCCTGTCCTCTCACTTCTGTCAGACCAATGGCTCTAGTGCCCTCTGTCCCACCCAGACAGAAGGAAGAAGAATGAGAAAATCCTACTCATTTTCCCTCCTCCTTCCTCAGCCCTGGTCTCCTTGAAGTGGCTCTAATTGAAAACTCTCAACCTCACACTTTCCAAGGAACACTTTCTTTTCCTGTAAAAAATGTTCCGCAAATTAGCTGAATTTGAATATTTATATGAAATTCAAAAGCAAAACTAAACTAAACCTTGACTAGAGTCTTTGTCTATCCTTAACTCCAGCTAATTATCTCTGGGATTAGAAATTTTCCTTCTACAAGGACAGATCTGCTGCACCTTTTGTTTTTGGTGTCCTCACTCTGCCTTCACATGTCAGGCATATTCTTACCCTTGGATCTTTGTACATGCTGTTTCTGGAGTCAGACTGACTAGGTTTGAATCCTTCCTATAGTCCCTATCTCTGTACCTTAGCTTCTCTATCTGTAAAATAAAGATGACCACTGTACCTAACTCAAAGGGCTAATGGGAGCCCTTTAAAGTTTTTGCCTGACTAAGAGAGAAGATGAATCCCAGGAGTCTTCTCCCACCCCAAATTCATTTTGGTACATTCATATGAAACTTGTTCTGAAATTACTGAGATTCATCTATAGATGACCCAGAAATCATCTCAGCTCTATTTTTAATACTATCCATCTCTTTACAGGGCTGAATCTCTTCCCAAGAGGTGGGAACAGGGAAAAGGATAATGCCGGTCATACTATCAGGAGTTAAAGGCATTGGTTCTGCAACCAGATTTACTGGGTTCAAATCCTACTTACAGTCCCCAATTTCTGTGCCTTTGTTTCACTAACTGTAATGTCATGGGTTGGATGTGAGATGCCCCCCCTAAAAAGTTTGTATGGCAATGCTGGAATGTTTAGAATGTTTAAAGGTGTAATGATTAGGAGAGCTGTTCCTAATCTGGATTAATCCACCTAATGGATTAATAATTTGAATGAATTACTGAGTGGTACTTATAGACAAGTGGGGTGTGGCTAGAAGAAGTAGGTCACTGGCATGGTCTTGAGGATTATATTTTGTTCATGGCTCCTTTTATGCTCTTGCTTACTCTCTCTCTCTCTCTCTCTCTCTCTCTCTCTCTCTCTTTGCTTCCCAACTACCATAAAGTAAGAAACTTTCCTCCATTATGCTCTTCCACCATGATTTCTGCCTCACCTTGGATCCAGAGTAATGGAGTCAGCTGATAATGGACTGAATCTCTGAAACCATAAACCAACATAAAGTTTTTTTCCTGTAAGTTGCTCTTTTTGGTGTCTTGGTCACAATGACGATAAACTGACTAACCCAGAAAAATATAGATAATCATCATAATTATCTGAGAGGGCTGGTGTGAGGATTAAGGTACTTAAGATAGTACCTGGCAAATAACAACAACTCAGCATTTTTCCCTGTCATTTTTACTATCAGGGATAATGTATTAATAGCATTCCAAGTTGAAATTTGTATTTCATTCTCCTAAAGAAACAGTCTATTGTGGTGGTACGTACTATGGTACTATTAGCACATTAATGAATAGCAAATGCATTGCATGGTTGGAAGATTTTTATGGACTGACCCAGGAATCTTATTACTAATTGTGTAGATCACTGTGTCTATGAGGAAATACATTCTGTGCTTGAAACATTGGACCTGTGAATTAAATTTCAGAACACGACTCATTCCTAGCCTGAGGAACGAGTGATTTACACTGCTAGGATTAAGGCATAGAAGAAAAGGAAGTATATGGAGCAGCCACTTGCTGCAGGAATGGCACAAGATACATGTATTTATTATATCAATTAATCAGCACAGATATCATGCTCTTAGGAATTAGTGTTATTCTCCTTTCACAGGCATGAACTGTTTCATAATGTGCCAAGGTCATGCAACCAGTCAGAGGCACTGCTGGGGTGACAGCCCTGTTCTCTTGGAACTGAAGCCCACCATACTAGGCTAGGAGGCTCACCTTTCTTATCCACACTGAGTACTCTTTTTGTTTTGATGCCATCATTTCTCTGTTAAAAAGAAGGGAGGAAAAAGATGGTTATGGTGAAGCTTTAGAAAGTTGCACATCATAAGGGTTTGAATTTCCCAGATGAACTGAAGTCTTGAATCTAAAAATCTAAGCCAAGGATGGTGGAAAAGTTGCCCTGGGGCTAATTTTGAGCAAAGACCTAAAGCAGATGAAGAAGTGGCGATCCTGGGAGGAAGAGCTCTCCTGGAAGAGAAAACAGCAAGGTGGGGGTGGCGCGTGGCAGAAGGCGGGGAAGAATATGCCTGATGTGTGAAGGTATAGCCCGGATGAAAGAGCTGAGGGGGCAAGTGGAAGGAGAGGAGCAGGAGATGAGGTCAGAACTCTGGGCGGGCAGGTTGTGTTGAGCTATACAGGCTTCAGAATGAGTTTTACCTTATGAATGAGTGGGAGATGGAGAGTTTTGAACAGCAGAAACACATGCTCTAATTTACTTTTTGGAAGCCTCAATCCTTAACACCATGTTGGGAATAAACAAGCGAAGGAGTAATGAGAGCGTTTCAGGGGTTCTTGAAACAGCACAAGTGAGAGATAAGGAGGGTGTGGAACAAGGTTGAGCCATGGAGGGAGTGAGAAGTGTTTGAATTCTGGATGTAAATTAAAGACAAAACAAATAAATAAATAAATAAATAAATAAAAGAAGAAGCAAATGATATAGATATGGAATATGAGAACAATCAAGCATGACACCATGCTTTTTTGCCCAAGCAGCTGGATAGAGAAGTGATACCACCTGCTGAGACAGGAAAAGAGGAGTAGGTTTGGTGAGATAAAATGAAGAGTTTGATTTAGATACATGATGTGGAGAATTCTTTGGGTGCTGAGCTAGAGATAGCAAGCTAATAGGGGGTATGCGCATGGGGAGTTCAGGGGAATGATCTGGGATGGAAGTCATCAGCAGGTAGAAATCATTCAAACCATGGTCCTGGATGAAAGCATCAAGAAAGTGGGTAGAGACACAGAAGAGGGTCCAAAGACTGCTCATGTCAACTGATATGCTTTTTCTGTGTCCAAAAAACCATACTAGAGAATGTTTGAGCTAAACAATTTTCCAAGATAGTCTTAAAGATCATTTCACATTTCAGAGATCCAAGGGGATGGAATGACTTATCCAAGACACCACAGTGAATGTTGTTAATGTTGACACAAGAACTCAGCGCTTCTGAATCCAAGCCCGTTAAATTATGTAGCTTCCGTTGCCTGGAGAGTGATCAATTCTAAAAGTGCCAGGAGAGAGGAGAGATGATTGAGAAGAAAATCGAACCTTTGCCAACTCACCTCCAGGAAGCAGCTCTGGCCCTTAGTGACGGTGAAGAAAGAGATGAGCCACAACACTCCGGCTTTCATTTTCGGCAGTCCCTCTCCTCTCCCTGGACTGCACATGAGCAGCCAGGTGCATAGTCTATGGTTGGACAGGCAGCACACCACGTAAGGCTGAGACACAAAGACAAGCATTGCCAAGTCAAAATGGAGTAATACACATACCAAAGGGCCACACTGAGCCCAGCAGTCCCCCTGAATGTTTGAATATTTTTCCACTTCACGTAGCCCGACACCATTAACTTCAGCTCCCATTTGGAACTAGTAAATTTGTGTGTCTGCAAGCTTATTAGAAAATTTCTGTAGACCTCTCTTCTAGGTGATGAAATGTGATTAAACAGAGATTCTTTAAATCATGAATTGCTTAATATAATAACTAGGTACACATATGCTTCTTTTTGTCTCAGGAAATAAAGCATTAAAATAACCCAAGATCCTGAGAAGCATAAATAAAAGTATAGTTTTTGAATGTTTAAGCAAAAATAATAATAAACTACTCCAGAAAATTTCCTTCTTTTTAGTTGCTGTAATTAGCAACAAAGTTGTTCTCAAATTTATAGCTATCTCAAATAATTTGAACAAAACTCAGCACATAGACATGGTCACAAAATTAATCCTTCATACCCAGGTTTTTTGGTGTCAAGAAAAATCATGATAGGTTAGAAATGTCCTGTGCAATATAGTAGCAACTAGCCACATGTGGCTCTGTAAATTTTAATTTTAATTAAAATTTAATTTAATTTAAAATTCAGTTTCTCACTCACAGTAGCCACATTTCTCATGCTCAATAGCCACATGTTGCTAGTGGCTACCATGTTGGATGGCATATGATAAACACTCACATCTTTGCTAAGTTTTATTGAACAGCGTTGATAGAACTTGAAAGAACACTTCCCTTTGGTCTTTCAACATTTCTTTTACACCTCCATAGGAAAATATTTTTAAAATGCAATTCCCACCATTGGAATAAGTGACCTTGTTTACAGTCATACCACCACGAATGTGCTCGATCTTGTCTGATCTCGGAATAAGTGACCTTGACTAGCAGTATGGAGAACAAGGTGGGGCTGTCCCTTCCTTCCCTTCCCCAGCTTCCTGTGTGCACTTTAAATGGCATACAAGTACTGCCATCCCCACCAGCTGTCCCACACTCTCCTCCCTGATCTAAAGAAATGGGAAAGGACTGGAGGCAGAATAAGGACTACTACAGATATTTTGCAACAGAGATCTTTCCTGGGGCTTTCTAAGGAAGCATGAAGAATAAGCAATGTGACACATACAGCTATGCATTTACCTTCCTTCTTGGGTGAATGGTGCTCTCAGTCCCCACATTCTACTCACCAAAGACTCCTACTAAATGCATTGCCCTAAACATCTTTAGTCCATACTCCACGCTCCAGGACAGTTTCCTAGTCTTGCTTCCCAAAGCTTATCTGCAGTAAATCCTATTATCTCTGCCCTGAGCTTTCTACTTTCCAAAAATGATGGATACTTTTCTCTATAGAACAGTTTTTCAAACTTTTTTGATGAGATCCCATAGAAAGAAATAAATGTATAACATGAATATGTGCACATACACATACAGATTTGTCCTTTTGTACCTGCCGGGAACTGGATCCAGGACCACTAAAAACACCAAAATGTGTAGACATTCAGGCCCCTCAGATAAAATGCATAGCATTTGCATATAACTTACCCACATGTTCCCATATACTTTATTTAAATCATTGCCAGGTTACTCATAATGCCTAATACAATGTAAGTGCCATGTAAATAGTTATACTGTATTATTTAGGAATAATGACAAGAAAAAGTCTCCGTGTGTTCAGTACAGAAGCTTATTTTCCCTTCATGTTGGTTGAATCTATGGATTTGAAACCATGGACACAGAGGGCTAAATGTATTTTGGTATATGTATATGTGTATGTACACCCAAACACATATATACATAGAAAACCGAACTATTTCCTGAGATGTGCCTTGAATACCTTCTATTCATTTTTATTTACTTTATTTTTATTGACATATTTTCAAGCCTGACTAAATTGATTTTATAATATCTTCATGAAGCACAGCCAGAAAGCAGAGGGAGGTTGGGTACTTTCCAGTCTCTTTCATACACCTTTCCTCACTTCCGGGGAAGATTCTTTTAATTTGAGTTCCCAGGTATTGTTTGAGCCATGTTTGTAGTGCTGGAGATGTCCAACAGAATAACAGTGGTTTCATTCAGTTTTTCATTGCTGTGACCACAGGATTTGACAAGAACAACTTCAAGGAGGAATAGCGTATTTTGGCTCATAGTTTCAGAAGTTAAATGCATGGTCAGCCCACTTGATAGCTCTTGGCCCAAGCTGAGGCAGAATATCATGACGGAAGGGAGTGGTGGAGGAAAGTGACTCAGGATTTAGAAAGCTGAGAGAGAAACTCTGCTCACCAAGGACAAAATATAAACCCCTAAGGCATGCCCCTTCCAGTCACACCATTACTGCCCAGTTAATCCATATCAGTGTATCAATCCACTGATTAGGTTAAGATTCTCATAAGCTAGTCATTTCACCTCTGAACATTGTCTCACATATGATCTTTTGGAGGGACACCATAACAAGTCTTGGTGCATGTGGGTGTCATCTGTTTTCTTTAAGCCATGGCCTACTTCCAGATGAAAGACCTGGCGGTCATATAGATCACTCCCTCTCCTCTCTCTCTCCCTCTGAAAAATCTTTTTTCCATGTGTAATTCAGGCTTGAGGCTGAAAAGTCAGCTCAAGAAAGCCTGGCAACAGCTCTGGGCATGATAAGGAAGTCTTCTCTCCTACCCAGTCTCCTTATTTCCTCTTCCTCTCACACTAGGGGTGTGTCCTGGGCTGCCTCCTTGGACTCATGAGAAATGTTAATTATAACTGACAGTCAGGGCTTGGATTAGTCTTTAGGCCAATCATGAATAGATGAACTATGAAGAAAGAAGAGGGGTAGAGGAGGAAAAAGAGAAGAAAGAGAAGGAGAGGGAGGAAGAGGAGAAAACATTTAAGATCTAATTAGGAAATACAGATCTCCCTATCTCATCCTAAACCTCTTAAATCTTGAATAGGTCAAGCCTAACCATGTATATTATTAAAATTATACAAGTAATGCTCACATCCAGGCAGGTACAAGTGCTGCTATTTTATACTGTTTCCAGAATAAGAAAAAGATTTATGATCTTAATCTAGTCTTGTGATAGAAGTTCTACCTTGGGATTTGGTACCAAAGCTTGAACCAATGAAAATTTTTTCTTCAGTTCTTTGGTGCATACATTTCCCTTCGGATAGAGTTTGAAGATTTAACAGATAAAAATAAGACACAAAGAAAAATTCGAGTAATGAATAATTTTAATATGTTTGGGACATTATTAATTATCACAAATTGTTACTTATCTAAAATTCAAATTTAACTGGGCATTCTGTATCTGACAATCAAAAGTTGGAAAAAGATATCTCAAGTCATATAGATTAAGGAAGATCAGAGCAAGCTCTGTAGCTAGACTGCCCAGGGTTCAGGTTCTGGCTTTGACACTTATCATCTAGATTCCCTTTAACATTTTCTTAAGTTTTCAGTTCCTTAGTTTACTTATCTATATGATGGGGAAAATGGTATCAAATTCATAGGTTCTTTGCAGAATCAAACTAGTTACTGCATATAAAATACCCAAAGCAGGTATTAATCCTCAACTATTATTAGCCATTTTTAGTCAGTTTTCCATGCTGGGAAAAGATACCTGAGAAAAATAACTTAAGAGGAAAGACTGATTGGGGCTCATGATTTCAGTCCATGGTTGACCACCTGAGGCAAGGCAGAACATCATGGCAGAATGGTGTGGTGGAGGAAAGCTGCTCACTTTATGACTGCCAAGTAGGAGAGAGAGAGAGAGAGAGAGAGAGAGAGAGAGAGAGAGAGAGAGAGAGAGAGAGAGAAAAGAAGAAGAAGAAGAAGAAGAAGAAGAAGAAGAAGAAGAAGAAGAAGAAGAAGAAGAAGAAGAAGAAGAAGAAGAAGAAGGAAGAGGAGGAGGAGGAGGAGGAGGAGGAGGAGGAGTCGTCGTCAAGGATAAGATAGACCCTCCCAGGGCATGCCACCAATGACCTATTTCCTACAGCTAGGCACCCCCTCCTACAGTTTTCTCAAGTTATTAATCCATCAATGAACTAATCCACTGATGAAGTCAGAGCCTTCATGATCCAATCTTTTCCTAAAAGTCCCTCCTCTGAACATGGCTACATTGGAGACCAAGTCTTCAACACATGAGTCTTTGTGGAAAGTTTCATAGCCAAATCAAAATAACTGTTAATATTGGTGTTACTATTATTTCCATCTTATTGATAATTTTTATAGTTATTTGTTGGATTGTGTTAGAGTTAGATTTGAATTCTGTATCAAAATAACATCAAAAATGGTGCTTCTGGCTTGATGGCTCCCACTGTGTAAATGGAAGCATCCCAACCTCCAATAAAAGGACATTTTTACAGTAATTGAATGATCTAATTCAAAGGAAGGCCCTCAGCAGTGAGGATGTAGGAAACACATTGTGTGTATACAGAGTCATCACAGATCCCACAGAACTTTGCCTTTCCTAGACATAAGCCCCATCGTATTTTCATCACTTCCCCTCGAGGATAGAAAGATCCCGATCGTTAAAAAAAGTTCTCAGAATCCATGTGTACTTCCAGAAGCCAGGAGCTGTCGTCACCAAAACATGGCTTATTTACATCACACCTGTGGTAGCTGGAGGCCAGCCGAGCCTGACCCACAGCTGTACTGGCACTAGCTCCATGAGAAGGCCAGGCTGTGGTGGCACCCCACCCCCGCACTTCCTTGAATTCATGCATGCAGTTCATTTCTGATAAACCCTGTCCTTCACTCTACAGTGAACAATCGTCAGAATTTGCTGTTATGCTTCAGGAGATGTAGTCCATTGTCCCCCTATTCTTTCAGTTATGTATTTATGGACTCCAAATATCATTTATTTATGTCAACAGCTGTCTCCTTGACCACAGTGCTGTTCACATGCACACTTTCTAGCGTTTTTTGAGCAACAATCTAATCTTAGGTACAGTTGAACTCTGGGTTGCTTTTCTGGCTTCAGTATTTGTGGGATTATGTTTCATTCTCTATAAATAGAAGAGTTCCCAGTAGAATTGCCTCCTCTGTGTCTTCTATTCACATGTGCACACACACCATCTACACACACACACACATTAATGGAAAGAGCAGGTCACCACATAAGAACTAAAAGAAATCATGGCTCAAATAGAATTAGAAAGAGAATCTATAAAGCCGTGGTTGTTTTTATCTCTCACATTAGAAGTTTTTGGTGACATTTTCATTGGGATCTGTCCGTGGCGGAATCTTTGGGTCACTTGCCTTTGAGACAACTTTCCTTTATTTCCTTAAGTAGGCAGATTAGAAATAGAGAAGAGAGTTGAGAAAATAGGTGGGAAGACAGGATATATAACCAATTCCATATTTGAAAAAAATGTTTGGAGATTTGGGGAATTTTATGAGCCAAACTTCCTCTGAAAGGATAATAAGTTGCTTAAAATCACAGTGGATGTCTACATATGCGTGTGCCCAGTAAAACTTTAAACACCCACTTCATATGTTAGCAAGTTTTTAGCATGTTTATCATGGTGGGAAGAGATTGGATGAATTAGATCCTAACCTCAGATTTTTCCCTGATGGGAAGACTTGTGAAACTCGACAAAATCTCTGGAGTCAATTTCCTCCTCTACTAAGCAGAGGGTAAAACGAGGCAAACTCAGAGCCATTCATACTCTATTATAATATGCCTATTTCCCACTTCCCATTTATAGATTATTTAATTGTTCTTTTGTTAATTCTGTCAGTCACCAGATCTAAGCCTGAAAAGACTGAAAATTTTTTATTTTTGTTTTCTCCTCAAACTGCTTATTAAATTCTCGAATGTATTTTAAGATGAACTGAGACTCTACTAAGAACTAAGCCCTTGGGTTGAGAACAGAGGTATAGTTCTTAAGAATTCTAGAATTATATGTCTGGAAGGGACAAAAAGAATTACTTAGCTCAGTCACCACTCCCTCAGGGACACATCAGCTATCTGCTAAGCCTTCATTTGTTCGGCTACTGCATATGGAGAGCCTCCCATTTCCTGGGCATTACGCTATGCTGTGGCTATTAACAATGTAGCCACGCAGGGCTGTCAGCTATTGTCCTTGCACACATTAAGAGAAATTCCAAAAAAAAAGAGAAATTCCAAATTTTGCTAACAGCTGGTGGGTGGCTGAGTGTTGTGGCAGGATCCCTATTAAACTCTCCGAAATAAGTCAATAATGGGGGTTGGGGGTGGAAAGTGAGAGAATGGAGGAAATTTAGATTATGTAGAAGGGAATGGGGGGGCATGAAAAATCATGGAAGAGACAGACATCATTAACCTATGTACATGTATGATTCCACAAATGGTGTGACTCTACATCACGTACAACCATAGAAACGAAATGATGTACCCCTTTGTGTACAATGAATCAAAATTCAGTCTGTAAAAATAAATAAAAAATAATAATAATTTTTAAAAAGCTCTCCTGTTTGGTTGAATGGATGTCCCTTCAGAGTCCAGTTGGTGACCCTACTCCCTGACTCATCCTTTTTAAGCTCATAATGGGGATAGGTTTTTTACAAGAATGCATGTCCTTTGCCACTCCCTAGGACTTCGGCTAGAGAGCACTGCTTCCGTTTCTGTTGCTTTCAGCCTAGCACTGTTCTCTGCTTCTCCTAACAAGGATTCTGTTTTCCAATCTATACATCCTATACTCTGTATCTTAGAAAAGTATTATTCAGGATGATTTGTTCTTCTTAGCTTATCACCCTGTGTCTGCTGGTGTCCAGCTAGAGTTCATTTCCTATGGAAGACAAGTTCAGCTGAATTGCATTGTAAAAATCATGACTGTAAGACTCACAGGCTGGCCCTGTGCCAACTCCTTGTAACTGAAGATTTTCTCCAATCACTAGTGGTTCACCAAGCCCTTACAGGATGACTAATAGCATTCCATAGAAGGTAAGCAGCTGTTTCCTCCAGCCAAGCCTTCAACTTAGCAGGAGGCACCCAGCCTTCCTGGAATTCCCAGATCAGACACTTTTTATCTTCCCCTGTTTAGCTATGCTTAATTAGGGTAGGTAAAACCAGGGGAAGCTGAGCTTCCTCTTAGGTTGTTTGCTTTAAAAAAAAAAAAAAAAACAAAAACAAAAAAAAGTACCTGACCAACTGCACTCCAGAGAAGCAAAATAAGAATAATTGTTTCTGATTTATTGAATGCTTTCTTATGTGTGGATCTGATTATTAGACAATCTTACAAATTAAATAAGAATTATTTCTGTTTTATATTTACAGAAAATGAAAAGGGTGGACCTGAGTTCTAAATAAAAAGAATTTTGAACTATCTCTATCAACGTCTCTCCCATACTCCCTTGGAGTATGAACCAGTCAGTTTTTTTTTTGCTTGGGGTATGATGTTATTACAGTCATGATTGTAAATTTGATCCTCATCTGAGTTCCATACACATAAAACTCTTTGTGCAGAAAAATAAATGTGAGTACCGTGAAGGTGGGAGGAGACTCAGGTGTTTCAGGATGAAACTGCTGGGAAGAACTTAGAGAACAGGTTCTGGGGGGGATCCATATGTGAATGGTCCACTTAAAGCTGCTCCCATCTCTTCTTCTGTAACCTATTTTAAATAAGGGTAAAGAACCAAGACTTCTCACTCAAGGCTGTATGACAAATCTTAATGGTTTCAAACCTACCCTAAACCACTACCTCTTATTAAAGTTTTCCTATACATTTTAATATTATTTTCATCACAATTTGCTAGAGAGTATAAACAAACTTTTCAATCATATTTCCCAAATGATTCTTCCAGAAACAGAACCAGTTACCTGCTATTCCCCCTTTCCTGAAAATTTCATATCCACCCATACTCAGAAATCTTCGAGACTCCATGCTGGGCACAGAATGAAAAGCAAACACTCTATCTTGGCACTTTGAAGTCCCATGCTCTGCCCTAGGACTTTCCTTCTGTAAACTTCTCCTGAATCCTAATTCCAGGCAAACCAGATGTCTATGTTAAAATGAAAGTGCTGTTTCAAAAGGTTTATATATTTTGAATTTTGACAGACATGACAAATTGCCCACCTAACCCATACCCATTTCTTCTCCCCTGGTAAGGTGTGGAAATGCCTATTTCATTACACTGTTCCCAACATCTTTTTAATGTTGATAAATTAATAAACTAAATATCTTACTGTTTTGATATCCATGTCTTTGATAATTAGTAAGATTAAAGATTTTTCAGATGTTAATCAGCCATTTTTCTTTTCAGGTTTCACTATTTAAGTCATTGTTCCAAGTTTTTCTCCTGGAACATCTATCTTTTTCTTAAGAACCACTTCTTTGGAGCTAAAGAACTCCAAAGCATGGGTGTTAGATCTTGGGCACTTGTATTAAAAATGTTTGCTCAAGGTTTGTCTTTCATCTTTTAACCTTTTATGTTGTTTTATTCGGCACAAAATTTTTAAATATTTATGAAATCACAGTTGTCAATCTTTTCCATTATGAATTTTAAAACTTGGGGTCATGCTAAGAATTTTTTTTCCTATAAAAAGACTGTCAAAAAGATTCCCCTATGCTTTTTTATAGTATTTCTTCAGTTTTTATTACTATAATTTTTATAAATTTAAATCTTTAGTCCTTCTAGAGTTATTTTAGATTTTGGTGTGAAATAAAGTTTATTTTCACTTCCTCAAAATGAATAGATAGTTAAATCAACTCTATGACTCGACTAAATCACTCTTATCAAGACCACCTTGATAATTCTGTATTAATTTTAAAGATCACCTTTTATATAATAAAATTTGACAATTAAAAATATCTGCTATGTGTATCTTTTCTAATTACTTGCTTAATTAATATCTTGGTCAACAGCATAGAAAAGTGTTACATTCCTAAGAAATATGTCAGTAAGTATTTTATCAAAAATAGTATAGCAAACTCACTAAAATTAAGCATAGGAATATCTCTAGAGAGAGTGTGAAATGTTTTCATGGAAAATATAATCTACTTAATAAAACCTGTCTTTATCCAAAACTTTGCAGGTGTGAATTTATTCCATTGTGACAAGCTGTCATAACATTACAAATTTATAATAAGCAGTTGTTTATCCATAAGCAATAGAGGAATTCCTGTGATCAGATTTTTATACTTTTATTTTATGAGAAAAAAATCAAATGATAAGAAACGTTCTTAAAGACTTTAAAGTCTTTATTTAAAAATACAACTTTATTTAAAATGTACAAAACAGCCAGGCCCAGTGGCACATGCCTGTAGTCCCAACAGCTTGGGAGGCTGAGATAGGAGGATTGTGAGTTCAAAGCCAGCCTCAGCAATGGTAAGATGCTAAGTAATTCAGTGAGAACCTGTGTCTAAAAATAAAAATACAAAATAGGGCTGAGGATATGGCTCAGTGGTAGAGTTCAATCCCCAGTACCACCCCCTAAAAACATAAAAACATACAAAACCACTAGAGTTTCCATGGTTCGTGGAACTCTGGAGATTACAAACTACATTTGCTCTGAGGATCCAGAGACACGGGGATCTTCACCAACAAGACTTGTATTTTGCAGGTTCAGATTTATATATACCTCAATGCTCTTCACCTCTTTGTCTTTTCTTTAGTTAATGGATTGTACACGGGGAATTCATTGTAGCTATAACATCACGAAATAGCAGGAGCTACTTCTGCTTTCTCCTTCTATTGTTAATTCCTATGAATTTTCATTCTCCACATGGCTGAGCCCAGTCTATTTGCACTATTCCTTCAAATTTTCAAATTATTTTCACAGCTATCAAGGCTGTGTATGAATCCAGTGAAAGACTGTAGAGATCTTCACATCACACAAGCTCTTCTCTGGTGAGACAAATACCATCCAGGCAAAATCTTAAGACATTATTTGGGAATAGTATTTCTCCTTTGTAGATATCAGTACTCCCTGCCAAAGAACATTAAAAAGGGAGCTAAAGGAAATATTTTGAATGTTGCATACATACACATTTAAATAAGGGGTGGTCTTGGCAAAACTGTAAATGCAGTGACATTTGTTATAGGGATGTCACCCTTACATTTTCTGAGTCATTCACCCTTGTAACTCGTGCCTGCCACTACTATGCCCTGACATACCCAATATTCTCTTGCTTCTTCAAGTATCCACTTTTCCCCAACAAGAGCACTAAAATCATTCCTTTATATCATAGTTTGAATAAATGCACTCATTTATTTTTTTCTAGGAGGATATTTGCAATCCTTCATTGTGAAATGAAAGACAATGGAGTTATATTGATGTTCTCCCCTTGTCCTCAGTTCAGCAAAAGAAAGATCCTATGATGAAGACGCTTTCCCTATTTTTAAGAAATTTACCACCCTTCTGGAGAAGTAAGATGTATGACTTTCAGTAATAATTTATATCAACTTGTGGTTGCACATGAAGGAACAGAGTTGGCACATCAAGCTTATTCCAAGACTCAAGGTGCACACATATTCCCATTTTCAATCTTAGCATGCTTTGCTACCATTTTACAAATTAAGTAACCAGAGCAAGAAAAGCAAAATAATTTCCTTATGGTTATACTACTTGTCAATGGTACTAGCAAGTAGTATTATTTGGCCATTTTTGTAAAATTGTTTTTAATTTTGGTTAGGGGGGGCAGTTAATGGAAAAAAACAACAACAAAAAAAGCTTGTGCTAATATTCTGATAAATTGTAGAATGTACTTTTATCTTTGTTATTTTCCTTCTTTAACATCTTCAGCCTAGGTCATTATCAAGTTTAGTTAAAGGAAATCACCATGAAAAAGTCAAGGCCATTACTTCTCCACACTTCACCCCCCTAGACCTTCCTTGTATACTTCCTTCAGTATCTGCCTATTATTTAGACTCCAGCATGAGTAGATTATATAATATATCTGGTTTTTCATAAAAAAAAATTGTTATGAAAAAGAAGAAAAGGGAAAAGAAAAAATCATGAATTTTTGAGGCCTGACAGAAAATATAGTTTGTCACTTTATATTTATTTGGAGAAGAAGCAAGGGATGATGATTATGCTCAATTTTTGTATTTTCTGAGGGGTCAAGGAGGAATTTAAATTGGGAAGTACCACCCAGGCTTATACTGATTCAGACAAAGTTTAAATTAATTCATCCTAGAGTGAAAATAAACTTAATTTTCCCAAATACAATTTTATTTTAGGAGATTGCTCTGGTTAACATATTATTAATTAGCAGTAACCATGTGACTAATATTTTTAACAGGTATCCCTGGTGAAATCATCTTTATTGGCATTGGTGTGCCTCTCAGGCCCATGAGGACTCTAAGCAGTGCTGGGTGGTTCTAGAGAGGGGCCTGGGCTTTGACACCCAGCAGATGGCTTCAAGTCACACAGCAAGAAGCTGAACAGAGGTTACTGTTTCTACTAGTTGCCTTTTCAACTCTGTTCCTTTATTTAATATTCCTTAGAAAATGAATTATAGAAACCAGAATTTTCCCCATGGGAAGAAAAAACTTCTAGATTAACGGTCAGAGCTAGAGATGACAACCTGCGTTCTAAGAAATCACAACACAGCTGTGGGGCTTACCTGGTGATCTGTCTTCACACTACAGCCCCTAAGCCCGTGGTCCTCAGTGCTGGAGGCTCAGTCCTTCCTGTCCAGTCTAGAAAGACAGTGTTGAGCACTGCACTGAAACACAGCAGCTGGCTGGCCCTGGCATGTGGCCACTGAGTCACCTGCAACTCCTGGGCAGGTTACTGCGTTTGCAGGAGACAAGCCTGGAACACACCCACTTGGAGAAGGAAAATAAAAAATAAAAGATTTTTCTGCTAACTCTCCCTCCCCTTTAGAGTTGTCAACAACATCAGGGCTGGGGAGAGGAAGGAGTGCAGAGACAGCACTTAATGACACACCCCACCCCAGCAACCATAGGTGAGTGTCTGAAATCACAAAAGGGAAATGTGAGAAAAATGTTCTGGAGGAATGCGGAACACCCCTGCCCTATATCAGTTTACTGCAAATTGTCACTCCTTGGAGCTATCCTGTTCAGACCCTGGGCACCTGGGGTCACACCCCATGAAGCTGAAGGAATGCAGCCCTTCCTGGGTAATTCCAAGGAGGAGAGGTAGGTGCTCCAGTGGCGGGGTAGGGGTGGTTAATAGAGTTTTCTTTTCCAGCTTTCTCACTCAGGGCTGAAGAATTAACTCCCTACTTCCCCAGATAAACTCAGACCTCTGCGTCGGTAGTATAGAATGGGTTGGCAAATAGATGTCACCAGAGTAGATGCTGAAGGTGGATATTTTCAGCCTGTTTTGGTCCTTAGAAAACCTACAGCTAAGCATGTTTTCAAATAAATATCGGTATCCTTCCTAAGGAATCATCCAGTTTGAAAACTAGGAAGGGTCAAGTTTTATGTGGTAAAGTGAGGCACATTGGCTCATAAATTACTTCAGTCAAGGTATCTACAATGCTAACCATCAGGTCTAAATGAACCAGATAAATTCTGTAGTGGAACAGTAAGGGGGACAACAATATGCTTACTCTGAAAAACATGTCACCAGAAAGAAAGGAAAGGATATCTCAGAATTCCATTAGCTTCTTAATTTTATCTTGCTCCTGTTAAGTATTCCATTTCCTATATGACTTGAGATGGCTTACAATATAAATGCACAAAACAAATAGTATTAGAATAAAAATAAAGAACCACGAACTGGAATGGTTCTATATAAACTAAATGAACCATAGAAAGGGAAACTATATTATTAGAAAACAGGAAAAATCATGCAAATAATAATTTACCTGATTATTTTAGACATTAGAAGCTTAACTCCAGGAACAGAGCTTCCCAAGTGTCAGAGAAAAGGGGAAGTCGGTCAAGTACATTGCTCTCATCTTCAGAAAAGAGGAAGCATCATCTTCTTAGGAAGGAAAAAATGGTCTTAATTCTAATTGAAATACCTTTAGTGGTGGGAAAAATTTCTAATAACTGTTGATTACAAACCTCCATGTTGAAGACGTAGTGCCCAACAGGCCTCACCTGACTCCCACCACCCTCTTATTTCCCATCCCAGCTGGGCCACTGCATTCATATCACCTATCTTCATAATCAGGTCTAGAGCTGACCCAATAGAAAAGTTGTCAAGAGAATGGATCCTACCTGGTTGGTAACACCCAGTTGTTGCAGGGCACCGACATTGTTCCTTTGTCTCCTTCCAGCCAAGGAGAAATAAAGCTGATATTATAATTTAGTCAACTTAATTGAACTCTCCTCATGTGCCTTTTCTGCATAGGTTTGCCTGTCTCTGAATCCAACATTTAAAGTAGAGATGAAATTTCCATTCAATACAAATGGCTGAGGACTTATAAAAATATATATTCTCATTCAGCTGATCCAGTGCCTAATGAGGTAGAATTAGATGCCCTCTTTTCAATTTAGTAGTACCCTTTTCCTATTCTCTGTATAAAAATGCATGGTTTAAAGGCTAAATGTTTTCTCTGACATGCAGATGCTAACTCACAATAAGGCAAGGTCGGGGTGGGGACAGAAGTACTTTGGATTAGACAGAGGGGAGTGAAGGAAGGGGAGTGGGTATGGAGGTAGGAAGGGCAGTGGAATGAATCGAACATTATTACCCAATGTGCATATATGATTACACGACCTGTGTAACTCTACATCATGTACAACCAGAAGAATAGAAGTTGTACTCCATTTATGCATGATGTGTCAAAATATATTCTACTCTCTTGTATAACTAATTAAAATATATAAAAATTTTTAAAAGTGCATGGTTTGCAGGGGCACCTGAGTCACTGACTTTTAAAAAGGAATGTGTTTATAAAACAGGGAAAATAAGCTACTAATTATTTGGGTGGGAAAGTGGCCATGAAACTGGAAGAAAAGAGAGGAGGGAGGGAGAGAGGCAGGAGAAGGGCTAACAAAATGTCCAAGTGGTGTGGAGCTGAATGTGAGGAGGGCCGGAAGCTCAGAGGGAAGCTGTTACTCACCTCCAGTGCACTGTGTCATGGAAATCCAGCGACTTCTTAGGGCCTGGCATATGGCCTTCAGAACCAAAGGGAGCCCTACAGTTTCTTATTAGTAGTCCAAAACCATTTTAGCAGATACTGGAAAACACGGCAAACTATAGACATCAGTGAGGTCATGAATGCATTGATTTTTTGAATTAAAATCAATGATTGCATTTAATAGTTTTTAAATTCCATTTTTAGTAGAAGGAGCTCCTGGTGTGTCCAATATTTCAGTTGTTTAACAAACGAGGTGTACTTTTGAAACTGATGACTCACCAATAAACCATTTATCCCTTCCAGTTTCCTCCTAAAAATCTGTTAACAAATGCAATTCTGAATTCCTAGTTGCTTCCTGATTGTAAGGCCTAACCCATGTACCTTGCAAAGGACCTAATAAAAGGAAGCAGCATGGAGCTGAGCACAGTGGCACCAGGGAAATGTCATTACATAAGGAGCCCAAAGTAAAGTCAACCTTCTGCAAAGGCAGAGTTGGGGAAGCACTGCCCCTCGATTTTGATTGTAATGCTCCATCTGCTGCAAAATGTCACATGCTAACCTGTGAAGCAGGAACAAGATTATTTACCTGAGCAGCAAAACCTGCTGAACAAATGTGTTTTGGTCCATCTGCTATACTTTACTTTTTTTTTCTGATGATCTTGCCCACAGGGACTCAACATTCCACAAAGGAGGAGGAGGAGGAGAAGGTGGAGGAAGGTCTTGGGCTGAGGAAAAGCTTCCAGCCTTCTAAGTTCATCCCTTTGTTTGTGCTGGTTTTATATACAGTCAGGTGACTTGCTTTTCCAGACCAAGAGCAGGATCACAGGAATAAATAGCAGCAAACCTAAACCCTATTATAAAGGAAATGGCAAACAGAATCATGTCATTGAAGCTTGAATCATATAATGTCAACATACTTTCCCTGAGGGACTACTGTTTAATGAGGCAATATCTTAATTAGGCAGGTAGACCAAAGAAAGACATGAACCCTCTCAGAGGAGAGGGGCTCCAATGAATGGGGCCATATGTCAGAAATACAGGACATTCCTTGAACTTGGTCTTGAAGAAGCTCTTCTCCAAATACAAATGGTTGACTGGAGTGCCTTGGTGATTCAGGGTGGGAGAGACCTTGAACTATTTCAAATAACTTCAAAGTGATTCAAAATGATTAGTAATTAAAAAAAATGTTTATATGTTGATAGAGCTTATTTTATTCCTTTTTTATATGTGGTGCTGAGAATTGAACCCAGTGCCCCACACAGGCTAGGCAAGTGCTCTACCACTGAGCCACAATCCCAGTCCGCGTAATATTTTTTTAGTACAATTTTTTGAAGAACTAGAAGGAGGAGTAAAGAGTGGAAGAGTGGACTATAGATGTAAATTAAAGTTTACATGATGTTTGTGACTGACATGGTAAGACATAAAGCCAAAATAGACTCAGAACTAGGACTTAAAGTGAGGTAGGTGGAAAATTATTGGATTATTTGAGGTCCAGCCTTGGTCATTGTGATTTAAGAGACACTTTTTGAGGGGAAAAGGGTAGCATTGCATAAAAATTGTATTGCTATTGAACATTAAAATAAAGGTCATTCCCAGAAACAAAGGGGCAACTCAGGAAACTGTAGGAAACCTTTATTATACATATTAGACAAGTATAGTAATCTGCAAATATGGGAACTGACCTGGACAGCAGAAGAAAAGGTGAGCTATCAAGTACTTAGTATCAGCTAACATTTACTGAGCACTTACTATGTGCCAAGTACTGTTCTGAGCAGTTTCCATGAGCTTTTGTACTCTCAGCAACCCCTGAGGCAGTTACCACTGTCATCCCTATTTGACAGATGAGGGCGTTGAGAACAGTTAAGTAGATGATGAGTTAGGAAACCAGCAGCCTGAATCCAAATCTCTTTTATTAACCTATTCTCTACTGCTTCTCAAGAAAGATGAGAAACACAGCTAGCGGTGTTCAACCCATGATAAATTACCAAACCAAAAAATAAATAAATAAAGGCATTTCTTACCATCAACCTTCCATAATAAACTGAAGAGCCACCAAAAGCCTATAGAATTCATATTTCCATTTCATTCAACAATAAGCTTCAAATGTCACTAAATTCAAGGCCCTGGGTAAATTTGACAGAGTTAGATCAAATTCCATTTGCCCATTGCCTTTGATCAATTCAGAAGGTATAATATTTGAATGCTAGAGATAACACTGAGAAGAAAAAACTATGAACTATAAAATAAATATAATATTTTCCCCTCATTTTGCCTGCCCTTAAAACAAGAATTACACAACACCAAGCAGCCCACCTCTTCAAGCTCAGAAGACCCTCTTGGGGTCAGGGAAATGCACAGTCCCAGCAGAATACATCTCTTGCGATCATGTGATGTATGGGAATTCACAAAAGGATCAGGGTTCTTTCAATGGAGGAGTTCAGCCTGCTATAGCTTATAAGGATGCTGCTTTTCACAGTGCAGATTCTAGAGCACCAGACTCTTTGCAGTAAGATTCCTTTCTGCCCCTCTCTACAGTGGTCAAGAAAAACAAAACAAACAAGGCTTCAGAAATCTGTCGGATTAGAGGCAAAAACCAACAGACTGTCACTCAGTGAACTAAGGGTGCATTCCTGTGGATCAGAAGCTGTTCTAGAACAAAATCAATTTGAAACCATCCCTGGGCACCTTTCTCTTGACGTAGCTACACTCAAATTCTTCAAGAGGACAAACATCTGAAGAAGATGTCTGAGACACATTCTTTTCACTGAAGTATTTTTTCTGTTTAGCAAACCTCAGGTTGACCTTAGTGTTTTAAAATGTCCTGTAAGCAAAGGGAGACATCTGGTGGCCAAGATTTACAATGTGGAAGAGGCCACCTGTTTATGAAATCACTGTGGGAAGGAATCTTTGACGTTCCATTGCACCAAGGGACTTGAAGAGGGAGCTGGAAGGAGCAGTGATCCAATAAGGTAATCTTTGTGACCTAGAGCCACCTTGTCTAGATCCTCAGAGCAGGGAACCTACTGAAGCAGAGTTCATTCATTTATCCCTCTATTCATTCAACCTTTATAGTAAATGTCTACTAAGTGCAAGACACTGTGCTAGGCTCTGGACCTCAAAATCTGTAAATACTACCTTCAAGGATCTTATAGTTCAGTGGAAAACCTAGACCAGCAACAATCAATTGAAATACATTATGATAAGGGCTGACCACGCTATGCTACAGAATGCCCTAGAAGAGGCAGTTAAATGAGTCTTTGAGGGTTAGAGGAAGAAATGTCTAAACCACAGGTCTCAAACTGGCACTCAAAAGCCCCATCTGGCCTGCAGATGTGTTTTGTTTGGACTGTACAGTGTTTTTATAACTCTGAATTAGTTCCCAACATTTAAACATCAGGGAATTTCACATGAAAATCCAGATTTCAGCTTCTTTTGAAAAATAGGAAGATCTGACAATTCTAGTTTCACATTCCTGCAGGGTGATATTTAAAGCTGGGTAGAAACATCCTTCCTAATATATTTTCATAACTGCCATTATTTTCCTTATTTCAATGAAATATTGGTAGATTTCACAGAAATATGGTATAAAACTCAAAATTGCAAAAGAAAGTATATTCAATGAAAAATAGGTCAACTACTACCCTTTCTCTACAGCCAAACAGTCCTCATCTATAAATATGTATCCCTGTCTCACAATTTACTATGAAATTAGTTTTATCTAGATTAAAAATTTAAACATGAAATATGAAACTAAAAACATGTTAGAAGAAAAGAGAGAGTTGTTGCTGATGCATTCTTTAAATAATCTATTGGCTTAATAACAAAGACATTTCTGAAATAAGACCAGAACCCAGACATCCCAAAAGAAAAAAATTGACATAAAAGGGAGAAAAAAATTAGCATGGCAGAAAATATAATGATCAACATCCAAATATAAATAATGATCTGGAAAAAGATTTTCAAGTTCTGTAACAAATAACTTTTTCTTAAGATGTAAGCAGTTCTTGCAATTCAATAAAGAAAAGATACAACCTAACAGACAAAGGGACAAATGAATATGAAAAACCCATAAAATGACAAATGGTTCTAAATTATCTGAAAAGCAGAAAAACATCTATTATAATTTGAAACATGAAGAGTAAAACAATGATGAAATATTATTTTTCACCTCTCAGGTGAGCAAAGATCAAAAGAGTTGATGATAATATTATTGTAGTCAGAAGGAAACAGGTTCATACATAGCTGATGGAAGTATAATCCGGTAAGTCTGTCAAATTTGAAAATTCACACATCCTTTTAAATAGCCATTCTATTTCTAGTAATATAACCTGTAAACATACTTGTATATCTGCAAAATAATATCAATACAAGTAATTATTTCAGGATGTAACTTGAAAGCCTATCAATATGTACAGTGATTTGTATTTATTTCAAATATGTTATCTACAGTAGACATAAACCTCTTTTGTTTGTTTTAAGCAAATGAAAATTTATTGTAACACTATAATCTAGCTTAAGCAGATGAATGTAGAAAATGGCACCAAGAGTGGGACACAAGTGGTCTTTGCTTCTGGTCAAGTCAATGGGTAGCAAAGAAATTTAGTTCTGGAAATCAGAATAGAGGTGACCTGTATAATAAAATGAAGCTTTTTTTTTTTTTTTTTTTTTTTTTTTTTTGCGGTGCTGGAATTGAACCCAGGGCCTTATGCTTGCAAAGCAAGACTCTACCCACTGTGCTATATCCCTGGCAAAATGAAGCATTTGTGATAACCTGGTGTCTTAGTTCATTTTGTGCTGCTATAGCAGAATACCAGAGAATGATTAATTTATTTTAAAACATTATTTCTCACAATTCTGGAGATGGGAAAGTCTAAGATGGCCATGTGTTGAAGGCTGCTGTCTCATAACATTTGGAAGGCATCACATGGATGTGAGTGAGAGAGAGAGTGCTCATGAAGGCAAGAGTTTGAACACATAGACTCAGGTCCTTCTACCATTGGCTCCACACTCATGACTTCCAGATGGTGCAATGTATATCCATACAACCACATTTTTCCACCTTTCGAACAGTATTCAATAAATTACATGAGCTATTCAGCATTTTATGATAAAATAGACTTCATGTTAGATGATTTCCCAAAACTGTAGGCTAATGTAAGTGTTGTGAGCACACCTAAGGAAGGCTAGGCTAAGTTGTGATTTGGGAGTAGGTTAAGTGTATGAAATGGCTTTTGACCTAAAATATTTTCAATTCATGATGTATTATTAAGAGATGACCTCATTGTAAGTTGTGGAGCATGCATGTGTGTGTGTGGATGTGTGGATGTTTGTATACTTAATTTAATAGATGCTTGATGGCATGGCACAATTTTCTGCTTATGCAACCTAGAATAACAATTTAAAGTATTGGTGGAAATGTAAAATGTACTACCCCTTTAGAAAACAGTTTGGCAATTTCTTATAAAACTAAAGACCATGTTGCAATTTTTAAAAGTAGAAAAAAAGAAAAAGACAAGAAATATTAAACATTTTCTGGGTGTGGATGCCCATGCCAGTAATCCCAGCAACTCAAGAGGCTGAGGAAGGAAGTTCACAAAGTTGAGATCAGACTCAGCAACTTAGCGAGACCCTGTCTCAAAATTTCTAAAAGGAAAGGATGTAGCTCAGTGGTAGAGAATTCCTGGATTCAAAGCCAGGTATTGGGTGCAGGGGTGGGGGACGAGTTTTAAAAAATAAAAAAATATACATACCATGTAATCCAGTAATCCCACTTGCAGATATTTACCCAAGAGACAGGACAATAATACACCAACACAAAGATTTGCATACAACATTCATAACAGTCAAAATGTGGAAATGATCCAAATGTCCATCCATAGGTGAAGGAATGAACAAATGAAGATATACTCATACAATGGAATATTTCCCAGGAAGTTATATGAAATTCTTACCAAGAAAACTTGGCTTATAAAAGATGATAAGGACTCTGCATTCTGGAAAAACAATGCTGTATAAATCAAAGTGTTACATTCCTTGGTTTTAATCTGTTTTCGTCCTAGAGGATCTCCAACACTCATCATCTACTTCAAATTATATTTACTGAAGATGGCAATAATGCTTATTTTGCCTCAGTACCTGTTTTAATAGATGATAATCTCCATTTTATTCAACAATATTTGCTGAGTACCTCCAAACATAGAGCCCAGAACCATGGTAAATACTGTCAAGGATACAGTACGAAACACATCACTTCCCAGGATATAAGGAACTGATAATTTTGCCTGGTAGACAGTAAAAAATGCATAAAACATTTGAGAACAATATTAGACATTACAGTAAACATTTCCAATGCCTGGTGCCTGATTACATTCAATAAAAGCAACAAAGAAAAGAATAACCATAATAACATAAAAACTTAATTAAAACCTTAAGATATTCCACATTTGCTGGTCTGCAAGAGAGGAGCAAGAGATCTCATAATTGGCACAAAAGGACATGTGGTAAGACAGCCAGATTTGCCCTATGATGTCACCTTTCAGAGACTGGGATTCTGCTTTTGATTTTCCTATTTCTCTTAATAAACCATCATAGTGCTATTATATGTTAAAATTTTAAACATTTGATAAACTTATTTTGTCTGCAGCATACAGCAACATCACAAGTAAGTTATTTTAACTTCTCCTAAAATATTTCCTTTAATTTGATTTAACATTGACTTTTAGACCTCAGAAGAGATTCATATAGATCATTCTCAATCATGCTTCTTTCCAAAATTCTTTAAGCTCTCATTCATAAAATTTGATCAAACATATTCTTACACCTTACATTTTGTAAACTGGAGATCAAACTTGTAATTTGTCATAGACAAAACTTTTTAACAAAAACTTTTAAACAAATCCACATAAATTTGGAGTTTTTTTTTTCTTCTTTTTTTCTTTTTAGAAAATCCATATATATTTGAAGGATTTTTTTTTAGAAGATGTAAACTTTTCTTTATAAATCCACATTCTCTTTCTTGGTACTCTCACACTTCTGTTCACAGTCAGACAGCAGGTCTGGGAGGAGGGAACACACATTTAACTGTGGAAAGCAGACTTAGAAGTTCCATCAAATGCCTGAGCATACTAATATGAACAAATAAAAGCATTTTACCAAGTTCTCTAGTTATATGTTATATACACTAGACATAAACCTCTTCTGTTTGTTTTAAGCAATTGAAAATTTATTGTAACAATATAATCTAGCTTAAGCAGATGAATGTAGAAAATGGTACCAAGAGTGGGACACAAGCTGCTATAAGAAAAATCTGACATGTAGCCTTTGCTTCTAGTCTAGGGTTCTTCAAGGAGACAAAGACAATATGAGAAACAGATAGACAAGGAGACAGATAAAAAGAGATTTATTATAAGAAATCAGCTCATGTAATTATGGAGGTGAAGAAGTCCCAAGGTCTGTAGTAGCAAGCTGAAGACGTAAGAAAGAGTACCATATAGTTCCTGTCCAAATCTGAAGGCTGAGAAGCTGGAGAACCAATGGTGTCATTTCCTGTTCAAGAACTGGTTAAGTTTGAGACCCAGGAAAAGATGGTGAAAAGACCAATGCTTCAGCTCAGGCACATGGACAGAGTTCTCTTTTATTAGAGGGAAAGTCAGACTTTTTTTTTTTCCATTCAGGTCTTAATTGATGGAATGAAACCACCAATGTTGCCTGAGGGCAATCTGCTTTATTCAGTCTACCAATTTGAGTGTTAATCTCATCCAAAAACACCCTTATGGACACACATGAAAAAATGTTTGATCAAATATCTGGGCATCCATGATCCAGTCAAGTTCACACATGAAATTAACCATTACCCTAAACTAACTACCCACAAACTATCCATCCCAGAGTTCTCCAATCTGATTCTAGATTTTTCATGCAACTCTTATGAGGTTCCACATAGTTGAATTTCATCACATACTTTGAAAACTGTATAATTTTGTTGAGAGCTATTTAACTAACCAGAAATAGAGAAAAATCAATGAGGTATTGGGCAGTACAGAGGCCTCCAGTGATTTGAGAGCCTACCATTCTTTGTCAATTTTAACAAAATTTCTGGCACTTCACTAAGTCATCATGGGCATCCATAGTCCATAGATGTCACCCTTGACCTTGATAGATGACATGAGTTGACATACAAAATGTGAAGACCCAATGCTAAATCCAACTGTCCTAACAACCCTGACTAGTTAAAGCAATCACTGTGTCCTTCAGGCTCAATCAATGTGCATCATTACTATGTTTACCTTGATCCAATATCTAAGAGGTCTTCAATGGCGATGATTTTTTAGAGTGATCACTTAACAGTTAGGAATATGCTGAATTATGGTGGGGGCAGGAGTGGCAAGTTTCCTGGAGGCATAGCAATACCTGTGTAATTTCACTGACTCATGGAACCTGCTGAAGCAGCTGCTGTCCCAAAACCAACCCACAGTTCTTCCTCCACCCATGCCCACTTGCCACCTACCCCTTCCTTGGAGACACAAATAGCTTTTGGATGGAAATAAAGGAAACAGATCCAATAATTTATTCACATCCAAACTTAACATTTACTAATGCCAGGAACATAGCATATATATTCTTAATTAAATTGCACACAAATCACCAATAGTGGTTTATTTCTTTTTTTTTTTTTCCATCTTACAGATGATAAAACCAAGGTTTTGAAAGGTTGGTCAGCTCACCCAAGATCACACAATAAGTAGAAAAGCTGACACTGAAAATCAAGTGGAGACTCTCTGTCCACCTTGGCCTACTGAGTTTTTGTTATTTATCTTAAATTATGACTTAGTATATATATCTGTTCAAATTTAGTAAGACCTTAAGTGTATGATTTAAAGCACACTTCACAAGAATTTTAGGCCATTTCAAAAGATGAAGTTCTCCTTTATGTGCAATGCTATAAAGATAGTATTTTGGGATCTATTGGTTAAATGTCCCTATGCAGTTTGTATTTGAGTCTCAGAATATAAATTTAAATTATCATTTTAGATCTTAAAAAGAGTTGAAAAGGAAACAATGAAGGTCTTGAGTCTCACTTCTTTTAACTCTTTCAAAATCACATGGTTGAAAATAAATTTGATTTAATTCCATCAATTTGAGAGCCAGTGTAGAGGTTGATGGAATTGGAGAGAAGTTAACCTAACTGAGCTAAACAAAAGCAATTCCACCACCAGAGAACATAGAGACCAATAAAAGACATGGATGAACATTAATAAGAATAACATAAACAATAATGTAAACAAAACCAATGAAAACACTTCTCCTGTTATAATAGGAATTGAGCTTTAATATACTGGTGTTGAGCAACCTGTCCAGGTCATTTCATTAACCCACCAATGGTCTGACCTTGAAGCTTATGAAATTGAATTTGGGGATCCCATTTGTAGTGTTGCAACTGGGTTTTTATAACATCAATATAAGGGTTAAGTGTTCCATTGGCAGATGCTCAAGGGAGCAGCTAAGCTATATCTGAGCACAAGAAATTTCTGTACATTGCACCTACTTTGCTAATCCAACTCTACTCCCCTTTTCTTCTCAGAGTACCCTGTTTTTTCTCCTGTTCCACCAGGAGAAGTAACACCCTGCAGGGGTTAAAAATAGGGACATCTGCTACCTTTGAATCCAATACCACTTAATCAGCTGGTGATGCAGACAAGGAATTTCACCTCCCGTGACCAAGAATAATTCATACCTACCTCACAGAATTGCTGCAGATTAGATGGGATAATATATGTAGAGTGCTTTGCCAATGACTAACACACAATAAATGTTTTTTTAAAAAGTAATTTCCTGGAATGCTTAATTCTCTTATCTCTATTTCTTCAAATTCTGAGATTTTAAGTTGCCGAGACTTAAAACCTGAATTATGTTTTCCTCCTCCATGAAGTCTCCCTGACTACTCCTTAATGGAATGGCATCCCTAAATAATCAGCACCACACATTTAAGCCTTGGATAATAGGCTTGTTAGACACCTAAAAAAGAGGTGGTGTTATGTATGTGGGTTGAGGGGGCAAGGACAGGACAAACAGGTAACACTGATTCCATAGCACTGCTCATATTGATCTAGGTTGGCCAGGTTGCCAGAGGGTTCCCAAGATGAACCCTCTTGGGAACTTTTAGACCTTGGTTTCTTTCATCTGAAAAATGAGCTGATTTCATATTTCCTCGCTGAGTCAGAAAGCTGTACCAGATCCTAATGTAAGATCTCTTCCAGCTTCCGATCTGGAATTCTTCTGGCACCTGTGGGCTGAGTGTGGGAGGGTATATTACCCCAAAGGCAGGTGACCTGCATATTTGGTCCCTCTAAAGGCCTGTATATACTGTGAATGAACAGGACACGCTGTTCTTGCTTTCCTCCACCTACTCCAAAATCTGGAACTTTTCTCCAATCAGGCCGTGAGCCAAAAGCTACTAGCACCCAGGCTGCCAGCCGGGCAGTGCCCTGGGCTCTCTGATGTAAACACTGATGAGGGATGATTGAAGTTTGGCTCTGCCTGTCCCTTTCTGTGCTATCTTCAGCCAAAGGCCTGGAGGCTTTCATCTGCTGGGCCAAGCAGTGTTAAACAAAAACATTAGTCCCTTTCCTGCTTCAGCTCCCACCCCACCCTCTGGCCACTGTCTCAAAGGAAATAGCCAGTAAGGACTGGACAATCCCTGCTTTTTAGACTTCCTGTAAATGGGAGGGTGCTGGGAGGGACAGCCAGATTCTCTGCTTTCTTTAACACTGGACTGGTAACTAATCCCAGGAGGATTGAGAAACAGACAGAAAAGGGGACTGGAGACTTCTTTTGGCTGGAGACGAAGGGGAGATTTCTGATCAAAGAGTCCTAATTTGATCTATAAGCAGACAAAATTTGTCTGCTAACAGGTTCTCTTCTAGAAACTGTGGGAGAAGGTCTGTGGTAAGAGTGACCAGTAGCCCAAAGCCAAATCTCCACTCAACTCACAGTGGAAGGGCATCCGACATTATCAGGACCACTGCATACAGAATGCAGGTGTACCTGAAACCCAGCCTGTTCTTCACTTGCCAAGGCATGTGCTATATCTGCCCAGGGGAGTTGCATGCTCTGATTCTCACAAAAGTTCCATGAAAGCTTCCATGAACCCTTCTCATGTGTCTGTTCCTCCAGATAACTATGCTGGATAATTCTGCAAAAAGATCATGCATATAGCCAACTGCTCTCCTGCCTTCTTACCTCGTAATGCCATTCTTATTCCTTCTTTCTTTCTTCTTTCCACAATATGTCCTCCTTTTCTTCCTGCAATGTTATACTTCTTCTCTTCCTCTTTTCTTCCAATCTGACAATCATAAGCTAGATGGCCAATTTATCCCTGTTCAGAAATATTCAGGAAGGAGGGGCAGGTAAAAATATAAGGGAACCACAAGGAAGAAATTCTTTGATATTCATAATATAGCTATTTTTCCATCTGTCTAAATGTAGCCTTGGAATCAATGGTAGATCACTCTGGGAGATGGCAGAAAGCATTAGGATAGTAAATTTAAAAACTTTGACTAGAAAGAACTTGAAGAGTTTATATAGCTCTCCCCTATAGAAATGCTGGCAGCTAATGGACCTACCAGACTGTTGTGGCAGGCAAAATAATGCCCCTTGCAAGTCCACGCCCTAATCCTCAGAATGTGAATGTATTACCTTATGTGGGCAAAGAATTTCACAAATACAATTAAAGTTACTTATCAATTGACCTTAAAAGGGGAAGATTATCCTGTATTATCTGACTGAGTCCCATCAGATCCCATAAACCCTTAAAAGCAAAGAATTTTCTCCAGCTAGAAGCAGAAGTATGTGGCAAAAGAGGAAGCAAGAAAGATGCAGCAGACGAAGTGAGAGAGATTTAAGGCATGAGAGGAGCCAACACATGCTGGTTCTGAGATGGAGGAGTCATATGAAAGGACCCTAGAAAGGTCTTTAGGAGTTAGTGAATTGTATCAGGAGGAATGCACAGCTGTTATGGTTTGGATGTGAGCTGTCCCCCAAAATCTCACTGTGAGACAATGCAAGAAGGTTCAGAGGAAAAATGATTGGGTTGTGAGAATCTTAACCCAATCAGTGAATTAATCCTGAAAGGGATTAACTGAATGGTAACTAAAGTGGCTGTGGTTACAGGAGGTGGGCATTCGGGGCATGGCTTTGGGGTATATATTTTGTATCTGGGGAGTGGAGTCTCTCTGAAACTGTAAGACCCCAGATAAACTTTTCCTCTATGGTTTTTCTGGTTGGGTCTTTAAGTTACAGCAGCAAAAAACTAACACAGAAATTGGTACCAAAAGTGGGATTGTTGCTGTGACTAACCTGACCATGTTGCTCAGAAGCTTTTCGAGATTTTTGGAATTGGTGGGAGGAATTTTGAGATGCTTAGCAGTGCAAGCTGGAAATGTTTAGGTTGTTGTAAGCAGAGCTTAATGGCCAATTCTGGTGGGAACTCAGAAGATCAGAGTGCAAATAGGACTCTGGACAGTGAAGACAGGGCTGGAGAGTATTTCGAGGAAAAGGAGGACATTATCGATAATTGGACTAGAGGCCATTCACGTTAAGTTTTGATGAGAAGTTACCTGTATTTGCCTGTGTCCTAAGACTTTCTGTGAGACTTATTTTAAAAGTAATGGACTTCTGAATCTGGCAGAGGAAATTTCTAGACAGCAAAAAACCAGGAATAAAGATGAACTCCTCGTCTTAACGAAGATCATCTAAAAAATGCTTACAGCGATGATTATGTGTAACAGTGAAAGATTGATTGCTTTCCTCCTAAGATCAGAAACAGGACCAGAATGTTCACTCTCACTCCTTTTCTTCAACATGATGCTGGAACTTTTAGCGAATGCAAAAAGCAAGAAAGGAAACAAAGGGTATAGAGATTATAAAAGTTTTCTAAAAAAAAAAAAAACCTGTACATACTTGCAAATAACCTGATTGTTGACATAGAAAAACCCTAAGAAATCTACAAAAACAAACAAAAATCTCCTAGAACTGACAAGGAAGTTGGTAAGTTTATAGGATCAATAAGCAAAATTGGTTATTATTTTAATATCCTAACAATTGAATTGCTGGGCATTTGTGTAAACATGGTCACACAAGAAAGCTGTAGATAATGTTCATAGCAACTTTATTCATAATAGCCCCCAAATGGAAACAATTCAAATGTCTTTCAACAGGTCAATGGTTAAGCAAATCATGGTGCATCCATACCACGGGACACTTCTCAGCATTGAAAAGGAACAGGCAGTTGATACTTACAACCATCTCTGATAGAATCATCAGAGAATTATGCTGAATTTAAAAAATCAACTCTAAAAGGTTGCATACCATGTAACCCTATTTATATTACATCCTTGAAGTGACAAATTATTATTATTATTATTATTATTATTATTATTATATAAACGTAGAATAAATTAGTAGTTTTTAAGAGATAAGGAAAGCGTGTGGAAGAGAAGGAAGTGTGGCTTTAAAGGACAACATGACAGATTCTTATACCAATGGAAATATTCCATCTATTGACTGTATAAATATCTATATCATAGTTGATATTGAACTATATTGTTTTACAAGATATTAAAGGTATTGTCATTAGGAGTAAGAGTTCTAGTACATTCTCTGTATTATTTCTTACAACTTTGTGTGATCCTACAACTATCTCAAAATAAAAAGTTTAATTAATAATGCAGCAATGTAAAGTTAATACAGTATCCACTAAGTTAACTTAAAAATCCACTTTTACTTCTTTCTGTAGGTTCTAAGCAATCATAGCACCATTCATAACACATGCAAGGGAAGGGGAATTAGACTCTATTGATGAGGGCAAAGACAAGGTCACATCAGAGCATGTGGGATCAAAGATATTGTCATTGTCATCTTTGGAAAATACAATCTGCCACGATGAGTAATGTTATTCATCATCTTCCCATCTTCCTCCTCCTCCTGTTCCTTCTCCTCCTCTTCCTCCTCCTACTTCCCCTCTTCCTCCTCCTCCTTCTCCTCTTCCTCCTTTCTTCTGGAAAAGGTCTTGTGCAAAGAATGGATGGATTCCTTTACTTCATTTACTCAGTAATCTTATCATATATCTTTCCATTCAAAATGAATCCTCCATCTCTCTTTGTTTAGGGTTCAGTCTTTATGGACTATTTTTCAAAGACTTATCGATGCTGCAATGGTTGGCTGGTGTTTTTTGAGGGTTAGCTGTAGGATGTGAGAACAGATTCAAATAGGTATGATAACATGTCCAAGTCTTCCCAAAGGATGTATTTCTGAAAAGGTAAGTTATGTTTTACGAGTCACTGCCTCTTAAAAGTCCTTTAGTTGACATTATAGAAAAAATTTTATTGTTGGCTTAATAAATACTTCCATAAATATTCCCCTAATTTACATATTAAATCGTCCTGAATTCATACAGTTTGCCAAAAACAAAGGATAGAAGTCATCTACCTGACAATCATTTGCCAACTACTTCTTCAAGATAAGGGTCATATTCTTTTTTCAGGCTCTAGGGATCCCTTTATCCATATGTTGAACCTAATAATGGGAATATGATACTGCTTCCTCAGCAGGGCCTGGACATTTTTTGTTTTTTAAGTAGCACTGAAGAACTGGAGCAAAGTCATCTGAAGTTTTTAGATGAGTTCCTACTGCTGGGCCTTCCGACCTGGGAATAGGGACCCTCTTAGAACCTCTCAGTTGTTGAATAAATGGAAAATATTTTAGGTAAAGTGAAGAATGAAGGTGCTGTCTGCCCATGTAATCCTGCCTTTGTCTCAATCTATAAAACAAACCAAAGACTGAAATATAGCTGAATATCTAGCAATAATTTCATGGATGAGGAAGGTGTACTGTCCTCGCCTCCCAAGACTTGTAATTAGAGAGTTTTTAACTGCAATTACTCCTGGAATTGAAACTCATTGACTTTAATTCACACTAATCAATGACTACTCATTTTTCTCTGAGAGGTTTTGCTGGGCTTGCTCTGTTGTACATGGAGGGTTTGGGGAGGGATTAAATGGTAGACCAGATGTGACCAAAAAAATACCTCACACAGGGAGTGGGACGGGGTGCGCTACTGAGGACGGTAGCAAGGGAAGCTCCGGATCTACACAGAAGTATCACAACTTCCCCTTTTCATTGGTTTTAGTCCTACAACCTGTGTACAGAACACAGTGACTCACCAATTTCTTGCCTATTTCTTTCTTTGAAGTTCATTTCTACATTACACAGGTCTTTTTAGTTGGTGTTGTGTATTTGGAGTTATGGAACACATTAAGAAAAACAAAAAGAGATAATCATGTTTATACTCCTCTAGACTCTGGAAACCTTATCCTCTCAAGGAAAACATGTAAAAACATTAGGGATGCTTAGCCTAAAGAACAAACTCAGGGATTATAATGGCCTCCTTGAGGTACTTGAAACGTTCTCCTCTGACAGGGGTATGATACTTTCTCTAAACTCAGGAAATAAAAGTTCACAAATTTGCTAAAGGTCAGAGCATCCCAACATTGAAAAGCCATGAATTTTCTGTTTCTAGATGTGATCACCCAGGTGGAGAATAATCACCAGGCTTGGGTGCTCTACAGGGTCTCAGGTTCTCAATGCATTGTGGGATTTAAGGGCTTTTGAAAATTCTTTCCACCCTGAGATTCTAGAACAGCATTCTCCAATATGGTAGCTCTACTCATGTGTGGCTATTGAGCATGTTAAATGTGATTAATCTACTATATAAAATAATACTATATTTCAAAATCTTGGTGCTACAAAGCAAAAGTAGTCACAAATATTTTTATATGGATTACATGTTGAATTGATAATCTTTTTAATCAATCAGGTTAAATAAAATAATTACTAAAATTAAATTCAGCTGTTTCTTTTTACTATTTGGTACTGTGGTTTCTAGAAAAATTTAAATGACATATGTGGCTATGTGACTAACATTATCTATTGGACAGCATCGTTCTAGCTACTAGGAGACCTTCCCAATTCAAGATCCCACACTTTACTTAAAGTGGCATATCTTCCAGCTGTGACTTTACCTTTTTGTGCTTCATGCCTTGAATTTACTTGAGACTCATCCTTCAGGTAAACAACACTGGCATCTATGACATGATTTCCTGAAAGCATCTAATATGAATTTTTTATATAAATGGTGAAGAGAGAGATTCTCTAATCTCTTTCAGTATCCATTAACACAGATTCGTTTAGAAGATCAGTTTATTTGCTCTTAAAAGAACCTCCGGCTCAAGTTGAATTTCAGAGGCATTGAATTTGAGAGGATGAAATAAAATGACAACTTGACAGAGAGGTGGAGACAGGTGGTGTCCAGTGTCAGGGTATTGATGCAACCCTTATTCACGCAGGGTGGCAGCAGAAGGCAGAGTGGCCAGCAAGATAGCAGGCCCTGAAGGCAGAGATTGCAAAGAGCTGGCAGACAAACATCTTTGCCTCCTTTCCATGCTCTGCCCACAGGATTGCCAAAAGCAAAGGAGGCCGTGGAAGTGGAATCACTGTTGGGCAGAAATCCTTCCATAGATTCATTTGTAAATGAATTTCTGCATCCCAGGGTGGTCCTGGCCTAGTTCAGAGTCAATGTTCAGTGAATAGTTTCAGCTCCTTCTGTGTGTCTTTCCTCCATCACCTTTAGGCAAATATTCCACAGAGTTGGACCTGAGGATGTGTTTCTTACAGCTACCCAGGAGTGAGGTCTATGCTTGCAAAACAATAATACAGCAGACCACAAATTTAATTACATTACTAGCACGTTAAAGTTTAAAAATAGTCATTTTCAAAATTTATTAATTCAGATTGCTAAATTATATTATAGCCAAAAGCTTTAATTTCTTCTTTAAAATATTGAAGAACATAAAAGCATTTATTTTGACAGAACCATTTTAATGTCTGATGAACAGAAGGGAATGTTCTCACACTACCTAACACTCAGTAAGCACTCTACATATGTTAGTGAAGAGGAAATCCATATTCTTGACTATTAAAAATCTCAGAGCTGGGGGTGTAGTTCAGCAGGAGAGCACTTGTCCAGCATGCACAGAGCCTGGGATTGATCCCCAGCTACACACACACACACACACACACACACACACACACAATATCTCAGGCAAGCCAGATGGCTTCATCTCCTTTCTCAAGACCTCACTCCTGGGTAGCTGTAAGAAACACATTCTCAGGTCCAACTCTGTGGAATATTTGCCTAAAGGTGATGGAGGAAAGACACACAGAAGGAGCTGAAACTATTCACTGAACATTGACTCTGAACTAGGCCAGGACCACCCTGGGATGCAGAAATTCATTTACAAATGAATCTATGGAAGGATTTCTGCCCAACAGTGATTCCACTTCCACGGCCTCCTTTGCTTTTGGCAATGCCTGTGGGCAGAGCATGGAAAGGAGGCAAAGATGTCTGTCTGCCAGCTCTTTGCAATCTCTGCCTTATCCTCTAAGGCAAAACAGTTCGATGACTAGTTCTTTAGATTTGTAGAGGACTGGAATTGCGAAAGGCCCCTTCATTTGTTCAGAGAAATATTCATTCAGTCCTGGGCACCGTGATAAATGCTGAAGTGAAAAGGAGACGTGAGTAATTATGATCTCGGGATTACAGGATTGAAGGCAGTCATGAGGCTCAAAGGAGGGTGGGGTATCATTCAGGAAATGCCTCCTGGTGGTTAGAGGTGAAATAACCTTGGATTTGGGACTTCAAAAGATTGATAGTGAAGTGGCAGTGAAGGTGGCGGGAACACAGGGAGATGAGAACAGTGGTCATTCCAGGCAAAACAAAAAGAGAGTGTTTAACATGGGTCTGTGTGTCTGGTGGGTGCAAGAGGTTTGGCGGAGTTGAGTGGGGGCTGGGGCTACATGATGTCAGGCTTTACTGGTCCTACTAGGGAATATGGGCCTTAACTTAAAAGCAATAGGGGTACTGTTGAAGGAAATTCATGCCAGCTGTTTCATGGGACACAGATTGCAGATAAATAAACACACACACAAACACAAAATGAAGGCAAAAAGAGCATCTTCATAATCTAGGAAAGAGACAAGAGGAGGAGAGCAAGAGAAATGCAAACATACATCAAAGATGCTGCGAGGGTCGCGTCTAGAAGGCTTGGGAACTGGCTGTGGAAGGTGAAAGAGAGAGAATGCGAGGAAGCCCGCAGGTGTCTGACTTGGGTGAGGAGATGGATGTTGCTCTCATTCCCTGGACTGAGATATAGGTTTTAAAGGAAAGGTAAATGCAATTTGGAATATGTTGAGTGTGAGAGCCTCCTGCATGACATCCAAGGAAGAGAGATCTCGAAGGAGGCAATTGGAACTTAGCGGGGAAGTGTGGAGTAGAGATATAAATAGAAAGGTGATCAGTACACAGTAGAAAGTAGAATCATAGATGCTGGAGAAACTACCAAAAATGATAAGGGACATGAACCAAGGACTCTGAGGAACAGTAACATTTGTGTGTGTGTGGGGGGGGGGTCAATAAAGAGGGAGAGGAAAATTGTGAGGTGAAAGTGTTATGAAAATCAAGAGCACATATTCAAGAAGAAATGATCAGTAGAGAAAAGTGCTGTGTAAAGTTCAAACAAGGTGATGCTAAAACCAATCCTTTGTACCTAACAATTAAGTCTTTAAAAATTAATGAGATGATAGATAGGTCACTCAGCTTCACTATAGTAATCATTTTACTGTCTGCTTGTGTCTCATAACATCGTGTTGTAAACCTCAAAATACACAATAAAACTTAGGAAAATAAAAGAGAGAGAGAGAGATAGTCTTTTATGTCCTGCTGTAGGACCCTCTCAGTGAAATTGTAGGCTGGGAGAGGAGGAGAAGAGTTATGGTTTTTTGTTGTTGTATGTGTGGCAGTGCTGGGGATGGAACCCAGGGTCTCATGCACACGAGGCAAGCCCTCCACTGCTGAGCCATACCACAAGCCCAGAAGCGAGGGTTTGAACCACCATCATACAGGTGTAAAAAAGAGCGGAGATGCCCATTATAAAGTACCCTTCTCATCCAGGAAGAGAAGAGAAAGGAAGGAAAAGGAAGTGTTGGAGAAGGGAGAAAGACACAGCCAGGTTAAGGAAGGGTGTTTTTAAAAGATAAGAGAGTCCTGAGCATTTTTCTAGCACATGGGAATGAAACCAGCGGATACATAAAAGGACAAAATGACACACAGCAGAAATGACTTGGAGCAGGTCAAAGGCAGAAAAGCTGCCTTTGTCCAAAAGTGGAGGGAAGGAGAAGTGTGGGGTGGGGCATCACCTAACCTCCTCTGAACTTGGGGGTCAGTAGATCTGTTGGCAGAAGAAGGCCTGTGGGGAGTGACAGAGGTTTGGTGGGGTAGTGGGGGGCAGATGTGAAAGGGATATGGAAGAGACTTGGCCATTTGCATGATGGTTAGAAAGAAATTCTCGAAATGAACAAGAACATTCTGTTAGAAAAGAAAATAGAATTTGCTGAGGCCACAGTCCCTGGAGGTGGTTCTACTCAGAAGAGACAACCAACTTACTTGGAACTTCTTTTGCCCATTATTTTTTCACACTTCTGTGTTCATTTTAATTAAATTGGCTGGTTTTTCTTGTGAGTAATCAAGGAATATACTGAGATGAGGCACATCACCACATGCAGAACAGCTCCATTCATTTCTCCCTGTGGACTGAGTTAGCTACCACTGACGCTCATCAGCACTCTGCCCATGGAGATGACAGCCGTCGTGATGATGGGGAATTACAGTAAGTCAGGTTTGGCAATCCACAGAGGTCATTAAGGATTTTTGTGAAAGGGGCAAGGTTCTTGCACTGAGGGGAGCAGATCTGCTCTGTGTATCAAAATATTGTGTCAGAAAAGCCCTGACAAGAAAGGGTACAGCGTCCCTTTGGAGAGCAGATCATGGGACCAAGAAAGATGCTATCTGGGTTTGTCGGCCTCAGGGGGAAAAAAAAAAAGATGTTCTTGGAACAATTTGGGCAGGAAAACAATAGGATTCTTTATTTCTTGGCACAGGAATGAATGAATCTTTATTCCAAATGCAAAGCAGGCATTAAATCCAAGGACAATAAATGGTGAGACCAGCATTCCAGCAACAATCACAGGCTTTCTCTGTGCACTCACAGTGAAACAGTCCCACAGGGCTTCAAAGAGACATGTGGATTTCTTTTTCTCTTCTTAAGTAAACAAAATTAAGAGAGAACAAGTACTTCCTACAGCTGCGGATGCCCAGAGTTTCTCCCTACCCTATTCCAATCCTGACCCCAACCTAAGGAGCCCTCACCTCTCTGGCTTAGAGCCGCATGTACACATAGAAGTAACCTTGAGGTTGACTTGGACCTATCCCGGACCCCCATGGAGATGGAAGTTGGAATATTCTCTGAAGACTAATGAACTGGCCTAAACTCTTTGTACTTCACAGCCTTCTATTTACAGATAAACAAACTTCTTTGAATAAACCCCAATATTGAGCACATATGTTTACAAAATTAAAAGAGAGGGTCGGATAGTTTGCATTGCAAAAGTGTTCATTGTGATACTCCAAATTATGGGTTTCTTGATACATCTTAAAAATCAGTTTTTAGTTATAGAAATAAGTTAATTTGGTGTTCCACTACCAAGGAGCATACCAATATGCCTTCAGTTCTTGAAAAAGTTTCATGCTGAAAACAAGCACAGGAAAACCTGGTGCTGGTGAGAATGAGATCTGGAGTCAGCCCTTTTGCTTTCCACTTCCTGGCGTGCTGGCAACATGCCATCCCCATAAAAATCTTGTCTTTGTAGGGACCAGCAAGTCTCTTTGTGGAGTCACCTCTTGCCACTTCCCAGAAATCACTCTTGAGTCAGGGAATTGCAAATAGAGCTTGCTCCACATCACATGATCCCTTCCTCCCACAGACATCCCTCCTTGAGTCCCATGGTTTACATATTCCCACAAGGTCAAGTCAAGGACATTTGGTCACACGCAGAGTTATGAAAATAATACACATAAAGCCATCCATGTAGAAAGCTCAGAGATTAAAAATTTTGCTAATTGCGTGTAGGGTTTCACATGAGACTGCTTGCTTTTTGACAGAGAGCTATCCTTTTTCCCAGGGCAAGACCAACGCCCTTTGGGGTAGACAATTTCCATTCACTTCCATGAATATTTCTGCCAAAGACCTAATGCTTGTAAACATAAGGAGGGTCCAAAGAAATTGAACACTAGGTTTGAACCCCAACAACCTTATCATCCAGACAAAAGACAGGAAACACACCCCATGAAATAGTTCATTGTGTGGGGGGGTCCTCTCTGCCATGTCCTGCGTGGATGAGAAAAAGGTTAACTGTCGGAGGATGATATTGGTATATATCACTCAGTTACCCAAAAAACTTATCTACTCAATAAACACAAAAGAGCCAATACTTTTTTTAAGTGAGATGGGGCATGATGAATCTGGCCATACCAGCTCTGGCCTCTTACAACAACTAGTGACCCAACTCTCTTTATTTATATACACAGGTAAAAGAGGACCAAGACTGGGAGGAGCATCTTCTGTGACGGACAGGATAGGGTGGAGTTAGGAGAACAATCCTCTTACAGGGCGAAGAAGAAGACAGGGAACCACTCCCACTCAATGCCACATGCTTCCCAGCAGTTCCTAGAAGCCAGGCCTCTGCGTCCCATGGCTCAACCTAGTCTGATTCCGCTAAATAAGAATGGCTTCCCACAGTTCATTACTTCATTCATGCAATCAATGTATTTTTTTTATTAAGAGTCTGCCTTAATTGTGTAAGGCAGTATACAAGATACTGGAGAAAAAACAAATAAGTAAACTTTCATACTGTCTGCAAAAGGCTTGCAGTTTAGCTGATGGAAACAGACCCCTCAGTAAATGCAGGCTCTGTCAATAGAGACTGTGTGAGGGCTAGTAATGACAGGAAATCATTAGGGGAAGAAATAACTCATATCCAATATATTGTAGGAATTCATCAAAGAATAAACTATTAGGCACATCAGAAATCATGAAAAGCTGTAAGTAAAGATAGGATTTTTTTTATACAGCATGAAACCTACCCTCTTAACATATTTTAAATATGCAATATGCATTTGTTAAAGGCACAATGTCCAATAGATCCACAGAATTTTTTCACCTTGTAAACTGAAACTCTATACATGATAAACAAGAACTCTCCACTTCCCTCTCCCCCAAACCCCTGGCAACCAAAACTCTACTCTTCACTTCCCTGAGTTTGACTAGTTTGGATACCTCATATTAAGTGAAATCATTGTGTGGATGGCTTATTTCACTCAGCATAACGTCCTCTAGGATCATCTATGTTGTTGCCTAGTGCAGGATTTCCTTTTTTCTTAATGCTGAATAATGTTCCATTCTATGTATATAGCACTTTTTTTTATCCGTGTGCCCATTGATAGACATTTAGGGTGTTATGACATTTTGGCTACTATAAATATTGCTATAATTGACATGGGAATGCAAGTATCTCTTTGGAAAGAGAAGATTTAATGTGCATCTTAAAGTATGGTTAAGACTTGGATAAGTAGACAGGAGAGGTGAGTCCACTCCAAGAACAAAGAACCATCTGAAAGATGTTACTAAGGAGTCTCTGAGCAGGGTGGTTCCCAGGATGGGTGGGAGGCAGTCACAACTGGAATGAATCACTACATGTACTTGTAGTTCTTAAAAGGCAGCAAAGTATTTGGTCCTTCACTTAAGCAATTCTCTACACCTTAGTGAACTTGGGATTCAAATAGCATATTTTATATAGACATAAGTATAATTTTTCCAGCTCAATTGATTATGTTCTATATACCATTAGGTCATTACTTAGCCTCTCTAATACTCAGATGCCTCATGTACATAGTATCCACATGATCTGATTGTTGTAAGGATTGAATTATATACAAAATATGCTTAATGAATTGCCTGGCACATAATGTCCAATAAGTAGGTATTATTATTAAACACAGAAAAACACTGGGTGGTGTAATACTAATGGCTAGCATTTATTATCCCTACTATATGCCAGGGAATGTACTAAATGCTCTACAAGTATTAAATAATTTTATATATACAAAAATGTTAACAGTGGGGCTGGGGATATAGCTCAGTTGGTTGAGTTCTTGCTTTGCATGCACAAGGCCTTGGGTTCAAATCCTGGCACCACCCCCCTCAAAAAAAAAAAATATTAACAAGGTATCTCTGGGCTGTGGAGGATCCAAGAGATGAGTGGATAAACTTTCCCCCCAACCTTTCTTAATAACCTCCACCAATGCCTGTTAAGTCAGATAACTAGGTGCAGAGCTTGAGACAAGGATTCTGACACATGTGATTTATTGAAGAAACTCTCAGCAAAAAAGGGAAACAGGGAAGGGAACAGGACAAGGATGTGGTCTCACATTGTTCTAGCTGCAGCCAAGTTTCTCAGGGAGTTCCGGTGTGGGAACCACACTACAGCACCAGTTCTGCTTGAGGCAAGGGACCACCATTTATGCTAGTCATTCGCTGACTGCAGGCTGTCCCTGGGTGGAGATGGTGGACATAATTCCTTGTGACTCTGTTCTGCTCAAGCAGTTTTCTAAAGGGAAATGGAAGTAACTGTGGGCAGAAGGATGAATACATTGGCTCAGTAGAGGGAACCAGGTACTACTTAACAAACCACTCCAAACTTAGTGACCAAAACCAATTATTAATTTTCCTCACAAATCTATAATTTAAGCACAGCTTGGCTGAGATGATTTTTACCTGTCAGAAGGTGACAACTAGAGAAACTTGTGCCAAAGTTTTGTTTCCTAAAAACTGGGGACAACTGGACTGCTAAGGACAGGTATCTTCAGAAGACTCCTGGTGGGCAGTGCTGGTTATCCACCGGAGCGCTCATGTGTGGTTTATCTACAAGGCTGCCTGGCTTCAAATGGCTCTGGATTTCAGGAGGAAGCATCCCAAGAGAGCAAGGAGAACGTTCTTGGTATTCTTATGACCTGGCCTTGAAGGACACATAGTGTCACTTCTGCCATTCGATCTGCTGTTGAGAATATCAGTTGAGACATTCATAAAGGACTGCCCAGTTTCATAAAGGAAGCCCGATGGACTGAATGTTTGTATGTCCTAAATTCATATGGTAAAGTTCTCTTCCCCATGTGATGGTATATGGATGTGGGAATCTGGGGACTCATTAGATTTAGATGAGGTCACAAGGGTGAAGTTCCCATAGTGGGATTAGTGCCATTATAAGAGGAAGAGAACAGAGTCCTCCACCCTCAATCCCTCCCTCTTTCTGCCATGTGAGGACACAGCTGGAAGACAGTCTTCTGCAGGCCAGGAAGAGGATTCTGGCTGGAAAGAGCTGTCACCCTGATGGCAGGGTTCCCAGCCCCAAGAAATACAAGAGATAAATGTCTATTGTTTAAACCACTCCATCTACAGTATTTTGTTATAGCAGCTTGAACTAACTAAGATAGAAGATATAGTAGTCTCCCAGTACTACCACAAGAAAATACCACGGACTAGAGAGCTTGAACAACAGAACTTTCATTTTCCCACAATTCTGAAGACTGGAAATCTGAGATGGAGCAATTGGCAGCGTTGGTTCCTCTTTAGGCAACTCTCCTTTGCTTGCGCATGACCACCTCCTCTCTGTGTCCTCACATATTGTCTCTCTGTGCGCACATGTCTGATTTTCTCCCCATGTATCTAGATTCCCTTTTCCTATGAGGACATCAGCCTTATGGATAAGGGCCCACCCTAAAAATTCATTTTAATTTAATAACCTCTTTAAAGACCTTAACTGCAAATGAGATTATAATTCTGAGACACGAGGTGTTCGGATTTTAACATTTGACTCCTGAGGGGACACAGTTCAGTCCACAAGAGTCAGGATGGAACACAGACTCCTTCTCTCAACCTAAGGAGACAGTGCCACACTGGAAGAAGAGCACAGGGGATGGAATGTGTGGTGAGGACCACCTTCCAAAAATACAATCCACCTTAGGCACCCACATCCACTTTAAGGTCCTACTTCTTGGTCTTTGATGAAGACAAGTCTTGTTTTACATAAAATGTTTTACAAATGAAACTTTGGCACAAGTTTCTCTAGTTGTCACCTTCTGATTAGATCCTATTAGATTGCTATCTTTAGGTTCTTCCTACACAGAAATTCTGAAGCCACCCCCTTTCTCTGGGTGATGGAATTATGGACATTCTATTATTTTTAATAATAATAGATGCATGTTTACAGATAGAGTATATAAAGCATATAGATTAAATTATATTAAGCACCCAGGGAAAACATGTTGTAAAATAATTGCATGGATGGAATGTGGCTTTGGTAAATATTGCTTAAATTCCCACGCAGAATGTGGATTGTAGCAAATTAAAAGAAGACAATTCTATTTGCTGTCTTTCAGGAGTAAAGTTTCCCATATTGGGAGGTGGTTAGGTTTTTAAAACTCATCTGTTTTTCTTTACCTGATTAGAAATTAATATGTGTGGTGGCAGTCAAGGTTGATTGCCTATGTGACAATCTCCTTTTCTTTTTTAATTTTTCTTCTACTAAGAAATATTAATTGAAATTGTATATATATCTTTAAATTGAAAAGAAACACAGGATAAAATTATATACAGTACAAAGTTTCATTTTTACCCCTGTCATCTGCCAAGGTCCCATCCCTTTTCTTAGCATATCTTTCCAGGGTGTTGTTATATATCAAGCAAATACAAATATAGGTTTTTCTTTTTGTCTTCCTTTTGCACAAAAGGTAGCTTATTTCTCATATTTTTCTATACACCTTGCCTTTGTTACTTTGCTACTTGGAGATTTTTCCATATGAATCTAGGGATGTGGATAGATTTGTGATACATGTGAACAAACTAGATCTCTCTCCAAAGAATCAGGCAGCCAACAGAATGTAGAGTCAGTCAGGCATAGTGGTGCACACCTGTAATCCCAGCAACTTGAGAGACTAAGGCAGGACGATCATGAGTTCAAAGCCAGCCTCAGCAAGTTAGCGAGGCCCTAAGCAACTCAGTGAGACCCTGTCCCCCCAAAAAAACTGTAAAGGGCTGGGGATGTGACTCAGTGATTAAGTGGCCCCAAGTTCAATCCCTGGAGCAAAAATAAACAAAAGATAGAATGTAAAGTCTAACTTTAGTGTTTTTGTGAAACTGATTGATGAAAAATGGTATTGTGTGATTTGAATTTATATTTATCTTATCCTGAGTGATCATGAGCAATATTTTATGTTTAAAAGTCATTTGAATTTTCCATTTTGTCAGTCATCTAGTCTATTCCTTTTATCATTTTTTTCTGCTGGATCATTGATCTTCATAAAATTTTATCTTTGGAAGACTTATACTTTAGCAAAATTAGCCCTTTGTCAGGGAGGAAAGCCCCAGTGTTTTTCTGAGCCTCGATTTATTAGACTACTTAAAACATCTTGATACACATGTTGTTTTAACCAACTCTGAATTGCTGTGAACAAGAGACCTGACAAGAACAACTTAGAGGAGGAAATGTTTATTTTGGTTCATGGTTTCAGAGTTTCAGTCCATGGTGGCCAACTCCATGCCTCTGGAGCTCACAATGAGGCAGAGCATAAGGGCAGGATGGCATGGTGGAGGAAAGCCACATAGGGCACAGCAACTAGGAAGCAGAGGGCTCCACTCACCAGGGACATAATACAAACCCCAAAGGCAGCCACCAGTGACTGCTTCCTCCAGTCACTCTCAGCCTGCCTACAGTGACCACCCAGTTAATCCATATTGTTGAATTAATACACTAGTTGGGTTATAACTCTCATAATCTAATCAGTCCATCTCTGAATATTCTTCCATTGTCTCCTACCTGAGCTTTTGGGGACACCTTCCAATTTGGATCTGCCAGACCCTGAAGTTCCTTCTGGTCTTGCAGCTCCTTCTGTCTCTCTACCACCTGTATTTTAAGAGTGGACTGGTAGATTTTTGAAGATCCACAACAATTAACAGGTCCAGTTTTCAGGATGATAACAGCACTAGTGAAAACAATGAGGACCTTATCGTTGTTTTGAAGACTTCTAGAATTCCTTCACTCCCATTTCTGGAACATTTCATAGGTCTGGAACTGTCTCATTCATCAGGAGGTAGAGCCCAGCTGGCTGCCACTGGCTGCTGGCCATGTGCAGACAACCTCTGGTCATTTGTCAATGTTCCCCAGGGTGCCTGCTTCATGTTAAAATCCTGGCCATGTGCCACACTCCACTGTATAATTGCACCAACCACAGCAAGGCTGACTAAATCCTATTGATGCTTTTGCTAATTCCATGGGCCCTGAAGGCTGGCAGGGCCCAGAAACAGAACAGGGCACACCCAAAAGTTCAGTCCAAAGGCTTGAGGCTCCTCTGGTCTTTCAACATGGATAAACATTTCATTGTCAAATTTTCAACAAGTAGTACAGGCAGAGCTTTCTCCTGGGCCTGAACAGACTGTTAGAACTGGAATGGACATCAATCATTCCCTAATTCAATGTTTTCAAACTTCTCTGAGTATCCCTGAGATGGTGAAAGAGGTGTTCACTGGGGCCTCTGTTGAGGACTCAGGAAAAGCTGAACAGGTGGTGTTCCTGGTTTTACACCTTTAATCCATTCAGGCTGCTGTAACGAAGCACCCCTGGATAGCTTAGAAATAGACATTTTTTTCTTACAGATCTGGAGGCTGAAAAGTCCAAGGTCAAAGTAGATTCTATGTCCAGTTCTAGTTCACAGCATCTTCCTGCTGTATCTTCATATGGTTGAAGGGACAAGGGGGTCTCAGGCCTCTTCTGTAAGGGCTCTAATCCTATTCATGTGGGCTCTATCCTGTGATATAATCATTTCCCAAAGACCCCTCCATCTAAAATCATTGCCTTGTCAGGAGGATTTCAACACATGGATTTTGGGAAGCACAAATATCTGGACCATAGCACACCCCAAGTTCAAATGGATTACTCTTCTCTGTCTATGCCATCTACATAAAATTTATTTGGAAAGAGCTCCCAGATAAAAGAAGACTGAGAACCATTTCATTTTACTGGTATGGAAATTGAAGCTAAGAAAGAATGTACTGTGTCCAGGGTCCCATGGGAGGTCAGGGACCAGATTAGGGTTAGCAGGGGACAAATCAGCTGCAGCTTGCTTCATTATCTGGGCTCCATTACTCCACCAAGTCCCCCTGTCTTCTTTGTTCCTAGCCTTTACCCTTGGGAGTTTTCAGCCACCTATTCCCTAAACCCTCAGATGAGGATCAACTCATCCTGAAGTCTCCAAAGCCCTCTGTCAAGCCAAGCTTCAACACAGGTGTTCTGACTTTTCACTAGTCTGTCACAGTCCCAGCATGTCCTGCTCAACTCAGGGCCAAGTGAGCTCTGTTGGAGCCTGAGGCAGAGGAGTAGTGTGCACCCCACACTTACCAACACGTCCTCCCATATTTTGAGTCAAGTGGAAACACTAGTAAAAATTGTACAATTAAAACAAAAAGCCAGTCATGTGTGGCAGTGCACATCTGTAATCCCAGCAGCTTGGGAGTCTGAGTCAGGAGGATCATGAATTCAAAATCAGCCTCAGCAATTCAGCAAGGCCCTGAGGAACTCAGCAAGACCTTGTCTCTAAATAAAATACAAAAAAGGGACTGGGGATGTGGCTCAATGGTTTAGTGCTCAATCCCCAATACAAAAAAAATAAGAAAAAAAAAAAGCCAAAATAACAAAAACATGTCTAGGTACAAACCCCTATGATTCTCAATTTGTTGACTGTCAATCTCACCATTATCAACCCTCACACACACACCCAAGAGGATGAGATGGTGGCACAGATCTAGCCACCAAGAGCTGATAGAAAATGGACTACCTTGCCATACAACACAGGGTCATACTATAAACAAAGAAAAACAGCTTGCCTTTATATAAAATTCTGATATTTCATTTATCATGCATTTTTACAAGAATTGATTTTTACATATTACATGGCAATGTGTCTCTTGATTCCTGAGGTTTTTGGAGTGCCCTTAAATTTTTTGTCTCACTCTCCTCATTTGTAGAACCCAAAGATACAATAACCCATAGAGTCAGCCAATATTTACCTCTTACATCCTCCTGAAGGATAAATCAATCATCAATGGTCAAAGATGTAATCGACCATGCATATATAATAGAGTCTCCACAAAAACCCAAAGGACAGGGTCCAGGGAGATTCTGAACAACTGAACGTGTGGAGGTTTCTTGAGGATGACATGACCAGAAAAGGCATAAAAGCTTCTATGCTCTCTTCCCCACAGATCACCTCTCAGCTCTTCATCTCTGTCCTCTGAAACATTATTTTAAATAAATCAGTAAACATTAAAAAGAATCCTGAAATTACACTGTTGTTCTATTACTTATCTCAACCCTTTCCCCAAACCCAGCTCCAAATAAGAAAGTCTTTCTCAAATCATAATCCCTTGGGTAAGGGATATGTTCTCTGGACAGTGTTGAATCATAACTGGGCAAGTCTTGGTTACCTTTAGGATTGAGTTACACATGTAGATTCCAGAAAACCATGTGAAGGAATTTCCCATATGCTTACATTTGGTTTTGTATCACTAAAATTCTTCAGTCTTTGCAATTCCTTGTCTAAACAAAAATAGTGTGAATTTGTGGCTATCATAGTATGAACTTCTCAGGCACCTTCATGCCCTTATAACTATTAATTTTGAAATACACAACTGACTTGGAAACTGTATCCCAAGGGAGTATGTGAATAAACTCCGGGATTGGTTGCAACCAGGTTATGCAACTTCCCCGGCTTTGTGACACACCAGTACAGGTGCAAAAACACTAGGTTGAAAGAAGGACAACAATAATGTTTTGCTGTTTTCCTTCCTGCAGTATCTTGGAAGTGCAGTTAGCAAAATTCTTAGCCACTTGTTTACCCAAATTAGTTCAAAGTGCTGGTAGCAGTTGGTTGGGGCTGGCCTTCACCTCCTTTTCAGCCTTACTGGCCTTCCCTAAGACCTAGGGAAAACAGCTGCAGGAAGCAGACTAAAACTATGAGTTTCTTATGCATTGCCAATCCTCTTGCTTCAGTAACTCTGAACTTTTTGTTTACGTGCCCTTAGTCTTGTTCCTGTCCCTAAATTTGGGATGTCCCTCCTGAATTCTATTTCTTTCCTTGTTGTTCTTTTTAGGGCTGGAGGGGTGTTGTCTCTAGGGAAACTTTGAGGATGCTCACATCTGGATTTTGCTATCTTTTTATTCTGTGGTTATAAACTGAGAAAGATTTGGGGTGGACCTAAAAATCTGCAGTAGCAGCATATCTAAAAGACATTAACTGAATAAAATTCAGATAATATTCCATTTTAATTTCTTTTTTAACTTGTTAGTCATATTTATTTGCACATTATTTTTAGTGTTTGCTCTCGGGGTTATAGTATGCATTCTTATTTTTTAACAGCCAATTTTGAATTAATATTGTACTATCTCATTTTAAATTTAAAAAAAAAAAACCTGTCATTTAGGCTATAGTTCTAACATGTATTACATCCATATACATTATAAATCCCATACAATTATGTTATTGTGTTTGCTTTTTCTTATGTACAGATTATGTCTTATTGTTTCTTCATATATTAATTAATTTTGGATTATATTCCAGACATTGTGAAAAATGTGTTACAGAAACTTTGGATTCTGTTATGTTCCTCTAAAGAGTGTGTGTTGTTTTGTTGTTTATATATGGTTCAGAGATCAGAAAGAAATTCAAGCAATTTATAAATAGGATTTAGGATCTTCACTCTCTTTTCAGGATTTTCTTCTAATTTCACAGGAGCTTTGGTCTTTCTGAATTCTGTCTTTTGACTCTCAGGTTAGTAAGATGCCATTTTCCACTTCTTTAATTCACCCTGGAGGGTACAGATTGGAAACTGCAAACAATTTTTAAAAAAAAGAAAAAGAAAAACATACCCAGTGCTATTCACTTTGTCCACAAATCGACCCTCTTCTAGTAACTGTGTACTTTTCTTCACTCTCTAGTGCTTTTAGGTAATTAGTTTTAAAAATATTTGTCCCCAGTTTATGGTCTTATTTTCATGAGAGTTGACTCAACAGGAGTTACTTGAGCTGATGGGAAGCAGAACTCTCTCAAATCAAGTTGTTAGATGTTTCTTCTTATGTGCAAATGGGATAGGGTAGGTGGGGGAAAAATTGAAGCTTCATTAACAACTTGGTTCAGGTTTTCAGTTTAGTAAATATTTTTGGAAGGGCTTCTAAGGACTAGGGACTGTGACAGTTACTGAAAATACAAAGATAAAGTCCACCATATCTGACTTGGAAAGAGGTGTTATTTTCATTCCAGAAAAGAGACAATAAAATCTTCCCTTCCTTTTTGCTTGCAAACATAAACTCCTCATTGGGTTTAGTCTGGAAAAGAAGGGGTTAAACTCATTAACACGACAGAAAGAAATGGGTGAGAAGACACCCTGTTCTAAACTAAGCTGCATTCTTGCTTCTGTTTCACTTCTTCCCCATACCAACCTCAATAATATCATTGGTGCTTTGCTCTCATCCTCTTCTTACAGATAAGAAAAATGAGGCTCAAAAAGTTTCAATATAATTAGCCTAAAATTTCATTGTTAATAAAGGGAGAAAATAAATTTCAAACTCAATCTGTCTGGTCCTAAACCCTAGTTTCTTCCCACTTCCATTCACAAAACTTTGGAATATCTAGTCCATCTCACCGTTCCTGCCTGACTCTGAATGTAGCAGTGGACTCTATTTGACTTGTCTGTAGAGATAACACTGGTAAGTGCTTTTCTCATCCACCACCCCCGCCTCCCCCACTCCCGTTCCATGCTTCTGAGGTAGACCAGATAAGTGACCTAAGGACCCTGGCATTTCTATGGAATCATCAGTTCTGCACTTGGAATCTGTAGAGAGGAATCACCTTCAGGGTCCTTTGTTTTAATCTAGGAATCTTCTTTTTAGGAACTCCCTTCTCTGAATTCCTATGGCTCTTATGGCTCTTATTCTATTCCCTATTCACCACCTTCAGCATCTGCCTTGAAGTGTGTGTCCTCTCAGTCTTCTCTTGAAAAGGATAATGGCACCATAGATACAGCAGTGATATGACAACATCAACCAAGGAATAATAACAATGCTTCTCATCTCAAGTACAATTTTTATTTTCCAATCTCCCTTTATTGTCATTATTTCATTTACTTACCCAACACTTTGGGGTCTTCCTCTGCCTTCCTTATTCTTCTCAAATGAAATACTCATCTTTTTTTTTTTTCTTTCTATTTTAATCAGAACATTACTTCTATTTTTGGAAGGCAATTTTGATGTGCAAAAGAACACAGGATCCCTAATAGATTTTCAGTCCTTTAATGTCAGAGATTATTTATGGTTTTCCTTGTATCCCAATCATAGACCTATATTTAAAACGTAATTAGCACTGCACAAAAATAACAATAATAAAAGCAATGTTTACTAAGTTTTAATACCATATTTCATTTAGTAAATGAACTGTGAACAAATGCTTGAAAATCCAGGCACCATTCCAGCCCTGCCACTCCCTAGTCTTATGATTTCAGTCAAATTTTTTAACTTTTCTGGGGTTCATTTTGTTTATTTGTAAAACGTGTGAGCAACAACCCACGGTTACAAGAAGTCAAGTTATGTTTCAAGGAAAGCTCAGTATAGCAAGTTTCCAAAATACTAATTTGTTGGTCTTTAGGTGAGTAGAATGGTATTTTCCCTGATTTTTTAAGATACAAAAGCTAACTTGGTTAACTTGCCAAAGTAAAAAAAAAAAAAAAAAAAATTATATATATATTATATCTATATATATATATAATATATAGATATAATATATATATATCAGCAGTGGCAAAGATTTCCACCAGGTTCCTCTCCATTGCCTTTCATTGCGGCTGCACTGGTCTTGACCCACATGATAGACACTTAACAAATAACAGTGACTCGCTTTCATGTATGAAGAACCTGCTACATGGCAGGCACTGTCTGCTGCTATGCTCACATTATTCAGATTTAACCACAGGCCTGAAAGGTAGCTGTTTCTGTGCCTGATTTACTGATGAACAGTATAAAGGAGATTTTGGAAAGGTAGTGAACTCACTCGGAGCTTCAAAAAAGTCAGTAAATGCCAGATTCATTTTTTTTTGTACCAGAGATTAAACTTACAGGCACTTAACCACTGAGTCATATCCCCAGTGCTTTTTTTTATTTTTTATTCTAGGACAGGGTCTCCCTAATTTCTTAGGACTTCACTGAGTTGCTGAGATTGGCTTTGAACTTGCGCTCCTAATGCCTCAGCAACTGGGATTATAGGTGTGCGCCACCACACCCAGCCAGATCTGGGATTTGAACTTGAATTGCAAGGCCTAAATTCTTCCCCTAGATTCAAGGGAAAACTTTACTATCTCCCCAGAGGAAAAACTTACAGGAAATATGACAAATTATTAGGACAATTTACACCGTGCAGTCACTTGATCAAATGGATTCAGGAGACAGAAAAAAACCCTTCATTTATTTTCTGCCTAATTGCTGTAGTTGAGAGGTAGTTTTTCAGACAGTGCTGTTTTTGTATACCCTGCAGGGCCAAGCAAAGGAGGATTTGGAAACAAGGTTCACAGAGGAAGTATAAGCAAGGAGGGTCCAGGGTGGTGATCCACCATAGACACCTCAGGGCACAAGGGTTCCAACACTGTTCTCAGGAGGAACACACTGAATTGAGTCATTTAGGTATAAACATGTGTTTCTGCTCAGTAGCTCCAGACCCCTCTGACAAGCTGCTTCAGGGATACAATCTGGACCAGTCTGTTTGCTTGTGTCAACTTTCATCTGATGTATTTTGGTTTTTCTTGGCTCCATAAGCTAATAACCATAAGGGAGTCATTGCTGTAGCTTCCCCAACTTAGCAACCAAAGCTCCTGGGTGTTCACTGGGAGTGTTGAAACCTGACAGCTACTTTCAGTTCTCAAGAGGGAAAAAGAATAGAGAGATGGAGAGAGAAAACCAGGTGGTGAGGGTTCAGCTTGACTAGTAAAACAATGTTTTGGTTCGGATGTGAGGTGTTCCCCAAAAGCTCACGTGTGAGACAATGCAAGAAGGTTCAGAGAAGAAATGATTGGGTTGTAAGAGTGTGAATCCAATCAGTGAATTAATCCCCTGAGAGGGATTAACTGAGTGTTAACTGAAGTGGTATGGTGTGGCTGGAGGAGGTGGGAACTGGGTGTGGCTTGGGGGTATACATTTGTATCTAGCCAGTGGAGTTTTTCTCTCTGCTGCCTGGTCCTCATGTGAGCTGCTTCCCTCTGCCACACTATTCCACCATGATGTCCTGCCTCACCTTGAGCCCCAAGGAATGGAGCCTGCTGTCTACGGATTGAGACTCTGAAACTGTGAACCCTCAAATAAACCTTTCCTCCTCTACAGTTGTTCTGGTCAGGTCCTTTAGTCACAGCAGCAAGAAAAGCTGACTAACATAATGGATATGGATAAGGAATCATCAAATGATACTGGAAACACATAAATGAGACAAAGTCTCTCCTGCTCTTCCACGGAACTTTCTCCCTGTGCTGATTCAGATGCTTGCTCAGAGCTTTAGACATAAGCTCTGCCCAGGTAGCAACTTAGATAGAAGCATCTGAGAAGTCACAGTAGTCACGTGTAACTGCTTCCAAGCTATGCCTTTGAGATCATGTTGATAACAAACGTGCAATGTGGGGTAAGTCAGGTCACAATGCTGAGATACACACTGCATTTAAAGATCCATGAACCAAGAGCCCAACCAGCCAGGTAGACAAAGCAGGAAGAGGAAAGAGCAGTCTCAAACCTCACCATGAACTTCGCATCCTATGACAGCAGAAACCGGCTGATGAACCAAATGTCAGAAAACCTGAATTCTCAACTGATAGGTGCTGCTATCCTGCTTTGCAACTTGGTTCTTCATTTTTCTAAAATCTGGGCTTTTGACTCTTGACGCAGAAGCAGAGAGGCAGCACAGCAAGAGGAAAAATGAATCAAATGTGGACTCAAATGACCTGACACAGCTCACTTGATGCAAAAGTTGTCTTTCCACAATTATTTATGGAGTATTTACTGGGCTCTGGGAATGTGGCAAAGAGCATAATAGTAAAATGCCTGTGTTCACAGGGCTTGTTTTTCAGATGCACAAATAGACAATAAGGAAATAAACAAATATATAGACATGAGATATAACACCAGATAGTGATAAGCTCTATGAAAAAATATTAATAAAGTAGGATAGGGAAAAATAGAGGGTTTTCCATGTTAGTTGGGTGTGGGGCAGAAACAACATTGACTCAGGAGGTTTGGAGATAACTACAATGTAGCATATTTCAACATCTTCTGCAGAAAGCAAATATACCATAAGCATTATTATTTATTTATTCATTTTTGAATGGCTGAAAGGACTTCTTCCATAACATAAGTGGTTCCAGGTTATGTCCACATCTGCTCAGTAAGCCCTACCAATTGCTGTCATTTAATTTTCTCTGTTTTCTTCCAATGCTGCCCACTCAGTTTCTTTTCTTTTTTTCTTTTCATTTCTGGGAAATTAACCTTTGGAAACAGGAACTTAATGAATGTAAAAGTTCCTTAAGAGCAGTATTGAATAGGACTTTATAAAGCGTTCATGGGTGACATCTGTTCTCCTGCATTTGGGATTCAGCTCAGAGACTGGAGCTTGAAGACAGGAGGAAAAGCCTGTTTGTTTTGGAAAGCCCCGTCCATCAGTAATAGAACCTTCTTCTTCCAGGAAGTGAGCCCTGAAGCAGTCAGACCAGTGGAATCCCTCTGCCCAGAGCACAACAAAGGGCCCCACTGTGCAGTCACTGCCTGGCCCAGAAAATGCCTGCAGGTAGAAGTTCTCAGACCATGTTCTGGTCAGATTCTTGGGTTCAAGGTTCTGACTTAATATCTCTGAGAATTAACGTAATGGATTTTAGAGTTTTAGAAGAGAACCAACCAACCAAGAGCTGACTGAGAGCCCTCATCAAAAGCAAAGCCCTTCGTGTTGCTGAAATGCAAGCCAATATGCTTATTTCTAAGGCATTTCCATGTCTTTATCATAAAGTTTGCTTTTATGAGACTTGTGATCATTCTAAGGAACAAACCTACTAAGTATTGCCTCTGCATATGATGTTGCAGATATACTGGGTCTGGTGTATTTGTACTCTGTAGATGATATATTAGATTTACTACCAGTCATTGGCTGAAGGCTGCCAGAACTTTGCCTCTATATCAAGGCAAAGTTTCACTGTAGGTTATAGAATGTCTGACAAAAAGATACATATATTGCCCATTGTGGCAAACAGCATTATGGGAAATTTCTGAATAAGAAAAAAGTTTTAAACGTTTTTGGTAATCCAGTCTACAGGAGCTTTCCAATGTAATTTGAATCTCTGTTGTTGTTCCATATGTTTTTCACCTTTTATGGAATATACTTTTCCTAGAACTCCATGGTAGCCAGTCTCCAAGATGACTCTTGGTGACCCTCACTTCTGGTGTTCATACCCTTGTGCAGTCTTCTCCTATACTGCATCAGGACTGGTGTGAGTGACAAATAGAACACAGAACAAATGGTAACCATGCTTTCTGAGGCTAGGTCAGAAAAGGCACTGCAGTTCTATCTTGACTCCTGGATTGCTCACTCTTGGGGAAGGGAGCCATCTTGTCATGGGGGCACTCAGCAGCTTTGCAGAGAGACTCACTAGAGTCACTTGCCTATAGCCAGGCCTGTGAGTAAACAACCTTGGGAGTGGCTCCTAAGCTTCAACCATGCCTTTCAATGACCGGAGCCCTGGGTATCATTCAACTAAGATCTGAGAAGAGACCCTGAGCTACCACCCAGAAAAGCCACTCTTGAATTCCTTACCAATAGTAATTGTGAGCAATACTAATGACCATTATGTTAAGCCACTAAATTTGGAGTCATTTGTTATACATCAAGAGATAATTAATATAAAACATGTTCTGAGGTGCTAGGATTGACAGGAAGAAACTAAACAGTTTTTTGTACCCAACAAATATAGATCTGGTCAGGCTGAATGCTATTTCATCATGCCCAGTAACACAGCAAAGAAATTCAGAGAATCGTCTCCTGTAATGGGAATTGGAGCTTGGAATGCTCACTGAGGCCCAGTCTTTGCCCTTCTGAAGTTTGTGATCACTGAAGGGAACCATCCTGCTAATTATTTCCCTTGACTATGATCTGACAGATAGATGAACTGGGTCTGATACTGTACTGATGTCTTGTGGATGATATGTTGGAATTACTATCAGTCATTGGCCACAGCTGCTAAGGGATGTGTATTAACTCCCTGGCACTTCCAGTTTGCTATACATGTGACCACAGTGGGTTTCTGCTACCAGGGGAAGTCACCAAGCAAACAGACACAGGTGCTGGCAGTTGTGAGTTGAACCAACAAGCTCAAAAATGTTATGGGTTGAGGGATGTGGGTGGTCTGTGTGCTTCAGTTACCAAGTCAAAGTCTCAACCACAGGAAAAAAGCAAAGATCTAGGCATCAGAATTTTGGCTACAAAATAGTAATTGAGATACAGGGACAAAATCAAAGTCCAGTCAACCAAGCAGATGTTCAAGTCAGGGCCCCCTAGCAGCAAAGTCTTCTAGACTTAATAGTACATCTGAGCTTCCTAAATCACTCTTGTTGGGAAGAAAAAGAATGAGATTTTGAGATTGGGAACCCACTCCTGCCCCTCAACACTAACCACAGGCACCAGATCACTAGGCTTTCTCGGTGCAATTGTGCCATCACTTTGGGTCCTTGCTCCCGCCTCTTACCTAAAACAGCTCTTTCTATTACTGGTCAAGGGACAGAGTTCTTCCCCCTGGTGAAGGATTGTTGCTGAGGCCCCTTTAGCTTGAGCCAAACAGGACCAAGAAAACCAGAAGATGCACCCTGGGGGAAAAAAAAAAAAAAACAGCATCTCAGAGTTGGGTTTGAGGAAAAAGTTGGTTTCTTCACCACTAGCCAGTGTTTTCATGACAGTTCATATGTAAGATCACCCTAGAAAAAATATTTTCCCCAGTCTTTGTCTTTAATGTACTTGGAGGCAAGAACTTCAATAAGAAGGAACAAGGGCAGAACATGCTTTTGTCCCTTTTTCTCATACTTTTGCTTTTCTAACTTTAACCTCCAGAGGGCGCTGATCTTCAAAAAACCAAGACATTAAGGCCTGCAGGGCAGAATGCCAGCTGTTCACCCTGCAGGGAGGGAAAAATCTTTGGCAGTTCCCAGTGAATAATTTATGCTGGTGAATTCTAACCACAGACCTTATTAGCACTTATAAATAGAGTATCTTCCCCCAAATAATATTAGGAAACCCCCAAACCATGGTTCATGCTGCTTTTCATGTCTTAGGATGTTCCTCTCCTTCTGGCCACTGGTTCCACATCTCCCTGACTTTCTCAGGAAACTAACCTAATATTTCCTGGTCATATTTAGTATGTGCATAGTATCAAAACCCAGAGAAACATGGTATCCTAGTAGATAGATCAGAGATTTTGGGGGATACCAATCTGTAACTGTGATGCTTTAGGACAACAGGTTAACAAATGAAGACCTGAGTTTTAAAGTTTAGTAGAACTTCTTTCACATCCTACCTCTGCAGTTCATTAGCTGTATGACCTTGGACATGTCATATGACCACTTCTCAGCCTTACTTGTAAATGGAAATGATGATTAATCTTACAATATTTGGACACATAAAAATGTAGCATTGTGCTTGACACAAAATGAGTGCTTTATAAAGTTGGTTACTTCTCCAGCATCCTTTTCTCTACCTCTTCAAATACCGTGAAGGTTGCACAGATTCTTGGAAGTTTTCCTATAGAAGCTTCACCACTTATTTGAATGCAGTTGCTGTCTCCCTAAAAAAAAAAAAAAAAAAAAAAAAAAAAAAAAAAAAAAAAAAAAAAAAAAGTGCCTGGCATGCCCCCAAAAGGTAAAAAAGAGTTAAGGCCAACTAAACCAGAGGCCCTGAGCTGTCTTCACTTTGGTACCCTGAAGCCTACAGTGTTGAGGGGATTGATGGGGCAGATCAATCTTCAGGGAATGAGATTAGAAACTTACTTAGCAGGAAACTTTCCTATAATGTGAGGTCCCACCACCATCACCATCCTGCCTCAAGCACCTAATGTGTTTCAAGGATGATTCTGAAAGTCGTTTCATGCTGAATCCAGAAAGTTCAGGAATGAGTCTTGAATAAATCTATCTCCTTTGTGTCCCAAAATGCTCCCACAGAGTCATTGAGCTCATAGCAGGGAACAGGCCCAGTTCTAAATCCTGAGACCATGCAATCCTTGTCCTCAGTTATCTTTCTGCCCAGTTCTAAATCCTGAGACCATGCGATCCTTGTCCTCAGTTATCTTTCTGCCTAGCAAGGGAGACAAGCAATAATAAGCAGTTGCAACATAGTGTAATAAGCCCCAAGTCTTTGGAGCCAAGGACCGAAACTGAGAGACGGGGATCTGGACTTTGTTGACAATGCCCATTTCCTCCATCACTCACCACATTCAGATGCCAGGATGACTTGCCTGAATTGAACTTGTTTTCTGATTCCCTGTCCCTTTCCTATTATGCAACTTCTGTGCCTCAGCTTGTCAAAAGGATGGAGTAGAAACTGGGCTTCAGGTGATACAAAAATACACCTAACCAGCACCTGAAGAGTCAGAAAAATATTTTTTTAAAGTTTCAGTAATATGATTCTAAAATTTCTGAGACCCTCATTATAACATTGAAGTAAGTTAATCTGGTATTTACCAATCACCCCAATTTGACTGAAACTGTCCAGAGTTTTGCACTGAAATTCTCACATCTTGGGGGAATCCCTCATTCCAAGACAAATTGGAACAGTTGGTTTTCTTAGCTCTGTTTTGTCCCCACCAGCATATCTTGAAGCAGGAATGCAGAAAATCACAGTCAATCCACAAGGCCCAACTTGCTTCCTGAGGATGAATAGGATCACATGAAATATTTAATAAATGCAAGCATTGATAAAACTATATGCAAAAAAAAAGGAATTGTGGTTTTTCACTCTTGACAAAATTGTCTAGAACACAGCTTCTAAGTTACTGAGAGTGATTGGGATTTACATTTCTGGGGAACCTTAACAAAACTGCATAAATGTTAATAACATGGGTATTTGTATGGGACAAATCAGGCTCCATGTATGATTTTTATTTCTTATGTTATATTATATTGCATTATATTACTGTGTGACTCAAGATACATTTCATAACCTCTCTGTGAGTTAATTTTCTTCTCTGTTAAATCACACCTACTTCGAAGTGTTGTTCTATAAAACAAAATCATCATAGTGTATGGAATATAATGAATACTCAAGAAATATTCATGGTTATCAAAAACACAGAGTAAAAAAAAAAAAAAAATCCCTGCACTTTGTGTGTCCCTGGAGGTGGCAAGCAGAGATAATAATAAGGAGCTAAGGCTAGCTCCTGAAAATAACTTTACATGAAATATTAGGAATACATAATGTTAGGGGAGGTCTGAGCAGCAGTATAGGGGCGGGGCATCAGGCAGCCCAAAGAACAACCAGGCCAAAGAACAACCAATCAGACGCAGGCAGATAAACCCTAGTGGCGTCCTGCAACTGCCTGTCAATCAATGGAGCCCCTAGCCAACCCCAGAGGGACACTAAACCCTCAAGCCTTCCCCCACCAATTCCGGCTATAAAAGCGCTGGCCAGCAGGAACCACGCACAGATTTCCCGGACTTTCACCTCGAAGGACTGGTGAATCTTGCCCAAGGCTCAAACCCCAATAAAGCCTTGTTCAGCCGCTTTTGGTCTGACTCCTTTCTGTTCACCCACATCTGACCTTACACATAGAGACCGGTTTGGGGTACCATTGTAACAGTGAAAAGGGCGTTGGACTGTGTCATCATTTGCTCCTCCACATTCACTCTCCATCTTTGTCCATCCTTCTCTGTGTCCCAGTAGACTTGCCTCCAAGGTCTCTAATAGGCTACCTAACCCTCTGGATTCCACCTGATTTGGCTCAAACTGGCTGGCGCCATCTTTCAACTGGATACCACAGGTCCTGTCTAGAGGGCCTGTCTCCTGATTCTGGGAAATCCTTTCCTTTGACTCCTTCAGGCATGAGGGTGGGAATAGTTGCTACATGTTATCTGCCTCAGGGTTCGGCACTATTCTTTGGGGTTTCCCAATGGTCTAGCCACACATTTGTAAATCATCCCTTTGTAAATTCTTCTCAAATTATTCAACTAAAAATGCCTTTCATGTCTTGTTGGAACCTTGACAGATACAGTCATCAAGGGAGCATCTAGCTCAGTGATTTCCAAACGCAGTTTTAGGAACCAGATCCTGACTGTTAGGAAAATACAGACTCTTTTTTTTGGGGGGGGGTGCTGGGGATCGAACCCATGTCCTTGTGCTTACAAGGCAAGCACTCTACCGACTGAGCTATCTCCCCAGCCCCGAAAATACAGACTCTTGAGAGCCCACACCTGGAGTACTGATTGGCGGTTCTTGGTGGAACCCCAGAAATCTGTATTTCTAACAGTTCCCCTTCTAATTCTGATGCACTGTAGACAAATCTGAGAAGTGTTCACTGTGAGGCCTCCATTATGGGTAGACCCTCTTCCTTATCAGGATTTTTGTTCTTGTTTCACTTTTCACTGGTTTTGGTTATAAACAAAACGTACAATCTATACAAACAATAAACGTGATCTCCATAAGAATAGGAAGTTGAGTGTGTTTTCTCAGGTCTGCAACTTTGCCTGGAACATAGTTGGCAATCAATAAACATATGTTAAGTGAATATTGAAGGAATGATTTATTATGAACATTTACAGAACTTCATAGGCCTTAGATTAGTTCAAATTTGTGACTTCAAGGAAGCTATAACTTAAACTTAGTATTTGGGTAAGATCCAAACAAACAACAAAGAATTCTGATAAAGGATGGATTCATCATGATCACTGAATAAATTGCTGATAAGCATCATTTCAACTTAGTGACCTTCCTGGAATCATCCTTCTTGGTCCTTCACAGTCTGATACACGTGGCACTAGAAAGGGCAACCTGTGCTACAAGTCAGGAAGTTGTTGTAGCTGTCAGTCAGGGAGATTGTGAGGTACATTTCAGTGGGAACCCCAATTCTAATTTTCCCTGATCCACACTGGCACACACATTCTGAGTATTCATGGTGTCATTTCTAACTCAGAGGTTGTTACATATTTTCAAATTGAGTGTTCAAAATAAATTGTGTGGAAAATAAAAAGCCCATAGTCAGGGAGGTCCTTCTACCCACTCCCTCTTTTACCTCTTTTACCCTCTTTTACCCCCTCCCTTGTCCTCAGATAGCACTAATTGCCTGGGGAGACTTTCCCTTCCTTTATCCCTGTTTTCCTTGTCTTTTAAATGAGTTGTTAACAAAAACAATTACTAGCTTACATCTTTCTGACAATACACCTTAGTAAAATGTCTAGCTAACTGATACATGCCAATACTAAATTTACTTGAATAAATTTAATTTAAAGACATCCTAGAGTAAGAAACACACTTTTCCAACTCTTAAGAGGATACGGATCATATCCTTTGTGGGTTTTCTAGATGACTCATGGTTATCATTATTAAAATCAATGATTGATTTTTTGATATTTTATACCCAACAATGGATAAGGGATAAAAATGTATATAGACTGGTTTCTTTCTTTTATAACTGGCCCCAATTTATAGCTTCTTTTTAGCTTTTCTGCAAGTCTCCATTGCTTGATTATGGCTTACTGTTATCAGGTTGATTGCTTCTTAAGGTGAATTTACCAAATAAAAGTTCCCTGGGTAAGTGAGGGGTCACCCAGGGTTTTTATTAAAATGTGTACATCTTCCCTGAGCTATGCAGGAGTATATCTGAGAGGAATCTTTACAATTTGAGAAATGCCATAAAATAAGAAAATTCTAGGAATTAGCAATAAGTTGATAATTCATCAAATGTCTTAAATTTTTTTAAAGATTTGAAGACATGATTAAGAAAATTTTGCCTTTTGGCTTAGAAAATAAGTCTGAGGAATGATTAGCTCTTGCTTTTCAAATATTGGAGATTTTTTAAAGAATCTGCAGCTCAGAGTAGAGAAAAGGGGACTTGGAATAGATTAAGAAGAAAAGAGTGGCTTCAAAGGTTGCTTGAAATGCACTGCTGAGGGAGTCATAGAATCACCAGGCCTTGCAATCTCTAAAATTAGCATGACTTACTAAATTTACTTGCACTCCTGCCTCAGGACAGGGGGATGGTTACTATGGGTTCTCAAATTTCCTTCTAACCTCAGGATCCGGAAATACCCTATCCCCAGCTCCTCATCCTACTTCATACATGTCTAAGGTATGTCGCTCAGTCCATAGGGTCACAATTCAATCTGATCTCTTTCAAAGCTTTGTTCTCTTTGGAGTGTTGAAGTGAAATTGTCTCAGAAAAGTGGACAAATAAGAGAAATGGAATTTATACAATGTTAAAAAACAGAATGAGTCATGATCTTTGGGAAGCACTTATTCCCTGAAACACCCTGACTCAGTGCCACAGTACCTGTCTCCTAGCAGCATCTAAGTCACTCCTCTGCATCATATAGTAAGGAAGTATGAAATAATAGGAATAAAACTAAGGTTTAGAAGAGAACCCAATGTCTTCTGTAGAATGCCAAATAAATGTATGTACACACAAAGAAGCATCTTGGATTAAGGTAGAGCCCCTGAGGCCCAAGGAGACAAGGTATTCTTGGGTACATTAGTTCACCTCTTGATGTTGTACTTCCTTTTATGAAACACAGGACTATTTTTCTCTGATTTTATGTTTATATCTCATGAAGAGCAAAGTTTAAGCAGAAGAACAAGGAATGACTGTCCCTTGGTTGCCCTGAATGGGTCAAGCAAGATAATTGCTATTGAAGAAAAAAAATGGCTTCCCATAACTAACCTGAGGCCTTGTTGGCCCCACAAGGCCCTCTCTTAGTCATCACTCCACCCAATTCTAGAGAAGGAGTCATCAAACAAATGATTCAAAACATTTTCATTCAAAAAAATATATAATAAAGCAGACAATGCCCTCCTTTCATGCCACAAAAGGAAAATCTTCACTGCCAGGGAAAGAACAGCTTGTTACCTGCACACATTGGCAAGAGGGGCCCAGTGCCACAGGAGACATTGGCCTTTGGTGCCACAGAGGCTGAGAAAGGGCAAATATATCCTTAGAGGAACTGTTAGGTTTAATTGCTGAGAAGTCAATCTAGTCAAAGCTGCTGGCATTTAGCAATTTTTGTTGATTATAATTCTCTATGTAAACATCAGGTGACAGGAGACAGCTGGGAGGAAAACCACCTTTTGGGCCAAAGGAAATTAGAAAAAAAAAAAAAAAAAGACATAAAAAGAACCAACTCACTCTTCCATTCTAACAAATACACTGGTTTAAGACTGATCTGCCAATTTCAGGTGTAGCCAACAGTGAATATCCTTGATTTGAACTCTAATTAGGAACAAATCATAGAATTTGGAAGCTTTGGGGAGTTTTAATTTCATATTGTTTCTCTCTTTTATTCTGTAGATAAAGAAACAGACTTAAGTTTTATTTCTTCTCAGTGTCTATAAAGTGACTTGCTGAACGTTCAGAATCTGAGTTAGGATTAGAATGCAAGTCTCCCACCACCGAATAGAGTACTATTTCCACTAGTCATTCAAAGGACTTTCCTGGCCCAATAACCTAGCTAACAGGCCACAGTCTTTAGGCTAGATCCACTTGTGGAAAAGAAGGGAACAGAACACCAACTTTTATAGGAACCTGACAGAGAATCCTCAAAGTCATTCTGAACCCAAGAGGGTCCCCACTAGCTCCTGACACCTGAACTGTCTTCTGAAGGCCTAGCAAACTGCCAAATGTAATTTTGTGGGAAACTGAACGGTCGTGCCTTTGATGGCAGCCCAGATTTCCAGTCCCCTAAAACCATACTTCTTCCAGCCCTAGCAAACTGGTTTCTGACACTTTCACACAGTGGCCTTTGAGGGAGCCAGAGCCTCAAGTGGTCACGGCCATCCCAGCTGACCCAGGAGATGAAACCAAAATGCCATGAACCTTTGGCCTCCAAAATTAGTTTCTGTGGACTGACAGGAGAGAATTCACCAAGAATAGTAGTTTTTTAAGGATGAATGCAAAAGTCTATAGTTCAGGGAAGGGATGTGGTTCAGTTCCAGGTTTGGTGAGTGTGACATGATAAAGAACATCACATGGAAACATCAACTGACCACTAGAGACACAGAACTGTAAGCCACAGAGAGGAGTTAGGGCTGAAGACCCAGCAAGGAAATCATCACAGAAGGGGAACAGCTGAAATGCTGAGGAGTCATGCCCCAGAGTCAATGACAGTGATAAACAGAGGCACAAGCTTTGGAGCCAGGTTCTTCCTAGATTCTGATCCTACCACTTGCAGGGTATATGCTTTACAGTAAGTACTTTGCTTTCCTCAGCCCCAGATTTTTCATCTGTAAAATGGAGATAATAATTCCTCATGAGGATGAAAGGAGTTCATGCGCAAATGAAGCAAGAACATGTGGCACATATAAAGTTTAGTAATTATTTCTTTTTCTCTTTCCAATTTCAAAACTTAAAGTTCTTGGGGGTTCTTTATCCTTCAAGACCAAAATTCAAATTATTTTGCAGGATTTCTCTTACCGGAATCATGCCTCATTCTCAAACCTCTTTCCCTGCCTTTCCCTCCTTTATTCCTGTTAGCAGCTGAATTGTGTCTCCCAAAAGCTCCTGTGTTGAAACCCTAACCCCTGTACTTCAGAATTTGGAAATAGCGTGATTGCAGATGTAGTTAGTTAAATCAAGAGGAGGTCATACTGAAATTGGATGGGCCGTTAATCCAATGTGACTGGTGTCCTTACACAAAGGGGAGGTTTGGAACAGACACGCACATAGGGACAACACCACGTGAATATGAAGTCAGAGGCTGGCACAACATGTTTACAGGCCAAGGATGCCAAAGATGGCTGGAAAGCTGCCAGAAACCAGGGGTAAGCATGGGGAAGATTCTCTCTCACAGACTGCAGAAGGAACCAACCCTCCTGACCTCAGTCTTGGACTTCCAGCCTCTAGAACCCAGGAAACAAAAAATTCCTGTTGTTTAAGCCACCCAGTTTGTGGTGTTTTGTTATGGCAACCCAAGCAGACAGATATGTCTTGGCATCTCACCCCACCCTGCCTTGGCACCAGCTCATCCCTATGTGTGGAATGCACCCCACCACGCCCCCTTTGCTGCCATGGTAAACTCCTACTCATCCTTGTCCTTTGAGATGCATTCTTGTTCTTTCTGACTCTTTCAAAGAGCATCCCTTCCCAAAGCAAAATGGATCTCTTCCTTCTCAACAGTGACCTACAGGGACTTACACGTTCCTCTCATAGCAGGTGGCACGTGAGATTGTGATGACAGCCTGTTCCGCTTTTGCCTTTAGACAGTTGTTCTCACGGCATAGTCACCTAGCCTGATATTTAAAAATACTGATGGCCAAACTCAGATTCAGATCCTGTGAACCAGTCTGGGACTCTGGAATTGCTATTTTTCAATGGATCCCATGGGATTCTCATATGCTGCTGAAGAGGATTCCGTTTTAGACACTGCTCCCAATGAACAGGGTTTCTGCCTTGGTCTGTGATCCGCTGTCACCCTGAACAGTGGTGAGCCTCCAGAGAGCACTTAATACATGTTGGTTGAACTGGATGAAGGAGCCAGGCCCTCTGTCTGTCCTCTGCTTCTCTCTTCACTTTTTTCTCTTCTCAAGACAAAATTATCTGGAAAGTGCCAACTCCAGCTTAAATCACTGGACTGTATAACATCAGCATAGGCCAGGGAAGTAGAAGTAAGTCAATAGTATTTTGAAAAACCAAAACGTAGAAGGAGCTCATTTCAAATTTCCATTTCCCCACCTTCCAATATTTAAAGTAATATCTTTTCTCCTCTGCCCACAGGATGTGGAAAAGTCGCTGGTTTAATCGGTACTTCAACTCCCCCTGCATGCTTTTCTCCCTTGAGGGATTCCAGAAAGGAAATTCAGTGCTATCTTTATGCTTTCCCAGTGTTTTTAACCAGCCATCCTGAGTGAAAATGGAGTAGGGGAAGATTTTAGACCCCCCAGGTCTCCTTCTACACCTTCCTTTGACTCTCCTCAAATACTCAGTGTCCTAAAAATTCATTCTCTTTCTCAACATAAGTACTAAAATGAAAATAACTGAAAAGAAACTATTCGGGGTTTTTCCCCCCCAGAGAATAAAGTTAAATCACACTATTTTTTAAAATTTAGAAAATATTTTAATGGCATTAAGAAGAACAATTGATAATGCTACTCTGAACTGTTAAATATTTCATTTTATCATAAGTCGTGTATCTATATAAGAAAAATATTTCCATAAATATATGTATCCTATGTATGTGTGTGTGTGTGTGTGTGTGTGTGTGTGAAAGAAAGAGATGGAGAATGAAGGACCCATTGCTGCCCCTTGGTGGGGAGACACAACGTAATGTACACTTGCTTCTTGATTTATCCAAAGAAAAAACTTTAAACTTGAAATACATTGGACTGAAGGTATTCCTAAAGGTTTCAAAGAAACCTTTTAGAAAATGAAGATACATAATAAAAAAAACTATTCGAGGTGAATATGAAGCTAATAAAGAGCAGCCATGTGTTCCTCTTCCCCTGACCTGGCCATTAGAGAGCATTCACTTTTAGGCTCTAGAAGAGGGTTTGACAAACTACAGCCCACAAAATCCCACCTTGCTCATTTGTTTAAGAAATGCCTGTATATGCTCTTGCACTACAATAGTAAAACTGAATAACTGTGACAGAGACCAGATGGCTCACAAGGATGAAAATATGTACTACCTGGTCTTTTATAGATGAAAAATTGTTAACCCTGAACCTAGAGAAATTCATTCTGGTTCCAGGGACTGCCAAATGTTGGATTCCTGTTCTGAGTTTTTGTTGTTGGTTGCTCATGGGGAGGAAACTTCATTCTTGGTGGAAGAGAGGAATGAGGAGAATCCCACTCTTCTGGTGAGGATAGGAGGGTTTGCCTTAGACTCTGAGACTTCAGACCTATAGGAAGAGGAGGGAAAATGTTCCTTAGAATCAGATTAGGAATCAATTACCTCTAAAATCAGCCAAACTCTACATACATAACCAGAGAAATAACCTTATCAACATTCTATCAGGACCAAAGGGGATTGAATTATTCTAGTGCTAAATTACAAACATTTCAAAAGAGGTAGATTGCAAAGGGGGGTTCACAAATCACAAAACTTTCCATAAGGTATTTGTTCTTGAAGAATAACACTATGGTGGTGAAATGCTTTGGCTCTGAAGCCAGACAGGCACAGACTTGAGATCCACTAGCTATGTAAACTCTGGAAACCTCAACTTTCTTTTCTGAGAAATAGGAATAATAGTAGTCTCCTCATAGGGAGGTTTATAAGGAGCTGATTAGATAATGCATGCAAAACATTTAGCACAACTGCCAGTTTATTCAAAGAGTTCAATAACTGTTAGTGGTTATTCTTATAAGGACAGTCTCCTGGCTGATTGGTGTTAGAAACATTATAATTACAACTTACTAAAAGTTTTTTAAAAATATTATTATTAATGTGTCTGGCAATTTTAAGCACTTAAATGATAATAATAAAGATATAGGTTGTAGATTATTATGGCTAATGGAGTATCTTTGAAATTTTAATTGAATCTATGAAAAGAAATTTATCTTGCAACAAAACCCATCACATACACTTGTGTGTGTAACATGTATATGTGCACCTATAACTGAAAAAAAATGCTCAAGAAATAATATAACCTTCCTGCATGTAATACAGTTTTCTCTTTTCAATTACATTTTTAAATGACACTCATAATCTACTCAACTCATTTTGTAACCCACTAAGGAGTAGAGACCCACATTTTGAGATACATACACCATATAGACATCTAACTGAAAGTTCTGCCTTCATTACTGTGTCTTATCTTTATTACAACCATCCTTTGCAGTTTTGAGACATATAACACCTTCCATTATTATTTATTTTACATTGCATCTTCATAACTTTTAAAGTTAAAGTTTTATACTTAGAAACTTTCACAATTTTCTAGTACAGAGGAGGAAACAAAAGCATTCTGGAAAACTGTTTCTTAAGTGAAATTGAGTTTTAATTTGCATAAAATTGCAGAGAGTAGAGTGTTCTGTCTTCCACAGGAAATTTCATAACAAAAACTACAGAAGATAATCAGATGCCAAAATTATTCTCCTAATGAGATCTAAATTCTGATGTGAAGGTTGCTCAGAGATGAGACATTGAGAAAAAGATATAAGGAGAAAAAAATAAAGCAGTCAGTCCTATTGGTTCCTATCTGAACCTGCCCTCACACCAGGATTGCTAATGACAGTGGCTAATGGGCTGCACATTAAGAGCTTCTGTTGTCTTGACTCAAGAAGAGTTTATCTTCTTGACTTTTCTTCCACTAATGACTTACTTTCAAACTTTGTAAATTCTAGTTCCTTCTGTTTCACTAACAGAAACACAACCAATTCCCACTCTTTTTGTCTTGGTGACAATTCAGAAGTGAAGAGCTCTGAGGACCCTCGGAGGGACACCCAGGCAGAGGCCAGCTCCAGAACTCCACCTCACCCCTGCTTCCACCCAGCCAGAGGCCTAGAGTCCTGAGCTACACATGACCAACTTGCAGAATTCTCAATCTCGAGACATCTTTTTCCTATTTCAAACATACTTTTAAATTTTAGTGCCTGCAACCTATTGACCTGTGCCTATTGGAATTCCTAAGCAGGCTGTACACGTTCAGCAGAGTTAGGAAATGTGTTTAAGTTTCAAGCAAAGCAATTATATTTTTTGTTTGAATATCTTTCAATCATTATGCCTTAGAAAAATGCTACAGGGGAAGTCTCAAAATATTAGTGATATGATGATAACCCTTTTCTTTCTTTCTACTGAATCTCCAACCTTTTCTTCACTACGTTATGAACTGCAGGTGATTTTTTAAAGTTTTTCTTGAGAAAAATCTTAAAATCTCAAGTTTTTGCAGAACTCATGGTAGCAGGTATGTTCGCAGCTGAGCATCAAAGGTGAAGTTAGGAGAATAAGCACTTCCGTGTGGATTAGTAAATTAAAAAAAAAAAAAGCCAGGCAGCCTTGGTTCAGGTCCTCTGTCTCTTTGCCATTTTGTAGCTTGTGATCCTAAAAAGTGCCTTACCTAATCTAAGCCTCAGGAAAGTGAAGATAATAATAGCATATGTTATGGTTTGGATGTGCGGTGCACCCCAAAAGCTCCTGTGTGAGACAATGCAAAAAGATTCAGAGAAGAAATGATTGGTCATGTGAGTCAATCGGTGAATTAATCACCTGTAAGACTGATTGAGAGGTAACTGAAGGCAGGTGGGGTACAACTAGAGGAGGTGGGGCATTGGAAACACATATATTTGGGGTATATATTTGTAACTGGCAAGAGGAAATCAAGCTCTCTCTCTCTGCTTCCTGATCATTATGTGAGACACTTCTTTCCAACATACTCTTCTGCCATGATGTTCTGCTTCACCTCAAGCCCTGAGGAATGGAGCTGGCTCTCTATGGACTGAGACCTCTGAAATTATGAGCCCTCAAATAAACTCTTCCTCCCTTAAAATTGTTCTGGTCAGATTTTTTAGTCACAGCAGCAAGAAAGATGACTTTTTAAAACAGCATTTTATCATGTCATTGTGAAGAATGGCAAAATAAGCATGAAGAACAACTAGCAAACACAGGGGCCCTGTCAAGCACACAGGAAGCATTTTTCTTATTTTTATTATTGTTGTTATTGCCACAGGAGTCCCCCTCCAAAGTTTCTAAGCTTGGATAGAACAAGAACAACAGCATAATGGGGACAAATCTTTACTTCAAGTCCTGCAAGAATTTGTCCCCAGTGGACAGCCAGAAATGGAAACTACAGGAAGGACCTCCAAAACAAAGCTGTGACCTCATGCGCCTCTAATAGATCATCAGAATCCGCAGTTGAATCCGACTTGTGGCTTCAGATTCCCCGGGGCTCAAGGGTCCTAGGAGTTAACACTGCCTTTCCAAGCATTGCCTACAAAGCAACTGCCAGTGATTGAGCAAAGGCTGAGTGAAGCCCCCCTGAGATCCCGCACGTCGGGTGGGGAGACCACCACAATGTGATTATCAGCTGCAGGTAATCTGAGGAAGAGAAAACAGGATGGGGCTGCAGGTTGAGGTTTACATTACCCTGATTCCCCAGACTCCACAAATGGACCCTCCCTTCTAAAACCACAAACTGGAAACAAAGTGTTGGTCACATGTTCCCAGATCCCATAGGAAGCCTGGCAGGGAGCTCTTTGCAAACATTTGAGGAGGACCAGGACCAGCTTTCAAGGTCACCAGGTCTATTGAAAAGATGACCTCCTAGTAGTAGTGTTCAAGATAGAGACCTTCAGCTGCCCTGAAGCCAGCTCTCTGTGATTTGGAATGCTCTGAACATTACCTAAGCCCTTAGGAGCAAACAGTGAACTCTGGCTACTCTCTGGACCCCTAAGATTAGTCTAGGAAAAGTTTTCACAATATAGATGTTAAAAACTAATTATCTAAGCCTCAATCTTAAGAAATTGAGCTGCAGACACATGTCATAACATTCCCCTGCATTTCCCAGTCTCCAAATTTTGGCCCTCAGCCCTGGAAACCCAAGAGACTGAGAACAGCAAAACAAGACATTTCGCCTCATTCTTAATTCCCATCTCCTACAATTTCCTGTCATATCTGCAGTTGTTCTCTAAGCCAAGACTTCACAAGGCACACAGTCACAGCTCTGATTTAGAAAGATTATAGGAGTCATCTAAGCTGTCCTCTTAGGAACTACACCCAATTCATGAGATACATTCATGGCTTTGAAAATTTAGCACTCTTTAAACATCTTCTAGACATTATCAGGAGAACGCTTTCATAGATACCAAAGTTGAAGATTTCTATGCAGAGTCAAAAGGTAGAAGTTGCTCCTCAAACTTTCCTCAAGATCTCTGAATTGTGCAGAATCTCCGATTTGCAGTGAACAGCAGCCTTTAATAGTAATATATACCATTGCTATGTATCATACAAAACACAGGTTTCCCGTCAATGTCCCTGGGTTGGGCCAGCCTGCTATGTACTGTAGAAAATTTAGTTGCATCTCAGGACTTGGAGCTTCATGAGATAAACGAAATAAAGGAGAAGAGGAGTTAAAGATGACTCTGTGGTTTTGAACCTAATGACTAAGTTGTGGTCTCTGATTTAAAAAAAAAAAAAAAAAGCAAATTAGGAAATAGAAGAATGTTAAGGACATAGAAATAACAAGAGAGCAGATTCCTGGGTTCCTTGGGCATAGTCATTTTAGAAAGCATTTAGACTTTCATTCTGGATCCAGAAAGGAGATATCTCATAGGATAAATAAAACTACTTCTATAGACTTGAGGTAGAAGAAAGGAGAAACTACTATTTGTCAAAAGAAGAATAGGAAGGTTTTCCTCTAAGATAGTACCAAAACTTACTTGACATTTATTTGTACATTATGAAGTAATAAACTTCTTCCATTTCCAGCATAATTTCCAAGGCAAAGGAAATCAGAGGAGTAATTAGAGAGGAATTAATGATGCTTCCTCTCCCTAACTCAACCTTGACTTCTCTACTGATCTCAGGATTTGAAAGTAGTTATTGGTCTTCACAGAACCATCATTTCTTTGTAGTAGAAGACCCTCATTCTATCAAGTGCTTCTTATATCTAATGGTTTCCAAAACCTTCAATGCTCACTGTCCCAAGAGTATATTACCCAGGTTTATGTCCCTCTGAAAGTGTAGCATTTAAATATGGTCTAACCTGGTAAAAATTCAATAGACCCAACATTGCCCATGTTTTTTCCATTAATGCAGCCTAATGGCACATTGGATATTATGTAGCAATGGGAAAGTCACAATTGATTTATGGTCAATTAATTTCAATTTGCCTTTTTTAAATAAATATCTTTTTCTACCAATTCAATTGTTTGGGTTGTTTTGTTTTGGTTTTTGTCTGCCTAAAGGTAAAATTTGCCCTTGTTAAATTATACTGTGCAGATTTTAGCTGGTTGCCAATCTAACATATGAAGACCACTTTGAATCTGGATTCTGATTTTTTACCCATTCTTCACAGCTTTATGTCAAATTAATAATCAGATCATTTAAGACTCCTTTCAGATGTTCAATAAAAGCTTCAAGTTGGGACCGGGGACAAACCAAGTCTACTGTGGAAACATATAATTTTCCTTCTTCTCAACTGGGCTCTTCTTCAGTGTCATAATGTTAACAAATGCTTCATTAACTTAGAAAATAAGCCATTATATTATATAAGTCATTGAAAAACTTATAAACTCTTTTCACAATGTCTGTTTAATGAAACTCTTTAGATTTCATTTTCTTTTATTGGGAAAAATATTATGAAGTTGGAATACAAAAGTAACAAAGTATTTTACTTAAGGTTCCCATTTGGGTTTATAATATAATTTTCTAACCCAGAGTAAAGATTAAAGCCAAAGGAAGAGTTGAGAATCCATAAATTGATGATGACCATGGGCTAACAGGGGTCACTGCCCAAACTTCAGCAGCCCAGTAACACCACAAGTATTTAATGGCATCCCTGAATGTTTTATAGCTGCATAGGCACTTGACTCACTCTGGAACTTGACATAAATAGAGTACTAAAAAGAGGCCATTTAAAATAGCATTTCCCTCTTAAAGTGATGTTTCCCACTGAGCACAAGCTTAGGAATTGGAGTAATTTAGTAACTCACACTAACATGATTTTAAAGGGGGCAGAGGGAAAACCTTTACAAATACATCAATATTCACCTAATAAGTTTTTAAGTGAATTAAATTGAGTTTGTTTGTTTGTTTATTTATTTATTAGTCCCAGGGATTGAACCAGGGGCACTTAACCACCGAGTCACATCCCCAGCCCTTTTTCATATTTTATTAGAGACAGGGTCTTGCTGAGTTACTCAGGGTCTCCCTAAGTTGCTGAGGCTGGCTTTGAACTCACGATCCTCCTGCTTCAGCCTCCCAAGTCACTGGGATTACAGGCCATGGTGCCCAGCTAAATTGAGTTTATTTCTGACTGTGGATCCCAAAGGATAACTGCATTTCTTCTGTTAATCTTCAGCCTAACCCATACCCTTACCTTCTCCAGTCTCCATGGAAGAAAGTAATGAGTTTGCTTATTATCACATGGTTTGTCTTGCTGAGACTGATGCGTATTTCAGCCCTACTAGGACCTGCCTTCCCAGGCCAGTGGCCCTATGGGAAGGTTCTCTCCCTTCAGGACCTCAGAGGCTACCCGCTCTGAAAAGAATAGTGAGGAAGTCGGAAACAGGCTCAGAAAGGGGGACATAGGGCTGGGCGTGGAACCCATTGCAGGGCAATGACTCTTCTCCTGCTTTCTTGGGCCCTCCTGGCCTGGGTGTGGCAAGAATGTTTCAAGTTCATTGACTGAAACCTCATACTAGAATGACTCATCACTCCAGTTTGCCCAGGACTGAGAGGTTTCCTGGGACTGAGAAGTGCTTCTACACAAGACATTCAAGGCCAAGACTGGGAAAGTCCCGCCAAACTGTGAGGAGTTGGTTACTCTACCTCATGCATGTAACTAGAGAGTGGACTTCTAGGGATTCGTGGAGTCACCAAATCCCTTCCCTCAATTATGCCTAAAATCCTAAAACTATGGGAAAGACAAGACAAAAACACCTGTTCCTAGTGTTACCAGTCAAAGCTCAAGATTCAACCCCTTCCTGTGGAGTTGTGAGGGTATGCAAGGTTTGGTGGCTTATGATGAGCCATCACCCAAGAAGCCATGTTATATGGTGGGTGGGAACATAGACTCGTTCCAGGTTCTTGCATCCCAATCTAATGTGACCTGGAGAATTTTCTTAATCTTCCTGCGTTTTAGTTTTCTCATCTGTAAAGTAAGAATGAGAGTAGGGCCTTCCTCGAAAGTTTGTTGTGAGAATGAAATACATTATGATATAAAGAGCTTAATGCAATGCAGACTACACCATACATCAACATCTGCTGTCATTTCTCTTTAATGGTCCAGCAGATTTTTGCTAGATCATTGATCTTTCTTTGCAGCACTCTCTGTATGAATATTTTTTCTCAGCTCCAAGCATTGTGCTGAGAATAAACACTGACAAATGAGACCAAGTTCCAGCTCTGAAGCAACCTATAGCGGAACAGACAAGAGAGACGAATTGGCAACTACCCTACCGTGAAGGGAGAGGGAGATTAGGAGTTACAGACTTATGAATGCTATGGGACACCTTAGGAGGTGGCATAGCTCTGTCTTCAGAGTTAAGAAGGTGACACCTAGATCCAGTTCTGAAGGAGAAGATCAGTAGACAAAATTGCCGAGGAGATAGTGGAGCGTTTCAGACAGAAATAACAAATCGCATTTTCAACAAGATGCTAAAACAAACAAACAAACAAAAAGATGCTAAAACAATAAATTCCATGCCCTATGAGTCTCACAGATAGACCTAAGGTTATAGCAGAAAAAGAATTATTTCCCATCTTCTCCTTTTCCTTTTTGGAACAAAATCCTGATCTCTTCTGGGTTTTAGCTGAGCATATTAGCCTCCCAGATGCCCTGAAACTTAAGCCTGGTCTTGTGACTAAGTTTTGGCCAATGTGCCAACTTCCAAGATACATATTTTAAAAAGAATTTCTTGTCCTCTGTTCCCTCTCTCCTCTCCCTGTGAGCTGGAATAGGTGGGTATGGAGTGAGCCAGTTTCTATGATGTAGATGAGTACAAAAGTTTAGAAGATGGCAGAGCAATATAAAGGAAGAAACTGGATCTGCAAATGCCTGTTCGAGAACAGATGCCACCAACCTCAGGCCACGGCTTCTGGACGATTTCAATGAAGTAAAGAGAACACCCACTTCTCCCTTCTTTAAGCCATGAGGGATTGGTATCTCTTTAGATGGCAGTTTTATCAAATGCCCAAATAAGGAAAAGTTAAAGGGAGAAGAGGCATAAAACTGAAAGAGGAAGGAAAGAGTAGAATCGAAAAAAAGGAGGAAATGTGAAAGCTGGGAAAGAAGGACAAGACTGAGAAGAAGATGAAAATGCTAGTTAACTTTCTACTACTTAAATGACTGAGGAATTTCCAAATAAGCAAATCTGGTAATTGAGGACAGGAGACCTGAATCAGTCAAGGGCACAGACAAGAGAAAAGGAGGCGCGTTAGTGAGCTGGCCCAGAGACTGGTTTCCATCCTGTCATAACTGCCTCCACCTCTCCAATGCTAAAGGAAAATTTAGCAATGAACACTAACTTTTAGGTGGGTACTCACTATATGCTGAGTGCTTTGCATGGATCACCTCACTTAATCCTACAACAACCCTAGGCTAAGTCCTCTTATCATTCTCACTTTCCATTTAGGTCTGAGAAGTTAAATAATTTCTCCAAGTTCACACAGAAGGCAAGTGACTAGGGTAGGCTTCAAGTCCAGTCATGTCTCCATAGCCCATTTAAGTGCTACTTACCCTTCATACTAGACTGGAGTTCTAGGGGGAATCCCCTTGGAAGTTTCAAAACAAAGTTCAAGTTTAATCAACCTTAAAAATAACAAAGAAGAAATACACTTTGCTCCAGGTGACCCATTCTACTACCCACAGTTGATGGGTTCAGAGAGGGCACTTGGTTCAAGAGCAGCCAATGCATAGTGTAGCCAGTGAAAATAGCAGCCATGACTGGTAAAGGATCATGAGTTGACAGATTAAATTTCCTCTCTTAACAATATCAAGATAAAATGCAGTTACCTATGGGAGCTCAAGCTAAAAGTCACAATGCTGAGAGAGATGCTGGGGAAGCCATGAGTAAGTTTAAAAATAAGAGGAAAAGGAAAGCAAAAGAAAAGAAAAGAATATAGAAAGCAAGGTGTTGTGGAAAAGAGTATTTGTAGCCCATGAATTGTACAGGCCAAGTTCAGGTCATTTGTATCCATAAAAATAGTTACCTTTTCTGAGATAACCTCAGCTAGTCATGTTTTTTCCTTCCCTTCCTTCCTTCCTTCCTTCCTTTCCTTCCTTCCTTCCTTTCCTTCTTTCTTTCTTTCTTTCTTTCTTTCTTTCTTTCTTTCTTTCTTTCTTTCTTTCTTTCTTTCTTTCTTTCTTTCTTTCTTCTTTCTTTCTTTCTTTCTTTTCTTTCTTTCTTTCCAGGGCTGGGGAGATAGCTCAATCGGTAGAGTGCTTACCTTGCAAGCACAAGGCACTGGGTTCAATCCCCAGCACCAAAAAAAAAAAAAAAAATGAAGTTCTTCCTTTCCTTCCTTCCTTCTTTCTTTTTTCTTTTTCTTTTTGTCCTGTGAAGTCAAAAAGATATTTATCTAGAACAGTAGTTCTCAGCATATGTTCCAGGAACATCTAGGAACCCTAAGGGTTTTTCAAGGTATCTTTAAGGTCAACTATTTGAAGGAGGAAGAGAAAAATATGATTTGCTTTCCTCACTTTCAGTTTTTCCCATTTGCATAGAGTATGAGAAGTTCATTAGTATAGTTTAAGACTTCACATTGCATCTAACTTGAAGGGGAAAAAAAAGAACAGATTCAGGGTATGACTCAGTGGGTTGGGGATGTAGCCCTGTGGTAGAGCAATTGCTTATCATGTGCAAGGGCTGGGTTCAGTCCCCAACACAGTTAAAAAACAAATTCCCACCTGTCAAGTTTGAGTGCATTATTCAAAAAGAGTATTCACAATTACCTGAAAGGCTATTAAAATATTTCTTTCTTTTTGAACTAAAGTTATATATAACAGATTGCATTTGCAACCAAATGATATATTACAAAAGACAAAATGAAGAATCATATGAGAATGAAGTTATCTTCAAATAAACCAAATATTAAAGTTATCTTCAAATAAACCAAATATTAAAGAGATTCATGAAAATGTAAAGGAATAACACTATTCTCACTATCATTTTTGTTTTGGAAAATAAGGTTCTTTTCATAAAATTGTATTATTTATGCTACCACAAAGTTGGTTATTATTATCTTCAGGTGAATTAATAAATATTTTTTTGAATTTACCAACTTTAATATGCAATAAGATAAATATAATAGCAATAACTTCACTGCTATAAAAATACTCTGTGTTCTGCCTATTTATCCCCCCTCCATCCTAACCCCTGGCAACCATTAATCTTTGTACAGTCTCCATAGGTTTACCATTTCCTGAATGTCATATAGTTGGAGTCATACAGTACATAGATTTTTCAGATTGATTTCTTTCACTTAGTAGTATACATTTAATGTTCCCCCATGTAGTTCCATGACTTTATAGCTTATTTTATTTTAGTGCTGAATAATATTCCATTGTCTGGATGTCCCTAGCTTTTTTATTCACTTGTGTACTGAAAGATACCTTGGTTGTTTCCAAGTTTTGGCAATTATGAATAAAGTTCCTGTAAACATGCATGTACAGGTTTTCATGTTGACATAAATTTTCAACTAGAGGTGCAATCACTGGATTGTATTAAAAGTATGTTTAGTTTTGTAATAAACCAATGAATTATCTTCCAAAGTGGGTGAACCATTTTGCATTCCTACTAGTAATGAATGAAAGTTCCTGTTGCTCCACATCCTTACTGGCATTTGGTGATATCAGTATTTAGATTTTGGCCATTCTAAGAAGTATGACATAGTATCTCACTGTTATTTCCATTTTGCATTCCCCAAGTTATGTAAAATGTGGAACACCTTTTCACATGCCTATTTGTCAACTGTTTATCTTCTTTAGTGATGATTTAAAATGTTTGGCCCATTTTTTAGATTTTTTTTCTTTTTGTTGTTGTTGCTATTGTTTGTTTTTATGATATTGGGGATTGAACCCAGGGGCACTTAACCAGTGAGTCACATTCCCAGCCCTTTTTTATTTTTTATCTTCAGTCAGTGTCTCACTAAGTTGCTGAGGCTAGTTTTGAACTTGTGATCCTCCTGCCTCAGCCTCCCAAACTGCTGGAATTACAGGTGTGCACCACCACACCTGGCTCTGGCCAGTTGGGTTGTTCATTTTTTTATTGCTGAGTTTTAAAGTTATTTGTTTATTTTTTATTTAAAAAAAGCAAATATCTTCTATCAGATATGTCTTCTGCAATTATTTTCTCCCAGAAAATGGCTTGTCTTCTCTTGATATTGTCTTTTGCAAAGCGGAAGTTTTTTAATTTTAATAGAATCCAGTTTGTCCATTGTTTATTTCTTGATCATGTCTTTGGTGTTGTATTTAAAAAGTCATCACCAAAGGTTATCCACAATCTTTCCTATAGTTATTCTGGGAGTTTTGCAGTTTTGCATTTAGGTCTATGTTTTATTTTTTCTTAATTTTTATGGAGAGTGTTAGGACTGTGTCTAGATTGATTTTTTATTCAAGTGGATATTAAGTTCTTCCATTACCATCTGTGGAAAACTGTCTTTTGTCTATTGTATCTCCTTCAATTATTTGGGCAAGATCAGTTGGTCATATTTATTTTGGATCTGTTCTGGGCTCTCTATTGTGTTCCACTGACCATTTGTCTTTTCCTTCAGTAATACCATGACATCTTGATTACTGTAGCTTCACAGTAAATCTTGAACTCAGGTAATGTCATTCCTGCAACATCATTCTTCTTCAATATCATGTTGATTACTCTGGGTCTTTTGTCTTTTCATATAAACTGTATGATAATTTATCAAAATTTACAAATTAATTTGCTGGGATTTTGATTGGGAGGACACCGAATTAACAGGTCAACTAGGAAAGAACTGACATCTTAACAATATTGAGTCTTCCCATCCATGAATATGGAATATCTCTCCATTTATTTAATTCTCCACAATTTCTCTTGTTAGCATTTTGCAGTTCTTTTCATATAAATCCTGTGCCTACTTTTTAAGATTTATACCTAAATATTTAATTTTGGTGATGATAATGCAAATAACTTTGTGTTTTCAATTTCAAATTCAACTTATTCGTTGCTGGTATAAAGGAAATGAATTGAATTTTATATATTAACTATCTTATTATTTTTGCTATTATTGCTTATTAATTTCAGAAATTTTTGTCAGTTCTTTCATATTTTTTGCATAAACAATCCTATCACCTGTGAAAGAGTTTTATTTCATTCCTATAAGTGTTCATTTATTGCCTTTTCTTACTGTATTAACTAAAACTTTCAATATGATATCGAAAATGAGCGTTGAGAGGAGATATCTTGCCTTGTTTCTGACCTTAGTCGGAAGGCATCTTGTTTCTCCTCATTAAGTGTGATATTAACTGTGAGATTTTTAAATACTCTTTATCAGGAATATAAAAGGAAGTCCCTCTTTATTCCTAGTTTACAGAGAATTTTTATCATGAATGGATGTTGGATTCTGTCAGATGCTTTTTCTGTGTCTATTGATTTGAGTAGGTTCTTTTTCTTCTTCAACCTATTGCTGTGAGAGATTACATTGATTGACTTTGCTGAATCAGTTTTGACTATCCAGGATAAATTCCACTTGGTTATGGCATATTGTCTGATTTGATTTGATAATACTTTTTTGAGAATGTTGTTTGTTCATGGATTATTGGTCTGTGTTTTCTTTTCATGTGTGTTTGTCTGGTTTTGGTATTAGGGTAATGCTGGTTTCACAGGATGAGTTATTTTCTCTTTTCTCTTCTGAAACAGACTGTGGAGAATCTGTATAAATGTTTCCTTAAATGTTTGGTACAATTGCCAATCAATCTATCTAGGCCTGGTGCTTTCTGTTTTTGAAGATTATTAAATATTTATCAAATTTCTTTAATAGATATAGGCCTATTCAGATTATCTACTTCTTCCTGTGTGAGATTTGACAGATTGTGTCTTTTGAGGAATTGGTTCATTTCTTCTAGGTTATCAAATTTTAGGCATGAAGTTATTCATTATATTTTTTATTTTCAGTTTATTGTCTGTTATGGTTTAGATCTTAGGTGTTCCCCAAAATGTCATGTGTGAGACAATGCAAGAAAGTGTAGAGGTGAAATTGTGTTAGGAGAGTCTTAACTCAGTGTAATAATCCCATGATGGGGATTAATCAGATGGTAACTTAGTCAGGTAGAGTGTGGCTAGAGGAGGTAGGTCTTTGGGGACATGCCTTTGGGGTTTGTATTTTGCCCTTGGTTGCAGAGCTCTCTCTGTACTTCCTGATTTTCATAATCTGAACTGCTTTTCTCTGCCAAACACTTCTGCCCCGATGTTCTGGCTCACCTCGGGAACAAAGCAACGGAGTTGGCTGTCTATAAATTCAACCTCTGAATCCATGAGTGACAAATAAACTTTTTCTTCTCTAAAGTTGTTCTTGTCAGGTCTTTTGGTTGCAGCAACAAAAAAAGTTGACTAAAGCTTGTCCATGAACCCTATAATGATGTTCTTTCATTTCTGATATTAATAATTTGTGTTCCCTCTCTCTTTTTTGTTGTTAGTCTAACTAGAGACTTAGCAGTGTTATTGATATTTTCAAAGAACAAGCTTTTGGTTTTGTTGATTCTTCCTGTTGATTTTCTGTTTCCAATTCCATTGATTTCTACTGTCTTTTTTTTTATTATTTTCTTCTTCTTAAATTGGATTTAATTTCCTCTCTTTTTTATAATATCCTTAAATAATTGATTCTAGGCCTTTCTTATTTTCTAAAATAAGCAATCAATGCTCTGAATTTTCCTCTAATAACTGTCTTCACAGCTTCCCATGAATTTTTTTTGGGGGGTGCTGGAGATGGAAACCAGGGCCTTGTGCTTATAAGGCAAGCACTCTACCAACTGAGCTATCTCCCCAGTCCCCCCATGAATTTTGATAAGTTGGGTTTTCTTTTTCACTTAGTTCAAAATAATTTTTAAATTTCTCTTGCAATTTCTTTGTGTTATTTAGAAGTGTGTGGTTTAATTGTTAAGTATTTTTGGATTTTCCATCTATCGATTTTTTGTTTAATTCCTTGTGAGCTTAGAGAAGACATTATATTATCTCTATTCTTTTAAATTTATTGCCGTGTATTGCATGTTCAAAAACACTATTTTGATGAATGATTCATGTGAGCTTGAAAAAAAATGTGTATTCTGCCCTTGTCTGGTGAAGTACTCAGTAGCCATAAATTATATTTGGTGGATTAATGGTGTGGTTGAGCTCAACTGTGTTCTTTCTGTTTTCCTACCTTCTGGAACTGTCCATTTCTGATAAACATGTTTGGTTGTTTTCAACTATAATAGGTAACTCATCTATTTCTGCTTTTTTTTTTTTTTTTGCCTCATGTAGCTTGATTTTCTGTTGTTGGACACATACATTTGATTATTGCTATGTTTTTGAAAAGTTAACCTCTTTATCATTATATAATTCCTTCTTTGTCCCTGATAACTTTCCTTACTCAGAAGTCTGCTCTGTCTGCAATTAATATAGCTACTCTTTCTTTTTTAATGTTATCATGATATATCTTTCTCTATTCATTTACTTTAAAATCTAGATGTGCCATTCCCCTTAAAGTAGATTTCTTGCAGATAATATACAGCTGTTCTTGGTTTTTGATCCACTTTGACAACATCTGGTTTTAATTGGTACATCTAGACAACTGACACTTAAAGTAATTATTCATATAGTTGAATTAATTGTTACCAAGTTTGTTATTGCTTTTTATTTGTTTCCTTTGGTTTCTGCTCCTATTTTTTCTTCTTCCCTTTGTGTTTTTTGTTTGTTTTGTTTTATGTTTGTGTGTGTGTGTGTGTGTGTGATATTGGAGACTGAACCCAGGACCTCATGCATGCTATGCAAGTACTCTACCACTGAGCTACATGACAAGACCTTTAAAAAATTGTTGTTTTAGACAGAGTTCTGCTAAATTGCTCAGGTTGGTCTCCAGTTGGGATCCTCCTGCATCAGCCTCCCAAGTAACTGGGCTTACAAGTATGTGCTGTGGCATCTGGCCCCTTTTGTAGTTTTAATTGAGAATGTTATACAATTTTATTTTCACTTTCTTCTTAGTATATCATTTATACATCTTTTACTTTCTGTCATACTTTTTTCTTTTTCTTTTTGTTAGTGGTTAGTTACCCCAGTTGCAGCATACATTTACAACTAATCAAATCTACTTTCAAATAGCATTATACCAGAGATAGAACAAGTAACTACAACAAAATCTTTCTAATTCCTCCCTCCCATTTCTTGTATCATTATTGTCATTCATTTCACTTATATGTTAGCATATATATGAGTTAGAATACATAATAAAATGTATTGTTGATGTTTTTACTTTTAACAAACTGCTTTTAGGTCAACAGATAAAAATACAAAAAAATTAATTTTATCTTCACTTATTCCTTCTCCATTGTTCTTCCTTTCTTTATATGTGTATGAATTTCTGATCTATATAATTTTCCTTTTCTCTAAAGAACTTCATTTTTATGTCAATTTTTTACCAAATTCATCCTCAATTTATTTTTGTCTGAGAAGGCCTTTATTTCTTCTTCACTATTGAAGGACAATTTTGCAGGGTACAGAATTCAGAATCCTATGTTAGGTTTTTTTTTTTTAATTTTTCCTCAGCACTACATATTTTGTTCTTGCTTGTATGATTCCTGAGAAATTAGATGTAATTTTTACATTTAGTATTCTATGAGTAAGTTATGGGATTTTTTTCCCTTTAATTTTCTTTTTAAATCTCTAGTTTCTTTCAGAATTTACCTACATCTTTTGATTTTCTGCAATTTTACTATAACAAGCCTTGCTGTAGTTTTGGGCATTTATCCTTCTTGGTTTTCTGAGCTTCCCAGATCTGTAGTTTGGCATTAGACATTAATTTTGGAGAAATTCACAGCCATTATTGTTTCAACTATTTCTTCTCCTTCTCCTTCTGCTAGCATTCCCATCATGCATCATATGCCATTTTTGTTGTTCTTCAGTCCTTGGATATTCTATTCTGGTGGATTTTGTTTGTTTGCTTGCATGTTTTCTTCTTTTTTCACTTCACTCTTCAATCCGAGATTCTTCATTCACCTACCCAGGCTACTAATAAGCCCATCAAAAGCATTTTTCATTTCTATTATGTTATTTTTTTCTAATTTTTTTCTTAGAATTCCTACCTTTCTGCTTATGTCATCCATCCATTTTTGCATGCTATCTACTTTATTCCTCAGATTTCTTATCGTATTTACTATAGTCATTTTCGATTCCTGGTTCGATAATTCCAGCATCCTTGCCTTACCTGAGTTTGGTTTGATACTTGCTCTGTCTCTTCAAAATGTGCTTTTAGTCTTTTAGAGTGCCTTTTGATTTTTTTGATAATCAGACATGAGTTTCCCAGCAAAAGGAAATGCTGAAAATAGGCCTTTAGTGAGTTTAGTTGTTGAGAGAAGGAACACATTCTTTAATCCTGTGATTTAGATCCCTCTCTTGGAATGAGGCTGTGCCTCTGAAATGTGAATATCACAAGTTCTTTTCAGTTTTCCTTCTCCCAGGTAGGACAAGATGGTTAGAGTTGACTGGAGGTATTTCCCTTTTCCCAGGCGAATAAGACTCTGATAAAACCATAGCAGGGTAGCCTCTGGTCAAGAGTTTCCCTGAGGAACAGCCTTGTTAAGAACAGAATGCCCTGGTATATTTCAAAATGGCTACTTCCCTCTTCCAGAAGAGAAGCGTAAGGGGATTTTCTCTAATATTCTAATGGCCAAGTTCTTAGAGGTAAAACTCACAAAAGTGTATGCACTTCCCTATGGCCACATCCCACTGGAGTTCTAACTCACAGAATTGTCCACACTGAGCCTCTTAGCAATTCATCAATCACTGTTCAGGCCTCTCCTGCACAGGCACTGGTTCCCATGGAGGTTTCTGCACCAGTAAATTGTGATTGTCTATATTATCCTGACTTTCTCTCCAGTTTTGAGGGCAGCAGTCTGCTTGTGACCTCACTTCTCTTGTAGATCTAAGAAGAATTATTGGCTTTTCAGTTTTTCAACTTTTTCCTTCTTGCATTAATGGAGTGATAACTTCCAAGCTCTTTACAAGCCTGACCAGAAGCCAAAATCTGCTTGTGCATTTTTAATACCCCTTCATCACTTGGAGTTTTATTCAACCTCCTTCATACACCAGCTACAAACCCTGGGGTCACTGTTTTTTCACCATCATAAACCAGGGCACTCTCAGGTCACATTGGAAGATATGGGAAGTAAAGTTAGTGTAAATGGCATTCTGTGAGTCCTCTTTATGCCATCTAGCCTCCTGTTGTTGTTTTTAATTTATTCTTTAATTAAAGCCTTAAGTTATAGCTCCCCAGATGATTTCATTTAGCAGGAACTTGTTGACAAATTCAAATGAACTCACTTCATAAGTAAGATTCATAAAGAATGCCTTGTATTGAAATATCCTCCCTCCTGTTAAAACGTTTTACTTCAAAGCAGAATGACTTCACTTTGTACCCTAAATCTTTCTGGTCACAAATTACTAGGTAGACTTGATTGAGTCTTACTATGGCCAACCACAGTCTTAAAGGCTTAATGTGCATGAGTTAACATATATTTATAACACTCTTGGGGTTGTTGAAATTCAATGCTTAGAAACACAAAGTGTTTAATAAGAAGGACATGCTCAAGAAATAGTGACCATTATTAAATATTCTCAACCACCTTGTGAATTACTTACTGTTATTATCTCTACTTTACAGATGAAAAGATAGACATTGGGACTGGGGTTGTAGCTCAGTGGTAGAGCATGTGCCTGGAATGTGTGAAGCACTGTGTTTGATTCTCTGCATCACATATAAATTAATAAACAAAATAAAGGCCCATTCACAACTAAATTTTTTTTTTTAAAAAAAGAAAGAAAGAAAAGATAGACATTAAGTCATTATCCCAGGTCGCCCAAGTGGAAAAGCCAGGCTTGGAACCCAGACACTGGTTTAAGAGCCCAAGTTCTTAATCACTGTATTTATGATTTTATCAGAAATTTATTTTAGATTCAGGCAAGACAGACTTTAAATTTTTTTTTAAATTTTACACCTTAGTGGTCTCTACTTTGGAAAAATAATCTTTCTCCACTTAAATTCCTTTTGGTTTTCAGAAGAAGTTATAAATAAATTAGTTTATAACTACTTAATGTTGTCCTTAACAGCATTGCAATAAAAGGAATAAAGAGCCAATAATTACTCAATGTCATGGAAGTAATATGGATGGCTTCTTCCTGAATATCTTCTCTCAAAAGATGAATACTCTCTTCTGCTTAGCTTTTTTCTTCTGTTTGCTTTGACCTGGTTATCTAGAACACAATAACTGTTTTAGCGTGGGTTGTAGACTGTAGATCCTAAAGATTGCAAGACAAAATTGATTGATTTGACTGACTTTGTGCTGGTTAATGGGAAGGCCAAGGCTCAGGTCAGATCCTGCAGTGCTCTTTCCACCTGAGGGTGCATTTCACTGATGCTCAGAAAAGTTACGCCACAAAATGTCGCAAGCAAATGTCGAAATATTAGCAGAGGGGAGACTATTATATGTTCATGTTGCTTATGTAAGTTTCAGTTATTATTAATAACAATAACTGTAGTTAAATTTTACTTGCCAGACTCTTTACTCTGAGTATCAAAACACTTCACAATTCACCCCTGATGTCTACAAATCTGCTATGATCTTATTGTTTAGGTACTACTAAAATTCATGTGTTGACACCTAATCACCAAGGTGATGGTATTAGAAGGTGAAGCCATTGGGGGATTAGGTCATAAGGGATAGTCTCTCACACATGTGATTAATACCCTTATAAAAGGGTCCCAAAGAGCCAGCTTCCATGTGAGGACTCAGAATGTGCCACCTTTGAGGAGCTGACCCTTTCCAGACACTGAACATGCTGGCACCTTGATCTTGAACTTCCCAGGATCCAGAACTGTCAGGCAGGGTGATTGAATTATGGGTCTTAAACTGTCCTGTGAGGCGATGTCTCTGTTGGGAACTCTTGGTGCAAAGGTGTCAATTTGAGTCTGCCTGGTTGCTATGGTGACACCCTGTTCAATGGGAGGTTCTGTGCCAGCTGAATAGCTCTTGACCTTGAGGTTCAGATGCAGCTACTTGGGGGTAGAAAGTTACGGGTACAAGCTGGTGATCATAATCGGGCTGCTCGTTCTCATGACCTTGATTCTGCTTACTCTGAAGAAACTTTCTTACAATAAAGCCTTTTGATGTTTACACCTATGTAATAAATGTGCTGAACTTCTTTGTGTCACTACCTCCCTACCAGAGTTGTAGTCAAGACCCAGCTTTTTCTCTATTTGTGTGTCTGTATTTTCTCCATCCCCTCACCACCCAGTCCAGGAACCTGATTTAATGGCCGTGCAGGTCACAGCATAGAACCATGAGAAATAAATTTCTATTGTTTATAAATTACTCAGTCTATGATATTTTGTTATAGCAGCAAAACTGACAAAAACAACATCCCATTGTATTAGAAACAGTTTCCATCTGAGTAAAAGGATTAAGCTCAGAGCGGAAGTAAAAAACTATGTATGCATGTACTGAAAATATCACATGGTACCACACAAATATGTGGAATTTTTATATTTTATCTATCAGTAAAATTAAATTAAATTAAATTATTTTAAAAAAGAGAAAAGACATTAAGGAGTTAAGTTGGGAGAATCAGAGAGCTGTGCAGCCTACTTAGTGAGTAAACACTGAAGTCAAAATCAATTATGCCCTAGAGTCATAGTTCAAAGTTCATCAAAGCTAAGTCAAGGCAATATGAGAGGAACTGATTCCCACAGTCACCATATTCTTTAGAAAAATGGGTTAATTTCATTTTAGTCCTAGAGAACAGTCAGAATGGAAGGGAGGAAGAGCCAGTCCTTTGGTTTCTCCTAATGCTAACAATGAATGAGAAAAACAAATAAAAAATGAAAGGGACACTGAAGAGAGCTGAGGGAAGAAACTCAGAGTCTTGTCATCCAACTAGGAGAAGTTGAGAAAAGTTGTTTTTAGGGATTTGGCAACAAATGACTTTGTACACATTAAGGAGTCGGGACAGAGAAAAGGAAAAGAAAGACTTTGCTATAAGCTTAGCTGACAACTGAGGCCAAGCAGAGCCAATGTCCTCTGTAAGCTCAAGTTGAAGACACACAGTTCTGAGAACTTTTGAAATACTTGCCCCTGACCCCATAGCTAAAACATCTTTTGAAAAAGCACACAAACAGAAATAGAAGTCCTTTACAATCATTGCAAGGGAATTTTTTTTAACTCATCACAAATCAACTTGAACACTTGAAAAGGTCAAGAGGGGCGTAGTATCAAAGAGGGGTGGTGCCTGAAAGCCCCATGGTGGGGAGCAGCAGCATTGAGTGGGAACTCCCCTGGACCATGGACACCGACTGAGTCGTACCTGGAAGCCTTGGGCAAATTTGATGGTGAACAAGCAACCTACCCTCAGGGGGGCGGGCCTTGGATATGATGCCCCCACCCTGCCAGGAAGAGAGAATCTTGTGTGCTGGGCAGTGATATTGACAGCGTCATTCACATTTGCTTTTAAGTATAGTAAGGAGAACACAGAATGAAATCTGATACAAAAATACAGAACCTAGATCTTAGCCATGGAGTGAGAAATTTTCACTTTAGGGTTGCCATTGGCTGAGGCAGGTAAGAGGAAGTCTTCATCCGATATTCCTATGTCCTCCTGCTGAGGATTTGCAGGTTTCTCTATGTGGGTGACAAATATTTTTAACCACACTGGAGCTATTTTTGTGCAGAATATGAATAGCACACCGCCCCTGTTGATTCCCTCCCAACCCCATGGAATGGGTCAAACAATAGCTACAGGACTTCTTGCTCTTTGAGAGGCATTTCTTCCTTTCTGTGATAATAATTCTGTGATCAGAGCAGGAATGATTATAAAGAACTCCAGTCATGGGGCAAAGCAGGAACTGTCTCTGGTGATTCTCATCTCTGCTGCATCAGACCCACAATGGCCAAAAAGAAAAAGAAAAGTGGGGGAAAATGTAAGAACAAAATTTCAGGGGACAGGAAATGTCAGCCAGCTCACCTCAGAGCCTATGGCTTAGAAGCCAGAGTGAATCATGCCTCATTTTTTTTTCCTGTGTTAAAATGTCAGATATTAAGAAACGACTGTGTAGCGATGATCCTAACTGCCCAAATTACTTGAGCCATTCCTCAATAGCCCCCAGTGACACAAGAGATGGCAAAATAGCGAGATGACATTTTCTTTATTTGTATTTAATATATGTGGGGCCAAAGGGCACACATTATTCTCTACAGTGCCAAGCACTTGGCAAATGGTGAACAAAAAATAAAAATTAAAAGACATGGACAGCCAAAGCCCTGCTTTTAGGACTGGGGATTGAGCCAAGGACAAATTATTCAGTGAGCCCCACCAGCACGTAATCACAGGTGAGGAGGGAAAATCAACCGATCAGCAAGGATAATCTTTTTTTCAAATAATTTATTGGGTTTTGCTTTCAAACCATGAAATCAACAGTGAGTCTTGCAATAGGCCAAATATCACTGAAATATACACTGCCCCCCTCGCATCCTTCCCCACCCTCCAGGTGACCATTCCTAATGGTTTGGTTTGTAGTCTATCTCCTATGCTTAATTAAAATCAAGCGATCTTATTTTCTTTACTCTATATGGAATCCATTTGGAAGTCCTATTAGCAATATTTTCAAAATACATCCAGCTCACCCGCTCCATGGCCACCTCCGGGGTTGAGAGTCACCATCTTTGGTCTGAGTTCTCTCAGAAGACATATAAGTTTTCTCCCCGTGCTCTTGGGGCTTTTTTCCTTTTTTTTTTTGTAACAAAAGCAGCACATCCCTCCCCTGCCTAAGTCCAAAGTCCTACCCCACCCCACAAGTCCTGGCCCATGGCCCCGTCTCAGCCCATCTCTGCTCCCTTGCCGGTGTATTCTGAGCTCCAGCCTGAGCCCTGCACACAGTCCTCCAGGCACCAGCCGTGCTGTCCCCAACCAAGGACTTCGCCATGTTGGTCCCCTCTGTCTGGAACACCCTTCCACAAATGTCCAAATGACCCTGTCCCTCGTTTCCTTCACTCTTTTGACCAAATGTCATCTTCTCAGTGTATGCCACCCTGGAAGTTCTATTTTTTTCCATCTCTTTTCTTTTTACTTATTTACATTAACTTTTTTTTTGACAGTAATAAATATTTTTTTAAAAATTCTTTTCATACATGTATATAGGGTAATAATGTCTGTCTTACAATCTACCATCATTCACCTCCCCACCCACCCCACCCCTCCCTTCACTCCCCTCTATACAATCCAAAGTCTCTTCATTCTTCCCTACCCCCCACCCCACTATGGATCAACATCCCCTTATCAGAGAAAACATTCAGCCTTTGGTGTTTGGGGGATTGGTTTATTTCACACAGCATGATACTCTCCAGTTCCATCCATTTACCTGCAAATACCATAATTTCATTCTTCTTTAAGGCTAAGTAATATTCCATTCTGTATATGTACCACATTTTCTTTATCCATTCATTTGTTGAAGGGCATCTAGGTTGGTTCCATAGTTTAGCTGTTGTGAATTGAGCTGCTATAAACATTGATGTGGCTGCCTCCCTGTAGTATGCTGATTTGAAGTCCTTTGGGTATAAACTGAGGTGTGGGATAACTGGGTCAAATGATGGTTCCATTCCAAGTTTTCTGAGGAAACTCCATACTGCTTTCCAAAATGGCTGCACTAATCTGCATTCCCACCAGCAATGTATGAGTGTACATTTTTCCCCACATCCTTGCCAACACTTATTATTGCTTGTATTCTTGATAATTGCCATTCTGACTAGAGTGAGATGAAATCTTACAGCAGTTTTGATTTGCATTTCTCTAATTGCAGGAGATGATGAACATTTTTTTCATATGTTTGCTGATCGGCTGTATTTCTTCTTCTGTGAAGTGTCTGTTCAGTTCCTTAGCCCATTTATTGATTGGGTTATTTGTTTTTTTGGTGTTAAGTTTTTTGAGTTCTTTATATATCTTAGAGATTAGTGCTCTATCTGAGGTGCATGTGGTAAAGATTTTTCCCATTCTGTAGGCTCTCTCTTCAAATTATTGATTGTTTCCTTTGCTGAGAAAAAGCTTTTCAGTTTGAATCTATCCCATTTATTGATTCGTAATTTGACTTCTTGGGCTTTAGGAGTCTTATTAAGGAACACAGATCCTAAGTTGACATGATGAAGATTTGGGCCTACTTTTTCTTCTATTAGGCACAGGATCTCTGTTTTAGTGCCTTAGTCTTTGATCCACTTTGAGTTGCCCTCCTCCCTCCCCCGGCCTCCATGTTTTTTCCCAGTAGTAGTCACCGTCCAACATACTATGTAACTTACTTCCTGTTGTATTTAATATTCATTGTTCTTCCCCAACTAGAATGTTTGCAGACATTTTCATATATTTGTCCAAGTATTTCAAGTGCCCAGATCTCTTCCTGGAATACAATAAAATTTGAATGACCAAGAAAAATTATTTTTCACCTAATTATTGAAAGTTATTGCCTGGTCCTCTCTAGATGTGTGTTCTGTGATTTATTCATGCTTGATGGGGAACTAAACAACAAAACTCCTGACAAAGAAACTAAATATGTCCTGTGGAACAGAAAGAGCACACTGGAGGAAAGGGTGGAATGAAGAAACTGCTTTCTGCAATTATGGAGGCCTCTACCGTAGCATGTATGAAGACTTTTCAGATTATAATAAGGGCCTCTTTCTCTGTAAGCATTGCCTGATGTCACTGGGACCACTGGAAAACTGGACATATACAATAATAGAGGAACAAAAAACTAAAATGTCTGAAAAACAATTTATGTCAAACCTCATGATGTAGGAATTGTACCTGTGAACTCTTTGGTCCTTCTCTGAGCTAGCTTTCTAAGACCCGAGGGCTGCCAATGCTACCTCTACCTGCCTGGTGTGGATGTGGGAACTGACACAGCCATCGTAGGAAAGATGTGAGAGGTCAATGTGAGACCAAACCCCACCAACCAACACCTTTGTCATAAGTCATTTTGTTCTGTCCCGCTCTCCATGCTGTGCAGTTGCGAAGGAAACGGTAAGGGTTGTGGATACAGCAAGATTGGGGAGGAATCAGAATATCCACGCTGCTGGGGGAGTGTATTTAGGTTATGGGGAGGGAGGAAATACACTCCAGGAATTATTGGGATCACTCTCATATCTCCAACAATCCGTAAATATACACACCAGAGGTTCAAATCCCTCTCTTTGCTGGAGCTCTAGAGCCTTAAAAGACAACTGAGTCTGGCTAAGGGAGAAAATTACCCCAACAGCCATGCAACTAAAAGAGGAGGAATTCAACTCAGCGGTAAAGACTGAGCTGGTATTCGAAGGGTCTCTCACCATCCATGCCTATTTCTCTTTGTCTGAGCTCTCCCCTTCCCTCAGGAAATCAAAGACTTTTGATTTATATAAGACGATCACACAATTACCTCCATGTTAGCCAAGACAAGTCAGTCAGACTGTTAGCTTGACCCTTTCTTTCACCATTTAGTTAAATACCAACCCAGAGTCTCAAGTTTTTGCAGATCCCAGGTCCCACCTCTTTCCAAGTGCTGTGGCCAGGAGGTGGGAGTAGGAGTGGAGCACCACAGTGGCAGGGGATCCAGGCTGGCTGTTGCCCTGGCGACTTGCTGTCAAGTGAAAAATCCCAGGGTGGATGGCTGGGTGGTACCCATAAGTGGCAAATCTTGCTTTCATTTGTCACTCATTCAGTTCACCTGACAAATGCTAATTAAACACCTACTGTGTTACCCACACCATGCTCCCATGAAGTGACTTTTTTTGCATCTGCTTAATGATGTTGGGGAACCATACTAAGGTCCATAAACAGAGACCTGCCCTTCATGATCATCTGTTCTCGAGAGACAGATGGAGTGCCTACGTTCATGAGACTACAACACAACGCAAAAATTACTCATTGCTTAGGAGGGAAGTAAAAAAATGTTCCATAATAAAGGGGTGTCAGAGAATCCAGAGAATTTCTGCCCACCTGGAGGTTTGGCAGAAGGTGGAATGCGGGGAGGGTCAAGGTACAGGTAGCACAAAAACTACATTTAGAAGCTGGCTCAGCTTCTGAACCACAGAAAGGAAAGATAGAAGAAGGGGAAAGAAAAAGGAAAGAGGGGACACAGTGCCATTCATTCTCACACCTGAGAGAAAGCACCTGGAACCAAGGTCAGCTTGTGAAAGCCTAGAGAAGCAGAAGTCTGACCCCATCCTCACACTCGCTCTCCACTGGAGAGTCCTCCACAGCCAGGATCCACCCATCCCATCCCATTTTTTACATGCTCTTTTTTTCTGAAAATGGGGAGCTGTGAAACCAGATTCTTCCACCCGCCTGCTTCTTCTTTGGAGTGCTTTCACTCCCAGCCCCTTTCCCTTCAAGGGCAAATACTCTGCTCTCAGAAAATGACTCATGCCAAGGTCTAAATTATCAATATTGACACAGCAAGTTACCTCTAAGCAGACTGTGCACTTTACAAGATAAGAAGTCTTTATTCAAATAAGTGACATTGAATCTCAGACCACAGGGTCCTTGGGAGGAACAGGGTGAGAGCATTACCGGAAGATTAGCATTCCCAGAAACTCATCTTAAGATGGAATCTGCTCTTCCTTCTTCTTGCACTTGGAGTCTTCCCTCCACCAAACATAAGCTCTCTGAGGACAGCCTTGTACATCTTGCTTATGTCTACATCCAGCTCCCAGGACAAGGTGTGGGTTGCAGAAGACTCTCAAAAAATGCTTGTTAACTGTTTAGTAAATACTATCTGTTCCCTATGCCCTGCAGCACAGCTCTGCTAAACTGAGGCAAAGGAGGGAAGGAATGCAAACTCAAAATTTTAAAATAAATACAATTTTATTTATTTGAAGTACATGTTTGTTGTTGAAGAAACTAAGTGCCAATAAGAAAATAAAAAGAATTCATAATTTTATTCCCAGAGTCAATTATGGTTAACATAGTGATGTAAACTCACTCGGATTTTTATCTAAACCTATAACTATGTACACAGACACACATGCATGTATACATACACACACATACTTTAATTAAAAAGCACATTGCACTGAATATTTTATAACTGCTTTTTTAAATATGGAAAATCATGAACATCTTACTGTGAAATAACATATTCTGTATCCTTTTGAATGATTGTCTAATAGTAGCACCAAGATTTATAAGTAGACTCTTTTCTACAATTTTCTATTGCTGGAGTTTAGGTTGTTTCCAACTTTTCACTATTACTTTCAAAAACAATAAAGAGTGCCTTTGTTGCTAAATCTTTTTCTTGTTATTTCCTCTTACAAGGGAATATATTATCATTACTTTAAAACATTGGCAATATTTACTGAATGCACTTTGTTCCAGGCCCTTTACAAAACACTATTTAATCCTCCCTCCTTATTATTTAAAGACAAGAAAAATGACTAGGAGATGCTGAGTAATTTGTCTGATATTACCATTAGTCATATCGTTCATGTCTTTGATACATATTGCCAAGTTGTCTTCTGGCTTTGGAATGTTTTGGAGAATAACCACAAACCTGTCCCTTCAGGTAAACCCTCTGCTAAGGAGAGATTACACAATCTCCTAGTGAACTAGTCCCATGTTTTATTATCTGTCAACATTTATTTTCCCCTTATGTGTACCCGAACCGTTGTGATAATTAAATTACCTTATACCACCTGGCAGTGGGGTGTCTATTGACTTGCCCTCTGATCAGAGTACATTCCAGAGAAGCAGTACAGTTCAGGGATCAGTGTCCTAAAACACAGGTTTGGAAGCTGATTTCATCTTTCCTGTTGTGAGGTTCTTGAACATGTCAGTTAAGTTACACCTGCCTTTGCTCTCACATAAAATGGTAAAAATAATATGGATCTAACGCATCTCCCAGCGCCATGATGATGGAATCAGCTGGTGAAATTGAAGGAGTTTTGCATTCAGGGAAGAACAATAGTAATGCAAGCCACTGTCATCATAGTCAACACTGTCATCATTATCATCACTGCTAATGCTCTCAGCTTGCTCTTATTTAGGCCTCTGTTTTCTTGGACAGAACCCATTTGCTTTTTGAAACCACTTTATGTGTAAAACAGGCATATTTTATCTAAATCCATATAGAACAAACGGCACCATCATCTACTTCTTTTATTGGTATCCATTAGCAGCTAGAGTTGGATAGCCTTATTCTCTTAGGCCAACAACTGAGAGAAAAGAGGCTGAGACTGAGAGATGTGGGTAGATCCCTAGAACAGACTGGAAAGAGCAGAGTCAGAAGCCCCAATCCAGTGATGTGTTCATTTGTCAGCAATTAGAAATATCAGCACTTATTACAGTAAGTAAAAGCAACCAAAGAGAAACAAAATAAAAGGTAGGAGGAAAACGAAGACCAAAGAAAACAAAAGTCAGAAGGGAATGAACTGTGATATTGGGAGACACTTGCAGTTTAGGGTTGGGGGGGTCCCTTTGTGAGAAACAGCAATTAAAATTCAGGACATGCTGAACAAAACCGGATCAAACATTCCAATGCCCATATTCAGAGAATTGTACCTTAGAAAAAATATTAACAGGGAGTCTAAACGAGACCTGTATAAACCTGCAGTCGTCACGGATTGTTAAATTGGCATCTCATTTTCTTAATCATTAAAATGAAGGAGTTAAATCATAGACTTGGACATTTGCAGTCCTGAATTCTGCAATTATCAGCAATATTTCATATCAAATTCCTTTGTCCTCCAGGCTGTGAAAATTTCTTGTCCTGATTCTAAAACGAAATCTCACCCTGAAGGGGCAGAAGAATAGATTTATAGCTCCCAGTATTTTATTCAAGTTGATGTGGTCCAAAACACATTTCATCTTTCTGGCAACCACAACACAGCAAGAAGTGAGGCTCTACAGGAGAGTCTCTAATACTGCTCACAGGGCCTGGGGGTCTTGAGAAAATCTGTGCAGAGTTTAATTTTTAAATTTAATTTCTGCCAGTTAATCAGTCATTCCCAAATGAAAAAAAAAAAAAAAAAAAAAAAAAGGAGGTTAATCTAATATAGGCTTTGAAACAAAGCAAAAGATTAAAGTCAGCTTCTCAGGAAGAATTCTGAGGGTAGCACACAGAAAGAAAAATGGATAATTGATACTAAGCATGACATGTCAGAAAAAACTCAAGAACTTTCTAAATGGAACTATTCTCATCATAATTTCTTAAAGATGTGCTTTCCCCCAAGGATGGATATGAGACTAATGGCTTTCCTTCCCCCTTACTTAAATAAGAGAGCGGGATGTCATTTCACTGCCAAATTATCCCAACGTTATTACTTGACTTTCAAAAGGCAAAATGGCATGTTTCTATGAATGTATTGAGAATATAAAAATGCAAGTGACTCCACCTAATTTACAAAGTTCTTGGGTAGAGGAGAGAAATAAGCCCAGAAGAGGAGGCAATGAGACTTAATCTCAAATTTTCCCATTTTGCTGAAGACAAAAAAAAGTTGTTTGCACAGGTATCTTAGTTTTTTGCATGGAAAACTGGGACTTGGTTTCCTAGCCCATCATGTCAAACTGAAAAGCTTTGTCTTAAATCCTTTAGACATGAAGTTGGGCAATGACGTCTGTGAGGAAATCCAATTCCTAGAACTAAATAGACAAAAAAAATTAAAAAAAAAAAAAAAACGATAGGAAGCTACGTGTCTGGTAAGTGGTATTTTGGAAAGAAATTTATTGGAAATGATGGGAAGGTAATTAAAGTTAATGAAGTGGATCGTGTTGATTACAGAGGCTGACCTGAGTTTGATGGAGTCACCCTCAGAGTTTCTGGTGTGGGAAAATACCCAGGAAGAGACTGAGCCTAGCCAGTCATCACTGAGAATGTAGAAGAAAAGCAAGACTAGCTGTAAAGCTGCTCTTCTGGGAACACTCTGGAAAGGCCAGCCCCACAGAGAAAATCCAGAGAAGAGAGAGGTGCTGTGAAGCACAGCAGAAGGAGGCAAAGGGAAGAAGTATAGAACTGATTCCATTAGTTGTGTTAGCCCTACTGTGTGCAGGATTGGGCATGGTGGCACCTGTCAGTCTCTCCTCCATGAGAAGAGTCTACAGGCCTCCGAATAAAGCCTGCCCTGAAATCCCCACAGATTTCCATAACAGCAAAAATGCAGACCTTGTGTGTGGGGTGGGGAGCAGTTCTTGGGAATGTTCAAATAAATTAAACCTTGATTACTCATTCATGACTTGGAAAATTTTTACTTAACCAGAAGTTGCCCCTTTTGCAGGAATTCTGAAGAAATTATATACTGTTATTTCTACTTTAATGGTAGGGAGAAGAAGATTGGGAAATTTTTGTGAAGAATTTCATTCATGCATGTATTTAGCAAGGGTTTATTGTGCAAGGTCCTATACTTGATGTAGAGACTTTTAAAGAGGCTTAAGACAACATGCCTGGCCTTGGAATCTTACCATCTATTTAGGGATCTTTGTAAGACTCAAACTGTATGAAAGAGGATGTCTGATCAAAAACAGGTCATGAAAGACACATGAAAACTAAAGCTGATTCTAAGTGCCATGAGAAGTCAGAGGAGAGAGACCTTCGAGGATGTTCACAGTTACCCCAAGATTAGGGACAGACTGCACAGACAGTGCAAAGGGGGCAGGTGGGAATGGGACTCAGAAGGGACTCAGAGTGTAATTAACTAGGGAATACCGATTCACAATGCAGGAAAACAAGATGTGGAACAAGGAGAGCTGCCAAAGAGGGTTCCCAGATGAGAACCAGACCAAACAGACTAACCATCATTCTGCTAGCAAGGTAGTTTGGTGCAACAGAAAGGTAGTAAACTCTCATGGACAACTAGCTGTCATGGATTGGGCTCAATAGTGACTCGTTATCTTTAATTATAAAATTGTGGTTGGGGGTCTCTATAACAGGATAATATGCATAGCAGTGAGTCTGACACATACTGAGATCTTCACACAAGTTTGGTCCCTTCCCAATGATCTCCAGATCTTTTGGTCCTGGCTCTGCTTCATCCCCAGTAAGCCAGGAAGAGTAAGGATGTTCACCAGAAGTCCTTGGTTGACTTGATCTGTAAATCAATTGTTCAAACTGTCTTTGGGAGAAGAGAATAGTGGAAATATAAAAGGCCATTCTGAATATTTAAGAGAATATCTTCTAGGCTCTGTCTTTAAGAAAACCACTATTTGAAGTAATAGAGAAACAAGAGTTTTATACACACCCTGAATGGAGGGCACTTTCCCTTGTCGAAGTTAGCCCTGGAAAATAGAAATATTGATAGTAAATTAAATTTTGCATAGCTAAGATCATCTCCTTTTCTTTCTACTTAATCTAATAATAGCTGTCAGGTTGGATGGTTTCCTGGAGATGAGTTACAATAACTCTCCAAGATTCACAACAGTTTTTCCTCATTCTTAATCATTATTCCTAAAAAAAAAAAAAAAAAAAAAAATAGCAATGTTTTTAAAAGGTGTTTTCTCTTCTAGGCCGTTCAGATTCTCCACCAGCCCTGCATTCTTGAGTTCATGGAAAGATTCTAAAGGCCAGATGAAAGGAGGAAGGTGATAGATGAAAATCCCACTCCAAGTTGAATATTTGGTTATGTACCATCTTAAATGTACTAAGCTGCATTCATTGCTTTTATCTTACACATGGTCTAAGAACTAATTTCTATCCCACAGATTTTACACACCCATCTTTTCCCTCCTTTGATTATCACTGTCATTATCATTTAGTTGCTTTAGAAAAGATGATGGTCAATACCCTCCAAGAACCAAATTTCAACACATTGAGTTTTAAAGAACTTGTTGGTTTTCATTAGCAATTCATGACCTGGGCCACATCCCATCTGTGAAACAGGAAGACCATCTCCTGAGCTAAGCCTAGGAGATGGGTTTTATATAGGTGGAAAGGGTTGAAGAAGTGGAAACAGTAACAGACTGTTACTGTTCAACCCAATTATTTTTCTTGTATGGGTTAAAGCAGCAGGGACTTCCTTATTACATTGACTCAGGTCAACTGCTCCCCTATCAAAGGGTTGCTCTGAATGTTCTGGGGTTTGTTTGTTTATTTGTTTGTTTGTTTGTTTGTTTTAATGGGCCTGTTTTTAAGTTCAGTTTGATTTTGTAACACCTAACATAAGTGACTTCTCTCTGATTTGGTGTTGTCTACTGGGGTCTAACACAGAAGCTCAATCCAAAACTGGCCTCTCATAAATGCCATTTAGCAACCCAACTAAAAAGTTTGACCTTAGGGTTCTAGATGATCCATTTAGACGATGTAATAAGTATTAGTTACAATGGGGCTTCTTGTCATTATAAAGGCTTAGAAATATTAAAGCAAATCCTAGAAATTTGCTCTCCTCCAAAGTCAAGTTGCAATTTAGATAAAATGTTTGAAGATTTTAAGTCTGGTTAATTATTAAACAACTATGTTTCCCTTTACTATGATTATATCACACATGGTTTTCTCCATTATACTTTTAAATAAAAATGGGATTTAAAATTCAAATTGTGTGTCAGGAAGGAAATGTGAAAAATATATGAAACAGACAAAAAGTGTACTGGAAATTCTCTCAGTAGAGTACTACATATTGTGTAATGGACCTTTCAAAGTGACCCTAACTTGTATGATCTGTGCTTTTAACTGTCATTAACTAAGCCATGTTACAAGTTTATAAGTTGTCGAGAACTGAAGGTAATAATACAAATGAAACTTGAAGAGGGGATCAGAATTTGGGGACACAGAGAAAGGAAGATATACTAAGTCTGAAAAGAAAAGCATACCCAACTGTGGAACTGTCGGGATACAGGAAGGGCCCATGAACTACTGGAATGCAAAACAAACAACTCCCGAGCAACCCAGCCCTGGCCCTTGGCTTGTGCCCTTGGTTCACATCCTTGTCCACCCCCCTCCAAAAAAAAACCATGATACAAGGGCAATGTGTAAGCGTACTCGAAAAATTGGTGTGAAATCACAACTCCAGCCTGACTCCACTTCCAGTTCAGTCCCCAGCTACTGTCCCTCTATGAATATTTATACCCCAGATCAAGGGGTTGCTGCTTCTTGCTCTAGGTGGCCTGCATTCTCCCTTGAATGTGTCTCTGCTTTCCTAAATTTCTGTCTGTTCTCTGACTCATCCTTAAATTTATTTCTGTGATGCTTGTCAAGAACCCCATTCATCTTGATTGAGGTCCCCCTCTCTAGGAATTCCTTGGATCTCTTCCAGTGACAAAAATAAAGAAGTAAAGGACATGTGTGCAGTAGAAATTTGATCAGTTTCTCCCAGTGCAAGTGGTCAATTTGGCATTTATTAGAAAATGCAATTCACTATTACTTATTGCCAGTTTGTTCTATGGATTCTCCTTTGACGATCTTACTGGTTCCTCATAGAATAAGTAAACTGCTTGACAGGTTCATTTTATACTGCATCATGGTCATGATTTACCCACTTCAAAAAATTCCTTAAGCAATTGAAAAGTATAATAATCATTTATAACTAATTCTATACTGCAAAGAATAGAAAAATAATTTACAGCAGGACTTATCGGGTACATTTAAGTTGACAAATCCACTAATGATCATTTGTATCAAGCCCTCCAAAGAATTATGACACCTTTCTGAATTCTATTTCCATGTGATCACTTTCCTTAGAAAATACATAATTCATTTTCTTTTTCCTAAGGAAATCTTACCTGGGCCTTCTTTCTTCCTCTATCACTGAGGATTATTTGCACCATGTAGTTCTGAACTTTCTTTCCTATATTTCTCTATATTTATGGCCCTATATTTTCTCATTTTTTTTAATCCTTCATTTTGAGATGCAAATCTTAAAGCATATTTTGAGGAAGGGTTAACAAGGAATTAATTTTTTGAGCCACTGCCAGTCTTAAAATATTTCCTGGGGTATATAGTTCAGTGTGGAGTACTTGCCTAGCATGCCCAAGGCACTGCTCCCCTTTGCTCTGACTTGTTAGCTTGCCTAAGTACAGAATTCAGCATACCTGGGGGATGTGGCCCAGTGGTAGAACACTTGCCTGGCATGTGTGAGGCTCTGAGCTGAATCCCCAGCACCATCAAAAAAAAAAAAAAAAAAAAAGACGTGAAGAATTCAGCATACCTTGACCCCAAAGTACCCTTTTCCAAATGCCTGTCTTAGAATTATAAATATGTTTCTTCATTGTCTTCTTGTTTTCCATTTTTATGTTGAAAAGACAAATACCATTCTTACTCTTATTCTTCAAAAAATGTTGTTTTTTCTTCTGAAAGTTTATAGGATTTTAAAAAATTTTCAATTTATGGATCATTTTTCTGTCATTGTCCTTGGTCCTTGGTGCATTCTTTCTATCCAGAGTCTCAGATTCTTCCGTTGTGAGATGTTTACTCATGGTTTTCACACATCTCTTTCCACAGGTTTGTTGTTTTGTTATTTTTTTTAAACTGGGAATTGAACCCAGAAGTGTTTTACCACTTAGCCACATCCCCAACCCTTTTTTTTTTTTTTTTTTTTTACTATTATTATTTTTTTATTTTGAGAGGAGTCCTCATTAAATTGTTGAGTCTGGTTTCAAACTTCTCCTGCCTCGGTCTCTCAAGTCACTGGGATTACAGGCATGTGTCACAACTCCCAGCAATATTTTTTTTTTAATTTCTATTTCTGGAATTATTATCTGCTAGCTTGAGCCTCATCCAAGTTTCTTATCTTTTTTTTCCCTCTACTTTATAGGAATTTTGTTTTTTTGTCTTTTTGTTCTGTATCCAAGAATGTTTGTCCAACTTTATCTTCCAAGCCTCCTTCATTTTCATTCTTTCTTATTTGAAATTTCCAAGAATCTTGTCTTATCTTTGCTTGTTTATCAGGACATTGGTCTTACTCTGTGAATGCTGTAACTTCTCCTGACTCTTGGATTTTAATTATTGATTTTAAAAGTTTTCTTGTATTCCTGAATTATCCTTTCCTCAGGGAGTCCACTGACCTCCTGGGCTAGTCTGGAACTCTCTGAATACAGGGAGCTGGGCAAAACTAGCCCTTGACTCATACTTTTCCATCTCTCAGAACTCATGTCCTTCCTTGACAATACCCATTGTCTCAAAAACTGTTTTTTCATCAGTGTTTTGGTTATTTCAGTTAGAAGTATAAACTCTAGCCCTATGATTCCTTCCTAGGAAGAAACAAGTTTTGTGAGTGCTTGTGTATGTTGGTGTGTGTATGTCTTTACTACTTTTGTACAAAGGATACATTTTTTGAGATTTCTTGCTATTTTAACAATTTATCAATTTTTAGTTTTCTTCATGTTTTTTATTTTTTAGTCATACTTTAACTGCAATTGACAGTGCTTAGCCAAAATGTCTCAAAATAGTGCTTAGAGTGGGGACTTTGTCTTTAGTTTCTAGTGTTTTTATCCTGAGACTAATGTTGACAATTTGAAATATCATTTTTACTGTTGTTTGGTGGAGAAAGCACCCATCTATTAGCATTTTACTGCTTTCTGATTTGTCTGTGTTTTCAAACTAGAACTAGTTACTGAACTTCATGAAATGCCTTTGGTCATTGAGATGAATATACATTTTTCCTATGATCTGTGGTAATATTCTATATTATCATAATACGTGTCAGGTACTGAGCTATACGTAGTTTTCAAAAATGGATTTCAAATGGTATAATATTTTGTGAATTGTGTTATTTTTAATGACTTATGAATTTGTCATCCCAATTCTTACGTGAGATTGAATGTTAGTTTTCTTTTTTAGTGTTATCTTTGTAAAGTTTTGGTATAATGTAACTTTGACTTTCTAAAAATAGTTTGAAGGCTTTATATCTTTCTCAGTGCTCTGGAACAATTTCAGCAGCACTGGAATTATCTGTTGCCCCAAACTTAAAGGTTTTAAATAATTCACCCATGAAGCAATCTAGGACTGACGTTTTCAGGAATGGCTGGCAGGCAGAGGAATCAGGGAAGTGGGTAGATGGGTTTTCATTCATCTTTTCAATTTTTACTGATTGTTGTTCCACTTTGTATCTTTATATCTGTTAAGGTTCATTTTGTTAACTCATTTTCTTAGCAAACATCCTCTCATCTAAGTTTCCAAGTTCATTTGCATGTGATTTTTTAAGGTGCTGTTTAATAATGCTTTAAATAACCACAGAATGTGTGGTTATTTCTAATTTCTCATTTATAACTATATACATAATTGGGTTTTTTTCTTTGATTAAGCTGAGTAGGGGTTAGTAGGTGAGTAGGATATAATGAACTCTAGAGTTAAAATGCCTCGATAAAGATCCAGTCTCAATTACTGCTTGTCCTTAGTGTGTTCCTGTGCAAATGGGTGTGTGAATTAGGACAGGTAAGGTTAGGCCACGAAAGCACTCATCAGTGTCCCAGTGGCCCACAGCTCCAGCCAGACACGTGCTCACTGCATCCTCATTCTCGATCACATTCTCTCCAGGATCCTGTGTAACAGAGCAGCTTCTTTTTGGAATATTGCCTGACTCTGAGCAAAAAAATAAATAAAAGGACATGGAGGATCACCTGCTGGTTCCTAAAACTTCTGTTCAGAAATTATATCTGAAAACTTTTGTTCAGATTTCATGGATCAGAGCAAGACATGACTGAGCCTTTTTCAGTGAGGCAGAGAAGTGTAATTCTCCCCCAAAAGGGACAGCAAGTATTGAGATCCACCAGAGTGGGTGGTACTAAGGCTGTGAGGCTACATGGGAATTCATGTAGCTTCCTGTGCTTAGTGTGGAACTGCAGTAAAGACTTAATAAATTATTTCATTCAAAAAAATTATAAAACATCTGCTGTGTGCTTTGTGCTAAGTAAAAGGCAAATAAGGTAATTTCCAGAATTCTTAGTTTCAAACCCATTCTAGCTAGATTAATCATAAGAATTGAATAATTAATGCCATACACACACACACACACACACATACACACACACATACATATGTGTATAATTTCTAATCAAACCACAGACCAACTCCAGGGAAGAGCCCAATACCCTCACTGGGCATGAACACCACGGATGTCCCCCAAAATACTGGATACCAGATGCCAGAACCTTTGCCATCATTCTTCTCTAAAATCTTCACCATCATTCTGACCAAAATATGATGCTATAGCTTGGATATGGTTTGAATGTGTTCCCTAAATGCTCATGTATTGAGAGTGGTCCCCAAAATGGCAATGTTAAGAAGGGGTAGGATCCTCAAACCTTAAGAGGTAGAGCCTAGTGGGCAGTCATTACTGGTCCCTCACAGTCTCTGACTTCCTATCTTGTGATATGATTTCCAACCCCCCATCTCTTTCTCTCTCTTTCATACACACACACACACACACACTCACACACATGAGTGCACACATGAGCTCCCACCATGATGTCTCCCGCTAGGAGATCATTACCAGAGCTTATGCTATGTTGTTTGGACTTTCAGCCTCCAAGACTGTGAACTAAATCCTTTTCTTTTTAAGCACCCTACCTCAGGTCTTTTGTTATAGTTTCAGAAAACAACCTAATACAAATGGATTCCTCAGAGCACCTGCTGTTTTACACAGTTGCTTTTGAATCAGTCGTATACAGGATACTCTCTTACTGGTGGATCCTGGACAAGCTGCCCGTACTTAGTTGCAAGGGAAGATAGGTTAACTCTTCCTTGAAGATGCAGAACTTATAATGAAGAAAACTAGTGAAATTTAGAAAATATGTCAAAGATATGGATGACAATCTATGATAAATGTCTATGAAACAGGTATATGAGAGCACTTGCCTAGCATGTGTGAAGCTCTAAGTTTGATTCCCAGTACTGGAAAATAAATAAACAGGCATGTGGGAAAAATTAAGCAGATGTTACCTATGCAAAGCTTAGAGTTCAGCAAAGATAGTGTTATCATCATTTAATCAAACAAAATAATAAGCCCTTGTGCATAGATCTATGTGAGCTGTGATATTCAGATAGTCACAGCTTCCCTGAGGAAATGGATATTAAGTGGAGATCTGAAGAAAGAGAAGGAAAGCATATCAGATAGAGTGTGAGGATAGGGCCCAGGAGGCAGACAGAAGGACTTGTGCAAAGGCCCCTGTCAGGAAGGACTTAGAGAAGCCCTTGAGGCGCCAAAAAGAGCCATCACCGTCTGTAGCTCTAAGATAATACTGGAGAAGTAGGCAAGGCTGGACCTCTGAATCCCACATTGGGCTCTGAGAATCTCTGAGAACTTGGGCCCAAACCCACAGTCTCTGACTCAGTCCAGTGTGAGACAAAAATCTGTCAATTTTAACTTTTCTCAGGGCCTCTGACATGTAGCCAGGATTTGAAAGCATTATTTTAGCCTCTAGCCTAACATTCACCCTTAAAGTGATTTTTAAATGGTAGCAATGCAGTGAGACAAAAGGAATGATAGGGGAGAGAAATCAGTACTTTTTGAACAACTACCATTTGCCAAGCACTGTGGTTAGGGGCTTCATATAAATTACCTTACAGGTTGATGTAGTAACACTAGTGGGGGAGCAGAGCCCCAGCAAGTAGCAAGTAGTTCAAGATAACACAGGCAATAAGGAATAGGAGCAAGCTTAGAACTCATGCTTTCTTGGTACTAGACACCATGGTCTTTCCACTCATCACACATGTAGCCAACAGCAGACTGGGAGACCAGTGCACCCAGCCAGGATTCTCTCTGTGTGGTCCTCAAACCAGCAACATCAATCTGGGATTTTGCTAGGAATTCAAATTCTGAACCCCAGATAGCCAAAATTCCAGGGGCAAATCCCAGCAACCTGTGTGTTAACAAGCCCTCTTGGTGAGTCAGATGCCCTGCAAGGTTTGGGAATTAGTGCACGAGGCCAGTTGTTCTCAAGAGTATTTGAGTAGAGCTTCTAAATCATCATCTAATATTTTTCTAGCATCTCTTCTCCTTCAAACATAAGAGCAGGCTTAGAAGTGTTCCTTAGGAAGGACCTCAGGTTGACTCTGTGAATCTTCTGTCAACTGCGGCACAGTAACTTCTGTTTTGCTCACAGATGTTGCACTGATATGAAAAAAATCCAGCAGAACCCTGCCCCAAGGGCCCATGAGCAACAACAGCATGTACATTCTCCACTCCCCTGGAGAATAGAGAGCCCACAGGAATAAGAAGAGACTTCCTGTCTCTTCCTTCTTGTAAAACTGTAGAACTGGGGAGTGGCTTTAGAGCTCAAGAGAGGATTTTCACCATCCTTACTAAAGAAACTCTCCCCAACAGGACACTTTTCCCTAGGGAAGCATGAATCAGTCTCTTGCTGGTGCGGTTTTGAACAAGATTAGCAACCCAAACCTTGTTTAAAAGAACTTGAGAGTGGTCTTTCCTTGCGATGAGTAGAAAAAATTAAAAGAGAGGGAGAGAAAGAGATGCAGACTGTGGAGTTCTGGAGGGAGCAGGTGATGGTTTCTGGGTTTGCCTGAGGGTTGTGGGTCTTGGCATATAATCACAGAAGCTTTTTTTTTTTTTTTAATGTGAGCTTATAGAGATTTTTCCTCTCTACCTCTTGGTCCCACTTTAGCCAAACAAGCTCAAGATTTCCCCAAAATGTCCAACTTAGGATCAGTGACCCAGTTTACTGTGCCCTGAGAAACCTGGCTTCTGGCAGTTGCAGTGTGAGGTCACAATGCTGCTTTGTCGTTTGCTTGAGACAGGTGTCAAATGTCAACTTGTTGCCAAGACAGAGCCAGATCCAAGAGAATGATGTCTACACCAACCACACAAGCTTTACTTTGGATCTAAGTCCTAAAGCAGAATGATGCTGACCTTTGAATTTTTAAACAGGGCCCTGGGAAGTTCAGAGTTGGTAGGGGGAAAAAATTAGGTTAAGTAGGAACCAAAAGCCATCAATCTTTTTAGTTGCCAATAATGGAAGAAAAAAGAAAGAAAGAAAGAAAGAAAGAAAACTCACTCAGTTATACCCAAGGAAATTAGGCTTGTTTCTCAGCTCACTGCAGAGCCAGGCTAGCTTGCAAAAGCTCAGGCAACTCTTTCTTTAAATGCTTATAAAAGAAAGAGTAAGAAGAAAAAATATATTTACTTTTCTATGAGCAAGAACCATAGGTGGGTGTTGGATGCTTCTCTTTCTTTACATGATGAACCATCAAGGTTTTTTTGTTTTGCTGTTTGTGTGTGTGGTGTGTATTTGTTGTTATTTTGTTTTTGTTAACAGGTGCTTCTTATAGGGGAATGGCCTGGATTTTGAATGAGTAGTTTTCTGTAAAAAAGGATTATTTGGTAATTTGTGAATTATAAAGCAATATTTACATAAAAATTAGAAATGAGGACTTGACTGATCCTAAAAAACCAGGTGAGGGCTGGGGTTATAACTCAGTTGTAGCATGTGTGAGGCACTGGGTTTGATCCCCAGTACCACATAAAAATAAATAAAGTTGTTAAATCCATCTACAACTAAAAATATTTTTTAAAATAAAGCAAGCTGAATCATTTAGTGAGCTTAATGATATGGTTGCCTCTGCTGGTCCTTAAAAACTTAGCTCACCAGTCTCTTAGAGGAGAGGTAAATTAACACTAGGTTAAACAAACCCCATCAACAGGAATCGCATTTGACATTCAGAAGCACTCGTCCACTTTTAGCAGTTTCTCTAGCCCACAGACACAAAGCAGGCTTCTTCCCACTGGTTCAATGTCTTCCTCACTGCCCAACTGAAGACCTTGCTCTTACATGAACACGAATTGCAGATTTATATATGTAAACAGTGGTCTATCTTTCCTAAATCTCCTAGAACTTTTCAACACCCTTTCCATCATTAGGAAATTTCTCATGCAGACACTACACAAACTTTTCTAGACTTTCTTGCAGCTAGGCCTGCCATGTGACTTAGATTTTGCCATCAGAACCACCTGCTTTAGAAGCCAGTAGTATCAGAGCAGGTATCCACACAGGTTCCATTTTAGCGAGAATTCTGAAAGCCAGATTCTGTTTCCAAAGGCAGCAGTGATGGGAGGTACCAGCTGGAGCTTCCAGTGTACCGGTGCCAACAGAAGGGTCGATTCTGTGACTACTCTCACCCTGAGGACCAGATCTTCTATCCTGTTGTCGGCATCTTGGACTATATAGCTCCTAATGTCAATTCTCTAATCCCGATGAAAATTCTTTAAATTATTTTTCTTCTATACATTTTTTTTTCAGCCTAAACTGGTCCAAACTGAATTTTGTTGCCTGCAACCAAGGATCCTAATATGTGTCATCTACTTGATCCCCAGAACAAACCTATGTAGCATGGTTAACCTCCTTTCACAATGGGAAAACTGACTCTCTTAGCAGTCACTTAGTCTAATAAATGGGAAAGCTGAGATACATATCTTGTTTGTCTGTTTTTTCCCTTCTTTGGACTTCCAGCTTATTGGTTCTTCTCCCAGGTGCCAGGGATTTGAACCCGGGTCCATGCACACGCTGGGCGAGTGCTCTACAGGATGACCTATCGGCCCACTTGGACTTTCAACCACACCACACTACTTACCTTCACAGTGAACTTGAAATTGTAGTTTTTTCTATTTTCTTCCTATGGCATCCTATCTTTAACTCATGCATTATTTTTATTGCTGTAGGTATTTAGGTCTCATCTCTCAGTGTGTCACCTGCTTATACTTAAACTCTATCTAATTTCTATATTGTACTTTGAGTAGGTTTTTTTTTCCCCCACTTTTTCCTTGTTATGGTTTGGACCTGGCACGTTCCCCAGAGACTCCTGTGTTGAAGGCTTGGACCCCTGTGCAGCAATGTTCAGAGGTAACTCTTGGACTCATGCAAACTCTGACCTTGTTGGTGGATTAATCCACCGATGTTTTCATAATTCAATGAACTATTGAAAAATGGTGAAAACCATAAAATGTGGGACCCAGTTAAAGGGAATGGGTCCTTGGAGGCATGCCCTTGGGGAATATATCTTGTCCCCATCCCCTTTCTCCCCCTCTCTATTTGTGTCCAAGCACCATGAGGTGAGCTGGAGTGGAAAATATTAATTAACATTCCCCATAACCACACCCTGCCATGATGATCTGCCTTACCACAAGTCCACAGTAATGGACCCAAGTGACCATGGACTAGCCTCTGAAATTGTGAACCAAAAATAAATCTTTCCTCCTCCTAGATAATTTTCTCAGGTATTTTGTCACAGCAATGGAAAATTGACTGAGACATCCCTCTTCCTTATCATTTTTATGCAACTAAAATATGATTAAAATAAAAGCATTATAGATAATATTTTGGGAACTACATCTCAAAATCAGCAGGCAGACTGTAAAATTCTTTGGAAGGAAGGAAGAAAATATTGTTGCTGGGTATCCCATCGCCATCTTCCCTGCTGGTGGAGTGTTAAGGAGCTTCAGTTCTATTTTAGCACCTGAAGCTTGCTGCCATCTGTCCCCCTTCCTTCATACATAGAAGAATCTCAGATAAAAATCTTGTTACTCTCAAACTCTTCCTGGGTCCATCTCCTTTAACCTGCTCTTCCTATCACCCCTGGAGAAATCAACCTCGTACTGCAGGAGCAAGGCTGCCCCAAGCCCCATGATGGGGCTGCAACATGAGGCTTTTGTCTCAATCTAGTGTCTCCAGTCATGGGTCTTTGGATCTGCCCTTGCAGAAAATAAGGTTTTGTATTCTGTGAAGAGTAAACTGAGTTTTGCCTCTCATACTTCCATTTTCCTTTTTCCCCTCAGCTCTAAGGAAATTTAGGGGATCTATGTTCCCCAAAGTTCAACATCTTCTCAGAGTCCTTTTGAGTTTAGGGTCACCTCTCTGGAATCTTCTCTGCTAGTAAGCACAAAACAGGGACTAGGAATAAGACCAGCTGGAAATGACAGAAAAATGACAGAGAAATTTGTAGCATCTTAAATCACTGTCATTCAGATGCCATCCCATCATCTACATTACTGATTTATTCTTAATAATACCCATTTTTTTAAAAGAGTGGAAAATAAGAAATTATCGTTTTCCAACTGCCCACTATGTGCAATGTTCTGTGTTGGGTGATTTAAATTGTTTACTTAAGGCTCACAACAATCTTGCAACATCATCCTTCTTGTTTCAGTTTTGTAAATAAGAAATGTAAGTCACAAAAGAGCATAATCAAAGTTACTAAGGCAGTAAATAGTAGAACTATTATTTGAGCCCAGGCCATTTTATATTTTTATTTTTTTATTAATTATTTATTATTTTGCTTTTTACAGACTGCATTTTGATTCATTGTACACAAATGGGGTACACGATGTAGATTCATACCATTCATGTAATCATACATGTACATACATATCAGTCTCATTCCACAATTTTTCATAACCCTCCTCCCTCTCATTTCCTTCTACATAATCTAAAGGTCCACCATTCTTCTCTCACCCCCACCCCCACCCCCATTATATATCATCATCCACTTATCAGGGAAAACATTCAACCTTTGGTTTTTTGGAATTGGCTTATTTCACTTAGCATGATATTCTCCAATTCCATCCATTTATTGGCAAATGCCATAATAATATTCTTCTTTATGGCTGAATAATATTCCATTGTGTATATATACCACAGTTTCTTTATCCATTCATCTGTTGAAGGGCATCTAGGTTGGTTCCACAATCTAGCTATTGTGAACTGAGCTGCTGTAAACATTGATGTGGCTGCAATACTGTAGTATGCTAATTTTAAGTCCTTTGGGTATAAACCAAGGAGTGAGATAACTGACTCAAAAGGTGAGTCCATTCCAAGTTTTCTGAGGATTCTCCACACTGCTTTCCAGAGTGGCTGCTCCAATTTTCAACTCCACCAGCAATGTAAAAGTGTGCCTTTTTCCCCACATCCATGCCAACATCTATTATTGTTTGTGTTCTTGATAATAGCCATTTTAATTGGAGTAAGATGAAATCTTAGAGTTGTTTTAATTTGCATTTCTCTAAATACTAGGGATGCTGAACACTTTTTCATATATTTATTAATCACCTGTATGTCTTCTGTAGAGTGTCTGTCCAGTTCCTTGACCGATTTATTGATTGGGTTCTTTGTATTTTTGTTTTAAAGTTTTGTAAGTTCTTTATAAATTTTGGAGATAAGTGCTCTATCTGAAGTGCATGTGGAAAAGATTTTCTTTATGGGCTCTCTTTTCATATAATTGATTGTATCCTTTTCTGAGAAAAAGCTCTTTAGTTTGAGTTCATTCCATTTATTGATTCTTGCTTTAATTTCTTGTATTTTGGGAGTCTTGTTAAGGAAGTATGATCTTAAGCCAACATGATGAAGATTCAGGCCTACTTTGTCTTCTATTTGGTGCAGGATCTCTGGTCTAATTCCTAAGACCTTGATCCATTTTCAATTAAGTTTTGTGCAGGGAGAGAGATAGAGGTTTAATTTCATTTTAATGCATGTGAATTTCCAGTTTTCCCAGCACCATTTGTTGAACAGGCTATCTTTTCTCCATTGTACATTTTTGGCTCCTTTGTCTAGTGTGAGGTGACTGTATTTATGTGGTGAACCCAGACCTTTTAATCTCAAAGTTTTTCTGCAGTCAAATGAAGGTTATGAGCAATGCTTGCCTTCTTGTAACATACACAGTACAATAAAACGTGGATTACCTAAGATTTTATCTTTTTAAATCCAGGGTGTTTGGTTTTTGCTTTGGGGTGTTTAGAGAAATGTACAAGATAATTGCTTCTTCCTCAACTGGCTCATTTCATTTAATCATTTATGAAAATTATTTCCTTAGCCGACAAGCCTGGAGATTTAGGCACAGTCACACCTCATTCATTTCAATATTTCTTACCACCACCAGCAGAATGTACCAGGAAAATGACATGCAGTCCAGCATCACCTGAAAATGTACAGCAAAATAAAGCAAGAATTCTCACACCATCACACCGTGCTCTTGGAGGCAAGTTTTTCATGAACAATGAGTGAAAATCCTCCATCTAGAAAGCACAGGGAATTCCAGAGTTCAGCCCCCAAAATTCCTTGATTGTCATCCCAATTTGCATAAAATAAGAATTTAAAAACAACAATAATGAAAACCAAATGTTATGCATCAAATCGATTTCAAAGGTCTGGGAAAGAAAGGAGGAGCCTTCTTTTTCTTTTTTACTTTTTTTTTTTTTCCATTTGAGAGTGTTCTGCCCAAGATCTCAGGATTCTAGGAACCATGAGATGTTTCTGCTAAACAAACAAACAAACAAAAACAGCAATGCCAACTTATTCTAGATCCAGCAAGGGAACAAAGAAATCTTTTTTACTTCTGGTGATGAAATTCAAACAGGATTGAAAGAGACTAAAGGAGGAGAGAGGAAGGAGATACTTCTCTCCCGAATTGCTACCTTTTGGGATGATGGTTTTCTTTTCCCCTTCATCTGCATCAACTCCCTCACCAGGGCTCTTCCCTGTGACAAATACCCAGCAAATAAAAGTGAAAACTTGCTTTGCCAGAACACCTGGGAATTGGAGAATATAAAGTGTACCACTAGCTGTGTTAGAAATCAGCTGATTGGCAAATGTGTGTCTTCTAAGACCACAGCACCATGTCAGGTGCTATAGAAAATAGAGTTGTTTAAAATTTGGTCCTTATTCTGAAAAAGCATGTATACTTTGATGGGAAGAGATGATCACAAATGAAACATGAGTCAGCAAAATTAAATAATATTCACTGTTTTTTATAGCTCATACTGTAAACAGTTTTAAGGTTTCAGAGGACAAATTGATTTGAACATTATTTGTAGGCAGAATCCTACTCATTAAATTCCTTAACCTCAACCTACTTCATCACTAAGTCCTGCTCCAAACCTGGAAGCTTCCTGGCTGAACCAGTTGGCTCCTCGCTTTGGTATTAAAGTCATCCTTACTAGCTTCCAGCTCAAATAAACAGAAATGTATTAATAAACTACCACAAGCCAAGTACTTCCTCTATTTAGAAGACCCAGAAATCACTAATAAGCCAGTACTCTTCAATTTCACTTTCCTTCAGTCTTTGAATGTGGGCTGCTGCAGAAGGGAGGCACTTGACCTTGGGCAGAGCAACTTTTTTTAGCCAGAGCAAATATCGTGAAGAGCTAAGGCTGAGGTTTCTACACACAGCACTACCAATAGAGGAATAAGTCCTCCAGTACTGTCTTAATCTGTATTGTGTTGCTATTATAAATTACCTGAGACTGGATGATTTATAAAGATAAGAAGTTTCTTTAGCTCAAAGTTCTGGAGATTCAAGAACATGGCACCAGCATCTGCTTGGCTCTAGTGAGGGCCTTGTGGCAGATGGTATCACAATGGTGGGAGCTCATTCAAGAAAGAGATCACATGATGAGACAGGAAGCAAAAGAGAAAAATAAGAGATTTGCTTCATAACAACCCATTCTTGACAACAAATACTCTTTGAAAAAATCAGCATTAACCAATTTGGAGGGTGGTGCCTCCATGACCTAAATACCTTCCACTAGATTCCAATTCCCTAAGGTTCCACAACACCACTCTGGAAACCAAGCTTCTGGCACATGAATGTTTTGAGGACACATTCAAACTATATGAAAACCATAGCAAGTACTAAGAGGGATTCAGACATTACATCACAGCATCTTACAGCCTCTCCTTTCCACTTATGGGACCTACTGCTTCAATTTCTAGAAGCATCTCTACTAGGATTCCACAGAGAAAGAGAGTAGAGGAAGAGTTGAGAGTCTCCCAGGGGAAACTTAGAAGAGGGAGTTTAGTAGGACAAGCTACACCTCTGCCCACTGCAGCTGATTTCAGGGACACAGTTGATTTCATCATGTCATTCCTCTTCAACCACTGGAAACCGTCCTCCCTCATGGCTAGCCCCTCTGCTGGCCCTGGTGGCCGAAAAGATGGCATTACCCAGATCTTCAGCCTTGAGCGACCTCAGTCCTTGTCCATCCTGCCCTTCTCAGGTAGTGGCTACTGCATTTGCCCATTTATCATCAAGAATGGACAAAGGAGTATCAGGAAGAATCCAAGTGAATTACTTGGGCAACATTGTTCTCCCTGCCTCCATTGTGTAACAGAAGTCATACTTCCTCCAGATATTCAGGGTTAATGACCCCTGTTAGGATTGTGACTTGAACCCCATATCAAGTCATCCCATCTTTGAATCATACATTTACCTAGTTTATCAGCTGATGGTTAGGTATCCCCAAATGCTCATAGGATGACGTAGGGCTACTTGCTCGTACCTCTACTTATATCCTCTACCCCTGCTTACGCTCCATCCCTCATGCGCCATGCTGCTTCCATCTTGCAAGGGATGGTTGCTACCCAAATTTATGACTGGGTGGATCTGAAAGAACCCTGCTCTTGGTGAAGTTCTGACTGTATCCATTTGGTGTCTCATGATCAGCCATTCCATTGATACCATGGCTCCGCTTAGAATGCCAGAAGCTGTCACTTGAAATATATACAATTATTTGCTAGAGATTGCCTGGTCTTGGTCCAGAATCATGGCAGTCCGTGCTATGATTATTCTTTGAGACTTGGCATAATCTGTATATGAAGTCTTCTCCCACCACTGGAGATACTTCTAATATCATGGGTCTTCTATATCTTAAGGTCAATGTCAGGATAAATACACAACAGCCCTTACCTGCCTCAGGGAATTTTCCTGTTCTGGGCCCCCATCAAAACTGGCAACCTTCAATGTATATGATAGAGAATGGAGTAATATTCCTAGGTGTGAAAAATACAGACTTCAGAATCTCAACCCACCAGGTAGTAAGCTTCCTTCTTTATGCTGGGAGGTGAATCGCCCTTTCCTGCAAATATGTTTTCTTTTACCATCAATTGTTTTTTAATAATATGGAGTTCCCTAAATATTCTTAGGGTTTTTTTTTTCCTATTCTTTGAAGAGCATGGGGCTCCCAATGAACTAACATTTTTTTATCTGACTCGAATAATCTAATTCCATCAAAATAGTGGGCTAGTAGGTATTCTATGGGATGTCTAGCCAGTTCAGGTCTCTGGAAATTAATAATAAACTCTGAGGCTTGTTCAGGCTAGGTCCTGCAGCCTCTTTGGGTCTAGAACCTATTCTCTTATCAGTCCCAGATCATCCTCTGGCAAACTGGGTTATTATTTAATCCTAGTTATTGGCCTGGTGACCAGGAGAAGTGGGGACAGATTCTGAGAGCTCTGCATGATCTTCAAGTTTGGGAAGAGCACTCATACTTAATAAAAGTCAAACTCTTCTGGAAGTTCAGAGCATAAAAAGTAATCTTGGAATTCAAGGGTTTTTTTTTTTTTTTTTTTTTTTTTTTCTTTCATAGCCACAATCTAGCCCTATCTAAAGTGTCAGGATCCAATTTTTTTGCAATCAAGGTGAGGGTCTTGGCACTGCAGACCTGCCTAACTTGACATCTTAGCCTTTTCTGGAGTTCTACCACCCATACAATTACATCATGGATCACAATTTCTCGGCCCTCAGGCTTCAGAAGATGAGAGCCTCTTTATAAGCAACCAAAGAAGCCCTCTAGCTTTCACGCTTAGTCTTTAATTGCCAATGAGGCTTTTGCAGTCTTTCATTATCTAGTTCATAACTGTCAATTGTGCTTGGCAACAGTCACACAATTTCACTATCCTCAGAGTATCTTTTCCCCGTATTTCTCAAAGATCTAAAACACAGCTAGACCATTTTTTTCAACAATACCTTCCAGTCCACTTCTGTGTCTTAATAAGCACTGCTGACTGGTGACTGGTGGAGTTCCTCAGCATCCACTATATAGCAAATAGTCCAGCTCCCAAATCCCATCTTCAGGTTCCTCCAATCATTTCTTGCACCAAGTGCCACAGCTTGCATTCCCAGATAACAGACTCTGAGATAGAAAGTACCATGCAGGATTCCACAGGGAAAGAGAGTAGAGGAAGGGTTGAGAGTCTCCCAGGGGAAACTTAGAAGAGGGAGTTTAGTAGGACAAGCTACACCTTTGCCCACTGCAGCTGATTTCAGGAACACAGTTGATTTCATCATGTCATTCCTCTTCAACCACTGGAAACCGTCCTCCCTCATGGCTAGCCCCTCTGCTGGCCCTGGTGGCTGAAAAGATGGCATTACCCAGATCTTCAGCCCTGAGTGACCTCAGTCCCTGGTCATCCTACCCTTCTCAGGTGGAGGCTACTGCATTAATATAATCTGTATTACAGATTTTTCTTGCAATTAGTACCTATAGAAGAGAAAAGGGATCAGGGATACAATCTCAATAAGACTTTGGCAGCTCTGAATCCATACAGAGTCATGCAGCATTGAGCATGCCTTTCTAACACCATGTTAACTAGTTATCAGAAACAGACTAACCCAGCAAGATCTCAAATTTGAGTGAGGTGGTCATCTTTAAATAATTCTGAAGAGGATTGGCAGCTCACAATTCTGAGGACCATACTCTCTGCAGCTAGGGGAATGAGTCTTCAATTGCTAATGTAGGACTTAGAAGTCACATCCTGGCATCAATTAAAGCCTCTCCCGGTGGGTGTGACTGGGATGTCTAACACAGGCAAGAAATGCAGGAGTCCAATCTTTAGACAGCTCATCCTGGAAGGGTGCATGCCCAGAAAAAGAGTGTTGTGTTTGGAGAAATTGTGTGGGCAAAATCGAAGGTAGTTGCTGAGTCAGGGAGACAGGGAGACAAGTTGAGGGGAACAACTACATGGTGACTCAGGAGGCAACGATTTCAGCCTCTCCTTTCTCAGCTAGTAAATGACAGGGAAAGTCTTTTTGCCTCTCTGACCCTGTTTTCTCAACTGAAGTTGAAGGAGGTAGACTAGAGATTGCTAATATCTATAATATATAAAGAACTCTCAAAATTCAAGTCTGAAAAGATTCAAAAATTAGGAAAAATAGCAAAAGATAGCCCATTCCACTGAACAGGATATATGGATGGCAAAGAATTACATAAAAGATCATTAACCCTGATAGAAATGCAAAATAAAACTATAATATGGTACTACTCAGCTATCAGAATAGAAAAAAAAAAAAAAAGACACCACCAAATGCTGGCAAGGATGTGGAGAAACTGGATCAGTCATAAACTGCTAGTAGGGAAATAAAATGGTACAGCCACTCTAAAAACAGTTTGAGAATTTCTTTAAAATAAAAAAACAGACATATGCTTACCATATGACCCAGCAAGTGTATTCTTTAGGCATTTATCCCAGAGAAATAACAACTTATGTTCACACAAAAATATGTACATGAATGTTCACAGCAGATTTATTTGTAATGACCAAGAACTAGAAACAACTCAAACCTCCTACAATAAAGGAATGACTAAATAAAACTATGTTCCATCCATGGAATACTACTCACCAATGAAAGAATATTGATACATCACAAAAACTTTGGTAGTTACCAAGGAATTCATGCTAAGGGAAAAATGTCACTCTCAATTAAATAATTCAATTTATGTAACATTCTTAAAATGACTTAAAGTATAGATTGCGAGATCAGACTATTATTGATGACCAGAAAATGTGACGAGGAGAAGAAAGGTGGCAGCTGTGGCGCTTACAAGGCTATGAATGACCTTTCTGATGGAACTCTTCTGTATTTGATTGCAGTGGCAGCATATGAATCTATACAGACAATAACATAAAACTAAATTGGCATACATAGACACAATGACTGCATATAAAATAGTGAAACCTGAGTAGGATTGGTGGATTCTAGCAATGTCAATTTCCTGGTTATGATACTGTACTATAGTTATGCAGGTCATTGCCAACTGGGAGATACTGGACAAAGGGTATCTGTATTGTTTCTTATAACTACATGTGAATCTGATGATATCAAAATAAAACTATTTTAAAAATAAATTGATTATCAGAGGAGACTTTAAGGTTGTAGATCATAAATAAGAAAGGTGGTCATCATCTCAGCTCCAACAATGAGGATATTGATTGGGCAGTGATTCATTTTCAAAAATGCATATTATTAACTATTGTGAGCAAGGTCTTGTGCAAGAACCAGGCCACTCAACAACAAAAAGAAGAGGAGTGATCCTTGCCTTCACAGAACTTATAGCATTGAGAGAAAGTCAGACACTAAACAAATGATTACCCAAGTAATGAAATTACTACTGTATGAACCTGTCGCGGTGGTTAGGAAAGAGTTCCTGGAAGAAGTAGGATTTAAGGTGGGACCAAAGAAAGAACAAGAAATACTTCGGGGTGGAGGAGGAAACACATTGGAGCCTTGAGAGCAAAATGCCTAAGTGGGTTGTACAAGAGGCTGAAAAGGAAGCTGGATCATGTACAGCCTCCAAGGCCCTAGAAGACACTTTCACTCAAAAGCAATGAGAAGCTAGGGAATGGTTTTATGTTGAGTGAGAGGTGATTGCAGCTGCAGGAGAAATACAGGCTATTTTAGGAACTTTGTGATTACAGTAGCAATTTAGTACTGGAATAGATTACCAACAGAGCTTGGGGGAGCATCCTTTCCAAATAAGTTGACTGTTAAGGAAGATAAATAACTTCACATGGGAAAGTATGCAGAGAGCTTCAGGGGGTTGCAAATTAGGTCAAAGTGGGAGAGTTAGACAAAGCAAGAATATCAAGCTCTTGTTCCTAATACCAGGCCTTTGAAGTAGGACATAAAGGTAGTCTTTTTGCTCCTTTTGTCACAAGGTGGAAGTCTATTTTGCAGGGTAATAGGAGCATTTTCCTCCTTTCTCGTAACATGCAGGATGATAGGACAATATTTCAAAGGGGGAAGGATGCTATGACAGCCAGGAAAACAAAAAACAGGTCTCCAACCATTTGTAAAGACTTCAAAGTCTTCTCCACCCACTTCCATGGTCTATTATTTTCCTGGAGCAATTGGTGGGTAATTCACAAGGAAGAGGAATGGGACAGAATGTGGTCTTCATTTTCAACAGCTTCTCAAGGAACTTTTTCTTGCCCCTATGGTCTCCCCAAAGTCAGGCTAAACTCTGGGTAACTCCCTCTTTTCATTTCACAAATTCTGTTAAGAACAAATTTACAGTACTGGAGTGGGGAAGCTTATAAAACCCACCCTAGTAATTAGTGGTCAGTGGTGATCATTCTAAGTATAATCTCAATTGTACTTATTAACAATTATATTAATGGTTATTGAGCACTCTCAAATGCCATGCTATTGTGTATTTAGTGTTTTATACATGTAATTTCTAGAAAAGTAGGAGGGTAAAGTTTTATTGACTAAATGATTGAACAGTAGTTGCTAATCATCAGGTAACCAGAAAATGACAACAGGATCTATGCACATCGACAACTTAGTGTAAGGGAGTCGTACTAAGTTAAAGAAGAGGGTAAGGCAGGAGGATTGCAAGTTTGAGACCAGTTCCAGCAACTTAGTGAGTCCCTAAGCAACTTAAGACCTTGTCTCAAAAAAATAAATCAATACAAAGGGGCTGGGAATGTGGCTTAGTGGTTAAGTGTCCCTGGGTTCAATCTCCAATACCAAAAAAAAAAAAAAAAAAAAAAAACGAAAAAAATTGCACATTTATTAGACAAGAAATGTGAAGAAAAAAATAGGTAATAATCTTCTAATTACCTGCACTGAAAGATTGAAATGTTGCTAAATTGTCCCTAAAACTATGTAAAGTTCAAGTACCTCCTGGGGTTAGCCAGTTAACAATTGATTTGAAGGGATTATTGAGGAAAGTCAAGCAAATCAGCAGACACACTTGAGTAAGCCCAGATATTGTACAAAAGAAAAATGGGTCATTTTGATTGCATTTGATGGGAACTACCAGTAAAAAATCATTTCATTCTGTGTGGCCAGAGTTATATACTCTGACTGAACTATGGAAATTGCAACCTCAATAACCATGGAAGGATGTGTGTATATATAAATAAAACACTGTTGGATATCAAAAACTCTGTATCTAGTAATATTTCAGCCTAAGTCTTCAATTTTAATATCTTATTTGGTATTTTTCGTAATTTTACCTTCTCAACTCTTTTGTTTCCATTCACAGATCTCAGGCCTAGAAGTTAAAGGAGAAAAGACTAGAAACCTATTCAATGGTGAAGAAATCGGTAACCAGCAACATTAGGGATGTTCGTTACTCTGTCACCCAGGATCCCAAGACTCTCTGTTAGTTCATATTTGACATGAGATCTGAGGGAGAAAAAACCTTAGTGGCTGCAACCCACTGAGAGTTTAGGGTTGCTTATTATTGTAGAATAAATCCCAGTTCTCACTAGAAGTTCAATAAATGCTTTATTTTGTCTTCTTGAATCAAGCACACTGAATATTTATAATCTGTGGTTCATGAAACAGCATCCATAGCAGTCCATGAATAATCCTCCTTTGTTTTAGTAATTCCCTTGAACTTAACTGTTTTTATAATCAGCATCTATGGGTACACCACCTAGCCCAAAAATGGGAATACTGTCAACAACTTCATCTGTGGACTCTCCCCTTACCCCAGCTTCCCCCACTGAGATAACTTCCATCTTGAATTGTTTTTCCCATTTCCTTTCTTAAAAAAATCAGTTTTATCATATATATGAAATTCATTAACTATTTTAAATATTAATATTTTAAATATTAAAAAATTAAGAGGCTTGGGTTGTAGCTCAGTAGCAGAGCGTTGTAAGGCACTGGGTTTGATTCTCAGCACCACATACAAAGAAATGAATAAAATAGAAGTCTATTGAAGTCTATTGACATCTAAAAAAAATTTTTAAAAAAACAAATAAATTATTTAAGCCTAAACAATTTATCATTCTAACTTTAGAACTTTATTAAAAATATGTTATATAGTCTATAGTCTCCGGGAACATGCTTCGCTTTCACTCAGTCTCATTTATGCATGTTATTAACCATATAAGTAATTATTGTCTTGTATAATAATACTACATGGTACAAGTAACCCAGTGTCTTATCCATTCTTTTGTCAATAGACATTAATTAATCTTTTTATTTGTTCTGGTCAATAGACACTTGAGTTATCCCAGCTTTGTGCTCTCCTGAAGTGTACTGCTATAAATGCTTTTGCACATACCTATTGCTAACATCAGAGAGAGAAGTACAAACTCATAAGTAGATATCATCTGTTTTATACTTATATGAAAGGTCAAAAATTCAAAGATTTATCAAGATCAGTGTTGGAGTGATGAGCATCAATGGGAATGTGTATATATTACTAGTAGAATATAAGTACTAGCACTATTTAAAACAATTCACATTATTTTTAATGTTGAACATGGTCATACCTTGTAACACATCTCAGTAAATTTTGAATAAATAAATGAATGAGCAATCACCCAGCAATTTAATGAAGATACTTTATTTCTTCCCATTTTCCTTCCCTGATCAGTCTCCTGGTAACTTTTCCATACTTGTGGATTTTGACTCTTGGCCTACAGCTTTCCTCTCTGCTCATGCCCTGCCATGCAGGTCATGGATGGGATGACCCCTCCTGCGTGCTCCTTCTCTTGACATGACATCATCATGAGAACTAATTAAGCTAACAAATTTAAAGTGTTGTAGCAGTACCTAATACAAGCAAGAGTTGTATAAATGTTTGTTAATGTTGTATTTCCTTTGGAACTAGTTTAGGAAAATGTGACTTTCTGGTATATAATTCAGGTACTCTTTATTCCTTAGATAAATATTCTATTTGTACTTCTCTTTCCATTTCTTCCATTTTGATTTGGGCTCAAATATTTGTTTTTCTAATTTGATTTTTAGATTAATATACCTATTTTTTTTTTTTTTTTAGATATCCCCCATAGTGAAAGGTCAAATGTCAGCAAGTTCTGGATCCAGCCAAATCATTCTTTATTTGGATGAGTGCCTACTCCCTTTCTCTCTCTTTGGGAAGATAACTTTACCCAATTGCTACCTGCCTACAGTCATTATAACACCTAAAAGAATTCTGAACTTCATCCACTAGAGCCCTCCTGTGTCTCCTTTAGTGAACATCACAAACCCTCGCAAAGGACTGAACTGAAAATTGGCAAGTTTTGTCTTTTGGAGATTGTTGGACTTCTTGGAGAAAGGAAATAGGTTTAAAGTTGAATTATGCTTAGAATGCTGACTATAATCAGTATGAAATCCTCAGCCCAAGGAAGCTAGTAAGTTGTAAAGTGGTATTTAAAAGTCTAGTTTGGCCAAGTCCAACCCTGACTTTTTAAGTGCAGCCTCAGAACCTACTCCCAGCTCCTCTCTGATGACCCCCTCCAGTAAAATGCACTTCACTATGACCTATTGCCTTGGGAGATCATATTCTCTTTAAGGGGAAGGAAGGCCTTGCCAGACTATTCACATTACTTAACCTCTTAGACCTGGAGAGAAAGTTCTGTGTTAACAAAGGGTAATGACACTTAACCTGAGGGCCTGGAATGGGACTGTACATTTTCTCACTTAGAAGCTTCTTCAGCTTCATGAAATCAGCACTTTCCATTTTTCCTTCAACTGTTTAAAGAAGAAATCGGAGTCCCTGGCCCCTAAGGTTAATGGTTGTGGTAAGGGAGAGTGAATATTTGGAGAAGTTGGGAAGCACCATTTAGGGCTTTATGTGGTCATCGTTACTGCTATCACTTCCCACCCCAGTCACCAACATTTCTCCAAGGGACACTGCCATACCTGTTCATTCAAGACAGGCTATATCATTTGTGAGGGTCAGTGCAACATGAAAATATGACACCCCTTATTCAAAATCTACTAAGCATCTCAAGACTACAGAGCCTTAAACCAAGTGTGGACCATACTGAGTGCAGGGCCCTATGTAAATGCACTGGCACATTCCACAATACTGACCCTGTGTCCGTTTCTTCCAGCCCACTCATCATGAAACTGCCAGCCCTTGTTCTCTGTAAATGACTTTTGGATATGAATTTGTTCAACCGGGTCTCTAAACATTACATATGCCTGTACTTGTCCACTGAACTGAAAGCAGAGAAAGAAGTAAGGAGGAAAAGGTTCAAGGCCAAAATGGTCCTATTAGAAGATATCTCACATTATAGCCATTGCTATGGGGAGCAATTTTATTTACTAGTGTTGTGTGCATATAAAACAAGTTCTTATAAGAAATACTAGTCCTTCTAGAGATTTAGGAGTGCTTTGCTGTATTTAAAAGTAGTAGTAGTAGGGGAGATCCAAGATGGCGGTCTAGAGGGTGACTGTATCTCCCGTCGCTCCAGAACCCAGGATTCAAGAAGGGGAAGCATTGAGAGACTTGGACTAACATAGAGCCGTGGGGTAAGTCTCTCCCACCAGGTGAAGATCAGCCCGGGTGGCAGGCCCGGACAGGGGCAGCTTCTCAGAGCAGGGCAGGGCAGCTAGAGTCTTCCCCAAGCAGCCCTGCTCCCTCCGGCGGCAGGCTCGTTCCTCAGCCAGCTTCTTGGAGCAGGTCGCCCAGTGAGAGCCTTTCCGCACAGAGCTAGCTCCAAGCCCCGGACCCAGGGGTAGGTCCCGGCCCGTAGGCGGCTTCTGGGACCAGGGCAGGGCAGCGAGACTTCCCCAAGCAGCCCTGCTCCCTCCGGCGGCAGACACAATCTACAGCCAACTCCTCGGAGCAGACTCGCCCAGTAAGAGCTTTTCCTCACAGAGCCAGCCCCCAGCCCTGGAACCAGTAGCGGGCTAGGGGGAGCTTTCCTCGGAAGCACTGCATTATCAAGTTCCTCCAAGATGTCAGGCTACTGAAGGCTAGGAGATGATATACTGGAAATCTACAGGGACACTATAAGCCAAAGAGGAAATCTGCACTATCTCAGAGTCCCACTGATATCTTACCAATATGAGAAAAAAAGGGAAGAAAATGTCCCAAACAAACCTAGATACTATATCAATAAAACACAATGACAGCACAGCAGAAGAAATGTCAGAAAGGGAGTTCAGAATGTACATAATTAAAACAATCAGGGAAGCAAACGAGGAGATGAAAGAGCAAATGCAGGCATTAAATGATGTCACCAATCAACAGTTAAAAGAGCAAATACGGGAAACAAGAGATCATTTCAATAAAGAGTTAGAGATACTGAAAAAAAAAAACAAACAGAAATCCTTGAAATGAAGGAAACAATAAACCAAGTTAAAAACTCCATAGAAAGCATAACCAATAGGATAGAACACCTGGAAGACAGAACCTCAGACATTGAAGAAAAAATATTTAATCTTGAAAACAAAGTTGACCAAACAGAGAAGATGGTAAGAAATCATGAACAGAATCTACAAAAATTATGGGATATCATGAAAAGGCCAAATTTAAGAATTATTGGGATTGAGGAAGGCTTAGAGAAACAAATCAAAGGAATGAACAATCTATTCAATGAAATAATATCAGAAAATTTCCCAAATCTGAAGAATAAAATGGAAAACCAAGTACAAGAGACTTATAGGACTCCAAATATACAAAATTACAACAGACCCACACCAAGGCACATTATTATGAAAATACCTAACATACAAAATAAAGACAGAATTTTAAAGTTCGCGAAAGCAAAGAATCAAATTACATTCAGGGGGAAACCAATAAGAATATCAGCAGATTTTTCAATCCAGACCCTAAAAGCTAGAAAGGACTGGAACAACATTTACCAAGCCCTGAAAGAAAACAGATGCCAACCAAGAATCTTATACCCAGCAAAACTTACTTTCAGATTTGATGACAAAATAAAATCCTTCCATCATAAACAAAAGCTAAAAGAATTTACAAAAAGAAAGCCTGCACTACAGAACATTCTCAGTAAAATATTCCATGAGGAAGAGATGAAAAACAACAATGCAAATCAGCAACGGGAGGAACTAGCCTAAAGCAATAGCCAAATAAAGGAGAAACCAAATCATGTCAAAAAACAAAAATGAGTCAAATGACTGGGAATACAAATCATATCACAATAATAACCCTGAATGTTAATGGGCTGAACTCATCAATCAAAAGACATAGACTGGCAGATTGGATTAAAAAGAAAAATCCAACAATATGCTGCCTGCAAGAGACTCATCTCATAGAAAGAGATACCCATAGACTAAAGGTGAAAGGATGGGAAAAAACATACCATGCATATGGACACAGCAAAAAAACTGGAGTATTCATCCTCATTTCAGATAATGTGGACTTCAAGCCAAAACTAGTCAGAAGGGTTAAAGAAGGACATTACATACTGCTTAAGGGAAGCATAAATCAGCAAGACATAACAATCATAAATGTCTATGCTCCTAACATTGACTCATCCATGTATGTCAAACAAATCCTTCTCAATTCCAGAAATCAAATAGACCACAACACAATAATACTAGGCGATTTTAACACACCTCTCTCACCACTGGATAGATCTTCCAAACAAAAATTGAATAAAGAAACCATAGATATCAATAACACAATCAACAATTTAGACTTAACCGATATATATAGAATATACCCTCCAACAAAGAACGAATACACTTTCTTCTCAGCAGCACATGGATGCTTCTCTAAAATAGACCATATTTTATGCCACAAAGCTACTGTTAGCAAATACAAGAAGATAGAGATACTACCTTGTATTCTATCAGATCATAATGGATTGAAATTAGAAATAAATGACAGAATAAAAAACAGAAACTTCTCCAATACCTGGAGATTAAATAATATGCTATTATATGATTAATGGATAACAGAAGACATCAGGAGGGAAATAAAAAAATTCTTAGAGGTAATCAAGAACAAAGACACTTCATATCAAAATCTCTGGGACACTATGAAAGCAGTACTTAGAGGAAGATTTATTTCATGGAGTGCATTCAATAAAAGAAGTAAAAAATCAACAAATAAATGACTTAACACTACAGCTCAAAGCCCTAGAAAAAGAAGAGCAGACCAAAACCAAAAGTAGTAGAAGACAGGAAATAGTTAAAATCAGAGCGGAAATCAAGGAAATTGAAACAAAAGAAACAATTGGAAAAATTAACAAAATAAATAGTTGGTTCTTTGAAAAAATAAACAAAATTGATAAACCCTTAGCCACACTAACAAAGAGAAAGAGGGGAAAAACTCAAATTACTAAAATTCGAAATGAACAAGGAAATATCACAACAGACACAAGTGAAACACAAAACATAATTAGAAAGTATTTTGAAAATCTATATTCCAACAAAACAGAAAACCTCGAAGACATCAACAAGTTTCTAGAGACATATGAATTACCTAAACTGAACCAGGAGGACATACACAACTTAAATAAATCAATTTCAAGCAATGAAATAGAAGAGGTCATCAAAAGCCTACCAACAAAGAAAAGTTCAGGAACAGATGGGTTCTCAGCCGAGTTATACAAAACCTTTAAAGAAGAGCTCATTCCAATAGTCCTCAAAGTATTCCATGAAATAGAAGAGGAGGGAACCCTCCCAAACTCATTCGATGAAGCCAATATCACCCTGATATCGAAACCAGACAGAGACACATCAAGGAAAGAAAATTTCAGACCAATATCCTTAATGAACATCGACGCAAAAATTCTCAACAAAATTTTAGCAAATCGCATACAAAAATATATTAAAAAGATAGTGCACCACGATCAAGTGGGTTTCATCCCAGGGATGCAAGGTTGGTTCAACATCCGGAAATCAATAAATGTCATTCACCATATCAACAGACTTAAAGTTAAGAATCACATGAGTATTTCAATAGATGCAGAAAAAGCATTTGATAAAATACAGCATCCCTTCATGCTCAAAACACTAGAAAAAATTCAGGTAGTGGGAACATTCCTTAACATTGTAAAGGCCATCTACGCTAAGCCCATGGCCAATATCATTCTAAATGGTGAAAAACTGAAAGCATTCCCCCTAAAAACTGGAACAAGGCAGGGATGCCCTCTTTCACCACTTCTATTCAACATCGTCCTTGAGACTCTAGCCAGAGCAATTAGACAAACCAGAGAAATTAAAGGGATACAAATAGGAAAAGAAGAACTCAAACTATCCCTGTCTGCTGATGACATGATTATATATTTAGAGGAACTTGGAAATTCCACCAGAAAACTTTTAGAATTCATAAGTGAATTCAGTAAAGTAGCAGGTTACAAGATCAATGCTCATAAATCCAATGCATTTTTATACATAAGTGATGAATCTTCAGAAAGAGAAGTTAGGAAAACTACCCCATTTACAATAGCATTGAAAAACATAAAATACTTGGGAATCAATCTCACAAAAGAGGTGAAAGACCTCTACAATGAGAACTACAGAACACTAAAGAAAGAAATTAAAGAAAACCTTAGAAGATGGAAAGATCTCCCATGTTCTTGGATAGGCAGAATTAATATTGTCAAAATGGCCATACTACCTAAAGTGCTATACAGATTCAATGCAATTCCAATTAAAATCCCAATGATGTACCTTACAGAAATAGAGCAAGCAATTATGAAATTTATCTGGAAGAATAAGAAACCCAGAATAGCTAAAACAATCCTTAGCAGAAAGAGCGAAGCACGGGGTATCACAATACCAGATCTTCAACTCTACTACAAAGCAATAGTAACAAAAACGGCATGGTATTGTTACCAAAATAGACAGGTGATCAATGGTACAGAATAGAGGAAATGGACACAAACCCAAATAAATATAATTTTCTCATACTAGACAAAGGGGTCAAAAATATGCAATGGAGAAAAGATAGCCTCTTCAACAAATGGTGCTGGGAAAACTGGAAAACCATATGCAACAGAATGAAGTTAAATCCCTATCTCTCACCCTGCACAAAACTCAACTCAAAATGGATCAAGGACCTCGGAATCAGACCAGAGACCCTGCATCTTATAGAAGAAAAAGTAGGTCCAAATCTTCAACATGTTGGTTTAGGATCAGACTTCCTTAACAGGACTCCCATAGCACAAGAAATAAAAGCAAGAATCAACAACTGGGATAGATTCAAACTAAAAAGCTTTCTCTCGGCAAAGGAAACTATCAGTAATGTGAAGAGAGAGCCTACAGAGTGGGAGAAAATCTTTGCCACTCATACTTCAGATAGAGCACTAATTTCCAGAATATATAAAGAATTCAAAAAACTCTACACAAAGAATACAAATAATCCAATCAACAAATGGGCTAAGGAAATGAACAGACACTTCACAGAAGAAGATGTGCAAGCAATCAACAGATATATGAAAAAATGTTCAACATCTCTAGTAATAAGAGAAATGCAAATCAAAACTACCCTATGATTCCATCTCACCCCAATTAGAATGGCGATTACCAAGAACACAAGCAACAATAGGTGTTGGCGAGGATGTGGAGGAAAAGGTACACTCATACATTGCTGGTAGGGTTGCAAATTAGTGCAGCTACTCTGGAAAGCAGTATGGAGATTCCTCAGAACGCTTGGAATGGAACCACCATTTGACCCAGCTATCCCACTCCTTGGCTTATACCCAAAGGACTTAAAATCAGCATACTACAGAGATACAGCCACATCAATGTTCATTGCTGCTCAATTCACCATAGCCAGATTGTGGAACCAACCTAGATGTCCTTCAATTGATGAATGGATAAACTGTGGCATATATATACAATGGAATATTACTCCGCCATAAAGAATGTTAAAATTATGGCATTTGCAGGCAAATGGATGAAATTGAAGAATATCATGCTAAGTGAGATAAGCCAATCTCAAAAAATCAAAGGACGAACGATCTTGCTGATAAGAGGATGATGACATATAATGGAGGGTGGGAGGGATTAGTATTAGGGTTAGAGTTAGGTTTAGGGTAAGGGTTAAGGAGGGTGGCAAGAATGGAGGAAGGAAGGACTGTATAGAGGGAAAAAAGGGGTGGGACGGGTGGGGGGGAAGGGAAAAAAATAACAGAATGAATCAAACAACATTATCCTGTGTAAATTTATGATTACACAAATGGTATGCCTTTACTCCATGTACAAACAGAGCAACAACATGTATCCCATTTGTTTACAACAAAAAAAAAATTAAAATTAAAAAAAAAGTAGTAGTAGTAGAATAAAACTTTTGTTAATAGCTTTTAAAAGCTTACAGGAAGCTGGGTGCTATGGAGCACACCTGTAATCCCAGTGGCTTGGGAGGCTGAGGCAGGAGGATCTCGAGTTCAAAGTCAGACTCAGCAAAAGTGAGGTGCTAAGCAACTCACTGAGATCCTGTCTCTAAATAAAATACAATAGGCTAGGGACATGGCTCAGTGACCAAGTGCCCCTGAGTTCAATCCCTGATGTCCCCCACCCCACAAAAAAACTTATGGGAAATGTTGTGTTTGGAATCTTTATACCACCTTTGAACTGTATCCTGTCCATACTTGTTCAATGGGTTGAGGGAGGTTGGAGGAAAGAAGTTACAAAATGTGCTTTGTTAGACTGTGCTTACCCATTGCCCGGTATATTACATGCATTTCATTTAACTTTGCTGTACTATATACATGTTGTATTTATAACAGACAACGAGTCCTAATTTTATAATATCTAGACTCTAGATATTAAAGACATTGACAATGTCTGACAAAAGTAGTTACTAAACTAACACATGTTGTATACTCTGTTAAAATTCATAGAAAAGCATTCTTCTGAAAAGGACTTTTGGAAGTAAAATGGTAACCCATCAGAGTGACACACATGCCTGTATCACATGTCATATAAGAGAGAAGGAAATGGAAGAAATAACAGATTACAAGCCAGAACGCTCCCACTTAGAAGACACTTTCAGATACAACCATTGCTACATGTGTGTAGTTTATTCAGCACTACTATGCATGCAGAGAACAAACTTAAGTCCTTATTTGAGACATCTAATCTATCTACCTGGTTAGAAATGCACAAGGCATGTTAAAAGTAGAGGTAGTGAATAAAACATTTTGTAGGTTGAAAAAAAGATCACCAGTTCTTAAACTATTTTCGGCTTTCAAGAATTGCTCCCAGGCTTTCCCAAAGCTATCTCTATCCACAACTTTCATGTGGAGGTCCCAAGGTGAAGAGAAGGTAATAGAAGGAAGATCCTTGTATTAGTTTAGGTAGTCAGGGCTCCTCAAAGAAATGGATAGATAGGAGGATGTTTAATTGATAGGTAGATAGATCAATAGATACAGATGGATAGGTACAGATATAGATAGATAGATCTAGAGATAGATAGATATATGACTTTTAATACATAATCAACTCATATGAGTATGGAGGCAGTCAGCAAGCTGTAAGCCCAAGAGAACCAATGATTTCCAGTCCAAGTTGAAAGGTTCGAGATATATGTGAGCTGATGGTGTAATTTCCAGTTCAAATGCTAGTCCAAGAACCAGGGGAGCCTGTCCTGTAAATTTCAGTCCAAGTGCTAATTTGAAGCCTTTATAAGACTCATGTCCCAGCTCAACAATAGTCAGTCAGAGAAGAAATTTTCCCTTACTCTACCTTTTTGTTCTCTTTAGGTTTTCACTTGATTGGATGAGGCCCATCACTTTAGGGAAGGCAATCTGCTCTGTTCAGTCCATCAGTTCAAATGTTAATCTCATCTAGAAACATCCTCACAGACACCCAGAATACTGTTTTTCCAAGTATCTAGGCATTCCATGGACCAGACAAGGTGACACATAAAATCCATCACAAGACTCTTATCTCTTCTCTGGATCCACCACAAAACTCCCATGATAGTGTTGCTTCCTCAAGCAGAAGACAGAGAACTAGGGCTTGGCTTTCCAAGATAATCACAACAGCAATAAAATCTGTGATCACACACTGACCTCCCAGCTGCCCTCCCTACTCAGGTGTGGTAGGGTTGATCCACTCTCTGTGCCCCTGGGTGCCTTCCTCATGGTCAGTGCTGGGCATCAACCCCTTTGGCTTCAGAACTGGACTATCTTGGTTTTTTTCTGAACCTAACAGCTTGATTCATCTAGCCCAGAAGTAAATCTAGATAGGCCATTCATTCTACACCTCTCCACTCCCAACATGTGACTATTTCCATAGCAACTCCCTGATAACAGAATATTTTAAATTGTTTAATTTTAATTTTGGTCGTTCCATTCATTTGTGATACTGAGATAGAACTAACCCATCAGATAGGAAGAATCCTGGGGACATTTGATAAGAAATAGAGCATGGGGACAGCAAGGCTTGATTTTCAGTTTTTCTTCCCATTCTTGACAAAGTAGTGTTGCTTCCTCCCTGTGGCTCTTGGCTGCAGTTGTCTGCCAGTGGTAGGGGTGTGGGAAAGAGTTGGGTTTTTGGAATGACACCTGCTCAAATTCATTGCTAATTTGTTTTATTGCCTAGGACACATCTCTTGATGCTTCTCACTGGCCCTCATTTTCTTTGTTTGCAAAATGGGGAGGCTAATAACTACTCTGAGATTATTGCAAAGATCATCAATGTGTAAAGCACTTAGTATATTCTAGAGGCTCAGAAATTTTCTCATAGCCTGGCTCCTTCTTCTATAGCTTGGTCCTTGTTGACTCATTCTGAAGACTAGGAGAGATATGAGCACACATCCTCAAGGAGGCTTGGAATAGACCAGCTGTATCTTCCATCTTCAAAGGAGATCCAGAGGCTTGGTTAGTAGTTTGTCTTCTTTTCCCAAATCACCTTGTGTGTTGGTTCCTACAACTCATACCTCCAGAAGCACCCCGCCCTTACTCCTCCCAGGGAAAATGTGTCAGCCCTTGGTACTCAAGAAACACAGTTTTGGAGCCCATCTTGGCACAGACACTGGTCACAAAGAAGCACTTGACCTTGATCCACATTTGGCAATCAGAGAGTACATGGAGGTAATCAGCTGAGGTACCTCGTTCAGACCAAAGGAAAAAAAATTTTCCTATTCTCAATTTGCTGTCTTTGCAGAATGCCATCCATAATTGCATAATTACAAAAATGAACATATATCTTTCTGCCTCAGATCTTCCTATACTCAGGCATTAAACTCTTTTTTTTTTGTCCTTTTTAGTTATACATAACAGTAGAGTATATTTTGACATATTATACATACATGAAGTAAAACTTCCAATTCTTGTGGTTCTACATGATTTGGAATTACACTGGTCATATATTCACATATGACACAGGAAAGTTATGTTCAATTAATTCTACTGTCTTTCCTATTCCTATCCCTCTTTCCCTTCATTCCCCTTTGTCTAATCCAATGAACTATTCTTCCTTCCTCCCTGGTCCTTTTATTCTGTGTTAGCATCCACATATCAGAGAATACATGTGGACTTTGTTTTTTGAGAATTGGTTCTTTCACTTAGCATGATAGTTTCCAGTTTCATCCATTTACTGACAAATGCCATAATTTCATTCTTCTTTATGACTGAGCAATATTCTATTGTGTATATATACTATATTTTCTTTATCCATTCATCTGTAAAAGGGTACCTCGGTTGGGTTCCATAGCTTAGCTGTGGATTGGGCTGCTATAAACATTGATGTGGCTGAGTCACTATAGTAATGCATTAAACTCTTAAAGCTAAGGGGCAATTTAGATATCCCCTGCTAATAAAAGTTGAGAAGCCAAAGCCTCTCCAATGATCCTCTGGGGTCATTTGAGGTGTCCATCTGGCTATATTTAAAAGACACCATAAAAACAGTCTCCTTTCTGATACGAGGCCAAGACATGTCCAAAAGGGGCTTCCTTCCCTCCATCCCTCATGCCTCCTGGTCTGCAGTAACCAGCGCGTTGCCTGGCTTCTCCCTGCATCTCAATCCCAGTCTGAGCAACAACCTCTGAAGCAGATGTCAGCATAGATTTCCTGTAAAGGAACAGGTAATAAATACTTCAAGTTTTATGAGCCAAGATATGTAATACAGGTATTATATGACCCTTTAAATGTAACTTGTTTACTTTTAATAATTTTAATTTTAATTTGTAGCAGTTTTATTTGGTTGTCTGATATCCTAGTTATTTTCAAGTGTCTTGTTTTTCACACAACCATTTGATAAGGTCTTTTCTGGATTAAGCATATTAAACAGACTTAAATTTATTCCATCATCAATAATTGAATATCTGAAGTATATGTCAGCCTGTGTTTTTGCTGGTTCTTTATTATGGTGCCATTCTTCATCAAACGTACTGTGGTTCTTTTTTTAACGGTGAATTCCAGTTCAATGGAATTTTTTGTCTGGGAATCTTTGTGTCTTGGGTCAACAGTGGTTCCTTCCTCAGGATTCACATTCGTTTCTAGGCTGAGAATACTCCCAACTCTGAGTCACATTAAAACAAATTATCACTAAGGTTTTTTGAATCACACTGAGAGCATAAATTTGGCTGCAAATCCACCTAAAGCTAACCTCTGGTTATAAATCCTCAGACTCTTCCTCCTGCATCCAGAGGCAGGATTGAGACGGGCAAGTTTCCTTTCTTTGAACGGAGAAAGGAATCTCAAATATTCCTGTCGTAAATTATCACTGAGAAATGTCCTTTGGGATATAGATGATTTATAAGGAAGCCTCTAATCTGTCTCCCACATCCCCTGAGATTTTGTCTCCTGTCTGGTGGGCAGATATTAAACCAATTTGGGCGCGAGGGAGTCACTCTGCCCCAGAGAAGCCTTCAGCTTCAGCACCGACTTGCTCTCTGGATTTGTGCTTCCTCGCTTGTTGGTTTGTTTTGCCTCTTATTTTCCTGCTTGTATCAAAATGCATTTGTAAAGTCTTTTAAAAATATTTGACTCAGCATTTTCAGGTGGGTTTTTGTCTTGTTTGGTGGTGCAGGGGATGGAACCCAGGGCTTCACATAAGCAAGGCAAGTACTTTACCACCGAGCTGCATCCCAGCCCCTGTTTGGTGTTTTAAAAGAATCCCATTCACTATATCACCTCTGATAAATGTTCTGGAAACTAGTCTCCCCAATGTACAAACTCAAATGTCCCCAGTCTCGGAGCCTTTCTTCTGGTATTCATTATTTTGTATGGTTCTCTTCCATACCGAATTAAGCATGGTCAGAGTGACCAATCAGGTACAGCAGAAGTGAAGGTTTGTCAGGGGCTAAGTCATAAAAGGTACTGAGCTTTCTGTTTGCCCTTTCTCAGATCACTCACAGTGGGGAAGCCAGCTGCATGTCCTGAGGACACTCACCTGTTTGAAAGACCCCTGATTCCTGGAACTGAGACCCACCACAGATTCCTGGAACTCAGATTCTTCAGCCCCACTCAAACTTCAGATAACACAGTCCAGGCCAGTATCTTGTCTGGAGCCTTATGAGCAACCCTGAGCTAGACTGAGTCAAGTGGCTCCTGAATTCCTGAGCCTCAGAAACTCTGAGGTAATAAATGTTTGGTATTTAAAGCTGCTAGGTTTAGGGGGAATTTGCACAGCAGTAGATATCAAATATAAATTCTTTCTGCTCTGCTGTAATTCCAAACATTTTAGAAATGTTTTATGACAGTCTGTCCAAAAGTTCCTCATTAAATTGTAAAACTGTTGACGAGGTAGGTAGTATGTTAGTATTAAACCCCGTATTCTCTTAAGTGATAGAGATGAGAAGGAAGGCCTGGGATGCATGAGACGTGGCATGGGCAAGTTCTGTCGGCCAGAGTGTTGTAGGTCTGGAGTGAGGTTGCACTAAAGAGGGGCCCAGGTAAGTGGGGAACAGATGCCCTGGAGAGACTGGGATCACCGAGGTGGCGCCTTTCCTTATCCCTTTGTCACACTGTTTCCTCCCCTTGCATCCCGCCTGGTCCTCTCTGGTTTTCTGAGCTCTACCCATTCGCCACTCAACTCAGATTTCACCTTCTCAGCTCCACTTCTTTGGACTGTGCCAGAAAAGACTGATTTGTCATCCCTCCTCGTGAACTCTGATGGCACACTCTGTCTTGCACAGAGTCCGCACAGAGCATGGCCTGCCTACCTCCCACACCACATTAGAAACATGTTGGTATCTATACTGCCCATCTGCTGGTACCTGGTAGAATATTTGCATGTAGTAGGTGTCTAGACATCTGTGAATGATGAAGGCCAAGGTTCGGAATGGTTCACCTCCTGAGGGAAGTCTAATACTGCTTAGGTCATAGCCTTAAATAAGACAGTTTAGGCTTCCAAGACTTAACTTCCTCATTCTGTGAAAAGGGGATACACCTACAGTAAGTAGGTAAGAAGCTCTCTGGGGCCACTAGGTACTGTTAGAGAGTGTGTGTGCACTTGGCAAAGGGACCAGATAGAAGGGAGCAGGAGCTGAAATCCAGCCACCATTCCCCTTCCCAAATCTTGAGGCATCCCAAAGAAAGGTGCACACTTTTGTAATTCATCCTGAAGAGAGCTTGTTTTGTCACATGCACAGAGATGTTCTCTTGCTAGAAGGTCCCTGAGCACTTCACAGTATAGAGTAGCACAGTCTTGCCATGCTCGGCTTCTCTAAAGTCCAGGACTGGGAACTGTGTTAAGATCCCTGGGACCTTCACAAGTTGTCAAAGTAGCCCAGCGGGAAGCTGGTTCCATTTCTCAATCAGATGGTAAATCAGGAAGTTTTATTTGCTATCTTCCTCATGTGATTGGCTGGTCTTAGCCGTGACTTTGATTTAGGTACATCGCCCCTGACCAGGATTCCTACAGGTTGCCACATTACTCTCTCTTACTCTCTCCCCTGATTCTGTTCATTCTGTACTTTTTAATACTGTATTTAATGTGTGTTGTTTCCTGGTCAAACCAGTTTTCAGTGTTGATACACCTGTTTTTAAAACCCCTGCAGGGTATTTCCATTTGTACAAACAGAGGAAAAAGTTTAAAAAATGAGCTTTATAACTGTCACTTTAACGAGCTAATGATGATAACTTGGCCCTTTTGTTCTATGAAGGATACTATGGGTATTGCTTTCTGTCTTTCTTCTAAAGTCTTTCTGCATCCCATTTCAGTCCTTATGACCAAAGCTATTTGTGCTTCCTTAGATGAGTATGTCCTTGATTGTTCACATGTATATAAACCTAAAACTTATCTTTAGCCTATAACCATTATAACCATATTTCTTCCTTCTTCTTTTTTTTTTCTTTTTTCTTTTTTTGCAGTGTTGCAATGTTGGAGACTGAACTCAGGAATTTAGGATCTCATACATGCTAGGCAAGCACTCTACAACTCAGCTATACCCCAGCCCTGTAACCAAACTTCTAAACCATTCTAACTAATAAGAAAATGACACACAATTCTCAAAATTATAACATCCTTTTATTTATTTATTTTTCATACAAAGGATTGAACCCAGGGGCACTTAACTACTGAGTCACATCTCCAGTCTTTTTTATTTTTTTTATTTTGAGACAGGGCTTCGCTAAGTTGCTTAGGGCCTTGCTAAGTTGCTAAGGCTGACTTTGAGCTCCTGATCCTCCTGCCTCAGACTCCCAAGCCGCTGGCATTACAGGCATGTGCCACAGCGCCCAACGATCACATCCTTTTTGATTATGACTTTTCACAAGAAAAAAAAAAAACTATTATTACAAAAACCCCAAGTCAGGGTTTTAACCCAAGTTAGCATAATACCTTTACAAAGACATGTCCAAAATTCCATGGTACTGCACCAAGTGGTCAATTGTTCCTAATAGTTCCAACCACGTGGTTTGATATAAGCTTTGATATACTTGGTTTGATACAAGAAAACGAGGGACCAGAGTCTCATGTCTCTTCTGAAGTCCTGGATACCTGGGATCCTAAGAACTCAGCTATTCCAAAGTGCCTAGAGAGAGACTGCTTCTATTTCTCATTCTCACAGGCTCTTTTTATTGCTTTTTCTGTACCTCAGACCTATTTGTTTGTGTGCACATTTGTTCCATCTGGGTCAGCATTAGTTAGAGAACGTATTGGAGGGTGGAGACTCAGGTCCTCCTCCTGATATTGACACTGACAAGTCCTGCAGGCCTGAAATCCATCATGAATGAGTCTTCCTTGGGTTTGGGTATTGCTTTCTCAGGGGTCCTCCTACCTCCCAATATTAAAAAATTTTCAAACACATGGAAATGTTTAAAAAGTAAATGGTGGACACCTCTAACATGTAGATGCTACAGTGAGTGTTTATGCTACAATGAGTGTTTCTGTTATATTAGCTTTATTCCATATCTAGGCTTTCTTCATTCATTCTTGCATGATATTTGGATGCATTTCAGGATAACTTGCAGACAGCAGTCCACTTCACCCCCCAAATTCTGCAGGATGCATATCACAAACTAGAGTTTAAAATTGGTTCAGGTTTCTTTTCAAAAAAATATTCTTTAAGCCAGGCATGGTAGGGCATCCCTATAATCCCAGCAATTTAGGAGGCTAAGGAAGGAGGATTGCAAATTTGAGGCCAGCCTCAACAACTTGGTGAGAACTTGTTTTGAAATAATAAAAAGGATCGGGGATGTAGCTCAGTGGTAGAACAACCCTGGGATCAATCCCCAGTAGTAGAAAAGGAGGGAGTCATTATTTACATACAGTCAAATGCACAGGTCTTGAGTGTACCATTTTAAATGAAAAATGAATAACTCCTGAAGTCTTTAGTGCCTCAGCATGAATTGGATTTGCCTGTTTGCTTTCTTCTTCGTAATAGAAACCCTTAACAGGAGAAATCAAAGGAAGGAAAGTGAATAAAGATACACTTCATTACTTTACCTCCCTGGAGCTCAACTGCAATTGTTTTTTTGTTTGTTTGTTTGTTTGTTTGTTTTTGTGGTGCTGGGTCTGGAACCCAGGGACTCAGGCACACTAGTACTCTACCATTGAGCCATAACCCCAGCTCTCAATTGTGATTAATTTTTTGAGGCTATTAATTCTTAACTGCAATATACTTCCAGTTACCAATAATATTATTGTGAAAATCAGTATTTCTAAGATTCATCGCATTTTTGTTAGCAATTATAAGGTTCTTGTATGTGCCCAACACTGGACTGATTTCTTTGTAAACCACATATTTAATCTTCACACAATCAGATGAGGTATTTAGTAATGAAGTTGAATAACTTTCTCAAGGTCACACAACTCACAGGCAGTACAGCAGAAACTCAGATCCAGGCAAGTCTGATTCCCAAGCGCACTCAGCAGTCAACATTTCACCAATATTTACTGAGCACCTACTAAATCCCCACAACAATTCTAGGTCCTAGATACAGAGTGGTAATCAAAACTTAATGCCTAGAAGAATGTACAGTTCAGCGGAAGAGACATGTTAAACAAATAAAACATAAATTCTGTGAAGTAAATAAATTTTTGTGTAAATCCCAGTCAGTAGATGTTACTATTCCTGATTTGCAGTGAAAAACCTAAATTCACAAAAATGAAATTGGTCAGACTACAGTTCTTATAAATAGGTCAATGGTATTGAGATAAAGATTGATTTCAAATGTAGATAATTAGTGGCACATGATAGTATTCTTTGTGTGCAAGAATTTTTCAGACAAAAGGAAAAGATGAATATAATTAGCAAAATCCTTAGAGTGAAATAGAAGCAAGAAAGAAGACAAATTTAACTTGATACACACACACACACACACACAAATTGTATAGCCTTAGCTTGTGCTTATCTGGCCTGAAGAAAGAGGAAATAGTCCATGAAGTGAGGATCAACAAAGGAGACTGTGAAAATGGTATAACTTAAAACAAAAAGTTCCCAAAGAAAGAAATGCAAAATAAACTTGAGGAAAATCCCAAAAATGCCATTTTTTTTAAGGAGTCTTTTCACACTGTAAGCAGAGGAGCAGAATGTGATGTTTCTTCTTCTACTTTGGTACCTCTAAGTCGTTGTATCCATGTTTCCAGTTGTATGGAGTCCACATATTCCTAGGGTTAATCTATGGCAATTGAGACAAATCATCTTGAATGTAAATCATAGTCTAGTTTTAGGACCTAAGTTCCCAAAGTAGATACAATGGAAAAATCAAATCAGATTGTATTTGGTCCTTTTATTTTATGTCTTAGCAAAGGGGATAAGGGGACAGTAATATAACTACAATGATTAGAAAAAACAATTGAATCAGAGTCTCTGGGATGGGGTCCAAATACTGGATAAGCTCTTTTGACTGCATTGCACAACCAGGGTGAATAACGCCGGCATTGGAGGAAAAGCCTGGAGACTGGAGTCAGAAAACTGGGTGTGAATTTGCGGTTGGAAATTACCTTTAAGTCTTGAGTCCTTAAAGCAAGTTCTTGATCTCTCTCATTTTATTTCCTCTTCCACAAATGGGGAATGGGTCAGGGGGATGAGACTGTAGCACTAAATGCATGTCATATTTGAGTGGTTTTGCAAATGCTCCCCCCCTGCTGTGCCTGGATCATTAGGAGATGACAAAATGACCATGTATTTCCGTATTACACACACACATATATTTATATACACAAAAGGCAATATTTTCCAAAGAAAACTGCAACTGATTTCTAGCTGGGGAACCAGGCTCCCAGATTGGAGGAGGGGGAGAAGAAGAAAGTAAAAGTGACCCAGAAGGGCTGACTGTGAATCCACAGCAGTTGGTCAGGTGCTAGGGGAGGTGGGCTTGGAAAAAGTCAAAAATCAACATGCTAGAAAGTCAGACAAGAACAAGAATGCTGGTCTGAGAAAAGGATATATCCTTGGTTTGGGAAACTAATTACTGTAAGAACAAAATATTAACTAAGTGACCTTGAATCTCAGTTTCTTCACTTCTAAAACAAGATTAGGACTACCTCCTTCATTCATTCATTGCAAAGATTAATATAATTAAATGTGATGACATGTATGAAATGATATAGTTTATTATAGATGCCAATTCTGGTCAGGTAGTTTTTCATTTGAAATTAGTTTATAATTAAATGTTGTTGATTAATATTGGTTTGGCTTTACAGTATCTATTTTGGATATGCAAAATAAAAGAAAAAAAGGATCAATTCTATGTGTGTTCAACTTCAGCTCCTTGATGCTGTAAAGACCCTACGTCTCGTCCCCTTTTCTTCTCTAGAATTTGGGCAATGAAGATCCTCTTTATAATTCAGAGATAAGTCAGAGCAGTGGCTGGTGTTGGTCCAGAAGCCAGGAGTTAGTCAAAGAAAGTTCAGACCAGTTACAGATTCCTAGGCTGTTTATAGTAAAGCTTTGAACCCCCTGAGAAACTTCCTTTTAGATTTGGCCTCGGAAGATTTTATCTGATTAGCCAGGCAGGCCACAGATTCCAAAAGCATTTCAACCCTTGCTTGAAATGAAGGACAATCTGAGCACAAACTGAGAATGGAGCTCCATGTAGATTCCCAAATCCAATTCAACAGATGACAAGTTGTTGAGAGATCATGATGGACCGTGTGTGTGTGTGTGTGTGTGTGTGTGTGTGTGAGAGAGAGAGAGAGAGAGAGAGAGAGAGAGAGAGAGAAATACTGTGGATTGAATTCAGGGGTGCACTCAAAGCTTAGAAAGTCTCCACATGGGGATAAGGATAACAACAATTTGCTCTGCAAATATGAGGCACTGTGTCTGCTTTGTTTTTCTTGAAACTTTTCAGGGTGAGATTTGAAATGTGAACCAAGATCTTGTTGCTCTTTTAAATCTTGACCAGGGAGGATATAACTGCTGAAAAGGCTAATCAGTTTCCTTGAGTTTGATCTACAGATAAGGATGTGTCTTCTATTTACTACATTATCAGTCTTCAGAGTACTGGTCCTTCTCTCCTCTTCCTGACCCTTTCCAGCCTCCACTTATCCAAATCTAAGTGGCTTCTCACTCATCAGTGAATCCAGGTAAGCTCTGGTGTTGAATGAGGCAATAGTCCTGGGCTCTAAGGGACACAGCAAATCAAGATCAGGACCTCCTCTTGGCTTCTATGTTGCAGGTATAACTCAATAAGTGCTGCAAGGCACAAAACTAGACACCTTTTCTATTTGAAGAGATATTTTATCCACAGGGATGTTCCCCGGCACCTGGAATTTAGCATATTCATATTCAGACCCAACTCCAATTCAATGAGTGCCTCCTATGTAAAGGTCAGGCACCACCGGGGTACATTCCCTAGTGGACCATATTTCACTTCTCACAACTCTCCATTTTAGAGAGGAAGGCATCAAGCCTCAGCCTGACAAATACTTAGAAAAGGTTCCATGGTTAATTGAATGAATGTGAGATTGTCCCCCAGGACCACCTGACTCCAAACCCATGTGCTCACAATATACAGGTGATTAATAAATATATGAAAAAGTGTTCAGCATCTCTAGTATTTAGAGAAATGCAAATTAAAACAACTCTAAGATTTCATCTTACTCCAATTAAAATGGCTAGTATCAAGAACACAAACAATAATAGATGTTGGCATGGATGTGGGGAAAAAGGCACACTTTTACATTGCTGGTGGAGTTGAAAATTGGTGCAGCCACTCTGGTAAGCAGTGTGGAGAAGCCTAAGAAAACTTGGAATGGACTCACCTTTTGAGCCAGTTATCCCACTCCTCGTTTTATACCCAAAGGACTTAAAATTAGCATACTACGGTAACTCAGTCACATCAATTTTATAGCAGCTCAATTCACAATAGCTAGATTGTGGAACCAACCTAGATGCCCTTCAACAGATGAAAGGATAAAGGAACTGTGGTATATATACACAATGAAATATTATTCAGCAATAAAGAATAATAATATCATGGCATTTGCAGATAAATGGATGGAATTGGAGAATATCATGCTAAGTAAAATAAACCATTCCCAAAAAACCAAACGTCGAATGTTTTCCCTGATAAGTGGATGATGATATATAATGGGGGTGGGGGTGGGGGTGAGAGAAGAATGGAGGAACTTTAGATTATGTAGAAGGAAATGAGAGGGAGGGGGTATGAAAATGGTGGAATGAGACAGACATCATTACCCTACGTACATGTATGATTACATGAATGGTATGAATCTACATCGTGTACAACCACAGAAATGAAAAGATGTACCCCATTTGTGAACAATGAATCAAAATGCAGTCTGTAAAAAAATAAAAAAAATAGTAATAATAAAAATAGTACAGTGGGTGTTAACTCCTCTTTCTCCTTTACCCCCAATCCTGTTTTCCATCTGATGACCTTTCAAGACTTACAAGGGCTCCTTCTTAATTGATTTATTTTCTTCTTCCTCCTCCATGGGCATCTCTAACACTTTCGTTACTCTGCTGTGGAATGACTTTAATTTCCTCCTAGCAGTTTTTTAACTTCAGTTTCCCTGGTCCTCTAGTTCATCTCTTATACTCCTCTTATCATCTTCCTAAGACTCAAATCTGACCATGCTACTGCCTTAATTTTATCCTTCAGTGACCTTTCACCACCAATAATCATCATTTTGTAGCACTTACTATGTGCTAGGCATTGTTTCAACTATTTTATATACAAGTGTTAATATTATCTCCATGCTACAGATGAGGAAGCTAAAATACAGATAATGATGTTCCTTACCCAAGAATACCAGCTAATAAGTAGTAGAAGGAGGATTTGAGCCCCATAAATAAAGTTCTAAAGCCTGTGCCTCTACCCCCATACCATGTGTATCATCTATGCTTCTGATATGGCCTGTAAGACTCCTCATAATCCAAAGTCTCCTGCTCTGATCTTTATCCCTGCCCTATGCTCCAGTCACTGGTAACTGATTAGAGATTTATGAGTGCACTGTGTCCTCAAACTCAGGGCCTTCCATTCCTTTTCTGCTCCCTTGACTCAAATTCTATGCTCCATGTCTATGTGGATAACTCCGACTCATTCTCTGAGCCTGAATTCAAGAGTCACAACATCTGGCAGAATTTCCCTATGATCAGACCTGCTCTCTGGAGTTTACACTAAAGGCACTGTATGCTGCAGTGGTCAAATGCCTGTCACTACCTTTTAAGGCAGCCTATGGATTCTGGGTCTTGAACATCATGTACTTTCAGGGACTGGCACAAAATGAGTGCTAAGTAATTTCCCTTGAATGAAAATTTAAAGTAGAATTTGACAAGTGACAAATAAGTTACATTACAAGATAGGTAGAGATATTTAAAAGTTTGGGGGAGGGAAAAGACATCATGACTGAAGTATCCAACAATGTCCTCATTTTACCTAAGAGAAAACTGAGACTCTGAGAGATTAGTAAATTCCCCAAGGTCACAGAAGTAGTATTGGAGATAAGATTCGGATTCTGACGTCAGTTACCCTTGACCTATACAAACCTTTTGTATTTTAAGTTGTGTATTTAATTGACAACATTTAAATATAAATTGTATAAACTAGTGATTTTGTGGACATTGTTTAGAATGAACATACAAAACACGAGTCCATTTAAAGACACTAATAGGAGAACAGTTCTCAGAACGAACCAAAATCAGAACAATGGAATGATAACGACTAGTCAATGTTTATCTTTAGGAATAAATGTAATAAAGTGACCTAACCTCTAATTTACATATCTGCCATAGATATAGCTGATGACGTGTGCCCCAATGTTGGGCTGACTTGACACAATGAAAACTTACTGAATGGCTCAATCTTTCCACTGGGACCTTGAGAACTCTCATTCCATTGCAAGTCAATTCCTTGTACTTTGGACCTTTCCCCTGAACACTTTCACCTTTTCCTTCCCTTCCACTTCCTTCAACGCCTGAAAACCTAACATTCTCTTAGCTTTTAACTCTCTGGGGCATAGCCAGCTTCCTTCCTTATTTCTCCTGGACCTCAAAGTGAAGAAAGGGAACATGGTCTCACTGTCCTCCACCCCAGATCATCCGTGCTTTTCCTTCTACCTCTTAAACTCAACAGTCTCCTCCCTGGAAATCCATGCCACATCACTCTTTCTCCATTGTTGCCACTGTTGTCTATCAACTTTCAAGTTACCTTTCTTGAAGACTACAGCCAAAACAATATTTGAGTGTGACTAAGTTTTCCTTCTTGAAAAATTTCTTCATTTGTTCTTTGGACTTTGTGTGCACCCATCTGAATGGTGGGATTCATTTTTCTTTTTGGTGCTGGGGATGGTACCAAAGGCCTTGCACAGGCTATACAAATGTTCTATCACTGAGCTATACACCAAACCCATAAAAGATGATATTTATCTCTTTATTTGCTACTTTCTTTCTTTTTTGGTAACCAGGATTGAACCTAGGGGCACTTAACCACTGAGCCACGTCCCCAGACTTTTCATTTTTTATTTTGAGACAGAGTCTAAGTTGCTGAGGGCCTCACTAAATTGCTGAAGTTGTCCTGGAATTTGTGATCCTCCTCCCTAAGCCTTCCTAATCACTGTGATTACAGGTGTGCACCATCACATCCGGCTAAAAGGGGGATTTCTCGATGTTCCTTTAACTCTTCCCTCTTTCTCTGTTCTACCTGATCTCCTTCATATTTAACCATTACCTCTTTTCAAACGTCTCTCAAGTCTACCCCTCCTACTCAGAGTTTCTCAATTACAGGCTAAAATTCCCAAATGACTCTTTGTCATGTCTCCAAAATATCCTGCCAGCTCAAGCTTTAGCAAGAAATGGACTCTCTTCCTCCTAAACCTGGCTCTCCCTCTGCTCTCTTTCTTCCAGTGAATGGTGATGATCTAAAAGAGAATGCCCAGAGTTCTTTCAGCACTTGCCTCTCCTCATTATCCCCCAACAGCCCTTTGGTTACCATGGCCTCCAATCCATCACCATTGCTCCCTGCTTACAGTTGCTGTGGGTCTGCCCTCACCAGCGCTACGAAGCACTCCAACTAGCCTCACTGATGGTTCATACCACACCACATAACGAAGAAATTGCTAGTCTTAGAACATGTGGATCTCTGGCTCAGACCCCTTCTAAATGTCAACTTTATCTAGAGAATGGATCTAAATTTTTTAACTGAAAAGCCAAGATTATCTCTTAAGCCTATTTTTTCCCTTCATCCCCTATATGAGCTCTTCTTAGCCAAGCCAGGTTTCTTGCTGCCTGAAAAAGATATTTGTTCATTTATTCATTCAAGAAATATTTATTAAGTTGTTCCATATTAACCCAACTCTGTACTTTCAGCTGGGAATATGGTGGTGAACATGACACGTATTTAGAATTACAGGATATAAGCACTGCCAATGAAGTATGTTCGGTACCAATTCAGGAACTAGCCAGTCACTGTGTGCATCCATCTAGGGGCTCCTGACTGGGTAGGGCAAGGCTTGGGGAGTAGGAAGACTGGGTAATCTTCCTGAGGAAAGTAATAATTGAGCTGATGTCTGAAGGTTAAATAGGAATTATTCACGTATAGTGTGGATAGAGGTCTGTTATTGAAACAGAGAAAAAAGCATTCATAAATATTTAGGGTAAGAAGGAATTGACAGATAAAGGGAACGGAAAGGAGATCAGAGATAAAAGGAAGGAAAAAGCCAAGCTGTTACAGCAGTTAAGGTATGAAATTGTATAAGAGGGTGAGAATGGACCACAGTGTCAATGCCGCCAAGAGATCAAGTAAGAGAAGAAGTAGAGGGTCCATTGGATTCAGCAGTGGAAAAATAAAAAATATATACCCTCGTGTCTTGAACTCTTGAATTCCTGACAGTTAAAATCGACTGTTCACTACTTGCCACATAAATCTTTGATGAATTAGCAAACTCTTCACCTCTCACTGATCACATGGCATTTCCTTCGTATGATTGCTATAGCCCTTGTTCTTGCTATTTTGAGTCCATTTAGCTGTACACACCTGTCTGTCTCCCTGACTACACAATTTGATCATGATGATGAACTAGCTAATGATTCGTCATCTTTGAACCTCTCCTAATTCCCAGCTAAGTTCATTGTCACTGTCGTCATCCAAACTGAACTCAAGTGACGGTTCTACCCTAAACTGATTTAAGCATATAGCATTTCTGGCATGATATTGGTCCTTAAAGACAATGATTTTTTTATAGTACCTTTTTTTAACCATACCAGGAATCAAACTCAGGGTCTCACCCGTGTTTGGCAAGTACTGTGCCACTGAGCTATATCCCCAACCCTTTAATAGTATGTATAACCAGTATGGAAAATCTTGGAATTTTCTAGTCTTTGGGGGTAGGGACAGGGATCAGATCCTCACTAAGTTGCCCAGACTGACCTTGAACTTGTGATCCTCTTGCCTCACTCTCCCAAGTCTCTGGGATTACAGGCATGTGCCACCACACCCAGCTTTTTTAGAGTCATCTTTAACTTGTTCAAGTATTTTCACATGCTTTACACTTTCTAAATTCTATAAATCATTATTCGATTGTTTCATTCAATATAAGTGAAAGAATACTCTATAAACCAAGTTTTTGATTCAAGTGAAACTCTTTGAAACTCAGAGTCCTCAAGTAGCAACTCATTAATGAAGCTGAGTTAACTACTCACACATCTTTCTCCTTCCAGAGAGCAGTCTAGAGACTGATTAAACCAGGCCAAACTAGAAAAGTGACATTGAACTTTGAGATTTATAAGGAATGAAACCAAATGAATAAGTCATATTCTTAAATTCTCAGTGATGATCATTTGGGTATGGCTGATTTAAAGAGGGTAGGGACAACAATATGAATGAGAGATGAATTTATTGTGTTGTAGATTGAAAGACTTCCAAAAACTTTTTGTAGCTGGAGAAAATAAGATTCACTTAAACTTTTATTTAGTATACTTGATAAGCTCCAGTCTAAACTATTTTAGACTTTCTCTTAAGCATATTTCACAACTATGCTGTAACAGAATCTGAAATTTTGTCACTTCCTCCCTAACCTGGTCTCACCCTTCTTCACATTTTAAACACCAGGCACAGAGGTAATCAACTCATCTCTACATCGCATAATAGAATTGGGACTAATGTACAAAGATCTTCTTCTTTGAGAAAACAATTTCTGGGTTTGGGGATGCAGCTTAGTGGTACAGCACTTGCCTAGGTTGTGCAAGGCCCTGGGTTCAAGTCCTGGCACCAAACAAGAAAAAGAAAGAAAAGCAAAAAGAAAGAGAAAAAAAGAAGAGAAAATCATGAAGCAACTGTCATAATGTTAATTTCTGATGAAACAGGACAGTGGGTATTCAGGTGACTGATACTTTATGCCATTCCTTTCTCTAAGTGTGAACTATACCTTTCAAATAAAAGAAAAAATTCCATATGGTCCAAAGTTATAGGACAGCTTAATAACTGAATTAGTTTCTTTTACTGACTCTTAGTCATTTAAGTTCTCTGCTTGCTCCATGAGTGCTTAGAGATCAGATATTTCTCTAGCTTTCAGAGGAAGAAACACATGAATGTAGTTCAGAGAAACCAAGTGATTCTGGAGTAAGGGCAATAAGCTGAAGTCAGACTTAGAATTCCTGGATATCAGAGGAGGGGAAGTGGCCTCCTAATACTGAATGGCATAAAAGACATTCAGTTAGTATTTGCTTGATTAATGGTTTAACAGGGATGAAAGGTTGACTCCTTGAGAAAATGGTACCTATCACTTTCTATTCAATACTAACCATGGCGGTGATGGGCCAAACTTGGGAGAATTTTGTGTCTACTCTTTTAGTAGCAGTGACAGTTTAACATGGAACTACTTCAACTCAGAAGATCCCTGAATTTGTAAAGCCACTACCCAGGGTTTTGGATATTGTTGAGAGCAGAGTTAATGAATTCAAAGACTAGGAAGAACTGCAGAACTCAAGGGCAAGAAAAAGCCTATGCCTCAAGGAAATTGATTTCTTTTTTTTGCAGGAAGAGTGGGGTTAAACCTAGGGGTGCTTAACCACTAAGCCACATCCCCAGCTGATTTATTTTTTATTTTGAAATGGTCTTACTAAGTTGCTGAAACTGGCTTTGAACTTACAATCCTCCTACCTCAGCCTCCTGAGTCACTGGGATTACAGGTATGTGCTACTATGCCCAGCTAAGGAAATTGATTTCCAAGCTACTCTCTCTTTTGGCCAGCGTTCGGTTACCACCAAGGTGACTAAATGGCCCTGACTTAGTTGGTGGAAGAGTCCACTAAACAAAAAAGGGAATGCATGGTGTTTCCAGTGCAGCTGTGCTCTGGTTGGAACTTGAGGTGTCCCCAAAAGGCTTATGTGCTAGGCAATGGTGGAAGACTCAGAGGGGAAATGATTAGATGATGAGAGCTGTAACTTTGATGGGTTAATTATTTGAATAGGTTACTGGGCAATAACTATGGACAGATGAGGCATGGCTGGAGAAAGTGGGTCACTGGGAATTAGCCCTTGGAGACTATAATTTGCCCCTGGCTTCTCTCTCTCCCCCCGCCCCGGTTGCCATAAGCTGAACAGATTTTCTCCATCACATCTTCCACCATGACATTCTGCCTCATCTCAGGTTCAGACCAACAGAGTAGACTGACCGTGGATTGACCCTCTGAATCCATGAACCCCAAATAAATAGTTTCTCCTCTAAATTGTTCTTGTCAGGTATTTTGGTCACAGTGATAAATAGCTGATTAACGTATGCTCTCTTCTTTTTTCAGGACAGCAGCTTTTATTAAATGTTAAATTTAATTGGGCACCAATAGCAAGAAACTACACTAATCCTTCTTCCCTGCCTCCTCAATGCGTTCTTTCTCTCACAAACACACATACACATTTGCACATACCTAATATTCCTGCCCACAGGAAACCCATGCTTAAAGTCTGCAAAGCATACATTGAAGCAACTGTAGTATGTAGACTAGCAATGAAGAAAGAAAAACTTCAACTCTAAGGAGGATGTTGCCTGAATAAAGCAAACTGATCTCTTGAGGATGCACATTTTCTCCAGGTTCTTTTAGGATTCCATGGTGGTATTAATTCATAGCCCAACTGCAATAACTGACTGACCGTCCTTTAGAACTACAGCAGCTACACACACTCCCTGTGTTTTCCTTTCCAAGTGCTGGCTGTTCTACTTGTCCCCAGATGCCTCCTCCTTCTCTCTCTCCAACATCATCTCCTACCACCCATGAAATTCTTCCTCAAACAGGCAAATCCAGGCTTGTCATGGACCTCTTCTTCCTCACATGTATTAACTCATTCCTTGGGAAAGCACTCATGTCCGCTCTGTGTGCCCAAAACTTCCCCCATTTCTTTTTATCTCTCTTGCAGGCATCTCCTTTGGAAATCTTCCCTAAACTTGTTAGTTCCTCAGACTCCTGAAGAGTCCTATGACACTGACTGTCTGCTCACTGGTAGTTACCATGTACTGTAGGGTTGGTTACCTGTCTTCCCTAACTAGAATAAAATCTTCCTTCAAGCCAAAGTCCTGGCCTGTGCCTCTCTGAGACAGCACAGGAGACCATGGCAGGGCTCCAAGCACCCTGGATACCTATCACCTACCTGTTGACTGTTTTGGGGACAGAATAGCAGAGAAGGGGATCTGATAATTCAAGGAAATGAGGGAGGGTGGGAAGACCAGTTGCTGGTGTGACTCTAGACCACATGAGCTTATTAAGTGTGAATTTCCCCTTAGCTTTGTCTCCACCAAGGGCTTTAACAGGGTGAGGGAGGATTCTAGTAAGGCTATAGGTGATACATTCACTGAAGCTTCTTGAGGCAAGTGTAAATCAAGCTGGGTGCAGGGACTCGTGCCTGTAATCTTTACAACTTGGGAGGCTGAGGCAGGAGGATCACAAGCTCAAGTCCAGCCTTGGCAACTTAGTGAGATCCTGTCTCAAAACAAACATTTTAAAAAGAGCTGGGGATCTAACTCAGGGGTAGAGCACCTCTGGTTTCAATTCCCAGTACTGTTGGAAGTAGGGGAGTCAATCACTCTGTAGAGAGTGGGACATAGTCAGAGTTTGTATGTATAGGTGTGCATACCTGTGAGTGTGACTTGTTTGCAAGAGTGATTCCTCCGTGGTTATTTAATTCATTTTCCCTCTCAGAACAGCTACAGCCCTGGTTAGACCCAGGATTGCACTCAAGTCAATGCACTAGGACTGGGATGCTTCTCAGGGAACCCTAGAAGACTGAAGCTTGAAAGGATTTACAGAGCAAGAAGCCCAAGTTACCATTGCCTAAATGGAGGAGTAGTTCCTGGAGATGGTGCAGAGTGTGGGCCATGAGGTGGCTGAGCAAGAACTGCAGCTCTGGCCCTGCTCCCAGTCTACTTGGGGGTGGGGCACAAATGCCCGGAGCTTTCCTTGTTACCTATAAAATACTAGCAATGAAAGAAAGTCAGAGTAAGAATACTCACCCTCTCATTAACTTTCCTTCCTGGGCCTGGCAGCACATGCTGTCTTTCCAAATCTTGCTCCTGGGCCTGGAAACACAATTCCTCCTTAGAAGTTTCACAAGAAGGAATCAGAGGGGAGTGGAGAAGGTTTAAATGAGTTCAAGGTATGAACAGGTAGGGGAAAGGGCTCTCCAGGAGGAGAGGAGCATACAAGGTAAGCCAAAGAGAAGCCAAGGTCAGCCATGGTCCTATGACTACAGAGGCCCCTGGCAAAATTGAGCAATGCATTTTATCCTCTCTGCAGGGGAGGAAATCCAGAAGAGGCAGGTTCTGGAAGCTGCCTCTGAAAATCCCAGCCTGCTTGGGGTGGCATTGCCTGGTGATGTCAGGTGAGCAGACAGCATAGAAGCAGAACTAGTGGTGGGATGAGACCCAGAGACACACCACTGGGTCCCCTAGAAAACTGCAGTTTTCCCAAGGAGGTGTCACAACTGCGGCTGGGAGCCCAAAACTGGGCCAAACCTCAGAATACCACAGTTCCTTAGGGACTTCTTGTCAATCTTTGGTCTGAACCTGCCCAAAACCAAGATATCTCATGCTTCCTGCCAGCCTAATCCTCCTGAAATATGCTTTCATCTCACCCCTCCCTGGACCAGACCACTCCCCTGGCTCCACACTGCCTCCTGCTTCAAGTCTAAACTTCACTGCCCTGTTCTTTGTACCCACACTCCAGTCCTGCCTCACTCCCCCTCCTCCATCCCACACGCCCTGCTTTACACACAACTGCCATCTCACTGACCCCTGCACTCCCCATGCTCATTCCTAACTCTTGTCTTTTCTCCTCTTCTTCTATTCAGAAAATCATGCTTCTTCCTCTATCTAAAAGTAAACTGTCTTTCCATCAAGGCAAGGTTCATTTCTTCCATAAATCCTTCTCCTTCATCCATTCATCTTGACCACTTCCAGCTAAAAATGTCATTTTAGCAATCCAAGAGCTATACCAACACTACTAACACTAACGCTAATGCTAGCGCTAACACAGATGGTAAAACTTACTGGTTGCTCAACTTCCTAAAGTCTTTGGTCATTTTGTGTGCTGACTCATTTACTCCTCCAAAAATCCTCCAAGGTAGGTACTATGATCCATTTCACATATTTGGAAATAAGAGGGGATATAGCATGGCCCTGATACATGTTCTCACATTTGGTGGATATTTAATATATAAGTGACCCTCAATTGTTATCCATTGAAAGGAGAATGCTGTTCCCTTTTTCAGTGGTAAGGCCATTGATGACCCTCGCCAGCTCCTCCAAAATAAAACATTCCTGAATTGAGTCAGGATCCAGGAAAAGCTGTATTCAGGTTGAATGGGAAGCAGGGAGCATGGGGAAAGTTACATTTATCACAATTTAATATCTTGTACCTTGTTAAATATCTGACACATTGCACCTGTGTATTACTCTTGTCAAAGGCATGTGGAAAGGTTCAGTTAATATTTAATGGCCTCCCCTGAAGAAGAACTCATGGTTCATGATAAAGATTAATGTTGAACTTTTTATGATGAATAATTTCAAACACACACAAAAGTAGGAGAGTTTAATAAGCCCCAGTGTAACTGTCACCCAGAGTCAACAATAGTGGACTAATCAGGAGGATTAGCCAGGATCGTTTCATCCCACTTCCCATCCCCCAACCCAAAATTATTTTGAAACAAATATAAGACACTGTGTCATTTCATGTTGAGGAAATTTCAGAAAGGAGGTAAACATACATTTTGCATAAATTTTACTTTTATTTAAACAAGAGATGGAGCCTAGAAAAGAGCAAGACACCCAGTCTCCAGGAGGGACAGAAAATAACACTCTCCCATTTTAATTGCTTCTCCACTGTATATTTACCCCATCGATTCTTGATCATAGTTCTATAATTTATAACTTTAATGTTCTCACTTGGGTTTGCCTCGCCAACTCCAAATACACTGGAAACACCTGGCAAACGAGATCCACATCTTCCTCTTTCTGAATTTAATGTCGTTAGGTTCTGTTGCTCCATAGGACATCTGGCTTGCCCTCCTCCCTTTCTTCTTAATGTTCTGCCTTCCTTCCTAACCAGTCTCCAAGCTTCACAATAATGCCCTAACTTCCTTTTGTTAATCCCATAAACATTCACTAGGTACAGCTCCTGGTATACAGTAGACAAGATTGGAACATGTAACAGACCAGTGGGGACTGACAGGTGGCAGAAAGGCATCTCCCATGAGTTGATGGTGCAGCTGAGTCTTGCAAAGTAGGAGTGAATTAGCTGGTGAGGGAGGAGGAAGAAGCAGATTTGGGGCAGAGGAAGTGGCCCTGGCAAAGATCTGTGGAAGACATTTGGGTCTATTTGAGAAACTGCAAAATGTACCACATTGCTGGACCAATACATTTGAATAGGTAGATGGGGCCAATAACAAGAGTTCAAAATGCACTGCATCCAGACCTTGGAGGACAATACCAATACGAGCAAGGGAGCAACTGGAGAAAGGCTCATGGGAGAGAGAGGGAGTCCTGATGCCATAAGAGACGCAGCTATGATGAATTCCCCAAATGCCTGGATTCACCAAAGCACTTTTCAACCTTGACATCATCTCTTATGAAAATAAGTTCTCCTAAGATTGTCCTATCTCTTTGATAATTAACCAAAGACTGGTGCCTCCCCCAAAGATTTTTGCTTGGTCTAGAATCTACCTGACTGTGAGGAATATTATCCACAGCATGTACATTTGTTAAGTTTGCAAACATTTGTTTTCCCAGAAAAATGTTTTCAAGTCAGACCCTAGACCAGACTTTATGATTTTTACATATTTGCTTCACTCAGTATGACAAAGTAAATTCAAAACAATTATGAGATGGGGAGTGGTGATGCAAATAATTCTTTTTTGTTACAGTGATTGTTTTTATTAGGTTGACTGTACCTGCAGTGCACCTGTGGAAATATATTAGGAAATGTTCGTTTTGTAACACCAGGGTTGTTTGATCATGTAGCTGTTTGATCATGTAGATGTGTGAACAAAATCTGTAGAACTCAAAAGGAAATGCAGAGTTGCCGACTGGCAGCTGAATTGGGGTTGTGTAGGTAACCCTTGACACTGGTCTAATCTGGTGTGATCACTGCCTCCACTTGGTTCACAGATGAAAATTTTACACTTTGCTCTTGAATTGTTGCGCTCTACTGCTTTCAGAGCTCCAGGGCTAGAGGGGTCATGTTTTTAGTTCCAGGGGTCATGAATTTGAATTGCAATAAAGAATGCACTAGAGAGCTCAGGAGTGAGAAGTGTGATTAAATGACCTCTAATGGACCTTCCATTACATAATACACTCATCCTTGGGTCACAGATATCTGGAGCTATTAAATGTATAAAAATATTTGTTTCTAAACTAAAAATTAATCAAACTTTTAACTGATGACTCAGTGGATGGTGGTGGAAGGCACCATTTGACCATGTTGGATCTAGTTTCACACTTGACATTTAGATTTTCATTCTCATTCAGATTCAGGATCCATCGAGAATGTTATTCCAGAACAGGAGAATGCCAATTCTCCTGAAACCAGGAATAACTTCATTTCCACCCATTTATTTCCTCTTTTGAGCCAGGGAATCACTCACCTGTTTTCCTTATTTGGGACCCATGGTTGTCTAGGTTCTGATAATATTGTGTTTGACTGCTGTTTGCCTGACTCTTACCCTAATCTTGAAGCTTGATTCTGGGGATAGAGCTGGTCTTAGAGAGGAGGAGCTGTTTAGGGGGGGCAGTTAGAGCCTAGAGTGAATCCTCCTCCCAGATGGTCTCTAGTGGGCTTTTTACCCCAATCCCACCTTTTAGGAAGTAGTTGTCCAATACATGCTACTAGCCTTCTCTATCCCACACCCTGTTCTCTAGGCCTTGGTTGGTCTCCCACCCCACTCCTGCTTGGAGTCACCTAGAGACTTTAAACTGTGGAAACTTGGAAATGGTCCTTACAACCTACAAGCCCTAGATTACTGAGACTCATAACCCTTAGAACTTGCCAGCACATATCCTCCAGTTAGGTTCCCATCTGGACCTTTAGACTCTGTTGACTCCACTGCTGGGCTCACCATCCTACAATTTACGAGTCCATCAGCCCTTCCCAGGCCTGAAACTCACTTACATGCCTGGACTCAGTTTATGCCCAAAGAGAAAGTGAAGAAGAAATGCGTAGCTCTGCTGAGCCTTTGCCTCAGTTCCCAGCACTGCACTATCACCTTCTGATTGCTCTTCTCCGATATTGATTTTCTTTCTTGTATGTTCAGACTCTGGTTTCTGACCCAGAGCTTGACCTGACTGTGGTAACAGTGTCTGTCTCATGGCTCTTGCTTCCTTGAAACTCTCAGAGCCTTCTTGGCCTCTGGGATATCACCTTACTCTGATATTTGACTTGAACACACTCAGACTTCCCTAGCCTAACTTTCTAGTCACCATGAATCCAGAACTTTTGAATCCAAGCTCAGTGTTCTCCCCAGGATGCTACAATGTTTTCTGTCTCCTAGATTCTGCTCAGAAGAAAATAATGATTCCGTGAGACAATTATTCTATTTTCATTAGTAGAATAAAAATATGAGAGTTCCTATACTACAAGATTCAGATAAGATGAAACAGTGAATAATCTCAAGTGTATTGAATACTGTAAAGGGGGAATGTTCTGTGAGCACTCACATCCTCTGAAGATGTGATACGTGCAAAGCCATCACATGACTGTCTCATGCTGGTTAACAAAAAGCCTGGAAAATGGGGGGAAATCAATGGATAAAAGGTACGAAATCCTTGCTTATATGAAAATGTCTACAATGTAACCACATTTTCCTTTCCCTTTTCATCATTCCCCAAAGCTTTTAAATGGATGGAACTGCACTTCACTTGTCAGCCCTTTGTTTTCCACACAATATTCTTTGAAATCAATAAAGAGGAAGGCTTACACTAAGAAATCTTGCCATCTTTATCCTTGATTTATACTAGTTTTTGGATCTTCTAATATGCTATTCATATTAATACCCTTACACTTGGCTACATTTGATTATGATATCCATATTTCTCATAGTTTTTTGTTAAGTTCATATTGCTCCTAGCTTCCCTTCTAAGTTGGGAACTTGTGGATGTCAGAAGCTTTCATTTATTCATTTATTCAGCAATGAACAGACAACTGCTCTCTTCTCATTGATAGCTGCGATTTGGTAGTTGTTCCAATGTTTCACGGATGGATGAAAGGAGTGATAAATAATGAGCAACAATTGTCACAGGACTCTTGGAAATGTACTTTCTTATCTCTTTTCCATCCCCCATGAGATTTCCTATTTGCCGTTTTGGTGTGGATAAAGCAGAAGTTGAGTGACTGTGAGACACTGGTACAGAACAGAAGCACCTCCTTTGGAGAGACAAAGGACTACCACAAGACCCTTAAGACATCTGTAACTTTTTTTTTCCCAAGATGATGTAATGAGAGCTTCCTGTGCTAAGAAATATAAAAAGATGTTGCAGACAGAAAATAGCTGCTAAGTTCCACCTGTCTAATTTCTCTCCCATTTGAACTTTTTTTTGGAGAATCAGGGGGTGGGATTGAAATCAGGGGCACTCAACCACTGAGCCACACCCCCAGTCCTATTTTGTATTTTATTTAGCAACAGGATCTCACTGAACTGCTTAGTGCTCCCCATTGCTGAGGTTGGCTTTGAACTCTTAATCCTCCTTCTTCAGCCTCCAGAGCTGCTGATATTGCAGATGTGTGCACAGAACCTGGCCCATTTGAACTTTTTATTACTTTTGCATAAGCTTGAGAGAAAGCCCAACAAAAAGACCCCAAATCCTTAGAAGAAGCTGGAGAGAGAAGGGGGAAGTTACCACTCCTAGACAGCAGACAAGAGGCTAATTCCCTTGACAGATTTCCCTGCAATGCTTCCCACAAAGCTGTTGTAGCATTTCAAGTCTTATTTATATAATTCTTACCTTGACCTTCATGATTGCACATTTCCTGGATGCTATGGAAATATTCTAAAAACTTTTCACTTAGAATTTGTAAAAAATCAACAATACACATGAAGGATAGATAACTCAAAAGACTCAAAAGTGCATGTCATGACAAAAACATTTCCTTTCTCCTATCTCCTGACTAGCCCACTCTCCCTCAAGGTATCTTTTTAATACATGTTGCAAGATATTCTATAAACATATTTGAAATCCAGGACGCCGGCATGCAAATGTGTTTCACATATACGGCTATTTAAAATCAAATAAGGTAAAAATCTTTCAAAAACTTAACCCTTGGTCAAATGAGTAGATCTTATTTTTGGCTTACAAGTAAACGCAAAAGGAGAACTTGGCATTGTGAAAGAGTGCTTAGGGGGATTCAGGTGCCAGGCTCCACCACTAACTTGCAGGTATGGACAATGCTCCCTCCCAGAAAACCACAGGGCTCTCTAGATGGCATCCAAGGTTTCTACCAAAAACAAGGACTGTGTGTTTGCTAGACAACATATCACATTTCTCAAGTCGAAGTCCAACTTAGGTACATGTTGTGTCTGCAACATTACACAATAAGATCGATGTTGCAATTGGCCTAGGTGCTACAAAAATCACTACGAGATAGTGCAGTTTCGTGATTCATTTTTTACTACAGCTCTTTGAAAACAAACTATTGAAAAATATGTTGTAACCTAAGCCAGAATAACATCACTTCCTTAATATTCTTGACTAATCGTACCTGATATATTATGATTAAGTCTATGAAGAATTATTTGCAGGTGGGTTCATCTCTGCAATTAACGTTTTAAGGTGTCACTCCATCGGTGCTTGATAGTGTATCAATTCTTTGCACAGCACTAGAGTGTGCAAGTGTTCCCCCAACAGCCCAGGTATTAAAGACTTGGTGACCAGCCTGTGGCACTCTTAGGATGTGGGGTGTAGTGGAAGGAAGTTACGTCACAGGGGGCATGCCCTTGATAGAAATATTGGGACCCCAGTTTCTTCCTCTCTTTTTTTGCTTCCCAGTTGCTTTGAAGTGAACAGGCTTCCTCTCACTGGCTACAGCAAAATCACATTTAAATAAGAGTCCCAGGTTAATTTCCTGGGAGATTTACTCAGATCTTGGATGAGGCTTAGGAAGCACTCTCTTTTCAAGCTCTTAAATAAGTGATTCTCCAACCTGAGTACACACTGAGATCTCCTGAGGAACTAAAAAAATGCTGCTGCCTGTGTCCCACCCTGAGATTCTGACATGGTAGGTCTGGAGTACGGCTGGGCACCGGCTTTCCCAGGGTTCCACTGCTGGTTCCAATGTGCAGCTACGTCTGAGAACTGCCTTCTGTAGATTTTGACCAGGTTTGCTTGGTTCTGCAAATCTCTTTGGATCATCAGAATGTTTTCTTTCCTTGGGTGGAATTGGTGTAGTCTTGCCCCATGTTAGTGCTACTCTTTTTGTGAAATGGAGGCACCACCTAGGGGTGCCCAGCATTATCCTAAGAGCTGTAGCACGCCTTCACTGAGGAGCTCCTTTGGGTCCCATCCCCCAAAACAATCTGCATTTTAACAAGACCTCCCCACCCCGTGTTTCATTTGCACATTAAAGTTAAAGGAGAACATCAAAGTGCCCTCCAGTTGTGCATTTCTGAACTTTCCAGGTATTGTCCACATTGCCAGTCCTAAAGGTCCACAGTGATAAGAATCTAAAATATCTAAACATTGTCTTCTAAATGTGACCAAAATAAGTGTGCAGGAGGCTCTTTCTGGGTTTCACCACAAACCCGCTTAATTGAACTCTGGGAATCTGCCTTTTTAACAAACTGCTCTTTCCCTGCTGATTTTTATTTAAATGAAAGTTTGAGAACCAATGACTCCTGTCCAACTTTTTCCCAGAGAGGGATCATTCTCTGAAAAGCAGCCTGATCTAATTGCATTTAGCCTAACTCAGCTTAGAGAAAACTGTTACTCTCTGAAGAAAAACAGTCTCTTAGCCCTTCAAATTACTGAAGCTAGTCTTTCTCCTGCCTAGAGGATCTTCGTCCTCTGGCTTAGATTTCCCAATAGTCACCCCTGACTCTGTTTCTTACCCTTCTGGTTATTCCCCCACCTCCCAACCCCTACACTGGAAATCTTCTAGTTTCACCATACTTCTCAAAATAAGGAAGCCCAAACCAGGGAACCCCAAAGTGTAAATGACTTGATCTTAAACTCTGATCAAAACTGTGTATTTTAATAGTGCAGCTGGAGTTTACATTCTTTTCTAGAAAGCCTATGCACCATGTAAGTTCAAACATAAGCTTTTGTTAACCACAACTCCTATGTCTCTTTACCTTGGGCCATCACCAAAGATCACCCCATTCCTATACTTTCACATGCATTTGTTACACTCGCATGTAGGGCTTTACTTGTAACCCAGATCAACTTCGTCACCAGGATCGAGGCCCTCTTGTTTCAACTGACAGAGATTTCTAGTTGCTGTTCCTGAATAGAATGAACAGTCTTGAATCCAGACATTCAGAAAACCCAGATTCAAGTTTGATCTCTATAACTTTGCTATGAGGACTTAAACAAGTTCCTTAGCTTTATAAGGCAATTTTTCATTTTGTAAAATAGGTGCAATAATAGTACCTATTTTATAGGGTGTGAGGATTCAATGATACTATAAAAAGCATTTTGTAAAGTTTAAAAATGTAAATGTAGGTTATTAATAAAAGCATTCCCAAGCTACAAATGATCTATAAACAACTGTAATCCTGACTCATTCATTCATTTTATTTTCCACTCCCACATAAAGTGGCAGATCTGTCTCTTCCTCTTCCATCTCTGTCCCATTCTAGTTTGGTCCTTGTATGACAGAGCTCCTGTCTTTTATCAACAAAAGGAAGAGAAACATGGTTTGAGAACCAGGAAGATCAAATGTCAAGATAATTCTCTGGAAACTAATGTGAAAGTGGACAAAACCAGAAAAACCCCGTAATGTTGCAGAGGAGAGTGTCAAAAGAGTACAGACGGGGTGTCCCTTTCTAGATACTCACTGGAAGAGGAACTTAAAAGTGCTGACTTTGGTCATTGGAATTCTGTAGAGCCAGGGGTCCCAAGCTCCCAGGCATGTAATAAATAAAATAATGACTAAAAAAACGCGGCTCAGTTCAGGTGGCAGCTCAGACCCTTGAATCCAGGGTAATAAGCACTCTGGAGCACCCAGTCTGAGTCGCGGTCCAGTGACAGCACCCAGAAAGCCACTCCGGACACGGGAACTCACACCAGAGATTTTATTAGGCGGAGGACCAGAGCGTCCGCTCTCAGGGCTGGGAGAGAGAGAGAGAGAGAGAGAGAGAGAAAGAGAGAGAGAGAGAGAGAGAGAGAGAGAGAGAGAGAGAGAGAGAGAGAGGGAGAGGGAGAGAGAGAGAGAGAGAATGGCGCAGGAGCTTCTCCTAAGTAGTGGAATTTTGCAGGCTTACAGCAATCAGGCCAAGGGGTTCGCAGGCTGACTAGGATGGCTAGGATGGCTAGGATAGCTGGCTAGGATGTTCACAGACTGACAATCTAGATTGTAAGATGGGAGGGAGAGAAATGGCTGCAGTGTAAAGGGCGGGGGAGCAGCTTTATATTATAATGACATATTTTTATATTACATTACATTACATTTTGGAGTTACTCAGGAACAATGAGGTTTCCTATACCTGTGAACTTGTATAGATTGTCCCATGAGAGGCAAATTTCTTCAGTGGAAATGAATAAGCACACACTCCCAGGCCCAGTCATTATTTGCACCTCTCTGCTCTACCTCTGTATAGTTCTTAAAATAGGGACAATCTTAAAAATAGGAGCCTAAGGTTTAGCCCAAAAGACTAGGAAATGCTTAGTAAATTTCCCCAGAGTCCTTCTCTGTGAGCCTCCAAGTCCCTTTTCAGACACCTTTGCTAATTTGCATGATTTAGAGATTAGAGAGCCTGAGGAAGGTAGAAGACACTTTTTCAAGAGACTAATCATAGGGTTAAAACCAGAAAACCTGTACAAGGCAGGGCAGTTAAGGATAAAATACACTCAAACTACTCAAGTAACAAACACCTAATATTTATTAATAAATTAGTACACTTGAAGGCATTTTTCTGATATCGGTCCCTCACCATTACCCACAAACCCCCACACACAAAGGGAGTCCACACCACCTTTGCATTAGAATCTGGCAACTGAGCATTAGACGGTAGGTTTATAAATGGGAGCATAGTTGCAAATATATCAGACAAGAGTTCTTACAGCTGCAGCCATTTTTAATTAAAGTGATTGAATGATGAAGGAAATCCAGCAAGATCAAGGCCTTGAGGGCAGACTGGACCTATTGGCTATGTGTGTATAAAAACAGACACCTTTTAAAGCAAAGCTAGGCAAATTCTCTATGGAAAAGGTGCCACTGGCACTCAATTTTGACTTTCCAAAGTGCAGCAATGTGTTCCAGAAGAGCTCAATCCCTAAAAGATGGAGTTCAAGTTCCTTGGTGGCCCAGTTGTCAAGCCACTGAAACAGCAAGTCCGGATGGCTCGAGGATTTTATTTCTCTAGCCCAGAGCATATTAGCATTAAGAGGGGCACAAGTAATCAAGCATTCTGCACAGTGTCCAGGTGAAAACCATACAATCGGCAATAGTGTGGTCAAGTTTCAGCCATGAATATGAACTACACGACAAGACATATTAAAAAGATAATTCAAAGACTAATTGCATTACAGTAACTCAATAGGGTCTTAAATTTCCTTAATTCTTAAGAACATGTGTAAAGAACAAACAATAATAAAAATGTGTAGTAATTATTTTTAAAAAAAGTAGGTGTGGATGTTGAAAGACATGAAGACTGCTTATAGAATTCATGAGATGCCATTTATACTTTTAAGAAGTTAAGAGTCTTGCAATCCAGTGTGCAGGAAAAGTCACACTGCAATTTATGGTAAGTTAAGTGAATTTAAAGTGCACAGAATAATTTTGAAAATACATAAGGCGGCAAACACAGAGAAAATACAGAACTTAAAAAACTTTAGTGGTGGATATTTTGCAACAGTTATACCTTAAAAAGACTTAATCTAACTTCCCAGAAGGGTAAAGAAAAAGAAAGAACTCAAACACTGGCCATATACTCTGTTAAACACACACACACACCCCAAAAAACAAAAGTCAGGAACAAAACAAAACCACCCTGCCACTAATATCCAGCATGACCTCCAGAATGCAGTGTCCCTATGTTCTACAACAGGTCAGGAAGATGGCTATAAACAGAGTCCAGCAGGGTTTGGCTGGCTTCTTGGCTCTTGACTCCAATAATCTCAAATAGCCGATCTAGTTTGTCCTCAGCTTGGGGAATCTCTTCAATCACCCGCAGCTCCTCAGGGTTCAGAATGTGCAGCATGTCATCAAAGATAGGCTGCAAATCACAGGGATCCAGGCGTACCTGCCGCAACACTGTGTCCTTCTTTTCTGCAGGGAAAAGAGGAAAGGGAAGGAGACAGATGAAAGGATTGCTTTAGTGGGTGGGGGCTGTCTAGAGAGGGACATCTAATCCCCCCTCCCTCTAATCCCCCTCAATCCCCCTCCCTCTAATCCCCCTCAAAGTGAGTGTGTTACCATTAGGCACATTTTTTTTTTTTTTAAGCACAAGTTTTTGCCAGGTATGGTGGTACATCTCTAATCCCAGCAACTCAGGAGGCTGAGGCAAGACGATCCCAAGTTTAAAGTCAGCTTCAGCAACTTAGCAAGACCTTGTCTTAAAAAATAAAAAGGGCTGGGATGTGTCTCAGTGGCTAAGTACCTCTGGGTTCAATCCCCAGTATCGAAAACATAATAAAACATGAGTTTTTACTTGCATTGTACATAAGATAGCAAACAAGATCTGCAAACAATAGAGATCAGACAAGAACCTGCTTGAATGGGTTATAGATGTGTCATTAATGTGACATCTATCTAGACTCAAATGATTACTAAATTATTCTGAAACTCAGGAGAAAAATGTTAAAATACTTTAAGAAATCCTCATTATTTGTTCCACCAATAAAATGTCTACTAAACAAAGATGTATGTTGGCCCACCCCTTCTCCAAATGATCAAAACTCTCAAACCAGAGCAGTTGCTTATTTGACTTCCTGATTACATTGCAATACTTCAAAATGTGGAGAAAGAAACAGCACATAAATAAGAAATGTTGTTTTTTGGGTCATACTTTACATTGGGGTGAGGAACTACTGACTTCTATCAAAATTATAAAACATTCTCTTTAAAATATGTAACAAAATATATACTAAAATACAAAAATTTTATATAAATATTAAATATAATTAGTACATATATATGCATAAAACATAAGTAATTTTATAAAGTATAATAAAAATTATAACCTTTTCACTAAAATTTCAATATAATTGCTTAAAAAGTAGGGAATTTGTAACAAAAATTTGCCGTCAGTATAGTGTATGTAATTCCCTACACTACCAGTGTAGACCAAAAGTGGCAAGTTGTTTACCAAAAGTATCCATTTATTGTTTAAAACATTATTTACAATGTAGTTTAGAGCAATTTTAGGATCAATTTATGTCACTATTGTACTACTGACTCTCAATATACTTGAAATCCCTGAATTTAGAAAACTTGATAAATAATTTTCAAAAAAAAGCCCAACATGCCATGCTAGGCATGGTGACACATGCTTGTAATCCCAGAGACTTGGGAAGCTGAGGCAGGAGGAGTCCAAGCTTGAAGTCAGACTCAACAACATAGTGAGGTCCTAAGCAATTTAGCAAGACTCTGTTTCAAATAGAAAATAAAAAGGGCTTGGGATGTGGCCCAGTGGTTAAGTGCCTCTGGGTTCAAGCCCTGGTTTGAAAAAAAAAAAGCCGATCAGACTACATTTTATCAAACTTTTCCCAAAATGCACATTTGATAGCATCATGAAGACAAAGGGTGATAGTCACTTCTCCACGCAGGCCTAGGTGTGTACTGGTTGGTCAATGAGATGGTTTTTCAGAGCAGAGGTCAATCTCATCTGAGTTTAGGGCAGGTTTTCCAGGATAGGTCATTCAAATGGCTCAGTGACAACTGGACCATGGGACCAGCAAGGGAGAAACCCCGGGGCTTCTGACGCGGCTCGGAGTGTGCATCATGAGCCCCACTGGTGGGCACTGTACCTTTGGTAATAAAGGAACCGGTCCTGCTCAGTGCTGAGGATCCACTGGACGTGGAGTCACAGCGGAGAAGAGGCTCGGACTCATCCACGAAGAAGCCCTTGTTCTTGTCCAGTGGGGAGGGCTCCACAGTCAGGAGAGTGGAATTCTCAAGTTTCACGTTAGGACTGGGGATGGGACTTGGGCTAAGTGGGCTGGGGCTTGTTGGGAGGGCCAGTTTGTCAGTTTCCAGCTGTAGGAGGGAGAAAACACTTTTTAAAAAATTATATACATTAAAAATGATATAGAAAAAGATAGCCAAATTAAAACCCCTCCTCAGTCATTCTTTTGTTCCATTTAATATTGTTAAATTCTTGCCAAGAGTAGTAGTGCTGGCAGGTAATCCTGGCCACTCAGAGAGGCTGAGGCAGGAGGACCAGGAGATGGAGGCCAGCCTGGGCAACTGAGCAAGACCCTGTCTCACAATGAAAAGTGTTGGGGATGCCTGGTACCACAAAATAAATAAATAAAATAAAAAGGAGATTAGGACATGGATACAGAGAGGGAAGACCTTATGAATACATAATGAGAAGGCATCATCTTTTAGTATAGGAGAGAGGCGTCAGGAGACACCACCTAGCTGACATCTTGATCTCAGATTTCTAAGCTCCAGAATAGGGGTAAGACGAATAGTGGTAAGACAGACTATGGTGCTTTGTGCAACCTTGGCAGATTAATGAGCCCTGGGGAAGGAAATGTCTTCTTAAGTAAGGCCAACAGGGAAGTGGACAGAACTAGATGCAATGGAGACTCAAGCTTACATTCTGGAGTGGAGGTCAGAGACACAACAGCAAGCAAGCAAGCACACAAGATGGGTTCAGGTGGGGACAGTGAGCTTCACAACACTACCATTAGAGTGTGAAGAGAGGATTTTCGGGAGGGAAGAATCAAATAGGAAGACTGGTTAGGATGCTCCTACAGAGGCTAAGTGAGGTGTGAGAGCAGTTTATCCCAGGAGGATTCAATGGAGCCAGTATAAAGCAATAGGTTGTTATGGTTTGGAAAAGAGGTGTCCCCCAGAAGCACCTGTGTCAATGCAGGAGGAAGGTTTGGAGGCAAAATAACTGGGATCCTAACAGCTATAACTGAATCAGTCCATCCTAGTTTGAACAGACTGACATGAACAGGTGAATTATGGCTGTAGAAGGTAGGTCACTGGTGGTATTCCCTGGAAGGGTGCCTCTTCCCTATGCCCACTTCTGCCCCACTTCCTGGGTACTTTGACAAGAGCTGCTTTCCTCTGCCCTGCCCTTTCCCCGTGATGTAATGTGCTATTTCATCTCAGGCCCAAAGCAATGGATTTGGCCACCTATGGAATGAGACCTTGAAACAGTGAGCCCCAAATCAACTGTCCCTCCTTTAATGTGTTCTTTTCAGGTATTCTGGTCACAGTGACACAAAACTAAAACATAGGGGATGTGACCCTGTTTTACAGGAGAAATAACGAAGAGAGTACACAGTGACAGGAGGAACACCAGGGCTCAGAACAGGCCTGCTTGACATCTCACTTGACCCTTTCACCTGAGAAAAGACTTTGGAACTCTGGCAGGCACTTACGGCACCTGCTGCTTCATTGATTTGATCCTTTTATTGGCCCTTCCAGCCCAGATGAATGTCTGAGAACCAGGGGCCAGATCACAGGGCAGAGTTCAGGGAGTGGCGTGCACACTCACTGGAGCTGTTAGTCACTTCTCCGTAGAACTCTATCACTTCCCTCATACACTTAAAGTGAAATGTTCTCAAACTCTTCAACCAAAACACTGACTCTCGTTTCAAAGCATTACACCAAAGATACATAAGGCAGAAAGCAAACACAACTGCCTCTTTTACAACTTCTAAGGCCTGCAAAATTCTTGCAACAGACTGCAGATTGTGAAAGACCACTGATTACTGTACACATCTGATACACCACCACATCTGAACCACCACCTATGCCCGGCCTCTCCTTCCAGTGTACATTTCAGATGCAGGTAACACCTGTTCCCAGAGATCTTCTTTGTGTCTCAGACAAGTTTTATGTGTATACTTTACATTTTTTAATTCAATAGGCCCTGGCATGTGCCCCTCCTTCCTGAACATGCATATGGCCATTCATGTCAAGATACTTTTTTTTATGCCTTCAATTAGACAAAGAGCTCTTGTCCACATTCTGGTTCTCAGGGACATTATATTGGAAGACACAGTCCATCAATATGGTGCACTGTTCTTGTTTAAAAAGAAATTCCCACCCACAAATCACATGCGAACAGACTAAGAAGTCTATTTCCTGAACTCATTTCAAAATTTTACATCTTTAATTTCCCCCTCAGTTTTGCAAAAAGTTCCTACTGGTAGAAATTAAGCACATGATTGCCAAAATAATTTGGAAAGGCAGAACATTAAACTGATGCTCTTTTGTAATTAACAGTAAGGCAAATATGAAAATTCCCTTGGAGTGGTATTAGCATTTCCACAATGGAGCGAGCAAGCATGGCTAAAGTCAGAGACAGCATGATAATTATCTTTCTAGAAATTTACTCAGCTCCTAAGTATATCTGTCTCTTGCTTTTTGCAACGGTAGCTGCTTGAGTTCCAAATCTGCCTGAAACTTAGTTATATTTTTCCATAAGAAAAAAATGCTTAAAGAAACTTATTTCTTTCCTCCATTTAACATATCCATCAAAGTTGGTTTGCAACACTGCAACTGTAGTTGTACTCTGTTACCTGTGATCTCTCTAATCAGAAACGATCACCAGGGTTTGTGGGATAACTTAATTTATTAATTCCAAAAGTTCATCATTTAGAGTTTATAGAAAGTGAAGATCATTATAATAAGATTGGGATACTAAAAGGGAAGACAAAAATCTATGGAAGAAAGCCAGATTTCCATAGAAGAGGGTCTTATTTCCTTTAAAAAGTTTTGAATACAAACTTAGAAAAAAGTCACAAAGTACAGCAATTTAGTTTATTCTTTCAGCTTCTTCAAGTTTTCCAAATTCTCTAAGGGGATATATTAATCTTACAATTAGAAAAATAATACATGTTATTTTTACCAGCAGTTTCTGCTGGTAAGTATATTTTCCTTCTGCTAACTTGGGAATGTTGTGGCTGCAGAAACTCTTATTTATATTGGTGGCCATGAAACAGGATAGCTGGAAGATCATCTCCAAGACTGAGCTCCTCTGTTTTTGTTAAGTGTTCATGGATACAGAACTGTTCATACAAACCCCAACTTACTGCTTAGGCAGATATTAAGACTTAGAAGAATAGCCGCCTCTGGGAAAACTTGGTCTGTAAAGGAAATGTATCCATCAGATCTTTTTTCTTTTTTTTTGTACCAGGGATTGAACCCAGGGACACTTAATCACTGAGCTACATCCCTAGGCCTTTGTTATATTTTATTTTGAGACAAGGTCTTATCAAGTTGTTTAGCACCTTGCTAAGTTGCTGAGGCTGGCTTCCTGCTTCAGCCTCCCAAGGTGCTGGGATTACAGGCATGTCCCTTTGGAGAAACCTGAAAACCACAGATCTTTTTGCTTTAATGTAATGGGATAATCATGCTAACTTGAGAAATGAGGTAAGACAGACCAAAAGGGGATGAAGCAGGGATAAAGCAGGGAAAGCGCTCCTTGGAGCCCAAACTGGAAGAGTTCCACTGCATGCACTTGAGGAGTGCACCATCTCTTTTAATCAAATGAATCCCCAAATGTCATCCTCACTGGTTTCCAAGCAGGTACACTTAGTCCTTCCAGATATTTATTAGTGCAAACTGATAAGGGAAGAGAGACATAAGGTTGACCTCACTCAACAGGTAAGTCATACCTATAGCTCAGTTGTTGACTTCCTTTCCTTTCTGAGAGCCAAGACAGTGAGTACAAGGAACCATCCCAGTGGGTTAAGTAAACAGAGTATTGCTTGGAATTTGGGGAGCTGATCATTCTGGGCTTCTGAGGCTTACAACAGTGTTCATGAGAACAATGGTTTGACTTGTATTTGGGTTGTACAGGAATGAGTCAAAGCTGTCATCTTCTCCTTTCCAGCTGTGTCCATCCCAACCTTCCCAGTCGAAGCAGAGTTCTAAAACTGCAGCACCCATTCTTGGTGCTCAGCCAACTCACAATCAGAAACTGGTGTTCAAAAATAATCCTCCACACATCTAGCACCAAACTGAAAATTGACTGGCCTTCCCCAAGAGGACACAATGGGAAAGGCTGTAGTTTTCCCCCAGCTCCTGGGGATGGCAGAGCCATGAATGCTAAAAGAAAATCTTTCCAAGCCTCATTCATGGAATATATGAATGCAAAAAGATTTTGAGGTGTTTGCTTTTCTTCTCCTCTATGCTCTGGCAGCATTGTGGAGTAGACTGTGCAGTCAGTAGCAAGCCAGAACTCCAGCCTCATGAGGCATCTTCTCAGCATGCATTTCCCATTGCCCAGAATCAGTTCCTAAACAATCAGTAATAAAAATCCTGGAAAATCATAGCAAGGGAAGAAAGGAGATGTAACACTAACCAGCTGCATGGTGTCTGAAAAACCACTTCCCTCATGAGACCTGCTTCCTCATTTCTAAACTGAGAAGGTTAGACTAGGTCATCTGGGTCCTTCCATTCCTTCCACTATGGCTTCTCTATTGCTTGTCTTACTACTACTATTTCAATCTCCTAAACCCCCACCCCAAATTCCTTTCTCCTTCCCAAGTTATCCCCCACAACTGGTTCACTCAACTAAAGCATACCATTGAGTTATTTTCAATTACTATCCAATTACAGTGTCCCTGTGGTTGCACAATCTGTTTTCATAAAACTAATTAACAACTTTGATGCATCAGTGACCCTTGAAATGAAGTATTAATTACCCAGCCTGGATCCTCCTTGCAAGTCTGCTAAAATGTTTAAACTTAACCCCGTGGCTCCTGGCACTCCTTCTTTGGGTACTACCAAGTCCTCCTCCATGCCATGGAGTCAAATTTGCCTGTCTCCAGAAGAAAATTCCTTATAGTCAAAAGCCCCTCTTCAACTGAACTTTCCCTCTAGACATCATCTAACACTTAGAAAGAAGGAAAAATTGTTACATTCATGTAAATCTGTCACTTTAATTATGGTTTTTAGAAGCCCACTTACTAAATCCAAAAGAAACTAATTGCTACTCCATATAAGATGACCAGCTTGTTACTCAGATCCAGTAAACAAAAAAAGGACTTTAAGAAATAAGTCATTACCAATACTGTTCTAGATAATTCAAAATAATATATCTATAACCCTTTTGCTACTGAGATATTAGCTCCAATTATAGATGAGGAGATTGAGGTTCAAAGTGGTTTAGTAATTTGCCCAAGGTTACAGAGCCAGGATTCAGGACCAGCTCTGTCTAGGTTCAAAGTTACCCCTTTGCTGGGTCATGTCACTTGCACATCTGGACTCACAGCATTTAGAAACGACATACTCAGTAAACTGATTATAGTCAATCACTTGGCCACAAGGAGTTGCCCTGGCCATTTGGCCAGAGTGAAGAGTCCAGAAGCAGAGTCTGAAAAAACCCAAAACCTTAAGTTGAATTTATACTCCAGCTGGTTAACTGCCCTGAGATAAATATGAAAGATTTTGTAAACATCAGACACTTCAACTGTGGCCAATAACTTTGTTTTCTATTAGCAAATATTTCAGATCCCAGCAGGTCAGTGACCGGTTAAAAAAACAAATTCAATTTCCACTAAAGGTTAATCTCAAAGGAATTATAGTCACAAATATAAATTCATGACTATTTAAGGATTATGATATTATCTCAAGTTTGCTTCTCTTTCTGCCCCAGTCATTCATGCAATTAAGATCAAATGAGATTTCAGACCATCTACAGGTTCATACAGGAATTTAAGTTGGTTCTGGAAAAAAAAAAACGAAACAAAAAACAACAACAACAAAAACCAACCAGTTATCCTTCCTGACACATAAATATTTCTTTTTGTTTCTGCTTTTTTGTTTTGTTTCGTTTTGTTTTTGGTGCCAGGGATTGAACACAGGGGAGCTTAAGCACTGAGCCACATACCCAGACCTTTTTATGTTTTATATTGGAACAGTGTCCCACTAAGTTCAGGGCTTTGCTAAGTTGCTGAGACTGGCTTTGAACTCACGATCCTCCTGCCTCAGCCTCCTGAGCTGCTGGAATTACAGGCATACACCACTGTGCCTACCACATAAATATTTCTTGGTGTGTTAATATATTAATCCTTATGTTAGAAAGCAGGAATTCGGATAATAAACAATGCTTTCTTACCCAAGCCAATGTGGTATTAGAACTTCAGATACTTAACGGATGAACGTTCAGAAAGTAAGGATTAGCGGTCTCATTATCAAAAATTTATCTGAATCTATTCAATTCTTAAATTCAGATACTGAAGAACACCTGAATATAACGTTTTCTCCTTTAAAAAAATAAATAAAACAGGGCTGGAGATATAGTTCAGTGGCAGAATACTTGCCTAGATTTGATTCCCCGTAGTGCAAATAAATTAATTAAAATTTAAGGATAAAACAAATTCATCACCTTCAGAAAAGAGGGAGAAGGGGGTAGGTTTCCTTAAAGTCCCAGATGATAAGATAACAATTTTTAAGTTATTATTCTCAGTGAATTCTCATCAGACCCCACCCAGGGTAAGGGGTATTTGCCAAGAACAACCCAAATTTTCTCAGCATTTTCTTTCTTTCTTTCCAAACAAAAAGAAAAAAAAAAAAAAATTGAAGGAAATGGGAAAATACTGATTCCTAAATCTTTCAAAGAATGGTTATCAGTTATAAGAAATTGGAGGGAAAATCTTAGACATGGAAATATGGATTAGATTTATATACATTCACATAGATAAAGCAAATATGGCAAAATGTAAGTAATTGTTAACTCTAGATGTGTTTGCTGTACTGTTCTTTCAATTTTTCTTTGTTTCATAGGTCTCACTTCACAAAGTTATGAAAAAGAAAATTTAAAAGAGGGTTTAAGAGCCAAATAACTGTTAAGATAAAAATTCCCCAAACTTTTCCTAGGCTTCTGATTGTTTAGCCAAAGCCTCTTGTTTCCTTTCCTTCTCTCTTCTCCTGCCTATTCCAGACCATAGGAGTCTATGCAGGGAGGTTGCTAACACTTAAATATAAATCACCAATTAGCAGGTGGACAATAGGAGGGCGGTTGACTATCTAGATCTCTTGGGATCATTGAAGGTCATGGTATGGAAGCAGGAACAGGAAGAGCAACTCCCAAATGCTCTGCACAGCTTCTCAGGGAACCCCCAGAGCCAGATGGGGGAAGCAGCATAGATGAACTTTAGCTGGGAGACAATGCAGAACCTCCAAGATGAACTCACTGGTCATCAGAAGAATCTTGGCATTAACCTGGTTGAAAAAATGCCAAAAGCACTGGGGAATTGTTTGAAAAAACACCTCCACCTACCCGAGATCTGTGAAAACACAGAATAATGGAAGAATTTTGTTCTAACTGCAACTTTCCTTAAGGCTAATTAATACTGCTATCTTTAAGTCAGTGTCCATGGCCAGTCCTTGCCCTGAGCAAGGGAACTGTTCCTTTCTGGATGCACTGGGGAAAAACTACAGGATGCCCCAAGTTATGCTGCATGAAGCAGCCAAAGCTGGTAAGAACCGGCTGGCTCTGGACAGAGGAACGGGAAGGAGCAGGGAGGGTGCACCCCGCCCCGGTGCTGGCATGTGCATCTGCAAGCTGTCCCTTCACTGACATCAACAGTAATGCTGTTAGAGCCCAGAGCTGACTCACTGACTAGCTTTCTCAAAAAAGGAAGTAAGGATAGTAAAGTGGGCTTTCTTCGTTCAAAGCTGGAACCCACTCGTGATAGAACACACTGCCAAGCCATCTGAACATTAGATCATGCTCCCTTGGAAAGCAGGGGTTTCCCTAAACTTCTTTCCCACCAAAAAAAAAAAAAAAAAAAAAAGTCTTCAGACAATTCTAACCATGAAAACAAGTTGCACAAACCTTTTTAAAGCTTGCTGTAAGAAAATGAGGAGGGTAGAAAGTCATTTCATAGGAAACTTAAGACCTCAAGGTAAGAAGGCTCAATTTCATCATTGTTACTCAGGCTTTCTGAACTTGACACATTTGACTAAATTAGTATTGTTTAATACATCTATATTAACTGGATTCAGGGCATTAGAATACAATCCCAAACACTTTCAGGTCTGTTACTCAGGTCCCCTTCTCTGGTGGAAACTGCAGTTAGCAATTCCCTGTTGACTCTTCCAGATACAGTACTAATAAATACGAACATTCTTCACCTCACCCCTTCAAAACAGTTCTGGAGGTTATCAGATAAAGAGTTGACTCACCTTTTGTGACAAGTTCTACTGTATGGATATTCCATAATTTATGTAATGAGTACTCGGGTGAAGGGCATGTGAGGGTTCTACTCTTTTGCTATTATAAATAACAACTACTATGAATACTCTAGTATTTACATCACTGAATATGTATAGGATGTTATTCCTAAAAGTAGAAACACTGGTCAATTGGCACATATTGTGGTAAGTACTGCCAGATGATCTACTGTAGAAGCTGGATTAATTTAAATGCCCATCAGCAATGGACACTGTTCTTTCCTTATTCCTTCATACCTTTTCCTTTTGGTTAATCTGAGAGGTTAAAAATCTGCATGTACTTAAATGTTTTCAGTACTTCCTCTTCTGTGGAACTATCTTGTTCACAACACTGTCTTACTTGTAACTACTTTGTAAAAATTCTTTTTTAAGAAAATTAAGCCTATACTGCAAACAATTTGCCCCAGCTGTTGTCTTTTGAATTGTATATGATATCTGCTGCCTTGTATATTTACTGTTAAGTAGCCGAATCTTTCTTGTATGGCTTCTGTGCTTTTCTATCATTCTCAGAAGAGCTTTACCTACTGCTGTGATCATAAAAACAACAAAAATATCTACATCAAAGTTTCCTCTAGCACAATTTTTTTATGGGAAAACCAGTAGTGATGTTTTTTCTCAAGGTAATGATGAGGAACAAGCCACTAAAATGTTGACATTAACTGGTATACAATAAAACCTACTGCTGACATGATGCAATTCCTTATCAGCAACTGTACCTACCGTTGACACTTGGGTTTTAACAAATCAAAGGACAGTTTCACAAACAGGGTAGAGAAGCCAGGCTAAAATTGGAAGCTAGTAAGTTTCTCTAGACATGTGTTTTGACTTTAAAAAAGAAAATGTGTTCTCTGGTACTGGTAATTGATAGAAAAAAATAAGCTTCTTTTCACACTACTGATTCTGATTTCCTCCCAATGCACTTTTTTAGAAAGTCAGTCGGGGTGTGGACTAAAGGGATGGAAAATGTCATAAACTAATAGATTAGGCCTTTTTCTGAATGTTGATATACTATATCTCAGAAATAATAAAAGCTCACTTCAATCTCTTCTATAGACGTTTCACAGAATATATTATAAAGTTTAGCTCACATATCCCTACTATAAAAATGTCAGTATCTTGAGGGACGATTCTGTTTTTGAGTTTTGTTTCTCTTCATTTAGTTTCACAGTACCTGGTACGGGGCTCAATATATAATGAGTGTTGTGTTAATATTTACCAGATTAAATGACTCTGTAAATCATCCCACACTTAACGGTGGTAATAATAATAATGATAACTGATGACAAAATGTGTGTGTGTGTGTGTGAATGTGTGTGTTGTGGAGGGAAAGAACATTAATATCAGCACCCCAAGAATCCATTTTTCCAGGTTTTTCACCTTAAGACCCATACATATAAAGTTCAATATCCATATTTCATTATTTCCATGATACATATCTTTTTATATTTTAACATCTTTGAAGTAGGAATGTAACTTGCATCTAAAATTTGCAATAATTTTTTTTCTTTCTCAGTGGTACACATCATAAGGGTACATCTTACAAATTACATAAGAGCCAATGAAATACAGTAATACATCTTAATTATAAATATCTACCTAAACCTCTCAGGACCATAGAACTTGCTAAATAAGCATAGACTTAAAACACGCAGACAAGTATAGGGATGCAATAGATACTCGGCAAATGCTGGTTTGCCTTCTACTTAATATGCATTTATGAACTGCATTTGCTCCAACAACAACAAAAAAAATAGAAAATAGTCCCCATGATTCTTCACACCTCCTACTCTACATCAAGTGGAAGAGTAGATATTTATACCATGCTCCATAACTCTCAGGATATCCTTCCAAGACAACTATAAAGAAACTGAGACTTGGAAACATAACTGGACTTGCCAGAGGTCACACAGTGAGTGTAAAAAAAAAAAAAAAAAAAAAAAAGATTCAAACCCAATTCAGAGGAACAAAGTCCAAGACTTGGATTTGTTAGTCCCTTCTAATGATTCTTGGAGATTCAAAGTCAACCTCCAGTACTTGACATGAAATGGGACATTAGAACCTATTCCTGTGCCTTTAAATATTACAGAACAGCTAAAGTCTTCTGAAAAGCTTGCTATCAAGCAGTAAAAAAAACAAGGACATAAGTAAAGCAGATGTTCTCTGTAGAGTCGAAGGCTTGAGAAGCCTTTTTCGTGAAAAAGCAGATGGGGCTCTGTAGTTAGATAAAAATGGGAAAGTATCGGAGAAGAACAAAATATCATCTTGAAAGAAACTATGTTGTTGTTTTTTCATTACTTTCAAATGGACAAATATTCATCTGTTCCAGTTTTCTATGTATTTTTTTCGGTGGGTCCAGTACTCCTTCCTTCTGATGCGATCTCATAATTCCTCATGCACATTTCTACCGTAGCATTTACTTATCCCGCTGAATTGTAATTATTTGCACATATGTTTCCATCCCAGGAAGCAAGCTGTTGAAAGGCAGGGACCACCCTTCTTCTTTACCTAGTACAAGGCAAACAGCTGGTACTCAACAAAACATTGTTGACTAACTGAACGAAACTTTGGAATATGATAATAAATAGAACAGCTTGAAATGTCATTAAAAATCTAAAGGCTATTCAGAGGCATAGCTCCTTTGTGCACAATGGCAACCTTAAACACAAACATCACGAAATGTACCTGAACCTGTGTCAGCAATCCTTTTATGATGTCCTCTTCTCCTCACTACTCCAGAAGTTCCCCAGAGCCCACAGTCACACCCTAAGATTAAGTAACATGACCTTAAATGACCCTCTAATGCTATAGTGACTTGGCAGAGGGCAGGGGTGAAGAGACATGCAATTTTGGCTACCATCTTAGGTCCTTAGATGTCAAGACAATAACCTTTATTTTCCAAGAGATAACTGACTGGAAAATTAAAAACTAATTTGAATAACCAAAAACCAACAGTTAGATGTACAGCTGGCATAACTTGCCCTCACTATATTATATTTCTGAAAATAGCTGGTCTCAGTCAGACCCATAGATAAGGACAGCTGCATCCTGCAGCTGGTAGGCCAAAAATCAGGAACTGTTGTCCCCTTTGCAGAGGAAGCAGGAGCACTATTCTAGCCAAAATAGAAGGCCCAGTACTTCTCTATCTGTTGGGATTGTCCCAGTTGATTATACAGAGCAAAGCCACCCGGACTCCAACACTAAGGCTATTGTAGTTCAGAGAAAGAAGCACTCCAAGGACTCTGCCCCTGAGATGTGTGTCTCCTATGTGGTTCTGGGGAGGGCTAAGATTCCTAGGGATAAAGACTGGTTCTACTACACAGAAGTCAATATGGTAAACACAAGTAAACATTATGCCTGGGTCCACTAGCTGCTAAATTATAGTATAGTTTTAATGAACCTAATCTATGGAAGAAGTGATAAGAAGAACAACACAGATGCTCACCTCTCCTGCCTGATCAACATCTGTCCTTAAAATGTGTCAATCTCTAGTCAAAGCAGACAGTTAAAGTAACACTTTCAATTATGTTTAAATTGCAATGGTTGTTTTTAATATTATCATTTTTTAAGTGCATGAAAATTCCTTTTTCCTGTCTTTTCAAATGGAACCATAAAAGGGTCCTGGAATTCATAGCACAGTCGCCTCGGCCCCCCTGCTACCAGGCATCACTTTCACGTCTCACTTGTCTGCATCCCAGTTTCACAAGTCATTGCCTCTATTAATTTTGGTAACCACTCAGTGTGTGAAGGGCACATCCTTGAATTCCCATTTAAGTGGAAAAATCTCAAGAGTCCAAGGAATTGTTCGCCCAGGGTTTCCTATGAAGAAAAAACAAACTCCCTACATCCAAGGGGTGGGAATGGCGCCTAAAAATAAGGTTTAAAAAAAGAAAAGATGGCACTGCTTAAGCCTATCTGCATTTACAAAGGCCCTAAAATAAAAACTGGAGGAGGGGGACACATGGAAAACTTAACTGAAGGAAATCCTAGAAATTCAGTTGGTCCACGTTGTTTCCTTTTTCTTGACAGCCACTGAGGGAGCAGAACATTATCTTCACACACACCTTTGTTTCCCTGCTACAGAAAACATTCCAGCTAGCCTAGGAACACTTGCTCAGTCAGTAAGGAATAAATATTTACACTTAGCTGGGCTTTCCAGTTCTGGGGCACTGAAGACAGGCAGCAAGCTTTTTCGCCTTGACTGTCTACTTTAAGCAGTCTTGGAATTGGGAGAACCTCTCCACCCAAGACTAAGTGACCCTCAGTGTTCAGGATTTAAAAGATTCATTATGTGTGGGTGTTGGAGCTAGTTAGGAACATTCTTCCCTTGCTCTGGCCTCTAGAGCTGGGAAATAATTGCAACTAATAGTAAACATTCACTGGCTGTTTACCATGGTCAAACAACCCTCATTCCCAAAGCAACCCGCAGTCCATGCACTCATGTTGTTTCCATTTTGTCATGGAGAAACTGAGGCCCAGAGGTCAAATTATTTACCCAGGGTTCCCAATGCGAGTATACCCCAGGACAGGAATTTAAACCGGCACACATCTCCAGGCTTCTGTTCCAATTGGAGCCCATTATTAGGACAGCTAGCATACCCCATCCAGGTCCCCTGAATATGCTCCCTCAGAGGAGGTAAGTATGTGTTCACTTCTTCTCTTCAACTGCAAGCTCCCTCAACTGCACTGACTTTGACATGCTAATCTTTGCATTGCCCAAAGTGCCTGCTATAACATAATTTATTACACGATATAGATTTAAAAATAAAATCACATCATCTCCTTGGCTGTTTAGTAGGGGAAAACTTCAACCCAGGCATTAAAGGACTGAAAGAAAATAATCTGCTAGCTAAACTTCTATTTCCAGTTAGCCTTCAAAAACTAGTGTGAAATAATGCTAGTTATTTATTCTGTGGGCATTTTCTAGATAAAAAGACAAGAGTTTACTTATGGACCCCTACACTAAGAAGCAGTCTTTAGGTATAAGTATACATTTTAAAAAGTGATCCCAGATAAAAGCTGAAGCTGTAGGAAAGCATGAAGTTCAACAGAAAAGATCAATAAATCCTCCACAATCCTCCATAAATCCTCACTGTGGAAGACCATGACCATGCCTTTGGGGGGCATTAAACATGTAGCATTAAAATTCATGACAATGAAGTCAAAATGCAAGACAAGGATAAATAGTACTCAAGTCTTCTAGGGTTTGCTGTATTATCTAAAAATGGTTTGAACAAGGTACATATTTATAATATATTTCATATTACACAGTTATAATCCCTAGGGTAGTCATTACAAGTTTTTTTTTAAGTGTAGCTAACAAGCTAATAGAGGAGGAAATATGGGATAATAGAAAATATTTGATTAATCCAAAAGAAGACCTAATCCAAAAGAAAGGAAAGAGAAAAGAGGGAGAGAGAGATGAGACAAATAGAAAACAAACAGTAAGATGGTAGACTTAAACCCAAATATGAGAATTACATTAATAAAAATGTAAACCCACTGAAATACTCTAATTAAATGACGAAAACCATCAGACTGGAGTTAAAAGAACACCTTAAATATATAGTTATTACAAGAGACATTCTTTTAATAAAGATACACATACAAACAAAAAGGTAAAAGGATGGAAAATGAGATAACATACAATTTGCAATGCTATATTGTGTTTTTCTTTTCTTTTTTAATAACTTTGGCCAAATGCTTACAACTTCCAACCATCAGCCCACTACTCTGCTGCTTCCAAATGCTCATGCCCTGAAAGAAAAGATAGGATTCTAGAAGGCTGGTCTTATGTTAGACATTGACCTTGAAAGGAGAGAACCTGAAAAAAAAAAAAAAAAAACACCTGGTAACTCAAATTAAGGAAGATAGAGCCTCTGGATGTGTTAATTTTAAAATGGTTTATAGGACACCATGGTTAATAATGGACCAGCTGTTCTAGGCAAAGGTAACTAAAAGCCACAACAGAGCTACTTCTTTGGGTGGACTATAACAGATTCAATGACAGGAAAAGGCATTCACCAAAAAAAAAAAAAAAAAAAAAAAAGTCATTTTTACACATTAAGAGTCCACAGAACTCCTGAAGCAAAGTCCCCATTGCTCATCAATATTACAATACACAGGGAGTACAAAATTCATCATAAGATGCAAAGAGTAAACCTCAATTATGCCTCCTGCCTTTTGACTCTCTTGTCTGACTTAACAAATCTCTAGAGATAAACTATGGACAGTTTCATACTGTGCAATTAATCAGAACTGACAGCCACAAATCCATGCCTGTTGGTTATTAAAATTAGAGTAAGAACTGGATCCAGAATGTTGCTAGATAGTGATGTACACTATTATTAAAACATGGAAAAAGAAGCTTATTATTGCCTTGTCAGCATCCGTCATCACACACAGGGTACAGCAGAACCAAACAGAAAGCTAGAGGATACTTGCACACCACTGTTTCTCAGAATGTAAATAACAAAAAATAGATACTATTAGAATCTTTTTGTATTATGGAGGAGATAGAAAGAAGGAAAGGATTAAAGTGAATAAGAGTTTAGCATTTGGGAAAAGGGTGCTTTGTTTTCTAATTCATTTTTATTCATTTCCTATGATTTTTATGCTATGAATTAATCTCTTTGATATGTGGTCTCCTCTAATTCATTTTTCCTGGGCCCACCAGGGGTTTGAGTCAATCAGTCTCATTATCTTTCTTTTGGGCATCATCAAAGAGATCTGGTGATTTATTCCCAAGAATTTGAATCCTTTTTCAAGTCTGCTGCTGTCTTACCAGTCCTTCCCTTAAAATCAGCAGAATACTGGTTTGCCTCTGAATTCCCTTTATTCAAACTGCAAACATTTTATTTAATTGAAGGGTAAATCTCTCCTCTGCTTTTACCAAAAATCCAATTATTTAAAGGCTAGTTTTAGTTGCACATCATATTTATTGAGATTGTTTCTCAGAAATTCATAAGACATTGGTGTGTGACTTTCAATGTTTATACTTGGTCTGTTAGTAAATATTTTTTTCTGAAATTCCACATTTCCAAAAAGTTAAAAATATACCAGGAGCTTTAAAGACTGACTTCAAAGTCAATTAGCACCTATAAATTTTTATCCAAACAGTTGCATGGCTAAAAAAAAATCCCACCTGATGTGAATTTATTTCAGCAGTGAAAGAGAACTAACACTGTTGGTATAAAAACATAAAAACTTTTGGACTTCTTAGGTATATAAAATTGAGTCCCTTGATATACAAAATTTTGTGCAGAATGGTAGTGAACTAAGTTGTGGGAAAAAAATCTCTACCTAGATCATTGGAATAAAACAAACAGAGGGCCTTTTGAATCTCCAGTGGGTTTTATCAAGCCTTGGTGGCAGCATTTTCTTTTTTTTAGAAATACATTCCAGAAGTTTAATTGAAGTCTGTGAGAAATATGATCCAACACCCAATTCTATACTAAATTCATCACCTTTCATGGCAATATAATTAAAGAAGGGCTGTTAAATGAGTTACATCATGACATTTTGTTTTATTTCTAGTAAAATACATATAAAATAGGTTTACAAATGCAAATAACAGTAAAATTTTTAAAAGTCGATGTAACTTAACCTACACCAGGATTCACATCCAGTGTCTTGATTGCAAAGCCAGCGCTGTTGGTATAAATCACACTCTAGGATCCCCCCACCCTCACTTTCTATCTGATCTGCAGGACTGAACAACCAAGGAGGAGAACAGGTTCTGTTGCCACTGCTGGTAGCACAACCTTCATCCTCAAGACGTGAGAGCAAGCCTCCCTAACTAACCAACATGGGAGCACGCGCATGCGCGTACACACACACACACACACACACACACACACACACACACACCCTCTGGAGGAGGGAAGAGGATAGGGAAAAGAGATTTCCTTCTTGGTTTTGTCCAAAGAGTGTGATCAAAATGAGACTGTAAATTAGGTGATGGAGTTGATCTGACTGGCACAGTCTGATGTGGAACCAATCCCAAAGATAATAATTCTCAACTTGACTGCACACTGGAATCACTTGGAGAGTTTTAAAAAGTACCGATTCATAGTCCTTTTCCTAGAGGTTCTGATTTGACTGAATTGCGGTGGGGTCCAAGCATCAGAACTATTGAAAAGGTCCCTAGATGATTCTATGGACAACCATTGAGAACCCCAGCCCTAAAAGGTAGGGGTATGGATGTGTGTCCCTAAACACCTAACATCAGCTATTTTCCCCTGTCACTTGTACTTGACAAAAAGTGAGGAAAAGAGAAGTGAGTGGCAGAGACGCAACCAGGGCTACATTACCTGGGTGGTGTCTTCCATCAGCCCACGAATCTTTTCCACGACATCATTGCGCCGGTGCTGGCGCAGGGCGCTAATTAACTGGGCGAGGCTGGCCTCAGGGCCTCGGATGGTCCAGTGCTGCAGAGCTGCGTAGGCCCGCTCGTGGTCCGCTGTGTATCCGTTGGAGAAAGCGGCCACCTCCCTCTCGCTGGCATTGCACAGAAACTGATAGATATCCTTCCATTGGCTTCCCACTTGGGCTGCTACAAGCTTCAGGATGTCGATACCTACACCGGAGATCAAATAAAATAAAAACAAATTCAGAACAGGTATGCACTACAAGGAGGTGGCTTTCCTCATGCCCTGTGTCAAAGGTACCTGGCAAACGCAGCCCAACATGGAAACTAGTCAGATCCCTCACACAAATCTCATTGCCTGGTTTAGGGATGTAGTTCAAGGGTAGAGCACTTGCCTAGGGTGCAAAAGGTCCTAGGTTCAATCCCCAGTAACTAAAAAATAAATCAACCAACCAACCAGTGTATTAATTTAAAAACATTCACTTATGAAATGTGAAACCAGAAGAAGGATTAATCTTCTAAGTATAAAACATGAGCCCCAGAAGATGTTCTAAAAGCCAAACCCAATCAAGGTAATGAGAGTGATTCCTTTGTTACTACTAAATACAAATTTAACCAAATAAATTAGAGATCCCAGACTATAAAAGTGGTGACTTCATGAAATTCAGAAAAAAAAAATATAAGCTATAAATTAAGGCTGCAACAGACTTTACCTGGCCTTGTCTAGACAAAGAATGTGCAGATTTGGGGAATGGTGTCCTTTATGTCAACTGGCAATGTACACAACTGTTCCAAGCCAATAGAAGTGATTCTAGACTCTAGTTCTATGCTCAACAAGCAATGTTCTGGTCTATGTAGTCTTCTAAGTTGACTTGCACAGTTATTATAAAGATAAGAGCCAAAATAACATCACCATCATCATCATCATCATAGCCATTATCTTCCAGGTATTAAGATCAGGCATTAGCTCATTGAACATCTTTATAAGGCATTAATATTCCAATTGTACAAGTAAGCAGAAAAAACAGCTAGAAATGTTAGGCTGTTGGGCCAATATCACAAAGTTAGGTGGGTTGGGTACTTACCCCAGCTCACCAGGTTGGTAATCTGAATTGTCAAAGGTGTAACTAATATTAAAAGTGTTAATTTGTGCTACCTTCCAAGAGGGAGCATATTCCTTTGAGCAAATTACCCAGGCTGGTTTTTTTGCCAGGTAGCTTCTCCCCCCCCAGTAATTTAACATGCATTAGTCCCCCCTTATCCACAGAATACATTTGAAGTCTCCCAGTGGTTGTCCGACACCACAAATAATACCTAATTTTATAGTTTAATGCCTTTTTCAACTTCACTGGCACTTAACATGCATTGTGGCTATACTTTTGCAGTTTGAGGTGCAGCCAAAAAAAAACTAACATTGAATTTCTTTTGTCTTCTTCTAAATTTTACAGATAAAAGATTCATTCTCATCGTTGATCTTAGCAAATTAAGCATTATGATTTTCTCTCTTTATTAAGCAAAGAACCTTCACCTTTTCACTTAAAAGAAAGTGCTTGGGCTGGGGAGGTAGCTCAGCTGGTAGAGCGCTAGCCTCGCAAGCACAAGGCCCTGAGTTCAATCCCCAGTACCACAAAAAAAAAAAAAAAAAAGAAAGCACTTATGGCTTCTCTAGCTTATGTGAATTGCCAGTATTGCTAAGAAATGCAAAAACTGGGTAAGCAGAGGACTACTGTATTATTATGGATCATCACACTTGTAAATTCTTAATGTGAGTTTGTGGTCCCCACATCTGATGAATACAGGGCGAAATGCTGAAATCAAATCTCCAGATCCATAATGATAAGCGTTTGGCAAGAACCCTCTGACAGGTGGAACTCTCTGTGAGTAGCTCACTTTGGTGTCTCTGCATCTTCTCTCTACAATTGCAAGTTGTTTTTGCCTGTTTTATACATAAAGTATCCTCATGTGAGGGTTCTGGTTTTTTACATCAATAGGTGAGTGAATCCTCTAAATCCATACCATGTCTTTGAATGAGGCTATGCTTACATTCCCCAATACTGGAATTGTTAATGCTAACACTGTCTTAAAAGTATTCACTACATGTTAAAAAAAAGGGGGGTGGTCAAGTTCCAAGTGAGATTTAGGGAAGAAAGGAAAACAGGAAACTAAAGAGGAGCTTACCACTATGATTAATTGCATTTTTCAATTAACAAGCAGTTAGTGGGGTGGGGGTGGAGGGAGTGGATATTTTTTGCTCCCAATAATTGTTGAGGAAAGTATTTATAAAATGAACTATCAATTTTTGCCTAAGAAAAAGAACAAGAATACTGAAAATGGAGGATTTGGTGGTTCCTTCCCAAAAGTCCTTGCTGTACCACACAATCCTATTAGGTAGATGATTTGGAAGTGTCTAAATACAATATCCAAAAGCAGTTCTCTGAAAATTGTTTTCAAAAACTTTCTCCTTAACTGTAAAAGAATTGCTACAAATCATAAATTTTTTTCAAAAATACAGAATGTCACAAATCAAGACCTAATTGTAGTTTCACACTGTTTTCCCTACTTGATCCAGTTGCTTTTTAGTTTCGTAGCAATGTTCAGTCAGATGCAGAGCTTTTGATTTCAAGCAAATAGACTCCTCAAAACACCCAAGTGTTATTTAAAACCCTGCAGGTAACTGTATGAAACAAGCCAGCTCTTTGTGGTTATTGTGGTAGATTCTTCCCAACACCAAAAGTCTTGTTAGTCCCTGAATCTAATTTAGGTCAATTTGACTAAGACCCACAGTGTCTTACATGAAAACATGACTGCATTTTCTTGTAAGAAGGACCATTGCTTAAAACTTCATAATGCTGATGGCAGTGTGGCTTTGGGCAAACCACTAACTGTCACGTCCATTTCCTTATTGTACAATGGAGATACTGTGGTTGCTGGGAATGAGCTGATTAACATTTTCTATGCAGTTAATTTATTTTTGGAAGTACCCCCATCATTACAAATGCTACATATACACTGAGCACTAAAACTTAAGTCTCAATGCATTTCCAATACAAATACGCAGCCTTTATGGAGTAATTATAGAATTTAAAAAGCTTAACAATGGTTCCTTTTTCCAAAACCCAGTATTTATACTTTAAAAAAAAAAAAAAAGACACAAAATAAGGAAAAAAGGAAAAACACAAAAGAATGGATACAATGAGATTTTCCTTCAAATTAAATAGACTGGAAGCTGAATTTAAAGATTTCATCTTGTTCTCTTACTCAACTAGATCTCTCCTCTCTGGGACTATCCTGGGCCAACCATGTTCCTCAACACTGCCCTCTCCCATTGGAGAATTGAGAAATCAAAGACAGAGTAGGCAACCGCTCCCTCAGGAGATACCAGCCTTTCAACTTAATACATTATCACAAAACCCCGGTGGGGCGAAGAGCCTGAACAATCTGAACTAGCCCCTGAGTTGGCTGCACCTTGTCCCCAGTCCATCTCGACCAATATGTCAAGAGTATTTTTTGAGCTGCCCTGTGTGTTAGGCTATGTTTGCATAACTGATAATCCTCATGCAATCTGAAGGCAGAAAAAAATCATCACCAAGAAACTGAAGCAACACCAGGGAAACACAAATTTGTCAGAATGTGAAAGTGTTCTTTGTTAAAAAAAAAAAAAAATAGTTTTAGGTAATAAAGAAATACAATTATGGAGAAAAGCAACAAGGTAATTAACCAAATTGATACAATTACTTCTGGGGTAGGAGAGGGAAGGGAATGTACACAGAAGGGACCTCAAAGGTATTCATACAGTCCTATTTCCTAAGCTTGATGGTAGAAAAATGGATCTTCTTATTTTATTACTTTATTCAATATTTATTTCATTATTCCTTTTAAAACTATGTATATTACATATGCATAAACAGGTACATATACCATCACCTTCCATATCCACAGGTTTTATGCCTGTGGATTCAAACAACTGCAGATCAAAGGTATTTTTTTTAAATCATATCTGTCTGAACATGTACAAACATTTTTTGGTCATTATATTCTAAACAATATAGAATAATAACTAATTACAAAATATTTACATCATACGAGGTGTTATAAGAAATCTACAAATGATTTAAAATACATCAGAGGATGTATGTACATTAAATTACTATGTTGCAGTCAAGTACTATGCAATTTTATATAAGGGACCTGAACATCCTTGGATTTTGATATCCTTGTGGGGGTCCTGGGACCAATCCCCCATGCATAGGAGGAACCACTATATATTTAAGATGTATGTGTGTGTTTATATGCTTTATAAACACAAACTTTTAAGTGATTTATCTTATCAGTAAAAAATACCACGTAGAGGTTGGTGACTAGTACAAGGTCAGTCAGTTGCTTAGAGATGCTTCTGTTGTCATTAATGGAAGTGATGCAGTGGAGAAGCATAGTACTCACAGAAATTAAGTTTTCCCTTAGCCCGGTCATCTGATTTAGGCATGAACATGCTCTAGGCTGGCCGTAGTGTCTATGCTTCCTCCTGGTTTATTATTATTGACCAAACAGACTTAGGGCTGTTTTCTCTGGGGCTAACAAATTCTTTCCTTTTCACTAAAATAGTGATACCCTAAAAAAGGGGTGGGGAGAGGTTCAGAAAATTTTTTCTGCAATGACAATAGCAAATATTTGAGGCTTCAAGAACCCTGCACTCTGTCATGTCTTCTCCACCCTGCTGTAGCATGAAAGCAGCCACCCTATTCTAGCATGGAGCATGAAAGATCATGCATGCAAATGTGTATGGTTGGGTTCTAACACATTTTGATTTATAAGAACATGTAAACAGATGGATATGACCCACAAGCTACAGTTAACCAACCCCTGCAATTAGTAATGTGAAGACCATAGCCAGACTGTCAAATATCATAAACATTTAGAGAAGTATTTTGTTAAACACACACACACATGACAATGAAAGTTCCCACCACAATTATTAATTTATATGTGAAGTCACAGGAAGTGAAATGGAGACCACCTCTCTGGCAGGTGCTCTGGTCATCTGTCCCATCAGAGTTCCCAAGAGTTTTCATTAAGACTAGAGACAGTCACTGCGTGCTGAATTGGTCTAAACTGTTTAACTGAATGAATGCTTAGCCTCCATTTTCTTACACTGAAAAGTAACAAAACCCTCCACCCACAGAAGGGCTGATAGATAGGGGTATGCAGCCTAGCATTGCTTTTCTCCATGGTGCCAGGCCCTAGAGCTCTGGGTGAAATTTCTGAAGAAGTCATCAAAGAAGTCAAGCCCTATAAACTGAGGTGGTACTTGCCAGAAACTGAGGAGGTAGGTGGCCTTGGCTCCTGGGGAAAGGACGAGAACTGTAGTGGAAAGATCATGAATTTGGCCATTACAAGATTCAATTTCAAACTCCAACTCCATAACTTGTTAGTTGGGTGACCTTGGACAAATGATAACCTCTAAGATTTCAGTGTCCATGTAAGCAAAGTGGAATTACTACCTCTTGTCTGGCAGTATGGATAAGATTATGTGATTGGGTATTAAAAATGCCTGTCAGGGTTAATACTATGGCTCTCCTTCTTTTGCCCCCTCTATTTCTGCATAGAAGAGAATCACTGGGAGGATGCATCTAAAAGATGGGAGGAGTTCTGCATAGAGATGGTTCTTAGCATCAGGATCATAGGTGCTCACCAACAAAGCCCAGCAACAGGTTTCTGGCTTCCGTGCTTCATGGACCCTCACTAGTATGTGCCAGGAGGGGCACCATCACTAAATTCATCCACAGAACTCCAGTGTGGATAGAAAAGTGCTGCTGCCACCACCTCTACTGCATGCAGGGAATCACAACAGAATCAGGCTGACACTCGACCTGATCCACAGCAAGAGAGCGCAAGAATAGAGGCACAAGGTGATAAATGGTTATAACAAAAGAAATGGCATTTTCCAATGCATTCTAAAACCTTGAATTAGACATAATCTGGGTGACAATGCTAATTCAAGGATCACTTTTTAAAAGCTCAATGTCAGCTCTAGTATGCAAAAACGCTTCCTTCTCTTTTTATAAAAACCTGAATTGATCTTTATAATTAGAAGAGGTGTTGAAGTCCTTTCCCTTTTGGAGATAAATATCTGAAATGAGTGTCTTCAGTAAGAATCATACTACGGCTTTCTTTGGAAGAGGTATGAAGGACAGTGATTACGGAGCCAGAGGAGACAAAGGCTGTCTGTTATCACAGCACCCTAGATTTCATGGCCTGTAATCCAGTGTCACACAGAATGGATGCATCCAAGGGCTAAACATGGTTATAAACTTTTTGATGGTAGCAAAGCCATCACTTAAAAGGATTTAAGCATTCCCACTGTATCTCTCATACTCATTAAAGGTGATGTCAGTTCTCATTATTCTTCTAGAAAAAGAGGCAAAGTAATATAATGAGAAGATTCCCATGGAGGCAATTAACATACAACGTCCTCCCAGGACAGATGACTCCACAGTTACCCCATGCTGGTTTCTCAACACACACACACAACAGTCTCCTGAGAGCTACATGTGGAAAACAGTACACATGAGCCCAAGATGACTTCCCTTCCAACACCACCCCATCCTTCCTTGAAGGATGTGCTCATGATAGGCATGTGCCATGTCTATGGCTTGCAAACTGCAGATACAGGGGCAAGAATGGACACAAGACATACAATGTATGTACAGATCAACACATGTCAGGTTCAGAGACTGAAGTGAAAGCCTGGCTTCAGCATTCCTGGATTCACACCCTAATCTCTACCATGGTCCTGTCTTCAGAGATGCCCTTCTAACCATCTTCTCCCCAAGTCTCACATCCGCTTTGAATACCATTATCCCCAGCATCCACTGGAGCCTAGCCTATATTAGGAAATACAACCAATACCTTTGAATAAATGAAGAAATGTGAATGGAACCTGGGCTTCCTGGAACCCAGTTCTAGCACAAGAACCTCCCCCTCAGACAGTGCCCTCTTCCAACTGAGGGTGGCCTACCATACCCACTTTGGAGGCCAGAGCTCAGAGTGGAAAGGCCTTGCAGAGAGTCCCATTGCAGCACTTTCTGCTGAAGTTAGCTGTCTAGGCCGTGTCTGCCTGCCCTAATAACAAAGTAAGTGCTCCTAAAAGCAACCAGCCCGTGTGTACATGTGTTTCATAGAAACAGTACATCACAGAGGGTTAAGGAGTGGCATGTCAATAGGGACAACCCCAGTGTATTTATTACAAAGAAACTGCTTCATCAACACTGGGAACTTGGTAGGCCCCAGGTTAAAAATATGCCCTCCCTAGTTGAGGCACAAATGTTGAACAAACAGTTCACATTTTTTTAAAAAAATCTGAAAATGATTTCTGAATTAATCACTATCTTACTGAAGTTTCAATAGACAGTAATTATAAGCTCAGATGAATCTTAGGAGCTACAAAATAAAAAAACTGTGTAAAGATCTCTTAATGTTAATAGAAGGTTTTTCAATGACAAACTATCAAAACAGTAGAGAATTTTCCAAATGGAAAGAATAGATATCCCTAATGCTCTAAGGAAAACTAATAATCTTTTATCTCATTCCACAGGGGGAAAAAAAATAAAAAAATGTTTCCTTCTGTTTCCTTCTTATTCTGTGTAAGTCTGTTCTTTGAAGTTGTCCCAATTATCTAAAACTATTGATTGATTTATTCAACAAAAATTTATTGAGGGCTGGGGAGATAGCTCAGTTGGTAGAGTGCTTGCCTCACAAGCACAAGGCCCTGGGTTCGATCCCCAGCACCACAAAAAAAAAAAAAAAAAATTATTGAGTACCTATACTTTGTGCCAGACCCTGTTCTAGGCACTGGGGAGACAGCAATGAATGAATGCAAAGCAATTCATATATACATACATGTATATGTGTGTGTGTGCGTGTGTGTGTGTGTGTGTGTTCCTTTTCTGTGTAGACCATATTCTACGGGAGAATGTGGAAAGAATAAACAATAAAATACAGAATGTGGTCAGGTGCAGTGGCACACATCTGAAATTCCAGCAGCTTGGGAGGCTGAGGCAGTAGATTCTTATGTGCAAAGTCAGCCTCAGCAAAAGTGAGGCACTAAGCAACTCAGAGAGACCCTGTCTCTAAATAAAATACAAAAAGGTCTGGGGATGTGGCTCAGAGATTGAGTGCCCCTGAGTTCAACCCCAGTCCCCACCAAAAATAATAAAATACAGAGTATGTTAGTGAGGGGTGCTAATGAGGAAAATTAAGTAGGGGAAGAGGGCAGGGTGTCATGTGGAGAAGTGGCCTCACAGAGGGACATGTGAGTCAAGACTCAATGGAGTAAGCTATGCTGATATCTGGGGCAGGGAGTTTCAGGCAGAGGGAACAGAATATGCAAAGGCAGGGTGGAAGTTGGCAGGTACAAGTAGAAGCAGAGAAGGAAAGGTGTGGGCATGTGCAAGAAGGGCTGGTTGACTGCAGCAAGGGCGTGAGGGGGAGGGAGTGGTGGGAGTCACAGAATAAGAGAAAACTGGAAAGGAGGGCAGATCACATGAGGCCTTTTGGCTGTTACTCTGCATCCAAAAAAGTCACTGGCGATTTAAGAGAAACATGACACAATCTGACTGAACCCTTGAACACTATCATTCTTGCTATGTGTCAAGAATAAACTGGAGAGGTGCAGACAGAGATGGAGCAACCAGGTAAAGGGCACAGCATCGATGCAGGAGGGAGTGAGAAAGATTTGGGCCCAAGTGGAGGCTGTGCAAGTAGTAGAAAGTAGTCAACTTCTGCATATATGTTGAAAGTGGAAGTGATAAAATTTAAATGCACCAAATATGGGGTCAGAAAGAAAGAGAAGAATCAAGGATGACTAAGGTTTCAGATGGCACACAGGGGAGAATGGAGGAGCACTTTCCATGATGGGCAATGGATATACAGGTATGGTATGGAATTCAGTTTTATCCATCTTAAGCAGAAGCTTGACAGACATCTGGATCTGTCAACCAGACAGAAGAATATTTCCATTTTAAGTTCAGGTACAAGGTCCAGGCTGGATAGATGCACCTGGGAATTACCAGCGGACAGGTGGTATTTAAAGCCATGGATTACCAAGGGAGGGAGTTTATAGGTGGGAAAGAGGTGCAAGCATGAAGCCCTGGGGCTTCACTGTTTAGAAGTCAGGAAGATGAGGAGGAACCAGCCAAGGAGAAAGGGAAGGAACAGCCAGTGACACAGGAGGAGAGCAGAGAATGTATCATGTCTTGGAGACCAATAATGTTGCACAGGCCAAGTAGGGAAAAACAGAACAGAACACTGAACTTAGAGTTGTGTTGTCAGACAACACGGAAAAGAGGCATGACTGTGGCCACAATACAGCCATATTTCATTAATGCTAGTACAACTGAATGCATATTTTAACTTTCAGAGCTCTGTTCAATAGCCCCCACCCATTAGAGATGTATATAATAATATGTCTCACAATCAACTGTGTCACAGATTTGATGAAGCATAGTAAGAGTTATTATTTTTTTAACTTGCAAACTTGAACCCACCTATCTATTAAAATTTGGTGAATCATCACCAACCCAACACACTGAGTTCTATACATCCGCTACATTAGCCACAAACAACTTGTGAAGAACGATCGACGCAATTCCAGAAATTCTTCCTCCTCTGCAAAATATGCTTATATAATACCTGACCAGGTTGATTCAAGGACACACATTTTTAGGGATTTGTTTTTTTCTATTAGTATCTGAGCACTATGTGGGAGAAATGCTGATTTGTTTTTCAGTGAAACAGTTTTAAATTCAAAAACTCTTTAGATAAGCTATAGAATAAAATAGGAAATATGCAGTTAAAAAGTAAAAACATCTTTCTCCTAAAGCCTAGAGGAAGGTAGTCAGGGGTGGGTGGCCCTGGAAGGATAGCTACCTCTAACTCCCAAGGGCACAGGCCACATCTCTGGCTACTCTGCACAGGAGATAATGCTTTTGAGGCCTTTCTGTTGCAGTAGTTCTGTGTGCCTTAGAATTCCCAAACTCCCCAGGAGTTTAAACAGGAGGGTGCTGTCTGCTGGAAATGGAACGGCTGGAAGCGAACATGGAAAAGGCAATGGGGTGGGGGGTCTGGGGTGGAAAGCAGCCTAGCCATCCCCACCCTGTAAAATGACTGCAGTGGGCAGCAGCCTTGCGGCAGGAGGGCCAACACACTGCAGCCTCTGAGACAAAATGATCTGCTCCCTTTGCCCAACTTCCTGGTGTTTACACTTCAAGTCTACTTCCCATAGGAAATGTGGGCTGACAGACAGGATGACTGTCTGGAATTTTTAGTCAAGGAGTCTCTGGCAGAGGAGGAAGGGCTGGGGCTGCTGCTGCTTATTGCTGCTGCTGTCTGGTGCTGAGAAAACCACCAAGCTACAGTGATGTGAGTTCCGATCAGCACGACTCCATCACCTCTGACTACTGCAAGCAGGCTTCACTTTTTAAAACCTTTCAGCTTACAAATTTTTCCACCAAGCAATTTATGAAAAAGTAGAAAATCAGAGCAGCTTCTACAGAGGGAAGCTCTTTGTGGATGACGATTTTCTAAGTGGTTTATTTCAGAACAAGCTGGGCAAACTGGGTTTTGCTAAGGGAAATAAAATTTTTCTTGATTTGAACATGGTTTTAAAAAAACCACAGCAGGGTGGAGATGTAGCTCAGTGGTAGAGTGCTTGGGTGAGGCCCTGAGTAGTTTGATCCCTGGCACAAAAAATAAATAAATAAATAAATTAGAAAAGTCTAGCATCAAGTAATTGATGGAAAATCCAAATTCTTACGATCAAGGGAGTCAGACTGAAACTTGAATTTAAAACCTGGCACTCTTACTTCCTTGCTAAGAGACCTTGGGCAAGTTACTCTGTAACTCATTTTCCCCATTTGTAAAATGAGGACAACGTGGCCTTCCACAAGATTATTAAAATTAAATTAATATTTATAAATTACTGACAACAGGACATGGCACTCAGTAAGCATGATATAAGTTTTCATTAAAGTAGACAGTGAAAACGTGAACAGTAGCAGAAACCCTTCTTATAAGGCTAAAATATATAAAATATTATAAAATATATTTTAGTAGTCTCATGTGGGTAGTAGCAAACATCCTAACCTCACTTTAAAAAAAATTGAAGTACTAATTGAAGGTACTAATTTAGTATTCAGTTCCTAATACCTTCATTTCTGAACACTGCATATGGTGGTTTTAATAATTCACATGAAATGTTTCCTCAAGTCCTTCCTAAAACCTGGCTCGAGACTTTATTTATATTGTTCAAATATATGCAGGGCCTAGGTTCCAGTTGCTTAACACCTGTCACCTAACCACTGCAAACCCTGGGAAATGTTTATACAAGAAACAAACACAATTCTACTCCCACAGTTGTTCTGCATGGCAAATCAGCTGCACAGCTGGACTGGATCTTACTGCTCAGCCTGGAAAAGAGGAAGGTGGCTGCAGAGCTGCAGATCTAAGAGATACATTTTCTTAACAACTCCCAATAAGGTCAGTTCTCCCACAATAAACCAATCCTAAAGGAGAAACTGCACTTGGGAAAGATAGGAAACTTTTTCTAATCCTGTTCTTGGGATTCATAAAGACCTAGAACTGAGAAAGAAGCTGTTACTGAAAAAACTATTTCTCCTTGCTTGCTATATAAGGTGGGGGTGATGTTATGTTTTGCTTTGCTTGAGCAGTGAGTTGTAAATAGAATGGAAGAAATAACAAATATTATCACCAAAAACTCAAGACATAAAACATAGCTCAATTCAATAACAATGTCTGAACTTTTAAAATAAGTGCACTAAGCAAATTAAGTCCTGGTTCTTAAGAAGTATTGTTCCTCTAAGAACAGTTTTACATACTGTTTGGGGCATGAAAGTCATGCAAATAAAAGGTTGGACCAACGAGCCAGCTGGTCTGTGCTTACTCTTTTGAGTTTCAACCCTGACATATGAAAGGGCTTTGGTTGTGAATTCTATTTCAGGATCTGTATCACTGAAGGATTTTACAATGGAAGGAGACATTAAAGAGACATTGAATTAAGGACTTTATGATACAGGTCACCAAAACCAAGCCCCACAAGGACCTTCCCTTTGCTTCCCTCCTGCACCCAGTATTGCCCAACTCCACACATCTCCTGGGTGGGTTTCCATTTTCACCTGTTGGTGGAGTGTCTTCTTCTCCACCATCATCCCAGCAGGTGCATGCAGTGTGAGCAAAGGTCCTTCCTCCCACCCTGAGGGATCAAAATCAGACTACCCCGGTAATACTTTTTCTTTTCCAGTTTCTTTTATACTAGAGGACAATCAGACTTGATGGCATTTCCAATGAGGATCTTTCTCTGCGGCCATTTCTCCTGGCCTGTATGTCCCGTTAAATTTGACCCTTACTGCATTTCTACTTGGGTTGAAAATCTTGGGCCTCTCTGTCCTGACCTCACCTCTCTAAATGCTCCACTATGGTTCATTCCAATGTCCTTCTTGTTAGGGACAGAAGGGAAGCCAGGCTAGCAGTTTTACCAACATTGCATACAATCTTATTCAATCTTTATGAGCAACCCTGAGAAAGGAGTCATATCCACACTGCAGATGAGCAAACTGAGGACAGGTTTAGTGGCCTGGCACAGTTACCTGGTTAGCACTAACACTCCATAGCCACCTCAATCTGACTCATCTGTCTTTTTTCATCACACCATGCTACCTCCGGGGACTAGAATCATCAATCCCATCTCTCTAGGACAATTAACCTCTGAGCTAGATCCCCAGCCATTTTTTTTATTTTTCACTTTGAGATAGGGTGTCACTAAGATGCTTAGAGTCTTACGAAGTTGCTGAGGCTGACCTTGAACTTGTGATCCTCCTGCTTCAGCTTGCTGAGCCATTCGATTAGAGGTGTGCACCACCATACCCACTAATATAAATACTTTCAATATGTTTCCCTACTAGCTCCCATTCCCCACCATGGAGTTATAGAAAGGGCGACAAGTAGAAATAAAGGAAATGCACATTGCAATAATACACTTGCATTGGTCTAGGTTCCAATTGTGTGTCCACACACCCCAACACCTTCTCCAAAGGAGGGAGGGACAGGAGTGAGAAGCAGTGCAACACACTAATTACCAGCTCAGATCCAAAGCCAAATGCCTAAGTGCCTGCCCAGGCTCACCTCGGCTGTGTGGTGCAACCTTAGTCAAGCTACTCAATCTTTCTGTTCCTGATGTGTAAAACGGTCATGAGCCTCACATCATAAAACTGTTCTATTAATTAAATGGGAAGATAAATATAAATTCCGTAAAATAGTGCCTGACACACAATAAACATTTGATAAGTATGAATTATTATTTCTCTCCCTCCCTACAAATCAACACATAGACAATAAAGTTCCTCTAAAGAAAGTCTCTCATAGATTTGTCCTGGACCAGGACATTTTCAAGGAAAGTTGAGTTAAAGTCAGAGAATGTCAGGAGCAGCTAGGAGCTGCTCCAGCCCCTGGGGGATAGGCTAACAGGGTGCAAGGCAAGGAGAAATGAAGCGGAAAAAGTGGAAAAGTGGGAAGGTGATGTGCACATCGCAAGAATTTAACAAATTTCTATCATTTCTTTTCACCTCAGCCAAGACGTACTCATCTGTTTCATGGTCACTGCTCTTTCTCCTTCCACAGCCTGAAATCATTCAGTGACGATGCTTAGCAAAGGCGGACACGTGCCACCGCCTCCTCCGCATTCTCTATGGACCATCATGGTTCTCAGCAAGGCACTCCAGGGAGAAACCAGGTCGGGTGCTCCTCCGAGACACAACTTCCATCTCCTCTCCTCATGACCCCTCGTAAAGGCCACAGGGACTTTTGCTCCTCCAACCTAAACCTTCAGCACCCTCACAGACAAACAACCTCTCCATTTTCTCATTCAAATAACTTGAGTAATTATTTTCAAATAGCAATAGCCTCTGTACTTAGCAGTCCTTTGACCAGAAAGGAAACAGGTAAAATATAAAAAGCACTGTTTCAGGAATCAGAAGAACCAGGCCTTGATTCCTTCCTATCCCTGCAATCCATAGGATCCTGAGCAAATCACCCCTCTTCCCTGTGCCTCTGCTTCATCTTGTGTAAAATGTGGAGATTAGACTCAGTGAGTCTCTTGTAACCATGGTTCATTCTCTCTCTCATGGTTCGTTTATTCTCTCATGGTTCGTTCATTCCCTCTCCCTCTCTCTCTCTCTCTCTCTCTCTCTCTCTCTCTCTCTCTCTCCCCCCCCCCCCCCACTGCTCTCCAACTTGTACATTTTCCAAAAATAAAACAAAAACAAACACTCTTCATGTTACTAAAGCCTACTAACCACTGGTCCTAAGACAATGCACCTTGAACTTGGTGTTCAAACACATAAAATTAAATGAAAACATCACAAGTGGTTTAATAATAAATCTTCTTGTAAAATTTCCCAGTTCTTCCTTGACCTTAGGATTCCTCGGAGGTGAACCTGGTTACAAATTTATCCCAAACATCCTCCCCATCACCTCAGAGCAGGACAGCACAATGTACACAGGAACTGTTTGCTTCATACGTATTATGTTCCCCTGCTTTGCCCAAAGAACAACTAATTCATAATCTAATGATTGACCAATTCATTTTTTTTTTAGGAAAGTAGTTCAAAATACAGATAATAATAACTGTCAAACAGATGTAACAAAAAGCAGATCAAAGATGGAAAGACATGTAACAAAAACAAAGATAATCATTCTCTAACTTAATATCTCTTACAGCATTTTTCCCTGAAGAAATTCACGGTTGTCTTGGCTAAAGATGTACTCTGTGGACAAGTACTTGGACATGGTTTTTCTGGTTTTTTATTTGTTTGTTTTGGTACTGGAGATATAACCCAGGGCACTTTACCACTGAGCTATATCCCTTTTTTTTTTAATTTTTAAAACAGGGTCTCACTAAGTTGCTAAGGGTCTCACTAAGTTGTTGAGGCTGGCCATCCTCCTGTCTCAGTCTTCTGAGCCACTGGGATCACAGATGTGCACCACCATGCCCAGCAGATATCATCTTTCTGGAAGTGAAGTAAATTATTTCTGTAATAGCAGCTTTCTACCCTTATATGAGTGGCAGTTTTCTCTATACTCAAGGATCACTTTTAGATTATCTTGTAGAATTTAAGCACAAAGTCCCAATGAGTTACAAAGATGCACTATTCTGAAGAAAACATGTAATTTGAGAACCGCTTTACTAGGGAGACTTATGTTGACCCTAATTAGCATGAAAAGAAGATATTGAAGTGAAGAGGGTTTCAGTATAGCCCAAGCCTAAACCTATTAATTAGTAAGTAATACATAGCAGGACTGGGAGGAAGTAAATGTCAGGACACATTGCCCCCACAACCACCACCACCACCACATGTGACCAGTGCAAAGCCGTTCTCAGGATTCCATCTGTGGCTGGGACAGCTGGACCACATGAGACCAAAGTCTCCCTCTGCATAAAAATTTAGGAATGGTTGAAATCCTCCGAAAAGGCATCTCAATTCCTTTGTAATTCCAGGTGCAGGTTGGACTATTATGATGTCTAGTGACACACTTGTAGAGGCTTAAAGACTCAAAACATTAGGTCTATAATAACTGTTCAATCTCTACCAGTAAAAACGTGTCACAATCTCCCTAAAAGCACACAGTTATTGCACTTTCTCATGGTCCTCCCCAACCATGTGTCACCATTTGAGTAGACATGTTTACTACCCTGCCTTCACTTTTTGATAAATTAGAGGAAACTTCTTTTACCCTGCTATGAGCACACAGTCTTTCTTTGGCACCCACTTGTAATTAAACCTGGCCTCTTCCTTCTGACTAGCAGCATGCTGCTCCCCAGGCTACATTCAACACCTTGCAAAATCCACGAGGCCAGCATTTAACCTGACAGATATCAGTGTGACAACAGGCATACTCAATAAAGGCAAAAGTAAACTGTCACGTTGACCACCCTCCTGTGATGGGTTCAAGTCTCCTCATTTGAGAAAGCTGATCTCCAAAGACAGAGCATGCCTTGGCCAGGATCACCCAGTCTTTTAGTAGCAGGATAGATTTGGACCTCAGCTCTCTCAGTCAAATGTGATTTTTGCTGCCTACAGCTGCTCCTCAGTACTGCAAACCAACCTCTGAGAAATGAGCCCATGCCTCTGCTCAACCTTCTCATATTTTTTAAAGAACTGCATTGCAGATGTCCTTTCTGTGTGCACACATCCTGCATTCCTTCCTTCCTCCCAGCTTTTAAGCAGCACTATATGAGTACTGAGTTCAAATAGTCCATTGGACTCGATTAATCTCTCCATTTCTCTTTAAGGAGGGAAAGGGAGGAGCTGGACTCCAATGCTCTATGCATTTGTTCACTAGTCCTCTTGGTCCTGCTCTCCATTCAAAAAACATCAGTTCCCTGAACAGGTAGATACAAGATAGGAGGCAAGATCGGAACCCAAGCCATCCTGCCCTCCTCTATGGTCTGGCAAAGAGACCCAGTAGTACAGATCCATGAAAGGTACACTGTGGGTGGACGGACACATAGGATTGAGCTCTCTGGGTAAAAGCTGGTATCTACAGGAGGAGAAGGAGGGATTTTAGGATAATAGGTATGTCCTCCTAGCTGTCACACATCAGAACCACTCTGATAGTTCTGCTTTGTTACTTGTCTCTTCAGCTGACTGGGAAAACAGTCACCATGAAAGGCAAAGATGAGACAGGCTCCAAGAAGAATCAGACTGATTTTCAGAGCTGTGCAAGCCACCAGAAGGTAGGAGAGTAAAAGCTGCTAAGAGACCACAGATCTTCGGTGTATATCACATGCTGGCAAACTATGGCCTGCAGGATAAGCCACCTGCTCTTGCAAATCAAGTTTTACTGGAGCACAGCCCCATCATTCACATGCTGTCTCTGGCTCTTTTCATGCTACAAAAACAGAGCTGAATAGTTTCAACACAGACTGTATAAATCTCAAAGCCTAAAATATCTCTTAGCTTGCTGATCCCTGCTGAAGGTGGGTTAGAGAAAACATTACCGTGGGGAGGATAGATTCACATCCAAGGGTAAGAAAGGAATCTCTTGGATTATCTAAGGAGTTCTCTGTCCACTTGAGAGGGTATAACAGTAAACTCATTAAGTTTAAACTCATGAAGGAAAAGCCACATTTCTAATAAGCCCTTGTAAGGTAGCAGCATTGACAATAAGAACAGCTGCTTATTATTTTAAAGTTTCTGCCTTGCTTGTGGTCATTATTTCTGTGAATCAGAAAACAGACCCAGAGGTTACCAGAGAGGATGAAGATAGGATGAAGATAAAGATGACATGAGCGAAGGATGCTGACGTACTGTCTGGGTCATCTCCATCATCTGACCTCACCTTCACTGTTGCCAGCACCTATGGCCAGCAACGTGCTAAGCACCGGGCACACATATCCTGACTTAATCCTCACCACAGCCTGTGTACTTGTGCTGTCCCCACATGATACATGAGGAAAGTGAATGCAGAGCAGCTAAGTCACTTGCCCTGGGTCACAGAGTCAATAGGTGGAGGGTAACTGGACTCTAGAGTCTTTGCTTTTATCTGCATGTTGTAATGCCTTTTTTTCTAATTTTCTAATCTTATAAACAGAGGTCCAGAGAAGTAAAAGATCTGAACTAAAAGTACCTGACTAGGAAATAGCAAATCTAGAATTTTAGAGCTCAGGTGTACTGATAGGATCACTAGTCTATGATGCTGCTTTCCTCCTCCAAATCCTTACCTCCAATGTCTCCATCTCTCCCAACCCGGACCCAGCTGCAGGACTCCCACAAGTATTCTCAGCTTAAGGTCACTCACAGGTTCTACTGCCTTCCATACCAGTTAAACACAAGCACCTGAACAGTTACAAAGTGCCTTGACCTCTGAATCTGTGGTTCTCGCCCTTTGCATCACTCTGCTTTCCAGTGTCTGTGGGTCAGTATTCACTGTGACAGAGGCAAATCAGATGGGGAATATCAGCGATCTTTTCCTAGTTTGTTTATTGCATAGTTTAAAGAGAGCTGGTGGCATGGAAGCCTCCTTAACTCTGAAAAATAATTCCTTTGGGTATCTATGAAAAATTAGTATAAAAACCCACCTTAAGATCTTTGTTTAAATCCCTAACACCAAATATCATTGTAAGTCACCGAAAAAAAAAAAAATCAATAGTTCAATGGCTTCAAAACAATCCAACCTTGAAAAGAATGAGTACATTAAGGAGATAATAGGTGCCCTAAACCAGTGCCACCCAACAGAACTTCTATGATGATAAAAGACTCTGTGGCTGTCCCATCTAGTATGGTAACTACTAGCCATGTGTGTCTACTGGGCATTCAAGATGTGGTTGATTCAACTGAGGGTTGAGTTTTCTGTTCAGTGTTAAATTAAATAGCTCATGTGACTAGTGGCTCCCCTAGGAGCCGGCTCAGCACTAGACCACCCTTCCTTGAACCCTAAACAACAGGTTATAGGCATAGGGGACACAGAGTATGACCCAATGTCTGCTCTCTAAGATTTATAAGCTATGTAAATGAGAAAATCTACATAGCCACAACTAGCTAGAATGGCAAATGGTAAAAGTTAAAGAATTAATAGCATCTCAGAATCTAGTTACACAGAATGAGACCCTGCCCCTTTGCTGCTGCAGTTTAACAGCCTGCTTGAGAAAGTGCCCCAGTTGCTCTCACAATCCCTGCTCCTGTCCACTTACACAAGATGGCATCTCCATCTGTCATGTAGCCTAAGTAACTACATGGGTGGGATCACTGTTCCCCATCAATGCTTACTAGCTCCCTAAGGCAGGGCACTGAAGAACGGGCTCATCAGGAACTAAACACAGTGGAAACTAGATAAATCCAATTCCTTCGCCTCTCACCCTTTTCTTCTCATTTTTCTTCACAGCCTGAAGTCTAAAAGAAAAAGGAAACATGATGGAAGACAGGGATGGCTGATGCTTTGCTCCCTTTAAATGCTTTCCAGAGCTTCCTCCTTAAGTCCTGTCAGGGAACTGTTTTTCAGACTTCCCCTCAACATCTTTAGGGAACAGCTTTCTGGGAACCCAACATCATACATTTTAGCAAATGAAGAGGCAAGGAGGCAGGAAGAAAGAAGGAAGGAAGGGAAAGAGGAGAGACTGACAGGAAGGAGAAGCAAATCATATGGCACAAATCGGAAGCAACAATGAGGGGACAGCAGTTGGCCCCTGTTCTCAGTCACCCCATTCTCAACTGGACTACAGTTTGGTCTCTTCTCTAATAATAAGGAAGTGAACACAGTGACTGTTTTGAGATGATTTGAGACTTAGTCGGGGCAATGCACAACCAGTTGTGAGGAAATTAAGTTTTATTCTTTGCTGTTTTGCTTTCTGCAACAAAATAAATGAAAAATATTGTTTTCCATGTAACCTCCCAATTAATGGGACCCTATATTAATCTTAATTTTGAATTAAACAGAATTTTTTGGACTACCACCTACACTTACCTATTATGTTGAAATTATACTACAAAAAGAAATACATTTCAAAAAAAAAAAAATGACAAGAGTGTGACAATTTGAGCACTAAGGACCAACTTAGTTCTTGATGACCCTGGAACCCAGTAATAAGCTCTTAAGTAGATTTCAGTATAGAAAAATTCTGAAGGGATTTGCAATTCTTGTTGCTAAAATAGATATATTACAAGAAACCACTGTTCAGTCCCAAACTACCAAACAAAATCACTCTGGTTTCAGAAAGGAAGGGAACATAGAAAATATTACAGCACCCTCATTCTTCCATCCTCCTGGTCATATACCCCTCATCTTATGTTTCCAACATTTGGACTCCAAGAAAGTAGGGTTGCAGTTTTGTGGACTCCAACTTTAAAAAACCCTAAGTCCATGGTAGACAGAGAGGGATGAGTAAAACTGAGTAATGATAGACGTCCTTGTTGGAGAGAGTGATGGTCATTCATGGCTTTGTTGCTGAACACTGAGGGTCTACTTGGCAATCAGAAGCACTTGATTGTACTGTGTTGTATTTTTTTCTAACTGGGCATTTTCTATACCTTTACTTATTTATTTTATGTGGTGCTGAGGATCAAACCCATTGCCTCACACATGCTAGGCAATCGCTCTACCACTGAACCACAACCCCAGCCCTGACTGTTCTGTTTAACGTGCACAGGTAAGTGAGGCCTCATAGGACCTCTGATAGCAACCAGGGCTCCGAAATTTTATCTCCACCCTCATCCTCATGAGCAATTCAGTGTGAAGTGAACAAGAACCAGGAAGAGATATTATTATACAGGATAATCTGCTGGCCAGAACACAGTGCAATCAGATCAACAAGGCCTGGTTTCCCTCCAGGTACCAGTAATGACTTGTACCAAACAGAACCTCTCTTTGTAATACGATTTTACCTGGTTGTACCTTTGAGACTAGCAATTTAGAAAGAAAAGACCCTCCTTAGAAAAACACCTTAAACATAAACACCCTAACACAAAAACCTGGGGGAAAGGTGAAGCTGTAGAAAGATAGTCACACCTGAATGTGACTACTGTGATTAAGTTTGAAAGGTATATTGCTGAAATACTGCTTTCGGAGAGGGTATCATTGGGTTTTGTTTAACTTGGCATTTCTATTCTTTTTACAAAATAGGGTATTGTTTTAAGGGCACAGGCATAATAGTTTACAAGGTTACAGTGGCCATAAGAATGTCTACGGTCACCCTATTAAATTACTTTCTGCTGCTGGCCCAACTTTTACTTCTACAACTTGCTGTGTTCTCAAGAATGTTGAAAACTACACTGCAAAAGAGAGTTTATAAATGTAGTTGCTCGTAACCTACTCTATAAACGCAACCACTAAAGGAAGGGATTTGCTTCTTTAATAAAATGAATAATGAGAGGACAATTCTAAATATTTACATAATCTAACAGGATGTTCACATTTGCTTTGTTAATGAGGTAAAAATCAGGAGCAGAACAAATATTCTGACTGGCTACTTACAGGACAATTTCATGCACTTTCTAATCCTAGATTGGACCCATGTTAAATTATTGTAGTTAAAAACTATGTTATGCTTTTTCAAGAGAATATCCTTATTGTTAGGAAATACACACTGAAGTACTGAGGGGTAAAGGACCATGAAGTGATTCCAAAAAATTATATGTGCATATATGTACATATATGTATATTCTATATGTTATATTTCATTATATTAAATAATAAATAATTCTATAATACATATTTTATTGTATAAAAATCTACACACTTTTTTCTACCTATGGTTTTATAGAGAGAAAAAGCAACTGAAAAAGAAAGAGCAAAGTGTAAAATATAAATTAAAAAAAGACCAATGGGCACAGGTATGCAGGTATTCTTTTTACTAGTCTTACAACTTTCCTTGAGTTTGCAATTATGTGCAAATGAAAAGTTTTTGTTTTTGTTTTTTGTTTCGTTTTGCGAGAGGAGAACTGAAGCTTTCTCCAGCCAGCTGAGAGTCTTATTCAAGTCAGCATAGGCCCTAAACCAGGTAGGACACTGGCCTCAGTCTGATTTTCACTTGGATTTGATCATTGACACCAGTCAGCAAGGGAGGCAAAAGGAGTTGTGTGTGTGTGTGGATTTTTTAACTTTCTCTAAATTTTTATCATAAAAGCAGCATGTGCTTATTATGGAAAACTTAGGGAAAGTGCAGAAAACTAATAAAGAAGAAAAATTCACCACATAAATCTACCACCCTGAGGGGAAAAAAAATGGTCATTTTGGCATGTTTCCTTTCAATCTTTAAAGTTTTAAGAGAACTGGTATTGTATTATATAAAGAATGTAGCTTGGTGGGGTTTTTTGTTTCTTAACCTAATATAACATTCCTATGACATGGGTGAAAACAAAAACTTCATTAAATCTTCAGTGTCAACACAATATACTATTATGTGGATCGTCCATAATTTACTTAGTTGTTTGCCTCAAATTGGTCCTTTGGTTATTTCCAATGTATATTGTATATAACACTGACTTAAAAGTTTAAAATTTTTGAACTGGCATTTTTGGGGGGCAGTATTTCTGTTTTACCTTTATGATAGATTCATAAAATAGAATTGCTGGTTCAAATGGCATAAGCATTTTCAAGATGAAATGGAAAAGGCCAAACCACTTTTTAGAAATATAGGCATACACCTTTATTCTTTTAGGGGAAAAGTAACACCTGAATGGGATTACCAAAACTGGGCTGGAATTTCATTTAGGATTTAAAGAAAAGAAAGTTATACCACAGTCAGAAAACTGCAATCCTCGGGTCAAATTTGGCTCTGGGACAAGTTCTATGAGCTGCATTTTGCCCTCCAAAGAGGAAACACCAAAATGTTCCAGCCTGTATCAACACACACCAAATACTAAACAAGAGATGCAGGAACCAGCCTCAGATGATGACCAGCATATACAGGGTGGTTGCCTATCATCCAAAAGACCACCTACCCTTCTGATGGAAATGGGGTGCTAAAATTTGAGTGGTGGTGGGATGTGTATGAGGAAAACCATTGGAATTGAAAAGTAAGGTTCAGATTCAAACCCTGCCACAAGGTAAACTTACAAGTTGGGTTTGGTCTCACTCTACTTTTTTTGGCAGTCCAATGACATTGGAAAGGAAAGGCTCCAAGAGTCAGATGTACCATCTTGTCCCATCTGTCCTGCACAAACAACTAGCCTGTTGTTTGAGTCTAACCTCTCTGGACTCCATTTCCTTGTTTATTAAATGCCCAGTCAAACAAAGTTCCTAAGGAGTTACTCTCAACTCTCAACTGATTCTGCAATCTTCTCCTGTTTTAAAGGTGCTGGGGGGGAACGGAAGAGAGGTATTCTCTCTGAATTTGTTCTGATGAGATGGTCAGAATCATTTGCCAAAACACAACTAGATCAAGTAGCACTTGGTGTCCCAAAGGAGCTTCCACAAACTATGCATTTCCCATTCCTTCAGAAAATGAGCTGGGGAAAGGCAGGGACAGCTGCAAACAAGGAGAAAAGAGAAGGCTCACCATGGCCATTGCAGTAGTAGATCCACTTCTCTCGGTTCTGAGTTGGAGTCATGGATTTCTTCAGCCCTGCCTTTTCCACGATGGCACTGGGATCCTGCCGGGGCCCCTTTTTCAGAGTCCTGGAACTTTTCCGGATACTGCACACTACTATCACCACAAGCACCAGCAGCAGGAAAAGCACAATCATCCAGGGCAAGTGCTCATTGATGTCAAAATGCTTGTGTACATTCTGCCTGGGATGGCCCCTCTTGGGGCCCTTGATAGGCGTGCTGGACTTCTCACCCCCGGTGGCCTCCATGGATGGCAGCAGCTTCAGGATGTGTCGGTGGTGGGGGCCTTGCTGGTGGCTGACTATCTGGAGGCTTGGGAGGGTCTTGTTCACACCTTCCTCACCACTGGCTGAGCTTGTGTTGTCAGGGACTATCCCTTCTTGGATGCTACTCAGTACCTTTGGTCTAACAGAGGCAGAAGAGTTGGATTCTGTTGAGGTCATGCCTAGAAAAAAGAGTAAGGAGCGGGGAAGAGCTTTTCTATATTTGGGGATCTATATATTCCCTCCTCTCCCTGGTCATCTCCAGATTAGGCCAGATAATCAAAGATAAGAACTTTGAAGTTTAAGAATAAATTATATTCCACATTTTCATAAAGGTGTTTATGAAAAGCACCTTTATTTAGAAGGTAAAATCTGAATAGCTAAACTCACTTTCTTGCACAAAAAATAAGGAAACACTCAGGGATCCACCATCTGAACATCATATCCTAAGTGGAGAGATGTGTGTTCAGTGCTCCTGTCAATTCTAAATTGTTTTGATTATTCGGAAAACTAGTTCAAAATTAATTTCTTTGTTCATTCTCCTCCTCTCTTATCTTTGGACTATTTCATGATACAATGATAAAATTGAGCATATGACTAAGATAAAGAGCTCAAATACAAATCCAGGTTGATTAAGTGGAAAGTTGGTGGAACAGGTCAGTGAATAAAATAGGGCAGGACTTTTTTAGCACCTGTTATCAATAGATTAAACAAGATTGGGGCTGACATGAGTGGACTTCCTTCAGAGAAGCTTCCCCAAGTAGTCTCATTAAGGAGTGTGAGAAATGGGAATTTTGAGACCCCACAGACAAAGCCAGGCCTTGTGTCATCCCCTGAGAAAGTGTGGAGTGGCCATTTGAACTCTTTGAGTCTGTTTCTTTATTTCAAAATGGCAGATGTGAAAAGGTTCTCCCTATAGTGTTATGGTGAGGACCAAGGGAGTTTGCTAGGAAGTACAGCTCAAGTTGGTTATCATCTCATGAAAATTAAATTCAATCAAAAAGGATTGAAAATAAAGGCTAACTCATATTCTGCTAGAGGTTCAAATGGAATCTCAGGAAAACTGGGATATTTGATGATAGGCATAGGACCATTGAAAAAACACTAAGTTATTCTTTTTCAGATGTGAATGCTAGTCATCTTCAATCTGATCTATATTTGCTTGTCTTCTGAAGCTTCCAAGTTTCCTTCACATTCTTAGACCCACCTTGGATTCAATTTTCATCTCTTTCTTCCAGTTGTAATGGCTATTTCTCCCTTTCTCTCTCTCTTTCCTTCCAGTGGTGTTCAACCAGGATCGAGTCCATGTTAGAGAACTTAATGTGGAAGGAACATTAAACACTTAAATCACTCACTTGGCAAGTTTGAAACAGAGACCTGAAGAGGTTAAGTAACTTACATGAGGTCATATGCTGTCCTTATTTCTCTAGGTTCTTATTTTTCTTGATGTGACCTAGTTTTTAGATATTTGATCTCTCCTAATAGAAAATGCCTAAGTTTAAATGTTTCTAATAACTCAAAAGAAGCCAGATTTAATTAGCCACAAAATGAAGGGCCCTTCTCCAAGGGATGACTTTGGGATACACAAAATGGAGACCATATCCTTGGCACAAGCCCACTGACAGTACTTCCAGTGGACTCAAAGCCTTCCTCAAAGAAATAATTCATGAGGTTAAATTACCTTTGGGAACATAAGTGGAGGAAGGGACTTCATGGGATTCCATGTGCTCAGGGCGTGAAAAGATGGCTGTGCCAGGGGAAGGCGGGGCCGTGCTGGAGGCCAGGTGTGTGCCACAGACGTTGTCTGTCTCCTTGGTCCCCGGCTTGATCACCACCAGGTTCTGACTCAGACAGTCTGTGTATGCTTTGCATTTCATCACACTAGAAGGCACATCAGAGAAGGTACCCCGAGCGCACTGCTTACACCGCACGTCCTCATTCTCTGTCCCTTTCTTCCGCACACCCCAACCCACAGGACACACTGTGTGGGGGGCACAGGTACCATTAGACTGGAACGTGCCAGGTGGGCAAGTGCATTCTCGGTCAGTCAAGGCAGCACAAGGTAATTTCTCAACCATTGGCCGGGGGCATGGCTGACTACAGTCATGGCATCTCTCTATGCCATTCTCATGCCTGGTAAAGGTCCCTGGAGGGCAACTGCTGCAAACACGCAGGCTTGTGTTGGTACAATGCTCAGAGACATAGGTTCCTGCTGGACACTTGTCACAGGTTAGCACCTGGCCAGTGGCACGGTCAACATGGCGGTATGTGCCAGTGAGACTTGGGGCCTTCTGTTCTGGCTGAGCCGTGGTGGTGCTAAGGAGTCCAAGCTGAAAGAAATAAAAGGGGAAAGGGAAGGAACAAAAACCAAGGTGTTATATAGGACAAGAGGAGAAGAAAGGAACAGCAATCCCAACACCACCAGCATCATTCTTGTTAAAGGTCTGACCAATGCTACATCCACTTAACACTACTGCCTCAAGACACAGGAAGAGGCAAATGAAGACTTGAACTCCACATTAGTGCCTGATCTACTGGCTGTGAGGCTTTGGTTCAGTTGCCTGACCTTTGCCTCACTCAGCTCCCCATTTTCCATCTGTAAAATGAAGCTGACAACACTTCTCCAAATTGATTATAAAAATCATTTAATAATATGAATATGAAAGCACTCTGTGGATAGTATTTAAAAATGCTATATATGGGATAGGGATATAGCTCAGTACCACAAATTAAAAATAATGGTGATGATGATGCTATATAGAAGTAAAAATACTAAAGTAAGAAGAAAATAACTTGCTGAATAGTTGTCTTCCTTTCCCTGACCCAAATGTTAAGCTGCCATTTCTCAATAGTAAAACAAAGCAACTGAGAACCAAGATGGCATGTATTCAAGTTACCACTTCCCTAGCGCCATATTGCCTGGTTAGGGTTAACCTATAGACTTGGCATAATTTTTCCCAAATGTTTCTTCTATATGAAGTTAAACTTCCTTTTTCAAAACAGAGGCAGGCCCTTGGCCTTCCTGGTAATGTGCTTTAAATAACAGAGTTGATGCTTTCATATTCACACCCTATTTGTACAGCTTCTGAAGCCTGCAGCTGGTAGGTCATGGGCCTGCAGCCACCAAGACCCAGCAAGAGGGACTCAATAGACATTTCAATGTCTTTCATAGAACAGAAATTTCACTCAGCAAAAAGGATTTTAGGCTAGTTTCAAGATGAAAACTCTAGAGGAAAGTAAATTATTTTTGTGGTACTAAATACTAAGGTCCTTCTGAGAAGTGGGAAAATAAGAATAGAAAGCTTTTCTGCAGTAATGAAGATTGAGAGTCTCCAACAGTTCTCACTGTCCTCTATGAAATGGAGAAAGTTTGTAAGAAAATAATGGCTGTCTTTAACTACCAACTATCTGCCCAAGCAAATTCCCACTAAATTTACCACTGAACCAGTAACTAAGAGAATAAACCCAGATTTTTTTCAAAGTGATTAGAGTTCCTGTATTAGCATCTTGAAACTTCATTCAAGGTTCAGTTCCTCCTCTGCCCCAGAATTTAACTATAGGAACCAAAAGTATTTCCCCTTAAATTCTCTTATCCCAAACAAACCTCCTGTTATATGACAAGGAACAATTTTTGGCCTATAATATTCAGGTTTTTCTTTAATCTGAGACCAAAAGGAAAAAAAAAAAATGCTTAACTTTTGAACCCAAAGGAAAAGAACCTCCCTCTTGATGATAAATTCTGTGATGTCTTCCCTTTTCACTTCTGGCTTTATATTTCCTTTTCTTGCCCCTTCTATTTGCAAAATCATCTCTAGCCACACTTTTCTGAGCAATGCAGATGCGTTAGGTAGAGGAAACTGTCCTGTGGAGGCTGAGTTCATTTGGCAAGTATATCAAGAACAAGATTGGTTCCAATCTCCCCCAAACTGAAGTCAGGGTCCAAGGGGTATCCAAGGGCTCTCTGCTCCATACTTCTATTAATTATGAAATGTCTACATGAAAAAGCAGTTTTAGATAGCCATAGCATCCTGGAAAGTTTGAAATACTTATAAATAACCCAAATGAAAGCAGGCAACAGAATCTGAGACCCAGCCTGTGAGTGGTGGTCAGGGATGAGCATCATCACTCTGATGTGCAGCATGACCTAAGTCAACCTCCCTTCCTCTGTGGAAGGCTGGGAAGTCAGCCAGCCACACACGCGCGCGCACACACACACACACAGGAGGGTGGCTTTACAGAACGAGCACGGGTCACAAAATGGCACTGCATGCGTATATGGGCATAGGTTTCAGGGTAGACTTCTGATATGGTTTAGATATGAGGTATCCCCGCAAAAGTTCATGCGAAACAATGCAAGAAAGTTTGGAAGTGAAATGATCTAGTTATGAGAGTTTTAACCTAATCAGTACATTAATCCCAATAGAGATTCACTAGGTGGTAACCATAGGCAGGTAGGGTATGGCTGATAGAGGTGGGTCATTAGGGGACCTGTCTTTGAGAGGTATATATTTAGTTCTTGGCAAGTGAAATGTTCCCTCTCTCTCTCTCTCTCTCTCTCTCCCTCCCTCCCTCCCTCCCTCCCTCTGCTTCCTGGTTCCAACTGGGGAGTTGTTTTCCTCTGCCACATACTTTGCCATCATGTTCTGCCTCACCTCAGGCCCTGAGAAATGGAGTCAGCTATCTATGGACTAAGACCTCTGAAATTGTGAGTCCCAAAGTAAACTTTTCCTCTTTAAAATTGTTCTTATCAGGTCTTTTGGTCAGAGCAGCAAAAACACTTACTAAAACAATTTCCTACAGCTGTGTATATCTCCCCTGGAGAATGCTCTTTTAAATTTAAAATAGGGGATGACAGGTTCTCCATAAGACCCCTGACTACTGAGTTACCAGGTCTCTCTAGCAGTCACAAATTCTTCCTCCAAACCTCACTGCACCTACACTCTTTCCCAGTGGATTTATCAGTTCTTAAGAGTCTGAAAATGGATCTGTAAGTTACCTCATACTACAGGCTGCACTTCCAGCCCCAAAAACCAGCTAACACACAATAGATGCTTTTATAGTCTTACCTGGGCTAAACAACAGAAGTGAGATTTGTGTGAAAACTAGACACTATGAGTTCATTGGACAAATATTTCTTGAAGACCCACTATGTGTATGTGAAGCACCATGCCATGGGTTAAAGATAGAATTTTGAAAAAAAAAAAAATAGAATTCTATTCCAGGTGAGATGTACGAAAGCAATAAAACCAGTAATTAGCCAGAACCAAGACTGCTGTAGAGAAGGAGAAATAGAATTCTGTCAGAGGGCATTGACAGGCACTTCTTAGCTCAGAAAAGTTAAAGAAATGTTTTAAAGAAGCTTTCAAGAATGGAGAAGCAGAAATTAACTCCAGGGGTGAAGGCAAGGAGAAGTGGAGGGGATTAGGCAGTGCGAACTCCAGAGCAAAAGTTTGAAGGATAAGGAAGCTCCTATCAGGAACTAAAAAGCTAAGTCTCTACCTTGAGATGCATCAGAGTGGCCACAGCTAAAGTTGGAGAGACTCGAAATTTTTATCTTAACTCAAACTGCAATGACAAGTGATTTTAGGTTTATATGGGGGGGGCATGTCATCACATTTGTGAATAAAAAGTATCTGATTGCAAAGTGGAAGGTGAAGAGTGGAAGTGGATGAAAAAGTGCACTAGGAGGTGAGAGCCTAGGTGAAAGTCACTGGTGACTGGGACTAGCATGGCAGCCATGGAAACAGAGAGAAGGTAACAGATTTGAGGGCTTGGTTGGCTGGATTTGCTTAATGGTTACTACGGAAGGAGAAAGAAGAAGAAAGAGATGGCTTTCAAACTGGACTCAAAAGAGCACTATAGAGGACACAGTTCATAGGGCCGTCTCTTGGACCAAAGAGTGAGAAGTAGGTTCCAAGACCCCCACCTCTGCCTCAAACAGCAGTTCCACTTTACCCATGTGCTAATGAGCCTGTCTTCCAATTAAAGAATTCACTTGAAAGAGGGTTAATTCCTAAAATGATTCTGAAAAGATCTCTTCTAATTCTAAAGTCAGGGGCTAAACCCACTATGCTTCAAAACTGGGGGAACCATGTGGAGGAAGTGGTGGCAACCTCTCCTTTTTCTTTACAGAGATAGATGGCACCTAAGAGAAGTTGTTATAGTGAGATCTTTTAGTCCACTGCAGACTCCTGATCTCCTAGTTTTTTCCCACTAGCCTGGTGGCAATCCCTCGGCTTCTAAGAAAATTAAACACAGGAAAAATCATTCTCAGAGATGATCCTGCGGATAAAGTAATGGGTATAGTGAGGATGAGGTAGATCAATTTTAAAAACAATATTTAAAGCTGGGTGTGGTGGTGCACACTTGTAATCCCAGCAGTTCAGGAGGCAAGGAGGATCACAAGTTCAAGGTCAGCCTCAGCAACTTAGTGAGGTCCTAAGCAACTAAGCAAGACCCCCTCTCAAAATAATCTATACAGACATATAGATTTAAGGATGGTCTCTGTATAATGTAAAACAAATTTAGATGATACCTAAGGCTGATACAAAGGAAAGCAGGAGGCACAGTCATTGAAATGTGGGAAAGTAGGAGCCAGAAAACCCAAGACTGGGTCCAACCTGATCAAGAACCTTAATCCTCCCATTGGTACAGATGGATAAACTAGATCAGAGGTTCTTCACCAAAGCCTCACTCAGGTCTCAAATGCAGTACCAAAACTACCGGGGAAGCTTTGTTTAAAAACAACAACAACAACAACAACAAAAAACTTCATATCCCTAGTCTCATACCCTCAGATCATTATGAGCCCGTAATGGGACCAAGAATTTGTTTTGTTTTAGCTGTGGTTTGTTTCACTGTCCAACTATGTTTTGGACCCCCAAACTAAGCCAGGACCCCCTCTGGCTCTAATCTTCTCTGATTATAAGACATAATATGGACACAGCCCAATCCCATCTCTGTCAGAGGGACTTCCTCCAGATCTCTTACCCAACCTGGCACTTTTAATTATCTTAACGTTCTTTATTAGTATTTTATAACAAATATAAACATTCTTGCATTAATTCTAACAATTATCTCTCTGCTCAAATCCACTCACATCCCCCCAGAGGGGCCTGCACTTAATTTTGGTGCACATCTTCCAGACCTTTTTCTGAGTATCTGTACATAATACATATGGACATACTTTAAGTTAGCCGTTGCTGTGGCTTTAGGTTTTCTTTTGGTTTTGTATCTAAAAAGGACAGGCCCTATGAACTGTGTGGTGATTTGTTTTTGTTTAATTTCTAATACTGCATAAAATCTGCACATCCAAACTCTAGACTACTTCATTCTCTCTAAAGTCAGACCTCTTCATCTATAATGGGTATGCAATAACTTAGAGATTTTTCCACCTAAGCCCATGGAGATCACCTTCTCGTTAATGCATACGTTTTCCAATCTTCTTTAAGTCCCTCCTTCCCTACCCCTAAACCACCCAGTTTCTCTTTTCTTTCCTTCCCATTCCAAATGGCAGAAGCAACAATACTGCTCCATCTTTTGAGAATTGCTTTCTTCCAGATCAAAAGAAGTTTCAGTACAACCCATAACTTGAAACATCTTTCTCTATCCTCTCTTCTCTATTAGTAAGAATCTACCATATATGTATTTCCAGTCCATGGGTGGACTAAATCTAGGATAGAAAGAATATCTGGGCAAAGATTTAGAAAAGATTTCTATTCTTGTCCAACCTCTGTCTTAAAATCAGCTGGATGTTGGTCTACTTATAAAATTAGCAGGTTTAGACTAGGTTGCATTCAACTCTAACCTTCTATGTTGTGATTACTGTTGTCAAGGTCCACCACTTTGTGAAGCTTTTAGACACTCAAATTCCACACACCTCTAGACACCCAGATTCCAAGGAGATGAGCAAACTCTTCATCACATTTCCTGTTTCTGTTCATCATATTGGTGCCTAATTATATATTGTCTTTTAATATTCGCTAATGGCCTCGTAAGTGTATATACTTATCTTCCCACAATGATTATAAGCAGCTCAAGGCCAGGGACAACCATGTAAACTACATTTCCTCGTTTGCTCAACAATCTCCTTAATGAAGATGGCAGAAATAATAAGCAAAGCATCCTCTGAGCTGGGGGCCAGTTAACTAAATCCAACAAGCCCATTGTTCTAACAGACGAGTTTAATGGAATTCAGATATTTGTGTAGGTATTGCCTGTGGCTACTTTCACACTGCAATGGAAGAGCTGGATAGCTGCAACAAAGGTCCACAAACTCAAAAGATTTAGCATCTGGCCCTTTAAAGGAAAAGTCTGGCAATACCTGCACTGTGCGGTCAAAAAAAAAAAAAAATGTCAAAAATACAGAAATGACAAGTTCACAGGAACCCTCAGACCTCCTCTGAGAGCTTAACAATGAATGCTGCAGTTACGCTCTTCCTTTCTGTACCACCCGCTCCAACTCACCCACCAAATCGGATCCTCATACCCAGCTTAAAATTCTCCGTGGCTTCCCACATGACTTCAGATGGAATGCAAAATCATTAACAGAGACAGGACCCCTCTGGAATGCTATCCATGCCTGCCCCTCCCCAGTGGAAAATAAGTTCACAACCTCTCCCAACCTCTTTTTCCCCTTTAAGACTACCATAATTTTCTATGTCCACATTTTATGGGTTTAGTGTGTCTTCCCTTCTGGACCACAAGATGCATGAGGACAAGGATGAGGCCTATTTTACACACTGGTCCTATCCAAGCCTGGAGGACCTAATTCATTGTTTACCTCACCAGCGTATGTGGACTAAATGAATAAATTTGCAGACCATGAATAACTAGAAACAGTAGATGAAAAGGTGGGGGATGGTTGCCAAAAATGAGCAAGTATATAAACACAAGTGTGAGAAACCCCCACAACTTAGTTGTATAACATGAGAGTGTCGCCTAGAACCTATCGGTGTGAGGGCAAATAGTTCATTTCACCTCCAAAGACACCAAGGGCATCACTTTTAACAGAACCACTGCTGGGCTTACAAGAATTACCCTTTACATGGTATTTAAGATGGAAAGCTAATGTATTGAAGAGTTAAAACATTTCCCTTTCATTTTTTTAAAAGAAGATTACACTAACTTGATGCTTAAAATTATAAGCAGTGTAATGAGATTATTCTCAAAAGTTAGCTAAACTCCTCTCTAGTTTAAACTTCAGAACATTTATTTCAAAAACAACAACAGATGACAGAAGCAAATATCATATACTACCCCAAGCCATACATGATGTAGGAACACAATAAACATTGCATGATTAAAAGGTAAAAAGCAGAACAAAACAAATTCCAAAGCAGGGAAGAAGTCTCTGTAAATAACCAGCTGTAAAGGCTTCCAGGATCTCAGTGCTTACCCTGGTGACCCAAACCACGCCTGTGCTCTTTCACTTATACTCCAGGGCACAGGGATGGGCCTGACAGAACACAAGAAGCACCCGGCTGCACAAACACACACCAGAATGTTGATGCCTACTTACTCTTTAACAATCCTTATTCTGTGATCTCATCTTTCAAACAAACAAAACTTCCTTGAAGCTATGATTACAACACATTTATGTGGTTCTTGCCCTTATCAAATAATAATAATATTTTAATGGGAAATGTGCAAATTCAAGGCAGTGATACACTTTCACTATTCATGATAGATAAGCAAGGAGATCACTTGGGAGATTGCTGTAGAATATTTTTCAATGCTGCATAAAGCTCGTCTGTTTTAAGAGGAAATCTGGTGACTGTGGAGACTATTAGGCAACCAAGTTAATCCTGTGACAGTGACTATAAAGCACACTAACAGATGACCACAAGGCAAAAGTCAGGCAGAACTGGATACTTTTAAACTTTCTGACCACTTTATCAGAAGCATCATGTTAAATCTGTAATATCAAGACAGGGTACTCGGAATTCTCCAGATTTGAAGGGAAAAAAGAATACACAGTAAGGAATGCTTCAAGGACAAAGCTCTCACAAATCTCAGGCAGAACAGTTCCCACTTATGTTATATAAACTTGGTCAGCTCTCACATTTCCTACTGTCCTCTTGGGTTAAAAAAAAAAAAAAAGTCTTCCGTTGCCAGGGCAAAAGCAAGGACTGCTTTTAAAGCTGGTGAATATAGAGAGAATGCCATGGTTAGAATGTGCTGACTGTGGGACCAGAGGGAGGCAAGCTCAGGGGACACTGGGAAAGGAAAAACACAGGCAGGACTTCACCCCATGCTGCTTTCCCAGAATCTGCAATGCAGAAGAGTTTGTGCACCCTGCGCTCAGTCACTGGACCACACACCCGCGCCTCCCTCCATCACCACAGCTATTTCTAAGACCTCCACCACACTGAGATGCCATGAGCAGGCTGCCCACTTACTTAGTCACTAAGTGGTAAGCGAGTTGGCATCACATACAAGACAGTCGGCACGGACAGGAGGGTGCTGCTCCATACTCACGGGGGATTTACAGAAGAGCATAGACACCCAGGCAAAACCAACTTTTCCAGCCAGGGTAGCAACTCCAGCATCAATGTATAAGCAAAACCTATTTTAGCCTGGAGTGCACCAAGTAAGCCCAGCTCTACTAGGAACTGACTGGGTGTGATATAAAAACATATATTTGGTCCCTGGTTCCAGGCACCCAGCTCCTAAACCCTTTGAATATTCAAAGAGATGAAAGTGTTTTTGTATGCTAATGAGATGATTGGTGACTAGAGACCCCTAGGTAGCTTCTGGATGGGGTGTGGTCACCAGAAAAACTAAAATTATAGAGTTGGGACTTTTAGTTCCACCCCGCAACCTCTGTGGAGGAGGAAGAGTTTAAAGGTAGAGTTGAACACTAATGGTTAATGATGCCATCAATCACACCTATATCCTGAAGCCTCCTTAAATCCCCAAAAGAACAGAGTTCAGAGAGCTTCCAGATAGCTGAACACATGCCTGGAGAGTGGCACAACCAGAGAGGGCATGGGGCTCCAAGGTCCTTCCTACATGTCCTGCCCAATGCATCTCTTCTATCTGACTGTTCACCTGTATCATCTGTAATATCCTTTATTAATAAGCCAGTAAATGTAAGTAAAGTGTTTCCCTGAGCTTCTTGAGCTCACCCTAGCAAATTAACTGAATCCAAAGAGGGGGTCAGAGGAACCCTGATTCATAGCTGATCCATCAGAGGCACAGATCACAACCTGGGACTTGCTATTGGCATCGGAAGTGGGGGCCAGTCATGTGGCCTCAACTGAGCCCTCAACCTGTGGGATTTGATGCTGTCTCCAGGTAGACGGTGTCAGAATTGACACCAACTCCAGTTGGTGTGACTGGAGAATATGGTGTCTGGTGGGAGGTAGGAAAAAACACTCTAGCGTTTTTTCTATCCTTAATAATGAGTGACCCTGACAAGTGGCTCAACTTCTATGTCTCCACTTCCTCATTAGTGAAATGGAAGTAAGAATAATACCTCCTCTTCAAAGACTGTTTTGAGAATCAGAATCATACATGTTGGTCATTTTAATTATCACTCTCATTGAATTATCTTACTATATCTGAGCTTCCCTTAGAATTCGACCATCTTTTAACACATCCCAATTAAGATGCGAATATTCGATTCCTGAGAAACGTATAAAAAATTCCAGATTTTAAAAAGCTGCAATCCTGAAACACACCCTCCTGAACATGGAGCACACTACAGAACAAAACAATACAGGCTTCATGGCAACAATTTAAAAGAGAAACATGGGACAATTTTCAAAACATTTAAAATTAAATTGTGGTAAATAGCAAATGAGAAAGCACAAGAGAGAAGAAGGATTTACTATTAATAAGTACACTTTAGAAAACTGGAGTAGCAATTAAAGAGGCATTTCCCAGGGTGAGTTTCCCTGATCCAGTCCTCTAAGATGTTAATGATTTTATGGTTTACAAAAAAAAAAAAAGTGAGCAAACTCTAGCATCTGCCTGTTTTTGTATAGCTCACAAGCTTAAGAATGATTTTTACATTCTGAATAATTGGGGGGAAAAAAGAATAACACTCAGGGATGTATGAAATTACATGAAATTCAAATTTCAAATGTCCACAAATAAAGATTTATTGGAACACAGCCATGTTCATTCTTTGAGGTATTGCCTAGGGTTTCTTCTTCTTACACATAAAGGCAGAATTAATTGATAATTACTACAGAGAACATATGCCCCCCCAAATCAAAAATACATATTATCTGGCACTTTACAGATAATTTACCCATCCTGGTCTGAAGTTGAGGCAATTTTTATTTTATAACCTTCTCTTGGAAAGACACAACTAATATCAACCTATTGTTGGCTCCAGCAGGCCCTGCAGAAGAGCTGACCACAATGGGTAATTATAGGAGTGTGGCCCTTCTCAAATGTATTTGCCCACACAGTCCTTTACTCACAGAACTTGCATAAACAACCTGTAGAACACACGTAGGTAATTCTTCACCACAAATAGGACATTAAGGCCTAGAAAAGTTAACAGACCGAACCTTTAAGAGATAAAATTATAGAACCAACCTAGATGCCCTTCGACAGATGAATGGATAAAGAAAATGTGGCACATATACACAATAGAATATTACTCAGCCTTAAAGAAGAATGAAATTATGGCATTTGCAGGTAAATGAATGGAGCTGGAGAATATCATACTAGGCAAAATAAGCCAATCCCAAAGAACCAAAGGCTGAATGTTTTCTCTGATATGTGGATGCTAATTCACAATAAGGGGGTGCTGAGGAAAATCAGGGGTACACTGGATTAGACAGGGCGAAGTGAATGGAGGGGAGGCAGTCTGAGGGTAGGAAGGATAGTATAATCAATCAGACATTATTAACCTATGTGCATCTATGATAACACAACAAGTGTAACTCTACCTCATGTACAACAGAAGAATAAGAAGTTATACTCCATTTATGTATGATGTGTCAAAATGCATTCTGCTGTCAGGTATAACTAAGTAGAACAAATTTTTTAAAAATGATAAAATTATAAAATTCATCTGGGCATGGTGGCATATGCCTGTAATCCCAGCTGCTTGGGATGCTGAAGCAGGATAATCACGAGTTCAAAGCCAGCCTCAGCAATTTAGCGAGGTCCTAAGTAACTCAGCAAGACCCTGTCTTTAAATAAAATATAAAAGGGGCTAGGGATGTGGCTCAGTGGTTAAGCAGCCCTGGGTTCAATCCCCAGTACCAAAAAAAAAAAAAAAAAAAAAATATATATATATATATATATATATATATATATATAAAACTCAAAGTATTGAAATAGTTTTTCTCATCTGTTAAGGGATCAATTTTGACTAATAAAATGAACACCAACAACAAGAAAAATATTCAGACACCAAAAAGAGAAAATAGATTTAACAATATAAACCTAAATGTTCATGTTTGATATAATACTAACTGTAAAAATACATTCCATACACACAGTTAATAAAAGCTTATAATCAAAAAGGTATAAAGAATTAATGTAAATGAAACTAAAATAACTTTGATCCACAGTTGAGACAGAGGACAACATGAGTAATTAATTATAATATATATAAATCATAATATGGTAATCATAATATGGATAAATTTGTGACATCTCCAGCAACGGCCAAAAAGGCAATCTGCACAACCAAATACCTTAAATATCTATGTTAAAGGCACATAAATAAATTAAAATGATAAACTCCACTGCTGGCAGGTCATGGGATAGAAAACACATTTATGGGTGACTGGTGGCACTTTGTATTAATTGTCTTCCTGAAAACAATCTGGCAATATGCAGTAAAAGTCATAAAACTGTTCATTCATTTCCTCTGATCCAGCAAGTCCACTTTGAGGAATACACTTCGGGGAAACAACCCAAAAGGAAGAAGAGTAATTGGTTTGTCCAGAGACTGCTTGGTAGAAGAACAGCACCTGACAACAGCAGGAAGTCCCAACACATCCAACCAGGGGGTGAGGCTCTTTTAAAACTGGCTGGTGTGAAGGCCTGAACTGAGGTGAATCACAGGCACCTCAAACTTAATACACACCCGGCTGTCGGGGTTCCCAATCTCATCCACTCCTGTTCCAGTCTGTTCTTCCCACCATAGACACTCAACTTAGGAACCTGGGAGGAGGCCTTGCTCATTGCTTTACTTCAAAACCACCTGGCCCCTTCTATCACCATAGGCAAACTCCAAACTCTCTGCTCTATACCTCTAATCCACTAGCCCAAGACCATCATCTCTACCCTAAACGATTATAAAAAATTCCAACCAGCCTCCTGCACCCTCACTGCCTGCCCCTCTCTAATCCATTCTCCACAGAGCTGCCAGAGTGACCTTAAAGAAAGGAGGGGGGCACTGAGGCTATAGCTCAGTGGCAAAGTGCTTGCCTGGTATGTACAAGGGCCCTGGGGCCCATCCCCAGCCCTAAGGCCCATCCCCAGCACTGCAAAAATGAAACACACAAAGGAATCATTAAAATTTCTTTTTAATTCAAGCCATATTATTATCCTGCTTCTCACTGCACTCTGAATGACATCCTGATGGCTTCACATCTTCAGAGGTCTTGTATGATCTAGCATCTTCCTGTCTCTTCCACTAGAATCTAAGCCCCCATTCACTAAGCACACCAAACACAATGGCTTTCCTTCCCTTCCCTGAACATGGTGGCTCTTTCTTTTGTTTGGGCTGTTCTCTCCCCCTGGCACACTCTTCCTCCTGCTCTGTATTTGGTTCCTTCTTATTAAACATCACCCTTCTAGGAACTCCAAGAGGGGGAGATTGTGGGTAACCATTCACTATCATATACCCAGATTCTAGCCATGACTGACATTTAATAGATGCTACATAAATTTTATTAAATAAATGAAAAATACAAATATATCTCTGTAAGAAAGCAGAAAATAGCTACACAAGGAAAATCAAACACCAGCAAGTACATACACACTGGTTTTAGCCATACATAAATATTGTCAAGGAAGAGAACTAAATATGTCGGACACATAAAGACAATTCTGTATCCACTAGGTTCTTTGAGTTCGCCAACTTGCTTATGTTAAATGTTCTAAAATGTTCTTTCTTAATAACTCAGGTACTCTTGAGTTGCAGCTCAAAGTATTGAGGTGTAGCCCAACCTCCAACTACCCCTAAGTTGTCTAGAATGAACAAAGAGTTAATGTAAGGCAAGATCTTTCTGGAAACCATCCAACAAGCATTTATTGTTTAACTACTATGTGTCAGGACATTGAACCAGAAATACAAAGATGATTAGCACACTGTCCATTTTCTTAGAAACTGAGTGGAAGAAACAACACTGGCCCCTGAACATGAGGACAGAAAGACACACACACACTTTGTCCATTCTGTAATTTTTCCTGGACCAGTATCATGGTTTGGATCTGGAAAGTTCCCCAAAGGCTCATGTGTTGAAGGCTTGGTCCCCAATGCAGCAATATTCAGAAGTGGAGCTTTTGGGCAGTGATTAGATCAGAAGGGTTTTAATCGCAGATTAATACATTGATGCGTTCATAACTGATACCATTTTTGGAGGTAGTAAGAACTTCAGGAAGTGGGACCCAGTTAGAGGAAGTAGGTCATTGGAGCATGCCCTGGAAAGGTTTATCTTGACCCTGACCTCTCTTTTTCTCTGCTTCCTGTTCACTATGTGCTGAGCAGCTTTACTCCACAACACCCTCTCCATCATGATGTTCTACCTCACTTCAGGCCCAAAGAATGGGGCCAAATTACTATGGACCAAAAGTTCTGAAACCATGACCCAAAATAAGACTTTCCTTCTTTAAATTGATTTTCTCAGGCATTTTTGTCACAGTGATAGAAACCTCTCTCTCTCTCTCTCTCTCACACACACACACACACACACACACATACAAACAGGTAAACAATTTAAATCCAAGAGGAAAGAAGAGCCATGGACTTCTAGACATAAAAAAAGGAGCTAGGGTTGGATGATAACCAATTAAATTATTCTGGGAACCTGTCACCTTTTGCCTTCCCAACCCTCCTACCTCTCCTACTTTTCATTGGTAGAGCTGGCCATATCTAGAAGAAATGAGATAATGGTCTGTCATAAGGTTCTTCAGGAGATCAGAATTCCAACCACTTTTCCTGTACCAGCAATTAAACAACTTCCCCTCACCCTCTGTCTTTCCCTGGTGGACTCAATCCCTATAATATACAAAAGAGATATATTTGAAGAGGATGCTACCAGTAAGCGTGATTAATCTCACACACCCAACACTGGTAGAACCATTCAAATCCCAGTGTTAAACCAGTTTCTAAGAGACCTGAAATGAAGAGAACAAAGGAAATATTAACAACAGACGGTCCAAGCCCATGCACTTACCCTATACAAATAATTAAGCTGACAGCAAGGAAAAAAAAACTCCTAAAAGCCCTCAGGTTCTTAGCATAAGTGAGTTGAAACTACATTACTAAGCAGAACCCATGTCACACTGTTACTCACTAAGCAAATATTTTTCAAAGTGACCCAAGTTGCAGGGAGGCAAAGCATTCATTCCCTATTTATAACATTTCAATTTGCAGGAGTAGCTTTCCATCTTAACCATGGCACCACTGCCCGTCAGAGTCACACCATAGGAAAATGCTTGCCAGTGGTTCCACACCCTCCCCTTTCAATCCACACACAAGTTACTCTTACTAGTAGTTTTGGCTAAACTTCCAAACACCATCATGGAGCAGAGCTGCTCATCAGAGCATACTTAACTCTCTGGAAAGATCATTTCTGTGTAGAAAGTGAACAGAAAACAAAATTCTGGTGAATTCAAGTGGTCTGGCCCCTACCTTCAATTTGGCAGAAAGAGCAGTGTGTATGAAACCACACTGACCTAGATTTGAATTCTCTCTCCAGCACTTGCCAAAAGCAGGAACATAAACCCTCTCAAACCTCATTCCCTTATCTGTAAAATGGGGTTAATGCTCCTAGCTTGGGGACTTGTGTGATTTACTGAGATGGTTTGTGGAAGGTATTCAACATCAGTGATAAGCACTCAGTAAATGAAGGCTAGAGCCATCGATATCAATGATTAACATTAATAGGCATTTTCTTGTCCCTCCCCTTGAAGCCCTATCGAATTCACAACTGCTTTTATTTGATTCCAGGACTCGTGGACCTGCTCCCCACCTCTCTTCTAAATCCATTAAGCTCATGCTCCTTCTCCCAAAACAGACAGATGTGCAAATGGTGCCAAACAACAGACACACCAAGCAGTTCTGGCAGCAGGGGAAAAAATGGAAAATTAATTATATAAATATTAGATAAGAAGACTTAGCTACGACTTAGCTAACTAAACCTCTCTCTCCTTTTTGTTTTTATTTCTTTGTTGTTATTTGTTTAGGACAGTCTTGGGTGTAATTTTCTAATATTCTGAAGAGAAGATGAAACAGCATAGAGTAGCACCCTGATGACCCACCCAGGTGCTGCCTGGCCCCACACCTGCCTGAGTCCCCTCTGTGCATAGCTTTCCCTTCACCGCAAAAATCTGTCCTCTCCATAGCCAGGACACTGATATGAAAATCCTCCTGGTGGGTGACCTTTAGTGCCCCTTAAGAATGGTGAGATCACTACTGCTTTGGATCAAATATCAGTGCCATCTGGATTTAAATATCAGTGAGCTCCCCTCTCCATAACTGTTGGTCCTGCCCATACTCACTGACATCTGCCAGGTTCCTCCCAGGTTGTAGCATCTGCCTGGGCTCTGTTCCTCTCAGCTTCAGGTTAGAAAAGGAAGGTGGTAGGAAAGCCAGGTGGCAACAGACAAGCCAATTTAAGATTCTTGTTGATTTTTTGGTATTTGACAAATATAAACACTGGAGAAAGGCCAGGATTCATTTATGATCACACCCTTTATTCCTAAAGAACCAAAGCTCTGCAGCTGCTACTACACCAGCCACAAAGTTCAGCTTCCTGCTAACACTAAAGGGGAATTCAATTTGGGGGGGCCAAGCTGACTCCTATTATGGCTTTGGTTGTCATTCTGTTAAACAGACATCTAATGGTCCAGACTGAATCTGCTCCAGATGATCATTAGACACATGCCCAAAGTTCTCAGATAATCTAGGCTCCTCTTTCCACAGAAGAGAAGCACCTGAGTTTGCCAAGAAGTTGCTGGTGACCTGGCATCACTGCAGTTTGCCAAGCCTGCTTGGGGTAAGAAGGTCAGAAGAATATTAGCGCTTACTGGAAAATAGGCATAGCTGTTTATGCAAGGAAAAGTCACTGGATTCATACCCACCCCTGAATAGTCTGATGATGCATCTGACCATTTCCCGTCACGAAAAGAAAAAAAAAAAAAAAATTAATAAACTTTACTTTAGCCAATTATTGTTTACATGTTTTATAAAGCTCTTGCTGAGCAAGCACAAAACTAATGGAGCCTCCAAAGAGGCTTTACTTCTATCATGAGAATGCTTGAACCCATTCTATAATTTTGGCGGCAGGCATGACTTGTGGAGAAAGTCAGGAATCCTTCATTCCAATACAAGTTCTGGGATGCCCATTCCTCCTAATTCCTGACTTCCTGTAAATCACTTTCCCTACTGAGGGAAAGCGTTTTCCTCAAATTGGAAATGCTGCCTTTCTCTGATTTTCAGACTAACAACAGAAGTTACTTCAGGTATTTCAAAGATTTTATCATCAATCACATTTTGTTTATTACCCTGAATCTAAGACATTCATCCACCGGTTCCAGATAAGCAAGTGAGACCCAACAACACTAATGATGACCACAGATCTTACAAATTGTACCTTCGTGGCAAGATGCAAATTCCAGTTCATCTCTGGATTTCCACATCCTAGGTGGGTGCCTCACTCAGAGAGGATGCTCAATGTAGGCTTATTTGTTAACATGGAGCAGAAAAATCCCCTTCTTCAAACTAGGTTCTTTTTCTCTCAACTAAGAAATATAGGGTGTTAGATCAGAGGTTTTGGGCTCCCTTCCAGTTATCAGACTCTAGGAGTATAGTGTCAGGAGAAAATCTTTCGGAAACATAAGCTCTAATTTTAAGTTCTGCATGAACTTACACCATGTCTTGACATGATTTAGCACGTCAACCCCCACCAGACCACTCCTCATCTGCATAGTCAAATAGCCAAAACAAAGTACCAATATGCTAGGACACTGATTCAATAAGGTTAGAAGGTAGCACTAAGCTAGATGTCCAGTCTCAATAACAGTGACAAAAACAAATAGTGGGTGTTTTGTAAGCACACAGCTGGCCCAGATATATAGCAAACGGTCCTATCGGGAATCCAAACGCCGTGAAAAATTATAGTTTCCAAAAGTTCAGCTCCAGTGTTCTCAGTTGTGGTTCTTTTCTCTCCTGACATTCCACTCATCTGTACCAGAAAGCTCCCTGAGGGCAAGAGGCATCTCTGGCTTGCACTGGGTAAGCTCTTCTAGCGCATTCTTTGAACTGACACAAACCAAAGGTCTCCTTTACCTTGTCTCCAGACTTTTGGTCTGGAACACATACCTTGTCTTCAGTTTGTGTTTTACTTTCATCAGAAGCAAAAAGGGAAGAGGCAAGAACACTTCCTTCCAAAGGCACTCACGTAATTCTCACTACGTTCTACAGCCAGCCAGACTTCCTCCTCAGTTTTCCCCCAGTGACCCTTCTCTGTTAATGCACTTTTTTATCAACTGGAAGTTGTTACACAGGCAATGTGGCACAGGGCTGAGGGAGAAGGTTAATTAAGGAGTTCCAACCCAGTGCCATTACTTCAAAGCTATGTGGCCTAGGACGAACTAAAGAAGTTCTTGGAGACTATTTTCTCACCAGTAAAATGAAGACAATATCACCTGCTTGACAGAGATGTTGGGAATAAGTGAGATACTGTATATAAAGCATCTATCTGGCACATAGCAACTGCTCTCTAGATATCCGTGCATATATACACATACATATAACACATATATTTTTTAATTTTTTAAGTTTTTTTTAGTTGTAGATGGACACAATGCCTCTATTTTATTTATTTATTTTCATTTAGTGCTGAGGATCAAACCCAGTGCCTCACACAAGTTAGGCAAGCACTCTATCACTGAGCTACAACCCCAGTATATGTACGTATTTTTAAAAGCCTATAGTAAGCTACTAGGCACAGTGGCACATGCCTGTAATCCTAGCGACTCAGGAGTCTAAGACAGGAGGGTTGCAAGTTCAAGGTCAGCCTTCACAACTTAAGGAGGCCCTAAGAAACGTGAGTGAGACCCTGTCTTCGGACAAAAAGAAAAAAAGAAAAGGAAGTGTCATAAAAATAATGACAATAACAAAGACTGTCACACAAAAAGGTTGATTTTTGAAGGAAGAGGGGTAGTTAGAAGCCATAATAAATGTTTAATCAAACCATCCCACATCCCCACTACTGGAGGTTCTGAGCACCTCACTACGTTTCCCTGAGGTACATGGTGTCTGTCATTGTGATTCGATCAAGATTCCCAATGAATAAATAAATACTTCACAGAACAATGTAGTGAGATCATTGTTTCACACATTAACAAAGCTTGTCCTGGGCTGGGGTTGGGGCTCAGTGGTAGAGCACTTGCCTAGCAGTGTGAGGTACTGGGTTCAATTCTCAACCCCCCAAGAGGTCTGTCAGCAGCTAAAAAAAAAAAAATATTGATTAATTAAAAATAAAAAACAAAGCTTGTGCTGAGGAGTGTGGGGCACGTAAAGTGGGTACAGAAAGGACAAAAGATTTCTTCCCCACCCTGGTTGAGTGCTATACCACAGTCCCTGGTGATCCCTGGCACACCCTCTCAGTCCAACTATGTATCTGGGGAGATATATAGAAAATTATCTTATGGAGTAGACCCTATAAGGAGTATTATAATCAAATGTCTTGGAGGCACCCAACAAAGATGTGGTGACTTAGAGTAGTACATCTAAGGCCATGAAAGAGGAAACTCAATAATCATCCCCCAGGATGATAGGCGTCAAATCCTGCCATTCTATGAATTTAAGCAAAGCCTTTTTATTATAGTTAGCAGCAATAGAAGGAATTCTGGATTAGTTATCACTCTGAAATTGCCTCTAAACCCCATTATAAATTTTACCCATATTCTCTAGTCTTAAGTTACAAATCCAGTGCACAAATTTTGAGCAAGCAAAGGAGCTAGACCCTTTCTTGGTTAGTTAAAATCTACTCTTTGATTACAGTGAAACCCTTCTTTAAGTACATATCTCATGCTAAAAGGTAAAATAAATGAATATTGCATAACACCTTACAATTCACTCAGTGAGTGGACTCTTTGAGGAATATTATAATCAGATGTATCAGAGGCACTCAGCAAACATGTGATGGGTTAGAGTAGTGGGTCTAAGGCCTTAAAGAGGAAAATTCTTTAACAAACCTATCCACCCGTGTTAGGGTGGGTGTTTCCATGGACTTCAGAATGTTTCTACATCGATTGTCAATCCATATTCAGCGCCCCAAGAACTTCCTTTCCTGCTAACCATACTTGTTTCAAGGATACAAACCTGGGTTTTACCATTATTATAAATGGGCAGAAAAGAGTCTCTGTAGGGAGACACGGACTTGCCTCATTATAAATGCTAACAGCAACAAACTTTTCTTTAGTCTCTCCCTTCCCCTTAAAATACACACACACAAGGAACCAGAGTGTCTGTAGGATGAATTCCCAGGCCATGGCAACAGCAGTGCCCTGGGATCTAAGCAGGTTTTGGCTGGCCAGTCAGCAAGCTCTTTCGGAGGAGACAGCAAGCCTGCCTTTCCCTTCCACAATTCTGCCATGAAAATAGCCTCTTTTTGTTTGTTTGTTTGTTTCTTTGTTTGTTTTCATTTTTGTTTGGTTTTTAGTTAACAACCTCCATCCTCCCTGCAGGGATGAAATATAGGCATGGGAAGCTTATATTGGCTTGAAGGTCTGATTTCATCCATTTCGTCCGTCTAATTCACCCCTTCACCCAATATGAGAAACAAGGGGAAGGGACTTAGGGGAAGTTGTAAGTTTTGGGTCAAGGATGTTTTCAGGTTTTGGTCAGACAGGTGATGGAGGACTACGCAGAGGGCACGCCCCAGGTGTGGATGCAATTTGGGTGCTGAAGGAGCCTCCATCACCCTGCAGGGTCACCTGTCTAACCACAGGTAAATGAAAAATAGTAAAGACTGGAGGAAATAATCTTTCTTTATGTAGATCTCTTTCCCCTCCCCCCGCCCCACCGGGCGCCAGCATGCTGACTGGCTTCAAGCCGGTGTGCTTTGAAGGCGCCTGAGAGTGGATCTAAGGATTTTTTTTTTTTTTTTTTTTTTTTTTCGTTCAGAAACAGACCCACCCGAGCCAAGTGGGAGGAGAAATGAGAGATGTTAGATGGATGAAGAAAGGGGCGGCCTGTGCCCTGCTCCGGAATGCACCGAGCGGAAGCACCGAGTGGTCTCCAGTATCCGAGGCGCACCGGTACCGCTCTCCCACTGCGGTAGCATCCCGACATGACACTGCAGCTGCAACAAAGCGGCGAGCCATCGGCTTCCTATACTGCAGCTCCCACCCCTCACCATGGAGAAGGGGCAGCGGTCGATGGGTTGTGGGGATGTCGGAGTGAGGGTAGATGTACAGGGTGAGAGGTAGGCCGAGTAGGGAAAAAAGCCCTGAAATGCGCAGGAAGCCGGGCGGCCACCTCTCTCGCCTCCTCCAGCGCAACCAGACTGCAAGGAAAACAATTCGCCTACATTCCCAAGCCTTAGCTGAGCCCTGAGCCCAAATGACCTACTAGGAGCCCTCCGCTGTGTTGGCTTCCCTTGCAACCCTGCCAATCCAGCTGGCTCGACCCCGCACCTCCTGCATTAGCGGTCAGGGGACCCGCCCCGTTCCCGGAGAGCAGCTCCTTGTGCTCCGCGCAGCCGCCACCCACGGTACCCCGGAGCGCTCACCAGGAGAAGGGAGCCCGCGATCATCGTGGCTCCAATTCCGCCGGCGATGCGGCTGCAGGAGGCGAGGGCGGTGCTGCTGCTCGCGGAGGTCCCCATGGCTGAGCCGGGGGCTCGCAGGGACTCCCGGGGCTCGTGGCCCTACGGCAGCTGGAATCGGCGGCTGCTACTGCCCAGCGCCGCATCCACCGCCGCCTCCCGGACCGGGAGCCCATCTACCTCCAACACCCCATGTGCACTGCGGCAGCCAGGCGGCCGGGCAGGGGAGGGAGGCGGCAAAGGAGCTCTGGAGGCGCTCAGCACCTGCCGAGCGGCGCGGCCGCCCGGGCTGGGAGAAACAGCCGCGGCTGCAGCCCGCGCCCCCCGGCGCTCTCCTCCGACAGCGGCTGCGGAGAACCAGGGAGGAGGGTTAGCCGCGAGAGAGCAAAGGGACAACTTCCCATAGCGAAGCTTCCAGCCACTACCAACCACCCTCCTCCGCTGCCCAGACCCGCCGGCGAGGGACTGAGTAGGGTGGCGGTTAAGCACGGGGACACACGTGGTGGCGCCGAAGGGGCGGGGGACCGGCCCTTTGTGATGTCACCCGGGAGGAGGTCGGGCTCTTTGTGCGGTCGGCAAGGGAAAGGCGTTCCAGGTACAGCGGGGAGGGAGAGGGCGCCCCTTGGCGTTCGTTGAAGAAATCGCATTTGCTTGTGGAGCCAGGGGAAGCATTGCGAAGTCATGCATACCCCTGATTTAACTTCTTTCTAAGATAATGTTAACTAAATTATTTCTACAGCCGAGACCTAGCTATTGTTTCCGACACAATTATTAAAAACAACCAACGACCACACAATAGTTAGATCCACTACGTGACAAAGAGACTTGTGTGTTGGTTCTCAAACTGCTGTGCTTTGAACCTGGTGGAGGGTTTAAAACATTTATGTGTTGATTCCTGGGCAATCAATATCACCAGAGATTCTGACTTAAATTGGAACAGGATGTGGCCTGGCCTGGGCATTGGGATTTTTTTTTTTTTTTTTTAAGTTCCCCAAGTGATTTAAAAGTCAGGTAAAATTTGAGGCCTTCTGGGCTAAGGAATGCAGTTAAGGAAATCCATACCAAGAATTCCAGACCCCGAGTACTAGTATTGGATCTTTGGATGGTCCACAGCATCAGACTCATTGAATCTGTGGACAGATTCGTTTTCCTAAAGGATTCAGATTTTGAACCAGATAAATTATGGATCATTTGAATCTTGCATAATTTGAATCTAGATGGGGTATAAAGTTTTATTACTCTGAATTTTTAAAAAATATCGACTTTCATTTCACTTTGTAAAAATGGTTCAACCATTGATTAACTCAACATAGTCACTTAGACATGTATTTTCTGGGAAAAGATAAAAATTCAATGATACATAAGGAAGTTTTCTTTCTAAAGATTAAGTAAAGAGAAGATGCCGTGTTGATAAATTGTAATTATAATTAAGATCAAAAGATTAAAAGCAAGAACTAAGTGGGTAAGATCAATTTTATCTTTGCCATAAAATCACTCTACCTCCAATCTCCATCTCTGGACTTTTTCAACTTCTGCCCAATGTTGTACAATTCTCTTAGATTTTTTTTATCTCAAACGCAATGCTAATACTTTACTTTCCTTAGTACATTTCTAATCAGTATACTTTTTTTTTATCCTTCCATATTTTCTCTTTCTATTTAAAGACCTGAGACAATATAACTAGACACTGGGGAAAGCACCAGTATTACCATCTTGCCTCGTACTTTTTTCTCTATCCTGAACACTTTGGGAAGTTTTGGTAAATTTTCAAGTTTTAGAAATATAAGTATGGTTTTCTCCCCTTATCCTTATTCTCAGTTGGTGCCTGAATCTATGGATAGCCCCCAACCCTTTACATACTATGTTTTTTTTTCCCTATACATATACACATACCTATAATAAAGCTTAATTTATAATTAGGCATAGAATGAAATTAACAATGCTAATTACTAATAAAATAGAATAATTACAAGATTCTCAATAAAAGTTATATGAATGTTGTCTCTCTTTCAAAATATGTTATTGTACTATACACTTTTTTTTCTGGTGATTGATGTGAGATGACCCAGTGTCCACCTGATGAGATGAATGACATATGCATATGATATAGTGTTAGGCTACTATTGATTTTCTGGGATATACAGTCAGAAAGAGGATCACTGAGCCTTCGAGTCGTGACATCAGTAGTTGACTGTAGGTAACTGAAACTGCAGAAGGAGAAACTGTGGATAAGGGAGGGAGGACTAACGTACCCACTTTTCATAATAAAAATAACATTTGTTCCCATTCTAAGAAGTGATTGCTATACGGCCAAATTTCTGAGCTGAGTTATGAAGGAATGGTAGAAATTTGACAGGAATAAGTGTGAACACACAAAAGGTATAAGAGTCATCTGAAGCCAAGCTCAGAGGGAAGAAGAACATGAAACATTTCTAAGCAACAACAATATCATTTCATTTCAACACGTTGTAGGTAGGTATCTATGTGTCCATTATGTGCCGGGCACCATTGGTTGCTGCAGATATAATAAAACCCCATCTTGCCTTTGAAGACCTCTCAGTCTCCTCTCAGGAGAAGAGTATCACTGATTAAAATAGTACAGTTATAATACAGGTATGGGTAGTTACAATTGCTATTGTCCCCCATGATAAGTACATACCTATTTTCAGTTGATCATGTGGCTGCCCAGAATACAAGAATACATTTCCAAGCCTCCACTGCTGCTAATTATTATGTGACTAAAGTTTTAGCCAGGCAGAATTATCATGTGAACCTCAGGGAAGCCTTCCCATTGTCTCAGACTTAGTTATCCATCACTCATCTTACACAATGTGACACTAAGAACTGCTAATTCTAACTCATTCAATTCTAATTTACTTCTAGTCTATCAATTGTGTCCCCTGCCCCTCCTGTACCCTGTATAGCTCTTCTGCTGTAGTCTAGACCTCTTGCCTTGATTACCCAAACCACATGATTGGTTTCTCTGCTTCTAACTGTCCCTGGAACTCTCAGTCCTACAATAAATCATTTCTTCACCTGCTAAGAAAAATGAACATTTTAGAACCCAAATCTGATCATATTCTTCCCTTACCAAAAGCCCAGCAAAAATTCCTCATTCATTTTAATTTGAAGTTCAAAGTCCTAGTAAAGTCACTTTTTTTTTTTTTTCCCAGACAGGGTATCACCTTTGCTGTGGTTATCCTCGAAACTTGCGATCCTGAGTTGCTGGGATTACAGGAATGCGCCACGGTGTCCTGTTCAAAGTCCATGTCTTAATCATCTTTATTTCTCCATAGTCAAGATATGAGATAGTTTTCCTAGCTCAGTAAATATTTGTTGAGTGAAACAAACTTGGAAAGTTTGGCAAGCAGTCAAATACGTAACACATCTATTGTATCTTTTCATTGTCCAAGCCTGAATTCAAATATCCTGGGTTGTTTTATACAAACAGCGACAGGTTTAATCTTGTGTATTACTAAAGTGCTGGGTCCAGGACTTGGTTTAAACAATTTGTCCAGGCCTCTTTTTCCTTAAAAGAACTCATTTAAGAACCCGCTGTTCTTTGGCCTAAGAAGGAATATCGGCCATTCAGCAACAGATTGCAAGATTAAGTGCATGAGCATGAGTTTGATCCAGTCTCCATGGTGACATACTACAAAGACAGCACCCTTGGATAAGATCAAATGGGGATAGAATTGCAAAGTGGGCATTGTTCCAGAAGCTTCCTTCCTTCTTGGATGATAAAGAAGGGATGATGATTTGAACAATAAGATGGCCAATTCCTATCAGAAGATATGACACATCTGTCTAACTCCCAAGAACAGTGATGTGATTAAATTATTTCCTTCTCTGAGGAAAGAACATGTAAAAAGTATAGCATTGTGGAAAAAAGGAGCTTGCCTGTAATTGCCCATCACCCATGTGCTTAGGAACCCACCCCTGTAATTTTTCTTTTTGTCATAAGCTTTTCCCACTCATAGTCTGAAATAATTTCTTAGTTAATAGGAGAATTCATGAGGAAAAATAGATCCCATTCATAACTCTCCCTATTCTTGATAAAAGATAGACTATTTAATAATTTAAACAAAAGTTAGTAGGGCTGGGCATGGTGGTGGCACATGCCTGTAATCCCAGCAGCTCAGGAGGCTGAGGCAGGAGGATCGTGAGTTCAAAGCCAGCCTCAGCAAAAAGTGAGGCACTAAGCAACTCAGTGAGACCCTGTCTCCAAATAAAATACAAAAGAGGGCTAGAGATATAGTCAGTGGTTGAGTGCCCATGAGTTCAATCTCTGGTGCGTGCACACACACACACACACAATTGAACAGGTTTGGGAAGCGTCCAGATGTGGGTTCAAATCCCCATTTTACTACATTAACTGGGTAGGTCTGAGCAAGTACCTTAACCTTAATGATTTTCTTCACTTGTAAGGCAGTCAAAAAGAAAAACTATCTCATAATAGCTATGTGAGGATCAAATAAGAAAAAATTTGTAAAATTCTCCTCAAATGACTTATCCCTTAGTATGTACTCAAAAAAATCAACTTCCCCTCTGAAATTCCTTTTGGGGAGGATAATCTTTTATAAATTCTTCTTACTAAAGAATAAACATTCACTGGAAAGCTTTAAATGTCTTCAGATAAATTAGAATTTAGGGAAAAAACACTTAGATGAGCTGCAAGATGGTGTTGTAAAAAGTGGAATGGTCGAGAATCCTGGTTTCTGAACTTGGCTCTAGCATTAACAGCTGTGTGACTTTGGACAGGCCCCTGCACTTCTCTGCATCTGTTTGATATTTTAAGCCTCCACATGCACAAAACAATAAGCATGGACTAAGTTTATCTTTTCTTATTCTTTCTGCCGTGGAAGAGTTAGGATACTAATAGGCTCATGTGGGATCTTTTCACCTGATTTCCAGCAGTGTGGGAGGTTTGAAGTAGGATGGGAAAGAAGATTGTCGAAGGCATTGATTGCGGAGGGGGATGCTCAAGCAATAACTGGGAACTGTGGAAGGACCGTGGAATTGCTTGTCTAGTTTGAAACTTACCAAATCAACTGAATTCTCCACTTTTCTCACTTGTTTTCTCTGACTGATCTACTCAGTCATCAAACAGTTACTGAGGACTTGCTTTGGCCCAGGGTTAAGAGGTGGGGTTGCAAACAGAACAGCAGACAAGGTGAAGCTTACAGAAACTTACATCACAATCACATACACGAGCCCATCGAGTCGAGCCCATCGTAGTGACACATGCCTGTAATCCCAGTGGCTGGGGAGGCTGACAAGAATATCAAAAGTTCGAGGACTGCCTCAGCAATTTAGGGAGGCCCTCAGCAACTTAGTGAGACTTTGTTACAAAATAAAAAATAAAAAGGGCTGGGAATGTGGGTTGGTAATCAAGCGTCCCTGCAATTCCTGAGAAGGAAGGAAGGAAGGAAGGAAGGAAGGGAGGGAGGGAGAAAGGAAGGAAGGAAGGAAGGAAGGAAGGAAGGAAGGAAGGAAGGAAGGAAGGAAGGAAGGAAGGAAGGAGAGAGAAAGAAGAAAAAAGAAGGAAGGAAAGGAATAAAAAGAGGGGTGAGGGAGGGAGGGAAAGAAAGAAAGAAAGAAAGAAAGAAAGAAAGAAAGAAAGAAAGAAAGAAAGAAAGAAAGAAAGAAAGAAAGAAGAAAGAGAAAGAAAGAGAGAGAGAGAGAGAAAGAAAGAAAGAAAGAAAGAAAGAAAGAAAGAAAGAAAGAAAGAAAGAAAGAAAGAAAGAAAATCAGATACATGGAAGCATATACAAATGGTCATTTAGTATGAAGATGTGTGACTCAAGCTGTACAGGTACAGAACAGAAAATGACTGCTGAGTTTGGAGAATTTGGAGAAGGGTAAATGGGTCATTCCTTGAATATGGAGAAAATGTAAATTAGAAAAAACTGGCTGGGTTTCTGAACCAAGTAAGTAAAACGAGCAAGGCACAGGAAATAGGACAACGTCACACTGTCCTTTGAAACTCACGTTTTTCTCTTTCTGACCAAAAGCTGTGTACTTTTCTCCCTCCTTTGGTCTGACCTGGATGTCCATCATGACTTCTGGTTTATCTACCTCTCCCTGCTCTGTTGTCCCCAATCCCGTTGTCACATCACTTGCCCCAGAGCCATCCCACAAGTTTCCCCCCTGGCCTACCAGGGTTTGAGTTGTTTGGCAGAGCCTGGCCAGAAGGTTTCAGATCTTCCCCTGTGAATATCCATCAATGGTAAAGACACCAACAAAGCTGTGTGCCACCCACCTCAGGTGGTCCTCACCTCCTGATGACAGGCATAATTTATTATTTGACTTCTCAAGACACCCACCCAGATAGCTGCACCAGCCTTTTTCTGCTTTCAACTCCTCCGTCCCCACCTTGGTCCCTTCACTCTCTTCAGATAATCTTGATGATCATGCTTCTGCAAAGCCAGCTTCCTCTACTTCATTCTTGCAATTCTAGGCCATTCTCCCCGACCCCTCCTCGTCTTTCTCTCCTGTTTCAGCGGTGGTGGTACCGGTCCTTCTCGCCAAGGCTGAGGCTTCCTCTTATGGTCTAGAGTTTACAACTCTTCTAAAATTGTACCTCTTTTTCCCCTAGCATTTTAAAGAATCTCTCTTTCCTGGTTTTCCCCATAAATAAGATTTCTGGGTGTCCTCATCCTTAAATACATTAAGAAATATGCACATAAAAAAGTGCATCCACATTACCTGCTACTTCTTTGTGTTACTAAGTTTTGAAAAAAAATTTTTTTTTTTTTTATGCATAACCACTTTCTTATCTCTCTAGTTGGGTTTTTCCTCTCATCAAACCACAATCCCCACCATCTGCATGGGTGATAATATTGGAAAGAGAGCCAGATATATAAATACCATTCATATTTTGACACTATATTTAACATAGAAACTGGCACACAGATTATTTAATACAGATTTGTTGGGTGACCGAATAAGTGTTTTAAGATGCAAACCATGAAGAACTAGTGCGCATGAAGCAAAAACTCATTTCACCTGGCAGCCCGTCTTCAAACGCCTATAGAAGGTGTTGGATTTCCAGTGGAGTGGGGCCCTTGCAGTACAGTGGTTAAAATTATGGGCTCAGAGGTGGAGGTGGAACTCAATGATAAGGCACTTGATTAACATGTGCAAGGCCCGGGGTTCCATCCCCAGTACTGCCAAAAAATAAAAAATTAAAAAATGGGCTCAATACAAAGTTTGGATTTGAAGTTATTGTTCTGAAAGTTCATCTACCCATTAAAGAGAGCCTGGAACAAAAAGCCTTCTCTCTCTTCCCTCTCTATTGGGTCCTTTCTCACACCTTTGTTCTTCCCAACATCTCAGGACTTCCCCAAACCTTTCTGAAGTCACTTCTGGTAAAATCTCAAATTAGTTTGCACAGAAAAGTCTTCATATCCTAGAGAAGAATGATTTCCCTTTGTTTTTTACAAAGGCTTTCGTTTTGTGTTTCAGTGCCAGGAATTGAACCCAGGGTCATTTAACTACTGAACCATATCCCCAACACATTTTTAAAAATTTTTTTTATTTTGGGAAAGGATCTTGCTTTCAAAGGAAGTTGCTTAGGGCCTCACTAAGTTATTGAGGCTGACTTTGAATTTGCAATCCTGTTTTACCTTCCTCTGTCTTGAAGTCTTAAACCTTGTCTTTCAGAAATTGGGCTTATTGCAAAAGAAAGAAGCAGTTTTCTCTTTTGGCCCACTCCAAATGAAGGAACTTGACTCCACTTATGATGAAAACTAGGAGAGGATTTGAGCTGTTAGAAATAAAAGGAACACTAATGGTAGCATGTATTGAATATTGACTATCTACTATGTACCATAGAAGTCCTTCGTGTGTATTACCTCATTTGATACATACAATAATCTTTTGAGGTCTATATGATCTGCATCATCATCCCCATGCAAACTGAGACTTAAAGGGACTTTTGCAACTTGCCTGTTCACCTACCTAGCACACTGGTGGAGATAGAATTTGAACCCAAGTCTCTTGGCTCCTCAGCTCACTCCCTAGCCAATGTACAGGGAACTGCCTCACAATAACACCTTGTTATAGAAGATTCTTTGAGTAAATAGGAACTCCATCTCTTGAGTAACTTTTTTTTTTTTTCAGTTTCTACAAATGGTCAGGGCAACATTTAAAGCTTCTGACAAATGATAGAAAAGTAATTTTGCTAGCAAGTAAACAACTGGATCCAAGTTCATTTAAGCAATGAAAATTTAGGTAATATAATTGCCTACTCCCCAATTTACCACTTCACACATACACCCAGCCTCAGCTCTTCAAGGGTCTTTAGTTTTTGTGTATGACTAACACTTTGGCACACTGCCTATATCATCTGATCTCAGGGAAAAGAATTTTTTTCTTTTGAGAAGGAATTTTCCCTTCTGATTAAATCGTTTTACTTTTACCCCACATGACAATCACTACACATGGTATTTTATGTGGGGTACCTCAGAGGTCACTGTGATTTTCAACCTCAATACAAACTTTTTTTTAAAAAATCATTTGAAGTTTAAATTATGGGGGGGGGGGGAAGTAATTTCACCCATCTCAATGTTTTTGGTTGAGACACTTGTAACAAAAGAGAATCGTGTATACATTCATTTCATGTAAGTTTATGTGACATGGAAGCCTCAGAAATGAAGACCCAAAGGAAGTCTGGGTATATTTATGCTTAGGTTGGATGAAGAGTAGACAGTGCACAGGTGTGATTAGATAAATCAAACAGCAGCCTATGGTAATAGCACAGGGAAGGGGGACTTATCAGGGCTGTTTGTTCAGATTCCTCACTGTGTCCCCGTGTCTGCAGAGACTAGGACATTTCTTTTCTCTGGGTTTAGGGTAGATAGATCCAGAATGAAGATTCTCTGACCTCCTTTAGAAGGAGGTCAGAGAATCTTCAATGGCCTGTTTCAAGGAAGAAGGGCAGAAGAAACTCAGAGATAATGTCCTGATTCTGCTGTTTACTTGAATGCCATCGTATCATATTTTGGGGTAGCATGTCTAAAATCCCATCAATGCTTACTACATTTTTGTGATTTTGTTAATACTATATTTTCAGTTTAATTTTTGTCTTTTGAATTGAAGGCAACAAACATTGGCCAATACAAAAAAAAAATTATTCTAATTTCACCAAAATGCATACAAATAAAGAAAATGAAATAATACTTTCAAAGGATTTTGTGCTATTGTTTGCAGAATGTGCACTTTTGAAGTAATTAAAACTTAACACTGCACTGAAGTTTGGGGGACATACTGTACATAGAGTTATGACCTAGGCTGAATAAATTGCTTGTACCTGAAGTCATTTCCCAAGGGTCAGAAACACCCAAACCTTGCTTGAAATTAATCATTTCACTGAAATATTTAAAACTTTTTAAATTCTTAGATTTAACCAACAATGTGGTTGTCACTTGGCAAGGCTTTTAGTTACCTCTCTTCCCAATACTAAAAGTAATGCTACATAAAGAATTCATAAGGATGAGCACAATGGATATGTGTATCTTAAAGACACCTTTTCTAGAACTGATTTATGAATAGTGTGGGTTGAAAACTGATCCTACTTCCTTGACTACTCCACAAATAAGTTAAACTCTGTCTTTCATATAGAGCCATTTATTATTCTTAAAAAAAAAAATAGAGCACACCAACAGCAGAACTCATGAGGAAGGGAGAATATGTGGATGTGAAGACAGGTTATTTTAAAATATACAATCAGAGGAGAAAAAGAAGTGAAGAAAGTCTATGAGATTCATGGAACCGCATCAAAAGAGTAAAGAACAATCGGAGGAGAAAAAGAAGTGAAGAATGTCTATGAGATTCATGGGACTGCATCAAAAGAATAAAGAACAATCAGAGGAGAAAAGAAGTGAAGAAAGTCTATGAGATTCATGGGACTGCATCAAAAGAGTAAAGTTTGAGTTCAAGAGAGAGAAGAGAAACACAAAGAGATAGAAAGCTGTCAGAATTTAAAAATAGAGGAGAGGTGAAGTACTATAGTTTCTTCCTACAATCAAAATTAAGTTGTTTTCAGCTCAAAATAACCTAACTGTAAGATGTTGTTACGGTTTGTATATGAACTGTCCCCTAAAGACTCCTGTGTTGAAGGCTTGGTCCCCAATGCAGCAATGTTCAGAGGTGGGTTTTGGGGAAGTGATTGGATTATGAGTGCTCTGATATCGTCATCAGTGGATTAATAATCTGATGGCATTATGGGGAGGGGGTGGAAACTTTAGATGTGGGGTCTAGTTGGAGGTAGTAGGTAGGTCATTAGGGGCATGCCCTGGAAGGGTTTATCTTTTCCTTGGATGCTTTCTCTCTCTTTGCTTTCTGACCACCATGATCTGAGCAGCTGTCTTCTACCACACCCTTCTGCCATGGTATTCTGCCTCACTTCAGGCCTAAAGCAACGGAGTCAACTGACTGTGGCCTATAACCTCTGTAACCATGAGGCAAAATAAATCTTTCACGCTTAAGTTGTTCATGTCAGGCATTTTGGTCACAGTGATGAGAAGCTGATCGACGTGGATTTTTTTTTTTTTTTTTGTAAGTCTCATGGTAACCACAAGGTAAAAACTTGTAGTAGATACACAAAAAATAAAAACATAGAAATCAAAATAACCCGAGAGAAAATCACTTAGCCACAGAGAAGATAATGAGAGGAAGAAAGGCACAAAAGGTCAACAAAACCACTAGAAGACAATTAGCAAGATGTCGGCAGTAAGTCCTTCCCTATCAATAATTACCTTGAACATACATGGATTAAATTCTCCAGTGAAAAGACATGGAGTGGCTGAAGGGATTTTAAAAATTATTTATTTATTTTTTAATGTTTTCCGGACTGCATCAAAATGCAGTCTGAAGGGATTTTTAAAAGAAGAGAAGATTCAACTATAAGCTGCCTACTAGAGTCTTGGGAGTTGGATTCCATAATACAGTTTCTAAGGTCCCTTGCTTTTAGAATTCCATGAATCTAATAAAGATATAAAGAAAATGACCACGTTTCATATTGTAGTAACTTCCCCCACATTAGGGGGGTTGGGTTCTAAGAATTTACCCCTTCTACTTAAGGAAATCCAGTGAATATTGAAACTTGTCATAAGAGTTACATGGCAGCAAGGGAGAGCCTATAAGACAGTGTGTGTGTGTGTGTGTGTGTGTGTGTGTGTGTGTGTGTGTCTAGGGTAAGGGGTGAAGAGTGGAAAGATAGAGAAGTGGAAATTTGCTAAGGATACAAGCTGAGAAACAGAGTGAGCTGAAGCAGTCAGGGCTTAATTAGGAGGGACTGAGGACTGCTGCTTTCAAACTAGTCTTAATCGCATTATTTGAGTGTATGTAATGGGTCTGGTGCCTTTTCTCCAAATGATGTTGACACATGTCTGTTCAAATAAATTAATGCTCCCATCTGGCTCATTTGGTGGGAATGACAAGTGCATATGCTGACCAGAGGATGGGGAAAGGTCACAGCAGCAGAGAAAAGGCAGGCACATCAGGAGGAACAAGTTCTAGTGTTCTGTAGCCCAGGACGAAGGAGGACTGTAGTTCGCCATTCATTGTATATTTTATAAAGAAGTAGAAAAGAGTTCCAAGTCTCACAGAACAAAGAAATGATAAATGTTTAAGGAGATGAAAATGCTAACTCCCCTGATGTGATCATTACACGCTGTGTACATGTATCAAATTATCACACTGCACCCCATAAATATATATGGTTTTTATGTCAATAAAAGATTCAAAAGCTTTAAAAATTTTAGAGACATAATGTGACTAAAGATGTCATTGGAACAACTAGAAAAAGATAAACTGTACTTTCGATTTATTTTTTTAAAAAAAGGAAGACAGAGACATTGCATGATTTCTCAAGCTTTCCCGTTGCCAAGGAAAAATCTTCCAGCTATGGACATGACTAGCCCTGCCTCACCTCCTCCATCCTTACCCTCCCACCATACATAATATGATCCATCCATATTGAATTTCTTGGCAGTTTGTTTATATTTTGTGCTGTTTCCTGCCCTTATTTGCTTTTTTTTTTAATTTTCTTCTATCTTGACTCCCTTACCTGCACAGTGAACTCCTATCCTTTCTTCAAGACATGAACCCAAATCCATGTTAAAAAAAAAAAAAAAAAAATATATATATATATATATATATATATATATATATATATATCCCCCATTCTGACACACTGTTCCTGCTAAAGAACAGTAAAGCAGATTTTGTTCAAGTGGGACTATTGTGATTGGTACCTAGCAGGGCTGCTGCAATGGGAACTCACAGGGAGAAATGAGGCTCAACTCTGAATACAACAAGGAAAAGTGGGAATTTATAGCCAAGGAGAAGGGAAGAAATCAGTGATAGAAAATACTAAGAGGAATCATCAGGGGTAAGGAAGGATTCTGTCTAAATAGACCTAGAAAGATTCTTGCTGAATCCTTGCCAAGGTGATCAAACATGACCTAGCATATGGCAGGGGATGAGGAACTGGATTAGAGATCAAGGGTGAGAGTTCTGGTTAAACTGACTTAGCAGGATTCTTGCTAAAACTGGAAAATGCAAAGATGAACACAAAAGCCCTTTGAGTGCAAGTTTCTTCTTTACTGGCATTCTTTGGGCACTTTGTACCTATCTTTATTTGGTTTTATTACCAAGAGACTAAAATCTTGTAACAGAAGATAGCACGTACAGAAATAACAGATGGGAGACGGAAGGAAAGGAGCCTTGCTATCTATCACCACAAATTGCCATCTAGAGGCTGGATTCTGTTGAAAAGAGCCCCTACACTTTGTTAAACTCTTGAATCATTTTGCTATCCAATGGATTCGAGAGTCCAAGCTGCTGGGAACAGAATACCGTCTCAGAAAGCAAAAAGGAGAATTTCAAGGCAGGAGGAAGAACAGAAGAAGGGAAAGAGGAAGCAGCATGCTGGAGATCTGTCCTGGGTAAGAAATGGGCAATGGGAAGTGTTACGGTTTGGATGTGAGGTGTCCCCCAAAAGCTCACATGTGAGACAATGCAGGAAAATTCAGAGATGATTGGGTTGTAAAAGTCTTAACCCAATCTCTGAAGGTATTAATTGAAGTGGTAGGGTGTGGCTGAAGGAGGTGGGAATTGGGGCATGGCTACGAGGTTTAGACTGTATCTGCAGAGTAGAGTTGGTCTCTGCTTCCTGATGATGTGGGTCGCTTCCCTCTGCCATGTCTTTTGCCGTGATGTTCTGCCTCACCTCGAACCCTGAGGAAGGGAACCAGCCTTCTATTGAAGGCATTTGGACAAATACCTCCAAAACTGTGAGGCCTCAAATAAACTTTTCCTCCTTTAAAATTCTTCTGGTCAGATTATTTAGTCACAGCAGTGAAATAGCTGACTAAAACCAGGAAGTCACTGCTAGTGACAGCTAAGAAGGCTAGATGACTTTTTAGATTTGAAGATATTGTCTCCCTGCAACATACATGCCCCTCCCTTCTCCTGCCTTCCTTCGGTGAGCCCAGAATCATGCTTAGAGTGAAAGGAGTTGAATCCCCTGTTGAACAAGAAGGAATGGCACGCAGAGTTATTCCAGATTATCAATCAACCTAGGAACACAGCAAAAGCAGGAGTTTGGATCAGAACATGCTGCAAGCCTTCAAGAGATATAGTCATCTTGGGGTGGGCTTTGGACTTCCACAGAACACTATCATGTCTGGAAATTTGGGACCACAGAATGCCCAGCTGATGTCTAACTTTGAAGTCTCAACAAATTTGTTGAAAAAACACAGAGAGAGGAAGTGAGAATATAGGAAAAGTCAAGTTGCAAATACTTGTACCTTATTTTTAGAACTGAGTCTTGATTATTTAATGTAAACATGAAAATGAAAAGAGTATACTTAATAATAGGAGGTTCAATTTTAGAATTTTCACTCATAAATTGTCTGCAGAGGTCTTAGCAACATTAAAAATTTGGGGAAATTTATCTTAACTTCTCATCTTTTGCCTCCCAGACATCAAATGCTATCCCCAAAGTGGCAGCATTGACAAAGGGCAACTTTCTAATTTTCCTGGAAGTGAAGGAACTTATATATGTGGGAGAGATGAGAGAAAACTTTATGCGCAGGAGTTCAACCCCCTGGATCAAGGAGTAAATTACAAAGATTCAAATGTATGCCTCACAAACTTTCCCTCTGTACATCCTCCTGCTAGGTAGAGGACACAGAGAAAGACCCAACATCTGCATGTTCACCATGCACAGTATTCTCCTCTGCTTTTCTCCCTGCCCTCCCATCTCCACTTTCACAGCCCTAATTTAGGACTCCAGTGTCTCTTCCATCTTATCCTCAAGCTACCAGAATAGCTTCCCAACTGGACTAACAATTTACCTCCTATCAGTTTTCCATCCAGCTTCAACTAATCTTAAATGCTGGTTTGTTTGCACTCACTGTGTGCCATTGTCTGAAGAATTAAGTCTCTACCCCCAGCAGGTCTCCTGAGCTGGTTCTTCAAGTCTGCTTAATGCCATCTCCAATTCTCTGCTCCCCGGGGTAGAATTTAGTTTTTCTTCTTCTCTAGACAGAGTGCTTTTAATACTCTACTACCATTAGAATTAAGTGCTTATCTGTGTATTTCACACAAGATTGTGATTCCCTTCAGGACACAAGCACACCTTAGTTTTCTGTAGCTCTGGCTCAGTGCATGTTTTCCATGACTACTTGTTGAAAGAATAATGGGCATGAAGCAAGTAATTTAAAGAAAATAAATAAATAAATAAATAAATAAATAAATGTTTGGGAATAGAAAAACTAAGTTTATAATCTGGTTCCTATAACAAAATAACTCTACTGGACAAAGTCATACACTCCCTGAGTTTCAGGTACTTTAACTCAGTTATGAGAATCGGATGCAATGCAATTCCATTGTGATTCCCCAGGGCAATGCATGCAGAGAGACTGGGTCATAGAAATTGCTGGAAAAAAGTAAAGAGCTAATATTTCAACTTCAGCTCCAGTCTGTCTTTCCACAATTTCCTACCAAAATTTGCTATGTGGCATGCAAATTAGGAGAGGCAGGCTGTGGCATCAGGTTGGCTAGTTTCAAGTCCTGTCTTGACCCTTGCTAGTATGGGACCTTATACAAGATTGTACTTCAGTTTCTTCACCTGTAAATGAGAAAATAATAGTACTCACCTCACAAAGTCACTGGAGAAGATTAAGTAACATGATATATGCAACCTATTTAGAATATTGCCTGGTCTCACTACAAGATAAATGTTAGCTTTTATTACTGAAACACCCAAGCATGACCCATATATTTAAGCCTCTTACCCTTTACTTGTTGTTCCTTCCTTCAGTAATGCTGTCTTTCTTGCTATTTCTGTCAAAATTCTACACATTTCCCTGATTTTCCAAACCAGGATTTTTAGCTAGTTTATTATTTATTTAATATTTATTCAATATTTATAAGAAGCATTATAACAATCATTTCCAAACTTAGCTGATTATAGGAATCATCTGTGGTGTTTGTAGAAAATGTTGATTCATGATCCTATCCCAGGATTTCTGAATACTGAGATTTACATTTTTAACAATGTACCAGGTAGTCCTTAGGATAAGAAAGTTTAAATGCATTGGACTGTGCCATGGAGTAGAGTCTCAAATACTCCAGCTTTTAAGATCTGAGTCCTCCTCTTTACCAAGCTCCATGACCTGGTCATGCTATTTAACTTCTCAAAGTCTTGGTTTCCTCATCTGTAAAAAAGGGATAATAATTTTTACCAATGTAACAGGATTGTTATGAGAATGAAATGGGGTATTATATAAGGCCTTTACCACAGAGTAAATGCCCAATCAATGTAAGGTTTTATCAAGTGACTACTGTGTGCCTAATGTTTATCATAGGACTTCTCTTCCTGTTTTTACTCAGCTTTTGTGTTGCTATGACCAAAAGATCTAACAAGAACCATTTTAAGGAGGAAAAGTTTATTTGGCACTCATGGCTTCAGACCATACATGGCCAACCCCATCTAGGCCCAAGGTGAGGCAACACATCATGGCAGAGGAAAGTAGCTCAGGTCATGGCAATCAGGAAACAGAGAGAGCTCTGCTCATCAGGGACAAAAAATGTACCCTGAAGGCACAACCCTAGTGACCACTACCTCCAGTCACACCCTACCTTCCTATAGTTACCACTCAATTAATCCATTCAAGTGGATTAATGCACTGATTAGTTTAAGGCCCTCACAACTCAATCATCCCATCTCTAAACTTTTTTGCATTGTCTCACACGTGAGCTTTTTGGGAGATACCTGGTATTAAAACCAGAACATCCTGCCAATAGCACAGCAAGATAGATCTCATTGTTTTCATTTCGTAAATTACACTGAGTTAATATACATTGGATATTTGCTGAGAAAACAGGCTCATAAAATTTAGCTACCTTGTTCAAGATCAGAAAACCAGTCAATGGCAGAACCAGTATATCAGTCTAAGTCTGGTTGCTTCAAAGCCCGATATCTTGCCACTAAACCACACTGGGATATACCCAATCTTTTAGTCAGCTATTTTGCTGCTGTGACTAAATGATCTGACCAGCACAATTGTAGAGGAAGAAAGGTTTATTTGAAGGCTCATGATTTCAGAGGTCTTAGTCCATAGAAGGACAGTTCCTTTCCCTAGGGCTCCAGGTAAGGTTGAATATCATGGCAGGAGAAGGTGGTGGAGGAAGCGGCTCACAGCATGGTGATCAGAAAGCAAGAGAGAGAGTCTTCACTCTTCAGATACAAAATATATACCCCAAAGCTATGCCCCAATTCCATTCTCCTCTGGCCACACCCTATCACTTCAATTAATCCCATCGGAGATTAATTCACTAATTGGGTTAAGACTTACAACCTAGTTATTTCTCTTCTGAACCTTCCTGCATTGTCTCACGTAAGAGATTTTGGAGGACATCTCACATCCAAACCAAAACACACAGAATCTTCTTCCTCCTCCTCTTCCTTTAAATTACTATAACATCGTTTTTGTATCACTCACAGTGTTTTTATTTTTATCAAGTTTTTCACTTATTTGTAACCATGTCTTAGAATCTTTACAAAACTGTGTTTTTTAACTGGGCCCGCCCCCACAACAAACCCCACCCCAATACACTCGTACACACAAACACACACACAGACACACAGGGACATTTGGCAATGTTTAAAGGTATTTTTTCTTGTTACAATTTAGGGCAGGGGAGAGGTGTTACTGGCACCCAGTAGGTAGAGGCCAAGGATGTTATTAAACATCTTACAATGCATAGGACAGCCCTTCACAAGAAGGAACTATCCAGCCCAGCTGTAATTCTGCTACTCAGGAGGACGAAGTAGGAACTGCTCCAGTTTGAAGCCAGCCTGGGCAAGTTAGCAAGACCCTGTTAAAATAAATAAATAAATAAATAAATAAATAAATAAATAAATAAATAAATAAATAAAATAAAAAATTATCTAGCCCCAGTTGTTAATGTCAAGGCTAAGAAACCCTGCTGATAGACAGGTTCCACAGTGGCATGATGGGTCGCACTCCAGCTGGTGTCCTCTTAAGGCAGTCCTTCTCAGTACTTGTTGCATTTCACAACCCTTTGGGACACTACTTGAATCACCACTCAAAAAGTCTGACTTAATCCATCTTTGGTGAGATCTGGGCATTAGCAACTTCTTAAAGCTCCTGAGGTGATGAAGATGTTCTAAAATTGGATTCTGATGATGTTTGCACCATTTTGTAAATTTACTAAAATTCATTGCATTTTAAAATGGGCAAGTTAAGTAGTAGTAAATTAATTCTCAACAAAATTGTTAGAAAGAAAAGCTCCCCAGGTCTTAAGTTCCTCCACCAGCAAGAAGAATGACTGTTCTTTAAAATCTGTTGGAGTGTTTTGTTCATAGTAACTGCTCAGCAGACATTAATTCTATGATCGAAATGTAACTGGATTAATTTTCATGTTTGGAATAAATGCCCTCTTCATAATGGCCAGAATATAATGACTTAAGATCCTTTAAAGACCTTTCATAGAAATTCGTATTACATTTGGACATACTGGAACTGGCTCAGTGATTGGCTTCCTGAGGGTCATTGTGATGTGGAAGCTGACAGAGCACTCCATGTGCATCCCACTAAGCAGGAAAAACCCTGCTCCCTGCACCTGGAAAAACAGGAAGCCTTTCTTTTCCCAATAAATTTTAGAGAAACTGGTACATTGTATATCCATGAAATCATCCATTTAAGGATTAATAGTTTCTCTGATAAGTAGATGATGATACATAATGGGGGGAGGGGTAAAGGAAGGATGGATTGTGTAGAGGACTATGAGGGGTGGAGGTGGGGGATGGAAAGAATGGAATGAGACAAACATCGTTACCCTGTATACATGTATGATTACACAAACGGTGTGACTCTACTTCATGTATAACCAGAGAAAAGAAAAGTTGTACCCCATTTGTGTACAATGAATCAAAAATAAATAAATAAAAATAAAAAGAATCATCACAACAGAAAGTAGAATCATGGATGCCAAGGGGCTAGGTGAGAGGGGAAAGTTGTTTCATGGATATAGAATTCCTATTTTACAAGATGGAAAGAATAATGGAGATGGATGATGGTGACAGTTGTAGAAGAGTACAAATGTGTTTAATACTACTTTTCACTTAAAATGGCAAAGAAGGTAAATTTCATTAGATGTGTTTTATCACAATAAAAAATATGAAGAAAAAAAAGGATTAATAGTGAATTTGTGAATTTGGTTATCAACACACACACACACACACACACACACACACACACACCCTTACCAGTAAAACTACATATTTTTTTCCTGTTTGGGGATGGTAGGGTAAAACTATTTTCATGGTTTGGTGTATCATTATAGGCCTACATGATAGCAAAAGTTTAACTAGAAGGGACAAAAGATGTAGTTCAGCAGTGAAGCACTTGCCTAGCACGTGTGAGACCCTGGGTTCAATCCCTAGTACCCACAAACAAATAAACAAATTAGAAAAGAGAATTCCCCATGACAATAAGTGCTGCTATGTTATCTGGAGAAAAGAAAGATTACCTATCTTTTTCTGATGATAACACTTTTTGCTTATTTATTTTGCACCAGTTACAGCCAATGGGGTACTTTAATGGAAATCCAGGACTCTTTAGGTCCTTTCCTATTCATGGCAATTTGGCAATAATCAGGCTGTTGTTCTAATGAGAATTCTTCTGGAGTTGCTCCTTAGGAATGCACACAGGTTGGATGCATGGTATATCATCCTCTGTCCTTTCTTCTGATACACCCCCATCCCACTCACCACACTGGGGATCAAACTCAAGGGCTCTCCACAACTCAGCTATTCCTCCATCCTTTTTATTTATATTTTGAGACAGGGTCTTGCTAAGTTGCTGAAGCTGACCTTGAACTTGTGATCTTCCTACCTCCCAAGTAGCTGGAATTACAGGTGTGCATTACTGTGTCTGGCAAAAAGGGCTTTGTTAAATTATTATTTTATATTTTTTGTAGATGGACAGAATACTTTTATTTATTTATTTTTATGTGGTGCTGCTGAGCACAGAACCCAGTGCCTCACAAGTGATAGGCAAGCGCTCTGCAACTGAGCTACAGCCCCAGCCCCCAAGGAGGGCTCTTCTTAATTCCTGTGCTTACATGATTTCTTTTTTCTCGGCTTGGTAATAAGCAGATGAACTGAGAAGTACTGTTATGGAGATATTCAAGATTTCTGGGTTCCTCACTGACCACATAAGTTCAGGAGAAGCCTGAGGATGTGCCCTTGCTGGCTAAACCCTAATCCCAACCAATTCTCTTTAGGGGATCAGATAGAAAAAAAGACTCCTCTGCCACCCACTTACTGGGAAATCTGAGGGACATTTAGGGGAAGCATTCTACATATCAAGACTTGTGGGGCAGGTTGGGATTCTCTTTTCCTCACACCTGTTTAACTCTGGGGTGGCAGCAGTGAAGTTTTCTTTCTGGTACTGGGGATCGAACCCAGGAGCTTTTAGCCACTGAGTCACATCCCCAGCCCTTTCTTATATTTTATTTTATGACAGGGTCTCACAGAGCTACTTTGAGCCTCACTAAGTTGCTGAGGCTGTCTTAGATCCTCCTGCGCCTCTGGGATTACAGGCATGCACCGCTGCACCTGACTAGCAATGAAGTTTTGATTAGGTAACAGATACAGAACTTAGGAAAGTTATGCAAACTCTCTGTGCCTCAGTTTTCCTGTGTGTAAAGTGGAGGGTACATGCCTCTTAGGCTTAAATACATGTGGTCAATAAATATGACTTGTTTTATAATAAGGCAGTAGAGAGCCAGGCATGGTGGTGCACACCAGTAATCCCAGCAACTGGGGATTGCAATTTCGAAGCCAACCTCAGCAACTTAACAAAGCCCTAAGCAACTTCAGGATCCTGTCTAAAAATAAAAAAATAAAAAGGACTGGGGATATGGCTCAGTGTTGTAAAGTACCTCTGGGTTCAATTCCCAGAACTAAAAAAAAAAAAAAAAAAAAAGTGTAAGACAGTACAAAACCAGAGGCTTTAGCAGAGTAAGACCATCAAGTTATTCTCTGAGTAGGATTCACTACAATATCTAGAAAGTGCCTGTCTGGGGGACAAAGAGGAAATTAAGTTGGGAGGGATCATCAGCAGAGGAAAAAAGAGAGAGCCCATATTGAAGGCCTCCAGTTGTCTGTTTGAGGGAGGCCCTGTAAGGATAGAGGTGATTCTGGAAACATGGAAATACTTGGCACCATCCATCAAACCAATGTTCTAACTCTAACATTTGCTTCACTTCCTGACAATGAAGTTGCCCTGAATGTTGTCCAGAAATTTTGCACTTAACTGAGATATATTCCTGGCGGCATCTAGGAAGGATGAGAACCCTCTAGCCAGGATGCCTACAAGGATTTGTTAAACACCAGTTTTTCTAGACACTGGAAGGAGGAAATGGAGAGAAAAGGCAGAGAGTGAGGTCAGAAGAAAAAAAAGAACATTCATGTCAAGCTCTTCCTGATAAGAAGACTTACACCATGAAATGAGATTACAATCAAGCTATAAGTTATTGAACTGCACCTGCATGTGATGGGGAAGTTCCAAGGGAGAAGAGATGGTAGGAACGAGAGCAGTAGAGGAACATGAAGGGGTAGTGAAGCATAAATATTGATTTGAGTGCCTGCTTTAATTTTTCAATTCTCAAAATCACTCAAAAGTTAGATATGATTTCCCCTATTTTACTCAGGAAACTGTGATACCCTGAGATTTTAAACCATGACTGAGATCATGCAGCTAAAAAGGAGTTGAGTCTAGGTTTGTGCCCAGATGTGTTTGTATTCAATACCCTTGCTCGTTCTACTTCTCAGACCTGAGATGAAATTGGAAGAATGATTATGAATCAGGCAGGTGTTGATAATGAATTGGGGTTGTTCTAGGTTTTAATTCAATAGAAGGAAGCATAGTTTGAAGTGTTGGTTTATGAGGGTTTATCACTATTTTCTTTACTTTAGGAATTGTTATGCATAAATGTATGAAGTATGGAGAATGAAAGTGTATTAGTGGTTTTCTTCACCTGGAAACTAGCCTGATCATCTGGAGTCACAGGATCTTGTCCAGGCAGCTTTGTGAAGACAATCCAACCTAGTGCTGGAAAGTTCCACAGCCTCCCAATGATTTTATGAGCAGATGGCACCACTTGGATCATCTTTCAAGTCTTAGGGATTTTGTTCAGAATTTTAATTTTTCATTTTCCATGGATAATTCATATGAGCCTTAACAGCTTGCCTTGTTGAAATATTTTCTTTTTAAACTGTCTTCCCAATTGTTCTCCACTTGACTGAACCACTGACCAGTTTAAACAAATAAGTAGTACCTTTTATAATAGCACTTCATGTCTAGTTTTTAGTAAAGTAATCCAAACTCTAATTATTGTGGGAATTTTCAACATTCATCTTGAATATTTATCTTCCTAGTTCTGGTGCTACCCTGTAAGGTAGTCAGAAAGCAAAGGAGAACCGGGTATGGCTATTTGCATTGTTAGTCACTTATATATAATGATCTCATTTTTATCATCATCATTAATGTTGTGAAGCTCTCACATGTAGAATCAGTTTCATAGAACTAGGCATACTCTTCAGTGTGCAGCACATTTCTGGCAACAACCAGATTATACAAACTGCATAATCCCTGTTAAATCCATTTTATGCATTTTTGCTATCTTCACCTCTCATACCAAATGCCATTTGCCATTTCTCTCCCACCATATATACCCATGCTTGCATAGTTCATGAGATCATTCCACCATCCATATCTATAATCACAAATTTATATAACAGTGGACCATTAAAAGTATTATTTCACATTTTACATAAAATACAATATTCTAGCATTTCATTTTGCTTTTTACTTCCTATCCTCCATATTAAGCTTGTGAACAGTACTTATGATATATGTATAGTAGTTCCTTCTTTTTGATCAACGCGCTTGATATATTTGAAAATATACATCATGTTCATTCATTCCCTGTTGATAGTCATTTAGGTTGGTTCCAAATCTTTGCTCTGATAAACATTAGTAGCAATGTTCCTGTGAATCATTTTCCCTTCGTTTCTCTGTAAAAGATTTTCTAAGCTACTGTCCTCAGCAAGAGATTACCTGAACTATAGGCTAAGAATATACTTATTTTCACTAAATACCCACCAAATTGCTCTCCAAAAGCTTCTACTCTCACCAGCAATACATAAAGGCTTTGTGTTTCCCCATTTTCTGATCAGCATTTGATAATATGTTTGTCAACTTTTTGGTTGCTGGAACAAAACACCTGAGAAAATCAACTTAGAAGAGAAAAGATTTATTTTGGTTCATGGTTTTGAAGGTGTTGATTCAAAGGTCAGTTTTCTCTGGTTGGGGCAGAACATCCTGGTGGAAGGGCATGATCAATGGAGAGAAAGGAAAGGATTGGAGACGAGACATAATTCCCAAAGCAAGGCCCCAAAGGACACACTCTCTCTAACTAGGTTCTAACCCCTACAGTTTTTTAGCACCTCCCAATAATCCATTTAACTATGAATCCCTAAATGGATTAATCCATTGATGAGATCAAAGCCTCCACCCAATCTCTTCTTGAAAACCCCATCTCTGAACATTGCTGCATTGGGGAACAAGCCTTAAACCCATGAGTCTTTGAGGGACATTTAATTTCCAAACCATATCAATAGCATGTGACTTCTTTTTGCCTGATTTTAAGGTTAAAGTGAAATTTTGCTTTAATTGCATTTTAAGTAACTACTAATGATGTAATGCCTCTCTTTATGAATTTATTAGTTTTAAGAGTTTTTGCCTTCCATGAATTACCTATTGACAACCATTGTCCATTTTTCTAACAGGTTGCCCAACATTTTCTTGCATATTTTTAGGAATTCCTATGCATTCTAGAAGTGTATCCATTAACAATATGCAATGCTTTATTATAAATATGCTTTGTAAATATTTTATCTCAATCTGCCACCTGGTTTGTATTAGTTAATTTCTTATATACTATCCATTCTTTAACAAAGACCTTTATTTTAGTATAGTAAAATCCAACACATTTTCTCATTTATCATTTTGGAGTTTTGTGTAAAAAAATAATAAATCACAACTACTTCCACTTCCAGAATGGCAGAACAAGGAGCTGTGAGAATTCACTCTCCAGGAAACAGCAGTAATTGATGAAAATTCTATAACAATAACATTTTTGAGTCTCTGAAAGTTGTCTATAATGCATACGGAAAGAAATGTTTATTCAAGAAAATTTGCTAAATCTCAGAAGGAACACCATGACTCCTTTCCTTCCTTGTCCATGCCTCAGTGCAATGACAGAAGTGCTAACCTGGTGCGTATGGACAAGAAAACAAGGTCCCTGTCCTTTCAGCTTTCAATCAAGTAAAACAATAGCTCACCAAGAGAGGTGGAGAGCAGCATTTCTCATCCCTTCTAGCTCCATCCATCTCACAACTTTAGGGGGCTAGGCAGAGGATTGGCCCCAGGTGTGGCAAGCTGTAAATATGGAGCCCTAGCAATCACTTACTCATGAGACAGATTCCATGCTGGGAGAGGCAAACCAAGAAGAACAGAAGCTATCACCCCTATCCAGGACCTTGTTTGCTAAGTGGGAATGTGGCTTCAAGAGAAGTATCCCACTGTGTCCATGTCCAGTTCCAAAGCTAGGGCTCAGTTATTTTGTCCAGAGGGAGTATGCCATAAGAATAAAAAGCTCAATACTGGGGAATGATATTGGCCAAATTATATTGTTATATACTATGCATACATGTATATTTAACTATGAATTCCATCGTTATGTATAATCATAGTGAAAAAAAGAATAGAAACGCTCTTCCCAAAGGAATGGACTCATATTTGGGGAAACTCAAGCCTAGGTCACTTTGGTAAACAATGGAGATTTTTGTGGTAAGCAACTAAGAGGAAGCTGATAGCTCTATTAGAATATCAAGTTGAACCACAGATCAACTGGTTTACCAAAAGGAACCAGGCAAAGAGTTAGCTAAGGAGAGCCCTCTAGGGGTTAGAACAAACTTCAAAATTTGCCCCAAAAGGTACCTCTGTAAATACCCTGAATTTAATTGAATCAGACTGTGAAGCAAGTTAACATGTAGGGCATTATCTAAACCAATAGAGCAATCAACTAGAATTAGTGGAGCTTAAGAGCTGGGTGTGATACCAGGAGACAGACAGTTTAACAGAGAGACCAAGGAAACGAACAGTCAAAACCAGTTCTAATAAAATTACTATTATTCCAGTTTGACAATTCTATTTACAATAGCATAGAAAATAAAACTCTTAGGAAAAAATTTAACCAAGTTTCTTATACACTGGAAACTATAAAATATTGCAGAAAGAAATTAACAAACACCTAAATAAATACTTGTGGATTAGAAAACTTAACATTAGATTGGTCTACAGATTCAATGCAATCCCTATCAATATTTCAACTATCTTTTATAGAAATAGATTAATTAATTCTAAAATTCACATGGAAATTCAAAGAACCTGAATAGCCAAAATAATCTGAAAAAGAACACTATTAAGAAAATGAAGAAAGAGCCTACCTATTGGGAGAAATTGTTCTCAAATCATTTATCTAATTAGGGTACAGTGTCCAGAATAATAAATTATACTTATAACTTAACAACAAAAAAATAAACAATCTAACTTTAAAATGGGCAAAGGATTTGAATAGATATTTCTCTAAAGAAGATATGCAAATGGTCAATAGAAGTACAATGTGAGCCACATACATAATTTTAAATTATCTAGTAGCTATATAAAAAGAAACCAGTGAAATTAATTTAAATAATACATTTTACAGCACATGTCAGTTTGGACTAGCCGCATTTCAAATACTCAATAGCCAGTGGCTTCTGCATAGTTATTCTGGTTTGCTAGGCTTCTCCCCTTAGTAGTACGCCCCCTAAAGCAGAGACTCTATCTTCACCACTGGTATATCATTGGCATCTAGCATAAGGCCTCGGACACATATGCTGGTTGAGTAGATTTGGTTGAGATGTTCACCTTTATGGTCTTCTACCTCCCCCAGGGTATTCAGAAAAACTGAGACTTGAGTGCATTTCCCAGAAAGAAGTATCATTGGTATCTTTTCTAGCTAACATTAATATGAATCATTAATACGCTCAATCAGGTTCTATTTTTCATTTTTTACTTGACATAACATCTTTGTGCAATAGAGAGAATTTATTTTGTTCTTCTTTGTTTAAGTTGAAGAAACGGAGGATCAAAGATGTTAAATTAGGGCCGGGGATATAGCACACATAGTGGATAGAGTGCTTGCCTTGCAAGCATAACGTCCTGGGTTCAATCCCCAGCACTGCAAAAAAAAAAAAAAAAAAAGATGTTAAATTATCTGACCAATACTCACTGGTATACTGATAAATGTTGAAAAATTCTGAGTGGAAGAATATTGAGGAGTCCCTGGCTTGTACAATATGCCAATTTCCATGGTGTGAATTCTCCTTTCATAGCAAAATCAAGACTACCAACATGAAGTCCTTGATCATGAAATGGAGAAGAAATGCACACAATTGAATAATAGCTCCAGAGTACTATTTGAAAAAGAAGCTATGTAGAAAGCAAATGATATTTTTAAATACTTACTAAGTACTGGGTAATCTGCAAGGTGCTTCACCAACAGTACCTTATTTAATCATGATAATAAGCTTTTGAGGTAGGCATTCATTATCTCCATTTTTCAACTATGGAAAAACAAGACTTAGATTAGGTAAATCTGATTCTAGGGCATCCCTCTGTAATGTGACCAAAGTTACCAGCCAAAGTTAAACCTTGGCTAAACTAATAGCTAACCATTCCTGCTTCTCCTTGACTTTTCAGCTCTCTCCTTGTGTACTTGTGTTCTCCAATCATGGTCTTGGTAAAAGTCCTATTTTTACTTGGACTGGGTTCTATGCTAATCTGCCACAACACTCTGCCCCAAAGATAGAGGCTTACCAACTTGGCTCACCTGATTCCTGCAGCTTCATTGCCTGCTCCAGAGACCCTTATGTACTTTTCCGGTTTTTACAGAACAGAAGCCTGATGGACACTGGGGTGAGGAGCAATCCAGGGAGCAAATCCAAGTGCTTGAGTGGTTACTCTTGTTCTAGGGCATCTCTCTGCAAGCTGAGCCATGGAGTGTAACATCAATGTGTGCCTGGGAAGGAAGGGAAACCCATAGGCACAACACAAATCTATATTTCATTTTCTTTCTTTAACAGGGACCTCAGCTATAGTTAAGTGTAGAGTTATAAGGAGATACTTCAGGAGAAAAGTAAAACCAAAAAGAATAAAAATGATGGATAGGGGAGGCAAGGGGCTTATTTTCTAAAGCAAAATTCCATCTTCAAAATCTGTTATTGGCCAGTGTAGTGGACTGTAGTTTCTTTTAGCGTATAAAGTAAAAATTAGTTATTTTCTTCTGCCTGAGCATACCATAGGAGTTATTAAGCATTCCTCTTTTTCTCCTTTCAGGTTTTTGTTTGTTTGTTTGTTTTTGTTTTCTGGTACCAGGGCTTCAACCCAGAGCAGGGTAGGTGGAACTAACCACTGAGCAACATCTCCAGCCCTTTTTTTTTTTTTAATATTTTGACACAGGGTCTCACTAAGTTGTTTAGGGCTTCACTAAGTTGCTGAAGCTGGCTTTGAACTTTCGTTCCTCCTACCTCTGCCTCCTGAACTGCTTGGATACAGTTGTACATCACCGCAGCTGACTCTCCTGTCAGTTTTTCAGTGGTTCAATGAGGCCTATGATTTACATAGATGTCTCTCATCCTTACAAACATCCTAAAAGCTTTGTATCATTATCCCCATCTTAATGTTGGAAATAGGGCTCAGGCACTTAATTAATTTGCACAAAGACCCTCAGCCCATGAGTGGCAGAGTGGGAATATGAGTCTGAGTCTGCCTATCTCCCAAGCACGCTGTCTCTACTACTCCTTCTCAACACACAGCAGTGAGCTCTGCTCACTCAGCAGTCTCGTGGGTTCCTCTTCTGCCTTTTCCTTCTGCTGTTCCATGTCTCCTTGTTTGGCAGTTCTATTGATGCCAATCTCAATCTGGACACTGGGCGAGTGGCACCTGGCATGTGGGCAGACAGATAATTAAGATACTTTCCACCCTCTGTTCTCTTTGGTTAGACAAACAGCAGCTAATGAAGCTTGCTGACGTCAAAGTTACAGTCCCGTAGGAAGGTGTGGTGCTCACACGCCCATTTCACAGGTCAGCTGGGCAAACAGAGGACTAAGACCAGACCTACTCAAAACAAATAGGAAGGAGAGCCTAGCATTTTGCTCCATTGCTTCATCACAAATACTGTTCGCCTAAATTACTTCTGAGATAATGCTAATGTTCTACAGCTTTATATCTAGGGGTGCATTTTAGTACTTTTCTTGAAGGACAAATTATCTAAAGGGTTATATGGATGTTTTCTCCCAGTCCAGATTTTTCAAGTCCTATCTGAAGTGTGGTGTTCCCCTTCAGGTGGATAACGCATTTTTCACTGTGAAGATGACTTTAGGTTTGTATTTTTTGCAAAGAAGTACCGTAGCTTTGGGGAACACATAAAGGTAGACAAGGAAGCCTTCCCCGTGAGAGCAGCATTCACAGAAGACACAGGGATCCATGAATAGCACCACCCCCCTCAGTCCACATGTGGCACGGTGACACAGCCGGTGTGGTAAGGAATGCTGTGGCGTCACCCTACCAGCTGTTCTCTGACTTCTATGTCAAGCACAGTCCTGAGTTTCTGGAAGGTCGAGGAAGTCAGAGATGTACATTTTCACCTATCTGTGTTGACTCTTGTAGCATTTTGACTTCAGCCTCCTCAGGAAAGTCAGATAACACATATTTCACTTCCTTGATTTGACCATTGTTTATTGAGCCTCCTCAGGATGCAACTCACTCTATCTCAATTCTACTCCAACCTGAGGATTCAGCAGAAAGATGGACAGTCCGGGTCCTTGCGGAGCTTACAGTCCATGCGTGAAGAAAGGTGTTCTTCAAGTAATCATAGGAGTACTGGGTTTACTAGAGATAACTACACTCCATCTGTGTGGGGAATGGGGTGAAATCACTTCAGAGATGGAAAATCAATACTCTAGAAAGTCAAGACTTACCAATCTAGAAAATTAGATTGACCTAAACTTGACCCAGATCTTCATTTTCCTGCATCTTATGCTATGTCCAAATGTGGGGAAATCAGATTCAATTTGTGTCATCTTAATTGACAGGCTACACAGGAAAGTGACCTACAAGATAAACTCAAGGCTGTGCTATTAATTTGTTACATTGGGTGGAGGATCCCACGAGCCTGCTCAGAGTGGCAGAGCACAGCTGACATGAGTAGGTGGGGGGAACGGTACATGCCACTTAGCCTGACTACAGATCAGAACCGTGTTTTTGTCCTTCTCACTTCCTATCTGGTGAGGTAATTAAGTGACGCCCATCTGTCACCCTTCCAGTCACTCCAAAAGTGAAGGATAAACAGATTGAAAATGAAGGAGGGAAACTCCACCCAGACCTGCTTCTTCTGGTTTCAATTCCATCTCCATAACCGAAATTCCAGGAGAGCCTTCTAGGCTAAGACGCAGCTTGGTGGCATGAAGTGCTTTAGGGCAACTAGTTGGCAAGGAAGAAGCTCAGATGGTGAGCTCCCTAAGGCCTGAAATGCCTTTCATCAGTGCTCTCTCCCTAATGCTGTGGCCCTGGACTACTGTGGCAATAATATAAATGAGATGGAAAGGCACGTATGTGGGAAATACCACCTGTATTGCTTCCCAGAATTCCCCCTTCCCTCTTTCCACCAGCAGCATTCCTTCTTTCATTCACTGAGTCTTTCAAAACATTTCTTGAATCCCAACTATAGTAGGCACTGTTCTAAATCTTGAAGATACAGCACTAAGCAAGACAGGCAAGATTCCTACCCTCATTGACTTCTATTTATATACCAGTAACCAGTAATTATGCTGGGGAGGGGAAGTGGCGGGTATTTTACTACTGCTCTCATAAATTCTCTGGTTGGAGCCTTGTAAATTGGACTAACAAAAGACAGATTAACAAGGGGAAGACAAAACTGAAGTTTATTAGCATGGGTGTCCTGCTAACTTGCAAAATACCGAGAGATAAGGAACTCAGAGGGTTGGTTATAACTTGGGCTTATAGAGCATCTTATCAGAAGAACAATAAATATTTAGATAAGTGACAAGACAAAGGAAAGGAACATTTTGATCAGAGACCGAGTACATTGTCAGAAATTAGAATATCTGGGAGAAGAAAGCTCCCTGTGGGGACAATGGCAGTACAGCATGATTGGCATTTCTAGGACCAGAAAAAGACAATAAGAACAGAGGAGGCTGAGGGGAAGGACATGGAGGCCAGATTCTGTAGAGCATTTTAGGCTGTAGTAGGAATTGCTCCAAAGGCCATCATACCCCAGGAGCTTCATATTTCAGGTTCTCATTCTTCTGCAAATTTTTTCAAAAGATATTGGTTTGACACTTAATCCGAGAGTAGGAGAACAGATGTTAAAAACATGGGACACAGCCTACCATTAATGGAGTTAATTACAGGAGCACCGTGGGAGCTTGCAGCTTTGAAGTGTGGGCTATTATCCTCCCCCACCTTCTTATCACCAAGCACCCACACTGGTAGGCAGAGCAGCAGAGGGAGACACCAACCTTGGTGAGCTTTGCTCCTGTTCAGTGGACTTCTGCTTCTCAGTATCCAGTGAGTATTTAGGTATACTACTACTAATAATAATAACAATGCCCTTCTGCCATGACGTTCTGCCTCACTGTGGGCCCAGCACAATGGCATTGACCCACCATGGACTAAACCTCTGAAACTGTGAACTAAAATAAACCTTTCCTCTTCAAAGTTGTTCTTATCAGTATTTTGGTCATAGCTACAAAAAGTGGACTAACACTCACAGATCTAAAAAAGTAGTATTCATTTAAAATGTGAAGGTCTTCAGGAAAGAAGAGAGAGGGAAAAAGTAAAGGGCTCTTCTTGGGGTGTAGTTCAGTGGTAGAATGTTTGCCTGGCATGTTTGAGGCCCTGGGTTCAATCCGCAGCACCACACACGCACCAAAAAAAAAAAAAAAAAACACACAGGGTTGAGTTAAGAACCTGCCTTTAAAAGGCTAGAAAATTAAGAGATAGCAAGAGCATTGAGAAAGAACTAAGAGGAGGGATAAAAACAAAAGTTCAGTTCATAGATTCCAAAGGTAAAATGAGTTTTTAAGAAGGAGGCTACGGTAAAACCCTTCAGGAATGTGAAAGTATTAGTTAGAAGTTGATAGAATGACCGTAGTAAGGCTGAAAAGAAAGTAATGACCTGATATCCTGAATTTCAAGGAAGAAAGATGATACAGAACAAGGTAGATGCTAGTGTGGTGGAAGCAGCACAGAAGATTAACAATCTTTTTCAGATTCAGAGGTTTAGAGAAAAAGAGTTAAGAAGCAATCACTACTCGAAAGGGTATAAGATACAAGTTTCCATGCTCTCTCTGAAGAAGGGAGGGGAGGAATAGACCCCTCAGGTCAGAGTGTACAGGACTTTATGGACAACAGTATGAAAGCTGTAGAGATGCAGGGCACATAGGTGGTATTCACTTCATAAATTATCTTTGAGGGGCTGTGCTATAGCTCAGTGGTAGAGCACTCGCCTAGCATGTGTGAGGCACTGGGTTCGATCCTCAGCACCACATGAAAATAAATAAATAAATAAATAAATAAATAAATAAATAAATAAATAAAATAAAGGTATTATGTCTACTATAACTAAATAAAATGTTTTTAAAAAATAAAACAAATTAACTTTGAGTCAAGTCAACCTCACCCAACCTTCCAGTATGTCATCAGTTAACATATGCCAGTGGAGAATTATTAATATAGTAATACCAGGTTCATTTAACTTTCTGTTATCATTTATTATTTCATTCCTTCTCAAATTTCAGACATATGCATTCTAGTAGAGGGTTCTAGAAAATGGTGCAGGCCAGGCCACAGAGTTGTCCCAACTGAGGAGAAAGACAATCAGGACATTTATCTGACAACTCCTGTCAGTCATTAGTTGTGAGCTTCAGTGACTGACTATTCCAGTCAAAATGGCCAACCACTCATGGGACTGTCGAGCAACACCTTTAAATGGTACAAAGGAAAAAACTCCTGTGAATCTAGAATCCTATAAACACCAAAAATATCTTTCAAAAAATGAGAAGAAATAAAACTTTCCTTATTTCTTTTATACAAAATTTGAAAGATGTTTTTACACACACAAAAGCTGAAAGAAAACAATTTCTAAAAGACCAGCAACAGAAGAATTATTTCAGACAGAAGAAAATTACTCCAGATGAATATCTAAATTGAAATAAATGAATGAAGAGCATCAGAAGTCTTAAATATGTGAATGAACATAAAAACTTTTTCTCATTTTTCAATATGTTAAAAAGAGATTACTTAAAATAGTGAGGGCTGGGGTTGTAGCTCAGTGGTAGAGCGCTTGCCTAGCACACATATGAGGCACTGGATTCAATCCTCAGCACCACATAAAAGTAAATATGTGTCCATCTACAACTAAAAAAAAAAAATTAAAAAAAACAAAATAATGATAACATAACATGAAGTAAATTGTATATTACAATTGTAAATAAAAATTTATGCCATAACTGTACAATATACAGTCTATAACCTTTATAGATAACATATTTGCTATATATTATAAATTGTATAATGAAAATATATATTGTAAATTTTATAATTATAATGCATAGTTTGTAACATGTATAGGTAAATTATATTTAAAAAGCATGAAGATTCTTATACTATATTTGAAGTGGTATAATATTTGAAAATGTATTATAATAACTTAAAAATGTTTGCTATAAATCTTAAAGAAATAAATAAAACAAATAGACTTAAGCCAAAAATAGAAATAAAATGGAATGCTAAAAAACAATATTCAATTAATCCAAAACAAGGCAGGAAAAGAAATCTAAATGGAACAGTTAGAAAATAATTTGCAGTAGAATGAATATAAAACCCACCATATAAATAATTATTCCTAAATAAAAGGATTAAACACTTCAACTAAGAAACAGGTTTGATTAAAAAATACATACACATATGTATGTATGTACATGTGGGTATACATATAAACACACAACATATATACACACACACAACATATATATGTTGTTTATAAGAAACTTTAAATATAAACACACAGATTAAGAAAAGATTTAAAAAGATCCATACATAAATCAAAAGCAAACTAGAATGACTATATTGATTTCAGAAAAATATTTCAGAGCAATAACTATCACCAAACTTAAGTTTATTTTATAAAAATAAAAGTTTCAATTTATTAAGTGAAGATAACAGTTCTAAATATGCATGCATGCAATAACATATGAATAAAAATGGAAGAAACAGTAAAGAGAAATAGACAAGTCCATGATTATGAGCCGGAGATTTAACACCCTCATGTGAGTAACTGATATAATAAATGGAAAGGAAATCAATAAGGAAGTAGAAGTCCAGATAACACTCACAACAAAACTGAACAATTACTTTCACCTAGTAATATGGAATATGCTTTCTTTTCAAGTGCACTTGGAATATTCACCAAGATAGACTATGTCAAGGATCATGCAACAAATCTCTACAAATTTAAAAGAATTGAAATCATACAAAGTATGTTCTTTGATCACTATGAGATTTAACTAGAAATTAATGTGAGAAAGATATCTGCAAATTTTCCAATTAATTAGAAATCAGATAACACACTTCCAAATAACCATGGATGGAAAAATAAGTGACAATAAAAATTAGAGTACGATAAAGCAAATCAAAATGAAAACAACCTGTCAAAATTTGTGGGATACAGCTACACTATTTTACCTAGGAGAAAATTTTCTAGCTAAAGACCTATATGAGAAAAATAAAATAAAAACCTTGCTTAAGAGACTAGATAAAAAAGAATAAATACCCCTTCACCAAAAAAAAAAAAAAAAAAAAAAAAAAAAAAAGCAGAAGTAAGTAAGCAAAGACTCAAACAATATAGAAATAATGGAGAAAATTGAGACAGATAACTCTGAGAAGTACAGTAAAATTGGGGAATCGAACCCAGGACTTTGTGCTTGCAAGGCAAGCACTCTACCGACTGAGCTATCTCCCCAGCCTGGTCATATAGATTTTTAAAGAACAACAAAAGGAAAGTTATATGCTACTTTATGTCAATGAGTTTTACAACTCTGATAAAATGGAAAAATTCCTTGGAAGACACTCTTATGGTTTGGATATGAAACACCCCCCAAAGGCTTAGTACGGAAGGCTTGGTCCCTCATGTTGAGAGGCGGGGATACGGGGAAGCGACAGGATCATGAGGCCTCTGACCACATCAGTGGTTAATCATCTGATGTCATTATTGGGAGTTGGTAGGAACTGTAGGAGGCAGGACCTTGTTGAAGGAAGTAGATCACTGGTGATGGACCCAGGAAGGGTATATCCTTGTGCTCACTCTCTCTGCTTTCTGGCCGCCATGAGATGGGCACTTTCCTCTGCTATGCAATTCCACGATGTTCTGCCTCACCACAGACCCACAAAAAATGGAGCCAAATGACCATGTACTAAAACTTCCCATTATTCAATTTCCTGATGTCAACCCAAGATACAGACATTACAAGAAAAGAAAACTAGGTGGGCATGGTGACTCATACCTGTAGTCTCCACAATTCCACAGGCAGGAGGATCACAAGTGCAAAAACAGCCTTAGCAACTTAGTAAGACTCTGTCTCAAAATAAAAGATAAGGAACTGGGGTTGTGCTCAGTGTTAGAGTGCTTGCTTAGCACGTGTGACGTACTGGGTTGGATCCTCAGCACCACATACAAACAAATGAGTAAAATAAAGGTCCATCAACAACCAAAAAAATTAAAAATAAATTAAAAATAGAACAACAAGAGCTAGAGACATAGCACAGAGGTTAAGTGCCCCTAGGTTCAATCCTCACTACTGAAAAGAAAACTACAGACTAATATTCCTTACAAACAAGATGCAAAAATACTTAACAATTTTTTTAACTTGCTCCAATTAGTTATACATGACAATAGAATGCATTTTGATACTTTGTACACAAATGGAGCACAACTTCTCAGTCCTCTGGCAGTACTTGGTGCAGAGGCACACCCATGGTGTGATCATAAATATATAGAGAGTAATAATGTCCATCACATTCCACTGTTCTTCCTACCCCCCACAACCCCTCCCCTCTGCCCAATCCAAAGTTTCTTTATTCTTCCCTACCCTCCTCACCATTATGGATCAGCATTCACTTATCAGAGAAAACATTCGGCTTTTGTTTTTATGGGTTTGGCTTTTTTCACTTAGCTCCATCCATTTACCTGCAAATGTTATAATTTCATTCTTCTTTAAGGCTGAGTAATATTCCATTGTGTATACACACCATATTTCCTTTATCCAGTCATCCGAAGGGCATCTAAGTTGGTTCCATAGTTTAACTATTGTGAATTGAGCTGCTATAAACATTGATGTGGCTACATCACTGTAGTATGCTGATTTTCAGTCCTTTGGGTATAAACCAAGGAGTGGGATAGCTGGGTCAAAGGGAGGTTCCATTCCAAGTTTTCTGAGGAATCGCCATACTGCTTTCCATAGTGGCTGCACAATTTTCAGTACCACCAGCAACATATGAGTGTACCTTTTCCCCCACATCCTTGTCAACAGTTATTATTGCATGTATTCTTGATAATTGCCATTCGGACTGCAGTGAGATGAAATCTTAGTTTTGATTTGCATTTCTCTAATTGCTAGAGATGATGAACAATTTTTCTTATGTTTGTGGATTGATTGTATTTCTTCTTCTATGAAGTGTTTGTTCAGTTCCTTAGCCCATTTATTTATTGGGTTATTTGGTTTTTTAGTGTTAAGTTTTTTGAGTTCTTTATATATCCTGGAGATTAGTGCTCTATCTGAGGTGCATGTGGTAAATATTATCTCCCATTTTGTACTCTCTTTTGATATTATTTATTATTTCCTTTGTTGACAAAAAGCTTTTTAGTTTGAATCCATTCCATTTAATGATTCTTAATTTTATTTCTTGCGCTTTAGGGGTCTTGTTAAGGAAGTCAGGTCCTAAGTTGACATGATGAAGATTTGGGCCTACTTTTTCTTCCATTAGGCACAAGGTCTCTGTTCTAGTACTTAAATCTTTGATCCACTTTGAGTTGAGTTTTGTGTAGAGTAAGAGATAGAGGTTTAATTTCACCTTGCTACATATGGATTTCCAGTTTTCCCAGCACCATTTGTTGAATAAGCTATCTTTTATCCAATGTATGTTTTTGGCCCCTTTGTCTAGCATGAGATAATCATATTTATGTGGGTTTGTCTCTGCGTCCTCTATTCTGTACCATTGGTCTACATGTCTTTTTTGGTGCCAATACCATGCCATTTTTGTTACTGTTGCTCTGTAGTATAGTTCAAGGTCTGGTATCATAATGCCTCCTGCTTCACTCTTCTTGTTAAGGACTACTTTGTCTATTCTGGGTCTCTTATTTTTCCAAATGAATTTTATGATTGCGTTTTCTATTTTTATGAAGAATGTCATTGGAAACTTAATAGGAATTGAATTAAGTCTGTATAGTGCTTTTGGCAGTATGAGTTTTTTTTTGGTTTTTTTTTTGGGGGGGGGTATGGCAATTTTGACAATATTAATTCTGCTTATCCAAGAGCAAGGGAGATCTTTCCATCTTCTAAGGTCTTCTTCAATTTTTTTTCTCTAGTATTGCATAGTTTTCATTGTAGAGGTCTTTCACCTCTTTTGTTAGATTGACTCCCATGTTTTTTTGTTTGTTTGTTTTTTAGCTATTGTGAATGGGGTAGTTTTCCTAATTTCTCTTGCAGTGAATTTAACTGATGTATAGAAACATATTTGATTTATGGGTATTGATTTTATATCCTGCTACTTTGCTGAATTCATTTATTAGTTCTAGAAGTTTTCTGGTGGAATATTTTGGATGTTCTAAATATAGAATCATATTGTCAGCAACTATGGTTTGAGTTCTTCTTTTCCTATTCCTATTCCTTTAATTCCTTAGTCTGTTGGATTGTTCTGGCTAGATTTTCAAGGACTATGTTGAATAGAAGTGGTGAAAGAGGACATCCCTGTCATGTTCCAGTTTTTAAAGGGATTGTTTTCATTTTTTCTCCATTTAGAATGATGTTAGTCTTAGGCTCAGCATAGATGGCTTTTATAATGTTGTGGTATGGTCCTACTATCCCTAGTTTTTCTAGTGTTTTGAACATGAAGGGGTGCTATATTTTGTAAAATGCTTTTTCCACACCTATTGAGATAATCTCAATTCTTGTCTTTAAGTCTATTGATGTGATGAATTATGTTTATTGATTTCATATGTTGAATCAACTCTGCATCCCTGGGATGAACCCCATTTAATCATGGTACACTATCTTTATAATATGTTTTGTATGTGATTTGCCAGAATATTATTGAACATTTTTGTGTCTATGAATCAGGGATATTGGTCTGAAGTTTTCTTTCCTAAATGTGTCTCTGTCTAGTTTTGGTATCAGGGTGATACTACCCTCATGGAATGAGTTTGGAAGGGTTCCCTCCTTTTCTATCTCATGGAATAATTTGAGGAGTATTCAAGTTAATTCTTCTTTGAGGGTCTTGTAGAACTCTGCTGAAAATCCATCTGTCCTGGGCTTTTCTTGGTTCATGGGCTTTTGTTGGCATCTTCTATTTCATTGTTTGAAATCCATCTGCTTAAATTGTGTATGTCCTCCTGATTCAGTAAATCATATGTCTCTAGAAATTTGTCAATGTCTTCAAGATTTTCTATTACATTTGAGCATAAATTTTCAAAATAGTTTCTAATTCTCTTCTGTATTTCAGTAGTATCTGTTGTGAGATTTTCTTTTCATCATGAATTTTAGTAACTTGAGTTTTCTCTTGCCTCTTCATTAGTGTAGCTAAGGGTTTATCAATTTTATTTATTTTTTCAAAGAATCAACTTTTGTCAATTTTTTAGTTGTTTGTTTCAGTTTTGTTGATTTCAGCTCTGATTTTAATTATTTCCTGTCTTCTACTGCTTGGGGTGTTGATTTGTTCTTCTTTTTCTAGGGCTTTGAGATGTAATGTTAGGTCATTTATTCATTGACTTTTAATTCTTTTAATGAATGAGTTCAATACAACAAACTTTGCTCTTAGCACTGCTTTCATAGTGTCCCAGAGATTTTGATATGTTGTATCAGTGTTCTCATTTACCTATAAGTATTTTTTATTTCCTCCCTGACTTCTTCTGCTATCTATATGTCATTCAATAACATGTTATTTAGTCTCCAGTTGTTGGAGTAGTTTCTATTTTATATTTTATCATTGATCTCTAGTTTCATTCTGTTATGATCTCATAGAATGCAGGGTAGTATTTCTGTTTTCTTGTATTTTCTAAGAGTTGCTTTATGGTATAACATGGTCTATTTTAGAGAAGGATTCACCTACTGCTGAGAAGAAAGTGTATTCACTCAATGATGGATGAAATACTCTACATATGCCTGTTAAGTGTAAATTATTGATTTATTATTTAGTTCTATAGTTTCTTTGTTTAGTTTTGTTGTTTTTTTGGAAGATCTATCCAGTGGTGAGAGAGATATGTTAAAGTCACCCAGTAATATTGTGTTGTAGTCTGTTAGATTCTTGAAGTTGAGAAGGGTTGTTTAGATATATCTAGATGCTCCATTGTTTGGGGCATATATATTTATGATTGTTATGTCATGTTGATGTATGATTCCCTTAAGAAGTATGAATTTCCTTCTTTATCCCTTCTGACTAACTTTGGCTTGAAGTCCACTTTGTTTGATACGAGGATGGAAACCCCTGCTTTTTTACGCAGACTATGTGAGTGATATGTTTTTTCCCAACCTGTCACCTTCAGTCTGTGGATGTCTTACTATGCGATGAGTCTCTTGTAGATAGCACAGTATTGGGTTTTTTTTTTTAAGTCCAATCTGTCAGTCAATGTCTTTTAATTGATGAGTTTAGGTCATTAACATTCAGGGTTATTATTGAGATATGATTTGTATTCCCAGTCATTTTGGTTTATTTTTGTTTTTTTAACTTGACTTAGTTTCTCCTTTGATTGACCTTTCCTTTAGTGTAGATCCTCCCTTTGCTGGTTTCATTGTTTTTTTTTTATATTTTTTTTCATATCCTCCTTATGGAATATTTTGCTGAGAATGTTCTGTAGTGCAGGCTTTCTAGTTGTAAATTATTTTTACTTTTGTTTATCATGGAAAGTTTTTATTTCATCTTCACATCTGAAGCTCAGTTTTGCTGGGTATAGGATTCTAGTTGGCAACCATTTTCTTTCAGAGCTTAATATATGTCATTCCAGGACCTCCTGGCATTGAGGGTCTGGGTTGAGAATCAGCTGAGATTCGAATTGGTTTGCCCCTATATGTAGTTTGACTTTTTTCTCTCTCAGCCTTTAAAAATCCTTATTCTCTATGTTAGTCATTCTCATTATAATGTGTCTTGGTGTGGGTCTGCTACAATTTTGTACATTTGGGGTCCTGTAAGCCTCTTGTAGTTGATTTTCCATCTCATTCTTTAGATTTGGGAAATTTCATGATATTATGTCATTGAAAAGATTGTGCTTTCCTTTGGTTTGTATCTCCATACCTTTATCCTGATAAATATTAAATTTGGTCTTTTCATGTTATTCCATATTTCTTGGAAGTTCTGTTCATGGTTTGTTACCATCTTCTCTGTACAATCGACTTTATTTTCCAGAGTATATATTTTGTCTTCATCACCTGAGGTTCTGTCTCCCAAGTGGTCTAGTCTGTTGGTGATACTTTCCATTGACTTCTTAATTTGGTTTATTGTTTCCTTCATTTTGAGGATTTCTGCTTAATTCCTTTTTATAATCTCTGCCTCTTTATTGAAGTGATTTTCCACTTCCTGTGTTTTCTCTCTGACACCATCCTTTATTTCAAAGATCAGTCTAACTATGTTCCTTCTAAACTCCTTATCTGACATTTCTTCTACTGTGTGGTCTATGGATTCTATTATTGGGACATCTTGGTTTGTTTGAGGTGCTTTGTTCCCTTGGTTTTTTCATGTTTTTTGTGTGTCTTCCCTTCTAGGCATATGGATCTGAGGGAGTACAGTTTCTACCCTGTAGTCTTATAGTGTCCCTGAAGGTTTCCAGTACCTCACCTTTAAGAGGGAGACCAATATTAACACACCCAATGCAAACAATATACAACCCCAAACCAAAATTAGCTCCTATAATGGTGTCTACAGTTTTGTTGCAATAAACAGAAATGATGTGTTTGATTATTGTCCACAACATAAACAGTAAGTTTGCTAAAAGGGTTTACTGTTTCAAGTGATGGACAAAGAGGGAACAGAAGTAGTGTAGGATGTGATGTTTATGAAGAGAAGGAGAGAAGATAGAGGTGAAAATTGATAGTAAGAGTGAAGGAGGAATTAATAGAGGTTGACTGTTAGCATGAGAGACATAAGAAAGAAAATTCAGGGAGAAAAAATGAATACAGATTTTTTTAAATTAAAAATATAAGAATATGCAACAAAACTAATATACTATTCAGACATCCCATTCCTCAATAAATTAAAGCATGAAAAATATGTTGATCCAAAGATAGTAGAGAAGTGAGAGAGAGAGAGAGAGGGCAAAAACAAAAAAGAAAAGGAAAGTCTTAATGGAAAATTGAATGACTGCTTCCATTGCCTTTCAAAAATTTTCTTAGTTTCTCTTCTCTGCCGATTGGTAGGGTTGTCTGAAGTTTGATGGTAGCACCAGTCTGGTGGGCATGGAACAGATTGACAATGTGAACTGATAGCAAGATGCCCTCACACCCTCTTCCAGTCTTCCTGCTCATTGTAGTGCTCCCTTCCATCCTGGTGCACTTCAGGACTCACTAAGTTGGATAGAGCCTGGTTCTCTTCAGTTTCTCCAATAAGTGCTCTCCCCAGAGAACTGTCCCCAGTCTCCAGCTTTCCACAGGCTTGCCACACCCCGACTGGCCCACGCAGACCCAGTTGCAACCTCACAGATCTGAGCTACATATTCCCCAGGGTCTGCCTCACTGCAGTCCCAAGACCTCAATGCCATTTCAACTTGCAGAGATACCACCAGGGATGTGCTCACACAAAGCAATGACCCTGCAAAGAGGCAGCCAGATGGTTGCCACTAGTACACCCAGCAGGAAGACCTCAGGTGCAACCAGACCTGCAGGTACCCAGACACTATCTCTACAGGCCCTTTCCAGTGTCCCCAGACTGAGGCAGCTGCACCCTAAGATGGCAACAGTGCTGGCAGCAAACCTGCAGGCCCCTTGGCCCTGGACTCCCAGACCCTGGCCAGTGACCCAAGATGGCAGCAGCTGCATATATCCAAAACAAAATTTTAGTATATCAAATACAGGAATGAAAAAAACAAAGGATAATACACTAAGACCAAATGAGGTTTATCTTAGGAAGGCTAGTTTGGCTTAACATTGAAAAGTAATGCGATTCATCACATTAGCAGACTGACAAAGAAAACTAAATGGTCATCTCAATAAATGTGGAAACAATTTGATAAATTCAACACCATTCAATGAAAAAACTATTGGTAAACGAGGAATAGAACTACAACTGATTTCTTATTTAATGGTGAAATTCTGAATAGTTTTCATCTCAGGCCAAGAATAAGATAAGATATCTACTCTCACCCCTTTTATTCAGGATATACTGAAAGTTCTAGACAGTGACATAAAGCAAGAAGAAAATATCAGCTGAGTGATAATGAGAAAGTTATTAATCTTTCTGAGTTGTAGTTTTCTCAATATAGTTCTTACATCTTGGAATTGCTGTAAGGATTAAGAGACGATGGCTGTGTAACACTAAGTCCATATTAACCGATTGAAAAATTTTGGCTATTAGTGTTATATATATAAATTTTAAATGCCTAATGTAGATTTAAAAATAATGCCTTGTGCTGGCGATACAGCCCATCACGTAGAGTGCCTGCCTCTCAAGTTTGAGACCTGGGTTCGAGTCCCCAGCACTGTTAGATTGCGGAAATTCCAAACAAACAAAAGAATAATGCCTTATGCTTCTATTTATTCTTTCTTTCAAATAACATTAACTGAGTTCTTGCTACATATATCAGGCCCTGAACAAGTTTCCAAAGATGCAGGCATAAGTAAAATAGATGTGATTACAGACAGTATTGAGATTATAAACCATCAAACAAAAACTACAATTTAAGAATTAATTACATGGGCTGTAGTTATAGCACAGTGGTAGAGCACTTGCCTAGCATGTGTGAGGTGCATGGTTTGATCTTAGTACCACATTAAAAGTAAATAAATAACATAAAGGATTGTGTCCGTCTACAACTAAAAAAAATTTTTAAAGCATTAATTGCAAAGCGAAATATACAAGTGGAATTGCATCAAGCTATAAGATTTTTGCACAGCCAAGAAAACAATCAATAGTGAAGAGACACTATGGAATAAATATATGTACACATATATATCTGCAAGCCATACATCTAATAAGGGGTTAATGTATAACATATATAAGGAATTTGACTCAATAGTAAGAAAACAATCAGATTTCGAAATGAGCAAAAGATTTGAACAGACATTTCTCAAAAGAAGACGTGAAAATAGCCGATGGGTATATGAAAAAATGTGCAACATCACTAATTATCAGGGAAATGCAAATTAAAACCATAAATGACATACCACTTCATATGATAATAGTATCAATTATCAAAAAAAAAGATAACTATTTTCAAGGAGGCAGAGAAAACAGAACTCTTACACACTACTGGTGTGAATTAAAGTAATACAACCATTATGAAAAAAATTGTGGCGGTTCCTCAAAAAAAAATTCCAGCACTGAGTACATACACAAAGAAAATGAAATCAGTAGTTCAAAGAGATATCTGCACTCCCGTGCTCCTTGCAGCACTATTTACAACAGCCAAGATATGGAACTCACCTAAGTGTCCATTGACAAATGCATAAAGAAAATGCAATGTGTATACATGTGTGTGTGTTTGTGTGTCTGTGAGATGAACATTATAAATATGAATAGTACAAGTATATACACAAAGGGTTGATATGATCCAGTAAAGCTTCATAGACATTGTTGCCCATTGTATCATTCTGCTCAGGCTGCTATAACAAATAACCCTTTACTGGGTGGCTAATATATAACAGAAATTCATTTCTTACAGTTCTAGAGTACATGGAGTCCAGCACAGTTGAGTTCTCGCGAGGACCCACTTCCTTCATAGACGGTAGTGTCTCCTGAAATCTCACATGGCAGATGGCACTAGCAAACTCTCCAGGATCTCTTTCGTAAGGGCATTACTCTCGTTCATGAGAGCTCTACTTCCATGACCTAGTCCTTCCCAAAGGCCTCACTTCCTAACACCATCACCTTGGGGGTTAGGATTTCAACATAGAAACTGGGGTGGGGAACAAACATTCAGACCATCACATCCATTCTATTTTTCCTTAGTACAGAACCATGATATTATTTGGAGTTACCTCTCCCTGGACTCATTTTATATAAAAGAGTAGTTCACCTCTCACTTTTAAAACCGATGTGATTTGGAACCTTTTTTACCTACAGGTAAACCAATTCATTCTATCATGCATGCTATGATGATACACCTACAATGTCCTCCAATGTCCACATTCAGGATTGAAGAACTTACTACTCCCCCAGCTTCTGGGAGCATTGCCCACACAGAGCCCTCAGCTCTCCATTCTCTTTGGTACCCACTTCGGTTGATGACAGCTGCCTCATGCCAGGTCTTACCCTATCTCTAGGACTGTCTACACCCACCTTGTTGACAGGGAGTGTGAAGGTCTGACTCTCTTGCTCCAGTTTGGGACAAATTTGAAAGGACTGTCTCCCTTTCAGAGGTCCTTCTGGGATTAGTTGAGGCCTTTGTTGAAATGACATTACAGTCTAACTTCCCCTTCTGCTTTGTTCTGCTTCCTTTTCCTTCCACGAGTGCTGATCCTAAAAGCGCTCCCTAAGAAACTTCCCACATACAAATACCTTTTTCAGATCTTTGTCTTAGGCAATGCAACCTTCAACATAAAAACAAAGATCTTTTCACACAGAAGGATTAAAAATTGGAATTGGAATTGAATGAACCAATTTCTTGAGCTTTTTTATTGAAAAAAAAAAACATTGTAGGTAGAAATTTTCCTCCTGCAACTAACAAAATAATCCTATATGCTGCAAAAAATATACTTAGCATCTACCAGACACGGTAATGGTTTTCAGACAAAGGTTGCACCATAGTTATGGAGACCTTTAGAAATTTCTAAGGGCATTTTGGGGGATCACCATGATTGGCAGTTACTATTGGTGTTTGGTGTGAAGGTCTAGGAATGCTAAACATCCAATAAGGGTCAGTAGAATCAATAGTGAAGTACTTTTCTATGCTGAAGAGGATGCAAAGGGATATGTTAAATTGAATTAAATTTGGTGTAAACAAACTTCATGCGTGGGTGATAGAATGTGGCTCAAAGTGACCTCTGTATACAGTAAACTGCAACTTAGCATAATGTGCAAGCAAGTTGTGTCCTCCAAAGAAGGTATGCTGGTAAATTGGATGTGCTAGTGCATGCCTATAATCTCAGCTATGGGGGAGGCTGAGGCAAGAGGATCACAAGTTTGAGGCCAGCCTGGGCAACTAGAGAGACCCTGTCTCAAAAATAAATAAGTAAAAAGGGCTGGTAATATTGTAGAGTGCTGGCCTAGTGTACACAAGACCCTGAGTTTGAACCCTAGTACCACAAGAAGAAAAAGAATCAGAAATAGAAACTTAAACTTGGTAACTAGGCAAGCAAGCCTCAACCAATCATAGTAACTAAGACTTCAGTCAATGCAAGGCTGCAGACTGCCAAATTATGCCCCAAATTGGGCAAACGCCCGACTACCCCAATCAGGCAATCTCTGTATGCCATTTCCTGTTTTTCTGGTTAGAAATACAGCTCACCAAACTGTCTGTGGGGAGGTGCTCCAATCCACCTTTAGTTCAGAAGGGTACTTGACTATAGAACTTTTTTCTTGTTGAAAGAAATTTTGTTAAAGTTAACTAGTCTCAGGATTTTTTTCAACAGATATATGACATAGTCTTCTCTTTCTGCCCTTATTGAGCTTCTTTTTCTAATCATAGGCAAGAGAAAACTCTAAATATGGTAAATATATTGGGAGCATGTATTAACAAAATGGTTTGCATAGACAGTATGAAGAATAGTTCAGAGATTGAAAATATTACAATGGTAAGGTTGCACAAGGAGAACAGTTAAGATTCTACATGCGAATGGAATGTATTTTTAGGAATTCTACCCTGTGGAAACATTTCATCTCCTTTGTAACAAATGATAAATACTTCTGCTAATACATGGAGAAGGCTGGATTTGAGCTCAGGGCCATCTGCTTCCAAAGCCCTTTCTATTCCACTCAGTTGCCTTTATTTATGGTATTTTACTATTCAAAACTCCCACATTCACATAACAGTAAACCAGCCCCCTCCCTAACCGGAGAAGTAATTGATCTTTGGAGTAGACCCAATTTATTTCTGTTGGCCTCTACAGGGGATTTCAGAGGCTAGCCTTCCCTAGAGGACACTGGCAGGAAGTGTCCGGTTGTCAGTCTGGACACCCACAAGGTGCCCCTCTGGAATCTCTGTGGCCCCCGCTTCCATAGCTACCCTGGTGCTGGGAGGGTAGCCACGTGGGAGCATGGTGGGAAGAAGGCGTGCTCTTCCTCAGTTTGGCTAGAAAACAGTCACTATGGTTCCTCTAGATCCCAGCTTCCCACACTGTTATACATCTAAATTTAAGAAAAGGGAGTCACAAGAAAAAAGGAAAAGAGCCAAGATGTCTGGGAGTGGGAGTACAGCATACCAACCACCATCACCATATTTTTAGGTTGTTAATGTAATGCCAAAAAATATTTCCTCTTGTGCTGTGTTGCTTAAACTGAAGGTCCCTTGACATCGGGAAAACAGGGTTTGGTTAAGCTCCTAGAGAAACAGGAAACTTTTGCCATGGATGTGGTTTTCTTGAATTGGAAATTTTGGCATAAATAAAATAAAAACAGAACTGCATATAAAAATAGCTAACCTGTTGAAGTTTTACTGAACTACGCTAAGTCTGGGTTTAAGGATAGGAAAAAAAAAATGTGTTCTTTTAGTCATCCTCATGAAATTCTTATGATCCCAAATGATTTTACCCTGATCCTCTCGTTTTGTTTGTATGTTCCAAAGACAAATTCTTAACCCTTTGTTCTTACTCACTTGATTCAATTCTCAGGGTCTTGTCTGTTCATCAACCACATTGGGGGGGGCTTTTTATTTTTTAATTTTATTATTATTAGTACTTCTACATTTTTTCTTGATGTATTATGATTGTACATAATTGTGGGACTTGTTACATATTCTTACAGTATAACAATATAATATGGTCACTATATTTTGTTTTTGTTTGTTTTTGTCTTGTGAAGTAAAGATCCAGATTATATGAACAATGGACATGAGCCAGACTGGTTTTTCCCAGTGTTAGCCAACAGTAGATTTACTGGGATAAAGTGCCTCCTCTCAAGTACCTCTCTCTTAGCCCTTTCTTGTTACCATTTACACGACAATGTAAATAGCTAATAGACACATGGTACTCTCAGGTGAGAGACAAAGTCTCTGAAGAAGGGTCCAAGCAGTTTCCAGAGAGAAGGGGGAGCTCAACTCAGGACCAGCCCGGTTCTTGGCATATGTGAAGGGAAAGAACTTCTCACACACCAGTCATAGGCATAGACTGAGGTTTAGGAAAGTAGACACATATTCAAGGGAGCATAGGGGTGACATCAAAAGAGAGATACTTTTATGGTCAAGCAAGGAATGTGTGTCCTATGGAGATAGTGGGCTACCTTCCAAGGGAGTGACAGCAACACTGTCATGGAGTGTTAATATTCATAGGGCGAGGGTTGCTAGGGGCTGGACTGGAGGGGGAGCCAGGGCGATTTCCTGCCAGTTTTCCCTGCATTGTATGTTGCCTTCATATTACAAGGTCGAGGGGCCACGGGCATGTTGCTCAGGAGCTGCAATTGCTCATGGGCACTTTTTGCTTTTCCATGGTTCACAGGCACCTCCTTTGAGCCTCAGGATCTCTTCCTTTATTCCCAAATTACTATCTCAATACCTTCAATCAATAGCATGAAATATATCTGTTAATCCTTTGTACTTTGTAAACCACTTTGGAAAGAATCAAATGTCTCTTCTTGCATCCAGATTTCTGGATGCTATTGAGTTTATCGTGAGCTATGGGTATAGCTCAGTGGGAGGGCTTGCCTAGCACATGCAAGGCTCTGGGTTCAGTCCCCAGGAACACACACATACACACACACACACACACACGCACACACACACACACACATGCACCCACACACACACACACACACACACACACACGCACACACTTTAATTGGTCATGTAAATACTATATTTTTCTCTGCTGACAGGATTAGTCCTAATAGCTTACTTTCACATATCAGATGTAGTTACTATCTTAGAGAACTTGCCGCTACAAACAAACTCGAGCTAACAGCAGGACACAGCCTTTTATAAGATCATTAAAGTAAAATTTTACAAGATTGTCTTAAAAAGCAAACAAAACCCAGAAGATATCAGGTCAGGCATGATGCTGCCTGCGTGTCATCCCAGCTACTAGGAAGGCAGGTAGGAGGTTAGCCTGGGCAACTTAGTGACACCATGCCTCAAAATAAGAAAATGAAAAGGACTGGGAAGGCGACTCAGTGGTGGAGTGTTTGTCTAGCGTTTGAGACCCTGGGTTCCATCCCCGGTACCACAACACGAATAAGTAAATTAAAATCAGATATCAGAAGTTTCTCATACTTGGCTGCCAGGTAGTTATATGGTTCAATTATTTCAAATCTCAAATCTGCATACATATGCAAGTAGTTCACAATATTTCTGCAGATGTTCTGAGTTTATTCTCTCTCCCACCATTCACCTATATGTGCTGCTAAGTCGCAGGATGTCTAGCCCCTGAACAGTTTCCACACAATTGCCATTCATACCCAAACATGTTGTGACTCTGAACAATCTATTACACTCAGGTCTTTCCTTAATCCCCCACTACCTGTTCTCCCTAGTTCTTCTACCCTGAGCAATAGGCACCCTTTCTCTGGTTTTCTGCAGACTATTTCTCTTCTTTTTTTCAGATCAACAATGGCAGATCCCTTCCCATAAGGAAACCTGTACCAGTTGCAATTATCTTAGCTGCCCTTTTGAACAGAGAGAAGAGTCTGAGAAAAAGTACCCTAAAAAATAGGGCCAACTCAGGAAGGATTGGAAAAGTGTAATAGGCAATTACCTGAAAATTGGACTCTTCACGAAAAGAACAGGCAATGATGGCCCAGTTCCCTAAGAGATGACTGTATTCTTCAGGGCTCCTTAGGTTGCAAGAGGCAGGCATCCAATTCAAACCAGATTAAGGGGAGGAAAGAATCAGATTGGTTCACATATCTGGGAAGGACGCTGGGGAAACACATGACTGAAAGGATCCGGGTCTCAGTGCCAGCAGAATGGAAGAGCATGACATCAGGACACGTTCTCCCTTTTTCTGCATCATTCAGCCTGTTTCTTCTGGTTTCATTGAACACACAAGAAGCTCCAAAGGTAAAGGAGATGGCTTAGGGGAGCTCGAGCCTGAGGGCCAGACACAGGGGCCTTCTTTTCCATATGCTCTACATGAGCATTGAGTAGGACTCTGATACCTCTGCTTGGATTGTAGGATCATCACTGCATATAAAGGGAGGGGTGCCCCATCAGGATAACAAAAAAAAGGAGAAATGTTACATAAAGAACAGGAGTGCAGGATGGGAAAGTATGACGGATAAAGCAACACGGAGTTATTACCAACCTCCTAAGGGAGCTTGCCTGCAAGCTCCAGGCAGCCAAGACTAGTGGATGCTAAAAGAGAATGATGTAAGGATGCCAAAACCTCTGTAGTCATCCTTGGCAGATACATAACACGAGCAGAAAATCTGAAGAGTTGACTCGAGTCCTTTTGAATGGCCCAGATAGAAGTGGTCAGGGAATCATTAACTGGTAGTCAACGGTTAACTGCAATCATTAACCTCAGCCAGCGCTGCAGATGAATTTTATTATGGGAAACAAATAATCAGAGGCTGGAGACTCAACTTGGAAACCACTCTTCCAATCCAAAAGGCCTAGGAACTTTTACAACTACCTCTACTATAGCTGAACACCAGAGACAGCTCAGGTTGCAGAGGAAGGAAGAGGCGCACAGGGAAAAGCATGTAAGTAACAGCTTTTCCAGGTAGGTGACTGTCTCCTGCAACTCACAGAACAAAGGGAAACATCAGGAAAATCTTAACATGTGGGAAATTCTCCAATCTCTTTAGTAGCTATGGCTTAGAGCTAAACATAGTTAATAGACTCCACTTTAAGTTTTAGTTTTAACTAGTACACATGGAGAGATTGAGACCCAGATGCAAGTAATATTAGACATTTCTGATAACAGAAAACAAGATTTAAAAAGCAGATGGTATGGAGCAAAGAACACATAAGACTTCAAAGGGAGGGATAAGTAAATTATGCAACTTATCAAAAAGATATCATTTAGATTAGCATGACATGGTAGGGTCATCTTGACATCTTTCAGATGTCTTAAAAAATGAAAGCACTAATAATTTTTTGAACAAAAGCATACTGTCTTTTTTAAACCTGCTTTCTCATCTCTCATACCCTTTTCCCACTTTTTCTAATTTTCTATGAGATTTTGAGGTACTTTTATTTTTTTAAATGTGTTTCCTTTTTTCTTTCAAAAACTTTTAGAGCCAAGTGCAGTGACCCACATCAGTAATCTCAGCAACTCAGGAGGCTGAGGTAGAAGGATCACAAGTTGAAGACCAGATTCAGTAAATTAATGAGACTCTAGGCAAGGTAGCAAGACCCTGTTTCAAAATTTAAAAAGGATTGGGATGTAGCTTAGTGATAAAGGGCCCTGGGTTCAGTTCCCTGTACCAAAAGAAAAATAAATTATAATTATGTAAGTAAAACATGGTATTGTTTCACGATAAGTGATTTTGTAAAATCCAGAAATACAGTAAAATGTTAAATCCTCTTTTCCTTTGTTTTGATTTGTTTTGTGGTCGTGGTGGTGGTGGTTTGGGGTAGCGGTACTGGGGATTGAGCCCAGGACCTCATGCATGCTAGGCAAGCTCTTTTCATTACTGAGCTCCATTCCCAGACCCTTTTTAAAATTTTACTTTTGTGACAGACTCTTGCTAAGTTGCTGAGGCTGGTCTCAAACATGTGATTCTCCTGCCTCAGCCTCCCAAGTACCCAGGATTATAGATGTGTGCCACCATACAGCTAAAGTCCTCTTTTAATACACATCAAAATCTTGCTTCTGTTCTCAGAAGTTAGTCACTGTTTGAGGAATATCTTCCCAAAATTTTCTATTGCATTTATGTGCATGATTTGTAGATAGATAGATAGACAGATAGATAGATAGATAGATAGAGACTGATTGAAACAGTTTCATACTCTTAAATTATTTTTGAAAATTTGTTTTTCCCTTGAAATTATAACTTGTAGATCTTTGCATATCAGTGTTATGAGTGTATAATTTTTTTAATGTCTGATAGTAGTTTATCATTTAGTTAGTCCTCTAGTGATGGACAATTTCCAGTTTTTGCTAGTAAGATTTGCACTCTTACAGCTCACTGTACTAGTCTGGTAAAATGGGTTCTTGGTTACCAGTTTGGTACTCAACCTCAAAAGGAATTAAGGTGGATCCTTGAGACTCATATGATCAGTCTCCCTCACCACTGGAGTAGGAGTAGAACTAGGTACTGAAATGCTAACTAGTAATGACTCATCACTGAACATGTATTCTTTCCAAACTAAACAACATACATGGAAACTATATGATACTATTGGTTTAGATATTGGGATTCTGGAATTTTGATAAAGACTTGAAGTTTATTATTTATTTAACACTGTTTATTTTAACATTTCACCTCCTCTAATCATAAACATCAGTTTCTAAGAAAATTTAGAAAATGAAATAACGGAGAAGGGGAAAAAAAGCAAAAAGAAATATGACAATCATTGTTATTACCATTACTATTTCTTCTACTCTTTCTTGATTATGTATATATTAACAAGATTGGGATCTGGTATACAACAGATTTTTGTCTTGCTCCTTTTAAACTTAATATTGCATTATGAACATTTTCCATACCTTAAAAGTGTCTAAAATTCAATTTTATGAACTACCTAGTTTATAGCCTTACACAGTAAAATCTAGAAGCCCCAGGGATAGACAAGGAACTTCACTTTTCCACGTTCAAAGAAGCAGGGGGTTTCTAACCTAGTGCAACTCAAACAAATATCTCCAGAGAGTCAAATGCAAATATTAAGCAATTTTATTACAAGTTCTCAGAGATTAAGTGTAAAAATATAAATTATAAGCATTTGAAGTCAATCAGCAATGATATGGTAAAACAAAATATTCCCTGATCTAGCAATGCCATATGCTTAAGAAAATATTCTTTTTTTTTGGTACTAGAGATTGAACCCAGAGGTGATTTATCACTGAGCCACAACCCCAACCCTTTTTATTTTTTGTTTTGAGACATGGTGTCACTAAGTTACTTAGGGCCTCACTAAGTTGCTGAGACTAATGTCAAACTTGTGATCCTCCTGCCTTAGCCTCCCTTGCTGAGATTACAGGTGTGTGCCACTATAATTTTTGCATGTGTATGCAAGGAGAAAAATTCAAAGATGCTCATTCCAGCCCTGCTTAAAACAGTTTTAAAAAATCATAAATAACTGAAGAACCCATCAATGATAATAAACTCACTATTTGTGTGGTGGAATACTATAAAGCCATTAAAAAGACAGACATGTTTATTCAGATAACAAAAACAAAGGACTGAAGGGAAAACAGCAAGTGGTGGGAAAATACTTTTAGGTTATTTATGAGTAAGTCTAGTTCATAGATGCATAAATAGGCCTAACTATATGATAAAGGAAGCACAAATAATTCATGCTAGCAGCTGTCTCTGAAGAGGAAAGTAATGGAACAAGAGGAATTTTCACCTTATAATTCTTAGTATCATGTTTGAGAAGAGAGATTAAACAAATAAAACAAAATCTTGTTCACTGAGAATTTTTTGGGGTGGGGTAGCTATATGACCTTTTTCCTACTATTCTCAGTACTTCTGATCTCTCTTTTAATTTTCTCATTAAATAGGTAAGTCAATAATAAAAATAATGCACATATTTTCTCTAGAAGTTGCATCACAACCTTCCTCTGCTAAGGAACAATTAAAAGAGCAAAATCACCAAGACAAAGCATAAAACCACATATGCTAAAACTGCTGAGTGTAGTGGCACACGCATATAATCCCAGCAACATGGGAGGCTGAGGCAGGAGGATCACAAGTTCAAGGCCAGTCTCAGCAATTTAGCAAAACCCTGTCTCAAAATAAAAAAAATAAAAGAGATGGGGTTATAGCTCAGTGGAAGAGCACCCCTGGATTCAATCCCCAGTACAGGAAAAATAAATAAATAAAAGGATAATACTGTTGTTTTAGTTAGCTTTTTCACGGCTGTGACCAAAAGACCTGACAAGAACAATTAAAGAAGGAAAAGTTTTATTTTGTTATATTATGGGTCTCACAGTTTCAGAGGTCTCAGTCCACAGATGGCCAATTCCTTTGCTCTGAGCCCAAGGTGGAGCAGAACATCATGGCAGAAGAGTGTGGTGGAGGAAAGTGTATCAGGACATGGCACCGGGAAGCAGAGAGTTCTCCTTTCACTAAAGCTAAAATATATACCACAAAGTCACACCATAATGACCAACCTCCTCTGGTCACCCACTACCTGCTTACAGTTCCCACCCAATTAATCCCCATCAGGGGTTTAATGCACTGATTAGGTTTAAACCCTCATAAACCAGTCATTTCACCTCTAAACTTTCTTGCATTGTTTCACATGGGCTTTTGGGAGGCACCTCATCTAAACCACAACGATCATGGAAGATGTAGCACTAGGTAGATATGAAGAGCATATTCACAGTACGAGAGCAGGAACAGGAAGGCAGAGCTTTGCCTCATTCGACCTTAGCTGATAACATGGGCGTCAGGCAGCACGAATTTTTCACAACTCTGTGCACATTTGCAAATAACCTCAAAAGCATGATGAAGAATAATTTTGGGTTTGCAAATAAACTTTAGCAAGTAAGCAAATTTATGTATATAGAATGCATGAAAAAATGAAGATTGACTATATTTATGCAAATCAAGGACAAAAATCATAAATGGCACTATCTTAAAAAGACCCTATTATTAAGACTTAATAATTTGGGGGTAACCATTTGAGTGACAGACATCAACTGTCTTCACTCCTGCTAGAACTTGTTCACCTTGTAGCATTTAGCTGGTCATGGTCACTCAAAGATCTCTTCGTAGATGAAAATCTTACACCTTTCTCTGGAACACCCCAAGCCCCATAGATATTTCAACATAAATTTAAGCCAGGCTTTTTTTTGTTTTCAATAATTTTTTCTCTATTGGAGAAAGCAGAAACATATAGCTTTGTCTTTGAATAGGTTATTAAAATTCTACTTTGTTTATTTTTTTGTTGTGAACAATCCCTGGAATTGAAGTCTTTGAAAGGGTCACATGTATGGATATTTAATTGCTTTAATTCAGCCCTCTGTAAGGAAGAGTAATTTAGGGGAAGAATTTTTAAAATGAGACGTTGAAGAAAGCAATTAGTAAGCTGAAATCAAACCAACCACTTTGAAGTCCAGATACTGGGGACTGAGAATATAGTTTAGTGGTAGAGTAGTTGCCTAGCATGCCCCAAGGCCCTGAGTTCAATCCCCAGTAACCACATATGCTAATATATATATATATATATATATATATATATTTTTTTTTTTTTTAAAGAAAAACTTGATATTTTATAATTTTAGGTGTATCTTTAAAAGACAGATTTGCCTAGTATTTCTGCCAGGAATGTGAACTAAGAGATGTGATTTGAAAAAGTTGGCCATTGTCTTATAGCACATGTGTTCCCCTATATACCTATTAAACAAATAACAGAACATTAAATACTGTGATCTAAATTTTTTAACTACAGAAAGTTTATGAACATGATCTTTTAAAGCCTATCTAATTTTTAATTATTTCAAATTATATTAGGTTAATCTCTTTTACCTTATTTCTTTTTTTACAAATATTCTCAAGTCCTGAATCAATCCAAAATAAAATTGCAGGAAAAGACACTGGCTCCAAGAGCCTTGTGAAAAGTCTCCTAGAAACTCATTGGTATGGAAAGGATGAATATTGAATGCAATGAAAGCAATTGCTTTCTTGGAGTCCCAGGAGATTGAAATGCATAAACATAAGCCTTGTGATGTTTGGGAAACGTGATAGCCAATATAAATAAGTCATATGTATAAAACAGTAACTTGAAAAAAACACCAAAGAGATAGGAAAGTGAAAGAAACTACTTTTACCAAAATGTGTCTCAAATAATAAGAGGAAAGATGAGAAGATAAATAATAGATGGGATGTTCTTAAGAGACCTTAGTAGCAATCTAAGTACATTGTGTTAATTTTCTGAACTTCTGCTACAGGAAGTCTGTGCTTACACATTCCATGTTGTTTGGTTGTCATTTGAATGAGAACTTGTGTACACACATTTTTTAAGACAGGTCTTTAATAATCTCTTGAGAAGATTTGCTAAATGAAAACAACATTAATAATTGATTTACTTTGCTCAAGTAGTGGGGACCAGGTAAAATGCAGAATTTTGTTTCAGTCATATTTATGGGGTCATGCCCTCACCTTTGGATTCAATGGCATCAATGCAGTTCCCTATGCAAAATCTCAGTTGCAGCTTGGTGGCAAAATCAAATGAACTGACTCCCTCTGGCAGCAACATCAGAAGCTGAAAAGCTCAGTAACCATTTCAGTCTTAAAATATGTTTTTAAATGAAGATCATGATTTCATTTTTCAGTTTGGGAGAGAAGCAGGAATGTAGGAAACTAAATTCAGGGAAATGATTAATTAAAAAAAAAAATACCAAGGCACACCTGTAATGCCTGTGACTTGGGAGGCTGAGGCTGGAGGATCTCAATTTGAGGCCAGTTGAGGCAACTTAGTGAGATAAAGTCTCAAATAAAAAAGGGGGGGGGGATGGAGCTCAGTGGTACAGTGTCCCAGGGTTCAAGACTCAGTACTGAAGAAAAAAAAGCTGAGAAAACTACACTAAGGGTATTTTTAGACCTTCGAATGCTTTTGGTCCTAAAGGGGTACAGGTCAAATAAGTTCTCTTTTATTCCTTTCTCCTTCCTTCCCTCTTTTCTTGCTCCCTCCCTCCCTTCCTTTCTTCTTTTCCTTTTCCATCCTTTCCCTTTCTTTCTTCCTTCTTTCCACTTCCCCAATTTTTTGTTTCTGGTTTGGGATGTAGCTCAGTGGTAGAGTACTTGCCTAGCATGTGTAAAGTCCTGAGTTCAATCCCCAGTACTGAAAAAAAATTTTTTTTTAATTCTTTATTTTTAAAGTTCAAGCTAGGGGCTGGGGTTGTGTCTCCATGATAGAGCGCTTGCCTAGCACATGTGAGACACTGGGTTCAATGCTAAGCACCACATTAAATAAACAAACAAACAAATAAAATTGTTATTATTATTAAAAAAAAAAAAAAAAGACCAGGTACGGTGGTGCACAAATGGCCTGTAATCCTATGTAGTTGGGGAGGCTGAGACAGGAGGATTGCAAGTCCAAAGACAGCCTCAGCAAATTAGTGAGGAGCTAAGCAACTCAGTGAGGTTGTCTCTAAATAAAATACAAAAAAAGGGGGTGGTGGTGTGGGGATATGGCTCAGTGGCTGAGTGCTCCCGAGGTCAATCCCCAGTGCAAAAAAAAAAAAAATTTTTAAGTTTGAGCAAGCGATTTCTATAATCAATTTGACACAAGAATAAAATTCAGCTTATTCCCAAAGTAACCTGGAAAGTTAGCAATGCCCTGCCTAGCGATGCATATTGCTTTGTGAGAAAAATGAGATAACACAATCACCTTTTATTAAGAAGTGATTTGGACCATTTTCAAAATATTATCCTAATATCTCAAGAAGCCATTAAGAATAAGAAATGAAGCTTGCCTGAAATTGAATGTTAGGAATACAAAAGCCACATGCACCTTCACATCTGGGATCGGTCCACAGGGCAAGTAAGAATATTTGCTTTCTCCTCCCTTTAATGCAGAGTTGCAAAGTCAGAATGGGTTTGTAAATTATGTAATCCTGAAGAGTCAAGGCAGAAGGACAAGAAGTTGGAGGGGTGATAGATGGACTGTAGGGTCAGACATTTTCCAGAATATTCCACAGTCAAATTGTTTTCTTTTCCCTTAGCCCTGACAATCTGCTTTCAGTCTAATCACTTTTTTAATTGTTCAAATTTATTCTCATTCAGGGTACCCCAAAACTTTAATTCCCTTCTAAAATTACCTTACTTTTTAAGACCTTTAAAAATTCATTTTAATTTTGTAAATCTGGTAGTGAGTCTGGAGAAACGGCCTAAGCTTATAACCACCAACGGGGCCAGCACAGTGAAATACAAGTGCATGATCAAGTGCTGCAAATAGCATGAGAAGACCCAGCACAGCCAGGCTGCTTGTACTTTTTATGGCCATATTTTGCATTTTGAAACTATGCTTATGCTTTTAGTGTCTCTCTCTACTGGCTAGATTTTTAAATTATAGACATATGCACATCAAGTAAAATCATTCTAACACAAATAATGGAAAAGTTAATAATCTCCCCTGTCAGTGCCTCCACTCACACTACCCAGCAAATACTCCCACCTCCACTTTCACATCAGTACCTTGAGTGCCAAGAGCTCATAAGCCCCATGCCAGTGCAATCTGGAATGTGGGACAGAAGGGAAGCAGCTGCAGGGGCCCCTTCTTCTCTTCTGTGGGTGGATGAGCTTGAGTTAGGTGCAATAGGACACACCGCAGGCTGTGCACCACAGTACCCCCACCTCCAGGTGGCTCTTCCCTTTCACAGAGCAAGCACTGAGATGCTTTTGAAAATGAAGCAGTGTATGCACTTGGGTACCAAAAGGGCAAATGTGATGCCTGCTGTTTATAGACATCCAGGACCATCATTTGCTAGCACCTGGTAACCTTGTGAGAAATTGAATAAGAGTGAAGATCACGCCCCTACCAACCCCAGGGAAGGAGTAGTCCCTGGCCCAATCAGCTTATTGTCAGCAGTGCAAAGTGAGACTCAGGGGTCAAAGATCCAGGCATTCTGCTTCTATCTCTGGAGTAACTTATGCTAAACCTTTCTTTGTGTTTATCCAGATATGTATATCTGTATCTCCATGTAAATGTAGGTAATAGATGCACCTATGTATCTTTGTATGTATATACATCCTCTATGTATATGGTATATGTGTGTGCGCACGCGCGTGTGTGTGTACCTATATGTGTGACACAATACAAATGTAAAGAATTTATATTTTATGTTATTTAAACAAAGGAATGAGACTATATTTGACATATTATTCTGCAACAAATTTTTTCATTAAATGTATCTTAACTTTTCCTGATTAAAGTTGGGTAAAGCAAGGGCCAGGGAGATAATGAAGTCCATCATTAGGAACTAGTTAGCAAGTGAGCAGAATTCAAATCTATGTCTTCATCCACCACACTGCCTGGCACTGACGCGACACTCCCATGTCTGATAGGTAGATGCAAGACTTTTTGATAGTGCAAAGCTTTACTTTTCCACTCCAGAGCATGCAGGGCTGAAGCATCTAATGAGGGGAGTCTTCCTTTTTCCTTCTCCCCAACAAAGGGAAGATGAATCCAGGGGGTTCCTTGGGGCTGAAAGTGTCAATTGTCCCAGAAACAAGTACATGAGTGATACATGTAGGCCACAGTCGCTTATGCCTGTTACCCTAGCTACTATGGAATATGAGGCAGGCAGATCAGAAGTTCAAGTCCAGTTGGGTGCAGTGGCACACACCTGTAATCCCAGTGGCTCAGGAGGCTGAGACAGGAGGATCGCAAGTTCAAAGCCAGACTCAGCAACTTAGCAAGACCTTTTCTCAAAATGAAAAACAAAAAGGGTTGGGCATGTAGCTCAGTGGTGGAGTGCTCACCTAGCATTCACAAGGCCCTGGGTTCAATCTCCAGCACTTAAAAAGGAAAGAAAGAAAAGAAAAGAAAAAAAAAAAAGGCAGAAGAATTGACTCTAAAAATTCTGTCCTCTCTAATCCTTGACACAAAATCCATATGTATTATTTTTTGTACAATGCTATTGCTCAGTTTAGAGGAATTTTTTAGTGTCTTTTTAAAATTTTTCTTTGTTCTTTTTAGATATACATGACAGTAGAGTATATTTTGACATATTGTAAATACATGGAATGTAGCTTATTCTAATTAGGATTCCAGTCTTTTTTTAGTGTCTTTATCTTGTTATTCTGTACAATTTTTTCAGGATGTTTATGTATAACAAACTCCTAGTGTATACGCTTAATGGATAAACAATACTAACAAGCATGCAAGCTCTTCTAAGTGAACTGTTAAATATATCGTGACAATGGGAAACAATATCAGCAATAACTAGTCCCCCAGTTTCTTCCCTTACTTCCCATATATATGTTCTCAACACAACAGCCAGAGTGACGTTGTTAAAGAAGACTAACCATTTCACTCTTCTCAAATCCCACCCGCAACTGACTCCCATCAATATGACAGTAACTGTAATGCTAATCACTCTGAAGAAAAATAAAACAGGATGCAGTTCATTTAGAAGAGCTTATATCCACATAAATATTGTTTATCCATTTAAGTTATAGGTATACGTATTATCTTTTATTAAACAATCCTGGGGAAAATATGTACAGAATAACAGGATTAAGACACCAAGAAAATAGGATGCAGAAAATAGAATGTGATGGGACATGCCATCTCAGAGAAGGGCTCTCTTGATAGACGACATGAAAGTAAATCAAATGTTAGGGTTATGTTAGGATCAGAGGGAAAAGCAAGATTTGAATACGAAACCAATAAATGCCAGTGGCCTATTTATAAAGGTGCATGTACTTAAATGAGCACTGGTTATTTTCTTTTCCTAGACACTTAACCGCAGCATTGTACCCTTCCTATCTGTTTATCGAAGTCTATGTTAAATGAAAAATGCCTGTATCATATCTGCCAGTGATTTCAATCTCTCAGAGTAAACCTCAGAGTCCTAATGGCCTACGAGTCCTGCCCACTCTGCCCTGCCTCCAACCTACTCTCTTCCCCGTTGCCTCGCTTTCCTCTCTGACCCTGTTTCCTGCCACTCTCCCCCTGTGTCACTCAGCTGGGCCGTTGTGGCATCCTTGGCATTCTTGGACTTTTCCAGGCATGCCTTGCTTCTGCATCTTTGCCCTTGCGGTGTCACTGGCCAGCATGCCCCTCACTCACCTGGCCTTCCTGACCGTTCCTTCACTTCGTCTGCTCTGCACTCCAATGTTGCCTTCTCCTGAGTCCTTTCCTGGGCAGCTGTTCTGAAATTGCAGCTCTACTGTCACACCCAACATAAATTTTCCATTCACTTTCCCTGCCTTTTTTTCTCTTCAGGCACAAAACCATCTAGCGCACTATTTAACTTTTATGTCTCCGCGAGGTCAGGAATTTCTGTCTGGTTTGCTCACTGCTCACCTAGGACAGAACGACATGACAGGCTCTCTATAAATACTTGTTCAATGAATGAATGATTGACAGTCGTACTCAACAAAATGATCAGTTTTCAACAGTACTTAGCATCTATCTCAGTGGGTCACACCAGAGCCATCAAGGCTCAAAGTCACCTTTTCTTTTTTTTTTTTATTTTTTTTTTCCCAATAGCACCCCACGTGACAGAGCGTTAATTCCAGGTTTATTCTAGGAAAGGGCAAACACACTGTGCCTTTCTATTTCGGGGATAACCAGATTCAGGAAGCTTACACAGTTGTATCCCAAGGGGAACCATGGTAAGAAGAGATGAAGCCCTTGTACTAAGCAAGGTCCAGGTGAAGAACTGGGTAACTCTCACTAGGGAGCAACTGCCTCCATGAGACTTCTTGAAGGATGCATGCTGTTCATGTTTTGGCTTCCAACAGAGCTGACCTTCAAGCCAGTTTCTATCCAGGAAGTTCCCATCCTAGGTAGTGCGTGCCTGGTCTTTTCTCATTTCTTCTGTACTTTAAAACTGGCCTCCTATCCACTTGTTGGGAACTTGTTGCTCCTCTGGTGGAAGACTGTACAAGAGGTCTGTTTGTATTCATTGAAAGGTGAGCAAGACTGCCCATTATATCTTCAAAACACCCACCCAGCTATTGGGGAAATCATTTGAAAACCTGCATCCCTGTGTTGCCATCCTGTGGCGTGTCTGATACTCTCTGGTGTTCAGGAAATGCTGACTCATGAGCTAATTTTCTATTATTTATGACTCTGGTCAATATAGAGCCTTATACTCCTGAGTTCTCAGCAAGACTGTGGGCACTGTACCTTGTTGGTAATTAGATTACACCCTAGGGATCTCTGGATGAAAGTGGTCCTGTCTCAAATGCCATGTTTCAGAATCCTAATTATGAAAATCCATAATTGACTGCCTCCTAAAGAACAACAAGAATGATGGCTTGTCTGCCCAGGAAGGATCTGCAAAAGGAACACAAACAAAGAACTGTTGCTATAGGGAAATAAGATTTTTAAATGACCTGGGGAAACCCAGTGGTATGGTACACTGTGGTGAACCCTGTGAATATAAGAGCCATGCTGGGAACAAGGACAGTTAATGCTGATGTAAATACTCTCAGGGAAAGCACTCAAAACTAATCTTGGGTCCCCTTGGCATGTCGGGGAAATTTGAAGATAATCACCTCTGACACTCAGGTTTTCCTTGGGACACAATTTTAAACAACTGACCTTATTTCTGAGTTGAGGGGATGCCAAAATTGAATTTCTGCTCAGTTGGAACCAAATCCTTTCATAGTCATCTCTCAAGTGAGTTGGCAATATTTGCTTTGCATTCTTGGTCCCACTTATGAAGAATTGATTTGGGGTCATTTTCAATCTTTTCCCTTTGGACTGAAAGTGGTAAAGGAAGCAATGTGTGGTATTTAGGTCCCAGGTGGCCCTTCTTTGTCCACTGGATTGCCTTGCTTTCTACTTATTTGGAAAGCCTGTTCTGTCTATACAGTAGCAGGGTGCAACTCAATTCCACAATTACTTACTAGGTTATCACCGTAGGTCGAGTTCTCTGTTGGATGCTGGATGATGCAGTTAGTCAGGAGGGGTAGAACTTTCAGAGGAAACATAAAGGAAGAAAGAACACAGACTCTGCAGTCAGGCTGTGGCTTCCAGTCCTGGCCTCATTACAAATCAGCAGTAAGAACCTGGGCAAATTATATACGTGCATAAACTTCTTTCCCCCACCCCAACTATAAAATTGGGGTAATGATCACAAACTGAGGCAGATGTATTTGTAAACAGAGTATACACACACACACACACACATCTGTTAGAACACAAAATGTCATAATATATAGCCTCAAATGCAAGACATAATAATAAACCATTCTATTCTTTTCAATGTATTGTTAGTCCCTAGTCTCTAGATGCTGACAGGTGGGAAAAGGAAAAAGACTCACACACTTGAGACAAGTAGAGAACAACAAAGGGCAAATGAGCAGAGTCACAGCTGGTCTGGGAAGCATCAGAAGCAAGGCAGACAACACTTCAAAACATATATTACAGGAAATAAGTGCTGTGAGCAATGAGAAAGCACATCACAATTTCTGCCTAGAGATTTTTTCCCCCTCATCCATCATCCAAGCCAGAGTGCTCATATAATTAGAAAATGCAGAGTATTTTGTTCTTTCTTCAGTGAGCATGCCTAATTTAAATTCCATTGCATTCCGGGTCATTTGAGATCAACATATAAATTAAAAACTGTTTGGATCTCTGAGATGAGGTGCAACTTTTGACTTTTCTACTTGAGGAAACAGTACCATTTTCACTCTAGTAAAAAAAAAATGCCAGAAGAGAAAATTCTCCCCTGCCCACCTCTGCTTTGGACTATATAATCAAAAAGGTAGGAAAATCATGCTTCAAGTTTGACTAAGGAAAAGACTGATTTATTTATAAAACTACTATCAGTGGTTATAATAACAATCAGTAATAATGTATATGTAATGCACATATTTGTAATAGTAATATGTGTATTTAATAGTCATATGTATATGTATGCAATAGTATAATCATGTAGCAACCATCATCGATGACCAATCTGTTTAACTTCCACAGTGTAACTTTTGCACATGTGAGGTCTCTTAAGGTCAGTGACCCTCTAAATATAAAAACAGCACATATGAAGTCCCATTTATGGTTGTTCAGAGCTCCAGGAAACAGGTGGCATGTGAGTAAAATTGAGATATTTAAGGCACCAACTGTCCTCCATAAAGTGAACATTTTTGGTTTGCTGACTTGAAGACGTGGGTATTTTCAACCATTTAATTCTAGGCTGCCTTACTCCTGTCTCTCTGGTGCAGCACACACCCTGTGAATAAGGTCTGTTTCATCCAAGACAAACAGCCTCTGGCAGTTCACTTCCTCAATCTCACCTGGGGCAGACCAGTTGGCCTTTTTTTTTTTTTTTGGTACCAGGGATTGAACCTGGGTGTGTTTAACCACTGAACCACATTCCCAGCCCTTTTTAATTTGTTTATTTTGAGACAGGGTCTTGTTAAGTTGCTTAGGGCCTTGCTAAATTGCTGAGGCTGGTCTCGAACTTGCAATCCTTCTGTCTCAGCCTCCCTGGCTGCTGGGATTATAGGCATGAGTCACTGCACCTGGCTTGGTAGGCCTATCTTTGACTGACATTAACACATTAACACTATAACTTTTAAAATGTCCATGAAAAAATAATTCAAGCACACTAGGACCACCATGATCAATCTCTTTTGAAAGTAGTTTCTAGTCAACAAGATATTTGAGTCCAAGGATTGTGGAATCAATTTCTTTCCATATCCTGCTAACCTACCTCAATGATTTTAATTAATGATCATTTTTAACATTTCATGCAGACAGGTTTATTTTTTTAAAAGCATTTATGATACCAATAGAAATCATCCTTGTGTGGCAGCTTTGGTGAATCATACATGATTTTCCTTCGAAGCTGAACTTGTTATGTTGGCTGTGATCTCAGAGCTCACTGATACTGTCTTCCTGTTTTTAAGGAGGTAAATTAATTGAAGATGGGGAAAGTGTGGGTGTGTAAAGAGAAAATCATCCTATTTTATGAAATTATTGAGTAATTTGGAAGACCTTGTAGAAATCATCTAGATCTTCATAAAATGAGGAGGCTGGATTAAATTTCCTTTGTGCTATTCTGCATATCTTTCACCCACTCAATTTTGAACCCTGGCAGAACTGCCACCAGGCCTCATTCACCTCTGTATTTCCAAAGCCCCTCACAACACCTTGCATATGGTGGAGCATCGCTTCTTATTTCTTAATGATGCATGTATCATCTTACCTTTTTATATGCCTCCATGTCTTTATGATTAGAGCAAGAATCATATGCTTCCATTTATAATTCACAATTCTGTTCTTCATAGTCACAAAATCACACTCATTTTATGCTTTATTCTGTGGTTGTGGGGCACACACACATATACTAACTGCTTTTCAGAGCTAATGAGTTCATGCAGGTAGATCAGTGCATTCATTCATTCAAAAAGTATTTCAGAACACTTTCTAAGCGTAAGCCATCTTACAGTGCTGAACTAGGCACAGTTCCCCGTGTCTAGGAACTTAAGAGTAGTGACAAAAATAAAGGTAAAACTGTGTAATGCTATAAAGGGTAAGTGCAAGGAGCTGTGGGAACAGAAGAGCAGCTGGCCTGGTCTAGAAATTCTGGAACAATTTCCCGAAGGAAGTAACAAATTCAAACCTTAAGGTTAAATAACAGGGGACTAGGTGAAGGTGAATAGGCAGCTGGATGGCATGGGGTAGGGGGCAGTGGGAACTTCAGGGACAAGAGTTAGTGTTTATTTCAAAGGTAGTAAAGAACCTTACCAAGCAGAAGATGCAATGTATGTTTTAGACCTAATTATAGTGAGGACATTGGAAAGGGTCAAACCAGAGGCCAAGAGAGGTAGAGAAAAGCTTTACAGTGGCAGTGAAGATGGAGTCTGTGGCAGCAGACATCAGTGGAGTGAGATGGATTCTAGATGTATTGAGGAAGGGAGTGAGGGAATGAATGTATACTGTGCATGAGGGCATGACTAAGGAGAAGTCAAGTCTGGTTTCTGTTTTGAGAAATTCAATGGATCATTGTGTCATTTGCCAAGAAAAGAAACACCTTCTAAAGCATCAGCCCTTCAGGAGGGAAGGGGAACAGTGATCAATTCCACAAGAGTTGCTAGGTGATATCCAAGATGATATGTCCTATAATGCCATGATCTGAATGTGTGCCTCCCCCAATTTCATATGATGAGGAATAATTTCCAATGTGTTTGTATTTAGAGGTGAGGTCTTTCATATATATTAGATCAAAAGATGAGTGCCTTCATGAATGGGATTATTGCTCTTATAAAAAAAAAAAAAGACACAAGAGAGATGATCTTTCTCTACCACATGAGGTTACAGTAAGATGGTGGCCATCTTCACACTAGGACGTAGGGCCTCACCAGAACTGAATAGGCTGGCAAATTGATTTTGAACTTCCTGTCATCCAGAACTGTGAGAAATGAAATTCTAATGTTTAAGTCACCTACTCAATGGTATTTTTGTTACAGTAACTCAACTAAGACAGAGTTGATTATACATATCTGAATTTCAGTAAAGAGTTTTGCTTGAAATTGTAGTCATCAACATACAGACAGAAACGATAGCTATAAGAATGAAAGCCCTGGGAAGGAGAAAGCAGCTAAGGAATCCTAATAAATGCCAATCTTTAAGGGCCATTCAAATACTTGGTTTGCTGATTAATCTTGTCTGCTCATTCTCTAGTCCTACAGACCAGCTTCATTCTAGGTCATGAGAATTTGCTATGGTTTGAAAGTGTCCCCCAGAGTTCATGTGTTGGAAACTTGATTCCCAGCATGGAAATGGGGCCTTTGAGAGGTATTTAGGTCATTTAAGAGGGTTCTGCCATCATGAGTGGATTAATGTCAGTATTGCAGGAATGGGTTTGTTTGTTTGTTTGTTTGAGGGGTACTGGGGATTTAATTCAGGAGCACTCAACCACTGAACCACATTCCCAGCCCTAATTTGTTTTTAATTTAGACACAACGTCTCACTAAGTTGTTTAGTGCCTCCTTTTTGCTGAGGATGGCTTTGAACTGTTGATCCTCCTGTCTCAGCCTCCCGAGCTGATTGCAGGCCTGCACCGCCATGCCTGGCGGGAAAAAGTTCTTTATAAATGGATGAGGTTGGCCCCCTTCTCTCTCTTTCTGCCCTTCTACCATGGGAAAATGATGCAGCAAGAAGACCCTTGCCGATGCCAACCTTGATCTTGCACTTCCTAGTCTCCAGAAGTGTGAGCCAATACATTTCTGTTCATCATAAATTACCCATTCTGTGGTATTCTGTTAGAGCAGCAAAGAATGGAGACAAGATCTAATAGGTCACTTTCAATTGTGATCCTACCTGAGAGCTCGGTGGAGGAACAAACCCAGGCCTGAGGCACTTAGGGATGTCTCACATAAATTATCAATTACTCAGCTGAAGTGATTTGAGAATCTTGCTTGGTCATGAGGGTGTAGAGAAGAGGAAGAATGCTAATTATTAAACATGTGGGCGCCTAAGAAGTGTTCCTGAGCTTCATCAAGAATATTTTTATAGATTGTGTGGAGCATTACAGACAGGAGGAATAATAGCATAGACATCAATTTGGATAGAGAATCCCTGTGTTTGTCACCAGGCTGTTATTAGGAAGAGCCAGCACAATGCTTTGCTTTCTCGCTCTCATCGCCATCTCACTGTACAATTTAATCAAGGGGAGGAGCAGGTCGAGAGGGTGGCAGTCATGATGGTACCAACAAAGGCATCACTGTAAAAAAAACTGAAAAGCACTCACACTCCTGATTGCAAACTGCATTCAATAGCTTTTGGCATAATACTTGAGTCATATACATACAATGTTTCAGCATGTCATGAATGCTGGTTTCAGAGGTATCTCTGTAAATAGCGTTTGACAGAAATCCATAATGGAGCAAGCAATAGTTCTTTTTATAATTTTATAAAACCCCGGGGACAGTATAGTTATTTTGTACTTTGTTTTGTTTCACATAACCTGAAATATCCCAGAGTTATTTAAGATTCCATTTGTTGAAAACTTCCAAGCTTGTTGTCAACCTTAGAACAAATATTTTGATTTACTAAGAAATGAAAATCAGATAAGAAATTCTGGAGGATGTGGGATCACCCAAAAATTGTTATCTTAAGAGATTTAGTTATTTTCTTAGTCATGCATCTGCTACAAACTGCATGCTTTAAAAAGCTAACTTTATGTTAGCACTTCAGTCCTGAGGATATAATAAATGCCTAAAACTTGACTTCCTGGTAAAAATAGACATGTGAATTAGTGACAGATAAGAAGGTCCCCAAAATAGAATCACACATCCTGCTTCAAAAACCTCTCAAAGTACTGGGCACTGTGTTGTATGCCTGTGATTTCAGTTACCCGGAAGGCTAAAGCAGGAGGATCACAAGTTCCAGACCAACCTGGGAAACTTAGCAAGAAAGACCCTATTTCAAAATAAAACAAAAAGGAATGAGGATGTAGCTCAGAGGTAGGGTGTTTGCCTAGCAAATGTGAGGCCCTGGGTACATGGGGGTGGGGAGGAGTCTCATGGTTTTGAACTTGGATTTAAACAGGAATCTAAATATTATATGTTGACTTAAGATGATTTAATAAATAATTTTTAGTAAAAATTGATCACCCAGGTATGGTGCCCCATGCTTGCCTGTAATCCCAGCAACGCAGGCGGCTGAAACAGGAGGAATGCAAGTTCAAAGCCAGCCTTAGCAATTTAGTGAGATCCTATCTCAAAATGAAAAAAATAAAAAGGACTGGGGATATAGCTCAGTGGTAAAGTACCCCTGTGTTCAATCTTCAGTACAAAAATAAAATAATAAATTAAAAATAAATAAATAATAATGAATTCTCACTTTAAATTACTTTTGTGGTGAGGTATTCTAAGTAAAATAAGACTGTAATTATTTTTACAAGTGTTGAGTGTTTATCATGTTGTTGTGAGGTTGGATCAACCCATCTAATCTTTACAACATCCCCACAGAGTGGTCACTACTAGCATTAGCCCCATTTTTCAGATGAGCAAACCAAGACAAAGAGAGAGTAACCAACTTGCCAAATGTGAAACTGGTAGAAAACTGTAGTATTTAGAATCCAATTCCAAGACTGCAGGTTTAGCCACTGCCATCCTAGAGGCAAAATTTTTCTCATTTTGTTGACAGATCCATGAAAAAACAATGAGTAGGTCTGATTTCTGGGTAGAGGAGTTATACTCAGGCATCCTCCCACTGCAGGAAGATAAAGTGCACCCTGCAACGTGGTGGCTGAAGCTCAAGGAGGGAGACAGTGCATAGAGAGAAAGTGGAGTAGTCAGGTTGACCAACCCTGGAAGAAGCATCACTCTCCGGTTTTATGATGATTCCATCTTATCTCCCCTGTGGGCTTATTAGTTATATCTCCTTTTTTTTTTCTTTTTTATTTATTTATTTATTTATTTATTTATTTAAATTTATTTTTATTGTAAACAAATGGGATACATGTTGTTTTGTTTGTACATGGAGTAACGGCATACCATTTGCATATTCATACATTTACATAGAGTAACGATGTTTGATTCATTCCGTTATTTTTTTCCTTCTCCCCCACCCCTCCCACCTCTCTTTTCCCTCTATACAGTCCCTCCTTCCTCCATTCTTGCCCCCCTCCCACCCCCATTATGTGTCATCATCCGCTTATCAGTGAGATCATTTGTCTTTTGGATTTTTGAGATTGGCTTATCTCACTTAACATGATATTCTCCAATTTCATCCATTTGCCTGCAAATGCCATAATTTTATTATTCTTTATAGCTGAGTAATATTCTATTGTATATATATATACCACAGTTTCTTTATCCATTCATCAATTGAAGGGCATCTAGGTTGATTCCATAGTCTGGCTATTGTAAATTGAGCAGCTATGAACATTGATGTGGCTGTATCTCTGTAGTATGCTGATTTTAAGTCCTTTGGGTATAAGCCAAGGAGTGGGATAGCTGGGTCAAATGATGATTCCATTCCAAGTTTTCTAAGGAATCTCCACACTGCTTTCCAGAGTGGCTGCACTAATCTGCAGTCCCACCAGCAATGTATGAGTGTACCTTTTTCCCCACATCCTCTCCAACACCTATTGTTGCTTGTATTCTTGATAATCGCCATTCTAATTGGGGTGAGATGGAATCTTAGTGTAGTTTTGATTTGCATTTCTCTTATTACTAAAGATAGTGAACATTTTTTCATATGTTTGTTGATTGCTTGTAGATCTTCTGTGAAGTGTCTGTTCATTTCCTTAGCCCATTTGTTGATTGGGTTATTTGTATTCTTGGTGTAGAGTTTTTTGAGTTCTTTATAGATTCTGGGAATTAGTGTTCTATCTGAAGTATGATTGGCAAAGATATTCTCCCACTCTGTAGGCTCTCTCTTCGCATTGCTATTAGTTTCCTTTGCTGAGAGAAAGCTATTTAGTTTGAATCTATCCCAGTTATTGATTCTTGTTTTTATTTCTTGTGCTATGGGAGTCCTGTTAAGGAAGTCTGATCCTAAGCCAACAAGTTGAAGATTTGGACCTACTTTTTCTTCTATAAGATGCAGGGTCTCTGGTCTGATTTCAAGGTCCTTGATCCATTTTGAGTTGAGTTTTGTGCAGGGTGAGAGATAGGGGTTTAGTTTCATTCTGTTGCATATGAATTTCCAGTTTTCCCAGCACCATTTGTTGAAGAGGCTATCTTTTCTCCATTGCATATTTTTGGCACCTTTGTCTAGTATTAGAAAATTGTATTTATTTGGGTTTGTGTCCGTGTCCTCTATTCTGTACCATTGATCTACCTGTCTATTTTGGTGCCAATACTATATCTCCTTTTAAAACAATTTTTTTAGTGTCTGCCCTCTGTACCTTTCAACATGACTGTCTACTTTCAAACAATATGTTACCACTTTACGTATAGTGTGAAAACCTTCCAGCACATTCCCTCCATTCCTTTTTCCCATCGTTTGTGCTATTTTCATACATTTTACTTTTATATATATTATAAATTCAATAACACAGTGTTACTGTATTACTAAAGAAAATGCACTATCTTTTGTTTTTATCTTCATTTTTTGGTATTTCTGGTGCTATTTGCTTCTTTGTATGAATTCAAAGCTTCCATCTGGAATTATATTTCTTCTGCCTGAAAAATTTTATAGCAGAGGTCAGGTGGTAATTAATTCTCCCGACTTCAGTATGTTTGGGAAAACTATTTTTCTTCCTTCCTTCCCTTCCTTCCTTCCTTCCTTCCTTCCTTTTCCTTCTGGTACTGAGGATTGAACCCCATGAAGCTTTACCACTGAACGACATCCCCAGTCCTTTTATTTTATTTATTTTTGAGACAGGGTCTTATTAAGTTGCTGTCTGACCTTGAACTTGCAAACTTCCCACCTCAGTCTCCCTAGTCCCTGGGATTACAAGCCTATACCTTTTTATTTTATTTTGAGGGTCTAGCTAAGTTGCCAAGGCTAACCTCTAATTTGTGATACTCCTGCCTCAACCTTCCAAATAGGTAGAACCACATATCCAGCTTGTAAATTTACTCATTTTTTTCTGCTACCCATAACCTAGAGTTTAATTTGAGGAAGAGAGAGAAAAGTATTAAGAAAAAGGAAGGGGGAAAAGAAGAAATGAAGTACTAATACAAGCTACAACATAGATGAACTTTGAACATATCATGCTAAATGAAATAAGCCAGACACAGAAGACCACATGTCGTATGATTTCACTTATGACGTTTCAATGGGCTGGGATGTAGCTCAGTAGTAAAGTGCTTGCTTGCCTAGTACACAAGAGGCCCTGAATTCAATCCCTAGCATGAAAGAAAATAAAGAGAGAGAGAGAGAGTGAGAGAGAAAGAAGGAAGGAAGGAAGGTAGGAAGGAAGGAAGGAAGGCGAGAAGGCAAGAAAGAGGGAAACCAGTTATTCTTTCACTACCATTTATGAAATTTCCAGAAAAGGTAACTTTTTGAAACAGAAGTAGATTAGGGGTTGCCTGGGGCTGAGGAGTGGGGAGTTACCACAAGGAGGGCAAAGTTTCTTTTTGGTCTAATGGAAATGCTCTAAAATTAGATTGTACTGATATATAACTCTGTCAGTCTACTAATAAAAGAATAGCTGAATCATATGCTTTAAATGAATACATTTTATAATGCTGCTTTTAAAAAATACAGTTATTACTCTTTCAACCCTGTCCCAAACCTGTATTTTTCCATCCCCTCCAGAGGATGATTTTATCAGTTTTTCTTGTATCCTACCAGTTTTCCTTTGGCAAATATAAGTAAACACACACACACACACACACACACACACACACACACACACATAAACATCTTAATTAAAATTACAACACTTAAGCCAAATGCTGTGGCAAGCACATACAATTTGAGCAATTCAGGAGACTGAGACAGGAGGACCCAAATTAGAGGCCAGCCTCAATAACTTAGCAAGACCTTGTCTCAAAATAAAAATTAAAAAGGGCTGGGGATGTGGCTCAATGGTAGAGAACCCCTGGGATCAATCCCCAGTACCACAGAGAAAAAAAATTAAATCACTTTAATTTTGCCTTAATTGCTGGTGACTAAGAAAAAGCACCTCTAATTGAAAGGTAAGAAGAAACTCTCTTTAAACCTTTTATAAAGTTTGAAACGATAATTCTACTGCCTACTCCACAAGAGTTGTAAAATTTATAACACTGGTTTCGGCATGCCTAACTACTCCTTCAAATACATTGCTTAATTTGAGTGAGGGGGTTCACAAATTAATAACAAGAAGGAGGAAAGCCAGGTGCAGTGGCGCACACCTATAATCCCAGCAACTCAGGAGGCTGAGGCAGAAGGATTGCAAGTTCAAGACCAGTCTCAGCAACTAAGCAACTTCGCAAGACCCTGTCTCAAAATAAAAAAGGCTGGGAATATGGCTCAGTGGTTGGGTTCAATCCCCAGTATCAAAAAAAAAAGAAAAAGAAAATAGAGGGAAAGAGAGTGGAAATGACAAAATTGCTATGTGTGAGACAACCAGACAGAAACAATTAGCAATGACTGAGAGAAAAGAGAACTGAGTGAGTGTGTGAGTATATGTGTGCTGGTGGTGTCTGTATCTGTCCATGGAGTGTAGGAAAGAAATGACCTTCAGTAGTTTTCTTTGGACTGTAACTATCTGAAAAAGTTCTCCACTTCCATGAGGAAGGCAGTATTGCCTTTGCCAATTTCCCATTTGACCACTAGGTGGCAACACCAGTTCAAGACATTCTTGCTCTTCTAAGAAAGGAGAAAAGGAAGGAATTCTAGAGAAATCTACACTTTTTACCTTTACCCAGGGCATGCACAATCATGCATGTGAAATGTCAGGTATATCTAAGAATACAAGCGAGGAGCATAAACTGAAATGCAATATCTCCTTGATGGTTGTTAACAGTAACTTTTGCTCTTAAACTTGAGGAATTTCCTGACATAGAGATGGGTTTAAGGCAGGTATGGTGGCATATGCCTGTAATCCCAGAAAGTTCAAGGCCAACCTTGGGCAATTTAGTGAGAATCTGTCCTTAAATGAAAAATAAATTTAGGAGATTTCAAGATGTCAGAATAGAGCAGGTCACTTTCCTGGCTGCTCTATGGCATGAAACCAAGAAAGAAGACAGGAATCTTCTCAGCAAGGTGGGTGAATAGAAAAAACAAAAACAAAAACACAAAAAAGGAAGGTCAGGCTTCACTGGAATTTAATACTGGGTACTCAGAGCAGATTGGGGACTCAGGAGGTTGGATATAATAAAATGAGGAAGAAATCTCCAGCACCACAGTCACCAGCCAGAGCGGTCCCTCCAAGAGCACAGGTGAAGGAATAAGAGAATTAAAGGAACCCACATTTTTAGGAGGACTGAGGTGTGTCTGGATATGGAGAGTTTACAGGTCAAAGACACTGCCCAACTAAACTGAAAGGCATGCTGCACAATATCCTTTGTGCAAGAAAAAAGCTACCATCTCTCCAGGCTGCATGCACAGGACAAAAGAAGGAACAATTTTGTAACCGCAGCACAGACACCAGTCACTGAGGGAACTGATTCCTGGCAAACCCCAACTGCACTACATAGAGTGTCCCTAAGTGACCAGGAGAAAACCAAACATGGAGAGAGGTTTACACTGGGGATAGCTGGTCACAGACACCCACCTGGCTTTCCCCCTCTCGCTACAATCTGTCTGCTTGCAGGACCGGCTGGGAGAGATTCACCTGGCCGGGAATTCAGAAGGGCAGGAACGAGATAGACTGAGTTTAGAGACTGAACCCAAGACCAGGAAATGTGGGAACCACAGGTGACATAGCAGACTAAGAATGGATCCTCCACCACACGAGTGGAACCCAGGGGAGACCTCTGATATGCAGTCTTCCAGAGTAGACCAACAAGTGCTGGCTGTGAGGGTGCACTGATTTAAAATCTCCAGACAGACTGGCATTCGGTGAAGAGCCTGGAGCCCACCTAAACCTAAACCCCACCTCCAGGAATTCTGTCAATCAGGAGGGTGGAGCATCACACTCCAGATGACCCCACCTAACACTGATGAGACACTGAGAATTTTTGAAATCCAATGGAAACAATTCTAACTTTTCTTGGGGGAGGGGGGGACCAGGGAACTCAGGGGCACTCAACCACTGAACCACATTCCCAGCCCTATTTTGTATTTTATTTAGGACAGGGTCTCACTGAATTGCTTAACACCTCACTTTTGCTGAGATTGGCTTTGAACTCTCAACCTGCTTCAACCTCCCGAGTCACTGGGATTATAGGTGTAATCCAGCAAAGGGAGGAACTATGCTAGAACACCTGGCTCAATTCTTTAACTTTTTATCAAGATATTTTTTTTCTTGCTCCTTTTGGTTTGGGTTTTTTTGTTGTTGCTGTTGTTGCCTTTTCTTTTCTTTTCTTTTTTTTTTTTTTCTTTTTTTTTTCTTTTCTTTGTTTAATTGTGAACTTAATGGTTCATGGACATTTATACATACTAATATTTCTTTTTCTTTTTTTTTCATTTCTAGCATTTTTGAAACCAGTTATTTTTCATGGATCAGTTTTTTGAGGACTAGGATGTTTGATTAGTATATTTCAGTTTTGTTCATTTTTTTTATTTTTTATTTTTAATATTTTTAAAATTTTACTTTGTATATATATTTTTTCCCTCACCTGTTTCCCTCAATTCTCTATCCCTCTTTTTTTCCACTAACAGCTAATCTCTATTGTTCTTCACTTTTCCTTTAATTTTTTACTTCTATCTTCTCTTCCTTCCTCATCATCATCATATCCTATATCACTTCTATTATCTCTTCATTCACCATTCAAAATGTAAACGCTTTTGCAAACTTACATTTTGATTGTAGGTAATAACTGATCATATCATTTCTATTTATTATAAAAATTAACATTGTGGATGTCATAGCAGAAACTATTTGGTTTAATGCTGTATATTGTTTTCATTGGTTGTTGTGATTATTTGTCTCCCCCTAAATGGCAAGTCACTGAAAACTTTTAGAGACACTATAAGTCCACAGGGTAGAAACTCTACTGCTTCAGATCCATACTGTTAGATGGATAGACACACAAAAAACATGAAAAAGCGAGCGAACAAGTCAAACCAAATGAACCATGATACTCTAATAATAGAATCCATTGACACCACAGTGGAAAAAATGTCAGAAGAGTTTTGAATGTACATAAACTGATCTGTGAGATAAAGGACAATACAAGGAATGAAAGCAGAGAGAAAATACAGGAAGTGAAAGATCACTTCAGTAAAGAGATAGAGACTCTGAAAAACATTAAGCAGAAATTCTCAAAAATGAAGGAATCAATAAACCAAACTAAAATTTCAATTAAAATCATCACCAACAGACTAGATCACTTGGAAGGCAGTTTCAGGCAATGAGAATAATATATAATCTTGAAAACAAAGCTGACTGTGGAGAAAAAATGTTAAAAGACCATGAAAAGAACTTCCAAGAAATATGGGATAACCTGAAAAGACCAAATTTAAGATTTATTGGAACAGATGAAAGCTTGCAGATACAAACAAAAGGAATGTACAATATTTTCAATGAAATAATATCAGAAAATTTCCCAAACCTAAAGAATGAAATGGAAAATCAAATACAGGAGGCTTACAGGACCCCCAAAGTCAAAATGATAACAGACCCACAGCAAGGTACATTATTATGAAAATGCCTAACATACAAAATGATAGCATTTTAAATGCTACCCAAGAAAAATGACAGGTAACATTTAGAGGGAAATCAATCCAAATCTCAGCTGATTTCTCAACCCAGACTCTCAAAGCTAGGAGGTCTTGGATTAATACATACCAAGCTCCAAAATAAAATGGATGCCACCCAAGTGTATACACAGCAAAACTAAGCTTCAGAACTGGTGATGAAATAAAAATCTTCCATGATGAACAAAAGCTAAAAGAATTCACAATTAGAAAGCCTTCTCTATTAAATATGCTCAATAAGATATTTAATAAAGACAAACTGAAAAATTAAAGTGAAAACCAGGGGCTGGGGAGATAGCTCAGTCAGTAGAGTGCTTGCCTTGTAAGCAGAAGGCCATGGGTTTGATCCCCAGCACACACAAAAAAAAAAAAAAAAAAGTGAAAACCAGCAAAGGAAGGAACTATGCTAGAAGAATAGTCAATCAAAGAAGAAACCAATTCAAATTAAAAACCAGAATTAAATCAGAATAGTGGAATAAAAATCATATCTCAATAATATCAAATGTAAATGACCTAAATTCATCAATCAAAAGACATAGACTGACAGATTGTATTAAAAAACAAGATCCAACAATATTCTGTCTCCAAGAGGCTCACTTCATAGGCAAAGACATCCATAGACTGAAGGTGAAAGGTTGGGAAAAAAATAGCACTCACATGGATCTCATAAACAGGCAAGTTTCTATCCTTGTATCAGGTAAAGTAGACTTCAAGCCAAAATTAATCAGAAGGGACAAAGAAGGACATTTTATACTACTTAAGAGGTTTATACACCAACAAGACATAACAATCATAAATATTTATGCCCCAAACAATGGATCATCTATGTATATCAAAAAACCCTTCTCAACTTCAAGAATCAAAATTGATTACAGCACAATAATGCTGGGTGACTTTAAATACCTCTATCATCACTGGATAGATCCTCCAAACAAAAACTAAATAAAGAAGCTATAGAATTTTTAAAATACAATTAATAATTTAGAATTAACATACATGTGTAGAATATTTTATCCATCAAAGATTGAATAATCTTTCTTGCAGCAGCACATGAATCCTTCTCTACAATAGACCATATCTGAGGGTATGAAACAACTCTTAACAAATACCAAAAAAATAGACATAATACCTTGCATTCTATCAGATGATAATGAATGAAATTAGAAATGAATGACAAAATAAAAAATAGATGCTACTCTAACACCTGAAGACTAAATAACATGCCATTAAAAGACAAATAGCAGAAGAAATCAGGGATGAAATAAAAAAATACTTAGAAGTAAATGAGAATAGTAATACAACATATAAAAATCTCTGTAACACTGTGGTGGCAGTGCTAAGAGGAAAGTTCATTGCATTGAGTTCATTCCTTAAAAGAATAAAAAGTCAACTAAAAAATAACCTAACACTACATCTCAAAACCCTAGAAAAAGAACAAATGAACACCAAAAGCAGAAGATAGAAAATAATCAAAATCAGAGCTGAAATCAATGAAACTGAAACAAAAGTAACAATCCAAAAAATTGACAAAGCAAAAAGTTGGTTCTTTGAAAAAATAAATAAAATTGATAAACCTTTAGCCAAAGTAATAAAGAGAAAGAGAGAAAACTCAAATTATTAAAATTTGCACTGAAAAAGGAAATATTGCAATGGACACGAATGAAATACAGACAATACTCAGAAACTATTTTGAATATTTATACTATTTATACTCTAATAAAAAAGAAAATCTTGACAACATCGATAATTTCTAGAGACATATGACCTACCTGAATTGAAGCAGAACATATACAACTTAATCAGATTTATTTCAAGCAATGGAAATTGAAGATACCACCAAAAGCCTGCCAAAAAAGAAAAGCCCAGGACCAGGCAGATTCTCATCTGAGCTTTACCAGACCTTCCAAGAATTAACACCAATCCTCCTCATATTATTACATGAAATAGAAAAGGAGGAACCCCTTCCCAACTCCTTCTATGAAGGAGGTATCCTGATACCCAAACTAGACAAAGACACATCAAGAAAAGAAAATTTCAGACCAATATCCCTGATGGACAAAGATGAAAACATTCTTAACAAAATACTGGCAAATCACAGACTAAGCATATTATAAAGGTAGTACACCATGATCAAGTGGGGTTCATTCCAGTGATTCAAGTTTGGTTCAATATATGGAAATCAATAAATGTAATTCATCACATCAATAGACTCAAACACAAGAATCATATGATTATCTCAATAGATGCAGAAAAAGCATTTGACAAAATACAGCACCCCTTCATGTTCAAAACACTAGAAAAACTAGGGACAGTAGGAACATACCTCAACATTGTGAAAGCTATATATGTTAAACCCAAGGCCAACATCATTAAAAATGGAGAAAAATTGAAAGCATTCCTTCTAAAAACTGAAATAAGACAGGGAGGGCCTCTTTCACCACTTCTATTCAACATAGTCCTAGAAATCCTAGACAGAGTGATTAGACAGAAGAAAGAAATTAAAGGGATATGAATAGAAAAAGAACTCAAACTATCCCTACTTGATGATGACATGATTCTATAGTTAGAAGACCCAAAGAACTCCACTAGAAAACTTCTAGAACTCATAAGTGAATTCAGCAAAGTAGCAGGATATAAAATTGACACCCATAAATCAATTGTGTTTCTATATATCAGTGATGAATCAACTGAAAGAGAAATTAGAAAAACTATCCCATTCATGATGGCCTAAAAAAACAAAATTAAGAATTAATCTAACAAAAGAGGTGAAAGACCTCTACAATGAAAACTACAGAACTCCAAAGAAAGAAATTGAAGAAGACCTTAGAAATGGAAAGATAGGCAGAAAGATAGGATAGGCAGAATTAATATTGTCAAAATGGCCATACTACCAAAAGCTACATATTTCATTTAATTCCTATTAAGATTCCAATAACATTCTTCATAGAAATAGAAAAAGCAATTATAAAATTCATTTGGAAAAAATTGAGGCCCAGAATAGCCAAAGTAATCCTTAGCAAGAAGAGTGAAGCAGGAGGCATCATAATACCAGGCCTTAAATTGTATTATAGAGCTATAGTAATAAAAATGGCAAGGTACTGACACCAAAACAGACATGAAGACCAATAGTCCAAAATGGAAGAAACAGCAACAAACCCACATAAATACAGTTATCTCATAGTATTGACAAAGGCACCAAAAACATATGTTGGAGAAAAGATAGCCTCTTCAACAGATGGTGCTAGGAAAACGGGAAATACATCTGTAACAAAATGAAATTAGACCCTGATCTCTCACCCTGTACAAAATTCAACTCAAAGTGGATCAAAGGCCTAGACGTTAGACCAGAGACCCTGCACTTACTAGAAGAAAAAGTAGAAAATTTCCTACTTAGGAGATTTAAGAACTGAATGTAGACTTAGGAACTGAACTCCTCAACAAGACTCCTAAAGCACAAGAAGTAAAAATCAAGAATCAATAAATGGGCTGGGCATGGTGGCACAGGCCTGTACCAGTTGCTCATGAGGCTGAGGCAGGAGAATCGAGATCAAGAGTTCAAAGCCAGCCTCAGCAAAAGCAAGGCGCTAAGCAACTCAGTGAGACCCTGTCTCTAAATAAAACACAAAATAGGACTGGGGGTGTGACTCAGGTCATGTGTCCCTGAATTCAATCCCCAGTACCAAAAAATAAAAAAATGGGATTATATCAAGCTAAAAAGCTTCTTACAGTAAAGAAAACAATCAATGACTTGAAGAGAGAGCCTACAGAATGGGAGAAAATCTTCACTACCTTTACCTCAAACAGAACATTAATCTCTAGGATATATAAAGAACTCAAAAAATAATAATAATTATAATAGCAATAATCCAATCAATAAATGCACAAGGGAACTGAAAGACACTTCACAGTAGAAGAGATATGATTGGCCAAAACATATGTGAAAAAATGTTCAACATCACTAGCACAAAAATGCAAATTAAAACTACACTGAGATTTCATCACTCTAGTAAGAATGGCAACAATCAAGAATACAAGCAACAATAAATGTTGGTGAGGATGTAGGGGAAAAGGTACACTCATACGTTGCTGGTGGGACTGCAAATTGGCACAACCACTCTAGAAAGCAGTATGGAGATTCTTCAGAACACTTGGAATGGAACCACCATTTGACTCAGTTATCCCACTACTTGGCATATACTCAAAGGACTTCAAATCAGCATACTACAGTGACACAGTCACATAAATATTTATAGCAGCTCAATTTACAACAGCTAAGCTATGGAAAAAACCTCAGTGCCTTTTAACAGATGAATGGATAAAGAAAATGTGGTACCTATACACAATGGAATATTACTCAGCCATTAATAAGAATGAAATTATGGCATTTGCCAGTAAATTGATGGAAGTGGAGGCTATCATGCTAAGTGAAATAAACCAAACCCAAAAAAACAAAAGGTCAAATATTGTCTTTGATATACGGATGCTGACTCACAATAGGCAGTGGGAGAAAGGAGAGGAGAAGGTTCAACAGATTGGACAGGAGGAAGTAGGGAGAAGTAGCGGGGATGACAATAGGAAGACAGTAGAATGAATCAGTTATAAGTTTCCTTTGTTCACATATGAATGAATACACAACCAGTGTAACTCCACAGCATGTATAACCATAAGAATGGGAAGTTATACTCCATGTGTGTATAACATGTCAAAATACACTCTACTGTCATGTATACTAAAAAGAACAAATAAAAATTTTTTAAATTTTAAAAATAAAAATAAAATTTAAGAGGTCTCAGTGGTAGAACACAGCAGACTCAATCCCCAGTAAAAAGATAAATTAAAAAAAAAATAGATTTGATTCCAAATATGAAAAATCATAGGTCCTTAGACCATAAAAGCTATTTTAGCAGTAATTTTACTGTCGACACTTAATTTAGATTACAACTTAGTATATCTTTTCTTCCCACTTTCTCAGGTGGCAGGACTTCTTCAGCTCTAAGCCAGGATATGGAGACAAGCAGGTAGGTGTTGGGAATGAAAGAAGTTGTGCTGGGCTGACCTCTCTTCCCATCTCCTCAGGGTGTGGCCATCAGTTTCCATTTTCAAGGTGTTCCCATGAGGACTGTTGTTCTCTCTAGCATCCCTTGCATTAGAAAACATGGTAACACCATGACAACCTTGAAACCACATAATCTTTTCTTTTTTTCTTTCTTTCTTTCTTTCTTTCTTTCTTTTTTTTTTTTTTTTTTTTTTTTGCAGTGCTGGGAATCAAACCCAGGGCCTCATGCATGCTAGGGAAGAAGCACTCTACCACAGAACCACAACCCCAGCCCCACATATAACCTTTTAAAAAGATTGTCATTGGGTTAGGTTAGATTTTACTATTAATTAAGTGGAAAACAGGAAAGGGGTATAAAAACATCAAAGAGAAAGTTACAGAGTTTCAAAGGATTCCACAATGAATAGTCTCACAATGAGAGTTGTGCCTGGTATTTATTCACTGGAATGTAAATGAAAGCTTTGATCATTCTCGCTACAGTCAGTTTCGTTTTGTTCTCCATAGCCCAGCCAACCCTCTACTCTCTGAAACTTTCAGTCCTGGGGGTTATGCAGTTGGATGTCTTCCAAGAGATTTCTCTACTGCCCTTGCCTTCCATTTCTTCCTGACCCCTCCTGCTTTTATCCCATACTTACAGGAAAGGTTATTGTTTCAGTTCAAATGGGAATACGGAAAGAATTAAATGAGATTTAATTACATTCAAAAGAAACCCTCAATTTTCTGCCCATTTTCCTTCTTCAGAGGGGAAGGCTATTGTGTGCTTTTCCTTATTAGAGCAGGGGCTGGGAAGTGAAGACTTGACCAGAAGCTAAGGATGCTAACACAGTAAACAGCTCAAAGGCAGACAGTCACAGGAAATTGACATGCTTCAGGTTCTGCAGGCCTTACAGAGAGCTACCTGGGATCTGCATAATCAAGAAATCTTCTCCAACTTAAGTTACTTAATTCAGGATCCACTTTGAATTGTTTATATTTTAAAATCTGAAATATACCCAGACAGATGCTGCTTATGTCTCAGCCTTTACTATGTCCAGATGCCAGCATTGGTGTCCCTATGGGCAAAGGGTCTTCTTTGGCCATTGGAGTTCACTTTGCCACAATGGGCTCAGGAATGAACAAACATTTGGGGATGAGCCCTTTGAACACGACTGATGGGAGTTGGTGGAAGAGTGCCCCAACTTCTCTTCCCAGCTAGCGAGGCAGTGCTGCGGATTATCTTATGCCAGTGTAAGTACTGGTTCCCCGCTGGAGTAAGTTCCTATTGTCCACTCAGTAACTGGTTTGATGACACAGACCATTTGGGATGGCTTCTCTTCCTTACATCTCTTTCCCTTGCTCCACCAACAATATTTCCTGGGATACCAAATAAACTACTTAGTCTGGGACACTTATCACACAAGGTCTGCTTTTAGGGAAATTAAAATTTAAAATATATAAATGGATTTTTAATGGTGGTAAAACAGACATAACATCATTTGCCACTTCAAGCATGTTTAAATGGACAGCTCAGTGTCATTGAGGACATCCGCACTGTTGTGCGATCATCGCCCTGCTCAGGTCCAGAACTTCTTCATCAGCCCCAAGGGAAACTCTAGACCCATGAAACCCTAATACCCATTTCTCCCGCCCTCAGCTCCTGGTGACCACTGTTCTATTTTCTTTCTCTACCAATTTGACAATTCTAGGTACCTCATTTAGGTAGAATCATCTAATATGTGTCCTTTTATATCCGGCCTATTTCACATAGCATTATGTATCACCCATGTATCTGAATTTCAGTCCTCTTTAAAGCTGAATAATATCTCATGGGTACCTATTTATCTACCCCTATATTTACATACCACAGTTTATCCTTTCATTCATTGATAGCTATTTGGGTTATTTCTACCCTTTGACTATTATGAATAATGCTGTTATAAAGAAGAATTTACAAAAATCTATGCTGTAGGCACTACTGTCAATTCTTTGGAGTATATACCCAGAAGTGGAATTGCTAGATCTATGAAGTGGAATTGCATAATCCTGTTTAGCTTATTAAGGAGTCACCATGCTGTTTTCCACACAATTGCACCATTTTACATTCCCATCAAGAGAGCATCAAATTTCCAATTTCTCTGTCTCCTTGCCAAGGCTTGTTATATTCTGGTTTGTTTGTTTGTTTCATATATGTAATAGTCATCTTAACGAATAGAAGGTTAAGAATGATTTGCATTTCCTTAATTATTAGTAATTAATATCTTCTCATGTGCTTCTTTGCCATTAGTATATCTTTTTTGGAGAAATATCAATTCAAGTCCTTTGCTCATTTTTCAATCAGAGTATTTGGGTTTTTAAAATGTTGAACTATAGCTGGGTGCAATGGAGCACACTTGTAATCTCAGTGGCTCGGGAGGCTGAGGCAAGAGGATGGCAAGTTCAAGGTCAGCCTTAGCTATTTAGCAAGGTCCTAAGCAACTTAGTAAGAGCCTGCCTTAGAATAAAAAGTAAAAAGGATTGGGGATATAGATCAGGGGTAAAGTATCTCTGGGTTTAATCCCTAGTACCCACTCCCCCCAAATTAAAAAGGTCTGGGGCTCAGTGGTGATGTGCCCCTGAGTTCAATACCCAGTACCAGAAATAAAAATATAAATAAAGCTGGGCTGTTGGCGTGCACCTGTAATCCCAGTGGCTCAGGAGTTCGAAGCAGGAAGATTGTAAATTCAAAGTCAACCTCAGCAATTTAGTGAGGCCCTAAGCAACTTAAAAAGACTGTCTCAAAATCAAAAAAGAGAAAGGACTGGGGATGTGACTCAGTGGTTAAGCACCCCTGAGTTCACTCCCTGGTAGAAATAAATAAGTAAAAAAATAATGTAGGAATTCCTCATATATTCTGGATTTAATCCCTCATGAGATGTATGCTTTGCAAATATTCTCTTTCCCATTCTGTGGGTTGCCTTTTCACTCTTTTGTAATGTCATTGATCTACAGAACTTTTTAATTTTGATGAAGTCCAATTTGCCTGATTGCCTTGTTGTTTGCTTTTATGATGTCATGTCCAAGAAATCATTGTCAAATTCAATGCCGTGAAGAGTTTCCTCTGCATTTCCTTTTAAGAGTTTTACAATTTTATGACTTAGATTTAAGGTCTTTGATTCATTTTGAATTAGTTTTGGTATATGGTGCAAAGTAAGGGTCTAACTTCATTTCCTTTCATATAGTTAATAAATGAATTTTAAAATAAAGAAAGCTTCCATTACTATTATCATATGAATAGTTAAGGGCAAGGGGGGGATATTATCTTTAATAGTCCTCTCAAATTCTTATTTCTATTGAGAATTTATGATAAGTTATCCATGCCACAATAAAGAAGTTAATTCAATGGCAGGTGGAGAGGGATAATTCTGAAATCAGTGGAGACTGAATAATGTGACTATTGGTGTCAGTAGTTTTAACTTCAGTATCACCTTCCTGCCATTTCAGGGGAAAATTGACTACAATATTTGAGATGTAAGGTTGTCCTTTGTGAAGGATATGAGAAAATTAAGCCAGGAGTGGTGGAGCATGTGTGTAATCCCAGTGGCTTGAGAGGCTGAGGCAGGAGGATCGAGTGTTCAAAGTCAACCTCAGCAACTTAGTGAGGCCCTAAGCAATTCAGCAAGACCCTGTCTCAAAAAAAAAAAAAAAAAAAAAAAAAAAAAAAAAAAAAAAGACTGGGATGTGAATCAATAGTTAAGCACCCCCAGGTTCAGTCCCCTGTATGAGAAAAAAATTAAATTATATATATTCCCAGATTCAAATTGACATAATAATAGCATGAGATTAATTAAAACATAAGCATCCATAGACATAACCTATTAAAACCCATTACATATTAAAAAAAAAAAAAATACCTAATTCTATCCCAAATTCAGTACTTATGGCCAACAATGAAATTATTTCCAAATACCAAATGTCTGTATTATACCAAAAGCAAAACACTGGGCTGGGATGTAGCTCAGTGGCAAAGTGGTTGCCTCACATTTGCAAAGCCCTGGGTTCGTGACCCCCAGTTCCAAAACAAAACAAAACAAAAAAAAGCCAACAGAAAACAAAAAGCAAAAACAACACTGTTCAGAAATGTCAGAAATGTAAGTGACTTATTTATTTATTTTGGTACTGGGGATTGAAATCAGAGGTGTTCTACCCTGGAGGTATATCCCAACTGCTTCTACCTTTTTTTCTATAATTTTAATGTTTTTTTTCTCTGCAGTATTGGGGATTGAACCTAGGGTCTTGCACATGCTAGGCAAGCACTCTGCCACTGAGCTAAATCCTCAGTTCTATTTTTTTTTTTTTTTTTTTGGACAGGGTCTCCCTAAATTGCCCAGGTTGGCCTCTAAGTTGCAACCCTCCAACCTCCACCTCCCACTGGGATTACAGGCTGCAACACAACGCAGGGCTATAATGTAAGCAATTTAGAGGGAGAAAAAGGCCTAGGTCAAAGTCTTACTCTGAGATCTAATTAGCAATCAACTTCAAACCACTTTTAACTTCAAGCCATTCCTAGGTTTTGTGAGAAGTCTATAAAACATTACATTTTATAGAACTTTGGGAAAAGGAGTTTTAGAAAAATGAGTTTGATTTCTTTTAGAACTAAAAAGGAAAACAAAAGGAGTTTAGAAAACTCTGCCTTTCAACTTTAAATACTGCAATATGTATTTTTAAGCCTGAAGGTATTTTATGAAAAATTCATATTACAATGAGACATTAGGAGAGGAAAAGCAATTTTTGTTAGTACACAGAAAATCAGAAGTAAAAATTTCAGAACTATGTATTTCTAATTTAACCAAAGTTGTCTCCACATTGGTTTTCCTTTCTGATGTTTAAAAACAGTAAGTTTTCCTGGAAAGGAAATAAACAAGGGGATGGGCACATAGAGCAAACCACTTTGTAAGTGTTTTTCCTACATTAAGCAGATTATACCTTACTTCTCACTAAAGAAGCGGAAATTCCCTCAATTATCAGCTCCCTGGCTTTGGCTTTGGCTGTTATGCCTTTTTGTATAAAAATGCTTTGGGTGTGAATAAATCTGGCAAACCCTCCTTCTCCACGGATAACAATTAACCAGCATATCAAATCTCAATCATTTACAATTAGATCATGTTGACTCTCCCTTCCGAGATCTACAGTAACAAGAAAAAAAAGAGAAAGCAATTAAAAACAAAGTTGAATTTCTTCTGATTTCCTACAACTAGGTAACTTTGTCTTGCATTCCTCATTTTTCTCATGAAATAGCCCAACTGATTGTACAATTGGGTATTACATTGTTTTTAAACAATACGTTTCCCTTTGAGATCCTATCCCACAAATTAATGACAAATTGATGAAAGGCAGGAAAACATAACAAAAAGGCAACAATAAGCCAACATGTATTTTTAAGACATATATATTATATGCATAGCAATGTTGCCAAAAATTTAAAAAATATATTAGCTGAATTAGGCTCCAAGCTTCCTGTGTCGAGTTTGACCTGAATATCTCCTGCTTTTGATCTTGGCAAATGCTTTGTTAACATATTAACAAAGCCAATCCCGCCTCCAGTTCACCTCTTGCTCTCTTGTATTCTGTTTCTAGTCTCTGTCCTGCCAAAGAGCAAGCAGGTAAAATTTTTGACTCTTCCTTTGGTGCCCCACTACCAACTCCACAGCTGGTGGGCAGTCAGGATGCAGTAAGTTTTCTAGTTCATCAATTAATCATACCATCAGAGTTAAAATATTTAGTTGTCTGAAAAACAGCTGTGGGTGGCTGAAGCACCAACCTTCTGGATTCTGAGTCATCCCCCTGGAATGGAAGACAGTGTAAATATGTTCACACCCACCCAATGTATCTCAACCTCTGGAAGTTATCTCGAATGAAGCAGGTATTTCTCTGCATTGGCCCTTGGACTTGCCTTTCTGGAAACAACCTTTCTTGGAGGGAGAATCAGACATATTTGCTAAGAACTCTGAAACATCAGGAAATTTTCAAGCAAGATTAGTGCTTGTCTAGTTCATCCCATTCTACCATAAAAGATGTAACTGAACTCCCATTGCGAGTGTTCTTCAACCTGTTCCGTGGCATTGCAACATGGACATATGTTTCTTTGCTAAGAACTAAAATACCAGCAGCTGGCACTGGCGAGGACGCCATCATTCAGGTGCAGAAACTACTCTGAACTTAGTTGCCATTTTGCCCTGTGATGTTATCACTTTACCCTTCTGCTTCTATACTACCTGCCTTGTAGCAAAACATGGAATAAAATGTATCAAAATGTTAATATGGGTGAGTAGATTATTTTAAGTATAAAAATTATATGGAAAGCAAAGTGCATTTTTTTTCCTCATTCTAAAATCTACTTCCTCCATTGGGTTTACTGCCTGTTAATTTAAAAAGATATATATATATACTCTCAGCAAAGGAAACTATCAGCAATGAGAAGAAAGAGCCTACAGAGTGGGAGAAAATCTTTGCCAATCATACTTCAGATAGAGCGCTAATCTCCAGAATCTATAAAGAACTCAAAAAACTCTACACCAAGAATGTAAATAATCCAATTGACAAATGAGCTAAAGAAATGAATAGACACTTCACAGAAGAAGATCTACAAGCAATCAACAAACATATGGAAAAATGTTCAACATCTCTAGTAATAAGAGAAATGCAAATCAAAACCACCCTAAGATTCCATCTCACCCCAATTAGAATGGCGATTATCAAGAATACAAGCAACAACAGGTGTTGGCGAGGATGTGAGGAGAAAGGTACACTCTTACATTGCTGGTGGGGCTGCAAATTAGTGCAGCCACTCTGGAAAGCAGCGTGGAGATTCCTTAGAAAACTTGGAATGGAACCACCATTTGACCCAGCTATCCCACTCCTTGGCCTATACCCAAAGGACTTAAAATCAGCATACTACAGAGATACAGCCACATCAATGTTCATAGCTGCTCAGTTCACAATAGCCAGATTGTGGAACCAACCTAGATGTCCTTCAATTGATGAATGGATAAAGAAAATGTGGTATATATATACAATGGAATATTACTCAGCCATAAAGAATGATAAAATTATGGCATTTGCAGGCAAATGGATGAAATTGGAGAATATTATGCTAAGTGAGATAAGCCAATCTCAAAAAACCAAAGGAAGAATGATATCGCTAATAAGTGGATGATGACACATAATGGGGGGTGGGAAGGGTTAGTGTTGGGGTTGGAGTTGGGTTTAGGGAGGGGGGCAGGAATGGAGGAAGGAAGGACTGTATAGATGGAGGGGAGGGGTGGGAGGGGAGGGGGAGAAGGGAAAAAATGGCAGAATGAATCAAACAACATTACCCTATGTAAATTTATGATTACACAAATGGTATGCCTTTACGCCATGTACAGAGAAACAACATGTATCCCATTTGTTTACAATAAAAAAAAAAAGATATATATATATATGGATATATGAATATCCATATACATCCATATAATATATATTTAGGATATCCATATATTTAAATATGGATATTTATATCCATATATTAGGATATCCATATATTTAAATATTTAAATATATATCTTTTTAAATATATGGATATCCATATAAATATATTAATATATTTTTATAAATATAATATATTTATAATATAATAATATATTTATATACCTTTTAAAATATATAAACAATATATTTATATATTATTATAATATATAATATATTATATAATATATATTATATAAGATATATAAATAATACATTTATATATCTTTTTAAATATATGGATATATGGATATCCATATATATCCATATAAATATATAATATATTTAGGATATCCATATATTTAAATATATTTATTTTATTATCCTTAGTTTAGCATAAGTGTCTCATTCCTAAGAGATACTTGAGGAAAAAAAAGGAGGGGGAACCAATCAATGAAATTATACAAAGAATTAATAATACAAATAGGACTAGAGCATATTTTCTTTTCTCAGTTTGCTTCCTAACATGTAGCAATCAAGGTAACTCATTGTCCAAATTAAAGTAAAACCCAAACCCTCCATTCAAGGGACATTGACTGTGCTCTGTTGATCAATTTTTTCCCCAAGAATTCAACATTGTCTTCTGCCAATAGTATGTTATTTCTTTGCATTTGATAGCCAGGTTCTAATTTGTTTTATACATACAATAGTTTTCTATTTGAGTCTACACAATGGCAGTCTAGTAAAAATTCTTCTCATCATTACTATTCATCTACCCTGGAACTTCTTATGAGGCAGATTTTAGATCAGATAGAAATCCATCTCATGTTCTGTGCACAGTTCTTACTGTTGAAAAACTTCACTGGGTCTTAACTCATTTTGCCAATTACACTCTCCAACATAGGTCCAAAAGACAGCAGTAGAGAGAGTTCCTGTGTACTACCTATAAAACTATTTTGAGAACGAAATATGAAGTACTCCATACCTCATTTGACTGCATCACAGAAAGGGAAGCAAAATTTGTCCAAGTTCCTTCATCTGTCACTTCAGGGAGTTGGGTAAATAATCTTTAGATTATTGGTCTCTTCTAAGCCCATGAATACTGATTTTTCATTTTCTGTAATGTTTTAGGACTCCACATGCTGGGCATGATGGCACACACTTGGGGGTGTTGAGGCAGGAGGATGGTGAACTTGATGTCAGCCTTAGCAACTTAGGGAGACCCTGTGTCAAGACAAAAAGGACTGGGGATGTAGCTCAATAGTAGCGCACCCCTAGATTCAGTGCTTGTTATCTACACACCTCCCCCTCCCCCCACCATGTCTCTCTGTCACACACACACACACACACACACTACAGCCACAAAGATGGAATATTATCTTTAGAGAGTTTTTAAAAACTTTTATGTGTTCTGGTAATGATATCTCTCCCTTTCAGAAGACTCATTTTCCATGTCCCAACCTTCTCACCCAGAATAGTTTAGTTTTGCTTTGTTTTGGTTTGGTTTGAGGTTTTTTGTGTGGTACTGGTGATTGAACCCAGGGCTCTTTCCCACTAAGCCACATGCTCAGTGGGAAAATGCCCTTTTTATTTTGAGACAGGGTCTTGTGGAGTTGACAACTCTGGCCTCCAATTTGTGATTCTCCTCCCTCGGCCTCCTGAGTTGCTGGGATTACAGATGACTTAAAGATGGCTCAGTTAAAGATGCTTCATATATTAAATAATCCACAGAGCAACTAATTTCTTATAAAATGGGAATCCAGATCCAGAAATTAACTATCTTTCTTTGAGTTTCTGGAAGAATCAGGGTTATAGTCCTAATTTACAATGAGATTGCAAGTCTGGTATTAAATCTCATGTTATTTAGAAATACACTGCTCAGGTGATTATTCTTCCTTCTTTATTTAGTGACTAAGAAACTATATCTGGCTGGTCATTAACATTTCTTGTTAAATAAAAATTCAGCAATTATGAACCAGAATGAGTCAGTATATAATGTTTACTGAGTAAAAAATAGCTTTCAGAAGTAGGAGTATGAGGAAATAGGAAATAAAGATATGCATCCCTTCTGGGAAGCTTTCAATCTCATAGAACAAAAATAGATATAAATGCCTTTGTTTTGGCTAGAAGTTTACCCCTAGGCATAGCAGCTGGTAATATTATACAAATTAACACTGTCTGGTTCCATGCAGTTATTAGAGCAACTGAGGCTTGTCAGAGTGAAAATAGAAAAAATATAATCGAATAGAGTGAGATCAATGTGTTTGTGTTTTGTTTATTTTTACAGAAAAAGTGAGGGAGGGACATGGTCATATGGGAGATGGATGAGCATTTTGGGTAAGAGGAATGATATATGTAATGATACTGAGACAGTTGTGGGTATTAAAAAGTAATAATACACAGCTAATTCAACTGACTATAGATAGCAAGATCATCTTTTGATGCTTGATATCTTATTAGTCTCATTCATTTATTCAAATAATAAATAATGACTGTCTCCTGTGTCAGACATCATAAAATTATAAATATCATTACCTAGATTATAAGACATAATAAAATATGTCTCCCCCCAGCTTTCCAACACCATTCTTGTCATCTCTAACCACATGCTGATGTGACCTAAGCACCAGGCCACTATGTCATAGAAGGAAGTCTTCCTTAAATTCAGTCTGCCAAAAATCAGTGTAACTTCTCTGGCCAGGTTTCCACACAGACTTCCAGAGAATGGCCCATTAACTGATTACTTCAAGTTCAGGTCTGTTCTAACCCATGCAGATTAGAGAGTGGCTTTTTCGGCTTCTTCAGCCATCCAGGTGGGATGAAGGAAGCAGAAGATTCTACTCATATCTTGTTAGCCAAATTAAGGCACATGGAGAGCCTTACCTGGAAAAGCAAGAGTTTCAGTGGAAGAAAGTCAAAGTAGAAGCAGACTAGAAGCAGGTATTCAGTGAACCCCTGCAGCGAATTCTAACACCAAGGTCCTACCTCCTCTTGCCTTTTTCTTCTGCATGAGCTGTTACTCATTCTTGGCAGCTGACTATCTGTTTAGGCTGAGAGTTGCTTCGGACTGAGTTGAAAATAAGAGCCCTTACGTTATTCTACCCTCAAGGACACAACATCTAAAAGGTACTTCTTCCTTTCCCTGTGAAGATTTACCACTTCCTTGTGTTTCTCCTGTTCTTTATCATGCTAAAAAAATGTGACTGTTTTCTTTCTAGCCTGAAACCACAGTGGGAAAAGCCACTTTCTATCTCTTTAGTCTCAGAAATATCAAACTCTGCAAAATAGTGGGGAATAGAATGAACCTCCCCATGCTGCGTATTTTCACATAATCACTCCAACAGATTTAACAGGTACAAACCTTAATTCTTTATGTTTTTAAAAAAAAATTTAGTTATAGATGGACAAAATACCTTTATTTTATTCACTTATTTTTTATGTGATGCTGAGGCTCAAACTCAGTGCCTCACACATGCTAGGCAAGTGCTCTACCACTGTGCTACAGTCCAGCCCTTAATTCTTTATCTAATTCTTGCCCTCTGTAAGTACTTGTGTCCCCTTACAAATGTTTCCCTTATGTGTTTTTCCTATCCTTGTTACCGGCATTTGTCAACCTCCAGGCCCCAAGTCTCTTGGCAATTGTCATCTTGACATTTTCTCCATCCACATCCTTCCCTATAGCCAGCAGGCTCACAAGTCCAGCTGCTTCTTCCTTCCTTTCTCATGTCTCTTTTGTCTGTTCTTCAATCCCCTTTGCTGCCACCCAAGGTCAGACTATTGAAATAAACTCCTTACTAGTTTTCCTACCTCTATCTCCCTCTCTCTCGAAAAAAGGCCCATGCACCTAGAACAGACTGCCCCCAAAACCAATCAGTCAGTGCGGAATAATTTTAAAAATACACATATACCACAATAAGTAAATTAATTAAAGGTTGGAGTGTAGCTCAGTGGTAAGAGCACATGCCTAGCATGTGCAAGGTCCTGAGTTCCATACCCAGTGCAACTAAATAAACAAATAGATAAATAAAAACACATATGCCCTAAACATCTCATTTAACTGTTAAAAATACAAAACATAAAACATTCATTTGCGAGACTTTTAAGGAGGTCCAAGACTACTTTTATTTTATTATATTATATTTTATTTTTATTTTTATTTTGCAGTACTGGGAATAAACCCAGGGGCACTGTACCTCTGAGTTCCAACCCCAGCCCTTTTTATTTATTTATTTTTGTCCAGGTTGGCATTGAACTTGTGATCTTCTCGTCTTAGTCTCCCAAAATGCTGGGATTACAGGCATGTGTCCCCATGCCCAGCATAGTTTTCTGTGTCTTCACCATGGTTGTGGTCACACTAATCTGTGTGTTAAAATTCATAGAATTGAGCTGGGCACAGTGGTGCATGCCTGTAATCTCAGCCTCTCAGGAGGCTGAGGCTGGGGGATCGCAAGTTCAAAGCCAGTCTCAGCAACACAGACCCTGTCTCAAATTTTTTAAAAAAGTGCTGAAAATGTGACTCGGTGGTTAAGTGCCCCTAGGTTCAATCCTTGGTACCAAACAAATGAACAAACCAACAAAAATCATAGAATTGTACACCAGAAAGTCAATTTCAGCACAGGATTATTTTAAAAGATGAAAAAAAATGCATACTTAGAATAACAAATGCTATTAACACAAACAACTGATAGAAGTAGAAGACAGCTAGAAAATAGTGAACTAGCCATCATCAATTTGCATGACAGCACATCATGGGCCTGTCAGAAGTTTTTGTGAGAATGGAAAGAATCAGATAATCTTGAGATTTGGTTAAATGCAGGTCTGTTAGACAGCCTCTGCAAGTGTCCTTCCACAATTTCACTTAACTCTGTTCTTAAAAATATACTCTAATTGAATTCTCTAGACTAAAAATCTCCATATAAATGTCCTCCATTTCCCTCTTGACTACTGAAAAATCAATAATGCTGTCAACACAGAACTCCCAGATGTACTTCCTATACGGATGGTTTCAAATTCTTTCCTCGTTCACAGCTCTCAGTTCCTCCTCACTGCTGTCATTAAAAATGATGACCTCTGTCACCTTCCTGTGGCAGCCTAGTATGGATGGAGTGCCTATGACCAAGGTCACCAAGGATCAAGTTCTTCTCCACTGACAGGAAGCAACCTACCAACCCTGAGCATCACTCCTACAAGACCTCACTGATTTCACAAGAGAAATAATGCAGGATAGGGTGGAAGTAGCTTCACATGAATATTTGTATAGACTTGGAAAGTAATTTGGAATGAAGGTTTTACTGAGACCAGACTTCGAGAACATTTTTTGAGACAGTTTAGATCAAGAGACAACTCTCGTAGAAATTCTGCCTAATTCTCCACTTCAACTTTCCCTTTTCTTTCTCCAAAAGAAAGAAGAGTAGATCCTTCTTAAAGGTTAACAATCCTTCTATGTTTGAATTCCATTACCTTCTGGCAGTCAAAATCTCTCTCAAATCTCCTCTTGTCCAATGAAACACATTTTCTTTCTTTTTTTTTTTTCTTTTTGTTACCAGGTATTGAACCCAGGAGTGCTTAACCACTAAGTCACATCCTCAGATGGTTTTTTGTTTTGGTTTTGGTCTAGCTAAGTTGCATAGTCTTGCTAAGTTGCTGAGGCAGGCCTTGAACTTCCAATCCTCCAGCCTCAGCCTCCAGAGCTCCTGGGATTACAGGTGTGTGCCACCACACCTTGCTAAACACATTTTCTTATACTCCAAATCCATTTATCCTTGTATACTCATTTGTGTCAACATTTAGGTGATCTTACAAAGGGTGGAAAAGTTATGGGTACATATCTATGGGGTTGTTCATAGACATTTGCTAACTCGCTTTAGCTGTTTCTTTTTGAATGACCAATAATTTTACTTTTTTCTAAAGAAATTTATTTTCTATTCCATTATTATTGCTTTGTTCAGAATCTTTCTAATTAATATGGAGAAAAAATCCATCTAGATATATTATATTTTAAGAATGTTTCTGTCAGGCTAGGAATGGGGCTCAGTGGTAGTGTTTACCTGCCGTGCATAAGGCCCTGGACTCAATCCCTAGTGCATGGATGCGCACACACACACAAACACACACACAAATTACATCAGTAACTTAGTGAGACTGTGTCTCAAAATAAAAAAAAGGGGGGGGGATAGGGATCTAGCTGAGTCAGAGCATTCTTGGGTTCAATCCCTAGATCTACAAAACCAAAACAACAACAAAAAACCCTTGGCATCTCTGCCTCCATTTTGTGCGTGTCTCCTTTCTCTGAGTTACCTTGGATTCCAGGAACAACAGGTCTTGCCAATAAACACTTTGCAAAGAATAGAAATTACTCTGCAGGCAGCAGCATCTTTCTTGTCCCTGAGATAAGGCCCTCCTGACCAACCCTGAGATAATGATCAACAGGACCAGCATTTAGCCCCAAACTGCTTGACTATGTCTACTTCTGGTTCCTTTGGAACTGGGAACTCATGTCAGTATCCCCAGAGACAGAACTCATACCCATATTTCACTCCTCTTCCCAATATGGCTGTATTAAGTAAAGTTCCTTTCCTGCTTTTCACTATGACTTTTTCCTTCAGGTTTTTGAGGCAAATGGCTGGACCTGATTTGTGAGGGGCCCCAGAATCATGCCTCTGGCCTAGGACTCCAGTAACATACGGGCACTTAAACAGCACAGGGCTGAGGAAAGATCACTTCTGTGATCATGACTGTGGCATTTTCTTTGACTCCTGAAGAATTCTTTGAGGTTGAGATTTTTGCATGTTGTGAGGAAGCTGCAGAAACAAGTTTGAGGCTGGGGAAATAGAAAAGGACTGCAAGAAATGTCTACTGTCTTAATTATCTCCACATATCTGAAGTCTGAAGTAAAAGAAGCTAAATATTATTAGTCAGTTAGGAGTCAGAGCAGGGGCCTGTCTGGCCAGGAACAGGCACTATGAGGGGGCTGGAAGCTGTCGCACCTCTCTTCTCCCACACTCTACACCCACTCAGCGAGCACTCCTTGGCCATCAGGGCTTTGAGCTCATTCAATTCAAGTCTGGGCTCACATAGAAGACATACTAATACCTAGCAAGGACTTTAGGCAAAGCATGAGGAGGATAATAAAACAATTTGATTTGAATGCTGTGTGCTACTTTATAAATTAGGCACTTTGCATGGAGACATCTGAAAGTCAGTACTACCTGTGACAGAGTAACTTTCTCAAAAACGAAGAAGTAATTTCACTTCTGAGTTGAAACCTTGATTATTTATATAGGTATTCCATCTGCTAGCTCTCTTGAGAAGATAAACAGTTCCTCAACCTGGTCTCCTTTTCCCATCTCTGTTTTACCTTTGCTTTTTTCTCTGTGATGCTGGGGACTCTGTCCCAGGCCCTCAGGCATGTGAGGTTAGTGCTCTGCCACTGAGCTACCCACCCCCCCAGCCTTCCTGATCCTTCCCTTCTGAAGTTTACCCCCAGAATAATGTTTCTCTATCTTTTTTATTTTTTTCATTACCATCTTCTAAAAACATTTTTTAGGTATTTTTTTCCTTGAAATTTTAGTATCACAGATAAAGTTTACCTTTTTATGCACTGTGCCTTTAAGCTTTATATATAGAAAGATAAAATTCTTTCTTCCCAAGAACCAATTTTCTTGCTATTGGAGGTGATATGATCCTTCCTAAAAATGCTATTGTAAATATAATAAGCAAATAAATAAGAAAAATAACTATGGTAACTAAATGAAAGGCATAAAATGGGTTAAAAATGGGGTTGTATTTAGAGAGCTACCCAATTGTTTTCACTGACTTTAGAACAGAGAAAGGAAACAGTTTATCTGTAGCTGCTTCTTATCTCCATTTCTTTGGTACCTCACTTGGCCTGTTTCTTCACTCCTATGCAATGAAGCCTGAAGGTAAGCCCCTAGAAATGATGCCTATAGCTTCCTGGTTCTGTTTCCCCTGGAGCCCCATCATGTAAGTTCTTTTCTGCCTCTGAGACTTGAAAAGAAAATAAAAATGTAATTCGTGGTGTACAAATAATTTCTTTTCTCCTGTTTTTCAAAGAAACACATGTCAAGCCTTGCTCCTCTTTCAAATGAGCTCTATGTCCCTAACAGCAAAGTTGCCAAAAGTTGGATATTTAAGGAATACAGTCTGTTTGGTCATTTATTTCTGTGCAAGTCTGAATGGGTTATTGTTTCCTAGTAAAGGTGTGGGGCTATCAAAGATAAATTTAACTTGGTATGGTTGTTGTGGAACAAAGCATATATATTTGTGCAAAGATTTCTCCACATACATGTGTTCCAGCAGAATCATGAAGACAATATAATTGAAAGATGATAAGCAACACTATTGTATATAATGCTTTGGTTGAACACATAGGCTTTGGAGTTCAGACTACTGTGCACAGGTGGGCAGGTTATTTAATCACTCCAAGACTCAATTTATCCTTATGTAAAAATGATAATACTCTCTTATTAGGTGTTATAAAGAACAAAGAAAGCAATAGAATAATAATTTGGCTCATAGTAAGCTCTATAAAGTCATTATTATAATTGTTACTATAGACCAATCATGTTTATTAATCTTTTCTTGTATTGCTATTTTTTAGAATAAAAATGTTAAAATTTGGTTAAAATCAAAGCATGATCTCTGATATTCAATCATGAATGTCATTTTTGCCTACTATGTATCTCAATTTCACTTGCCCTTCAATTACATTTGTTTATATTTTTCAAAATCAATCTGCTACTTTATTTTACCCCCTCTGATCAATAAATTAAATTTTATAAGTGTAATTTTTACTACTCTTCATCCAGCCCTATGAGATGGTGAATTAATACTAACAGACCTGCTAACTTTGGTCCTTATAGAGGTCTATGTAATTTGAATCCCAGAATGTTCAGAAAGAATCTCTAGTCTCCCCCATGCCTGCATCTGCTCTGAGATCCCTGTCCTGGTTATTGGCACCATCATCCTGGTAATTATCCAAGGTAAACCTCAAGGTCCTCTCTTCTCAGGTATGATTCAGTTTCTCCATGTCTACACAATATTTCTGCTATGTATTCCTGCTCCTCCATTCTCTTTCTAAATAAGTATGTTTCCTCAGGACCAGTGCTATTCCCAAATGTGAAACATGTTGAAGCACAGTATAAGGGACAATTTGTCACATTTAGGGCCAGCCAGCATGTTTGAACACCATCCCTATGTTGGGGAATTCTCCATACTGAGTGCTGGCTGGAGGTACAAGTCAGGGCTGGCCTTCAGTCAGTTTACTCAAGGATTCAGCCAGAGGCCATCCTGCATTTGTGGGACTTGAACCTCATTTCATACCACCAGGGGGCCTTTTTAAAAAAAAAAAAAAAAGCAATAAAATTATGAATTCACAATTAGATTAAAAATACTCATTATGAATGGGAAAAAAGCTAAAAATTATAAATTTCAAATCATAAACATCATGAATCCTGAAAAGCAATGTCATTATTAAATTAATTAATTTGCTTAGTGTTTATCTTTAGTATATTTCTTTAGTATTTTAGCTGCCTTTGATTGCTTCTTCACTTATAAATATTTTATTTTGTTTTGTTTTGTGGTATTGGGGATTGAACCCAGAGCCTTACACATGTTAGCAAGTGCTCTATCACTGATAGCCACTAAATGTTTTTTTGGTTTTTTGTTTGTTTGTTTCTGGGTCATTTTGTTTTGTTTTGTTTTGTTTTGTTTGTTTGTTTGTTTTGGTACCAGGGATTTAACCAAGAGGCACTTACCATTGAGCCACATTCCTAGTTCGTTTTGTACTTTATTTAGAGACAGGTTCTCACTGTGTAGTTTAGGGCCTCACTAAGTTGCTGAGGTTGGTTTTGAACTTGTGATCCTCCTGTATTAGCATCCTGAGCTGCTGGGATTACAGGCATGTGATCCTCCTGTATTAGCATCCTGAGCCACTGGAATTACAGGCATGCACCACTGTGACTGTCTTGTTTCTGTTTTCAGTAGTGGGATTTAACCCAGGGGTGCTTTATCACTGAGTCACATCGACAGCCCCCACCCCCTTTTTCTTTTTTTGAGACAGGGTCTCACTAAGATGCTTAGGGCCTTGATAAATTGCTGAGGCTGGCTTTGAACTTGCAATCCTCCTGCCTTAGCTGGAGTCAATGGGATTACAGGTATGCACCATCACTCCCAGCCCCAAACGTTTATAATAAAAGAATTTTTAAAAAAAATTTAGGGCTGGGGAGATAGCTCAGTCGGTAGAGTGCTTGCCTTGTAAGCACAAGGCCCTGGGTTCGATCCCCAGCACCCAAAAAAAAAAAAAAAAAAAAAAAAAAAATTTAGTCTTCAGCATGATTGGTCAAAAATTTCTTTATTATTATGGTTCATTTAGAAAAGTTTCTTCAAATCCACAAGTCATGGTTCATGATACCGTATTATGTACAGTTAGTAAGAGTGAGTGCGGAAGGCAGTGTTGCAATTACAGTGTTTTCATTGATGTTGTTGTTTTAAGGTAGAGTCCCACTAAATTGCCAAGACTGGCCTCAAACTTTCAATCCTCCTACCTCAGTCTCCTAAGTAGATGGAATTATAGGCTTGAACCACCGCACCTGGTTCCCTTAGAGTGTCTTTCTTTTGCCAATTTTACAAAATATGAGATATCTAGGGTTCTTCCAGGGTCTAAGAGGGATTCTGTGCAAGAGCGATTTCCTGAAGAATCATTAACTTCACGGTACCCTGATTTCTGCATACTCTTAGACTTCACCAATCAGCCATCACCACAGATTTCACCAGAAGTGAATCCTAGGATGTAGGAGCCCTTCCAATCTATCATTTCACAGGAATGACAACAGAATGCATTAGTCCTTCCACAATATCCTTGGTGGAATTTCTTGTGTTGAGTCTCCAGAGCCATTGGCAGGGGTTGTAGTGTCTGTGCCAAGCAGCTGCCATAGGGTCCTCTCTCCTCAAGCAGCCTCCACAGTACACGTGGGCATGGATCCTGGCTAAAGAATCTCTGCACCTTACTTTCCAGGCTTCTTGGAGATTTCAAGAATCTCCCTTCCTGTTCAATGCGCCTCCTGTCAGTTCTCAGCACATCTGAAACCAAGAATTCTTGTTAAATTAACATTATTTTTCTTCCTAAACTAGCTAAAGTAGTTTCTGCCTGCAACTCCAAATTCTGGCTGATAAACACAGAAGTGCGTTCTATCAGGACAAGGCTGGGGCTAAGGCAAATGCCACTTCATTCTTCTTTATGACTGAGTAAAATTTCATTGTGTATATATACCACAATTTCTTAATTCATTCATCCATTGATGGGCATCTGGGCTGATTCCATAATTTGGCTATTGTGAATTGTGCTTTTATAGACTTTGAAGTGGCTGTCTTGCTATAGTATGCTAATTTTAGTTCTTTTGGATAAATAAGGAGGAATAGGGTAGTTGGATCATATGGTGGTTCCAGTCCTAGTTTTCTGAGGGATTTCCACATTGCTTTGCAGAGTGGTTGTACCGGTCTGCAGTCCCACCACCAATGTACAAGTGTACCTTTCTCCCCACATCCTCGCCAGCATTTATTATTGTTTGTATTCCTGTAACTGCCATTCTGACTGAAGTGAGATGAAATCTTAGTTTGTGATTTGCTTTTCCTGATTGCTAAAGATATTGAACATTTTTTCATATATTTGTTGACCATTTTTGTTTCTTCTTTTGAGAAATGTCTGTTTAGTTCTTATGCCCATTTATTCATTGAGTTATTTGTTTTCTTGGTGTTTTTGAGTTCTTTATATATTCTGGATATTAATCCCCTGTCAGAGGAGGAACTGATCATTGCACTACTATCTATCTATCTGTCAGAGGAGGAATTGATTATTGCCCTACTATCTATCTATCTATCTATCCATTCATCCATCCATTTATTGGTTCCAGGGATTTAACCCAGGGGCACTTACTCACTGAGTCATATATTTAGCTCTTTTTATTTTTTTAGTTTTGACACGGGGTCTTGCTACGTTATCTGAGGCCTCACTAAATTGCTGAGGTTTTGAACTTGCAATCCTCCTGCCTCAGCCTCCTGTGTGGCTGGGATTATAGGCATGTGTCACTGCCCAACATTGCCCTACTTTTTAAAAAGTCCATTGCGGCTCCCCATTGTCTCTGCAACATTACAGAACTCACTAACCTGGCATTTCTGATGCTCTCATCTAGGTCAAGTCAACTTATTTCTCATTTCCAACTTATTTATCATTAATCTTCTTGTAGCTTTATGCCAGAGCTACACTGAGCAATTTGGTATTTCCTGGACTTGTCTTTCATTTTCCCATGTGCATGCTACCTCTGCCTGCCATGCCCTTCCTTGTCAGTTCTCAGCACGTCTGAATTGTTGTTCTCCCAAGCCCAGTTCAAATGCCACTTTGTTCTTCAGTGGCAATATTTCCTGTCCTGAAGCACATTTACTACTTCCCATGTTACTTTTTGCTTTCCATTTTGCATTATAGTTATGCAGTTATTTATTTTCTCTAAGAACACGAAAGCTTAGTTTGGAAAGAATTTTCTTAGCACAGTGCCTTGTATACTATAGGTGTTCCAAACAGTGTTGAACGAAGGATTGAATGAAGCAACTCTCAACACCTAATTTCCTGTAGAATCTAAAGCAGGTGAAGTTGGCCAAAGGTGTGGCAGGAAAAGTGCAGATATGAGATTTGATAAGCAGAAGTTGGAGTCAGAGCTCTGTCACTGATTAATAACCTTTGGACATGGTGCCTGATCACACAGAGCCATGGAGATAATAATACAGCACAGGATTATTTTGAGAATTAAGTAAGGTTCTAGAAGTGACCTTATACAATTCCTTACACAAAAGAGAAATTAACTGAGTGTTAGTGATTCTTTTCCCTCTTGGTTTCTCTTCTTCAGCCTTTGCATCTCCAGTTTCCTTCATGTTGTTTGTTAGTAGAGAATATTATGAGATATTGTGCATTGTGAGAATATGTCTGCTCATGAATATCATTTTGTTAACATTGCTTCTAAAAATTTGAATATTAAAATACCTCACATATACCTGACTGGTTCACAGAACACTGAGAATATTACTTGGTACCATCTCTACACAACACTTCCATTTTTGCAATACAAGAGAGTCATCCAGTGGTTTGACTCATCTTAAGTTGGTGATTAACTAAAATCTTCAGATTGTTTTAGAGCAATCTACCCTCTAGATCATATGTCCATTTCATAATTGGACTTAAATACAAACACCTCCACTTTCTCTGTCAAGTTTCAATTGATTTATTGAAGCCCAGAATTTTATTTTACCAAAAATCACTTTCAGCCTTGATTTTAATAATCTTTAAAAAGTTATGGGGGGAGGATAGTGGGAGGGGCACCAGGTAATAACTTAAGACATTCTCCTTACTCTTACTTAATTGCAAAATAAACACCTCCCACAGTGATCTGTCATGCAGCCCAGCATTTGTGTCAATATGGGAAAAAAAGGATGACTTCCACACTTCATTTCTGCCAAACACAGCCACATGAGTAATTAAGTTCAACACACTTAGTAACTGAAAAGTTGAAATACATTTTTTAAAGAACACCTTAAGGGAAAAGAAAAAGTAGAAAATGATATTCTTTAATTTTCCAAACAGAATTCTTGTTTTAAATATTGCATTATCCCACCAACATCACTGCTGAAAACTTTAATTAGTAACTAGTACTCTTGTTTTATTGAAAAAATTTGAAGAAACTTAAGCTTACAATTATATATATATTTCTTTGAGGACATGCAAAAAAAAAAAAAAAAGCAATTGCAATGAAAAAGCTTTGCTAAAGGTCTTCTGGAAAACTTCCTCATATTGGAGCCATGAATAATATTTTTCTTGTAAGAAATTTGTAGGAAATATTCTTGGGAGTCTCCTACTCTCCCTTATGAAATAGACTCAATGAATATTTTCCCCAAAAGGTCATATGTTGAAACCCTAATCCCATTGTGATGGTACTTGCAGATAGGGCCTTTGAGAGGCGAGTAGTTCTTTAGGGAACAGCCCTTACCAGTGGGATTAGTGCCCTTTTAAGAAGAGACCGAACAGCTAGCTACCTCTCTGTCTGCCATTCAAAGACACAGCAAGAAGATGGCCCTCTGCAATCAGGAAGAGGGTACTCCTCAGGAACATGGCCACACCAGCACCCTGATCTTGGACTTTTAGCTTCCAGAACTGTGAGAAATAAATGTTTATCGTTGACCCAGTAGATAGTAACTTGTGAGAGCAATGTGAGCTAAGACGAATTATCAGTATAAAAATCTATATATATAATGCAACTTTAAAGGGAGAAATATGAAATAATAAAGAGAAACTTCTGGAATGCAAAGTTTCTTTTCTTTTTTTCTTTCTCTTTTTTTTTTTTTTTGGTACCAGGCATTGAACACAGGGTGCTTAACCACTGAGCCACATTCCCAGCCCTATTTATTTATTTATTTTTGGAACTGGAGATTGAACCCAGGGACACTCAACCACTGAGTCACATCCTCAGTCTGACTTTGTATTTTGTATTTAGAGACAGGGTCTCACTGAGTTGCTTAGGGCCTCACTAGATTGCTGAGGTTGGCTTTGAACTAGTAATCCTTCTGTCCCAGTCTCCTGAGCCACTGGAATTACAAGTGAGCAACACTGCACCTGGCCTGAAACACAAAGTTTCTAATAAAGTAAGACAATTTTAGAAGAATAAGGGAGAAATTCTCATTAAAAAAAAAAAAAAAGAATACATCTTTAAATCTCATCCCATATTTGGGAGAAAGAAAATAAGACTAAAAGCTAAATAGGAAACAAGAAGTTTGTGAGATTCATTTAGTATGGGGTTGATTGTACCTTTCTATGAAGTCCTATCAGGGTCATGTTATAAGTTTCTTGCCAGCCACTGTGGTACATACCTATAAACCAAGTTACTCAGGAGGTTCAGGCAGGAGAGAGAAAGAAAAAAAGAAAAGAAACTTTGCATTCCAGAAGTTTCTCTTTATTATTTCATATTTCTCCCTTTAAAGTTGCATTATATATATAGATTTTTATACTGATAATTCGTCTTAGCTCACATTGCTCTCACAAGTTACTATCTACTGGGTCAACGATAAACATTTATTTCTCACAGTTCTGGAAGCTAAAAGTCCAGTTGAGACCAGTTTTGGCAACTTAGTGAGACCCTGTCTCTCAAGACTACACTTTCAGAGATCATTTCTGTAGTTGGTTGATAGAGTTTCTCTGACTGTCTCAAAATAAGAGTTAAAGTAGCATGTGTGCCTGGTATGTGCAAGGCCCTGGGTTCAACCCCCAGGTCTACCAAAAAGAAAGAAAGAGACGGGGAGGGAGGGAGGGAGAAACAGAGGGAGGGAGGATGGAAGGAAGGAAGAAAGAAAGAAAACACACATGTGTCTTTAAAAAAAGTTTGGTTTATTTTTTATTTTTTAATTTAACTTGAGGTTCAAACAAAACAAATAACCCTTCAAATAAGTCTTGGGATTTCAGTTCCCATAAAACACTTTTTTGTTGTTTTTGTTTTTGATACCAGGGATTGAACCCAGAGGCATCTAACCACTGAGACACATCCCCATCCCTTTTATTTTTTATTTTGAGACATAGTCTTGCTAAGTTGCTTAGGGCCTTGCTGAATTGCTGAGGCTGGTCTCGAATTTGCTGTCCTCCTGCCTCAGCCTTCCTAGTCACTGGGATTATAGGTATGCACCATGCCACCCAGGTTAGTTCCTATAAAATTAGACGATAAGAATGGTTGGGATTGGGAGAAAGATCATTTTGTTTACTATTAATGTAAAATTCAGAAAATCATATTTCCCGTGTATAGAGATTTACTTAGTACAAATATAGCAAAAGTTATTAACTAACACTAAAAATAAATGCCACATTTTTATTAGTTGTTTGAATGCTTTTAGATTTACTATATATTTCACTGATATAGAGAATAGTGTATATGCCAGGTGTGATGGCACTTGCCTATAGTCTCAGCTGTGTGGGAGGCTAAGGCAGGAGGATCACATGTTCAAAGTTAACCTCAGCAATCTAGTGAGGCTCTAAGCAACTCAGTGAGACCCTGTCTCTAAATACAATACAAAAAAGCTGGGGATATAGCTCAGTGATTGAGTTCCCCTGTGTTCAATTCCCAGTACAAAAAAGAAAAAGGAAAAAAAGAAAGAAAGAAAATAGGCTATGTGAAATATAATTGAACATTTTTTTGTAGTTAAGATTGCCATTGTCACAGTTAATATCATATCATAAATTAAAATCTATACAGGTCACGGGGCTGAAAGTGAATTAATATTCTGAGATTTCTTTCATAAATCTTTTTTTTTTTTTTTGCTGGATTGTTTTAGTGTTTTTGTTTGTTTTGTTTTGCATTGTTGGGGATTGAAACTTTGTATTAGAACATGCTGGGTTAAGTGTCCTATCACTGAGCTATATTCTCAGTCCTGCTACTTTGTGTTAAAACCAACACCCTTAAGGCCTACTAAGTCTTTAGGTTGAACAATGGATTTGCCAATTTTTAATCCTTTTAACCTATAAAAGATCAATTTCTCCTGGGTTAATCTGGCACAATCAACGACTGAGTTAAAAGAGCTGTCCTGTCCACTCTCTTGAGCAGGGCTGGTGGACACAAAACCCTTACCATATTCACTCTCGTGCATGCAGGATGCACCCAGGCATCTTTCCTCTCCCCACATAAAGCCAATGACTTTCTCCTTCACCCAGCTAACTGACGCTTAAGCTTTGTTTCCAATGCCATCATGAAGAGATAATAGAGTTGTGCCTCAAACAGGATGTCATCTTGTCCTGCTGACTTTTCTGGCAATATAACATTTTGATTCCCCATTTCTGATCTTCCTACTGCTTTGTATTGAGTTATTTTTAGCATATAAAAAGAAAAACGAATGTGATTTATTTGCAACTTTTGTATTTTAAGCTACAAAGCATCTTAGCACTCACTTAGCCCAACTCTTCTGTAGTGGACATTGTTGGTAGCTGGTTCCCTCTGTTAGTCCAATTCTTATCCAGTCTTCTACCCTCCCCAATACTGCCTGTGGGTTTGGGGGTTGAGTCTGACTTCTTAGTGGGGAGAATCTCATTAATTCAGGAGTCTAGGACTAAACTAATCAGCACAACCAGGTCCCTGTCATTAAAATGAGTGTTATGGACTGAATTGTGTCCTTCCCAAATGCATATGTTGACACCATAAACCCTAGTACCTCAGAGCATGACCTTATTTGGAGCAAGTCTCTTTTTTTTAAACTTTTTTGTTGCTCTTTTCAGATATATATGACAGTAGAATGTATTTTGACGTATTATACATATACAGAGTATAACTTCCCGTTGTTGTGGTTGTACAGGATGTGGTGTTACACTGTCGTGTGTTTAAATAGGAACATAGAAAATTTATGACTGATTCATTCTACTGTCTTTCTTATTCCCATACCCCGTCTCTTCTCTTCATTCCCCTTTGTATAATTCAGTGAACTTCAGAGAGAACATTCTGTCTTCGTTTTTTGGGGGGAATTGGCTTATTTCACTTAGCATGATGGTCTCCAAGTCCATCAATTTACTAGCAAATGCCATAATTTCATTATTTTTTAAGACTAAGTAGTATTCCATTGTGTGTACAAACCACATTTTCAATTCATCTGTTGAAGGGTACCTAGGTTGGTTCCATAGTTTGGTTATTGTGAATTGAACTTGGAGCAAGGATCTTTAAAGAGGTAATTAAGTAAAAGTGAGATAATTCAGGTGGAACCTAAATCCAGTATGACTGATGTCCTCATGAAAAGAGGAGTTTAGGGCACAGATACACATGGAAGGGGGCCAGGTGAAGACATAGGGAGGAGAAGATGGTCATTTGCAATGAAGGAGAAGAACCTCAGGGATAACCCTGTCCACACCCTGATTTCAGACTTCCAGCCTCCAGAACTGTGAGAAAATAAACATCCATTGTTTTAGCTATCTGTTTATGGTACATCGCTATGGCAGTCCTAGAAAACCAATTCCATAGAGTTGGGTCTTTGAATGAGACCTAATTTGGACCAGAAAGGATGAAAGTTTTCCAAAAACCTCTAGGCAAGAATATACTTTGTTTAAAAGCAAGCACCAAAAGACTTACTTTTTTTTCCTTGATTTTGTAAGGCAAGATTGCAAGAATTTTAAGTTCTGAAGTTGTTTTGTCATTAAGGAAGATGTCACCCTGAGGATGAACCAATACGTAGAGGTGGGCATAGTCAGGAGAATTGTACAAACAGGAGCTAGAATTATTTGAGAAAACCAGCCTCAAAGTCTGCTCAATCTCTGGACTTCCGGTTATGTGAGCCAATAAATCTCCTGAGTTGTTTAAGCCAACTAGAACAAAGTTATCTGTTACTTACAGTTTTATTGTCCTTGACGTGACCCGCCCCCTCATTTCACAGCGACAGGCTGAACCCTCCTTTGAATGACTTGTCTGAATATATTAGAATATAGATTAAATAATTTGAAACCACTCTCTTTTCTCAAAGATTGAGGGTGTACACAACTGGTAGGAACATTGAGAAGCATACAAGTAAAGCGTTTAGTGATTAAAAAGGAGAAAAAAATAAATCGCTATCAATCAGGAAACTTAAAGTGAAGAGATTCAGAAGGATTGGTAAAGGAGAAAGACGATCTAAAAAGTAGTTTTTAGTGTAAGTTCGTTCTAGAATGCTTCCTTCAAGCCTCATCTTCAATCTCTTTAGCAGAGGCACCGCCCTATGCAACGTTTATTCCTTCTGTTTCTTTTCATTGACTTCCTGCTTATGGATCTCAAGATTCCTGGGATGCTCCACATATTCTTTTACCTGGGAGTGGCCCATGTGTACCTCTGCTCTGCTTTAAATGCCTCAGTTCTGACATCTACACTTTTCCATTACCATGAATGCACAATTGCATTTTCAAAGCAGCTTCCACATTTTTTAAGTGCTTACAACACGTGTTTTATGAGAACATAGACAGCATTGCTCCCCTACATAGAAAATTCACACTCACCCTTTGGGGAACTGGGAATTTTACCATGGTTGGCCACTTTAAACTTCTAGGCAGCTTCAAACCATTGTAGCTAACTTACGTTAACATTTTTTTCCTGGAAAATGGAAAAGGTCACTTTGAAAGATTCTTATCTTATACACTGTTGGGCCTGAATCTTTGGCAAGCTAAACTATAAATAGGGGTTATCAATCAATCAAATTTAAATATTGTTTTTAAAAATATGTTATCACTATAAGGGGAGCAGAGAAACTCTCCCTGGAGATTTTTGCTAGGGCTTAGTACACATCAAATTAAAATACAATGAACATAGGTTGAATGAACAATTTAGAACTTTGTGATACATTTACATGTTGTAAGTTGTTGAACACTCTTATTTTTAATAATTACTTCTCAGGTCGGTTTAATACTGAATTCTCCAAATTTCAAATTAGTATATAGGACAGGAAATAATAAAGCTATGAAGTTGGTCAGTTGAGCATGGGAATTTTTTTTTTTTTTGGTACTAGGAATTGAACCCGGGGTGCTTAATTACTGAGTGTCATCCCCAGCCATTATTATTTTTTATTTAGACACAGGGTCTTGCCAAGTTGCATAAGCCCTCACTAAATTGCTAAGACTGGTTTTGAACTTGTGATCTTCCTGTTTCAGTCTCCCAAGCCACTGGTTTCATAGGCATGCACCACCACACCTGGTTCACACTGTCCTCTTTCACCTGGGAATGTCACTTTTTTGTCACCCTTCTATATATTGTGACTTAAATCAATAAAACCAATCTAGATTTTTATAGTGGGCATGTAAAGTATCAATTCTTTGGTTTCTGAAGTTTTCCAAGTTTTTTACCTGTTTAGTACTCAATTAAAACAGAGAAGTAGAAAGACCTGTATATTTCTATGCTAGAAAAAAAAAAAAAATCTAAGAACTTTTTATTTTTTAAAAAAAATTAAGCATGGTCAAAATCTTCTTGTTTTGATAGCTCATGTTCTTCTCAGGGCTGGGTTCTTTCTGTTGTTAGAATGCTTTTTTTTTTTTTTCCAGTGCTGGGGATTGAATCTAGGGCTTGACTCATAGTGGACAAGTGCTCTACTACTGAGCTGCATCCCCAGATTTGTTTTATATTTTAATAGACCTTTATGTCTTCTTTCATTATGCCACAAATAAAAGAACTTCTTCCAAAAAAGTTGACTACTTGATCAAAAACTGCAAAGGAAATAAAGTCAGATTTTCTCCAATGTCCATGCTCCACAACCTCAGTTCATTCTTCTTTCCCTGCTTGTATGCCTGCAGTACCACTTTTGCACAAAGATTTGAAGACAAAACTGATTAAAAAGTATTTGTTCTGTTTGTAAATTATAGCTCAGGATGATTAAAAAGTGTACCACTTGACAGCCAATCTATAACATTTTTCCCTCACCTCAGTGCTCCCCTTACAAGGTGAATATAATATCATAGCCAAGCTGTACTAACTGCAATTCTAGGGGACAAAGCTTTTTCTGATCTTTGTGTTCTAAGGACTGATTCACGAAACCATTTCCATATTAAATTGAGTGGTAAGCAAGGCATTTTAAGTTTAGGCTTTGAAGGAGACTGCAAATGACTGCAGAGTCTCCCATTGTTTCCTTGGGGCAATGGGTTCCTGGTCAAAACTTCCAGTCATGGAGCTCTAAGAAGCTTAATGTACTTGAACAGTGTCACCGGCATTTTGGCACCCAACAAGTAGCCATTAGAAATGACAAAATGGTACTGAGGATGAAGTTTAGTGGTAGAGTTCTTGCCTAGCATGGACAAGGCTGTGGGCTTAATTCCCAGCACTGTAAAACAAAACAGAAAAGAAATCCTTGAAGCTGAATACCAACTTTCCTATAGGTTCTAAGAAAACTAAATTTCCTCCTGATATCATTTTTAAAAAGAGTATATTATATATGCATTATATATACATATATATATGCACACACATATGTATATACTAGATTATTCCAAAATTATTTTTAAAAAATCTATTTGTAGTTTTCCAGTAGTTTTATATTTGGGATTTAGTTAACGTGCCAAATTTTGTGATTCAGACACCAGACACACAATGCTTCTGTAGGGAACAGACAGGACAGGTGGGAACAGACCTGATCTGTTTGCTAACTTTGTTCTGGGATTTCAAATATACCATGCACTAGTTGGTGAGAAACTATGCCATTTGCATCTTTTAAATAAATGAAAGATTCAAGGCAAAGAGACAAACCTTCAGGTTAAATATGCTGTGTGACAGCAATCTGAGAGTGAAAAATTTGCTTTTAGGGATGATTTGAATTCATGTTCTCACCCTCACTGTGCCTGAGCCCCATGGAATGCTCCTTGGCACACAGGGGCTGGTTCCCCATCCCTAAAGTTTCTGAATAATTGATCCAACAATTTCGTCTTTGAAAAGAGAACAGAAGGGATGGAGGTGTAGCACAGTGGTAGAGTGCTTTCCTGGTAGAGTGCTTTCCTGGAAGGCACAGGACCCTGGGTTTAATCTCCAGCACTGTAAAAATAAATAAATAAATAAATAAAAAATAATAATAATAATAAATAGTAGAAGCGATTTATTTTTTATAACTTTATATGCTGCCCAAATTTTTCCACATTTTTACCGTTAAAATGTAATTTAAAAGCATTTGTCCTCAATGAGTCCTTTTCCAGTTGCATCATACTCATTAGTGATTACTGTTCTTTTAGGTATTCAAAATAGCCAACATCAGAACAGAAATCAACCTATAGTTTTAAAAGTATTAAAATGGTATAATAAACATTTAAGATAAAAAAGGATTTGAGGGCTGGGGATATAGCTCAGTTGGTAGAGTGCTTGCCTCGCAAGCACTAAGGCTCTGGGTTCAAATCCCCAGCACTGCAAAAAAAGTAAAATAAAATAAAAAAAGGACCTGAAGGCATAGTTCTGACAGTCTATGAATGTAGGCAAGTTTTTTAATTTCTTTGAGGGTTAGATTCATAAATGTGAAATGGGGACTTTCATAATGTATTCATAATGTATGCGTGTATGTGTGTATGTGTGTGTGTGTGTGCATGCTAGGGACTGAATGCAGGGTCTCAGGTACGCAAGTGCTGTACCACTGAGCTACATGCCCATCCAATAGTGTACTCACCTAAGGTTGAGAAGAAAGTAGTTATATAACTGATACAGTTTTTATACAGCAGGTATTAAATGATGATTTTTTAGTTATATATCCTAACCCCAACTTCCAGTCTCCTGATAAGAGGACCGGATTTACATTACATTGGATTCACTTATTCATATTATCTTTTCATGCAAATCTGTGGTTCTTTCATTTGCAAATGTGGAAAACATGAACGTTTCCTGAACAGAGTATATACCAGACTGAACCCAAAGGCAAATAAGAGTTATTATACACAGTTCTTTCTAGTTAGCAAATGTTCCCTGATCTTTTCTGCTGGGCTTTCTTCTTCACCTGCCATTTGTATACCCCTCTTTATTCATTGCATTTGTTTATCTGTAACCACAGCTTTCACAGCGTCACAAAATCAAATAATGTTTCAGTGGGTAGCCTGTTTTTACGTAGGAGACAGGTGGATTTGAGGTAATCACGAGTCTTTGTTGTTGTTAATCATACCTACCAGGTACATACACAGTCCAGGGTCTAAAATGAAACAAGGAAACAGTTTATCTTAATATAATACATGACATGTGTTTAGTACTTTATAATTTTCCCATAAACTTTGCCTTATTAGGAAAAGGTCACAATGTTATTTTGCATTTTCCTGTCAACTTTGGAAAGGGTCTTGGAGTTTATTATGGGCAGCTGCAGAATCTTTGCCTAGGAGCTATGTTTTCTTAGAAAAACAAAGTCACAGCTGCCCCTCTCCTCAACTGCTATTAGAATCAGCACTTTAACATTCCAGGTGGTTTGAGTGCCCTAGGTCAGCTCTTACCTTGGCAACAGTTAAGTCTTAAACTCACCGGTTGCCTGGGATTACTGACTGTTTTTTTTTTTCTTTTTCTTGTTTCAGTGTTGGGGCTGGAACCCAGGGACTAATGCATGGCAGGCAAGCACTCTACCACTGAGCTACATCCCCAGCCTGACCATCTAGAGATGCCTCTCATTTAATTGTGATTGTATTCAATTACCACATTCTGCATCTCGATGGTGCACAATGTGAGTTACCTTCAAATGATTTTGGAAACACTGCATTTAGTGGAATGAGAGTAGACAGAGTATTATTTTTCTCCTCACCATATCTGTCACCACACTTTCAGATGTGTAGAAGGTTTTAATACTCTAAGAAGCCTCAATCCTATACAGAACTATGGAAGTTTTCCCATCTAGTAATATGGGAGGTCAGTATGTCAAAGAGAGTGATGGGATCAGCTTGTACTCCCATTTCTTTTTTTCCCCCCACATTTTTTATTGGTGCATTATAGCTGTACATATTTAAGAGATTTGTTGTTACATATTCCTTCATGCACACAATGCATAATATAACATAATTTGACTAATATCACTCTCTAGCACTCCCCCCCCCACCTTCCTCCAACCCCTTGATCCCTTTCTTCTATTTGTCTCCATTTCTTAAAATGCTTACAGGACTGTGGTTAATGGGGTCAGAGGAGCTTCTTCTTTATTCTCCCTCTTAGTTTATACACTCAGTTGAGACCTGCCAGCTACTATGCAGTTTTGTATTCTATCATTGAAAATATTACATTAAGTTCCTAAGACAGTTTAGGTAATCATATTATCAAGAGAAGAGTTGGAAGTCCAAAAAATACTGGATAGGCTGAAGCAAATGGAATTTTGTAGGATCCCTCCAATCTTCTTCCAAATCCTTTCTTCTCAGATACCCAGGGCCTTCTTGCCATCTGCACTGTACTCCCTGATGCCACGAAATCTGCTGTTAAGGAATCTGCTGAAAAACTGACACCTACAGAAGACTGAAGGATTTAATGACTTTTTGATGTTTTGTGGTATTGGAGATTGAACCCAAGGCCTTGTGCATGCTAAACAAGCACTGTTTAGCATTTTGAGACAAGATCTTGGCAAGTTGCCCAATTTGGCCTCAAATTTTCGATCCTCCCACCTCAGCCCACCAAATAACTAGGATTACAGGTGTGCACCAGGCAAGGTAGGCTCATTTTTAGGAGGAAAAGTTTTAGATAACTTTTAGAGCCTGAGTATTAGAGTGAATTGGAGATGCATTTTGGCAGGTTGGGAAAATTTGATGCTGTCTTTGAAAAAAACTATCTCCTTCAATTACTTGTAAATCCAGTCTGGCTGCAAATATTTCTAATATTGAGAAGATTCTTTTTTTTTTTTTTTTTTTTTGAGAAGATTCTTAAGTATAGTGAAAATATCAGCATGGAAGGAGATCATGTGATGCAGAGCTTTTTGTCCTTGACCCTACTACAAAATTTTATATCAACAAGGACCTATTTGTCAAATTTCCAGATGACAGAGGGTGTTTTAGTGGAGCATGTGAGTTGAATGGCAGTGAATTATAATGCAAAGGAAAAGAATCTCAACAGTTGAACTTCGCATTTAACAGAGACAAAGTGAATCATACTTTGAACCACAAATCCCACCACACTACAGGGAAGGATGAGTGGCATGCAGTCACCAAGTGTTTGTTGCCGCTTCACTTAGAGAGGGTACAGGGTAGAAGGTCTAGAATAGAACGGTGAACAGCAGATCTCTTTCTTCTACATTGAGTTGTGTACCTGATGCATTTTAAAGGCCTGTTGAAAACCTGTAATGGCAAAGGTTCTTAAGTCATATCAACTGGAAAGGGTTGAAGGACCTAAAGGCTTTGAACCTTAAGGTTTAAAAAAATCAACTCATTTGACCCTCAACAGACCACTTTAAGATATATACTATTATTATGACCATGTTTTTAAGCTAGGAAATCAAGGAAGAGGGAGGTCAAGTAAAGTACCCAGTGTCACACAGGCAATAAGTGGAATGAGTCACTCCTCATGGTCTCAGTATCCTATTGTTTGGTGCTAAAAACCCAAACCAGTTCTCAAACCCTCTCTGAGAACTCCATTATACCTGCCCTAACTTGCAGTGCCACATGCTTCAAAATTAATTTTATTTTCCCTCTATTTAACTGAAGTTAATTTTCTCTTGTGCATTTGTTTCAGCAAGTTATTAGGAGAAATAGAAATCTGATTTAAACTAATTCATACCAAAGGATATTACATCACAGATTCTGGCTTGACGTAATCATTATTGCACAAGTTTTCATATTATTAAAGACACTTTCTATTTTAAAGGAATTCATCTCAATTGTAATGGTTTTCAAATTTTAGGAGGGTCAATTTCTGGGGTCTAGCAGGAGGGTTCTAAATTTCAAAAATCTAGCCCCAAATATAAAAAGTTCTGCTTTTAGGCCTGAGGATGTGCTTCAGTGGAAGAACACTTGCCTAGCATGCATGAGGCACTGAGTTCAATCCCCAGTGCTACCACCAAAAAAGGCCTGCATGTAACAAAGCCTGTGCTTTGCACATATGGTCCCCAGCACTGGGTGTGGAAATGCCCTCTTATTTTCTATGTGAGAGTCGTGCCTAAAATTTCATTTGGAAGATAAAAAGAATACACTACTCTGTCAGGCCTACTTAACTTTTTGACTCTTCTCCTGTGCTCAAAGAACTTCAGGAGAAAGTTCAGAAGGAAATATGAGCAGAAGCTTTGAGTCCATCAGCCCTGTGAAATCATCCTAAAGAGGAGAACATCAAGTGGCCGTGGATGATTCTCTGTGATACTTGGTGCCATCAGCCTGTTTTCCTAGCATCCTGGCCTCAAAGGGGGCTTTATCAGCAAAGCAAAACATTCATACTGGGCACCACAGGAACAGGAAAATCACCAGCCACCAGCGTTCCTCCAGTCGCTCTTAGGAAAGGCTGAGTCATCTGAAGGCCTGGACTTTCTGCCCCAGGCAGGTGGCCTTTCTGGTTCCAGCTGTTCTTCCCAGTAAAAGGTGAACTGGCATCTGACAGTGTCTGCAACTTTGTCCTTCACTGGAGTCAGGTTTCTGGTCAAGGGTCAAATCACTGCTGTGAAGTTGTTTCTTCCTCCACACCCAGTAAATTCCTCAGGGAACCATGGGGGCATATGCAGTTCTCTACAGGTGGTGTTGGTATCACTGAGAGCAGCTGTTTGTCTTCCTGGTTCTAGTCAGTGATTAACTTTTGCAGGCAACGCTTCTACAGTGAGTGTGTGTGTGTGTGTGTGTGTGTGTGTGTGTGTGTGTAGGACATAGAGGGTCTGTTTTAAATGTTTCCAAATACTTACACATCCCTTTTTCCTGATCAATCAATGACCCAATCACGAAGCACTGTGACTATCATTGAATCCGTAGTAAAAAATAAAGTCCTACCCTCTCATAAATCTTTCAATTGCCATATAAAAAAGAAAGCATCAGATATTTGCCAAGATGCTGTGCTGTGGTCACCTGGGGCTGTATAAACTGTTTTCTACTAACTCCTTTAGCCTGAGGGAGTCCAGAGGGCAATTCAGTGACATAGGTACAGGGCTCAACAATTCAGTTGCAATTAGAGCTGTATTTCAAACATTTCTCAGCAAGAAAGCCTCAGATTCCCTTTTCCACTCATTTCCTACTCAGAGGTTTCACTTTCTACTACCAAGAGGGAAACATCAGCGTGCACTTTGGCCTATGATGAAACAGATTTAGTGAAAATCTGAAAAATAAAGCTTTTACACATATTTGATGATTATTAAATGTGCCCAGCAGTATTACCCTTGCCCTTGCCTCTTTAAATTTCAGTTCCTCATTTCAACGGAAGGCTCAAGCTTTCTCTTTAAAAGACCTTCTCCAACTATCAACCCAAACTGCGTAAATCAACTCATTATCTTCCCTAGTCAAAAAAGTACTTCCTCTGAATTCCCCATTTCTGTCCCCATTTCTAAATAAATCCTTTTCCTGGACTTTCTGACTCAGCATTATATTTAATTTACTACTCTTCATAGTTTAATAGGTTTAATTTTGCAAGACTATCCTATAGAACTGGTTCTTTTTTGACGTGCCTGCAACCCTGCAAGTGTCAGCAGTAGAATTATGGTTCCCGGTTATGGGAATTCAATCCAAGGGATTAGCCTTATCCAAGTGCGGGATAATTGGAAGGGAGGATTTATTATAGAAGTCAGACATTTGTGTATACATTAATTAACTAGTCACACAAAAATATGAGGACAGTGACAAACAGCAAAATGCAAGATAAAGAAAATAAATCATAGTAAAGATATGTAAATGATGACAACAATAATAATAAAAACAAATTCTGATAGTTATCAATTACTACTTCTCCAACTATGATCTTCCTCAAATAGAAAGCACATTTATTTCAACCAATATTACCCACCCCCCTTTTTTTTCTGGTACTGGGGATTGAATCCAGGGGTGCTCTACCTTTGAGCTATATCCCCTATTCTCTTCGGTTTTTATTTTGAGGCAGGGTCTCACTAAGTGCCCAGGTGGTCTCAAACTTGCAATACTCCTGCCTCAACTTCTCAAGTAACTTGGATTACAAGCAAGCATGCCAATACGCCTTTTTGCCCTATACAATTTTAAAATATTCTTTAGTTATGCAAGTTACCAATTTCAATAAGTACAAAAGAGACATATTGAATATAAGGTATCCCTCCCATCCTACCCTCTAACCTCTCAATATCCCTTCCTAGCTGCATCCACTGTTCAAGTTTCCCCAGAAACATACCATGCATAACACGTATATTTACAATGGATGTTTTTAATGTATCTTGGTTTATTTGCTTAATACCCATTTCAACCTCCTTTTTTTCATTGCAAGATGTAAATAAGAAGTTGTAACCAGAATTTCTGATGTGATTTACTCAGATGCACTTTTATGACATTTGATATTGAAACTGGGCTAAATGAAGAAAGAGAGCAACAGGCATCTGTTTTGCTGGTATGAACCATAGCAGAGGCCTCACAGTTCAACAGACTTGTACCCTATTTCTGATTTGTCAGAAACAGCTTTGTGATAGTGGTAGAAGTGATAAGGTTTCTGCAGACAACAGCTCTACTCACAGCGTCCAGATTCCATGGACGTCTGATTATAGCATGAGAGTCAACTCTCTGGTTGCTTAGTTCTGCGCTGCATTCTTTGAAAGTGACCTGTGGACGCTTAGCTAAGGCTACTTAGTTATTCACTCAGTAGTTCTGAGACCATTACAATACATCACTTCCTGCTTAACCTAGAATAGATTATGTTCTCTACAACTGAATTCTGACTTATAAGAAGTATATAAATACATATGCTGTTTTAGGGAGAATAATGCCCTTGCCCCAAATACCCATATGCTAATCTCCAGAACCTGTGAATATGCTCCAATACATGGTCAAAGGGAATAAGATGGAATTAATGTTGCTAATTTACTAATTTTAAAATGAAGTGTTCTGGATTATTCAGGCAGGACCAGTGTAATTACAAAGTCTTTAAAAGAGGAAGGAAGAAGGCAGCCTAATGGTCAGAGGAAGATAGGACTACTGAGCACAATCAAAGAGATGCAAAGTTATTGGTTTTGAGAACAGAAAAAGAGGCACTGAGCCAAGGAATGTGGATGGCCTGCAGAAGGTGGGAATGCAGTGAACTGTATCAAGATGAAAATAAATGTAGAGGAAGAGTTTGGGAAGAATGACGTATCCTTTCTGTGCCAATGAATGTCCACAGTGTTTATTTATTTTATTTTTGGCAATGCTGGGGATTTAACCCAGGCCCTTGCACTTGCTAGGCAAGTGCTCCACCTCTGAGCTATGTCCCTAGCCCCCATGAAGTTTTAAATAGCTATATAAGGAAGAAACATAAAGATTGTGTTTTTTGTTCATTTGAATTTTTATGAAAGTTCTGGGAATAGAGACATTCACTAAGGAAAATAATATTTATGAACCATATGGAATTTTTGGTTGTTTCTTTACAATGTAATAAATGAATACAGATAAAAATATTGTTTTGGAATGCTTTCTGTTGTGTGATGACAAAGGAAAGGGAGGATGTTAATCCTACTATTTTTGGTATTTCATGTGAAGACAAGATTTGAAATCAGAAAAAATATCCGTGTTAAATTTTATTTATTAACAGATTTTGTAAAGACTTAGGATCAGTGGAAAAAAGAAGGAAAAAGTGAGAAGCAACAAACGCATTTTCTGTCTAATCAAAGAACAACAAAACAAAATGAAACAAAACAAACAAACAAAACCCAATATTTTAAAAAGTATTCTGGAAAGACGATTCTATACACTTTTGAATCTGTGGGACATTGCCCTGTTCAGTTATCAAGGGAGAAAGAGAAACATTTGTACAGTTGGTGCTCGGTGGCAATATTACCGACCACTGGTAAAATGGGCATATGTTTAGCATTGTAAAATATGGAAAACAATGATCTCTAGAGGAATGGAGTGGGAAGAGTGCTGAGAAACTGTTCCTGCTCTATAATGATGAACCAAAAACACTGACTTCTAAAATTTTAAATAAAAAAAATTGGAATAATAATGTTAATGACAATTCACATTAATTTAAAAAATATTTTTAGTTGTAGATGGACACAATGTCTTTGTGTATTTAATTTTATGTGGTGCTGAGGAGCTCACCCAGTACCTCACACATGCAAGGCAAGCGCTCTACAACTGAGCTACAGCCCCAGCCCATCACATTGATTCTTGTACACCAGAATTTCAATCTATGATAGTAATATTCAGCTATGATTATGAATTCTGATTAATATTGATTTTAAAATATGATCAGTTGGAATTTAGCCAAAATATGAGTTTGACGTACTTTCAACACTCAGCCAGGCTTGGGAATCATTTATTTAATGACTATTTACAAATGCCAGATCCTAGCTCAGCTGGCAATAGAAAGGTAAACATCTGCAGAGTTACACAGGACGATTTACTATCTCTGTTACCTGACCTGGAGATTGTTTTTTTTGGGGGGGTGGGATGGGAGTACCAGGGATTTAACTCAGGGGCACTTGACCACCGAGCCACATCCCCAGCCCTATTTTGTTTTTCGTTTAGAGACAGGGTCTCACTGAGTTGCTCTGTGCCTCACTTTTGCTGAGTCTGGCTTTGAACTCTCAATTCTCCTGCCTCAAGCCTCCTGAGCTGCTGGGATTACAGGTGTGCACCATTGCACCCCTCTGGAGATTGTTTTTGATATAGGCTCCTTCTTTTTTGCAAGCGCAAGTCTCTCTTGTAATTCTAAATAGTTTGAACTCTGAGGATGAGAAATTGCAAGGAAGCGTTGTCAAACACAATTGTATCTTAAAATGTTACAAAATAGTGAAATACAAACATAGGAATAGGTATATCAGAGTCCAGAAACCAATTTTTGCAGAATTAATGATAAGGGTGGCATTTCAAATAGTAGGATGAGGATGGATTATTTTTTTCAAATATTATAAATAGCTAGTAGTTGAAAGGAAAGCAAACTTGAATTAAAATCTTACTCCCTGTACCCTCAAATAAAATCCACATGTATCAAAACTTTACTCATGAAAAATGGGTTGGGGTATGGTTTAATGGTAGAGTGCTTAAATAAAATGCTCAAGATCCTGAGTTCTAACCTTAGCACTTTAAAAAGAAAGAAAGAAAGAAAGAAAGAAAGAAAGAAAGAAAGAAAGAAAGAAAGAAAGAAAGAAAATAAATACATAAATAAAATATAGAAGTACAATATGACTAGAAGTTTCATAGTATGTGGGAATTCAGCAAGCTGTACATTTACATATACTTTTGTGCTTACATATTATAGAAATACAAATATAAAATTAAGTTGATATAAAATAGAATAAAATATTTAAAACTAGATAAAGTTATAAGCTGTTTATTTTATAATTTTGGAGCTGCAAAGGCCTTTCACTGTAACATAAAACTCAAAAATCATAAAATTTTGGGGAAGTAGCTCAATGATAGAAGAGCTAAAAAACCAAAAAAGGGGATATAGTGAGTCCAGCAGTAGGTAGCCTCTTCACCCCTGAACTGGAAGAAAAAGGAAGATGTGGTGTTCCCAGAGCCCAGGGACCCAGGGTCAGCTAGCTGAAGCCAACCTCTGATGGGAATGGAAATCAAGGGATATGTGGTGGATGCCAGAGATGCAGCTTGAAGTAGGGGCTGGGGGTGGGGAGAATGTCGTGGCTTCTCCCTTCCTCTAGTCCTTTGTATCAGTTTCCTCTTGCTTCTGCAATAAATTAAGTACAACATGTTGGGTGTTTTTAAACAGCACAAGTTTATTATTTTACAGTTCTGGACACCAGAAAGTCTGATACAGGGCTCATTGGGTTAAAGATAAGATGTTGACAGGGCTTCATTTCTTTCTGCAGGCTGTAGGGAGGTATCTGATTCCTTGGGTTTTTGAACTTCTCAAGCCTGCCTGCTAAGGTTCACGGTCACTTCTTCTCTCTTCAAAGCCAGCAATGACCAGTAAAGTCCTCACACTGCCATCTTGAAACCAAGGGAAAGCCTGATTAAACTCTCTAGCTTCACTTGCTTCTAGTTATTTGCTTTCATCATTGATTTTATTATTTTCTTGGTACCAGGGGTTGAACCCCGGGGTGCTTAACCACTGAGTCACATTCTTAGTCCTTTTTATTTTTTATTGTGAGACAGGGTCTTGCTAAATTGCTTAGGGCCTCACTAAATTGCTGAGGCTGGCTTCGAACTTGCTATCTTCCTGCCTCAGTCTCCAGTGTCATTGGGATTACAGGCATGTGCCACTGTGCCCAGATCATAACTGATTTTAGAAGTCAGTTAATAATAAAACATTAGACTTCTACTAGCTTTGCTCTAGATAACACCTCTGAAGTATGGTCACTGTGGTAATGATTTAAAATTTAAGTTACTTTTCAGGGTTATCTTATTCTAAGATAAGCTAATTTGTAAACACAATTCCATTTGCAATCCAATTCTCATTAGCCATGTAATACAACATGTTCACTTTGGGGCATTAGGAAGTAGGCATTTTTAGAGAAGCCATTATTCCACCTTCCACATCCTCCAGTCTTCCACCAGTGCCTCCCAATGTCCAGACTCAACTGGAAGCCAACCGACTAGGAAAGCAGTCTGCAGGGGTCAACAGTAAGTCCTATCTCCACCCTACGCACACCCAGGGGAAAGAGGAATGGATCTAAGGGCAAATGGACATTTGGAAAAATCACTACTGTTCCCTAGAATAAAGCATTCTTAGAAATCAATGAGAAAATGCTAATGAAATAGAAAAATCAGCTAAGGATAAGGGCTGGCAGGACCAGCAATTTTTAGGCAAAAAATAAAATAAAAATAGCCAACCTCCCTAATATAAGTTGAAACAATGGGCTATAATTTTTTTCCTACCCTTTGGGTGAAATTCAAAAGATTGTTAATATTCAGTGTTAAGGACAATGTAGTCTGCTGAAGAGTAATTGGTCCAATCTTCTTGGAAGGCAACTTGGCAAATCCTAATTAAAATGTGAATTATGGCTTGGGGTTTAGTGATTTCATTTTTATGAAAAATCTTACAATCACATTGTGAAAGACAAAATATATAAATAAATAAAAAGATGTTCAGAAAGGCAGTGTTTATGATACCAAAATAAATAAAGAAATAAAAATAACCTGGAAATATTTTAAATTTTTTTTTTTTTAATTTTTAATTTTTGGCAGGGTACCAGGGATTGAACTCAGGGGCACTTGACCATTGAGCCACATCCCCAGTCCTATTTGTATTTTATTTAGAGACAGGGTCTCACTGAGTTGCTTAGTGCCTTGCTTTTGCTGAGGTTGGCTTTGACTTGCCATTCTTCTGCCTCAGCCTTCCAAGTTGCTGGGATTACAGGCATGCACCACCATGCCTGGCTTATCATATTTATTAATATAGAATTGTTCATGGTTCAGTAAAACAGTGGAATGCACCATTTCAAGAAATGACTGGATATAACCTAGAATGGACTGGAAATACATATATATTCTATAAATAAAGAATGTACTGGAAAGGGATGTATGTATGTGTACGGTTAGGGAGAAAAACCTAAGATGTTGAGCAATATGTATAGTATAATTACACACTATTTACATGTTAGAACATAAATATAAATTCTAGTACATATAATCCAAAACTCTTAATAGTGGTCATTCTGAGACATGAGATTTTTTGGAATTTTTATCTCTTACTTTGCCTATACTGTTTGAATTTGTTCAAGAAACAATTTTTATATTATCAGAAGAAAAGAATAAAATCATGGATTATATGCTGAAGCTGGAACTCAGTGGTAGAGAACTTGCCTAGCATACATGAACCCTTGGGTTTGATCCCCAGCATGAGAAAGGAAAATTGTGGACTGTAATTAATATATGTGTTGAAGAGCAGGCCAGGCTTTTGCTTAAACTGGATAAACTTGATTTTAATTTATTACTTCATTTAACACCCCCCATGGATAAATGAATGAATGAATAAATAAATGTGTTTCTCTCTTAGGCCTTTAATTGACTCGTATTTATCTCTCTCACTAAACTTGCTTAGAGTTCCTCTTTCTCAAGGTTCTTTCCCCCCAAAAAATGAAACTGTCCCCTTGTGCTTTCAATTCCTGTCTCTTCAAAGTGTCTGCCACAAAGTTCCTTTCCCTTTCATTTTGGTTTCAGAAATATCCACTAGACCCATTAACTAACACTTTCATTTGGGGAAGAGAGATCAGTATGTGAGTTTTTATTAGAGATGGTAGTTGTCTAAGGTTGTTTCTCTTGAAATAATATGACTTACCCAGGTGTTAGAAAACTGCAGATCTTTTAACAGAATCCTAGTGTGTGATGATCACAATAGCTTTCCATTTTGTAAGTGTTTTATTTAATTGTTTAATTGGATTCTGAAAACCCAGCTTATCTCTGAACCCTGGGTTTTTCTTTTGTACCTGGTTTTAGGTTTAACAGAATACAGGTAGTAACTAGTTTCCAAACAGCAGGTTATGACTCTTTAATGTGTTTCTAACACAACCTTGTAGTGTTGTAAAAGCCTGATTCATTCATTCATTTCATACTCTTTAGGGGTGAGAGGTAAGGTTTGAAGAATAAGGGATGGTTCCACAGTGGAAGGTGAACTCATCTATATTATATATATGAGCATAAAAACACATATGTGCTTATGTGCAGAGAGGCCAGGTTTTATACTTGTAAATACAAGTATACAAGTACAAAAGCCCAGACTTCACCATCAGGGTGAAGTCAATTGGGCAAATAAGACTGTCCAGCATTTCTCTCACACTATTGGCGTTTATTTCCCTAACTCTTCTCACCCAATAACTCTTAGAAAAACTATGGCCTTGTAACAAATAGAGTACAACTATTCTTTTAAATTTTTTTAGATGTTGATAGACCTTTACTTTATTCATTTATTTATATGTGGTGCTGAGAATTGAACTTCACACATGCAAAGCAAGCCCTCTATCACTGAGCCACAACGCCCAGCCCAAGTACAACTATTCTGAATACATTTCTTTAAATATTTTGAGATGGTTCTTTGAATAGAATTCAAATATGTAAAAATTAACTTGAAATTATCACTTAATTGTTTAACAAGAACTGTTTTCACTTAAAAGATTCTGGAACACTCATTTAAGCATATATCCATAGGCAATCCCATACTGGCCAATTATCTTCCAGCAAGAGGTTGCTGGAAGCATTCAATATATAAGAAGAGTCTCTTGAGTCACTGAAGTAAAATTCCTTTTATATGAAATCTTGCAGATGCAGATAACTAATTATAAATTCTTCCTACTGTGGAATTTAGCATGTAATTTTGGGGGCCTGATGGCACTGGGGATTGAACCTATGGCTTGGGCATGCTCAAATATTCTCCCACTGAGCTCATTCACAGCCCTTAGTGCATAATTACCGAGAGCTTTCTGTGTGCCAATAGCTGGCATTAATGTAAAAATGTGTGGGACAGTCTTCAGTCTTTGAGAATCGCATCCACATAAAAGGATCCAAAATTGCATAAATATAGCTATTTCACTGTAGAAAATGTACCAAACATTTTAGGAGAGGTATAAACACAAGTTTTATAAGGATGAAGAGAACACACTCAAGAGAGGAGTCCTGTCAAACGGGCATGTGAGAAAAATCATATATAACATATGCTGTGTTATCATGAAATTTGACTTCCCTTTTTAAATCATGAGTTCCATGATGGTAGGAAGTACCTCCTTTATCCCTCTCTATGCCCATCTACACAAGCACCTGGCATAGAGTAGGTCTTCAATGAATGAAGGAGGGGAAATAATTGTGCCAGACCATATCGTGGTTGATCCCTACAAAAAACAACTGAAGGAGAATTCCTTCAGTTCTTCCCTTCTCTTTCCTCCTTCTCTTTTTAGGCAAAGAAAGAACTCCCAGCTCAATTGAGCAAGTGACCTAAGATAGGTTGGAGTGTCAGTCATGGAATTAGCCCTGAATTCAAGCACAGGCTCTGCTACTTCCTAGTCATGTGATCTCAGGCAAGTTAAGTAACCATCTCGGCATCCTACTCTTTGAAAGCTGGGTGAAAGTACTGCCACTCATTGCATTATAATGACAGCTATGTCTGATGAGGTATGTAATGTGTTCAGGTCAGTGTCTGAGACTTAAATTTTCAGATGGTGTTAGTTATTATTAATGTTGTTGTTGAGACTATTGTCAAACTAGAAATAGTCTTACCGACTTTACTGATGGATTTTAAGGAACACATTAAGATTGCACGCTGTTAGAAAGCTTTATCACCGGGTTGGTTCTCCAGCACCACATAAAACTGAATAAATCAAATAAAGGTATTGTGTCTATATGCAACTAAAAATATTTTTTAAAAAAAGAAAGCTTTATTACCTTGTAATGGTTTTGGTAAGGATCAAGATTATTCTGTGAAGATGTATTTGGTGGTGAGGGAGGGTGAGAAGATCAAAAAGGCTACCCACATAAGGTTTACTAAACTTGACAAACTGGAATGATAATTAAGGACAGTGCTCAAGAGTTAAGAGAGAGATGGCATAATATAGAGGAAAAGGGTAGGGAGGGAAGAAGTGAAAAAAGAAGAATGAGGAGATAGCCTAGGAAATTAAGGAGAGAAAAAAAGAGTTCAGTATAACTTATGAGTCCAAATCAGAAACATAACTTTTGATGGGGCAAAGGGAACATGGTCCATGTCAAAGAAGCAATTCTATAAAGAAGGTAGCATAGTATGCAGGGGGGCATTTAGAATGAGTCATTTTCCTTGATTATAAAGGGAATGTATTGGCATAAGCCTTGGGGATAAGGAAGTTACAGTGTACTGTGCTGTAAACACATTAATTGAAGTAGCCCTAGCCCTTCAATTAATAGATCTGAGAAAAGGCAGATGCTGACTGAGGAAGTGTGGGCTGACAGGAGGTTGAGGAGAATTGCTTATGAGCCACATATAGAATGTGGTTCAGTTGTGGGAGTGGTGGGATGTGGCCTGGAAACTGGCAGAATGGAATGTGAATTCTCAGGAATAAGCAGACAGGAACGTCTTGGTTTATGAACTTTTTTTTTTGCTTTGGCAGGCATTTAATTTTGAACATGAAAATAATGTCATTCAATCTCTAGCATTAACAAAAGAAAAAAAAAGTCTGAACAGTGAGTTTAAAAGTTCCAACAATAGATGGGAAATAACCCTCATTATTGTCTATAGTTAAGGAAGTTAAGTAGAGATCTGAAATAAAGTTCTTACTTCTCTTTTCGGAAACAGTTTTATGGCTAGGTGGGCAGAAGCATGGTAATGAAACTTTTAATGTCACATTAGGCCTGATGCACAAATGCTTCTATGTACCTAAGAGATAATGATTATAGATGGAATCCTCTATTGAGAGTTCCCATGAGTTTCTATTTAAAAAAGAATTTGTCCTTTGTAATTTATAAAGGCTCCTGAGTAAATGAAATACAGATTACTGGTATTCCTGTTTTTTAAAAAGTTACCCTGTAGCAGTGTATCTTGTGATGTATACACATATCACCTGATTATTGGGCAAAAGTCACTTGTATTTAATGCTTAAAATTTGCAGAGATTCAAATAGGAATATTGCAAATGTCTTATTAAGATGAGAATGTATCCAGTTTGTCTGAGATATGTTGCTCCCAATGCAGTTTATCCTCAAAAAGGTGAAATTATTATTATTATTATTTTTTTGGTACCAGGTATTGAACCCAGAGGTGCTTAACCTTTGTCCTGGTTGGCTGATTACTCTTTCTCAACTTTATCAGTCAACTCCAAAGTTCCCCGAAGGATCCCCAATACTTCCTCTTTTAATGGCAGGGATCATATTTTCCAAATAGCAGCTACTCATTTATAACGAATGCTCATTAAGTATTGACTTGAATTAATGTGTTCATTACTGGAAATTCTTTCCATCATTATGTGCATAGTTTAGCTGATATTTGAAAAATGCAAATCTATTTGTCATTTGGGATTACTTAAAGTATCTGACCCTTCATAAAGGGTCAGTTGTAACATTATGGGAAAATAATACTTCTTTTTTTTAAAAAAATTTATTTGTTTTAATTAGCTATACATGACAGTAGAATGCACTTTGATACATCATATATAATGGAATATAATTTCTCATTCTTCTGGTTATACATGATGTACAATCCCACTGGTCATATAGTTATACACGTACACAGGGTAATATCTGATTCATTCTACTCTCTTCCAATCCCCATACTCCTTCCCCTCTTTTCAATCCCTTCTACCTAATCTAAAGTAACCAGAGTAATACTTCTTAAAAGAGACTCCTATTGAGGGTCTATGAAACTCCTATGACTTGCCTATTATGATAGGCAGTTCCACAATACTAGCATCTGCTTATTAAAAAGGTTCTTGTAGTAGATAAAGTGGTGATTCATTTGGATGGGGTCATCACATTGTTAGTTATACTTTTTCTGAAAACACAGTAATGAAAAGTGCTTATATAGTTGTCTTATGTGTAAGCACATCTCCCAAATTTCTAGGGGAATAAGATTTTATCACAAGCCAATGGGTCATCAGTTTGAGCAGGGAAATTTTCAACATTTGTTTTGAGATGGAATCTCACTAAATTTCTGAGATTGGCCTTGAACTTGGAATCCTCTTACTTCAGCATCCCAACTAACCGGGATCACAGGGTGGTGGGCATTCTAGATTTTTAGCTTACTGACTTCAGAGTATAGTCATTATAATTAAGATTATAATTTCCTGAAATCATTTTCTCAACAAAGATTTAGAAAATTCAGGTTATACAAGCTTAAATGTACTGTGAACTAAGGAAAGCCAAAACCAGAAGGCTAGGGTTGTAGCTCAGTAGAGGACATGTTTAGTATGCATAAGGTCTTGGGTTCAATCCCTAGTACACACCTGTGCATGCACTCACACACATGCACACCTCAAGGAGAACAAAGAAACAAGCAAAAGAATAGAACTAGCTGCAACATTTGAGCTAAAGGAATAACCCAATTTAAACCTGTGTAGGTGGTGGTGGTGTCCCATGCCTGTAATCCCAGCAGTTTGGGAGGCTTAGGCAGGAGGATTGCAAGTTCAACGCCAGCATCAGCAATTTAGTGAGCATGAAGCAATCCAGTAAGACCCTGTCTCTAAATAAAATATCTAAAAGGACTGGGGATGTGGCTCAGTGATTGAGCACCCCTGGGTTCAATCCCTGGTACCAAAAACCAAAAATAAGTAAAAAAAAAAAAAAAAAAAAAAAAAAAAAATTAGCTAACTAATTAGTTAACATTTAGTTAACTAATTTTTTTTTTCAATATAGTTTTCCTGGTAAAATAGTTTTTGCCGTAAGGAAAGAAGGTAGATGATTTTTCAATATTGATAGCTTCTGACTAATTCCTAAGAAAACTTTGGGAAGAAATGATGCCACTTTAGCATTAATCAAGTTCATTCGAAATTGTGTCATTCACCCAGATATTGTGGTTTGATGCCAGATCAAACTCTTCAGTAACAGCAGAAAAAAAGAAAGTAAATGGTTAGAGTGATACTATTATGTTTGTCTTGGAATACAAAAAGGGATGAAGACAGATGGATAGAAACAAAACTAACTCAGTAAAAAGATAGTAATGAAAGAAATAAAGGCAAAAAAGTAAAAAATCTGTTTTCAGCTGAAAGAAATTTGAGGCTATGTTTAATATCTGTGATATGTATGAGATTATCTTCTCACCAGATCTTCTTTCATCCAGGTAAGAATTATTGCTGAGGAAAGCAATGTTTTGAGCGGAGGTCAGTGCTAGTCACACTAAAATGTATAAAACAGACCTTCGAACCTCTTAAAGTTGGAAGCCAAAACTTGCAAGATAAAAAGAGCTCTATGGAATGATTAATAACTAATATTTGCATGGCACTCAAAAGTTTAGAAAATGCTTTTATATACCATCTTCCAAGTTTAAAAATAAATTCCTGAATTTAATTCTTCAGTTGGTATTTTCTTTGTTTTTGGAAGACAGCACTAACTTTAGGATTTGATTACTTTTCAGTTTTTTTCAATTTCTTCAACTCTTCTTATAGGTGTTATTCTCTGATCCTTCCAATTTTTATATCCAACATTAGAATACTACCTCAATGGGATAATGCCTTCTGAATTTGCTTCTTTTAGTTTTAAAAATTCTAGACTATGCTGCTTATTATGGGGATATTACAGATCCTGGAATTTCTAAGACAGAACTGATTGTAAATGTTTTGTCACATTGTCAGGTCATGTGACCTATCTCTGGTTAAGACAATGTGATCACCTTATCTACTTGACCTTCACTTCTTTATCACTTATTTGATGAGGGCTTTAATATAAATTGTTACATATATTCTAAATATCTAATTTTATATATTTTATCCTAGTATATATATTTTTATATATTCTGAAATAATACTTTTTAATGTGATCTTACTGTCAAATCAATGGTCTTCCCCCCACCCCCATTTGTTTTCCTTAACCTTTCTATTCATTATCTTTTCTTCTTTAAATATCTAGGGTTCTAGAGACCTAGAATCTTTCGATTGATTTGATTTTTTTTTTTTCTGCCTCCTTCAATGAATCCTCTTTTGCCTCTCACTTGCCTCATTCTTCCAAATCTTAAAACTACTTTTTTCGGGGGTCGGTACCCAGGATTGAACTCAGGGGCACTCAACTACTGAGTCACATTCTCAGTCCTATTTCATATTTTATTTAGAGACAGGGTCTCACTGAGTTGCTTTGCACCTCACTTTTGCTGAGGCTGGATTTGAACTTGCCATCCTCCTGTCTCAGCCTCCTGAGCTGCCGGGATTACAGGTGTGTGCCACTGGACCTGGTTCTACTTTTTTGTTTTGTTTTTGTTTTTTTGTTTAAGACAGGGTCTTGCTATTTTGCCCAGGCTGGCCTGGAACTCCTGGGCTCAAACCATCCTCCTCCCTTGGTCTCCTGATGCATCACTTAGCCATGCTTAATCTACTTTCTTATGGGTTGCTTGAGCTGAACAGATTTCTCAAAGGCCCAGGAATATTCTGTTTGCAAAGCCACCTCCACTCTTTATTTCGAGGACTCCTTCAGAATGAATTACTACTGCATTCCTTCAAACTTTAGTGCAATTCACACCGTCTCCCTATAGTTTGCTCTGCCTGCAGCAATTTATTTTCCTATAAAATATCAATTATTTGTCTTTCACTCCCTCATACTGTTTATTAGCTTCATATGTTGCTCATGTCTTATCTCCTAGTTAGAATACAGTCCTTGAGGATAAGGGCTGTATGTATTTCAGTTTTTTTTTTTATTTTATTTGTTTGGTAGGAGACAATGAATATACTACTACTCAGCAAGTATTGATTTAAAAAAGCACATGTGGGGCATGAGGGAGTGAGGGAAGGAAAGATAGTAGAATGAGACAGACAGTATTACCCTATATATATGAATGATTACATGAATGGTGTGAATCTACATTGTGTACAACCATAGAAATGAAAATATGTACCCCATTTGTGTACAATGAATCAAATGCAGTCTGTAAAAATAAAAATTTAAAGAAAAAGAAACCAAAAGCACATGTTCCATGATTTCAATACCACACAGTCAACATCTTGTTTAGGTGTACATAGTAAATTTTTTTCTTTTTTCCTTTTGGCCTCTGCTTGTGAGTTTGACAATTTCTGTTTAAAATTACCAGAGGTAACCACTTCAGAGGTAATAAAATAATTAAAAGAAGGTAAAAACAGACATATAGGAGATAGTGGGAACTGATATTTACAGTGTTGCTATTCTGTGCTTGACACTACAGTCTGCATTTTTAAAGATTTCTTTCAACAAACTTAAAAAACTGAAGTCCAGCCAAGATTAATTTATCCAAACCCCCCCAAAATAAATGCCCGTGCTGTGTTTCAAAAACCAAGGTCTGCCTGATTTAAAAGGCAAGGCGGCTTTAGTGTTGGATGACTGTGACAATTAAAAGGCATAATTTCTTGAAAAGGACTAGGCACAATAGTTGGCGTTCAACAAATGTTGCTTCCACAATTTGCCCAGGAATTGTGTCTACTTAAGCAGGAGGGGAGGAAAAAAAAAGTGGCTGAATTAATTATACTTGTTTATAACTTTAAGAAAGCCCATGTTTAATTATAATAATCACATGCCCTCCTTCATATTGACTCTAGAAGAAAATGCCTGGGAATATTTCAAATCATGATCCCTGTTTTTCTTCCTTGGTTACGTAACAACTTAACTTATACTTTCAAGAGATTAGAAAGTTGTCTTCGGCTGTCACAAGACTAAGAGAATGTAATGACTTATTTCTGTGACACAGATTTATGTGCTTAATATTTTATTTTTCTCTTTTCCCCGACGAAGAGCAAATTATTCTGTTCCATAAGGGCCTTTGCAAGGGAAACTGCGGGGTTCCAACAGCTGCTGGGGTAACCTTGAACACCGAAATCAAGCGCGTTCTCTGTTCCTCTGTCTCCCACAGGCTGCTTCCCTGCAGAAAGTTAACACCGCGTCGCGGCCGCGGAAAGTGGGGCAACCCAAGCTCATTTTGCCTATCAGCAAAAACCTTTTGTATCCATCTCAGGCCATAGAACAGACAAAACACCCGACCCAGCTGTTCCGAAGCACTACGGAGAGGAAAGACCGCAGCTTCTCTAGACTGCTTTCTCATCCGCCCGCTGCACCTGGACCGGGGCGGCGCGCTACCCGGGGCGGTGACGTCCGCGCACCTGGCACCAACCCTAGGACGGGTGCTGGGGAAAAAGCTCGAGCACAGCGGGGGCGGGGACGAGAGAACCGGGACGTTCTCGCGAGATTTCTCTTATCCCGGCCCAGCTGCCCGCACCTTCCCGGCCTCTGTCCGGCTCTTTACCTCAGTCTTCGGCGTCGCATTGTAGGACGCCGGCCCTTGAGGGAGCGGCGAGGGGCGGGTTCCGAGGCGGGGCGGGCGCTTCGGGTTGGAGCCGGCGGCCTGAGCGAACCAGCAGGTCCCAAGTCCTACGGAAGCGACGAGGGGTGGGAGAGCAGCCGTCTGGGCGCGCGGGGGGAGGGCCCTCCCGCCGCCGTGGCTTCGGCGGAGGCCAGGCGTGAGGAGCTGCCATCGCCGCTGCCTCTAGGGCCGCGCTGAAGGGACTTGCCGGATAGTGCCGCGGGCGGATGGAGGCGCCTGCTCGCCCCACCTGAGCTCAGGAGGGGCCAGAGCCGAGCGCGGGGCCCGCCTCCTGTCTCAGGAGCGGCCGCACGAGCCAGCGGAGGAGGAGAGCGGGTGCCGGGCTTTTCCCCGCAGGAGCCCCCAGCATGGGTAAGGTTGGGCGCTTCCCGCCGCCGGTCCGGGCCCTCCCGAGCCGGGGAGGCGGTTCCCTCGTCAGCCTCAGTGGGGACGCGACGGGGCTCAACCCCCGCGCTGCGGCACCCTGCTCCACCCTCGCTGGCGCCCTCCTCGCCCTGCCTCCCACCTTGCTTTTCGCGCGGTGCTCGCTGGCGCTGTCCTCTCCGCCCCTTCTCCTGTTCACCCCAAGGTGTGGGAATGGGGGCTGGGACGCCCGACCACCTCTCGGCGCCCACTGTCCTGCGCCGCCCTCTTCGGATGGGGGAGGGTGATCGAAAAACTTGACAAAGTGGCACTTTTAACTTGATCTTCTCTGAGGCTTTGTATAGATTGGGCTTTTAAGGACATCTAAGTACACATTTTGTCAAAAAAGATTTGTTTTTCCTTGCTAAAATTTGCAAGGGATGACTCAAAAGCAGGAAATCTACGATATTTGTTTTAGTCTGGTTCTGCCTAGGCAAGTGCTGGTACTGAAACATTAAATCTCCTCCCCAACTGGGTTGGGGTTTGGTAGGATTCAGTATTGAACCCTGTGAGGAGTAGTTTCCTGTTTGGAGTTAGACTTCCTTGCTAGAGGAGAGAAAAGTACAAAGCCTTATACGTTGTTGCTGTGTGTTTTAAAAGTTTAATTTGGATTTAGAGAAAGAATGTATTGCAGTTTGGTTTGGAAAGTTTTGTCAGATGGTGTAACTATTCTTTCGATTAAAAAGTTCAATGTAGCTAGGCACTAACTCCTTATATCCTTTAAAATTTAAAAGCAAAACTTAGAAGAATTTTTTTAAAAACCAAATTTGTACCACCAGAAGGGAGACAATGTTCTGTGAGAGTAAAACCAAGTTTAATGGAGTAAATCAGGAGGACGCTAAATTTACTTACAGTTGAGAGTTGGTGTCGCTTCATATCAACAAACCATTACCTAAATGAATAATTCATGAAACTAACAAATGATTTAGTAGCAGGACAAATAGAGTACTGCTGATGTGGCACCCTCTGCCCACCCTTTGTTTTGTGCATGATGCTTTGAGCAGTGTTTATAGGCACTCGCCTAGCTATTCTGTTTTCTTAGACTTCTATTTTTGTGTTCCCTTCACTTTCCACCTGTTCTCAGGTACCTTTTGTACACAAAGTGCTCTTGAATTCAGAAACAGTAAAATAAAATATCTGCTCTTTGGAACCTTCGAATGAATGCTTTCTAATTGATTAGTTGAACTTATAGGGTAATTGTGGGCTTACTCCTTTAAGCATGGAATCATAAAACCACTTAAACTGCTTTGGATGAAAATCATACTAAAATTAAATGTACAGTTCGATCCAAAATGGGATGTAGAATATAATTAAACTTATTTTGATGACCTAGAATCATAATTTGTGATTTTCATTTGCTGTTGTGCCTTGAGAATCTGTTGGATCATATGTAGGACTTGATCCAAGTGCTAAATGACATACTCCTCTGCATTTTTTCCACAGTTTTTTCACAGTGCATTATAGTTGTACATTTTGATAGGATTTGTTAACACATTACTCCTTTGCATTTTGAAATTAATATAATTTAAATAGGTGCTTTTCTCCCTGCTTTGCTAGTCTCTGCTTGTAATTTCCGTTAGAGTCCCCCCTTCATTCTCCTTTTTCTTTATTTTTTTTTTTTTTTTTTTTTGCAGTGTGGAAATCACATGCAAATTTGTGATTGTACATAGGGGGAAAATCAGTAGACCCTTACTGAAGAGTGTGAGGTCCTCTCTTGAGAAAAGTAAATGAATACCAATACTTGGACATTGTAATATTTATTTGGCCAGAGACCTTTAAATTCTGGTTCAATGAGTTTTGGTAAAGTTCAATGTTAGCGTACTCTCAACTTGACTGCTCAGTGTATGTTTTGAAGGTCTCTTAATTGGGGTGTTTGTGGTTAAATTTCGAGAAGTTTTATAAACATTTTCATATGAATGTATATTTTAAATTTATTGGTCATGTAACCATATTAAAATCCTCATTTTTTTTGAAGGTGTTTCCTGTTTAAGTTTCATTTGCTTGGTTTTGTCATCAGTGATCTTTTAAGATGTAGTCTAAAATATTTACTTGGGATTTTAAATAATTTGTCAAAAATAATGAGAGAAAAATTAAAAGAAAATTTTTTTGAGAGATTAATGTGGATACCTACTAAGTGTTGATACCTACTAAGTGATGGTTCCTGTACTTTGGTGGTACAGTTAAGAGAATTAAGAGCAGGAACTCTGGATAGGAATTTCCTGAAATTTTAACCTATCTGTATTGACTAAGCAAGTTACTTAACCTCTCTCTGTTCTTGTTTCTTTATCTAAAAATGGGATCCAAGTATCAATCTCATAGATTGTTAGGATGCCTGAACGAGTGAATACTTGTAAAGTGCTTAGGAAGTTACCAGTGCTGGTGGTTATTTTCATTTTCAAATGATTTCCCTAATTCTTGTACCAATGGGATTGGGTGAGGGCAAAACAACAATCTTTGAACTTAAACCGAATATTGTCTTTCAAGGGCCAGCGAGAGGAGATGAGGAGATGATTCTGTACTAATGCAGAAATTGACCACTGAGCCACATCCCCAGTCCTACTTTGTATTTTATTTAGAGACAGGGCTTCACTGAGTTGCTTAGCTCCTAACTTTTTCTAAGGCTGACTTGAACTCTCTGAGTCTCCTCTTCAGCCTTCTGAGCTGCTGGGATTACAGATGTGTGCCACTGCGCCTGGCTGAGAAATCAAATTTCATGTAGTATAATCTTACACCAATTATGTAGAAAATTGCTGTTTTTTTCAGTATTAGATATACTTTGAGAGATTTCATTACTAATAATAAGCTTAATTGCTTAGGAACAACTTTTAAGTGGAATGACTTTCTACTAGAGACTACTGTTGTTTTTAGTTTGTTTGTTAAATATAGAAAATCTTTGTCAACATGAGGCCCTTGTGTGAAGGAATTTGGGAACATCTTTGGGAGATATAAAGGCAATACTTATTTTTTTTATTCCAAAAATACAGATGTGTGTTTTTAAGTGAAATAAGATAGCAAATGGCACAGTGTTGTTAAACATGAATTTTTATTTTTGAAAGAGTAAGCATATTTTAAGGACTGAATTTTTCTAAATTTTAGATAGGGTTATGAACTGTTGATTTTAAACTTTATTCTAAAAACTTACATATAAAGCATATTAGTCATGAAGGTGTTTTAATGGAAACTTGTAATTTATTTAGATGATATATATACTTCTATAATACAGTTTCTTTAAATTTACATTGTACTATTTGGAAAAAAACTTGATTCATATAGATACATTAGCATAATGCAATAGCAGATACTTGCTAATGACTTACCTTTCAGTCTCAGGATTATTATATTATCATTTTTTTGTGGTGCTGGGGATTGAACCCAGGACCTTGTGCATGCAAGGCACACACTCTACCAACTGAGCTATATCCCCAGCCCTCAGTCTCAGAATTGACTTCAGTTAGATAATCTTTCTAGAGTACGAAAAAGTAAGGAAATTTTTGTTACAAGGTTGCCTAATTAACATGTGTAAAATTCTATTCTATAGAGTAAGCACTTGTTAGATTTTAAAAAAATATTTAAAATTTCGAATAGTTTTAATTCTGATAATCATGTTAAGGGCTAAAAGTCATTGATAGTATATTTTCCTTCAGAATCAGGCCTGAAATTTGCCTCTCAGTGAAGGTTTTTTAATATAAAATGATGTCATAATATCTAATTTTTAAGGCATTTAAGATAAAATGTTATAAAACATGACGTCTTTTTGGTTTGTGTTATATTGCCAATAAAAACACCCCCCAATTTTATATCTAATCTAAATCTGTGAAACCCCCTTTCTCTGTAATGGAATATCTTTCCCTATTGTTTAATGTGTTTTGAATATGGTAGAAATGTTTCGTTTCTGATGTATGTAAAGAAGTGGTATCATTTTGTCAAGGGCATGAAGATGGGCATGAAGATAGGCAGACGAAGAGGTGTAATGAGTCTTAATTTCACCGAGTATAGGGCAGAGCCAAAGACCTGTTTTCTTGGTAAACTAATGAAGCAAGTTGCGAAAGATTCGAAAGTTTTCAGAATTTGCATTTAGAAAAGAAGGAGTGAATAAAACTTAATACTGGGTAATCATTATGATGGAACTGTGACTTGCTTGGTTGTGGGAATTGATATCTACTATACAGATTCAGCATAATGCAACAGGATTATGCCAACAGGATTTAGGTGCTGAGTAATAGCAGCAGCAGGCAGTAAGTCTTCCTCCTTGACACTAATTTGGGAAATCTGGATTGTGGTCAGCATGTCAGCATCAGGAATATGTGTAGCAAAATTCAGTGTGTAGATAGGTGAGGCAGGTCAGCCTGGAGTGGGAATGAGATGGTGGTTGGTAGTAGACCATCAGGTAGAGTTCAGGATGGCATTGTGGGGAAAAAGGGGTCTGGAAATAGGCCTTGGAGACCTTGCCACAGGGAAATGAAACCAGACAGGGTCTAGGTTTTTTTTTTTTTTTTTTTTTTTTTTTAATGAGAAAGATACAAGATAGGTATTTGTTCTGAGGAACAAAAATGAGCTTGGTTATTGGAACAGTTTAGGATAAACCAAATAGTAATACTGACAAGATGCTGAGTTGCTCAGCCGTGCACCTGGACTATATATTATCTGTCTTGAGACTACATCTGTAGTCAACACTAGTAGCTGAATCTATAATTAAGATATAATTTGTTCCAAACAACTTTCAGGTTTATGGCATCTCTGCCTATCTAAATGTTTGGGAATATTCTTAGTCTTCAGCATCCCCTCTGTTTATTTGGTCTCAGGGATTTGATGTGCCTGCTTTTTTCTTTACTGCTATCTTTTTTTTTCACCTGGTTTCTTTCCTTTCAGACTGGAAGCAGAGCAGATCACAAAATTGCAGCATATCTTCATGTTCTTGAAACAAGTATATAATTCTTAAGGATGTTATATAGTTATAACTATCAATATAAGGATAAATGGGCAAGTAAGGCATGAGAAACTTTATAAAGTACTTTTAATTCTTGGTCTCTTGATTTCACTGAAGTGGTGTTAGGTTAGTTATTAGAAAGACCTTCATTGTTTTCTTTTTGGATAGATTATACCTGTCCTTTGCAGTCCTTCCTCATACTCCCCAGGCTTCTTTTGGGTTTGTGTTAGATGTTTAGACTATTTCACAGACTTTGTATCACTACAAAGCAGTTAGAATTCCATTCATAATCTTTCTAAGAATTCTTCAAGCTTGAGACCATGCTATAACACTGTCATTTTTGAATCATAATCTTGGTTTTAGCCCCAAGTGAGGTAGGTATTTTCTTTTGGGATCTTTTTTTCTGTCTCTTTTGGAATTGGGATTGAGCCCAGGATTTTGTGAGGCAAACGCTTTGCCACTGAGCTACATCCCAGCCCTCTTTTGGAATTCTAAATGTTTTCTTTGGATTAAAGTTGACTTTTTTGTTGTTGTTCTGATGTGTTTTTTGTTTATTTCTGAGGGTTTCAGGTGCCTGAATGTTCTATTCTCTTACCTATTTCCATTGAATTGTTTGATTTTTCTAAAAACATATTACTATTTTTTATTCTTTTTAGATGTACATGACAATTTACTATATTTACTAGTTGTTTGAACTTAAAGGGATCGTTGCTCTGTGAAGAAACTGCTATAAAAATCATTATTCTAAATTGATATCAGGCCGAGGATGTTAATCTGGTATCAGACATGATAGTGTTACAGACTCTTTTTCCTAGAACCTAAATGTACCATATCAATCCTTTCTAATAGCTCCAGTAGACTTAAAATATCTTTCAAATTTTGTGTGCCTTAAACTTCCCATTATGGTACTGTTCTGTTTTTTTTTTTTTTTTTAACTCACTTGCAAAACAGAAATAACTGACATGGGAATCTGAATTCCAATATCTAATTTAATACTTTATCAGTATCTTAGATCAGGATCTTTTTTTTTTCCCCCCCTCTTTTTCTTTTTCCTCCTCTGAGGCACCGGGAACGTGAACCGTGGTCCCTGTGCATGCTAGGCGAGCGCTGTCCAATATGAGCTATTTCTTCAGCTCCTCTCTTTTTCTTTTGAGGACAAAGTATCATTATATTCCTCAGGCTAACCTTGAACTCCTGGGCTCAAGTAATCCTCCTGTCTTATCCAGATTAACTGTGACTATGGGCATGTACAACCACACTTTTGGTTTAGTTTAGGTTCTTTTTGATGTTTAAATGTCTAGGTAATTCTGGGGTTCCAGGGAAGTTACTATGTAACTTCTAATCATTAGGGGTTTCTAGTAGAATACTTTTTAAGTATTGTTATAGTAACAATTACTGTCAAGATTAAATGGAAGGTGTTTGGGCTGGGGATGCAGTTTAGTAGTAGAGGACTTGCCTAGCATGCATGAGGCCAAGTTTGATCTTTAGCAACACACACACCCCCCCCCAAAAAAAGAACTGTTAAAAAAAAGGTCAGTCATCAAGGAAAGGAGCTGCTGATGAAAGATTAATCAAGGTGTATTTGTCTTAATTTCTGTTTTTAACTTCTCACAATATCGGGATTCTGAGATTAATGATCCTGTCTCTTCCTCCCTCCAATTATAAATCTGGTAGGATAGCTTATTAGTGTTGTGATAAGAATAAGGCTTAACATAATAGGAATAAAATTTAACATGTGACTTCATTAGAAATCCAAATGAGAGGAAATGTAGTACTCTAACAGGAAATAGTCCAGTATGAGAAATGTTAAACTGTAATAGGAGAAGTGTAAAGAAGATCAGAATATGAATATTTTGCATTGGAAGGCAAGTAGGATTTATTCATCTCTCGTTAGTTTACTAGTGATGATATAGGAGTTACTTGGCAGTTGTGTTAGTTTTCTGGCACTGTGATAAAATACCTGAGATAATCAACTTAAAAGGAGGAAAAGTTTATTTTGGCTTACGGTTTCAGAAGTTTTTGTTCATGGTCTCTTGGCTGGTCACAGCATAGTACACATGATGGGAGCACATGACAGAGGAGGCCTGGGCCTGTTCATTTCATGGCAGCTAGAAGCAACAAATAATAATAATAATAATAAAGAAGTGACTTGGATCCCAATGTCTCTTTAAGGACATACCTCCAATGATATAATAATCTTCCAGTAGGCCCCACCTACTAAATGTTCTACCACCTCCCAGTAACACCACAGACTAACCTTGCTACACAGGCTTTGGGGAACATTCAAGATCTAAACTACAGCAGCAGTAGCTAAAATATTTTTTCCTCTATTCCTGGTAATGAGTATTTATGGTGAAGCAAACTTACTTGAGGTGATCCCTTGATATACTCTTATTTGAAGTACTAAAACTGACTTCTACCTTTTTTTTTTTTCTTGTAGTTCTGGGCAGTAAACTCAGGTGTACTCTTCCTACTGAGGTACATCCCCAAACCCTTTTTATTTTTTGACTAAATTGCCCAGGCTTTCCTCAAACTTGCAATCCTGCCTCAGCCTCCTAAGTAGCTGGGATTATAGGTGTAGTTGCCACTGTTCTGGGTTACGTATATATTCTTTGAACTATAATTAATGAAAAACCAAATAAAATAAATAAATTGATAAATTGTATATTTTTAAATTTTTTAGGAGCCATATTGCAAAATAAGGGATTGGTGATATGTTAATAATTTTTTTCATTATGTTGTGGTAAAGAAAATATTATTTCAACATATATTAAGTATAAAAATATTAATGAGATAGTTTACTTATTTTTCTGTCTTTGAAATCTGATTTGTATTTTACATTTACATAACATCTCAGTTTGTACTAGCCATGTTTAGCGCTCAGTCATTACCTTTGGCTGCTGGTTATCTGCTGAAAAGTACAGTTTTAGAATGTAAACCTTATAGGTTTGTTGTGACTCTAATGAGACTATATCTGAAAATATTTTGCAATATTTTGCTATTTTGTTAGATATTTAATTAGTGATAACTTCTAATAAGTATATTTTCTTCATGGAAAAATGTTCATTTTAGTAAATTATAATTCACTAAAAGTGAATAAACAATTCTTTATAAAAAAGAATATAATAATATATGTATATTCTTTTATATAATAAAAATATAAGAATTTAATCTTACTTTTTGTATGTTTGTATTTTTGGAGTATGCTTAGATACATGGAGAAACTCAAATGGTTATTTCAAATACTTTCATGATTCTTAAATGTGCCATTACAGGTTTTTGCATTTGTCTTTGTAACTTAATTATGATTTTCAAGTCTTATTTTGAAATTAATTCTCTTTAAAAATTTCCCATGTTTTGGTAAATTTAAAATTTCTATTTAGCTGATTCTTTGCTGAATATTAGCATTTAGAAAATGCTTATTATGGTAGGCATTGTATTGAGCATTTAATCCCCATAGGAAGTGTTATGACATAAAATATTATTGTTTCCATTTTTCAGAAACAGGGATCAAAGTTATAGAGATCGTTATTCTCCCAAGGATGAGGAGATGGCAAGATCAGACTTCTATGGATTTGATTTTAAAGCATGTCCTCTTAATTATTTCTTAAAACATTTTGGGAAAGGGAAAGAATGTAGAGATATCAGAGCAAGTAATATGACTATCTTAGTGTGGTTTAAAAACAAATTAGTTGGGTGCAGTAGTGAATGAACCTGTAGTTATAGTTACTGTGGAAGCTAAGGCTGGAAGATTACTTGAGCCCAGGAGTTTCAGACCAGCCTGGACTGAGATTGATTCTCAAAAAACCCCCCAAAAAACCAAGAAAAGAAAAATAATCCAAAGAAATTTTAATATTTATCACCTAAAAATTGTGGATTGGTATTAAACACTGTTTCTGTGTTTGAATAATTGTTTTGACTTTATGATACTTTTAAATTTTGACTCTGTTACACATTGGTCTTTTTTATGTATCCAGTAGGTTTTCATAGCATTGTTTGAGTTTTATTAAACTTTCTGATGAACATTCATATGATATTTTTTGGTGTGACTTGCAACATGCTTAAAACTAATTTTTAGTGTTTTCTTTAAGACTGGAAATAAAAATGAGGACTGAAGAATACTTAATTGAATATTCTAACCTGTTTGCCCTTCAGGTGAATTTTGCATGTTTGTTATCTTTAGGATTTGTCTGGGAGGAGGCATTAATTACATGTGCATGGTAATTTCTTTGTTTTTAATCTTAAATTGTAAGTAATTTTGTGAGATTAAAATTGCTTTTCTTGCCAGTTGAGTTGTACCATGCCTGTAATCTCAGCTGCTCGGGAGGCTGAGGCAAGGAGGATCATGAGTTCAAAGCCAACCTCAGCAATGGGCAAGGTGTTAAGCAGCTCAAGTGAGACCCTAACTAAAATACAAAATAGCACCCCCGCACCCAACAAAAAAAAAGTGCTTTTGTTTTTTAAACATAGTTGCAGATATTTTTCACTGTTGATCTAATTTAGTTATATTTCCTTATTAGATTTCCCTTTCTCATTGGATATTTGATGAGAGGTTATGGTACCATGCAAACCTTTGCACACTCTTTAAAATACAAAGAGGAGGGGGGTTTTGTGGCATTTGCTCACTATTTTAAGAATGACTAGACTTACTTATGTTGAACCATGTAAGAAATGCTTATCAATTTTATATTTAACTGAGAAAAATAAATGGCAAATTATACAGATAGGAGCATTTTAGATGATACAAATTATATGACTTTTTTCTGTTCATTTTTATTAGTATTTTGACTCATGAATCCAATAAATAAAATTTAATGAAATGTTATTCATAATGACATTAAGCAATGCTAATCAACTTTGTATTCTTCCATTTATATTAAATACTAAGTATTTAGGTCTAGAAATAATATCTAGTAAAGACTTTTGGTTTATGTTGAAAAGTAAATACTTAGTTCTGGAAATTGAAAGTAAAAGTAAAATATATTTAATAGGAAATAATTGATAGAAACATTAAAGTATTTGTATCATAGCATTATTTCTTTGGCAGTAAAACAATTGTATTTGATCTTATGTAAAGTGTAGTTTTTTTGTGTGTAACCTTCTCTACTTTGTAGATTGTAATAATAAAGATTAATGCTCAATAGTGTAATATAACTGGTAATGTACTATAGAATAAGGTTAATTTGAAAGACCCAGACCCAAGTTGATGCTATTGTAATATTTATCTCTATTGTGTTGATTAAAACTAAAAGTAAATATTCCCTAGTCAATGCCTATACAATTTATAACTATTTAGAATTCATGTATAAATTTTCTACTTTTTTATGTAGTGATTTTTATTATCAAAAAATGCTTGTTTGAGTAGAGCAGTATAATGCCATCAGTATTTTTTTGCATAGAAGTTTCTACTTCTTTATTTATTAGTATTGGGATTTGAACCCAGAAGTGTTTTAACACTGAGCCACATCTTCAGCCCTATTTTTTATTTTGAGATAGGTTCTAACTAGTTGCTTAGGGCCTTGCTAAATTGCTGAGGCTGACCTTGAACTTGTGATCCTCTTGTCTCAGCCTCCTGAGTTGCTGAGATTATAGGCATGTGCCACCTTGAGCAGTTCTGAAATTTTAAATAATTTCTAGACTTTTTTTTTTTGGTGGTTGTTGTACTAGGTATCAGATCTAGGACCTCATGCATGTTAAGCAAGTGATCACCACTGAGTTACATTCCCAGCCCTTTTTATTTTTTATTTTGATAAAGATTCTCACTGTGTTGCTGAGGGTCTCACCAGGTGGTTGCTGAAGCTGGCTTTGAACTTGTGATCCTCCTGCTTCAGCCTTCTGAGTAGCTGAATTTTAAGATTTTTAAACTTGGTTTTCAGATGCTCTTTTTTTTTTTTTTTTAAATACTGATTTAAAAAACAGTCACAGTATGCATGTGAGGTCTTGGGTTCAATCTGCAATACCCCCTTCTCTTGCCAGCTCTCTCCACTAAACCCAATACATATTATTAATAACTAGTAGACTCATTAATATCTGATCATCATCTCCAGTTGGAAGTTGAGGAAAAAAATGTTCTTTTTCAAATTATTTTTTAAATTGTCTTTTTAAAAATTTTTTTTAGGCAGAATTTTGCTGTATTACCTAGGTTGGTCTTAAACTTGTGAGTGAAAGTACTTCTCCAGTTTCTGCCTCCCAGGTAGCTGGGACTACAGACACCATTATTTCTCCCTTCCCTTCAAAGTGAGAAGTAAGCTGAGAGCAGTAGGGTGGTACACCCTTGTAATCCCAGCAATCTTAGTAACTTTGGAGACTGAGGTAGAAGGATAGGAAGACCAGCCTCAACAATTTAGTGAGAACCTGTCTCAAAAAATAAAAAGGACTAGGGATGTAGTTCAGTGGTAAAGCACTCCTGGGTTAAATCCCTAGTACCCAAAACAAACAACCTTGAGAATTAAGTTCTTGGAGTAGCTATACTTCGTTTAACAGTGGTCATTTACCTGTTTCAGTCAGGTTTTTATTTTTTATTTTCTTTTTGTGATTCTTACAAATGCTTTTCATACTTTGTCTTGTTTGTTACATATATTTATTCCTATTTCCAGTTTATTTACCTGGGATTCCAGTTTTTGGTACCTGGGATTGAACCCAGGGGCACTTTACCACTGAGCCACATCCCCAACCCTTTTTATTTTTTATTTTGATACAAGGTTTTGCTAAGTTTCTGAGGGCCCTGCTAAGTTGCTCAGGTTGGCTTCGAACTGACGATCCTCCTACCTGAGCCTCCTGAGACCCTGGGATTACAGGTGTGCACTCCCATGCCTGGCTCTCTCATCATTATTTTGATATTCATTTCTGTCTTTGTTGTTTTGGCTACTATAGCAAAATACCTTATATTGTGTAATCTACAAACAAATTTATTGCTCACAGTTCTATAGTCTGCGAAGTCCAGGGTCATGGTGTAAGCAGATTTGGTGTTTGGTGAGGAGGGCTCACTCTGCTTCATTAGTGGTGTCTTCTAGATGGCGAAAGGTGTGGGTGGACAACCTCCATTGGGAGTCTTTTTTTTTTTTTTTTTGCAGTGGGGGGAGTACTAGGGATTGAAGCCATGGGTGCTTTACCACTGAACTACATCCCCAGCCCTTTTTTATTTTTTATTTGAGGCAGGGCCATACTAAGTTGTTTAAGGACTCTCTAAGTTGCTAAGGCTGGCCTGGAACTTGAGATCCTCCTTTCTCAGCCTCCCTTGGGAATCTTTTGAATGGGCACTAATCACATTCATGAGGGTAGAACCCCTGTTACCTAATCAACTCTTTGGTTCCACCTTGTAATATTATTGTGAATTAGGTTTCTACATGAATTTTGGGGGAACATAAATATTCAAACCATCCATTTCCTTTTTCTCCTCAATTTCTTCCTCCTACCTCCTTCTGTGCATGTGTGTATGTCATGGTTATAATGATTCTTTTTTTATTTAACAAGAATTTATGGGATATGGTGGTTATGGTTTGGATATGAAATGTCTACCCCAAATTTCGTGTGCGAGGCAATACAGCAGTGTTCAGAGGTAAAAAGATTCAGTTACAAGCTGGGCACAGTGGCGCACACCTGTAATCCCAGTGGCTCAGGAAGCTGAGGCAGGAGTATTAAGAGTTCAAAGTCAGCCTCAGTGAAAGCGAGGCACTAAGCAACTTAGTAAGACCCTGTCTCTAAATAAAATACAAAATAGGCCTGGGGATGGATGTGGATCAGTTGTTGAGTGCCCCTGGGTTTAATCCCCTGTACCAAAAAATAAAAATAAAAAAAAGATTCAGTTACAAGAGCTCTGACCTCATCAGTTGATTAACCCACTGGATGGAGTAATAATTTGGAGTACTGGATGATAACTGTAGGCAGGGTGGCTGTGGTGGGAGGATGTAGGTCAGTGGGAGGGGCATGACTTTGGAGACTATATTTGACCCTGGCCTCTCTTTCACTGTCTCTGTTTCCCAATGAGCTGAGCAGCTATCCTGTGCCATGTTCTTCCACCGTGATGCTTTTGTATTAGAGCCAGCTAACTATGCACTGAACCTTTGAAACCATGAACCAAAATAAATCTTCCCTTTCCCAAGTTGTTCTTGTCAGGTATTTTGTTTACAGTGATGAAAAGTTGACTAACACAGTTGGTGTGAAATGAAAATCTAAATGTAGCATGTTCTCCTCATTATATACAGCATTTCAAACTTTGGCAGCCTTGTGTTGATGCTTTGGGTTGGTTAATTAATTTATTTTTTGCACTACTGGAGATTGAACTCAGGGCTTCAGTGTGCTGAGCAAGTACTCCACCACTGAGCTACATCCTGAGTCTCCTCCCCTCCCTGCCCTTTTTTTAGGTTTCTAAAAAAAACCTAAGTAGGTCTAAGTAGGTCTTGTTAAGTTGCCCAAGCGTCCTGATATTTATGATCCTTTTGCCTCAGCCTCCTGAGTAGCTGGAATCACATTTGTTTGCCACCACACGTGGCTTGGTTTAATTCTTTGTTGGGTGTGGTGACTGTTCTATGCAGCATAGTATGCTTAGCAGCAGCCCTAGACTCTGTATCTACTAGCTGCCAATAGCATATCCTAGTTGTAACAACCAAAAATGCTTCAGACATTGCCAGATGTCCCCTATGAGACAAAATCATCCTGGTTGAGAACTATTGCCCTAATATAAATCAATTTTGAATTAACATATTATGAATCTAACTTGAGAGAGGACTGAATTGCTAGTTTAGCCCCAAAGCCTGTATTTTCTGGGACCAAGCTTAGAATTTAAACCTCATACCTTTTATGGAGAACAGAGTGATGGGATTCACACAGATATGCTAAATTTTATTGAATGTTATTTTTGAATCTGTGGATCATGTGGTTTTTTAATTTTCTTCATGTGATGAAATACATTTTTCCAAGATTTAACCTATCCCATGATGAACTCTGGATAGTTTGAGGTAGCTAATTACCCAGTTAGGCATGTGAATTCCCTTTATTGACATTTTATTTAGAATTCTAAGAATGTACTTTGTAGGTGTAATCTTGTATCTTAATAGCAAGCAGATTATTTCAAGTAACGATGATGGCAATAAGTGGAGAGCTTTGCAGGCTTGTTTCGTGTTCTGCAGTAATTATTAAACAATTGAACTTTAAAATAAATAGTCTATTTTAGGGAAATGTTTTGGAGCCATTTTTAGACTTACGTTTTTCTTGGACTATTGATCTGTGGATTTGAAAAAAAAAAGTTGAATAATTCATTTTTTTTAAGCAAAATTTCCACACAATATTTAGGTTTGCAGCTTTATAGTATATCTATCAACCTGGCCTAACTCTGTAATATTTCCTTAGAATGCTGTATTGACAGATTTCTTTGTGTATAGTCTCTTATGGTTCAATTTATTTTTTATTGCTTATCCTGATAGGATTCTTTGAGGTATTCTGTCTTTTGAGATGTTTTGGAAGTGGGTTTCTGACCATACAAATGCTGGCGCTGTTGGAGTTGGCTTAGAACTGGTCAGTTAGGTAAACATAATTTTAATATTTGGTATTAGGACAGCTAGTCATATGTTGACCAAAAACAAAAATTAAAAAACAACAAAAACAAAAATAAAAAACACCCAAATAGAATGAATTGATTTTAAAGATCTAGTTTACTGACTTCAAGAGGATTTGATTCATTAAACTCTAGTAAATGAGAATTTAGTACTTTTGAATGTAGTTTGTAATCTGAAAACAGTTAAAATATTAACATGTATCAAAGTTATAACAAACCAATTTGTAAAGAATATGCTAATTTTACTGAAAAAATGTGTACTCTTCTGGAAAAGTTGATTTTTTTTTTTTTTTTTTTTTTTTTTGTGGTGCTGGGGATTGAACCCAGGGCCTTGTGCTTGCAAGGCAAGCACTTTACCAACTGGGCTGTATCCGCAGCCCAAATTGGACTTTTTTGTGTGGAAAGATTTTGTTAAAATAAGAACAATGAAATATATAAAAGTCATTCTAACATTATTTTCCTGAAAGATGACAAAAATAAATTTGGAGAATAGTTTAACATAATTTTAAGAGTAGTTCATTGTATTGAATTGACATTTTACTGCTGGAATATATATATTTTTGCCATACCCCTCCTAACTCAATACAACCTTTTGAATAACTGGAGAACTTAATTCTCATTTTCAAATGTAGACATTATAATTAAGTAGATTGATATGAATAAATATTAAATTGAATGTTTAGGAACTTAATGTATCTGTAAGACAGAATTTCTTGTTCTGTTTACTTATTGTGTGAAATTTTTTGTTTTTAAGATAGTAATGTCAGAAGAGTGGGATAACTTTTGTACTGAGTTTGGTATTAGTAAATTCAGTTACAAGAGAATTCTTAGTAAAGTTCTTAGAGAAAGAGAAAATACTGTTAATGGCTTTTTTATGGTGTCTTCAGGGATGAAACAGCCTGTATTGCTCTTATTAGCTCTACAAATGGGGAAATATTTTTGGGATAGTATATCTCAGATAACCTCCTGTATCACCTTAGAATGAAACCCTCATTGGAAGAGTGGCTAAAAAGCAAATACTGTTGAATTATTGGGCTTCTGCCATACTACCATTCTGTAGAAACAGCACACACTGGGATATTAACACTAGTGATATTTTTCTGATTATGAAATTACTCATCTTTGAAAGTTTAGAAAATAAAGAATAAAGGAGAAAAATGTCTTGACACTCTCCACGGAATGAATAGTTATTTTGATGTTTTGGTTCAAGTCCTAAAATATATTTTTATAGATTTTGTTCATTCTTTACATTGTTAATTTGGTCTCTTGCTTTATTTACTTGAAATTTTGTACGTAATTCCCTAAGTCATATTTGTTGCATTTAAGTTCTGTTCCTTTATGTGGTTTTACCATTTTTAATTTCACTAGTTAAACGTTTTTTGATATGTAGGATGATTAAGAATTTTATATGTTAGTGTATTTATGATTAAAATTTTGCTTTTGGAACTGGACATAATTTATATTTTTTGGAGAAAAATAAGAAGATGAAAGTACTAATGACAGTAAAGGGGAAAACTGGCCAAGAGATGTTTTCTATTTTTGTGGTGTATGTTCATTTAGACTTGGTATCTATAAACTAATGTATGAATAAATACATATTTTTTTTTACCATAAGGGAAATCATAGATTCGAAATCATTTTCTATTGATGGTTTTACATTTGGTATTTTGTTTTTTTTTTTCATTTTTTTAAGTAAATAGCCTAATTCTTTTGGTGGCAGTAATTACATTAGAAAAATGTAAATGTTTGAACAGTTTAAAAAACCTGTATAAAATTTCCAGTTGTCTCGACCCTCAGAAATAACAGTGATTAAATTTGTCTTATGAATTCTACATTGTTTTTCTGAGCAATCCTCCCACCTTTTTTTACTTTTAGGAAAAATAAAATTATACCAGCTATACTATATTATAAAATATCTTTCATTTATCTTGAATAGTTTTCTGTGTCTATTGTATGGAATTAGTTTTAAATGTATATTTTAAAATTTTATTCATTCTAGTAGATGTGTAGTAGTATCTGACTATATAAAATTGGCATGTTAAATATTTGGTAGAATTTGTTACTGAAACTATCTGAGCCTGCAGATTCCTTTTTTGGGAAGGTTTTTAATTATTAACTCAATTTAGGGAGGGACACTGGGGATTAAGTCTAGAGGTGCTTTACCACTGAGCTATGTCCCGAGGCCCTATGAACTCAATTTTAAAAATTGTCGTTCAGGTTATCTCAAACTCTGAAACTAATAAAACTTTGAAAATTTTCTATATGTGTATTCTTGTTTATGTTTTTTTTTGTTGTTATTTTTGTTGTTTTTGGTACTGGGGAGTGAACCCAGGGGTACTTAACCACTGAACCATATCCACAACCCTTTTTTGTATTTTATTTAGAGACAGAGTCTCACTGAGTTTCTTAGGGCCTTGCTAAGCTGCTGAGGCTGTCTTTGATCCTTCTGTCTCAGATTGTTATCTGGTTTTGGGCCACATCCCCATCCCTATTTTGTATTTTGTTTAGAGACAGGGTCTCACTGAGTTGCTTAGCACCTCACTGTTGCTGAGACTGGCTTTGAACTTGCAATCTCCTCTTCTGGGATTAGAGATTGTTATCTTTTTAATGAATTGGAGGTGCACAATAATATTTTTATTCTTGATGTTGGTAATTTGTTTGTTCTTTTTTATTCTGTTGGACATCTACTAGATTTGTCTTTTGACCTCAAATGGACTGTTTCTGGTTTCATTGATTTTTTTTTTTTTTTCCTCTTCTTTTTCAAAAATTTCTCTGGTTTCCTTAGACTATTTAATAATTCTGTTTTATTTCCTGTCTTAGCATATAAATTATACTTACAATTTTTTAGTAATTGCCCTAGATTTTGCAATATACATTTAAAACTAATTATATTTACCTTTAATTTAACTCTGCAACACTTGATGTATATTGGTACTACAGAGTATTCCCATTTCCTCCTATCTCTTATGATTTGCATTATTATTTCATCTGCCCCAATACATTGCTACTATTATGACTTTGGACCATTAACTTTTAGAATACTAAGAATTAGAAAAATGAAAGATTTTGTTTGCCTTTAATCTTCCTGTTTTTTTCCTTTTTTTAATGTAGAGTCATGTTTTTTGTTTGTTTGTTTATTTGTTTTTTTGTACCAGGGATTGAATCCAAGGATGCTTTACCACTAACCGTTTTTATTTTTTGAGACAGGGTTTGGCTGTTTCTAAGGTTGACCTGGAACTTGTGATCCTCATGCCTCAGCCTACCCAGCTGTTGGGATTACAGGTGTGCACCACCATGCCCAGCTAGATTCAAGTATTGACATATATAATTTTTCTTTTCCCTGAAGAACTTCTTTAATTATTATTATTATTATTATTTTACGGCAGTGGTATCCACATACAAGCTAGGCATGTACTTTACCATTGACATTACCAGCCTAACGACTTCTTTTGATATTTCTTTTGTGGCAGGTCTGCTGGTAATGAATTTTTATTTTTCCTTAACTTTGTCTTTTGTTGATATAGGATAATTTTGTTGGATATAGAATTATAGGTTTTTTTTTTCTTTCAATACTTCATGTAGTTTATTCCATTACATTCTTGCTTATGTGATCCCTAATAAGAAACCTGTTTTAATTCTTGTGTTCTTTTATTGGTAAGGTTTTCTTTTTTTCCCCCTGATAATTTCAAGATTTCTTTTTTTTTTTTCAGTTTGACTATGATATACCTAGATATAGGCCTTTTTAAAAAAATATTTCTTGAGTTTCTTGAGTGTGTGTTTGTGTGTGTGTGTGTGAGAGAGAGAGAGAGAGATATTTGGTGCATGTTATTAGTTGTGGAAAATTCCATTATTACTTTTTTACTTGTGCTCTTTTTCCTCCTGCTCCTTCTGGAATTCCAATTACATGTATATTATATGGAGTATTTCACTATTTCACTGTTCTTGGATGTTCTGGTTTTTTTTTTTTTTTTTTTTTCTGTTCTTTTTTTCTCATTGCCTTTCAGTTAGGGAAATTTTATTGACTTCAGGCTTATTGAATCTGCCCTTGGTTATGTTTGTATAGTTTACTAAAACCTCGTAAATAGAAGCAATTATTTTTGTAACAACATTTTTGATTTTTAGCATTTCCTTTTGATGCATTTTAGAGTTGTTGCATATTGCCTACTTTTTATATTATCATCCTTTGTGTATTAGTCACAGTTACCTTAAATTCCTTGACTGATAATTTAAGGAAATACTTTTTCCAAGTCTGGTTTTGATGCTTGCTTTGTCTCTTTTGCTTGTGTTTCTACTTTCCTTTTTAGCATTACTTTTAATTTTTTGAAAGCTAAATATGAAGTATTAGGTAATAGGAATTGAGGTTAAGTCTTTAGTGTGAAGTTTTATATTTATCTTATTATAAGTTGGACTTTGTTTAATGGTTGCTCTAGCAGAAGTTCTCAGAGTTAAAATTCTTCTAGTCTTTGTTCAAATTCCTCTTGTCCTTGTTTTTATCTCCTCTGTTGTCTTTGGGGTCCCTAAGAACTCTTCACATAGAATCCATCTTGCTGCTTTTTTAGCAGTAATCTATTGTTATTGAACTGGACTCCCATTGGTGTGGTGGTAAAATGTGGGGGAGGAGTAGTATCCTACAATTTTGTAATTAAATTTTAGTCTCCTATTAGGTTTGTTTCCTAGGACTGTGACTTTCTCAAGTCTTTTTTTGTCCCTATTTCCAGCAAGTGAGACAAAAAGGCAAGAGGGGACAGGAATCAGAAATGTAAAGCCCTGGTATTGCCTTTCCCTTGGAGAGTAGGCCTTTGTTATGGAGAACACCTAGTGAATTTTACACTGGTTAGTTTTCCTTTCTTTGCCCAGAACCATTAGGGTATCTTAGCTCTTCACTAATGATGTTCTTAGAGATTTCACCCTCATGCTTTTTGCACTCTAGCAATTCATTGAAATTACCTTCTAGTGTGTGTGTGTATTGAATTGAATGTCTTCAAAAAGATATGTCTAAATCCTAACCCCTGGTACCTGTAAATGTGATAATATTTGGAAATAGAGTTTTTACAGATGTAATTAAGAATTTCAAGATGAGATCATACTGGATGTAGGGTGGCTTATAAAGTTGCCTTTGTTAGAGTAAGGAGAGAGAGGTTTGAGATAAAGACACAGGGAAATGCCATGTGTAGAGGAAGGCACAGTTCAGAGTTTCACAAGCCGTAGAACGACAAAAGATTATTGGTAGTCACCAGAAGCTGGGAGAGGTGTGGAACAGTTCTTCAGAATCTCTGGAAAGAATCAGCTTTGCTGATACTATGATTTTCTATTTTAACTCCAGAACTATAATTGGAAGAGACTACATTTATGTTGTTTCAAATCACCTAGTTTGTGGTGGTTTCTTCCAGTAGCCCAAAGGAATTCCATCTAGTATTTCTACCAGTTTGTGGCTCCAGCAGTTTCTGCTTCACTTAGGTAGATCAGGGTCATGACTCCAGATTTGATTGGATCTTGATGTGTCAGTTTACCATCTCAATTTTCTGGTGGGTTCGAGAAAAAATCATTGATTTTTCAATTTGCTTAGCTCCTTTCTTATTGAAAGGGCAGGAGGGATGACTTTCAACTTTTTTACATGTCGGAGATAAAAATTTTAGTTGAATATCCTTGCCTCAGTGTTTGGTACTTTTATTCTGTGTTATTTTAGTGATTACTACATCCATTCTTATAATGTTAAGTAATAATTTTATTCTTCTATACCATGGAAGTAACTTCTAACACTCTTAAATTTCTGATTTTGTTACTGGTGTTATTATTTTAATCTTCTATATTTTAAATTTCCTTTATGCTATTGTTTTATTTATTTGTTATTTGTGTACCTACACAAATAAAAAAGTTACCACTTTTCCCTTCTTTCCTTTTTACATCTGACATTTTTCATGTTTATCGTTTTGCTTTCCTTTGCTCTTCTCAGAGAACTTTGGTTTCTTTTAATGTGGCAAACCCCCAGTTCTAATTTACCAGAAGTATCTTTATTTTTTCTTCATTTTAAAGGAAGTATTTTTGGTATGTAGAGTTTCTAATTTATGGTTATTTTTTTCCTGTGCATATAAGATACTAATATATGGCCTCTGGCCTCCATTGTTGCAGCTAAAAAGTTAACCTTAGTCTAAGTGTTGTTGTTGGTTTCTTAAAACATTTTTTTCTTCCTTTATTTGCAGTTTTACTATGTTGGGTTTGCAGATTTCTTTTTGTTTATTCCACTTGGAATTCTTGAAATTGTTTGAACTTCTTGAATCTGTGGCTTCAATTTTTTTTTTTTTTTTTTTAAATCTGTTGAATTCGTAGTCCCTAATTTTTCAAACGATTTACTCTTCATCTCTTTCTGGCATTCCACTTAAACATATTAGATAGTCTTGTATCTTCTGTGTTTTTTTATCTCTTGCCTTCATTTTGGTTAGTTTCTGTTTACCTAGTTTCCCTTTTTTTCTTTTCTTGGCATTGAAGATTGAACCCAGGGGTCCTTGACCAATGAGCTATATCCCCAGGCCTTTTATTTTTTATTTATTTATTTATTTTTGAGACAGAGTCTTGCTAAGGGATCTTGTTAAGTTGCTGGGCTGGTATTGAACTTGTGATCCTCCTTCTCCATCAGTTTAAAAAAATTTTTTTTTAAACAAATTATTGTGTTTAAAATTTGAGACAGGTCTTGCTCAGTCACCAAGGCTGCCCTTGAACTTGCCATCCTTCTGCTTCAGCCTCCTGAGTCATTGGGATTATAGGCATGTGCCACCGCACCTGGCAGCTGTGTTATATTTTTAAATTCATCCATTTAATTCCTGGTTTTCGTTATTGTTTTTCTCTGCTATAGATTATCTAGGTGGTTCTTTTTCGAGTTTGCTATCTGTCTATACGTTTCAACCAGGTGTCAGTTTTTCAAGCTGAACTTATATTTTATAACTGTGAAAATAGTAAATGTTACTGTTTAAAAATCTGTATGTGGTGAGTCTAGTATGTGGATTTCATTGGAGGGTTTCTGGTGTTTCTTCTATTTACTTATTTATGATGTTGTATCACTTTACGTGGTCTCTAGGTCTTGTAAATTTAACAATATTTCTTGACATAATTTTCAGTTTAGAACATTTTTCTTGGCGAGGATTATGGAGGATTATGGCTACTTTTGTCTTAGTCCACTTGGGTCCACATTTAATTCTTGGGGTTTCCTGAATCATCCAAATAACCTTAAGCTGGACTGCTATGCTTGGGTCCAGTTATTTTGTGTTTTTCTCAAACTGCATGTGGTTTCTTAGAAATACCACCCCTGATAGGTCTTAGACTTCACTTTTATACCGTAGAATGGCAGAGTTGCCTGAAGTGCAGCTTAAACTCTACATCGTGTCTTTAGGATTGCTAGATAACCTCCAGGATAAGAGTAGCCCAAGGATGATATTTAGGTCTCTGGGTTCCAGTTCTTATCTGGATTTTATCTGGTAATATTACTATATTTTTAGTTTTCAGATATTTTTAAAGTTGATTTTCACATTTCATCTTCCTTTTTAGTGTCCTTTCCAGGGTGAGTTAGTCCAGATTATTTAGTGTACTATTATTTCAAGTCGGTTGATAACTTTTCAAACCTTTTTAACACTTAATAGATCACAAAAGTGCTAATGTGGTACAGATTGCATCCTAATATAATCCTATATTCAAATATTATGTGTCTAAAATTATATATCCAAATATTGTATAATATATACTGTTAAATGTTATATAATATATATTATTTAATTATATATCCAGATATTAACATTTGGATATATAATTTATAAATAAATATTAAATAATATGTTAAATGTATTTGTTTAGTATATAAATATTAAGATATTGATTAGATGTAAATATATATTAAATAATTTTAATATATATCCAAATATTATATTATTATTCCCAAATATTATATATCCAAATATAATTATTATCTCCAAATCCTGGTTTTGAATTTGGGCATATTTTGGGTTAGGGACGCTCAAACTATATATAATTAATTTTGGTTGCTTTCTTTAGACTTTGTTTTTAACTAGCCAAGTAACTTAAATTTTTTCTTTTTTTTCCCCATTTTTTGTTATTGATGCATTATACTATACATTATGGTGTGATTTGCTGTTTTATATTTATACATGTGCGCAATATAACTATCATTTGATTTGATACTTGGATTTTTTTTGTCTTGTTAATGTGATAAAGATTTAGTGTACTATTTTTTTTTAATTAACTTTTTTTTGGTTACCATCACTAAAAGATCTGAACAATTATAACAATATAATTTTACTTTCTCTTTCAGTAATAATTTCAGTTGAAACAAAAAAATGGGCAGTTGACAATCCAAGGTTTTATACTTAAATAATTGGTTTGGTAGGAGAGTAAGTCAGTAGAGAGCCATTAGTGATAAATAAGTCTGTATATTCTTGTGGATTTTTTTTTATAAGCTTGTACTTTATTAGGTGATTTTTTTGGTTGCATACATTTTTTCTCTTTTTTTCCAGGTGTTTTATTTAGTCAACATTTATTTGTTTATCTTAAAACAATGAATACAAACTTTGTTTAATCAGTTAAACACAAAATTAAATAGTGGAAAAGTTATATTTAATTTTCCTAGGAGTTTTCCAGTTTTCAATGAAAGGATAAATTATATGAGTTTCCAAAATATGAAGATTTCTGATTCTTGAAATGATGGCCTGCATGCTAGTTGTATAGCACACTCTTGAATTAAAGTTTTGTTTAAACAGTGTGAACTTTTCAGTAATACAATTGCTACATACTGTCCGGTGAATATCAGTATTTTTAGTAACTTATTTTTACCCAATTAAGACTTATTTATTGTAGAAAAATGCTGAGGTAGGAGTTGCAATTTATAATACTGCCCATTACTTCTGACTCCGACAGTAGATTGGTGGTCCCCCAAACAGCCTTCATTCATGTCAGATAATTTGCTAGAAGGACTCACAGAGCTCAGTGAATCCTTTTGGTTAGGGTTTAGTAGAAAATCATCGAAGGTAAAAGAAGCATGCGGCAGAGTCTACAAAAGTTCCAAATGTGGAGCTACTAGTCATCCTCTGTGTGGAATCATGGAAGTCTTAATTCCTTTCTGCAAAGATATATATACCACACAGACTATTATTAACCAGGAAAGGTCACCTGAACCTTGATGTTCAGATTTTTTGTTGGTGAGATATAGTTGATTGCCTGTATGAATGATCTTTGGTTTTTAACCCCTCTGGAAGTAGAACTGATAATGAATTGTTCAAAGCTACCACCATAATCACATTGTTAGATTCTTTGATGTGGGCTCCAGGTAAAGTTTCCCAAGGAACCTCCAGGTAAACAAGACATTCTTCCTGGGGAATTCTTCCTTTGCCCTCTAAGGAAATGAGGGCAATGTCTGGGTCTTTATTTTGGGTAAGGTTAATTCTTTACTACACATAAAATGAAAGTTGATAATAACGGCATCTTGAATTTTTCAGGCGACATAACCTCTATTAACATTTGGCATTAGCTCTTTAGATATTTTCCTATGTATATTTCTGTTTGTTTTACAAAAGTATGTTGCTATTATACATGTTTTATAACCTTCTTAAACATTATAAGCCTAAATATAAGTTTAAAAGTCAGAAATAAAAGATTTTATTTGATTTATTGAAGTTCTTAGTTATAATACATGAAATTCTGTGTTGTAAACACTTTTGCCATAATATTGAACAAGTTACTTTAGTAGTTACTTTTTTTGTTAACAAAACCTTATCAAGATATCTGTATATAATAAATATATTAAAAAAACATTCAAATGACTTATAATGAAAAACTAATTTCATGACTCATTGATCTCTATTCTGCATTCTTCAAGGGGAAACCACTTTGAAATAAATAAATTTTTAAGTATTTTGGGTTTCATATTCCTAAGTAGTAAGTTTCTACTGCTAATTTTGATTTGATACTTTAATTTTTTTTATCTTGTTAACTTGATAAGATTTAGTTTATGTATTGTTTTAGTCAGATTTTTTTTTATCACTGTGACCAAAAGACCTGACAAAAACAATATAGAAGAGGAAAGTTTATTTTGGCTCATGGTTTCAGAGTTTCAGTCCATGATTGGCCAACTTAATAGCTCTGGGCCTGAGGTGAGGCAGAACATGGTGGTGGAAGGGTGTGACAAAGGCAAGCAGCTCAGGACATGGCAACCAGGAAGCAGAGAGAGAACTCTTACCAAGGACAAGATAAACCACAGAGTACACCCCCAATGATCTACTTCTTCTAGCCACGCCCTCCCTGCTACATTTATTGCCCCGTTAACCCATATTGGTAGATTAATCCATTGATTAAGTTAAGGCTCTCTATCATTTCCCCCAACGTATTCTTGCATTGTCTCACACATCAACTTTTGGGGGATACCTCATATCTAAACCTTAACACTTACAATCATATTTTTTTTCCCTGTATCCCATCACAGTTCCAATTTCTTACTGTATACCTTACCAAGAGATATACTTTATTTCTTCTCCACCAACTAATATTGTATTTGTGGACTTAGCAATTTTATGATGAAGATATTAATACCTCTACTCTTCCCTTTACCAACTTTCATCTTCCAGTCTTTTTAAAGGATCATTGTCCTTTTTAATATCAAGGATATTAACATTTACATTTTCTGCAACTACAAGTTAGTTCATTTGTTTTGTTATAAAATAATTTGATTATCAAAGTTAAAATAATTAGTTTCTACATCATTAGGGCCATGTAGATATACATTTACTCTGTAGCCAAGTAGTTCATGATGATTATGTTTTCAGCATTGTATAACTTTTTGCCTTTCTAGGAAATTTTAAACATCTTTAGTATTTATCTCCTATCTGTCTTGTCTCTTTCAGTTTGAAAGGTAATACCATTTCATAGTCTATCCTCCATTCCTTTTGACTTCCAGATTCTTAGTTCGTTCTGCCTCCTTTCAGATTAGGTGGATTTTTTTGTATATTTGTTATTCATTTGCTGTTTTAGCACTTATTTTGTTACTCTTTGGGATTGCCTCCACTATTTCTTGGGTTTTGTGTCTTACTGTTTCTTTCATATTTTTATTTTCCTGGATAATATCATGTAATTTTATATGTGGGAGTTAATTTTCTTTTTATTTGTGTGAAAATGTTATATCCTCTGCTTACCCGCTGGTTTGGCAGAATAGGGAATTCATTTTCCTTCAGAACTTCAATGATTTTTTTCTAGAATGGTGATGCTAATGACAGTTTTCTAATTTGATTCTCATTTGCAGATGAACTTTTTATTTCCTCTTAGAGTTTTCTAGTATGTTTTTATTCTTATTAATTTTTACCTAGAGGCAAATACTTGTTCATTGTACTGAATTCTCACAGTCCTTCTGTTTGAAGATTTGTTTCAGTTAGCTTGGGATTATTTTCTTGTTTATCTTATTAATTCTCCAGTTTCTTCTCTCCTTCTTGAACTCTTAATTGGATGGTGGATTGATCATCTGAGTTTTGACTTTTGTATTTTCTTTGTCTCTTTGTTTTACCTTTTTGGGAAAGTTTTCTTTGATTTGTCTCCTTAAGAAATTAGTTTGAAAGATAGTCTTTATATTTTTTATTTCTTTTTTTCATATCATTTGGTTACTTTATATACTTAAGTACATCACTTATAGATCAAATTTGAATTTTTAAAATATTGAAATAATCACTAAGTTGTGGAAAAGTTCAATGTAATAGGATAAGGAATTTTTTTTTTTCTGATATCTTTCACCTTTACTCTGTATTTCCTACAAACCAATACCTTCTCCCATATAATCACAACACAACCTTAAGATTTAAGGAATTAAAGCTGGCCCATGGTGGTGCGTACTTATAATTCCAGCTACTCAGGAAGCTGAGACAGGTAGATCACAAATTTAGGGTCAGCCTAGCAATATAGTGATACCCTGTCTCAAAAAAAAAAAAAAATATATATATATATATATATATATATATAAAGGTCTGGGGATGTATCTCAGTGGTAAAGTACTCCTGGGTTCAGTCCCCAGCACCATGAAAAAAATGTGGATTTATAATCTCTGTAGACTTATTTTATTGAGTGGGGTGTATTCTGTTAATTTCATTACTTTGATGCTCAAAGTGTTCTAATTTAGACAGGAGGCACCCTTTTGATATCACTTCTGTGTATGTATATGATAGCACTTTATTTCTTAGAAAATTTCCTTGCTTTTCTGGCACAACACAGTGTTCCAGGCTTATCATGTACTTTCCTGCCTACATCTGGAATGAACCATTTTACCCAGATTCCTTATTCCCTTTTTGTAGAAAATAATATTTATAAAATCTTCACATTAGGTTTGCTTATTGCCATTGGAATATCATTGATTTAGGGTCAGTTTAATGAACAGAAGTAGTATGTGTGTTCTTTGAATGAATATGTGTGTATATGTGTATGTATACCTATTTGCATATATATGTGTATAAACATACACATATATGCATATAGATATATCTGTTTATGTATTGAAACTATAGATTTATACTGATAACTTCTTACAATTCAATATCACAGGATTGAATCTGGCCTTTATACGTTTATAATTCTCTTCTCTGACTTAGAAAAGCTTAAAAAACATGACTTCATTGTCCTTAATGTATTTGCTTATTTAATAAGTTTCCCCGGATGTAACAAATACCCTCTTTATTTACTTGAGCTCTGACTCCTATTCTACGAGTTGGTTTTCAGTTTATCATGGTCTTTTATGACAAACTATTGTCTGCTTATATTTGAGAACAAATAATAAGTAAATAAAAAACTTATTAATTTTTTTTCAAGTACTGGCTGGGACTTAGAGTTTTGTTTTGGAATTAGCAGGTCATAAACTGCCTTGTACTATGAGTAACCTATAAATTTTTCAGTAGTCACTGTTCTGAGAAACCAGCAATAATCTATAGTACTTGTAGCTATATGAGTTTCCCAGACTGGTTTGTTTTCTATTTTGTAGTTGAGCTATTAGTTTTTTTGCCTCCAGAGAAAAATGCCTGACTTCTAACAGTTTATCTTATTGAGTTACTCTAGTTGATTATGGCTATTAGCTCTTCTATATAGAGATTAATTCTCCTATTGTCAGCCCTACATTATACATGAACACTTTTAATCGAGTTTCTGGTCTTTGGGGGTTCTACAGAGCAATTTGGTATCTTATAATTCCCTTAAGTTTTCTAGGCTTCAGTCTTCATCAGCTATACATCCATTTTCAGAAACTTGTTAAAATTTCTTCCTGGCTCCTTTATCATATTAAGATGTTTTCAACTGTAAACAGAAATTCTGTCTAAATTTTACTTAAAAGTAAAACAAATCTAAAGGTGTAACACCTTTATACACTACTAGATCTAAATTTAGTTATTTGGGTATGGCTAATCTGCAATTGAGCTAAACTTAGTAGTTAGATAAATTGAGCCATGATTTGCATCTTTGTTCACTTCCACCTTAATCATACCTGCTGGGTATTTTGTTTGTTGTTTGTTTTGTTTTTGTTTTAATTTTTGTTTTCTCAAATAGTGGTAGCAGTTTTAGGTCTGATATATTAATTTAAAGTTTTTAGTTAAGGAAGACATTCCTTCTGTTTTGGGAATGGGAGTTGTGATGGGAATTGATCCCAAGGCTTCACGTTTTAACACATCCTCTTAGTAGCTCTACCATTGAGGTATACCCAGTCCTGTTTTTGTTTTTAAGGTCAAACAAAACTTTCTTAGAAGGAAGGTCAGAATTCATTTATTCCATGTCTACTTGAAAACCACTCATTGTGGGTATGTATTTGTCTATGATTGAAATAACTATAAATGGATTATCTCTAGACCTTTGTCTTTTTGACAGTAGCATTAGATATCCTTGCCTTTACTTAATCAAAACCTGCATTTACACTAGGTTTTCCAGATGACATGATTGTACTTAAATTTGAGAAATGCTGGTTTAAGCTAGTTAAGATTTAACTTTCTGTGACTGAGAGAAACTTGACTTACAAAAGTACCATGTTTCAGAATATATAAACATAATTTAGTTTCTGTGAGAATAAAAGGAAAAGGACAGGCAATATAGGAATGATGGTTGATTTGACAAATAATGTGTGTTCATACTCCCTTTTCCCTAGTTCTTTGGTTGTACTTGTGTGTATTTTATTATTTTCTTATTATTTTTTGTAGGAGAAGAAATATTAATGGAGTATGGCTAATCTGCCATCTGGAATAGAAAATTCGTTATACCTTTTTTTAAAAAAAATGAACCCTATAAAATATTAGTTGTATGCATATATATCTGTTCTATAATCCAAAATTCCATTCTTAAAAAATGGAAAATAGATAATTTAGTAATCTTCATTTCATTTTTTTTTTTTCTATAATGGTGTTGATACAAATTTAGCAGCTTAGAACAATATGTGTTATCGTTTCTGCGGTTTTAGAGTATGGGCTTGGTTAGCCGGTCCTTTTATAAATCTACAGTGAAGGTACTGAGTAGGGCTGTCTTCTCATCTGGGCTCTACTGGGGAAGGATCTGCTTCTAAGCTCAAGTGATTGTTGACTTCATTGTCCATTGTTGGACTGAGGGCCTTAGCTGGAGGCCTCCCCTCATTACTTGTTTGTGGCCTTCTCCATAGGCTAGTTTACAAATGGTAGCAGCCTATGTTTTCAGAGCCAGAAGGGAGAGAGACTCCTAGCAAGATGGGCATTATAATCTTATGTAATCACGTATAGTTCATCATCTTTGTCATATTCTATTGGATAGAAGTCAGTCACACAGGTCACGCTCTCACTTAAGAACAGGGAATTACAAAATGATGTAATATGGGATTGGGGGTGATAATCATGGGACTGCTTCGGAGTCTGTCACAAAGGGTGAACATCTGACTGTAGGAAAATACATAATGGAATGAGTTACATGTTTTATTTCTCTTGAGGCTCCCACTTAAAAGTCGTACTTCGTTCTGTACTAAGATAATAAAATTTGCTGATATAACCAGATATTTAAATCATTAAGACAAGACATAATGATGTCTTTGTAGTGTTAACTATTGTCACTAATCAGATTTAAGTAGTTTTAAGCTTATTATATTGTTTATAGTATTTTATGAATTAGATTTAAGATTTTTTTTTCCCCTTTTTTAGTTGACTATATTGTGGAGTATGATTATGATGCTGTGCATGATGATGAATTAACTATTCGAGTTGGGGAAATCATCAGGAATGTGAAAAAACTACAGGAGGAAGGATGGCTAGAAGGAGAACTAAATGGGAGAAGAGGAATGTTTCCTGATAATTTTGTTAAAGTAAGTATTTTCAGTTAAATTTCAAGCTGTTGCTTCATAGAATTTTATTTCCAATGTTAAGAACTTAAATAATATCTAAAATGAAAATGTTTTAGATAAATTTTTACTGTAGAATTTAAGAAAATTGAGGTCTAGATACCTGTATATGGATTTTATTATTGTTTAATGTTCTGCTGGATAATAACACTGTGTATATCTGTGTGCTTATGTACTTATATGTTTATATGTTTGTATACCTGTCTACCTGTGTTAGTCAGCTTTCTGTCACTGTGACAAAATACCTGAGAAAATCAACTTAAAGGAGGAAAAATTTATTTTATCTCATAGTTTGAGAGGTTTCAGTACATGGTTGACTGTCTCCATTGCTTTTAGGCCTGTATTGAGGCAGAGCATCATGGTAGGGAGCATGTGGTGGAGCAAAGCCGCTTAGTTCATGGTGGCCAGGAAGCAGAGAGGAGGAAGAAGGGTTGGGGATAAACCATAACCTTACAGGAGCTTGTCTCCAGTAACCTGCTTTATTCAGCTAGTCCCCACCTCCTAAAGTTTCTACCACCTCCCAGTAACTTATTAAAAAACTGTGAATTTATCAATGTATTAATTTATTGATGAGGCTAGAGCTTTCTTGATTCATTCATGTCCCACATGCCCCATGTGTGAACACTGATGCATTGGGGAACCAAGCTTTGAGCACATGAGCTTTTGGGGAACATTTCAGATCCACATTATAAAACTATGTATCTTTTAAAAATAAATAATAGTTTGTATCTGGGTGGCACTTTGTAATTTATTAAGTAGCTTTGCTGTACATATATCATTTGAGTCTTGTGAAGTAGGACAGATAATAGCCTCATTTTAAATGTAGTGACAATGAGATTGAGAGGTTCAATGATTTATCTACTGTTAGATAACTAATGACATCCAGCATCTTAACAACAACAACAAAAATAATTAAGATTAAGGAGAAAGCTTTAAATTATAATTTATGACCCACTTTAAACTTTCTTAAATGCATGTGTTATTTTATAAATGTATTACTTGGAATGGACAGTAGAACTAGTCTTCCTATTATTATTTCAGACAGTTTTACTGAAGAACAGTGATAGTTAAGTATTATTGGGCTTAGAAGATGAATGGAAAGGTCAAACCATTTTTGTGACCTATTGTGAAAAATTTTAGATACTATAAATTTATTTTGTGATGAACATATCCAATTCAGTGCCCTTTTAATTTTAAGAGTATTTTACAGTAAGTATAGAACAAGAATCCATGAACTTAATGTATGGAATATTATTATTTTTATCATCCTTGCTTCAGTGTTACTTTGTAATAAAGAGAACATTACAGCTAAAATTGATTTCTTATTACTCTCTTCTTTAGAAATGCCTGTATTCTGAAATTGTTTTATATATCCTTCCAGTTTATGGTTTTATACTTATTTGCCTGGGCACAAACCAGTAATAGTTGATGTGATTTAGACATTTACATAATTATTGTTGGCATGCAGCTTTTCTTAATACTTGTGATTTTGACATGGATACATAATGTAGTTGTTTCTGCAGTGGGTTTTATATCACTAGTTAGCTCATAGGTGATTGGTAGAGCATGATAGGATTGGGAAAGTTGTGTTAATTTATTTTCTAAGTGAGGGAAACTGTGGTAAAGATTGTATAATTCAGATTTCATCAAGAAAAGGGAAGGTTTTTAGCTTTGTGCCTGGGGTTCATTTAGCTCTTAAGCATAATGCACCCATCCGCTTGTCCTTCTGTCTTATCTAAGTGATCATTGTACCTGGCATTTTCCTCAAAGTCTTGACACTCACCTCTACTCTGTCTCCATTGTCTAAGTCAATATTCGTAAGCTAACCTTCCCACTTAATAGTTCATATGCATTTTTATTAACTCCTGAAGAATCCTTCAGCTGTGACTATCTGGGCAGTCTAAATTATTGCCCATCTTCTGAGTTCCAGTTATTGTTACTTGTTTACATTTTTATTGCTGAGGTTCAAAGTTCTGTGATGTATCCTTCTTGCCCAAAGTCACACTGGTAAGGACTTAGTAGTAGTTAGTTTTATTATAGCCAGTTTTTTTTTTAATGAAGAATGTAGTATTTTGGCATGTGTTGGGTATTAGAGAAATATGATCATTTTGTAATACCCTTGTGCTTTTGCAGATCTAAGGACAAAGTGATACGAAATTCTTCAGTAGCACCAACATAATTGAAATATATTAAAATTACAAAATTTTAATTGCTTTTTCAGAAAAAGGCACATGATGTAAGGAACTTGCAAAGAATTAAGATGGAATGGAAATATGTGAAAAAAAGTCAAAACAATAATATAAGTACAAAAAGAATCAGGGTTTGAACTGCAGAATTGTTTGTAGATAACATTTGCAAAATGGAATCAGAGTTTCATTCATGATCTTCTACTGTTCCCACTCCTAGAAATTCTTCTTGAAAACAAGTTTTTATTATACAAGTTGAGGAACTGGATTCCAATCAGAATAGGTGAGATTATATTATGGTACCAAGATTAGTACCACTTGTGGCATAATAGAATGAGAGCGGTACCATAATAGAATGAGAGTATGATCTTTTCATGCAGATTTTTTTGTGGTATAAGTAACCCAAACTCTGGACTGCTTTTCATGTGTTAGCATAACCTCCTGGGGCTACTTTAATCTTATGGCAATTTTTTGTCAATTTGTACTTCTTCGGTCAAGTAGAGCAAGAGAGCACAAAGAATTAGATTCCAATTTTAAGTGCTTCCCAGTGGAAGTGGTACATATTACTTTTTATTTGTATTTTATTGTTCAGAGCAATAGTATAGTCTTTGGTCTTGTGATCTATCAAGAGAGGCAAGAAAATATGATCTTGTTATGTGTCCAAAATGACAGTAGAATTGGAAACACTAAGTGAGCACCAGTAATGTCTACTGCACCAGATACAGGCATTAACTGATACTCATGAAGTCTTTATCATTAGTGCTATATAATGAAGAGGATGCTATCTTTATTTTATTACCTACAAAGGTTAGAAGAGGGTAGTGATACGGGAACAAAAAGTGTTAATATAGAGAAAAAGTACCAATAATCTATTTTAAAAAGTAGACATTTCTTAAAAGAAGTCATAACAGATAACCAGAGGTATTTGAAAAAATGCCCAATATCACTAATTAGCACAGATATACAAATCAAAACCACAATAAGGCGTATTGCCTTACTTCCCTGAGAAGGGCTGTTATCAAAAATACCAAAGATAACAAGTGATGGCAAGGAAATTGGTGGGAATATAAATTTCTGTAGCCATTATGCCAAACAATATGGATATTACTCAAAAAGTTAAAAATAGAACTACTCTATGATCCAGGAATCCCACTACTAGGTATATATCTACAAGGAGTGAAGTCAGTATGTTGAAGAGACATCCACATTCCCATTTTTTTTCTTTTTTCTTGGTTCTGGGGATTGAACACAGGGGCACTTAACCACTGAGCCACATCCCCAGTCCTTTTTTATATTTTATTTAGAGACAGTGTCTAACTGAATTGCTGAGGGCCTCACTAAGTTGCTGAGACTGGCTTTGAACTTGAGATTCTCCTGCCTCAGCCTCCTGAGCTGCCAAGATTACAGGTGTGCACCACTGTGCCCAGTGCATTCCTATTTTCATTAGAGTATTTTTCACCATACCCAAGAAATGGGAACAACCAAATTGTCCATTAACTGACAGATGAAGAAAATGTGGTATCTATACACAATGGATTATTATTTAACCACAAAAAAAGAATGAAATCCTGTCATTTGTGAAAACATGGATAGAATTATAAATTATTATATAAAATGAAATAAACCAGGCACTGAAAGACAAGTAGCGTATGATCTCACTCATCCATACGCGACATCTAAACCTGTTGCTCTCAATATAAGTTGAGAGTATAATGGTAGTCAACAGAGGCTAGGGAGACTAGCAGGGAGTGGAGGAATGGCAAAAGAATCATCAGTGGTTTTAAGTTTCAGTTAGAAGCAGGAGATTTTGGTGTGCTATTATAGTAGACTATAGTTAATGTACATTTCAAAAAGCCACAAAGATTTTGAAAGTTTTTACCATTAAACTTGATGCATGTTTTAGGGGATCTGTTTAATCTGATTTAAACCTACAATGTGTACACACATCAAAACATTACATATTAATACATATTAATTTGTTAATATGTATAATTTTTGTGTTTTTGTGGATCAGCTAAAAATTTTTAAAGTTGGAAAACAGAATGGAGAGTGAATGCTGTTTTTATGTATAGAGGAATTGAGATTTAAACGGGAAAGTCATGGACAATTAACTATTATTTCCTTGTGATTTTACATTTAGTATAGCATGTTAGGTATGTTAATTGTTCTTTTTTTTTTAATGTTTTGAGTCTGGGTCTTGCTGAGTTGCTCAGGGCCTTGCTGAGTTCTGAGGCTAGCTTTGAACTTGTGATCTTCTTACCTTAACCTCTGGAATTAAAGGCATGCACATAGTTCTGTTGTTTTTGATTTCTACTAATGCTAGTTATTTACCAAGCCTTGTTGATATTTCTTTAGTACTTATAGATCTTTCTTTAAGGGATACAGATAGTATGGTTTAGATATTTAGACTCCAGAGTCTTGCAGATTAGTGTCTCTTTGGGCAAGTTATTTAGTATTTCTCAGATTTTTACCTTTACCCCATCTGTTGTAAAGAGGGATATTGATGGAATTTAATGCATAGTGTTATGAGTATTAAATGAGATGGTGCATTAAGTGTTTCGTAGTAGTATATAATGCCTGGCCCATAGTTAAGTCCTTATTAATTTTAGTAAACTGTGATCAGCATTTTACATAAATGAAATGAAGTAGAATTGAAGTTGAATAGTAAATATCAGTTAATCTGTAGGTTGAGATAAGTACTGTTTTGAAAACCTTGTATTAGGTGTTGTGTTGAAGGGGTTCTAAATATGTATATATGTTGGGGCAGTACATGTTACACAAGTTTCTCCTTAAATGGGAGACTTCAAGAACAGTGATTATCAGATTTGATTTTTACAAATCAGATTCATTGAGTTATAATTTATAGTCAGTAAAATAAGACCGTTTTAATTGTAGTGTTCTGTGAGTTTTGAGAAAGGTATGTGTATATACTTGCACAACTACCACATCAAAATATTAGATTATTCATTATTTGTGAAAGCCATGTTGTAGTTTTTGTCCTCATCCTCCTGTATACTGCCCCTACTCCCAAGTTCCACCAGCTCCAGGCATTTACTGATCTGTTGTTATTCAAGATTAGTTTTGCCTTAATTAAGCTTTTTTATGCAATCATATACCCGTAATGGCATTTAGTCATTGATGGATGGCATCATGTTGTCCCATGAGATTTTAATGATGCAGAAAAATTCCCGACCTTAGTACTTTTTACTGTATATTTTATATACACATAAATGGTTACCATTGTGTTACAGTTGTTAGAGTTGCCTATAGTAGTCATACAAACCTGTACACATAGAATAGTGGTTGATAACCTTGGATCTAAAAGGTGTATTTTCCTAGAGAAGAAACCTCTTTTGAAAAAAGTAAATGAGTTCCCTCAAAGTCCAGTATCCACTTTGTTTCTGTTGAAAGTTGTCGGGGAGGGACTCCTTATTTTTTCTGGGTGAGGAGCATCCACTGCTCCGCCTGGTTAGAGGGGCATGTGTGCCATATTAATGTTGCTCATGTGGCTTCTACTGGTTAGGATGGGTTGGAGGGTGGGAGAGTTTTTTTACCCATCTTGTGTGGAGGAAAGTCCTGACTCTCTACTTGGCCTTCTATGATACTACCTCATAGGGAATTTGGGGATATGGTGGTGGTTGTGGGTAATAAATGTTGGTGGATTCTGTTAACTGACGAGTTTCATATAAAAGAGTGCCTAGTTTGTTCACCTCAGGAGGTTGGGGAGAAACAGTACTTTAGAAGGTGCATTTGGTAAATTTACAATTATTGAAGCACAGAAAGTTACAGAGAAAGCAGAGAAATGTCAGTGAAGTAAGATATTAAAAGAGAAAGTTAACCAAGTCTTTTATTTGTTGTACTTAAAGAGTATTAGAGTATTGTGGATTTTTTTTTCTTTTTGGTGCCAGGGATTGAACTTGTGAGCCACAGCCCCTGCCCTTTTTTGTATTTTATTTACAGACAGGGTCTCACTGAGTTGCCTAGGGCCTTGCTAAATTGCTGAGGCTGGCTTTGAACTCGTGATTCTCCTGCCTTATCCTCCCCATTTGCTGGGATTACAGGCGTTGCCCCAGTGTGCTTGGCTTGGATGGGGGTTTAATCTGTGAATGGTGAAGCAACATTCTTGTGAGGTTTGTACCGATTCTGGAGGTATTGTGGCTTACTGTACCACCTGTTTTGTTGTATTGTTTTTATTTTGATCCTTTAAAAAATAAGTGGATACTATCACAGAAGATGTCTTAGATTTCAGTAAGTAAATTGCTGTTATATTTTTACATTTAAAATGAATTTTTTATTCTTTTTTGAAGACTTCCTGACCTTGAAAAATGTTTAAGACTTTTTGACACAATAAAGAAGAAGAAGGGAACAAAAATTATTCACACTTAAGTATTTCAGGAGAGAGAGAAAAATAATTTGGATTTTTTTCTTTCTTTTAAACTGTTTCTAGCTTTTTAAAAATTGGGACAAAAAGATATAAATTATTGATTCTGCATTTTTATTGTTTTAAAATTAGTTTGAAAACTTGTAATTAAAAATGTTTAGCTGCCATTTTTTTCTAGATCCATGTTAAATGCCAAAGTAGACATCAGACCTTTACAAGTATTTAAAATCTTTTAAGGAGTTACTTTTAAAGAAAAATTAAGCAGCACTGTGGGGAATAAGAAGATGTAAATGACTGCTTTAGAAGGGATTTGATTTTTTTTTTTTAATTATCACATTTTTCTAGAAGAATATTGATTTTATTTTCAAACCCGTTGGCATTTCACTGTTTCTATTAGAAGAAACATCATCCTAATTAAGAAAATGACACCTTGATTTTATATGACTATTTTTTTTGGTACCTGGGATTGACCCCAGAGGCACTCAACCACTTAGCCTCATCTTCACTCTTTTTATTTTATTTTATTTAAATTTTTATTTTGAGACAGGGCCTCCCTACGTTGCTGAGGCTGGCTTTGAACTTGCCATCCTCCTGCCTCAGTCTCCCAAATTGTTGGGATTATAGGCATGTGCCACTGTGTCCGCGATATATGACTTTTATATTTTAAAAAATTCTTTATGAAAATGGTTCTTTTGACTGTATTTTTTTTTTTTTTTTTTTGTACTGGGGATTGAACTCAGGGTCACTTTACCAATGAACCACATTCCCAGCCCTATTTTTTATTTTATTTAGAGATAGGTTCTCACTGAGTTGCTTAGCACCTCAGCATTGTTGAGGTAGCTTTGAACTTGCAAACCTCCTGTCTCAGCCTCCTGAGCCTCTGGGTTTATAGGTGTGCACCACTGCACTTTGACCTTGATGATATTTTTAAGCATTAAGAAATTAGTGACTTTAACAGAACAATTCAGGAAACTAGCTTCATAGCAGTTTAATTGGAGAACATTTGGCATTTTACTTATTGAGAGATTAAAAAGTAAAAATTCTGCAGGTATCGGAATATAAAATGGAAGATAATGTCATAAATTTACTAACTGGGAATTATAAAAAGCAGGTATGAGTTAGCTTGACTAAAGTAATCATTTCATTATGCATATGTATATAAAAACATGTTGTATACCTTAAGTATATACAATTTCTATTTAAAAATGCTTGATTACCACTCATGCAGAACATGTTACTTGAGTAAGAAATAAACCTTTATTAAAAAAGGCAAAAACCAAAATTGAAAAATGGATTGCCTAAGTTGTATATAGTTATTTATGATGCATCATAGTTAAAGCATTACCTTTTAGTCACTGACTAAAATTAATTTGTTCCATGACTTGATTTATTTTAGGTAATATTCTGAATCCAATATTGATTGTGTTCAGCAAATTAGAGAAATAATTTATATAGGTAATGCCTGAAAAAAACGTATAAAGATTTAGATGTGGTAAAGTGTGTACATATAACAGGATGTATCTCTTTCCAAATGTACTATATAATTTGACTTAACAGCATTGTTTTGTGTGGGTATACTAAGTCTTTTATTTAAAAAAAAAAAAAAAAAATCACACAGCTTTCCGCGCTACCTAGGGAGGAGTCCATACAATGTTGTTCTTGATTCCTGTGGTAACTTCAAGGGAAACTCACAATGTCCAGAGCCATTGATGTCCTGCAAATGAAGGAAGAGGTGTCCTCAAGTTCCTTGCAGCAGGAACCCATTTAGGTGGCACTGTCCTGATTTCCAGATGGAACAATATATCTACAAAAGGAAAAGTGATGGCATGTACATCATAAATCTGAAGAGGACCTGGGAGAAGCTTCTGCTGGAAGCTCGTGCCATTGTTGCCATTGAAAACCCTGCTGATGTCAGTGTCATATCCTGTAGGAATACTGGCCAGCAGGCCGTGCCAAAGTTTGCTGCTGCCACTGAAGCCACTCCTTTTGCTGACTGCTTCACTCCTGGAACCTTCACTAACCAGGCAACCTTCCAGGAACCACGTCTTCTGGTGGTTACTAATTGCAGAGCTGACCACCAGCCTCTTCCAGAAGCATCTTATGTCAATCTACCTACCATTGCTCTGTGTAACACAGACTCTCCTTTTTGCTATGTGGACATTGCCATTCTATGCAACAATAAGGGATCTCATTCTGTGGGTCTGGTGTGTTGAATGCTGGCCCGAGAAGTTCTGTGCATGCGTGGCACCATTTCCTGTGAACACCCATGGGAGGTCATGCCTGATCTCTGCTTCTACAGAGATCCTGAAGATATTGAAAAGGAAGAGCAGGCTGCTTTTGAAAAAACTGTGACTACGGAGGAATTTTAGGAATGGACTGCTCCAGCTCCTGAGTTCACTGCTACTCAACCTGAGGTTGCAGACGGGTCTGAAGGTGTGCAGATGCCCTCTGTGCCTATCCAGCAGTTCCCTACTGAAGACTGGAGTGCCCAGCCGACCACTGAAGATTGGTCTGCAGCTCTCACTGCTCAGGCAACAGAGTGGGTAGGAACAACCACCGAGTGGTCTCGAGTAGTTCTACAGATACTTATTAAGCAAAATGGAAATAAGGCTATGGAAAATAAATACCAGTTTCTTGAAAAAAAAAATCACAATTAAAGCATGTTGACCAAAATTCAAGCAAGCATAAAATTATCATGAAAAGTACATTGCCTCTTCATGACCCTCTCCTAGCCTCCTTTCTCATTAGAAATTTGGTAGATTGCTGGGCATGGTGGTGCACTGTAATCCCAGTGACCTTAGCATTTGAGGCAGGAGGATTGCAAGTTCAAGGACAACCTAAGCAACTGAATAAGACCCTGTCTCAGAATTAAAAAACAAAAAATGGACTGGGTATACCTCTGTGGTAGAGTACACTTCCGTTCATTTCCCCAGTACCACAAAAAAAGTAAAATGAAATTTGGTAGATGGCTTAAAATACTCTTCTACAGGAAATCTTTTAAATTAAACTATTTGTGTCCTTCTTCTTGTTTACATACTGTTTTTCACACCATAAATAGAAATTCAACACATTTATGTATATAAGTCATGATAATGTTTGACTGGGATTTAATCCAGAAAATTAAATTCAAACTTTTCCTTTTAAGGAGTTAGTAAATTTTGTTTATGCTCAGTTATTTTAAATTGGTTACTATTGTAGAATAATTTAAACTAGATACTATCAGGAAAGCTTGAGCGTTAGAAGCTGGGCTTCTGAGATATCTTCTGCTCCTGTTTTTTTGGACCAGCACTAATGCCCACTGTCACTGTTACCCTGTAACCTCAAGGAGAATAGCAGCTTTAAAAGAGGATCTCTTACAGGCCTGAAATCTTTTCAGTCAGAAGAAATTGTAAACACATTAGCCCTTATTCCCTGCAGTTCTTATTAAAACCTCTTTATTCTTTATCCTGAAGTTGTGAATAACATTTTTTAAAATTAACTAGTACGAAATTAACAGTGTAAAATGATGGGTTTTTTTCAAACCATTTCAATCATTGAAGTATGTCGGAAAGAATATGGGTGGGAGACAAGTTCTTTACGTGTTTTTCCCTCTATATTTCACTTGGCTCTCATTAACATTCTTGAGATAGAAAAAGCAAAGGAGTAGGATGCCATTGACAATGAATTTATATAACTTTCTCCTCCCTCTTTCCCTATTTTGCCTTTTCCAAGTGGAGGAGGGGCAGTTTAAATAGGGAATTCCTTTGTCCAAAGTGTAGAGCAACAATTATGTAGTGAAAAGCATATTTGGAGAGAGTACTTTTAAAATAGCCCTTCCATATTATATTTGCCATTATTGTTTTCCTTGATAATTTATATGCAGGGAATCAACATATATTATATAAGGAAATACATACTATAAAGGAAAATTTTTCTGTTCATCTCACTTTGGACTTAAAGGCTTTTTTGGGGGATGTGTGCATGTGACTATCCTGTTTAATCATAAAAGAGAAATCATCTTTTGGATCATGGCAAAACAACAACAAATAGTGATAATAACTTTAGGGATGGGGCAGGCAATTTTGTTAAGCTAGAATCCTAAATCAATCATTTCTAGACTAACTCTTAAAAATGTGTGCCTAAAGTTAATTCAGTCAAATCAAAACAGTAAGCATGCACCAAATAAACATTTAATTCTACAAAATTTTCTCGGTCTCTGTTATCACTTTTTCATATCTTCTAATTATGCTTCTGTAAAGTAGGAGGAACTAGTTCATATAGCACTTCTGGAAATCCAGACTATTAAGTTAAAAGTAAGTATATTTTTAGAATTTTATTAGCTTAAGAAGAGCTATTATTCTTTTTAGAAATTTGGTGGTTAAATTAACCTCTTTCATTTGTGAAATAAAAAGTTCTTGTCTTTTCATTTAGTTTTTATTATTTTTGGACTCTGATTCTGTGAAATACAAGTTAATTGTTTTCAACTCATGGTAATGTATTAGTCATGATCAGATAACAAATTATTATGCATATAATGTGAATTTTTTTATTATCTTTTTAGTTATCTGTTTTTGGTTAGTGCAATCAAAGTTAAATATCTTTGATTACCTTAATAGATGAAGAATAGCTGTATTCTACCTCTCAACTCAATTTGCTTATACTTTTCATTCTCCTCAGTATGCTACTTCCTACCAGTCAGTGTAGTAGAGTTGGAGATTATTCATATCATATATTTTCTTGGCCATTTTTGTGTTGACATTACATGTTTTGCAGGAGACTTTGGAGAATGAGGTTTAGTGTTTTTCAGAATTTGTTTTGTTCACACATGATTGCTTTGATTGCTTTCTAAGGGAAGACACTTTTTTTTTTTTTTTTTTTAAATTGAATCTTCTGGAACCATTTCCAAAGTCCAGAAAGTAAGTGAAGTTAGTAGAAAACAAATACTTCAATGGTAAAATGTATTTTATGTATTGACTGTTAGATAAAAGGATAGAGGAAGGATGAAGCACACTGGAAGTCTTTTCTACGCTAGCACTCAGTAAAATTATTGTTGAAGGTGGTGGCCAGAGAGTTTAGGGATACTAAGTGACCACAAACTGGTGAACAGTGCAGGTTGGTGAGAGTGTATATGTATGTGTCTAGTGGTGTAGAGAATGGTAATGGGGAGGAGGGGTTCTGAAAGAGGAGGTGATGGAGCTCAATACAAACCTTGCCTTATTTATTATTTTGCTTAGAGTCTTAAAGTTACTTGGTGCACGATAGCATCTTAGTTTGCGCTATATATTTGGAAGGCTGCAAATCTGTTTTTCTTACTCAGTGTTGATTATATTATTAATTTGCTCCCCCCTTTTGTGTCTTTTATCCTCAGAAGGATTATTATGTCTAATATTCATGGATGTGATTATCTCAGAGAATATTGAGGGGTCCTAGAATGGTTCTAGATCTTGAGCAAAGAATTAATATATTTACATGGTTAATTTTTATTAACGATAACACAGATGTTTAAGCTTTTATAGCTAGTGAACAGAATAGAACCACGATTTGTACCCATGTTATCTGTCTCTGGAAACTACTTTGTCCTGTTAGTTCAAAGTAGATTTACTTTTCTAGAGGAACAATTTGAACACCAAGCCATGTGCTTGGTCTCCTGTACTGCAAAGTACCAATATCTGTTAGAGGTTTGACTTTATTATTTAAAATAAAAAAAATTTTTTTTCTTCTTTTTTTGCTATACTGGGGATTGAACTCAGGAGTGCTTGGGTACTTTATCACTCAGCTACAATCCCAGCCCCCTTTAAAAAAATTCTTTATTTTGAGACAAAGTCTTACAGTATTGCCCAGGCTGGTTTTGAACTTGAAATCCTCCTGCCTTAGCCTCCTGAGTAGCTGGGATTATAGGCATCTGTCATTTTTTAAAATGTAGGTCATTTACGAGACATATAGTAGAATCTAAAATGAGCACTTTTTGGCATGTTGAGGTTCTAACTACCAGTCTCTATGTAGATTTTATATTTTTATTAGTTTGGAAAATAGTACAGTCTGAAAACCTTAAAGTTATCATATGTTGATATATTACATGTTTTTTTGTTTTGTCTTGCTGCTTTGTTTTGTTTTTCTGATACTGGGGGTTGAACATGGGGCCTCACATGTTAGGTGAACACTTTGAACTACCCTTCAGCCCTTTTTATTTTTTTGTGAGACAGGATCTCTCTTTAAGTTGCCCAGGCTGGTTTTGTACTTGAGATCAATTAATAGGTGTGTGCCATTGTGCCCAGTTGTTTTATGTTAGTAACAAATCAAGAGTACTTTTTCTTACGCACATTACTAATCAGAAAGAATCAGTGTACCTTGTGAAATATTGTGTGTATCTTCCATGATTTGTACTTAGTCATTTTTCACAATTTTTTTCTAAAGTAAAAGAACTCTTTTTCTGATTAGGAAAGTTATATGCATTTTTTTAAGCCTCAGACAGTTCTGAGCAGTATAAAGTCAAAATCATTGGAAATCCTACAAGCTAGATATTGGAGAAGTATGTGAAACTATACTATATCCATTGGAGAAATGTTCCTATTTTTGCTGCTGACAGGTTGTTGGTATTCTGTGCTTACTTCCCATGGAAAAGGGTATGCAAAGAACTATACTAAATTTATATAATCTGAGAGACCAGAGTGTATACATGAACATGTACAAATTTTTTTCTCATCTTTATTCCCTAAGCAATAAAGTACAACCATTTACGTGGCACTTATATTCTTTTAGGTACTATAAATAGTATAGTGCTGATTTAAAGGAAGATGTGTGTAGGTTATAGCCAAATAACATTATTCTATGTAAGGGACTTGAGCATCTGTAGATTTTCATGTGTGTGCGTTTGCATGCAAGTGTGTTTGTGTGTTGGTTGTAGAACTGATCCTCCGTAGATATCAAGGGGTGATTGTAGCATTAGTTTATTTTTTTAAAGTAGTTCCCTATTAATGGCTCTTAAAGCTTTTAGTTTATTATAAACTATGCTCTCAAACAACATCCATATTCATCTTAAGGTACTAGGCAATTTATTTCCATAGGACCAATCCCTGGAAATAGATTTGTTATTCTGTACACATTAGTTTTTGATAAATTTTGACTTTACTCAGGTTAGTTTTTAATTTTGCAAGGTAAATCTCATTATTTTTATTCTCAATCTTCATTTGTTTATTTCCATTTTTTTAAATTGTTGAGTTTGCTCATTAAAAATAATTTATTTTATGAAGAATTTCTTGAAATAATAAACCTGTTGATACTTTTTATTATGTTGTAATTTTTTCAACTTCTTTACTTTTTTTATCTTTTGCTATGCAAACGATTCATTCATCATTATGGCACTTAATGATGGAGGCACATTCTAAGAAATTTGTCTTTCAATTATTTTGTTGTGAGAATATCATAAAAGTTTACTTATGTACCTTGATAGAATAGCTTATTACATAGGTAGGCTATATGGTGTATATTGTTCCTATGGCCATGACAAACAAAACAACAAGAGTAAATCAAGCATGAGAGAAGATGATACTGTCAAGGGACACTATAAAGATGGGATGCGAGGTGGTTTCTCATGTCACATGACAGGTTTACAACAAGCTTTTTTTGTAAGTAGGAGTACACTAAAATATTGATTAAAAACTAAATGATAAAAGTATGATAAATATAGTATGTTAAATGCATAACCAGTTTACTAATGTAACTATCATCTTTTTTTACATGAAAATATATTTATTAATTTTTGAGATGCAAATTATACAGATGTGTGACAATTTGAATTAATATTGCTGAACAGTTTGCATGATATGGTGAGAGAGCAGGTATTGTTTTGTGGTTTTGATCACAATTAAAATTACAAACAACACATAAAACTAAACAGATTGTAAAATATTTGAAAGGTACCTTTAAAATGCTATGGTCTTTATCCTATAAATAAGAACAAATTAATGAATATATGTATAGAGAGAGCGTGCATATAATCCAGAATTACTATTGTAATTCTGAGGCAGGGAGGTAAAAATTTCAATGCCATCCTCAATAACTTTGTGAGAACCTCTCTACAAATATAAATATAAAGGGGCTGGGGTTGTAGTTCAATATTAGAGTACCCCTAGATTCTATCCCTATTACATTAACATATAAAAAATTTACATTAGTATGTACACATACAGGATAAGAAATCAATCTGGATAAAATTAAAAAATCATTTAAAATGCATACTATTTATAAAAACTAGTAAAAGTCTATAAAATTTTATTGGCAATAGAAACAAGAATCATGCATATCTTAATTTCAACAATATCCTAATTGGTGAAGTAACAGAAATTGTCATATATTCATAAAATATAGACAAAAATAAAACAGTGTTATGTGAAATGAGGAAACCTCTTCTACAACATGAAATACAGTATATAAAACAAAAGAATAAAGGAAAGGAAAATTTAACCAACCATAGATATATTATTTACAAATGCTTTCATATAACTACAGTTTACACCTATCATTACATACCACAAAAGAGCATTATTGTGAATCTTGACTTTCATTTCACAGAAAATTCATAACAAGTAATTATTTATAAAGAACACATGTAAGTGAATTTTAATAAATAAATATATGAATAATATTAAACTGCTTTAGGATATTAATTTATTAAATGGCTTGACCTAGAATTCTCCAAAAATGTGCACATTATCAGCTGGAGACCCACAAATAACAGAAAATCTTTTAGATTATGCTGACCCTCACTAGCAAAGGAGAGTTTGGGTGGTTAATTTAAATGAACTGGGACATCACTGTAGATACACAGAAGATTTTAAAGAATTTTAAAACATGATAAACATAGGGCAGTACATATTCAATGATAACAGTAGAAATAAACCTAAGCTTCTGAAAAATCTTTTCTGCTAGGTAATTTCTCCATCAACATTTTGAAATTTGACTTCTTCCTTGAACTGTGGGCCTCTAAACTGTGTCTTCTTATAGATGTAGGCCACAATATTTTATATCACTGAATTACTCTCAGTATCACTTTTCTAAGTGAAGTATATATAACATACCAAGAAAGGGAGAGATTAAAAACTAAAAGGAATGTCATTAACATTTTATTTATACCAAAAATGCCCTGTTTTTCTTGAAAGTACAAGTCTGAAACACATTCTTATAGAGAAATTTCTAGAAGATATTCATCAAGGAAAGAAAATTAAATAATCATAATTAATTAAAAATTGTGAAGGGAAGTTATACATACCCAGGAAGACCAAGTTTCTGTAATTCTCCAACATCCCATCTCTATATAAGTTGTTGAGCTGGCTGAAGGCATTTCCACTCCTCTTCAGTGAAATCAGTGGCTATATCCCTGAATGTCAACAGTTCTTGCAAGCCAGTTTGGTCATCTTGGATAATCTGGGAAGCACAAGCTTCCATCTTTAGGTGGGGCAAATCCCATCCTGAGATGCCTGCTGGAAACTTGAAGGTCATTGTCATGTGTCTTTCATGCATCAGGCTACTGAAGACTAGGAACATCAGATGAGTAGGAAAGGTTGGGTTATACTAGGAAATTAGCATTCCTTGAGCAATGATCCTTATAACTAGGATGGGATATTTAAATCCACTGTCACCCTCTGGAAACTTTCTGCTTAAAGTTCTCTGCTTTCATTCAGGGTAGTGTCTCTCCAGTTTTTTGAACCATTTCTGGGTGTTAAGAAGCCAGTCCTTCTCCCTAGGGTTCTTCAGCCCCTGCACAGCAAAGCATCCTGGGGCTTCTAAGGAGGAGAGTGAAGCCTAGAACTGAATGGCCGATATGGCGGTCTCAGGAGAAAATCTATCATCATTATTGAGTATTATGTACTGTATATAATTTTATGTGCTATACTTTTATACAGTTGGGAGTGCAGTTGGTTTGCACACATGGGCAATGTGTTGTGACATCACATTAACTATAGTGTCATTGGACTATAGAGATTTTTCAGCTCTGTTATATGGAAACCACAGTCTTGGATCCACCATCATAGATAGTCTGTCCTTGACGGAAATGTTGTTATGCATCATTTGACTTTCTAGTCAGCTGTCAAAATTTTCTGTCATGCTTATGAAGTCATGACATCAGTCTCTTTGCTCCTAAGGTATGAAGAAATAGTCTCCCATGTTTTCTCTTAGTACTATTATGCTATTTTTGTGTAATCCTCTCTTTGAACTAGCTGGAATTTACTTTGGTATAAGAGATCCAGCCTAGTTCTTTCAATGTGTCTAGGTTAGTTGTCCCAATATCATTTAATAAAAAATTTATCTTTTCCCTGCTGATTTCAAGTGGTTCCTTTATATATAGAATTTTGTATGTGGTTGGGTCCATTTTTGAGTCATAGTGTTACACAACTGTCTTACTCGTTTTCGATTTTACAATTTTTCAATAGTGGTTCATTTATTAACTCTTTCAATGCTTACTAGAGACTTTATTCTAGGCACAGGAAACAAACAAAATCTCTTTAATCCTGGAACTCCCATTTAGTGTATGATGTACCTGTTGAATTTTTTTTTTTTTTTTTTGACCATGCTGGGGATTGAACACATGGCCTTGTGTTTGCGAGGCAATCACTCAACTGAGCTGTCTCCCCTGCCCTACCTGTTGAATTTTTAACTACAAAAGGAATCAGAAGTTCGGAGGTATAGTCTCTTAGAGGCAGAAGTAAAGCATGACTCCATTTTTTTTTTTTTTTTTTTGTGTGTGTGTGTGTGTGTGTGTGTGTGTTTTGACTGAAACAGATAATCAAGAAGGAAGGATCACAGGGGATAGAAAGAGCAGGAATTCTTTATGTGCTTATGTGCAGTTATCTGTCTATGAGATTCATTGCCCGTAAACATATGTTCCCTGAATAGTAACAAGATTGAAGCAAAAATTAAGTGTTTTGGTTTAAATTCTTTTTCCTTCTTTTAGATTTGTTTTACCTCCTTTTTGCATTCCTTTCCTTCTTTTTAATAGACTATGTTTTAGAGTAGTTTTAGGTTCACAGAAAAATTCAACAAAGTACAGAGTTCCCAATGTTCCCTAACTCCACACATACATGGGCCTCCCTGGTTATGAATATATGAACATTGGAGCAATACATTTGTTTTTTACAGTAAACCTACACTGAGTCATTATCACTTGAAATCCATAGTGGGGTTCATTCTTCATGTTATATATTATAGTATAATGATATGTATCTACCATTGTAGAATCATACAGAGTAGTTTTTATTGCTCATAAAATCCCTGTACCTACTCCCCTTATTCATTTCTGTGTCTCTCTCCAGTGGCAACATTGACCACTGATGTTTTTCCTGTCTCCATGGTTTTGCCCTTTTCAGAATGTCATATAGTTGGAATTTTACAGTATATGGCCTTTTCAGAATGGCTTCTTTCACATAGTAATATGTGTTTAGGGTTCTTCCAAGTCACCTGGGTAGCTCATTTCTTTATAGCTCTGATTAATGTTCCATTGCTTGTGTATACCACTGTTTGTTTATTTATTCTTTCACTACTCAAGGACATATTATTTCCAAATTTTTGGCAATTATGAACACAGTTGCTATAAACATCCTTAGTTTAGACCTGTGTTTTCAATTTATTTGGATAAATAATGATGAATGCAGTTGCAGTTTGTATAAGTAAGGGTATGTTTAATTGGATTAGAAACTGTCAACTGTCTTCCAAAGCAGCTGTACCATTTTGAGTTCCCAACATTGAATGAAAGTTCCTTTTACTTCATATCCTTCCTGACATTTGATGTTGTCATTGTTTTGGATTTTGGCCATTCTTATAGGTGTGTAATGGCATCTCGTTGTTTCATTTGCACTTCACAGAAGATACATGATATTTAGCATCTTTCCATATGCTCATTTAGTCATTCATGTCTTTTTTTAGTGAGCCATTGGTTTGCATCCTGTGTGCATTTTTTTAATCAGAAATTTGTTTTGAGTTCTTTGTATATTTTGGATAACAGTTCTTTAGCACTTTTTTAAGTGTTTTCTCTCAGACGGTGACTTATCTTTCTCATTTTCTTGATACATTTTTTCTTAGTGAATGGCAACATCATTCAAGCAGTTGCCCAAGTCAGGAACTGGGATATCATCTTTTTGACTCTTTCTCCATAGTTTATATCTGATGAATTGTCAAGATTATTCCTCTTGAATATGTTCTGAATTATGTTAGTCACCTTTTTGTCTGTGACTGAACCTCATAAGAATGATGTGGAGGAGGAAGAGTTTATTTAGGTTCATGGTTTCAGAGGTCTCAGCCCATGGTCAGCTGAGTCAATTTCTCTGGGTCTATGTTGAGGCAGAACATCACAGCAAAAAGCATGGCAGAAGAAAGATTCTCAGCTAATGGCAGTGCAAAGCTGGGGGTGAGGGGAGAGACGGAAAGAGAGCGAATTGGAAGGAAAGGGAGAGAGGAACCAGGGATAAGGTAGAAGCCAAGACCACATCCCCAGTGACCTTTTTCCTCCAGCCATGCCCCACCTGCCTACATTTACCACCCAGTAATCCATTCAAATTATTGATCCATCAAATGGATTAATGCACTGATGAGGTTGTAGCGTTCACCACTGAACATTCCTGCATTGCTTAGTTCAAGTGCTTTTCAGGGGATACTTCATATTCAAACCATAGCACAGCTCTCAAAATGCACAGTTTTCATTTCTGAACATTGCTGTATTGCCTAACACATGAACTCTTAGGGGAACTTGTTAAATCCAAACATGAATCTTTCACATTTCTCTGTCACTGTCATAACTTGGTTCATATTCAGCTGTTAGGTAGTATACTTTTAGAGTTGTCGCTGTGTAACTTGTTCTTTCATGCTTCATGGAGTAATCTTTTTTTTTTCTTTCTTTTTTCCTTTTAAAATTCTGTGGCAGTGTCCCATCATTTTTGTAGTTCAAGCTCCCTACCATGACTCAGAGAGTCTGATATTTATTATGACTTCTGCTAGCTTTAATATTCTTAATTTTTACCACTCTCACCACCTTTCCCTTTCCCTGATTCAGCTAAAATTAGTGTGTTCTCTTTTGCTTTCTGAGTTGCTTGTATACTCTTCTTTCCTGTAAGGACACACTTTCTCCTGCTGTGCACCTTGTTCTCATTTATTCTCTCTCGGTACAGATGTCACTTTCTCTGAACTCATCCTGATTTGTCTTACCATCATTGGTAACATAGGTACCTGTTTGGTACTGCCACAAACATTTCAAATTCTACTGTCCTTGCATGTAAAATAGGGAATGATGTGAGGTGTATATCAGAAACTGATGTAAAGTGTAATTATCACCACTCTTTTTACTGGAGTACCAGCTTAAGCTCCTTTGTTAAAATAATGCATTATTTTCCCTACCTTTTCATCTTTTTATCAAATTTACCCTATGTGGATAATGAAGGCAGTATACATTCTCATTCAGGGTTATATAGTCCCTGGTCTGCCTTTTCTTTTTCTGTTTATGTTTTGGTCCTTAGCACACTGGGTAGTTTTGGTTTGTCTGTTTTTGGTACTAGAGATCAAACCCAGACCTTGTATATGCAAAGCATGTATCTTATAGCACTGAGCTATACTGTCAGCCAGCAGACTTGTGTGTGTGTGTAGTTACTGGGGATTGAACTCATGGCATTGTGCCTGATAGGCAGGTACTCTGCCACTTAGCTACATCCCCAACCTTTTGAAATTTCATCACATCTCATGTCATCCCATCATGTCATGCCATGTCATGTCTTCTGTTGTTTTATGTCATGTTTCATGCCATTTCATATGTCACATGTTGCATCTTGATGAGTTGCTGTGATTCTCCTTCAGTTTCTTGAGCTGGGGTTACAGGCATAAGCTATACCACCTGCACCTCAAGTACTGGTTTTTAATGGTGATTTGATTGTGCTAAAACAAGTATCTTTGTGAAACACATTAAAATTTGAGTTCCCACTATATAAGATTACTTATCCAGAAATATAACATTCGAATAATTTTATGTAGTTGTAAAAACAAATTCTTTGTTACCTATATATGTATAAAATATTTTCTGTTTAATTAAAAAATAACTTTATAGCTACTTTCAACACAGATTATTAATTTTCACATCAAATGTGTGATAGGAATCTGGTTTCATGTCCTGCCCCTTAAATATGGAACATTAACTTTCCAAGCATCAGGTACTTAAGATGACATCTTTCCTCACTTTTTGTATTAATCTTTAAGTTTATCGGTTATGAACTTCCTCTTTTGTTTCATGTATCAGTGTCTGCTTTATGCCTTTACCACACTAATTTATTGTATCACAACTTTCTTTTGTATTTAGGTTAAAAAGAATAATTCTTTCAGGTATTTTGGCTATTATTGGCTTTCTGTTTTCTGTGTTTAACTTTAGAGCCAGTTTACTAAATTTTTACTCCAAATCTTTGATATATTTATTAGAATTGCTTTGTGTAGTTTTATTAGTTGTAGGGGAGAATTGATGTCTTTTAAGATACTGAGTTTTTAGTCAATGAATATGGCATTAGTTCCTTTTTTTTTTTTTTTTCTTTTTTGGTCTTCTTTCATGTCTTCCAGTAAATTTTCATACTGTTTCCCATGATGGTGCACATTATCTCTGTTGTACTTGTGACTTTAAACAGGAGCCATTAAAGTAAACCCCATAGGACAAAAATCTGCATACCACCTGTTTTTGTAAGTCCCATTGTATAAGAATGCTTAGAATTTTATATTTGATTGGAAAAAAAAAATCAAAAGAATATTATATGAAATAAAAAGTATATGAAATTTAAATTCATGTGCATAAATTAAGTTTTACTGGAATATTTCTGTGTTCATTTATTTCAGTATATGACAGGATTTGTAGTACATGTCACAAAATTAATTGTTCCAAGAGATTATGTGACCTACAAATCATAAAACTTTTACTACTTGTGCTTTGTAGAAAAAGATTGCTCATCCCTTAGAGTTATTGTTTGTCTTATTGTTTGTTTGTATATCTCAGGATTTCTTTGTTTTAGGATGAGGGTGAGATGGAATTTCGGCTTCCCTTTCCTTTACAGGCATCACTAGATAAACTCATAATGAGTCATGTTTACAGAAATGAGTTGCATTTTACAGGTATAATCATACCTGAGCAGAGTAAAAACTTGAAAACTATTGACATCTTCACTTATATTGTAGTCACCATAGGTATGTTTTGCTATTTTGCATTTGTGAGTTTAATTTCCTTTTTTATGGATATTCCCTTTTATAGGAAATTAAACGAGACACCGATTCTAAGGATGACAATTTGCCCATCAAACGGGAAAGGCATGGAAATGTAGCAAGTCTTGTACAACGAATAAGCACGTATGGACTTCCAACTGGAGGAATTCAGCCACATCCACAAACCAAAAACATCAAGAAGAGTATGTAAATAATTCCTTTCTTGCTTAATTAGACAAGTAGGAGGGTATTTTATAACCATTGATAAATCCAGAAAAATTAGTTTAACCTTCTGCAGCCAACTAGAGTAACTTCTAATTTATTCTTATGTTATTGGTTATTGGCTTGTGTAGCCAGTCTTCATATTTCATCAGGTGTAGTCAGTAACATTGGTAATCCAGCATAAGTAGCTATAAAGCCATCTATAGGAATTATAAATTAAAATATGATACTTTATTTTTTAAATTAATATTAGTCTCAGATGATTTAACTGTTTACCTTAACTGTATTTTATAATATTTATTTAACAGGATGCTGAAATGACTGCTGATCCTTAGCAGTGCAGATGCAAAAATTTCTATAAGTTCTTTTTCTTTAGTGGTTAGATATCTGAATATAGACATTTAGTTTCCAAAATGATTGGGCCTACAGATTAGCCATGAAGGATTTGGTAAATATACTAGGAGGAACAACTTGACAGGAAGGGAAGAATATCACACTTGAAATTAGATATAGGTTTGAGTCTGTTTTATAATTTCAGAAAGATCATTTGAATTCTCTTTTAATTTTACTCCTTTTGATGAGCAAGTGTTAGAAAATACAGGTAATATTACTTGTCTCAAAAGAGTTCACTGTCTTGGAAAAGACTTATTAAAAATGTTTAAAACATTAAACATGTAACAAAGATGTGTACAACATTTATGGGAACAAATAGTATTAACCTAGAAAAACCTGAAGTTCTATCACAGAGTGGTCAGTGTGTTTAATATACTTACTAAATAAATAAGTATACATATTAAATAAATTTAATAATTTATTAAATGTACTTATTAAATGAATTAAATAAATAAGTATACTTATTAATGAGCATTGAAACACATTTACCTAAGATATGTGAAATTGTGGTCTGTAAGTGCTTTGTGGTCCCATGTAAATGACAATGAGGAAATTGCATTTACCTACATTTCCCAAATGGTAAATGTAAGACTGTTAGTGATTTTTATACAGCCTCTTTAAATCATAATCTGTTACTTTCTATCCTACTATCTGTCAGGTTTGGGGAAACTTCTGCCTTCTTGGTTATTCACCCTTTTATTACTTAAAATGAAAATGCATTTTGGCTAAAAATGAAGCAAATTTCTTAACACTGAGACAGACTAAAGGGTTTTTTGGTCCTTTGTTTCCCAGGAACTATAATGTTCAAACCATATTTAAATACTACCGCTACTGCTTTTAGCTTGACTAACTAGAAATGGACAGTTTTGGTAGTTCTAATGTTCCTAGATTCTCAAACTGGGGGAGACTAGAGGACAAATAGTATTAGAAACAAAACCAAACCTCCAAATCTGTATAAAGGTTGGTAATATAAACACTGCAGTTTGATTGTTTACTTTAAATCTGTGTGCCAAGACAAAGTGGTGTATACTGATTTTGTTGAAACACTTAAAAAAAGGGACATCACTGTATAACTAGTTTGATGTAACTTTGTTTTGTTTTGTTTTGTTTACTTATTTATTTTTGCTGTACTGGGTATTGAACCCAGGAGTGGTTCTACCATTGAACTATATCGTAGGTCCTTTATTTTTAAATTTGAGACAGGATCTCCTAAGTTTCCCAGTCTGAACTTGCTATTCTTCTTGCCTCAGCCTCCCGAGTAGCTAGGATTAACAGGTGTCATGGTGTGGTTTGTTTCAGTAGTTTTAAAAACTGGGATTTATTGGACAAGGAAACCTTTTTTCTCTAGTCCTCAAGGTGTAGGCTTTTTTTAGGTAGTCATGAAGCTTTTGAAACATTTGCTATCACATGTTACTGAGCATTGTAACATCTCTGGTAAAGCAAACAGATATTTTCTAGAGCTAGCTTAAAAGTGTTTTCTATGAAAAAGTTGATGATTATAATTTACATAAGTCAGAAGAAAGCAAATTTACATTTCTTAAAGTCTAAATAGGCACAGGTTGTATTACTTCTGATACCTTTATAAAATCAGCTGCAAAAATAGCGGTAGAGTTTTGTGCTTAGAGAGTAAAAAGTTGACATCTTTTGGCATCACAACTGTAAGTTACACTCATTGTGTCATGTTAGTAGATGTTAATACTTTACATTTGAAAGAAATTGATGTCACATAATATCTACTCGGCATGTGTGAAAGCCATCATTGCTTTCTTTTCTTTTTTTGTGGGAGTACCAGGGATTGAACTCAGGGACCACTGAACCACATCCCCAGCCCTCTATTTAGAGACAGGGTGTCACTGAGTTGCTTAGTGCCTTGCTTCTTTTGAGGCTGGCATTGAACTCAAGATCCTCCTGCCTCAACCTCCTTAGCTGCTGGGATTACAGGCAGTACCCAATTGCTTTCTTTTTTATTAGTAGAAACTCATGCTTCAGAGGAAGTCATTTTCATCTAGTTAATAATTGGTTTGAATGAAAAAGATAAATTGAGATTAGAACTAATAGATCACTTGGATTTGTACTGAAAGGAATGATACTGCTTCTGCATGTGAAAACTAGTTGACAGGATATTAACGTACTCATTACTTAACTCCCGAAAGTGATTTGGAAGAAATAGTATGCTTCCTGATTTTGAATCAATGCTGAATTAGAAATGCTGAATACTATCAATATATAATATATGCATACACAAATTTTTTTTTCTCAGTTGGTTGAAAGTATGATGCAGACTTGATACTTCACCTTTGATCTCATGAATTTTTACTCCTTCTTTTGGGTATTGGAGTTGGAACCCAGGTGTACTTTACCACCAAGCCTACATCCCTAGTCTTTTTTTATTTTTTATTTCAAGACAGGATCTTGCTAAGTTGCTGAGGGTCTCCTTAAATTGCCAAGTCTGATTTTGAACTTGTGATCCTTCTGCTTCTCTCTCTGTGTCTCTGGGATTAAATGTGTGGCACTATCATACCTGGCACGTATTTTTCTTCTGGATGCTGATAATGATAATAAGGATTTTCTAGGATTCTAAGTGTCTAAATTAAGTAATAGATTTCAGCAGTATAGGTAGTATATTTTTGAGCAGCTTGAACTTTTGTCTTATGGTCTAAGTATTATAAAATTTTTATTCCTAAAGAAGAGAGGATTCTTAAGGATTCAGTCATATGGTAAGTGGTTGAATCATTGTGTTTCCTAATATTTGACAGTTTTCTTTGTTTACGGGAGAAGGAAATCGATTAAAAAACTTTGACAAATTAAAAAAGTTTGATAATTAATTTCATTGAATTTAAATGCTGGAATAAAACCTGAAGATAAATCTTTGTTTTAGTCAGCTTTTTTGCTGCTGTTACTAAAAGTATCTGATCAGCACAATTATAGAGGAAGAAAGGTTTATTTGAGGGCTCGTGGTTTCAGAGGTCTTAGTTCATAGAAGGCCAGCTCAATTCCTTGGTGCTACAGTTGAGGCAGAACACCATGGTAGAAGAACATTGCAGAGGAAAGCAGCTCGCATCATCAGGAATCAGAGAGAGAGGAGGAGAGAGAGAGAGAGAGAGAGAGAGAGAGAGAGAGAGAAAGAGACAGACACAGACCGACTCCATTCTCCAGATACAAAATATATACCCCAAAGCCACATCCCAATTCCAGTCTCCTCCAGCCACACCCCTTCAGTTAATCCCATAGGGATTAATTCACTGATTGTAAGACTCTTACAACCCAATCATTTTTCCTCTGAACTCCCCTGCATTGCCTCACATGTGAGCTTTTGGGGGACACCTCACATCTAAACCATAACAATCTTGCAGAGCCAGATAGAACAAAAAAGTGAATCAGGAGTCATTTTGCAATTGTTTCTGAAGTTTTAGCATTCAGTCTCTCAGCTTCAATGTGGGATATGCTTTTTATTTTAGCATTTGATGGAAAGATTAAAAACAGTTATCTTCAGTTAGAAATGATTTCATAATTGAAGAGTTTTGTTTGATCTGTGAATATTTAGATCTGTTTTAGGCCTGAAATACATACCATTCTTGATGCCATCTGTTTGAAAATTAAGGCTTTTTTGTCTTAATAGAGAAAGAATAAGGAAAGTAACTGTACTTCAGTGTGAATTTCACACATTTGGGTTTAAAAAAATTTTTTTTGTTGATGAACCTTTGTTTAACTTATATATATATATTGCTGAGAATCAAACCCAGTGCCTCACATATACTAGGCAAGCGCTCTGAGCTACAACGACAGTCCCACACACATTTTTTTTTTTTTTTTTTTTTCAAAAACTACAAAACTTTAAAAAGTGTTTTCTGAAACTTTTGGACTACAACGTACTGAGTGCCTAAATATCCGTGGGTATATTACAATGAGAAGTAGTGTTGTTCTAGGCAGTTAAATCTGCTAGATAGGATAGGGTAGGTGTGAATCATTATTTAGAACCTAAAGTCTTACAGGGCAAACATCAGGTTACTCTAAAATAGGGATGAAAGTAAGAATTATCTCATGGAATTTTAGAGGTGTGAACATGTTAAGTAATTATTATAAGTTCTTGGTAATTGTTTATAATTACTGTTTTATGCATTAAAGACTTAATAGAATTTTACCTTTGAATTTAACATATGTAATGTACAGTGATCCATTGTATGCTTCATGCTGTGGTGTTAATAGAAATGGTTTAGAAGTGGGGATGTCAGAAGTGAGTATTTTAGTTTTGCCTCATTTTAGCCCTGTGTTGTTTGTTTTATAATTGGTGAAATAATGAAAAGTGGGAGATGTTTGTGAAAGACTTAGAGTAGTGCCGGTACATATTATAAGAACGTGAAATATGTTTCTACCTTTGCTGTGCCTCCTTTATCCTCTTTTTAGTTAATAATTTTACTTACAAAAATACCGATTTAAAAATTCTTTTAATTTCTTTGTAACTGAAAAATTATTTGGATGTTTTTGCGATAAGAAAGTAGTTATTTTAAAAATTTGACTTAAGTTCATTTATATCTCTATTGACAATTTGCTTTTCTATTTGGGTTTTTTTCCCTTTGTGTTTAGCATAGGTTCTGATCCACTGTAAAATTAATAATTGATCAATATATATGGGTAGACATTGTGCAATTTGTAATGTGGAAAATCTCAAAATTCCTTTTAATTATTCTGCCAGTTAAATTAATGGTTGAATTCAGTATGTTGGCAACTCAACTTATGAGTGAACCCACAATGCAAATATGAAATTACGTGAAAAACATTTAAACCACTCACATTTAATAGTAATAATAGGGGCTATGTAGATATTTACTATTCATTGTGACATTTTCCTTTTAAAAGTGAAAATTTCCTTTGCAAATCATTTGGCAAGCTAATTTAAAAACTCATACCTAGTACGAAAGGAAAAATTGATAAGTATTGGTTAAAATATGACTACGTTCAAGGTTAATTGACATGCCTGTTCATGTTAATTGACTCACTCAAAATTCTGTAATTACCTAAGTCCCATTTTAGGAGATATTGAGACATAAGAAAAAGAAGCAAACCATATTTTTAAAAAGATCTAGAATTATCAGAAAAATAGATTTTCTCCTTTTTAGAGCAGCCTTAGCAAAATCAATTTTTCTTTTCAATAATATAGATAATTTTCCCCTTGGCTATGAAATGCTAAATAAAAATGAATCCATTAATCTTGGATGCAGGGCACACACCTGGGAGTCTAAGTTAGGAGAATTACAAGTTCAAGGCCAACTTGGGCAATTTAGCAAGACCTTGTAAGGACTGGGGATGTATGTAGCTCAGTGATAGAGCACTCCTAGGTTCAATCCCTACTCTCTCAAAACAACAACAAAAATCCATTAATGAATACATTTTTGCCTGCTTATTGCAGCAACTTGCAAAACTATTTAGGGATTCTGTGGATAGTGCAAGAGATGGGAAGATTTCCTGAAGTATACATAAAACTATTTTCTTCAAATTATTACTTAATAATTTACCTGAGTGAATGAAAGGTGACTTTTTAAAAATTTTACTAGGAAGTCTAGGTCATTTATGAAATTATTGTCATTGCTTACTTTCTTTGGTTTCATTTCTTATAACAAAAAATCAGATGCAAATGATTAATTCTTTTAGGAAGGAGGGAAAACTTTTGGAGTATGAACTATTTGGATACTCAGTTCATTCTACTTGATTGTCATGTCTGTTTTCCATATGGTTGGTTGTATGTATATTATGTAATATGTTTCTTTTGGGGGGGCGTTCAGTTAAACTTTTTTCCCTTGATAAATAATTTCATAGATCTATAAAATGTCAGAGAATGAAATTAACTATAATGTTATCCAGTCCATCTTTCTTGTTCTCATTCCCCCTCTCTCTCTCTCTCTCTCTCTCTCTCTCTCTCTCTCTCTCTCTGCCTTTAAATAACCTGGAAACTGATTCTAAAGAATTTAGGTGAACTAAATATATTATGTGACTGTACTAGTATCTTCATCTCCTGACTTATAAGTCAATGGTATTGTATTGTAGCATGTCATCTTTCTTTACAAAAAGTTTATTCAGAGATGTGTATGATTATGATTTGATGTAGTGAAAGTCTGCCTATCTTGATTGCTTCTTAGGACTCTCTTTGTTAGCACCTCTCCTTAGAATCATTTTATTACCAAATGTGATTTTGTTGATAAAACTGTTTCCTTCTTCTAGAATATCTGCCACATTTATTTTATTTTCTTATATGTTACCTTGTTCCTCTTTCATTATGTAAATGTTTTATTGAATCTTCTTTTTTTTTTTTTTGGTTTGTAGTACTGTGAATTGAATCTGGTGCCTTGTGCTTGCTGAATAAGCACTGTACCATGTGAGTTACATCCCAGTCACACACGCTACCCCGTCTTCATTTTTTGAGGCAGGGTCTTACTAATTTTCCTAGACTGCTCTCCAACTTGTGATTCTCTTGCTTTAGACTCTTCCTCGTTTGTTCCAGTTTAAACCTGTTCATTTTGTTAGTTTTTGGAATATTTGTAGTCTGCACTGAATATTTTACTATCTCATGTATGCAAGTGCATCACTAATTGTTGAGGTCTTTTAAGTGTACATTTAAATTGTTAAGATAAATTTTGTTAGAATTACTGCTGATGGAATGTAGACACCTGGGATAATACTTATTGGTATTGATCCCATATGGTTAGACATAGGTGCTTGTTGATGAATTGTTCAAAAAAATTTAATGGATACTGCTCTGGTTTGAATGATAGTCCCTTCCAAAATTTAGGTTGAAACGTAATTCCCATTGTGATATTAGGAAGTGGGACTTTTTGAAAAATTATTAATTCTTGAGGGGTCTGCTGTCATGAATGAATTAATACTTTATAAAAGGTCCAGAGGAAAGTAGTTTTGGTCCTTTTTTTGCCTTTCCATTTTCTGCAAAGTTGAGGACTGTGTATCAAGAGGGCCCTCACCAGACATTGATCCTTCTGGCACCTTGATCTTGATCTTCAGCCTCCAGAATTGTGAGAAAAATTTTCTATTCTTTATGTCACCTGATCTCAGGTATTTTGTAATAGCTATGTAGACTAAGATATTGTTAGAAGAGAGCAATTAATAAACCAAATGCCCATTACTCTTCTTTAGCCTCTAGAGTAGAGGGGGATACTCATAAGAAAAAAGTCAGTGTGATAACCTGAAAAGGAGAAAGGTGAATTATCAATAGCAGGTAGGTTGTAGAATCCAGTAGGGTAGGGTACATGATACTACAGAAGCACAAAGGTAGAGTTACCTAATCCATAAAGATTGTTGGGAGTTAGTGTTTCTTAGCGGAGAACTGAAAATGAATTGAAGGCCAGACCGAGTGAGATTTATGGATGAAAGTAATGGGTTCTTGGCAAGAGAACAGTACATTTAAATTTTAGAAAGAATAGGATATGCCATTTTCAAGAAATTAAAGATAAGCGTGTTAGTCACCTTTTTGTTGCTGTGACCGAAACATCAGATAAGGACAACTTAGAGGAGGAAAGATTTCTTTTGGCTCCTGGTTTCAATGGATTCAGTCCTTTTAGGCTGGTTCTGGGCCTGAGATGAGGCAGAATATCAAGGCGTTTTAGAGGAAAGCTACTCAGTTCATGGCAGCCTGGAAAGAGAAAAAGAAAGGGACGTGGGACAAAATATAGTGTCAAGGGCATCCCATCCCCTTAGTGATGTAATTCCTCCAGCCACGTGTCATTGATATTATTAACCATTAAATGGATTAATCCACTAAACGGATTCATTAAATGAATTAGTCCACTAATGAGATTACAGTCCTCATGATCTAACATTATCTTTAAAGCCTCAACTCTGGACATTGCTGCATTACCTTAATTACATGAACTTTTGGGGGACATTTCAGATCCACATCAAACAGGATAACTGGATCATTGAGTGCAAGCCTAAGTGATCCAGTTAAAGTACATATTTGAATTTATTCTTTTAGGGTTGCCATAACAGAATACCACAGAGTTGCTGACTTAAATAATAGAAACTTTGTCACAGTTTTGAAGGTTTAGAAGTCTTTCAGAGTACCTTTGGTATCAGTTTTTGATGATTCTGTCTCCTCCTGGCTTGTAGAAGTCACCTTCTTATTGCTTTTTCACATGAATGTCCATTCTGATGAGGGGAGGGGAGAGAGGACAGTGGTGGGCTGATGTCTCTTCTTCTTTTAAAGGAATACTAGTCCTTTCTGATCTTTTCCTCTTTTATAAGGATACCAGTCCTTTCTAATTAGGGCTCCATCTGCTTGGCCTCTTTTAACCTTAATTACCTCTCAAAAGACCCTGTCACCAAATGCACAATGGGATTAGGACATCAATTTTAAGGGGGACATAATTCAGTCCGTAACACACAGGTCTGGAGTAAGTAGTAACTATTGCTGGTCTGAGGAACATATTTTGAATAGCAGGAATAGTAACTGTAATCAACTATACCTGGTTATCTACCCATAACTGCTTAATGATTCACTTTTAAAGATGAGAATGAATTTGAGTTCTCAATTCTTAGAGCTTGAAATATGTTGAACACATAATCCTGGATTATTACAAATGATCATGTTTTGAATAAATCAAACTTGTAAAGTAGAATTATTTTTATCTTCACTTATGTTTAATTTTTATTTGCCAGAAAATAAGAGCTGTTGAAAAAGCTAAAATATATTTTAGATTTGTGCATTTTGCCTCTTTTTACTGAAAACACTCTTCAAAGTAGCATATTTTAAATATTTTTAGGCTTTGATCAGGAAGTAGTTTGAAAATCACCCAGAGGACTTACAACAAATTTGTTGGATCAAAATGTCATTGTTTGTTTTTGTTGTCTTAAAATCGGTAATGGATGTTTTGCTTTTGTGGAATTAGCAGGATCAGATAATATAAATTGGTGTCATTGCTGGAAACCTTGTACCTTATTAATAGTTGAATTTATTTGGGGATGAATGTGTTATGTTATGAGGGCAGAGTTAAAAATGCCAACCAGGACTGTTTGTGGTAAAGTTCTTAGAATGCTTATTTGTTCTGTCTTATTCATTCATACCGGTCCTATAATGATAAACATGTAAGCAAAGATCCTATTTTTTAGAATTAATCTTTCTTAACCTAATTTTTTATTGTTATTTCCTGTAGAGACCAAGAAACGACAGTGTAAAGTTCTTTTTGAGTACGCTCCACAAAATGAGGATGAACTGGAGCTGAAAGTGGGAGATATTATTGATATTAATGAAGAGGTAAGGATAATATATGTTAGCATCCTTAGCAGAATCTATACATTTAAAGAATTATGAACCTGGTGGGGTGGTGCATATATGTAATCCCAGCAACTCAGGGACCTGAGGCAGGAGAATCACAGGTTCAAAACCAGCCTCAGTAACTTAGCGAGGCTCTAAGCAACTTAGTGAAACCCTGCCTCAAAGAATAAAATATAAATATATATGTGTGTGTGTGTGTATGAAATATTTTATTAAATGCCTTCATGGAAATTGAGTAACCCAGTTATTAGTGTAAATCTTTTTCTAAAGGATTTGATTCATAAAGATTTCACTTTGGTGGGGGTGTTTAGTAGATTGTGGTTTTGGATATTTAAAAGTAATTATTATGCTTTATGATTAAAAATCACTGTTCAAGTGTGGGGTTGGTAATTTTTTGTTTAGTCATCAAATAAGTCAAAGTTTTTCTAAATATCTTAAATAATGTATGTCATAATTATACCCCAAGGCCCAGTAATATTTAAAAGACTGACATTCTAAAAGTGAACTATGAACTTATTCCTGTTAATACATTATTCTTGATTATCTGATATTTTCATGAAAAGTAATTTACTTCATAGGTTATGATTGATTACAAATCTGCATTGTAAATATTTTAATGGACAACTAATATTAGTTCCATATATGATTAATTCATTTAGATTTAGTTAAAATATGTTTTTCCCCCTTTTATTTTAAAGGATTTATTTTGTATCATTAACTTTGTTCATGTGTTTTGTAACTTAGGTTTTCATAGACTGAAAGTTTTCACTTAAAAGAAATTTTTATTATTTTTGAGTTGTGAACTCTTTCAGGTAGAGGAAGGTTGGTGGAGTGGAACCCTGAACAACAAGTTGGGACTGTTTCCCTCAAACTTTGTGAAAGAATTTGAAGTGACAGATGATGGTGAAACTCATGAAACCCTAGAGGATTCGGGTAGGCTATTTTTAAAAAAAATGAATAAATTTGAATAAATTGTTTATTTTGTAATTTTTCATCTATATTCTGACTTACTTTTGAACAGCTATAGGTAACTTACTTTTGATCAGCTATAGGTAATCGCTTTGAAAAAGCAGATTATGTTGAGGATTAAAGTGAATTAAATAGCTTATGTTAAATAATTTAATATTTAATTTTATCTTTGATCCTGTACTTCATGTCTTTGGCATACTAATGAAAAATGCTACATATCTGATTTCTTTCCACTTAAGATTTATTTATGTAGACTTTTGAACTGCTGAGTTTGGAAATGACCTGTGTAATACTTGAGGTATTTTTAGAAATTACAAAAATCTCACTTTTATTGTTTTTCATATTCATATGATAGAGTTCGTTTTCCTTGTGCAGTTGTCATTTATTTTTTGATTTCCGTCATTTAGAGATGCACATGATTGAGAAAATCTTACCCCAAGCTACATTTAAATTTTGTTATTTATAAAAATTGCTGTGAATCTACATCGTATAAAACCATAGAAATGAAGTGACATACTCCATTTGTGTACAATGAATCAAAATGCAGTCTGTAAAAAATAAAAATAAATAAATAAATGAAGAATGAGAAGAGGATTGCTATGGAATTTAGGAAAGACCCATTAAATTCTTATAAGAGATAATACAGGAATATGTAGATCTTTTTCTTGATGGGGAAAGTACATGTTGTCAGGATTTTCAGGGGTTTATGGTTGTTCTTAACTAGTATTATATGGCAATTTTATGATTACATAGATTCATAGATACTAAGGGGTAGACTACAGCCTTAACATTGCCAGGATCACTGATTCTTTTCAGAGCCAGTATAATACCAAGGTATGAAAAATACATATTTAAAACAATGAGATGTGGTAAGATTGCTTAGGCTTATGTAATATATCTGACACTTTCCATTGTATCCCATTGATACACTAGTGTTATAAATCTCTCTGTAGATATACTAAGCTTCCATGATGCCAACTATTTTTTAGTTACCTTTGCTTAATTGTAATCTCTTTGTTTGCAAAACAGGAATAATAATTTTTTTCCTGGAAGAGTTACTGTGAAGATTGACAAGACAGTTTCCAAACATAATGCTTTCTTTTGTCAGAATTTTCAATGTTTTGTAAGTGGATGGGCAAACATTTTGAAATTAAGTAAGAAAACTTTGTAAGGTTGTTTTGTATAGAAATGGATTTATAAATCTCAGTATACTCAATGGCAAGGGAATAAATTTTAGAGAAAAGAAATCCAAATAATAAGTTTATATTTAATAGATGATAGCATTAAACATAATTGATAAAAGGGATCTATAATTCATGGTTAAGATTATTCCTAAAATTAATAAATTAACGTGCTGTGTTTGTGTTCTGCCATCTTAGACTTTTTGTGGTTTTTTTTTTGGCAGTCCTGTGGATTGAACTCAAGGCCACACACATGGGAGGCAAGTGCTTTACCACTGAACCACATTCCCAATCCTTTTTATTTTATTTTGAGATAGTATCTCACTAAGTTACCCAGGCTGACCTCAAACTTGCAATCCTCTTGCCTCAGCCTCCATAATAGCTGGTATACAGATGTGTACCACTGTGCCTATATCTCAACGTGCTTCTTTTTGCTATTTTTTCTCCCTGACTCCTGAACAGAACTACACAGTTTATTTTTTTGTGTTTCTTTAATCTAGACTAATTTCCTAGCTTTTTTTCTGTTTTTCTTGACTGTGAAATTTTAAAGAGTTTAGGTAATTTACTTTGTAGAATGACTCCTAGCTTGGGATTTTCTTCTAATGCATCATTAGATTCAGATTGTACACTTATTGGCAGGACTACAGAGTGATGTCTCTTTAAATTATATTGAGAGAGAGTAATGTCTTTTATACTTTTATAATTGGTAAATTTTAACAAAATTTAATTGTGAATTTAATCAAAACAGTGCTGCCACTTTAAGTTTACTGTTTTTTTCTCCTTATATTTGTTTCGTAGGAAGACACTTTGAGTCTATGTAAATGTATTGTTTCTCATCAGACTTTCACCCAACAGTTACAGCATTATAAATAAATTTTCCTGAGTCAGGTATTGCTATCATGATTGCAAACTGGTCATTTTTATGACTCCATCATCCTTCTGAATTTACTCTAAACAATTACTTTTCTTTCTCTCCAGCTTATTTGTTTATTTATCACTGTGGACTCATTAGTGAGTTGTTTTATTCACTAGACATCATTCTATAGCTATTGTTATTTATTTTGATACAGGGGATTATACCCAGGGATGCTTCACCACTGAGTGGGGACTATATCCCCAGACTCCTTTAAATTTTTTTGTTTTGAGACAAGGTCTCAATAAGTTTCTTAGGACCTTGCTAAGTTGTGAAACTGACCTTGAACTTATTATTCCCCTGCCATAGGCAGGGGAATAGAGTGAGCCCCACTTTCTCACTGAGGATGTACTAAGAATGATTTGAGTCCTTCCTTACCCAGATCCTGAGCAATGAACCTGGTTTATAGAGTTTTGTAGCTAATTGGACTCTTTTCTAACCTGAATCTTCTCTGGCAGCTCCATGCAAACTGTCTTAGCCTCTGGAATTGCTAGGAGTATAGGTGTATGCCACTGTGCCTGGCCAGTATTATTTATTTTGACATTCCTCAGATACGGCCATTGTGACTTTTTTTTCTAATTTTCTTGGAGGTAGAATTTACATATGTTTGTTCCTTTAAAATATACAGGTTGATGAGTTTGATAGATGTGTATATCAATGGAAAGCACCAACCCAAAAAATAAATGTGCAGAACATTTCCATCACCTCTAAATACTCCCCTGCTTCTTTGCAGTCTGTCTTTTTCTGCCCTTGGCCTACGCAATGATGGATCTGCTTTTTTTTTTTTTTAAGTCATTTTTGTTTGCATTGCTATGTTCTTTTGACATTTCTCAATCATTTTTTGAAGTTACAGGATCTTCCATACTAAATTTGAACTTTACTTTCCCAGTCCATGAGTCAATCACCTATGAAGGCAACCTTGGTTTCTTTTAGAGAGGAACAGTATTTAGAAATTAAAATCCAGGACAAGATATACTTGGGGTGATAATACTTTTAGACCATCTTAGTGGACTAAGCTGGGGAATGCATACACACACATACCCCTACCTTTTTTCTGTCTTGTTAGATAAACAATTTAATGCCATAGGTTGTGTTCTAATTTCTCCATATACATGTGTGAAATAAGTAATTGAGTTTGCTTTACTTTTAAAGGAATTTAGTTTTTCTTACAAGTTTTAGTTATTAATACTTTGCTAGTCACAATTATATTGCCTATGTCTATTTACTTCTTGGCATAAAAGCCATCAAATATTAGGCTTGAAAGGATAAATGTTTAAAAGGCAAAATTTTAATTTTTATGTTATTAATATATTGTGATGGGTGTAGAAAAACAACATGAATTCCTGTTATGGTTTAGGTATTAGGTGTCCCCTAAAAGCTCATATGTGAGACAATACAAGAACATTCAGAGGTGAAATGATTGAGTTATGAGAGCCTTAACCTGATCAGTGAATTAAGATCCCCTGATAGAGTTTAACTGAGTGATAACTGAAGGGAGGATGTGGCTAGAAGGGGTGGACATTAAGGGTGTGCTTTGAGGTATATATTTTGTATCGATAAGTAGAGTATTTCTCTGCTTCCTGATGTGATATCCAGCTCCTTCCCTCCACTACCATCTTCTACCATGATGTTTAGCCTTACCTCGAGCCCCAATGAATGGAGCTGGTTGTCTATGAACTGAGACCACTGAAACTGTGAGCCCCCAAATAAACTTTTCCTTCTCTAAAATTGTTCTTGTTAGGTCTTTTAGTCATAGTAGTAGAAAAGCTGACTAAAAGAATTCATTTTCTAAAACATCGATATAGAAGAGAGACTCCTTAGAATTTTAGAGAGTGACAAAGAAAAAATGTTACTGAATACTTTCATCAAATACTGTTACTTTGTTCTAGGAAGTAGACAGTATGTAATAGATATCACAATAAAAGTTAGGAATAATAAATGAGATCTTGAGAAAAAGCTGCCAGATTTGCAGGAAAGGAATTAATTATAGTAATAATAAAGTTAGCATGTAAATTAGTTTGAATAGTTTTAACTACTGGAATTTTTATAATAGCACATATAACCTAAGGAAGAAGTGGAGAACATTTTAATCAAGGGAATATTTCGTAAGCCTTTTATATTCTAAGTTCTAGGCTGGTTTTGTGGGGGAACAAAATCTCTCTGTGGTTCAGAGGTTTAAGGTCTACATTTCTGGTGGATAAGATTAATAGGAACTAAATATACTGAGATCATAGAGTAAAATGATTTAAGTTACCTTAGATAGTCATAGGGAATTTATGGAGTAGATATTTCTAAACAAACACTGTGTCACTCTATTTTGCTTAATTTGCAAATTTGCTTCATCTTAGAAATGTTCCAGGAAACATTAGAAATCTAACCAACAGCTCTCACTACAGCTGTTTTAGCTTAAAGATTATTTTTTAAACTCCTGTTTTCCCCCTTCTGATTATTCTCTGTTTCTCTTATTATCATCTGTGCAATCCCTCCAACCATTTTTAATCATGATAAATATAAAAAAATTTATCATCTTAACAATTTTTAAGTGTACAGTTCCAGCAGTGTTAGGTATATTGACATTGTTTGCAATAGCTCTCCAGAAATTTTCATTTTACGAAACTGCAACTTTATACTCATGGAAAGGTAACTCACCATTTCCCCTTCTCCTGGCCCCTATTAATCATAATTCTGCTTTCTGTGAATTTGACTACTTCGGATATCTCATAAAAGAAAATAATACAGTATTTTTTTATTTCACTTAGTGTAATGTTTTCAAAATAATCCATGTTGTAGTATTTGACAAGATTTCCTGTTTTTAAAAGGTTGAGTAATATTCTGTTGTATATCTATGTCACATTTTAATATATCCATTCATCTGTCAGTGACGTTTGAGTTGCCTCCTCCTCTTGGCAGTTGTGAATAATGCTGACATGAAAATGGGTGTGCAGAAGTACTTTTGAGATCTTGCTTTCAATTGGAATATTTATCTAAAAGTGGAATTATTGGGTTATTTGGTAGTTTGTGGAACCACCATACCATTTTTCATATAAATTATACCATTTATGTAGACCTGCTAACAGTACACAGGGTTCTCCTTGTCTTCCAGTACTTGTCATTTTCTTTATTACCCATTCTAATGGGTGTGAAATGATACTTCATTGTGATTTTTTTTTTCATTTCTGTAATAATCAGTGATATTGAGTATGTTCTTACATGCTTGTGGGTCATTTGTATATTATTATCTTTGAAAAAAAGTTCTTTTAAGTTTTTGAATCAGGTTTTTAAAATTTTTGTTGAGTTGTAGTTTTAACTTCCTTATTAGATATGTAATTTGCAAATATTTTCTTCTTTGTTTTTTAAATTTGTTCTAATTAGTTATACATGACAGCAGAATGCATTTTGACTCATTGTACACAAATGGGGCACAGTTTGTCATTTCTCTGGTTGTACATGATACAGAGTCATGCCATTTGTGCAGTCATACACATACATAGAGTAATAATGCACATTTCATTTGACCATCATTCCCACCCCCATACCCCTTCCCCTTTGCCCAGTCCAAAGTTCCTCCGTTCTTCCCGTCCCCCATGTCTTTCGGATAGAAGTTTTCCAGTGTGATGTAGCCCCTCAGGTCTATTTTTGCTTTTGTTTTCTGTACCTTTTGTGTCATATCAAGAAATCATTGCCAAGTCATGAATATTTCTTGTATGTTTTCTAGAAGTTCTATAGTTTGGGGTATTATAGGTAGGTCTTTAATCCATTTCAAGTTAATTTTGAAATATGGTATCAGATAAGGATCCAACATTTCTTTTTTTTTTTTTTTTTTTTTGCGGTGCTGGGATCGAACCCAGGACCTTGTGTTTGCAAGGCAAGCACTCTACCGACTGAGCTATCTCCCCAGCCCCAACTTATTTCTTTTACATAGGATATCTGGTTTTCTCATCCTTGTTGGTGGAAGGTACTGTCCTTTCCCTGGTAAATGCTTTTGATGTTGTTGAAGATGCTTTGACCACTCTTTGTAGAATTTTATCATGACAGCTATATTTTTGGTATATAGTTACATATCTTCCCCCTCCAGTGGGGTGGCAGCTATTTATGAGCAGCTTATTCCTTACTTATTTTTCCAGTATTTCGTATAAATTATGATCTGCTTCCCTTGTATTTCATAGTTTTATGTATTCTCTGGTGTCACATTCTTTTTGATACTGCTGACACTTAGGAGGAAGAATATTATCAATAAAACTTCACAGTTTATGTATGGTACAAGTAGCTCTTAACACCAGTTGTTTGTGTTATGTCTTAGAGCACAAGATAATGTTACTTGTGATTTGTAGAACAAGTACATGAATTCCTGCACTGATTAGTTAGCTTACTTGTATAAAGCACTGCATATGAGAGCCAAATCAGTATCCTGGTCATTTAGTAATTGTGGGTTGTTATTATATTCCAAATCTGACCTGTCATCTTAATTATATAGAGGACCAGAATATTGTTCATTTTTCTTGCTTAATAAACACCCTTGAAAAGTAGATTAAATCTGTGCATTCTTTAGGAACTACATATAGGAATCAATTTTACACCCCCCCATTTAGATTCATTTGTTCTGTACATCTCAAACTTAATAAATTAAGACTTGTGCTTGTGTATTAGAAGAATGGAGAAAGAAAAGCTGGAGAAGTGAAAGATTTAAAAAAAATTTGGAATGAGTAACTCTAAACTTTACTTATCAATTAATGTGGGTCATAGTTTCTTTTTATATATGCTTGAGTTTCTTTTAATTAAATAGTATATCTTATGTTTTTTTTTGATCAGAGGATATAAAAAGATATCACAGTATTGTCTCCATGCAACTGATTGCTTCCTCTGTCTTCAGTAAGAAAGCATTTGTACTTTCTTGATACCTTCCGTGTGGTGGTTTTTTGTTGTTGTTGTTGTTGTTTTTTTAAACACAAAAACATAGGTAGGTTGCCCCTTGATATGCAGGGGGTTTCCAGGATCCCTATGGGGATATCAAAATCCATGGATATTCAAGGTTTCCTTAAGTTTACCCTTGGTAACCATGGCATGGCTTCTGTATCCTCAGGTGTGGAGGGTTGATTACATTTGTATTTTCCTGTTCTTAAAAGTTAGTGTACTATGTTGTTCAGGATATGTTTCAATTGAAACAGCCTAAAATAGTGGCTCACAACAGAATAATAGAGTCACTTAGGAACTTACATTTATAAAGGGTCCTTTTGGATATGTGCTTACAGAAGCTGGAAAAAAAGGAACATGGCTCCAGTAACATTGACTTAGTCAGTCAGGGTCATGCCAAATTGCAACAAGCTGGGGATATATAATTTTCTTAACAGAAGGGGCACTGAATATTTGTGAATAATAATATAATCAACATGTATACTACCCTGTATCAATTTAGGAATTAGCTTCTTTAAAGCTCAGTTGCCTTTTAAAGAAGCAAAATATATTCTTACTAGTTCTCTACAAATACTAACAACTAATGGAAAGAGCATGAATGGCTATTTAGTGTGACTGGGGATGTCCAGTATAACTCTCTGGATGGACCCAGTTTCAAGTATTTGTTTCTTATTCCTAAGCATTCTTCAACTGTATATTTTCTCTTTAATCTAGCAATGAACATTTTATAATTCTAAAAGTTTCTTTCTTCCTTCCTTCCTTCCTTTCTTTTCCTTTTTTTAGGTATGAGGGATTGAACCCAGAGGTGCTTAACCAACTGAGCCATATCCCTAGCCTTTTTCATTTTTTTATTTTGAGACAGGGTCTTGCTAAGTTGCTTAGGGCCTCACTTAGTTGCTGAGGCTGATTTTTAACTTGTGATTGTTTGTCTTTGCCTCCTGAGCTTCTGGGATTATAGGCATGTGCCACTGTGCCCAGCTACAATTCTAAAAATTTCCATGGCTCTTCTCTACAAATGTGAATTAATAACTAAACGAATATTTGAATACTTTAAAGCTTGTCTTCTCTTTAGTCAGTTTGAATTGGCTACTTTATATAAAGCACACCTGTTTTTTAGATTGTACAGAGCCGACAAAGTTTAAAACATGATAGGTAATAGTTCTTTTCCTACCACACTGTTATTCTGACTCCTTTATGTCTTTCTTTCCTTTAACTTCCATGCTTTTTACATGTAGTTAACCAAATTTGAAGAATGATATTTTAAAAGTTGCATTAAACAGAGTAATTTTCAATACTGATGATTGGAGTGGTTGGGGGAATGCTGAATTCAATTTGCTTTAATGCAGATGCTGATTCAGTTGAAAAGTACAAAAATTATTTGAGATAGAAATGGAATCAGATCAATGAGATAGGAATAAATAGAGAAGTAATCATATAAAATAGGTCTACTTTTACTATTTTATGTTACATTTGATAATATATGGTATCAGTTTTGAAGGCAGAACTAATGTTTAAGGATATATAAAAATCTCTAGAGAACAAATGTAAGTACCCAAAACAATGATTTACTTAATACTTAGCAAATTGTTTCCTGGATTACTTCTGATGAACAGTAGTATTTCTTCACAAGTATTGAATGTCCTGATAATTATTTTTTACATTAAAATTTAATAAAATTAAGGCTTATTAGTGAAGTGATCTTTATGATGCCATGTAAACTGAGCCCTAAAATTATAAATACTCGGAGCATTTTCTGGCACTATTCAACTCTATTTGAATTTTAGTAACCTTGCAGACTTATCTGTTATATCTGTTAGAAATATACTTCCTTTTTTGCTTAACCCAGTTATAATAGCAGTATATTCTAAATGTGGAACTTTGTGATTATGGGGTGGGAAGTCAGTGGTTGAGGTTGTTAGGAAAAATAAAAAAAAAAAAAATGCAAAAATGCATCACCAGATGTTAGGGGCAGTTGTGGCTCGCCGATAGCTCCCAGAAAAACGCTCTGCAGACAGGAGATCTCACACAAGGGACTTTATGCGATCCGCTCAGGGAGAAAAGAAGGAGCCAAAGAGAGAGAAATGGCTTCTCCCAGATATTGGAATCTCCTGGGTTGAAAGGAACCAATCGCGGAGGAGAATTCTTGCAGGCTGACTGATGAACCAATAGCATGTTAGGACGTAACGATGACGGCAGCGTAAACCTGAAATTCCTGTAATGGAAGAGGCGGGTGGCTTTACACCTTACAGAAGTACACTATGATTCTTTTTTTTTCCTAACTAATTTTTATGCAGAAAATTTTTGCATATTGAAGTAAATGCCAGGAAGTGAGAACTTCATAAGGAGTGACCACTTAGAATTTTAGTGATGAAAGTACATAGTTTTTAAAGTTTTAATTTAAGAGTTTGATCTTATATGTTATGACTTAAACAATTGGTGTTTATTACTCCCTTGTCCTAATGAAGTCTAATAGTCTGTCTATAACTGGTGTTTTGACAGTCTTTGCAGTCAGTAAAATTAAGTCACTTTTATGTGTTCTATAGGAAAATGGTGAATTCACTATTCTCTCTGATTTAGTGATTTTTTTATATGAAATTCTAAGGTAATTATTTTTAATATTCAATCTAAGGAAAAACATCACTTCTCTAGGAAAAAGTTTCAATTTATTTGCTTACTTGGTATTGGGAATTGAATTCAGGGGTACTTTACCACCGAGCTATATCCCCAGTTGTTTTCTGTTTTTTGTTTTGAGACTGGGTCTTGCTAAGTTGCATATTTACCCTTGAACATGTAATCCTCCTGCCTCAATTTCCCCATTCACTGGGATTATAGGCATGTATCACTGAACCCAGCTTGTTTCAGTGTTTGTAAAGAAATGTATTTTTATTTTGTCAAATATGCTTAATCCTTTTTTATAGTATCTTGTCAATGTTCAAATTCTACCTACGCGCTCAATGGTACTTCACTTTCAATTTTTCCTCTTATTCTGTAAGACCAGTCACTATATCTACTTGTTTTTATTCTTTTATAAAAGTCTTCTTGCCAAAATAGTCCTGTTTCAAAATCTCCATTTAGATGTCTAATAAATATCTGTTTTTGGAGTCAGGGTCTCACTATGTTGTCCAGGCTAGCTTTGAACTTGAGATCTTCCTGCCTCAGCCTCCCGAGTATCTGGGATGATAGGCATGTGCCACTGTGCTCATCTCTAATAGTCATCTTACTATTTGAAGTTATTATCCATTTTCTTGTTCCTGAATGTTACTAATATAGCAAGTAGCTGCACATTTCACTTAGAGTAAAAGATAAAGTCTTTTAAAATGGCTACAAATCCTTCCATGATTTGGCATCCCATAGTTTCTTACATCACCTCTCTGACTTCATTTTCTACTTAACTCTCTCCTTCTTCACATTGATCTTCATAGTGTTTATTAAAGATGTCAGGAATATTTTTGTCTTACAGCCTTTGAATTTGCTATATATAGTTATCCATCAGTATCTATGGGGGGGGTTGGTTCCAGGACTCCCCATGTATACAAAAATCTTAAGAACTTTTTATAAAATGGCATAGTGCTTGCATATAATTCACACACTTACTCCTATGTATTTTAAATGATTTCTGGATAGCTTATTATACCTAATACAGTATGAATGCTATATAAGTTGTTACACTGTATTATTTAGGAAATGTAAGAAAAAATTGTATATGTTCATTAAAGATGCAATTGTCATAGGTCTAACTATATTTTCTACTTGTGGTTGATTAAATCTTTCGAATGTGGACCATTTGGATGTGGAACCATCCACAGATAAGGAGGGCTGGCTGTATCTTTGCTTGGAATGCTTTTCTTTAAGATATCCTGATGACTTCCTGTCTGATTTAGGATTCTTTCAGAAATCATCTTATAAGTGAGCCCTTTCCTGACAGCTCTTGAAAAAAATATGAAAAAAGCCCCCATCTCCACTTTCTTTTTTATTCTTTGAAGTATTTATTACTATTCCTTATTTAATTGCTTATTATTTGTCTACCTTCTCATGAAAGAATATATATTTTTCTTCATGCCCCATCCTTACTTTTTAGAGCAGTGTCTGAATAAAGGAATAGTATTTGGTGTTATACAGAGAACTTTTCAATTTGTCAGGTGATATCTTCTTAGGGTATTAATATCTTTCCTATTTGAGAGTGAAGAAATTGGAATTTCTGAGATTATTTAACCACTGAGTAATAAAATCACAATTGGAATTCCATTTTTGTGCTTCATGTTTTTTTTTTTTTTTTAATTTACCCTATTTAATTTATTTGGGGGGACATTGGATATTAGGTAGTTCTCACTATTGTAGCCCATTAGTTTGTCCATTGTCTTCTGATTTTCTTTTAGTTATGTATATGGAATTGCCTTTTTATGTACTTTGAACTCTTTGAGAGTTATGAACAGTAATATTGCACATTGGTTTAATTAGTACATTGTTGTTTCCACTAGAATCAGTACATTCCCAAATCTGAAATTTAAAAGTCAAAACCTGTGAAGGAAACTTCTATATGCAAATATTATTATGTAGTTAATTTAACATTTATAGACTTAAAAAAATGCAGTACATTAGGTACTCATTGTTGAACATATTTTACAGAATTCTGAGAACACAGTGATGATAGTCATGATTTCGCCTTGTTTGAAATTTTTGTTCCATTGGTATAGAAAAGTTACTAAACAAATGGTTACAATTCAGTGTGAAAAATATTCATGACAGGAAAGCTTAGAGCACTATAGATGTATGTAAGAGGACTAACCTAGACTTGGCAGGATAGGAAGGAATATTCCCCCACCCCAAAAAGTCACAGATTGAGTCCTCCAAATAAGTAGAAATTTTTAAGCAAACTTGGACTGAAGAAAATGCATTGCATTTTCAGTATCTCAAAAGACTTTCAATTCAGAGGGATTATAAAGTATATAGTTGAATGTGGTGTATTTTGATAGTGGAGAAATTATTGTGTTAGGCTTAAGAAACCATTATAAAAGATTTTAACTCCCAGTGAAGTATTAGAAGGGAAAGAAACATTCATTGTTTCTAAGATAGATTGCAAGAGTAGATTGCAGAAGAGTGATGATACTGGGATGGTAGGACCATTTGAGAATGTTTTGGTAATTTAAGTAGAAATAGTATTTACTTAAGTTAGAGGAATGCTGTAGGAATGGAGAGACATGGGGCAAGAGCTTTCATATGGTATAAAATAGGGTCTAGTGATGATGGGATATGGAGGATCACCCATAAGAGGAGTTTTGGCTCAATTAACTGAATGTGTGGAGATGTAATTTGCAGAGATAGTGGTTCGTTTTGGGAGAAGATGAATTCACTTTTGTAGATATTGAGTTTGAGTCCTATAGGGATATGAGGATATCTAAGTAAAGATATATGGTCTAAAACCTTAGAGAAACTGTCCATAATTGGAACCTGACAGTATTTTAGTTGTTATAAAGAAACCTAAAATTAGATGAGATTACCTACAGATAATGTATAGAGTGAAAAAAGACCCTGACATAGAATCCTATATAGCAGTATTTAAAGTATGGACTGAGGGAGAGTAACTGAAAGGAGACCAAGAAGTCATGGAGATGGAGAGCACCAAAAATAAGCCAATGAATGTGTGGTAGTTAAGAATTAGAGTTTTTTAGGGACACTGTACATAGTGCTATTTGAGAGGTCAATAAAGATAAGAAATGAAATCCTGGATTTAGGAACAAGTAAAATCATTAAGGGACCTTCATAGGAGAAGTACAGTGAGGTGAATGTGGAATAAGGTACATGAAGAGGAAGAGATGGTTGTTAGGCAGTGGAGAGAGTAAGTATAAGAGTTGTACTAGTTGATATCAATGTATATTCAAGAATGTTTTCACTCTTTATTTTTTTAAGGAAAAATTTCAATCGTCTTTAAATGCCAATGGCAAGGAAAAGTTAAAGGAGGAACAACTGAAAGTAGAACTTGGAAGAATGGGACTTAATATTAGAACAGAATTTACCCAGAAGGTGGAAGGAAGGAGTTTTATGTTAAAGGAACTACATCAAAATTAGTAGGCTTAGTGGGAGGAGGCTGAGAATGATATATCTGATTTTTGAGTTTTTCTATAAAAAGTGCTAACTGTTAAGAATAAGGTGCAAAGTGGACAATTTTGAGGAGACCAAAAAGGTCTAAGCAGAGATTCTTAAATGCTTTGTGTCATTCATCCCTCTAGGTGTTACTAGGCAACCAGAAGGATGCATGGCATAAAACATGTTTAAAGAGCCCCTGATAGATTGTTTTTAGGAGTTTTAATCTCTTATGGGTAGAAAGAGTTCATCCTCTTACAGGAGGAGTAGCTGAAGTTTTGATTATTTACACACAATAAAACAAGAAAGTGCTCCTGGGGAATGCTTTTGTATACTGGCTGTGCCAACCTGGTAGATAGAAATTTTGTGATTTTCAGCCTAGTTTGTAGGAAGTAAGGTTGTATTTGATTTATTTTGGCATCTGTAAAACCTACATTGGCATTCATACTGAACTTCTGGTAAACAGCTTTGCATGGAAAATTGTTCTGGATTTTTGATACCTTTACTGGTAGTATGTAATGGGTCTTTGTAAAATTACTGTTATAACCAGACACTTTTTCTAAGGATCTTTCTAAGGAATATGGATTGATTTTTAAGTTCAGTTAAACACCTACTCACCCACCCCCACACTTTTTCTTAGGAAATGAACAGTCATTTTTTAAAAAAATCTTTGATGTTGAATGATTAATAGTAAACATGGATTGCTTTCATTAAGTGCCTTGTGGTTTTTGTTAGATTTTTATTCCGTTAATTACTTTTTTTTAAATAGTGCAACTTACATATGATTTCTTTTTGTTTTTTTCAACAAGTGATTATATTTTGAGTTTCTTGATTATTTTAAGTCACTTTATATAGAGATACAAACCATTAAATAACTTTTATAGAGAGATTTAATGAAGAGGAAGGGAAAGAGGAAGGATTTTAGGTTATATAGAAAAGCAAACTATGTTTTATGACTGACAGTGACATACATAAAATGTAGATATTTTTGTTCAACTCTACAATTCAATGGCAATGTGATGGAAAAATCACATAAATATTAAAAAATTAGATATACTGTAAAATAGTACTATTTTGCCTCATAAGTCCCCTTGCTTTTCCTTTCTCTTCGGGCTTCTCTCCCCTTATTCCTTCTGCATGTTTTTTCTTCTGGTGCTAAGACTCTCCAACTCCTTTTATATTGGCTCTATCTGATCAGTGATCTCTTTTACTTGAATGTTTCTCAATAATATATCACTTAAAAAATACTAACTACTGAATCAGACACTGTTTTAAGCAATTTACAGAAATAAATTAATCATGATAGTAGCCTTAGGAAGTACTTCATTTTATAGGTGTAAACACTGGGTACATAAAGTGGAGGAGCCAAGCAGTAAATCAGAATTTGTTTCAAGAGTTCATATGCTTTACCACTACAGCGGTACCCTGAAACCATTGATTTAATAGTCAAATAGTGAAATTTGATCATTTTTGATGAGCTTAAAAAAAAACAAACAAACTCAGCCTATTAGAATTGAATATTTTCAGTATCTGTGCACCTATCTTGATATATATTTTAATGACACTGATAGAGGCTTTAATTACTAAATCCAAAAGAAAAATTTTCTTTGATAGTTGTAATCAAATGCTCAGATTGAACATTACTGCTTATCATAATCTTTTAAAGTTGTCTTAAATAATATATAGTTTATTAACACTGTACAGGGTTTCATTTCAATAGGTCTCTTGGTTGGGCATGGTGATATATGACTATCATCCTAGCTACTTGGGAGACAGATTGGAAGATCATTTGAGCTCATGAGTTTGAGGCCAACTTGGGCAAGAGAGACTCTACCTTTAAAATCATACAAAATATAGGGAAAAATATTCTTAGTAGGTAGAACAGGCCTGTAATTCTTGAGAAAATGGGAATGAATCAAGGAGGAAGGAGAACTCTACCACTGTCCTGAATTTTCCCAGGAGCTAATTTCTGAACTCTAGTATACAGAAGGTATTCCAAACAGAATTCTGTATTTTGAATTGAGGATTGGAGAACAGATTTAAGGAAGCTAAGGCAGTTAAGAGTTTGTGGCGATAAATAGCCGAGGAGAGTACTGTGTAGAGAGATAATTCGAGAGGTGTACTTAGGAGTTTGTTTCAAGGATTAGTGGATTACTATTTTGTGAAGGTATGGAGTGGAACCTCCAGAGGCTGGACATGGAGCAACTCGGGGGTGTCGCGGGGGGAGGCAATTACTGTGACTTAACATGAGCAATTCCCAGTGTGCTTAAGAATTGAAATTTGCCTGTCCAGATTTGAGAACTTCATATATACATGGGCAATTCAGGAGAAAAGTGAGGTGGGACTAGATTAACCTTAGGATAGAGTCCCCCCTGCCCTTTGTATTAGCGATTGAACCCAGGAATGTTCTACCGGTAAATTAGTCTCAGCCCTTCTTACTTTTAATTTTGAGACAGGGTATCACTACATTGCCAATGTGGCCTTGAACTTGCTGTCTTCTTGCCTTAGTCTTCTGATCTGTGTCCATGGCAGCTACTCTAATCGCACCCAAAACACTTCACCTGTCCTCACTCGCAAAGCAAATAATTTATCTGTTTGTCAGTGGTGGGGGCGGGTGCAGCATTCTCTAAAGCAGTTTCTCAGCCTTCTTACTGATGATAATTCTTTGTTTTCAGGGATTGTTGTTTGGTGCATATAGGATGTTAACCATTACTGGATCTTTGCTCACTGGATGTGAGTAACACTCCCCAGTTGTGACAACTAAAATATCCCCAGACATTGCCACATGTCACTTATGAGGCAAAATCATCCCCAGTTAGGAATTACTACTTTTTCAAAGGATGACAACAGAATCTAACATTCAATATTAAAAAGAACATACCTACAGGTATTAAGAAGTAGGAAAATATGACCCATAATTCAGAGGAAAAATTAGAGACCAAAAAAATGATAGAATTAAGTAGATAAGAATGTTAAAATAGCTACAAGAAAAATGCTCAGTGCAGTAGAAGACATAATACAAGGAATGAATAGAAGAAGTAAAAAAATGAAATTAAGTCGAACTAGAAGAGACAGGGTCAAGGGATAGACAACATGGGACTGCTTGAGATGAAAAACACAGTATCTGAAATGAACTCCTTCCTATGAAATTTTGACAGTAGACTGGACAGTGTAGAAGAAAAGATAATTGAATTTGAAAATGTGGCACTAAAATATATCTAAAATGAACAAGTGTAGCACCTGTTCTTAGAAGTTTAAAATTAAGCACATAGGATAGGCAAAGTCCTGTAGTCAAAGCTACTTGGGAGGCTGAGGTGGGAGGGTCCTTTGAGCCCACAAGTGGCAGGCCAGCCTGGGCAACATAGTGGGAACCTGACTCAAAAAAACAAAGTGAAGCAAAAAGACTGTAACTTAAAACAAAAACAAACCCTCCAACAACTTGGGATAATTTTAAATGACCTAACCTGTAGCTGGAGTCTTAGAAGAAAAGAGGGTGAAAACATTTGAAGAAATAATGCTAACATATTTCTAAATGTGATGCATGTTAAGTCCTAAACTACAAATGCACACACATGCAAACACACACACACACACACACACACACACACACACACAAACACAACCTGACACATCAAAACCAAGTACTGAAAACAAAGTGAAAATCTTAAAAGGAGTTAGAAAAGGCACATCAAACAAAAGAATGAAGATAAAAATCTGTAGATTATCTCCAGAAAATCTATAAATCCCAAGGAAGTGTCTTTAAAGACTATGTAATGCGAAAAGAGTGGATTGACATGTTTAAAGTGCTGAAGAAAACTGGTCAACCTAGAATTTTCATAGAAGGGGTAAAAATGGAATTTGCCTTTGTAAGGACTCTCATATTGTTCATGAAGTGGTACTTCATTATTACTTTAATAATAGACTTTGATGAGATAAAGATGAATTTTGTAGACTCTAAAGAAACTCCTAAGAAAATAAAGCATTGAGGTTTTCTTGTTTGGTTTGTGCTTCTACAAGAAAATACCTGAGAATGGGTAAATAGCAAATAACATATTTATTTTTCATCATTCTGGAGGCTTAAAAGTACTATTACCCTTTGTGAATTGTGCTACTACAAACATTGATGTGGCTGCATCACCGTAATATGCTGATTTTAAATCCTTTGGATATATATTGAGGAGTGGTCCTAATTAGAATAAGATATAGTCCATGCTTATATAATTTTATCAAAATGGATACCAAAAAAAAAAAAAAAAAGTTCTATTATCAGAGCTATCAGCAGGTTTGGACAGATGAGGACTTGGTCTCATTTGCAAGATGACAACTTATTGCCATGTTCACTGGAGTGGATGAATGCTGTCTTCTCATATGACAAAATAGGTGGAAAGGACAAAAGGGGCAATCTCACTCAAATTGTTTTATAAGGGCATTGTTCTGCCATTAGGGTCAATCCCTTACAGCCTCATTACCTCCTCAAGGCTCCACCTTCCAATTCTGTCATATTGGGTATTAGGTTCCAACATAATGAATTTTGGAGTGACAGATATATTCAAACTATGTAGTAAAGGTACAACTGATAGTAAAAGGGACTGTGAATAAGTAGTGAAAAAAGACAGGAAAAGAGAAAAAAAAAAAACCAAAGATTAAGTGGGTAAACAGAAAATAGCTAGTTAATGGAGTTAAGCATAACTAGGTCGATAGTTACATTAAATGTAAATGGTCAAAAACTGTCATCAAAAAGTAAGGATAGTAAGATTGGGATGATATGCTATCAGAATCTCAGATGTTACACAAAGGATAGAGAAATATATTCTGTTTAAAACATACTAAATCTAGAATGGTTATGTTAATATCAAAGTATGTTTTAGGAAAAGAAATTTTCCTAGGGATTAAAAAGGGATTTCATAATTATCGAGTGAGTTCATAAAAATTAACAAGAATTCTGATAATATATAACCCAATAGGAACTTCAAAATTCATGAGATACAAACTGTCAGAACTGAAAGAAATAGGTTAGATAAATGTCCCAAGTAGATTTGAATAAACTTAATGATTGATAGAACCAGTAGACCAAAATAAAAACCCAGCTGTTTTGAAGACTTGAATTGTACAGCATTATTAACTAAACAGTCGAAATTGACAGTTAAAGGACAGTTCATCCAGTAACTGTGAAATATGCATTCTTTAACAGTATAGTTAGATTTTTGATCAGATGGATTATTGTTGGAGCATCAGGCAAGTTTTAGTGAATTTAAAAGGATTAAATTGAGGTTTTGTGACCACAGTGAAATTATTTTAGAAGGAGATATTTGGGAAATTCTCACATACTAGAAATTAAGCACACTTGGAAATAACCTATGGGTTTAAGAAGAAATCATGAGAAAAATTAAAACAATTTTTAAACATTTTTTTAAGTTGTAGATGGACATAATACCTTACTTATTTTTATGTGGTGCTGAGAATTAAACCCAGTGCCTCACACATGCTAGGCAAGTGCTCTACCACGGAGCTACAACCTAGTCCTAAAACAGTTATTGAAATAAACAAAAATGTAAACAACATACAAAACTTTATGGAATACAGGTAAAGCAACATGTTTAGGAAAATTTTCTTTTATCAACTTTAAATGTTGGTATAAGAAAAAAAGTCCAAAATCAATCAAAGCTTTTATCTTAAACTAGAAAAAGAAGACTTATAAGTTTAAAAGTTGAGCTTTTTGGAAAGGACCCACAAAGCCTGAACAATGCAGATAAAAGTAAAAAGAGAAAAACTACCAACATCATACATTAATGAAAGGATATCACAAACCAGGCATTAAAAAGGAAATAAGGAAATATATTCATAAATTTGAACAACCTAGATGAGATGTACAAATTTTATAGTTTAGCACAACAGACATAGAAAAAAAAAGAAACTGAATTGGTCTAAATTGAAGAAATTGAATTCATTGTCAAAAATCTTCACTTCAGGAAAATTCCAGAATGTTTTCAGTTTATTTGCCCAGATCTTTCAGAGGAATCCCTGTCTATGGCAGCTATAGCTTGACCAAATGTATTTCCTAAGTAACAAGTCTTAAAATCACATTTACATTTATGGGCTGCAGAATGGATATTGTGTTAGTAGGTATGAAAACAAACATTAATCTCATCATACATCTCTCTCAGAGCTCTGGGGTGAACTAGCAGTCTTGTTTTGAAAGGTTTCACTGTTCTGGATATTCTTAAGAACATTCATGACTCATGGGATGATGTCAGTATATCAGTACTAACAGGGAATTTGTAGAAGTTGATTCCAGCCCTCGTGGATGACTTTGAGGGGTTCAAGACTTCAGTAGAAGAGCTGACTGGAGATGTGGTAGAAATAGCCTAAGAACCAGAATTAGAAGTAGAATCTGAAGATGTGACTGAATTGCTGAAATCTCATAGAGCACTTTAATAAATGAAAAGTTGCTTTTTATGAATGAGCAAATAACGCAGTTTTTCTTGAGATGGACTCTACTATTGGTGAAACTGCTGTGAATACTGTTGTAATGATAATTAAGGATTTAGAATATTACATAAACTTAGTTGATAAAGCAGTAGCAAGGATTTAGATAACTAACTCCAATTTTGAAAGATGTTTTACTATGGGTAAAATGCTATGAAACAGCATCACAAGGACAGAAAAATTTTTCATGAATGGAAGAATCAAAGGATGGTGCAAAGTTCACTACTGCTGTATATTAAAAAAATAAGACCGTCTTTAGGAACCACCACCTTGATCAGTCAGCAGAATTTAACATAGATGTAAGACCGTCCGTAAGTAAAAAGAGTACAATTCACTTAAGGCCCAATTGATTGTTGGCATTCCTTGCATATGTGTTCTCATTGGTAAATTCTATCAAACATTTAATCTTACACAGATTTTTTTTTTCCCCAGATTTCTTAGGTCTCTATGACCTTCATATAAAAACATGAAGTCATTACAAAAAATATATTATAAATGAGTATCAGTAATGAACATAGAAACTTTATTAGCATATCCTGTCAAGCAAAATGTGAGAAGGTAATACCCCATGTATGCAATAGGTCTCAATAGTAGGCTTAAAATGTTTAGTAAATCTTGTTGTAAACACATGTGCTGTTATCTAGGCTTTGTGGTTCCATTGATAGAGTACAGACAGTAGATTTAATATAATTGTTAATTGTGGGGATTTCAGCCCATCCATTGTGGATGAGGGAAGGGTTAAGTGCTGGAGGCCAGCAGTGCTGGCAACAAATCAATTAATTACTAATAAACTTATCTAATCAGTAAATACACAAGAGCCAATACTCTTTTCAATTGGAAGGGGGTGTGGTGGTTTGGGCCATACCAGATCTGACCTCCAACAAGATGGAGAGCCCTACCTTCACATTTATTTATAGTTACACAGGTAAAGGGGTCTGGACCAGGAGGGGCTTCTTCTGTGAGTTACAGGATTGGGTGGAGTTAGGGAACTAGCATATCCTCAGATGGTGAGCCACTCCCGTACAGGGCCACTTACTCCTAGGCTGTCTGAAACAGTCTCCCATGACTGCCAGTTCATGGGAGTCAGACCTCTGTATCCCATGACTCAAAGAAGTCTGATTCAGCTAGCCATGGATGACTCCCCACACTTAATGACCTCAGAATTTCAGAATAGTAAATGAGCATTGTCTTCAATTTAAAATGACCAGCTACATTAGCTTTTAAGATAACAAGCCTGTCCTTTGAATCTTAGAGACCAGATATTGATTTCTCTGCTGTACCGATGAAACCTTAGATGGTGGCATCTTCCAATATAAGGCTGTTGCATCTGCATGAAAAATGGGTTTTGTAGGGTGTCCACCTTTATGAAGTTATCTCAGCTAGCTCTTTGAATAACTTCCTACTGTTCATCTTGCACTTCTGTTAAACTTTGTGAATCAACCTTTGTTAGCTTCAGTTTTTTCTTCTGCAGCTTCTTCCATCTCTCTCAGACTTCACAGAATAGAAGAGTGTTGGTGCTTTGCTCTGGATTAGACTTTGGCTTAATGGAATGTTGTAGTAAGTTTGATGTATCCAGACGACTAAAGCTATTCTCCATGTCAGGAATAAGATTGTTTCATTCTCATCATTCATGTTTTCACTGAAGTACATTTTAAATTTTTCCTTTAAAAACTTTACCTTTGCATCCACAACCTAGTTCACCTACATGAGATTTAGCTCTCAATAGTTGTAATTTAGCTTAATAATTTCTAATTTTTAATTTAAAGTGTGATTCTTTGTTTCACTTGAACACTTAGAAGCCATTGTAGAGTTATTTATTGGCCTATTCTCAGTATTATTGTGTTTAGGGAATGGAGGGTTGCTCAAGAAGAGGGAGGGATACTGGGGTGGGTCAGTGGAGCAGTCAGAACATATAGAGTACATTTATAGACTTAAGTATTCTGTCTTATATGGGTATGGTTTGTGGTGCCCCCAAATAATTACAGTAGTAATTAGTAACATCAAAGATCACTGATTGCAGATCACCATAATAAATAATAAAAAGTTGAAGTATTGTGAAATTACCAAAACATGAAAAGATATGAAGTGAGCAAATACCATTGTACCGATTATGCTGATAGACTTGCTTGACACAAGATTGCCACAAACCTTCCATTTATAAAATGCATTGTCAGTGAGACACTCTAAAATGAGGGTGCTTATACTTGTTAACATTTTTTTTCTTTAGTTAATAAAATAGTTTGTGTAAACCATTGTAAAATATACATACATGATTAAAGAGTTATGGTTCAGGCATAACCAGCCCCAAGCGGCGGGCGCCTGTCCAGTCCTCAGACAGCTTCTAGGACCAGGGCAGGGCGGCAAGAGGTGTTCCTGGGGAGCCCTGCTCCATCCGGTGGCAGGTGCGGTCCACAGCAGGCTTCTAGGAGTAGGCCTGCCTAGTGAGAGGCTTTCCGAGCACACCCATCCGGCAATCCCGCACCCAGCAGCTGGCCAGGGACAGCTTTCTTCTGAAGCACTGCATTTTCAAGTTCCTCCCAGACTTCAGGCTACTGAAGGTTAAGAGGTGATATGCTGGAAATTTACAGGAACACTATAAGCCAATAAAGGAAATCTGCAATATTTGAGTCCCACTGATATCTGACAAATATGAGAAAACAAGGGAAGAAAATGTACCAAACTAACCTAGATGCAATATCAATAAAACCCAATGTCAGCATGGCAGAAGAAATGTCAGAGAGTTCAGAATGTACATAATTAAAACAATCAGAGAAACAAACGAGGAGATGAAAGATCAAATGCAGGCTTTGAAGGATGAGATGAAAGAGCAAATGCAGGCATTAAATGATCACACCAATTAACAGTTAAAAGAGCAGATACGGGAAGCAAAAGATCATTTCAATAAAGAGTTAGAGATACTGAAAAAAAAAAAAAACCAGAAATCCTTGAAATGAAGGAAACAATAACCAAATTAAAAACTCCATAGAAAGCATAACCAATAGGATAGAACACCTGGAAGACAGAACCTCAGACATTGAAGACAAAATGTTTAATCTTGAAAACAAAGTTGAGAAATCATGAACAGAATCTACAAGAATTATGGAATGTCTTGAAAAGACCAAATTTGAGAATTATTGGGATAGAGGAGGGCACAGAGAAACAAACCAAAGGAATGAACAATCTATTTAATGAAATAATATCAGAAAATTTCCCAAATCTGAAGAATGAAATGGAAAATCAAGTACAAGAGACTCATAGAACTCCAAATACACAAAATTACAACAGATCCACACCAAGGCACATTATTATGAACGTACCTAACATACAAAATAAAGACAGAATTTAAAGGCTGCAAGAGAAAAGAATCAAATTACTTTCAGGGGGAAACCAAAAAGGATATCAGCAGATTTTTCAATCCAGACACTAAAAGCTAGAAGGGCCTGGAAGAACATATATCAAGCCCTGAAAGAAAATGGATGCCAACCAAGAATCTTATACCCAGCAAAACTTACCTTCAGATTTGATGATGAAATAAAATCCTTCCATGATAAACAAAAACTGAAAGAATTTACAAAAAGAAAGCGATGTTACAGAACATTCTCAGCAAAATATTCCATGAGGAAGAGATGAAAAACGATGCAAATCAGCAAAGGGAGGAACTGGCCTAAAGGAATAGCCAAATAAAGGAGAAACCAAGTTGTGTCAAAAAACAAAAATGAACCAAATGACTGGAAATACAAATCATATCTCAATAATAACCCTGAATGTTAATGGCCTGAACTCATCAATCAAAAGACATAGACTGGCAGTTTGGATTAAAAAGAAAAATCCAACAATATGCTGCCTGCAAGAGACTCATCTCATAGAAAGAGATGCCCACAGACTAAAGGTGAAAGAATGGGAAAAAACATACCATGCACATGGACACAGTAAACAAGCTGGAGTATCCATTCTCATTTCAGATAATGTGAACTTCAAGCCAAAGTTAGTCAGAAGGGATAAAGAAGGACATTACATACTGCTAAAGGGAAGCATAAATCAGCAAGACATAATAATCATAAATATCTATACCCTGAACATTGACTCATCTATGTACATCAAACAAATCCTTCTCAATTCCAGAAATCAAGTAGACCACAATACAATAATACTAGGTGATTTTAACACACCTCTCTCACCACTGGACAGATCTTCCAAACAAAAACTGAATAAAGAAACCATAGATCTCAATAACACAATCAATAATTTAGATTTAATGGACATATATAGAATATACCATCCAACAAAGAGTGAATATACCTTCTTCTCAGCAGCACATGAATCCTTCTCTAAAATAGACCATGTTTTATGCCATAAAGCTAATGTTAGCAAATACAAGAAGATAGAGAAGCTACCTTGTATTCTATCAGATCATAATGGATTGAAATTAGAAATAAATGACAGAATAAAAAACAGAAACTACTCCAACACCTGGAGATTAAACATTATGCAATTATATGATGAATAGATAACAGAAGATATCAAGAGGGAAATTAAAAAATTCTTAGAAGTAAACGAGAACAAAGAAACATCATATAAAAATCTCTGGGACACCATGAAAGGAGTACTTAGAGGAAGATTTATTTCACGGAGTGTATTCAATAAAATAAGTAAAAATCAACAAATAAACGACTTAACACTACAGCTTAAAGTCCTAGAAAAAGAAGAACAGATCAACACCCAAAATAGTAGAAGACAGGAAATAGTTAAAATCAGAGCTGAAATCAATGAATTTGAAACAAACAATAGAAAAAATTAACAAAATAAATAGTTGTTTCTTTGAAAAAATAAGCAAAATTGATAAACCCTTAGTCACACTAACAAAGAGAGAAAACTCAAATTACTAAAATTCGGAATGAACAGGGCAATATCACGAGAGACACAATTTAAATAGAATACATAATTAGAAGCTATTTTGAAAATCTATACTCCAACAAATCAGAAAATCTCGAAGACATCAACAGGTTTCTAGAGACATATGAATTACCTAAACTGAACGAGGAGGACATTCACAACTTAAATAAATCAACTTCAAGTAATGAAATAGAAGAAGTCATCAAAAGCCTACCAACAAAAGAAAGTCCAGTACTAAATGGGTTCTCAGCCGAGTTCTACAAAACCTTTAAAGAAGAGCTCATTCCAGTACTCCTCAAAGTATTCCATGAAATAGAAGAGGAGGGAACCCTCCCAAACTCATTCTATGAAACCAATATCACCCCGATACCTAAACCAGATAGAGACACATCGAGGAAAGAAAATTTCAGACCAATATCTTTAATGAACATCGACGCAAAAATTATCAACAAAATTTTAGCAAATGACATACAAAACTATATTAAAAAGATAGTGCACCACGATCAAGTGGGTTTTATCCCAGGGATGCAAGGCTGGTTCAACATTCGGAAATCAATAAATGTAATTCAGCATATCAACAGACTTAAAGTCAAGAATCACATGATTATTTCGATAGGTATAGAAAAAGCATTTGATAAATTACAGCATCCCTTCATGCTCAAAACACTAGAAAAAGTAGGGATAGTGGGAACATTCCTTAACATTGTAAAGGCCATCTATGCTAAGCCCATGGCCAATATCATTCTAAATGGTGAAAAACTGAAAGCATTCTCCCTAAAAACTGGAACAAGGCAGGGATGCCCTCTTTCACCACTTCTATTCAACATTGTCCTTGAAACTCTAGCCAGAGCAATTAGACAGACTGAAGAAATTAAAGGGATACGAATAGGAAAAGAAGAACTCAAACTATCCCTTTTTGCTGATGATATGGTTATATATTTAGAGGAACTGGGAAATTCCACCAGAAAACTTTTAGAACTCATAAGTGAATTCAGTAAAGTAGCAGGATATAAGATCAGTGCTCATAAATCCAATGCATTTTTATACATAAGTGATGAATCTTCAGAAAGAGAAGTTAGGAAAACTACCCCTTTCACAATAGTCTCGAAAAAAATAAAATACTTGGGAATCAATCTCACAAAAGAGGTGAAAGACCTCTACAATGAGAACTACAGAACACTAAAGAAAGAAATTAAAAGAAAACTTTAGAAGATGGAAAGATCTCCCATATTCTTGGGTAGGCAGAATTAATATTGTAAAAATGGCCATACTACCAAAAGTGCTATACAGATTCAGTGCAATTCCAATTAAAATCACAATGACGTACCTTACAGAAATAGAGTGAGCAATCATGAAATTCATCTGGAAGAATAAGAAACCCCGAATAGCTAAAGCAATCCTTAGCAGGAAGAGCGAAGCAGGTTGTGTCACAATACCAGATCTTCAACTCTACTACAAAGCAATAGTAACAAAAACGGCATGATGTTGGTACCAAAATATTCAGGTAGATCAGTGGTACAGAATAGAGGACCTGGACACAAACCCAAATAAATATAATTTTCTCAAAGTAGTCAAAGGGGCCAAAAATATGCAATGGAGAAAAGATAGCCTCTTTAACAAATGGTGCTGGGAAAACTGGAAATCCATATGCAACAGAATGAAACTAAACCCCTATCTCTCACCCTGCACAAAAATCAACTCACAATGGATCAAGGACCTCGGAATCAGACCAGAGACCCTGCATCTTATGGAAGAAAAAGTAGGTCCAAATCTTCAACATGTCGGCTTAGGATCAGACTTCCTTTACAGGACTCCCATAGCACAAGAAATAAAAGCAAGAATTCATAACTGGGATAGATTCAAACTAAAAAGCTTTCTCTCAGCAAAGGAAACTATCAGCAATGTGAAGAGATAGCCTACAGACTGGGAGAAAATCTTTCCCACCTGTACTTCAGATAGAGCACTAATCTCCGGAATCTATAAACAACTCAAAAAACTCTACACCAAGATGACAAATAACCCAATCAACAAATGGGCTAAGGAAATGAACACACACTTCACAGAAGATCTACAAGCCATCAACAGACATGTGAAAAAATGTTCAACTTCTCTAGTAATAAGAGAAATGCAAATCAAAACTACCCTTAGATTCCATCTCACCCCAATTAGAATGGCAATTATCAAGAATACTAGCAACAATAGGTGTTGGCGAGGATGTGGGGGAAAAGGTACACTCATAGTTTGCTAGTGGGGTTTCAAATTAGTGCAGCCAATCTGGAAAGCAGTGTGGAGATTCCTCAGAAAACTTGGAATGAAACCACCATTTGACCCAGCTATCCCACTCCTCGGCCTATACCCAAAGGACTTAAAAACAGAATACTACAAAGATGCAGCCACATCAGTGTTCATAGCTGCTCAATTCACCATACCAGATTGTGGAACCAACCTAGATGCCCTTCAGTTGATGAAACTCGAGAATACCATGCTAAGTGAGATAAGCCAATCTCAAAAAACCAAAGGAAGAATGATCTCGCTGATAAGTGGATGATGACACATAATGGGGAGACGCAAGAATATAGGAAGGAGGGACTATATAGAGGGAAAAGAGGGGTGGGAGGTTAGGGGGAAAAAATAACAGAATGAATCAAACATTACCCTATGTAAATGTATGATTACACAAGTGGTATGCCTTTACTCCATGTACAAACAGAGAATCAACATATATCCCATTTGTTTACAATAAGAATAAGTATAAAAAATAAAAGAAGAGTCATTGTTCAAGGCATTATATAAAGTGTTTACAACTATGACTTTGGAGTCATCTGGAATTTATTCCTAATACTGACTTTGTTACTTACTAAAAATAAGGTCCTTGCGAAAGTCTTTAATATCTCTTTGCCCCAGTTTACTTTTTTTTAAATTGAAGAGTAATAATGCTTAATGTTAATAAGAAGCCCATGGGGTAGTTGAGTATAATAGATAAATATGTTTAGTATTTAGCAGAGTATCTGGCACGGAAGTAGCCCTGAATAAATATAAATGGTTAACTCCCATTACTGTTATACTTCAACAGACTAGCTCAGTGAACTAGTAATACAAAGTTTTCTACCTTTTAACTCTAATCCGAAAAGTTTCTGGGCATTTGTTTATGATTTACTCTAGAGCTTTGTTCTTTTGGATTGGAAAACTCTCTGGGAATCTAAAAAGAACCATGCCTTTTTTAATCATAAATTTGTTCCTGAGAATATGTACACACAGTTTTGCAGGGTTGTGGAGGCAGTTTGTTCATGAACTCTTTGGATCTATATATAAGAACCCTTGTTACTGAGCAAAAAAGTAAAATCTTTCTTAAACCTATGCTTTTAAACTTTATTTAAATTCTTTATTTATTAAGTTGGCATTGGAATTTGCTTTAAAATTAGACTTAAGTTACTTCATCTGAACATAGTTAAAATGATAGTTCTTGAACTACTGATTTTTTTTCTTTCGATTTCTTAAAAATAAATACCTTTGGACATTCCCAATTTTTGTATTCAGCAATCACCCACCTTTAGTCAGTTGAGTCATGTTAATTTTTAAAAATGGTCATACTTCCCCATTTTAACATTTCTTTCAGTTTTGTCTTGGCCAAAACTGAATTTGACATAATCTTGTTTTAGTTTTTGTTGCTATAATGTTAATCTTAAGCACTTTATAAAGAAAAGATGTTTATTTTTATAAGTTCTGGAAGTTCAAGAAACTAGGAAGGGGCCAGGCTTACTCCTGATGGAGTTGCCTAAATCTCTTTACTAGGGTGGTCATGATCTAATCACCTCTCAGTATGTTTAACCTTTTAAAAGTCCTGCCACCTTTCAATACCGTTTTCATTGGGGACCAAACTTCAATCATAGGAATCTTTGTCGGGGATGGGGGTGGGGGGGGCACATTTAAATCATAGCATCTGGTTGGGGACCTTCAATGGTATGATTTCCTGAATTTCTTAATTAGTATTTTACTAGTTAAATTTGCTTAAAATTGTTACTGTTTTATACAACAACAGAAATCCACATAAATAATTTTTACTCTTGGATATTTCAGTACTTTATCATTAATTTTTTTTTTTTGTTTATTCTACCATTTTTTTTTTTTAATTAGGAGGAAATATAGCATATAGACATTATGGAAGGGGATATAGACTTCTGATTGTGGGTGTCATTCTTTAAAGATAAATTATTTTTTCAGAAACTGTTTTGCCTGGGCCTACCTCACCTTTACCCTCTCCAGGGAATGGGAATGAAACTGCATCTGGATCAATTACTCAGCCAAAGAAAATTAGAGGAATTGGATTTGGAGATATTTTTAAAGAAGGCTCTGTGAAACTTAGAACAAGAATCTCCAGTAATGAAACAGAAGAGAAAAAAACGGAAAAGGTGGTAATGATGTATTTAACTTAGATTAACTCTACTCATTGTCACATTAAGCTTTTTTAAAATGTAAAGAGCAGTTTGCAACTGTGGTATGATTTCCTTTTTTGAGATTGCTAATAATTTGGTTATGAATGAGAAGTTCCTGAGAAACTTTTGTTTCCAAATTTGCAATGATTAATGTTGTTTGAATCGTATGAAATTAGAGTGCTTATTTCTTGGTTAATTTGACATAAACTCTTTCTAAATGAAAGCCTTAGGTTTTAAAATTAGGTTTAGTGTAAATCCAAAGGGGAAAGTTTTCTTCTGTATTATTTTAATTTTATGCATACCTAAAGTGGGCCATTTTAAAATGAATTCAGAATGAGATAGTAAATTAATTAGCTACTACTTAACTTTACTCTGGATTACCAATAATGGCTAAATTTAATGATCTGACCTCTGTATGGAGTTTTATTTTTCATTGATATCATATTGGCATTTTCAAAAGAAGTGAAGTAAGTGAATTATTTTGGGAGAAAAATTGCTATCTTTAGAGTATTTCTTTTGAACTTTTTGTTCCTAATGTCAGTATTTTTGAAAGAGTGAGTACTTCAGGTAAGAGGCATTTCCTTTGACTTTTAGGGACATATTTTCCCTGTAGTTCTCATTTGTATCAAACATTTAAGATTTTAAATATTCTGATACTTACTTGCTAATTTTAACTGCACTTTGTTAGTGAAATACAGTTCTATAGTTCTGTAGTTTTCTCCCAGGGTGATTGGTCTCAATATATATTTATATATATATATATATATATATATATATAATTTTTTTTTTTTTTTTTTTTTTTTTTTTTTTTTTTTCCTTTCCCAGCTTGCTTCTACAAATTTTCCCATGTAGTAGTGAGTTGGGTTCAAGAAGAGAACTTCCACTTACTTTCTGTTCTTTTCTTTTTTTTGGAGAACGTTCACTTCCTACCAAGTTCTCTCCTAGCTCTGAGATTGTGTGGCATTAAGATTATGGAGTCTAATTTTTTAAAAATGGTAGTCTACAGTCATATAGCAAGAGTGTTGGGGAAGCAATTCTTGCATTAAAAGGGATATTACACTAATTGATCTAGGGTCCCTTACAACTCTAAAAGTTTACAATTATAGTGATAAATATTTGATTAATGATTATATTAGTAATCTTTCAGTCACCATTAATAATGTCCACTACTCAGTTGTTCATGAGAATAGTCTCTTGAGTTCCCTTCCTCTTTGATAAATATGTTTGTAAGGGGACACCAGATTGAAAGATACCGTCATTAGAATTGGAAGAAATGAAAGTGAGTATTTTGAAAGATAAATAGAAATCACACAGTGGCAGCTAAGTGTGTTCAGATTTTTAACTTAAAATGGAAAAATATCTAAATAGACTATCTTAAGAGTTGTGACATTCCTAAATATTTTCAGGTAGTAATGAATTATAAAAAAATTTTTTTTAAATGTTTGTTTTGTTATTTTAAGGTTTAGTATTGTTAAGAGTATATTTTCTGGAGTCAGATTTCTAGGTTCACATCTGGGCTCTGCTATTAACTGTTATTGTGGGGAAGATTATTTAACTGCTTCCTAATCTAAAAAAGGGAGGAATAATAATTTCTAATTGTACAGATAGAAAATGAAGTTATAATATATGTGAAATGCCTGCATTCTCATTTTAGAACTCTAAAATTAAATTATGATAGTGTGTTATGAGTATCAGAGTACGTTTTTCATCCTTGAAGAGTTTTAAAAATTATCATTATGAGCTACTACTTAGGAATATTTGAGATATCTTTTTTTCTGAGTTTCTAGTCACATTATTAACCTGACTACAGAAACCATAGGGAAAGCTGGATAACTGTAAATGGAAACTTTGTTTAGTGATATTATCTTTATTCTAACTTAAGCAAGTTGATACCATCCTTTTCTGTTTTAACCCTGAATCATACAGTCAATAGGATCCAAAATGGGTGTGGAGATAACAAAAACTGATACCGAATGTAAAATTAAAGGTGAGTTTTTTAATAAAACCTCTATAGTAGAAACATACTTAAATATATTAGGCTTTTGGAAGGAATTTGATGCACTGTATTACTTAATCAGAATATTAACTCCTACTAGATGTCAGCACTATGAAATGAAGGATTTTGGCATTCTGTGTTCATTGATGCATGCCCTTGCATTAAAGCTGTGTTTAGTATTTAGCAGACATTTAGTAATTAGTTGAAGAATGATTAGTTAAGTTGTTTTTTAACATACAGTATTGGCTATAAGTTTTAAATTTTAAAATTTAAAGATAAATTATAAAGTTTATCACTAATAACTTCTTGTGTATATTTCTTTTCACAAAATAGAGGTGTAATAAGTATTTGCTGAATCAATTTGTATAAGCCACTGTTTGTATTTTTTATTTCAGCTAAGGAATATTGTAGAACATTATTTGCCTATGAAGGTTCCAATGAAGACGAACTTTCTTTTAAAGAAGGGGAGATAATCCATTTGATAAGTAAGGTAAGGTATTTTTCAGTGAGTCATTTAACTTATTCATAGGCATATTTTGCTGAATTCTTATATTGCCCCTAGAATGTAAGCTCCAGAAGAGCGGGGACTTCATCTTGTTTGTTTCTAGATCCCCAGACCTGGCACATAATTAGTGCTCAGTAAGTTCTTATTTTTTTTCCAGCCATCTTTTATTGTTTGTGTTTGTTTTAATTGATACATTAGAAGCTAGTTAACTATAATATTGCTTTTTTTTTCTTTATTAATTCCAGGTTCCCAGATTTCTATACCTAATTCTTTTCCATCCCTCCTCCCCCAACACCATGTGTTGTTTGGAACATTGTAATATTAAAAGAAGAAAAATAGAGAAATGACCTAAATGTTCATCAGTATGTAAATGGTCATGAAATTCTTTGTCCTGTAGGAAATGATGTAGTTATTTCAAAGAATGAAGTGATTTTATATGTTGGAAAGAATTCTGCAGTAAAATAAAGGAAAAACCTTATAGTATTTGTTGTGGACAGAATCCTATAATAAATACTTAGAAAAAGTTATAAATATTTTGTTTTTACTATGGCACTGCAGTTAATTTTTGAAATTTCTCCCCTTGGTTTAGACTTTGTTATCAGATGACTTAGTATATGTAATTTTTTAAAATAAAATTTATTTTGTATTTTTAATGTATGGTACCTTGTTATGAGATACAGATAAATAATAAGGTTTCTATAGTGAAGCAAATTTAATATTTGGTCTCATATTTATCCATATGGTAGAAATTTTTGAAATTTCTCCCCTTGGTTTAGACTTTGTTATCAGATGACTTAGTATATGTAATTTTTTAAAATAAAATTTATTTTGTATTTTTAATGTATGGTACCTTGTTATGAGATACAGATAAATAATAAGGTTTCTATAGTGAAGCAAATTTAATATTTGGTCTCATATTTATCCATATGGTAGAGCAGCTAAAATCTATTCATTTAGTATGAATCCCACAAATGTATATAATTTAATATCCATGTAGTTTGAACCCATGGCACTTAATTTTTCATTCAAGTTTGGATATTTGGAAGGAACTTAGAAGATTTTGTTAATTTTTAAAGTTACCAAATAAGTAATTTTTAGTATTAAGAAGAATATTAAGAAAGGCAGTTTTGAAAGTCTTACTTTCCCTTTCTTTACCTTCTTCTCTTTCTTAATTCTTTTCCTTTTATCTCTCTCCTCTCCTCCAAAATCCTTTTAACTTTGTGGATAAAATCTTAAAATTATTTTCAAAAATTAAACCCAGTTTTTTGTAACTGCTGCTAAATGTAATGTGTAAGGAATACTCTGTTTTAGAGTAGGACCTCGTGATCTGTTTAGATTGGCTTTTTATTGTAATGGCATTCGATTTCATTATTTTCTTTTTATTGAAAACCTTTTCCTTATTTAAAGATAATTTTGTTATTTTAATTATGTTTTGCTATGCTTTTTAGGAAACTGGAGAAGCTGGGTGGTGGAAGGGTGAACTTAATGGTAAAGAAGGAGTATTTCCAGACAATTTTGCTGTTCAGATAAGTGAACTGGATAAGGACTTTCCAGTAAGCTTTTGTTTTTCAGTGATGATAATACTTTAACATTTTGCCAATGTTTTTTCAAAAACAGGTTTTTTGCCTTGTTATTGAATAACTTTTATGAAGGAGTTTTTTAAAATATGTATTGAATTACAGTAAAATAATATAATGTTTCATTTCCTACCTCACTAACTAAATATACCACTGACTGTATATACCAAATGTAATCTTAAGACTTCTTTTTTATTTTATTTTATTTTTTTGGGTACCAGGGATTGAATGAAGGGGCGTGTAACCACTGAGCCACATCCCCAGCCCTTTATTTTTTATTTTGAGATAGGGTCTTACTAAGTTGCTTAGGGCCTCATTGAGCTGCTGAGTCTGGCTTCAAACTTGTAGTCCTCTTGCCTCAGCCTTCGAGCTGCTGGGATTACAGGTATGCTCTACCATGCCCAGTTTAGATTTCTTTACTTTGTATTTTAAAATAAGAAAAAACCTGGGTGTACTAGTTGGATACATTAGTACCTTCCTAGAAGAAACTTTTTTAAAATTTGAGCCAGGGTTCTTGCTGTTTTGCCCAGGCTGGCTCTGAACTCAAAATCTTTTTTTCTCAACTTCTCAGTTAGCTGAGATTATATGCATATGCCACCACTCCTAGCTGAAGAAAATTATTTATATTAAATGTTTTTGAGAGCTTTACGTAAGTGAAGCAAGATTTTGTCTCCTTACAAGATCTAATGTTTCTCTATCAATTCTCAGAGTAAACTCAGACTGAGTCTTGCATTAGTGATTAAGTTTAAAACTAAGTTCATATTTAGAAACGTGTCTCAATTTTTTTAAGGTATTAAGTTGTAAAAATGAGTGAATGCTTATAGAAGAAAAAGAGACCATTGTCTTTAACCTTCACTTTAAGTTCAGAAAAATTATTTATAATTGATCTTGTTTATTTTTTTAAATAAGATCTCTTTTTCTCTTGTCCTGCCACATTGCCTTATTGCCCTTAGCTGTGAAATATAGGTAAAATGGTATTTAGCAATCTTAAAGTTGTGGAGACAAGGTGGAACACTTTTGTCATTAAGATTTTTGAGGTTTATGGAATTCATTGATAATTTTTGAAATATTTAACTGGATTTTGATTAAAGAAGCTACTTGTTCTAATGTAATAAGTGTTTTTCAGTGACACTTTATTAGGAGTTTAGCATTTTATCATTTTTGGCAAAAATGAGATGAGAGAGATTTTATAATTTAGATTATTAATGATCAGAATTTATTTTAACTATAAATATTTAATAAGTAACTAGTTAATCACTTTTACCATTATTATTTTAACAGAAACCAAAGAAACCACCACCTCCTGCTAAGGGTCCAGGTATGTCAGAAACACATTATTTGGTTTTCTAATTTTCATAGTTTTAAGTTCTAAAATGGTAAGATTGTGTCAAATGTAAACCACTAATTTTTATTAATAAAACCAAGAATAAAATAATTTTTCAGAACTATATAAAAATTCAGTGTTCACATGCATTATTGTGTCACTATTTTGAAAAGTAAAAATGATATAAAATAAGGATCTGGAAGAATAAAATTTAGCTACTTTAGTTATATGAAATACCTAATTAATAAAATTGATGGAGTTTTAACCTATTTTAGAAAACTATGTATTGACTTGGCAATTATTTATTCTACCTATTTATTTAGGTATTGGGGATTGAACCCAGGGTCACTTAACCAATGAACCCTTTTCCCTGTTTTCTTTCTTTTTGAATTACAAAAATTCTGTGTATGAAGTATTCTGCAATATAATAATGGTTTTGGAAATGAGAAAAAATGAAGTCGTATGTATATAATTACATTTATGTGAAATCAAAAGCTGTGCAATAAGAAACATAATGGGGCAAATCTAAGTACAGATGAAGATATTCCCATACTTCACTGAGCATCATGTACCACTCATCATTGTACATTGTTCTATGTCCACATTCCCTGTATCTGATTGGATCTCTGGATTTTATTTCATTTTCTGTGACTTTCTCCATGAAACATTAACTGCTGATCTAGGGTTTGAAAGTTTATTTTTAGTCCTTGTGGAGCATCACAAAATTTCTCACTCCACAATTCCAAATGGAACCTTCTACCTTTTAAAATAAAACCCATTTGTTACTTTCTCAAAGAAAAATTAATATTTATGTACTCTTCTTTCAAAGATAATGCTGAGTGAAACAAGATAGATGAAATTTTTGAATTTTTAAAATAGTTGAATAAATATGATACACTAAAAGTATCAGTAGTAAAAGTTTTAGAGTTTATTTCCATAAGTTCTGTTCCTAAATATCTGATTTTTACAAGTGGGGTAAAATTTTTATTTCTTTGAAAGATAGACTGTCTTTTATAATAATCCAAGCCCTTCCTTCCTCTTTGGTTTCAACTTTATATTTGCTTATCTAATTCTAAAGAAAGCATAAATTTAAAGTGATTTTTATGGAACTGTGTGTTGGAGACTTACTATAAAACTATACAATTCAATATGGTGGTGACTAGCCACATGGTACTTTTAAAATTAATTAAATAAGATAAAAAATCCAGTTTTTTATTCATAAATGTAGCATTTCAACTACTTGTTAGTCAAATATAAACAACACAAAAGTAGAACATTTTTACCATCATAGAACATTCTACTGGGACTAGGTATAGCAGAGATTAAGAACTCTGACTCCTGGATTTGACAAAGAAGGAAATCAAACCACAGAGTTTAGGGTAATATTGGCAGGTCCAGGATTAGAAATTGAGCCAGGTGATTCCTTGTTTCTGTTAGATCATGTGTCATCTGTTTTTATTTTAAAACTACTATTTAGTTAAATGTCTCTGTACTGTAAAATTATTTTTGAATAAGTATTCACTCCACCCCCCACCCTCCACCAGCTCCAAAGCCTGACCTTGTAGCTACAGAGAAGAAGTTTTTTCCTGTGAAGCCCGAAGAAAAAGGTAAGACTGATTTTTCTGCTTTTAAAACAAAACTCCCTTTTTTCATTGTCATTTTAAAGAAATGTAGGTCTTCATAGTGGGTCATTTATACTGACTTTTAGCATGTGTTTATATTTACTTTGTCATGTTTGGAGTTCTCTGGGAGGCAGAAATTTATCAAGACTGACAGGAAATAAAACTTTTACTCATTAATTAAACTTTTAAAAAATTAAACCATTTCTTCTCTAGGATGTAGTATTTAATCATAGATTTTTTTTTTCAAATAATATTTAAGACAGGTAAACATTTAAAAACTAACATTATTTTTATAGTGTTTCAGTTAAATTTTTAAAAATTCCTTAAAAGGTATGAAGTGAGTTTCTTCTTAAAAATGGAAATAATCCTCTGAAGTCACTCACATTATAGGTATGTGTCACCGTGCCCAGCTCATAGATTTCTAGTGCCCACCCATTCTGTAACATTATCAAGTGACTAAAGAGAAAAAACTCATATAACTCTAAAAGTGAATATATGACAACAAATAAAGAAATATTCATCTTTAGAGACAAGTTGAAATTTAAAGAAAATTATTTTAAAATATAGACTATGCCACCTACAAAAAAATTTTGCCTTTCTTTTTTTTTAAATACCAGGGATTGAACCAGGGGTGCATAACCACTGAGCCACATCCCCAGCCCTTTTTCTTTGTTTTTTTTTTTTTTTTTTTTTTTTTTTTTTTTTGCGGTGCTGGGGATTTGAATCCAGGGCCTTGGGCTTGTGAGGCAAGCACTCTACCAACTGAGCTATATCCCCAGCCCTTTTTCTTTGATTTTGAGACAGGGTTTTGCTAAGTTGCTTAGGGCCTCATTGATTGAGTTGCTATCTTGAAACTTAACCATCCTCCTGTCATGGCCTCCTGAGTTACTGGGATTACAGGCATGTGCCACTGTGCCCAGCTAACCATAGATTCTTAAATTTAGTCTGTATTACATAGGGATTGGAAATAAAGGTTAAACTTTTTTTTTTTTTTTAATTTGTCATGAGTTCTGGAAACCTTGATATTATAATACAGCATACTTTGTTGTGAAATTAAAATCAAGATCAGCATGTGAGAGAAAACATTGTAGCTCTGAGTGCGTACATAAGAGAACTAGAAAGATCCCAAATAAGTAACCTAATGATGTATCTCAAGGCCCTTGAAAAAGAATAAACCAATTCCAAAACCAGTAGAAAGAAGGAAATAATTAATTTTTGTGCTGAAATCAATGAAATTGAGAATGAAAAATAATACAAAATATCAGTGAAACAAAGAATTGGTTCATTGAGAAGATAAATAAGATTGATAAACCTTCAGCCAAAAGAAAAAGAGAAAAAACCCAAATTAATAAAATCAGAGATGATAAGGGAGAAATCACCACAGACTTCGCAGAAATCCATTCAATCATTAGGGGCTATTTTGAAAAGTTATACTCCAATAAGTTGGAAAACCTAGAAAAAAATGGATATTTCTATACAAATATGATCTGCTAAAATTGAATCCTAAGGACATAGAAAACCTGAAATCCTGTAACTAGCAATGCAATAGAAGCAGTATTAAAAACCTTCCAACAAAGAAAAGTTCAGGACCAGGATTCGCAGCTGAATTCTATCAAACTTTTCAAGAAGAACTAATGTCAGTGCTCCTCAAATTAATTCATGAAATAGAAAGGGATGGAACACTTGCAAATTTGTTCTGTGAAACTAGTATCACACTTAGATATAAAAATAGTTAATAAAATATTAGTAATTGTGTTCAACAACATATTAAGAAGATTATACACCATGACCAAGTTAGTTTAATTCCAGAGATGCAAGGATGATTTAATATACATAAATCAATGAATGCAATTCATCACATAAATAAAATTAAGGACAAAAATCACTTAGTCATCTCAATAGAGCAGAGAAGGCCTTTGACAAAATTCAGCACCCATTCGTGATAAAAATACTGAAGAAACTAGGGATAGAAAGAACCTAACTCAACATCATAAAGGCTCTATCTGAAAACACAAAGCCAACCTAGTAACTGGAGAAAAACTGAAAGCATTTTCTTTAAAATCTGGGGCAGGGATGTTCACTCTCACCACTCCTGTGTAATATAGCACTAGGAATTCTAGCCAGAGCATTTAGGCAAGAGAAAGAAATAAAAGGGATAAAAATAGGAAAGGAAGATATCAAGTTATCACTGTTTACAGATAATATGATCCTATACCTAGGAGGTCCAAAGAATTTCACCAAAATACTACTAGAGCAAAGTAGCAGGTTACTAAATCAGCATACAAAAATCAATAGCTCTCCTTTGTACTAACAATAAATCTGTTGAGAAGAAATCAGGAAAACAATTCCACTCATAAAAGCCTCAATAAAAAAAAAAAGTAACTAGGAATAAATCTAATCGAGGAGGTGAAAGACCTCTACAATGCAAACTATAAAACATTGAAGAAAGAAATTAAAGAAGACTTTAGAAAATGGAAACGCCTCCCATGTTCACAGATCAGAATTAATATTGTTAAAATGACCATACTACCAAAAGCAATACATGGATTCAATGCAGTCCCCATCAAAATAACAATGAAGACACAGAACTAGAAAAAGCAGTCCTAAAATTCATTTGGAAGAATAAAAGTCCCAGAATAGCCAGAGCAATTTTAAGCCAAAAAAAGCAATGCTGGAGGCATCACGGTTGATGTGATTTCAAATTATACTACAGAGTTATGCTAACAAAAACTGCATGGTACTGGTATAAAAACAAACACATAGACCAGTTAGTACAGGATAGAAGACCCAGAGACAAACCCATACACCAATAGTCATCTGATCCTCCACAAAGGTGTCAAAAACATATGTTGGAGAAAAGGCAGCCTTTTTAACAAATGGTGTTGGGAAAACTGGTTATCTATATGTAAAGGAATGAGATTAGACCCTTAACTCTCACCCTGCACAAAAATCAACTCAAAATGGATCTAAGATTCAGGAATTAGACAAAAAACTAGGAGAAAATGTAGGGTCAACACTCCAGCATATAGGCACAGGCAGTGACTTTCTCAGTAGGACTCCTAAAGTTCAGGAAATAATGCTAAGTGTTATTAAATGGAATGGCATCAAATTAAAGTGCTTCTGCACAGCAAAGGGAACAATTAAGAATGTGAAGATAGAACCTACAGAATGGGGGAAAATCTTTTTTAGCTATTCTTCTGAAAGATGATTATATATTATATATTTAGAATATGTAAAGAACTCAAAAACCACCAAATAAATCAAGTAACCCAATTAATAAATAGGCAAGTGAATTAAACAGACATTTGCAAAAGAAGAAATGCAAATGACTAACAAATATATGAAAGAATGGTCAACATCATTAGCAATTAGGGAAATACAAATCAAAACTACACTGAGATTTCATCTCACACCTCTCAGAATGGCAGTCATCAAGAATATAAATAATAATAAGTGCTGGAGAGGATGTGGAAAAAAAGGAACACTTTTATACAGTTGAGAGTAGTGTAAATCAGAACAACAACTGTGGAAATCAGTATGAAGGTTTCTCAAAAGTCTAGCATGGAACTACCATATGACCAACTATACCATTCCTTGGTATTTATCCTAAAGAATTAAAGTCATCTTACTACAGTGATACATGCATACCCAGGTGCAACACAGTTCACAATAACCAAACTGTGGAAGCAGTCTAGGTGTCCATCAATGAACAAATGAATAAAGAAAATGTGGTTATATATACACATGGAGTTTTATTCATCATAAAGAAAAATTATGTCATTTGCAGGAAAATGAATGAAACTGGAGAGCATTATGTTAAGTGAAATATGTTAAACTCAAGGCTAAGGATCATGTTTTTCTTTATGTGGAAGCTAGAGAGGAAAAAGAAAAAGAAAGGTGGTTGCAGATCTCATGAAAATCAAATGGAGATCAGTATAAGAAAAGTCCCAAGGGGTGGGAGATAGCAAGGGGAACTGGGAATGTGCTGGTGGGTGTTATTGGCCAGATTATGTTATTATATAGTGCACGTATGAATGTATAACAGTAAATCCCATTAGTCTGTATAATTATAATGCACCAATAAAAAAATGTGGGGAAAAAATGATCAGCATTTGTGCACCCATTTAAAGGCATTTAGTATTGGAAGTTCTGAATTCAAATCCTTATCTATGACATAATCTGCAGACTCTGAGTTGAGAGCTATGGCAATAGGACTTATTTGTATTTTTAATTTTGCTATATATGTAACTCCAGTTTCAATTTAAAAATAACATAGACTTGGACTGGGGATATAGCTCAGTTGGTAGAGTGCCTGCCTTGCAAGCATAAGGCCCTGGGTTCAATCCCCAGTACCACCAAAAAATAAATAAATAAATAACATTGACCTTTTAAGGTAGTAAACAATATTTATTTTGCTTACCTACAGATGAAACAGACTTGTAACTTAAATGTTAAACACAGAATAGTATAAAATCAGTAAGTATGTTTTTATGAGGCAACTGGGTCTTTGCTAGTTACTAGGAAGAATTTTAAAAAGTTTATTTTTCAAAGCAGTAGTCTGATAATTGCTAGTTAAATAATATGCACAATAACAGAGTTTGCAGTCTTGCTGAGACTTAGACAATTAGCATTTAGATGTGTTGAGTGGAAAGGTGAATGTGATTCCAGGTCACAGAAAAAAACATATGAAAAGAATGGAAATTATATTCAGGAAATTTCAGTAGGCACCCAGCAGGAGTTGTGAAGAAGTTGGAAAGGTATTTTCATACAGTTCTCAATCATAAGTACATATTAGAATTACTTGGGTATCTTTTAAATATACTGATGCCTAAGATCCTCTCCAGAATTTTTGTTGGATCTTAGGTATTAGTAATTTGAAGCTCTTCAGATAATTCTAATCTAAAGACAATCTGAGAACTTTTCTAAGTCATGAAAGGCATTCCAATGCTATGACAAGGAGTGTATGTTTGTTATGTATTGCCCTGCTCAAAAAATGATTTTGATATATATGTTGTAAACACATTAACTTATTTAAAGACTTTCTACTGAAATTGCAGAAAATAGCTAGCTTCCACCTTAACTTTAGCTTTGATGTCAGATTTTTAGTGATCTGGTACCTGCCAGTTTCTTTAATCTGTTTCATGCCTCTTCTCTTCTTTCAGGTTACTGTATATAGTGGAGTCTTCTATAGTGCAATATTCATAGAATGTCACTTTTTTTCCCCCTCCCAGTTTTATGATGTAATCCCCTTTGCTTGGAATCCTTTCTCTGGACTTATTATACTGTCACAATCTTTCGTGTCTAGTTCCTTGTCATTTTACAGGTGCTTCTTCTTTGACGTTAGTCCTTTCTTGCTATTCTCTCCAAAAGTATTTATTTCTCATTTGTCTGTTATAGATTAGTTCAGATGTTTATTTTATGTTTATTAGTCTTTTTCACCATACTTGACCAAACTCCATGAAATCAAAGGGGTTGTTTGTATGTATCAGAAGCTTATTTGCTATTGGTTGGTTGGCACCTGATACAGTAGGCATATAATGCATTGGAGATTTTCAATGCAGTATTTATTTAATAATTTGAAAGATTTTTAAGAATTTAAATGATTCCAGGGTATGGATTGTTCTGAAACTTCATTCTTGTATTTGAGTATGGATGGTGGAAGGTTGTATGGGTTTAAAAAAAAAGGAAGTTGAAGTGCTTTTAAAGCCCAAAACAGAAAATCCTTATTCAGATTGACCTAAGGAATCAATCTCACATAATTGGAAGTTCAGAAGAAGAGTTACATGATCTGTAACTCAGTGATTTCATTGTGGACTTGTATTATATTTCTCTTTGTAATCTTTCATCCTTGCTGTCTATTTTATCTTTAGATTGGCTTCCCTAGGGGTAACAGGAATGCTGATAGTGAAAAATTCACAAAAAAGTGATTTTTTTTTATCTGTTTGACATGGAGGAAAATATCTCTCTAACCATGGAATTAATTCCTTTTCAGTTTTGTGGATCATTTTTGGGCAGATGTTCACCTACAGAGCAACAAGACATCTTAAAAATTGCTGTGAACAGTCAGTTTAGTGTAATCATATAAAAGTAGGGTACATTTGAGTTAATCAGTGTTGAAGATTTTGAGATTAATTCAGGGTTTATCATAAGGAAAACAATTCAGGTATTTATGTTCTACATTAGCATGTCCTGTTGACTCATCAGATTTTAATGGTTATAAGGAGGGGGAAATGCTGTGACAAGAAATGTATGTTAAATCTTGCCCTGCTCAAAAAAAAAATGATTTCAAATAGCAAAAAGGGTTTAGAATTTATCATATGGACATAAATAAATTGTAGGTTATATGAAATGGAGACTAATGCTGGAGCAGATAAGGGTGAGTTCAATTTTTAATATGAACATTTGTTATGAATATAAGAAATGTAGGATGAACCTTGCCAACAGTTTGTTTTAACTATTTGGAAGGTGTTATCCTGAAGGTTAGGTATTAAATATATGAATATGGATAAAGTTGTTCAATAAGATTGCTTAGAGTAAATATAGCAAGAGAGCTTAGCACAGAATCTTAAAATAGGTCCCCCTAAGAAGTTCTTAGATGAACTGAAACTCTTGAAGACAGATGGAGAGTAATCATAGAGACAAACAGAGATTAGAGAGCACTATCATAAAAGCAGAGGAAGTAGATATAATTCAAAGTTGAAGTAAGGAGTTCTTTTGACAATGACAAATGCTAACAGCAGCTAAAATTATTTGAAACATATATCACAAGCACCAAGTAACCTATTTCTGAATTCAGATCTGTACAGTGTGAGGTAGAGGCGAAGATTTGTTTCTTATCTGTATATCAATCATCTTTTTTAGATGTTACATATGAGTGAGAGCATGTGATACTGCCTTTCTCTGCCTGTCTTATAAAAAGGAAAGTTTTAGTTCTTTTAATAGCATACTGATGCCTCGACTTGGAGGGAGGCCTGCCACCAAGTCGGAGCACTGGCCCTAGGCGGGAGGAGGCTCGGGGTGCCTCGCTTTAACTTCTAGCTTGGGTGACATGACACACTTGTCGCTGCAGGGCCTCCTTGTTGTCCAGTTGTCCAGATGCACTCTGAAACAGAGCAGTTGTCTCTAGATTTTCTAACAAGAAATTAATAGGGCTGCTCTTGATACTTCTTTAAGGCATGTGTTCTCTGCCACTACACTGACTTAGTGCCCCTCTGACGGTGTTCCACAGGCGAACATCCTCCTCCAGCAGTGTCATGGAGTTGGTGCTCTGCGAGCCTCTTGCAGGTTGCCTTTCTGATGTCTGCTCATTTTTTGCCCAGAAATTCCCAATTTCTGTCCGTCCAGCAAGCTATTAGATCTCTAGTTTGTTGTTATTTGTGATACTGAAGCAAGAATTAAAGTCAGACAGTTAGTGTAGATAGATGAATGGAGTCTGGTCAGGAAGATGGAAGCTGATCCAAAGGGGAATAGAATGTTAATACTTTCAGTACACATCCCCCTCATGGCAAGAGTCACCTGCCTCTGTGGTATTGGACTGTTAGTACCTTCAGGACACTTAACTCTGCCCTAACCTATAACCAAAAAGTCACCTGCCTCAGGGGAGATTGTCCCTCCCAACAGGGAATTCCTGGGAGGGCTTGCTGAATTGCCCCTCTCCCAGGTTTCACTGAATTTGCAGGATAAAGGGAGGGAATGTGAGAAGTAAGAAACTGGAAATTATAAAAAGGGCAAGATTCATCCCTTCCAGGGACATCCAGCTGGGGGCCCCCTCCTCTGGGAGAAGTCTGTAAACAGCATACTTATATTTTAGCTGTTTTCAGTGAAAAAATTCTTTATATACTTGTGAAAATTATTACTTCTTTTCAGTATCTTAAATTGTCTTAACATCTGTATCTTAAATAATTTTTCCTTGGGATTCAGATAGCTAACACAGGAATATTTTTTAAAAATCTGAATTTCCTTTTGGTTTCAGTGAATTTTTCTAACTTGATCAAACTTCTCACAATCGGGATAGCTACATGCAACAGAATAAAGTTAAAACCCCACCTCACACTATATATAAAAATTAATCAAAAGTGGATCAGTAACCTAAATATAAGAGCAAAACTCTTGGAAGAAAAGATAGGGGTAAATATTCATGACCTTGAGTTTGTCAGTGGATTCTAACATACATGTAATGTTGTAATACAAGAAGTAAATATTTGATTTTTGTTCTTGGTTCCTGACACATAGCTCCTAAAACCATTGAAATCTCCTGAGTGATAATGGTGATTGGTGCATGATTTATGATTCATAACAGATATCTTTCATTCACACCTGAGCTTAAAGTAATAAACTTTTTTAAACACTGTACGGAATGGGGGCAGGTTGCCCAGGGAACCAGCCATATGATTAGAGTGTTGAAACTTATAGCCCCATCAACTGGCCTTCAGGGAGGGGAAAGTGATCTCAGATTGACTCAGTCACCACTGCTCAGTGATATACTCAATCATGCTGTCTTAATGAAATCTCCATCTGAAACCTTAAAGATGGGGTTTGAAAAGCTCTTGGATTGGTAATACATTGAGGTGCTACAAAGGTGGGATACACTGTTCTAGGCATGGAAACTCTGTCTCTCTTTCCTCATACCTTTTCCTATAACATTATCTCTTCTATTTGACTGTTTCTGAATTATATCCTTTATAATACCTAGTAATATGAAGTAAAATGCCTTCCTGAGTTATGTGAGCCTTTCTAGCAACTATCAAACCTGAGGAGGGGGTCATAGGAACCTCTAATTTACAATTTGGTTAGGAGTATGGAAGGGTCAGACTTATAGTTGACATCTGAAATGGACATAGGCCTAGAGGACTGAATTCTTGGTTTGTGGGATCTATTCCAGGTAGGATTGTAGGACACTAGCTGGTGTTGGAAAATGGGTTGGTATGGGAATAAATTCCTCATATTTGGTGTCAGAGTGTTATTAACAGAAAGTACTTTATAGACTGACACCAAAAGCACATTCAACAAAATTGGGACTTTATAAAAATTAAAAATTTTTGTGCATCAAAGACCATTATTAAAATTGAAAAGACAACCTATAGAATGAAAAAATATTTGCAATTCATATCTGATAAGGATTTAGTATGTGGAATATATAAAGAAATATTACAACTCAGTAACAGAAAAACAGTATCATTAAAAATGAGCAAAACACTGATATAAATATTGTACTAAAGGGGATATAAAAACATCTGAAAAGCACATGCCAAGATATTCACCATCTTTAATCTTTAAGGAAATGCAAATGAAAACCTCAAATCAAAACTGCTACTTCATACCCATTAGAATGACTATAATTTAAAAAAAAAGGAAAATAGCATGTATTGCCAAGGATATGGAGTAATGGCTTTATACATTGCTTGTGCTAATACAAAATGTTTTCATGACTGTGAGCAAAGTTTGATGATTCTTCAAAAAGTTAAATGTAGAATTACTATATGACCTGACAAAAGAAGCGAAAACAGGTATTCTCATACTTGTACCTGAACATCAATAGTGGTACCTTTTTATAATAGCCCAAAGTAGAAACAAAGGAGTGGATTTGTGTTATATACATATGATGGAATATTATTCATTCACAGAAAGGGATGAAATTACTGATAAATGCTATAATAAGAAGGATGAACCTTAAAACGTACACTGTTTGACACAAAAGATCATATGATTTCACCAGTCAGAAATAATCCAGAATTAGTAAATCTGTGGAATTTGAAGGCAGATAACTGGTTGTTAGGAATTAAATGGAGGGGTGAATGGGGAGTAATTGATTAATGGAAACTGTTCTTTTGGAGTAATAGAAGCATTTTAGAACTCTGTAAAGGTGGTAGTTACATATCATTGTGAATATATGAAGTGGTACTGAATTGTTCACTTCAAAATTGTTGATTTTTTTGTTATGTTAATGTCCTCTCAACAACAACAACAAAAATAACATCCAGTACCCAAGTACATTGCTGTTGTATTATTAATAATATATCTTGGACATACCAGGAATAATTAATCTTATCTTTTTTTGATTTCCATGAATATTAAATGTTTTGTTTTGTTTTGTTAGAATAATACTACAAAACTATTTCAAGTTATTTTTAAATCTGTTAAAAGGAGTATATTCAATTAATTAATGAACCTCTATTTAGCCTTTGACATTTTTTCTTCCTTTGATTTTTTTTTTTTTTCTTTATTCCCTTTTCCTTTTCTTTTCCTTTCCTCTTCCCTCTCTCCCCTGCCATTAGGGTCCTGTGCTTGCAGGCAAGTCCTCTTTTACTGAGCTATATACCCCAACCCTTTCTGGTATTTTCTGTAAAATGTTCTTAATATTTTCTGAAAATTCAAGATGACTCTGTTTGATAAGAGCCAGAATTGGGAACTTTTGGGCTTTTATTCCAGATGCTATAATTTTCTGATACATTGTTATATCTTGAGGTCATGTAGAAATAGATTTTGTACCAAATGATAATCAGTTTTAACAGGCTTATATTTTCACAAGATCCAAGGGAGTTATTAAGTAAATGGTAAAATTGAGACAATAGTATTCTGTATTTTTGTTGTTGTGAGATGACACTTATAATTTTAAAGGAGGAATTTTTACCATGCCCTATAATGTTTCTTCAGATTTCATGATTACCAATTTCTGATAAGAAATTTCATAAAATTATTTGTGGTCTTCTGATAGATATTCGTTTCAAAGATTAAGTAAACTTTAATGAGCAAGTAATATCATTCAGTTTTGTACTAAATAGTTTCTTAGTTTTGGAAATGTACCTTATGATACATTCTAACTGCTGTATTATGAGCCTCAATTATGTGTGCACATATGCGAGTTTTAATACTTTTAATACTTGTTCTTAGTACCTGAAAAAGTATATGTAGCACCAAAAGTGTTTGATGCCTTTTTGGTGATAAAATTTTTATTAACATGGCATTAAATTATATTAATATTCTTTTTTTAGTATATTCTTATTTGTCAGATGGGATTATTACATGAAATGGTGTTAATAAAATTCCTAGTACAGTAGTGAGAACTATAAATATAAGCCTGTATTCTTTCATGATCGACTGGTACTTTTTCTTAACTTTTTTTTTTTTTTTTTTGCCATCATGATGATTTTAAAATTAGGAGGTTACATGGCTCTATAGTTCTTATTTGTTTTTGATTCCTTATATTTCAGTTTTGGAAAATAATCTGGTTTAAGTCTAGATCATTTTTGCTTATAGTAAAATTGTATGTGATTATGTTTGAGATAGAATATCACCCCTAAAAGCAAAGGATGCTGGGAACATAATAAAAAGCAGGTATTATTTGTTAATCAGAAAGTTATTAATGATTTCTGTCCCCACTGAAGGAAACTTTATTTTTGCTACATAATGCTTATTAAAGTATAACTTTAAAACAAGTAAAATAAATATTTACACACAGATACAGAAAATGAATTCATGTCTATGACTGCCTTATATTATACTCTTCTATACTCTTACAATAGGTTTAATAAATAGAGAAACTTAAATAGTTTTGGTTGTTAATAACTTGTTAAGTATTTTTAAATCCTCAGATGAAAAAACACTGGAACAGAAACCTTCTAAACCAGCAGCTCCACAGGTTCCACCCAAGAAGCCTACTCCACCCACCAAAGCCAATAATTTATTGAGATCTCCTGGAACAGTTTACCCAAAGCGACCTGAAAAACCAGTTCCTCCACCACCTCCTATAGCCAAGTAAGTTTTACCTAATTTTAAATTACCTTACTGATTTACCTATCTTTGACCTCAGTCACTCTATTGCCTTTTTAAATCTATTTGTTATCGATATTTCCTCAAAAGACTATAATAATGTTCTTAAATGGTTATACTCACAGTAGGTGAATACACTCAAACTATTTTTATATTTCTTATTTTATTGTGAACAGCTTTGTAGTAGAGATTTAACTTTATGGAAATAGTGTTATAGAACATAAAGTAATCAGTATTATGTTTATTAAGTCACTTATATATATATTTTTGTTTGTTTGTTTTTGGTTTTTTTGGTACTGGAGATTAAACCCAGGGGCACTTAACCACTGAGCCACATCCCGGCTCTTTTCTGTATTTTATTTATAGACAGGGTCTTGCTGAATTGCTGAGGCTGGCTTTGAACTCAAGATCCTCCTGCCTCAGCCTCCGGAGTCACTGGTATTACAAGCACCTGGAACCAAATCACAATGTTTTAAAAAAAGTCATATTTCAGATTCAGGTGATTTTTGCATGTTTACTTTTCTTATTTTAGGATCAATGGAGAAGTTTCTACCGTTTCATCAAAATTTGAAACTGAGCCAGTATCCAAACCAAAGCCAGAATCTGAACAGTTGCCACTTAGACCAAAATCAGTGGACCTTGATTCATTTATAGCAAGAAACTCTAAAGAAACAGGTAAGTTAGCATGGAAAAAGGTAGCACATTAAAAGAAATAGTCAAAACTTTTTAGAAACAAAGCAATGTAGATGCAATTTTTGTGTAGATAAATGTAGTGGAAATTGTTTGGTATTTGTTTTAATTTATTAACCAAAGTAGAATAAATTTAAAGAAGATAAATGGGCAAAATCTTCATGGTTCTTACTGATCATAATACAGAAATATTAAGTTTTCATAGTGGTCAGAAGACTGAAATCCATGTTAAAAACTCATTCATCTTTTATTCCTTCCCTGTAAGTAGAATGATAATATCACCTAAATCAGGCACCTATTAATGTAGTTTAGTTTTAAAAGAAAAAAATAAGATGATATAGGCTTTCAGTGCCAGCACTAGTTTATATTTAATAAGACATTTAGGTATTTCCTCTTAATTTGGAGATACTTTTTTTTTCCAATATAGGAAGTCATGTTTTTTATGAATATATTATATATATATATATATATATCAGTGTGTGTCACTTTTTGCTAAATATGATTCTGTAAGCTTTAGGACTTATTTTTTTTAGCTCACTAATCAACTAATTTAGTCTAGTCTACATATTCCTCATTTTTTACCATATTAATTATAAAATGGAAAACTTGAAACAGGTGTCTTGATAAAGGTCTCTCTATTCAAAACATTATATAGTCATTATAATAATTTGGTGATATTTATTATTTTGTATAGTATTTTCCTTTGTTTTTAGTTTTTTATATTTTTCAAAGGACTTTTCATATTTTTTATTTTATCTACTACATAAACTCTAGGAAGTAGATTCTATTTTTTTCCCTTTTAACATTTAAACAGTAAGCTATAGACGTATCAACTATGTAGTCACATAAGTCAAAAGAGAACTCTTTAAATTCCTTTTATTTCAAGTGCTCTGTGATATTCTTTTTAAAAAGTCTTAATGTCTTAATATATTTTTTTAGCTCCAGTGTTAACTTTTTTTTTTTTTTTTTTTTTTTTTTTTGTGGTGCTGGGGATTGAACCCAGGGCCTAGTGCTTGCAAGGCAAGCACTCTACCAACTGAGCTATATCTCCAGCCCCAGTGTTAACATTTTATGAACTTCAAGTTCAGTTACATTTAGATTTTTTTTTTTCACCATATTATACTCACGTTTCAGACTTTTTCAGGTGATCTTATTTTTCTCCTATCTTTTCAGTTTGCCAATGCAAAGACTGTGTCTTAGTGTGACCTCCTTTTACTCTTTTGGTTTGAATATTTTATAAATATTTTTGTCATTTATTTGTATCTTGCCTGCTCTGTATGATGCCACATTCATTATTTCTGGGAATTGAGATGTTGATTATAGGTTTTGAGAAAGTCATTGAAATATACTACTACTTATCTGGTGAAAATTGACTTATGTACTGTTTAAATTAAAATTTAAAAAAAATTTTTTTAAAATATTCTTTTTTAATGGAGCTCATTCTTGTCAACTCATATTTTTCCATTTGATTTAAAATATAACCAGAAATGTGTTTTCTAAAGTAATCATTGAAGAAAAAATGATTGTTTACACAATTTTAACTCTCAAAATTAGAAAAAAATCTATTAGTATTGTCTTTGAATTTCCACAATATTGATCCTTTTGGAATTAAAGCAGTAACATTTAGAATATGTATTTTTTTGTTACTTTGTATCATTCTTGAACTTTTACTTTATTTACTTAATTTTAAAGTAGTGAAGAAATTTTTAAAATTTAGATAAAGCTAATTTTCACTTTTTTCAAAACTTTTTAAGTGCATTCAACAACAAACATACTTTTTAATGCCTTATCGACATAGTGGTTATTTACTCCTCATGTAAAGAAAGAGGCTTTATGGAACACAGTTTGAATATTTCTAATTTCTGGTTTAAATTTCTTTTAATAAACAAGGAAATAATGTAGAGATGCTGATACCTACACGTCAGAAAATTAGCAGCTAACTTCTAAGCAACTGTCTTTATATCTGTCACCTAATTAGGTTATTTTTGGTATATAACACTTTTATCCTGCAAAGTTAATATAAATTTGGGAAATCGAGTTCACATTAAGTAGCACGTGTTTACTGAGCAATTGTTATATCCTCAGAAAATATTTTTAGATACTGGTAGTATGCTAAGATAAAAGGCAGAGTTGCTAACCAGTCATGGTGCTATAAGGCCTGTAATCGCTGGGAAGTCTGAGGCAGGAGGATTTCAAATTCAAAGTTAGCCCCAGCAACTTAGCAAGGCTCTAAGAAACTCAACTCAGTAAGACTTGTCTCTAAAAAAAAAAATATATATATATATATATATATGTATTAAAAAAAGGGCTGGGGATGTGGCTTAGTGGTTAAAGGCCTTTGGTTCAATATTGGTTACTAAAAAAAAAAAAAAGGCATAGTTATAGTTGTAGGTAGCAAATAGCTTATATCCTAAACATTAATTCTTTCCCTGTGTACTCACTCTCCCCCCCATTAGAATGCCATACGTTCCTAGTACAGGTTAAGTAAGCATTCCTTATCCAAAATATCTGGAACCAGAAATTTCTTGGATTTCATTTTGGAGGGGGGGTGGTCAACTTATTTATACATGAGATATCTTAGGGATGGGAACCAAAGCAAACCATGATTCTTTTATGTTTCATATATTCGGTATACACAAATCTTCAAAGTAATTTTGTACAATATTATCAATCTGTGTTTAGATTGTGACCCATTACATGAAGTCTCCTATGGAATTTTTCACTTGTGGGTGGCAACATGTTGATGCTCAAAAAGTTGATTTTTTTTTTTTAAAGCATATTTGATTTGGGGTTTTTGGATTAGGAATATTCTACCTGTGCTTGAAATGTAAAAAAGTGTGCTACCTCTTCTGTGAGTTATAAACACTGTAAAAAATGCATTTTAGTTCAAGTACAGCTTCACATTTGGCATTAGGTTAATGTATAGTTTACATTTTTTACTTAGTTTCAGGATATACCTTTTAGGAATAATGTATAAAACTAATTCATAAGTTTCAAAAAAAGTAAAACATATTTGAAACCAGCTTATTGATACTATCAGTTAAAGTAATAATTTGAAGTGAAATGATATAGTAGAAAGTATACTGACTTTACTGTTCAAAAAAATTGGGTTTATTTATAGGTGAGTTTCTCCTCAAAATCTGTTTTCTCACCTAACTATAACATTTTGATTCAGTTTAACTATTAATACCTACTAGAATGCCTGATATGGAAGTCTGTTTCATTTTTAAGTTATAAATGGTATAATTTTATTCTCACATAAAATTGTCCTGTTTATAAAACTGCATATAAACTTTTGTCTTTATATATAATACTAATTATATATAGATGCACAGATACTGACTTTTGTACATGTAAGAAAGTTATTCCTAGAACAATATTTCCTTTTCTTCTTTTTAGTGGCATGAAATAACTGTTTCTCCTTACATGTTCTCATATATCATATAGCACTATAAATTACAGAACTATTAGGAACTATATTTTAGTTTTTTTTTTTTTCAGTTTTTTAAACACTTCATTAAAATTAGTGTAAGGAAAATCTCACTGGCACTGCTAATCATTTATAAAGTTTGCATGATCCAAATATTTTTAAAATAATAAATTTTTCTAAAATATTTATATAATAATAAATTTTCTGAGAAGTAAATTATTTTCAAATTAGTTTAAAAATACTAGAGACTTTAGTATTAATATAATACTAAATGTATTATAGCTATTACATTTAGATCAGCTGATGAGGTACCCTTACAGTGTTAACATTTTATCTCTTTTGGTGGTTTCTCTGTGATAAATTCTCCTAGGATTAAAATGAAATATTATAGAAGGGAGACTGGTGTAATAGAGGAAGGCAACCAGGGGAAGGTAGGAGGAGAGGGAAAAGGTAGGTACTCGAGAAGAAAATTGATCAAATTTTGTGATGTGTATATATGAATATGTCACAATAAATCCCATGATATGTATGATTATAATGCACTAATAAAAATAAATTTTAAAATAAATGAAATTTTAGAAACCAAAAGTTCTTCATTCGCAAAGCATTCATTGTGGAGTAAGGAAGCATTCTCTCCGTTCCATTTTATTTTATAGTTGATTTATTTTTGTTTGAATTACTTTCCAAATATTTACTGATTTCTTTCTTTTAGAAAGAATTTTTGGTGAGATTTTTCTAATAAGGTTCCTGTTGAGTAGTAGATGCTCTAACAAGTGAGCTCTTATCTAAACTAGGATTAAAAAATTAGTTTCTAATAATAGTTTCCTTGATTATATTATAGAGAGTATCACTTATTAAGGCCTTGGTAAATTTTTATTTCTATATGTACAAAGATATTTTAAAGGTCGTAGTGAATTTTTATAGTGAGATATTTTAAAAATATTTGTCATTTCTATTTTATGATGTAATAGGATTAAAGTTACCTCCTTTATTGTAATTACTGTATGCACCGAAGACTAGAATTGACTGACTGCAAGGTGGTTTAATTTTAGTTATAGTTATTTTATGAGATGTTAATATTGATGTATAAAACTGGCCTTTTAAAGTACTATGCCATCCTTTTAGAAAATATTTTGTTTTTTAGTGAGTAATAAAACAAGGCTTCTTTCTAGTTTAATGTATATTGACATTAATATTAATTAATTTTTTCTTTGAATGACCCAGAAATCTAAAATCTAATACATGTCTTGTGTAAGTTTACATAACCTGAGATAGCTATATGCTAAACATTGAAATGCTTCTATTCATTCTACAACTGTTCCTTTTTCCTGCTTTGTAAAATAATTTTTTTGGTTTAGTCTTTTTTCTAGACATTCCTATCCTTGACTTTTCTTTCCAGATTTTGTTTCCTAGCCTGTTTGCCATGTTTCCCTTCTTACGTGTCAGGAAATTATCCTACCCTTCTCCATTTTGGTAAGATAACAATTTATAAAAGAAATCAAAATAGTATATTCAATATAAATAGGTGGTGCACATTGATTTTTTTTTCTTTGTAATTTTACTGAAAGTGTACATGTCTGTCTGTCTATTTATTCTAACCCTTTTGGTTTTCCATTTTAAAATAAAATGAAGTTCATTTTGGAAAATTTTTCTTGATTACAGCCTAAAATGTTCTTGATAAAAGATTAAAAAAATTCATACCTTGGCAACCATAAAAATCAGGTTATTTTCTCCCCAAATTGGAGATTTCACCTGGCTTTTTAAAAAAAATTTCATGTCTTCCTACCAACATGCAAAAGCACAAGTAGTTGACCGAGTGACAAGATGTAATTAAAAGAGTTAAGTGATCGTCATGTGTTTTGTGCCATTTGTATAGTGCAAATCCATTGTTATCACTCTTAAGTAAACTTTAAAGCATTTAGATGTATCATGAGTCCAAAATGTGCACTGTTCCACATTACTAACCTAATGGCATAAATGGAGAACCTGAGAGAGTTTTAGAATGGTGAAATTGTCTTGGTGTTGTAGCCCCAAACTGGACATTTGGAAGGCATTTTACATGAGCATGGTGTATTTTGTAAATCTACGTTTATTTACCCTTCATTTCTTTTAATTTCTTCCATGATTTTCTGTTTCTTTTTCTTTCTACAAGTTGCTTAAATATGCATTTGAAAATAATTTCTGTAGGCCAAAATGATTGATTTTTATTTTTCAAAGCGTTTTGTGGGCTATCAGTGTACATTTGTCAGTGTAAAAAGAAAATTGTAACCAACTGTATCCTATTCTTAACATACCTTTTTTTAAATACGGATTTTTTTTAAAAAAGGTATTTACAAATAGATAACCAGTACATGCCTGTAATCCTAGCTACTTGGGTAGCTGAGGCACAAGGATTACAACTTTGAGATCAGTCTATCAATTTAGTGAAACCTTGTCTCAAAATAAAAAGGGCTAGGTTGTAACTCAGTGATAGAGTACCCTTGGGTTCAATCCCCAGTACCACCAAAGCAAAACAAAACCAACATTTACAGATAGAATGACATTTATTTAATTATATATTTAAATTCAACCTTTTTTAGATTGCTTAATGCATTTTCCAATGGAGTCATTTATTTCGTTATGACTTGTTATATTTTATAATTATAATTATCAAAAGACTAAGAAATTAAACTTAATAGAGTGTCTGTTGTGATATGTTAGCTTAGTGACTTGATCCAAGGGAGAACACACAATGTAATATATAGAAAAAAAATTAGCAGCAGTCAACCAATGCTTCCATTATAAGACACATATTGCCAAACAGTGATGCCTCTTTTTCTTTTGCCTTATATTTGTGTCAGTCATCCCTTAAAACAAAATTTTCTTTATTATTTTGATTATGAAACTTGATGAATAAACTTTGAGGGTGATGATGAGTATTTTCAGCAATATAAGTTGGGATATCTAAGTATCTAAGAGAAAATATTATACCCATCCAGGCAAATGGTAAAGGGATTAAAAAAAATCCATGCTTGGAAAATTAGCTTATCTGTTGCCAATTGGCTGTGGATGATATTACTGGTTTGGAATCTGGGTTAAACTAAGGTTATAAGTGACAATGGAACTATCAGGAATTTACTGGTAGGGTTCTTGTTCTCTGAAGAGAGGTAAAACTACTTCTTTAGCATGATTTTATGGATCATCTAGGAAAAGGCAAGGTAATATATACCATTGTTTCAGAGGTATGAATTATAGCTTTGTCCTTAAACCCAAATTTTTAGGCCAAAGATCAACCAGCCTTTGATGGTGGGGAAGAAAATTGATCTTTATAGCATTTTCCCTTGGTATTTGATTTGCCTTAGATTTATAACTATTTTATGATTTCTACAAATGGTAATGTCTAAGCATAGATGCTAAACAGTTGTAGTTACAACTGAAACATCCCATAGGAAGGCATGTTAAATCGTACTTTTGGCTGTAATCTCAGCAGCTGGGGAGGCTGATGTAGCAGGATCGCAAGTTCAAAGCCAGCCTCAGCAACTTAGTGAGACCCTGTTTCAGAAAAGAAAGATAAAGATAAAAAAGGACTGGGGATGTGGCTCATCAATTAAGCACCAGGTTCAATCCCTGGTACCAGAACAACAATAACAAAAACAAAAAACAAAAACAAAAAATTTATACTTTACCTTTACACTGAGAAATGCAAATGGAAAGTAGCAAGGTGCCAGATACAGTTGAATCTTTAAAATTTGACTATTAGTCCACTACTTTAAGTTTTAAAACAAAGTTTATGTGTGAATTTTTTGATGTAATTAATTAGGAGTTTAAGTAGATCACTTTTTTTTAATAAGCAAGAACTCCAGATGATAGTTTTTGTGTTACTACAGTTTATGGTACAGATTTATCTTTCAAGAAAAACTTTTTGTTGATGTCTAAGTATCTATTGAAAACATAACCCTATGTTGTTAATGAAGACTTGTACTATAAAATGTATCAAGTAAATATAATGTTAATTTTTTTCTCAAAGGGTGCGTTGTTTTCCAAATGCATATGAAAAGCACAGGTCAGCTTGTTAGTCCTTCAAAGTAGTGGTACTCTTTTTGTTCAAAAGCCAGAAACATTACTTTTTACCTTTTAAAAGGTACAGTTAAATCTCAGTAGACAATATTTTTTTTTGTTCTCTAGATGTTGTAAATTTTGATGACATAGCTTCCTCAGAAAACCTGCTACATCTCACTGCAAATAGACCGAAGATGCCTGGAAGAAGGCTGCCTGGTCGCTTCAATGGTGGACATTCTGTGAGTTATACTTACTGTAAGAAAACTCGGAAGATTTAGCAAATACAGAGACCATTTGAAGATGAGAAAATGAGAGGTTCTATAGCTATACCTAAGTTTATAAATTGGGAAGGTACCTGTTACAGTCAAGTGGCAAATGCCGGTGTATAAGAAAATGAGAAGGAAACAAGGAAAGAGATATGTTATTTCCTATGGTCTGGAATAGAAAGTTATAGGTTCAGAAATAAACGGTTGTCATGAGACCATAATCACAAAGCCCAGGGTCAAAGGAGAAGAAGGAACCTATTCAATCTACTCATCTAACAACAATGATTAGAATTGAAAAGTAGAAGATAACTTACTTTAGGGTAAAATGAGAATTTTTTTTCTTCTGAAATATTCATTATTTTTGCAGTACATGTCTTGTTATTCTAAATTAGTGACTTGTTATTATGCTTTCTGTTTGTTGCCTGGAATACATGTTGTACATTAATGGTAATATAATAACTCTTAAAGTATTATGATACTTTTAGTTTACTTAAGTGGAAAAAATTTTTTGTTGTTATGAGACAAGTTATTCTTGCCTTCAAGATATGCAAATGTGTTATTCAGCTTGAAATTATATAACATCCTTTTTAAGGGTAATGGAATAATAAGAACAGTAGCAACTGAAAACAAAGTGATATAAGTAATTTTCTTTATTATCCAAATGCTTACCATAACTTCCTTCTTTGCTCTTTTCTGTTTCTTGATTTCTAAAAAATCATTTAGCCAACTCAAAGCCCAGAAAAAACCTTGAAATTACCAAAAGAAGAGGATAGTGCCAACATAAAGCCATCTGAGTTTAAAAAGGATACATGCTACACTCCAAAGGTGAGAGGCACATTCTGCTATAAGATATGTATGGTTTTCAGGATTCTTTGTGGACATCAAAATTATAGAATTTAGTGTATTTTCTAAATAATTTATGTTGAAAAATTGAGTTTTAAACTTAAGTCACACTGTTCTCTCCAGATCTTTTTTAGAAGAGCTTATATTATTTTTTTAAATGAATAATGTTACTTATTTCATATTTCACATTTTTAAGGCACAGATCTGAATATCTGTTTCATTTTCTTATTAAATGTATACTCTGAAATTGGTTAGTCCATACTTCAAAGAGGTATAATGTCATTTCTTTACTCTTTACCTAACTTGGTTCTTGGCACCATAATTTTAAGCACTTCTTATATACTGGAATGAATGGCAAAATGCATGGATCCTTCCATCTGTTACATGGTGTTAAATATCTTTTCTAAATTTGTGCTGTTTTTATTTATAATATTTTACCACAACTGACAACTCCTAAGTTGTTTCTTAGTTTTATTCCAGGCATTTGGATACATTTGCAATTTATTAAATACACTTAAATCTCATTCTCTAAGCAGTTGTCAATCCATTGAAATTTTACTAAAATGACTTTGTTGTTTTATTTTACTACTGAAACGAAGTGTGTGGATTCATTGTAATGCCTCTTCCATGTTCTTACTAAATTTTTCATAATTACTTTTAAGTGAGCCTCGCTGGGTAGTCTAAATGACATGTATTTAATATGGCAGATCAAAGTGATACCTTATTAATACTCATATATTCTTGCTTTTAGATTCTCTAGTAGGCAAACCATAAGACAAATCTGGTGGATTTTGTTGTTGTTCTTTTTAAAAACAAAGCCATTGGCATTTTTTTCTTCTGCAAAAACCACTAGTGATTGCAAACTATTTCTTTAGTTGTCTGTTGTTTTTTTCCAGTTATGAACATCAACTTATTACTTGAATTTCCAAATTTACCATTAGTTTGGAGTACAGGTTAAGTATCCCTTACTAAAATACTAGGGACCAGAAGTGTTTTCAGATTTCCAATTCTTTTGTATTTTAGAATATTTGCAGATACACAATGATATATCTTGAGAATGGGACCCAAGATGAAATAGAAAATTCATTTGTTTTATGTGTTTCTTATACACAAAACCCGAAGGTAATTTTATACAGTGTTTTTAGTAGGCCTCCATTTTGACTTAATTCATTACATAAAGTCAGGTACAGAATTTTTCACTTGTGGAAAATTGCTACCCAAAGTTTGGAATTTTTTAATCATCTTGAATTTCCAGTTTTTAGATCAGGGATGCTCAGTGTGCTCTATGTTATTATTATTATTTTTTTAATCTTTTGCTGTGAATATCTTTTAACCTTAAATGTAATATAAATACAAATAAAATCAGAAAAAAACTTTTTATGTTTTCAGCCATCTGTGTACCTTTCAACACCAAGTGCTTCTAAAGCAAATACATCTGCTTTCCTAACTCCATTAGAAATCAAACCTAAAGTAGAAATAGATGATGGGAAAAAAAATTCCCTGGATGAACTTCGAGCCCAGATTATTGAATTGCTGTGTATTGTAGAAGCACTGAAAAAGGATCATGGGTAAGTAACCCTTGTTTTTTCTGTGAGTACTACCGAATATATATGCAAAGAATTCTTTCAAAGTAGATCAAATAAAGGTCTATTCTGCCAATTTATGGTATAAGCAAGTGTTTTGAAACAAATTTTCATTAAGGGTGCTTTTGACAAAAACTTGAATTGGAAAACTTGTTCCAGAATGTCAGTCATGGAATACATAGGTTAACATGTATGTTGGGCTAGAAATCTTCTGGTCAGACACAGGCATTAAGTGGTCTTGAAAATATTAGGAAAATCATTGTATTTTAGGTCAGGTGTGTATGTCTGTAGTTAAACTTATCAGAGGGTTAGGATAGGTGATCTTTAAAGCCTTTCTCTTAATTCTGAAAGTTGTTAATATGGTGTACAGTAGGGCATCCTTAATTGAATGTTAGAGACTTTGTAGAGCTCAAATACATTTAAAAACTCATTTACTATAACCCTATTTTTTTAAGGTAAAGAAGTAAAGGTTCAGAGAAGTTGTTTACTTATTACATAGTTCTTAAGTGACAGAGCTAAAATAACACTTATGTCCTCTATTGATTTAGAGATCTCTAAAGACTAGCATTTTAATTTTAAAACTTGACATTTTAAACATAATGCTGTAAAATATCAAGGTAAAAGAGATAAAAGAGTCAGTAATCTAATTGAATTGAGAATGAGGGTGTTCATCCCCTTACACCGGCATCCTAAGAGAATTTCTTAGAATATAAAATTCACAGCCAGAGGCTATGTTACCCAGGACCTAATTTTAACCATTTCTTCCTCAATTCTCAGGTGGCCTAGAATTCTTTATAAAAAACCATAGTGAGATTAATAACATGAGGTATTTGTAGTTCATAGAACATTACAGATACCTCTTAGAAACAAAAATGTATCTTGAGTAACTGCTTAAAAATATGTGTGTGTATGTATATATTTGTATATATTATATAATTTATGTGAACAATATATAGTTTGTCATTTGATACATTAACTTAAATTGGAATACTTTGGCTTTTGCTTTACTATTATGTCTTTATAGCTTACAAATACATAATAATATGTATCCAATATTAAAATCTAAAATGCATGCAACAAGTAACTAAAAAATAGAGGTTGATATATAAAGATTGAAATATGTCAATAATCTAAGTATTCACTAGAGAAGTTGCAGAAGAAGACTTATAGTTTGATCCCAGACTTGTAAAATGAAAACAATGGTATATAGAAACTGTACATTTATCAATATATTTTAAAAAGAACAATAAAAATGTGAGTAGTACTAAATTATCAGATCAAAAAGCAAATGATGTTAACACTATGTGGGTAAATAGGATGGGATAAATAATCCAGGACTTTTCAACTTAAATATAGATTTAATGTCTTATAAATTCAGAATATTAAATAATTAAGATAGAAAACATATAATCTAGGATAATGTGATAGAACTATGAATTCAACTAAGATGTACCTCTTTTGTCACTATAAAATAAGCTCTAGATAAATTTGAGTTGAATATTATTATTTCAAAAATTACAGTCAAGTAGAAAATAGAAAATTTGCCTCAAATATAGAGGAATGATTTTCTAATTATTAAATTAGTTTTGAAATGTTAACTTAAAAATATAAATAATTTTAAAAGTGCCCTTGTTTTATTTAATGAAATTTTTAACAGTTTCTCAAACTGCTTTTCTATAGTACTCTTCTTTTTGGTGGGGTGTGAGAGGTTATGCTAGGAATTACACCCAGGGCCTTGCACATATTACGTAAGTGCAGTACCACTGAGCATGGAATCATTCTGCCTAAATCTCCTGAGTAGCAGGGATTACAGGCATGTACCATCATGCTGGACTATTTTTTCTACAATACTCTTGAAAAGAATTTTTCTAGTGTGTGTTAAAAGACTGAAAATATACATGGTTTTCGATTTAGAAATTGGTATACTGCCTTATTAATAGTATTAAGTAATTCCTGTTCTTCTCATTCCCTCTGTCCCCAGAAATAAATGAGGAAACAAAAGAAACCCCCAGATATTTGAATACCAAATAGCAGTGATAGATATGAAAATTTTAGCAGCATGTTAATGTTTTAAAATACTTTCTGAAAAGATACACCATAGAATGTATACTTACAGTATGTCTATATAGAAAAATTAGATGAATATGGAAAAATAAAAATTTGAGTTAAGATAGATCAATTATTGGTTGTAACATTTTGTTTTTTGGCTTTTAACTTTTGGTATAATATTTAATTTTAGATAAAGAGAAAAAACTTGAAGCGCAGGTTATTTTATCAAATAAACTTGTAGTTTGCCTTTATTGTGATTTGTTAATGTCATTTCACAAGTTGTTTTGGCTCTGAAGTGTCCATCCTATAAAATGTATACTAGATGAATATGAAAAATTGCTTTTAAAGGCCGTATATTATTTCCTTTTTTGTTTTATCATGAACTGTTCTGAATTTATTTAATTTATCTTGATAAGTTTGCCAGGGTTTTGATGAATTTTTTACTGTTATATTGAATTGTTCAAACTAGAAAATCTGAAAAATTTCTCAATCAACAAGTCTAGTTTCCCTCATGTACTGGGAGGTAGGCAAAAGAGATCCTGATAACTTTTTGTCTGTTTGCCTCATCTATTTATATTGTTTAATTGAAAGTAATAAATATTTTTGTTTTTAGGAAAGAACTGGAAAAACTGAGAAAAGATTTGGAAGAAGAGAAGACCTTGAGGAGTAATCTAGAGGTAATTAGTTTCTCCCAGCATTGAGATTTTAGACAGCATAAACTGGATATGTTTTTTTCCATCCCAACTGTGTGATTGGTTCCACTACAAATTATGCCATTCTATTACAATTGGATACTCCCTATTGCATGATGGCAATTTTGTAAATGCCCTGTCATGTTTCATTCATTGACACAGCAAAAAAATTTTTGAACATTAACTCTCTAGGCAGTGTGTGAACCTGAAGGTATATATTTATGAATAAAATAAATATTGTTCTTTCCTTTTAAGTTTCCAATTCTTCCTTGACATATAGTTCTCTTTTCTTTGCAGTAAATGTTTTTGTTTTTTCCATTTGGCTGGTCTCATGGTGGCACTGCTTTCCATTTCTCACTAAAAGCTTACTTTACCTTTGTTCTTTGCTGATGGCTGGCAATTTTACTTAATTCCTTTTTCTTCTTTATCTTTCTTTTTCTCTTCATGCAATTTTATCTTCAATTGTGTTCTTCTTCCTGCATACGTAAGAGAAAGTTGTATCTTGCATTTTTTTTCAGAGACTTTTCTTACTCTCTTTTGAAATATATCATATCCTCTCTACTTTTTACCTTCATTACTTAGCCTATTTCTTGTGTTAGCATCGGACAAAATAGAACATGGGACTGTGGTTATAGAACTTGAGCTCCTATTCTGACTTAGAGTCATGACTACCCTAAACTATATCATCATTTAGGCTTAGTTCTTTCTGTACATTATCTCATTTAATACACATAAGAACTTGTAAGGATTATTGTTTTTATTTATAAGGGTGAGAAAGCTGGAGTTAAGAATGGTGAAGTAATAACAGTGGAACTGAAAATTTTAGACATTTTTAACAGAAGTAACCAGACTTAAAAATGTTCACTCTTAGAAATTGTCATGCTATGTAAACTTGGGTGAGTGTCACTTAACCTTCTTTAACATTAGTTGTTGAGATAATATATTTGAAGATAAAATTTACAAAGTATCATGAAAACTTCATTTATACTCTTAACACTGACAAATTCTCTTTTTTTGATACTTTTGTTTCTTTGTATGAACATACTCAGTTTTTCTCCTTCAAATGAAAGCCATCTTTCAGGTCTAGCTGCCCTTTTGATCTACTATGGTTGTTTTCTCTTTTCATGTGGGGTTCATTCCTACAAAACAAAAACAACTCCCATTCTATCCTCTCAAAAAGGCTACATTTGCAGTTTCTGAGCCTTTACTTTCAATTCAGTCTTTAACCCCTTGCATTTTTTAGTTTTACTGATGCCACACCCAATATCTCTTCTTCAGTTTCTGCACATTTCAATTTTTTACTGTTTCTCTTTGTCAAAGGTTTGTTGTAGTGATACTTTGTTCTGTTTCTGACTTCTCTTTCCTTTTTGTTTTTTGTAGCCTAAATGTAAATGTTCTTTACTGCCCTTTGCTCTTTTCTCTATGCACTCACTTTTTTGAATTCATTTGCAACAGTGAATCTAGTGATTAGCTTTAATGTATCTCCTTCTAAATCTAATTCTTGTTTTCCCAGTTTCTTTTGATTCTGTTAGTCTCCTGGAATGTTCCATGGAGAATGTAGCATATCTCCAGGGAAATATTTTATTTTCCTTTTCTGTTCTTTTTACTTTGTTACCCTTCTAATCACACAGACATGGTACTTCCAGTCTCTTTTAAGAGACTTTTAAAGTGAAGACTTTCAGTTCTATTTGCTTTAACTCCTTTTATCTCTTTATCAACACTCTCTTGTTCTGATGTTCTTTATTTCCTTTGAGCTTGCTCAGGTTTCTCTCATTTTATCCCAGATTAATCTTTCCTTACTCAGGTACTTTCGCAAGGTTTCTGTTACTTGTTGAATAAAGTTCAAACTTCTCAAGTTGGTGTGTGAGGTCTACTATTATTCTAGTCCTAGTTTATCTTTTTATCTCAATTGCTGATCCTCCATTGTGCCTTAACAAGTTGATACATCTGAATTTTCACTCTTCCTGAATTGTCTTCTTTCCTCATCTTCTTTGCCCATTCTATAGATTATTTTTAAAAATTATTTATTTTTTAATTTTTTACAGACTGCATTTTGATTCATTGTACACAAATGGGGTACATCATTTCGTTTCTATGGTTGAACACCATGTAGATTCATACCATTCGTGTAATCATACATAGGATAATGATGTCTGTCTCATTCCACCATTTTTCATACCCCTCCTCCCTCTCATTTTCTTTTACATAATCCAAAGTTCCTCCATTCTTCTCTCATTCCCCATCCCCCCACCCCCATTATATATCATTCTCCACTTATCAGGGAAAACATTTCGCCTTTGGTTTTCTGGGATTGGCTTATTTCACTTAGCATGGTGTTCTCCAATTCCATCCATTTATTTGCAAATGCCATAATATTATTATTCTTTATGGCTGAATAATATTCCATTGTGTATATATACCACAGTTTCTTTATTCATTCATCTGTTGACCTGCTCGAAGAATCACATTTATTAAATTGGTAGTAGTCTTCCTTTGACTAAAAGTAGTTTTAATTTTCCTCCAAATTCACATGCACTCTAGTTTTTAAAGAGATATGTAAATCATAATTTTCTATCTTATCACTGTTCTGTTTGTTTTGTCCCATTCCTCATTGTGAGACTATTTGGAATGAGATCCACATCTGTTTCATCTTTGTCCATCACTCTTAACAGTGCTATACACTTATTAGATAATTTAATAAATTATTGTTGTGTTAATGAATATTAGAGGAAACATGTTTAAAATACATACTAAATTCCCAGCACGTAAATTGGTAGAAATTGAGAAATTAAAAAAAAGTTTCTTGACTTTTTTCTTTGTTTTATACATACATGTTTATATTCGTATATGAAAATAAGCAAGAGGAATGTGTATGTGTATTATAAAAATCATAAAAGGAGTCAAATGAATTATTTCTTTTTTGAAGAATTTAATTTTTCCAATATAGTTAGCTGTTACTCTCCTACTGAATTATATCTGCCCCCTCCTCCCCAGCGGGCAAAGTTTGACCTCTGTATTTGTAAAAGCACACTTAAGGCATTAAAGTTTTAGGATCATACAGTTAAAGAAGAATTGTTTGCCCCAAGATTAAATGTAGTACTTTGAAATATTATAATGTTAGTACTATATAATACTAAATTATACTGGGGGGTGATAAACAAAGGAACAATGAGGAGGGCAGGTAGCAATATAAGATACTGCTTGATAACTAAATTTATGTCAGAAATTACTGTTGGTATGGAGTATTACTGACTTTGAATGATCATTCCTCCCAACTTTTATTCTCTTTTGCCAACTTATTTTTTATTGCTTTCTGTACATTCTTGTCTATTATCATGTATCTTTAGAAATAAGACAGTAATAGTACATGAGGAGGATGATTTGAAGATATTTTATCTCAATCCAGGCTGTAGATTGAGACTAATCCCTATCCAGTACTGGTAAAACATTTAGCTCATAATTATATTATTAAAAGAACGATATCAGGAGAGATCTGAAGTTAATAATCTGGTTTTGGATGGTTGGCATACCTTAGGAGATTTTTTGACCATATCAAAATTCTACTTTATGTCTGTGGTGAAGAACTGTTTGTCAGAGGGTAACTGAAGCATGCATTGTTTATGTGCATTGTTGAAGAGAGGTGATATTATCAGGAAAAGCAAGGAAGTGAAAATTAAAAAGAAAAACATAGTTGAATTGGGAAGAAAGTCAGTACAAAAACTGTGGACTTTATAGACCTAGACTTGACTAATACAAGTCCTATGCCAATTACTGGTGTAGAAACATTGACTTACTATTTAATGTCTTTTAGTCTCAACTTAGTCATTTTTTTAATATGTGAAAATTATGTATCTCTCTGTAGTTATTATGAACATTTTTTTCTCTCTCTCTTAAGTGAAAGGGGCCCTTCTCCTAAAGGTAGAACTACTTCTAACACATTGTCTGAATCTCGATTATATTCCTGGTCTTTAAAGACTATTTAGTACCTTCTGTTTACAGATGGGAAATTTGAAAGGAAGTAATGTTAAGTGATTTACCAGTAACACATAGATAGTGAAAAACATGAAATATAAACTGGTTTTTTATTTTTTATACTATAATACACTGCCCCCTTTGTTTAATTACATATACATGTACATGTCTTAATTTGGTTTCCAGGGTTCTTTAGTTCTTCATAGAAATAATTTTCTTAAAGTTCTTTCAAATCTCACATTACTTAACATTGTTCTGGCTGTAAGATTTAGATTTGATATTTTTCTTATTATCTGCTGTTTTGGGACTTGCATGGTGACATTTTTCTTCTGTTGAGCATTTATTCAACAATATTACACCATGGGAAACTGGATTTATATCTGGAAATCAAATCTGCTAGTTTAAAAAGTATGATCACATGTTAATGACATATGCCAAAATACATTGCACTAAGGTGTATTTTACCTGTTACCCAATTTGTATTTGTATTTTAGGTGGAAATAGAGAAACTGAAAAAAGCTGTCCTGTCTTCTTGAAGTGGTTGAACACAGTGTTCTTAAATGTTCCAGGGATTCAGAAGCAACAATATGAACTTCCACTGACTTGCTACTTAAAAATAACAAACGCTGGTGTTGTGATAAAGAAATATGAGTATATGAACTATAGTATCTATTAAAAAGTTAGGGGTGGGTGTTTTCTTTTATATATTTAGCTTTGCCAATATGAGAAAAAAGAGGCCTTATTTCTTACTGTGCTGGGATTGCAAACATTACTTTTGTTTGTTTGCTTGAAAATACTACTGAATCTGTATAAAAAGGAAAGAAAGTTCATAATTTTTTTATTGAAACTTGTAGTATTATTTTTAAAGAGCTCTATACTATAAATATGGTGATATCTTTACAAGTAATCTGTAAGATAAACTGTTTGAGAGCGACAAATTAGCTTTATAGTAACTATAGTCACTACTTTTCCCATGATACATAAGGGATATAAACTTTGTAAATATATACATATTTTTACTTTTAGCTTCTTACCCAGGATTACACTGTTGTGCCTGTTTGTCTGCAGTGCTGTTTTTAATTTGGGTGATGAAATAGGAGTTTCCTAGCTATAAACCAGATTACTCACCCATGCATATAGTAATAACTAATGAAATAATTAAAAAGTTTCAACTTTGAGTGTTTTATATTGCTTGCACTATAGGATTCATAAAAGGAATTTAATTAAAATGTAATGGATTGTCAAATATGAGCTTTATTTTAAGTTCATTCGTTCTTAAGGAATCTAAAAACATCAATTTAATCCTTTACTTGTGCCTAGAAACTACAGCACATATGAAATATGTAAACACCAGCCTCATTGCTGTACTTTTCTGCTTATTTTATAGTCTCAAATATTACTCATTTCATTATCTCATGATTTAGTTCTTTGTGCTGTTCTCTCTGACTTTTAATAATGGTAATATTAGGAAAACAAAACCCAAATCTTTTCAGAACCTCATGTAAAGTGTCATACTGGGACAAGTTGTCATTATGTAAATACTCAGGTTTTACAGTGTATAATTTACATAATAGGGCAAACTAACTCCTGGAGATATTTTGGAATGTTATTTAGGTTAAAAGTTTAGAAAGAATGTTAGTATATCATAAAATATAACACATTACAGCTTATTTAAACCAAATATAGTTGACCATATTGAAAAAACATTTTCACAGAATGGGTGAATAAATACTTTTTTTCAGTCATTTATGAACAGTTGAACATTTCAGAATGTTATATCTATAGGTAATATGTCTAAAAACTTATGGGTTAATTTAAAATTAAAAAATTTTTCATTTACAAAAAAAAAATAGGCTTCAAGCTCTACTATAGGAAATTATTTTAAGGACCAAGTTATCATGCTTCCATTTTTTGTTTTTGTTTTAAACCACCAAACCAATGTTTTTTCTGTATGTTTTTAAATCTTAAAGTATGGAAATCTTGTGTAAATGAAATTCTGTCTTACTGTTTCAAAAAGAGAACTGAAGTAGAAAATAATAGAAATGCCAGTACACAATTACTTAATGTTTAAATCACAATGTTTGCGCTTTGGGGGAAAGCTAATTGTGCTTTTTGAGTGTATACATTTTAACTATTTAATGTCTTTGGGTTCCTCTAATGAGGTCACTACTGAACAAAATTGTTCCTTTTTGTTTTTAAATGATTAGTTGAATGATTTCCTTGTTAAATAAATTACATCATCTGTTAATGACAGTCCTTAGGTAAAAATAAAAATATTGCATCCTAGACACCATCTTCCAGCTTTCTCTTTGGAAGATCTACTAAGTTATCCCTACCCAGATTTCAGGTTATATGTGAAGTTTTTTTGGTCATTTTTCTCTAGTACATTTGACTTTCCTACTTCTCAGAATATACAAGTCATTGAAGTTCTATTTTTCTGCCCTTGACAAAATAGTAAAGAAAACCAAGCAAGCTTGAAATTAAAGAGAAAAATGATTCCTTTATTATAGTTTACCAGTATTTGTTCTTGGTATGAAAACTTTTATTAATTACTATTTCTAAATTTCATGTCACAAAATGATATGTAATAGTAATAGCTTTTATTGGAGGTGAAACATTAGTTCCCACCCCCACTCCCCACTTTTGAGTATAAATAACAAAGTGAACAGCATGGAATCTGTCCTTGCCAAATTATTAGTGTGAATGTATAGTTCAGGTTTGCTGTGCTTTGAAATACATAATACTAATTTCCTAATTGTATTCAATGTTACCTTTTTTGTATTGTGACCACTAAGCTTCTGTCTTATAAAGCTGTTACCTCTACAGAATTATACAGAACTTTACTGAAGAGTCTAAAGATGCAAAGAGAGAATGGGCCTTGTGGAAGAGAGGATCCTTTTTTTCTTCTTTTTAAAATCAGCTCCTTACTGTGATCACAGAAAAAATAAACATTCAAGTGCTCTGTAAATTTTTTGGTAAACGTTTTATGCTTGCTTTTAAACTTGAAATGTATGAGCAGAATGAGACAATCAGTTAAATCCAAAACGAGAAGTGTTATAATTTAATGGCCTTGTTTTGCTATAGCAATAAAATGACCAAGTGCAATGACTTAATAAAATCATCTTTTTAAAGTTGCTGCTATGAATATTTTTAGCTATGAAGTTTTATCCTTGTTTTAGCCTGACTTGCCTTCAGTAACTATTATGGAATGTGGTTGCTATTGTAATCTAACATTCCAAAAAATACACACATACACACACATCCCTATGTATATTTATGAGGAATCTCAGAATAGTATATCCACTGACTTGTTTACAGGTGCTGTTAAAAAAATGCTTCTCCCTCAAAAAGAAAAATCAATAATAAAAGAATTGTATTGCCAGTTTCGTCAGTTTTTATTGGCTACTCTTCATTTACTTAAGCAAATGCTTATTTTAGAATGATGAATATTTATCATTTGAACTTTTCAAATAAAAGAAACAAATAGAAAATGAAAGTATTAAAACTTCTAGACCTATGTGACTTCTTGTATCCTTCAAAATGTGTTATTTTATCTGAAACTGTGAGACACTTCCTGTCCAGGGTTATGGGAAGAATTTGAAGTGATTTATATAAAGTGCCTTGTAAAGTGCTTGGGATACATTCAGTTCAAAAAGAATGGAAGTTGCTCTTTTAATCTTTTTTCAAAAAGCATTTACAATGTTGGATGTGATGTAATGAGATGAATAAAGAGAGGAGACATAATATTTTCACTCCCTTTGTTTTTGAATACAGCATCACCTTATTTGGGGAGATAACTACATTCATCTATATTATATTCTTTGAATGGTAGCTGCTGTTGTCTTATAGGTTCTGCCTTCCAATGATTGCTCCCAGTGGGTAGAGTAGTAAGCTCAAGTTGAGTTTTAGAGTTAATCGAAGACTCAAATTTTAAAATTTGGAAGCAAAGCACTAGTGCCAGCTTGAGAGCTCTCCACACATATTTTTCTGTGGAAAAGCTATTTGGAAAGAACAAAATTTAGTAGGGCATAAAAAGATGGAAACAGAATCCAGAGGGATTTTGAAACTAATTACATTCTGGAACCTCAGTTACCCATTGCTTGGTTCCTGAAGCACAGATCTGCTCATAAGCTTGTTGGAATTCTGACTCACAACTGAAAAAAGCCCTGACAGATATAGAGAAGATTGAATCAAGATAGCAAGGCAACAAGGATCTCAGTGGTAGAGAGCACTTGCCTATCATTGTTAAGCTCTGGGTTCAAACCCTAGTACCAAAACAAACAAAAACCTAAAAATATATAATGGGGGTAGGGGGTGGGGAGTGAGAGAAGGATGGAGGAACTTTAGATTACATAGAGGGAAATGAGAGGGAGGAGGGGTATGAAAAATGGTGGAATGAGACAGACATCATTACCCTGTGTACATGTATGATTACACGAATGGTATGAATCAAAATTGTGCACGACCATAGAAAAGAAAAGATGTACCCCATTTGTGTACAATGAATCAAAATGAAGTCTGTAAAAATAAAAGAAAAACCCTAAAAATGCCCATGTACTCATGCTGGAAATATACCATATACATTGCTCTGACTTCTAAAAATTGCTGAAAATATGGAACACAAAGAGTAGGACACTACTATGAAGTAGTGTGGAAAATAAGTATGTCAAGTCATTTAAGTAAAAAAAAATTATAAAAATTTTGAGTTGGTTTTTATTGGCCTGTATAAACACCAGACAAAATTAAGCCTTTGTAGGCACATAGTGGTAATTTTGGACTGTAGAATTTTAGTGTTTGAAGAGACATTAAGGATTGTCCAATTCAAACCTTGTGAGTTTTCTGTGAAGATAGTCTTCAAAGTTAGTTCCATTCTAAGAAATAAAAGCAGATGATAGTTTATTCAAATAAATCTATTAGATTCTATTACTTTCCAGTTAAGATTCAAGAAAGGCTAGATCTGGGTATTACAGTTTTTTCTGAACCTCCATCTTAATGCATCATGTGAAATTATGAGAAAAACTATATTGAACAAAGTAGGACAAGGCAAGACATATCCTTACGGGCTTGTGATGATGGTATAACAGTTGAATACCACTGTCTTGCATGCTGTGACAGCAGCAAGTCTACATTGCATTGCATTTATACCAACAGTTCTGATTTTAACACAATGAAAAAAAAAAAGCAACTGTCATTTTCTACTGTGAAGATAGTTTTGACCTTGTGAACCACAATTTTGATAAGCACTGGCCTAAGATAACCTAGTATAGTGCCTAGCATATAGTTGGCAATCAGTAATTTTGTTGTGGGGAGTGTTGGGGATTGAATCCAAGGGTGTTAACCACTGAGCCACATACCCAGCCCTTTTTAATTAATTAGATGCAGGGTCTCACTATGTTAATTACAACGTCATTAAATTGCTGAGGCTGGCCTAGAACTTTTGATCCTTCTGCCTCAACCTCCTGAGCCTCTGGAATTACAGGTGTGTGCCCCTGTGCCCAGCTCTCAGTAAATATTTTGTAGATAAATTAATAAAAGAATAGCAAAAGCAGAGATTGTTTCTGTTTGATCCCTTTTCTTTACCCACTTCTGCCTTTTCATCTTTCCTCTTTGAATATCTTCAGTATTCAAGTTGAAATATCTCTAACCACTGTCATACCGATTGTTATAAAGTAGCTATTCCAGGAAGTCTGTTAGGCTCTTAAAATATGTTAAGTATTTTCTACTGGATTTTAAGTGGTCTGTTTAATTACACTATGACTTATCTTTAGAAATAGGCATCATGTCAATATTCAGAGCTAACGTTGATGTGCCTATAATGTAACAAGCACTGTTTCAACTTACCACTAACCTAATTATTTCATCATTATACAGTTCTGTGTGATAAGTTTTATTATCCTTCATAGATGAGTGAACAGATTCAGAATGGTTAAGTGGCTTGACCAAGGCTTCTGAGCTATTAAGAGATGGAGCGAACCTCCAAGCCCAGGCAGCCTGATTTTGAAGCTTATGCTCTTGATCAAATATGCTTTATTACTGGCTTTCTCCAGAGAGAGTAGGAAAGGACCCTGTAATTGGGTGTTTGATTTTTTTACTACTTTTATGAATCTTCATGTTATCTCTGAGCATCAAATCTTTCCATTGGTAGAACAGTCATTTTAGTGATTGCAGTCTTTTCAGATTCCTCTGCGTAACATGATCATACATATTTAGTTTGCATTTTTCATTTTTTTTACTTTATGACAGTATTTATTTTTCCTATTTTACAGTTACATAGACATATGTACGTGGCAGTAACTAGGATTGACTTTTTCACCTATTAAAAATTAAACTTAGGTGCTCTGAGAGTTTTCTCATTTTGATAGCTATTAAAACTCTACCTGATACCAATGGAGTATGGCCACTTCCTAAAATTTATTTTTGGTTAGGTTATGAGTGAAACAAAGTTGCCAACTTTGATTTTTATTGAAATGGAGCGCATTTTTTTTTTATTTCTTAGTGTACATCTCTGCAAACATGATTTTCATGTTTTTTCAGTGAAGACATTAGAAACAAAATTCTACTTAACTTCCGTGAAACAATCAAATGACCACTAGATGGCAGTCAAAGCTCAGCTGCTTCGTTTGTCTGGAGTAAAATAAGTGTAGAACCTGCAAATAAAATCACGGAGGGCTCAGTGAGTTCATTCAAAGCTGGAACATAACCATCTAACTTCGCTAGCCTGACCTCTTCCTCAAGAAAAGTGCCACACGATGGGAGATGAGAGTTGAGGGTTTGAAATCAGACCAATCTGACTGAAAACTTGCTCAAAAATTAGTAGCTGTGGGCACTTGGCAAATCATTTCAAATTTTACCACTTACCTATAACAACAACAACAAAAAAGTTACTACAATTTAATGCCCTTTCCCTCTTGTCATGTACTCAGAGGCAAGAGAAAGGGGACCCTGTGTCTGAGAAAACAGCCAAGTCATAGAAATAGCAACAAATAGCTGGATGCTATTTCCTTGAAAGGTCCTTTAACCCCAAGTTGCTGCAGTGGTCTTGGTTCCTTCTTCCATGTGTTATTTGCCATTGACAGCTCTTAATGACCCAGGAGCAGCTCCAGTTTCTGTATCTTGTAAAGTGCTGCTACTTAACCAACTCCAAAGAAAACAATCCCCTCTATGGTTACTTATATAAAACTCACAAAAGAGCCTGAGCCCTGGACTTCTCAAAGAGTTTCTGGTCGGGCATCTCTGGTTTTTCTACTTCTGGCTTCTTCCCAAGGGTCTAGTGTAAGTTCCACCCAGTCCAGTCCAGTCCAAGCAATGGTCAGGGAAGAGTCCTGGTGCCATTATTGTGCCTGAGAAAGCAGACCTTCTTTCAGCTTGTATTCTAAATAGGAAATAATTTTGCTGTCCAAAAAGAAGTTAACATGTCCCTCATGTTACTGACGTGACTAGAGGTCACAGAAACTGAGAACCATGTTATCCCAGAAAGGACATGGCTATCTGGACAACTTTAGTTGTGAAACATGCTGTTTAGAAGACAGAGCAATGTGACATTACACAGGTCTTTCCACTAACAAATAATAGCCAGTCGTCTGCAGAACATTAGGGTAAAGCAAAACCTGCCATAGATAGTAGTTTGGTCTTGGCTCAGAGCTTAGCAATTTTGAACAAATGACAAAACTAGCAATTATGATTTTCTCTTTTAAAATTTTTTTCTGATTCTTAATATAATGAAGGTCTGGTAGTGCCAGGGTCCAGTCCTAGCAGGGGTTGGGAGTCCTCGGTGGATGGGAGGCGTCGGTGTGGTGGAGAAACAGCACACAGAGACACCAAGTGTTCTGAGGCTGAATCTGTCTTTATTTTTTCTGCTAGCTTTTTTATAGCTATTTTTCTTCAGTAATGATCACATCACTTTTGGTTAGTTTAAAACAAGAAAAACCTTCAAAAGAACAATCTATTTTTCTTCTCAAAGTACACATTCTCTCTGTATGACAGCCCAGACACAAACAACCTTATTTCCCAACTAGATTAAAACAACCTCGTCTCCCAGATAAACAAACTTGTCTCCCAGATAAACTGAAACAAACTTGTCCCCCAGCTAAACTGAGGGCACCATGATCTGCCAGCCTTTAACCTTCAGAACAAACACGTTACTAGATTTTCTGAGAAACTACCCCCACCATGAACTCCAGTGTTTAACAGTGAAAAGTTTTTACTATTATTAAAGGGCAAAGAAATCAACTTATAGTTAATATTTAGTCTATTCTAATTTCATATAATGGCGGACTACAATCTTATTCTGATTCTCAAAGAATTAGACTAAATAGAAAAAGCTCTAATTATATTTATGACTAACCTAAATGTGTTTATTATGTAAAGTATCTCTAGAATCAACTATTAAAACTAGGAAAGCAACAAAGGCTAAACACCGCATCCAAGCTCAGAGGAATGGCTCTTTATCTATTATTATACTAAAGCAATCACAGTCTTCTTTAAACTCAAGCACAGCCACAATTGTTTATTTTCACATATTTTATCTATGTAATACTGCTCAATTTTTTTTTATTTTTTTTTACATTTACATAGGGTAATGATGTTTATTTTATTTTTCCCCTCACCCCCACCCCTCCCACCCCTCTTTTCCCTCTACACAGTCCTTCTTTCCTTCATTCTTACCGCTCTCCTTAGCCTAACTCTAAACCTAACCCTAAACCTAATGCTAGCCCCTCCCACCCCCCATTATATGTTCTCATCCTCTTATCAGCGAGATCATTCGTCCTTTAGTTTTTTGAGATTGGCTTATCTCACTTAGCATGATATTCTCCAATTTCGACCATTTGCCTACAAATGCCATAATTTTATCATTCTTCATTGCGGAGTAATATTCCATTGTATAAATATGCCACAGTTTCTTTATCCATTCATCAACTGAAGGGCATCTAGGTTGGTTCCACAATCTGGCTATGGTGAATTGAGCAGCAATGAACATTGATGTGGCTGTATCTCTGTAGTATGCTGATTTTAAGTCCTTTGGGTATAGGCCAAGGAGTGGGATAGCTGGGTCAAATGGTGTTTCCATTCCAAGCTTTCTGAGGAATCTCCACACTGCTTTCCAGAGTGGCTGCACTAATTTGCAACCCCACCAGCAATGTATGAGTGTTCCTTTTTCACCACATCCTCGCCAACACCTATTGTTGCTTGTATTCTTGATCATCGCCATTCTAATTGGGGTGAGATGAAATCTTAGGGTAGTTTTGATTTGCATTTCCCTTATTACTAGGGATGTTGAACATTTTTTCATATATCTGTTGATTACTTGTACATCTTCTTCTGTGACGTGTCTGTTCATTTCCTTAGCCCATTTGTTGATTGGATTATTTGTATTCTTCGTGTAGAGTTTTTTGAGTTCTTTATAGATTCTGGAAATTAGCGCTCTATCTGAGGTATGGTTGGCAAAGATATTCTCCCACTCTGTAGGCTCTCTCTTCACATTTCTGATAGTTTCCTTTGCTGAGAGAAAGCGTTTTAGTTTGAATCTATCCCAGTTGTTGATTCTTGCTTTTATTTCTTGTGCTATGGGAGTCCTGTTAAGGAAGTCTGATCCTAAGCCAACAAGTTGAAGATTTGGACCTACTTTTTCTTCTATAAGATGCAGGGTCTCTGGTCTGATTCCGAGGTCCTTGATCCATTTTGAGTTGAGTTTTGTGTAGGGTGAGAGATAGGGGTTTAATTTCATTCTATTGCATATGGTTTTCCAGTTTTCCCAGCACCATTTGTTGAAGAGGTTATCTTTTCTCCATTGCATCCCAATACAGTAAAACCTTCCCAATGTTTTTTCAATAAGTTTCTAGTGATATATTGATTATTAATATTAAAAAGCAACTACACATGGAGACATGCCAAGCCTATGACCCCCAAGAGGGAGGACGATCAACAGAACCATGTCAAGTGTTGAGTCCTCTATTCCAACAGACAGTGTCAAATGTCGGAGTGGCAGGAAATAGACGTCGCACAGGAGTATGAGAAAAACAGCAAGGGACACAAATGTATTCAATGTAAAGGGACTGTTTCCTCAGACTCACTGAGATTATTGACAGTCCTATGGAGGGAGGGAAGTGAGTGGAGAATGAAATAAACCAATGTACATTCTTTTCAATTCCTTGCATACATGAGTATATGTGTAATGTAAAAATGTCTTTCTTTGATTTCATCTTGATTTAAGCCTTTGTTCTCACTGATGTCAGGAAAGAAAGGGAAAAAAAACATTGTGATTCAAAGTCAATGATCTCAGCTGGTTTAAAACAAGATCAGGAGGGATCAAAATGAAGTTCTTTCTCAGGCTGTTTCTCTTGTAGGACCTATCGGCCTTTATTCTTAATTGGTGTCTGTGTATCCTCCTGGCAGCAGGAGGAGGTAAGATCTCAGGTCTGCGCACTGTCCCGTAGCCTTCACTGGCCCCCAGGGAGTGTCTTCACTACTCATCTCATGGTCTCCTGCCCCACATGCACAGAGTTGTGGCTAATCCTGCCTGGTTCTTTATGGCATTACACTGATATGCACTTGATTCTCACAAAAACCTTCAATAACAAGTTTCTGAATGCAGCACCTCTGCATCCTAACTCAATTTTCCCAATAGCTTTATCCTTCTTTGACTAGTTATCCACAAATTTCTGGGTCAAGCTGCTGGGAAAAAGGAGATTGTAGTCTCACACCTATCTGATTAGACTCTTGCCTGTGTTCTTACTGCTCTTTGTCCTGGCTCAATATCAAGTGATAAATCAGGCCTCCCATGAGGACTCCCTAGAAAACCTGATACCCCGATGACATGTCCAGGGAGATGGAGCCTTGGCCCCTTGTGGATCTCCTTAAGCATAGTATGTTTCTGAGTCCTTACCACCCGCTGCCCCTTTTCCTCCCCAGCTGAGCACTGACCTTAGGAGATATTTTTATCTCATCTCCTGCTCAGACTGCACTTGCCTTCTCTTCTGGGGCTTCTTCTGCTCAGAACCGGAAGGGCTCTGTGTTAGTGTTCTATTTTTGCTGAAATTACCATAAATTTAATAGCATAGAACAATAGAAATGTATTATATGCTGGAGCTCAGTAAACCAAGTGGATCTCCCTGGGCTGAATCAATGTATATGTAGACTGTGGTTCTTTCTGGGGGCTCTAGCATGGGATTCATGTTCCTTTTTTCAGTCTTAGGAGGTTGCTGGCATTTCTTGGTTTATGGCCCCCTGTCTCCATTGCCAAAGCCAGCAATGGAGGGTGGAGTTCTTACATGCTATCACTCCAACCTTCCAGCATAGCCACATCTCCCTGCCTTTACTCTCCTCTCTGTGCCTCAGAACCCTTGTGATTACATTGGGCTCACCTGGAGGAGCCAGGCTTCCCGCCCCATCTTGTCCTACCCTCATCATAGCTGCAAAGTCCCTTTTGCTATGTAACATATTCACAGGTTCTGGGGACTAGGATACAGACATCTTTGGCAGGAGGGCAACTGTTCTGCCTAATACAGGTTCTTCCAGACTGAAAAGTTCCTGTATATTAGCCTTTCTTACCCAGTGCAATGGTATTGACCTTTCATTCTTCATACTTACCTTGTTTCTGGAAGTAACATGGAAATGCTTTAGGGAACAAATTCTGCTTACCAGTAAGCAGAAAGAGAAAAAATTTTTTCTTTAGTATTCTATAGTTTTCATTGTAGAGGTCTTTCACCTCTTTTGTTAGATTAATTCCCATGTGTTTTGCCAATGTCGTTTTGCTTTATAGATTGGTGTTTTCTTTTGGTCTTGTCTGTTGTCTACTTGGCATTATGGCCACATATTGCTTTGGTCTTCATTGCAGCACAGGTGAGAAGGTAGGAAGAACATACCCTAGAATTTCCTTCTGAAGGTTGGGAGCCAAAACTGAAAGGGGATTTTTCTCCAGGTGCAGTGGCAGGTACACATACAGGCAGACTGTGGAATGGAGTCAGTGCATGCAGGGCTGCTTCTGTGAACCCTCACGTGGGAGCTGGGGCAGTTTCTTGAAAATTACTTGCTTCAAAGTTCTTGAATTCTTCCAAGCGTAGCTGTGTCTTCCTGAGCACTTTGTTTCTCTCTTGTCAGTTTCCTCTCCATGGAGTAGCAGAGGATTCCAGAAGGCTCTGGAATTTGTAATCAGCTCTTAGTAATCACCTGCTTTGAGCTGCAAACGAAGATTTTTGATCATAGCTTCCTATTGTCGTTCCCCTAGACCTCCCAATAAATGTTTAAGACTCTAATTTCCTAGGTTTAAATTCTTCATATTTAATATACAAAGAGTTGTTCTGTTTCTTGGATGGAATCTAGACTGATGACTTTTGCATCTTTTTATAATCAAAAAATATTTTCATTGTGAAAAATTAGAAAATATAAGGATCTAAAAACTTCAAAACCAGAGATGAGAGAACTATAAACTTTAGGTATTTTTTTTTTAAATATTTGCTCACATTGTATGTGTATGCATTTTTCCCCCAAAACAAGAATGTATGCAGACTTTTGGGTATATTATCACTTGATATTTTACTGATTTTTTTTCCATTTTATTACTATTCCTCAAAATATGAATTTCCTGTTGTCAAAAGATATGGTTATAATGTATTTAACCAATTTACTTCTTAGACATTTACATGGATTTCAGTGTTTCACTATTAGCAATAATGTGATAAATGTTCTTTTATATGAATACCTGGAAACATCTCATTTCTTTAAGGTAAAAGCCTAGAAGTGGCAGTACCAACTGGGTTAATAGTATGAAAATTTTTGATGGTTTTGATATATCTGTCCAGTGGAACTCTAAATAATTTGTGCCAATTTATACTCCACACATCTCAACAAGGCTTATCTCAGCCTGTAAGGACTGTGGGTAGACTTGACCCAGGACAGTCCCGTTTACCCTGGTATGGATGGTAGCTTTCAGAAGGAATGACATTAGGTCAAGTTCACAGTGAGGTGGAGAAATAAAGGTGAGACCAGAGAACAGTTTAATAAACTGACATCCTTCTGACCCTCATGTACCACTGTCTTAGATTAAGTTTTTCCATCTCAACTTGATTCTGGTCTCCCATTAGACAAGTTCTCTACCATGAAGTATTGAGTTCCTAAGGCTAGTTGGTCTGCTAGACATCCTACCTTAAACCAACACACATAAATCTAATGCATTTCTATTCATAAGTAATGAATCCTCTGAAAGAGAAATTAGGAAAACCACTCCATTCACAATAGCCTCAAAAAAAAAAATACTTGGGAATTAATCTAACAAAAGAGGTGAAAGACCTCTACAATGAAAACTATAGAATACTAAAGAAAAAAATTAATGATAACTTTAGAAGATGGAAAGATCTCCCATGTTCTTGGATAGGCAGAACCAATTGTCAAAATGGCCATACTACCAAAGGCCCTATACAGACTCAGTGCAATTCCAATTAAAATCCTAATGATTTTCCTCATAGAAATAGAGAAAGCAATCATGAAATTCATCTGGAAGAATAAGAGACCTCGAATAACTGAAGCAATCTTGAGGAGAAAGAGTGAAGCAGGAGGTATCACAATACCTCCTTAATAGGTAACTTTACTACAGAGCAATAGTAAGAAAAACAGCATGGTATTAGCACCAAAATAGACAGGCAGACCAATGGTACAGAACAGAAGACACAGAGATGAACCCACATAAATTCAGTTACCTCATACTAGACAAAAGAGCCAAAAACATACAATGGAGAAAAGATAGCCTCTTCAACAAATGGTGCTGAGAAAACTGGAAATTCATATGTAATAAAATGAAATTAAAACAATTTCTCACCTTGCACAAAACTCAACTCAAAATGGATCAAGGACCTAGGAATTAGATCAGAGACCCTACACCAAACAGAAGAAAAAGTAGTCCCAAATCTTCATCATGTTAACTTAGAACCAGACTTCCTTAACAAGACCCCCAAAGCACAAGAAATCAAAGCAAGAATCAATGAGATGGATTCAAACTAAAAAGCTTTTTCTCAGCAAAGGATACAATCAAGAATGTGAAAAGAGAGTCTACAGAGTGGGAGAAAATCTTTTCCACACGCACTTCAGATAAAGCACGAATCTCCAAAATTTATAAAGAACTTACAAAGCTTTACACCAAAAATACAAAGAACCCAATCAATAAATGGGCCAAGGAACTAAACAGACACTACAGAAGAAGATAGAGAGGTGATTAATAAACATGTGAAAAAGTGTTAAACATCTCTAGTAATTAGAGAAATGCGAATTAAAACAACTCTAAGATTTCATCTTACTCCAATTAGAATGGCTATTTTCAAGAACACAAGCAATAATAGATGTTGGTGTGGATGTGGGGAGAAAGGCACACTTGTACATTGCTGGTGGAGTTGCAAATTGGTGCAGCCACTCTGGAAAGCAGTATGGAGATTCCTCAGAAAACTTGGAATGGACCCACCATTTGACCCACCTATTCCACTCCTTGGTTTATACCCAAAGGACTTAAAATCAGCATACTACAGTAATGCAGCCATATCAATGTTTGTAGCAGCTCAATTCACGATAGCTAGATTGTGGAACCAACCTAGATGCCCTTCAACAGATGAATGGATAAAGAAACTGTGTAATATATATATAATGGAATATTACTGAGCCATAAAGAATAATAATATTATGGCATTTGCGAATAAATGGATGGAATTGGAGAATATCATGCTAAGTGAAATAAGTCAAGCCAAGAAAACCAAAGGTCAAATGTTTTCTCTGATAAGTGGATGATCATACAAAATGGGGATGGGGGGGTGGGAAGCAGGAGAAGAATGGAGGAACTTTAGATTACGTAGAGGGAAATGAGAGGGAGGAGGGGGTGGGGGTGTGACAGATGGTGGAATGAGACAGACATCATTATCCTATGTACACGTATGATTACACAAAAGGTATGAATTTACAAAGTGCACAACCATAGAAACGAAAAATTGTACCCCATTTGTGTACAATGAATCAAAATGCAGTCTGTAAAAATAAAAATCAAACATACTGTAAAAAAAAATAAAATGCAAACTCTCTGAAAAAAAAAAAACAATATTATTCCAAATAAATGATACAGCAAACTTTCTATACAAAAATAAATAAATAAATAATAAATAAATAAATAAAAATTAAAAAATCCTACCTTGTCGGTCTCCTAGACCTGTCTGAAGACAGACAGTTACTTTGATGCCTAACGCTAAAAACCCTTCTCAGTCACGTCTGTCCCAACTTCTCCAGTCTTCTCTTCACAGGCGTCACTGCTGCAGTACTACAGCCACGGAAGCAGCAGCTGTCACAATGATAACTGAAGCAGTCACAGTGATAGCAAGCATGGCTAACGTTCACTAACGGCTTACGACGTGCCACGATGTCTTAGTCCACTGTGTTCTGCAATAACAATACCAGAGACTTGGTAATTTATAAAGAACTGAAATTTCCTTCTCGTGGTTCTGGAGGCTGGAAGTCTAAGATCAAAGGCACAGGCAGGAGAGGAATGCTGTGTCCTCATGGGGCAGAAAAAGGAAAGACTGGCTGCCAAAAGCTTTGTTAAGCCTCTTTCATGAAGACCCTCACCCTATTCCAGAGGCAGCCTTTGTGGCCTCAGTACCTCTTAAAGGCCCTGCTTCTCGATACCATCACATTGGCAACACCTGAAGTTTAGAAAGAACATGTTCAATATAGTGCAGGCACTATTATCAAATCCTGCATATGGCTGCATGGGACAAAAACGCAGCTTGGTGTTATTTTTCCTCCTAATGTCACAGATGAGGAGGCAGGCAGTCTGTGGAAAGACTCAGGTAAGGTATTAAGAACCGTATCTTCACTATGTTTCTGTTCCACCAGTCTCAGCATCTGGCTTTCATTTTGGTATTTACGAAGTAGATATTGCCTCTCCATCCCGGGGAAGAATGAGGAGAATAGGTGAGTGGGCTGTTATGGTCTGAAGATGAAGTGTCCCCCAGAGCCCCAGTGTTAATGCAGTAATGTTCAGAAGTAAAGCATTTGGATCATGAGAGCTGTAACCTAACCAGTCCACTGTAGTCTAAATGGACTAACTGGTTGGTAACTGGGCAGGTGGGGTGTGGCTGGAGAAGGTGAGCCCCTGGGGATGTATCCTTGAAGGGTTCTTCTTTCCTGTGGTCCCATATTCCTCCCTCTCTCTGCTTCCTGGCCACCATGAGGTGAGCAGTTTCCCTCAACCATGGCCCTTCTATCATGATGTTCTGCCTCACCTTGGGCCCAGGGCAATGGAGTTGGCTCACCGTGGACTGAACCTTTGAACTGTGAACCAAAATAAATCTTTCCTCCTCTCAGTTTTCCTTGCCGTGTATTTTAGTTTCAGCAACAAAAAGCTGACTAACACATCAGTCAAAGATGCATACCTCTGAGTCTGCTGCCCCCGACTCCACTTTCTTCAATAGGAAAAATGCTTTCCTTAAAACCTCACCTAGTGAATTCAACTTATATTTCACTGGCTAGAAATTGGTTATATTCCCAGCCCTAGCAGCATAGACCTGTAGGAAGGTACATATTTTAACAGAGCACATTGTTACCTTGGGGAAAAAAATTTCAGGACATATCAATAAATAAAAAGGAATAAAAATTGGTGCACATACCAGTGTCTGCTACATCCCCACTTACAGAGGAGTAAGCTGAGGGAAGGAGAGGGTAAGTATTGGATTAGAAATGAATGTGTCTTATAAAATCAAGTTCTGCAGCATTGGATCTCTTTCTTCAATTGAAACATTAGGAATCTGAGTTTAAGAACTATTCTAACCCTATTGTTAAAAAAAAAAAAAAATCAGCAGGGTGCTGTGGCGCACGCCTATAGTCCCAGCAGCTCTGGAGGCTGATGCAGGAGGATCTTGAGTTCAAAGCCAACCTCAGCAACAGTGAGGCACTAAGCAAGTCAGTGAGAGTCTTGTCTCTAAATAAAATATAATATAGGAATAGGGATGTGGTTCAGTGGTTGAGTGCCCTGAATTCAATCCCAGGTACCTCCCAAAAATATCAGCATCTTTATAATGTTACCCCTTCTTGCCCTCAGTCATCCATGTAGGTGATAAAAATAGTAGGTGGCAACTCATCATTAGCCTGTTACTGCTGTTTAATCCCAGAGGAGGACTTCCACAGTCAGTCAGTCAACAGTGTCCACCAGTGACCTAGCAACTCTGAAAGAGGAAGAGATACAAGGGGGCCTGAAACTTTGCCCAGGCTGACACACAGGCCCTCAGAAGAGCAGCACATTCAGCATGATTAAGGAACTAAGAAGTGTAGTCAGATGCAGAACAGAATTGGACCACCTAGTAAATATTAAAAGGCATAGGGAACCAGCCAAAAGGACGGGTCCTTTCCTAAAGAAAGCAAGGAGGCGTCTTGAGAAGGGTTGATGAATATATTGAATGGATACGTTTACCCTGAGGAGTAGTTCATCACCACAGTCCATTCCAACAACTAGACTCTGAAAATTATCCAAGTGACTAATTTCATGGTAGATACTAACCTTGTAAGAGAAAAATAATGAGATCTCCTACTGATCACATTGGAGCCTTAAAAGCCTATTTAGTGACTCAGATGGGAAATGAGGCTATTGACTACTTAAACAATGAACTTGAGGAAGGGTGGATGGTGGGCAAAGGAGAGGGAATATGAATTAAAATTGTGAGGGTGAGTTTAGAAAAAAGGACCAACATCAGTCCTGGTGTTAAATGGTACTGAAACTGGGCATCCTTTCCTGTCCCTGTGTAAAATAAAACCCAAAGCAACAAAAATAGCATAGACACCTTCTCTCCAGAAAATATTGGAAGATAAAACCATCAATGAAATGACATAACTTATCATCAGAAGTAATTACTTGTTCCTCAAGACTTGCTGAAACCCTTCTTGGTATTGTGTCCACCTAGCCAAGCCATGTGCCATACACTCTGCCCAATGTCAACCAGTTCCCTGATTTTCAAGGCTCTCAAACCCTATGAGTATCTCCCTTTGATTTCCCTCTCATGAGACTTGCTGACAGTCAAGGTGAAGTTCTTTCTTGCTGTTGATAATAAGTCCAATAGACGTAGCATATATATATATATATATATATATATATTATATATAATATATATATATACATACACACACACACACACACACACACACACATATATATGCACATATATATGTTGTTGATGAACTCTTATTTAATTTATTTACTTACATGTGGTGCTGAGAATCGAACCCAGTGCCTCACACATGCTAGGCAAGCACTCTACCACTGAGCCACAACTCCAGCCCCTAGATGTGGCTCTTTGATCAATGGGTTTTTCTGGTGGTCTTATGGACAGTTGACATGTTAAGAGTGAAACACTTTTCTTGTGTATGAAACAAAAACTTTGTTGTTACTTGTCAGAAATCAGTTCACTACACCATATCAAATTGCCTTTGAATTTTGAATATTGGGTCCAATGTCAAGTTTTTTAAAAATCATTTTAAGAATCCTGAGTCTAGTGATACTTTAATTCTTTTTATCCTTGGAAATTCACAAAGCTCCCAGACCCCTTACTTCCCATCTCAGACCCTCCACTATTCAGAAGGCAGGAGGAGGTGCACAGAAGATTCATAGTTCGAAGCCAGGTTCCCTCAAGGGGGGTTGAAGTAATTGTGGCTTTAAATTCATTGCAAATGTTTAATGTGTGTACAGTTCTTATTTTCCTGGGAGAGAGGAGATAAACAGACAATGCTGAAATAAATAAGAGGTTCATAAATTGGGATGAATGAGTTGAAGGAAGACAAACAGGGTGCAGTACTTTAGGATTATAGGGTTAGCAAGCAGGAAGGATGAGGACCCTGTTAGAGAAAATGGTCAAAGGAGAGTATATTGATGTTCCGACACAAGAGGGGCAGGGCTGGACTGAGGGGTGGCAAGAGGGACTTAGGACACAGCACTGAAGGAGTCCCTCATTCTTGGTAGGGGTGGGGGTGGGGGTGGGGGAGGGGAGGGGGTCACATAAGTGCAAGGTCAGCACTTGCACAGCGCTGTCTTTCCTCACCTTAGTCTTCATGGCATGTGAGAGGAGAAGTAGCACACAAAGGGTTGTGTGTGTATGTGTATGTGTAGAAGGTGGTGGTGGTGAGGTGAAGGCTGAGGAGGAGGTGATCCCAGGCAGAAGAAACAGAATACACAAAGGCCCAGAGCAAGAAATGAGCTGGGCAGGTGTCAGAAGCTGAACAAGGCCCTTACATCTGGGCTTCAGTGGACACAGGAAGGAAAGGCCCAAGGCGAGCCTAGAAGAGCAGCATGTCTGAGCCGGGGAGGCACACAGACCTCTTTCTAAGTGCAAGGAGAACAGTTTTAGTCTGAAAAGTGATATAATTGAATACATACTATAGGAGATTTCTAGAAACAGATTGGAAGGGGTCAAGTGTGGGAGTGGGATACCAACCAGAAGTGTGTGTGTTAACACAGGCTAGAGACGATGATGACTGGGGTTAGAGGGAAATATGAAGACATAGATTTAAAAAAAAATTTTTTTTAGATGTCAATATGTACATATGGTGCTGAGAATCGAACCCAGTACCTCACTCATGCTAGGCATCTGCTCTACCACTGAGTCACAACCCCAAACCCTTCATACATATTTTGAAATAGAAATCAGGATGTGCTGATGTGGGAATGTTGTGCTTAGAAGAGAAATGAGGGAACTAGTTGTGGAGGGAGGAGTGGACAGCAGAGGGCTGAGGACAGGGGTGTTGGAGTTTCCCAAACTTCAACCCTTAGAAGTTTGGTGATGTGAAGAGGAAAGTATTACTTTATAGCTTTGTTCTCTGTCAGAGTGTTATTTAAATACTTAGTTAAATAGTAACAGATCTATGCTAGGTTTACATATATATATATATATATATATATATATATATATATATATTAGGGATGTAAACTTACAGTTATCTTGAGAAACCACTTACTGTGGTATCACTCGCAGGTGTTCACTGACTTTGATCTGCATCTGTGAACGGCTTATCCCAAGAATTCCCGTACATGGTCTTTGGTCTTGTAGGCCAAGAATTCAAAACCACCGATGTTGTAATGGCCAAGAAATGATGTCAAATTTCCTAGGCCCCATGTAACCTCAGGCTGAGGCCCAGAATTTCAGAGCAATGGCTCATCTGGGTCCACCAGCATAAATAAACCTGAGTTCTCCAACCCTCTGAGTTGTGCTTGGTCTCTTGCTGAATGCAATTTCCACAACAGAGGAGACCAGAGAGGAAATGAGGAAAGTGAGGAACTCAAGAATTCAAGAAGGAAAGTTTCAGAAACCCAAATGTCAATTGACAGGCAAATGGAGCAGGAAAATGTGGGATATGCATACAATGGGGTATTATTCAACCTTGAAAAGAGGAAATTCTGTCTACATACAACATGGATGAGGATTACATTATACTAAATGAAATAAGCCAGTCAGAAAAGGACAAATACCATGCTATTCCATTTAAATTAGTCAAATTCATGGAAACAGAAACCACAAAGGTGATTGCCAGGGATTAGGAGAAGGTGGAAATAGAGAATTGTCCAATAAGTGTGGAGTTTTAGTTTTGTGTGAAAAGTGGTCTAAAGGTCTGCACAACAAAGTGAACACACTTTATACTACTGAACTGTGCACTATAGAACAATTAAGAGAGTGCTGGGCACGGGGCCGCACACCTGTAATCCCAGCAGCTCAGGAGGCTGAGGCAGGAGGATCTTGAGTTCAAAGCCAGCCTCAGCAAGAGTGAGGCACTAAGCAATTCAGTGAGACCCTGTCTCTAAATAAAATACAAAATAGGGCTGGGGGTGTGGTTCAGTGATTGATTGCCCCTAATTTCAATTCATGGATCCTCCCAGTCAAAATGATTAACAGAGTAAATTTTGTTATGTGCTTTTCACCATAAATTAAAAAGATACAAATAATTTGAAAAAAGAAAGTAAGTATTGGGTTGGAAATGTGGTTCAATGGTAGAAATGGTAGAGTGATTGCTTAGCATGCAGGAGGTCCTTGGGTTCAATCCCCAGTACCACAAATTATATTAAATTTTTTTAAAAAAGAAAGGTGTTTTAGGGAAAAGTGGCCAATGAATTGAGTGATACTGAGAGATTGAGCATGTTGAGAGCAGAGAGTATATACATATTTGTGAAGGTGGAGAGTATTGGTGTCCTTTGTACAACTGTTCTACATCATGCAAAGGGAGAAAACTAGATTGAGAGAGAATGGCAAGGTTAGGAAGTGGAGACAGTGTGTGGATGGTGCTCGGAAATGTAGGTAGGACGGAGGGCTTGGGACGGGGTCCGTAGGAAGAGAGGGGACAAGGAAGACTTCTGCTTTGCTCTGTCTTGTTTTAGAAGGGAGATGTTGAGCATGTCTGAATGTTGGTGAGAGGACCCACCGTCTGGGAAGAGAGCGACAGTGCAGGAACAGGAAGGAAGTCTGCAGGGTGCAGTCCTTGGGAAGGGCCGAGGAGGCAGGGATAGAGCTCCTGTGAGGAGACCAGTTTCTAAAGAAAGATGAACACTCCTAACAAGACAGGAGGGAAGGAAGAGAAGGCAGGAGCCCATGCAGGCAGGCTTGGAGCTGAGAAGTAGATGAGTCCCCATTGGATGGCTTCAATTTTCTCCTTGAAATGCCAGGTGAGGCTGTAGAGCAGTCTCCTCAGAGAAAGTCAATGGATGTCATTAGTCATCAAGGCCTGTGGGAAACGAGCCTGCGTATCAGGGTTGGCCAGCTGCCAGCAGGGGCTGTGGAATTCTACATTCATTGTTTTAAAGTGAAACTGCCATATTTTATCCATCGTGAGATGTACATTTTTTAATCTTTGGCTTTGGGATATATTTGGAGCATTGTTTCACAGTTTCCGAGCATTGTTTCAGTTTGTCAGCATGTTTTTTTCTCAGGGGTCCGTAAAACAACAAACACCTTATAACCACTGGCACCTTAGAGTCAGGAAAATACAGGAGATGACTACATTCTGTAAATTTATCCCTGCCAAGCTCAATTGCATGTGTGTAGACATGGAGAAGGCATTTCTTCCATGTTTGGGTTTAAAAAATAAGGTTTAAAAAAATCTTTTTAAAAAAGGGTTTAAAAAAAATAGACTTGAGGACTCAGTATGTAGCTCAGTGCCTAACATGCAGGAGGCCTAGGGTCCCATCCCTACCACTGAGTGTGTGCAGGCATGTGCGCGCACACACACACACACACACACACACATACACACACACTAAATCATCGAATCTGGATTTTGGTAAGAAAGAGAGAAGGCAGTGTGGTTTTGGGTTCCTAAACAGTGACAACCACAACAGGGACTACTTCTCTGGGCCAATGACATTTGAGCCAAAACCTGAATGATAAGGTGGTGCCAGCCTTGTATGCCATGGTGGTCAAGGGAGGACCTGAACCAGGGTGGCTGGACAGGGCAGGAGACACTCGAGGACAAGGGTGAGTCAGCCAGGTGTGAGGTTGTGGGTGGAGATGGGTGGAGCCCTTTAGGCTTCAGTACAGGTCAACAGAAAGAAGGGCCTGTAAACCAGTTTGTGTGGCTGGAGCAAGATGAACAGGACAGAGCAGGTGGCGGTCTTGATGGAGATGAGAACAGATTCTAGCAAGAGAAAATCAATGATAAGGTGCATTCGTGCAAAATAAGGGGTGCTTAATTTCACCTGGGGCTTAGGAAGAGGCTTCCTCTAGAAAGAATACCAAGCATGAGCCAAGAGAAGTCCTAGACAGAGGGCACAGCATGCACAAAGGCTTGGAGGCTGGAAACCAGAGGACAAACCCTCAGCAGGGTATGACCAGGGTACAATGTGTAAGTCCCAGCATGGCTGATGATGTGGCTGGAGCTGCAGCTCAGAGTCCTGCTTTATTTGGTTCAGGTGGGCCAGTTCCTGCTTTGGAAAAAGTCAGGAGTCCCAGCTCTGGTAATAATAGCCGAGTTGGTTTTCTCGTTTGTGTAGTGTGGGGTTGCGTTTGGGTGATCATTAAGAACACTTCCATCTTGTACATTCCTCATCTCTAGTACATGCTTAATAAAAGTTTGCTGAGCAAAAGAATTATGAACAAGTTTCATAATTTGCAGCCCAAACTTTGCTCATCAATATAAATAAGATATGACCCTCCAGGCCTGGTCTGGCTCTGAGTGTCCTACAAAGTGGCTCCTGACACAGCCTCCAATAGCCCCTTCTTGCTTTGATTGACTTGTTTCAGCTCTTATCAGAGAAGACCTTGTACATTTTCCTTATGTATGTGTCTGCTTCCAAATAGACTGTGAGCTCTGAGAGGTCAGGGGTCGGTTGTATTTTAAGTATATGTATCTCCACACATATCTGAAACAGTGAGAATTTTGTATATACATAATGAAAACATGATTGATAAGGATGTGTCAGAGTAAATTCATCGGTTTTAACAAATGCAATACCCTGGTGTTTCAGATGTTGATAATGGAAGAGGTTGTGAGTATTTAGGATGGGGATATATGGGACATCTCTGAACTTTCAGCTTAATTTTTCTTAGCCTAAAAATTCTCCAAAAGATAAAGTCCATTTAAAAAAAAATGTTTTTTTCCCATCAGAGGTATGAACTTGAATGGATCTCAAGGGACGAGTATTATTCCCCAAAGGAATTCTCAAATCTAGAGTTAGTGAAAAATAATCACCTGTAACTTTCCCTTCTTGCTCTGATCACTCCCTAGAAGATCCAGAAGAGTCTAAGACACAAATTGAAGATGGAGCAGAGGAGGGATTTAAAATGAAAGGGGTCTCTCACTGTGTTCTAAGAACTTCTTAGTGAATATTTAAAATAATGCTAAACCCTAGATAAACATGAAGGTAGTTTTTTAAACATGGGATTGAGAATGATAAAAAGTTCATGGATTCTTTGAAGAGTTGGAAAGAATTTTTGAGCCTTTCAAGGTTTACAAAACGACGTTGCTGACCATGCAGCTTTTCAGGGGCCTTTGTTCTCATATTAGTCAGTATAGGTTAGGTTATGCTGAGGTAAAAAGAGCTCCCACATATCAGTAACTAAGAACAATAAAGAACAACTTATTCTTATGCCCATTGTGATTCAGCAGGGGCTTCTCTGCTTATCACAGTCATCCAGAGACCTGGGCTGATGCAGGGGCTATCAACTTGAATTGCTCATTAACATGATAGAGCTATTTGTGTGGCCCCAGACAATCACAAGAAGGTTAAGAATTCCAGTGCAACTCATGCCTGGAAGTGAGGACAACCAGGAATAAATAAATAGGCATCCATATTACCCTCTTAGTAACCAGAAAGGCGGCTAGCCAGTTACAGAGCCCCAAGCACAGACACTGTGGTTTCAATATCCCACCTCCAGGCTTATAGGCAGATTTGAAAGGATAAAATAGGTCTGACCAAATACTGCAGATCCCGTGCCACCACCACAGCCCTGGATCCCTTGCCAAAGACTTTGCTTTTTGTGAGTCTGTGTGTGTCACCTAGTGTGTGACTCATTCACTCCCCAGCACTGTGCCCCTCCCACTTTGGGAGCTGCTCCCAAGCAAGACTCATCCTGTCTACTGAGGCTGCTGTAGCACCTCTGTGGAGGGCAGGCCCCAGCCCAGCTGCCTCTGCTTCAGGATCTGACAGTTGGGGCTAAATTGACGACTCAGAGGGACAGGAGCCTGGTCTGCTGACTTGAAACGAGATATGGTGAAGGAAGCTGTGTGTCTCCAGCTGCAGGGAGTGGGGCAAATTTACCTGTGACTTTCTCATAGGTTGGCCACAGTGAGTAGTTCTATGTCCTCCTTCTCCTTCCAGTGACTAACTTTGGACAGGAATTTCAGAAATGAGCAGCCAATTATGATTCTATATTTGCAAGGCTTTGGTAATTTGGGGCTTAATGAATAACATATACAATGAGTAAGTATTAAGAAGGAATGTGATAACTTTGAAGCTCTTTACATAATTCAATAAGAGCACCAACCTGGTTATGAACCTGTTTTTGTTTACATTTATTTTTCTGTGCTCCTCTTATCACCATCCAAATTTCAGAATATGGGAAATTAAAATCTCTGACTTTTTTTTCTTTCTGGTAATCTCCAAGTGGCTCAGTGCAAATACAGAGGTTAATGAACCATTGTTATTATTTTCTCTCATCAGTCTTTGAAATTTTATGCATAATATTGATTTCTTACTAAGGTTCACAAACCTCAGATCTTGAAACCAAAGAATTATTTTTTCACCTACTCACAAAATCCTGCAATTCCATATACAAACCAGTGCACTGAGATCTCTTGGTCTTACACAGTCTTTTCCTTAGATAATGTGAACTGCAGGGAGATTTTTCTTGGTTTGAAATGTTGTCTTTCTTGTGTTGCGGGAGAGCGTACCCAAATGTCTACCTTTCCTTCATCTTTCACACTATTTCTTAAGATAGTATTGTAATTGACCCTTAACCTTATTCTTTTCTTCTTTCTGAAAGAAGCTTTGTAAATATTTGAGTGCAAATTTTAAACATCAAGTTTTGCTTCAAAAATTTTATCCTCTGAATTTTGACAAAATGGGTCTCCCCCTTAAAGAAAGCTTACCAAGAAAAGGGTGAGGCTTGAATTTATCTCTCATTGTTTTTGTTTTTCCACATTTCCTCTTTCAAAGTTCATTCACATTCTTGTCTTTTGGAAAAATCAACTTATTGGTAGCTTCGATAAATGATCTCGAGCATATTTTTAGCAAGTGATCGGCCTTAATAGACTGCAGACTTTGTCTTTTATGTCTTCATGGATTGTATCCTAAGATCAGATAGGTCTAAATCCCCTTCCAACAAATATTTGCATAATATAGAGTTACAGCATTGTTGTCTATTTGTAGAATGAATGAAAAATTGTAAACAGAAACCAGAATCTCGTTTAAAGATAATGAACTCAGTGGACTGGTCAAAGCCTGGAGATGGGTTGGTCTTTATAAATTGAACTTATGAGGAGGGCACAAGGGGTAGGGGTGATTTTCCCCAGGTCCAGGCAATAATGGAGTGCAGTCTCTGTAGATAACAATATTTCTAAATATGTTTTCAGTGTGTTCTGGCAATTCTAAACCATGTCAGTGATAAAATGCTCCTGCCTAATGTGCAGACCACAGCCACCACCCTTTTGCATGGGTACTGTCTCTGGTGAGTGAGACTTGACTTAATTCTCCATTATTCAATGGAGAATAGTTTATCTTAGTACATAATAGCTACATCAGAAAGCATATAGTTTAACAGGTTAGTTTCATTTTCATGGGAATTCATGGCGTTCTGGATTTGTATTTTTATATATTTCTCTTAGTGTAATAGACATTAAAAAGCTGTAAGTATCCAGTAACCTCTTGCTTTCTCTACATATTATTCTTAAGTCTTTTAACTGCAATGATCAATCACACTAGCTTAAACCCAGTAGGTGACTCTGTTATGATGACACCAGGCATCTCACAGAACGAAGTAAGAGGGACAGGGTCCTGACTCTCGTTTTCCACTTCCGTCTTTCTTGCTGCATCTGTTTCATTTTGTTCTGTCCTTTCTGTGGTTGGGTTGTTTCTACTTATATATTAATATAACCATGGAGGCTTTTCTCAGCTCTCTATTTAATATCACCTGGAGAGTTTTTTTTCCCCAAAAAACTTAAAAAATGTTTAATTTGTTCTAATTGTTTATACAGGACAGTAGGATGCATTTTGACACATTGTACACAAATGGAGCACAACTTCTCATTCCTCTGACTCTGCATGGTGCTGAGTCACACCAGTAGTGTAAGGAGAGTTTTAAAAGACCATTCTTCCCTGAAAAGGTTAACACTTAGTGCAATCTAGGTGAAGGGTGTTTGTTGTAGGATTCTTTCAATTTTTCAGTCACACGGAAGTGAAATTACTCAAGATGTTTTAGTGGAGATGCTCCCAGATATTTGCTCCTAGATACTCTGGTCCTGTGGGTCTGAAGTAGGGTCCAGACACTGCTATGTTTTAAAAGCTCCTCTGGGAATCCTAATGTACAATCAAAGCTGGAAATTGCTGCTGTGAGCTATTGTCTTTTGCAACCTCTCTCAATGAACAGAGTGAGTCCCATCTCTTTTTTCCTATCCAAGTTTCCAAATTCCTGGGCCAAGGACTGATGGGTCAGCTGATGTCATCTCCTAAGGCAGTGGGTTCTGGCCAGGCACATTGTTCAAATGGCAGCACACCTGTAGTTTCCAGACAAGCATGGGTGGGGCACCTAGGCAAGTAATTAGTAATAATAATGATAATAATAATGCTAAAATTAATAGAGTCCAGCATCTTCCTCCAACTGAAAGGCAAAGGGAGTCCTGAACTACAATTTGAAAACTTGTGGCAACTGTTGATAAACCAAAGCCAATATTTATTATTATAGCTATTTTTTTTCAAATTATATCTTTGTTTTAAAGAATGGAATGATGATAATCAGTTTTTCTTAGTTTGAAAGTTTTACAGGAGAAAACATATTTAATATATTTGATAACAAAAACAAAACTCCATCCATAGCAGACTAGTCCTTACAAGTTGTGATGCATGAAATGATGTCTATTAACAAATGCTGCGAGGTATTATGCTTGGCATGATGCTCCAGTTGTAGTAGGTATAAATTTTACCCTACGGTAATTTAGCACACTAAATTTTAAAAATATTACATTTCTTCAAAGAGTCTCTGAATCAGTTAACAAGTTCTTCATTTTCCTCGGTTCCTTTCTTTCCCTCCAGAAATTTTGCAGAAAATTCCTCTGAGTCTTGTGTTTGGAGGGGCTGTCCCTTTGCTACGTAATAATTCTAAGGATCTTAAATAGTCTCAAATTGTCATTGCCGCTGGAAGAGAGTGTACCATCACTTCTGTGCAAGCTGGGCATTGAGACCTTTTATGGTCCCTAATGCCTTGGATCTTGGAGTTCAGTTCTTCCTGCACCCCTAGTCACTTGAGATCCTCTCACTTCTAGAGGCATTGATTGGGTGGTATATGAGCTGATGACCAGGGAGTCTGTCAATAACCTGTCCAAAGTCAAACACCAGGGGCAACTTCTTCTTCCTTGCCCCAAATCCCTGTCTATTCCCCAGTATTCACCCACCATCACCTTCTGAGGCAAGTGTATGTATAAATCACCTGAGTAGGAATTGAGTTTGGGTCCTTAGTAATTTATTCTGAGTTGTATGACATGAAAGAACTTAATAATCCACTGGAGCAGGGAACTTAAAGCTCAGAACTTAAAAAGAAATGTTCAAAGAAGCCAAAGAGACAGACACAATCTCAAAAGGTTGTCCAGATACAGGCTCTAAGCCCAGAGTCATCTCTTGAAGGTAGAGAACTCATCTCTGTGCTTCGGTTGGTGTCACGGATGAGGGAAAATGAGGGAGGCACAATACTGATGCAGAATGACTAAATGGTGACAAGTTCCCAGCTGGTTTGAGGAGAGAACTGGGCTTCCTATGGCAAGAACTGGATTTTGGAAAGCAGAAAGTCTCTGTGATTCCTGGAGAAACAGAGCTGGGAAGAGAGAGGAGGAAGAATACAGGATGAGGGAAAAGTACTTCCCAAGCCCCTGGGAAGTGGCAGAGACTGGTCCAGACAGAGCAGCTGGATACTCGCAGGGAGAGCAGGCTCAGATGTTGCAGATGTGGCAAAGTGGGCTGAGCATGATGCCCTAAAACCAGCATGGTTGCACATCTCAACAGAAGCTGGCAGTGGGGGTACATCTTTAGATGTTTATTTCCTAATGCCAGGATATTGTTCCAGGAAAGAAAAGAGGAGGAAGAGAAGGAGAAAGTTCTTGAATTAATCAAAAGAGGCTTAGTTTGAACCAAAATTCCATGAATTTACCTTGTATGGGCAAATTTCCCACCATTGGCTCAAAGAAGGACTCTAGTGCTAATTAAATTCAGTTATAGTACAAAAACCAGTCACACTGATGCCCATCTAGTTTTGTGACAGCTGTGCATCTTCATGATCTTCATGTACTGATCTTCAGTGTAGACATTAAGTATTGGTTCTTCCTCCATCAATTTATCTAGAAGGCTCTTCATGCCTCCAGAATGCTGGCTGCACCTCTGAGATGCTTGTCTTTTTCATCCAAGCACTCTGCATCTTATTTCTTGATTGCTATCCTGGTGTCTTTCTCTGATAAAATCATTTAAAAAAGTATTTGATGCAAAAGTTCCTTCCTGTTCCAGAGCTGGATTCTAAATAAGTCACCATTTGAAACAAAACCTTCGATTCCTTGACCATGTATATGTTCATTTAATCATCCAGAATGACAGAAAATGTTATGTTTTTAGACATACAAAGATTCAGAGGGTTTATCACCCATTGATCTTCATTAAAGGAAGTCTGAAAGTGTACCTTCTAGGAAGAAGCAAAAGCAAAAATAAGGAAAAGAAATACAAGAAAGAATGTGAAATTTAAGGGACCAAAGGAGGAAATGAGCCTTCAATATGAAGAACTGGAGAGATGGAAATACCTTCTGGTTGTAGAAGTTAGATAGCTCCCTACTTTCATATAGCTTTTTACTTTTGAACATCTATTCTGGGTCATTCTCATCTTTTTGTTTATAAAAAGTAATCACAAACAATTATTCATAAGTCTCCCATATATATCATTATCTCCATCACTACATCTGTGCAAAGAGGAAGAAAAACAAACATGAAATGAGATAGAGTTGATGTTCAAAAGAACCCAAACTCCAATTTGTGATCTAGTTTAAATATTACCATTATGTATATTCAATGTCATTATTAAGTCATTGAGTCAAGTGGTCCACATTTTTAATCCATCTCCTGCCATATCAGAGCAGTGGTGCAACTTCAAGTTTTTCCCCTTAATATTCTCATTTTGTGAAAGAGGAAATGGGGTTACCAGTTAACAATGAGCACAGTTATGAAGATTTACATGATGTAAATATTGAAATTTGATGCTTTCATGAATGTCCATAGGTCAGAAATCATTCTTTCATGAAGGACTGTTATATAGTTATATATTTTTGTCAGGCTTTTTCATCTCTCAACCATTTGTCATGTGAATGAGACACTATTGGGATGCTTTTGCAGAACTATGAAGCAGTATGACACAATATGTCCTCCAGTTGTGATAACATGGCTTTTGTAGAAGAAAAGTCTATTGAAATATGGACAACAGTAAATGTGTTTCAATAAAAATTACATAATGGAAATACGTAAATCTTAAAACAAAATTTTTAAACTAAGTGCTACCCAAACATCAACTTAATTTCCTCATGTTTCTTTGTTTCTAGACTTGTCCCCTCTTGGTTAATAGCATTAAAATTTCTGACTCTGAAGACATAGGTATTGTCTTTTTCTCTCTGCTACATTTTACTTTACCCAATATAAGGATGGAAACCCCCACTTTTTTACTGAGTCCATGTGTGTGGTAGGTTTTTTCCCCATCCTTTCACCCTTAGTCTGCGGATGTCCTTCTATGAGATGAGTCTCTTGAAGGCAGCATAATGTTGGGTCTTTCTTTTTAATCCAATCTGCAGTCTATGTCTTTTGATTGATGAGTTTAGGCCATTAGCATTCAGGGTTATTATTGAGATATGATTTGTATTCTCAGTTTATTTTTGTTTCTAACTTGACTTGGTTTCTCCTTCGATTGGTTTTTCCTTTAAGGTAGTTCCTCCCTTTGCTGACCTATATTGTCGTTTTTCATTTCCTCCTCATAGAATATTTTTCTGAGAATGTTCTGTAGCACAGGCTTTCTATTTGTAAATTCTTTTGTTTATCATGGAAGAATTTTATTTCATCTTCAAATCTGAAGGTTAGTTTTGCTGGGTATAGGATTCTTGGTTGGCAACCATGTTCTTTCAGAGCTTGAAATATGTTATTCCAGGCCCTTCTAGCTTTTAGAATCTGGGTTGAGAATTCTGCTGATATCCATATTGATTTCCCCTTATATGTAATCTGATGCTTTTCTCTCACAACCTTCAAAATACTATCTTTATTTTGTATGTTAGGCATTTTCATTATTAATGTGCCTTGGTGTGGATCTGTTGTAATTTTGTGCATTTGGTGTTCTGTAAGCCTCTTGTATTTGATTTTTCATTTCATTGTTCAGGTTTGGGAAAATTTCAGATATTATTTCATTGAATAGGTTGTTCATTCCTTTGGTTTGTATCTCTGTGCTTTCCTCAATTCTGATAATTCTTAAATTTGGTCTTTTCATGATGTCCCAAAGTTCTTGGAGATTTTGTTCATAATTTCTTACTATCTTCTCTGTTTGGTCAACTTTATTTTCAAGATTAAATATTTTGTCTTCATTGTCTGAGTTTCTGTCTTCCAAGTGATCTAGTCTGTTGGTAATGCTTTCCATTGAGTTTATTTGGTTTTTTGTTTCCTTTATTTCAAGGATTTGTTTGTTTTTGAGAATCTATCTCTTTGTTGAAATGATCTTTTGCTTCCTGCAGTTGCTCTTTCGACTGCTTATTGGAGTGATCATTCATTGCCTGCATTTGCTCTCTTATCTCATTCTTTGCTTCACAAATCATTTTAATTATGTATATTCTGAACTCTTTTTCTGACATGTATTCTAACATGCTGTCACTGGATTCTATTAATATAGAATCTAGGTTTGTTTGGAACATTTTCTTTACTTTTTTTGTTTGTTTTTGTTTATGTATCTTCCCCTCTAGTAGTGCAGATCTAGGGTATTGCAGTTTCCCCCCATAGGCTTATTATGTGACCCTACATTTTTCCAAAACTTCTTCTTTAAGGTTGAGATCAATATTAGCAGCACCCAGAACAGATAATATGCAGCCGTAAACCAAATAGCCCCTATGAATCTGTTAACAATATTGTCATAATAAACAGAGAGGATGAGTTCAATTATTATCTATAGTATAACAAATAGATTTGCAATAAGGTCTGCAGTTTCTAATGGAGGACAAAGAGGATGGGAAGGGGTGTAGGATGTAACTGTTAATGGGATAAGAAAAGAGTATATAGAAGTTCTAGATAGTAGAAAGAGGAAAGTGTAATCAAAAGAAGTTGGTTGTTATCATGAGAAAAGGGAGAGACTCTGAGAAAACAGGTAAACAAAAGGAAAATAGAGAGAGCAAGGAAAATAGAGCAAGAAAAATAAAGAAATAAAAAGTCAAAAATTTTCCAAAAGGAGAAAAAAAAATCTATACTATAACAGTCATATACTATTCAAACCTCCTAGTCTTCAGTAACCTGATGCATGTGAGGTACCTGACAATGAGCTTCCAGTCTCCAGCAGGCTTCTCAGGATGGGATGTGACCCACCTGAAGATTGGGACTTCCGCTTCCAGAATAATCCAAGATGGTCATACTGGCTTCCAAACGTGTTGACAAATGGGGAGCTGCAGCTTAGGGCATGGGCATGGTCAGGCTGGGGGTCTTAGAGGCAGGGTGTGGTCAGTCAGACTGGGGGTCCTGCAGGTCCTGGCTGTTGTCCCAAAATGGCAGCAGCCACATGTAACCAAACCTATGGGTACTGTAACAGTGGACTTCCAGGCAACAGCAGGCAGTTGGTGATCCTCTGGCAGTCTGCAGTCAGTCTGCAGGGCTACCAGTGGATGATTGGTAGGTGGGCCTTGGGCAGTGGATGATGGGTAGGTGAAAGGCAGGCAATGGGCAGGCAAGAGGCAGACAAAGAGGCACATGGTGAATGATAGGTGGCTGTCAGTGAGCAATCTACACTCAAAAAGTAGTCAATATGCTGGTAGACTGTGGGTGATCAAGGTGGACAAAAGGGGTAAACAGCAGGGGATCCATAAACAGCAAAGATTGCCTCACAGAGAAACAGATTTCCTCTGCTTGAAACCCAAGTTATGGAGCGACAAGGAATGCACCCTCCCTCTAGTCCACCATCTTGGATCTCCTCTGCTACCTTCTACACATGTGTTATTTTTCCTAACCTTTTATCTTTTCCTCTCAACCCAATGTTTAGTGGCATCCCCCTTCATTCTCCCTATCGTAGATTAGGCATCAGGTCTTATCAGGCTTGCTGGCTCTGGGCCCACTGTCTACTTGCCTACAGTTGCAAGTTTTGGATCCTTCTAGTTGTTTACCTGGTTGAGGAATGGCCTCTCTATTGACATCCTGTCTCCAGCCTCTACCTTCTAACTACCCACTACATGGTGGCAAAATAAACTTGAGAAAATGGAATTTGATCTTGTCTTTGGAAGATTTGATAGCTCCTCCAAAGATTTTTCTTTGACTGAGTAGCTCCACACATCAACTCCCATGGCAATTCTGATGCTCCACTGTGACCTTCTCAGTCATCCCTGCCTCACCTGGATGTTCCAAACCTGCTCTGGACCTGCCGCTCCTCTGCCTGGAACGTTGTTCTTCACTGCCCCGACAAAGTCCAAATTCACTGCCACCTTGTTTCTGACCTCCCTCCCGTATCCATTATTTATACTTGAGTTTATTTCTTCTTGCTGCAGGCCTCAAAAATAAATTCTGTATATCTCAAGGAGGATACTTAGAGCATTAACTCATACCATTTTTATTACTGGTCTTCCTTAATTATACTGTAGATTCCTGCAGGGTCAGATCACAGCCTATTTAACTTCATAATCATCTCTAGAGCCTAAATTTTACCCTGCAAGAAAGAGGCCTGAAGGTGAATGTTTTCCAAATGAATAAATGAATGAATTAATGGAGAAAAAAGGCCCGGAGAAACCAAGTACCCCGCCAAATTTCATAAAATTAGTCATGACAGAATTGGGAGAAGAACATAGAACTAATTTCTAAATTACTTCATTCTCTTTCTACCTCAATGTTGAAAGTTAAATTTTTCCTATTATAAAAACAATTATTTGTAGAAAGTATAGGGTACAGAAAAAAGCATATTGAAAAATTTTTATTCTTTTGTCATAGTCATTGTTAATATTGTGCTGTATTTGTTTCCAGTGGTTTTGTTTTTTTCTTTTTAAAAATCATTTTTAGAAATTAGAAAAATCTCAAGTATAAAAATGAAAATAAGAGTCACTCCCATTCCTACCTCCAGAATTACTTGCTGTTAGCATCCTGCTATATTTTTTTCAAGTCTGTTTCTTACTGTTTCCCTCCTTTTAAAATAATGTTTTTGTTAGAAATGATACATATTTATTATAAAAATTCAAATAGAACAGAAAATTTCAAGGATAAAAGTAAAACCATACAAAATCCTTCTACCTAGAAATAATCACTGTTAATGGTTAAACCCTATTCCAGATATTTCACAGATATCAATGGTCACAGATAAAGACACAGTAGATCGATGGGTAGATAGACTTAAAACAAAATAGAAAAGGCACAATTATTAATAATTATATATGCCTCTAAAATTATTAAATCTTGTTTTATTTAAATTAAATAGGAAAGAAGACTATCACATGAAACCTAAGGGATTGTTAAACTTAAAAGTAATTCTTTCTCACAAGAGTTGTTATTTTCTAAATAGTCTTTCTAATACTCAAAAGGACAGTTTAATAAAATATATTGTGGGTGGTAGCAGTTATTTTTTAAAAATGACCCTGTTAATTACATAGGCCATGTGCATTTATTACCACAAATGAGGTCTCAACATCTTTCTAATTAGTCCTTTGCCACACAATTTTTGACAACTCCATTATGCTTTTATATTGACCTGTTCTTGTTGCTAAATTTCAGGGAAAATGGTCTTACATTATAGCTGAATATAGTTTTTTCTTCCAGAGGAGGTTCATATTATCTGTATACTTTACTTCAGGGATTACATTTATTTTTGTTTGTGTTATCTTTGTCTATTTTCTATCTCTATTATCTTCTCTCTTTCTATATCTCCTTTTCTTTATCAGTACCTCTACTGAATGTCTTAAATCTTTTATGTTGATACTTTAGTTTTCATTAGTGTGTCTTTGTTTCAAGATCCTGATTTATTTAAGAATTTCATGTTATTCTGATTTTTGAACTTTGACTTTGATCTACTTTGAACTCTTGCATTAAAAACCATGTTCATGTTATTTTGCTCTATACCTTAAACTAATTGTGAAGGATTTTTGTGTGTGCATGTCTGTGTGTGTGTATGTGTGTGTATGGTATTAATATTTAGATTGGAGTTTCTTGGCTGTCTTTCATAAGCTCTGCTCCTTTGTGTTTTTCTTTAAAATCTTTCTCTATAATATGTTTGAGTCATTGGGATGTACCACCTTTTACCTTGCTTATGTTTAAATTACCCCGATACACAGTGGGTGTTTTCTTGACTTCTCCCTTTCTGTACCTGACACTAATTCTTTTTTGCAAGGACATGGTTTTGAGTCTGGGTATTTCGTGTTCTGTTCGCTTTTCTGCAGTCTAAGGGAATAGCTGGGGAAAGCAGAGCTCTGAGGCAGCAGCTAACTGTGAATATGATTTATCTGAAAAGGACTTAGGTGAAAAGACTAAATTGAAAAAATTTAATGAAGAGATTCTTTACATAGTAGGCAGGGCTAAAGACCCAAAAAGGGAGACAACGGGGGCTCTGAAGAAGTGGAAAACCATTATTATCACTGACCTTGAAGAGGCAAGAGAAGGAAACCATTGGAGACAGGGGCCAACTGAGGCATGAAAGAGAGTATGCCCAACAGAAACAAAGGCCAGAGAAAAGCAGTCACGTCTAGGATCCGAACCATGGAGGAAGAGGAAATGAGGAGTATGTGTCCTCTTCTATTTATTTTCTCACCCTCCCAACTCTTCCCAATGACTCCCATTGGAAGAATCCCTACTGGAAACAGGCAAGACAGTGTGCAGATGTCAGCTTCTTGGAGCAGAGTGGGATTTAGAAGCACAGAGAATAATTCGAAGAGTGACAGGGAACAAATACAGAGTTACCTGCTCATGTGGGCTTAGCTTTCTGATACTGAGATTTTGTTGCATGGTGTCAGAATTTTCTCCATTTCCATAGGTTATAGATCCCAGTGTCAAATGTCTTAAGGCTCTGGGTTGTTTCTTTGTCTGGGTAGAACCCCAGAGTCTTCATTTCCCAGGAAGGAGGTAATCTCATTGTTCTCTCTCCCCAGTTCACAGTGTATCCCCAACGTCTAGTTCTAGAGGTCTTTAGTTAGTTGTGCTATGGTTTGAATGTCCCCTCCAAAGCTCATGCTGAAGTCGTTTAAATGCCATTGTAACAGCATTAAGACGTGGGGCTTTTAAGAGGTGATTAGGTCATGAGGACTCTGCCGCCATGAATGGACTAAGGCTGTTGTCTTGGGAAGGGGTTGGTTAGTGAGTAAGTGGGTTCCTGATAAAAAGATGAGTTCATCCCAGTTTTTCTTTGTCTCATATGCTCATACTTTCCATGTTACCATGTGGCACAAAGTCACTCTCCCAAGGCCAGTGCTATAGTTTTGGTTGCCCAGCCTCCACTCATTATTCTGTGAGTCGAATAAACTTCTACTAATTATAAATCACCTAGTCCACGGTATTCTGTGGTACAGCAGAAAATGATTAAGACAGATGAGCAAAAACAAAAGGCCTCACCTTTGCTTCTCTCTAGATTTCTGGGCATTACTGACATTTCCAGAGATACTGTCTACTCTGTGTTTGGTTAATGGGGAGAGGAAAGGAGAATGAACTTCAGGAGCTGTGCTCCACTACTGCATTACACCCCATTTCAGATTACGTTTTTTTCCTTTAACAATTTTTGAATTGTTCTTTTAAATCTTACACTTTTTAAAAATTTCTTTTGCAATTAGAGAATTTATTTGCTGGTTTTCAACATTTTGTTGGGTGCTTGAAATACTCCAATTCCAGATGGATTTTTTTTTTCTGGTTGTGCCTTGAGAATCCTGTTCAGTGTTTATTTTCTCAATATCCAAAAGTTATATAATACTGCTATTTCATACTAATGAGTTATCAAAAGTCTTTTTAAATATTTTTAAATATTTATGTAACATTCCTTTGTATAGAGATTTATCATAATTCATATATACTTTATTATTGCTTCAACATCGCGGTGTTCACTGTACTTCAAGTTATTTCTGTACAAAAGCTCAGAATTGCTGCTAGCTCTGCCATAGTTGGAGTTTACCTAGTTGTTTAGAGTTCCTATCCAAATTGTGTTGATTTTTACAGGCTCTATCTTGGCAGCATTTGACTGTCAAATGAAATTCTCTTTGGTTTTGTGGTGACTCATGAGGTGGATGATTCTCAGGGCACACCTGGACAAGTGCCTGGCATAGATGCGGTCTGCCCATGCTCGTCCCTGTTCACTATGTACATTCCAGGTGTGAGCTGGCCCTGCTTGCAACCTGCATGCGTAAAGAGGAAAGTATTCAACTCAAAAAAGGTTTGGAGAAACTGGTTGAGTCTCAGAGGAACCAGTGAAAATGACTTAAGGTTTAGCAAACTGGGATTCTGAAGACAACTGAGGGCTCACCCAAACCTATGAGTAGGTAACTGTGGGCATGGTTTGGGGCATGAAAAATCATCCTTGCTTCCAAATATTTGGCCTATTGACCTGAGACAGTGATTCCACTTCCATTGGAGATGCCGCCTCTAGAAAAATCCCCGACAAAATATACATTTATCTGGAATAACAAACCCCACAAAACTACTGGTATTCATTGTTTTGCTAGAGATGATGACCAACACTTGCCATCTCCAAAAAGGACAGAAAAGAAGACACAGAATAATGTGTACTTGGCCTTCTGTATTTGTGAGTTCTGCATCTGTGGATTACCTAACTAACTACAGATCAATCTGTACCGAACACATGCAGAGACTGTTCTTGTCATTATTTTCAATGTAATATAACAGCTATTTACATAGCATTACATTGCTTTAGTTATTATAAGCAATCTAGAAATGATTTAAGGTAAAAGGGAGGATGGGCATAGGTCATAGGCAAATACTATGCCATTTTATATAAGGGACTTAAGAATTCTCATATTTTGGTGTCTAAGGAAAGTCTTGGCACCAGTCTCCTGTGAATACCAAGGGATGACATTATTTAAGAGCCTTGGATAAGGAGTCAAAAGAGAATCTGGATCTTTTGATAACTTGAAGTATGACTTTGGGAAAATCAGTGGCTATCTGAACCATGATTTTCTCTCAAATAGACAAGTAAAAAATGATACTTATCCTGTTTACTTCATAAAATTATTATGACATCAGGTTAAAAGTTATGTGTGAAAATGTTCTGAAAATCAGCTGTTTCATATTTTAGAAAAGTCACATGACATTCTGAAAAAACAAAAAGATAACAGGCCTGGGTTCAAATACCAAATATGCTGCCTGGTAAATGAAAATTGGGCAGGGTCAGTTTTCAGCTCCTTAACGTTGGAAAATTGTGGAAGTCATTTTAGTAGCACAGAATTGTTTGAAGGCATAAAAAGAGCTAACATCAACATAGTCTCTAACACAGTAATCAGACGATAACTGTTTAGTCTCCTCTGTCCTTCCATAATGACTACATTCAAGCAGGAGGTACACACTGGTCACTGACCAAGGGTGACATGATGGGATGGTTAATGACCGACGCTGGCCAATCTTCCGCCCCTGAGATCATCTGAAGTGTATACCCACAGTCTGCTTGTGAACTTTTATAGTTCTTTTTGGAATCTCATTTGAAACCTCAACAATTATAAAACCTAATTATGCAAGTAGTAACCTCAGACTATCAACTGACAAAACTGGTGGTTGAAATGTTCCTGGTTGGCTGATAAAGTTTTGTCTGGAGTTTGGTTTACATTTGTGATTGTTGCGATTTGTGATGGCTATTCCAAAACATTTTCTCTTTGTTGATGTTAAATTAAGATGTAAGAGGTCAAGTTGTGAAGGATTTTTTTTCGAAATTACTCTACAAAATTACTTGTCTCAGTTGCTCTGTGTGTGCGTGTGTGTGTGTACTTTTTAATTAGCAAATGCTTGTTTCTGAAGGAGTCATACCCTGAACATGTCCTAGTATGTGACTCACACATTTTCATTCTGCCTGTTGTTTCAGGTTATCGAGCTGTGCCTATTGCCAGCCAACTGTATGTCTCTGGGTGGAGGATTTTGATTTAGATAGGAAGAGATATTTTATATAATTAAATTGCCAACAAATATGAGAATCATTTGTGGAATCTGGAACTTTGAGATACTTCCTGTCATGTCGATTATACCAGTTTTGACCTGAGGGTCTGTTGGTCTCTGAGGAGCAAACCCGTCCAAGTGCCCAGTCCTGAGGCTGAGCATCAGATGTCTGGTTTCACTGTGACTTTACTGCGGGGGCCGAGGGAAAGAAGTCATCCTTGTTGTTGTTTGATTTCTAACTGTTAGTACATCGCTTGGAAATAAGGGATTCTATTTTTATTTGTGAAATTAGCACACAAATGACCATCTTAAGCACTTTCTTTAGATCTGGATATCAGACAAGAGAAGGGAGAAGTGTAATCTAAATTTGATGACTGGAAATGTTACGTCTTTTGCAGATTTAGCCATTATATCAGTATACTTTGTGGTTCCATTTTTCTTTCTTTCTTTTTTTAATGAAGGAGATAGTGAAGCAGTTTCTAGATTTTTATTTTTTAAAAAAATTGAACATGTTGTACTTGGCACATTTCCCCTGGTGAAATTTCAGTACTGATGTAATTGCTTTAATTTGGGGGGACAAGTATGAATCACATGGGGTGATTTTTGTTTGTTTTTAATTTTTTTTCGGTGTATGTTCTTAAGAGATAAATTTCTGAAATGAATGTTTGTAATGAAGTTTTTGTCTTATGCTACATGAAGGCAACATTTCAGGCATTTGTTTGAGAGGCAAGAGTTGTAGTTCAACTACCCCTTCTTTTAGAGTTATATTCCAGCCACCTGGGGTAAGGAGATGGAAACTGTTAGATACCAGTGGCTTTTCAGAAAACAAATAGGGACAAAGGCCCTGGGCAAGGGGGGTTATGGGGTTGAAATATTAAAGCTTCTGTTTTGCCACTATACCCTTTTACTTCTTCCGAACTTTCTGTGGGTCTGGAAAAAGAGTTAATGTCTGTGGCTTAATGTCAACAAATCTGGAAGAAAAATGCTTTCATTTGAGCCCAGCTCAAAACATGCCACTGTATTTAAAAAGCAATCCGTTTTATAAGCTAAACACAACAAAGTTGACTCTAGGAAATGTTTCTTTCAGTCAAAAGAATTGAGAAAAAGTTAAAAAGTCACTAGGAATCAGAGTCACCATTGTTGAAATCAAAAAGGTCACACTTCAAAGTCTAACGAAGGAAGGGCTCATGTCTAATGAAGAGCATTCCCACATAAAACTCAGAGTGCTTATTTTATCAGGCATGGAAATATAAATTTAGTAATAACCAAAAGCATTTTGAGAAAACATTAAACTTAATTATATTTCAACTTTAAAGCAAAATGATAATGTAATAAAGATTATATTTCAATACAACACATTCAAAGTTTAAGCAAACAAAATGATTTTCATCTTGATTTGTGAAACTCAATAAATCGCCCAACTGTCTTTTTTTTTTTTTTTTAAGTTTACTTGAGTTTGGGGGCCAAGTAATGCTAGCTTTATGAATGCTTGTTTTCTCATTTCTTAAAGAATTTATAAAGTAAGTTTTAAACAAGAGAAAGAACATTGAATATGATGAAAATTATTAAAGCTAATTCAGAAAAAGTATGGACTTATTATCAAGTTTTATGAGAATTATGTCAACATGCTTCTAATTTTTTAGTTTGGATAATGGTACCCAAAGCAGTAATTGCAGTGTGGTGATGATTCTAACGGGTCATTTGGATGGTTTTGGTACAGGAGTTTTTATGTTTTTGAACAACTTAGGTTGGAATAAAGGATGGAAAAAGTCTTCCACTTAACTTGAAATTGTGGGTCCATCTGCATTGCCACTAAAGACACTTAAAAATAATGAGCAATAATGGACTCCCTTTGCCCCTTTGTGTAAAAGCTACAGACTTTGCAAAAAAACACTATTAACAACCAGCCTGAAACAGGCAATACAAAATCTTTTAAACAATTATTGAATTTCAGTGGAATTTCAGCTAGACTAACATTTCAGTGTAGGAACATGATCGAAAAATCGTTGCTGCCTAGTCTTTAAAATAATGACACAGTTTGCTGTAGAACTACGCATGACTGGGTAAAGATTTCTTTTGGACTAAAAATGGCCAAGTAACAAGTATCAGCCATTTTGATAGCTCCTGGATTTTGCAATGACATCCAGGTCTTCTTAATCCTTTCATTTGAAAATGAAGACATCAAATATCTTCCAAAGATGACCTTGCTCAGGATGAAAAGATTAAAATTGTTAAAATTCAATATTCACGTTCTTAACTTTGGTGAATTCTTTATAGAGCACAGATCCTGATACAAATCCTCAACTCTTCCCACTCATCTTCCTTCCTTCGCTTCCTCTCTTCCTTCTGCCCTCCCTCCCTCCCTCCTTCTTCCTTTATTGAATGCATTATGTTCCCACCGTGTGCTGAGCATTCTCAGTGTCAAGGAATCAGTTGAATTTTGACATTATTTCTGGTAGACATAAAAATGACAGATCGGTTTCAAAGAAATCACTACCTATTCATGAAAATACAACTCCAGATTACTGGGGAGGGAAGGATAATAGGCCAAGCCTGGTGCTTACTGTCTTTCAGAAGATGTATCTTGGCTGAGCTTACCCATCAGAACCCCAGCTCATCTTCCTTATAGCCACCTACATGTTTCTCAGCCCTGCAGAACCCGGAGAGTGAACCATCATTCCTGCTGTCTGAACACAGGCTGTTATTTATTATATCTGGTAGGCCAGGTGAAATCTGGTAAGCAGCAGCTTTGTTTGGAGGAATTCCCATGTTAGGTGTAACTTGTAAGCTGGCAGCAGAGGGTGAGGGATCGTTCAGCAATTGCCTGCACCTCCTTGTGTGGGTTGGTACTTACACCTGCAGCCTCCTGACGAAGTTGATGGGACACCACAGGGACACCACATCTGGAGCAGAGTTCTGAGTAGATGGAACTGAAGACAGAGCCCAGTCTCATAGGCTGATGGTCTACAGTGGCATGGAACCATGAAAGCTTCCATTTTGTGATACTTTGCCTTTTTTGTTTATTTTTATAGAAGCAAGAAATTCAACTGTGTGGAAGACAATGACTTGTACACTTCTGTTCTTCTGTTTGGTGTTTCTTTTGCCCACAGAGTCCTGTAGGACATTATGCCAGGTAAGAAAAGGGGAAAGAGTGGAAGAAATGGGTGGGAATATAAATGGACAATAGAATCCATCAGTCAGTTCTCAGTTACACAAGAGCCCAAGTGCTAAGGAGAGGATGATGATGGAGAGACAGCCCTGACAGAAGAAATGGAACTACAGTTAACAAAACCCCACTTTAGCCAGTACAAATTATTTTCCCCATTATATTCTGAGATCCAATGAGATTGAAATGAAGGGTAATAAACTTCTTTCCATATCCTCAGGTAGTGAAGCTTTCGCTTGCTTATAATCAAGTTGATGCTCTTTCTAAGGGGCTCTTGAAAATGTAGGGGTGGTGGGAATTACCCCAATGACTGGGAGTTATTAATAGGATTTAGTCGTCAGGATCTAAAAATGGTTTGGCACCATAGTGCATCATCCCAGTCAAAATGGCAATTGCGTCTTCTTTGGGAAACTGAGTGAATAGCAGGGATGGGCCTTTCTCTGGAATATTTTCTCTCATATCATAGGTCATTTTAATTTCCCTATTAGTTACTTATTTAAAACAAGGTGTGGAAGGAGAAAGCAAGAGAGTGAGAGAGAAAGAGAGGGAAAATATTTTGAGCATCAGATTTGAGATTGACAGGTGAAGATCCACTCCCTTGCTTTAGAGATGGAGAGATTGAGGCCAGTGTTGTAGGATGTAATTTGCATTAAGTATGCACCCTGCTCAGCTACAGGGCCAAGAAGAGAACATCTGCCTTCAGATTCTCAGCTTCTTGCTATTTCCACTTTAATATGTTCCTTTTTAGTAAGTTTTCTTGGGAGAGGAGCAGGGGAGACTTTCAAAGTTCTTTTCAGCAGTTTCCCAAATAATATTTACTTTCTACATAGTTTGCCCTATTCAGTATAGAGGGGAATATTTTCCATGACTCCCCTTCTCCCAACACAGAATGTATATTCCCAGGAGAAGTTAGAGACCCTTTGGAAGCCTTTCTGCTGGAGGCACTCCAACCCCACAGCCTGGTACTATTTTCCCCCTTAATTCCATATTTTCAATCCACAGTTTTCTACCAGAGAGAATGTAGAGTGTGGGCAGAGCATGGGAGGTTGGTTTGTTTTTCTTGATTGCTGGGATCACGTCACCTGGGACATTTCAAACTTTTTTCCCTATTATAGAAGTTTCTGGGTGCTGAGCAGTTGAGAGCTGCCCTCTCCTGACCTGCCCTTGCCCCCAGGCAGCCCAACGGGTTGAGCAGGCTGACAATTTGCAACTGTCTTTTTTATAGTATTAGATTGAGAATTGTTGGTATCTGCAGCATCTGAAGTGTCCCAGACTGGATGCCCCCTAGAAATGAAATGATCAGAGGAGTCGCATATGGCATCCTCTGGAAAATGGCTGGGAAAAAGTGAATCGGGTCCTTCACTTAAGGAAGACAGGTTTTCCAGAACTGCTTGCAAGCATCATACCATGGCTTTCTGCCCACATTCCTGATTAATATGATGTCACTTCACTGGAGGGAGGGGGGCCAAGTCTCATCTAGCGTTGGATACTTCCTACTGCATTTCCCACAGTATATTGAAGAACATGGACCTATCAGGATGGGTTTGGGGCCCCTTGGGAAGCCTATGGCTCCTTCCACACATTCAGTCTGCCTTTTGCATGTGGACATGGACTGGCTCTTTGGAAAGAGCTGTTCCTTATGGAGATTGGAGAGCAAAGTCCTAGTCTCAGCTTTGAGAGGAACTCCCTACATGGCCTTGTGCAGGGCACCTCATCTAGCAAAGCCTCAGTATTCTTATCTGTAAAATAAGGGGGTTGGACTGGGTGATCTAAAGAGTCTTCCAGAATTTGTAAGACTATTATTTTAGTATTCTTATGTGGTGGAAGAACTTTAACTATTCTGCTTATGTAATAAGGCTTTATTCTCTTGATTATAAAATAAGCCATATTGCATCAGCGAACTCAAGGATATTCTGTTCCGTGTTCCCAGCATTCAAAGGGGCCCCTATAAACAAAGTAAGTTCCCTGCAAATCCACCTCTGCCCACAATGTATTTTGTGGACAGAGTGTAGACCGTTCTCACTGGAGACAGAAGCGGACTCCTGCTGAGTGCAAGGGGAGGGAGGGCTGAAGGGAAAATGGGGTCATGGGCCATACTTCACGGCTCAGATTCCCGTGGCCACACTGACTTCACAGCTGATTCGGACATGGCTATCCATCTGTGACTAAAATGAACCATTGGGTTTGCATATCAACAACTGATTTTGACATGAATCTTTAAATTTTTCTTTCTAGGCTGCCAACAAAAGCAAGGAGAAGGTGCCTGCCCAGACACATGGTATGTTGGCAGTAGTTCCTAATCACACGGAAGGTTGATGTTCCTATGTGGTAACAGAGGGCCATTCTCAGTCCTCTGTCACATGGCATAGAAGATGGGACATCTTGATAGCTCATATTTGGACTCTGTTTTTTTCCCTGGGTTAAATTGTGCTTTGACTGCAGGTGTGTTCCTCTTTCCTCCCAGCATCCCCTGCTGCATCCTGGCCTGAGGCTTTTTTGTCACAGATTCTTTGCATTGAGTGAGCTCAAACCAGGGTGGTGGCTAGAAGGGATCTGTGAAAACTCACTGATGATGTGACATACTATAAAGTTCCAGAGCTGGAGGGCTTCTCTGGGAACATCAGGGACAGTGGATTCCAAATGAGCTGATCTGGAGAGCTTTAGTAATCTGAGGAGTTGCCCAGGGCTTTCTGTGGGCACATAGGAGTGACCCAGTGGGTTGAGTTATGGACTCTTCTGCTTAATTTAACTGGGGCAATTCTACTTGTATCTGTTTTATATATATTGGACTTCAGGATAACATTCTATAAGACACAATCAAATTTTGTTGCTGAAATGTGTGATACCCACTGATTCATTTTAATATTTTGCTGTTTTACCAAGAAAAGATTCCCGACATCTACAGGATTTATGTGCCTTCACTGCAGGGACACCTTGGTGACTGTCCCAGTGCAAGCTAGAGCTCAGAGTTTTCTATCTGATATGGGCAACTTTTGTTCTCCCAGGTGTATGTGATGGTGTCTGTATGGATAATTCCCACTGCAACCAAACTTGCCCTCCAGGCACTGAAGGAAATATGGGGTTTTTATGCAGGAAAAACAAATGGTACAAAGTTACTGACACCTGCCGGACTCTCAATGCCTTCAACATCTTTGAGGTAATAACCTGTCTCTCATAACATGAATTCTTTTGTGGACTCTATGAAAAAAGTGGAGCCTTGAATTAGTAATTCATATTGACTTAAATAAGGGGGAAGAAGAGCCTGAGGCAGGGTGGTTATAGGTCATTTGTCTGTGAATACATTACTCTCCTAAGGTTGGGCATCTAAAAGCTTGTGCTTCAGTTCCTCACACCCTTGGTATAACACCCACGAGTCTCTGACCAGACTTCAAGAGTCTGCCCAATTCTAACATCTGGGGAGTTTGAGCAAAGATGTAGGTGCAGACCCAACACCACATGTCTTTAATATTTAAATATTTTAACTCAATCTTAAAAAAATGCTAAATATATTCTGTCTGCTTCCATCCCAGATTCCATTCTGGACAACCAAGATCATGCATCTATAACCCTGAAAACAGGTGCCCCTTAGCCACCTCTCACACCCCTAGAATGTTGACATCATCCAGCCTTGGGCAGGAAGCCTGTCCAGGCCTTAGAAGTGGACCTGGAGTGTTGAGTAGGGAATTGACACATCTCTAGCAGGGCCGAGGGCTCTGCATAGGCATGTCTCTTGGATTCACAGACTCTTCTTCCTGTGAAAGGGCTGATTGGAGGTCCTTTCAAGCAAGGTCAACAACCTTCTCTGTGAAAGGCCAGACATGAATATTTAGTTTCTGTGGGTCACATACTCTGTTTGTTTTAGCTATACAGCTCTTCATCGTAGTGTGAAAGCAGCCATAGGCAATACTTAAGTGAATAAGCCAGCTGAGTTCCAATGAAATTTTATTTACAAGAAACTCCACAAAAAGCTGGCAGTCACCCAGCGACCCTAGTTTACCATTTCTACCAAAGCATTGATCCAGAGCCTGACTCAGTGAGAGATCCTGTCTGCCACTGTTTTTAGTCATTCTTCTACCTCCACGTCCTAGTTTCACCCAATCTAGTTCAGTTATAGTCATGTCTCAGACTTTGGCTTTTGGAAACAGTAAAAATAAGCTTAAATTGCACTAGAAATCTAATCTCTCTCTTTCTCTCTCTCTCTCTCTCTCTCTCTCTCTCTCTCTCTCTCTCTCTCACACACACACACACACACACACACACACACAGTATGTATACACAGAGGCTGTCCAAAGTCTAATATTAAAGACGACAGTTACTATTTTGAAAGAGAGAGTTAAGGAGTAGTCACTAGGATTTTTATTTTTTAGGGGGTTTGTTTACCTTGGTATCAGTCAATTTGTTCTACCAAGATGTGACTTTGAAATGGAAAACAGAAAATCATTATGCAATACGCAATTGTACAATTAGTCTATCCTAAATTTTGGTAAAATTACTCTTACCCTTAACATAAACATGACATATTAAAAACTTCTTTGTTTTGGCCATACCTTAGGAGGACTCATATGCAGCTAAACCATTTGGAGAAACTATAAGAATAAATGAATATGCTGGAAAGTCTGAGACCATAACAGATATGTTGATGCAAAAGTGCCCGACAGATTTGTCTTGTGTGATTAGAAACATTCAGCGGTCTCCCCGGATACCAGGAAACATCGCTGTCATTGTGCAGCTCTTACACAACATTTCAACAACTCTGCTGACAGACGTTGATGAGGCAAAGATGCAGGTGAGTGGCCTTGGATATTTAGTAGAGCATTGTCCACATGGGAAAGGAATTTAGACAACTTGGAGTATTGTTTGAGCTTCTTGGAGGCTGAAGACCCTTTCACCTCAGTATTTCTAGTGTCCCAGCATAGCAAGTGCTCAGTAAACTCTCAATGAAGAAAAAATGAATAAATGAATGAATAACACATTGAATTAACAAACATTTATAGACTGTCTTTACTTGGGACTGTGGTGGACACTGGAGTCTGCTTTTCCAATGTATATTTTGGCTACTGGAAACTTCTAAGAAACATTCTTAGGTTTGATGGAGAGAAAGATCTTTCTTACTTTTATTTGTGAGTTAGAGCTAGTTATGAAAACAAAAAATAATTGCATGCAAAGAAAATAGCATACCTATCCTCTGCAGAAATGTGGAATAGAACTAGATCCATTTCTTTTGTTTTTGATGTTCAAAGCCAAAGGTAGTTTAAAAGAAACTTCAGCCTCTGGGGTCATTATCCTATTTACTATGTTCCTGTACAGGATCCTGCAACAGTTGGAATTTAACAGATATTAGTCACATGATGAGTACAGTAACAGAGTAAGCAAATTGTAGTTTTTGCACATTGTAACTTTTGTGAAGTGGAATTGATGATAGAAATGAGCATGTGAAAGCTGTCCAACCGGCTGCATTGCAGGAGTTGGAGGTGGGCACGGCAGTCGATTCCCTGGTAGCTTTATCCTTCATGCATGCAGATTGCCTGGGGATCTCGTTATGGTGCTGATTCTGATTTATTAAGTCTGGGGTGGAATCTGAGATTCCCTGTCTCTAAGAAGTTCTCAGGGGATGCCTGTGCTGCTGGTGGGAGGACCACACTTTGTAAAAGTGCATCTTGAATGTGTTGAAGGCTGTTTCAGCATGGCTCAGTACTAATCCCAGTTCTTCACTGGCAGAGTTACAGCGCCATGGCCAACCACATTCTTAACAGCAAAAGCATTTCAAACTGGACTTTCATTCCTGACAGAAACAGCAGCTGTGTTCTGCTTCACTCAGTCAATTCCTTTGCAAGAAAGCTCTTTGTAAATAAACATCCCATCGACATATCAGACGCCTTCATTCATACCGTGGGTACCACCATATCTGGAGACAACTCAGGAAAGAATTTCACTTTTTCCATGAAAGTTAATGACACCAGCAATGAAGTCATTGGGCAGGTGTTGATTACTCAAGAAGAACTTAAGAAGGTGCCTTCCCCTTCTCAAATCATCAGCATTGCGTTTCCAACTCTTGGGGCCATCCTGGAAGCCAGTCTTTTGGAAAATGTCACTGCAAATGGCCTTGTTCTGTCTGTCATTTTGCCCAAAGAACTTAAAAGAATTTCACTGATTTTCGAAAAGATCAGCAAGTCAGAGGAAAGGAAGACACAGTGTGTTGGCTGGCACTCCCTGGAGAGCAGATGGGACCAGCAGGCCTGTAAAACGATTCAAGAAAACTCCCAGCAAGCTGTTTGCCAATGTTGGCCAAGCAAGTTGTTTACCTCTTTCTCAATTCTTATGTCACCCCAGACCTTGGAGAGCCCAATTCTGATTTACATCACATATGTAGGCCTGGGCATTTCAATTCTCAGCTTGATCCTTTGCTTGTCCATTGAAGCCTTGGTGTGGGGTCAAGTGACGAAGACGGAGATCTCCTACTTACGGCACGTGTGTGTCGCTAACATTGCAGCCACCTTACTGATGGCTGATGTGTGGTTCATTGTGGCTTCCTTCCTCAGTGGTCCAACCGCACACTACAATGAGTGTGTGGCGGCAACATTTTTTGTTCATTTCTTTTACCTTTCTGTGTTTTTCTGGATGCTTGCCAAGGCACTCCTCATCCTCTATGGAATTCTGATTGTTTTCCATACGCTGCCCAAATCAGTCCTGGTGGCATCTCTCTTTTCAGTGGGCTATGGGTGCCCTTTGGTCATCGCTGTTATTACGGTTGCTGTCACTGAGCCTGGCAAAGGCTACCTACGGCCAGAGGCCTGCTGGCTTAACTGGGACACCACCAAAGCCCTCCTGGCCTTTGTGGTCCCAGCTCTGGCCATTGTGATAGTCAACCTGATCACAGTCACACTGGTCATCACCAAGACCCAGCGAGCTGCCATTGGCAGTTCCATGTTCCAGGAAGTGAGAGCCATTGTGAGAATCAGTAAGAACATCGCCATCCTTACACCACTGCTGGGTCTGACGTGGGGATTCGGAATAGCCACAGTCATCGATGACAGCTCCCTGGCCTTCCACGTCATCTTCTCCCTGCTCAATGCATTCCAGGTAAGTCCAGATGATGCTGCTCAAGAATGAAGTCAGAGAATATGTGAAGAAGTTTTGTGATCAGGACCCTGTGGCATCAGATTATATAAAAGACAAGGAAAGCATATCAAGTAAAAAAATTAGTCTTTGTTCCAGAAAGGCCTGCATTTGAATTTTCACCCTCTTATTTACTAATGTTTAACAAGATCTTGTAATATTTACTTAACTTTTTCAAGCATATTTTCCTCAAACATAAAATGGATATAATATTGCCCTCTTCATAGGGGCATTTGGAAAATGAAATAAAATCATGATTGGGAAAGCCTCAAAGTACTATCACAAGCAGGCTTCTAATAGGCTGACTTGTTATTGTTGAAAAAGTGAACAATAATACCTCTTCCAAAATTCAGGGTATATAACTGGAGGTATTAAATTTTACATGTATTTTCTGCCACTTAGAATTTTTAGTTGCCATTGAAAACAATCTTATTTTAACAAGGTGTATTATATTGAGTGGCATTAAAAATTGTTTCTCTTCTCTCATATCTTGTATGAATTAACAATGTTCACAGTTCATGTGTATCCTTGATAAATTTTCTGTGCTAATAAAAATATTTTACACAATATAGGGGTTCAAACATAATGTATATTGTCCTACAAAGTTTGGTTCCTCACTTAAAACTGCACCTCAGAGGGGCTCGGGTTTTAGCTCAGTGGTAGAGCGTTTGCCTAGCATACATGAGCACTGGGTTTGATCCCCAGCACCACATAAAAATAAACAAATAAAATAAAGATATTGTGTCCAACTACAACTAAAAAATATTTTAAAATGCACCTTAGAATTTTATCAGGTTATACATATGTCTCTTTAATGACTGCATAGTACTCCATATTTAATAATTTCCTTCTTGATTAGAATTTTGTTTTCCACATGTTTTTCTTCTAGGGTGTATCAATGAGCCAAAGTTTTTATATTGAATATTAATTATGTAGATAGCAAATAATTGAAAGGAAAGCTTTTGAAACTCTAAATGCCTCTAAAATATTCTTTTTTTTTCTAAATGTATGTGGTGACCTGCAAGATTTTTTTCAAATGTTTCACTTAATTAATAATAGAGCTTTTAGGTCAAATACAGACTCATTTTTCTCCTTCAAAATTTAAATATAAATGATTTCATTTTACAAAAAAAATACTTTGATGCTTTTGAGAACATTATTAACAACAGCCAATGCTGCACATTTCTATGGAAACTATTAATTGTACTCTAGTTTTGTATAGTAAATGTAATTATCAGTTAGTAATTATCAGTTCCTGATACATGTTTAAAAAACTAGTCATAAATAGCACTGAGGTGAAAACCCAGTTTTCCCAAGTCTCAGTTCAGCATATCCCACACCTATCTTCCATGAGACCTTAGCTCAAGTCTCACTCCAGAGCAGTTTCCTTTTCTTGTCTCCGTTGGGGCCATCTCACCTGTGACTTTTCCTCTGGACTAGGCTGTGAGCACTTTTACCTACCATACTAGGATCAATTGAAATATCCATTCAGTTTCTGCCTTGCCTCTGGGCCAGGAGCAGGTTGGGGCTGTGTTAGAAGTCAGGGGAGAGCTGAGAGCAGGGTGTGGGTGAGGGCCAGACACAGGGGAGAGCAGACGGCAGTGCTGTGCTGGAGCTGGCTGTCCTGGCTCATGGAAACTGATATATTTTCAGGAATTGTGAGAGCTGGATATAAACACAGTCCTCAGTAAAAATTAAAATGTATAGACTTACCATGAAATCAATTAAAAACAGAGGTCATACTTCAAAACGAATCACTTCCTCATCATTTGTCTACATTTTACTATGCTCTTGATTCAGGTATGCTATATCCATATGGTAGAAATACTGTAGAGTAACGTGCTACTGCCCATTTCTTCCTGCCTTCATGTTCAGTCATGTTGCAGTGTTAGATTTAATTAGCCCTAGTGGGAGCATTTAAAACCATAGAGAAGGGCAAATGCTACAGCTTAGAAGAGTTGATAGTTAATTACCTGCATAGCATTGGGTCAAGACATCCTTGGGATGCTTAGTGAAGGACGAGAGGGAAAGGAGTCAAAAATGAATCCACTGAGGCAGGAGACACAGAAAGCTGGGTGGGAAGAAGCAGGGAGGCAAGTCTGAGGGTGAGAAGATACAAAGGGTGGCTGGGGCTGACAGAGCAGGATAGAGATTCTGAAACATGTTGGGAGGCCCAGAACATGTAGGAGAAAGACCCTTCCGAAGATTTCCTGGTCCCAACCCTGTGGGAGTATCTCCATTGGCTTAACGCTCAACCATCCCCTCTACTATGGTGTGCTATGCAGTCAGCTGCTACCTTAGTGGTCTATAGTAACTTCTGGTTGGCATCTCTCCTGTTATTTATGGAGAGTGATTGTGGGCTGGGTGAGGTTTGGGGACCCCTGATAGCTGTCTTGATAGGAAAAAAATAAAATAAAGCACTCTTATTAAAATCTGGGGAAACACCTTGGGATTTACTTGCTCAAATTGTGGTTTATCCACTAAAAGAAATGCAAAGATGCTGCTGGTGAATTCTTCAAAGGTATATTCTCTTGTTCCTTCTCCATCAGATATTAAACTTTATGGCTAATCTTTTGACTAAATCTTCTCAATGATATTTTAGGTAACCTTCCCCAAGGGGCACAAACCAATGAAAAGTGATTTTAATTGAAGCTTTCCTTAACATATTTATGACTATATAGGGGTAGAGTGCATCATAAAGTTATTAAACATGTACTCAATACAGGGACACCATACTTATTGAGTATTTATTTTGTGCCAATCATTGTGCTACATGTTGCAGATACAAATATAAATAGGTCAATTCCAAGGAATTTAAAATCTTGTTAGGAGAAAAACTTCTTAAGAGGAGAACTAAGTTTCTTTAACTGAAGAATGCAGATTTTGTGGCAGAACTGTACTAGAATTGTGGTTTCCAGAGCTTTAAAAATTTTAATTTCTGGGCCAACCTCATTTTGATCCTGATTTCAAATGCATTCCTGACACCAAAACCAGGCTGACAAGTATTTGTCCCAAGCATCTTTATAAGAATAACACTTTGTAATTTAGTGGACCATGCCACATATGACATTTTCTTAGTAGAAGAAATGACAGGTTTCAATAATTATCTTGTAGACCAGGAGTTACAAAAAAAGAGCAATCTGATAAAAGGTATGTGTGGAGCAAGCTGTTGAATGTTTGTTGGGTAGGCTGGATGGAAAGGTATATATATGTTTGGGGAGTGAATGAGCTGTGTGGTTGTATACCTGTTCCTGCAAAGTCCTCTATCTCTCAAGCGGATTTTTGTCAAACTGTTAGCAGTAAGTTGGTTGTTGTTCTCACCCATGGATCTGGTTGTAAGGTTCTTATGGTGCCAGTTATGTTAAACCCATGAGCCTTAACAGGCTTCTGGCTACATTTACATTCACTTATGAAACTGAGGCAACTTCATAAGGAGGCCTAAATACAAGGTAATCATCTCACTTCCCTTTTTGACCTATAGTTTAAGTAATTGAACATTCAAGAATTTTTTTTTTCCTAATGGACATTGCTATTACTAATTGAAAGTGGAATCTCTGAGCTTTATTTTCCTTATCTGAAAAATGGGACTACTCCCTGTCCTTCCTTCCTTCAGCATGGTTTTGTGCCAATATGTCATGAAAAAAGTAAGAAACTCAGACGGGCTAACACTGAATAGGAACAGTCTGCTTTTCATTTTATGGGATCCTTCTCTTGTATGGATGATAAGAGATAGAAGAACCAATCAATTCCCTCTATAGCATCTTATTTGGCAAGCTGTAATATGTTTAGAAAGTCAATGTGTTTATGACATTAATTTTTCTGAGGATGCATATGTTTGATTTTTTTCTTTGCAAGTTTTATAATATTATTTGCTGTGGCTGGGAGAAGGAGGTTGAGAGTGTCTGGGAAGCTGAGCACACCTCTTTTTGCTCTTTGCTGTGGAAGTTCCTTTCATTACTTTTTGTTGAGGGACTGCAAGGCTGCTGACCATTGCTTAACATTCCCAGGACTCTCTTGGAACATTATATTTCTGTAAGAACAAATTCTGCTAAATGATAAACACTTTTATTTTGCTCACTTCAAAACAAAGCCCTTAAATATTCCTGTGTAAAGCCGGGAACTTGTTCTGTTTGGTTTCCTGAGAATTCACAGTGTCTTAAAAGAGAAAATTAGGATCTTAAAATAGGAAATTAAAAGATCTCTTTTTACCAAAATAGTGGTGGAATGATAAATGCTTGTATTTGTTATTGTTATCAATTTGCAAATGACTCCTCTTCCCTTTTTTGTCTTTCACAGGGTTTCTTCATCCTGGTGTTTGGAACAATCCTGGACCCGAAGGTACTGTATATAAGTTCTTTTTTTTTTTTTTTTTCCCTGCATTAACAGTACTTGGCCCTGAGATGCTCACTTGTAAAGTCCACTGAAAGTCTTTCACCTCAGTCATGTGTAGAGACACATGAGGAGAGTCTTGTTGTTCCTTCTAATGAAGGTGACGTCTACTACCTTTTGAGCTCTTTAGGGGATAAGTGTTTTAGACACATTAGTTCTAATCCTTAAAATGAACTTGGGTATTACAATTTTCAATTTTACAGATAGGGAAATAGACTCAGAGTGATTAAGTAGCTTGCTCAGAACCCTATAGAAACCCCCCATGATCTATAGGGGCAGAAAAGGGCTTTATTCAATCTCTTGAAACTGTCTTTGGGAGGATCAATCCTTGGCTTGGAGGCTTTACTGTAGGAATTGTCTCCAATGCACAGCACAGAGCTGTTCATGAGGGATCCATTGTCCCTTCCCTTTGTCTGGGTACAGATAGTGCAGTTCAGCAGGCCAGTGTTAGGCAGTGAATGCTTAAACTAGAGTTGCTACTACCACTGTGTGTGGGATCACCTCCAACCCAGCCTGTTGGGGCCTGGTGTTACCTGGTTTTTTGCATTGAGGGGGCTGATGGTTTGAACTTAGGTCATGGAACTACACTTCGGCTGCAGAATTGGTTGGAGGAATAAATTCCTGGCTTCTAACTTGAGGAGCAGTGGACTAAAGGAAGGGAATTCTCCAAACAGAGATGAGTGTTGATAGGTTGTAAGTGGTGAGAACAAATAAAGGTTAAACAAATGACACCTCAGATGTGTGCTGAGGCTTCTGAGGTTGCTCTCTTTCCCTTATACTGTGCTGCCTCTTGGAATAGCAAACAACCCTCCAAGATATAGATACAAACACCTTCTACCAATTAAAATAGATTAATTTACAAAGTAAAAAGGGACAATACCAGGTTAGATATGCCAACAAAAATAACAACAACAAAAACAAAACTCATCTTCACTGCAGAGTTGTAGCTTTTTAAAAACTGTGGATGCTATTCTATTATTAGGTTGATATCAAAGGTTTGTGAAAGAGAATATTCACATTGGTCCTTTCATTGTTTTATAAGGATATCATATCAACCTAGTAAAAATTACTCAGAAGTCAAAGTATATTCATCTTGATATTTCTATGTACCCAGTGGTTCCCAACTTAACAAAGTTTCAATTTATGAAATTTTCAATTTATGATGGTGCAAAAGTGAAATGCATTCAGAAGAAACTTTATTTCAAATTTTGAATTCTGATCTTTTCCTGGGATGGAAATGTGCAGTGTGATACTATCTCACCGAGCTGGGTTGTGGCAAGTCCCAGTACGCTAGGAGCTGCAATGGTAAACAGCTGATACTCCACTGTGTTGCTAAGCTATGGTGTTCAGAAGGCTAAGCGGATTAAGTTTAACTTAGGATATTCAACTTACAATGGGTTTTGTTATGGTTTGGTTATGAAGTGTCCCCCTTCACCCAAAGCATCTGTGTTAAGGTAGGAATATTCAGAGGTAAAATGATTGGATTGTGAAAGCTGTAACCCAGTTTGAATCCCAGGAGGTGGGTATGCCTGGAGGAGGTGGGTCACTAGGGAAATGCCCTGGAAGGGTTGTTCTTCCTGGTGGCCCTCTCTGCTTTCTGACCCCACCAGGAATCAAGCAGCTTTCCTCCAAAAGGCCCTTGGTCATGATGCAAAGGCCTTATCTTTGATGCAAAGTAGTGAACTCAGCTCACTGTAGACTGAACCTCTGAAACAGTGAGTCCCAAAGAAATTTTCCCTCCCCTAAGTTGTTCTTGTTGGGTATTTTGGTCATAGTGACAGAGAACTGACTGAAACATGTTTATGGGGATACAATGCCATCGTCATTCAAGCAGAATCTGTACTAGCTTTGTGCACTTGGGGAGTCCTTAATGCTATAAATTCCAGTTCCTCAAAAGGTAAATACTCAAAAGCATCACAGAAACCTACATGATTGACAGATGAAAAACTATATATTCTAGTAGTCACAAAAAAAAACCCAAATAGTAGTTATCTGGGTGCGGTGGCTCATGCCTATAATCCCAGCAGCTTGGGAGGCTGAGGCAGGAGGATTGAGAGTTCAAAGCCAGGCTCAGCAACTTAGTGAGGCCCTAAGCAACTCAGTGAGACTGTCTCTAAATAGATTAAAAAAAAAAAAAAGACTGGGGATGTGGCTCAGTGTTTAAGGGCTCTTCTGGGTTCAATCCCTGGTACCAAAACAAAAACAAAAACAAGTTGTAGTCAGTCAAAAACAGTAAGCATGTATCCCCATATGTGCTTACTATTAATTTATAAAGTATGAATTAAGTGCATCATGAAACACGGAATTAAAAAAGAATGACAACAAAAAATGTAAGTAGAAGTTCCAATATATCTTCACAAATTCCAGCGGACCCTTGGTGCACTGGCCCCTGACCCCTCATTGGACCTTGGGTGTGACAAGGAATACTGCCTTTTCAGGGAAGAGTAAAGTCACCCTGAGCTGGAGGACTTTGGCATATATTAATTGTGAAGACAGAACTTATACAGAGCCTTGAAAAGTGAGTAACATTTTGCACAGTAGAAGGAAAAGGCAGAGGAAATAAGAGAAACCATATTCAACAGGAGAGGACAGGATGATGTGGAGGTAGGGGTTGTGAATTCAAGTTCTCGTTGCTTCTCTTAGTAGCTGGAAAGCTTTGGATGTCAATCTTGGAGACTGATTTTCCTCAGTTGTAGAATAGGGATTATAATATCTATCCTGTAGGATTGTTTTTCCTGGTAAAACAAGATGACAACTGTGAAAAGCACTTTAAAGTTATAAAACCAAATAGAATTGTTATTTATTGTTCTCATTTCCTTGGTTGCATGGATTGTAGCTATGTTGTAGAGTACTTTCCTCTTTCTTCTAGAAATGGTTGGAATAATTGACAAACTGTGGAAGTGATTAACAAGAGTTCCAAAAGTAAAGTAAAATAAATAAAATAACACCACTTATGTCTGAAATCCTCAAGCTTGTGGCCAACTGCACTTCTTAGCCATTGGGTCCATGCTTAAGTTCCTGGACATGAGTCTCCTAAGCCAGCTGCTCCTCTCTGGTCTCCCTGCCAGGTCTCCATTCCTTCCCAGACCACTCCACCAGGGTACTGATCCTTCTGTGTTCTACCAATAGGACCTGGCTGGTAACACTGCCTTGTCACAATATTTTCAAGGTTCAGGTGCATGTATTAACTTCATATAACCTTTTAATTCTTAACTCCTTTTGTTAAATATTCAGATAAGAGAAGCCTTAAAGGGTCGAGTGAACTCTGTGAAATGGATCACCAGAATATCAGAGGTAAAGCTTCCTGTGCATTTTTGCCTTGCTGAACTAGCTCTGCCACACTCTGTGATGTGCCTTTTCCCCGAGCGGGTGCCTGTTTGTGCTGTTCATCTTCTTTCTGAGTATGAGAATTACATGCAGAGAAATAAAAGTAAGCTTAAATGCCCTTAGAGGAGAGAGACAAGGTGGCAGGTATTGAAGATGTGAAAGAGCACAGGATGAAAGAGAGAAATGAGGGGAGCTGAGAAATCAGATCCCACGAGCTCACTGGTTCTCTACCAGTCATTTGCACCACATCTGCGGTGTGAAAATTTCAGGGAGGTATATTCTGATCCCACACAGAGAACGTCCTGAGAGCTTGGTTTTCATGAAGGGCCTGTTGCCAGTTACTGGAGTTAAGTAGGCTGGGGGCTCCTTCAGGACTATTGTAGAGAAGCTTCAGTCATCTTTATGTGGTAGGATGGACTATGACATGCCTTTTAACATGCGTTCTGTTCTAATAACTTAGAAAACATTATTGTTAAGCAAAGTTGTTCTGAGTGAGCGAAAACCTAGAAATTTCTAAATGGCAGCAAAAAGGGTTTCAAGACTGACCTAAAAGAAATAGACCCAGCAACAAGAGAGAAGGTGACCTAGAGTTTCCCAGGCCCATCTGAAAGGACCAACATCACCCGTGAAGGGTTGGTACTACAGGAGATTGGCACATGGTGGGTGACAGGTCATTCTGGGACTGTGCTCCTGTGGCCTTGGGGACAGCATTGCCTTTCCCCAAGTCCCTTGCCTTTCAATTCTCTTTCCTTTGATTTCTTTAGTTCCCTTCTTATCTTCTCTCCTTTTTCTTCCATTTCTTTTCTTATTCCATTTATCCTTACTTTTACCTAAGCTTTGATCTTGTTCTTAGTCCTTGGTTTCCATACCTGGGAGATTGCTTCTTTACATTCCTTCCAGCTAAAAAAAGAGAAAAAAAGGTCCAAATTTACTAAGAATTGACACTAATAATTATCTACATCAGTGGTTTTCAACCTCAGATACACATGAGAATCAACTGGGAAGATTCAAAAATGGGGGTACTAGGTCACACTCCTAGATGGGTCTGCAGTGTGCCTTGGGTTTGTTTTGAAAGTTCCCCAGGTGATTCTAATGTACGGTCAAGACTGAGGAGCATTCATCAAAAACCGTCTGAAAGAATCCTAGCTTCGTAAATGCTGCTTCCCACCAGTGCACCTGATTTAGGTATCCCCCACTTTCGCCTGTCCTCTGTCATGGCACTGTTGGGGCAGTGTCTCAATTGCTTCTAGGTTAGCACTGCTTCTATTCTTATGTGTTTTCATTATTGGTCCATTCAGACCGCCAAAGGGAAAGTCTGCCCTTCAGTGACAAAAGAAAAAGCTTCATCTTGTCCATTTCTCTTTGGTCTTTACATGAATAAGTCCAAATGATGCTCAGTACTTTATTGTCAGTTGTCAATGGACTGTGTCAGTGGTTTTTCAATGCCAGCTGCACATTAGAAGCACCAGGGAACTTTAAAAAACATAACATATTCCAGGCCTCACTCAAGAAAAATTAAATCAGAAACATTTGGGTGTAGGGCCTAACTAAGCATGTCTTTGAGCTCTGCAGTAAGTCTAATGCACAGTTGGGGTTAAGATCCACTCGTCTAAGTACTAGGTACTTTTCTGCTCACTTCTTGAAATTCTGCCTGCATTCTGCTCACTAGCTGATTATTAGCTTGATCACCCTGCTCAGAGGATGGAAGTAGGCATATCATCTGTTCTCCTTTCCAGCTTTGTCAGTCTCTGATTTGTAGGTAGCAATCTTTTACATCTAGATTTAATTCACCCTCGGTAGTACTTGCCTGGACAGGAGCAGTCACAGAACCCTACACCCAGGATATTAAATGTGCTCATCTGTAGTAATATTAGAACTAACATAATGAATTAGTCTATGTTAACGTGATAGTGAATCTACTCGTGCATGAGTGTGTTACTTCTCTTAAGCAACATGAACCTAAAACATACCTAAAAGATATTTTCCACACATGCACATCAGAAGGGAATGACTTTAATGTTGAGGATTTCAGCAGAGCAGATGAGAAGGGGTGCTTGGGGTCCGAGGACCATTGTAGTGTTTCTCTTTATGCCACTGCACTGCATCCCTCCCCTCTACCCCACGCTAGGGACTCTTTCAGGAGGAGGATCCAGGACTGGCCAGAGAGGAGGAGGACCATCCAGGCTGATGCCTGTTTCTGTGTTGTTAGTGGTTCTATAGAGAGGAGAAGGGGTGAAATTAAAGGATAAATAAATCTCTGTGGATCACAATTCCTCATGTGCTTTGAATTACTGTGATAATTGCAAAAGAACTAATAATGATAAGCACAATTTCACTTTGTCTTCATAGGACCTTTCTTCTGAATTCTCTTGTCAACCCACCAAAGGGCCAAGCTAACAAACCATATGCATCCCTAACTCGGGAGGTGAGTACAAAGCCAGAGAGTCTCCATGCATGTGTCATGTGTGACACTTCTTTCAAAAATGATAATTTGATTGTAATTAGAACTGATTTTTTTCTTGATTAGAGGGATTCGCCCATATAATCTATTCTTGCTTTGCTAGAGTTAGAAATTCATTCAGATTTCCAGTTCTTGAGCTACTGAAATTTTTGCCATCCCTGCAAAACTGTCAGGCATGTCTGAGAAGGCTTGTGAATTAGAGCACTAAGCACAGGTGCCTGCTCTGCTTAATTGCTCCCTCTCCTCCATCTGTCCCCTAGTTTCCCATTCCAGGACATCATAAATCATATCAGCAATATCCCCAAATTTCCCATTGTCACCTCTCTCTTTTTTCTTGTCTTAAAAGATCAAGAAATGATGATGAATCCTCTTTGTGAGAGGCCCTGGGGGTAATGTGAAAGTTTGTTTACACTTGAGGTAGTGTCTGAAAAATGGACAGAAAAATAGAAAGAGTCGGAGAAAGGAACCACAGGGGGAAACAAACTCAGAGACATCTAGACAGAGGCACACGGTGGTTCAGGGTTGGAAGAGAGCCATCTCAATACATGTGTAGGCACACTGTTCCAATCCTGTGTCCTGAAGAGAAGAGAGAGAGACAGATAGACAGAAGAGTCACAGAGAAAGGGGGATACAGAGAGAGGCTGAGCGGTGCATAGGGACACTCAGACACACAGAATGAGGCCGAGGGAATGACTCTACACAGACAGGGACGCACACAGAGTGACTGACAGAAGCAGAGATGGAGGCAGAGGAATTCAGGTCTGCAGAGGGAGCCTCCCACCCCTCACTCCAGGCTCCACAGCCTTTGGACTTTCAGCAGTGCCCAGGGCCTTGTGTAGAGAAATGGGTCTTTCCAAGAGAAGTTGTTCTTTCAAGGAAGCGGTTCAGCCAGAAAAAGATAGGAAGTGGAACTCAACACTTACAGGCAATAGAACAAACATGTTCCCTGCATTCTGGAACAACCTAAAGAGAAGAAACTCTATCTGCCAAGGGCAATTTACCCAAAGGTTCAAGAAAGAGTAAGTTTATAATGGGACTGTTGTGAAACCTTTGGGTTTTACTACACGTATATTAAAACTGTAATTTTCTGTTCTTGATAAGGTCGTTCATTCCAGGAATGGCAGAGCCCAAAGAAGAAATGTGCTTGTTCCTGTCTTCTTGCCACCAGGGAGAATGAAGGAAGCCTCGTGCCATGGGGCTGTCGGAGGAGGGAGTGAAGTGTACAGAGGATGGAAGTCCCTTCTCTGAGTTGTTCTGTGCTACTAAATATGTCTTGCCCAGGAACCATATATATAGATAGATATGACTTCTTTGTCCATAAGCCAAGTAAAATCATAGAGTTTTAAATCAGAAAAAAAAAAATGCCTATTTCAAGTTAAAGAGACAGGAGTCTGGAGTTGTGAGCACAGTTAAGCAGGATTTGAGCCAGAGGTAGAAGCCCAAGTCTGGGAACTCCTAGTTCTTGACTTTCTCTCCAAGACCAGGTAGCCACTGAAGGACTTTCTGCCACACTTTCTGTCACCAACACTGTGTGTTTGAAGCCTGAAATGGGGAAGAGGAAGTATCATATTTCAAGGACAGAACTGCTAATTTTCTTAACTTTGTATGTAAACAAATTCAACCTTCAAACCAGGTGTTACCTGATAGAGAACAATGCTGTAGGTTGAAGCCCCTTTACAAAGTAAGCACACTGGTAGCTGTCACAGGAGAAGACCAGGGGACAAGGGCAAGGGGCAGTGGATGGTCCCCAATTATCCCACAAAGAAACCAGTGTTACTGATGTCCCATTAGAAATGGGAAACTGAGGCTCACTTTGTGCTCGAGTAATTCTCTCTCTGTTTTTTCTCCAAGGAATCTTCTTCTAAGTGACAAATTTAAGAAAGCAATGATATAATAAAGAGATCGATCAGAAGGTAGAGAAAAAAAAATGCATCAACCTGGAGAAAGAATTATCTTTCAAGAGGCACTGCTCATATTGAGACAACAATAGCATCCCTCTCAAATGAAGCCAGAAAGTGGTTTGAATTTTCCTTTTAGCATTATACCTGGAGGGTCTCCTCAAAAGAAGGAGGTGGGATAGGCATAGTCCTGGTTTTTCTCAGTGCATAGATTGAGGCATAAAGAAATGCCACTTATCCAGAGTCAATATATTCAGATGAAGGCGGAATCTCATGAAGCCAAATAATTGGACGATTGTAAATCAGGATGGACCTTAGGAAAGACTAAGTCTAATTGTTTCATTTTACAGATGAGGACTCTGAGCATGGGGGCAGAAGGAGGGATTGTTCTGTTGTTTGTACTGTGCGTTGAGCAGTCACAGCTGGTATGAAAACACTATGGTGTACTCACTCCTGGAGATAGGATGGTGGGAGAAATACCCCATCATGTTCATCATTAACCAAGAAAGGTCCATGGGTGCTAAGAGCAACCCTGTGAAGAAGTTGTGCTCACTCTTCTGCAGCCCCAAACTACCATGCACCATCTTGGAAAATGTCAAGGAACTGCATGGGATAGGTTGACTCCTGATGACCCTTGACAGGGACATATGCAATATCCTGCTTACACCTCACAAAGGGAGTAATGTGGTCAGGTGGCCCAAGGAAGAATTGGTGCTAACACTGCCTAAGGCAGACCAATGGGTAGAGCACTTAATATATGGCCATCCTTGGGCAAGTCATTTACATTCCTTAGATTAGTTTTCTCTTCTATAAATTGAAGATAATAGAGCCTACCTCAGAGGATTACTGTAAAGATTAAATGCGCAATGCAGGTACTTAGAACAGTATTTGGTAAATAATAATTGCTCATTAAAAGTTAGGTTCATTAAATGTTAGATTTTTTTAGAGTGCCTGTGCATATGTACACACATAAAAGCACACACAACACAAACAAATATACAGCCCTGCTCTTTGCATGAATTTAAATGTAGATACCCTCATGGGAACTAGTTGATTGACTGCTAAATAAGAAGTAAGGATTCAAATTGGTCTGTTCAATGGTAGGGGTATCAGCCAACAAATCTGCTGAGTTTACTACTTTTATCCAGTGCTACTCTGGTCATGATATATGGTTCCCTGCCTTGGAAAGAAAAGTGTGTGTCACAGAATTCTAAGCCCTGTCCCTGTCTGAGCTCTGCTTCACTTTTTTCTTTTCTGAGAAGTCTTCCATGATTGGTCCAAACAGAAATGCTGATCCTCCCTCTCTATGTTTTATATGATTTAAAATTTTTGCCATTTGCCTTGCAGTGGTATATATTGTGTTCTATTGTTTGTTTACTTTCAGTCCTTTATGTGCACACATTTTCTTTCCCAGATAAGACTATAAATCTTGTTGCTCACTGTGGTACCTACTTTTACATGCTCTTAGAGCAGAGGAAGGTGCTTTGTATATAGAAATATGTTCAGTAAATATGTTCAATAAACTCCTTTGATTACACAACTATTTGATACTGGTTTTTCTAAATCCCAAATGACCTGGTAATTAACTAGTGACCTAAATAAATCTGACCCATTTCAATAAACATTGCCTCCTTGACCATCATTACTGTAAAATGTGTAATAGAATTGCCTCTTATTTATTTCTCCTTATTGCCAATAATAATCTAAAGGCAGGTTTACAACAGAACTTTGGGTGAAGGAAGACCTGTAAATAAAAGAGACCAGAATTAGGATGTATGAAGCTATTTGGTAACGAGAAGAACAATTCAAACTGGCTACGCAGTCTGAAGTTATATCAAGTGAGGTTTCCCACAAGTGCAGACTACAAGTTCTAGGTCTGAATTACCTATAGTCAGGTAGAAGCTCAATAAGAACTCCTGTTCCCCATCATTCATTCATTCATTTATTCATTCAATAAATAAGTAAATAAATAAATCTCTCTGATGTGAAGATAGAGATTAGATTACAAGTTACTGATCTAATCATCTAAAAGTCACCCCCTTTGTGAGATGCGCAGGACACTGAATGTGTCAACAGTTAAGGGGCATCAGGAGTTTACCCATTCTATGCAGTTCCTCAACATTTTCCAAGATGGTGCAGAGTAAATTTCTGGCTGCAAAAAAATCAGCCATTTTTCTCCAAGTTCAACATCAGTATAGGCAAAAAAGCAATGGAAGCTTTTTAAGATCATCAGCACTAGTGGCACAACCTTGCATTTTATCACCCTCCCACTTACCAGTGCAGTAGGTGCAACACAGAGCCTCATGTCATCATCTGAGATAAAGATGAGGAATGGCAGGACCAACAAGTGACTCACTTTAATGGATCTGCTTCAGACAAGAGAAACCTGTAATTTCTCTCAGGCATGCTTGACGGACCCATTGCGGAGTGAATCACACACTTACACAAGTCTTAAAGTTGTGGGCAGCTTTACAGTTGTCAGATTGGCTTCTCACAACAGGTGGCTGGTTCTCATCGGGGCCTTCTGGATTTCCTTCCAAAAGATGGAGAAGATGGGTCATGGCCACTGAAAGGAGACTGCATGGGGTACCAGTGTGGGCACTCGCGATGCTGAGGCGCGATGGTGGGAACCCAGTGCCAACCTGCCTGCTGGGTTATTCTCCACCTCTGGGCTGCTAGATCTACTTCCTGGATACCGTGAGTACCTGTCCCAAGCCAACACCTCTTTCCTCCTGAAGAAAGGACTGTTTTTGCCTATGTTTCAACATGGGAGAAATGTGTGCTTTATGATGGTATTTTCTGGAATGCTTGATTTTGCAGGATCCTTCCTGAACACTATTTAGAAATTGGTCAGCTCATATTTGGAGTGTTTCCTAAGTCTCTTATATTTGTTTTCCTTTAAGGAGTCATCGGTCAGGCTGTAATTGCTCACTGCTAGGAGTGAAAATGTGAAACATCCTGTCAGGCAATTAGACTCACTGTCCCTGAATTGTCCCCTTGCATGAAAAATTTCAGTTCCCTTCCTTTAGACTGAATACAAAACTGAATGTTCTTTCAAAAGCATTCCTCAGTAGTTTCTTCTTTAATGAGACTGAAAAAGCTGTCCTGATAGCAACTTAAAAGAAAACATTTCCTCCACTTACTGTTCAAACCTTTTTGCCAAGGCATCTCCCCTTCTTTTGAGGGGACAGTGATGTGCTGTTTGAAGACTTATGTTCCCTAGATTCTGAGAACAATTGTGAGAGTTCTAAACTGTAGTGCATTAGGTGCAGTTTTTTTTTTTTTTTTTTTTTGTGTGTGTGTGTGTGTGTGTGTGTGCGTGTGTGTGCGTTTGCACTTAGCTTTCTTCATGGGACCAGAGTAATTACAGGGACTATCAGTTTCTTTAAAATTGTGGTAAATATCAGGATAGTTGGTGAGATTTGTGATTCTTGAGACCTATCAGAATTTAGATCCAGACTAATCTCAAAAGATACCAAACTACAAAGAGATAAGCTGGAAGTCATCTAAAATAGCCAAGGAAGAGATGTTCCCAATTCTAACAGATCTTTCTATCTTTCTTTCCCCCAAGACTCTGTATGGTAGAACCACTAAGAGTGACTAAATAGATTCTATTATTGAGGCCAAGAAATAGTGGGTCTTAAACACACAAACAACTCATTTATCCACTTAAGGTTATAATCAGAGTTCTAATTGCACTACAAGAGTAGATGGAACATATAGTTACGGAATTGGGCTTAGGGGAACAAAACATACACACACCCTAAAATGTGGGTCACCTAACTCCTAGGTTTCTCACCCTCCAGTTAACCTTTCTGAATTGGTCACTCCCATCAGACAAAGGGATTGGCCAAGGAGTATGAGGTGAGTTGCTATCTTGCGGGTGGTAAGCTCGTGGGAGTGGGTGCTTCCCTCTCACCTTGTGGTGCACTTCAGCAGAGAGGAGCGCTTGGGGAGAGTGTGTGCTGGTTTCCAGATGTTCCCAGTCCTCTCACCTCAGGGTATTGGCATCAAGAGGTCTGAGAGATCACCCTTTCCACACATTCCCTCATCACTGACTGCATTTACCACTCCTGGTCTGACCCTTTCTTATTTTCTTTGGGAATGCTGGTGCCAGTCCTTGCCCAGCATGTTCAGACAGGTGAGGCGCACCTCAGTCTGCATGAGTCATCTCCAGCTCCATCCAGCACACACCAGAAATCAGCTCCAGGATCCAGCTTTGAATTCCAATGCATTCAGAAATTCAGGCTAGGTACAAGGAAGAGGGGACAAGTAGAAAATGGTGTTCAGGTTTTCTGGGTCTGTCCGGGGCACAGTGTTCTGTGAATGCTGGCTTGTGGAGACAGTATGGAAAAGACACATGCATGGTCCTGTCACCTTCTTATAACACCCATGGCACGCATTCATACTCTGTCTAGCAGGGAACTTTTTCTTTCTTCCCTTCCTTCACATGGATTTATTTCTTATTTAACCTAGTTGGGACCTCACACTACTTTTTACATAAGGGCCCCAGGTAGTGCAATGAAGAAGTACACAATAGACCTGGTATTAGTGAGCATTTTTGCTTAAATCACCAGGCTCCAAAAATGACCTAGAGTTTCAAATACCTTGGCCTTTTGTATCTGTGAGTTCCGCATCCAGAGGTTCAACCAACCTTGGATTGAAAACGTTTGGAAAAAACCAAATGTGTCTGTACCAAACACATTTGAACTTTTTTCTTGTCATTATTTCCTAAATAATAGAATATAACAACTATTACAAAGCATCTGTCTTGCATGAAGTACTGTAAGTAATCTAGAGATGATTTAAAGTATAGGGGTGGATGTATATAGGTGATATGCAAACATATTTCATTTTGTATGGGTTGGGGTTGGATTTTGATGTCTGCATGGGTCCTGGAACCAATCTTTCTGGGACACTGAAGGATGACCATATACTCACTTGCTCTTCTAAGAAAAGTTTCCTCTTGACTTTAAAACAAAAACTTCAAATGCTGAGCTGGGATCTTTACTCATTCATTCCCTCTCTTCAGGGATTATTAATTTACTTGTGCAACTGATGCTTCCGAAGTATTCATTTATGTACCTTATGCTCTGTGGGGTGTTGAAGAGAGAGAAAAGTTAGGTGTTCACTACCCAACTAGTAAAAACCTGATTTTTTCCTGTCTGTCCCCTAGGCAAGACCTGAGTTCTCTCAGTCTCTGGGGCTAAGAACATGGATATGCTTTGTTGACCCATTGTGACTAGCGTTTGGGCAGTGGGGTTGGGGGTGCTGGCTACAGTAAATTGGGTGGGGAGGTAGTTCCTTAGACACATTCACTCTGGGGCTACTGGATCATGCTGCATTGGTTTTCAAGTCTCTGAAGCCAACAAATATTATTTTCTCTCTCTCTTTGTCATCACTAGGTTAGAGCAGGGAGTCTGGCTTCACTCAGCAGCCTAGAATTGCTGTTTATTATTGTGTGATGAGCTAAGGTGGACAGTAGTGGGTAATTCACACTTTTATAAGGATGCACAGAGGCCAGTTGTGGAGGTGGGGAGGAGGAATTTGGGACATTGTTTGATTGCTTTTACATGTCTTGAGAAACTGCCACACTTAGTTGCTTTTATTGCTAAAATAAGTATCTTGCAAACACTTTGGGAACAAGACATGGAGCTGCTTTTACTGGGTGACTAGTTAGAAATTGAAGGGAATTTCTTTGCAAATGACAAATAATTATTTACCTCACTGCCACAGATAACTTTAGGCAAGAGTTCTTTTGTATCATATTTTTTCTCTACTGATTTTTATTTTCCATTCCTGAACCTGTTCTCCTCTCCTTGTGATCATCCCAAGCCTTGGTGTACTTAAAGAGCTCCCATGAACCTATTGGCACAGGGGCCCAATAAATACATGGCAGGCCTGATTTTGGGCAGATTAACTTGTTTCCAAGATGACACATTTTCATGGAACAGCAGTTTAAATTTCCCCAAAGCATTTCTGATGATCAAGTAATTTTTTAAAAATCTGGTGAAATGATCTTTTTTTTTTAAATTATAAGAACTCTTGGAAAGTTTAGTGTGTGTGTGTGTGTGTGTGTGTGTGTGTGTGTGTGTGTTGGGGACAGAAGGAAACCTGGAGTGGTAGTATGGCACAAATTGTTGCCCCAGTTGAACTAACCGTGGAATGCCTTTGCTTTCAAGAGAAAAATGTTCTACAGAAACCTAGTTTAGAGTACCATCCCTCTGTCAAAATATAGTAAACACCAACCTTTATCATTTGCCTCCTAAAAGTAAAGCAGGCAGATTTCCTAAATTCAAAGAAAATTTAAATCAGCGGATACAAATATCTCACTGTTAAATTTTCCTTTAACTTTTAGTACTTGCTACAAGTGCTTGGTAGTCCAGTGATGGATCTTGTAGGTTAATGGTGGACATAGATATTCATAGCTACAGTATGTTTCTGAGAGGTACTGCTTTCTGTCTTTATTTCCCCACCTTGGGTACCAGGATCCTGGATTTAGTAACCAGCGACCTATCTCACAAACAAAATGTTTCTCTACCTCTGTATAGAATTAGGGATGTCATGGAGATTCAAAATTTTGTTGACAAACTGAATACACTGGAGTATTAGAAGTCAATAATTGGAATAAAAGGAATTTAAGCATAAAATACATGGAACAACTCTGGATCTTCCACATAGGATAGAATGTGGCATTGACTTCCGCCATGCTTCACCAAGAACTGGTAAATCCCTCAGATGGGTGGGTTAGCCTTGGGGAGACCCATATCTGAAAGCTGTTTCTTTTGGTACTGTGGTTTGCTCATGTTCTTTTTGACGATTCACACTCTTCTTGTGGTATTTACCTTAGTATTCAAATTTTGGATTATTGTTCTTTTCTTTTCCCCATTCTTTCGAGAGATAGCCCACTACATTTAGGCATTATATAAAATATTGCTTGTATTTGTAGAAACTTTTCAGTTTGAAATCATGCAGAGTTAAAGTTTACTTAAATGTAGTCTTGATCAGTGGTACATCAAAGAATGTGGAATTTCTCTACTCTGTTATATAAATTATCAGCTTCTGGTTATGAGTTGTGTTGCTAAGCCTTCTTTTTATTTTTTAATTCTCAGAGCTCTGTTCTCTCTCTGCTTTGCAGAACACTTGGCTTTTGGCTTTGGCCATATCTGAGATACCTCATTCAACACTTTTTGGTGAGAAGAGAAACAACCCGTTTGGGGTCGACCTGAAAACTTCTATAGGTTTCATCACCATGGATCAAATTAGGCAGAATAAGAATGCTATGACTCCCCTTGCATAAAGTTATTGAAATTCTCCCAACATTTGTAGCAACTGAAGAAAGAAAACTTACCATATAATTATCATACCAAATGATACGCAGATTACATATACCAGACTACAATAACACAGATGATCAAAATTCTCAAGTTTTGCTCAGTTCAAAGTATGTGTTTCTTATGGTCATGCTTACAGTTTTCATTTTATATCACATACATATTTTTGATAGTAAAACTTTTCTTATATGAATATATAAAATATATCATTATCTCATAATGTCCCATGAAGAGCATCATGCCCTAGAGAAAATGTCTTGTCTCTTAGATCCTATATCCTGAATCCTCTAAGGGCGGTGCTGACTTGGAGGCCCTAGCACTGGTAGGGGAGGCATTTTTAGACTCCACAAATTACATCATATCATTGTGCCAAATACCTGACTCTTCTAGCAAGGTTAACTTTATACAAAATTTCTTTATTGACAACTATGGACAGTAAAGGGACCCTTCTCCTGAAGTTTCAGATGGTAGGTGTTATTAGTTACAAATGCCTCCTTTTGATTCACCTTCATTCATTCATGCATTTCAAACCATGACTCTTATGGAGGATAATTAGGTTTACACACAACATCAGTTAATGATTTGGTTGTGAATGCACATATCTTTTCTCCCTTATACCTTGGAGGTAAATTTCAGTATAATGTTGAAGAATAGCAAAGGGAAAGGATCAAACGACTAGAGAAAGAGAGAAACAATTTTCAAGTTGACAATGAAAACAAACCCTGTAGTCTATATTTCTGTTTTCAAATTGTAGGCTATAGTCCATTAGAAGCTTGTGAATTTAATTTAATAGGTAGCAACCAGTATTAGAGAGAATATCAAATGAAATATAGTACATATGTGATTAATTGGATATGTTAAGAGTACCTTGCTTATATGTAAGAAGGATAAGTATTTTTACATAAAGAATTTTTAAGACATAAAGATCACGTGTTTTTTAGATTTATATGTAGATACCTACAGGCACACCTATATATGTGTATACACACTGAACCATAATGTAAGATCCATTTCTTATTCCACCATCAAAAACTTTGAAAGTCACAGTTGTATATAAGAAAATTGTGGATACATTTAAGACAATTTATCCTACTTTTCTAATAATTTTTTTATGATGATTGGCTGAATATTTGTCTTGAACAACATTCATATTCCAAATTGGTTAGAGTGCCCATCCACCCCTTTACAACTCACACTGTAAGATCACGAATTCTCTATGCATAATCCCAACATCTAAGCAAATTCACTACCACACTGCCTGTGTTTCTACCACATTGTCTTTCCCCTGCTCAGACTTGCTCTACAAGATGATGTTGTAAACCAAAATACTTTTCCCCTGTTCATTGGTTAGGAAATTTAAACTCAAAGACAATTCGAAGCCTTCCTGAAAGTACCTGAGGCTCTGATTTCAGCAGGAGGCTCCCTAGACTCGTGACAGTCCTTCTTAGGTTTGACTTCACCCAGTGAGGATCTGATGCTAGATCAGGGGGCCTCAAGAGTATTGATAGAGCAGAGTTAGATCATCTCCCTTAGGCCTTCCCCTCACTAAGTGGAACTGAGGTTTGCTGAGGGTTTATTCTCTGCCTGGCCTTGTTAACCAGGTGCAGTGTATGTGTGGACTCTCTTCTCACTGTTAGATGGACTTGTCTGTGTCCTCGCTGCACATCCTTTATGGAAAGGACTGCAACTTTTTACTTTTGTTCCCCCAGCATCAGGTAAAATTTCTGGCAAATAAGAGGCACTTGGTAAATGAATCAACAACTACACTTTATGAAATGGAAAAAAAAAAAAAAAAAAGAAAAGGCTCAGTGAAGTAAAATTGTTTATAAACAGTGAAGACAAAATTGTAGTCTAGCTCTTACTGACTCTAAAATCCGTGGTACTTTCACTTTGCTGCCTCTGCCCTTCCAAGAAAATCATTCTAAGGAACTCTTATCAATAATCGGTATGAATTATCACCATTATGTATGAAAGTATAACGATGAAGATCAGGATTATCTGTGATGAGGCTAAACCATGGTAGTGATAACTTCTTGGAGATCTGACTTTGAAAAATGGAAACCTTAGGGGAAAAAAGGCAAGAAACAAAGACATGGCAACAAACAGTTAATTTCCAGTGCCTCTAGTTGATCTGTACAGTAATCTTTCCATCCAGTAGAGGGAGTCTCAGTGCATGCTCCAGTAGCAGAATATTGTGCATATTATGTGAGAAGACTATTATGAGACAGTATTATGATGTGTGGGAGAAAGTCCTCCTCTAGAACACATTTGGCAAAAACGGGAAACAATTTTGGTTACCCTTCCTGGGGATTGTGTGTGGGGGTGCTGCTGGTACCTACTACATAGAAGCTAGAGATGCTGCTAAACATCCTCTCACTCACAGGAAAGCCTCCAACAATTAAGAATTATTCAAATGCCAATAGCACCATTCCAGAGAGACCCTACTATAGAAATCAGGAATGGCTCTCCAGCTGGGCCATCTGAGTCGGGCTCTAAGTTCTCAGACTTTTTATATGAGTGACCTTGGGCTCACAGTTGCTCAATTCTTTGTGCCTTAGTTTCCCACAGATAAATTGAGGATAGTAGTAGTATCTTCCATCATATGATTAAATGAATTAAAGCAAAGAAAGGGCTTAGACTATTATAGGCTAATAGAAACTTTTGACAAATATTATTATTAAAGAAACATGGATTAAATAAGGACTGATGTGCAGTTGAACTTACATCATTCCTGGTACTTCCCTTATTCCTGTCTTCTGCTGTAAATGGGTCAACAGATGAAAGAAAGACTTTTCTTTTTTATATCTTAACTGGTTGAAAATAGATATTGATGTCCTTTTTGGGGTAGGTTGTGTGGGTGTGAATATCTCAGAGTACCCTTGCTAAGTGGTTGGTTAGCCTGCCAAGTGCAGTGTTAATGTCACTTATGTGAAATGATTCCCTTGGGCAGGACCCACCTTCTTTCTCTATTGCAGGTTAAGATCCTAATGTGTGAAAATGAAGTCCCAGGCCACCATGATTTGCTGCGTAGTGTTTATTCTGGCCACGGAATGTTCCCATCATAGACCCAAGATGCACATAAAAGTAAGTTTGACTTGTCTCTACATGATCCCAAGGGAAATCCCTCAGTTCCTCCTAGATGGCTGGATTTTTGATAAATAGCATGTCTTTTTAAATACCTTTTATATGACTATAATTTTACTCTTGCTGATAGTAACTTTCTAAGGAAGGGGATAAAAACAGGTGAAAGGTGGCAGGGACATGGTCAGGGACAGGGAATGTGGACAGGCAGCTGAAGAGAGGAGAAAGCACTGGCCTGACAGTAGCAGGACAACTTAGATTCAAATCTTGACTTTGCTTCTCACTAGGTGCACAAGTTCTTTCACTTTTCTGAGTCTCAGTTTCCATATCTATAATATGAGATTTGTTTTTAAAAATAATATTGATAGTCCTGTACAGGTATAAAAAAATGTGATTCTGTCATTACAACCAATGACCCTTCCTAGGATGCATCCATTTCTTCCTTCTAAGGACACAGTAGCTGGAGGACCACATTACTGCATTTCACCTTTAAAGTTAATACAGGCAGAACTTGTTTGGCAAATTAAAACTTCCCAAAAGATGTACCCTGTCTCCTAACTTGACCTTCAGAACCCAAGTGACTCTGTCAAGGTTAAGCCTTCATGGAGGGTGTTCTCTGTGCTCTCATCCTGATTCCCTTGGGTGAGTTCCTGCAATACCATCACATGGATCTGTTGCATGTTTTTTCCTCATCCTGAACACATTTCCTCTTCATATTTACGTGGAGCCTCTAAGTTGAGATGGGTGAAGAGACCCACAGTAAAGAGGGCCTTTGGGGATTGTGTTTTTCAGGATGGAGCAAAACTTCAAAACTCCAAAGGGAAACCGGGGACTGGAAGAATACAAGGTATGTATCTCTAGAACAGTCTTTATCCATTTGGAGACAGGGAGGGATAAAGGAAGGACTCTGATGTTGCAAGCATGTTCCCAGGCCACAGGTGTTCCAAGTAAACCATTATTTCTAACCAGTCCTCCACATTTGCCACTATTGGTAGATTTACTACATTAATACCATTATCAATGGTGTAGTCAGTGAAGTGAGTTGGCACATATTCCTGTGCACTCTACAGCAGTTGAGAAATGTACATTTTCAAACCCCAAAGGGAAGTAAATCTGTTCAAACTAATGAGCTAAACAGAAAAGAGGATGAGATTCTTCCCTCCCTTCCTTCAGATATTCTCAGGGTACTTTAATGAATGTAACTCTCTGGTGCTGAGAGGTCTATTGAAGCAATGCAAGGTGGTACCATGGGGGTGAGACTGGTCACTCTCAAGAAGTGAGATGAAAACTAAGGAGGTAAAATCATTAGTAGTAACATAGCAAAATCATGTGGCTCATTCCCAGATAGTAGGGATTACTGGATTCTGCAGTCATGGCAGGTATTGTTCTGGTGGCAAATGCATCTCTAAATAGATGTGGACTTGGAAAGAGAAAGAGGAGAGAAAGTAGTAACATTAACTGGTCCCTTGTGACAACACTTATCTAAGTGTTGAACAAGAGGCTGACTCATTAAATATTTGTAACAACATTGTAGCATCATCTCCAACCAAATAAAAGAAGAAATTAAGAACTACTCCGGTTAACTTGCAAAATTGTTATATTTGGTAGATGTCAAAGAAAAATGCAAATCCAGGACTGAGGTTGTGGCTCACTGGTAGAGCACTTGCCTAGTGTGTCTGAGGCACTGGGTTTGATCCTCAACACCACATAAAAATAAATAAATAAGACAAAGGTATTGTGTCCATCCACAACTAAAAAAAAAAAAAAAAAAAAAAAAAAAAATTAAAAAAAAAATAAAGAAAAATGCAAATCTACTTGTTTCCTATCCCAGGGAATACAGTTGTTTGGGCTGTAAATGTGGGTGCATGCCTTGACTCAAGCCAATTGGTCACCTCCTTTTATTAACTTCAACACCTTAATAGGTCTCAGCATCATTTACTGATTCCATTCTACTGCCACTATCTTAAAGGCAATTTTTCTAAGAATATTTCAACAGTTTCATTCTTAGATTCCCTGTCTTGTGCTAATCCACTTGGACCCACGGGCCATATTTGACCTGCCACCAGTTTTTAGTGGAACACCTTCATCCCCATTCAGTTACATGTTGTCTTTGGCTACTTTTCACACTAAAAAGACATAGTTGAGTAGATGCGACAGACACTCATGTGATCTGCAAAGCTGAAAATATTTACTCTGACTAGGGTAGCCATATTTAGAAAATAAAAAAATAAGATGCCAGGTTAAATTTGAATTTCAGATAAGCAATGAATAACATTGTATGTGTCATATGTACACTAAAATTTATCCCTTGTTTATCTAAACACTTTCAGTCCACCCTCATGTTTTGCAGATTTTAAATCTGCAAATTCATTTACTCCCTGAAATTTAATTGTAACCCTTAAATCAGTATTGTGTTATCATGGTCATTCACAGACATGTATAGAACAGAGAAAAATGGAGCTGCAAGATAAACATGCTCCCAGCTAAGGTTGGCCAAGGTGATACCCTGTGTTTTAGTTAGCTTTTTTGTCACTGTGACCAAAAGGCTTGACAAGAAAAATGTAGAGGAGGAAAGGTTTATTTTGACTCACAGTTTCAGAGGTTCAGTCCATGGTTTGCTGACTCCAGAGCTCTGGGCCTGAGGTGAGGTAGAACAATATAGCGAAGGGAAAGGCAGAGGAAAGCAACTCAGGATATGGCAGCAAGGAAGCAGAGTGATCCACCTCCTGTAACCACATCCCACTTGCCTATAGTTATCACCCAGTTGATCCATATCAGTGGATTAATCCTCTGATTAGGTTACATCTCTCCTAATCTAATCATTTCACCTCTGAAAAATGTTTGCATTGTTTCACACATGAGCGTTTGGGGGACACCTCATACCCAAGCCACAACATCCTGCTTTCTTGTTCCAGCTCTCATACTGTGAATGTGTCCTCTCCTGGTCTGCATAGTGCATGATTTTGCATATTTGGGCTTTTTGTTGGTGATTTCTTTTTGTATAAAATGCCTCCCAGTCATAGTGCTGAAGTGCTGTCTAGTGTTTCTCAGCCAAAGAAGACTGCGAAGTGTTTTCTGGAGAAAATACATGTGCTAGATAAGCTTTGTTCCGGCTTGAGTTACAGTGTTTATCGGCCCTGAACTCAATGTTAATGAATCAACAATATGTATTAAATAAGGTGTCATTTAACAGAAACAAATAAAACAAGGTCATATATTGATCAGTTGATGAAAATATCATGAGCAGAAGCTGGCAGGAATCTAACCTTACATTCCCTCAGGAGGGTTGGGTTAGTATTTGCTAATTCATGGTGACTTCATAGAACAAAACTCCCATGAATACTGAGAATTGATTGTATCTTAAAATAAAATTAACATTTAAATGGGTTTCCTGTATTTTACCTGGCAACTCTACTTATACAGTTCTGTAAAGAAAAGTTTACTGACTCTTGTTCTCTGCTGTTGCCAATTATCTTTCAATAACAATCCAATCATGTTTTCTGGTAACTCCAATGCTGGCACAGCGTTCAGTGCCCCTCAGGACTTAACCCCTGCCTTCCTTCCATCCTCACTGTGGGCACTTCCCTTCAGGAGTTCTGAGCTAGCTTTTCTGAATGACCTTTTTGATGCCCTCTCCACATGCTGCTGACTCTACCTAGACACCAGCATCCCAATCAGCCTGGCAGTTCTTGTTCATTGCTGTGGGCCCAGTTCAATGTCAATTCCTCTGGGAAACAATCCCCAAATTCCCAGGATGAATTACATATACTTTTCAGAGTGCCAGTGCAGAAATGATAATTTGGTCTCTCACTCATTTCATTTTCTTTTTTAGAGAAATGTCATGAACCTTGCCTCTCTTCTACCAACTGCAACCGGCCCTGTGCTAAGCACTTTCGTGGAGAAATAGGATTTACATGTCATCAAAAGAAGTGGCAAAAATCAACTGAAACATGTACAAGCCTTTCTGTGGAAACACTTTTCAAGGTGACTCATTTGCATATTTTTGGCATAGGAGCGAGTTCCCCAGGAGGTGGTAGAGAGGTACATAATGCTATTTGTTCAGCATGACAATAAGGCCCAGACCTGGGTTTAGAGTGGGTTAAATTTGTCTTTTGTCCTTTCTTTCTTACCCAAACTCTGGAGTACTCTCCCCTCTCCCAATTCTATTTCTCCTTCTCAGAACTTTTTCCCAACAAAGATTTGAAACTCCTTTATCCCGTGGTGTAAATGACTGCTTAGAGTTTCAAATTTAGCCTTAAAGGCGGATTTGCATGGCTCTTGTGTTAATCAACTGAATGTCTAGAATTAAATTTGATATCTTTCTATAATGCTTTCATCCCTTGACCAAAAGAAAGGAGAGATGTGTGATCCAGAGGCAATAAAATTCAATGAAAAAAAAACACATCTCAGTTCAAATTAACACATCCTGTTTTGTATTCTTCCACTTAGCCCCCATTTCTTTCTGTCTTCCCTTCATGTCATTGAAGCACTTGGGTCTCTGCATTTCCTGTGTGGTTTTATAAAGGGACTGCCTAGTGAGTCTGTCAATTATCATAGGTAATCATGGAATTGTCCTTGCAACTACAGTGGCATTCAGAAGTGAATTAAAGGAAATAAATTATAGCTTTGCCTTATTCAAAGTCACGTTCTAAGGCAGTCTAGGTAAAAGCATCAGGAAATGAACAAATAACTTCTAACTTGTAAATTGTAAACTTTTTGAAATTGCAATTCTTTAGCATTTGGTGTTTCAACTGCCAACCTCCAAAACAACCCCCATTTTAAATTCCATGTGGTTTCCCTTTCTCTACATCTCTGTAGAAAATCATCTTGTTATCATAATGCTGGTGTTAAAGTCACTGTCTTGAAAGTAAATTCCAAAGGGAAGGTCAATCAGTATCTTGATTTCTGTAGGAATTTGATGGAATCCCCTGCCTACTTGTGACCCTATCTAACCTTCTCTACTTCTCAGCACTAAAACCCCTTTTTAGGATCACTTGCTTCTTTTCCATGTGGATTGTTTGTACTTTTAGTTCCTTTAGTCAGTCACTTGCCAGAAACTTAAGCATTCTTAATAAAACAACATTCTTTCTTTTTACACAGGACTCAAATGGGGTATCGCGCCTTTCCATGGCAGCATCTTCTATACCTCTACATATTCTAGACTTTCGAGCTCCAGAGCCTGTTAAGAGTGTAGCTCAAGGAATCTGCAAGAACTGCCCCCATGATTATGCCTGCATCATTGATGTTGTGAAATCCTCAGAGGCCACATCTGGAAATATTGCATTTATAGTGGAGTTATTGAAAAATATTTCTACAGATTTGTGTGGTAGTGTTACTCGAGAAAAAATGAAGGTACTCTTAATTTCATTAAACTCTGACAATAGTTTTTATTAAAATCTTACACTTTAATAGTTTCAGATGTCCTTTTCAGGGTCAAAACTACAACAACTATTGTAAGAACATCAGGCATTTCAATTTACTTTTGCACATTGACTTATTCTTCTGTACGGAAGTTTTCCAGAATTTAGAAGATTTTAAATACATAGTGATGACCATGAGCAAGTCGGAGCTTACTCTAGTGTTTCCAAAATTATATGTGGTAGAGCACAACTGTTCTGAGGAATGTTAACAGAGATTCCATTATTTTTTGATACCTGGGATTGAACCCAGCGGCACTTAACCACTGAGCCACATCCCCAGCCTTTTTTGTATTTTATTAAGAGATAGGCTCTCACTAAGTTGTTTAGGGCCTTGCTAAGTTGCTGAGGCTGACTTTGAACTTGTGATCCTCCTGCCTCAGCCTCCTGAGTCACGGGGATTACAAATGTCAGCCACCATGCTCAGCTCGGAGGTTTCATTTTGAAAGGCAGCACAGCACTTGCAGGAAATTCTGGGTTAAATGTAGGTTTCCTTATGGCAGATGTTGCAGAGTCTTTGGTGTGCTAATGAACATTGGTACTTGTTATTAAAGGGAGGGATATAGAGATATGGTATGCAAGGTTGTTCAAACTTAGATCACCAAGGAATTCACCATTGCTCCCCTCCATTAAACAATTGGTTGTATCTCATGAGAAAATTGGGTTCTATATCCTCTGGTTTAGAGATGTTGCCTTTGGTAATATAATAAAGCAGGTGAGGTCTATATCATATGTAGGTATATATGTACATGTATTTATATATATGAGTTCTTTTACTTTTCTTCCCTGTGTGCAACCTGACTTGTGTGAGACTCTAATACAGAGAATTCAAAGAGAAATATGTCAAATAAGAGCAGATAATTAGATCTTTAGACATTTCAGGTTTTAGAAATGGATTTTGTACAATAATGGACTTTCCTCCACTGCAGAGCTATGGTGAAGTGGCCAACCACATCCTGGACACAGCAGTCATTTCAAACTGGTCTTTCATTCCTGACAAAAATGCCAGCTCAGATTTGTTGCAGTCGGTGAATTTGTTTGCTGGGCAACTCCATATCCACAATGAGTCTGAGGACATCGTGGATGAGCCCTTCATTCAGACAAAAGGCTTTCACATCGATCCCAACAGCACAGAGAGAAGTTTCAATTTCTCCATGAGCATGGATAATGCAACAGAAAGCATCTTAGGGACGATAGAAATTCCCAGGCAAGAGCTACAGAAACTGCCACCATGGAGCACATCCCAAGCCATCAGCATAGCTTTTCCAACCTTGGGGGCCATTCTGAAAGAACCCCACTTGCCAAACATGAGTTTTTCCAGACCCATAAATGGCCTGGTACTTTCAGTCATTTTGCCAGAAAGGATGAAGGAAATCTTATTCACCTTTGAAAAAGTTAATAAATCCCGGAATACCAGGGCACAGTGTGTTGGCTGGCACTCCCAGAAAAGAATGTGGGATGAGGGACCATGTGAAACGACAATGGATGTCAGGGACAAAGTGAAATGCCGTTGTAACTATACCAATACGATGATGTCTTTTTCCATCCTAATGTCCCCCAAATCTGTGATGGACAAAGTCCTGGACTACATCACTTGCATTGGACTCAGTGTCTCAATCCTTAGCTTGGTTCTTTGCCTGATCATTGAAGCTACAGTTTGGTCCCGTGTGGTTGTAACGGAGATATCATACATGCGTCATGTGTGCATTGTGAACATAGCTGTGTCGCTCCTGACCGCTAATGTATGGTTCATCATAGGCTCTAACTTTAGCATAAAGGCCCGGGACTACAACTGGTGTGTCGCAGTGACATTTTTCAGTCACTTTTTCTACCTCTCTCTGTTTTTCTGGATGCTCTTCAAAGCACTGCTCATCATCTATGGAATACTGGTCGTTTTCCGTAGAATGATGAAGTCCCGCATGATGGTCATTGGCTTTGCCATTGGCTATGGGTGCCCGCTGGTTATTGCTGTCACAACAGTTGCTATCACAGAGCCAGAGAAAGGCTATGTGAGACTTGATGCTTGTTGGCTTAACTGGGACAATACCAAAGCCCTCTTTGCATTTGCCATCCCGGCCTTGGTCATTGTGGCTGTGAATCTCCTGGTGGTTTTGGTTGTTGCTATCAACACTCAGAGGCCTTCTATTGGCAGTTCCAAGTCTCAGGATATGGCCATAATTATGAGGATCAGCAAAAATGTCGCCATCCTCACCCCATTGCTAGGACTGACCTGGGGTTTTGGAATAGTCACTCTCATAGAAGGAACTTCCTTGATATTCCATATAATTTTTGCTCTGCTTAATGCTTTCCAGGTAAGTTCCAAGAGGGAGATTTATGTGTGTGTGTGTGTGTGTGTGTGTGTGTGTGTGTGTGTATATAATTTGGTTGGATAGAAAAAAAGGCTATGATTTAAAATTAAAGAACCCAAAACATTCCTTCGTTTCCTGCCACATCTATGGGTTAGGGTTGTGGCCTCTCTTACCCTGTTCACTGTCAAGCTGGATTTATCTGAACCAGTTGGTTGGGTGAAAATCTCCTTCCTTCTGTCCTCGGTGATCCTCCTGTATCCCTCCTAAGGTTTCAACACTAGAAATCAACCTTCTCTTACAGGGATGTGTGAAACTATGCTCACATTATGCCTCAAAACAAGCATGATTTTATCTTTTCCAGTGGAATAGCCATTTTTCAGTAAATTAGCCATTTTCTGTAGTATGAAGAGGGTCCTTGGCATTCACTTTGGGTGTTAACCAACAAGGAGTTCTCATTTCTCTTCCCTGCTAGTCCCTGTGAAATAAATCTAAGTTGTTATTGAATGAAATGGATCTTATCATGTTTCCTGGTTTGGGGAAACAAATGGTAAGGTCTCAGTCTCAAACTTCTCATTTGTGAAAGAAAGATAAGAATCTAAAATGGACTCTACCACAATTGGTTTGGCAAGATCAACTGTCTGAGAGTTATTTTACTCTCTCCTGCTACTCAGTTTGTATATCTGGGACACTGTAATTAGCCAAATTGCTTTCTATGCCTATGAGTAATAAAAAATCTGGCAAGTCCACAGTCTTAATTATGCTGTTAATCAGGGGTTGGCAAACTATGACCTACTGCCTGGTTTTGTAAATAAGGTTTTACTGGCACACTGTCATGCTGGTTTTTTTACCTTTTCCCCATGACTGCCTTTGAGCTACAATGATACATCTGAGTTGCTGCAGCAGAGACTGTATGGCCTACAAGCCCTAAAGTATTTACTATCTGGGTCTTTGCAGGAAAAAAAATGTCCTGACTACCACTTTAAATTATAACAATATAACTTAATAAAGCAGCAAAGTATTTCTATTACTATGCCATTATTACTCTATTTCATGTGGGATCCAAAAGATATGACAGACTTAAAAGAAATTCTAACTCAGATCATTTACATATCTTACTTAGAATTCTTTCTTTTAAAAACTACCTTCATTAACTAGTTAATTTCTTTTCCCCATGTTTTATTGGTGCATTATACTTGTACATAATAGTGGGATTTGTTGTTATGTATTCATATGTGCATGAAATATATGTATAATTTGACTGATATCATTCCCCAGTATTTCCCCTTTCCTCTCCTCCTTCCTCCTCCTGGTCCCTTTCCTCTATAATACTGCTCTTCCTTCGATTTTCACAAGATCTCCCACCTTTCTTTTCCTTTTTCTTTTCTAGAAAAAATATATTACCCTTGACTTTTTGTTAGTCAGTATTCTTTAATAACTATGCAGCACATTTATTTCACTCTTTCTGTTGCATTACTTTAAAGAGAAACCTTTGCTTCAAGTTTCTTTCTTTCTCTCTCTTTTTTTTTTAAATCAAAAGCTCTTGGATTCACATGCATTGTCCCACTAGAAAAGTTACTCTAGTGAATTCCATCTTCTTTCTTACTTTGTAACTCAACTAAACTCCAGGATGTTTTGTTATATGTTTCTTTTTCAGATATTTTTTGTATTTCTCTCTTTTTCAAAAAAATTTTTAGATGTTGAGAGACCTTTATTTTATTTATGTGTGGTGCTGAGGACTGAACCCAGTGCCTCAGACATGCTAGGCAAGTGCTCTACCACTGAGCCACAACCCCAGCCTTGTATTTCTCTTTTCTTGAAAGAAAGAAAAATACCCACTTTGTTTTGTTGCTTTGTTTGGGGGCTGGGATTGAACCCAGGATTTTGCATATGCTATGCAAGTGCTCTGCCATCCCAGCTGTATCTCCAGTCACCCCCAATACTTTCATATATATGATTCTGTTTTCTCAACAAGCTATCCCTGTGACTCACCTTTAATATTTTTAGTTATCTGGTGTTTCTTTACCATGAAACTGTCTTTAGATGGTGAAGAGATGCTCTTGGCCTCTCAGATCTTTGCAGCTTTCTCTTTCTTTCATACAAAAAATTCTACTAGCTGACAGCCCATGATTGTATATTTACTGAACGTTAACTGCAACTCAAAACAGACTAGAAAAGAAGTTTCATTTTCTTAAAACGACTTCCATGATTGTGATTTTGAATTATAAGTTTCTGCTTCATGTGTGACTGTCATCATAAGTAGGAAGAGCTACTACAACATTTGGAAAGAAAGATTTACTAAGGTTGAAAACTCTATTCTACATCTGTAGTCATTCAATAAACACCAAGACCTCTCATGCACAGTCCCATGAGGGTACTCCTCATGCAAGAATGGAGGTAGACTCAAAGGAAACACTCATCAATGCAATTTTATCTGCATCAGTTTCTAATGTCCAGTTGCTGCCCTAGAAGTTATGGAGAACAGTGGTATTAAAATAACAGCTGAGGTACTGTTTGAGAAGCTATTCTTTATGAATCTGTTGAATTTTACCACAGGGTTTCTTCATCTTGCTGTTTGGAACGATTATGGATCACAAGGTAATTTGGATTTGCTTCATTCTTTGCAGATGATATCCATGTGGCTAAAGGAAGTAGCAACATGAGGCAGTTTGATGGGAGGGCATAGTCCAGAGAGTTTAAGAGGATGGCTCAGGGCATCAGCTATGAGGACAGAACTGTACTCTGTCATCTCACTCTTTATCAGGTCAGCAGGAGGCTGTGTAAGAGAATAATTGGTGAAAGGAATAGAAACCATGATCACAAATTTAATTTTAATCCTAAATCTAATTATAACCACACCTCAACTTTTACCTGAGTCATATTATTTGCCAGTCACTATACTAAGTCATCTGATGTTGCTTTTGCCAGGGTTACTGGTCTCGAAGTTTCAGGACAATTCTGAGATGGGATTTTTTTTTTTCTCTGATGTCTGTGAGGTATTCCTCGCTGTCATTGCCTTTTTTTTAGATAAGAGATGCTTTGAGAATGAGAATGTCTTCTCTGAAGGGGAAATCGAGGGCAGCAGAGGTAAGATTTCAGACACACACACGATATGGACAGTGTTCTCCCCACTCATGCAGAGATAACTAGTGTAGCTCAGTCCCCAGGACTGTTAGCAAAGAGAATCAATAGGGCACCTTTCTTTCAGTCATGGGTTAATTTTATAAATTGGGAGTATCTTGCTAAAACAGAACTTCTGCAGAATAGCTTATGAGAGAATTTTTCATATTGCGTGTATTTGAGCTAGACATTTGGGCCCATTGAGATAGGACCATGTGAACATAAGATCAGAGATTTATAAAAGATGAGAGGCAGGAAATGAGAGTTGAATTAGAAGTGAGATTCTAGTGCAGTTCACTCTTTCTATGGTCAGGGAAGTTAAGATGGAGCCTACTTATTAGATTTGTACAGGGTCACCCAGCTTGGTGAGAACTGCTCTGTTCATTGAGGAAGACTTTGATCTGACTTTTTGTCTTTTAAGGCACTGATGAAAATTGCCAACATGGTCACATTAATTAAAACGTACTTTTTCAACCAAGAGATTCTTATTAAGAGCTACTTCCTTGAAAACAAACTTTATGGATATACTGAAAGTCACCATTTAGGAGACTGTACTTGTACTGAATATGACTTTCAGTACCACATTTATTCAATTTTAAGATAGGCGTTTTCTTTACCTTTTAGCATTTTAAAAATTGGAATGTATCCTACAATCAATTAAATATGTAATGGCTTAACTGGCAAGTTTTTTGTTATTTTTTAGCAAGGCATAAAAATAATGTAACTGACACCCTTACGTTCAGTGAAATATTTTAATTCCTTGTAGTTGTTTGTCATTTTCACATATTTATTTCTAGGAAGGCTACATATAACATAAATACATAAATATAATATGTATCTTTTTGTCAGTATCATTACTCATTGCCACCTCTATTATTTTCTTCCCATTTAGAATGCGTCATTAAGTCCGACCAATGGATCTAAACTAATGAATCGTTGAGGATAAAATGTGAGTATTAAAAACTCAAGGAGAGACTTCACTTGAAAGTTGTATTGAGCCACTCTGTACACAATGGCCTGCCACACGATGCTAGAATGAGGTGGGAGGGGACTAGAGGCCATATGTTACAGAAAATAGAACTTCTTTATTTCCTGGCACATAAATGAAAAGGTATATATTTCCTTTAAACCCTATGTCATTTGCGTTTAAATGACCAGACCTTAAGCACCTAGGGTGTTTGGTGAGCACACTAACCCACAGGCTAAAGCCAGTCCTTAAGTCACAATAGAAAATTAGGGCTGATACGTAACTGGGGCAGGGTGGACGGGTAAGGGAAGAATGGAGGAACGTTGGATTGTGTAGAGGGAAATGTGTAGAGGGGAGGGGGCGGGGGAAGGAAAGATGGTGGAATGAGACAAACATCCTTAGCCTATGTACGTGGATGATTACAAGAATGGTGTGACTCTACATCGTGTACAGCCAGAGAAGTGAAAAGTTGTACCCCATTTGTGTACAATGAATCAAAATGCACTCCGCTGTCAGGTATAACTAAATAGAACAAATGATAAAAAAAGAAAAAGAAAAATAGAGACTGAACTCTGGAGGAGGCAGAATTCCAACGGTGAGAAAGAGTGCAGGAGAGCAGAGCAGAACTAGCAATGAACATAGAGGCCCCCACTGTGGGTGGAGACTCCTTTATTCCAATAATCTAAGGTTTAGTTAGTTTTTAGCATCAGGACTGAGATAGGTCTATCAGGTGGCCCCAGGATGAGGGGAGGAGCGCTGCAGAGATGTGAAAACCAGCCAGTTCCTTTCAGGGGTAGATTCTGAGTAGGAGAACCCTATCTCCCCCCCACCCCCCAAATATCTCTTTATTACACAAATATTGCAATATAATTCTTGGATTACTGCTTTGTATCATAAATCTTTTGACACTATTCTGCCATGTTCTATGTTAAGAAAAGCTTTCATAATTATTTTAAGGTACAAATATCAATAAAATGACAACAATATAAAAAAGAAGAAACATGAATTTAAATATTTCAGAAGCTCCCCATGCTTTCAAATACATTAGCAAAATTCAAAATGTGTTCCTTCAAAAATGTTCATTGTATAACTCGATATCAAATTTACTTTCATTTGATAAAATATCCCAACTTTTTTCATCCATGTTTACTCATTTTTATAGGGATAATTAAAAATATTATAATCATGAATTTTATTTCCCAATTTTTATTAATTTAACCTTTTTTGAGGGTTATAAAATTTTCATATTTATTGTTTTCAAAAAAGTGTATGTAGAAAGTTCATATAAAAAATAGGAAAATAAACTAGAGTTCCTAAGTTTTATATGCTGTTTCTTTTGGTCCGTGGGAGGAGGCACTCAACAAATGCCTATCTTGGAAGGCAGAGAGGGCGACCTCGTTTTTATTGAGACCACAGCTGCACAGCGCCCTCTGCTGTTCAGATGAAGGGGCGGGCCTTAAACATGACTGGAACAGGTTGTTTTGCTCAGTGTGATTCCAGGGGCAACAGGAAGGCTTTAAGTTTTTCCAAAATGTCTTCTACTTAATAGTGTAGCCCTGAAATTCACTTAAAAGGATGCAGAGTTCATTTCATAATTAAAAAAGAGATGACTGAACAAATACTGGAAGAGAAGCCACGTGGTTTACAGAGGAAAGTTGTGAATTCAGAGCAGCAGAGTCATTCTAGAGACTAAGTTCTCAGACTGGGGAAGAGAAGAGAGGGCACTGAACACCCAGTTTAGGGTTGGAGGAGCAGCTTAGGGAAGGCAAAGGGCACAGAGCAATACAGCTGGAAGATAAACCTTCCTCCTCATCCCCTGAGCCTCATTTCCTCATATGTAGTCAAGGTTAGTAATAGCACACACCTTGCAGGAGGGTTTCAGGAGTAGATGAGCTAAAACACGTGAGGCCCCTAGAACACCTGGCTCAAATCATATTGTCAAGAAATGTCAGTTGTTGTTCCTGCTACTAACAAGTGTTCCAATCGTCTTGCCCAGAATGCCCATTTCTCACTCTTTTCCTGGGTCTTGGGACTGAGAGGTAAGCTCCAGAAGAAGAAGGACGTGGGAAATAGTGTGAAATAAGGAGGACAGCCATGGTGTCTTGGAGGACCTTCTCCTCTTACCAGGAGTGACACTCAAGCTGAGGAGAAATCGCAGATGCCATTTGATGAGGAGACTTTCAAATGACGGATCTACTGACCCTTTGACTTATTCATGGCCTGCAGAAGTCTGGCTTCTTGTCACCCTTGGCAAGATTAAGGAAACATGCAAACTGTCTTGTGGCCTCTATGACAAGCCTTGTTGGGACCTTGTTGGCGTGGGCTGCTCTCATTTCCAGAGTTACCTCCTGGCTCCCTGACTCAGTCATCCCTCCCTCTGCATGACTCCCGAGTGCTTCAGGGACAGGGGTTGGATCCAATTTCAGTGACAAGGGGGTAAGAGTGTGAGACTGGGTGTCAGGGTAAACTCTGAATACACTTTGGAAGTGGCTTATTCATGGTAGGTTTCATAAAGATAGGGAACAAAGGAAAAGAGAACTATTCGATGTGTTTATTATTTAAATCTATTTTAGACCTTGAGTAAGATAATTTAGCTTTTGGGATCTAAGTTTCCTTAGTTGCCTGTTTGTGAAACAGGAAAGATTCTTGTAGATAGTATTGTGTGTTTGTATACCTGCACACAAACGTGCATGTGTGTGTGTGTTTATGTGTTTGTGTATGTGCATATATTAAACCATTATATGTAAAGAAACTTCTGGTTGTTATTTTAGAAATAAAATGAATATGATTACCTTTCACAACTTGCTCACAAGTGAGTTCATTGAAGATGGACTTCTCCAATGATAGCACAATGTTCCTGGGTATCAACCTGTTACCAATTCACCTCAGCTCATTGGCCAGACCTATGGGAGGTTTGGGAATGCACTCCTGCCATGTGCCCATGAAGTGAGAACCTGGAAACATTTGGCAAAGGACACGACCCTGACTTGCCTTTCAGAGGTCTCAATGAAATTGTTAACACTGGTTTGTTTTAAACAGCAAGGCATTCACCAGGACTGAAGATGAGGTAGCACAATTTGTATAAAACAGATGTCTTACAAGCCACTTAGTCAAAACTCTTTCACAAAACAAATCAACAAAAAAATGCAGTGAGTACTTTTTTGTAGGGTTTCAGTCAAAATCTTCAGTATTGGTTTAAAAGCAAAAAAAAAAAGAATATTTCGCATCAAACACTAATTGTTCAAAGGATGAAAATTTTTAGTAGTTGCAAATTATTTCTCATTATTAGAATAAATGTTCACAGGAAAGATGTGAATTTAATTTCAGATTGTAAAATATCTGTGCATTAGTTTATTGATTCACATTTCCTTCTTGACTCATACTTCTATGAAAACAACTTTTATTTCTTTCAATCCAGAAATTCCAGAGCATTGTGTAATTCCAAGTCAAATAGTTGCCTTTAGTTTGGTAGATTTATACTTGGTTTTTATAACAAGGTCAAATTTACAATTTCCTTATGATAATTCCACTTAGTCTCTTGCTTTTTTATGTATTCCTAAGTGCTCCGTCTTTTTAGCACATATTAAGAGAAATATGGTGCTGCAGTCAATTTTGCAATTACACTATAGGTGTGTTTCCAAAATTCACCTTGCTATGCAAAACTGGCAATAGAAACCACAGAGTTCATGAGTAAGATGAGTCAGGGATGCAACATGCCAAAGCTTCATCAAAAACACATGAAAAAGATAATGAATAAAAATAGTAACACGGTTCTGCTCATGTTAAATGGTTAAGAAATACACAAATATGACAGTAAATACAGTACTTTCCTTTGTAAAAGACCTGTGTTTTGCTTTTGGAAGTGGCTGTTTGCTAGTTATTGTGAAGGAAGTTTATCTAAAATTGACAGAAAGTCATTACACAGAGGTGGATGGGTGTGGTTTACAGCAGCTGGTAAACTGGTTGATGTTTGAACCATGTGTGTGTGTGCACACGTGTGTATGAACTCTTGCATGTTTATGTACCCCCCGGCTTCATTCATGTGTATGCACTTTTCTATGTTCTTCTAATGTTTCTTCCAGCTAATATCACACATAAGCAAACAAGAAATTTATGCTATATCCACTTGATTCCCTAGTTCGTTCATCTTTTTAGAACAGATTCTAGTTTTTAAAACAATCACTAATAATAGCAAAATTGACCATGACTCAAGGTGAGCCACCATAAAGAACAGTGATTCCCACCACCACAACATATTAAAACCCCCTGGGAAGCTTCTAAAATCTGTGAAAGTCATCCCCAGAGATTCTATTTTAATTAATCTTTGATGGAGTGCCTGGGTGCCTTTCTAGGTGACAGAACAATAAAAGAGAAAAAAAAATTATTGCTCAGTAATTTTAATTCAAGCAAATATTTTTGTTGATTTCTTGCTATGTGCCCTTACTGTGAGGGGTACAGTGGAGAAATTAAAATCTCTGCTGCTAGTCTTTTTCTTATGACCAAATGTCTATCCATGAAAAACATGATATGATATAAATCAATGGCAACCAGTGTGGAATTGTTACACAAGAACTTGGTGCAACAAATGCTTCAGAGAATTGAGAAATTGCTGTGACCAGGAGTGCACTGGGACAGCAGAACCAGAAAAGCTGGAATCAGGGTGGGTGGGGCCTAATGGCTGGAAAGGATTTGAACTGATAAGGCAGGTGCTTATTTTAGGCAGGGAGGAGAACACCAGCACATCAGAAAGTGAGAAGAAAGAAGGCCCTTGTGGAAGACTATGAAGAGCACCACCTAACCCGAGTGGAGAGCCAGGCTAGTCACAAGGGGAGGATATGTTGGATTACTGAGGCATAAAATGGCGGACGGCATGTTTGGCCTGATCTGACAGGGCATACTAAAGGTAGTGAACAGCATAGCACTGCTTTTTGTTCATGTGATCGAAGTGGTTGCTCACATAAAACCAAGCAGAGAAATGTGTGTGTGAGAGGGTGGGGGTGGGGAGGAACCCGGGTGGAGCGTGGGGAACATTTGTTAGGAGGGTGCCGGCACAGGTCCTTGGATGAATGTTGGGCTCTGATTCCATCATCTAGGCTCAGCCTGAGGCAGAAGTCTTGCCCTGAGCGACTCAGCTTGAAATAAACATTTCCCCCAGGAGTTTCTCCCTCTTGGCGATTGTCATCTTTGGTCACAACTCAGTGACTCTATGGATGTGATCTCCTATTTTGGCTGTTTAAAAAGAATCCATTTTTAAATTCATATGTAAGAAAATGAAATTAGACCTCTATCTCTTACCCTGCACGAAAGTGGGCCAAGGACCTAGACAATAGACCAGAGATCCTGTGCCTACTAGAAGAAAATGTAGGCCCAAAGCTCCATCATGTCTGTTATGGTTTGGATGAGATGTCCCCCAGAAACTCATATGTGAGATGATGCAAGAGGGTTCAGAGGAGAAGTGATTGGGTTCTGAGAGTCTTTACCCAATCAGTGAATTAACCCTAATGGGACTAACTGAGGGATAACTAAAGGCAGGTGGGGTGTAGCTGGAGGAACTTTAAGTCTTTAAGTCACAACAGTGAAAAAACTGTTTAAAACAGCTTGGGAATCAAATTCCTTAGTAAGACTCTGAAAGTGCAAGAAGCAAAATCGAGAATCAATAAATGGGATGGTATCAAACTAAAACTCCTTCACCACAAAGGAAACAATCAAGAACATGAACAGAGAGAGCCTACAGAATGGGAAAAAATCTTTGCCACCTGCACCTCAAATAGAGCATTAATCTCCAGGACATATAAAGAACTCAGAAAACTTAACAACAAAAAACCAAATAACACAACCAATAAATGGGCAAAGGAACTGAACTGATGCTTCACAGAAGAAGAAATATGATCAGTCAGCAAATACATGAAAAAATATTCAACATCTCTAGCAATTAGAGAAATGCAACTTAAAACTACACTGAGATTTCCTCTCACTCCAGTCAGAAATGCAATTATTAAGAATATAAATAACAATAAATGTTGACGAGGATGTGGGGAAAAGGGTACACTCATACATTGCTGATAGGACTGCAAATTGGTACAACCACTCTGGAAAGCACTATGGAGATTCCTCAGAAAACTTGTAATGGAACCACCATTTAATCCATTTATCCCACTCCTTAGCTTATACCCAAAGGACTTAAAAACAGCACACTATAGTGATGCAGCCACATCAATGTTTATAGCAGCTCAATTCATAATAGCTAAGCTATGGAATCAACCTAGGTACCCTTCAACAGATGAATGGATAAAGAAAATGTGGTAACATATATACTGTTTTAGTCAGCTTTTTCACTACTGTGACTAAAAGACTCAATCAAAACAATTATAGGAAAGATTTATTTAGAGTTCATGGTTTCAGAGGTCTTAGTCCATAGAAGACCGGCTCCTTTACATGGGGTTTGAGATGAGGCTGAACATCATGGATGGTAGAAGAGTTGTGGCAGAGGGAAGCAGCTCACATAGTGACCAGGAAGCAGAGAGTGAGGTCTCTACTTCCCAGATACAAAAATATATCCCAAAGTCATGCCCCCAAATTCCACCTCCTCCAGCCATACCCTACCACTTCAGTTACCACTCAGTTAATCCCATCAGGGATTAGTTCACTGATTAGTTTAATGCTCTCACCACTTAATCATTTATCCTCCAAAATTTCTTGCATTGTCTCACAGGCGAGCCTTTGGGGAACACCTCACATCTAAACCATAACATACACAGTGGAATATTACTCTGCCATAAAGAAGAATGAAATTATGACCTTCACTGGAAAATGAATGGAACTGGAGACTATCATGTTAAGTGAAATAAGTCAATCACAGAAAACCAAAAGGCCCAATATTCTCTCTGATATGTGAATGCTGACTCACAACACGTTGTGAGGGAGGGAGAAGTGGAGGTTCACCAGATTGGACAGGGGGAAGTGAGTGGTAGAGAGGCGGGGATAGGAATGAGAAAGACCTTAGAATGAATTGGACATAAGTTTTCTGTGTTCCTATATGAATACACGACCAGTTTAACTCCACATCATGTACAACTACAAGAATGGGAAGTTATACTCCATGTATGTGTGATGTGTCAAAATATATTCTACTGTCATGTATAAGTAAAAAGAACAAAGAAAATATGTTAAGGAAAGGATCCATTTTTATCATCATTTGGTAGCCAAGTAATATTTTGTCATTTCTTCCCACCTCTCTACATTCCATGCATTCCATTAAGAGGTGTGACTGAAAGTTTGTGTTACAAACAGAATGGTCAGCTATTGCTTTGTGTTTGGTTTCCCAGCCTTGCTCTTTAAGAAACAGCCATCTACCCAAGAAGTGGGGAATTTGTTTCCAAAGAGTTAGAGAACCTTTGAAAACAGTCAGTGAGTGGACTCACTAAAGAGGCAGCCAGAGAATGGAACTCACATCCTCCCTGATTCCCATGACTTCTTTTGGAAGCGGGTCTGACAAGATTGAAGAGCTCTTCATGATGGGCAGGCGAAGAGATTTTAGCTGATAAAACAAATGAAGAACGTTGAAACTCATTACACAGGAAATGATCATGTGGGCCCAGAAGCGAATCATCTTGCTCTACGATACGAGGACATTCTAAGACACTGGGCAGAACATTTCCTCAGACACAAATGGGGCATGGAAACCCAGGCACACTGATTGCAAACATCTAAGTCTTTGGTTGTGTGGGTGGGGCGGGCGGGGAGGGGAAATGGAGCTTGGTGATGTGGTGCCCTTCTTGCACAAGCAGTGTGGACCAATGGAGAGAAGCCCGGATTTGGAGACACACAGAGTTACACTTCTGTCCTTTCCACATTCTAATGGGTGACTTAGGCTAGTTATTTAGTCTCTGAGAGTCTACTATTTTGCTCATCTATAAAATGGTAATAGAGAGTAAAGTAGGTGATTTCTATGAAAATAGCTGCCCTGTGTCCGACAGGTGGTACATGCTTGAGAAATGTTCGTTCCGCTCCCCACCCTCTGCCTGTGGGGACGGACATGTGAATACAGTGCTTTTCTCTTGGAGTCGCTTTCATCTGTTTAGCAAGTAGGATGGTGGTGGGGCCCAGAGAAGCAGAATCAAGACTTCGATGTTTGGACTTTTATCAGGCTGAAGAGCAAGAGCTAGAGAGACTTCTAAATGCCCTGATCACAAGATAGAAAAGGAGACAGAACCCCAGAGTAAGGGATCTACTCTAGGAATAAAAATGAAACCTGGGTCTGAAACCTGGTGCAAGAGCATAAATCCTGTGGGTGAGAACATTAACTTTCAAAGAAACAAATCGTGGAGAGGATACATTCTACTCTTATGTGAATTTAGGCACTTAATTCCACATTCCAAAGCAACCTGTAGGGAAGATTAGTGGTAAGGCTCTCTATGTTTATATTAATAAAGGTGAGCAAGGGATTCTAGGAGAAAGTTTGTCCCTACGATCACATCAGAGTTAAGAAAAATTTTGGGGATAAGAAACATGAAAGGTGCCAGACACAGTGGTGCATGCCTGTAATCCCAGTGATTGGGGAGGCTGAGGCAGGAGGCTTGCAAGTTCAAAGTCAGCCTCAGCAACTTAGCAAGGCCCTAAGGTACTTAGTGAGACTCTGTCTCAAAAAAAAAAATATATATATATATATATATATATATATATTTATAGATAGATATATAGGACTGGGAATGTGGCTCAGTGGTTAAATGCTCCTGGGGTCAATCCTTGCTACAAAAAAGAAAAAAGAAAGGAAGAAAAGAAAGAAAGAAGGGAGAAGAAAGGAAAGGAAAGGAAAGGAAAAAGGAAAGGAAAGGAGACATGAATAAAATGTGCCTCAAGCCCAGGAGAGAGACCTCGGATGAAACCAACCCTGCTTCCACTTCCATCTTGGACTTTAAAAATTTCAGTTCTGTAAGCCACCTACTCTGTGACACCCTATTATGGCAACCCCAGCAGATTCATATACATGCCTAGAGATGTTTTTAGATGACTGAAATATATCATGAAATTCATATTTGTTTCTAGGAACATAAAACATATTGTGGATACATTACTAGCATTAAAATTCTATTGCTGCCCTGCATAAACAGACTTTTTATCCCAGTTTCACTGTAGATTCTTTTATGTCTATTTTTAATTAACATGCCAACAACAGAGTAGATTACATTCAAGACAAATCTAATCCAAATATTTATTGTGTCAAAGGACACCAGAGCAGCTAGAGCAGATATAAAGACAACCAGATGCATTGCCCTACTGCAGAGAGTTTGCAGGGAAGACAGGAATGTGCAGCCCAGACCTTCTTTTCAGGATCAAGGTACCCCCCACCAGCTGCTGACAGTTCACAGTTGAGGTTTCCCTAAGAATTGTCCTCCAAGGACTGATAGAAGCACCCTCTTTCTAGGACATGCCATAGCCAGCTTGTATCCAATGACTGACACTTAATATAAAGACCTTGCTCAACTTGGAACATTTCCAAAAGACTGCTCAGTTCTAGAGCTTCGTGTGGGATCAGCTGAAGCCACTGTCTCAATTTCTTCACTGTTCGATGTCTCCCTCTGCCCCATTCTACTCCTTTCATTCCCTCACAGATATTCCTAGGAATATTCCTCAGAAAATTTCATGAAAGCAAACCTCGGTCTCATATTGTTTTCCAGATCATGTGACCACTATAGAATGCTACTTTCACTGGTAGACTCATGCTATTCTTTGCTCTGAGTAAGTGGAAGCAATTGATGGTCTGACTGCTCTGCATGATAGACTGAGGAATGTTGGTGACAATTTGTTGACATTTGACTACATGTTGTGTTTGATGAAATAACTGAGTGTTCGTGATTGTGTGTAAGAATGCGTTTAAGTATGTGTGTGTAATGTAAATCCTAACAAGCGTATAAGTATGTAGAGTGTAAGTGTGTCCATGTGTAAGTATGTGAGTGTGAGTGTGTAAGTATGCAAGTACACAAACATGCTTGTAACTATGTATTTGTGTATGCAAATGCACAAGCATGTGTGTAAGCATGTATTTGTGTAAGTCTGTAGGTGTGGAAGTATGTATGTGAGGCATGTAGGTGTACATAAGTGTGGAATTATGTAAGTATGTGAGTGTAAGTATCTAAGTGTAAATATGTCAGCATCTGTGTAAATATATGTGTGTAAGTATGTAAGTGGGCAAGCACATAAATGTGCAAAGCATGTGTATAGAGATGTGCATGTGTGAGAGCATGAGTGTGCAACTGTATATGTGCACGAGTATATGCAAGCATGTAAGTATATAACCATGTAAATGTGAAAGCATGCAACTGTGCAAGTATGTGTGAGCATGTGAGAGTGCAAGCACACAAGTGTGCAAGCTTCTAATTATAAATATATAAGTGTGCAAGTGTATAAATATGCAAGTGTGCAAGCATGAAAAAGTGTAAAGTATGTGTGCAGGTATGTGTCAGTATGTGCACAAGTATATTGTCGGTTTAAGCATGTATGTTTGTAAGTGTGTAAGCATGTACGTGGGTAAGTATGTGTGTAGCTGCATGAGTATGTGTGTAATCATGTGTGAGAGTGTGCAAGTGTGCAACTATGTAGGTGTGTACGTTAGTGTGTGAGTATGTGTGTGAGTATGTAAGTGTACATGAGTGTGTAAGTATGTTAAGTGTGTATGTATGTAAGTGTTCGTGAGTAAGTCACAGCTTGGGAAGGTAAGCAGAGCCAAGGAATCACATGGGGGTTTGTGTGTGGCTTTTCCCACAGTACCATATGGCCTGCTGAAAAGGCAGTATTTTGTTTTTACAGAGAAGCACCTGAGGGGCCACAGGCTCTGAATGTGGTGCCTTCCAGCCTGAGCTCAGCTTCTGATAACAGTCACTCTGGGCCTCCTGAAGTGAGCACATGGGCGGCATCTGCTGTGAGGCTCTACAGAAAACCTCACAGAGACATTTGGCCCTGAAAACAACTTCATAGATGATAAAGAGAAACACACATAGGATCAGAGAAATCTGTGGTTGGGGACATTTTCTTTCCTTGGTGTAAAACCATCACTGATCAACTTCACTTGTGAACTGACAGCTAATCACTTTCTGATCTCATTAGCAGTTCAAGTTACATTAGGGTTCAATTACAAAAGTGTGTAAGGGAGAGAAAGCCCATTTAGCTTCAAATAGCAAAGATGAGGGGGATGTTGTTCACATATTTGGCTCTTTCTAGAAAGGTCCAAGCAGATCAGTGAGCTCGGGATTTGCTTGAACAAAGATATATAGTGGGGATGCACTCTGATAGAGAGGGTGGCCCTTGGAGAGTGGGTGAAGGAAGGGAGGAACACTTTTCACACTGCTTATTTAACCAGAGGTCCTCCTTCCAGAACAACTTGGGACAACCTTGGGACAACTTGGCTGCAGACATTCTTTCAGAGCCTAGTCCAATTACCCAGGTAAATATACAGAGTCTTGGGTGCCTCTCTGGATACCACATTTTATCATCTTTTGGCCGTATACAGTGTTTCTAAGAAAGCTGTCCTATTGAAAAATTGCTGGTCTATGAGAGAAATCAGCAAAAGGTGCATATTTGTAAACAAAATCTCTAATATTGATTATTTTTCCAAGAAGGGGTAAGGCCAGTTCCAGCACCACCAGATAAAAATGGCTATGAGAGTTGTGGCTGTCATTCCAATGACAAATGTACTTTCTTTGCTGCTCAGAGCAAGTCTCTGGAAAAACTCTGAAAAGCGAGGCCGGGGGGAGGGTCTTAATTGCTAAACCCCACTGGAAAAAGGACAAGCATGCTAGTGATGCATAGTTTAATGATAGGGTCTGTACCGTGAGGGGTTGGGTAAAGCTTTTCTTTGCTTGACTGCCTTTTCTCCAAGGAGAGTCCTCTGTCTCCAGGAAAAAAAAGAGGGGCAATTACAAAAGAGGTGATAACTGGTAAGTTGGGGGCAGCTGCTATTCCCAAACTGGAGCTGGTGGGAAAGAAAGGTGGGCAAGCCCTCATGAGCATGAGTAGGGTGGGATCCAAGCTGACTGTAAGACTTCTGCCTTTTTCCAGTCTCCCTCCTCTCCTAACCCAGCCCCTGGTGGCCCTATTCCCCTCCTGCTCCATATAAGCATATCTTATCTTTGGGAGTCTGATTGCTGAGAGGAACCATGAAAATTATCCAGTCAGGTGGAAAATATCATCTACGCCTCCTTCCTCCTGTTCTGTGCCCAGGGCAGACATCACTAATTGACACGAGGATTGTTCCTTTTGAGTCTAAAAGCAGTTTCAAATTTTCTTTAGCTCGCATTCCAGAAAGTCACCAACAGTGTTTGTACAACAGATGAAACCTGTTTCCTAATTTTAATTTTGCCTAACTTCACCTTACAATTTTTATTTAAATACTTTTTATTTAAAGATTGTAGATTATGCTATTGTTTTTATTTTTTTAAATTTTCTTCTTTTTCCCTCCTCTGCCCTTGATTCCTTTACCTTAAAAACAACAATAACCAAAGGAAATCTTTACTGAAAAAATCCACGTCATTAAAAATTAATCCTTTCAAAGTATACTGCTCAGGGGTTTGGGGGATATTCACAAGATCATGCAAACTTTGCTACTCTCCAGAACATGTCATTACTACCCCTCCCCAAAGATACCCTCACTCCTCCACAGTCAATCCCCACTTCTCCCTTCTCCCCATCACTCGGCAACCACTAATGTATTTTCTATTTGGATTTGCCTGTTTGGGACATTTCTTATAAATGGAATCATGTGATATGTGACTTTTGGCGTCTCCCAAGTTCAGTTGTATTCCTTCTGATTTCAACAGGCAGTAAAGCATTTTTGAGACCCCACCAGTGCCGTGACCCCAGACTCTGCCCACTGGGAAGCTGGCTCTGCCTCCCAGGTGATCTCCCATTCTCCCCAGAGCAACCCCAACTCTGCAGGCCAACCCTGCTGCAGTCAATTCCTGACATCTTCTCAGTGCTGCAGTAGCCCCGAGAGTGCCCAAAGGCCAGAACCTGAGTGGGGGACTCTGCCTTCTCCCTGCGTCATTTCAAGCCTGCCTGGTTCTCTGCAGTGCATTGCACGGCACTGACCCAGCAGTCAGATCAGCTGTCCTCAGGCTCCATCCACCTCTGAGCCCTGTAACTTTGATCCTAGCCCAGGTTGGTCTGTCTGGCTTCTTTTTCTTTTAACTGTTTCCTCCAGAAGGTTTCCTTCTGCAAAGAGGCTGTCCACCATCAGGGCTGAATCCTGGGTGGGGCTGGACAGGGCCGGGCTGGGCTGGGTAAACAATCTCTTTTTCTTCCCCTATTGTGAGTGCACTGCTTAGGAGGCAGCTCAGAGTCCTGGTGGAATAGCAAGTGCTGAGCACAGAAAGCCCGAACTTATGCCTTTGTCACTTTTCCTGGCTCCTCCTCTGCAGCCTGAGCCTGTTTAGCTGGAGGGGTGGGAAAGGAAGACTGTCAGACTCTCCAAAGGGACTTCCAGAAACTGGGGTGGGGAACCAGCCTTTGAGGAGAGGCCCACACAACAGGGCCTTGGGGAATTCACATCTTCTGCATGTGATTCAGTAGAGGCTGGGAATCACAGGGGTGTTCCCAGGCATGTGAGTCAGCAGAGGGGCGGGGCAGGGGGGCTGGATGACCACCACTCCTTGGAACCTACCTGTCTGCCTGATCCCTCTTGATGTCTGCAGTCCCTTAATCAAACCTCCCCTGAATTCCCACTTTGTACATGAATAAATCTAGTGCAAGCTGCCATTGGGTCCCTTATAGGAGACCAGGACACCAGGCAAGAGTGTAAAGAAGTCCACTGTCCATTCATTCATTCATTATTAACATGTTTTCCTAAGCATGAGATGCACTCCATGCCATGCTAGATGGTGGAAATGCAGAAGTGAGCCAGGCATGACCCTCAAGGAACTTAGAGTCCAGTAGGGACAATAAATTAAAGCACAGTTTGGTAAAGGGGACCAGGAAATAGCACCACAGAAAGGACATCAGTCTCCCTGGGGTAGTGCCAGGTGTTGGAAAGATCTAGAGAGGATCTTAGTCTGCACTGCCTGCCGTAAAAAAAATAAAAATAAGAGCAATTAAAACACAGACACACACAGACTGAGTGACTTAAACAACAGAAATTTATTTTCTCATAGTTCAGGAGATTGAAGTCCAAGGTTAAGATGGCAGCAGATTTGGCTTCTTCTGAGACCCTTCTCTTTGGTTTACAGATAACCCTTCTTCTGTATTTTTGAATGACATTCCTCTGTGAGAAAATCCCTCATGTCTCTATATGTTCAAATTTCCTATTTTAATAAGGAATGACAGACTTATTTTAACTTTATCACCTCCTTAAAGGCACTGCCTGAGCCCTTTCATGCTGCTCTAACAAAATACCTGAGACAGGGTGATTTATAAAGAACAGAAATGTATTTTCTTATAGTTCTGGAGGCTGGGAAGTTCAAGATCAAGATCTCAGCAGGCTGGCAAGGGTTTGATCTCTGCTACCAAGATAATGCTTTGAACATTACATCCTCCAGGGTGGAGGGACTCTGTCTTCACATGGCAGAAGGTGGAAGGGCAAATGGGATAACTGCCTCTGCCAAGTCAATTTCTAAGGACATCCTATTTATGAGGGTAAAGCCCTCATGACCTTATCACCATTAACTGCTCTCCTTCTTAATAGCATTGCACTGACCATTAAGTTCCAACACCTGAATATTGGAAGGGACACATTCAAACCATAGCATTCAGTCATGTTTTGGGATACTGGAGGTTACAGATTCAACCTACAAATTTTGGGAGACACCATTCAGTCTCTATCGGAGAGGTTACCTTTGGGCTGTGCCTTGATAGTAGAGTCAAAAAGAGTCAGATGGATAGAATGAGGAACTATTATTGATGTCAAGGCTAACAGCAAAGACACAGAAATATCAAACACCTCCCTCCTTTAGGGAGTTGCAAGAGGTTCTCATAGGTGCAAACCTGACAAAGGGTTCAGAAGGAAGTATGTGGAGCATTGACAAGGCTGTGTGTTTCTCTGGCACTGTGTAAGGGAAGGTAGATGATGGTTAAGAACTCAGGTCCTGAAGTTCCTTGTATGAGAGCTGACTATTAGGCAGATTTATTACACACATAGTGTCCTACAATAAACACTATCACAAGGAGTACTTTCCTTCTTCTTTATGTCCTTCAGTGACTATGTTAATGATTTGTTGTTTAATAAAAAAATAAGCTTTGAAAAGTGGTTGTTAGTCAGTTTTCTGTTACTATGACAAATACCTGAGATAAACAACTTAAAGGAGGAAAGGTTTAGTGTGGCCCACAGTTTCAGAGGTTTCAGTCCATGCTCACTCAACCCTGTTCCTTTGGACCTGTGGCAGCACAGTCTCTGTCATGTGTCATGGAAGAGCTGCTCACCTTATGGTGCCTGAGAAGTGGAAGAGAGGAGTAGTCCCAATATCCCCTCCAAGGGCATGCCCCAGTGGCCAAAATTCCTCCCACTTGACTGCAGCTGCAAAAGATTCCAGCACCACAGACTGGGGACCAAACCCCATGGACCATTGGGAGATGCTCCATATCCATCGGTAGCAATAGTCAAGAGGCAGCATATGTTGGAGAAGTCAGAGGGTGAGAACCTCCGTACTATGTGTTGACTGGGTTTAGTTCTCTGGTGCTGAATGGAGGGAGGAAAATATTAAAGTAGGCTTGCGTTGTAGCAAAGATCATTGTTCCTTTGGGAATATTCCTGCAGAAGATGAGCTGCCTATCTCGCAGGATGTTGGCAGGGGCAGTGTATTTATAATCAGCTCTCTCCATCGCCCAGAAGGCACAGCCCTCAGAACTGGTAGCTAAATCAAAGCATCAAAGACAGAAATGACTTAAAAGACCTTCTAGAAAATGGTTGAAGGTCCTGAAGGGTATTTTTCACATATGCTCTCTTATGAAGGGCTTCAGAGTTTGTTTTTAAGTTTTCTTGAATCTTGTAACTGGAAGCAAGCTTGAAAATCAGTCTACTCCCCCAGTTTCTTAAAGGATAGTGGACAGAATCATGAGCCTCGGTCGGAAGAACAAGATTCAGTTCAGGGTTGACTTTGTCAAAGCTGTAACTCCCTGGTGGCATCACCAGTAGACGAGTCTTTCTGGAGCAGTCTCTTCTTCCATTTCTAAAATCAGGAGCAGGAGATAACTTACTGTCGTCACCTGCCTTCAGATTAGGTTTCCATAAGGATCAGATGAGGTAACTGAAGTGATTATGCTTTGAAATGACAAATTTCTACACAACCTCAGCCACTTCTCAGAAAAGCAAGACCAATGGGTTTCCAGAGTAGATGTAAAAAGATGTGTCTATAGTTCCCAGGCTCTGCACATTGCAGACATGTGGTTGTTGACTGGAAATAGTCACAACTGAGCTCCCCAAGATAAGTCCTGAGTATTGGTATTTTTTCAATAATCCCTATGTAATTCTAATATGCACCCAGGATTGAGAAGCACAGCAAACAGGCCAATCCATCTGATTGGGTTGTTTTACACCTTCAAGCATAACATACACCCTCCATAGCTGTGGTGGTAAAGAAAAATTTATCCTTCCAAAATGCTTCCCGTGCAGGGAATCAAATCCTCCCACCTTAGGGCTCTGGGTCTCAAAACTAAATATACCTAAGGTTTGTCTGGGTTGCTTATTAACAAGGAAGAGTTCAGCATCTCCCACCCCCCCAGGGTCTGATTTAGTCCATCTGAGAAAGGAGTCTCAGGAAACCTCCATCTTAGTAAAAAAGTGGTATAAAGAGAATACAATGGACTCAAAAGAAAAAAGAAGTAATTTAAGTTTTATCCTTGCTCTCATATTAACATGATGGGCATTAGGGCTTAGCTACTGACAGCAAGCAGAACCACAGTAGCTGTGGTTTATTGAGCACATTCCATATGCCTGGTACCTTAAATACAGTATCCAAAATCTTCCTAAGAGCTGTGATGGTTTAAAAAAGTATAAAGTGAAATTTGAAAGTTATTATTAACTTCCTCACCCATCCCTGTGTGGGTTTATAATCTCTGAGTCAGAGAACTAGGTTAATTATTAATTTAATTTTATCCATTTTTATTAAATGTCCCAAAGATCTAATCATCAAATTATATATTATAACACATGAAAGAGAAAAAGAAGCATATAAAAATCAAACCATAATTAAAATGAGATGTCAAAGATAACATTCCAACAAAGTAATAATTAGGGTTGGAATTCAGGACCACCTTGGCTGAGTTCCTATTTTAGTCTTTTTTTAATTACTGACTTCTTAAATTTATGGATCCTCAATTATAATTCTGAAATTATAAAACAGGGGCAAGATTTTTAACAAAATATATAACCAATTCATCTTCCAAGCACTAAATCTTCCAGCTGTTCCTCCCGTAACAGTCAACTTCTTTCTCCACTCAGCCATATACTTGAGACGATGAGGGGGAAAATATCTATGTTTGACATCATGATATGACGTTTGTTCTGCTGGTCACTGTGGTATAAAGCCAAAGTCAAGCATGTCTCTGTCACTAAATAGAAATTAATTTCACAGGATTTACTTTAGAAACAAACATAGCTCTACTCATTGAGCTTTGATTCAATGTCAACCTCATCAACCTCTTGTGCTCATTATCTTTAATGCATATCCTAAAATAAATGCCCCCAAAGGATTGGCACTTGGTCAAGTTACACACACACTCTCCCACTGTGCTTCTGGACCACTACTAGGCAGCAGTTTATTGGCAAACCACTGATTCCACTCCCAGGAATTTAATCTTAAATATGATCACCAGTGTGCCTGAATATTAAGCCCTAAGGTTGTTTATATCAGAGCATTGCTTTCAAAGGAAAAAATGGAAATAATATAAAAACCTAAAAATAAAAGATGGCAGCTGTTCCCCAATTGATGATGGTTTAACGGTTTTCAACTTCACAATCACGTGGCAATGCACCCCAGCAACCATTCCACTTTTCACTTTTAGTGCAGCTGATTGCACTGAGATATTTAAGTAATACTTTAATACTATAAAATGGGCTTCATGTTGGATGATTTCACTCAGCTGTAGGCTAATGTAAGCATTCTGAGCATATTTAAGGTAGGCTGGGCTGTTAGATGTTTCATAGGTTGGGCATATTAAACGTGCATACGACTTACAGTATTTCAACTTGCAATGGATTTATCTCTGTGTAACCCCATTGTAAGTCAGGGAGCATCTGCAATTAAATAAATATGGTTTAGCATTTAAAAAATCTTCTTAGAGAACAGGTAACTGTTCATCCAGAACAGTTGTGTGGGTATGTTTTACCACCATTGTAAAGTCTAAAAATCATGAAGTCAAACCTTTGTAAACTGGAGATGGTCTGTAATCTTTTATTTTTAGACACATGTTCATGAAAAATGTTCTTGAGATTTTTTAAATGAGAAAAAATTATAGAATGTTATGTCTGGTGTGATTGATTCCATTGTGTGTGTGCGTATATATAAAACACTCATTCTCCCAATATTAGAATACTCACCAAAATGTCTCTGAAGAAGCATGATTTTTCCCCAGCTGAGATCACTTCAACTTAAACTTCAGGATCAACCTTGCATTTGCTTTAGGACTGACTTTGACCTTAATCAGAAGAAGTACAGGAGTCTTGTTTGGTATTAGCTAGTGATTAAATATTTAATTAAACTCATTTTTTGAAAATCAACTCATTTTAACCTTAAGTTGTAGTAACTGGGGTTCCACATTTCTCTTGGAACCAACTTTCCATGTTATGGCAGTCCTAATAACAATTCTGGGGTATTTATTTCCTCAGTCAGTAATTGAGGAAAACAGAGATTGGAGCAATGGGGAGGGCCTCCCTGGTCCTCTCTCTTTTCTTCAATTACTGGTTCTCACTTCCCTCACTGACCTTATTAGCTGACATCTACTCCCAGATGTACTGACCATCTACTGTCCACTTACTAGGAAATACCTTTGATCTCTACGGAAGTTACTTCTTATACAATATTTGCTTGAACTTCTACCTTTCATATTTCACAATACACATATTGATTTAATATTTATTGGATGTCTACACTAGTCTTGTAATTGTGAACAAAGCCCAGTCCCTGATTTCAAGGAACTTACAGTCTACCAAAGGAGACAAATAAATAGGAAATATCAGTAGCAGAAAACTGCAAAATATGTTATTTAAATTAGTCCATTTTATCCTTACTGCAATCCTGTGAGGCAGACATTATTACCTCCATTTTAGTAGAAGTGGAAAGTGAAGCTCAGATAGGCTAAGCAGGCCGGTCTGGGTTACACAGACTGGAAGATGTAGAGTTGGGTTTAGAACTTGTCTGCCAAATTTTGCTGTACTATTAATCCTCATTTTTGTGTGATAGTGGGTCTCAGTACAACCTGTCAATACACACAAAACAATCTGCTGAGTTTTAATTGGAATTATATTGAATTTACAGAGAATTAACAACTTTGTAAAATCTTATCTTCTAATTCATCAGCATATTTATCCTTCCATATTAGTCTTTGGTAATGGGTCTTCTTAATTCTCTATGTGTTTTGTCATTTTCTATGTGTCTTGCACACATTCCTTAGACTTGTTTTAAGGTATTTTGGTGGGAGTTTTTGGATATTTTTGGCATCATTTGTTAAAAAAGTTTCACTGGTAGAGTAGAGGAGGTGGAATACAGGGAGGGAGGAATAAGAGGAAGGCAGGAAATTGGGGATTGAAATAGAGTAAATTAAATTCTATGCATTATGATTATGTCAAAATGAATTCATTTATTACATACAACTATAATTCACTAATAAAAGCAAAAATACATGCTTTTAATAGTGTTTCTGTCATATAAAAAAATCTTTGTGTATTGCTCCCACATCCAGTAACCTTGCTAAATTTATTTATATATTCTAATAGCTTATCTGTGGAATTTTCCTGTGTATAACAATCTGGTATTATGCAAGTAAAGATGGTTCTCATCTTTTCCCATCCTTACATGTTTTATTTATTTTTCTTGCTTTACTATTCTGACATCATTTAATTATCTAAATAAATGACAGATAATAATGATGTTATGTGATACAGTTTTTTTTTTTACTGATTTCACAAGTTTTTGTTGTCTTTACTATATTAAAACTGAGACGTTTTTACCATTATCTAGTCTGTAATCTGATGCTAGCCAGAGTTGGTAGTGGGTGGTACCCAGAGAAGCCAAGAGTTGGATCTGTGTATCTGTATGAAAGCTTGTCTTTATGACCCATTTGTTAGTAAGGGTTTCATTCTATTCTCCATAGCTCACAGATGACTTATTTGTACTGCCCTGCCTTGTATATACTTCTTTATTCAAGGGAGAAAGAGACGGGGGGGGGGGGGGAGAGAGAGAGAGAGAGAGAGAGAGAGAGAGAGAGAGAGAGAGATTAACTTTGTTAAAAAGCTTTCTCAACCCTTATTATTCTGTTTTGTGACTGACACCACCATAATGCCCTGGGGATCTCTCTAGTGTTCTCACTACACTACTATGAGGCTTTTGAAGTTCCTATAGGCAATGGAAAATCAAGTCATGGTTAACTTTGGATAAATCCAATGCTTGGTTTATTCCTGTGCTGAAGAGGCCAGTGTTTATTCCTATGTTGGAGAAAGTCACAAAATATCATACATGCCCCAATTTGGAGAGCCACACTATCACTAATGTTGGTCAATGCTCTACCTGAAATTTATCTATGACTGAGCATCAAATGCTGATATCTATTCCTAAATAATAATCCTGATATCCTTTTAGATTTTATCCTTATATTATATTGGTGAAGCAATTGTGGAAATGTGTAAGATTAAGACTCTTATACAGTATAAGATTATGCACTTCAGATCAGATATGTGCCCCCTGAAGTAACTTCTTGACTTTGTGACTGATAAGAATATGGAAAAAATGCACATGAACATCAGTACTTCTTCTCATGAGGAAGAGTGAAGCCTTATAGATTGAAAGTTAGGGCTAATAAATGCCTGAGGATAAAAATTCATCAAATGAATTGTACATCAAATGTACTGGTTACACACAAGTACAAAAGCTTTCTCTCGTAGATTATGACAAAGTGATTGTCACCTAACATGTCAATAGGATTGCATAGTTGTGATAAAAATTCAGATATATGGGTTGATATTTCTATTCATCAGTGTACTACATATCCATATTTAATAGACATTTAGTTTTAAGCCATGTGTTCCAGCATATGAGAAATATTTTTTAAAAAGCTTTAACTTAATCTTCATTTTAAATTTGCTTCACCTTGGCAAAAATATTATGTGGTAATCAAGTCCATTCAAAATAATCTTGTTCTATGTCAATTTCTATCAGTTCAGTTTTATCTTTCTTTCTTTCTTTTTTTTTTTTGGGTGCTGGGGATCGAACCCAGGGCCTTGTGCTTACAAGGCAAGCATGCTACTGACCGAGCTATCTCCCCAGCCCAGTTTTATCTTTCTTAACCCTATCCTCACTCTGTGGTCATGGTCTGTCATATATTGGCATCTGCTCTGGTTAGGTACTATCTGGTTTTTGAGTACAAATATCCCTCTGTGCTGGCATCTGCTGGGATTTCTGACTATATCTAGTTCTTTGTTAAATAGTTTTTCTCACTTTCTTTCTCCTCTTCAAATATTAACTTCTGTTTTCCTTTTTCAGATATTCTGTGAATGAAGTCATGGGAAACATAATGAGGTAGCATCTTATTCTCTGCTCCTGATAATCCCCATAGCTATTTCCTCTCTGCCCCATAATATACTGAATGTTTGTGAGTCTTCCACGTCCCTAAATTGCAGGTAGGAACAGGGAAAAAATCCATCTTTATTTGGACCTTCCAAACTTAACTATCTGCCTTCTGCCTACATATGCCAATCTAGAGTCTAACCTCAAGGAATAGGACCTGTCTCAGATACTTCACCATAACAAATGATCTTCCTGTGTCTCCATCTCTTCTTTCTCCCATGACCAGGAGAATCCCCTCATATTCTGTGGATGGAATAATCCATTTTAAAATTTGAAAAATTCTTCAAGTACTGCTTCAAACCTTTCTATTTTGTCCACAAAGACTTTTAAAACTAAAATGCTAGGAATTTGATGTTTGATTCCTTCCTTATAATTCTAACTGAAACTTATAGATATTTTATGTCTATAAACCTAACTGGGGTAAAGAAGAAGGGTCATATAAAAACCATTTGTATGTATAAAACACAGTGATTAATACCTCATATTTGTCTATTAATCTATCAATCTATCTATCCTACTATCCATCCATCTACTCATCCATTTATTCATTCAGTCATCCAACATCCATTGGTGCTTTGAATATTCTAGGAAAAAAATGTTGAAGATGCTGCTTCACTTGGGCATGTCAGTGCAAAATATTAAAAATCAAGACATCCTGAAGGTTCCAAAACATATGTTAGCTTTAGTAGGTAGAGTAATGACCCCAAAGATATACACATCTGTACTGAAACCTGAGATCATGATAAGTTACATAATGATGGGGAGATTAAGATAGCAAATTAGCTGACCTCAACATGGGGAAATTATTCCAGATTATCCAGTGGTCCCAATATAAACATAACAGTCCTTACAAGAGGAAGAGAGAAGTAGGAATTAGAGACAGGAAAATGTTTTGCTGCTGGATTTGAGGATGGAGAAAGGAGCCATGAGCCAAAAAGTGTAGATGTCTTAAAAAAACTGAAAAAGGTAAGAAAATGGATTCTCCCTTAGAGCATCCAGAAGAAATGCAGGCCTTGCAGACACCTTGGTTTTAGCCTGTTGAGACTCAGTCTGGACCTCTGACCTGCAGAACTGTAGGATGCTACACTGTGATGTTTTAAGCAAATGAACTTGTGGTGATTTGTTACAACAATGATAGGAAACGAATACAGTAGCAACAACTACATGGTCATAAATAATTGCAAATTAATTTAAAACTTGGCTAACCAACAGTGAAGAAAGAATCGATTTTAACACATTAAACACTTAGGTGCCACCTCGTGGTTCAAATGACATTGACCTGTAACAACCCCAAGAGTAGAAGTATTATGCTTCAAGCACAGCACTAGGGTTATTGTTTCTAATTAAACGATTTTTTTAAAAAGTTGGAAATGATTCATTTGGACCACCAAATAATACAGTGGAGAAAGAGCTCTGCATGTAAACATTCAGGAACATAGCATTCTATTGCAAAAAAAGTGACACAAGGTAAGATGCCAGCAAGGTCTGCCTGGAAATCAACATCACTAGTAAGGCACCAATAGGGGCATCTTTTACTCCCTAAGGACAATTAAAGTTTTTCCCCAACCTCATGTGAAGTGTGATGTAAATGTAGCATTGTTTTAGCTGAGAAGGACACTTACCATTTTCTATACGGTAATTCTGGTCCCTTTGTGCATACACAGCACTTTCAGAGGTGCAGGGTACTTCACCCCCATTAGGATGGCTAGTATAAAACAAAACAGAAAATAAAAGGGCTATGAGAATGCCAAGAAGTTGGACTATTGGCAGGACTGTAGACTGGTGCAAAAACTGTGAAAAACAGCATGGCATCTCCTCAAAAAAGGAAAAGCAGATCTATCATATGATCCAGGCATTCCACTTCTGGGCATATATATTGAAAAGAATTGAAAGCAGGATCTTAAAGAGATATTTATATATCCTTATTCATAATAACTCTGTTATTATAGCCAAGGGGTGAAAGCAGCTCAAATGTCCATTGAAAAATGAGTGGATAAACAAAATGTGATATATATATGTATGTATTTAAAACATATGCTATTATATCAATGATTGGTAGGGGAAATCAATGTGAAAAAAAAAAAAACAGTCACAAAAGGCAAATACTGTATAATCTCACTTACGTGAGATATCTAAAAAATAGGCATATCTTGTTGCATTGAACTTTGCTTTATTGTACTTTGCCAATATTGCATTTGTTAAAAATTGAGACTTTGTGGCAACCCTATAGCAAGCAATTCTATCTGAATCATTTGTCCAACAGCTGTGGTGAGTTTGTCTGTCTTTGTCATGTTTGGGTAATTGTCACAATATTTCAAACTTTTTCATGTTGTTATATCTATTGTGATGGATGTGACCAGTGATCTTTGATGTTTATGTTGAATGGGCACGTGTCTTGGTTTCTTGTGGGTGCTGTAACTAATTGCGACAAATTTTGGGTTTACAACACAAACTTATTATTTTTAAGATTGGGAAATGCAAAGTGGGTCTTAATGGTCTTAATGGTCTTGTCGGCAAGACCCCATTCCTCTCTGGAGGCTCTAGAAATAATTTTCCCACCTCTCCATCTTCTGGGGCCTGCCATGTTCCTTAGCACCAGTCCTGCCACCTTCAAAGCCAGCAAGGACAGGTTCATTCCCACACTCAGTCATTTTGGCCTTCCCTCTTGAAGTCAGAGTTCACTCTGCCTCACTCTTCTAACTCCCTTTTTCTCTCTTAAGGATCCTTGTGAATACATTGGGCCCATGCAAGTTATGCAGAATAGTCTTCTCATTTCAAAATCTGTAACCACATCTGCAAAAATTCCAGTTTGTAGGAAAGGTGACTTTTTCAGTTTCTGGGGATTAAGACATGGCTCTTGGAGGTGGGCTAGAGGTGGATACTTTTCTGCTATCCACAGCATGGAAATTATATAATGGTTTTAGTTTTCACCATGTAAAATAACCAAGTTGGAAGGAAAAAGAAAGAAAACATAAAAACAATACACACCAGGGCATTTTGCATGATTCTATGCATTCAGTCTTCAATAAAAATATGAAGCAGTGCCTTTACATACTGGAAGTTGAAGACTTTTACTGTTTCATAACTTGCCCAATTGTTACCAGTTGATAACAATTATCATTAAAATTCAGGTTTTGATGAATCTGGAGTATTCCTCAAGATCACTCAGTACTGGCACTAAAATACCAAGCTTGTGTTCTTTCTGTTACTTCGTAGTGCCTGTGATCAACTGCAAAGGATACACAAGTCTTTCCTCCTCTTTGATCTATTGTCTCTAGTAAAGTCTTCTGTACTACAAAATTGTTATGAAATGTCCTTTTAAAATTCTCTTAGAAGCTCATTTTACTTGGGAAATATTAATTTGACTCGCAAACGTATAGCTTCCCATAGCTGTGATCCAATTCCTAGAGGTCAGGGCTGGCTCTAATATCAGCCCAGGTAGTTTGAAAGTCAGAGTCATTGATTAGAGGTGCTGATGGGTGGGCAGTGGTGATGGCAGAGGTGTTTGGAGGTTCTCTTCTGGTTTCTTTTATTTTCTCAGAGAAATAGGACAAAATATCATTGGTTGAGACTGAGGATGGGGAGGAAGTGTGGAATTCAGAGAGAATGTATGGAATGGTCTTTTTGGACAGAGGTGTGTCTTATGACTGACTGTGGGTAACATGGTCTTCTCAATTCATACTCCACTGGGGAGGGATGCAGCATTGTTCTAGGGGGTGCCTTTACAGATGCCTTGGAAGATTCTGGAGAAGCAGATGCAATGTCAATTGCACTTGTCATCCATAATGATGAAAGTTGAAGGCATTATCTTGTTTTCACAACAGGAAATATGTAATTTCAGTAACAATGGTCCAGGGAGCAGTTACATTCCCACAGGGAGGGCAAAACTAACTGATGGTACTTGCAAAAAAAAAAAAAAAAAAAAAAAACAGAAAAAAAAATTTTACATTCTCTTATAAGAAGCATTCAGAAGCACCAAGAACCATAGGATCCCGAGTTCTTTCTCACCGTGTGATATTCACTGAGTACCTTCTATATGCCCAGCACTATGTAGGGTACAGCGACATACAACGTAGCGATGACACAATCTGTGCCCTTGAAGCAGACACAATTTTGAAAAACAATGAAAGTATTAGGTATAAAGCTGGCTCTGTCCCAAGAGGCCCTGGTGGAGAAGGTTGAAATTTATCTTCTGTTGATCTAGAATTTGACTTGCATAAAATATCAGCAAAATAGAGGCCAAAAGCAAAACACAAAACATAAAGACTGATTTAGTTCCTATTGTTTTCTTATAGGCATTTTTGTTTCTTAAATGTTTTAAAATGCAGATTACCTATGTGCTGCCACCAAGAAATGCCAACGTCCTATCATGGAAGGTTATTTCCCCCCTGTATTTAAGAGGGAAACATTGACACTTGAATATCTATATTTTATGTTTCTGTTTTTATTCTTATTTTATTATTTCTCTATTTTTATTGATACTGGTCAATAGTTAAGAAGTGACAGATTACGGATTATGTTCATTGATTCCAAAGCCCCTTTGAGTTATTTGAATTTAAGAATGATTTTTTAAAAAATCCATTTATGTCTTGCCCTGTCCCACCATTTCTTTTAGTGCCAGATTTACTGTTGACTCACTGTCAACGATACTGACTCTTATGAGCAGATTATCTGGAAGCGTTCATCCTATTTTAAGAACAAATTAAAAGTTGACTCAGTTGGTGGTGTCTAACTCTTCAACTTAGAAGAGAGAGAATATTAACAGGAATCAACTCTGCTTATTTAACAGGTCAAGTTGGTCTCTGGTGTCCATGGGGACGCTTGAGGAGAAGCCGATTACGTTGAGATGTGTGGAAACAGGATCAATAATTTTCAGTAACTGAGGAAGATTACCAGAAGTCAACGAAGGTTTTAGCAGAGGCTGTGCCACACCGAGCCCAGGACTGTCAAGCACTTGGCAGGCAAAGGAGAAGGTCTAATTGTGGCTGACGATGAGTCATTTGACACTACAGTCACACCTCCTTTCTCCATGTTCCATTTTAGGAACAGTTTAACTTGCCCAGCTAGAGATTGTCTAATTTAAACCCTGACTTACCTGTGTGAATCAAAATGACTCAGAACGTGTAAATAAAACAGACCCAAGGAGTCAGTGGTTGTCTCAGTTTTCTCATAGCTTCTCTTCTCAGAACTGAGTCCTGCATCTTCCATGTGTGCAGAAGATACTAAGTGCTAGATTTGCATTTGCCTGGCAAGGGGAAGAAGAAAAGTCTCACCCCTGTAAATTAGATATGTTCCCTAACATGAGGATACAGGAAAGGATATTTTAAAATTTATGATAGAAATTTTAATCATGCAAAAGTAGAGTGCTGATACTCTACAAAGAGAGATCAGTTCTGCCTTTTTAATGTAAATATTGATAAACAAAAACAGAAGGTGCACATATGTGTTTGTATACATACATACATACTCATATACATTTGCATTTTACTCCTGTATGTTCATCTCCTGTTCCAGCCCATTCCACTCCCCATCCCTCCTTTTTAAATAACCACAGCCCAGATTTTAACAAGACAAGAACTCACAGAAATGGCATATTGGCCTATGAGGTACTGAACAATTAGCACTCAGTGTTTAGATACTCACAAAGATTCATTTACTTCAGTGTCCAACAGGTAGCAGGTTTACAACAATAGCCCTGAGTCACCTAGAATGTAATGAATATCCTATTAATATAATAAACATCCTATAATTTCCTCCAGTTTAGAAGATACTTTAATAAATATTATCTCAATTGACCATCACAAACATCTTGTGTGGTGAACATACATGAATTTTTGTTTCCAGTTTATAGATAAGAAATCCGAACTACAGAAATCTTAGGTGATGAGGTAGAAATATGTAACATATGACTCAAAAATCTTCAACACAATGGTATTAAGATCTCTGAGTTGGTTAGGATGTGAAGGAAATGGCTTTACTTATCCAGAAAAGTTGCATAGGTGGAACATCTAATCTCTGACTGATTAGACAATGCTGTATTTAAAAAATATGTTGAAATTTCGACATGCCTAGATTCTTTTTTCTTGATTCCTTTTAGATTGGCTTTTTCCTGTCATATGTCAGGGGTCACATTGTGTAACAGTAATTGGTTTTCATATTGAGTAGTGACTTTGCTTACCAACATAGTGTAATGTTTCTTTTGATTAATTGCAAGTGGCACATGCTCATTGTAGAAAGTTTGGGAAATACACAATTAAATCAGTTTGCAAAATAAAAATTACTCATTATCTAGATAACTACCATTCTTTGCATTATATATATTTTCTATTTTTATCATTTATTCCTATCCAGTCATTTAAAAAAATGTAATGAAGTACTGCACATATAAATTTTATGCTATTATTATTTTATTTATTCCATAATTATTTTCTTGTCATTAACATTAAAATGTGGGAAGTCATTCATGATGACTTGTATGAGAACTGAGTGTAGTTTGAGTCATTAACCAGGAATATCTGGCCTCAAGATCTCACTGTTGGATGACTGTTCCAGAATACTTGAGTCATGTGGTTATCCTGAATTAACTTACTGCTCAAGTTCAAATACAAGCATTGAATGTGGGAGTGACCTGCTAGAGCCAAATGGTTTGCTTATGATCCTGTTTTTTGCAGAAGCAGCTCCTACCAGTCCCTTTAGATCTGTACCGCCATAAATAAAGCAATCTTGGACTCCTTCCTTTGTTAGAGCCAGACCCTTCTGGATGAATCCAGGAGTCATACCCCTGCTCTTAAGATAATTTTGCCTCCTTTATTTATTTCTGATAATTAAATTTCATAGCTTTTATTTCATAGCCAGCCCATACCTCTGACAGGAACCCTTTCCCTTGTCCATGTGGGACGTGCAATAAGATTAAAATTTTGAAGATGTTTTAAATTGCTGCTTTATGTTTCATACTTAACACACATGCTATATAATATATAATCATACTCTTATCTTTGGAGTTTTGGGCTATTTCCAATTTTGGTTATTACAAATCATAAGGGTAGGGATGCTGTTCAAGTAGGATTATTTCTTTGGAATTGAGTTCTTTAAGTAGTATGACTGGATCAAATAGTGTTAATATTTTTAGTTAATCAACATACGTTGGCATTTTTTTTTCAAAAGAACTTTTCACCAGCTATGTTGGATGCTGCATCATTCAATGTGAAATTATTGGAGTAGAATTAGTGCTGAAAGATGTATTGTTGGGGGGATGGGAATAGGAAAGACAGTAGAATGAATCAGACGTATGTTTGCATAGGAATACCTGACCAGTGTAACTCCGCATCATGTACAACCACAAGAATGGGATCCTAAGTAGATAAGTTATATTCCATGTATGTATAATATGTAAAAACACATTCTACTATCATGTATATTTAAAAAGAACAAATTGAAAAAAAAAAGATGTATTGCTACTGTGACAGATTTCAAAAGAGGTAGTAGCTTAAAACTATACAAATTTATCGTCTCAGAGTTTGGATGTTCCAAGCCCTAAAATCCAGTTGTTAGCAGGGCTGCCTTCATTCTGAATGCTCTGGGGAGAATCCTTGCCTTGCCTTTCTCAGCATCTGGAGGCTGCCTGCATTCTTTGGCTAGTGATTCCTTCTTTCATGTCCATGGATAGTGGTCACATCTTTAACCTCTTTTTGATCTTTGCCTCCATCAGCACATCTTCTTCATCTCTAACCCTTTTACCTCCTTTTCCGAAAGAGGTTTGTGGTTGTATTAGTTTTACCTGGAAAATCCAGAATGTTCTTTCCATTTCAAGATTCTTCATTCAGTGATATTTACAAAGGGCCTTGCTAGGTAAGGTAATATATTCACAGATTCTCTGGATGAGGACAGGGATGTCCTTGAGAAGCCATTATTCAGTCTATCAACAAAGATAAAATTTAATTTGACTTTGTATTCTAACATATCATTTGAAGAACTGCTCATTAATGTACTGATCTTCATACCCGACTTATTCAGAAAAAGTTTTCATTAAGATTTTTGTATGAGCGAAAGAATAAGGCAGATAAGAATATATTTATTAAGAGTTATTGGATAAACTGAGGACTATGATGTTATGAGACTTCTCCAAAGTGGTTGGAAGGAAAAAGGTATGTCTCTTCCAAGTTCATTACTGTTTTTGTCATTTGTTTTAGGTCACATTATCTTCTATTAAAAACTAATGATATGAAGGCCTACAAGGTGTAGCAAACCTCTAACTTTGAAAAGTTCATTACTAATTCTTCAATATCATTATGGTTACAGAGGTATCTGTGTTTATGTCAATAATATTGTGGGAGGGGATTGAGGCTTGCCACTTCCTTGGGTTTTGGTACCACTGGTGGCTACTAAACCCAATATATATTTTAGTACTATTATCTTTATAAATCATGTAGCTTTCCAGTTTCATAAGGTTTTTAACTTCTAAAAACATGTGTTATTGACAGATAAGTAGGTATTAGGGGGCTTCATGTGCTAGGACCAACTGAGTGTTTTAAAAACACATTTCCTGCCACTACCTACCCCTGGGACAGTATAACTCTGTAAAGTACGCCAATGATGGGGATTCTTTTGAAAACCTTGCAGAAGTCTCAACAAGAACAATAAATTCACTCCTCTACCTTCAAAGTATTGAAGACAAAAACCAAGAGTTGCAGTAATTTAGTGTATGTTTCAGAGAAAACACATGAGTAAAGATCATTAGTGCTTTAGATCAGATGAATTTATTGTTTTATGTCTGAGTTTATGGATTTTGATTTGTTAAAATTATGTCTTTTTGGCTAAAACTGTTCTTGCTAAAATTCATTCATACTATTTAAAGTAACTTTATTGTTATAAATGGTTTGAGGATTTATATTATATTTTGAAAAAATAACACAGCTAGTAACTCAGTATTGTATGTCAGGAGCTTCAAAATGAAACTTCTGCTGCTCTCCCAAGTATGAGAACTTTTAGCCAGATTTCTACCTATAAAGATAAGAACTGAAGGTTTAGGAGAAGAATTTGTGCCTTTCAATGCATGTGCATAGGGGAAACATCTTCCCAGTCTGCTTGGCTTTCCTCAGGCACCAAGCCCATATTGACTTATTCACATTTATGTAAATGCAAGAAGGTAGGACTAAAGATACTGATTCTATGACAGATTGGATCAGGCATCCACTAATTCGGGATTTCAGAATTATTGTTCTAATTGTAGACTCACAAATGTCTTATAAGTAGAGCCAGGATAAGCATAAATTTATGACTATTTCTTTGGAATACAGTTTAGTAGCCACCTAGGAGATGAAGTTATTTAAAGGGGGCTTTCAAATCTTAACCAATTTTGAGATCATAAAAAATATTGTGACTTTCTGTCAGAATATGTCCTTGTTTCTATACTCTATACTCTATACTGAGAAATATTGTCTATAAAAGTCTTATTTGCAGAGCACGTAGTTACTAAGGCAACTGGGTACGTAACACTAGCAGAAGAGAGATTCAGAACTGCCCTGTAGGTCTTTCACCATGCCAGGAAGCACTGATTTTGATCTTTTACTATTACTACTTGTCACTTTCTTGCTGATATTATTTAAGACAGGAATAGCTACAAAGTATTTAGAGCACTTATATGATATTTCCACCTTCTTTACTGGACCACCAGTTTCCAGTAATGAATTTCTGATTCAACAGCAAGGATCATTGCTTCCACTTTGGGTCTCTTCCCTTTTTTCACTGGTTTAGTGTTTTCTGTGATGTGCTTATAGGCACATCATTATTTGCACTTTGCTAATCTTTTGCCTGATTCCCAATCCCATCAGGCTACCTGTGACATCTGCTTATCCACTGAGCTCCAGTCTGGTGCTCACCTCGTCCCTCACTTAACAACTAGACCTGGGAAACAATGAAGAATACTTAAGAGATGTGTAGGGACAGTAGGCCCAGTTCAGCAGACCAGTGCAGCACAGTACTCTCTATGGTTTTGAGCTAGACATCTCACTTTCATGAATAAAAAACAGATCAAGATGGACAACAGTGTTAATTCATAATTGCCAGTGAAAGTGCAAGTCACTGGGTAGGAAGAAATGAAGACTCATTTACTGAGAAACAGAGTTATATTATAGAATAAACTAGAAAATCCAACATGTAATATATTTATTTTGAAATTTTTTCTTTGCAAAAAGATTATGCTATTTCACAAAAGAATTAAGACAACTTAAAGGCAAAGATGATAAAAATGTCAAGTCATAAAACAAATAGGCTAGGAGAAGTATTGATAAAATAGAAAGCCCAGATGGAGGAACATTTAGAAAACAGAGGAATCTGTGTTCTTCACCATCCTGAAGTTATGAGGAGCAAAGTCAAGGTGGGCAAAAAGACTTCTGTGGTCCCTCTTACAAATACCTCTTCTAGCTTGGTCATTGGGAGCATGGTGCTCTGCAGAAGAGTTTGCTGGTAATTCACTTTACTCTCCCTAGTAAGCCAATTTAGTCTTTTCTCTTTAAATAAATATAGCTTTTTGAAGGCTCCTTGCTTATTATCTTTTTACTTATAATATTGAACTTTCTGATTACTGCAAGTGATTTTTTTCTTCAGCATCCAATTAAAAGTTTAGGCTACTAGGGACTTTGAGAGCACAGTACTTCTAAATCAGCCAACAGGTGGACAACATTCACACATTCTTGGTCTTTGCAAAACAAGTACTGAACGTGCAAATATAAAGCAAAGTGTCATTTCTATAATGGCTTGTTTCCTATCCTATTTCTTCATGTATTGAACCCAAATAACCTGAATGGCTCATTTTTTTTCTAAATTAGCTTCTACTTTATTTTCTAAAAGAAGAAGAAGAAAAAAAGAAAAAGAAAATAAGGCAAAAAAAAATCTCTTTCAACCATTCATCAATGGGCCTAGAAATTAAATAAAATATGCTTTCTTTAATTAAGTATAGTTGTTACTTCATTAAATGATAGCTCCCAAAGCAAATCCTTGTATTATATTCAGTGGTTTAAAGTTATTTTTTTTTGTGTGGGTAAATACTCAACGATTATTTCAGAAGATACACCATTGTCAGTTAGAAATAATTTGTCAGTTAGAAATAAATTGAGCCTTAAAAAAATCTCATTGAAAAAGTTCAAATTATTCTGCTACTCATTGTTAGTTCTTGCCCCCCCCCTTTTTATTATTCAGGAATACTACTAGAGTAAGATCTCATTTTCTTAAGCTAATAAAAGATACATTTAAAAAAATGTCTTCAACAATTTTACTGAAATTGACATCTAAAATACCATCTAAGATCTTTCTGTACAATATTCATTTTGAAAATGCATATTGTTTACACATGTATAGATTTACATACTATTTTGAGTGCTGTTTTATGAAACATTTGATATACGTAGCTTTGTATTTTTCATACTTTTGATTTAATGACTGCATAAGATATCTAGCTGACATATTTTTGCTTGAATATTATAATGGTATTGGGCATTTATTTGTATGGCTTTTGTTTTTTCCCCTCTTTTTATGAATGTACAGCAAATATCCTCATAAGCTTATTAATGCAAATTGGGTAATTTTGATTTTTGAAAACTATTTAAACTGCTTTAGGGTCCAACACATGATAAATTTTGATAAGTGTCCAAAATGCTTATGAAAATATGCATATTCTTCAGTTGTAGACTGTAGTGTTTTATACACATCAGTTATTCCAGGTTGTTCATTCTTGCTGTTCAAATCTTCTGTATCAGAGCAGTCCAATAGAAATATAATGCTCTCCAGATACATCATTCTTACTTTAACATTTTCTAATAGCCCACATTATAAAGCAAAAGAAGAGGTGAAGCTAGTTTTTTTCACATTTTAGTTACCATACTACATCTGAAACATTCTTTCAACATATAATTTATATAAGATGATTAAGGAAAAATTCTTATATTTAACTTTCCATATCTGATGTATATTTTATTGTACTTTTAACACATCTCAAGGTAGATACTAATTTTTAAGATCTCAAGACCTTCAGTTTATTTTTTAATTTTACACCTACATATTTATCTAAGCCAAATTTTTCTGGTTATTACTGATGTTAACTAAATAATGAGATACTACATTTTGAAAACAAAATTGACTGCTGAAAACGTAGACTCTAAATTGACGTATCCAGGTTATTTTAAACAATCTTAAAAGTTCCAATTCCTGCATCAAGCATCAAAAAAAAAAATCAAATAATTTTTCTTTAGTATTTACATCCACATTGACAAAAATGGATGCACATGGTTTAGAAAATTTGATTTGACTTTTTAAATTTTTTCCCCTTGTGCTTCTGGGGCTTGAACTCAAGACCTCATAAATGCTAGGTAAGCACTCTGCCTTCTGAACTACACGCTCAGCCCTTGGATTTGACTTTTGAAGGAAAAGTATATAATATTTAAAACTATGTCTATTCAAATTAAGTAAATTTACTAACATACCAACTCAGTACTATTAAAATTAGTTTCAGAGAAGTATTATGAAAGTTGAAAAACAACTTTAAATTCATCAATATCAGGAAAGCATTATTTAAATTATCCTGAAGTGCTTTACATTTTATATTCAATTGCAATTAAAATCTTCCCTATGTTGTTTCATGTTAAAATCTATATTATTGATTTGTAGTAAAAAGTTTCAATGTCAACATAAGTTTGCGTACCTGTCTTGCTAGTTTACAATAAACATGTCTCTTCTCTGGGGCTGGAAAATTTAGCTTCATTCTATGCAGTGCAATACTAGTGAGGAAACAAGTCAAACCACTGGGCTTTGAAACTTTGAGTGTTGGATATTCGACAGCGATTTATTTTGTTTTAAGAAATTTTTGGATTGGAATTACCAATATAATAAATACTTGTAAAACTCTTCCACAACTCAATCAATGAATACTGGCAAAGATAAAACAAATTCATTATCTTCTTTTTTCTTTCCAATAGTTTTATAACTGGTGATGATTCCTAGCATTATGCATATTCAAATTAAACCATTTTAAATATACAAATAGCCCTCTTCATAGTGACCGTTTAAAAAAATTACCACAAATAATTTCAATACATGTAATGAGGAAAACATGAACCTCTTGTTCAAAATTCCAGTAAGTCTGGAGTTTTGATGTACAATAACTGGAGCAACATCTGTTGTGATAGAAACTAATTTTTCTCTGACAGTTGGAAAGGGATCAAGAATATCTATGCCATGAATTCAAAGTTTTAGGCTGTGAAGTTGTTTCTTTTCTTTCTTTCTTTCTTTCTTTCTTTCTTTCTTTCTTTCTTTCTTTCTTTCTTTCTTTTTAATTATGGAGTCCTTTGATAAAATATATACCCAAATATATACCCAAATCTGCCATACTGTATAAATTATCTAAAGATAAATAAAAATACTCATCATTTTCCCAATTTTCAATCGATTAATTCTTGAAATTTAAAAAAAAGTCTTGGAAGCTCTAGTGGATGATTCTGTGGCTTAATTCAGTATCTTGGACTTGAGGTAAAGCATCCTGTTTTTAGACTCTTCTCAAAACTCTTAAATAAAATTTCCCTATATAAATTTATAATTTATGTTTTCATATCTCCATCTAAAAACAGTTTTCTATTTTGTGAAAATTCCAAGCCATTTTATAGCTGTTCAAAGTTACAAGGTTAGATAATTCTAAAAATTGTCTTTCTTTTTCAACATTCACTTCTGGTTTCAGGTGGCTAGTTTTATTAATTCACTTTCGCCTATTAAAAGTAAACATATAAGGCTGAATATGTCTCAATGTTCTTCATTTCATTATGAAATTTTTATGTAACAAATGAGCAGCTTTTTCCTTTGTTCTGTCATAAAAAAGTAAAATTAATTGTAAAGTTTGCAGCCTCCCTTTCTTCAGTCTTTTAAAAAAGTTCTCTAAGTTACAGTACTACTTCTGCATCTCTACTTACTTCCGAATCTGCTGGTGCATAATTTAAAAAATTATCTTTATATTTTAAATTAGAGAAACAATTTAACTATATCGTACTTAAAATAAATGTTTTAATTCACCACTCATACAACCAACATACTTATCACTATAATACGACTGCAAAAATAACTAAAACACACTAAAATGTTACATTAGCGTATAGAAAAAAAATCATTCCAACTTAGTCAATATGTTGACTATAATTGGATTGATGCTACCCGTATGTGTAGGCAGCTAACATGTTAACTATAATATATCAATAATATCTTTCTTCTTTTTAAAATATGTAAATGTATTTTAACTAATACATAAAACACAAAACTGTACATAACAGTTGGTTACCATGTGATGTTTCAATACACACAGAACAATATCTTGCTGAATATAGTAAAGTGAAATGAAACCCTCCCAAAACAATAAGCCTGTGGTTAACAACAGCAATAAATATTCACAGTGCTTGTTTTCAATTTTAATTTAAATTAATTAAAATTATATATAAACTTAAAGTTCTATCATTTAGTCACACTAGTCTTATTTCATGTGCTTAATAACCACCTATGCCTAACAGCTATCAAATTGAACAGCTTGGTTCTTTATTCTTATTAATATTTTTTGCATTTGTTTTAACAAAAAAGGAGAGGTATGTCCCACTATGATTGGGAATCTGTTTATTCCTCTTTTGAGTCTTGTCAGCTTTATATATTTGAAGCTGTGTTAATGAGTGTGTATATTTTTAGAAATGTCCTATCTTCCTGGGTCATTGACATTTTAGTATTCTAAAATGTCCCTCTTAATGTCTGGTCCTATTCTTATGCCTAATGTCTGCTTTGTCTTATAGTAGAATAACTATACTAGCATTCTTTTGGTTAATGTTTCCATTATACACCACAGTATGTTGTAAATTCTTATCAATCAGCTCTCCCCAAATGAGAGGGAAAAACTGATTTGTGGTATTTGCCAATTTCTTTGAGGTAATTTCTTCCCCCAAGGCTGATTTCAAGCGTCTAACATTTCTAACATGACAAGGATCACATTATTTCCATAAATTTAATAATTGCTTCTGTTATCCAGTGTGAGTCTGCCTCAATATCCTACTGATTGTGTATCTATTTCTGTCAATCTGTGTATATATATACATATATAATATATTTATGGGTTCTTCTTCTAAGGAACATTTTTTATAGTATTTATTATAACATTTTTATTTGAATTTTGATGTATCTTTTACATTTAATGTAATTATTGAAATACTTGGATTAAATTTATCACATTCTTTTTTATATATGTCTCACTTTATGTGTACTTTCCTCTTATTTCTCTACTTTTACAAAATGAATAAATTTTACCACATCATCCACTCTTTCAAGTACCTTGTTAGTTATGCCTTTTTTTATTTTCTTAGAGATTAAATCTATTAATTCTTAACTTATTATGGTTCACTCTAGTATTTTTGCCACTTCCTCTACAATGCTAGTACCACGGGATACTTTAATCATGTTTACCTCCTTCTTGCCTTTTTTTGGTGGTCATTTTTGTTACATTTTAATATTCTATTTATAATTTTAAACTCCACAGGCAATTTTATAACTGTTTTATAAGACTATATCCATTTGGCTATCACCACCGTATTTCCCCTTTCCATTGCTCCTTATTCTTTCTTAAATGTCTGTGGTTCTTTCTAATCATATTCCCTCTGCCTTAAGAATGCCTCTTGTTACTTACATATCTATTTATTTATTTTGGTACTAGGGATTAAACCCTAGGGATATGGCACTTAACCACTGAGTCACATCCCCAGCCCTTTTTGTTTTTTATTTTGAGACAGGGTCTTGCTGAATTGATTAGGGCCTCGCTAAGTCTTGAGACTGGCTTTGAACTTGTGCTCCTTCTGCCTCAGTTTCCTGAATCACTGGGATTATAGGTGAGGGCCAAAGCACCTGACTTTGGAGTTTATTTTTATAAAATTCTGATGGAAATAAACTACTATTTTTATTTGGAAAGTCCCTTTGTCTTTATTTTTAAATGTACATTTTCTTGGTATAGAACTTCAGGTTAGCAGGTATTTTATTTCATTGCTTTGAAGATTGGCTTTTCTGTTTTCCATCATTTCTATTGAGATGATACCTATTGTTGGCATCATATCTGCTATTATTCTCCCTCTTCTGCACACCATTTTACAACCCAGATTGTCAATCAGTGAACATCCCAGCCAGCTATTGGCCTGCTTGGCAGCCTGTGAACATTCTTGGTAGTCATTGGTCCAGATTGTCAGCCTGCAAGCATCCTAGCCAGTCATTGGTCCACTCATCAGCCTGTGAACATTCTCATCAGTCATTGGTCTGTTATTAACCTGCGAACTACTTAAGACTAGCTCCCCCGCCATTTTCTCTCCTCCTGGCTTTCATTCTTTCTCTCTTGAGTGCACGCTCTCTCTCTCTCTTTTCCTCTCATTTTGTCTCTCTCACCCTGCAGGGAGACACTCTGCCTGTTTGCTTAATAAAACCTCTTGTGTGAGTTCCCGTGTCCGAAGTGGTTTCTGGATGCTTTCACCTATTATTATCCCTTTGCTGATTTGAAGGGAATCTCTCACTTTTCTCTCTCTCCTTTTCTCTCTCTCTCTCTCTCTCTCTCTCTCTCTCTCTCTCTCTCTATCTATCTATCTTCCTTTCTGACAGCTTTAAAGATTTTCTTTTTGTCCTTGGTTTTCTTTGATATATGTTGGAATGGATTTCTTCAAAATGATTGGGGTCCATAATGGTTTCCAAGTCTATGGTTTGATGTCTTTCATAGTTATTGGGAAAATTTGACCATTATGTCTTCAATGTTCACTTCTTTTATCTTTTGTTATTTTCTGGAACCCCAAATATATGTCTCAACCTTAGCCCTGAATATTTTTATTTACCTAAATTATGGGTAATTTAAAGTGCTCTTTGGCATTGTCTGATTTGCTTTTTATCTGTTGCATTTCTAAGTTCACTTATTTTTCTTTTTAGAATTTCTATTTTATATTTAATTGATTCTCGTTGTCTGATGAAATCCTATTATTAAAATTTGAACATGGAAATCACTGTTTCTTAAATGATCTTGCTTAATAATTTGAGTATCTGTATTCCTGTGCATCTATTTTTGTCATCTGCTTTATGTTTTGCTCTTTCCTCCTGGTATGTGTGCTTGATTATTTACTTTTGATTTTTTTTTTAGAGGCTTGTATTTACACATAATAGACTGGTTCACATCATAGTCTGGTTCATTTTGATATATCATAAAATACACATAACATAGTTTTCTCCATTTCAATCCCCAGTGCTATTCCCTTCTCTCTCCTTCTCCCTCCCTCTGATCCCCTTTCTCTACTCTATTGGTCTTTTACTTATTTATTTTTAACTGGTGCATTATAGTTATAGATAAAATTGGAATGCATTGTGATATATTCACATATACACATGGTGTAATTTGATCAACTTTGGGGGATCTTATGAAATAGGAGAATGGTGGAGTAGAAGAAGGGGATCAAGGATGAGGGAGGAGGGGAGGGAAAGGGAAAGAACTAGGGAATAATGCTGCCTGACAACTTTTCATTGACTATCAGACATTATGTATGAAATATTGTACAGATTTTGGATGACTATCTTCCTTCAGAGAAAAGCAGATTATATTAAATTGATTTGGGTTTAAACTGATGCTAATCTTTCTAAAGACTATTTATAATTCACTTTAATTTATAGGGTGCAGTTTTTCAGAGGACTGAGGACATTTATCAGTGTACCTCCAAATAAGCAGACACTTAACTCCTGCTTCTCTCTGCTCAGTGCAATGGGATTACCAAGAGTTTTGATTAGATTTTTCACCTCTTAGCAGGCACTTTTGTCCACCCTAGGCATCAAGTTCACTTTTCCAAGCTTTCCTTCTTCATGAGACCTGGGCCCTCAAGTCCAGACTGTTGGTAGCTTTAAATTCCAAATATGTCTTCCCAACTTCTGAGACTTAAAAATTCTACTCAAAATTTCTACTATAAAGTTTTTTTCTCAGCTTCTAAACATTCTTGCCCATACTTATGTGGGCAAGGGAAAAGCACTAGAAAAATTCCGCATCTCATCAATGAGTTTCCTTTTTGTGATCTTGGACTCTCTACTCCTGGCCATCTTGTTAGCATTTTGATACCTTCATTCAAACTTTTACCCCGTCATTTTACAAACTTTCTTTCTTATTTTCAGTGCTCTCCAACTTAATCCGTTTTTATCTGGAAGCAGAAGTCTTTCTAAATCATGGAAACTGGCAATTACTGTGAATTTTCCCCCTTGATTACGTAAAGAATACATATTTACTGTAGAAGTTATAGAAGGTCCAGAAATATGAGAATCATAATTTATTTTTCCAGAGATAATTACATTTAACATATATGTTGTGGGTTGAATGTGCTTTCTCTAAACTCACATACTGAAGTTATACCTCCCAATGTAATGGTAATCGGTAGAGGTGAGACTCTGGGAGGGAATTGAGTCACCAATGTGAGATCCCCTCATGAGAAGAAGAAGGGAAACCAGAGAACTTACTGACTGACTCCACCTCATGGGAATACAGAGAGAAGATAGTGATGGTTGGAAAGCCAGAAAAGGGGCCCTCAGCAGAACTTGACCATGTTGCCATCCTGATCTTGTACTTCTAACTTCCAAAAATGTGAGGAGTGAAAGTCTGTTCTTTAATCCATCCAGTCTATGGTATTTTGTTATGGCAGCCTAAAGTGAGTAAAAATATTATATATGTATATATATGTTATGGTTTGGATGTAAGGTGCCCCCCAAAAGCTCACATGTGAGACAATGCAGGAAGATTCAGAGAAATGATTGGATTATAAGAGTCTTAACTCAATCACTGATTAATCCCTAATGAGATTAAATGAAGTGGTAGGGTGTGGCTGAAGGAGATTGGAATTGGGGCTTGGCTTTGGGGTATATATTTTGTATCTGGAGAGTGGAGACACTCTGTCTCTCTGCTTCCTGATGACGCAAGCTGCTTCCCTCTACCACACTCCTCCGCCCTGATGTTCTGCCTCACCTTGAGTCCTGAGGAAAGGAACTAGCCTTTTATGGACTAAGACCTCTGAAACTGTGAGCCCTCAAATAAACCTTTCCTCCTCTGTAATTTTGCTGGTCAGATCATTTAGTCACAGCAGCAAAAAAACTGATTAAGAATATATATATATATATATATATATATATATAAATATATATAAATTAAACTAACTGAAAACATAATATATTACAAATAATGTATACTAATATGTTGATATGTAATGTATTATTTGTAATCTATTATATATTGAAAAATTATATCTTTTCAATTTCTTAGATCATCAATATACCATAGCCTTACGCTTGCTTCTATGAGTCCAGTTTATAAAACAGATAGCCTTAAACAGCAGTGCAACTAAACTGACATTGCTATACAAGAACTCTGGACTATCAAAGCAGATCTGAGGTATTTCATTTTTCCTTAGGACCCACAGAAAGGCTGGGAGAAGAGGAAAACTTGGGAATGGGACTTTGGGCTCATGGGCAAATGGAAATTAGAATGGATTAAATTAGAGGGACTAGAAGATACAGAAGAGAAGAAGGATGCTCCTGGAAGAGTAGGGCCTCAAGGGTTAGTCAGGGAATATATGTAGTTTCCCTTTGGAAGTTGGTCCAAGGTTCATAGAAGAAGGCTACTAAGAAATGTCTCTGTGAAAATTTCCAGACTCAGATTCTGTAAGATTTGGTAGTTGGCCCTCAGATGAAAGAAGCAAACTTGAAACTGAAGGCTACCTTGGAGGGCAAACATCACTGAAAGCCTGGGTGATTTAAAATCGTCGGCAAGAGTTTTGTTATGTGAGTACACATTTGTGGACTGAGAGGAAGAAGCTGTTGGGGTAACCAATGAGGTAGTCTTCTGAGTCAGAGACTGAAGGAGGGGATGAGGAGGAGGAGTTGGAAATGGTCCACAGATTCAGAGTGGAATGGAGATGAAGCCGATCCTGGACCAGTCATCAAAGAACCAGAGGTCAAGAACAGTGCTGGTGGGAGGAGCAGGATTGCATGTCAGGGTGAGGTGTGCTCATGAAATCTGAAGCTGAGGATTTGGGATGCAGCTGAAAATATGACTCCAGCCACCTGCTTCTTGATTTATAGAGCAGGCTTTCAGCTCCTCCTCATAGACAGGATAGCCTGAGAGCATCACTTCATTTTTGCTCTTACTCATTTTATTTTATGTGACATCAATTTATTTTCTTTCATGAAAAATAAATATATTAACCCTCAACAAAATAGCACCATATGACAAATTAACAATCACCTCGTTGAATCACTCTTCTAACAGATTTTCTCCCAGGGCAAATTTATTACTCAATATCACTGCATTAAATGTATGTGTGTAGATGGGGTCGGGCATAAGGTAAATGTAGAAATGAAAAGGCCAAGCAGGCTACACTGAGGAAGAAAGGTTGGGGAAAACACCTTCAACTGGGCAAGGTATAGGACTTTATCAAGGAGAAATGAACCTCCAGTGACATACAGGATCACAAGAGTGATGGGGAAAGAATTCCAGACAAAGCACATGTGCTGGAGGTTAGAGGTACAAAAACATGAATTATTAGGAAGCACTGATGCCTCATAGATAGGCCACAGGTGTTCTGTGGAAAGTGGGAATTGGCTGGATGGCACATTGAGGACATTTAGCAAAAGATGGTCGCTGCTAGACTGGGAGATTTCAGTGCAGCAGAATTGGCCAAATAATTTTGGGAACATTGCTTTTTTTCGATTTCTCTGAACAATGATTTAAAAATCTTCATTTTTTTTCCTTTAAATATTTTCTTTGATTTAAAAATCAACAGAGGAGTAGAGAGCATTTTGGAAAAAAGAACAAGAATAGAAAAAAAGTCACCCGCTATTTTACTAGCCTGGAATTGACCTTTTGCTATAGTCTCTTCCATGAATATTTATTTGTGACCTTAGCATTTTTAAAGCTTTAAAAGCTTTATTTATATGCACAATATTACATCATAAACATTTTTCCATGCTATTTTTGCAATTTTTGTAAACATAAATTTTAACCTTCAGTATTCCACGTTGGGGGTATGCCATTGTTTACACATTTACTGTTGGATTCAATCTTTATCATCCTTTTCAGGGAAAGGGGAGTAATGACCGTATGAAACAGATAAAAATAAAGTCTTTGCAGTACAGAATAATAGCCAGAAATAAATAAAATTCAGTGCGGATATGGGCATTGTCCTTTAATTAATGTATTTAAATTTGGTTTCAAAGAATAAAAGATACCAGTAAAACACCAGAAGAGTTAACATGAAGAAGAGCCAAGTACTTAATTGGACTGTTATTTAAAGGATAGTTGTGACCAAATAGCTAATGAGATCTTATGTTTGTAATAAAAAGCATAGTGCTACAATAAAAGTAAGAGTCTCTCTAAAATTTGAAAAATTTTATGAAAATGTAAGCACTTGAGAATGAAAGATCATAGACAAGTCAATACTTCCAAAGGTGGGTGATCCTTCAAATATATGAAGATGAACTTTGGACTCCTACCTTTATATAATGATTGGTGTTGAGAAGGAGGTATCTTATGTTCCTCGAATGCCTTCTCCAGAATATCATGCTAATACCTAGCTTGGGGGTGTAAAGGTTTAAATTAAAGAAGCTGTGGGAAAGCACATGCTAACTTCCATTTCTCACTTTTGATAAATCAGGAAAATGCAATCAGAATAAAACTTCTAAATGAAATGTAACCATTCAGGTATTGGAAATTCTTTTTCTGACCATTAATTTATGATATACATAAAAGGTGTGGATGTCAGCAATAAAGATTCAGAGATTGGATTGAGGGGAACTGAAGGCCCAGGTGTAATGCACAGTATGAAAGATTTGATTGCCATTACTGTTCACTCAATATGCCTTTTAGAATGTTTATGAGAAAGTAGGCAAGGTGAAAGTGAAATAGGGTATAGAGGATTACCTAAAATACAATTAAGTAAGTGATATAATAGTGGTCAGAATAAAGAACTGTGGGTATATACATGGAATTTAATAAAGAGGATTTCACAGAAGTTGGGAGTAGAGGGTGGTTACCAGAGGATGGGGAGAGATTGATCAATGAGTACCAAGTTACAGAGTGGAGCAAGAAATCCTGATGTGTTCTTGAACAATAGGGTGACTACAGATAATGATAATGTCATATTTCAAAAACCTAGAAGAACCTATAGGACCCTTAGACCTTTATTGATGTAATGTATGTAACTTATTTCGTGTTTTGTTGTGTTTCATATTCAATTATGTTTGTAGCAACTTCCCAGAAGACAATGGTTTGTCATGAACAGCAGCTAACATTGTAGTTGAGGTCATACGGCAAGCTTTCGAGTTGCAAGCTTTTGCTATTTCTCATGTTTTTTTGTCACTGATCACATACATTAATTCTGAGGAAATCTTTGCTGTAATAGAGCTCTGTCTCCTTACTTCTTCACATTGATATGAAAAATAAGTCAAGGGCAAATATCATCTCATATGATACAGGTAAATAGTTCTTAATTATGGATGTGTGTTCATCAGAGTTACCAGAGGAGGTTTAAATATGAATAACCAGACTTGGATTAAGATCACCAGGGAAGCCCAGGAAAATGTATTTTGAACAAGTTCAAAGTAATTCTAATGCCCAATTAAAGTTTTAACTCACCGCTGAAACTGAAAGGATTATAAATGTACATATTCTCACTGTTCAACTATTTACTGAGATGCAAATTCCATCTGACAAATTGTCCCATAGGCTGCTCTTTCATTTAGGAAATATTTTAACAACTGCTAATAGTTTTATTGAGTTTTTCTGTTTGTACTGCATTGATTTTATTTTTATATTTAGTATTTCCTTTCCTCTGTTTACATTTGCTCTTTTTTTCAATCTAGTTTCTTAAGATGGAATCTTGGTCATTGACATGCAAATTTTCTTTTCTACATTATTTGTTTATTTTCTTTAAATGAATTGATGTTTTTATCGTACTGAAATAACCATGACCATGCCTTTTAATTTTGGTGTTTAGATCATTTACATTTAATATGATTCTTTATACAGCTAAATTTAAATCTCCTATTTTGCTATTTGTGTTTTACTTAACCCATCTGTGGTATTTAATTTCATGTGCCAACTTAACTGAGACACAGCTGCCTTGATGTTTGTTAAACACCATTCTGGTCATGTCTGTACGGGTTTTTTAGGATGAGGTTAACATTTGAACAGTAGACTGAGTACATTTTCTTCCATAATGCAGTGAATTGAAGAGATGAAGAGCTGAAGTACTGAATAGAACAAGATCTTTCTATGAGTAGAGGAATACTCTGACTGCCTTTGAGCTAGAACATCAGTCTTCTCCTTCCTCTGAACTTGATTTTAGACTAGAACTTACACCATTGTCCCTTTGGGTTTCCATCTTGCCATCTGAAGATTTTTGGGACTGCTTGTCTTCCATAAACACTTGAGGCAATCCTTGTAGTATATCAATTTCCTTCTCCCATAAGTGGAGCAGTTCAAAGTTGTTTGCAAACCTAGGGCATGGCCCTGAGAGTGAGTTGTTGAAATTAGGTTGGTTGGAGCTAAAAAGATCATTGCATCTGGTGTAAAATCATCAGCTTGGTAACTAGTGTGAATAATCCTGACACTTGTGTCCACTAAATTCCCATTTAAAGATTTCATTTTGAGCATGCATGAATCCACATAACAAGGCCAATATTTGCCTTTGGTAGAGAATCCATATGCAAATTAAGAATTCTTTGTACCGTTCATTGTTCTTGTACTGTTTCCTCTCAACATCCCCTTTCTGTCTTATTTAAGCATCTATTTATCACATTTCTCATTCCAGTCTTTTTCTTTTTGAGTGCAAATGATTTTTAAATCTTTCCAAGTTGAAGTTTTTGAAAACAAAGTATCTTAGCTCTAGGTAGAGGGTAAGTTTGTGAATATGAGATCAGTTGAGACATGACTTGTGAGAATCTTCTAATAAATGGGATTGTCCATTTTTTGTAGATGGCACATGCCTGTAATCCCCAGTGACTCAGGAGGCTAAGGCAGAGGATCACAAATTCAAGTACAGCCTTGGCAATTTAGCCAAACTCTGTTTCCAAATAAAATAAAAATAAAAATAAAAAGACCTGGGGATGAAACTCAGTGAAAGCTGGTTCAATCCCCCTGTATTTCTCTCTCTCTCTCTCTCTCTCTCTCTCTCTCTCTCTCTCTCTCTCTCTCACACACACACACACACACACACACACACACACAAGAATCAAATCATCTGAAAAGCATAATCCTAGTGTTTGTGGGAAAGGATAATTAAAACTTGAGTTTATATTGGAAGATCTGGGAACATTTCTTTTGAGAGTACTGGTCTGAATAATCCTATTTTAAGGAAAGTTTCCTAAAATAATTGTTTATTGACACATTACATTTGTTGCATCTAACAGATAATTTCTTCCCTTTTCTTCATACAAATTATTATTTAAAACAATGTTACATGTTTCTTAAGTGTTCATTCATTGATTTAGTTGAAAAATTTATAACAAGATTTTAGTAGGAGCTGAGTAGTTTGTACCAAACCTTGTAGAGACTACTTAAACTCTCTAAATCTAACAAAAATATATGTGTTTTTTTTTTTTTTTAAACAGTCAGCCTCAGCTGATCACTAGTTTTCTTTGTGGTCATGAACATTCTTATTGACAAAATTTTGAGAAGAATAATAACCAACTTCACAGTTTCATTGTTGTCTAGCTGAAATAAGCAATATGTAACAACTAAGTGTGGTGTTAGTTTCAGGGAGTATGCTCTTTGAATGGTAGACATTGAAGTTTGGTGAAAAACAGACACTCGTTTTTAATCCTGGCAGAACTTGAGGACTGTGAACCAGGACTGGACAAGCATTAACATTTATGTTTTAAAAATTATGCTTGAGTTTTTCTTTTCCCATTTTCGGGGCCTTTCTCAAGCAATTATATTAGATAATTGAAGAGAATGTATCTTGATTGAAAAGATAGCCTAGGAAGACAAATAATGAATAAAGGTTTTACGATTTAATTCTTGATTATTTGAAAGATGAATCCAAGACTTTTAAATCTGAAGAGGAAAAAGCAAGTATATGGTGTCTTAAAGTACAGTCAGCAGACAGCATTATTCTGGTTTCTAATCAATATAAGGGCCAAGTGGCTGCTGCTGGCTTTTTAATCACCGATAAATTAAGCTTCCAAAAATTGCATCTCTCCTCATAATTCAATAAGATGAGATTGTTTTTTCCAAAGATATGATTGGTCCTTTCAGCAAAGGGGTGGAGAGAACAGCAAAGTCTGGAAATGAATACCTTTCACTTGATAATGTTTAAAATCAGCAGAAGTGCAAAGTAACTAGTGTTGCTTTGGAAAGAACCAATAAAAAGACGTGGCAAGATCTGAGCAAACCCAGCTAGAAGCCCAGGAAAGAAACTTCTTTTTTGGCAGGCCCTTAAATCGGTGAGTCTTAACAAGGGTATAAAACAACTAAGAGACAATAAATTCTAATATTGACTGTCTGGAAAATAGAACTTTGCATTGAAAGGTCAGCTAAAGGCATTACCAGGATAGATAGGCATGATTCATGGGGCAAAGAAGCAATGATTTTAGTTCAATTTGGGGGGGTGGTTAATGCAATTTTGAGAGATTTTTATCTCCCAAAAGGTTCTTTTGTAGTTGTAAGAAGAAACTGTTCAGAACCTTTATTCTGCATACCACTGTGTAACTGAGGAAGTTAATTGGATTTTTTTCCCTGTAGAGTTTAGGCCCACATCTATCAAATTATGCCTTAAACAGACATCTCAGGAACATAATTTCAGATCAGAAATAAAACTAGGAAGGTAACCAGCAGCAAAATAATATGATTGTAGAATTGTAATTTCTGATGTTTTCTAAAGAACTTTGAGTTTTCTTGACAGAGGAAATAAATGTGTTTAACCTGCTTGTTCCTCTCAGTTTCTTTTTTAAACCTGGTATGATATGGCTTATTTATTTATGAGAAGGAATGAACATATTCTATTGTTGAAAATTCTGTGTTTTGCATTGACTATTATTAGTATCAATTCTGCATATGTTTCATGCTGTTATTATTACCAATTATCATTTAGAGTTATTTTTTTTTTTTTGAAACTACAAATTATGACTGATGTGGTCTCTACAGATGTGTGAACTCAGAGCTGGAATATTTGAACTGGGGAAATAAGGTGATTTTTGGCCCTTTTTTCAAAGTTATTATTTTTCTCAAGTTCCTTTATACATTCTTTGAGGGCTGAGAAGGAGATAAAATGTCCACAGCGAGGGTGATGTCAAAAGATGCTTGCAACTTTGAGAAGGATTTGCCGATCCAGTGTTCTTTGATGATGCTGATGAGAATTCTGAGGTTGCAGGTTTGTTTCTGAGGTTTACAGTTTCTCTTGAGTCAGTCTTAGGTCAAGTACTGCCTTTACTACATGCAGAGGTGTGGGTCATTTGATTACTTTCCCAGGAAAGACTCTTGGATGTATGGAAGGTTCTCCAGGAGAGAAATACAGGAATGGATACCATGCCAGAGGTGGGCAATATTATCTGGTTATTTCAGTAGAAAATACTTCATATTTTGTGAATTAAAATTTTTGAGGGCCAGCAATTAAAATAAGAATGGTTACATTAATTTATACTTCCTCCCTTTTGCTTGGGAGAATTGGGTTAAAAGCAATGTGGGCTTAAATTTATTTGAAACTTATTGCTCAGACTTTCAGAGGAGGAGGCGGATGAAATTGTAGTTACATGACAGTTGACACTTTAATATTAACAATCTAAAAAAATTAAAGCAGATCTCTTTGTTGCTTACAATTCTCTAATTGCTTTAGACTTGTCAAATTTGCTTCAAACTGCCTTGGGAATAAATTGACGTGTAGGCTATTATTCTTAATAAACAAGTCTGCCCTCCTTTTTACATGGCTTAGAAGATACTGAATTATATTGATTGCTTTCTAGCTGGCTTGTTTATGTAGGCAACTATTCTTCTTTTTCTCTCCCTCCCTCCCTCTCTTCCTTTTTTCATATTTTCTACCATATTTCACTTAAATGGGCTTAAAAAATCCACACTACTCTTTTGCTTTCTTCTCTTGTATCATATCGAATGATGTTCACAAAACCAGGAGAATGTATGTGCTTTTCTGGCAGCCAGCCTCAGTTGCTTGCTAGCTTTCCTTGTGGCTGTGAATACTTTGCCTGTAGAGAAGGCAAGAACCTCATTAACACTAGCTAAGAGATAAAGATTATCCATCTGGAGACCTAGATTGGGGTATGTGGGTCCCCAAAGTCTTTGTTTTGCTTCTCGATTGCAACTTTGCCTGTTAAAGTGCTTTCAGGTTACTTTGGAGTATAAAAGAAATATACTACATCCTTATATATGCCAGAATAATCCAAACCTGAGGAATAAATGAATACATATTTGATCTATGACATATTAGCACAGTATTATTGTGGCTTAATACACATTAAACACCTGTAGCTGCTGACACAGAAAAAAAATCATTATGAAGAGCAGGCTTAAGCTTATTAAGTTTACAGAATGCTCAGTGAGCAAGAAGAGACAATTATCAGAGAGAATATCTCCAAGATGCAATCTGGGGTCTTGACCTGTGACTGACATGCATCCTCAGCAGTGCTGACATGAGAATAAGAGCAGAGATATGAGCCGATGCTGCTACCTGTGTAGTGAAATTTCAGGACTGTTTTTAGAATCCTTGCATCAAAATCTTCAATTTCACCTCTGGTAAGGTATACATTAATAGCAAATCCCCAAGGGAAGCAACTCATAGACACAGTAGAGGTCTGCACATAATCTATAGTAAGTTTTTATATGATTGAATAAATGGATGGTTGTAACATTTCACTCACAGAAATAATCTGTAGCATTTCCTTATTAAAATATAAACAATATTGAAAAAATAACATGCAGTGGTTAAACAATTGGGGAATGCCTATAACATCAAATACACACCTCCAATAAAAAGTCAAGAAAAAGCAACTTCTAATATTACTATCTATAATAACTATGCTATCACTATACATAACAAGAATCGATTTAAACCCTTGGTATATATATTTACAAATATATTTCTCTATACTGTTCTTTCACTTAAAATATTTTATAACTGTGATAATGAGTGTTTTGCCACTAAACGTATTAAAAATATCAACATCATTTTGTCAACAAAATTTATCAACTCACTTTTTAAGAGAATAATTTGTAGGGAAGAGAAAAATGCATGGAATCAATTGTGAGGTTCAGATGGGAAAGGAAAAGCTAGAAGTGGAAAGGGAGAGGAAAAACTAGAGTAAAGGAGCCAGAGAAAATTTGCCCTTCCCAGTCTTTCTTAAGGGCCTTCCTGTGTATTACCAGGGCCCATATGGGATGATTCCACAGGGTGGAGGTAAAGGGAAGTTTATGCCCAGGTTCTTGACCCTTAACCAGTCTCAGTTGTAGCACTAATTTCTGGAGTTTATGTAAAAATACATCTGACCACAAACCCTTTCTTTTGTTGGCTTATTGTGGGTAATCGCTCTGGACAGTAGTAAAAATGGGCCATCACCCAATAGATGAAGGTCTGGGTAGGCAAACCATACCACCTCCAAATTTTTAATAAGCAGTTTTCTTGCTCGCATTTATCATGTACATTTGCTTGCATGTATCAAGTACATTTTATCCCTAGAGTTTGGCTATTTTAACTGTGGCTGCTCATCTTCATTTGCCACACTTTCCCTGGTTCCTGAGTGCGCCTTTGTTCTTTTGTGACCTTCCATGTTGTGTCAGAGATACCTGTGGACTACTACATTCCCAGCTCTTCCTCTGGGCCATGGTGCACGCAACCTGTGTCATATCTATTTACAGGCTGTCTGTCTTCTGTGAAGTACCAAGTAGGAGCTTTCATGAACTCTGAACTCCTTATGTTAAAGTTTTCATTGGTGCTAATAAATTCATGTTTCATGTTCTCAGATAATTTATCCTTAGAAGGAAATTTTGCAGTTATAAAGCCTTAAAACCCAAACTGGTAACAGGCCATGGGGGAAGACCACCTGGGGAAGGACACTTTTGGACATATTGTTTACCCATGGTGCCATGCTTTTTGCTATTTCCTGTTTGACATCAGAGAAAATTTAGTGGGTCAAAGGAAAAATTCATTGCTTAATATTTTTTGAAAATAATTTTATGATTTGATAAAGTTGAACAGAATTGGGCTCTTTCCCTTGACATTAATTTGTGTTTATTTTCTCCTTGGAGGTGACCCTATGCCATTCGCTTTCTTATAACTGCTACAGAGCCATTGTGTAGTCCTTTCAGATTGGATATAAGAACTTGAGTCTGATTGTGCCTTGAGTTATCCTTTAATATTTAAATGTGGAATCATAGAGGAGTTTTTTAGGTTAATTCTTGTAACTAATTTAAAAGTTTATGTATGATAATGAGTGGGAATGTTTTCAGTTTTTCTGTAATAAACTGTTATGAGACCAGTTTTAGGAGACTTTATTCATAGTTGAAGGACCATTGATTAGTGGAATGAGAGCAGGGGGAATTTATTTTATTGCTAAAAGGATAATGCTAACATGAATAATCACTTTATAATTTGCACCAACAGGTTTCATTTGAAACTTTGCGTGGATCATAAATTCAGGGGTGATCTTGTGAAGTCATTTATTTTATTCTCCTTTTTCAGAAGGAATACTTTCCCTCAAACCCCTTATACCTTCCCTGAAATATTTGGGTCTTCAAGAAAGCACTTTCAGTGTTGTGCAGTATTTCAACAGCAACCCCAAACTCCCTTCTTCCAATTTAAAGTTTCTCTAGTTGCAATGTGCTTTTAGAACTCCAAATCGAGAAAATATTATTTTAATTATTTATTCTTTAGTACAGTCTCACTAAAGCAGCATTTCCCCCACATAAGCAGTCTTTCTAAGCACTATTATTATGAAATATTGTGTAAGAACAGAAAATACCTCATTTTTATATAAATATGTCAAAATAGACTTTATCTACTGTCATGTATAACTAAAAAGAACAAATAATTTTTTTTTTAAAGAAAGCTTCCATGGTTGCAAAATTTAGCAGTTTGTGAAAACTATCAGATCTTCTTGGAAATGATATTTTTTAGATGTCATGATCTATGGAAATAGTGCCAAGATTGTGATATTTAAAGAACTACTAGAATGCTAAATAACAATAACAATATACAACAAAGCAAAAATAAATGTACAAGGGATTTAGATGTGCCACTCATTGAGAACCGTAGGTTGTGGTCATGGATGCTATCCCAGGCAACTAGGGTGTGTGGCTATGATTGTCCTGCACCGCTGAGAAAATAGAGTGGGACACAATGGCTCATAGGCAATCTTCAAAAGCAGGAGGGAAAAGAGGGAAGGAAACAACCAAGTGACCTTGTTTTATCTACACAATGAGACAACTCAGGTCCATTCAATATGGAGAAAGGAATTCCCTAAAACAGATATTTGAATGAATATATTCATGATTGTATGTTGCATTTATTAAGTGGTACAGTTAGGGGTATTGTGCAGAAGCACTTATAATGGCAACATTGTTACAGTCTGCTTTTAACAAAAAGTCTAAGTCTGCATTGGTAGTGAAATAGCCCCACACAAAATAATAATGATCCTGAGCTTACTCTTCACTCTCTTTAACATTTCTGTGTATTAAAAGTTATCCTAGACCTGTGTAGGCAAAGAAGAGGAAGAACTAAGTGAATTCATGTAGGGAAAAATATGTGTAATGGCAGGAGTTGAGAATGAACTTGAGAAAGTAAGAGGAAGAGGGAAGAATTCCCAAACAACCATATATTTAAGGTTCTCTATGTCTTTCACTTGGTTTCAGGGAAGTATTTCAGTTGTCTTTTAGAACAGAGCTGAAATATTTTATTTACAAACTTGAAAACAGTAGAAATTTAGCCTGTGCATCTAAAGAAACCAAGCCCACATAAATTATGTCAAAACAACTTTTCTGTGAGGCATCTGAGGCTCTACAGAGCACGATCTCAATGTACAATCCAAGGTGGAGGTCCTCCCACAACTTCTTGGACTCTACTCCTGTGGAGCCAGTCTTCCCTCATTTTTTACATACTTTGTGTTTATCTGTGCCTCCCAAACTTAGCACATGTCATTCCCTCACTGCAATAAAACCCACAGTTCGCACAGCCTAGTAAAGCCTATTGGGGTACACCTGGAATTTTACATCATTATTATCAAGATGAACATATGGAGCCTTAGGCTGTACAAGGCCCTGGGGACCTCCGGCTATAAGAAGAATCATTCTTGATATGTGGGTGCGTGCACACACACGCGTTAATTTTTTAGATAACAATTATTTCCTTGCTTAAGAAAATCATTGTCTAAAACCAAATAAGGCAACACTTTATTGTTTTATATTCTTGTGCTATTGCTATTTTTTCTGACCATTAGTTGGATCTTTTGCCTGTCCAGAGTGAAAATTATATTCCTTAAGTCTAGGTGACAAGGTGTACCTCCCTCTCTATGTCCTGGGTTTAAGTAGATATTCAGTAAAAACTTGAGTTAATGAACATACATATATTTGTTCAGTATAGGACCTTGAAAAAAAATCTGTCTTACAAGAACTACATCCTGATGGATGAGAAGTTTGAGAAAAGTAAGTGTCCCAGTATGTAAAAACTATTCAGGACTCTATGCTACCCTCATTTCCAATGAGCTTTCAAATTCATTATCTTGTTGTTCTATAGAAAGTGTGAGTGATGGGTAAGAATGATAAGAAGTACCCATTTTACAGAAATTGTTGTAGATATGAGAGTTTAATCTGCTCAAGATCAGAGGGTGAGTGTTGAAGCTGACTCACCCTCATTTTATGATTCCAAATCTAAAGTGGAGGACAGGACTGAACAGCAAGAGGTTATGGGGGAATCTGTGATGAGAGAATTTACCAGGAGAGAAATCAGAGTTTGAAAGATAAATATAAATTTGAACTTGGGACAGGTCTGATGGTGTGGGGTTGGCAGCCAGTAACTTCTCCTATGGTTTTCTATAGTTCCTGGGAGAAGACTTGCGAAGGCACATTAGTCATGTGACTGTCCTCGAACTGTGCGTGGAAGCAGGTGGCAGGCAGCTTCAGTCAACTGGCCACTGTCTGTTTAAAAGTCCTAGTTGTAAATTGGCAGCTAGAAAGGGCTGAAATCTGTCTTTATGGAGAGGAGAATTGCATCCTTTGGTATGTGCTGATTACGCAGTCACCAGCTGTGAGGGACACTGTTCTGCTTGCAGGCTGATCTGTTATGCTCGGGATGACTTCCCAGAGGGCTGAACAGTGACATCTACTGGTTCAGTTGGAAACAAGCAAATTCAAAAGTGGTTGAAACATGGGCATTAGTACTTCTCCTTTCAAAACAAACAACAATTGTCCTGAAGGAAGTGGTGACAACAGCATGTTTTATCTCAGGAACAACATGCCGTGCTAGGTTTCATTCTGAGGGATACCATGTGACTTTTATTCTTGCAAAGTTCGCATCAAAGACTTTGTAAAAACAAAATCAAATTTCAAAAGAAACAGTACAAAGAACTGTGTTTTGGGAGTTCTCAGAACTCAAGATTTTTATTTTGGATTTGAAGGTGTGGTTGTGGGAAATAATTAAATTGCTTTCTGTTAGGAAATGCTAGAACAAATCTTCTAGTGGATAAGACGTGCGTATTACAACCAAGATCAAATTCTTTGCTAAATACCCCCAAATTCTAGGCCACTTGGGACAGTCTCCCAGTTCTTAGCTTTATGTAGTAACAGCATCCATGTTCATTTGTACTCAATGTTTTATATCTTCTCGTGGCAAAAATCTAAAACTCACTGAACGTATAGTGAATGCCAATGCTTTTCTGGGCAATTTGAATAATTAAAAAGTACTCGCTATGGCAAATTAAAAAGTACATGTCATATCCACACTCCATACAATCTCTTTTCTTAATTCAGACTTTCACAAACATTTCTAAGAACCAATACACCAGTTGTTTGGATTTCAACTTATTGTAGATCCCAGGGAGGGATGGAATGGCTCAGAGGGTAGCATGAAGGAGCTGTGAACTGAGTGATTGAACCCTGACATAATGAGATCATTGAAGAAAAATGCTAAACACTTCACCATGTATTTATTATAGTATCATGCATGATGCTGGGAACATGCTTTTTGTTTTCAAACAGGAGGCACAATTCTGAGATGATTCAAGTTGACTTATTCAGGTCTGTTGAGGTCTCTACCAAATTGCTTTTCAGATCCCTGGTGGCTTGAGAACAGCATGGCATTAAACCACACTGCCCTGCCCCAGGATGAGCACCTGCCACACTACCTTCGGGATGAGGATCCCTTTGCTTCCAAACTTTCCTGGGAAGCGGATTTAGTGGCTGGCTTTTACCTGACGATAATTGGTAAGCATTCTTAATTCTTCTATGCAAAGACTGATTTAAAAGAATTCGCAGGCTGATATGTTGATTTTGCAAAAAATTATTTCAACACTTATTTGGATATTTTAGTGGAGTTAAAGAGTGGGAAGGTGGGGTGGCATTGTGGCATGCAATAAATGTTTCATAGAAATGACTGTTATTGTCATTATTAGGGATAAATATTCCCCTGATTATCTAAAGAACTCTTATAGCAAAATTATTTATCTTGAGACAGTATTTCATTTTGGTTTCTTTGCTAGTAAGTTTATCTTCTAAATACCAAAAATAATGATGATATTCTATTATTTAAACAGTTTTTTAAAACTTTTTAAAAGATACTCTTCAAAAAAATCAAAAGATTTTAGACTAAGAATGGACCTTAGAAATCATCTAGTTCAGCTTCCTTTTCTTACAATTGAGGAAACTTTGGCCCAGGGAAATGGTGATAATAGACATACTGTATCTACTTCACCTAAATGTAAAGTTCCATCACATCAGAATAGCTATGTTACTATGATAAGTGTTGAGAAAATGTGATCGTGATAAATGGAAGTCAGTCTTAGATCAAAAACTTTATGTGCACAATCCACACAGGGGTGTATCTGCTTCTATACTGCATTATCCAAAGTACTGGCCACATATGGCTCCTGAGCACATGAACTGTTGACTTCCAAATGAGTCCTGCTATATGTAAACACAAACCACATACTGAAACCTTAGTACTGGAATGGCATCAAAATATGTCATTGACAATTTTGAAAAATTGAATGTGTGTTGAACTCACAGTACCTTGGATAGATCACAGTAAATTAATGATTAAAGTATTAAAATTAATTTACCTATATATTTTTTATTTTGCTTAAGGTAAAAATTTAGAATACATATTGGCTCACATTTCTGGTTTACATTATATTTCTATTGAACTGCACTAACCTAGAAAATTAGGATTTAATCACAATACTATTCTTAAATTTAAAATTGCCATTTTAAATTTGGGTGGCAAGTGTGCAGGTGGGTTACGTTTTTAGGTTTATCTGCCTTTAATCTTTTCAGATGTTGGGTCAAGCCTCCTCTCTCTTCTACTTTGTTTCTTTCTCTCTTCTTCCCTCTGTTCCTTCCTCCTTGGCTCCCTCCCTCCCTTTCTTTTTCTCTTCCTTTTCCTCTCTCATCTATTTATTCCTGGCAAAGAATTTCATTTGATTCCTAAAATTAGAAAACTCATTAGAAAATTCTTGAGATCCCTCTATGGTCAGTGCTTGAGGCAAAAGGAATCTATGAGATTGAATCAGAAATTCTGCTGCAAAGTGATTCCCTGGGTTCTTGTTTTCATTTTTTGTTAGTGTTTTACTCACTTAAATTCTGTTTCTTCCAAGTGCACTCCCATGTCCTTTTAAACACAAATATATACTGAGCACCCACGTTTTGCCACTGTTAAGTTGCTGGGAATAGATCAGTGAATAAAATGCCAAACACTCTGCTGGGACAGATTATTTTGTAGGAAAATTCACATCACATTTTTACTAAATGCATATTTTCAGTGATTAGAAAAGGCAGACAAGTAAGCATTTCAGCAATTGAATTTAATTTATCTCAATCAATTGCAAGGAATGTGAAAAAGTAATGTCTTTAATCTGACCAATCTCTCTGGACAGCACAGTATAGGGAAGAATATTAGTCCATTCCACTCTTAGCATGAAGGGTTGCAAGAGGAGAGGCAACCAGGATGAGTAGGTGAGAAATCAGGAGATTGCCCCACTTGCTGCCTGTGAGGTTAGAAGGGAAGTCAGGATCATATTCAAACAATGCAAGCTGGGTGAGAGCTAGAAAATCTGGTCCAAAAAGAGTTCCCAGTCAAAGGGAGCATCAGATCAATCAGGGAGCTGCTAGGTGGAAGCAAATGTGTTTCATTTAGTTAGAGAGTTATGTGAGGCAAAGGCCATCTAGAGGGGCTGGGACTCATCCTAGATGCAGGTCTTGGGTTTGGCCCATGTCTGGTTTTTACCCTCTCTTAGGATAGGCTGTGTAGATATGTTCAGATTCCTCTCAAGGAGCCAGGGTGAAATGAATAAGATTCTTAGTGGTCTTTGTTAAATACTATGAGTCTTAGGGGAGCCAATGAAAGAAAATGTAAATCTGAGTTTGGAATGCAGGAGAAATAAATTAAAGACCCATTTTCCACTCTCCACTTTTTAATATAAATACCTAGTTCATTAACTGCCTACATATGATAGTTTTTAAAATTCATAAACAATCAAGAATTTTGATAGTCTAAAAATATCCACTTCATGGTTCTTATCTTCATAAACTTGTTTTCCTTTGATTAGTATTAAAAATACATTTGCGTTTTCTTGACACTTAGCTGCAGATAAGATTGCCTGTGAAAATAATCTACATGCAACTAAGAGAGAGTTGACTATTTCTGGTCATGCTTTGGGCACTGGGTGAAACCCTATGAAATAGGGCTGGTAAAGAAAAGTTAAGGAACAAAAACAAATATTCTCCAACAAGGTGTAGATGACAAAGAGCGTTCCAATGAGCCTCATGAACAGAATGCATATACACACTTAACATTTTAAATCTCATTTTGGAAACAACAGAGCTGGAATTAGTTTTATTGTTTTTCAGCCCATATTTTCACACTTTGTTTTCCCAGTGTTCCTTGCTAGATGGTTTCCTTTAATGAGACATAAGTATCATTTTAGTTGGTTTACTCTAGGCCTCCATCATCTCTTCTGTTTTTCTCCTCTTCTGCTATAAGAGAGCTAAAGAGGTCTCAATAAATCATGAAGCAGCACTGACTCCAGAGAGTCAGAATCTCCTAAGAGCACAATGCAGTCAGTTCCTGGTGGTTTCATACCGTCAGTGGAGACACACACCTCTTTCCTTGCCCCCCCCAAATGAATTGTGGTGGAGAAATTAAAATAGAAATTAAAATAGAAAAAATCTGGGTTTCTCCTGTTAATACTCTCCTTATTCCTTACTACCAAAGGCAGCTGTACCAGATTCTCATTTATACACAGCTACACTATGAAGCAAGAATTCCTGAGGAAATCTACTCTACATGTTAAGCTATGGAAGTAGGTGTATTCTTTTCTTAAAGTCAGTAGGGATTGGGTCTTTTTGGATTTAAACTGGGTTTGTAAGAACTTTTTGAACAGTTTCATTGTAATGCGAAAGTCAAGTAGTCATTAATAAAAGGATATAAAAAGTGGGCACACATTTATGCCATTGTTGGTAGGTTTGGTGGGTTGAGGGTCACTGTCTCTCCCCTTGGTGGGAGGGGAGTGCCCATGTTATCACTTGTCACCCACTGACCCTTGATACCTAGTCCAGGAGCAGCTGAAAGCTGTCCTGTCTGCCAGACACCCAGCGTCCAAGTCTCCTCAGGAGTTCGTCCTGGGATCTTCCTCCAGGGAATGACCCTTTGCTTGCAGGAGGTCATGCCAGCCTTCTCTGGTCCCTGCTTCTCCTGCATGCTGGTGCTCCCTCAGGAGCCTGCAGTGACACTGAAGTCACCTCCAAGGTTGACTTCATCTACGAAATTTATGAAAGGCCAAGGGGTTGATCCTACTTACCAGAGGGAGAGGCTCTATAAAGCCAATAATCTGTAAAATGGCTGAGGAAAATACTCCACCCTGGGGGCCAGTACAAGAACTGACCATTGGGATACCCACACCCTCCTGAGCCTACCTGGGAAGTTAGCCGTTCCTTGTTCTGGGTAAGTTCAGCCTTATAATCCCTGCCTCCTATCCCTTAGGAGGCAACCCATCCCATGCCTGCTACTCACAACTCATGCTTTTTTATTTCATCTTCTTAATTTAGATTTTTGTTTAGAGTCCTCTCATTACCCTCTAAATCTATGGTGTCCATTTTTGAAATTGAGAAGTGTTTCATATCCAAGTGAACTCTAAATCCTAGTTTTAACGATGGGATTTTTCATTTTTCTTTGTAGGGATTCTGTCCACATTTGGAAATGGGTATGTCCTTTATATGTCTTCTAGACGAAAGAAGAAGCTGAGACCTGCTGAAATAATGACCATCAACCTAGCAGTCTGTGACCTGGGTATTTCAGGTAACACAATCATGCTGTTCTTTCTTTGTGCGTTTAAACTCATCCCTATTCTGAACACTCATTGACTCAGAGATCACTCCTCCCCCAACCTACTTCTGCTCTTCCAATTGTAAATCATATTCAGAGTACTCGTGATTGTCAAGGGTATGTTGTCTGGCTAGAAAAATCATTTATTTAACATTTTTTGAGTATTTTCTATGTGCCAGGCATCTTAGATGCTGAGGGTACAATTTGCAATAGCACATGCTACCTTACGTGTCTCAAGGTGTCGTGGGCTAACTGATTCAGAATTCAGAAACTGATAGGCAGACTTCAGGTCACTGTTTTGAGCCCCGTCGCACTTCTCTCACCCTTATGGAAGTCTGTTTAAAATAAACACTGAAGGGGAGGGGTCTTAAAGGGTAAATGACAGCTAAAGACAGTTGAGAGGTGATTACGGGAAGACTGCCCTGCTGAGGGTATGTTTAATTGCGACTTACATACTGATTGCAAATAGAGGAAGCTTCTGGTTCCATGGTTGTCAATGTTGGTTGCTCGAAAACATCACTTGGGGGAACTTAAAAAAAACTCATGCATGGATTCCACACCAGAAATTATGATTTAAATGTTTGAGAATGTCCCCTTGGCATTTGGATATTTAAATTAAAATGTCCAGGGAAGTTAACCTGCAAACAAAATTGAGAACCATGATGGGTTTCTATCTTGTCCCCCCCCACTTTTTTTTGATTGTCTGATACCCCCAGAAAAGAGGAGTTGAAATAAAAATTGTCTTTAACTGTAACTGATTTTAAAAATATGAATGACTTTGGGTAAGTCACATCTTGTTGCTTACTTCTACAAAATTCTATCTGTACAATAATATCTCTTTGAATTCCAACATCTGCTATTTAGTTTTGTGGTCTTGACTTGTTAGAGTCGGGGAACCTGACACATTGGTTCCTTCTTCTGTCTAGAAACCTTTAAGCAGTTTTTCATCAGTAGCTTCCCTTTTAAAATGTTTTCTAATAATGTTTGTTTCTCTCTTCAAATGTGTTTTTTTTTTTTTTTTTTTTTTTGCTGCTACCAGTTTCTAAAAACAAGACCCAATAATAAGCCTTTACCTGTTGAATCACTATCACATAACAGGAGAGAGTTCTTTAGTCTTGGTTATTTGGGAAAGTTTTACACATTCAGGACTGGCTTGAGTAACATGAGATCTCATAGTAAATGCACAGGTACATTAAGAGGTACATGCTGGGCCAGGTCCTTTTCTGTGAAAATAGGATGAACCCCAGGGAATTTGAGAGACTGCACAATGGCTGCCATTTCAACTCTTGCCACACGATGGTGGTGCCACAACAGGAATGGTAGCTTCCCAGCCAGCTCAGCCAGCTGGTTTCGGAAGGTTCTCTCCTGGTACTGAACGCGAAATGCCTGAATGAAATCTGTCATTTCAGCTACATCCTTCACTAGTGAATAAAACCAGACTCATGCTTAAGGCTGAATTAGACTAGGTCTGAATAAAAATGTCCTTAATTGGTCTGATAAGCTGAAAATGCTTCCAGTCAAGCAAGTCTGCTCTAAAATTGCACAAATCACCTCATTACTCTTCATGTCTCTAGAGTAATTCATCAGAAAACACTTTCTTCCGTGTGACATCTTTCCCTGATTAACCTAGATCATTCTGAACATTTATAGTATGTTTGCTCTTGCAATAAATCTTAAAATGTTTTGTCCGTTTTCTTTTTTCCTGCTGTATTCCATTATAAGCACCTTGAAGAGGCATATCCTAGAGACCAGATGTATAACAGCGATGTAACCAACATGTATTGTCTAAGTACCAATGTCTCTCAGCTGTGAATATATAGTAAATTAACCTGGGGAGTTAAAAGTATAGTGATGCCTGAGATCACTCCAGATAAAATCAGAACATCTAGGACATTGCCATTCGAAGCAAACAAAATGAAACACCTTCTCTAGTGCTTTTGACATCAGTCAGCTTCAGAAGCATCCTAGCAGATGGAGGAGAGATCAACATTCTAGATAATATACCTGAAGCTCATCAAAATCTCCACTCCAGACGGGAGCCTGAGACTTGGACTAATCAGAGTCCTAGATACAACAGATGCTAATTCCATTTCACTGGTTCCCTTTCACTTGTCTTTTGCTGCCTTTGGCACCCACCCAGCTGGCTCCTCTCCCTCAAGTCTTTGAGTTTGTTGTCTCCTCTGTCTGCCTGGAATCTTTTCCCTCTACATATCCATTCAAATTCTCTCCCATTGATCTGGGCATCTCCCTGAATGGTACCCCTTTATTCAAAACAACGTCTGTCTCCTTATTCTATTTTTCTTCACATCATTAATCGCCACTTATCATTCCGTTATACCAAATCATATAAACCAATTTGGTTTTTCATTTGATTTCCCAATTAGAAAATCAATTTGTCAATCATGATCTCTACCTGGTCTCTAGCATCTTGCTTTGTGCTTGTTACATAGTAGGTGCTGTTTGATTATTTGTTGAACAAAAGAATAGCTCTTTTACACCTCAGTTCCTCCCTGACCATGGGGTTAGGTTAATTAGGATTAGAAGACTTTAGTGTAAAGGTGTCTAGTGTAGTAAGTTGGATGGTGTCACTCTCTAGACACCTAGAGAAGACCTGTGTAGCTTACAGAAAGCTGAGTAAATACTTGTGAATTGACTGAATTACCAGGAACTCTGGCATACCTTTCTAACCAAGAAGAGGACCTATGGGAGTGGGACGTGCTAGCACCTGCAGACTGTGAATATCACTCAGTTTTCTTTTCCTATGTAGATCAGATACAGACTGTGAAGAGCTTCCTCAGCAGAGTCTTTGGAAGGAGGCTAAAGATTAAATACCGTGACTAAATGATTGAAGTGTATTTTATTCATTGATAATAGCCATGAGAAAATAATATAAGCAAAAATATAACAATAAAAGGACAAGTTTAATTTTCTTAGAAAATTATTCATATTATTCTTTACAATGTGTGTGGAACTCACACCTTCTGCTTCAGGTATACTTTATAATCCATTCTCCAGAGTCCATTCAATCTCCTCTTCTGAATTCCTTTTTTGTTTTAATCTTTTTTCTTCATTCTTCATTTCCTTCATTTCTTCCTTCCTCTATTGGCAGACAACCTTGTGCACGTTTTTTATTTTAAAAAAGTGGCATTAGTCCCAAGAATGTAAGTATGTATCAACCTTATAAATCTATTAATAACCTGTGTTAACAGATTTAATGAGAACAAAAAACTTACGATCACCTCAGTAGATGTAGAAAGAGCATTCAATAAAACTTAACATCTATTTCTGGTTTAAAAATTCTTAACAAACCAGAATAAGAACAGAGCTCCTTGACTAATAAAAACTTGGACAAATGTCACACTCAATGATTCAGCATTAGAAGGCTTTTTTTTTTCAAAATTCATCACAATACATGGATGCCTACTATCATTACTTCTATTCAACATTGTACCAGAAACCCTTGACGCTGTAATAAAAAAAATCAAATCAGTGTGCTGGGGTTGTGGCTCAGTGGTAGAGTGCTTGCCTAGCACTTGTGAGGTACTGGGTTCTATTCTATGCACCACACATAAATAAATGAATAAAATAAAATAAAGGTCCATCAACAACTAAAAAAAAAAAAGAAATCAAATGAGTTAAAAACCATCATTATTAGAAGATCATGAGTCTACCTAATATCCTATAATCATTTCTTTACTTAACAGATTGAATCAGCTATTCTGATTGGATATATATGTAGCACACACATAAATTAAAAATTCCTTGCATCAGTTATTTCTTAGTTCAGACCTGATATGTTATTTTAAGGAATTTTTCCTGGTGAAATGAGAGCATACTTTGTAATTTATGGAGTAGCATTTCCTAGGGAATAATTAATATAAAATAAATAAGTTTCTGAGTGAATACATTTGGAAATGCTATGGCACGCAATGTTAGTTACTTTTCAGATTTTTGCAAATGAAAATTTTTCCAAAGCTTTGAATTTTGGAAATTGAATGAGCTTTCATTTTGACTACCAAACGGAATGTATAAAAGGTAGCCTTGTTCAGTATTATTTGATTATGTCAGTATGTTGGTATTTGTTTTGGAGATCGCCTCATGGAATCACTGTTTTGTAGAACCTCCATCTCTAGGGAGTTGGCTGTGGCTGAATGAGTGGTGAAGTACATGGTATAAAACCTTGTCCCTGTGAATGCATTTTGATCACTCCAGCTTGCATGTCTAACTTTGGAGGGAAGAAAAGTAATGAAGTCTTGGGCACTCTAGGGGGAAATCGGTGTAGCAAATTTGTGCTTGAAGAGAACATTTTCTTTCAGATATTACACTGTGGATCTATTGCCCTTTTCCCTTAGCTTTCAAATGAACCATTTCAACAAAACATTAAAAATGACCAGATGGCTGGCACTGTCTCCTGAAATCACATCTCTTTGTTTCCTAAAACTGAGTTTCTTTGAGACAGTTCTTTGTAGTCATATTTACTTTAAAAAATTCCTTCTCTATTCTTTCACTATCGTTGGCTATTGAGATGTTGGAAAACCTCTCTGGGCACCTGCCAGCATTTTATTAACCTAGAAGTTTTACATGAAGTTTTACATAATGAAGCGTGTGTGTGTGTGTGTGTGTGTGTGTGTGTGTGTGTGTGTTTGCATGTGTCCCTATGCTTCAGTAAAGTGGGGACAGGTGAGTTGAGGAGGTGGAGAGAATTCAACTGCAGAGAACTCGACTTGACAGCCTGCTTGGTCCTTCAGTTGTAGGCAAGCCGTTCACCATCATCTCTTGCTTCTGTCACCGCTGGGTGTTCGGCTGGATTGGCTGCCGCTGGTATGGATGGGCTGGATTTTTCTTTGGCTGTGGGAGTCTCATCACCATGACAGCTGTCAGCCTGGATCGCTACCTGAAAATCTGCTACTTATCTTATGGTAAGTTGAAAGGTTTCTCCTTCCCTGATAGTCAAAGTTAGATGGCTTGAGTGTCAGAACTGTACATATTTTACACAGTTAATAAATAAAGATTGCTAATAACCTCAGAGATCAAGAGTATTTCTATTTGTAGCCTATCTCATTCTAATATATGCTTAAAGATTTGACCTGTGTCAATATACGTTTCTTTTAATACTACTTTTTAAATAGTATCTGGTGTTTGGTTGCAATGCTTTTAAAAATTATCGCTTTCTTGTATAATGTATGTAAGCTTCTACCATATTTTGTCATATGAATAAACATACAAAAATGCCTGAGGTCTGCAAGGTTAACTGATTCCCTGCATAGGAACTTTAATGATAAGAAAAGCTGTTCCTGATTTTGCTTTAGGTTCTCATCTCCCTATGATTTCAGAGATGAGGAATTACAAAATGTTCACCTCCAGGTCTAGAGAGACATGCAGCTATTCCTTTATGAAAGGACACACATACAGAAGTACAGAAATATCACTTAACAGTTTTTTTTTTTTTTGGTATTGGTAGGTAGAAAAATGACTGCTTAAGAGAATTAGTGAGTTGTAAGCCAGCAATGAACAAGTTTGCAGAGCCTAAGGGGTTTTTTCTCCCCCTAAAGATTAGACCATTTACTGGTTAAAAATAATTTGTAGTAGTTTTGCTTCTCATGGTTCTGGGAATTTATTGAACCTGAAAAAGAAGCTTTAGGGCATTTATGTTAATATTGAGAACCAGGTAAAACCAGGGAGTAATTCTGATGCTCTCTGTATGAAGCTATTTTGATTGTCAACCTGTCAGTCAGAGTGGTTGTGAGTATGAGGACAGAGTACGAAAGGATACTGAGGTGGAGAAGATCAAGTAGACCTGGATTTCATTAGGGCAGAATTTCCCTTCATATTTTAAAAATTTACAGCCCCCAGACTCCAAGGAGACCATACATGGGGGGAGGGTGTGAACAACCATCTTCATGATATAGTACTTCTTTATTTAAAAAAAAAAAACTATCTCCTTTTCTGAACATTTACAACTTCCAACAGAAGTAGCTTGAATCAAAATTTCTGATAAGATTAAAAATATCATTATACATATTCTGGATGACATCAGTCTAATTCTTTCTGTAAGCTTATGTTTGGTTAGGCCAACCAGATTTTAAGTTTAACTATAAACTTTATAGACAAGAAGGCAGAAACTTGAACTTCCTGGGAGTACTTGAGGAATACTAAACCTTGATGTCTCTGTTTTTAAGTATTTTCTTGAGTTTAAGCTTTGTGTCTACTAAAGAGATGCTGCTGCCCACCGCCAGGATCACAGCAGTATGGGAACTGTGTCTATTTTCCAGCTTCTTTAAGGTTGAACCTCAGTCATATGGTTTCACCATTTAATCTGATGCACTATTAAACCCTCCACACAGTGTCCTAGAATGTTGGAATTAGAAGGTCGCTTGGGGACATGTAGACCTTTCTCCCATGAAATGTGGTAGACCGCTTTAAGGCATCTTTGAGAGATGACCACTTGGCCTCTTCTTGAATAATTCCAGTGACCAGTGACGGGGAGCTTACTACTGTACAAGGCAGCCCATTCTCTGATTGGTCTGCTCTCATTGTTACAATGTTATTCCTTATATTGAGACAAAACTGCCTCCCAGTAACCTCCACCCATTGGTCCTAGTTCTGACTTCTGGAGCAACACAGAACCAATCTACTAATCTACTCCCTCCTGTACTTGACAGCCTTTCACCATACTCGAATGTAAGTATGAAACACCTCACTAAGTAACCCTAATCATGAATGCTTATCCGTATGCCTCTGCACATTCCCATGAATATATGTGGTTCTCCCCGCCAATGTTTTATCTGTTATAACAGATAATCAAGCGCTGACATATTTTGTGGCTACATGATTGCTACCCTTATCTGGTTGGGCTTGAGAAATTTATACTTCATGATACAAAGATGCCATGCATTTGAAAAAAAAATGGAGACAATAGAGCTATATATAACATTCTGTTATATTTCTTGTTAGTACTAAACAAGACACATTTACAGAGGAGGAAAAATTCGTGCTATATGTAGTGCTTCAATAGTTTGCAAAGTAAGCTCCTTACGTTATTTTATTTAACCAGTAAGCAATATATTCTTATTTCCTCCACTTTCCTGTCAGGAACACTGTATCTGGAAAGGCGACATGAGCATTCAAACACTAGAAACAGAAAAGAATCAGGGCTCACCAACTTTTTCATTCTCACACTACCCTAAGCAGAGGCAGACCCTGAGTCTATGTTGAAATAATCATTTAGCTTTTATTGAATACACTTTGATATTTCTTCTTCACTACTACAAAACCAAAGCAGTAAGGAGCCACTTCCCCGGCCCTCTTCGTCCAAGGTGATGAGTGGGGTGTGAAGGTCGTTTTCCGTCGGCTTCAGCATGAGGTCAGGCTAGCTTATCTTTGCTGCTTATGTTGAACTTCAGAAAATGATCATTAGTGCTTGACAGCCCTTTTTAGATGACTGTATTATTTCTTCCTCTTGCCATTTTCTTTCATTTCTTTTAGTTAAGAAGTCAGTACTGCAAAACAGCTCATTTTTTTGTGTGTGTGTCCTCCTGAAAATAGTTTCACAGAATTACTTTTGCAGAACACGATGCAACCTGCTTAGATTCTCTATCTCTCCCAACATGGCTGTGTGACTGCGACCATTGTGGGAAGAGTTTGAAGGTTCAGTCCAGGGTGCATAAATCTGCTCCACAAATCACATGCACAGTCACCCACTTAGCCTCACACCAGTGTCATGAGCATGATACTTCAACCCCCACTCAAGGACTTCTTAGGAAGACAAAGGAGATCAGAGACACAAAAGCTTTCAAGAGGAAAGGTATTTTAAAGACACAAGTGATGCTTTGTGATTTCACACCTTCCCTGAAGGATTCTCCCTCGGATCCTAGGATGACCCTCTAACACAGGCTGTTGAGATGAGAACTGTTCTCTCAAGGTCCTCCATTGTCAGCATCCTCTGGTCTTTTTACTCTCCCCTTTTCCAAGTTTTTGTCACTTCTCCCTCCCAAATCTCCCAGGTGTCTAGAGAAAGCCTTCCCTGTGAAATCTCTTCAAAGTGTCATTCTCCTGGAGAAAGGCCCAAGCTCTGGAACTTTCCCTGCTTCACTCCACTCTCCCTCAGGCTTCAGTTATCTGCCCACGTCTCCCAGAATTCAATGGAATAAATCTTTGGAGGTGGAATTTGACATATCGAGGGGAGGTGTCTGGGTGCAGGGCAGATTCCATCTGGGTAACGCTCTTCTTCCGCCTCCAGGGGTTTGGCTGAAGAGAAAGCACGCCTACATCTGCCTGGCAGTCATCTGGGCCTATGCTTCCTTCTGGACCACCATGCCCCTTGTGGGCCTGGGGGACTACGCACCTGAGCCCTTCGGAACCTCATGCACCTTGGACTGGTGGCTGGCCCAGGCCTCAGTTGGGGGTCAGGTTTTCATCCTGAACATCCTCTTCTTCTGCCTGTTGCTCCCGACGGCTGTGATCGTGTTCTCCTATGTGAAGATCATTGCCAAAGTTAAGTCCTCTTCCAAGGAGGTGGCTCATTTTGACAGTCGGATCCACAGCAGCCACGTGCTGGAAATGAAACTGACCAAGGTATAGTCATTGTTTACCTAAACCATTATAGCATCCCTTTCCTCTGTCTCTACCCCACTGAACACACATACACATACATTTTAAAAATATTATTTTATTCTCAGATGTTTTGTATTTATTTATTTATTGTTTTATTGCAAGTGCTGGGGATCCAACTCAAGGCCTTGTACTTGCTAGGCAAGTGCTCCACCACTCACCTATGAGCCCAGCCACATACATTTTTTTGGTATGGGGAATTGAACCCAGGGCTGCTTAACCACTGAGTAACATCCCCAGTCCTTTTTATATTTATTTAGAGACAGGGTCTCACTGAGTTGCTCAGGACCTTAATAAGTTGCTGAGACTAGCTTTGAACTCGTGATCTTCCTGCCTCAGCCTCCTCAGTGGCTGGGATTATAGGAGTGTGCCACCACACCCAGCCACATACATTTTTAATACTTATAAATGTGTATAATGGATCCACTGGGAGTAATTTTACCTATCAAGTAGGATAATATTGATTCTCAGTATTTCAATAGTAAGAATAACTTATGAATCATATAATGCTTCTCATGGGCCTTGGTGGGCATTATTAAGGACATTCTACAACTCCATCTACTCACAGAGAAAGAGTCTACCACACATGCTTTCTGATGGGCAAGTTGTCTTAACATACAGCAATTTCTGCATGGTTGGTCCCTTAGTAAATGAGTTAGTAGATTTTAAAATATTGTAGTATAAGGAAAAAGCATACAGTTTGACTGCAAAGGTTTAATTCCAGGTTTGATTGAGAGTTAGGTACTTAGCTTCTTTGAATCTCTATTTCTTAACTTGTATAATAAAAATAGCAGCTTCTATCTCAGTAGGATATGGTGGAGATACAAAGAGATAAAACATTCTATTCTGTCACATGGTACATAGTAGTTGTTAGAGAAAGCATAGGTTCTCATTTTCCTTATGCCTTTCAGTAATCCTTGGTAAAATCTAAAGCAGTGCTCTTTATACTCCCATGATGTCTTGCCTTTCTTTGGAAAAAAAAATTTGGGGGGGCACGTATGTTAGTTAGTTTTCTGTTGCTGTGACAAAATGCCTGAGATTTAAAGGAAGAATGACTTATTTTAGCTCACAATTTCTGAGGCTTCATTACTTTGGACCCAAGGTAAGACACAACATCATAGTGGAAGGGTGTGGCAGGAAAAAGCTGCTTACTTTATGGTAGCTAGGAAGGAGATAGATAGATAGGTAGGTAGATAGATAGTATGTGAAAGGGGTCCTGGACGGACAAGATGTATTTTTTAAAGTCATGCCCCCAGTGACCAACTTCCTCACACTGGACCCCACTTCCCAATAGCCCATCCACAATGAACTCAGCAATGGGTCATCACCCCTCATGATACAGTCATGCCCCAAAAGCCCCAATTCTAAATGTTGCTCCATTGGTGATACAGCTTCCAACAAATGAGCCTTTGGGAGACACTATCCAAACCATAATAGCACACCTACCAGTAAATAAAAATAACATATAGATAACACAATCAAACACTGTATTTTAGTCAGCTATTTAATTGTTGTGACCGAAAGAACTGATAAGAAAAATTTCGAATGAAGAAAAGTTTATTTGGGACTCATGGTTTCAGAGGTCTCAGTTCATAGATGGCTAGCTCCATTGCTCTGGGTTCAAGGTGAGGCAGAACATCATGGTGGAAGAGGAAAACCCTAAGAACATAGCCACCAGGAAACAGACTGTGCTCACCAGGAACAAAATATATACCCCAAAGTTACATCCCCAATGACTCTTCTCCTCCAGTCACACCCTACCTGCCTGTAGTTCCACCCAGTTAATTCCTATCAGTGGTTGAATGCACTGATTAGGTTAAGGTTCTCAAAACCCAATCATTTCACCTCTAAACTTTCTTTCATTGTCTCACACATAACCTTTTGATGGATACCTCACATCTAAACCATAATACACTATATTAAATATTAGTATACTCTCTATTTTACATTTTAAAGATAAAATAAATATAGATTGAAGTTCTAATTATTCTTTCCTGTATCCTAATCAATTGCATTGATTGGTATCCAATTCTCAAGTGTCCTTACAGCCCCTTTTGGAGACCATATGTCTCAGGGACCTGTAGCAGCATAGTTACCTTCAGACCAGAGATCACTTCTAATAAGTCAGGCCCTTTGGTTCTCACAATATTTCTCCATCTAAATTTCATAACTTTTGAGGACCTACAAAGATTTCTCAGCTCTCTCTAAATCTATACTGATAACAATAATAGAGTAATTCTTGAATGAAGATACATAATTAGGAAACATAATCTACTTTTGTCTGATAAGTGGTTTGAAGTAGGAAAATAGTTCCATAAAATGCAACATCATGGGTTAGGTTCTTCATTTCTATTTCTTACTTTAGCTCTTATCTGTGATTTTTTAAAGAAAAATATAATCAAAACAAATTAATCCAAGTTAAATTTGGATTTTATTTAATCCAAATCCTACCCTGTAATTGGTGCTGTTTTAACAACCGTATGAGTGTACCAATGATTACATTTCCCCATTGAATAGTTTATGGAGGTATGGTGCCCATCATGACAGTATGAGGGTTTAAATCCACTTTGTGGCCATGTATTGATATGTCAAAAAGTTGTTGAGAGGTGCCATCATACACTCTTTTCTTATCAACCCTCATATCTTTTCTCAACTCCCAGTGATGGTTTTGGCCATGAGAAACTTTGCTGGTCTTGCTCAGTGCATCTGGGTCCTAATCCCAGAGGTCTTTTTTGTAATTTCTTGGATTCTGTTATTCATTATCTTCCCTTCTGTTAGTTGAATTGCTCAGTTCAATCAGTTCAACCCATTCACCGTCCAGAATCTTGTTCATTGTGTACTCTGAACAAAAGAAAGGTGGGTTGAGGATACCATCTAAAAATCAGTTACCAATTTCTCTCTCTCTCTCTCTCTCTCTCTCTCTCTCTCTCTCGTACTGGAATTGAACCCAAGGGTGCTAAACCACTGAACCACATCCCCAACCCTTTTTTATATTTTATTTAGAAACAGGGTCACACTGGCTTGTTGAGGTCCTCACTAAGTTGCTGAGGCTGGCTGTGAACTCATGATCCTCCTGCCTCAGCCTCCTGAGTTGCTGGGCTTACAGACGTGTGCCACTACGCCTGGCTCATTGTGTACTCTTGAGGGGTGGACAGTTTGTTCTGCCAATACTTCTAAAACCCATTATACATATGAGGTATAGGCTGGTGTATATGATTTAATTTTATTTTTTTGTTATTATTCTAATTGACTTGAACTGTGTTGATCAAATGGTTAGGCTTACCCTACACCAGATAAAATAAAGGGACCTTAAATGAAAAGTGTAGGCATATATATTCACACATGAACACTTACATCTTTATGTACACATATGTATATTTGCAAATGATTTATTTTTATATAAAGTTTATTCTCCTAAAATATCCTATATAATAGTCTGTGTAACATGTCTATGCTTCATTTGTATATGACATATATTTAAATATCCTAAATTTAAAATGTTTCTAGTTATTAATATTTGTGAAAAAATTCACATCAAAATTCAGCCATATTGAAAAAAAACTTTGTTGTGACATTTGTTCTAAATTTACACTATTTTCAATTACTACTCAATTTTGACCTCAATTTCTCCTAGTAGGTAATAGAAGAAACAACCTCATGCTGGGCCTTTGCATAGTCTCTGAAATCTTTTCCTCCATTCAGCTACTGCTCAGGATTAACAATTTGCTTGTTCACTTGGTGCTTCTGATCTTCAGAACAGCTTGGTCTAAAAGCTTATTACTTAAAGTCTACCTTCCTGGATTCAGGGATCAAAATCATTTAGTTCTCTGTGTACTCTAATTATTTCTAGCTGAGTTATTATCTGGGACTGCTTTCTGCTGGTCTGATCTTGTCAAGCTAAAAATTGGCATTCATCTACAAACCTTTCTCTACTTTGTAGTTTCCTTCTAATTAATGCTTAAAGAATGATAGTTTCATTAAACTTGTAGCAGTCTGAAATTTCACAGACCAAAAATAGAAGTGTTCTGCACACACACACGCACACACATGGATACACACACACATATACGCCCGCACACCCAGGGATGTCCCTTTCTTCCCACGGCAATCTGTAAGCTCCAGGGAGATTTTTCACGGTGCCAACGATTTGGGGGTCCTGGTCTGGTTGTTGTCACATATTAACTTGGTGCTTAGCTCAGTATGGTGGATTAAGGACACCATCTAAAAATCAGTTACCAGTTTTTCCGATGTTATCCTTCTGAGCTGTAGACTCTTTTCTGCTGTCAGAGTGGAAAACTGACTTTTACAGGCTCATCCTCTAAATTGTTCACGAGTAACACCCAGAGTCCTTAAGAACTTTGACTGTGGTTACTCAAAAGTCATTTCTCCCAATCCCCATCATGCTCAAAACCCTTTACTCTTATTTTCTCTCTGTAAGTTTCAAATTTCTATTCTGAAACTGAGAAGTTGAGAAATGAATGCTTTATTTCTTTCGGTATTTCTGCTTGTAAAAATATTCACACAATGCAGTGAACATTCTTGCTGCTGATTTAATGAGGGGAATGGTGGAGTGACAGGAAGGCAATACCAGAAGTATAGATCAATTTTTCCCAATATTGTTATGCCATGTGTGTTTCTACTTCATGTTCATTCATTTAACGTACGTTGGTCACCTAGACATCCAGAGCCTTGGTATCCAGAACTTGTGGGCACCTGGATTTCTCTTGGTATCTCTTATTTCTACTGGAAAGTCCTCCTGCTATGGGTCATCAGAGCCCTTCCTTACGCCTCACTTGTTAACCAAATCATGCGTCTGTCGCTCTTTTAAGCAAGATAGGATATGAGGTGAAGACGAATGCTACATATTCTATTTGCTTCTGCACCCTATGGCCTGCCACCTGCTAGACCTTTAATCAAGATTGCTTGAATGAATACCTAAGTGAATAAATCAATTTAATCTAATCACCTTGATGACTGCTAAGAGGTCTCTTGACCCCTGGCTGGAGTGCCTCTGTTCCTTTTAAACCTGATAGGACATTTTGTTTTTCTGTTTCTCTCCCATTGACTGTGAAGCCTTTATAAAGCTCTTAAACTACAGAACTCCTCACCTTTATTGCTCCTCGAATGTTATTTATCAACCAGGGTTCAGGTTCAGGTTACTCCCTGGTGTGGACACAGGGCAGTTTGTGGGAAAGCTGAACTGTATTGCTTGTTTTTTTAAAACCAAATAATTAATTGCTTCCCTTTGTTCTTCTTGGTTATTCTAGCTTAAATATCATTTCCCAGAGACACATTTCCAAAATTGAATTCAAGACTTCGGATTGTGATGTTTCATTATGACCTCTCTATTTCCTTCTTGGAAATTGTTAGTTTTTAAACTAAGTTAAAACTGCATATTTATTTTTGTGTTTATTTGATCAATGTTCATCTTTATCACTAGTCAATAAGGCCTGCAGGAGAAACCAAGTCTTTCTGATCACTTTGTGTCCTGAGGACAGAATGTGTCAAATATGGCAAGTGCTTACTATATATTTGTTAAAGGAAAGGGGGATTAGAGCAGTGTGACTTAATAATGAAAAGAATTGCAAACTAGCAGTCAATTCCAGTTTGATCCGTAGTTGCCTGAGAGGTTTTATATAATTGACATTTGTTATTTATTTTGGTTCCCAGTGGTTGAATCCCTTCTGTGTCTGAGGAATTGCCAACCTTTTGTGTCTTGCTGGGGATAAGGGGAGGAGCTATGTAACTCTTAAGAAATACTGAAAAAAGTCAATCATTTGCTTCCTATGATGCCCCTTTTACTGGAGCACAGCTAAGGACTCCAGCACCAGAGATCAGGCTGTCTGGAGCCCTGTGACAGGGAATCAAGGGCAGAGACTGCTCTCCTGAGCCCAGGGCTGCCGCAGCAATAGTTTCTTCATCAAAACCAGTTCACACACAGGGTTTTGAGTATCATTTCTGTTCACTAGATACCTATTAACCTTTGCAGTGATGCTGTCTGCAATAACCAAGGTCCTTTAAAGAAATTCTCTTTCTGCCTCACTCAGTCAAAATCAATTTCTGTTACTTGCAACTTGAAATATTGACAGAGTCACCTTGGGCAAACCAGTAGATCTTTGGGGGTCTTAGTTTTCTTATCTGTGAAAGGGGATGAGGGAGAGGATTTAAATGATAGCTTAACTGCCTTCAAAACTCTGAGGTTTTGTGAAAATGGATACATTGGTTCAATTATTTAAAGGTATATGGCGATGGCTTTTAACCAGCTGGTTTCTCAACGTGAATATCTGCTCCCCTCTAAGAAATACAGTCCCACTTCAGGGTCTTGGATCACACACAATGAATAGGGAAGGGTCCCTGTTTTGTTGAACCAGACACTTGTAAATTACTTCCTCTTTTTTTTTTTCAAGCTAACCACTGCCTGGTCAGGGTATATTGTGTTTAGTTTGAACCAAAACTCCCAACACAGGCGCTCAGAGTGCCGCCGTGACCTGGTTTGCCTCCTCTCTTTTCAATCCCAGCGTTTGCTTGTTTTTAGAGTTGTGTTATTTTAAGATTCGAGAAAATTGCATCTGGAAAGTGTGGAGTTCTTTTTTTTTTTTTTTTTTTTTTGAAGGATGAATTCATATTTTCTGCTTGGATTGCAACCAGGGTTAACATATGGCAGTGCACCAAAAATCTCAGAAAATTTTTCTTCGTCAGTTTGTGGAGGAGGGTCTGGGATGGTTGGCCTTCATTGTCATTCTGTGGATTAAACAGAAGGAAGGAAACAAAAATCAAGGAAAACATGCTAAGATTGTCGAATTGTTTAATTTCTTAAAAGGTAATGTGAAAACCAAGCATCACCACCCTGATTTTTATATACAGGAGAGTGTTGAGGGCCAGAGAAGGTAAGTCACGGTTGTCGAGTGCCCCTCCTTCTACTTGCTATTGATAGTATCACTCAATGACTGGCAGTTCCACATGTGGAAGACCGTAGTCTCAGAACTGGAGTTTATTACCCTATTCCTATCCTTGAGTATCATTTTCCTACTGGTTGGTTGGCAGCAAATCCATGTACTTGCTAGCTAGACCCAAGACAGAAAATTCAAATCTTTTCATCTTGTACTCCTGTCAATTACATTCTTTCCTAAAGCTGTTAGTACCCTCCACCTCCTTCCCCTTCCTTCAGTGCACAGATGTGGTGATTTCCTTTCTCATCACCTTATCTCCCCCCACTCACTGAAATGTCTTTGTTATCACTAGTCTAACTGGCTTCGTAATGCAATTAAATCTTGTTATCAATGGGGAATTTTTTACGTCTCTTTGACCCTCCTTGTAAGCCTTTATTTTTACATCAGTTCCACCGTCCTCTTCTATTTCATTATTTAAGATTGCAACCTTTAACATTAGCTTAAGTCTTACTCATGACTGGGTGAAGGAGCCTGGTGGGAGGAACTGGACTCTCTTGAAATGGATGTTCAAAGAGCTTCAGGAATTTTGTCCTACTTACGATGGTCAGTAGAGAGACCCAAATATCTTAAACAATGACTTTTCTGCCCTTCCATACTGCCTCACACACTGAGAGAGGATAGGACCTTCCTTCTTAGAAACCTTGTTTGTTAGAAAGGTTCAGATGTTTTGAACCCAGAGGGAGAGCCATATGTAACTTGGAGAATTTACTTTCAACCACACTACTCAATGATTGCTTTAATTGGTCAATTCACTGAAATTGAGGATGTACAACTTTGTTTTTGTGACACTTAATGCTAGCCTGAACTAGAGCTGGAAAACACTGCTGTCCCTTGGTCCTATGAAGCAAGATATATTTAAAATGAACTGGGCTGCAGATGTGCGAATCTTTTGGATAAGCTAAACAGGAATCCTGTGACTTCCCTCCCACAAGAATTGTCTAATTTAGGAATTTGAAGTTTTACTGTTTTGCCAGTGAACCAAAAGGCAGAGATGAAAGTAAAATAATTAAACAAAGTAAAGAACTTAGAAAAGTTGACGGGCACAGATAGTTTTGTTAGAATTGGTTTAAGGATATTTGGGAGGTCTATTTTGGAACATATAAATTAAGGTGCACTTAGAATTGAGGAAGGTGAGGAACAAACTGATGGAAAGATTAAACTCATTTGAAGCCAAGTAGAAAAATCTGGAAAAGTGGAGTACAATATGAAAGTTTTAGAAACTTTTATGGAGTATATCATAAAATGGTTTTAATATTAAAATACTTAATAATTTGTGGAGTATATTTTAAAATGAGAAGGTTATAGAAAACAAATGTGCCTTATATTAACTTTGTATTCACTTCAGAATGCAAATAACATTCTTCATTTCCTTTTAGATTTAGCCTTTTGTCCCCTTTTCGTCTTTAAACTTAATTTGTAGTCATTCTGCTTTATTCTAAACCCAGAAAACCCACAATGATCCATTTGCTATGTGCTTTTTATTTATGATTATGTGCATATTTAATTCTCCTATATCCATTTAAAAAAGATAATATAATACAAATACTTGAAATCTTTCCTCCACTGCATACTACTCAAAAAAAAAAAAAAGTAGAAAACATGTAAAATGTAGAAGATATTATGGACTAAGTGCCAATCTATTTTTTGTCAATGACTTGGCAGCAACATAGAAAACAGCTTTTGAGACTCTGTGAAACATCATATGACTCACCAGAGAAGCAAGGATGGGGCTATGTTAAGTCCCTAGACATCTGCTAAGGCAAGCTTTATTTATATAGTTAGTGTTTATTTGGAGATTTAGAAAAAGAAGGCCCTCACTGTGAGCCTTGAGGCATCCATTCCATTTGCAAACAAAAGTCAGACAGACCAAACCAAATGAAAATTTCTTCTGGATAAGCTTTTGCTAACTGATAGAAAAGCAAACTCAACAGGGGAGGGAGCCACATGTGTGCATTAGGTCTTAAGCGTTTATAACTGCTAAACACAGGCCAGAACTTTGATGTAGGACACTAAATCAAGGCTGCAGGATGCACAGGAACGATGGGTTCACTTGATTCATCTCTTGGGAATTAAGATTCTCTTATTTGCAAAGTGGAGCAAAATGAATATTATTAAGGTTTTGTTTTGTTTTGTTTTGTTTTTGGCAGCAGTTAATTTCTGTAGATGAGTTTTGAAATTTTGGGGTGGAAATTCAGTCTGTGACTTCAGAGTACATTTGCCATGCTTAATTCTTACATGCATGACTTTGTTGTAAGTAAAATATTTCTGATCAAACTTCCAAAAACACTGTTGATTTAACCATCATTGATGAAACATTTTGTGTTTCACTCCTCATCAATGATTTTTCACATAACTTTTCCCCCCTTAAATTAAGGGAAGGGAGAAGGAGGAAGTGAAGCAGCTTCAGATAGGTCCTTTCTTACATAATTCCAAGGTGTTAGGGAACTCAGAGATAAAAGGAAGATACACTTTTAAACCCTCAAAATGAATATCAAGCTCCCTGTTCATAACATTGTAGCCAGGGGCATGTAGTCCTCTGATTGGTCAGATTTGGGTCATCTGATGCCTTTGATGGCAATTCTATAAAACGGGAGATGGAACGATGCTAGGAATGCTAATGCAGAAGATAACTGGGATGATGACAAAATATTCAAACAAAATGACAAGAGATAGATGTCTATTAGAGGACTGATTTCAAATATAGTTTAATTATCTTACAGAAAGTTTATTCTAGTAGACAACAGTGTAGGAATACTTGGAAGTTAGTGTACTCTCTCTCAATTAGCTCTCTCTCTCTGAAATAGCTCAAATTTAAAATAAAGCCCAAAGCTGGGAATGGTGGTGTGTTCCTATAATTCTAGCTACTCAGGAGGCCAAGGCAGGAGAATTGAAAGTTCAAGGTCAGTCTGAACAACTTAGGGAGACCCTGTTTCAAAAATAAAACAACATTGTGTAAAACCATAGAAGTGAAATGACGTATCCCATTTGTGTACAATGAATCAAAATGCAGTCTGTAAAGATAAAAAGTAAATAAATAATTAAAAAAATAAGTTTCCCCCCAAATTAAAACAAAACAAAACAAAAACCAAAACCAAACCAAACCAAACAAAACAAAAAACAAATTTTGGACTGTATTTTCCAGTGCTAGTATTCTAAGTAAATCACCTTTTATTTCTTTTTCATACAGTTGCCAACAATTTTCTAAGAGTGGAGATTCAATGAGGGCAGGATGGGTTTTCTTTGTTCTTTGCAGTATACCTTACACAAACATGTTCAGTAATACTTGTTGATCGAATGAATAAACAATGATCTTCTCTTCAAAACCTTCAAAGGCTGCTCTTTCTTCTTGCAACATTTCATTCTACAGGTTAATCTTAGGTAGAGCTCTTGTATTTCTTGCTCAAAACCTACTGCTGCCTCAAAGCATAAAGAATTAAGTGCAAGTTCAGTAATGTGTTACATAAAACTCAGAATGCATAGATGTTATCTTTCTTCCTAGCCACATCTCCCTTTGTTGCTTTTCCATACCAAAATGAATTGCTCACTAGCAATTTTTTTTTCTTTCTTTTTGGTACCAGTAATTGAACCTCAGGATGCTCTACCATTGGAAGACTCCAGCACTTTTTATTTTTTGTTTTGAGATAGGCCCTCCCTCCCTAAATTGCTGAGGCTGACCTCAGACTTGTAATCCTCCAGCCTCAGTCTCTCAAGTTGCTGGGATTCCAGGCGTGCACCACTGTACCCATAGCTCTTTAGTAATTTCAGTGTAGACATCACCCTTTCTTCCCAAGCTTTTGCTCATGCTGGTCTCACTCTTTCTTTTATTTCCACTTGCCAAAGTGCAGGTTATATGTCACATCCTTCATGAAACTCTTCTTAATCTGCCCAATAGGATGCAATTTGTTCTCCTTTGAGCTGGAGCTTAGATCATATTTAGCCTTGTACTGTATTTATTTGTATTCTAGAGGGAGACAATGCAGGCATACAACCACACTGGTATTCCTCACAGCACTTGGCATAGTGTCTTGTCCAAGCGTTTGCTAAAAAGTCCTGTTGAAGTGAGTGAGATGACTTATATAAACCAGGTAGGTCATTGTAGGGCGCTGATTATACTACATTATTAAAGGAACTAAACTGCAGGTGGTAAGAAACTTTCAAGGGTGTTTTAAACTGTATCTCTAATATTCTTTGGTCTGAAAATGAAGAGACCTCAGGTGATCGTAATTTTGCTTATTATTATTATTATTATTATTATTATTTTTTTTTTTGGTGCTGGGGATCGAACCCAGGGCCTTGTGCTTGCAAGGCAAGCACTCTACCGACTGAGCGATCTCCCCAGCCTAAATTTTGTGTGAGAGAAAAGTGCTTTCTGGAAAAGTCTCATTTTGTACAATCGTCCCACTTTGGCTGAAGTGCCATGACTCTGTCTTACTTTATACTTAGTGAATTTCCACACTCTATGTCTCAAACTTGAGCAAGACTTGAGTTAAAAGAAATGACATTTAATAGAAACCTCTGAAGAAGATGCACATTAGAATTTCAAACCTGGATAAAGTTTCTCAGTTTCCTGAGGCAAATGGGGATGATTTAAAATTTCATCAAGGTGAATGTATTTTCTGTCAAGTTTTAAGTGAATGTGGGTCGAAAAGTCTGGAAATCTCAGGAGAACAGATGTCTTTTTCATTATGATTTCTTGCTCAAAATGCAGGGAAATCCTGACAGTTGTTAAAGGGTTGTACTTTGGGTCTGTGGGTATCTTCAAATTCTAGAGTGGAGGATGGACAGGAAGTGGTAAGTGGGATAAAGCTTCTACTAGCTGAACTTTGGAGAAGTCCATATGAAATGATTCCTATGAAGATGATAAATGGGTTACAGTGGACACATCTTCCTGGGAGTGAAAATGTGACTTGTTCCTCCTCCACACCCGTCATTTTAGACTCTCATTACTCACTAGATTTCTCCATTCTCTTCTTCATTGACTTTCTTGTCAGGTGGCGATGTTGATTTGTGCTGGTTTCCTGATTGCCTGGATCCCTTACGCAGTCGTCTCTGTGTGGTCAGCTTTTGGAAGGCCAGACTCCATCCCCATACAACTCTCTGTGGTGCCAACCCTCCTAGCAAAATCTGCAGCAATGTACAATCCGATCATCTACCAGGTTATTGATTACAAATTTGCCTGTTGCCAAACTGGTGGTTTGAAAGCAACTAAGAAGAAGTCTTTGGAAGACTTCAGGTAAAATCTCAGAAGCTAGAAATGATTCATGCATTCTTTGTTTCAAATCCTTTGGGGGAGGGGTTTAAGCCACTAGGGTGTGCTATCTCCTCAAGGTTGGAGTATAGTGCCTAGGAGTAGAATAAGAACTTTATTTTCCGTCCATTAAAATTCCTAAAACCAAGTTATCAGATATGTTGGAATGATGTGGGTAGACAGTGAGAAAAGTGATCTGCTTTTGATTCTGGAACAACCAAGATGATGCACACGGTGTCTACTGGAGCAGTCACTGTGTCAGTGACTCTTAAATTTCTTATCTAGGACCAAGTCCGTTTTACTCCAAGAGCACTGTTCCATCTGGCATTGATCCAAAATTTAGTTTACACAACAGATGGTTCTTTTGTTTGGGACATCACAACCGCTAGCTAAGAGCACAGGTGTTGGGAAGACACCGGAAGGGGAGAAGGGAGATAATTTTTTTGCTCAGTGCCAGATTCTTTTACTTTATGTTCACCAGAGCCCAAGTTATTCTTTATGCTTGTCATATGAGGAAACTGAGATTGAGTAAGGTCAAGGTTAAGTAAACAGCTAATGTTACACAGCCAGGAAGGAGCAGAGTAGAGATTTAAATTCGGGGACTTAATTTAAAATATGCTCTTTTAGCTACACTGTTTATGCTATACAGTGAATAAGAAGGCTTGGGAATCCATCATCATTTACCCCAAAGGCCCAGAAGGCTGAATCAGTGACTCAGCCTGGGGGACTTCTGAGTCCACTCAGGGCCCATCTTAGAACAAAAAGTGATGTGGGCACCTGAATTCACTGTTTGAGACAAAGGCTCTAGAAAAGGGTTCCATGTTCTATGAACCCCTTTTAATTCTTGCTTGATGTTCAGATATTTTTCAATATCTCTTTCTTTGAATAAGTAGGGAACAATGAAAAAAAACAAAAAGGTCAAATCACTTTGGGAAGGTATGGTTTCTGTCTTGTTCTGTCATTGTGCTTGAGCACATGACAAATCTCTTAACCTTTAGTTTCCCTATCATGTAGGTACATAATTAAATGAAAAAGATTATAAAAATGTTCAAATAAACAAAGGGATTTTCATTGTTGTGATACAGGGTAAGGGAATCTACAATTCGGAGATGAAAGACCACTGTTAAAGACAGCTGTTTACAAAAGTTTTATATTTTGGGGCAAATTAACTACCTAGAGCCTAGGAGTGGGATGAGCTGATTAGAATAGGAAATTGAAACAAGCAAAATGGATGTATGAAAAAGACCTAGAATTATTGGTGGCTTTTTCATATTAGTGGTTAACACCTTCTCTGTTGAACTTTGAATAGTTAAATTCAAATGCTAAAATGCATCTCTTTAAGAAGTAACAACACTTTACCTTTATCAGCTATCGATACTTCATTATGAATGCATGTACAGAGAATAATTTTAAAAGAACAGTTTAGGGGGAAAATAATGGGGCACTTCTTCATCTAAAGGAGATGAGAACTTGACAGGAATGACTGGAAGCAAATTTCGCCTGCCTCATAATTTTTCCTCAGACTGGCTCTGTGTTCTGTACATTCACTCACGAGTGTGAGCAGCACATAAATATTCAATACTCCACAATGGGAAGAGGGAAATTCATGTGGAAGAAAGTGACTTAGGGCAGCAGACCTTTGGAAAATTCAGCCAGAAAAGAGACAGCTCAGTTCACTTATTCTCATTAGCTATTATACGAAATACAGCAATTGCTCTGCTGAGGGAGGCAAGGTCTATTTCCTTGCTCTGGAATTTCCTTTTCCTCTGGAGTAGCAGGCAGTGGTGCTGAAGCATGGGGGAGACCATAGCTTCTAGAGGCCGAAGCCTCTTCAGGGAGGCGTTGTGGAAGACGTGCTGACTGGCAGATATTAGAAGGGTCTACTTCAGAGAAGAGCAGAAAGGTAGAAGACTTACTTTTATCCTTATAATGAACAAAACAGAATCTTGTTTATCTTTGTAATTGTTAGGAGCTAAGCAGGTGAGTACTATGGAGACCCATAGCATGAGATGGAGTGATATGAAGGCAATTCAGCATGGCTAACTTACTGCTAGTGTAATTAAGTTGATTTGAACTGGACTAACTGATACACTTGTTCTCTTTCTGAGCTCTGAAACACATTTGTTTATAAGGGGAAAGCTTCTTGGGAAAGAAATAATTTTGAATTCAAATGAAAAAGCTAATGCATGGAATATGAAATGGTGGAAATAAATTTTGAGGAATTTTGACAGTTTATAAAAAGTTAAACTTATCCCTCCCTACTCACTCCCACTCTCAAATTGAATTACCTGAGATTTTAGTGGAAGTTGATGAACCACAGGGAAAATATATGGCAAGACCCCTTTTTGAATATATTATTTTCATACTTAGGTGTTCAGATGTAGTCTCAGGCAAAGAATGCGTTTTCACTACAGCCATGTAATCCAAACACCTGGGGAATTTTGAAACGCTGCTGCAGAGATTCAACTTTTCATTGGTCTGACTGGACCTGAGCTTCAGTTGTTTGATTGATTCTCCCACATGAGTCTCATGCATAGTCATTGTTGAAAGTTGAGGCAGCAGAAGCTGAGAAAGGAAAAATTGTGCAATTCATGGTCGTAGGTCTTTAATGTCACCTCCATGAAGATCAGGTAGAGGGAAATGAGAGGGAGGGGGTATGAAAAATGGTGGAATGAGACCAGACATCATTAGCCTATATACATGTATGATTACATGAATAGTATGAATCTACATTGTGTGCAACCATAGAAATGAAAAGATGTACCCCCTTTGTGTACAATGAATCAAAATGCAGTCTGTAAAATAAATAAATAAATAAATAAAATCCTACCTTAAAAAAAAAAAAAGACTATTGAGGCCACCTGTGGACAGTGACAGAGGAAAGAGACATCAGATGCTGGACCAGTCTTAGATGGAAAAGAAGTGTCCAAGAGACACACTGGAGCAGGGCAGTGAAGGACAGAGGTATTTCACATTCCTAGTATTTTAGTAAAGATAAAGAACAAGGGAGAACAAAGCCCCAAACTCTGGCATAGCTATTGTAATTAAATCTCCCTTGACCACCTTAGTTGGCAGTGCTCTGTTTCCAAAGAATGCGCTTTTAGTAGGTCAGTCCCAGGGCTCAGAGGAATGATAGGTAGATGTGCAATGGATTTTGTTCTAGAGATGTCCAGACATGCTATAAAAAAAAAAGCATCCTGGTTTTGGAAAGCTCTGCCCAAGGGATTCCTTGATTTTGAATATTCTAAATTAAAATATTATTTTTCATTTCTAATTCAAGTCTTAGGCAGATGGTGTTCAAGGTAGTCAAGGTGACATGAGTGTCTCTATATATATATATGTAATATGCATATATGTGGATACGTGAGTGTATATATATATATATATATATATATGTATATTAATTTGCATTTTCCTTTTCCAATGTCTAGGCTGCACACGGTAACCACAGTTAGGAAGTCTTCTGCTGTGCTGGAAATCCATCAAGAGGTATGAAGATGGACATAGCATCACTCACGGACACACTGATTCAGTCATTCACCTCTCCACTTCTGTTAACATCTGATTGCGGCCACATTTTCTCTTTATATTTTTATATTGTGTACACTTTTTTCTCTTTTTCCTTCAGCCAGGGTTTGCTGGAAAATTCTAACAGCCAAATGGAAACTAGAGAGGATACTACTTGAAGGAATACTGTTAGAATGAGCATCCCTGGAACTTTCTTTTTAATTATGCTTTAAAACCTATTGTCATGCTAAACAGTAATAAGTCTGAGATATTAAGAAAAATGTCAAATATTTTATTTTTTAGGCTGTTATTTAATTTTATTACATCATCATTATTATCATTTCTTGACACGCAGTTTCTGGGGTTCTTTTAGGTGGATGGTCATCAGGACTATGTGTTGACCCATGATTCTTTGACTGGTAGATGCTTCTGGTTCTCACAGCTATTCTTTGTTCATGCTGATAGAGAGTCATACTCAATGGCAATGATTCTGCAAAGGAGTCCTCTAGGGAAATCAGTGTTGTCTGAAATCACTAAATGAAAACTCTCTTGTATCTCTGAATTTGAGGACAAAAATAATTCCCACTGATGGTAATGTTATCCAGGTGGGTTTTTCACATTAGGGTCTAGTTACTGAAATAGTGTATCTAGCATGGTACTACTAGCTGTAGTTGTTTAAGAAATGAATTTAGTGAAAATAGTTATATGTAATCATTGTTCCTTGTTTGTTCTTTGTGACCTTTGTTCTTTCTTTGTTCATTCTTTTCTTCATTGAATACCTTTTGAAATCCATAAAGAGATGCAATTATGAATGAGATAGAAAAATTTGAAAGGCAGACTTTTGTCCCTTCACAGCTAATGAAAGGGGAAGGCTTGTAAATACTAGCTTCAAATAGTATTAGTAAAATCGGTGTCAATCTGATCCTCTCTCTTAATCTGAGGAACAGGAACATCTGCATTGCTATTCTTCCAATTTAGATCCCAGGAAGGTATTCTCTATGCTCCTTCATTGAATCTACCTCCACCTTCTGCTATGAACTTAAGTCTTGCTCATCAATTCCGATTCTACCTTCTGGTAACTACTAGTGAGGAAAGAGGAAAGGGGAAGAGAGTGGTCACTTGTGACATTGATGATCTCTCCATCCTTCCATTTGAAGGGTTATGGAGAATCAGACACACTTCCAAGGCTCAGCCCTCTATGTTTGGCACCTTCAGTTCTTTTTTCGTTTTCTTGAGAGTTGGGGTATGGGATGAAGAATGGGTTGATATTGTCATTGGTTTAAGATAAGTGTCAAATAGATGCTACAAAACATGCTCTATGAATAAAGCAAAAGTTAACTCTGAATGGGACTTGGGATTGCTGTCCAAAGTCTGAGAAAAGAGACAAAATTTTTATTAGAATAGAAAGGCAAGGGACTTTAAGGCAGATGTGTAAATTATAGAGGCATGAAGGGGCGTGGAGTGGGGCACAGTTGTAAAGTACAGAGTCAGGCTGCCTGGGTTTGCACCCTAGTGTGTCCTTTGGCAAGCCTGTAAACTAGGAATGTGAAGTATCACAGGGTTTTTGTGAGTCTTTGGTGAGATAAAAGGCACTTAGCACCATGCTTGCAACAGCAGGAACATCCCCTGCACATTGATGATTGCTGTTGTTAATTTTAAGGTAGGTGTGACAGTTCCAAAGTAGGCTGACAAGGGTAAGAAGGACCAGTCTGGTGGCAGCCTTTAAAGAAATGGCAATATATGAGGACCTGAATTAGGGAATGACAATGGAAATGCAGTTGAAAATAGAGCTGTAAAATATTGTATGAGACATAGTTCTTGGCAATTGATGACTTGGAGGCAGAAGAGTTAAGGATGGCTTGGGGGCGCTACTCAGGAAATAGTGCGGACAATGGTGTTTGTAGGAGAAAGTTTCCAGAGAGGGGAGAGAGAATGAATTATATGTTGGATGTGTTGAACACGAGGTATTTGCAACATGGTTAAATTATTCAAAATAGTTGAAAATAATCTGAAGCCATAATCTGAGGCTATACCCAATAATATGGAGATTATAAAGTTAGAGAGTCAGGCAGAAAAAGAAAAGTTAAAGGAATAATTGCTGGTTTCAATTGACTTGAAGGAAGAAAAAGAGTTTTTAATTTTAACTTTTGTTTTTTATTCTTTTTTCATTTTCTTGAGGCAATAATTGTGGAAGTGAATGATGGAGAGATTAGAAGGAAGAAGAAGGAGAAAAGAACATTCAAGTTAGTGTAGATTTGTCTAGAAGGTAAAATTTGACATTGATATTATATAATGAATATGGATAATGAAGATAGAACATACCTTTTCATTTATTAACTGTTTAACTGAAATGTAGCTTTTTACTCAGCTTAAAAGAAAGCCTGTGCAGAAGTAGCATAGTCAGAAGGGAAGAGAGAGTTCGAATCCTCTGGGGGAGATCCTAGAATTAATTTCTGCTACCAATTTAAAACATACGATTTAAATTATCCAATTTAAATCTTTTTTTATTTTTAATTTGAGTAATACTTTGAGAACTGGGAGGCACAGAATTGTTGCCATTATTGATACAGAGAGAGAAAGTTGATCCTTGGAATAGAAGGAAGGAAGAAAGTAATGAGGAGCCATTGAGGGTTGCCTGCACTTACCTGGCTGTGAGTGAATAATTTCCTGAGTGAGTCATGCTTCCCCTGGGCCATCTGATAATTTAAGGATATTCTGTGCAGTTACCAAACACTTCTGCAGTTTTTGATTTAAGTTTGCTTTAGATTTTTTTTAAAAAGGAAGACATTGCATTTTGTGTGCTGGTGGGGGTGTTTGAGAGAGACTACAAAATCTTTGAGCAGGCATTGTGCATCTCCTCTGGGCTTTCATGGGTGACACGTGAAGGGAACTTGGAAATTAAGTGGTTGGAATCAAACAAGCAACTATCAGGGCAGATTTGGAAACATGGGATGAACTATTGAATTGATAATATAAAATCCTCAATCCCTGGTTTTTCATTTTAAACTCCCTTGTTTCTATGGACTGTTATTTAAATATGGCCTGTCTGATTAATAAATGAATGAAGAAATGAATTTATAAAATGGGAATTAAGAATAGAGATGCCCTATTCTTTCGGAAAGTTGGATTTCAAGAATCATAAAAAAATACAAATATATTTTGATTTTTTTTCCAAGTAGGGTGAGGCAATAAGAACATATTTCACAGTGAAATCCAATTATTTGAGTCTTAAAATGTAGTTTTCTCAAGAATCAAACATGCTGATTATTTACAACTGAAATGGTAGCTGAAAGTTTTGACCCATTTAATTTTCCCTTGAAAAACATCCCACTATCTTTGATGGTCTTTCATGATAGGAACCACAGACCCCTGAATGCGGATACGTCTTCATGAAGCTAGTGTAGATGAGGAAGAAAAGACAAAGGAGAGGAGAGCAAGAGAGGAACAGAGCAAGAGAGCACTGGTGAGCTGGCTGTTAAGGGACCCATGACACCAGTGTAAGGAAGTGTCTTCAAGGTTGCCAGAATTTCAACACGCATTCTATAGAGAGTATGCCATTACAGTTAGAGGTTTAGTGAAGACAGTATCAGTCTTTGATTCAATAATTAATTCTGGGAGGAAGGAGCCAGACCTTATTGTACAGAAGGACAAAGTGATAACCATTCTCTATTCCTGTTTTTACTTTTGATTAATGTATATTAATTGTACATATTAATGAGATTCAGTGGGACACATCAATACACATATGTGTTTTGCACTGATCAAATCCGGCCTTCTTTTATCCACCCTCTCTCTCTCCTTCTCCAATCTCTAGTTTTCACTATTCTATATTCAGGTCCACCATTTTTTTTTTTTTTTTTAACTTCCACACAGGAAAGAAAAACAGTAATACTTGTCTTCCTGTGCCTGGCTTATTTCATTTAATGAAATGTCCTCCAGTTTCATCCATTTTGATTCAAATGACAGAATAGCATTTTTGTTCATTACTGAATAATATTCCATTGTGTGTAGATATCACATTTTCTTTGTCTATTCATACCATTGATGGGCATCAGAGTTGATTCCATGTTTGGTTATTGTGAGTAGTGTTGTACTCTTCTTGTGAAAATGTGGCAAAAGGCAAGAATTAAAAGAGTTATAGGAAACTTGGTAAGAGAACACAATCAAAAGCATGCCCTTGGTTAGAACAAATGAGCTTAAAGTCTCAAGCCTTTAGTGTATGACATATAGGAAAACATTTGGTGTCACTACTGTGATCATGGATGTTTAAAATGCACAACTTTCAACATATACATTCAGCAGGTTATGGGACTGTGTGGAATATATTTTGAATTTTATACAGAAAACAAACATCGACATTTAAAATACTTGTCTCAATTACTTTGAATCTGTTCCTTAGCCATGCCAAATGTGCCCTTGCATCACCCCAGGCCCTGGAACACATAAAACATAAATGAGAGAAAAAATCATTCTAAATTTACATGTGCTTCACTGGTTTTGTTTTATTTTTGTTTTAAACACTGGCCAAATCTACGTAGGCAAATATTGCAGGCATTCATTTTACTTTATATTCAGGAATTTTATTAAGTGCTGGCAATACACAGCATCCTGAATATTTTGGGAGATGATAAAGAAGGGGAGGATTTATTTTAAATCTTTAGGAACTCAGAAATTTGGAAGAAATGGTGCCACACACACACACACACACACACACACACACACACACAGGTTTTAATTTTAATAGTTTTTAGATGAAGATGTATGTATTCTATTAGGCTTTGCTTTGACAGAATATTTGGAGAAAGTCCAAAATATTGGGACAGGTCCTGGGAAATGTATTTGCATATGTGCTTCTGGTCTTCAGATGGGGAGAGAAATGAGGGGCTCCTGCAAGGTCCAGAGAAGAATTCGTTCATTGCCAGGGACAATGATCTGTAATCTCTGGATGTCTGAATGCTGACTTGAGCAAGGAAAAATTTCATGAGAGGTTTTCTTCCTCAGGACACAATTAAAAGGGATTTTCCAGGTGTTTGGGGCACTGTAGATGATAATGTTTCTCTCCCCAGCAGTGCCAGAACACGGGAGTACGGCATATAAGTTCAGAGTACGGTTTTGGAATTAACCAGACCTGATCTGCAACTTGGGTTTTGTCATTTAGCAGCTGTTTCAGTCAGCTGTTTCACTGTTATGTCTAAAAGGACCTGACCAGAATAACTGTAGATGAGGAAAGGCATACTTAGGGTCTTACAATTTCAGAGGTCTTAGTTAATAGAAGGCTAGCTCCATTTCTTGGGGTTTGAGGTGAGGCTGAACATTATGGCAGGAGAGTGGTGGAGGGAAGAGGCTCACATCATGGTGATCAGGAAGCGGAGAGAAAGAGAAAGTCTCCACTTGCTGGATACAAATATATACCCCAATGTCATGCCCCCAGGTCCCCCCTCCTCCAACCACACGCTACCACTTCAGTTACTACTTGATTAATTGCTATCAGGGGATTAATTCACTGATTGGGTTAAGACTCTCACAACCCAATCATTTCTTCTCTGAACTGTCTCATGCCTGAGTTTTTTTTAACATCCAAACCATAACACCAGTTGTGTGGGAAAGTTACTTAATCTCTCAGCATCCTCAGTTGTTGGACCTACGGAATAGAGACAGTCTTACCTCATTAAGATTTGTTGTGAATAATTAATGTAAAGTCTGTAAGGCATTAGGAAAGTTCTAGCCCATTGAAAGCACAAATAAATGGAAGCTATTATTATTTTCACTATTAGAGGAACACACATAATCATTCCACATGGGAAGTGACAGCTGTGAACTCTTTTAAAGGTGGTGGGAGAATGTTCCTTAAGATGACCATAGATCTAGGAGATATTCCAGCTATTTGAGAAGGGGAGAAACACACAAAAATTCTTTGGCAATAGCCATTTGTAACCCTGCTATAGGAAATCACAAGTGTTAGAACTGGAATCTTGAGAAGATTCTTGTCCATTTAAGCCATAGTTGGGAGTGACAGGGAGTGCGTTAGAAGGAGAATAGAGGTCTCCACCATTCCAGTGGAGTCATGCAGGAAGGAGAAGAGGGTTAGGGAAACTTATCTGTTTAGCTCTGATGGAGTATCAAGATGACTGGTCTTCTAGTAGACTCCCAGCTGTGAAAAGAACTCAATAATTGCCTACTATAAATCTTTGTGTAAATGGAGATAGAATCAGAGATTATTTTGGAGGTTTGAGATAGTTACAGAAATTCTCAGTTACCTGGACCTCTGATTCCTGGTTGGAGAGTGTATTTAAAGTAGAGAAGTTTGCATTTTAAAGGCTTATGCAAGATTTTTAACCTGTTAATGTCTATGTATGATGTTGTTGTATGTAGGGTGATTTAAATCCTTAAAAAATGTAGTCTATGGATTCAGTGCCAAGAGCTGGTTAGAAGTGTAGAACTCAGGTTCCACACCTGAACCATAATCTATGATTTAACAATTGGCATACCCATTAGTTAAGCCCGTGGTTCTGTTAAAACTAACATGGTTATATATGGTTTCCCACTGATTGTGGTAACAATTGGAACTTGCCTGGGTAGTAACACCCAGACTATGAGTAAGGACTTGGGGGTGTTGAAAGTGTCCCCGGGTACTGGAGATGTGAGTGTCCTCTGAGCAGGACACTCACTTTGGTGTGTTCTACCATCAGGACAAAGGGACAATGTGGTGTCAGGCACACCAGGAGAGAACTCTGAGCACTGGAGACAGAGTGCATTCACCTGCCTGTGGAAGCAGAGCAGGGGAAACAAAGCTGTCGGGTGCATTAGCATCTTTTCACATTCAGCTATATCAGCAAGAATTAACTTGCTTAGACCTAACTTGTTCAGAAAGGATATTTTCTCTTGATCTCTAAAGTCACACTTTTCTAAATATTTTCTACTTCTCAAGTGGCATCCACTTCCAACACCCACCTGTGCCACATACACACCCAAATGAACAAAATGAACAGAATCTAACCTGCTAGAGGATAAACAAAGCATCTGATCCATTTGAAAAAAATGATCCAAATTTGCCAGCAAGCGTGTGGGATTTATCTAGACTGTCCAGAATTAGATCTGAACCTACACATTTTGAGATTACATCCATGTAGGAGCAAATCCAGGCTGGTGAAATGTGTTAGAGGATTGGAAGTGAAAAATAATAGCATTAAAGCAGCAAGTAACTCTCAACACTCCCAAAGATCTGATAAGTTGCCACCTTTCTCTAAATATAGGACCAGGCTTGAAAACTGTACAACTACTCTCAAGATAAGTGTTTTGCAGGCATTTACTGCCAGTGGGAAATTAGCAGGGCATCCATCCAAAGGATAATCTTATTCTGCATTTGAACCTGAATGTGGGGCACGGATGAAGCCCTTCACCAAGGATGGAGATGAAACAGGGCACTCCCCAAAGATGATACCTCTCCAAGGAAGGGAGGATGCTCCAATGTGATAGAAAACCCCACCCACTTCTTTTGAGCTATTTCCTACTATTGTTGCATGGAGTGCTTGGGCAGGCCTAGCAATCGGCAGTCAGCTTTACCTGAGACCAGGTGGGTACCTCAAAGAAGCGGCTGGCTCAAAAGTACTCATGGCAAGAGTTAAAGCGACTGGAGTGTATAGGGTTGAGCAGATAAAGCAGAAATGAGATTATGGAGGGGTATGTGAGTGGATGAGAATGAATGAGCAAGAGTGTTTCCTGTCTCATTCTGGGTGCAGCAGTTGCTGCTGATCCAGGCCCCAGAGTTCAAGATGGGCATTTGAAGGATCCCATAACTCAGGACTCCGCAGGCAGAGGACAACAACAACTTCTTCTAAATGAATGTGGCAAAAAAAAAAAAAAAAGTTTGCTTGCAAAAATTGATATAAAGAAGAACCAGATATGGCTTCTTTGAAGTCATTTAAAAATGTTTTTTTTTTTATCACCTAGAGAAAAATTCCAGAAGTGGTTAAGTCTTTGTACCCATAATTTAGAATCACAACATGATCCACAACTGGAATATCTAGTTTTTGGTCTCAACCATTCTTGGGTAAGGGCATTCATGCCAAGAACATCTAAATAATTCCTAGGATTAGGATTTTCTTATGTGTGTGTTGGGGGCGGGTATTGGGCATTGAACACAGAGCCTCACACATGCTAGGCAAGCACTCTACCACTAAGCTATGCCCAGTTCTTTTAATTTTATTTTTGAAATGGAATCTCGCCAATTTGCCCAGATTGGGTCTGAAGTAGCTATCCTGTCTCAGCCTCCCAAGTCACCGGGATGATTGCAGGTGTGCACCACCACACCACACCCAGTTAGACATTTTCTTTTTTTTTGGCACTGTAAGCAGAACTATGATACTAGAAGGAAGAAAGGGAGTGATTCAATCCATATTTAGTAGTTTAAAAGTGGCTTGGTTTCTTTCAGCATTGTCTGAGTTTAATCTAACACAATTATTAATTAACGGTTTATCATTTAATATAAATGATTTTGAAGTGAGCAAAATCACTCACACCAGTCAGGTTGCTATTGGTCCATTTGCCATTATACTATCTTACAGGGCTTTTCAAACTTGCTCTGTGCTTCAGAGGGGTTGAAATTTCAGGGGAAGCTATGCTCTCCCAGAAAATACTCAAGGGGTTTTATTTCTGATCACAAACATAAATGAAGAATAGTGCGAAATCTTCTGAGGTGGTGAGTTTCAGATGGCAGCCCATTTTATATTGATTATAATGTACATAAATAGGTACAATGTGTTCTTGTTATAGTGGGAACATAATTAATGTGTGTATGAAAAGCTGAAGTTACTTGCCAAGAAGGATATTTCTCCAAGAAAAATAATAATTGTTATAATATTACAGCTTCACACGTGCCCTGCATCCTGCATCGGTCTTGTGCAGAGGTCAGCAAACTACAACACTTGGGTCAAATCCAGCCCACTGCTGGGTTTTGCAAAAGAAGTTTTATTGGAATATAACCATGCCCCTTTGTTCCCACAGTGTCTATACCTTCTTGTTCTTTTGAGTGGTTGAATGAGACACTGTTTCTCTTGTAAATCCTAAAATGTGCATGTTTCTGTGCTTCACAGAAAAACTGCCAAAATCTGCTTTACTGTTTTACATGTTTTAACAATCCTAAGGGATATTCTTTGCCTGCTCTTAGGAAATTGAGGCACAGAGAGTTTATTTAGCTGGCTCAAAATCACACAGCATGTACACAGAAGAGCTGGGCTCCCCCTCTCTCAGTTGTCCTCCAGAACTTGTGCCTCTTACTGCTCTGCTATCTGGGTGAACAGTGATTTATTCCATATTTAGATTTTCATCTTCTTGCTTGCTTTAAATTCCTACACTAGGTCTCTGACAATACCTCTATTTCCCTGTTTATTTTAAAAATGGAATAGGAAGTTAAGAACTGAGAAGGTCTAGACCAGGTGCATCAACTCCTAGTCTTACTTATGGGATAAAGAACCAGTTATGTGGGGGTAGGATCACAGCTAAGGATAAATTGAAGTAGGCTTTATTCATTGACTACTCCCATAGAGAAGGCTGAAGCAAAAAAATAGGGCACACTTCTTATATGAAAAGAGGCTACGGTGTGGTGAAAAAATGAGTACATTTTGGGGAAAGATATTCCATAGGTTGCAGAGGAAGTAGTAAGAGCATAAGAGGGCTACCCGACATCATATGGGGGTGGTAAGAGGATGGGACTCAGGGATATTCCTGGAAGAGAGAATCCCCTGATAAGAGTTGGTTAGGAAAAAAATTCTAGAGAGTCTTCAAAATCAGAGAGTTTTGTGAGGAAGAGTACACCATGTATGTTAGCATAAATGTCTCTGAGGCTCTGACAAGTTGGGTAGGAGACAAGGAAAGGGGTTATAAATGTCTTTGAAAATTGCATTATCATGGTCAGTGATTTCCATTGTTTCTACTTGATGTGGGAAAGTATGTGTCTCTAGAATGTGTAAATTGCTTTTAGATTTCCATTTTAGATCATACATTTTGAGGTAAAGGTACTCCTTATTCCTATCAAAATGCAGCCCAGGTATTAGAGCTGCCCAGGATGCGCATTTAAATTGTAGATCACCTGGCCCCTTGCCATACCCTGCATCAGACTCTGGGATCATGCTTATCAGTCTGTGTCTAAATGACTGATCCAGGTGATTCTTATACACTCCACAATTTGAGACTTTAAGGAGAAACAGGAGAAAAATTAATCCAAGCAAGGGCCTGAAGAGAGGTGTGGGGGTTGTGGAGGAAGGGCCAATGGAATTTAAAAGTGTTTTTGAAATAAAAATGGACAAGAGATGGTGATTAATTAGATGTGAACTCTGTTTGGGTAGCAATGGAAAAGGGAATGTTGTTCCTTATTAAAAACATTCTGACTTAAGTTACTGACATGAGATTGGGAATATTTTTTTCCTACCTGAAACTACCTCTTTCTGTCTTTTCTTCTAGGTCAATTCACACACTCGCTCATTAACTTCCTTAGTGTTCATTCTGAAATGAAACATGACAGTTAGTTTGGAAATGAGACCCAGTTTACTACCCTAGAGATTCAAAACTATGTACAGAATAGTTGGTTGGAATGTATAATTATATATATTTGTGATGAAGAGCCTGACACATAAGACAGTATATTTTAAATTTGATGTGGAGCCTGGCAAGAAGGAAAATTTAGTTCAATTAAGGAGTCTGTTCTGTGGGCGGATTGGCCACCAGAGAGCTTATGATGGTCTGTTTATAAACCAACATCATAACATTTCTCTTTTTCTTTTTTTTGTGAGAAAATGCTATTTTGTTGATTGTCTTTATCATCCCACGCTTGTGTTGATTAAGTCCCCCAAATGGAATCCTCAGACTTCATAATATCACAAGCTCATCTGTCACAGAGACTCCAAAAGTTGTATGAGAGGTCCCTTCTATGTATTTGGAGGACACCCTTTCAACGATACAGTTTGCTTTGGTTATTCTGAGCAGCACCAGAGAAGAGCCCAAGGCCCTGTTGTGATTCTAGCAAAGCCCCATCAGCAGGAATATTGAAAAGAACATGACTCAGGGAGTCATCAGAACTGGGTTCTGCCTCTGGTTCATTATGTGCCCTCAGCCCCTATGTGACTGGGTGATAATATTAAATGAGACATGAATTTAGCCCCTGGGAGCTTATTCTCTAGCAAGAAAGGCAGAATCAGTGAATGGAGAAAGTTTGGCTTTAAGGAGAAAATACTGCTGGAACAGAAATTTGAAAAATAAGTTAGATTTTCAAGTGTAGGAGGAGGTGGAGGGTCTGGTCCCTGTGGAAGCGTGGCCAGAAGACAGAGAACAGTTTATACTGGATGCATTCAAGGATGCGTAGGAGGAAATGAAGGAGTGCAGGTGAGTAGGAAGTAGGTCCTGGAGAGCTGTACAGGTTGTTCTTTGAAGAAAGCATTTCATTCTAGAGAATGATTAGGAGTAGAAACGTGTTGAGAGATGAGAAATGTGCTAGAGATAGGAAAGGGAACTGAACTAGGATTGTGGTCATTAAAATGTACATAAGGGGAAGCAGGACAAGAAGCAGCTGGAAAGCAAAATTCAATTGCATCTGAGAAAATGGGGGAGTTCTGGGAGGTTGATGAATGATAACGTCCATCCAGTTCCTATACTACTGGTATGTTTAGGTCTGAATTTAGTTTTGACAGCTACTTATGGCTGTGTTGCTTCTCCCTGAAGTCTGTTTTTTTTTTTTTCTTTTCTAAAATCAGAATAACAAAATTGCTGGTTGTGAAGAGTAAAACTGAAGAGCTTACAGGGTGTCGTCTGGCACATGCAAATAAGTTAGCTTACAAATGTTAGTTTTCCGACTCCCCCCCACAACCTATTTACCCTGTCAGGAGAAAAGTTTTTAATAAGGAATATCAAAATAATGATTTACCCTAGCAATATCCAACTCAATCATCTTGTTCCAATCTAGATTGGTGGTCGTGCTACCAACTAGAGAGTGCTATACCTATGCTTCCCATGTCCTGCAATGCACACCTCTGTCTAGTGCGCAAAGACCTCACTTTCTACTGAACTGGGACTTGTGAAAGCTGGTCTAGAATGTTTGACCAAAGGAAACCAGGCTGTCTCCATCTGCAGTGGCTTCACTCCATATCTGCAATCTGATTTGTTCTGTTGCAGATGACATACTGGGCTGCAGTGGGTATGGACTGGCAAAAGTATGTTTCTTTATGACTGGCAGAGCAGTGTCAAGGGATGTTCTGATAAGGTCATCGGTTTAGAGAGCCGGGGTTACATCTGATGGTTTTGCCATGATATCTGAGCACCTCCAGAGATTTTATCAGGCCAGCTACAGTTCCTGTGAGGAAAGTGTGGACTTTCAATGCCCCAAATATTCTCATTCTTTACAGTTAGTGTGTAAGTCATTGTCCAAGCCCATCTGCAGGCTCCAGATGTGGGTTCTAAGTGGGCAGAAACTGTCCAATTCTTGCAACTGAATTACTTCTTTTAATTTTTTTTTAACAGCCTGCGTTTTGATTCATTGTACACAAATGGGGTACATCTTTTTGTTTCTGTGGTTGTACACAATGTAGATTCATACCATTCATGTAATACTCCTGGGACATCCCCTTTTTGGAAATCTTTGGAGAATATGAAGTCAAACCAGATACACCTAAATTCATTTTTGGTAAAGAGTAGATTGGAGAAACATCATCCCCATGACTCAATTCAATGGATTTTATCTTTCTTTATTTTTGATTTTATTTGCAACTACCAAACAGAAATAAAACAAGAAGCATCTTCCTTTATTTTAAACTCTTAGGTAAAGAAAAAAGTCATTATGCCTGACTAGAGGGTGAGCAGAAACAGGAACTTTAGAGGATGGAAACAAACTGAAGCACCTTGTAAATTTTGAGTGGATTGTAAACACAAAATAGATGAATGGAAAGGGCCTGCCAGGAGACTGTGAAATGGTCCAATTGGGAAATGACTAATGCATGAACACAAATCTTGGTGACAGGCAGGTTAGCGATCCGTGAACTTTCTAAAGGTTAAATGAACAATAATAGGATTTTGCTAATGCACAAAGTGAATTGAAAGCACAAAATACATGACTCAAATATGCAAGTACCTTGAATTGGGCATAATTAAAAATAATGAGGTCTGTTAAAATAATGACATTTAGAGTAAAAGAGCAGTTAGGGAGAATTTGCCTAAAAAGCCCCAAAGTGATAGTTGCCCAATGATTTCATTGTTATCAGAAGAGAAAAATTCTTTTAACATAATAAATAAGGAATTTTGGAAAGTGAAATGAGTTCCAGGTCAACTGCAAATTCCTTAGGATTCCCTGGCAGCAAAAAACCTCAGCCTCCCTCCCTCAGTTAAAATGAAGGAGTACATTAGGCCCTAAGTCCACTATTGCACCAGGTCCCTTGGATGTTTCACATATTCCATTCTTATTTATTCAAGAGCTGGTTCTCTTTTTCCTCCAATTAAAATTTTAGTTGATTTTGACCGCAATAGCACATCTAACAGGTTTATAAGAGAAAAAGTTGAATTGCAAATACAATTTATATTCCATTTTTTAAATGCAAAAGGTTTTGTGAGGAAAAGGTTGAGATTATGAGTAGACTATGAGTAGACTATGATACTTGCCTCCGAATGTCCCAGCTGGATTCTCCTGACTACTGTCAGCACTGGTGACCTCTCTTAGTTCTGAGGTGTGGGAAGAATTTCATCCCAAGTTTAATGAAAGCAGCAAATAATTTACCTTTGCTTGAATGAGTCTTGTAAACTCCATGAGATTAGTCATTTTTCTTAAACCTTACTGTATGTAGTAAGAGATGCCATCATGTTTGTATACATGCAATTTTTCCTAGTTTAATATATTTTTAAAAACTTAACAGAAATTTTCAAATATGTACAAAAAAGAATAATATAATCAAGTCTTATGCATCCATGCTCAAATTTGACAAAGAACAACATATAAACTATCTTCTTTCACATTTGCAGTTACCTACTTTCTTCCCTTCCCATCACCTGCCATTATTTTGAAGAGAATAACATCCTGGGATTTCATCACAGTATTATGAATATCTGCTTTGTGAGAGCAAGATTCTCCAAAGCACAACCTCCCTAACTCAGTACTGCACAGTTATTGCAAAAATGAAAGATTCTAATTAACAAATACCTTGGGAAAAATGATATCATCTCTTCATTATGAAGAGTTGTCCTGTGCATGAGAACATGAATGAGTCTCAGAAGTTTGCACATGGGAACTTAAACCAGTATCTTCCAAACTTGAATCTAGAACCATTTATTTACAGAAGATTCTATTTAGATCCTATGGAAGAAATGTTAAAAGACACTATTTATAACATTGATCAGGTACTCACTATATGCAAGTTCTTTTGTTAAATATTTTCATATGGATTTAATTCTTATATTGATCCTACTAGGTGGAATTTATATAAGAATATGTCACCACATTTTCAGAAGAAGGAATTGAAGCCCAGAAATATATAATAACTTGACAAGGTCACCCAGCAAGTGAGCAGGTGCAGGATTTACTCCAGGTCCCTGTGAACTGCAAACTAGAGTTCTTAACCACCACCGTATGCATTTAAAAGAAGTCTTAACAATAGTGAAAGACCTGAGTATCCTTTGGTGGTCCTATTATTGTCCTAATTTCTTACAGTGATGAGGGAAACAAAGGTACAACAAAACACATTTGGTCCAAGTCACTAGGCAAAGGATTTCCTTTAATAATATGTCCTTTATTTCCATTGAGTGTTGTATTTTTTGGATTATTCTTTCCTCTATTGTCTTAGATCAACTTTCCAATGTCTTTGGAGAGGGGAGGATGAATGTTTCCTGTTCAGCATTTAAGGCATAGAAAATGTACATATCTTGCCCATGGTTAAAAGTTCATTACAGAGCTGGAATTAGAACTGAGATATTTATGTCCAGGAAAAATATATTATTTTTTTTCTCTCTCTTTTTATAGTACTGGGGATTGAATCCAGGTATTAAGCTACATCCTTAGCCCTTTATGTTTTTTTTGAGACAGGGTCTTGTTAAAGTTTTAAGGCTGACTTTGAACTTGCAGTCCTCCTGCTTCAGCCTCCCAAGTTACTGGGATTACAGGTGTGCACTGCTGCACCTGGCCAGGGTAATTTTCTTTTTACTGCACAATGAATATTGCATTGACGAATGGGATCTGCCCCTATTCTTGGTTCGTTCTGTTTGATGTAAACTGGGGATGTGCTGGACCCTGTCTAACCCAGAATTACTTGACAGTGGCGAATGCACTGGTGGTAATACTCTTCTTGAAATATTTTAGAAAAGGGTCTGGTGATTTTGTTAGCATCTACATCATATTTTTCATATTTTAGGTTTGGAAAGGAGAAATTGAAAGCTTTAGTTTTCTGAAGACAATCTATGCACTACCTTCACATCCCTTTTACTCCTTTAGACCGTGGAAAATCCTACCCTGTTTTTGAAACACTGGTCCATGTCCCATCAGTGGTGAGAGAGCCTCCCTGGAACCACTCATTTTTTTCTCTCATGGAGGTATCTATGGTATAGCTGAGAAGAGGGCAAAATAGAATATGGGAAGAATAGCTATTTGCTATCTCTCTCACTTTCCTTGTCAAGGTCAAAGTACTGCTTCTAGATGGCATGTTAGGTATATTATCCCCTGAGTACCAAATCATGCAAAAAATTACAAATAATTATGCAATTATTTTCAAATGTATCATGGGAAGTAGGACAGTTGTATAATAGCCACAGAGAATTAAGCACCAGCATTATTAGAGCTTTTTCAAGCAAACTAAACACTTCTGATTAACTGGGCATTTATTCTGACTGAGACAGACTTGTGTGGAGATAGGGAACATTTAGATGTAAGGCTGCTAATAACGAACATTGTCACTTCATTAAAGTAGGTCAAGGTAAGCAAATGTGATAGTTTTTTTCCACATGCTATAATTACCAAGGGTAATTCAGTAAATTTTTGTCCTGTATATATCTGGACCATAAAATTATGTAATAAGCATCATTCATTGCAGGTAATTAAAGAGAAATGCCTTTGGAGAGATTAAAAGAGGGCAGATATAAAGAACCATGATTCTACTGTTTATTATATCCACTCTCATAATGAAGAAAGGTATAAACTTAAAACTTACTACTAAAAATGTGGAGGCCATGGTATAGTGAAGAGGACAATGATGTTGGAATTAGATAACTACGTTTAGGGAGTCACTTCTTACACTTTGACAGTGGGACCTCAGGAAAAAATTTTGTCTCTTTGAGCCTTTGGTTTGCTTATTTGAAAATGGAGATAATAGTAAATCCTTAATTTTGTTTTTTTGTTTTTTTTGGTAGACAAATAATATATGGACTTTCAAAGTCCTAAACACATGTTTATTAAAAATAGTGGTTTAAAAATGAGAGCAATAAAGCCAGAGTAGAAAGGAACCAACCAAAGGCAAGAATTCTTGCAAGAGTTGTCTCTGGAAGTGCCAACAAGAGAACTGGTCCTCCCAGATAGGACTGCCTGAAGCAATCGCCTGGCTTTACCAGGGAGAAGGCCAGTCAATCCAAGAGACAGGAGCCAGAGAAAAGCAGACGAGCCAGTCACATACCAGGTGTCACCCCAAGATATGCATTAAGTACTGACTTTGACATCTGTGCCACCAACAGGAAAGAAAGGAGGAATTTTCTCTGGCCTGGCCATCTGGTTTCTTATTTCAAGTATGCATAATGGTAGTCAATGGTCTTTGTGATGTGAAAAAGTAAACCTCATTTGAACTGGTTGGATTTAAATTAGGTTGCCATAATCCAGAGTTTAAAAACACTCGTTTCATGGTCCCTTGGGACTCCTGATGACACCAAACTTTGAAATCAATGAAAGTCTCGTGCACTCACTTGCCATAGGAAATCAGTCATCGTATCCATGGTTCCCTCCTGAAGATACTGAGACTCAGAGGCCTGCACCAAAGACTTCCCAAACGGCACAGATGTTTAAGGATGGAGTAGAGATGACTTCATGAATCAGGGCTTCCCCACCTGCCTCATCTCCTGGAAGATAATTGGGTATTTATTAAAATATCTCAAGCATGGCTGTTATTCTACAATAATAATATTAGTAAGGTAAAAGGAGGCAGAAGTAGCAAGGGTAGGTAGCTGTGTCTGTGATAGGTTGTGGGTAGCTTTCAGAGGGATTTGTGGGGATGTGGTTTAAGAAAAGAGAAAGACTGCAGTAATTACTTTCTATATAGGAAAATAAGGTATATAACTTCCCCAAACTAAAGAGATTACTTGCCCATAGGTCCCAGGGGACACAGGAAAGCAGCAGGGGAAGGATGCAGCTTATAACTTGGTGGGGAGGTAAAAAGGTGAGTTAAAAAAAAAGTCAGTTAACAGTGAGTTATTTGACACTGTGAGGAATTTCTGTCTTACATTAGGGTGGAAGGGAGTGAATGGAGGGTTTCCTAGCCGTAGAATAAGCTCTGGCGATTCTGTTTCTGGCAACTGCCCTTCTGTTAGCATCATACTATGCAAGGTGACCTTACCACTTGAGAATTTCCATTGCTAAATCCTCGGAAGTAACATTTCCAGTTATTTTTCCAGAGCTAGCCTTCTGTAGATTAAAAATATTTTGAATGGCAAATTGAATTCTTGGTGGAAAATTATTTCCTCTATAATTAAGTTTGCCTCTTATGCTTTTTTTAAAGCAATGAAAGTGGCTTATTATGAGTCTCTTATGTTTTAATGTCAAAGTAAGAATAAATACGGGCTGATTTCAATTCAGTGTAATGTGACGAAAGGCACTACAAAAATTACTAGGAAACATTTTTAAAAGTTCTTATACTTGAAGTTTTCAAATTAAAAGAGTAATATAATCTTACTGGACAAATTAGAATAATATACAAAGATGTATAAAAGCAGGTAATCAATTTTCTTTCCAATTTATCTCAGTGTTGTTGGCATGATATGTGTCCTTCCATATAACTTCTTATCACCACATATAAGAAAAAATTCAAAAGAGGCAAAATATTAGATGAAACCAAAGAATCATAGTACTTGAGACTTTTCAGCAGAATAAGACATCTAAAACTACCAACTTACTTTGTTGAATCTTAGTTTAGAAGAATCTAGACTAAAGGTTTGGGGTTAGTGTCTTGGGGAGGTAAAAAAAAAAACACCAAGAGAAGCATATCTAGGAGAATGTATTTTTAGGAAAACAACCCTGTGCAGAATCCCACATGCTAGGCAATCAAACTTCTTCCCTAAACCCATCTCCATTTCCTTAACAGAGCTTAACAGAGAGATGTATATGGTGTTGTACATTGTGTACATTGACTATTGTGTTTTCTTAGTATAGCTCTTCTTACTAAAGTTCATTTAACATACATCACTGTGGCGTGGTTGTATGATGCAAAGGTTAGGAAATCAAGGTATACCATCATGGTCCTGACTTCTAGAGCATAGAAAGAGAAAACAAGGATGAAAAGTGGATGAACAAGTAAAATAAGTACATGAAGGAACCAAGAACTTAGTATGCTTGTTATGTGTGTGGTTTGCCTTCTCTGGGATAATGAGGGAGGAGTGGTTGGAGCAGATTCACATTTGGACAAGTTGGGCCAGGATAGGAGTAGCTGTCCACTTCCGGACATGCTATTCCTTCTGTCTAGTTGACAGAGTACTGGGAAGGCCTGAATGAAAGGTGATTTTCTTATGCAGAGATGAAACTTCAATGTAACCCGATGAGGGATTTACCACTATTTCAGGGTTACTTTTCTTTTTCAATCTTTTTTGGGTTCTTGACATGAAACGTGCTATCCAAATTGTATAACAGCAAATACTATTATAGCTATACAATATATCTGTTCACTTCATGGGAGAATTTGAGAGAAAAACTCATCTATCTATCTTCTATGTCTCTATCTATTTAATCTGCCTACCTATGTATTTATCTATCAAGTCATCTACTTATATTTGTATGCATCCATGTATGTATGTATATAAATCTTTACATACACATGTGTATGCCTGGATACAATAGGTCATCTTCCACCTAAATTTTTGTTTTATTGTCAAGATATGTGGTGAATAATAATTGTGTTATTTTTGGAGTTCTCTGAAATGGGAAAATTGGACATTTTCCTATGGTCATTGTTCTTATTTTAAAAGCAGCTGACTGCCTTTACACATTCCTAGTGGGGTACAATACAATAGGTTGTTCTAGTGATAAATTCAACTGGATTCAGACACTTCTTTTAGCACTCTCTCCTTCCCATTGAACTTTCAACTTTAGGGTTTATCTGAAGTTCCCTAAGGTAAGCATTAAACCTGCTGTTCTGTAAAACAAAACCAAAACCTCACCCCCAAAAGCAAAAACAAACAAACAAACAAAAACCAAACAATTCTCATTTCCACCAAGTATCCATGCATAATTCTGGCCCCAGAGAGTATGGTCCAGGGGTTGGAAAGCATCCGCACTGTTCTGTCTCTGCGAACGGGTATGGAAAGCTGTTTGAACAGATGCTGAAATAGTAAATATGTTGTGTCTCAGAAATGCAGTTGTTCTCTTAAACAGAGCAGGTCCAGATTTACCCTGTTATAGCCCTGCTATGGGTGGAGAGAATCACAATAATGCTGGTGAGTGTGGTAAAAAATATACACTTACATTCTGAAATCCCACTCCTGTTTACCAGGGCTTCACAGCTAAGTGGCAAGCTCCAGTTCATGTTTTGAAATGCTGAAAAAAGGGTAGTGTTTATCTGTATTTATTTTTTTTTAAGCTTGAGAAAATACATGGTCAATTCAACTGAAGTGTTGTTATTGAAGTTTAACCACAAATATATAATGTGCATGTGTTAAGTGCTCACTCCTTATAGGTGATTAAAAACTAGTGACCTACGATGGAAAGGACACCCTGAGCAATGGGAAGATGCAGAGTAGCTTAAGCTTTTCATTTGCTGTGATAGCAGTTGATGCATTTACCATTGTAAAAATGTCCTTCCCCCGTAGATGGTTAGAATTTTGAATATTATCTGGGAAACTTCTAGAAGCATAATCTGTCAAGTCAACTTGTACACAGCATTTGTAAGTACTCTCTATGAGAATATTCAGAAGATGTTTTAGCATTTGACTCATTAGTTCTAGCCCAGTTATGTGTTGAACTGAAAGACACATTTGACTACTGTGCTGGGGAAAAAAACAAAAACAAAAACAAAATGGATTAGTTCTTTTCATCTCTGTCAGTTTCTCTTTACCCACACATTTAAAATAATTTCTCTCTCTTTTCTTTTTAAGCCACAGCTGTGTTATTCAAGTACTTTTTTTCAATAAAGAAAATATACAGCAATGAGATTCTGAATCATTTTGGTTTTGTTGGTATTGTTTATTTTAAATCTAAAGATTCAGCAACACAATGGGTAATAAATGTGAGGCTTTGACAGAACTAAAATAAGGGAACCTACATTAAAGGAACCAGCCAAATTGCACAAATCAGTAATTCTCCGCTTGCCCATAATAGTGATTTATGTGGATTTTTTGAAAACCACAAGGCTTAGGTAAAAATGCTCACTGGTTGGGAATATTTCTAAACATTTGGCAGCACTGGAAGTTATCCAGACATTTCAGGATATCTCTGAGTTATGTCACTGATTTCCTTGTATTAACAATGGGAAATCTCCCAAGGTCACACTCTAAAAATTGCCAAAAAATATTCTGTTGTAACATTGATTCCTTCTTAACGAGCAACATTTTCTGCTTAGTAGAGGTGGTTCTCCCATTACCATGAGTAGAGCCGTCATGCAAATTGCAGCAAAGGTTCCCAACATTTAGAGGGGTATACTCTCCAATAATCCCAATACCACAGTAAACATCTCAATCCTATATTATGGCCGTGTAAGAGACAAAAACCAACGCAGACAGTATTGAGGAAAAGAAGAAAAAAAGAGGGTATTCATTATTCATGTATATGTGTGTGGGGGTGTGCGTGTGTGTGTGTGTGTGTGTGTGTGTGTGAGACAGAGAGAGAGAGAGAGAGAGAGAGAGGGAAAGAGAGAGAGAGAGAGAGAAGGGGGGGACAACAGACACAGAAGTAAACCCACGCTCATGCACTGACAGTCATTTTAAAATATTACTACTGATAAGTACTACTGTTTTATGAAAGCTATGTAAAACAAGCACTATACAATGCTACAGTAGCATCAATCAAACACACTAAAACTCCAAACCACCCTTTCCCCCATCTCAGATGCTCGGCACAAGTCTATTGCTTGCTTGTACCACAATCTAATGTCAATGGGCAGAGGGATCCTGACCCATGCAGTCTTTTAGGGTCAGGCTTCTTCCATTTTGTGACATCTCCATCTTCAATATGCAGTCTCCTGGGCTGCTACAAAAGCAGGCAGTGAGAATGGAGGCTTAGGAAGTGAGATTTTACTTCATGTCAGCATGTTTTACCGTATCAGTTTCACACACTCTCCTTTGGCCAGCACAGGGACATGGGGTCAGAAACACCCGCAACAAGGTATGGAAGAATGAATATTTTGTGAACCCAAAAAGAAAATGAAATGATTTTGTTGAAAACATGATACAGGTGGTTTGCATTTTTATTTTGTTTGATTTGTTGGCACTGGGGATGAGATCAACTCTTATTACCAGTTCAAATCTTTTCACTAAGGTCTATTGGGGGATAAATAATATTATTTGATGATAATTAAGTTCTTGGTACAGCCTGGAGACTCTACAATGCCAATTTACTTCAGTCCTTAATAACTTCACGTGTGTAAGTGGATAGTATTATATTATTACTCATTTACAGATGAGAAAAATGAGATGTAATCAAGAACTTGTTTGGTGAGTGACAGAATTGAGTTTCGATCTATTCATTTTCTGTGAGAACCAGAGCTCTCACTCACTGACACCTGTCGTTTCGTCAAATATTTGTCTCACAAATGGTGTTTGGGCTGAGTCTGTCTTGATGTAGAAGTAACTACTTTGCCCTTCTGTACCTGATTTGTAGAAGAGGGACAAAAACACCCACTTCCTACTCTCTTGGCATTTCAAACCAAATGGTGTAACTGCCATAAAGTACATTAAAGTCTTTCCAATAAAGGCTGCACCATATCCTTATAATTTAAGTGTGACTTATTTTTTAAAGAATTAATACATTCACATAGTTTAGAGGTCAAAAGTTACTTTAGGATCTAGAGTGAAAATTCTCCCAATTGCTTCTATTCTTCTCCATTTATTTTCCCCAAAGAAAATCATTCTCACTGGATTTATTCATGTAATTGTAAATTGTATTAATTTGTAGAATTCTTATGCCCTTCAAGAGATGGATTATTTTTCTTTTCTTTTTTTGAAATGGATTACTTCTCTAAATACAAGCTTTGTTTTGTTGAAATCAGCAAGTTATTTTGGTGATCAGTCTGTGGTCATACATGTAGCTTCCTTCTTTTGTTTTGCCTGCTGTAGTCATTAGTTGTAGGGATAGAGTCTGGTTTATTTAACCAGTACAGTATTGATTAACATTTAAGTTGCTTATCATATTTAAAAAATTTTCCACATGTGTGAATTTAATTGTAGGACAAATTCTTAGAAGTGGTACCATAAGAAAGAAATTAAAATTAACATTTAAATAATACCTTTGCATGCAATGATGGATTTGGTGTTAGTGTTGAAAGTGCGAAGCCATGGTAATTATGGTAAAGATCAAAATAAATAACATTGTTTTGGCTATCTTGGAACAAAACTACTGCTAGAAAAATAAAATTATAATCAGTAAGATAAAATTAGAAAAATAAAATAAAAATCGGTAAGACAGAAAAAAACATTTCAGGTGTTTGACATTTTTTTCCTTCATTTTCTTAGTTTACATATCTAAATAATGATTAATATTTCTACTCATTATAACATTGTTGGAAGAAATTATAATTCCAATTAAAGTTCATGAAGCTAGTTTAGCTGACATTTTGAATATGTAATCATATTTTAGCTTTGTAGATTGTAAACCAACATCATTGGCAGAATCATCAACTGGTCTCACAACATTCTCCTCAGAATATTTGAAATAGAGACTATAAATAATAATAGTTCAAATGAATCAGAAGTTTATTTATCTGGTCTAATGTGATAGATGTATCTACCCTCAGCAGGGATGCAGGCTCCTTCCACCTTGTTGCTCTGCTATTTTCATCCATCTAAATGCCCAATATGGCTGGTCCAGTTTTCTCCCATTGCTTCCACATTTTAGGGACCAGGAGGGTAGAAAGGAGAAGAATCCATATCATTTTTTTTTAAGGATACAATTTCAAGTCTCACATAGTGTTTTTTTCTCCACAACTTTCTCGACAGAATGTAGTCACATAATCATATCTAATTACAACAAAGCTTAAGAAGTGCTCTTTTTTTGTTGTGGGAGACATGTTCTCCTGAGGCTAAAACATGGGGTTTAATTATTAAGAGAGATGGGGGGGCAAAGAGCCGTAGTTCATTCCTCTGCCAACTTGCTTGCATCCTTCTCTTCATCCTTAGAATACACCCCATCGCTTGCTTCCAACTCTTACTCAGAAAGACAATCCAAAGTTCTAACTGGTTAATGTATTGGGAGAGCCTAGAAGACATGGGTGTCATGGATCATCTGCATCATGCCCCACTCCACACAAAGAGAGTGGTAGGACAGGCACGTAATGACTAACACGAAAAGTCACATAAAAATGCTGGATGGAAAATAGTGCATTACAGTCATTACATTTATCATCCTGGCAGGTATTTTGAAGCTTCCTTGCTCTGGTAGTGGAGTAAATTCTTTAATTATCTCCATCTTATTTTTTCTGGTGCTTATGACTGGAACGAATCCCTTAACATTTGACTTCTATGGCCTCTGGTTCATCCTTTGGGAATCCTCTTTGGCATTTTGTTGTCTCCATCTGAAGTGGAGCAGGTTTGGAAGTCTGGGGTTCATCTGAAGTATCAAAACCACAGGCTTTTGAAGGTGAGATGCCCCATACTCCCTAGAGAGAGTGCAATAGAGACAGAGGTACTGAAACTGGAATTAGAATCATCATTACCCCAAATCTGTGTGACTAGGACAGTCCCTTGTCTCAACCCTGATTTCTTTAACTACAGAATAAGTGATTTGAGGGCTCCAACCAGTCCAGCACTGACAACTGATTTTAAGTGAGAAGGCAGTTGTCATTTCTAGGAATGTTTGAATTCCTATAAGCATACATCTCTTATTTTACATTTTATTGGTAGAATGTGGTTCCTTAAAATAGGATGAAAGAGCACATCATTTTTTGCTTTCAAACTGTTTTCCAAAGTGATTTGTGACACATAAGCCTGTTTCTGATCTTCATTCACCACCTCCAATCCAGGAAACCTGGGTGATTTCTTTTTATACCCTGCTTTTGGACTTCATTCCTGTATCTCCTCAAAAGACAGAAAACTGTAGAACATTTCTTCCTCTGAATGGAGGGACTTGTCTCAGTTCAAGAACTGGATGGTCAATAGTCAGAGATTCTAGAGAAATACTCCTCCCCTGTGTGTATGTGTGTAGGGGCAGAGCTTGTGTGTTTTGAAAAAATTACATTTCCTGACACTCTGTTCTAATACTGTCCAGTTTAAGTATGGTGAGATTTGGAGGAATTTCCGGGGTGCATCTGATATGTATTCACCTGTAGTGCCTAACCCCAGCACACACAGACACAGACACAGCCGTGCACGTTTAGAAACATTGCCTCAGACTGGAGAAGAGGCTAAGTGTTTCTATACAATGAAAAATCAAGCCAGAATGAAAATTGGGTCCAGCTGACGTTAACAAATTAGTACAAACTCAATAACTTAAAACCACAGATTTATTACTTTATAGTTGGAGGCCAGTAGTCTGAAATGGGCCTCCCTGGGATAAACTTAAGGTGTCACCAGGGTTACACTTCTTTCTAGAGGATTTAGGAGAGGATTCATTTTCCTATCTTACTCTATCTTCAAAGCCAGAAGTGGCTGGTTGAGTTTTTCTCATGGTTTCATCTCTCCAGTTCTAATTCTCCTGTCGCCTTCTTCCTCATTTAACCCTATATGTAGGGTCTATTTAGATAACGCAGAATAATCTCTGTATTTTAAGTTCAGCAGATTATCAACCCTGCTTCCATCTGTGGTGTTAATTGCCCTTTGCCATCTAACGACATTATATTAGTTAGATGTTCATAGTTGTGACCAAATACCCAAGAAAAATAACTTAAAGGGGGAAAGATTTATTTTGGCTCATGGTTTTAGGAGTTTCAGTCAGCTGACTCCAAGGCAGAAAATCTTTTTTTTTTTTTTTTAATGAAAGGACATGGTGGAGGAAAGTGTCTCACCTCATGGCAACCATGAAGCAGAGGAAAAGAGAGATCAAGGAGGGAACAGGGACCAGATATATGGCTTTAGGGCATGGCTCCAGTGACCTCCTTCCTTCAAATAGTTCCTACCTCTTACAATTTCCACCAACTTCCAATAATGCCATTAAATTTATTAAACCATCCAGGGATTAGTACACTAATGAGGTTGGAATCCCAAGAGACCCACCTCTGAACAGGACTGCATTGGGGACCAAACCTTCAACACATGAGCCTTCGGGGACATTCCAGATAAAAACCATAACAAGCACGTTCACAGGTACTGGAGATTAAGCCATGGACATCTATCAGGAGGGTCATTATCCTTCCTATCTCATATGTCATTCTCACAGGGAGAGAAAACTCATAAGTGGTAGCCTTTTAGGGAAATAGTAGATAATAAATTTATTTAGTTTGTTTATTCATCTCTCTGTTCAATCATCTATCTAACATATTGTGCCTGCCATGACTCTGGCACTGGGTGAGATTTTAAGAATAAAAGTATTGAAAAAGCAACAAGGAAAACCCCTGGTTTCCTTTCCCTGTGGGGGTGAGGAGGGACAAGCAAGTCTGGGAAAATAGGGGACGTCCTACTACTATAGAAGGTACAGAAGCAGCCTTAAAAACAGGTCTGGGGGATGGTAGAACAGGCAAGGGATGGAGGGGTGGGGTGAGTGGATGATGTACCAGTGAGAGAAGACATAAGTGATTGATAACTCATATAAGAATGACTTAAATGGCAGTTCAGAATTATTGAGGATCAGGACAGAATGTGGGAGGTGAGGGAGTTGGGAGATCATGCCATGCACTTTACGAGTATTTTTACACTTTATCCTGGTAATAATGGGAAACCATGGCAGGCTGGGGAGTGGGATTTCCCTCCTATGAAGATCACAGCATTGAGCAGAAGACACCCAATGCGAGTGAAAGGTAAGTAGGGGCTACGGTTTAAATGAGTCCCCTCTAAAATATAGGCATTGGCCAGGCACAGTGGCACATGCCTGTAATCCCAACAACTTGGAAGGCTGAGGCAGGCGGATCTTGAGTTCAAAGCCAGCCTCAGCAAAAGCGAGGTGGTGAGCAACTCAGTGAGACCCTGCCTCTAAATAAAATACAAAATAGGTCTGGGGATGTAGCTCAGTGATTGAGTGCCCCTGAGTTCAATCCCCAGTACCAAAAATAAAATAAAATAAAATAAAATTGAATTCAGGCATTGAAACTTAATGGCCAATGTGACGGTATTAACAGGGGGGCTTTCAGGAGGTGGTGAGACCAGGGAGACTCCTCTCTCATGAGTGGGATAAATGCTCATATAAAAGAGAAGTCCCCCAGCAGTTGTCCTTTCTGCCTCTGTTATGTGAGAACACAATGCTCTTACCCTCCAGAGGGCACAGTAGGAAGGCTCTATCTTGGAGGTAGAAAGCAGCCTTTACCAGACAGTTGGTGCCTTGATCTTGAATTCTTCAGCCTCCAAAACGGTGGTAAAGCATATTTCTGTTCATTATAAGTTGCCCAGCCTATGGTGTTCTGTTGTAGCAGCACAAATGGACAGTATGAAACATTTAAAATAACACAAGGGGACCAGGGAACTGACAAATAAAGGAGAGAATCGAGTCCATGGCTCTGAGACATTGTCCTTGGTGACAAAACAAGAAGAGAGTTCGAATGGGCTGATTCATGTGAAATATGCAGGATCCTCAAAAGATGATGAGACACTAGCCTTTGAAGTATCTTAAATAAAAATATTAGTGTTTTTTAAATTTAATACTATCTGTATTGAGTATAATTGCTACCATCTTGTTTTTTTTTGTAATTATAAAATGTAAGTAATATAGATTTTATGTAAGTTGAAGATCAAGTTGAAGGTGAAATATAATAACAAGTTTTCCTTAAAAATAGATCCCAGCATTTTCTCACTTTTCTCCCAGGTCCAATCTAAAGATGCAGTGATGGGGAAATTACTTCATCTCACTAGGCAAAGTGACAGGGGATGTCTTATGAAAATCTATTTACAGTAGTACATTTCCAGTCCCATCACCATAAAGTAGCAGCTCACCTTCTCTGAAGGATTTCACACCTTAGTAATTCATTATGTCACAGGTTCTTCTTGGTGTGAAATTCCTCTGATTAAGAAAAGCAGACAGAGGCAGGAGTATGAAGTAATTCTCTTCGTTTTCCCTCTAAACAAGTTATATTTAATATTTCTTCAAGGTCAAGTTCAATTGAAAATAAGACAGGGTGGAAGCGCCTTAGATTTGTCCTAATAACTGGGTGTTCTCAGCAGAGGCCTTTTGGCAGAAGAACAGAGTTAACTTATCAAAATGCTTACGAAAGCAAAATTGTCTGCCAGGCAGGAGACCCAAAAGTTTCAGGGTCTATCATAACTAGATATTTTTTTTTTCTTTTCCACTATAACAATGGGTCTAATGCTAGAATAGTAACACCTTTGAGAGCATGATTTCAGAGGCAGAGCAAATATGTTCTTCCTAAGATTTTGTAATTTTAATTTTAGGTGTTACCTTCCAAATATATTAGAAAATTCATGAGCAAAGTCAAGGATCTTTACCTTGGCGGCAATTGTTTGAATGATGTTTTGCCGTCTGTACTTGAAAGACCAAGTGGCTTCTCTATTAACTTTCCTCAAATAAACCTTCAGTCATTCCAGTCACCTGTCCTCACCTGTTATTTAGAGTCCCTAAGATCTGAAGATTAATCTTGGTTGTCTGTAGATTCAAGAGCATGCTTATAGAGTCACTTTGAACTCATAGGTGTCAGAGAGGGGCTCATATTTGCACAAAAGTTAGCAATTTAAGGAGCAAGGTTGTTTAAACCCCAGCTGTATCCTTTCCTAGGTTCACCATCTTGGGCAAGTTTAACTCTTTAAGCCTCAATTTCTTAACCAGCAAAGTAGGCATAAGGGTAGTATTTGCTTCATTTGTGAAGATTAAATGAGATGAACTGTCTAAAACATTTGGTTGGTTCATAGTGAGGTCAAAATAGGGGGCACTTATGTTTAATTTAATCATGTGTTATAAAGGGGAAAAAAATGAAGACACTCTCAGAATTCAAAAGGAATATTTAAAGATTTTTCTTCTGGCCTTAGAGTCCCTGCTTCTTTTACAAATTGGAATCAACTGCCTTTTATAACAGCATTAAACTATTGTAGTTCACTAGTAGAAAACATGTATTAAATAGAAAATGTGTATTAAAGAGAAAAAAACGAAAAGAAGGGATATTGAAGAAAAGATGATAAGTGGAAAATGGCTTTCCCCTTAGATATTAGGGTATTCAAAATGAGGGCCTATACCCAAAGGACTTAAAATCAGCATACTACAGAGATATAGCCACATCAATGTTCATAGCTGCTCAATTCACAATAGCCAGATTGTGGAACCAACCTAGATGCCCTTCAATTGATGAATGGATAAAGAAACTGTGGTATATATATATACAATGGAATATTACTCAGCTATAAAGAATGATAAAATTATGGCATTTGCAGGCAAATGGATGAAATTGGAGAATATCATACTAAGTGAGATAAGCCAATCTCAAAAAACCAAAGGACGAATGATCTCGCTGATAAGTGGATGATGACACATAATGGGGGGGTGGGAGGGGTTAGTGTTAGGGTTAGAGTTAGGGTTAGGGAGGGGGCAAGAATGGAGGAAGGAAGGACTGTATAGAGGGAAAAAAGGGGTGGGAGGGATGGGGGGAAGGGAAAAATGGCAGAATGAATCAAACAACATTGACCTGTGTAAATTTATGATTACACAAATCATAAAGTACCCGCCTTTACTCTATGTACAGAGAAACAACATGTATCCCATTTGTTTACAATAAAAAAAAAAGAGACCCTGAGGAGACTCTTTGGATTTGAAGTGATAAACTAATCCGAGCTGAAGCATGGATCCTGTGAAAAGATGCAAGCAGAAAAGAGCAGCATGAAAAGACACAGGGAGGAAATAACCATGTGTAGGAGAAGGCTCCACATTGTAAACAGGAGGTGAAAAATTGAAGATGAGTGTGGGGTTCTCTCTGCCAGGTCCCTCGTGGAGGAGAGAAGGGTTAACTGCCAGAAAAGGATGTTGGTGGTTTTTCTATCTATTATCCATAAAAGTATCTACTGGATAAACACAGAAGAGCCAATACTCTTTTTATGAGAGGGGGCGTGATGGGTCTGGCCATACCAGCTCTGGCCTCTTACAACAACCACTCGCCCAACTCTCCCTGATTTATAACATACAGGTCAAGGGGGCCAGGACCTGGAGGAGCTGCTTCTGTGGGACAGGATAGGGTGGAGTTAGGGGAGTCATCCCCTGAGGGGGAAAGTTCCAGAAGGAGACAGGGAACCACTCCCACGCAGCTGCCACATGCTTCCTGGCAGTTCCTAGAAGCCAGGTCTCTGGTCCCACGGCTCAACCTAGCCTGATTCTCTAAACAAGATGGCTTCCCACGGACGAATGTACCCGGGACGTTCTCTCTCCTCTCTCAGCACCCGGCGGCCAGGCCCAGGTCGGTTTCCATCTCATGGCAGACCTCACACAGCTCAGGCCCGAGCTCCTCCTGCCACTCTGCACTCGGAAGGTCAGGGCCATGGGCCTTCGAGATTCACTTTGTTGCTTTCATCTGTTTTAACACTCTTCTCGGTTTTGAGTTTGGCGATAAGGGTGTCCATATCTTATCCTAAGTTCTTTTAAAAAATTTTTATGTGTTCTTTTTAGATACACCTGACAATAGAGCATATTTGGACATATCATATCTATATGGAATATAACTTATTCTAATTATAGACTTGAACATACAAATATTTCCCAGTACTTCCATTTAATTTTTGCATCTATTTTATAACTAGTGGAATGTGTATCTACCTGTCTCTCTCTGTCTATCTAATTTCCACACACAGAGTAATTTACACAAAAGTAGTTCAGACTTGGTTGGGGAGTTGAAGCTGACTGGGAATGTGCCTCTGCCTTTGCTGTCACCTGTTACCAACAGGTCTTGTAGTTTAGGGCACTGTATCAAAACACTTTAGAATGGATGGTTTCTAAACGACAGACATTTATTGCTCACAATTCGGAAGGGGGCCAAGTCCAAGGTCAAGGTGCTGCAGATTCAGCCTCTGGTTAGAGGTCTCTTCTTCATATCAGCATCTGCTCATTATGTCCACACCTGGTGGAGGGGGAACCACGTTGCCTTGCATCTCTTTTATAAAGGCACTAATTCCATTCATGAAGTGAGAGCTCTCTTGACATAATCACCTCCCAAAGGCTCCACCTCTTCAGGCCATCCATTTCCTTCAGGGACAAGGTTTCAACATAGGAATTTTGGGGGGACATGAACATTCAGACTTGATGCTCACCTTCTGCTACTACTTGGAACAACTTCTAATCTCCAGCCTATTTCTTCACTGCCTGTGATTTTTTTTGTTATTTTATTTTATTTTTTAATTGTTTTTTTGTAGTTGTATGTGATAGCAGAATTCATTTTGATATTATTATACGAGCATGAAATATATGTTATTCTAGTTAAGACCCTACTCTTATGAATGTACATCATGAAGGGATTCACTATGTTGTTTTCATATATGAACAAAGGAAAATTACGTCAGATTCATTCCATTGTCTTTCTTTTTCCTATCCCCCTCCTTTCCCTCCATTCCTCATTGTCTAAACTACTGCTCTTCTATTTTTCCTCTTATCACCCTTCTTATTGTGGGTTACCTTCCATGTATAAGAGAAAACATTTGACCTTTGACTTTTGCAGGCTGGCTTATTTCCCTTAGGAAGATAGTCTCCAATCCCAGCCATTTACTGGCAAATGTCATAAAGTCATTCTTCTTTATGGCACAGTAATATTCCATTGTGTATATATACCACATTTTCTTAATCTGATTTTTGATATCTTTTCTTTAACTTGGCTCTTCTATGGTGATGAAGCTGCTTCTGTGGCTTTTGCAAGTGAGGACCCCATTTTTCTCTCATATCTCATAAACTCCAATGCCAAACATAGGTCTATCTGTGGCTCTCACTTGTTGCTTCTAAAAATCTCTCTTTTTTTTCCTCCTCAGAACAAATAAACAAACAAAACTCCAAAATCAAAAACCCAGGTCCTTAGGAATTGGTTCATTCAACTATTCTATCACTGTTCCTTACACTGCCACTGGTTACTCTCCTTCCTTCTCTGCAAGTTCTCCGAAGACTTTTACTCCAGACTTTCTGTTTTGGTCTTGATCTCCAGTTCTTTCAACATTTATGATAATTTATGATAACAAGATTTATAAAAATGAATCATTAGGCATCCTGAGCTATTGGTTATTTAATATCCACATGTCAAACCATCTTTCCTTCCATCCCTCTTCCTAATCCTTGTTATTAACATTTCTAAAACCTTCACTTTGGGCATCAAAATAATCTCATGTCAAGCAACAGTAAGTGTTGATGAGGATGTAGGGAAAAAGGTACATCTTCTTTTTCGATGGGACTGCAAACTATTACAACCACTATGGAAAGCAGTATGGAGATTCCTCAGAAAACTTGGAATGGAACTACCATTTGACTCAGTTATCCGACTCCTTGGTTTACACCCAAAGAACTTCAAATCAGCATACTACAGTGATGCAGCCACATCAATTCACAATAGCTTAACTATGGAACCAGTCTGGGTGCCCTTCAACAGATGAATGGATAAAGAAAATGTGGTACATATATGCAATGGAATATTACTCAGCCTTAAAGAAGAATGAAATTATTTTCAGGTAAATGGATGGAGCTGGAGAATATCATACTAAGTGAAATAAGCCAACCCCCAATAAATGAAGGCTGAAAGTTTTTTCTGATAAGCAGATGCTGATCCATAATGTTGGGGGTAGAGAATGAAGGGACTTTTGATTATACAGAGGGAAGTGAGGGGAGTGGAAGAGGTGTGGGGATGGGAAGGATAGTGGAATGAGACAGACATTATTGCCCTATACACATGTATTACTACACTATGGGTGTGACTCTGCACTATGTTCAGTCAGAAGAAGGAGAAGTTGTGCTTCATTTGTGCACAATGTGTTTAAATGCCTTCTACTGTATAACTAATTAGAAAAAATTTAAAAAATAATTAAAAAAAGAATAATCTCATGATTCATAGCAGAACAAAGTTAGTTAGAGATAATTTGATCCTGAAAGAGCTTTGTAGCTGGAGATGAGGGGCGATTTTAAAGTAGTCTACGTGAACCTCAAAGTCAAGACCACATAGAAGCAAAGGCATCTCTTTGTTTGTCAGAATATTTTCCGTAACTACTAGGTCACAACCTGCAGGCTCAGCACTATATAAACCCCTAGTTCACATTAGAGATCAAAAGTAAGCTCGAAGACAAGAGTAAGATCCCGTGTTGCCTATCATTGAGCTCCCATCCCTAGTGAAGTAGAGAGTAAGTTCCATTCAACCTTAAACTTAAATTACATTCCCAACCAACACTGTTGTGAGATGAGAGTTGCACCTACCTTATTTACTTTTTTACTTAAAATAATAATAATTCTCTCTCTCTCTCCACATTTTCTCTACTCCTTTGGTACATTCTTCCTTGAGAAAAGATAAACCGACAGAGGGAACGGTCCTTCTATTTGCAGCAGGGTTAGCAGGCACAGATGGACAACTTCTCAGCCACTCCCTCCGCCTTCCAGTGCATGTGGAGTTCTTTTGTGTCTGTTCTCTTCTTGGTGATGTGCTGCTACCATTGTGCGCCCCCTTCTCCCCTTTATTTTAATTGTATACTTTCAGAGTATACACTCTCTTCTTGTGCATTGCCACCTTCTCTCTCAACTGGAAATTCCCACTAGTATAAAACTTGGAATCATGTTCCTTCCTTCCAGGATTCAATACCACCTTGAACTTCTGCCTCGTTTCTTGGTTCTCTGCCCCAGCAAAACATTTTGAGGGGGTTGTGTCTCCTGAGGGCTGGCACTTGCTCACTTCCCAGTCACTCTTCAAGTCACTGCAGTCTGGCTGCCTCCTCCCCTTCCACGCAAGATGCTCTTCTCTCATCACGATGACGCCCCTCTTGCAAAACCAATGCACATGTGTCTGTTTTCATCCTGCTCAAGATTTTAAGCTGCACTATACCCAGATGGTCCCATTTCTCTTTCCTTTCTTGGCTTTGTTTTTTGGCACCTCATTCTCCTAGTTTTTTGTACACCGACTGGCCTTTCCTTTTCATTTTCTTTCACTGGTAAATTTCCTTTACCTTATCAGATGATTGAATATATATGATATATAAAATACCCCTATATTTTAAGTTTTTAAATTAAGTATGCCAGCCACAAACATAGGACTCCTGAGTGGGTTTCCATTCTTGGAGGTCCCTTCCTCTCTAACATTTCTCACACCACTTTCTTCTGTGTGTGGAACTCCAGCAATGCTGGGATTCTTTGTTCTTTTGCTTCCACTGTTCTTTCTTGCAAATCTCTTCCCTGATATTTTGTGAGATGGGTTTTCGGAGAAGCCAGGTCAATCTTTCCCTCACAAAGGGGACTTTCCTGGCTCCTTCCTAAGTTTACTGCTGCATTCTGAGTGCCTTGCCCAACCCTTGGCACACGGGAAGGCTCACCAAACATTTGCTGAGTAGGTCAATGAACAGGTAGTGTCAGAGTAGGGATTACAACGAGGTTTAGGAATCCCCTTTCCATATTTGCTTTTAGAAAATAATATTTTTTTCTTTTTTTTTATTGTAAACAAATGGGATACATGTTTTTTCTCTGTCTGTACATGGTGTAAAGGCATACCATTTGTGTAATCATAAATTTACATAGGGTAATGTTGTTTGATTCATTCTGCCATTTTTTCCCTTCCCCCCTCCCCTCCCACCCTTCCCCTCCATCTATACAGTCCTTCCTTCCTCCATTCCTGCCCCTCTCCCTAAACCCAACTCCAACCCCAACACTAACCCTTCCCACCCCCCATTATGTGTCATCATCCACTTATTAGCGATATCATTCTTCCTTTGGTTTTTTGAGATTGGCTTATCTCACTTAGCATGATATTCTCCAGTTTCATCCATTTGCCTGCAAATGCCATAATTTTATCATTCTTTATGGCTGAGTAATATTCCATTGTATATATATACCACATTTTCTTTATCCATTCATCAATTGAAGGACATCGAGGTTGGTTCCACAATCTGGCTATTGTGAACTGAGCAGCTATGAACATTGATGTGGCTGTATCTCTGTAATATGCTGATTTTAAGTCCTTTGGGTATAGGCCAAGGAGTGGGATAGCTGGGTCAAATGGTGGTTCCATTCCAAGTTTTCTAAGGAATCTCCGCACTGCTTTCCGGAGTGGCTGCACTAATTTGCAGCCCCACCAGCAATGTAGGAGTGTACCTTTCTCCCCACATCCTCGCCAACACCTGTTGTTGCTTGTATTCTTGATAATCGCCATTCTAATTGGGGTGAGATGGAATCTTAGGGTGGTTTTGATTTGCATTTCTCTTATTACTAGAGTTGTTGAACATTTTTCCATATGTTTGTTGATTGCTTGTATATCTTCTTCTGTGAAGTGTCTATTCATTTCCTTAGCCCATTTGTCAGTTGGATTATTTACATTCTTGGTGTAGAGTTTTTTGAGTTCTTTATAGATTCTGGAGATTAGCGCTCTATCTGAAGTATCATTGGCAAAGATTTTCTCCCACTCTGTAGGCTCTTTCTTCGCATTGCTGATAGTTTCCTTTGCTGAGAGAAAGCTTTTTAGTTTGAATCTATCCCAGTTATTAATTCTTGCTTTTATTTCTTGTGCTATGGGAGTCCTGTTGAGGAAGTCTGGTCCTAAGCCGACATGTTGAAGCTCTGGACCTACTTTTTCTTCTATAAGATGCAAGGTCTCTGGTCTGATTCTGAGATCCTTAATCCATTTTGAGTTTAGTTTCGTGCATGGTGAGAGATATGGGTTTAGTTTCATTCTGTTGCATATGGATTTCCAATTCTCCCAGCACCATTTGTTGAAGAGGCTATCTTTTCTCCATTGCATATTTTTGGCCCCTTTGTCTAGTATGAGAAAATTGTATTTATTTGGGTTTGTGTCCGTGTCCTCTATTCTGTACCATTGATCCACCTTTCTATTTTGGTACCAATACCATGCCGTTTTTGTTACTATTGCTTTGTAGTAGAGTTGAAGATCTGGTATTGCGATACCCCCTGCTTCACTCTTTCTACTGAGGATTGCTTTAGCTATTCTGGGTTTTTTATTCTTCCAGATGAATTTCATAATTGCTTGCTCTATTTCTGTAAGGTACATCATTGGGATTTTAATTGGAATTGCATTGAATCTGTATAGCACTTTTGGTAGTATGGCCATTTTGACAATATTAATTCTTCCTATCCGAGAACATAGGAGATCTTTCCATCTTCTAAGGTTTTCTTGAATTTCTTTCTTTAGTGTTCTGTAGTTCTCATTGTAGAGGTCTTTCACCTCTTTTGTGAGATTGATTCCCAAATACTTTATTTTTTTCGAAGCTATTGTGAATGGGGTAGTTTTCCTAATTTCTCTTTCTGAAGATTCATTGCTTATGTATAAAAATGCCTTAGATTTATGTGCATTGATCTTATATCCCGCTACTTTATTGAATTCACTTATGAGATCTAAAAGTTTTCTGGTGGAATTTCCTGGTTCCTCTAAGTATACCATCATATCAAATAGGGATAGTTTGAGTTCTTCTTTTCCTATTCGTATCCCTTTAATTTCTTTGGTCTGTCTAATTGCTCTGGCTAGAGTTTCAAGGACAATGTTGAATAGAAGTGGTGAAAGAGGGCATCCCTGCCTTGTTCCAGTTTTTAGAAGGAATGCTTTCAGTTTTTCACCATTTAGAATGATATTAGCCATGGGTTTAGCGTAGATGGCCTGTACAATGTTAAGGAATGTTCCCACTATCCCTATTTTTTCTAGTGTTTTGAGCATGAAGGGGTGCTGTATTTTATCAAATGCTTTTTCTGCATCTATTGAAATAATCATGTGGTTCTTGACTTTAAGTCTATTGATATGGTGAATGACATTTATTGATTTCCTGATGTTGAACCAACCTTGCATCCCTGGGATGAAACCCACTTGATCGTGGTGCACTATCTTTTTTATATGTTTTTAGAATATAATAACAGTGTAATTCGTGGATGTGAGACTTCTCTTTCTGACCTGCAGGAAAACTATTAGCCACTTTCTGGGGTAGGGTTAGTTAAAGTCTTCAGCTTGGTGTTTGCTTTTCAATTCTGCTCCTTTCCTTCTTCTTTGTGGTGGGGTGAGCCCTTCTTCAGACGACAGCTACAGAGCTGGGGGCAAATGAATTGCCTTTTCCACTCAAAACATTTTATCACTAGACCCAGTGAAAGTTTAATAAGTTATTTTACCAAGTGTTTCAAACTAATTCACTAAAGAACAGGACTTTGTCAAGTAGTTCTTTGGAGTGTCTTCTCTGGATACTTCATCCCCTTATTTCTGTGTTCTTCCCAGTCCTTGTAGGCTGACAGTCCTCTCTGTCATCCCTTTTCATCTAACCTCACCTTCCTAACTCTTCCCCCCTCCAATGGGCTTCTTTCTCACAAGACAAAAAGTGTCAAAACCCAATCTTGTGTCCTGCAAATTCAGGTACCTCATTTGTTTACAGCTTTCACGGATCCTGTGCTAGGAGAGGGGTGCTAGAGAGTGGGATAGTGAGTAATTCAATTCTTGTTTTTAGATCACTCAGATCATCAACTTCCATGTTACCTGTTTATTCAATCCATGGAACTTTCTAGATGTCTGTGTTAAAAATTGGTGAGCTTCTCAATAGGAACTTTTCCTGTAGACTTGACTTGTAACCTTATTTGGACTTCTAATTAAGTTACCAATCTCCATCTGCTTTCACGTTTCCAATATTTTGTTGACATCTCTTATGCACTGTTGTTTCCTGTCTGGTCCTTCTTGTTCTTGTGGGTATATGCCTTCTTTATATTTTAAATTTCTTATTTGTTTATTTTAAGTTTCCATAAAGAATAATTAATAAACAAGTATGCTAAGCATGCCATGTTTAATCTGAAGTGTAGTTTCCTATTTTCTCTGATCTTCTTTATGAGTTCATGACTCACAATAACACAGAATATAGTGATTTGGTGAATCAACCTCTTCTGGTTGACACAGTTTGTTTTTGTCAAATGTTCAGTTCAGTTAAACATAGCTCCCTATCGGTATTGATTTAACTGATGTCTTTAGAATAACTCAGTTTCTTTTAATTAAATATTGAGTCTTTCGGATGATTCCTTTTCTCCTTTCTGGCAAGAAGGTCTCTGGGGTACACAAGGGGAAAAGGGAACTTCAGATTCATGCAGCATCCTCTGGATCCTCTTGGGTCTTTGCTATGTGGCAAATGGTCTGGTTTGACCCTGGAGTAGATGCAAATTGTCCCATCTGACACAGACTACTGAAGGCTGTTATTCTGGCTATTTGCTGCCAATGGTGTGTTCTCTGTCACCTGGGACTGATTTCTATCTCCCATTAAAGCACCATTTTCCTTAATGTCTATTCTGTTCATTCCCAAGGGTTAGGACCCCTTTTGTCCTGCACACGCCCTATGAGGGTAGTGGGGAGAAAGGGAATTCCTTTCTTTGGTTTTTTCCTGAGTTGCTTTTTTTTCTAAAGTGTCCCCCGCCCCCACTGATACTGAGCCCATCACACCAGAATGTTCTTTCCCGGTTTCCATAGCAGAACAGAGGAGAAACTCCTTTGCCTCAGTCCCCTTCCCTCAACCCCAGCCCATTTCAGAAGGCTTTCCTTTCTGGTATATATAGACAATGGAGTTTTAGTCATTAAGAGGAATGAAGTTACGGCATTTGCTGGTAAACGGATGGAACCAGAGAACATTGTGATAAGTGAAATAAGCCAGACCCAGAAAGTCAAGCGTCAAATGTCTTCTTTCATATGTGTAAGCCAGAGAGAAATGCGGAATTAAAGAAGGGGGGGGGGAGTTGGTCCCCATGAAAATAGAAAGAACAGTGGGGTAGAGGAGGGATCCAGGGGGAGGGAGGAAGCATGGGAAAGGGCAGGAACAGCAGAATGAAACTGACCAAACTATGTGAAGTGCATGTATGACTATATCACAATGTCTTTCACTTTTATGTTGACCTATAACTCAGCAATTAAAGACCAACAAATGAACAGAAGGAAGACAAACAGAGTAGAGGAAGGGGGTCAGGGGGACGCAGGAGGGGAGGAAAGGGGGAAACACTGGGGATTGAAATTATGAAAACTGTTATATGCCTGTATGAATATGTTAACACAAACCCCACTATTACATATAACTATGATGCACTAATAGAAACACTTTTTAAAAAGGCTTTCCTACATACCTGGAATTTGGCATGCAAGAAGGGATGTTGAATATTTTCCCCTGACTTTCTGCCTTTGCCCTTCCCCACACTTGACTTAGCCTAGGGAGGGCAGGCTTCTCCTACCTTTCACTCTCGGGCACAGTATTTCCCCTTCATCACAAATCCCTTTTGGAAACATTAAATTTCATGCATTTTCCTTAAGGTTGAAAAAGTATTGCCTTGAAAGTATAAACAAAAACTCCAAACACTCTTCTGCCAGTTTTGGCTTTGATATAGGTGATTGCAGAACAGGTTGTAACTATGGATCATCAAGGTTAGGAAAAAGCAAAAATAAATATCAAATATATGAGTCCTTCTATTAATATTTAGATAGAAACAAAGTAAATAAATTTAGGGAAGCAAAATATTTAAAATAAGTGAAAATTATTCCAGAAAATGAAAGAAGACATAAAAATGGGGTCAGACCAGGAAAAGGTCCTAAATGATGAAAAAAATAAGAATTTCATATATGCTAGTGCTATCTCTTTGATCAAAGACAAGTCACTTTACTTCTCTGAGCCTACTAAGACCATCTATGAAATAGCAGACATTTCTATTGATGCTTGATGCTTTCCAGAGCTTTTAAAATCCTGCTATTCCACCTTGTGTGATTTTATGTTATGGTACAATGGTGTTCTGGTAATCTATTACTGTATAACAATCACCCCAAAACTTAGTGGTTTAAAATAAGGACTTATCTTTCCCAGGTATTTGCCATCTTGTATGAAAGAGGAAAGTTGATCTCTGTTCTTGCTAATAACATCATTGGATTGGCTTGATGTACCCATGGACAAATTAAATTTGAAGAAAGGAAAATGTAAACTTACTTTTGAAGTTATTTAAATTATTACTAATTATAATAACTGATAAAATATATTATTTATTCTTCACTGATAAACAATATAATAAGCTAATTTGTAACTTGATCAATTCTACCTCTATATATCCACAAGAGAGTGATAACACAGGTCTGCCTTATGACTTCAAGGAATGGAAGAAAGATTTCTTTATAATTAATAGAGTGTTGAAGTCAAATGAAGGTCATTATCTCTTGATTCTTTGAAAATGCAAGATGAGCTGACAGATTCAAGTAGTCAAAAAGTACAGTATACCTGAGTTCCTCAAGGTTGAGGCTGGGCTGAAGAGAAGCAGGGAAAACATAGGGCATGTGGATAAAATGGATATAAACAGGGGTGTGTGTTCCTCATAGTGGAAATTTCCTTTCTCAAGAATGGAAGAAATAATAGTAGTAATAATGATGGCTTACTCAACATGTACATGATAAAACTCTATATCAAGAGTTTCACGTCAATTACTTTGTTCAAACCTACAAATACTAATAAGAATGTGTGGAATAAATACTTGATGAATGAATAAATGACCAAAAAAATGATAGGTAGTAATCTCTCAATTCATCCTTGTTAAATTCATGCATTCACATTTTCCAGAGATAATGAAGCTAAGGTGAAACACTCAAAGTAGGTGAGTAATAGTTGAAAGATTTGAAATTAATGCAGATACTTCCAATTCCAAATGCCATGTGCCAATTCCCAAGTTATATTCAGACTGACACTCTGCAGTGATGTGAAATAATGAAAACTGGAAATGTGGAATGGAGAAATACTTGAAAAAGAAGTTTGCGTCAAGCACATTTTTATTTATTTATTTATTTTTTTCTTTTTATTGTAAACAAATGGGATACATGTTGTTTCTCTGTCTGTCCATGGCATAAAGGCATACCATTTGTGTAATTATAAATTTACATAGGGTAATGTTGTTTGATTCATTCTGCCATTTTTTCCCTTCGCCCCCTCCCCTCCCACCCTTCCCCTCCATCTATACAGTCCTTCCTTCCTCCATTCCTGCCCCCCTCCCTAAACCCAACTCCAACCCCAACACTAACCCTTCCCACCCCCATTATGTGTCATCATCCACTTATTAGCGATATCATTCTTCCTTTGGTTTTTTGAGATTGGCTTATCTCACTTAGCATGATATTCTCCAGTTTCATCCATTTGCCTGCAAATGCCATAATTTTATCATTCTTTATGGCTGAGTAATATTCCATTGTATATACATACCACATTTTCTTTATCCATTCATCAATTGAAGGACATCGAGGTTGGTTCCACAATCTGGCTATTATGAACTGAGCAGCTATGAACATTGATGTGGCTGTATCTCTGTAATATGCTGATTTTAAGTCCTTTGGGTATAGGCCAAGGAGTGGGATAGCTGGGTCAAATGGTGTTTCCATTCCAAGTTTTCTAAGGAATCTCCGCACTGCTTTCCAGAGTGGCTGCACTAATTTGCAGCCCCACCAGCAATGTAAGAGTGTACCTTTCTCCCCACATCCTCGCCAACACCTGTTGTTGCTTGTATTCTTGATAATTGCCATTCTAATTGGGGTGAGATGGAATCTTAGGGTGGTTTTGATTTGCATTTCTCTTATTACTAGAGATGTTGAACATTTTTCCATATGTTTGTTGATTGCTTGTACATCTTCTTCTGTGAAGTGTCTATTCATTTCCTTAGCCCATTTGTCAATTGGATTATTTACATTCTTGGTGTAGAGTTTTTTGAGTTCTTTATAGATTCTGGAGATTAGCGCTCTATCTGAAGTATGATTGGCAAAGATTTTCTCCCACTCTGTAGGCTCTTTCTTTGCATTGCTGATAGTTTCCTTTGCTGAGAGAAAGCTTTTTAGTTTGAATCTATCCCAGTTATTAATTCTTGCTTTTATTTCTTGTGCTATGGGAGTCCTGTTGAGGAAGTCTGGTCCTAAGCCGACATGTTGAAGCTCTGGACCTACTTTTTCTTCTATAAGATGCAAGGTCTCTGGTCTGATTCATCTGGAAGAATAAAAAACCCAGAATAGCTAAAGCAATCCTTGGCAGAAAGAGTGAAGCAGGGGGTATCGCAATACCAGATCTTCAACTCTACTACAAAGCAATAGTAACAAAAACGGCATGGTATTGGTACCAAAATAGAAAGGTGGATCAATGGTACAGAATAGAGGACACGGACACAAACCCAAATAAATACAATTTTCTCATACTAGACAAAGGGGCCAAAAATATGCAATGGAGAAAAGATAGCCTCTTCAACAAATGGTGCTGGGAGAATTGGAAATCCATATGCAACAGAATGAAACTAAACCCATATCTCTCACCATGCACAAAACTAAACTCAAAATGGATTAAGGATCAAGCACATTTTTAGTGTTAGTAGCATACAATAAAAGTAAATACGATTTCTTGAGAATGTTATTTATAGTTTCCAATGGTCTTCTAAGGTGGGTAGTCAGATCTTTTTGAGGCACAGATGCTTGGATAAGAATGGGTGAATTTGGAGGACATGGCACAGAGATAAATATTGTTCTCTATGAAAGAGAAACCAGGGACTGAAAGAGACCAATAGGAGACTAGAATTTGAGATGGGGGCTCTCTTGGGTAACAGCTGATAAAGAAAATTCCAGGTGTGCAGTACTAACAGGGACTTGGGAAAAGAGAAAGTGCTGAGGACATCACAAGATTATAGGCCATGGAAGTTTAAACCTAAACTATCTTCATCTTCTCTCTCCTACTGTGGAGGATAGAACAGAAGAAGGAAAAGAAGGTGGTGGTAGTCAGGGATTGGATATTGTAAATATAAAGGGAAAATCAGTGGAGTAGGATAAGTAGATGGAGCAGGAGAGAGAGAGGACAAGAAAGGGGAGGAAATATGAAATGATTTAACAAAATCATGTTATGTGCACATATAAATGTACCTCAGGGAATCTCACCTTTATTTATATATACCAATCAAAAATAATTAAACAAATGAAAGGAAGATCAGTAAAGGAAGGAGAATAGGGGGAGAGAGGAGAGTGAAGTGGGGATGGGGGATTGAAATCAAATTCATGTATGTATGATTTTGTCCAAATGAAAACAACTACTATGTATAACTGTAATGCTCCAATAAAACAAAAAGCCTTCATCTCCCTTTCTAAAGATCCCCTCGATTCTAATTCACTAGTGTTTTGGATACGAGCAGACTTTTTTCTTCTTCTTCTAAGGATTGGGAAGATGTGCAGAGCTACTTCACACTTGACATGGGTGAGAACAAAAGATACATGAACGGGCTATTGACATTTGCTTTACTTTGAGTGACAGATGATGGCCCACCTGATTCTTCCATAGCCTGAGGGTAAAATCCTTAAGACCACAGAAATTCTTGTACTCACTAAAGAAAAGTTTAGATTCTGAGATAGTCTTCTCTGCCAGGGGACAAGGTGATTGTGGGCACAGTGCAAAGGGAAGGTCGATTGGGGGGTTGCTACATAAGGTTTATTCTGACTAGTCCCCTGACCGCAGTAATTTCTCAGCCTTCCACTGTGAGAAGAGTCACAAAACCATGGTCTCTGAGTAAGAGTTTCTCTTTTTTCAAAACTTTTGCTGAAACCATTGATAAAGTCTATTTCTGAATCTCCTTTAGGACTTGAACATGAACAATTGACTGACACTCTGTATTACTCTCTAGGGGCAAGAACAAACCAGAAAACCAGGACTCTCTTCACAGAGATTGTGGTGTAGTTGAAAAATGCTTTCTATGATATTTTTGCTTCCTTCCTCCCTCCACTCAAGTAGAATTGAGCATTATTTTATTTGTGCTCTTCTCTACTGTGTACAGAATTCAAGTAATATATCATTCCATTTATCACTTTAAAAAATTATGTTGGTATCTTTCTGCTGAAACATATGCTAGTTAGCGTAGTGCTACAAATTATCTCCAGTGTTTATATCTCTAGTGCTTATCCCAGAGCCTGGCATAGACTAGGTGCTCAATTAGTGACTGATGAGTGTAAATGACTGAATGAAAGACTGAGCATTTCAGTATGGAAGTACCATGGACCTGAAAAGAAGGGACAGCTCTGGAAGCTGGCCTTCTGGTAGTTGTAGTATTTCTCCAAATTCTATGGTCTACCTGTAGCCAGGAGAGATTGCAGAGGAGCTGAAGTTGCATTACAGGGCCTTTAAGCTGTGGGGACTGTACTGATGACATCTGCATGCCACCTACCTGAGAGGCATTTGGAGATAAAATTTACAGGTAACAGAGGGAAACTAATTTGAGTTCTGGCTACATAATCATTATTCAATCTACTTTTATTTGTGAGGACAGGAAACAGTAGGCATCTTGCCAAATATCTGTGGCTTGCAAATTATAGTCAGGATATATATGGAGGTCTGGGAAATTTAGAAATCTAATCTTGCTTTCAAAAAACCTGTGCAATTATACACAGGTCTCCTAAAAATTTTCCGTGTTTATGACAGAATATGACTTCTGGTTGCTAAGAACAAATACTTTGGAACATACCTTTTATGTTTTAAATGTGGCAGGCATGATATATAAGATAGATGTTCCCAGAATGAGGATAGGAAGGGAAGCAGACAGTACTGCATTAAGAACCGGTTGAATATGCAGCAAATTTGTAAAACTATAATAAAAATAGAAGGTGGGATTAGTCTAGTGTTCATTTTCTTTTATAGCTTACAAATGATGAAATATTTGTTCACATTGTAAATTAACTTCGTATATGTGAAAGACTGCATGGGTATGTCAGATGTCAGCAAACATTGGTGGCTTCAATAAATGAGTGAGTCACTCCTGATACAGCAGTGGAACTTGAAATTGCTTTTGGATCAAGTTTATGAAGGATGTTTCACAGGATCTGAGTCAGAGAAGCTGGCAAGGAATAGTTTCTCTCTTGTGGCAGGTGTTGATTTCTCAAGAAATGAGATGCTAACTGTGGCATGGCCAGCCAGGGCTCTCCCTTTCCTGTTCCCTGTCTGTGTGTCACAGAGGAGTGTGTTCTTAAAGTTGAATCAGTAAGGAGATCCAGAGTGGCTAAAACTGATAAAATTCTGCTTGTGTGATAACAGTACCCGGCTGTTGCTGGGACAGCTTACAGGACACTAGGTTGTGTTCAGGAGGTAATAAATGTTCCCTTTGAATAAGACCACAGTCATTTCAGCTGAAGTCTGGGTTCAGTGCTGGTCAAGATGCTTCCAGAGTGCTGCTGATGAGCAGGGAATGTTTGAACAGAGGAACCAGGATAAGGATAAGGTATCCAGAGATTGTATCATCTGAGGAATAGTTGGAAGGGCTGGAAATTTTATTTTCATATATTTTTGTGTAAGAGTCCTTAGGTGGAAAAAGAGTTCTCTTCAAATATTTGAGGATCAGTTGTATGAAAGATGAGCTGGAGCTATTCTGGTTAGACCAAGAGTGAACATAGATATCATGAGTTCAATGTAAGGAGATTTCTAACAACTGTCTGAAGAGAGAAAGGTAGTGAGTCTTGCATTAAAAGACATGTGCAAGCAGGAACGAGGTGTTTGTAGAAAGGAAAACAGGTTTGGATAATGGGTTAGGCAACAAATACTGTACAGCACTGAGAGGGGGCTGACCAATGTAAAGACTCACTGTTTCTGGCACCAGTCAGTCAGTAAGAGTTAGGGAATGTGGTTTGCAGTTGTCACATTTGCAGAAACCACAGCTGCAGTAACCAGAGAAAGAAGGAAGGGCTTTTAGATGCCATTGATAGAATCCATTCATTTTCTTGATAAGTCTAACTGTTGTCATTGAACCACACAGAGGGAGAGCTAAAGGAGAGCCTCTCTTCTTTCATTTACCAAAAGGTATTCAGAATTTTCCAGGGAGGTTGAGGAAACAAAAGGGGTTGGAGTAACAGGTTCCTGGGCTCAGAGGCCTTGTGCTCCTCAGCTTCATGCATTCAGTTTCTGCACTGGTCTTTGAAGAAAGGATTCCACAGTAAAAACTTCAGAAACCCTGAATGATATCAAATAGCATCGCTCTGTCATTGCAGTGGGATAATGGCAGTTCTATCCTACCTCTAGAAATACCATCGATGGCCTTTTCAAGTACCTATCAGCATGAGAACCCAGCAGAGAGTGAAAGAGTGGTGCCTTTCGTGGGCTCTCTGGCTCGGATCTGTTCTTCCCCTCCCAACCAGCATTGCTACTGTGTGTCACTGCTCTATGTTCCCTGAGCCAAGGGCCTATATTTATATGTGTATTAATCTAACGGCTTTCAATCTTTTTTCTCACTATTGAGCTTTCCAATTTGTCCCAAACTCTTTTGGAATTGAAAGTGGTCAACCCCCTCCATTTCAGTGGTATATAAAAACTATTTTCATCTCTTGGGTTTATATTGCAAGTCACCCCAAATAGCACTGGCCTATTTATTTCTTATAAATATTACAAATGTACTCTCGGCTTGCTTTCTCATATCTTTGCACAGTTCTGTTAGCCTAACTATTTTTGTGTGTGTTTTCTCCTAACTGCGCCTCCAAACCCAGGTTTCTGGTAAATTTCCTTGTGTGCGTCTCAGCCAAATTTATTTGAGTTCTGTAATGCTTGCATCTTTCACATCTTTATGCCTATATTTTTGAATTTTCTTCTCTTGTGAGGTTTAGAAACACTGCCTGATTTAATTTATCAGTGGTTCTGAATCAATAATGAAGATGTAAAACAACATTTGACTCTAGGGGCTGCGGATGACACCTCCCTTCAGCAAGATTCATTTCTATTCATTTGTTGATGCTGTCAGCCATCCAACCATGGGAATGTGCACAGCCCAAGGAATTTGCAAGTAAAATTTTGTTAATATTATCTAAAATGCTTTCTGAAATCTGTCTAAATGGACATATTACTTACATATTCATTTCTCTCCAGTCTTGAATGATTTTTTTATTTTTATTGATGTCTGGTCCTCAAAATTCCTTTTGGGATGGCTAAGGTATTTATCGACTCTCTATATACTGTCACCAAATGGTAATTGCAAATTTACTAAATAGCAATTATTGGGGTCTTTTTTTGTTGTTGTTCAACAGGTTATTTTCATTCCCTTTTCTGTGCTACCTCCAGGTTATGGGTCCTCTTTGACTTATTTAATGTGTAAGGAGTTATACACATCCAGGTCAGATTAACCAAGGTCATAATTCTAAATAAACAGCTCAATTCTTTGGCATGGTTGATAATGGTGGACAATGCTTACCTAGCTTTTTTTTTTTTTTTTAATATTAGGGTATCTACCTGGCAGACACATCAAACCTGGTGGTGACATCAAACCACACAGCTGTGGATATTTTGAGACATGTGATCCTTGTGTCATAAATATATAAACTAATTGACTCAAAATGAATTCTAGACTTTGCCAAGTTTTGGAGAAGGTGAAACTTAATTTGCCTTAAACTTTCCTTTCTTCCAGTTAAAACAATAATATCTTGTTCCTCAGTGGGGAGCAGGGGGGTGGTTAGGGAGAAAAAGAAGACAGGCAATTCATTTTTTGCTAATCCTTGCTAAAGTGGTATTGAATAGATGGTGACTAAGCTGCAAATGTCCACTACTATTGGCTTACAACTCCTATCATCTTTTCCAAAGACTTTTGATAGAAAATTCTTGAGGGAACTGGTAAGTTTTCAAAAAAAATCAAAGGAATCAAATTAAAAGGATACATGGTCCTGAGATTCATATTTTTGGAAATTTTTCTTTGCTTGTCACTTCTAATTTATCTGGTACAGTTTATTCCCAGAAAATTGGTAAGGTGGACTCTTTGGAGAAAATCTTATATGGGATAATATTCTCCTTTTTAGTTACTGGTTTCACAAACTATTTGGCAATGACAGTGTTTCAGTAAGTAATTTAGAGTTTTCCCCTTTTTTCCCATGGTAGTTCTTGTTATTCTTCCCATTTCCAAGAATATTGGGGTGTTCTGAGATTCAGTGGCGGTAGAAATATATTTTTCACTGGGGTTTAGAATGTAATAATTAAGGTTTGAAAGGTGCAGAGAATTGACAGCTTTGGAAGGAAGCTGAAAATATTTAGGATCTCATGTTAGCACTTTCCCCCAATCTGGGAGTAGGCAGAAAGAGGAACTTAAGTAAGATAATTAGACCTCCCAATTCAATCAGCTTTTAATTACATGGACTTCCTCATGTTAACTTGTTCTAATGGTATTCAGATATGCATAAGGATTTTTTGTTTCTGTTCTCCCCCAAGTAGTGGGAATTTAAAATGTCCTCAGATCCAGGTGTGTTGGTGGTAAACAATTTCATTTGCATACCACGTTGAGTAGGAAAGAAAACCTGGACAGCATTTCTGGTATTTTAATAATATTGCTTCCAAGGAAGGAAAGAGCCACACAATTCATTTTCTTTGACAAAACTTTAATTAGAAAACCAGACTCCTCTGATTATAAAAATTACACAAGCTGATAAATCTTGGTAAGTTATAGAGAGAATAATTTTATGAACATTTTTATACCTAATAAAAAAAGTTAAAATAATTAACAGCATTCATCAGATTAATTTGTTTTCACATGGTTTTCTAATATAAAAAAGCATATAGTCATCAACCTTTATATAAATCCATATATGTTTGTAATAGCTTATCATAATGGGAAGGGATGATATTCATGTTTAAGTAGTGATATTAATAATTTGTAATGAATCCAAACTGTCTCAAGCTGAAGGATGACCAAATTTATGATCCAGATTGCTTAGGGAACTTTTGAGTCTTCTGGATCCAGCCAAGATGAAGTTTTGGAGAAAATCTAGACATAAGAACTCATATTATATAGCATTGTCCCACCTGAAAAATATTACTTATGATCAGTGTTGCTTCACATGTTTTCAGAATAACGCCTTTCTCGTTTCTCTCAACAGTTTTGTGCCACAGTGGTGCTAACTGTGTGCTGGTGTATTGTGCTGCCTATGGGAAATGGTGTCGGGCCAGCAGGAAACTGGAAATATTATTTTTTCCTCACTAGATTAGAAAGAACAGGTGCACATTGACAATACAGAGTTTCAGTGAATATGCCTTTTCATCTAGTGGCTAATTTCTGCCCTGTAATACAACATCATTTAAAAATATATTGCTTCTTAAAACTACTGTCCTGGAGGAAGTCAGCTTCACACTGACTTCCTGACTGTGGCTAGATAAAAGAATAGCTTTTGTATCCAAATGATAAATGAGGAGTCTGGGTAGCATGAAGTCACATGTAATATCTACATTTCTTTATTGCATTCTAATTTTTCAATATTGCATTGCAATGCTGACCCAATTTCATACCATTGCAAACCATTTTGACCCATAGTATTTCACCTAAAAGTGTTCCCATGTCTCTGCAGTACTATTCAAATATAAGAGCTATAAACTAGTGAACAGATTACTTATTTTCATCTGGGAAGCAGCAATGAAAAAGTTGTGAAGTAAATCATCAAATAAAGATGGCACTACATGGAGCACACAGATATTGAACATACCAATGGTTATCATTAAACATTCTTTTACAAGGGATAATTTAACACTTACATCCCAAAGTTTATTTCATGATAATGGTTTTACAAGCAGACTGTCATTGTAAATAATTCTACCTCAGCACCTTGAAGACTGAGAATAACACATTTTAACATGTCATTGTCTTATGTATCAAATCCAAATCCAAACGCAGACATTTCAGTTGATTTTGTTTGTAAGCTAAAAAGTGGTGGAATCAGACCATCTATGGACATTCAGATTTGAGTATTGTCCATGAAGTCTCTTGTACATTCCCTAAAGAGTGTTTGCCTAAAAATAATACAGCAAGTGAGAGCCCTGAAGGAATACATTGGTCAAAAGAGAGGGAAGATTCTCAGAAGTTTACTTGGTTTTTAGTAGGCACCTCCCAATTTTGGATTCAGAGGCAGATAGAAGAAGAAATGTGATTTTAGTTTATAATACTTATCTTACTTCACATATAAATTTCTTATGTAGGACAAAGTAATGAATATAAGAGAACATTGGATGTACTCAGCTTACCTCAACATCAAGATTCAAGTGGATAAAAACATAAGTGGCAATTTCAGCTGAGAGCAAGACAGAAATGAAAACATTAATGGAAATAAAAGTTATCACATCTCCCAAGCAACTATCATCTACAACGATTTCATTGAACTTTGCACATGCTAAATCCTATGTGGTATAATTAATAATGCATTTTCTGCCACAAAGAATGTAATGCTATTTCACCAATATAATTACATGTTACTTGGGAGAGATTCTAATATAGATAAACTAAGACATAAAACAAAAAACTATAAGAAATTTGAACAAGCAACAAGGCTATACTCCACTAGCCATCTGAGTCTAATTTTTTTGTGGATGGAATTGAATAATAAGTTTGCTGAAGCTAAAACAAGCTCCAAACCCGAGAAAATTTTGAGGATGAAAAATTTCTGTGATAAAAAACAATACGGAAATGTTACATTTGTAATGGAAAATACTTCCTGACTTCTTTCTTGCATCAATGAACTTAAACTACCCAATTTCTCCTTAATTCTTTCAGCCATTAGAGGACTAGTTAATGATCTTATAGAACCTGTGATTTAATTATGAGCATCTGTTTTCAAGACTAATCAATGAATCATTAATGTGAGCTTGGAAACAGCAGGTAGAATACCAATAAGTTATTCATTTGAGGGGAGAAGGAAATGTTCCTGAGCATTGGATCATATATTTCACTCATGCTTAGACTGGCTTTGGGTGCTTGTGTGCATACTGTTAAGACTCCAGCTGAAAATGGCTTGGGGCCAGATCTTTACTTTCTTAGCCCAAGAAGAACTATAGCAATCACTTCCATTTAAATTCGTGGTTACTGCAATAATCTTTCACTTTTTCAAAAGCATTTTCTTTTTCTTTCCATTCACAAGCTAAGATGTGAGCACAGTCCCTGCTCTGTCAAAGGAAACCATGGCTTTTGTTCAAATTTAAGCTACTGATAAATATTTAAGTAAAGTACAGGGCGTAAGTATTACCTGACAAGAAATTCACTGGTAAGCAATCTTACAAATTTTTAGTGAATCACCTTAAAATTATTTACTAGATAATAAGAAGAATCTAATGGCTTTAACTGTACAATTGAAATACTTGAAGCTTTCAAGGTCCTATGGAAATTGGTCCATACTTTGATCTTCCTTTCTTTCTCCTTCCTTCCTATTTGTTGATTGGCTACTATGTGCCTAGCACTGTTTTAGGGGACCTGGGTTATAGCAGTTACAGTTTATAAAGTGCAAAAAAGTCTCTACTTCATGGAGCTTTCAATCTACTAGGAACAGATGATAAATAAGTACCATGATGATCAGAGAAGAAGGGGAAAGGATATACTTTAATTTTTATACAATTGTCATGGAAGCCCTTTCTAATAAATATTTATGTAATATTTAAGAAGAATCCCAAAAGAAGTAAGAAAGTGGCCATCTGAGGTTAGAAGGGTATTCAGGGTAGTGGGGACAGCCATTACAGAGGACCTAAGGAGGTGCTTGCTTGAGAGAGAACAAAGGAAACAGTGGCAGGGGAGGTGAAGAGGCTGGGGCAGATTGCATAGGCCTCCCGCTCCTTCATGAGCTTTCCGCCCCAGTTAATGCCTGTAGATAGATCTTTTTCCTGGGTAGATACAATGTCTTCTCAAAGGCACCTGAATCTTCTTTTCCTTCATGAAGTATTTCTGCTCAGTACCAATAGTCCCTGATATCAGTTCTCTTAGCTCTGAAATATGAACCATGAAAATCATCATCTATCATTTTTTTGGTGTGTTTGATTACTCACAACTGCTTCCTCTGTTGCATCTCCAAATAGATCATAAACATTTAAGTGTAGGAACCTTGTCATACATTGTCTTCATCCCTATAGGGGCTTAATACTGAGCTCAAAGTCATCAAATGAAATAAATTCATGATATTATCTATTGATTAAGAGAAAATAAAGAAACCCATAACTTAAAATAGTAAATTAAAAAAATGAGTATGTAGATATAAAAACATTAGGTTACAATTCAGTAGACAAGATACATTGTCTTCTGAGTTTGATGACTTATGCCATTACCATCCTGATCTAGAGATTCTATCTACTCACTTGTAGACCTCTTCTTCCTGTCCTTTAGAAAATGGAGGACTCATCTATGTAGATTTCTTTCTTCATATTTATACCACTATCCAATCACTACAGTTTGTGCTTCATTTGTGATTTTTTTTCCCTCTGAACTAGTATCTCCAATTTCTCAGAATACTGTTACTTCACAGGTCTGAGCTATCAGTGAAGCACAGATTATAAATACATCATACAGATAAACAAGAAGGTAAAAACTCACTAGCCTACTGGCTTATTTGAATCATTTGCTTGAGATTCACCAATCTAAGCTGCATAATTAAGGTCATGCATCAACAGTGGGATAATAACACTTTCATAAAAAATATTTATCCTGGGTAAAGTCTTCATGATTTTTAGACTTTGAGATAACTTCATACAGTTGAGAGGGCATAGCATAATTAAGGTTCAAAATTGATGTGCTCCATGCTGAAAGTGAATGAAGAAGAATACAAAGTGCCACTTGATGCCCCCTCTCCAATTGTTGCTTTAGAGGCTACCCATCAGTCTCAATCTAAAGTTTCAGATCTCACAATTCCTCTGGTGCTAAATTTCAAACTAGATGAATACCTTGAAACCTACTCTTAAGAATGAAAAAGATTGTTTTCTTCCATCTGTGGATGAATTCTTCTTTCCAAATTAGTCACAATTGTTTTCTCCTTTTAGCCATTCTTCAGAATATGCCTTAGTCATTTACCAAGCTAAATAAAAGGAGCAGAGGTGGAAATAGGAAATGACTTATAAACATTCTTTGTTAATGTCCTTTCAAAAATTTTTTTCCTTTTTTTTTTTTTTCTCTTATCTGTGTCTGAATTCCTTACCAGTATTTATTCCTTTGGGTCAAATTATGAGTTTTGGAATCTGTTTGTACTTACATTTATCCAACTTGTTTTAGTGCACTAATTTCAAGGAGAAGGGTTTAAACCGGCAAGTTTATATCTTCTGAATTGTAAATACTTTGATTGGGTGCCATTGCCTTTGTATCTTGGCATTGTTCAAAATACATCTAGCACTCATTGATACTTGTTTTCAGCAAGCAAAGAAAAGAAAAAGAAGCAAAGTAACTTCTATTCATTATAGTAAACAGATGTTAACTAGGAATTTTGAGCAATTTCTGTGTCTGGTTAATAGCATACATAAAGTAGCTCTGGTCTTGCCAATGTCTCACAATGCAAATGTTTCAGCCAAAGCAGATAGTTTACTTTTGTTTATTTCTTACTTTTGGTTTTTAATAAGACATTAAGATATCCCCATTTGGAAGAATAAAAGATCCAGAAAAACCAAAGCAATTCAAAGCCCAAAAAGTAATGCTAGAGACATCACAATATCTAACTTGAAACTATACTTCAAATTATACCACTATATGACCCATCTATAGTAACAAAATTTTTATGGTACTAACATAAAAACAAACACATAGACCAATGGCACAGAATAGAAGACACAGAGACAAACCCACACAGATATCATCATCTGAGCCTTGAAAATGGTGCCAAAAATATACATTGGAGAAAAGACAGCCTTTTAAAGAAATGGTGCTGGGAAAACTGGTTATCCATATGTAGAAGAATGAGACTAGACCCTTCACTCTCACCTTGCTCAAAAATCAACTCAAAATGGATCATAGACCTAAAAGTTAGACCAGAAACTCTTAGAAGAATATATAGGATTAACACTCCAGCATATAGGCACAAGCAATGATTTTCTCAATAGGACACCTAGGGCTCAAGAAATAATACCAAGAGTTAATAAATGGGATGACATCAAATTAAAAAGCTTCTACATAACAAAGGAAACAAGTAAGAATATGAATAAGAGGGGAGAAAATCTTTTCTAGCTACTCTCCTGACAAAGGATCAGTATCCAAAATATCTAAATAACTCAAAAAACTGAACATCAAAAAACCAGATAAACTCAATTAATAAATTAATTAACAGGAAAATGAATTAAATAGACACTTCTCAAAAGAAAAAAATAAATGACCAAAAATATATAAAAAAGTATGTTCAACATCATCAGCAATTAGGGAAATGAAAATCAAAACTACACTGAGATTTCATCTCACTCCAGCCAGAAAGGCAGTCATCAATAAGACAAATTATAATACATGCTAGATAAGGTGTGGCGAAAAAAGAAAACACTAGCACTATTGGTAGGATTGTGAATTAATACATCACTATGGAAATCAGTATAGAGGTTCCTTAAAAGATTAGGAATAGAACCACTATATGACCTAGCTATACTACTTCTCAGTATTTATCCTAAAGAATTAAAGTCATAATACTATAGTGATACATGCATACCCATGTTTATAGTAGCACAATTCACAATAACCAAAATATGGAACCAGCCTAGGTAGACATTAACGGGTAGAGAAAATGTTGTATGTACACACAATGTGATTTAATTCTGCTACAAAGAAAAATGAAATTATGTCATTTGTATGACAATGGATGAAATTTGAGACCACCATGCTAAGAAAAATAAGCCAAACTCACGTTAAAGGTTGTATGGTTTCTCTCATATACAGAAGGTAGAGAAGAAAAAGAAAAAGAAATGTGTGTGGGTAGGTATCTCATGAAAATTGAGGAGAGATCAGTAAAGCAGAAGAAAGGGACCTGGGGGAGGGAAGAGAGGATAGAAAGGGAATATACTAAGGAATGACACTGGCCAAATTATATTGTTAAATCATGTGCATTTACAAATATGTAACAATAAACCCTACATTATGTACAGTTAAAATGAACCAAGAAAAAGTATGGAAAATATTCTTCTGAACAATATGATCATTGCTTAATCCCCTGCATGGACCTTGGTAGATTGCTTTGCATATGACAGGTACTTAATGTTTATTGGATGGGTTAGTGAATGAATGCTATGGCTAGTTCATCAGGCATTTTACAATTCCAGTTTCTATATTCCTATATTACCATATTTCCAACTGTTGAAAATTTTCTCTCAACAATTATTTTCTTCGCCAATTTTAATCATGACTTCCTATTACTGAGAACAACAAAGGACTCTAAGTCTTTATATATGGTCCCTATAGAAAAAACCTACTGGAACATTTGGTAAGTGCTCTTTGAGCTCTAGAGGTATTTTATATGTGATTCTGATTAAATTTCAAAAGTTCTTTATTGTATAAGTGTGACCAAACCAGCCTTGGAGGCATGATGAATTTTCAATGGATTACTGAGTTTTCCAGTCATTGCTTTTGGTTAATTATGGTTTTTTGAATTTCTTTGATATCCTCAGTCAGGTATACATCACAGTTCTATAGCTGTGGTATTGAGAACAAAGATCTGCTCTTGACCATTTTCAACACATGCAATACTTTCTGTAGGTTAATTTCCCCCTTTCCCCTTTATTAAAGTTTCCAGAGAAATACCCTTCCTCAGTTGTTTTATTTAAGACCAAAATTTCACAATCTTGCTAGAATACTACAACATTTTTTTGAGAGAGTGAAAAATAAAATATCAACCCATGATGGCATTCGATTTCAGGCCACTTGGCAATTTTTTTCTTCCTACTTTACTCTTTTTGGTCTAGTTTAATTTGACTTCTATTTGCCTACTTCCCAATCCTTGAATTTCTACTGGAACAAAAGGAAAAATCAGCTCTTTGTTGAAGTCCAAACTTTGAATCCGATTACCGATGCTGATGAGTCATTTTTCCTTGAGCATTCTATTCTATTCTGTGAGGCTATAATCACTGGTTATCTAGAAAACAGAAATATTATTTAGGGAATAAGAACTGCTTTTCACACTGGCCTATTAGTTCTGCTTCCTTCAGCATTTTAATCAATACCCATCTGCACTTTGGTAACAAAGATAAACTTCTCAAAAAGACATAACTTAAAGTTCACTCCATGAAACACTAGTCCTCTCAGGTGTTCCATGAACATAGTATCTTATGGTCAAATATATTTGGGAAATGGAATATTCTCTGGTTTGCTATTACCAAATTCATTGTACACATCTAGAATACAAAGAGTAGGTTGCTTTATGCTACTGTCGAGGCCATTCAGACTTGAAGTAGAAATTCTTGATGGAACAAAACATCATCGAAGGCTCTGGGGTTTGAGTGAGTATAGAGTTGGTGTTTACCAAATCCTTTTTGTGCTTTACTTGATATTTAAGATGGTCCCATATTCAGGGGCAGATCAGAATTTGGTGGTGTCTGAGGTTCATTAATGTTTGGAATTTATGATGGTTAATCTTTGTTGTCTGGATTTAGAAAAAGTCCTTTTTTGGGGGGGGGCGGGTGCTGGGGATTGAACCCAGGGCCTTGTGCTTATAAGGCAAGCACTCTACCAACTGAGCTATCTCCCCAGCCCCAAAAAAGTCCTTTTTAATGAAAAGAATACAAAAATATCTTACTTTTGCAAATTTCATAAACATGCAATGATGTGAATACTGCTTAAAGACCATTCCAATACCCTAGAATGACTTACAACGGCAAAAAGCCCTGAAAACTTGAGCTTCATTAATCTAACTTCATGCTAATCTCTACCACTCCACATACAAAATAATATCTTCTTATTATTTAGCAAAATAATATCATATTGATTCAGTCTCATTTTTTCTGTTATATACTCTACATTCTCAGAGTTGTCAGATTCAGCAAATACAAATAGAGGATGCCCCATTAAATTTGAATTTTGGATAGGCAACAAATATTTTTGGCACAAGGAGTTCCAAAATATTGCATGGAACCTCCTTGTACTAAAAGTATTAGCCATTGTTGATCTAAATTCAGACTTAATCTACATCCTGTATTTTATTTGGTAACAGGACTTCTATAACAATGATATACTCCTTTATCCTCCATGCCTTTGTTCAAAAGTCTCCTGAGTTTTATACATGAAGACAACCTCCTGGGGGACTTGTTATAAACATAGATTCCTTAGCTCTTGCATGCTTAGGTCATGCTGCCTTTCAGCTCCATTGATGAGGTTCTTATCCCACCATCACCTCCTTTCCTGGGCATATTTAATCCAGTTATTCTCAGAGTAACTACTGCTCTGCAAACTTCTATCTCAGTGATTTTCAAGTGAAAACACTTTCCCCATCCAGTAGCATTAGCATCATTGCCTGGGAACTTGCTAGAAATGCAAATTTTCAGGCCTTATCTAAGATCTAGTGAATCAGGAACTGGAGGTGGGGCTAAACAGTGCACGGGTTTGACAAGCCTGCCACGTATTTTGGATGCATACGCAAGGATTGTTACTCTTTATAGTGACATCCATTACTTTTGTATGGATAGGGGCTGCAATGGATTTCTTTCTACATTCCTTCTTCATTCCTTGATACATAGGGGAGGTTTAATATGCTTGTTAAATGAAAGACTTGATAAGTAAATGAGTTAATGGATAATAATGTATGTTTTGGTGAGTAAATGAGTTGATTATGTATTTTTTGAGCAAGCTACATGGTGAAAGGCATGGTTCAGGGCTTACTTTAAAGGTGCATGATCAAGCTGCTGTATTACCACATCGTCCCACCAAGATCAAACTGCCTTTACATTTTTTCAAGTTGCATTTTCAGCCTCTTTCATCACCTATTTTAGTTTTTATGTAAGGAGAATACGAAGAGTTCATATAAATGTTAAAAGCATACATTTAAAAATGTAAAAGGTTTGACAGGGCAAATATTCTATAGGAAAGATCTTGGTTTAAACAGAGACTACTGAATTATGTAATTGCTACATGTAAGGATATATTGTGAAAATTACATTTTACATACATATCCAACATTAGCCAATGCTGATGGTTAAAAATAATAAAGTTATATATTTATGATGGAAGGAAAGTTTATGCCTTATAGAAATTTTCAGAGAAGGTGGCTGGAGACCAGATCTCAAATAATGGGAGGAAGAGTTTCTAAGCATAAGCCTTGTTTCTAATCATAAATCACCTGAAGTGGTTAATTTCCCTAAAATGGAAATAAGTTTTGAAAAAATGTGCTAATTAAGTTGATGGTTATATCTGTAGATTAACTTAGATATTATTGTAAATTTGCTAGCTATTACATATACATATAAATATCATATTCCAGGACATACAGCAAACTTAAAAAAGGTCAGATATATCTATATACCTATATCATATCACCTATTATTTTCTTCTTCCTCTTTGACTCATCTTTTATTTACTATACTAAAAGGTGCCAATAATTTGAATTTTTGTTAAGTATGCAGAGTAACAAATCAATCATTCTGTACAGATAAAGTAGTATTCAATTGTAGGATACCATAGACTGGTGCTGTGGACACTCAAAACTTTTTGGGTGTCTAGATTATGTTATGGATAGGAATTTTTGTGCTATAGTATTAATTTTATTCATTTATTCCTTTTTTATGTTCAGTCTCACAACCCTATTTCAGGTTGTTATTACCTTTTTCATTGGTGACAATAATATTCTAACTTATGTCTTTGGTTCAGGTCTTTCATCTCCCACCTGTCCTAAACTCATATCAATGCAGATGAATATTTCTTAATCTTGACAGTAGTAATAATAATTTTAAAAAGCAATTCAAGTGTCTACCAAATGAAATATAAACTCTTTGGCATGACATTTGAGGGTTCTTATATTGAACATTCAGGTAGTGCTAATTCAACTCTTCTACTGGCAATGTATGCTCAACTAAATTGCGTTCATTGATCTGAGAACACATTCTGTGCTTTTGTTTTTTCATGGCTTTGCTCCAGCTGGTCACATTATGTGGGATGTTCAGGCTAAAAATCTTACTCTGTCTTAAGTGCTTTTTTAAATGCAATGGACTCCCACAGAGTTTGCTCTACTAGAAAATAATCTCTCCACCATTTGAGTATCTCCTCTGGGACTCTACAAGTTTTTACTTGTATTCTAGTTATGCCTTGTCTTTTGACATTTTATCTTCACTCAATGTAAGAAGTATTTAATGTGTTTAACTTATTGGATTAAATTTGGTGGTCTAAGCCACCCGTTTTTCAAATTCAACTGCACATCAGAATCACTTGAGGTGGTTTACAAAATTACTGAGACCAGGTCCCACTGCCAGAGTTACTGATTTAATTGTTCTGATAAGTGGTCAGGATATTGGGACTTCAAAAATCTATGTCATTCTGATATCAGCAGATTTTGAGGACCACTGACTGTGCTAATCCTGAGATTATCCAAGATATCTCTTGTAGTGTGCTGTTGGCTACAGTCTCCTATGGCTACTTAGTTGGTAACTTTTGTTTATCCCAATTCTGTCAACAGATGGCCTCTTGAACCATCTCCAAATTAGGGCCTCTCAAGATCAACTCCAACCTTTTCTGTAACCCTGAGCATCATTCCTGAGAAATGCTTACTTCAGGTTTAAAGTTTAAGATACATTTCTTCAAACTTCCTTGTAACCTTGCTTTCTGTTTTTTGGGGAGCACCAATTATTATAACTTAAGACTCTAACTACAAAAAAGGAAAAGGTTAGTATATAAATGAGTTAACTTTATATTCAAAAACTATGTACATATATTATACTTTATTGTGATTTCCAAAGAAAGTAGAAGTGAATCATAAGCAATTGACTTTTAAAAAATATAGTTTTAACCAATGCGTTATCTTAAAATTTGCATTTGGAAAAGGAATGTAGGGGGTGGGAGAAAAAAACCTGTGCAGTTATTTCTCATCACATGTAGTTTGCATTTGCTCTGTACAGGCAACTCCTATACTGATTTATGATGAAAAGATGATGCATTGTACCATAGGGACATAAGACTTGTTTGCATCGTAATCTTTCTTAAAACAAACTATAGAAATAATAGTGCCTATTCTACTTGGCAGGCATTATTTGAAATGTCAATAAAGATAATATTAACAGAAATGATTGAGTGTAATGTTTGTTTTTCCTGGTGGTTTTGGAATCCAATTGATTTATGCCAATCTTTGCTTCTTATATTTGTATGTATGAGATGACCAGATAGCTGTGGCATCTATGGCAAAACACAGGTGTTTCTACCACCAGGGGAATCAAACTCATGCTGTAAAATGGCTCTTACAAACACTATATTCTGAGCAATGAAGATTATAAATTTATGTGAGGTTGCTGAGTTTTTGAATCCTTGATTTTAGCAGATAATATACAAAAATGGAGATGTGGTATTTATGAAAACCTTTCACTGCATTCAAGCTCAACACTACATCTCAGAAAAAAGTTTTTTATTCATGATCTCATTTCCAACTCTGAACAGCTCCCATATTCTGGCAATCTTGTATAACATCATTCACAGTAGATTCTTGCTTTCCATTCCCGCCTATATCCATTCTCCTTGGGGCTCCTATTATCTCATGTACTAAAGCCTCCACTGTGGACAGCCTGCATTTTAGTCTGCATGTTCTCATTTATTCCATTCTGTCTCCTCACCTTTGTGATGGCCATCCTATATCTCTATTTATTAGAAACTTATTCAAGTTTCAATGTAGATGATTTCTTCCTCACTTTCCTGGAACACCCCAGAGAGAAATTTCCTCAAGAGAGCATATGTACCTCAAAGACAGGACTCTTACTGTGGTATTTTTCTGTGAGCCTAATTTCTGTACTAGGTACTCTCAAATATTTGCTGGTGAATAAATACAATCCTGAGCAATGGAGGAGTACTTCAGAAGTCCATCCATAGCAAACTTTAATTCTATAATACAATTGATTTTCTTTTTGAAAATTTATATCTGTCAAAAATATTTTCTGACCCCTTCAATGTATTTACTAAAAAATATCAAACTAAATTAATAAACAGAAATCAGAAACCAAGTAAAGCTAAATTTTTGTTCAGATATTTAGTCTTTTAAAAAGTTTTGCATGAGTTTTAAAATTCCTCTTACTTATACATTTTAAAAATCATCCCTGTCTTTTGATATTTTTCTCTGTGTCATAGAATGTTTCCTTTACTTAACTATCAAGATGTTACATAATGTAATATCTATGTTCTAGCATTTGAATGTATTGAAAAGGACAGTTAATTTCAACAAACCTAAAATTCTTCCTTTACATGGGATCTTATTTTTTTCATTACTAGTTATAAAGAGAATTCAGAAAACAAAATGAAATAGCCAAAGCTTCCAAGTATAGTCCTTCACAGGTTGAGACTGTTAAATAATTCACTTTTCATTAGGTCACAAGTCAGATGCTGGAGGATTGTTTTACTGATTTGTTCATTGAATAAACAATTATTGAGTGTCTGCTAAGTAAACTATCTTGTGCTATGACAACTTTCATTATTAAAGAGTGGGAATTTTTTTGCTTGATGCACATAAAATAACAAGTAGTACTTTCCCCAAACTTTGGTGCCTACAGATATGGTCATATGTCCAGTTGAGACTTTGCCAAATTCTTATTTCACCATTTTGTGGATGTGCTCATTCTTACCCAGAGGAAAGCATGTGTTGATTGCTGTGAGGAAAAGTTATTTTAGAAATGATAAAAATTAAATATATTTAAACAAAGGAGAAAGCAAAATAAATTAATGTTTAAACTATTGTTTGAACAAGAAAAAGTCTAATGAATAAATTCAAATATTTCCATAAAAGAACAATGACATCCTTTTTAAAAAAGCAGATGTAAACTCTACAAAATAAAACATTATTACAGAGATTTCCCTGGTTATGCAAATGATATTAATAATGAAGATGACTCTGCAATGACAAGCTTCTAAAGTGGATTGTGGGTTATTAAATTAGTTTCAATATAATTCTGGTATCAAGTGCACTTATATTCTGTAAATATTGATGGTCTCTGTATTTCTTATAATGTCATCACCACATTACTCATCAGAATACAGAAGACTTGGATGTTCAAAATTTTAACATTCTTAATTTTAGTGACTTAGAAGTGGTTGCTGATAGCTGATGTTAATTTTGCCTAGACTTGGAAGTGTATAGGGAGAAGCATAAAGGGATGGACTTCGTAAGTCCTGTGTACTACTCAGAGCCACTGACATATTTATTGTTGTTAACACCTATTGTAGTTCTCATATGGTGAGAAAAATAACGGTTGAAGCATTTTTATACTTGATGTTACTATAAGAATGCAAAGTAATGCAGTAAGCTTTAAGTAGAATTTATTTGAACCAATAATAAATTGTTTAAAATTTGAAGTTAATATAATTATTGGGGTATTCCTTTAATACTTTACTAATTTACTAATACTTTTACTAATTAGTAAATTCCTGTAATACTTTACTAATTTAACTAAGAGATTAAAAAAAAATCTTTCAGGTGCCAAGGCATTTTGTATTTGAATAAAGCTTTATCTGAAGCATGTAGAGATAATTGATACAACGTCATCATGGTATAATTTTTAATGCATGTATTCTTAAAACTTTAAAGGATATGACATACTTTTTGGAACTTGTGATTTAAGAAAGAATTAAAAAGAATAGATTATGTTCTATCATACTGTGATATCATGAGATGTTACGGTTAGGAAGTTTAATTCCTAGCCTAGAAGAATCTTTCCCTAAAAGATAGGAATTCTGGAGATCTCATTGAACTTAAATGAATAAGTGTGTATTATGGTATCCTGCAAGTTTTTAATGCTGACAACATCAAATGAAGGAGTGCTAGGTCTAAGAATGACCTAGCTTCTATAGCATTTGGTGTTGTGATCAAGAAATAACTGGCAAAAGGCAATGAACCCTGGAGATTGAAGAGTAAACATACCTGTATGACTTATCACTATTTTATTATGCTAGTGGTCTTCTGTTATGTCCAAAGGAACTAGATGTTTGATGATGCTGTTGAAATAAAAGGCCAAGACAGCCAGAAATGCTATAAATAACTTTGCCAACTGGCATTGTAGTAAATATAACATGAGTTAAAAATGACATTTTCCAAAGTAGTTAAGACTTTACTGTTATTTTTCTTAAGACCTTACATTTAGGCTTTAATTCATAGATTTCTTTAGCAAAGCAATCTTGAGGAATTCTACAAGAATTATATGTTAGTGTGTTCAAAGTATGAACAAGATAATGAAATAAACAAGGAAATATTTGGAACATAATTTCCCTGGTTGAGGTATGAGATTCTTTTAATTATTAAGTGTATATTTTTATATGTGAATGTACAGGAAATAACATTTTCTTATTATAAATAGAAAATCCTAATTTATAATTTTATTTTATTTTTTTTACTTACCATGATTGGAGGTAAATTTTGTTAATAGACCAAGTTCAGATAATTTGGAAACTTTGAACTTTTTAATTTTATTTTATCTTTTTGCTTCTTTGTAAGATCTAAAATGGGTACTTGAATTTTCAGACAGAAATACGACTTAGGTGATATTTTTCTGAGAATGAAATTTTTGTTCAAAATTCTTTTTAAATGTTCCTCAGTAAGATAGATTTAGTTGTAAAGCCCAAAGTTCTGAATTATAGATTCTAGTTTAAATGGCTTATTAGATTATTTGTAAATCTTGCAAGTGATAAATGAGGCTGTTTTTATGGACAGGATGTGGTAAGAACCTATGTGTACTAGAACATTATAGAAAGAATGTCCTTAAGGGCAGAGACTTCTGGGAATTGTGGTTCAACATCAGGTTGATACCTCTGGGACACTGGAGTCTCATGATTTCATACTTATTTTTGTCCTCTTCACTTTGTTGTAGAAATTAGTTTTTTGTTTAGCTAGTGTGCAGCACAAGAAGAGTTTTTGTTTCAGGAAAGAAAAGAAACATGCTCAAGTTCTACTTCCATTCCTACATTTCATCTATGCACTGATGAAATAGTTTTCTTCTTACTGATTTCGAGTGACCTGTTTCGTAGCAGCAATGACTTTCATTGGAAAAGAAAACTTGTAATGCTATCTACTGGTCACTTTGTCCCTTTATATTTGTCCAGGATAGTTAAATAAACAAATAGATTTTTCCCTCCACTGGTTAGAAGTGCAATTGGACTTCACACAGAAGTTACTTGCTGATTATCTGATAGTGCATCTCACTAGGTAGACCACTGCCTCAAAGTTAGGGTTAGATTATTCTCCTTCTGAGCTAATTTTTGGGCTCCAGGATGTCTTCAGAGAGACAATTAAACAACTGCCCTGAGCAATCTCATATTAATATTATACTGAGCAGAATGTACAAGTGGGACTACACAGAGTGAAGTTCATTTTACATTTAGTTTGGTCTAAATTTATAAGGTGAAAGGGCATTAGGCGAGGTGATAAATAATATTGCTTTGTGGCTTTAATATATTGCCATTTAATCAAAAGGTTGCAAGCCATTTTGTCTTTAAATATCCTTATGAGGTAGCTTAGAGATATCTCTGCCCTTTTCAAGCTGTGACAGATTTCTTATTTAAGAGTAAGATAGTCTATTGTTGAAAAATATGCATAAGTAACAGGAAAATATAATAAAGTTGTTGCTTATTTTCTGCCAAAAATTTGGAACATTTGCACTGGTGAATTTAAAGTCTAATTTATCAGTGCCTAGCACTTTAATGCTTGAGAAGAAAAGATGCTGGCATTTCCAGATTCTGCATCAAAACAAATGCTACAAACCATACCAGGAGACGTAAGAATATGACAGTTTGATTTTTTCCCCCAGAACTAACAATGTAACTACTAATAACCCGTGAATCCAATGAACGTAATGATGGAAGTTACTTCAGTTTTCAGGGGAAGAGTCTATTGACTATCTCACACTCAGATAGCTTAAATGTATCCCGCAACATACTGTAGACTGCTTCTACTAAGAATCCAAGTTAAATCCAGTCAGAATTGGAAAGTGAAACATTTGAGATAAATTCCATTTATCTCTTACCTATGACAGTCTCCTAGTTATTCTCAGGAAATTCTTCTATGAAATCTTTCCAAAGCATTAAAGGTCTCACTTCTTCACTAGTTTGACAGAGCCCTGTGGATAACGTGGTTGCTCTAATAACTGTGAAAACAGAGGGGAAGAAAACCATATCGGGCCATGCCATAAGCTATGTGGGAAACTAGAACACAATGACAAGTGGTTTATTAAAAACCCCGGCTCAGATAAGTACTAACACAGTACAGAGCAGAAATCACCCATAAGCAATGAATAATTCCTACTGCTCTGCTTCTAAAGTTTCCCTCTGATTTTTAAGACTTCATGATTAGCAAGACTTATGAGAGCTTTCTTAGGAAAAATTCACCTGGGAAAAATAGTATGGACTGGTATTCTATACTTTATAAAAAGTGCAAAATTAGCAATGATTTTATTTATAAACACTTCATTGTATTAAAAATATCTATCTAATAGAAGTTCCCAGTATAGAGTCTAAGCCCATTTTATTTTGACAACATCTTTAGAGATGCAGAGGGGATGAGATATGATCCATAGAGTTATCATCTACACTGTGAATATATACTTGATCCCATATATTGCTCTCTTTGAATTGTTTCCAATTTCACAATAAAAGCAAGTGACAATTAGCAACAGAGAGGTCCTCATTAAGTACAAAGTAAATGAATCAAAACAATGTTGTCTTGAAAAGTTCCTAAATCCAAGCAATATTGACAGCCATCCTAGGAATGAATGATGCATTCCTGAACACTTATTTGAAGCCTCTTTTCATAGACTCCTTACCATCTCAGTTCCACTCATAAAAGGGTGGAGCTTTGGTTTATGCCTAGACATCCTGGAGCTCTTTCCCTGCCAAGCTCAGGGTTTGATCTGACAAATGAGAATACAGTATTCCAGTGGGATGTATTTGCAAATAATCACTTGCTAGCAATTAAGTAGCTGTAGTTTTGAGGCACCACCTGATTCTCTGTGCTGTACTCTAAACCATAAATTACACAGAAATGCTTTACTTGTCCTATCAGAACTACTCACCTCAAACATCATCTAACCCAACTCCACCACACTTCAAATACAGAGCACCAACTCTTGCCCTTCTCACTAAAACATGATGGTGGATGAACTTTGGTCCTTTAGAACTAACATAATTAGCTGCCACCATCTGTACACAGTCCCTCCCACACCAGACCTTATGCAAAGAGGCTTTGCTACTACCATTTTCACATTACTGCTTTCGTTTTGGTCAATAGCATCAGATGTTTTCAGGGCAAAACAGTAAAAAAAATCTAGCCGTTTCATTTCCTGAAGATCATTGCTTCAAAGGCTTGGCATAAAGGACTGCACCATAGTGATGATGCTGACTTTTGTAGTTAGATTCAAGATTGGGAAATTTCAAGGGTATACAGATTTGGTCATTGATAAGTTTTGAGTCAATGTCATAAAGTTTGTCATAAATTTTTTTGATAACAGAAAGTAAAAGATTTTTTTTTAAAGGACATGAAAGTGCTTTAAAGCTCCTTTTGAAATAAATGAAAGTTTTCAGGTTCACATTTGGAAGGATTGTCAATACTATGTACAAACACCAACGAACAACAAACAGAGAGATCCTTCTGGTAAGAGGTTGAGCAGATCAGTGAATTCTCCAGTCCCTAGGAGACAATTTCTAAATTCCAGTTTCAAGGTATCATATCCTCTGGTTCACTATATTAGCAAACAAAGGACATGAAAGTATAGTTAATGTACAACCAGGTAGGACCTTTACCTGGAAGCCAGATTTAGCCCCTGGGATTTTCCAGAAGACATTCTAGAATAGGTGGCTGGTATTGACATCCAAGGAAGGCAATTTTCAAATTGTTTTCCTTAAGATGGACTTTCTGTGGACTTTAGGCCTTTGAGGCCAAAACCCATGAGGCATTTATGATGAGTGATGTAGGAATTAAAAAAAAAAGGTTCAATAACCCTGAAAATAGTGTCTTTAATAATCTATGTACTATTAGTAACAATGCATGCATAGTGCCGTGCATTTATAACTATTTGATCATAAAAATATGTGACTGTAATTACGATATTTACAGTCAACTTATAAAAATACATGTAAATCTGAATGGCAATAGTTAATCCCTAGCTATAACCACAAGTCTAGAAGGATTAGCTTATTATGGGAAAGTACAATGGATAATTACAAAATGGACAAAGCTCTCACACTCTCGAGTTCAACATACAAGAATGGCTATTATAGCATCATAGGAGCATCACTTGCCATTATTTTTCTTTTCACATCACAAGAATAAAACCTTTGAATTTATTTCTGTGAAAATAAACGTGAAGCACATGGGAGGGAGACACTCATAAGATACAACCACAGAGAATAATTCTGTCATAGAATATTATTGCACAATCTTCAAAGAGGTTCATGGGCATTGCAAGGATACATGGTGGGATAACTAATCATACCTTTCATCAAAGAGTCAAGCATGGTGTCAGTTAGCTGATGACTGCCTTTTACCATAAAGGATATGCATCTAATTGTTAGCCAAATTTCTTTCTGTAACATAAGTAAGTACCTCTTTGAAGTTTTATTAATGTCATGGAGAGTAAAATTTATATGGTATTTCTATATCAAATTAAAATTCCAATGGGGTGGGGGAACAAATTCACATTCTGGTTTAAATCGGAAAAATTGTTTGAAAACCTTTAAAATCAAAAGGAAAACCATATTTCAATTAAATAAAATATTCCACCAATCTGAAATATTTCCCACAGATTTTTTTTCTTTTTTATGATTTGATTGGTCACCTGTTGATAGTAGACAAGTTCCTAATTTGAACACTGTCAGTACTTCACAAATGGACAAAACAATAACAATAAACTACAAAAACTAGAGAGAGGTGCACACAAGCTTTCCAAAAGACTGAAGCTGGGGATGTCCTGCAAATCATGATCTCATATTTTAGGGTGTATCTTGGTACACAGTAAATGGAATTCTTGGGGTTACCTGTTTCACAGTGAAGATGGAAGGGCAGATGATACTCAGGTAGAGTTTTCTGGGCTTAAATTACTTTCTAGGATTAAGGCATTTTGGGTGGTGTATTAACTCTTCCAGAACAAGAAGTTCCATTTCAGTAAATTATTGCTACAAATCTCTAGAGTACCATGGTGTTCTGGAAAAGATAACGTCCCTTCAAAAATGCCACCTCTCTAGTCACTCAAACAATGAGAAATTCACATTTATTTTAGACATTTTGTCCTCAAAGACATAACCTGAATAAATAAGGTCACATTCCCCATCCACACTGAGACTATCTGGATGAAGATATGACATTAGAACTGCTCTGGTGGTTTTCCAGAATACACCACCATCACCATATGATTTGACAATGAGCATGCTTGATTCCTTTGTAAATCAGCCTGCTAGTCTTCCTTGTATCTGGAATGACTTATGGTAATCAAGGAAAAAACCAATTCCAAAAGACAAATTTTAAAAAATAGGTGAATATGAAAGGAGTATGGCACACCATAGAAAGAAATGGAGTAATAGTGGAATTTCTCAAACTACTTCCCATCTTTTGAAAGGAATGGAAAAAAGCCCCAAACAAAACAAAACGAAACAAAACAAAACAAGTGATGGGCAATATCTTAAAGAGGACTGCCCCCAACTTTAAAATCCAAATCTTTTCAGAAATTTCTACCTCAAATATGAGATCGTGATCTGGAGGTCTAGTAGTTCAAATACAGTTCATCCTAGCATAGCAGTTCATGAGGTAAAAGACTAAGGTTATTGGCGACATGATTTTACACATATAATAAAAGCAACAACTCTATGGTTAGGGGCAATTACTTTTCATACTCAAATGTATAGCTATTGGGCCTAAATGAACATAATGGAGAAGACATGGGCCATTTCTACTAGAAGCTCAATAAACTTAAGGTAGGACAAAACAAACTCCATTCAATAAATAAATTTTATTTCAATGTTTTTCAATCTAGAATTTGTTCTCCTTTCTCTTTATATTCTGTTAAACCATTTTTAAAAGTACAGTTGTTCTGTTAGTTCATTAATCTATCAACTTCATCTCCAAAGACAGTAGTAAGAAGTAGGTTTTGTATCTCTTCTTTGACTTAACTGAGTCTAGGAATTTTATTTTGCTTTTTTAGATATTAATATTATTGATTCTATTAAAACATACAACCAAAGTTGGTGGGACACAGCAGTTTTCTTAGGTGACAAAGATTACTAGTAGACTTTATATTCATTGTACATTTGTTCTGTCCTACCTGGAAATAAATCGTTACTGCTTGACATGGAAAAAGGCATTTTCTAGTAATTTTCTCCAACAGGAAGCATAATGTTAGTCCAAGTAGGCACCCAACAGACCAATTCTATCTGTTAGGGAGCAGTTTAAAACTTTAACTCAATGGAAATGTTTACTTCAGTTTTTTTTTTTTTTTTTTTTTTTTTGAGAAAGAATTGAGAAGCAGTTGCCTTTAATATTCCACCCGTAGAGAGCTATGAGTAACTGAGGCTACTTTCTAGGTAACAAGAACAATGATATCGTAAGAAGCTACAAAATGATATTGCAGTATTTATATGACCACTACTATTGTGATCATGGCCTGGGTTAATGTTTCAAATATTAATGCAAGGAACACACTAGAGTTTATAGCATTAGAATACTCTCCTTACACTAAGAACCACTTGGTGCTGGGTGATGAGTGGTGATAGTCCATTTTACTCTACTTCACTCTACAATGTTTCCTTTCTCCTATGTTAATTATCTATATTCCATGGCAGTATATTTTCACCATCTAAAATAAGAATGCTATACATATGGAATACGCCAAGTCAAACACACACACACACACACACATACACATAAAACTTGTGCACCCTTAAACACATATATATGAATAACATGTGTAAAGTGCTCATCTGCAGGAGGGTAAGCTCTCTGAAAGCAGTTGTATCAACCTTCCAAATCCAGATAACTATTAAAGGCCAATGAAAAGCCATATCAATTCTTTAGCTCTGAAAGGGGATTTTAAACATTCTCCATGTGGTAATTAATCCAAATGCCTTTTTGTGTTTTTTGCTAAGTCATCCAAATCTAGAGTCTCAATGAGTGGCAACATGATAGGTAAATCTAATGGAGTCACATCTTTGTTCTTTGTTTTTGTCTTGTTTTGTACTTTGCTTATCACACAGTTGAATAATGTCTTGCTGACTAGACATTTGAGTTGATTTTGAATGGCCATTAATGACTCTATATATTTGGCTAAAGTTGATTTGACTTTCTAGAGAAAGGCCAGCCTATCTGCAAATGGACACCTTTCTCCACACAAACATCAATGTACAATAAAGACAACTCTAAGTATATGTATATATTATATATATACATATATATGTACACATAAAATGGATTGGGAAGTCCTTTGGTTTAGACGGGATTAAATATGTACTTCCCAAATGCATAGGTTTCCTTTGACCAACCTGTTCAAAAAACACACATGAAAAGTGACATGGCAATTTTGACATTTTCTATGTCTTTTTCCTTATTTGGAGGCCACCTTTCTCTCTTCTCCATTTCTCCTAAGCATTTTTCTTTTAAAAGCAGTTGGTTCTTTTGGCCTTCTATCTTAACCCTTCATTGATTCATCCTTTTCTTGGAAGGGTTCTAAGATCATGTCCATAAATTTATCTTTCATGGAGAACAAGGTTGCAAAGAACTACCCACCCCCTTTTTAATTCCCTCTTCCCCCCGGCCCAAGAAGCAGTTCTTGGACATGTCATGAATTGTGTGCACTCTTGCTCTGACTTGCCTTGTTACCCCTGGCCAGCCCAAGCAGCTGAGGTCTGAGCTTTGCTCGCCCTGCATCGTTGTGCAATATTCGAAAGAAAAGCAAAACAAAACAAAACGAAAAAAAAAAAACCAATCCATTGGTCTATCCCCCTCAGACTGTGGTGACATGATCAGGGTTCTCTTGAATCTCTATGCATTCGATTTCTTCTCTCTCCTTTCTTTTGGCGCGTTTCTTTTTCTTGTGGTGCTTTTTGGAAGGAGGGAAAAAGGTTAGGAACACAGGTAAAATAACAAAACAGTGCAGAAGTGTGCAACCCCCGGTGAGCAGCAAGCATTTGAACAGTGTGAAGGTCAGGTTCGAAGGCACAAATAGGAGGGGGACCAACCCAATAAGAAAAGAAGTAATATTTTGCAAAATGGCTGTCCCATGCTCTTGCAGGGAGCTTTTTATACACTGTGTTCGGGTGTGCTCAGTTGCTAATACAAATGTGTAAAGCAGTGGTGCACAGTGGTCAATGGCAAAATTTAAAGTGTAGATAAGGCACAAGATAGAAATGCAATCCATGTCGACGTTCCATAATGTCATTAAGCCCAGAACGCCCAGCTCGATTGAGGTGACACTAAGAATTAGCCAGAAGTTTCCCAGAGGGTGGATCACTAGGAAAAAAGTCAGGATTAACACCAGGAGAACACCAAAGCCTGCAATCAGAACAGGCACTGTGACAGACAAGCTGTAATGGTCCATGAAAACGAAGGAGGGATTGAATACGATGAATCGGATGCTCTTTGAGAGGGACAGGGGTCTCAACTTTTCCAGCACTTCTATGACTTCCTTCTGCTTGTCTCTGCTAGTCCTGGCCACCAGATACAAGCGAGAAGCAATGATGTTGTTCTCATCCCCTGCCTTGGAGAAGATGATATCATTTCGAAAATGCTGGAATTCTGGCTTTTTTAAAAATGAGCTTTGTAGGACACTGATGAAGTCACTCTTGTTGTTGGCACTGATGTTGCTGACTTTCAGAAACTGGTAGTACTGCTCCACCCAAGACACTGTAGTAAATCCACTACAGAGCCTCTGTAGGTCCTCCTGGACACTGCTGTTCCAGTATTCAAGGGGCTCATAGATGTAGAATCCTATCACAGGGCTGTAGTTGCTGAAATATTTCTGCTGGACCAAAGCATAGGAAACGCTTGGAGAATCACTGGCTAGTAGATTGATGATGTTGGCTCCATCACTGATCTGCAAGCACCCCATGAAGGAGAAGGAGGCATAAATGAGATACAGGATGACAACAAATGGCTTCACATAGATATTGGTAATCCATTCGTTGTAATGCTCACGGAGGAAGTGCTGAATGAAGTGGTGCTGGTAGGGGTTCGTCTCATGATGGGATGTCTGTTGATGCCCATCACTCATCACTGTCTGGAACCACACTGGTTTGCGGTCCAGGTATTCTGCAGAAGGGATCTTGCAGCAAAAGATGCTGTGGTAGCGGTTTTGCTCTAGTTGTCCAGCGAAGACCAGACAGGAGCCAAAGAAAGAGAAAATGTAGAAGTAGTTCAACAGAATAGAGACACACATATTTTGACAGAAGACTTTCACAGCCTCTATGTTTGTGAATGGGCTGGCCCCCATGCCAAAGGTGATGAAGTACAGGGAGCTGGTCATGGTATAGGTGACCATCACATCAGAATAGGCATCTGCTACCCTGTCTTTGAAGGGCAAATTCTCTTTGGTTCTCCGCCATCCAGACAGAAGCTCAAATACTCCTTTAGTTCCATGACCTAATGTTTAAAAGAAGAGAAAGAATAGTTGTTTTTATTTTCTCCTAGTTCAAGTGAATTCCATAGAGGCTATCTATGCTAAATAGAACATATTCTAATTTTCTAAGTGTTGTGACCTGTTTGTCACATCTCAAAGTTTGAGTTACACATAGGTTGTATATGGTCTTTATTTCCACTTCAGCAAAGCCCAAATTTACTGGTGTTTTGGGCAAGAAGAAGCATTCATTGTTTGTTCTAGTAAGTGGACAGTGGTAGACATAACATAATATATCCGCCCACTCACATTGTCTCCCTAAATGAATCATAAGTGGTCTAGTGCAGGGGTTGTGGTTTGTGTACCTTTGACATCAGTTCAAGTACTTCGTCAACTCACAGTCCTTAACCTCCATTTCAAGGTGATTTATATGCCAATACAGAAAATTATTGTATGATGTTAAACACTTAAAATGGCCTGAAATTGATTTTTATAATGTTGATAATCTGTTTAGTGGCCAAATGGAATAGAAGTCAATTCATATAGACCTGATTAATTAACATTGAATGTGAGCAGAAAAAAATCACTAGGTCATGTAAAAGATAGGGCAAAACCTTCATGGTGAGAGATCACAGCAAGCACTTTCCCTTGGGCTCCTCAGTGAGCTTTAATTTGCGTGGAGTAGATGCTGCTGATGACTTTTCTTCATTTAAGTGAATAAAGAATCCCTGTTTTAAACCAGCCTCTGGAACCTTTTGTTAAGGGTAAATAGGTAAAAGGTTTATTCAAGATATATTACTTGAAAACCCACTGTGTGCCAGGCTCTGTTAGCTACCAAGCTATTATTTTCAGGAATTTGACAGTTCTTAAGATACCACTACTTCCTTACTGGCAAAAGAAGAAAGTAGCCAGGAAAATAAAGTGTTATATCTGCAATCCTCCCACCCCCCTTTCAGTTCCCTGAATTAGATCTGTCAGTTACCATTCATAATATATCAGTTGGTGACTTTCTGAATGAGTGGAAATCTTCATAGATTACTCTTGCCCTTGTAGGAAGAGCAACCCTAAACACAAACCTTTTATGTGAATGGATACAAGCTGTGCTTGGGCTGTTCTCCAAGAAATCCATTAGACAATGATGCAGCTTAAAGGCACAAAATGACCTAATTCACAAAAATCAGGAAAATGGACTTTGTGTGGCATCTAGATGTTGGAGTTATGTGTTCCATAGCCAATTCACTTAGTAGGGCTTTAACAAAGATATTACAATAACTGGAGTCTTATGACAATTATGCTGAATTTGTGCTGCTGGTAGATTTTGCTAATTGACCTACACAATTTCTGTTCTTCCTTATTTTTTAGATTGCAATATATATGATCAAAAACTTTATTTCACAGCCTATTTTTCAACTAGGGGTGATTCAAGTGATATAAATTCTGAACAATGTAATGTAGCTGGAAGTCATCTAAGGATGCTTGTTAGAAAACTGGAGGGAACATTATCCTAAATGGCATCATGAAGTCACTAACAAGAGACATAACCTGCCTCCCTTTGGAATTCTTTTATTTCAAAAAACTAAATATCAATTTGACTAAGCCACTGTTAAATGCAACTGAATCTACCCCTAACTGATAATATTCTGTTGGTGAGTTGACATTTACTAAAGCCTCTTTTAAGGGAATGTAAGGAGTCTTGCTTCATAATTAATTTGATTATAGTATTTGTAAGTTTAATTGTACATAATACAAATCTTTGATTCTACAGACACCCTGACTAATTTTGGGAGCTGCTATTAATTAATAATTGTTATTAAAGTGAAATAGGTATTGGGTTTCTTCTTACCTCAAATATAAATCCTACTTATTTTCCAAAGTTCTCTGTTCTTGATTTCCAGGCAGGAAAGATACAGTTACCCTAACAAGTAGAAAAGGTTATGAATCTACTACAGTACTACTTTTGAGTAAAAGGCAAGTGTTTTTTATTTTATTTATTTATTTATTTTTTGTTTGTTTTTTATTTTTATTTTTTTAGAGAATGATCGATTCCTTCTTACATTTAATAAAGAACTCAACATATGTGTCATTGTATTAGGACTAATGATTGTTAACAAACAACACTCAGGATTCATTCCTATCTTTTGTAAGGCTCTTTGACCAAACAGGGTACTGTCTCTTATTCCCTTGACAAAAATAAAATATTAGGATAATGGTTAAGGTAATTGAAGTAATGCTTTAATTAGAGCACCTCTCTTCAGAAATGAGGACTCTTGCTATCTTTGTAGTCACAGTGGGAAATGCTATGTGACACTGTGACTAAATTTGACTTGCTCCTGCTGATGGTCATTTTAATGGAGTACTAGGTACACTATGTAGGCCAGATTTTTGCTTTATGTAGTTCAAAGGCATGTTTGTGTGGGAGCTTGAAGGTAAACCACACTAGATTAGGAAATCATTTTACATGTGATAGAGACTGAAAACATGCTCTCCAAACAGCATGTCTCATTCATAGGGTCAGATATTTTACAGGGTTTTCTTATTGATATTCACTTATTTGATTCTTTCCATAGTCTGGCTACCTCCTACAAGTTGAAATTTATTACTGGCTGGAATAAGGTTGTTCACAAACATGCCCATGATCAGTCTTATCTTCTTGGTTTTGTTCATGTTATTTTTGTGCTTTATAATACATTCTCATTGCTGGTCATATTTATTAATCTGTTAGAGGTCAGTCAAGTTCTTATCTTTGTTATTAAGCATCTCTGGTAACTCAGGACATACTGAGCTTTTTCTGTTCCTTAAATTCTTATTGTAGTAATTATTTACTCATTTTGGTTCTCAATCATGGGCTATTTTTCTCTGGAACAAAATGACTTTCTCAAGATTTGTTCAATTTTTTGGTTAGATTGCAAGTTCTTCAAGGGTAGGCAATATATTTTTTGGTAGAATATCTGGCAAAACAATAGATGCTGAGAAAATGTCCATTAATTTCCTATTGAATTAAATCAAGTCTGATTCTTGATTCTGGGTGAGTTCAAAAATCATATCTTTTTATCATAAAACCTAAACTTTATTATGTATCTTTATTCCTGTAACTATTTTGTCCATAGAACTATATACTATTCAATTCAATATATATTTATTTATGTTTTCTACATATAAGGATTTTTTCTAGTCAATATGTAGGATATGAAGGTAAAAAAGAAGCACATTCTTTTTAACATTATCAATCTGAGTCATTTTCACTTGGATAATTCTGAGTCCTATTCTAATCATATCTTCTAATGCAACTACTTTTAAGTTAAGGAAATATACATGGGAAAATATATTGTCACTCATGACAAACCATCAATACTTCTGTAAAAATAAAGAAGTACGGACGTGAATTAAGAAGAAACTGTGGAAGTGATACTTTGTATAGAAATTACTTTCAGTGTCATTTAATCAGAAAATGCAATATGTGAAAACAGCTTATTTATTTCAAACCCTTGATAATGGATATGAAATGCTTTAATTAAAATGATAGAAATTCACCCAGTTTTTAGAAATAAAAATAAATTTGTTAATATGAATAACTGGGCATAAAATATGAAGGGAATTAATGGTATGGAGAAATTAGAGCTTTGTAAAACTTGTTTAATTCCAGGGTTTATCAATCTTGGCACTATTGACACTTTGGGCTGGATGATTCTTTGTTACTGGAGACTATCACAGGTGTTGTGGGAAAACTCTAGAATCATTCCTGGCCTCTATCTCTTACGTGCCAGCAGCAAACCACATGGTTGTGACAACCAAATATTTCTCCAGACATCACCAAATGCTGTCTGGGGGAACAGTTGTCCCTAGATGAGAATTACTGGTTCAGTCAAAATAAAAGCAATAGCACGCGTGAGCACGCATACACACACACACACACACACACACACACACACACTCTTATGAAATCATCTTTTGCTGTTGCTTAAATCAGGACACATTTCCATTGAGCAATTGGGAACGTTGGACAAAAATAGTGGTAAAAAATTATTCAATAATTCGACAGCACAGAGGACTGCTGTTAACAGTTTTGAGTATTTATTTATTTTACTTATTTATTCCTTTGTTTTTTAAATCTGTCTTTTTATCCTTCCAAACTTCCATATGTTTAGAGCTAAGCTACGTTCTTACCAAGGTAAAATTTGGATTTGGGGATTATGTTTGCTGTTCTGACCAGTGGACCAGTTAATCACAGAAAAACTGTTTTTTTTTTGTTGTTGTTGTTTTTGTGTTTGTTTATTTTTTTTTAATCACTGTTTTAGCTCTTGGTTTCGCTTTGGTTCCCATTTTGAGGCTAGAACCATTTTTTGAATATCTTCTTAACTGAAAGAAGTCCAAATTCTCTCTTCAATTTTTCTAATGATGTCTTATTCCCTTTTGTTCCACTCATACTCTGAAAGTTCTATACCAATTTAAACGCAATACTCAAAGTTAAGAGACTTTCGGGTAGACACTTTTTGATGTCTACTCAAAAGACACCAGCGGTCCACCATCTCCAGTAAACATGCGTGGATCAAATGTAAGTACGAATGGCCCCACTTTGAACTATATTACTTCTTGGTACCCCAGTCCTTTCTATTCTTTGCGTTGGTCTCATGTTTCCATCAAAACCATTAGTTCTGACCTAAAGCCACAGCCTGTTTTAGAAATAACTCTAAAGTCCTGACTAGTTGGAAAGAAATATATTTAATTGTGATTATTTTTCTCTCAGCAGAGATTAGTTTGCTCATTCAGCAAGTTGAACTATTGTCCAAAAATATACATTTTATTTAATTTTTTGAAAGATGACTACAAAACATTGATCATATTTCCTTGAACTAGAATAGTATATATTTGCAAATTTTATTATAATAATATAATAAGTAACCCACTTGGGGCATTATTGGATGACTAATCTTTCCTTTGACAAAATTTCATGAAACAAAGAAGTTTGAAGTCAAAAAGAGTTAGAGCAGAATGATATATTGCTTATTCTGAAAATACATATGAATGCTATTTCTTAAGTAACTTTTATTGCAAGTCAAATTGGAAGGTTTTTGTTGTTTTTAGCTCAAATATTAGATTAAATATCATAAAAAGAATACAAAATAAGGGGAAAAAAGCAAAATTTAAGGAAATATATGAATAGGAATAGTAGGTTTGTGTGTACATGTGTGTGTACTCAATCTCCCAAAGGTCTTAGAAGATATTGTTGGGGAGACCTCTTTCTATGTGAAAGCAAATGGAAGCATTATGCAGTAAGGGGGAAAACTTACACGGTAGTTTGCTAACTCATGATATTTATTAATGATTTAATGAGTTCTGCTATTTGCAATTGAGACATGGAAAAAAGATGGTTTCTTTTTCTGGTCATAGTAGTGAGTCTACCAGAGTAAATCTTAAATGCTTAAAATAAAAAAAAAAATGTTATCAGGAAAAACTGATTCCAGTGCTAAGTGAGATGGGCAATACTCAGAACTGAATATAATTCCATTATATTCCTTCTCCAACATATTCCACATCCATATTCCTTCTCCAACAAATAAAGACAACTTCTTAAGTAAGATGGAGCTTCTCTGAGAACCATTTCCAAACCATTTGATGTATCTCTACCTCACTACTCTTCTAGTGTAAATGTTCACCTGGAGATTGCTTCTCTTTTTGCTGTAGGAAAACTCTCTGGTGATATGGCTAGGCTTAAAGTGGCTTTTCTAAAAACTGTTATTCTCCTAAAAGTCCACTACAATCTTTCCAGATGACATTTTTATCTCAAAACAAATCTCTCCAAAACCCATGAATCCAAAGACAGTAGTTTTAATAAAGATCAACTGCAATTGGAACTAATTGTAACTGACTCCATTAGTACTCTCTGTTGGGTTTTTCTTTGATATATTGTTTTAATAAGTACCCTATGTGGGCTTCTATTCTTTTTAATCAGTGTAATTAGAATTCTCTACATTTGCCTTGGGGAAATGGCAAGGGGTGGGTTTCCGTTTTCTGTTGTACATGTTAAGCTCTCAGCAGGATAGAGAGTTTGACCCTTACATGAGAGACTTAAGAAACAGAGGTGAAAAAAATTATGCTACTTCTCATGACCTGCTCCAAAGAAAGTTTCAGTTTTCCCTTAGCAGTTATTTCTTCTTTGGTTAGCAGCTGTTTCAATATATATGCTTATGGATGTCATCCCTAGGCACAGGTGGAAAAAAACATTTTGACTTTGTGTTGGAATTTGTGGCTCTGGGACCTCCTGCTGCCAACTAAATAAGTGAATAATATATGAAATAATACCATCTTCGTCAATTGACTCAGCTAAGCAACTGGAAAAAAACTGGGTAATTAATCAGCATTTTGAGTTATCTTTCATTTGTTTGACATTATGTGGGATCACTTGATCATGTATCCATTCTTCAGTTGACTGATTCCTATGTGGGATGATCTGAAACCAGAATCTCACTGAGCATGATCCCATTCCTAACAGCTCCCATTTGCCCTCCTCAGTCACCCCAGCAATTTGAAGTCTCTCTTTTGTTCCAACATACATTAGGGCACTTTCTCCTATGCTCAGCTGAAATTGTTCATTTGAAGAGGCTCCAAAGAAGCTTCCCACTGTCTCGGCAGTTGCTTATCTTTTTTTATTTTTGAATTCACAATATTTGGCATAGAATAAGTGCTAATATATATTTGTAGAACTGAATTTGCCATGATCAACATCTATTTTAACATATTCTTCTCTTAATAATTGTTGTAATAATTATACTACTTTAAAAATATTAGTAGGTACAGTTAATATAAAATAAATTGCTATATTATATGTATTTGTATGATTCACTATTTATACTATTTGTTATTTATATATTTTATAGGATAATAAAAAATATAAATACTTTAATAATAACAGTTATTATTAGTTCTCACAGTAATTATTTACTGTCCTTTATTCATCACAGGATTTTGTGAAATAGATATAATTTGCCTCATTTTACTGAGAATACTTGCTGAGTGTTATGCAATGATTTTTGGTAGAGGTTGTGATAGATGCTAATGGTGCCCAACTAGAAAATTAGCATATAATTCATTAAAAATTTTGTTGGTTCAGCGTTATGAATGTCATATAGGAAATGGAATGTGAAAGGAAGGAACTTGTTCTAAGTTGCTACTTGATAGTTTAGAAATGGACCCATAAGGCACTCCAGCTAAGAAATGAAAAAAATTTTTAGATATTTTCTAATCCTCATGTTGTCTGAGCTGGAGGCAGCAATCAGTGTGTTTTTTGTAGACTGCTTTTCACCAAAATCTCATCTAGGATAAAAAGGTGATTATCAAGTCCTACTAGTTTGTCAGTTCATTAAGGATGTCCAAGGCTTTCACCTCTTGGTTCTTATATAGCCCACAATTCTCCAAACTGCTACTTCCTGGGGTGTACTGTATGTGATGCTTTCACCTGGCAACCTTTCATAGTGCTGTGTAATAGGGAGGGTTAGTTCATGTTGTCTTTAAGTAATCGACATCTACTGAAATGCCCACATTTCAGTGCATAATGAGGGTAAAACACAATAGAGGGAGAGGGAGATAGGAGACTACAAAGACAAGAGGAAATCTCTATGAATCTAGACAGTAATCCCATGCACTTTGAAAGAGGTTAAAGGATTTTATTAGTCCTTCATAAGAAAAAAATTGAACATAGTAACAGATTCTCACTGTGTGATTTTCAGCACTTTTGAGCATTTTATGTATCACTTAATACACAAGGAAAAAGCATATAATCTCATTCCAGAGTTTGCATTCAGTCATTTTTAACAATTTATGGTTCCAGATATAGTTTAAAAAATTTAAAACTCAGTATATATATGTATGTGTATTTGTACACACAAATACACTATATGTATATTATATATATTATATGTATAGAATGTGTATGTATATATGTGTGTGTATAAGTAGGGAGGCAGTGAGTCCAATACAGATGAGAGATGGAGGTAAACATTACAGTAGTAACAGTCATACTTTCATAATTTCATACTTTGGACAAAACTAGGTAATACTGTTCGATATTATAGTTAAGTAGCATAGTCCCCTGAGCAGACTACTTGAGTTTAAATCCCAGATCTACATTGATCTCTGTGATCTTGGGCAGTTCTTTCTTTCAATGGCTCCATTTCTTTGTTCCTTCATCTGTAAAATGGGACAGCAATGGGACTTACCTGTAAGATCATGATGAGTTTTAGGTAAATTAATACATGTGCTGGGTCCACAGTAAGTACCTCACGGAATGGAAAAGGACAGAGCTGGTAACTGCAGGGTGTTTGATATGGACAATATTTCAAATCACTGGACTCAGAATGCCAGCTTCCAAATGCAGCATGGCTACCAATACCTTCAATGCCACAGATGAGCTGGCTTTGGGGGAATCCCTGGAATTCTTTCCAGCTTTCTTGCTGTGAAGCCCAGGTGCTGCCTAGAGTTGAAGCACTACCACAGAGCACACATGAAAGCTTGCTTTCTTGCTCTCTCCCTCTCTGCTAAAAAGTACTACCATGGATTTTCTTTCTTTCTTTTTATTTTCTTAGTACTTTTCATGATTTCCAAGCTCTATAAATGAATATATATTATTTATTAGAAAAATAATAAAGCATCCTTCTGATAGCTGGGTCCCGTTAAGAAGGCCTTGGCATTGCCATAAGCTGTTCTGATACTCAAAACTGGGCTTAGTGTTGTCCTGTTGACCACAGATAATCTCACAAAAACAGCCTCAGGAAGTGCCAATCTGTTACCTGGATGGATTGAGGCAAAACAATACAGCTCCATAACTATGAGTTAGCACAAATGACACAATGTCCAAAACATAAATTGGTTCAAATTTTCCTATCAAGAACAACAGGAATAAACTGAAATTGATTTCCATGCATGCATGAGTTTGTCAGGATGAACACAACTACTATGTATAACTATAAAGCTCTAATAAAAAAATTTTTAAAAACAACAGAACTGATTGCTTTCTTTACTAATCAGTTTGCTCTAGCACAAGGAAAAAATGGTACTTAGTTTCTCACTGTATGATTTTTCAGAACTGTTGTATATTTTATATTTATCTTAATATAAAAGAAAAAACATAATTTCATTCCATTGTTTGTAATCAGTGATTTAGTTTGCATGATATTCTCTCCCTCTAGATATAAAAATTATTAAGATAATTGATTGTAGAATTATTTTCTCTCCCTGATGGTAACCATCCATGCTTCCTTGTACCATCTTTCAGCTCATATGATACTTGCAAAAATAATAAATTAAATCAGTTATAATGCTTTCTTCATAAAATTGTTCATGGTTCTCAGTGGTGTGGGTTTTTCTTCATTGCAGTAAGTCAATAAATCAAAGTTTGTTGTACCTCATACATTGCTGATGGGACTGCAGATTGGTGCAACCACTATGGAAAGCAGTATGGAGATTCCTCAAAAAACTTGGAATGGAACACCATTTGACCCAGCTATCTCACTCCTTGGTTTATGCCCAAATGTCTTAAAATCAGCATACTGCCATGATGCAGCCATGTCAATGTTTATAGCAGCTCAATTCACAATAGCTAAGCTATGGAACCAACCTAGGTGCCCTTTAATAGATGAATGGATAAAGAAAATGTGGTACATATATTTGATGGACTATTGCTCAGCTTTAAAGAATAAAATCATGGCATTTGCCAGTAAATAGATGGAGTTGGAGAATATCATGCAAAATAAACCAATTCCAAAAAGCCAAAGACAGAATGTTTTCTCTGATATGCAGATGCTAGTTCACAATAAGGGGGGATGGTGCTAGGGAAGAATAGAGTTACTTTAGATTAAAGAGGAGAAAAGGGAGGGGAGGGGTTATGGGGATAGAAAGAATAGTAGAATGAGATAGACATTATTACTTTATATACATATACGACTGCATAAAAGATGTGATTCTACAACCTGTACAATCAGAAAAATTAGAAATTATACCCCATTTATATATATCAAAGTACATAAATGCATTCTGATGTCATGTATAACTAATTAGAATAAATAATAAAAATCATAGTAGTATTTCTCATGGTCTTTGGATTTTATTATTTTTTGATAAATTTTTTGGAAAATGGAAAATATTTTATATTAAAACTTTTATTGGTTGTTGATTTTATAAGATGGTATCTTTGAGTATAGGAGTTATAACAGAGCACTGGGCAACAGGTAAGTCCAGGAGGATTTGAATGTCCAAATCATATCTATCTTACATAAGAGGGATGACTTTGTAGCAGAAGCAATATTTTAGTTGTGTTCTCACTGAAGAAAGAGTTCCAGTTGGGCATATGAGAAGTGGGAAGATCTTCTGGGGGGAAGTTAACAAGGATGTTATTATGTCAGACAGAAGGAGGAGCCACACAGAAATAAAAATTCATTGCTTTAGGCAGAGCAAAGCAATGAATGGAAGAATTGGGAGTGGGCAGAAAATCACGCAGTCTTCATGAGGAATGAATTGGTGATTTATGGACTAAACACAAGCATACACATTCAAAAATAAAGACCCAGAATGTGGTAGTTTGTAGACTAAATGCAAACATTCGCTTTAAAAAATAAAGATCTTGAATAAAGGATCATATTAAAGAAGAACTTAATAAGAGTGAAAATTAAAATAGACATAGCATTTATTGAGCCAAAACCATTTAAAGAACCAAGATTGATTAGAATATTTAATTCATTCATTTGAAGGTTATTTCCTGAATGCCTCCCACTGAAAAGATATAGCAAAATGCTATCACTTTGAAGTTTAATAACTCCTATTTGTCCCATTTGAAAACCATATCACATTCATACGTCTGAATTTAACAGTTCATTAATTGCAAGCTATGGATATCTTTTATTCCATAAAGAGTAAAATGGATGATGGCTTAGGATTTCTGTAGCACCAAGAGCTGGAGAATGCTTTTAAAATGTCTGATTCAATCATTAGGAAATATATTTGAAATGAAAGGATCTTGCTTAGCAAATTTAAATTATGCACAGTTTTAGGATCTATTAAGTATCATTTTAGAGACACACTTCAGAGTTGTAGCACAGATGCTTGATAAAAGCATAATGCATCAAAGGGCAGGCTTTCCAGGGCATTCTTGAATGCTTTGCTACTTTGCTTATCAATGAGGATGAAATAAAAACATTCCATAGCAGGAATTCTCTCTAAACATAATGGTCTGAAGCCAGTGGAAACTCAATTAACCAGAAAACTCAGGAAAGGGATAGCTCTGATATTTGAATAGTCATTAAATTAATCAACCAGAACTTCCTTTTAGATTCTGCTTTTATTGGTTGGTTAGCTTTATTGGAAAAGATCTTTCTAAAATGCATTAGACCTGTATCCTTCTGTATCCAGTTCTAAAAATGGAAAAAGAAAAGGCTATATGTGTAGCAATTAAAAAATAAACGCTTGGTGTTAGACATCTTGGTTCTTAGTCTGGTTTCATCACTGAATGTGATTGAGGAGAAATAGTTTACTCTCCAAAGCCTCATCTGGAACATTTTAAAGAGCTGTTGTTGTGAATATGAAATAAGATAATAGTTGTCAAGTTTAGAATAGTTCCTGGGATAAAGGAATGAATATTAACAGTAATTATAACTTATTGAATAATACATTTTGGAGTCATCATTTTCTTATGGGTCAAAAATCACAAGGTAATTGGGTATATCAGTTAAGGCATTGGGCAATGTGGGTTTAAGTTTCCTCACTATCATCTGTTAGATATTGACCTGGGGCAAATGATCCACTCAATGGCTCTATCTGCTAACTTGTAATAAAAGAGAATAACAAAAACTGCTTTAGAGGGGGCATAACACATGTGTCCATTAGTACAAATACATGGCATACAATTATTGCTCCCATAAATATAGTCGGAAAAATGTGAGCATTTGTGGTGAATGTGCACCTGGCCTAAATTAGAGTTTAAAGTTTTCTTCTATTTTGAAATTTGACATTTTTGTCCTTAGAATTGTGGTAAAATGCTGATATATAAAGAGTTTTAGTTAACTAGATTAAACTAATTGAGGTATTTATTTGTTTTATGGCTTTATTCAGAACTAATTCTATTCTAAGCTAATAGAAGCCTTCTTTTTTTTTTTTTTCAGTACTGTGGATTGAACCCAGGGGGGCTTAACCACTGAGCCACATCCCTAACCCCTTTTTAAAATATTTTACTAGTGACAGGGTCTTGTTGAGTTGCTAAGGCTGGCTTTGAACTCTCAAGCCTCCTGCCTCAGCCTCCTGAGCCTGTGGGGTCACAGGTGTGCACCACTGCATGCAGCTAGAATTGCTCTTTTTTGGCAGGAGGGATGCTAAAAAAGAAACTTCTAGTCTCTAAGTTATTCTGCATCTCAGAACCAATTAGAGTCACTGTCAGGAGGAGAACAGCTGAGTTGCTGGGCAGCAGGCTGAGTTGTATCAAGGAGACCTCTGATAGAGGATCCTCTTAAAGTGATGGAGTGTTGTCATCTGAAGAGATCTCTGATAAGTCCCAACTTCCTTTTCAGATGTAAAAGTCTCTTCTCACCATAGTTGCCTGGAATTTGTTCCCTTTCAGCTATCCATGGCTTGGTTTGTCTTTATTGTGATGTCATTTATAAACAGAAGTTGTGTCTGAAAATGTCTTGTGTTAATTCCTGAAAGCAGAGGATTGAGAATAAGGGATGGGGTAGAAAGCAGGATGGTGGAAGGCTGGCAAGCTCAGGCCCTAATACTTAAACCCAGATTCAAATCCTAGCCACATTACTTCCTAACTAGGTAACCTTCAACCAGAAACCTCTCCATGAAGTTTTCCTCATGTGTAGAACAGATGCAAGCATCTATCTCACTGTACCACGGGGAATGGTAAATGAGAGGGTCCACATAAAGCATTTACCACAGTCCTTGGTGCATATTACACACTCAATAAATAATAACCATCATTTAAAAATTTATGGGTGAATATTCATTTGAGATCTCAGTTATAGGCTCACAGTATAATAAAATACACTTCTGAGATTCATTCTTTAATTTATTCACAGAAATGACAGTTAGTTATTATAGCACATCAGGACACTTATGGCCCTCTTATGATAAATCTTATTCCTTCTTTCCATCTTGATAATCCCCATGGACTTTATCCTGCCCATTTCCATTAGGAGGTTCATCAAGAAATAATAATAAGAAACAGTTAAAAGAAAATCCTCCCCGAAAGCTACTACAAAACAGCTAACTGGACTCTAGGGAAGGATGAGTTGGCCACATGACTGTCTGAAAGTTTAGGCAAATTATTTGAAGGTTTCCATTGCTTAGAGATACATGACAATTCTAGAACCTTTTCAGCAATTTCAATACAAAACAACAAAAAATAAAACAGGTTCACATTGTTTCACAACATTCTCACCTATAATTATCTGATAACAACAAATAAATGCTAAAGAAAAGCTGATGAAAGTAGGTTAGCAGTTATAAAACTCTGCACCTTCTGAGACTTCTCAAGAGGTAGGCGATATTAACACTGGAAGCCCACTTTTCAAAGTGATCACCTCTGAAATCAATGAATGAATGAATCAGTAGATACTAATCAAGAACCTATCATATGCAATTCACATTGCTATGTGAGGGGACATTCCAACTTCCTCCTGAAGAATATGCATTTCTTCTACATTCCAAAAAGGTGCACATGCTGCCCAGATACTTTCTGAATTTTAGAATATTCTTCCATAATTAGAGTTGAAATTAGTCACCTTGAAGTTTCTAAAATTTGTTCCCAACCGTACCCTTGTATGTCAATTATTTTGCACATATACCATACTTCAAATACTGAAGATGATAGCATGGTACCTTCCATCTTCTCTGGGCCAATCATCTCATTGTTATTCAGACCACATCTGCTTAGAATCCATCTGCAGCAATAGCAGTGAAACCAAATACCATGTCTCAATTTTTGTTTTCTGCTCAGTACCTAACAGTGTTGTGGATATATAGGAATTAAAGGAATATTTTTTGAGTCTAGTGCTGATAACACTAGATGTTTTAAGATAAACTTGCTAAGCTTAAAAGTAGACAGAACATACAGGGAGTAGCAGATGATAACCCCTGTGATGTCTCTTAATTATAGTTAGGGAACACAGTAGAGGGGTTGAGATACGCATGTTGTGAATTGCTGTATTCCTTCCATCTTCTCCTATGCTGCAGTGGATGATAGCACTCTAATAATTTGCTAGGTGGGTAAATTCTATAACAGATGCAGTCAAGTCAGTATTGTACAAAGCCTATCCTCAGCAACCAAGGATGTCCTCAAAGGAAAGACTGCTTTCTATATCAGGGGCAGAATATCCTAGGAATACTTAGTGGATAAATTTATGAAGTCTATCAATGAAATATAGGTAAAAAAAAGATGTAGATTTCAATACTGGCTCTCCATTCTTGACAAGGTGGCATGGCCAGCCTTGTCAACGGAGTTGCCGGGCATGTTAGAAAAATGCTAAGAAAAATTTCACTATGTGGAAATTTAAAAGTGGAAATTTCTCAAAGTGTAAAGATCCTGGGAAGACTCCTCTTATATGCATAGTGGTCCTTTATTCCTTGGGGTGAATGAGTCCTTAAGTTGTGTAATGTTAACAGAGTGGGAACACTTACTATTGCCCTGTAGTAAGTGAGGAGATGCAGACAAAGGGATCGTGGAGGGTGTTGTGTCTGAGTCTCAAGATCTCCTTGAAAGGCAGACATATTACTTACCTCTCCATTTAAAGGTTAAGAAATAAATACTCAGAGCAATCAACGACATGCAGAGTGTACAGAATTCTTTGGTCATCAGGACCAGAATTCACATCTTCAGTCTCTTTTCCCAGTCTGACCAGACATCGATCTCTGTGAGGGCAGTTACTCTGTATTGCTATGGTTCTTGCCTCATCAGTTCCTATGGCATTACTAGGCACTTAGTAAATATTTATGGTAAAAATGAAGAACAAATGTATTCCTCTCAGTCTTCAAGATTTGTGGTGTTCTAGTAGGTTGACATGGAATAACGCTTCCCGTCTTTTCATGTTTTCATGAGTAGGGGATCTCCACTCCACTCAAACCTGGGCAGCACTAGAGAGTATTTCATTCTTTTCTTACATCCTTCCTTTAGGGAGAAAATGAGAGGCATTCATAAGTGGAAAAATATTTGTTGCTAGAAGAGCCAAGGAACAAAATCCTAAAGCAGAACATCAAGGCAGATGTGGGTCTCCATAGCAGGACTATCAAATTCCACTTTGGGCATAAGTGCTGGGATTCTCAAGAGAATTTTTCTTATCTATTGCACATAGTTAGAAATTGCTCCCTATTGATCTTGTCATTCTCACTTGTTTTGCCAAGTCTGATGTAACATTTGATGTCACTTTGTTCCTAACACCTGAGCTTTCACTGTACTATGATTGTCATAGATGCTTAGGAAACATTTTTAATAAATTGAATATAAATATGTCCCCTGACACCAGCAAACAGGATGCTATTTGAGAGAAAGCTATGAGAACAACAATATTCTACAGTACTCCATAGATTTAACATAGGTGTGTTGTCATCCTATGTGCTCATTGTGGTTTTGACTTGCATTTCTCTAACGACTAATGTTGCATATTTTAACATCTCTTTTTCCACTTTTGTATTTTTTTAGGATAAATACCTTTTTAGTCTTTTTGGTGGGGTTGGGGTTTACCAGGGATTGAACTCAGAGGCACTCAACCACTGAGCCACATCCCCAACCGTATTTTATATTTTATTTAGAGACAGGGTCTCACTGAGCTGCACTAAAACTGAGTTACTTAGTGCCTTGCTATTGCTGAGGCTGTTTTTGAGCTCACCATCCTCCTGTTTCAGTCTCCCGAGCCACTGGTATTACAGACATGTGCCATTGCTCCCGGCTAGGATAAATCTCTTTTTAAATCCCTCTCCCGCATTTTTATTGATTTATTGGGTTTTTGTCTTATTAGGTGGTAATAGTCTTTTATATAATCTGGACACAAATTTCTTTTCTTTCTCCCTTCCTTTGTTCCTTCCTTTCTTCCTTTCTGTTGGGATCAAACCCAGGGCCTTGAACATGGTAAGTAGACATTCTACCATGGAATTATACCCCTAGTCCTGGATAAAAAATTTCTTATTTGATATATGATTTGCAAATATTTCCTCCCATTCTGTGTGTTGTCTTTTTGCTTTCTTGGTGATACCTTATAAATTATAAAAAATTTTAATTTCAGTAAGTCCAATTTATTCATTTTCTGTTACTTTTGCCCATGGTATTGCATCTAAGAATGTTTTGCCAAGCCTAGTCAAGGTATGGGGAGTTGCTCCTAATCTTCTCTTAAGAGTGTTATGGTATTAGGCCTTACTTATAAACCTATAATCAATTTTTTATTTAAATTCTCCTTAGGGTGTGTGAACGAGATCCAACATCTTTACTTTGTATGTGGATATCCAGTTGCCCCAGCATCATTGATTGAAAGGATCTTTGTTCCTCATTGGATTACCTGGACTTATTAGAAATCAATTGACCATAAATGTAAGGATTTATTTCTGAAGTCTCAATTCCATTTCATTGTTCTATATATCTCCTCTTGTGCCAGTAACACTGTGTCTTCATAACTGTAGTTTTATGCTGTTTTGAAATCTAAAAGTGTGTGTTCTCTGATTTTCTTTTACTTATTCAAGATTGTTTTGGTTATCCTAAGTTGCTTGCATTTCCGTATGAATTTTTGGGTCACATTGTCAATTTCTCAAGAAAGCTAGCTGGGAATTTGGCAAGGATTGCACTAAATATAGAGATGAATTTGGAGAGTATTGCCATCTTAACAATCTTAGGTTTCTGATCTATGAACATGGAACATCTTTCCACTTATTTATATCTTATGTTTCTTTCACCAGTGCTAAGTAGGTTTTAGAGGGTAAGTTTAACATTTCTTTTGGTAAATTTATTCCTACAGATTTTATTCTATATTATTATAAATTAAATTATTTTCTTAATTTCATATTTGAATTGCTTATTGCTGTCGTATAAAGCTACAATTGATTTTAGTGTACTGATCTTGTATTTTGCAACCTTGCTGAACTTGTTTATTGGTTTTAATGATTTTTTTTGTGGATTGCTTAAAATTTTCTATTTATGAGATCATGTCATCTCCAACTAAAGATAGTTTTGTTTAATCCTTTTAACATGGATGCCTTTTATTTTATTTTCTTGCCAACTGTCTTGGTTAGAGCCTCTAGAAAAATGTTGACTAGGAAGGGTGAAAGTAGACATCCTTGTCTTTTTCCTAATTTTCAGAGAAAAGCATTGACTCTTTCACCATTAAGTGTGATGTTAGCTTTGGGTTTTTCATAGCTGCCTTCACCAAGTTAAGGAAACTCCCTTTTATTGTTAGTTTGTTGAGTAGTTTTATCATTGACCTTGTTGGAGTTTTGTGTCTATTTATATACTCATGTGGATTTTGACCTTTATTCTATTGATATACTATATTAATTAATTTTCAGATATCAAAATACTCTTGCGTTTATGGGATAAACTCCACTTTATTATGATGTTTAATCCTTTTTACATGTTGCTGGATTTGGTTGGCTGGTATTTTCTTGAGACTGTTTCCATCTATATTCCTAAGAGATATTGGCCTGTAATTTGCGATGTCTGGTTTTGATATTCAGATAATTCTGGTCTCAGAATGATTTGGGGAATGTTCCCTCCTGTTTCTTTAAATCTCTTAAATAGAAAAATTGTTCCTTCCTCTTGTGTCTTGCAAGGTAACCTCCTTCGTTCTGTTTATAAATTACAGCACATCTAAACTTCCTCATCAGTCAGTACTTAGGGAAGTACCTATGTGATTTGAACCAATTTATTCTCATCACCAAACAGTATTTATAATGCTCCCACATGATTTAAGCCAATTTAGTTTTCCCATGAGAGAAGTCAGGTGGGAGATGGAGATGTTGTGTGCTGCAGATGTGCAGCTGTTAAGCATAGGGAGCAGAGAAGTGCCTGAAGGACACTTATCCTAATGAAATCTCAGGATCGCACAGATCACTCTGATGATAGGGATGATTACCCTACCTCCTGGACTCTAGGAAAGGGGTTTTTGCATCTGATTTCCAAAACTGCTTCTTTCTTTTTTCCTCCCACTAGAGTCCCCCCCCGACTGTTGCTTAAAACTGAAGTTGCTACTAGCTTAAATTAACTCTATAAAGGTAACCCATTGATGTATTAAAAATAACATGAGCAAGTTAATAGCTATAGTTGGAGTAGGTATTATTATTATTATTATTTCCTTGCCTAACTCATAGTTTTGACTTTATACAGGGGAATCAAATATTTCACAATGACAATAAAAATAACAAAATGACCTGTCTGGTTCTGAATGAGCAAAACACCTTCTTACTCCCCTTAAAACTCTAGGTTTTACTGACATGCTCATTCTAAATATTGTGCATTTGGAATCCTTAAATTTTCATGTCTGATTCATATACATTTCTTAAAAATCAAGTTGCAGGGGTGTTTACTCAGTACCACTTATTCTGAATACTAAAGGATTATACAGGGCATTTCAGACACCTCCTATTTTTAGAGGATTGCTGTCTCATTAAGAGACGGCATCTATTTAAGAAATACTTAAATAAGAACTTGAGACAATTTCATGGCACTTTCAACCAAGGAAACAAACATTTGTTGTTCACCTGTTATGTTCAAATACTGCTGGTAATTCAGAGGTGAGGTGAAAGTATTAGAGCTCAAGGAAATGTGCAAATGGGAAAGTTGCCATAAAAGAAAGGATTCTGGAACTCAGAAAGATGATCAGGATATGACAGATAAAGACATGGGAGACATTAGTGATGAGTTCAGCCTGAAGATTAATTAGCAATGGTTTGCATTTCAAACAAAGCAATCAATTTAAAAAACATGTTGACTAATTTTTCTTACTCTGGTCTCCTCTTCATTAGATATAAATAAATTCAAATTCTACTCTTTCTTTTTCTATGATGTGGTCATTACAAAATATTTCTCACATTAAGCCTATTTCATATGCTCATACATAACCTCTGTACACTTTTGAATACTAAAACTCTTGATGTTTTTCTTTGTTTCTAAGGAAACATATTCACATGGTTCTTTTCATTTAAAGTTATGAAATGAATCATGTTCCTTGGAGCCCTCTAAGAAGAGTTATTCTGGAATTATTATGACTCAGGGCAAAAGGTCTGGTCAGCACATTCACAAATACCCAGAGAATTTAAGCACAATTTCCCAATACCCAATTTTCATGCATGTGTGTGAGAAAAAAAAGTACATCTTCTTTTTGAGATTTGCAGATTAATTTTCCTCCCTCCAAATCTGTCCTGTCAGTGGAGAAGGATAGTTCAAAAGGAAAAAAATGACTAAAATCCTACTCTAAAGCTTTTCTCTCTCTCTCTCTCTCTCTCTTTCTCTCTCTCTCTCTCTCTCTCTCTCTCTCTCTCTCTCTCTCTCTCTCTCTCTCTTTTTATCAGTTCTGGGGATTGAACCCAGGGTCTCATGCTTGCTAGGCAAGCCCTCTACCACCAAACTACACCCCAGCCCCTTAAGCATTTTTAATTTGAGCATACAGATGAGCACATATGTACAAGTTTTTTTCAGCTAAAAAATGATTGATTTTCTTGAATATTAAAAATAAAGAAAAAAATGCTGTGTCAGAGTCTTAGTACAGACACAAAAATATCTGTAAGGGAAGAGGACTTGTTTGTGTTCATTTACTCTTTCATTTACTATGTATTTATTGGGAATAGGGCGTGCACGAGCCACTGATATCAGCACTGGGATACAACAATGATCAAGGCGGAGGAATTGCTGCCCTCGTGGAGCTTACATTCTAGTGAGAAAGAGAATACTTAATGTGTAATGTGATTGTGAATTTTAAAACACAAGGGTTAGAAATATCTGGGATAGGACTGGGAGATTTTATTCTTCTTTTTCTTTTATTTTCTTTTGAGGTAGTCTCATTATGTTGTTCAACTGCTGGACTCAAGTGATCCTCCTGCTCAGCATCCTGAGCCACTGGGACTCTAACATTGCACCTGGCTTGGGGATGGCAGATTTCAGATAGGGTATTTAAGAAAGACCTTACCCAGAAAATCACATTTGGAGTATGGCCTGTTAGAAGTGAAGAAGCAGGATGTAATGTCTTTTAGAGAGGTTTTCCAGGTAGAGCAAAACTCAAGGGCAAAGTCCCTGGAACAGGGAGCCTGACATGCTCAAGGAGCAGCCCAAGGCCAGTGTGACTGAATGGCCTGAAAGAAGGAAGCACTGGTAGGAGATGAGCTCGGAGACAAAGGTCAGGAACAGATGGAACTTACAGATCACAGTGGGGCCTCTGGCTTTTATGTTGCATTAGAAGAGAGGCCTTGGACAAAATCACCTTTACTATTGTGAGAAGATTAAAAGGCAGGGTACAGTGCCAGTTAGGAGGCTTTTGCAATAATCTAGGGAGCACTGATGTATTATCTAAAACTGTATCTCTGGTGACTTAGAGCAGGGATTGACAAATGAGAGCCTGGGAGTCAAAATCAGTCTGCTGTCTGTTTTAGAAGTACTCTTTATTGGAATATTGCCATGTCCCATGATTTACATATTGCTTATGGCTGACTTTCCCCAGTGATGATGATGATAATAATAATAATAATAATAATAATAATAATAATAATAAAACCATCTGGCCCTTTACAGAAAAAGTTTGCCAGTCTCTGACTTAGAATCTCCCAGGAGGAGGATGGCACCAATGAAGCTGCCTCCTGACATGCTAAGCTACACAGGCATAGTCACTGCTTCTCATCACTTCAGTTCCATGTGGGCTCTGAACTTTGGAGAAGGCAAAAAACAAAATGATATCTGGGTTCTACTAAAAGGGTAGCATAAAAACTAAGGTTATTCTTTCAACATTTCAACAAGAGATATTGAATACCATTTGGTCACTGAAGAAATATTCTTTGAAAATATTTATCAATTAAAGTCTTTTATTTATTTATTTTTATTGGAAATTGAACCTAAGGTCACTTTACCACTGAGTTACATCCCCAGTCCTTTCTATTTTTTTTTATTTTGAAACAGAATCTCAATAAGTTGCTGAGGGCCTCAAATTTGCAATTCTCTTGCCTCAGCCTCTCTGGTTGCTGAGATTACAAGTGTGCACTGCCTTGCCCATCTTAAATTAAAGTTTCATGTGCTGGAGAGACATCAAATAAATAAACACATAGGTAAATATATAATGACCAAAGCACCAAGAGCTTGGAAAGAAAGGGTTAGGGCTTAATGAAGAGAACAATAAAGAATGTAATTTATATTAGAGAAGATCAATGGAAACATCATTTGCATGATACCTCAAGAGGGGAGAAGATGAAGAAGGAGTATTTCATACACAAGGAACAGGGTGACCAAGGTGGTAAAACAGATTCAGAATTAGAACTAGGAAGAAATACAGAAAGTAGACACATACACACACATACACACACAGGAATAACTGAACCTTTGACAGGAATGAGGAAAGAGTCATGCAGTGTGGTTGGAAAGGAAGATTGGGCTGAAAGATATTCAGTTTGAGATCATATGAAGGAGTTTTGATGTTATTGGGAATCTAATGGGGAACTATTGAAGGGGATAAGGCAAAAGTGTCATGCAAAGTTTTGTTTCTACATAGCACCCTGGCTACAGTGAAGCCTGGATTGAAGAGGTCACTAATTTAAAGTCCAGGGATCAGTCAGGAGCTGGTTTGCAATACCTTCAGAGGTAGATAATGATGGTAGCTTCAACTAGTTGGTGTATATAGTCTAATTTAACAAACATTTATCATATTTTTACTATGAATTAAAAATTATTTTTGGTTCTGTTGAGGAGTAAAGATAAATGAGAGACTTTCTATTTTCAATGAACCTATATATGGATCTCAAAAATAAGAGAAGTATACAAATAGTTGTTATCTGTAGCCTACTTCTAAATTCTAAATGATCACTTGAAAGAAGAGTACTATTGGAATCCAAAGGAAGGGAATTTTTACAGGCTTAATTGGCTAGAGAACTGAGTTATCGCTGTATCCTCAGTGAACACAATACCTCATGTTCAATAGAGGCTCCAGAAATACTGGAGAAGGCCCTGGATCATGTCTCTGGGTTCTTATCTCATAGTTTCCAAACACACTGATTTGAGAGACTGGATGTCCCAATCTCAACTTGTTCCTATAAGGCTCTGTGGCTAGTAGCCAGTCTGTTGTCTGCCACCAATCTCTCCTGACCATGATCTACAGCCGACAGGACAGCTATGCCCCTTCCTGTACTAGCAGCCAGCTTTACTCCTATTCTCCCTATAGCCAGTCACTGCTATCTGTTGGACCTCTATGGGCTTATTAATTGTTTGCCTGTCAATCTGTGTCTGTCTTCACAGAGTGAAAAAAAGCCAGGAATAGGAAATGAATGCTCCAAATAAGTTGAAATAGTTGCCCAAGTCCAGGACTCACAAGTCTATACTGCATTGGGACCCAGGCTTAATTTGGATTGATGAAGAAGGAGTATTTCACATACAAGGAACAAGGTGTACCAAGGTGGTAAAACAGATTCAGAATTAGAACTAGGAAGAAAATATAGACAGTAGACACATACACACACACATACACACACATGAATAGCTGGACCTTTGACAGGAATGAGGAAAGAGTCACGGAATGTGGTTGGAAAGGAAGACTGGGCTGAAAAATATTCAGTTTGAGACCATTTTATTTGGATTGGATATAAATGAGAGTTGCTGAGTCTCAGTCATTTCAAGTCTCTTGCACACACTAGGAGTTTATTAAATATTAATTGAATCAAAACATAAAAAGTAAACTGTGATGAAATTTCAGTTAGGCTCTTTCATAGCAGTGAAGACAATTCAAGGATGATCTTCCTCTGCTGGATGAGAGGTTGCCAGGCCCCATTCTTTCTATTGCCCTCCAAGCTAAAATCACTTCCCCTCATAGGATCAATCTCATCCAGTATGAGTCACATTAAAAACCTTACTAGCACCAAGAAATGGAGCCTGGAGAAAGGCCAGGAGTCATAGACCATGGTTCTTTGAGGGGACAGGTCAGAGTACAGATTAAAACCAAATGTTTGGACCTTAGATTTTTTTCATTTTATCTTTCTGTGCTGTCACAGTTAGATGCTATGACTTTGGGTAAATTTCTTAACTTCTCTGTATATTAATGACTTAATTTATAGGAGGACAATAATGAAGTATTCCACACAGGGTAGATCCCTGAATGTAAATTTTGACACAATATCAATGTTAGGTAGATAGTAGCTGTGGTGAGATTTATGTGGTGACAGGTCTCCATTGTGCAAATTTGAACTGAAAGAGGATTGGTAGTTTCTCACAGTGGGCTCACCTCTACATTTCATTAAGTTTGTCAATAATGTATCCTTGACATTTTTTGGATTTCACAGTTTTGTTGAGTTTAATGTATTATTACTTATTGAGATATGAGATTATTACTCCTGCAGAAACTTGATGTTAATTGCAGGTCAGTCTAGGAAAGAGAAAATTTCAACTCTGACACATTTCTTCCCATCTTTGTTTTTCAAAGCAGAATCACTTTGAAGGTCACACACTGGCATAATGCCCACATTTCTTTCTTTCCACGTACGACTCCCTTTTTTTTAAAAAAAATATTTTAGTTGTAGTTGGACACAATGTCTTTAATTATCCAACCCATGTGAGGCAAGTACTCTACCACCAAGTCAAAACCCCAGCCCACAGAGAATTCCCTTTGAAATAAACCTGTCATGGAATCTCAGATAGAGTTACAGGTCTCCTGTGGCTAAGTGGAACTGGTGGCAAGGAATGTTGGGATTTAATGTACCTGGGAATTGAGAAATTTCCTCACTGAAGACTATTTGCTTCCTCTTGGAACCAATAAAATGTCCTAAGATTCTGCTATCATTGTCTAAATATTGAGTCTAAGTAGTCCAGACCCCTGGAAATGTAATTACCAAGCAGAATGAATGTTGTTAATGATAATGAAAAATAAAACTAGGGTTCTAGTTTTGAATAAGATGGAGACTACTCACCACATCCTCTATTTCCTGTTAAGTATAATTATAAAAACACTGAACATAATAGAGAAATATAAAAAGACTCTTAAAAGAGGAATAAAGAGGGTAGGCATATTAACTGGAGATGAGTTCCCTGATTTCATACCCAGGCATGGCTAGAGAAGTCCTTAACTTGGAAATGCCAAAAGACACAACCAAAGAGTCCCCTGAAGAGTTTGCTCTCCCCATACAAAGGACTAGAAAATATCTGTCCAGTAGGATGGTGAATATTTTTAACACTACCCATTCAGTTAAACATGAAAAGAACCCTGCCCACCCACACTCCCCTCTAGTTCTAGCAGAGACTGAGTGAACTTCCAGTTCTTCCTGAGAGTAACATGTGTCAGCGGACTGTAGGGGAAATCTAAACTCCCCCACTCCCACCTCAAGCTGTGTTCTTCCCTTAACTAAAGAGGATGAGAGGATTTTGGAGATGAAGCTGGAGAAAAAATTTCTTTTGACCATTAAATGGGCAGATGCTCAATAACTCACACATGAAACTGAGTGAACTTAACATTACAAAGAGTTTGAGTCAGCTATCATATATAATAGTAGCCAAGTTTTAATTGGCCTCTGAGAAGCCGACAAAGCAAACCTAGCTCTGCAAAGGTATGAAAACAGGTTGTCATTGTGACAGTATCCCACAAATATAGGCCAGGATCTACATGAAGAGACAAAGGAGGGACTCTGCTAGTAAAGTTAGGGTCCAGAGTTTTATTAAGTAGTATCCCAAATATCCAGATACTGTGATTGGGATGAGCACTGTGGACTCTACTGGCCATCTGTCAATTCTCAGCCTGCTCCCACCCTCCAGCTCTTGCCCACTTGGCATGATCCATGAGTTAGGATGTTGTCTTCCTTCTCCTGTGAAGAACTCAGAGCTGTGATTCCAACCCAAACCTCTGGGACCTGACTAATGTGTCCAGGAGAAGTAACTGATTCTGCTGCACATGTCCTTCAATAGACTGTAGCGAAAGGACCTGTTGAAATAAATATGACATTGCCCCATTTGTGGGGGTGGGATTGCCTTTTGAATAGAACACCTCAGAGAGCAATAGAACTAGAGTCAGTTTCCTGATGCTGCTTTTTGCCAGTCTAATCTCCAATTCTAAAATCACCCATGCTACTGAGGTCTATATGCTATGTGGTTTCTGCCAATATTCTCCTTAAGAATCCATGGTTTCCATCAGAAAGGATGAGTTTAACTCACCAGATTTTTTGGTTACATCAGATTATGCCATGACTCTATAAGTTCATCATTCCTAATAACTTTGATTATGAAATATCAGTTTTAATAAACTTCTTCCCTTATGGTGAATGTAAAACTGTGGGTGGCTAATGACCTGAGGAGATTACAATATGTAAATAATTAAATAATAATGGTGATGTAAACAGAAAAGACCTAATGGCATCCTTATTTTAAAAGCCTTTCTTTCTCAGGAATATTGAATGAACTAAATGTCAAAATACCTAGCAGGATGTCTTGTATACAGTGGGTGCTAGTGTATATTTACTGTAATTAAAACCACAAGTTATGTTTTGAATGATTTGTTCATAGTAATGTACAGTCTCAATGCTTCTTTATTTAGGATGGCCAAAAGAAATGTAGATGCAAACTATAATTCTGAGGTGGAAATTAGTACTCTAGTTTGAGATATCTGAAATACCAAAGAGAATACACATGTAACACATAGACACTGCAGATTCTGCAAACCCTGTGAATTCTATAACCCCAGGGAAATATTTACTTAAATATTACGTTCACATCTTTTGAAGTAGATTAGTAATACATACCAAATGATTACCTTCTGGGGAAGGTCAAAGGGTTTGCTTATATGATACTCTTGTAAACCTCTAAGAATAAAATGCATATTCCCTTAATATATTTAAAGACAGTCATATTATTAATATTGAATAAAACTTTATAGATGCTAATATTTTCTAGTTTTATGATGTAGTACTTTCTTTGGTTTGAAGGTCAGGGTTTAAGACTAAGAAAATAGTTATCTTAAGTCACAAGAAAAATATTTTTATCTTCAATTATCTAATGATGATTTATTAGCATATAGTTCAAACTCAATTACTATGCCATTTTTCAGTCCTTTATTATTTCATCTCTAAGACTCCTTGAAATGAGTCAGTAATATCATTCCCCATTTTTCCAGATGAATAAACAAGCACTAATAATGAGATGACTGTGTCCAGAGGTGAACCATGGCGATGTAGATGAACAGTGGGACTCTGTTAACCTTCCCTCTGCTGGGTTCTGGTCTCTGCTGCTTACACATTGGCAGGCCTGTACCTGTATCACATCAGAACAAATGCAGACTCTGTTCCTCAGACTATGAGGGGTGAACTATCTCAGCACGGGAGACGAGGCTACTGCAATGAGAGGATTTGGTTCAGGATTTTTTTCCTGTTAGAAAAAAAAAAAAAAGTTCTACTTCTTTCCAGCCAAATGGGATTGAAATAGTCTCTTAATTTTTTTGACTTTCAATTTTCACAACTAGAATTTTGAACTACATGGTTTGTAAGTTCTTACCTGGTATGAAATTCTCAAACCTAGCAGTAAACAGTTTCTTTTGTTTTATTTACATGCTATCTTCAGAAGATAACAGCTTCTTTTGTTGTTGAGGAGCTACGAGACCTTGATAGCATGGCTAGAAAAGTAGCTGAAAGGTCAGGTGAAGTGCACTGCACAGGCACAGTTACACACACACACATACACACACACACACACACATTCACACACAGATACAGATACTAAAATCGTTACAAATTTTAGTTAGGCACCTGGAGCTTGGTTGAAAGTCAGAGGTTTATATACTCTGTTTTGCTTAAAGGAGCTATTTGCCTTCTGTGTTAATTAGATTTTTATTTGCTGACTACCTCTTTATCATTCCATCAAGCATATCTTTGGTCCTAGGTCCTAGAAGCTGAGCAGAACAAAGGAAACTGAACAGCAGTTGTTTTCCTGATCCCAAACATTTGCAACACCATTTTCTTCAGGATGGGCTATTCCATGAACTCTTTGGAAAAGAACAATAACCACAACAACAAACACAGGAATATGATGCTTGGGGTCTCGTTCCTGGCCTGTGGCTTAGAAACAACTGGATGTGTCTGCAGGTTCATTTTGCCACATTGACAGTCCCCGTGTTTAAGGGCTTTAGCAGGAGTGGAACACCCATGGCATCTTCTCCTCTGCCCACTCACTCCCATGCCATCTACCCTCAGCAGGAACTCAGACATCTTCAGTCCATTCCTTACTTCTTCCATGGGTTTGACTTCCCTGTGCAATCCATGTCACACTTCTGTCTCTTCCCTATTCTTCTTTTCCTTGTTTTTGTCTTCATTTGCAGATTTTCTTGGCAAAGTACATTCTTCCTTGCCTCCTTTCTTTCTTCCTTCTCCCTCTGACCCTTCTGTGCTTCTAATTCATGACACTGTATTACATGTCATCGCCCCTTGTGAAGCCAGAATTGGGGACAGGCAGTTAGTGTAGAAATAGGGATCGGGTCAAATTGAGGAAGTGGAGGCCATGAAAGCCATCTGCCTCTGGAAGTTGGAGACTGCCCCTGGGAGAATGGAATGTCAAGGATCTCTGGGAGCCCATTGATTACCAAACTTACCTGCCCTTGTCAGGGACTACAGGCAGGGAGCTGCTAAATAATGTCCCCTGGGCCCTTACTGGCTGAATCACTTTGGCCCCCACCCTGCCCATTCGCTTCTCACTTTATGCATCTCACCTGCAGAACCAGGACTAGTCACTTAGGCAGGAAGGAGCTATAAGTGGGGAGAGAACTGGAGAACAAAAGAGACCTTAACCTATAAATATGTAGGGTGTGCTCACTTCTGGGGACTTTAGAACATCAGCCAAGGCCCCCTTCTCCCTCCCAGGAGAAGTCTGTATTATTACTACTTTTAAATAAAACCTGCTTAATATGCTTGCCTTGGCGTGCTTCTCTAGTGTCCAAACTTCAACATTAGAGGGAGCAGAACTCGTTACCGGTAAATGGCAGTATCACTTGGTCTGACTCACCATGAGAAATTCCAGTGCCAGTATTAAAGTTTATGTCTCTAAAGTTTTGGGGACACCCAGTAACTTACAAAAGATTTAGTATTTAATTGCTATTAGGAGCTCCTTAATAACTAATCAATATTCATAAATTCTGACCAGAGTTGGGGAGCCCAGTCGGGAATAATTAAGATCTTGATCTTTCCACTGTTGCTCTTTCCTGAACGTGTCAAATACTTGTGTTCTCTCTAGGACTTTCTGGTTGCAGACATTGGCATTATGTTATCTTGCTTATTTTATCTAATATTTTAGAGTTTTTCTTTTACCATTTATTCACCTTATGATATTATGAACCAGCAAAGGAGACAGTGGTCACTTCCTGCCTCATTCATCTAAGACGTCCACTGGAGCTACTGAAAGCACCTCTGCAGGATGAAGAAGTGTCAGTTGAAGTCTGTATTTTCCAACCCTTTCTAATGTGGACAACCACACAAGATGTATTGCTTGTGAATATTTATGTTTCTAAAAGCAGAGCTTTACTTCTCACTTATTGGAGCATTTAGTAATTTTTCCAATCTTTCTACTTGATTAAATAATTTAGAAAGAGCTATCTAGTTTAAGCTAATTTTCTCATCCTACATGTTTTCATGTGAATAATAAGAATAATTTGTTGAAAAAATGCATCATTTTAGCTGCATTAGAAACTCTTATGATTTTTCTTTTTTTTTATTTTTTAATTTTTGTATTGTAAACAAATGGGATACATAGATAGGCCTTGTGAGCTATCATCTCATTGTAACCCCACACATTCCTATTTTCTGGTGTGGCTTTATTCATATCCCTCTCTTCTAACCCATAGCATCTGCTCCCTTAATATGCCTTGTTATAAGGAATATGTAATCTCCTTTCTTGACTAGTGATAACCATATGCTTCAAGATGTTATGAAATTTTGAATGAAGGTAAGGCCTGCATTGAGACTTTAGATAGAAGGATATTCTCTAAATAATTTTGAGTTAAAAATGACACCATCCCACTATGTATAAGTATCTATTTATAGGGTAGTTTGTTGAGCACTGTTTTGAGCACCAGAGACACAGGAGAGAACAAGATTGGCATCTTTTTATGAAGCTTCTATTCTAATGGGGAAGACATATATTTAATAACAAGGAGTTGAATGTATAAATAAAGTCAAGAAGTGATCAGTAATTGTGTTGGTCACTTGCCCACTGTTGTTGGATCCATTCTCAAACCTTGAAAATGTATCTCTAAGAGTCCCTTACACTCTGAATTCCAACTAGTCTTGGTTACAGTTAGGCACTACTATCAGGAGATGAGAGGACAACAGGAGGGAGGACACAGGGATTTCTGGTCCCTTCTTCAGGTAGTTCATCATTCAATGGCTGTTTCTCCTCTATATGTCACCTCTCTGCTATAATATGCTATTATGTAAATCACCCCCTCAAGGTTAGCTCCTGGGCTCTAGTGATGCCAACTCCTCACTTTCTCTCTCTAACCCTAAAGGTTGAGGCCATTTCTAGTTCTTTCCAATCTCTCTGCTGTCTCTTCCGATACATTTGCTACTATTTCTTTACATTATATTCTTCTTTTAGATCACCTAGTGTGCACTCTTCTTCCATTTTTGGACCTATGTCATGTGTAATTTGAAGTATAACTGATTAAAGAATAGAGACAGAAAGGGGACTTTTTGATAAGGTGGGCAGAATAGCTTCTCTGGAAAGGTGGCTTTTGGGCAGACACCTGAATGAGATGACAATCTGAGCCATCACAATGTCTCAAGGGAGAATGTTCTGGCTTTAGGACACAGCAACCCTATAAGGCCTCAAGAAGGAAATATGCTTGGCATGTCAGAGTAACAGAAACAGACCGGTGTTACTAGAGAATAATGTATGTGTAGTCAGAGAGTTAGTAGGAGACAGATCACACAGTAGGATATATAACTTCTGATAAGAGGTGACCAGAATAATTGGAGAGAAATGTTACTTGAGCTGTTGGTTCTATGGTACATAGAGACTAGATCTAGATTGAGTGATGTTTGTATGCAGGGGATAGTATACAAAGAACACAGTTAAAGCCTATGGCAGTAATCTGTCTAGATGGGGCATGATGGTATCTCATGCCCCATGATGGACATGAGACAGGGAAGGTGTAGGCCCTGTTTTAAAGGCAAAGCCAATGAAATTAGTTGATATGTGGGATGTAGATTGTGAAAGAAAGAAATAAAGGACAACTGCAAGTTTTTGAGTCTTAGAAACCATATGCAGAGTGATGACATTGACTGAATTGGTAAAGACTTAATGAGGAATAGTTCTGGCGGTCATTATGGGAGTGAGCAGGAATCAAGGGTTTGATTTCAAACATGTTAAAATTGAGTTGTTAATAGACACCTAAGTCCAGATGGTAGGAGGGACTTTTTGAATATATATACCCAGGGACTAAAGGAGATGATGAAATTAAAGATTACTTTTGTGAATCATTAATAAATAGTTGGGATACTGGGTGAGGTTTAGGGGAAAAAACTAAAGAGATCCTTGGACCAAAGTTGAACCAATTAAATATGTGTTAACCAAGCAGTGGAGAAGGATCTTATCAGATGCTACTGAGAAGCAGCAGCTGGGAAAGGCAGGAAAATATTGAAAGAATATGGCTTCCAAGAAATTAGTGAAGCAAGTGTTTCAATTGGAGAGCACAATTACTTGTATCAAATGTTGCTCTGAGGTTGACAGAGAAGAGGTAGAGAATGGACCATTAAATGGGTCTCTGTGTTCATGATGGTAGAGTTTTGCTCAAGTTAAAAAAAAGGGATAGGTCTGGAGAACCAAAGTAGAAAGGTTATCCTTAAATCTACCAGACAATAGAAAACTATTTTCTGGAAAAAAATTTAGAAAAGGACTCTCTTGTCCAATCCCAGTGTTTCTAGAATTAGAACTAAGTCTGCCATGCCTTACCTTGTTATTCTAGACCAACATTTCGTCAGTTGGGTGTGTTTAGACATTTTGAGAAGGATAATTCCTTAATGAAAGATTGGTCTGTGCATGATAGGACACTTGGTCTCCTTGGTGACCCCTTCTCCCCAGCACTAGATGCTGAAGTGGTTGAATTTACTTTGCTTCTGTAATCTCTAAAGCGTTTCATTTCCATCAATAGTTCCATTTCTGTAGTCTAACTGATCACCTTCTCTCCTGCCCTCTTTCCTATTTCATGCATTTGTTAATTCAAAAGAATAAAATTTTGTGGTATTACTGTTGATATAAACCAGTAAGGAATTGCAAAAATGGTAGGGAGATAATCTGGTATAAAACAAACTCTTCAACTTGTCAAATATTATTCAATTCAACTTATATTTACAGTTGCATTTTACATAAATGTCTATGTCTGCAAGGTTTTGTTCTTAACACTGCTCAGAGCACAAAGTGTCTTTGTTTTCTTGGGTGACATTGGGTATTTCTTTTCAGTGGACAACTTCTGTTCCTTCCTTCTCTCTCCCTGGAATAACCTTTAAGATGTTCTCTTATCCTACCCTTTCTATTCCTCATGCTATTGTATAAGACAAGAATGAGAGTCTCTCTTAAAAATCAACTTAGAGAAGTCACCTTTTAGTTCTGAGCTACCAGCACTGCTAAAAATGGATTTGTCCTTAATTTTACTTTTTAATTTGTTAAAAGCTCAAGCTCATGTCATTCTGCCTGGGTCCTGGTTCCATTCCTGGCTCTACATCCTGCTAGCTGTGTTGCCCTGTGCAAGGCACTTAATTTTTTAGGTTTCATTATTTCCCATCTGTATAGTGGAAATTCACTAGTGGTACCTGTCTCAAAGGTTTTTAAGGAGATTAAATTAAATTCTGTTTATAATTAATATGGAAAAATCTGGACATCAGTAAATGTTCAGTAACTGTTAGCTATTGTTATTATTTAATATGATTGTTCATATACACTGGTCTTTTTAAAAATCTCAACAAGTATATTCTTTTGGAATAGACTTTATGAAAAATTTCACACACAAACACTTTCTTGACAAGATACTTGTAGGTCTTCTGCCCTGGTTACATAATTTTAAAATATCTTGAAAGTGTAGTTAAGACTACATCTTAAATCCTACATCTGGAAATGGCAGCTGCTGTGGTTGTAAAGTTACAGCCCACGTGGTGTGGTTTCCAGAGCATAAGATGTGCTGAAAATCAAGTTCTTTGACAAAAGCTACAGGGAGTTTTCTTTTTCAGTAAGGTACAAACCCCAAGTAAAACTAAGTGCTCAAATCTTTCTCATTAATCATCATCAGATTCAAGATGAACAAATATTTTCCATCTTGATTTTTACTTATTTACCACTTATTGTTATAGCCTCTTGAGTTTGATTCCACACTGCATTGCGTAGATTGGCATTATGTGTCTTTGTTCTTTGCCCCCGTTGCTATGTACTGTCCCATATGTGGTGTGAGGGGTTGGTCGTGGGTAAACTGTTTTGCAGGTTCTCTGGAAGTTGGCTTTAGGTTATCTTCTATTGGGGGTAGGAACTAGTGGACAAATGGAGAACAAGAGGAAGCAAAGTGGCTTTCCTCTTCCTGGCGGGTCCTAGGGGAGTTTTGCCAGCAGTAGAGGTGCCAGCACGACAGTGTCTACAGAGCTAATAGCCAGAGGGATATTGACAATGATTTCAGCTCTGATCAAAGTGGCAATTCTGGTGGATACAGAACCAACCACAGTAGTATTTCAAAAGGTACAGTAATAGGTATAACCTTGTGGCTCCAGCTCAGCAATAATAGCATCTCTGGGTATCAACTTTCCTACTTCTTGCTCCTCTAGTCCCTTTCTGCCTTTGATTTTCTAGCTCTTCTTGCATATTTGTACCTAATTCCCTGCATTAAATTCCCTAAATTCACTGTTTGAGATATTTATGTAGATTGTGTTCAAGATAATATAAATGTGAAATGTCTTAAGTGCAGTTACGTGTTTCAGTTTAGAAATTATTATATATGTTTATGGAATTACCAAGAATCTCAGGGTTTGGCTGCTGGTTATATTTAAAATTTCATATTTCATCAACCATTGCCATAATTTGGGATGCCTCTGTACTGCAAATTTTCAAAAGAAAGGCATGTACTTTCACTAAGAGGTGAGTTCAATCTCAGACTCAGCAAGCACAGTTTTGCAAAAATAATAGCTTCTACAATAAGCAATAATTAACTGACTTCCTTTCTGTTTCCATGAGTTTTCTGTCTTCTACTTGGCACAAACAGACTTTATTGTCAATGAAGGATCCTGGTGTGTACATGTTCCATGAGCTTCATTTTATGGCACTCCCCACTAGGGCTCTGGTTCTTATCACTTCCCCCACCAAAAAAAAAAAAAACAAAACAAAAAAACAAAACAAAACAAAAAAAACCTCACTTGTTTCTCTAATGAGGAAAATTATTTCACGCAATTTAGCTTATTCCAATCTGGGTGAACTGTAGTCCCAATGCTCATTCCTGAAAACAGGAGCAGTATTCTGCTTTTTTTATGTTATGACTTTTTTCTCCCCACTCTAATGAAAAATTGAAAACAAAAACAAAAACAAAAACAAATTGAATTGAGAGAAGGTTTTGTACTTTCATAGTGAGGTGGTGCTTGATAAGATGAAGTCACTGGCTCACTGTGGGAGAAAAAAATTATAAATTCTGGACCAGACTGGTATAAATCAAAATAGAAGCAATCTCTCTGAAAAGTACCATCACTGGGAGCAGTGGGCCCAGTGTGGAAGAGCAGGGAGCCCAAATTCCTTCCTCATCACTTACTGTGTTGAGGATCTAGGTCTTTCAGATTATTTTAGAGAAGAAGTTAGTGAGCAGAGATTTTCAAACTTTGGCATGCTTGAGGAGGCTAATGCAGCAGAGGTTATTAAAAAGTCATACTCTTTCCCAGGACATCTTTCTGTAGATTGGGTTGGAGTTCTGAAACATATTCTTTTAATAAGGACCCAGGCAATTCTGCTGCAGGCCTAGATGTGAAATACTTTTTATCCTGATGGCTGGTTTCTGGTTATTTCTGAATATCTTTCATCCATGTGTTAACATGACAGTAGTATTTTTCTTGTCATGTTTAATCCTGTCCAGTGTTCTTGCTATACCAAAAATATGAATAACAATGGAAAAATTTACCAAATACATTTATATATTCAAATATCTGAATGTTTAATATTATGTACACAAAAAAATCTGTTGGATGCCAGAATCTTTTCTTTTTCTCTTACTAGGTGGTTTGTGTTTGCTTCAGTGACCATTTAAATATTAAATATTTTCCTAGTGTCATTGTGATGAATTACTTTATATGTCAACTTGACTGAACCACAGAGTGCCCAGGTATTTGGTTAAAAGTTATTCTGTGTGAGTCTGTGGCTGTTTATGGACAAGATAGACATTTAAATCAATAGGCTAAGCAGATCTCCCGCTATATGTAGGTGGACCTCATCCACTTTGGTGAAGGCAGGACTAGCAAAAATGACAGGGTCAGGGAGAATTTGTACTCTAGGCCTAACAAAATTTTCCTTCTATACTCAGATTGGTTCTTATACCCCAACCTGCAGAAGATATGTTGTGGGATGTCTTGGCCTCCGTATTTGTGTGAAAAGTTTCCTTATGATAAAAAATAAATCTTTCTTGCATATCTGTATTAATATGTGCATATATGTATACATGCGTATATATGTGATATATATATACGTATAGGTATGTGTGAATAATATATTATATTGCCCATTGGTTCTATTTCTGTTTCTCTGGAAGACCCTGATCAAATATAGTCAAGTAAGATAGTAAACAAACAAACAAACAAAAAAAAACAGAAGAGAAAAAATAAAAGAGTGCTTACAAATCAATTTAAAGAGTGCATAAAAACGATACATTATTTATCATGAGGTTTTCTTTCTCTCTTCTTTTATCGACTTTTTCAAAATTCTCCAAAGATATTTCTTGAGCCTTTATTAGAATTCATTTCAGATTTGTGGCAATAAAATATGTCTGCCTAAGAAGTGATTAACCATTCATATTGATAGGTCTGCCATGGTGAATCCATGGAAAAGAAACCTAATTAAATGTCGCAGACTTTCTACTACTTCTCTGCTTAAAAAAGTGAAGCCATGAAAAGGGTTGCCTCAGGCTCTCTAAAATGCTTGTCAATATGGATTTCAGAAGCTAATGTTAAATCCATAAGTTCTTATTTATTCAAGAAAATTATATATCTAGTCTGTCAGTATTTCTTTACACTACTGGGTATGTTGATTTATGTATTACATTTATATTGTAATATTAAACATTATTGAAGCATGGTCAGAATTCAAGTGCATGCCAAAATAGAGAAAAACTATATGGAGATCACTTCAAGAAAATGGCCAATTCCTGAGTGTGGAGGAGAATTATGCATTTGCTTTGAAAGTCCTCAGCAGTTTTCATAGAGCAGTGACAGTTATATTAGTTCTGCAGTAAGCCCGTGGATAGCTTCAAAAGGTTCTGAGTTGGTAGAAGAAACTTCTAGTAGAAACAAGGGAGATTATTTTTGCATGTAAGAAAATTAAAGCCAAAAGGAGAGGAAAATTAAGAAGTATTCACTTAAAGTTACGGCTCTCATAATGCCATCTATTTATAAAAAATTCGATAGTAAATTTTAGAGATTGGCAAAAATAATTACTATGTTTATTAGAAAACATAGACTGGAACTTTCCCCTATTGCCTTAGAATAAACTTTCCTGGGATAAAGAAGCACCAAATACCCTGAAAACACCTTTCACTTGCACAAAATCAATAATACAGACTGAAAGGCACTACTGAGTGTGTAAGCAAAAGAAAGTAAGAAATTTGGGGGAGTGGGGTGGCTGGTTATATGCTCAGAATCCTTCACACAAACCCTGCAAGATGTCTGAGCTGCGGAATCTGAAGCTTATTCCAGCGTGTGGTGAGAGGTTTCTTCAGAGTGTGCTGTGTGTGCATACCCTGACAGTGTGAGTGTGAGAAAAGAATATGGTGGCTGCTTCTGGTCTACCAATTTCTGAAAGTGCTAGTAGGCTGCTGGCGGAACTGGCATCCACAGATGACAAGACTAAAGTATGATGTGGCTTAGGATAAAAGCAGGGTGAAGTGCTCCTCTGGGTCTTTCTGGTTCTCTGAGTAGATGGAAGAGAACCTTAGCAGCTCCTCTAGTTCTATTGAAAGAGTAAGGAGGTTAACAAAAAGCTGAGACACAGATTTCAAAGGCATAAACTGGCCAAATGAGGTTACACTCCACCCAGGAAACCACATGCTGGTGAGAGGAAAAGGAGATGCCACTGACCCTTTTTGATCCTCAACAAGTCACCGGCATCATCCATGTGGAGACCACCACCTCCATGGATGCCTCCAGTAGCAGGTGGGACCATTTTGACCAGAGGAAGAAGAAGGCTTTCTCCCTCAATGGTAATGAGATGTTTAGGAAGATCTGTCCCTCCCAACTCTTCTTCTCCATTCTTGATTATAAAGAGCTAGATCTAGAAGGACAGAAACAGTCACCCCTGAACCCAACCTTCCCATATACCTTTCATCTTACACACACACACACACACACACACACACACACACACACAACCCCTCCAGAGGGTCAGAAACAGAGCAACATACTATGCCTCCTGCAAGTCTAGTTGATGATGGTTAAAGGATAAATAATTGCAGATGTATAGTGAAAAATGCTATCTTATAATACATTAAGTTGACCAGTAATGATAAAATCTGTCCAAAATGTTAAGAGTCACGCTGAAGGCAGTATTTGGAGAAAAATAAAACAACTTTTTATTTACAACTCCCTGTGTTGGCATTTTTTCACAAATATTTTATAGAGATTCTCTGATTTTAAAAAATCCAAATTTAAATAAAATCCAGTGATTTGCCATACAGAGATCCCTTCTCTAAACTTAACAACAATATGAAGTAAAATTTTGTAAGCAACTATGTAAAACATGATTATATTATTTGCAATTCAATTTATACCAATATTTTAAATAATGCCAATTTGGGGTAAAATATTTATTATATTTTCAAAGTATCAGAGTAAAAGAAACAGCCATTCTTTCCAAAATTCCTGCACCATAAAGAAGTGAAGAAGATTGCTCGAGGTTATCCTTTGAACTGGTTTGTAATTGAATGCATCACTGCTCACCCCACACGGTTCAACTAGCAAAAGGTAAACTGATAAAAATTCACATTCCCTGGGTGCGATGCCTCATGCCTGTAATCCTAGTGGCTCTGGAGTCTGAGGCAGGAGTATTGCAAGCTCAAAGCCAGTCTCAGCAACTTAGTGAGGCCCTAAGCAACTCAATGAGACTCTGTCTCTAAATAAAATATACAAAAGGGCTGGGGATATGGCTCAGTGGTTAAATGCCCTGGGTTCAATCCATGGTAGCAAAAGAAAAAAAAAAAAAAAAAGAAAGAAAGAAAGAAAAACAAATCACAATCAATTAAAGGGATCATGACTCGTATATATAGATCATATGTATTATTAAACAGGCTAATGTTTAAAAGACAATAAATCTGTAAACCACATCATACTGGTCTTAAAAATCTTTGTATCCCATAACCCTTTTATATCATCAATCATCTTGAGGAAAACATTTGATTCTATTATATTTATGCTTTTATAAATTTTATTCAAAACTAATAAGTTGAGACATTTGCTGGAGGAAAGATGTTTGAAGACTCAAAAATTCCAAAAAAAATACAGCATATATGTATTAACATAGATTATTGGAAATCCAAAATGTTCATCTCTAGAGATCTTGTCTTAGTTTCTTGAAAATAGACAGGCTTGCAAATCTGTAGATGCTCCTTTACTTATGATGGGGTCACTCCTCGATAAACCCATCCTAAGTTGAAATAATTACAAGTAAAAAAATTCCCTTTGTACATGTAACCCACCACACATCGTAGTGTGGTAACTCAGTACACTACTGGGTCAGTTGATAACCCTGGAGATTGCATGATTGTGAATTGCAGTTCATTGCCACTGCCCAGCACCATGAAGAGAATCCTACTGCATAAAACCAGTCCAGAAAAATATCCAAATTCAATATTTGAAGTGTTGGTTCTACTGAATGCATGTTGCTTTCATACCATTGCAATTTAAATAAAATAGTAAGTCAAACCATGTTAAATTGACACCATCTGTATTTGTGTCCTGATAATGCTGAAAACAGTCAGAGGGAAAAAAAATAAAGCAAATCTAAGTAGTGGCAAGATAGTGAGTAATACAGTTGTAGCCCTTTAAAAATGTACATGAAATAGAAAAATTAAAACTGCAGCTGAGCTGGTCAGAATTTCATCTCAAGGAATATCTAGCTTAAGTTGCTGAAGCAATAAAACCTAGTGGTGGTTGGGACTGGGTAGGGCTGAGGAGATGGTTTGATGAGAGGAGACAGGAAAAACACAGGTAAAGAATGTCTCAGTACATGCATTCTAGCGTAGATTCAAACCTAGAAGTCATCCATTCCTCACAAATGCAGGGAAGCCTTGTAAATGTCCCGCAAGAGCAGCTGCCAATAGCATTCACAGACCTGTAGGACTGAGAAAGTGCATGTTTGTATCAGAAAGCTACTCTTTTCAAACTCTCAGTTTCCACATATGAGTACATTTTTAAGCAGAAGAAATAGCCAAAGCAATAGAGAGATCATTGATAAAATTTCTGTAGTAAAGATAGAATCCCTTTGTGTTTTAAAGATTCACCCTGAAATTGAGAGCTCGTTGCAATTAGTCTATCAGCTGTAAACTAGAAAGAATCCCGATCAGCCTGGGGAAATAACACTGTGTGGGATGCAGAGGTGAGTAAGAGGCAAGAACCAGGGCATCCAGATCGCAGAGAGGTGGAATCAGAACTAGGACAGTGATTGCCTTATACCATTTCAGCTAAAATATTACGGCTAATTAAATGAAAAGGGATCAGTAGTTCCTTAATATTAGAATATTTGCACACTATTTGTAGTTAGCCAATTATAGATATATTTAGCTGTTCCAAATATGATAGAGGTCATTACATACTGCAGATTCAGTTTATTTTTAATGGATATTAAAAAATATAATTCTAAATGAACAAAAAATTATGGCACAGACTGTTATTTTTCTTCCAGCATTTCTCTCCTTGTATAATAGCAGAGCTCCAGTTTTTATCTTGGCACAATAGCTACCCAGAATAAATCTGTGTTTTTCATTCCTTACACTTAGTGTGACCATCTAAGATCTGGGAAGCGGAATGGAAGAGGAAATGGTGTGATTGAATACTAATTCCTGAGAAGGTTGGGTATTATTTTCTTCTAACTGCTGGCTGAAATGTGAATGAGGTGTGAGCTACGGTGGACCATTCAGATCAGGGCAAACCCCCAGGAACAGCAGAGCAACAAGGTGGAAGGGACCTGGGACTTTGATTCTGCAAAGACAGTGTTACAGCCTAGACTGCTTAAATCTAGGCTGAAGCATGTACATGAGGGCCAAATAAGTTTTGTCCTTACTTGAGCTCTATCACCTTGTGTCCTTTTATAGCAACTGAATCCAACACATATTCAACTGAAATATCATATTCAGTCATTCAACAAATTGATATTTTATGCCTATATCAGTCCCTACTAATTCTGGATTTGTCAGTAAACAAAACATATCAATTCTTTGCTCTTAAGTGTAAAGAAGTGAGGGGTTTCAGACAAAGAGAATTAATATATAAGCTTATAGCTCATATTTATGAATGCTATAAACAGAATAAATCATTGTGATTTAACAGACACAGTTAATGGATGTGTAGGGGGCTACCTACAACATATTGATCATAAACAGCCTCTGTAAGGAAGTGATAATTAAATGAGACCAGAATGGTAAGGAGTTAAAAGCTGAAGGTGGAATAAGAGTGTTTCAATGGAGAGATCGACTTGTACTGATGCTCCAACTCTCAATGGGCTTGTGTTGAGGAGTCTCAGAAATAATAAAAAAAAAGTAAATGTAAAGTGTCTGGGCTGAAGGGAACACATGGTTGTCTGATCATGTAGGATTTTTTAAACAGGATAAGAAGCATGCATTTTGGTGCAATTGCAGTGGGATGCTATTGGAGTTTTAAACTGGCAGTGATATGCTCTGATTTTTGAGCATTTTGAAAAGACATTTTAACTGCTATAGCATCAGAAAATGCGTGTGTCCAAAACCATACTATGTACTCACCCAACATCTTTTATTTCTTTTTTGATCAGGCAGGAAGACTCCATTGCCCATTTTCCTTTGTAGTTAAGTGGGGCCAATGGACTATGGGTGGAAATGGGGTAGATTGTTAGCACCTTGACCTTAAATCTTTTCATGTGAATGTCCATGTGTTCTCTCTTCCATTATCTGCTTGTTGGATGCTGTACTCTGAGACCTTTGGTGATGGTGGGGACACTGGTTGAAGAAACCTGGTCACTGAGTGATTTTGTTAGTCAGTTTTCATTGCTGTGACGAGATTACTTAATGAAAACAATTTAGAAGAGGAAAATTTATTTGAGCTCACAATTTCAGAAGTTTCAGTCTGTGTGTGGTTGGCTCACTCCAATCTCTGGGCCTAAAGAGTGTGCCAGAGGAAAGCTGCTCGACTCAGGGCATTTGAGAAGGAGACAGGCAGGGTGGGGGGATGTGTGTGAAGGGTCATGGTCAATATATAATTCTCAAGGGCACAACTTTAGTGTTCTACTTCCTTTAGTCATGCCCTACCTGTCTTCAGTTACCACACAGTTGTTCATTCAAATTATTAATTCATCAAATAGATTAATCCACTGATGAGGTTATAGCTCTTATAATAAATTAAAAGCCTGAATTGGGGATCATCCTTTCCAAATGTGACCCTTTGAGGGACATTTCTAAATCTCAACCATAGCAGATTGTGTGAAGCAGAACCTCCCTGCTAGAAATAATTCTTTATTGTGGTAAGCTACGGAAGTTCGGGTCCTATTTGTTTAAGCAGTCAGCATAATCTGACTGATACAGATAGCTAATATGGCACTCTGAACAAGAAATGATTGTGACTTGGCCCAAAGGTAGAATAAAAGTGTGAAGTGAGTGGATTCGGGTTATAATTCGAAAGTGCAGCAAACAGCATTTACTGATGAATGGAATGGAGATAGCAAGGGTAGAAACTAAATTTAAAAAATGATTCCTTAGGATTTTTACCTGCGCAATTATGTAGTTTGCAATTCCATTAACTGTAGGGAGACGGGGAGTGGAGTTTGGTTTAAAGTGGGGAGACTTGAACAAGTATATACAGGATATCAAGCTTTCTATTTCAGTTAGAATAAATTTTTATTTATTTATTTATTTATTTATTTGGTACCAGGGGTGCTTAACCACTGAGCCACATCTGCAGCCTGCTTTTTTCTTTTTTATTTTGAGACAGCATCTCGTAAAGTTGCTCAGGGCCTCACTAAGTTGTCGAGACTGACTTTGAACTTTCAATCCTCCTGCCTCAGCCTCCTGAACTGCTGGGATTACAGACGAGTGCCACTTCACCCAGCTAGAATACATTTTGAAATTCTTAATTAGACATTCCAAATGGAAATATCATAAGTATGGATCTATTACATCCCAGAGAAGAAAGAAAATTCAAAAAATTCGGAATCATCAATGATGTGAATTTAATCAACCTTTGAATTCAAAAGCTTTGACCACAGAATAGGTTGCTTCTGATAAGCATGCCCACTCCTTAGCAGTGTCTTATGTTTGGAGTCACAACACATATAAAGATACTTCCAATACAATCAAAGAGAAACATAAGGACCTGCCTGGAGGACCAAGTTAACAGGGTGTGAAGAATTAGCCCATAGAGAGACACAAAGGTTTTCAGCTAAAATTACATTCCTTAGAGAAAGGTGGCTACCATCCAAGTGCCAAAGAAAAGGACAAGAAAAGAGGACTGGGACCTGCTAGTACTGCTAAATAGAGTCTGCTGATTTTTGTTGAGATTAGAGGAAGAGGAAAGAAGAAAAGGTGAATGTTGAAGTGTAATTCCATTTGCCATATTGTTGGGGTAGGTCACTGAGACATGGATTAAAATTGTCAGCTGTAGAAACTAAATAAAGAACATTGAAAAAAACCCAGTCAAATAAAAAATCTGCTAACGTTGAAAGAATGTATTATTATTGTTACAACTCTATATTTTGGACATGCCTCCATGTCTTTTTTTTAATTTAAAACTTTCTTTTTTTTTTTTTTAATTTGGTACTGGAGATTGAATCCAGGGGTGTTTTACCAATGAGCAACATCCTCAGCCCTTTTTATTTTTTATTTTGAGACAGAGTGTTGCTGAGTTACTTAGGATCTTGCTAAGTTGCCAAGTGGGGACTTGAACTTGCAATCCTCCTGTTTCAGTCTCCTGAGTTGCTGGGATTTCGGTCATGAGCCATCATGCCCATCTACACATGCCCATTTGGGGAAAAATAAATGATAAACTCACTACTCTGAGATAACAACTCTTTTTTTTATCATTATTGTATACAATGGGATACATGTTGTTTCTCTATTTGTACATGGAGTCAAGGCATACCATTTGTGTAATCATACATTTACATAGGGCAATGATGTTTGATTCATTATTTTTTCCCTTCCCCCCTACCCCTCCAAGCACTCTTTTCCCTCTATACAGTCTTTCTTTCCTTCATTCTTACCACACTCCTTATCCCTAACCCTAAACCTAACCCCAACCCTAATGCTAACACCTCCCACTCCCCATTATATGTCCTCATCCGCTTATCAGCGAGATCATTCGTCCTTTGGTTTTTTGAGATTGGCTTATCTCACTTAGCATGATATTCTCCAATTTCATCCATTTGCCTGCAAATGCCATAATTTTATCATTCTTCATTGCGGAGTAATATTCCATTGTATATATATGCCACAGTTTCTTTATCTATTCATCAACTGAAGGGCATCTAGATTGGTTCCACAATCTGGCTATGGTGAATTGAGCAGCAATGAACATTGATGTGGCTGTATCTCTGTAATATGCTGATTTTAAGTCCTTTGGGATAGGCCAAGGAGTGGGATAGCTGGGTCAAATGGTGGTTCCATTCCAAGCTTTCTGAGGAATCTCCACACTGCTTTCCAGAGTGGCTGCACTAATTTGCAACCCCACCAGCAATGTATGAGTGTTCCTTTTTCACCACATCCTCGCCAACACCTATTGTTGCTTGTGTTCTTGATAATCGCCATTCTAATTGGGGTGAGATGAAATCTTAGGGTAGTTTTGGTTTGCATTTCCCTTATTACTAGAGATGTTGAACATTTTTTCATATATCTGTTGATTGCTGGTACATCTTCTTCTGTGAAGTGTCTGTTCATTTCCTTAGCCCATTTGTTGATTGGATTATTTGTATTCTTGGTGTAGAGTTTTTTGAGTTCTTTATATATTCTGGAAATTAGCGCTCTATCTGAGGTATGGTTGGCAAAGATATTCTCGACTCTGTAGGCTCTCTCTTCACATTGCTGATAGTTTCCTTTGCTGAGAGAAAGCGTTTTAGTTTGAAACTATCCCAGTTGTTGATTCTTGCTTTTATTTCTTGTGCTATGGGAGTCCTGTTAAGGAAGTCTGATCCTAAGCCAATAAGTTGAAGATTTGGACCTACTTTTTCTTCTATAAGATGCAGGGTCTCTGGTCTGATTCCAAGATCCTTGATCCATTTTGAGTTGAGTTTTGTGTAGGGTGAGAGATAGGGGTTTAATTTCATTCTGTTGCATATGGTTTTCCAGTTTTCCCAGCACCATTTGTTGAAGAGGCTATCTTTTCTCCATTGCATATTTTTGGACCCTTTAGTATGAGAAAATTGTATTTATTTGGGTTTGTGTCCATGTCCTCTATTCTGTACCATTGATCTACCTGTCTATTTTGGTACCAATACCATGACGTTTTTGTTACTATTGCTTTGTAGTAGAGTTGAAGATCTGGTATTGCGATACCCCCTGCTTCGCTCTTTCTACTGAGGATTGCTTTAGCTATTCTAGATTTTTTATTCTTCCAGATGAATTTCATAATTGCTTGCTCTATTTCTGCAAGGTACATCATTGGGATTTTAATTGGAATTGCATTGAATCTGTATAGCACTTTAGGTAGTATGGCCATTTTGACAATATTAATTCTGCCTATCCAGGAACATGGGAGATCTTTCCATCTTCTAAGGTTTTCTTTAATTTCTTTCTTTAGTGTTCTGTAGTTCTCATTGTAGAGGTCTTTCACCTCTTTTGTGAGATTGATTCCCAAGTATTTTATTTTTTTCGATGCTATTGTGAATGGGGTAGTTTTCCTAATTTCTCTTTCTGAAGATTCATCACTTATGTATAAAAATGCATTGGATTTATGAGCATTGATGTTGTAACCTGCTACTTTACTGAATTCACTTATGAGTTCTAAAAGTTTCCTGGTGGAATTTCCAGGTTCCTCTAAATATATAATCATGTCATCAGCGAACAGGGATAGTTTGAGTTCTTCTTTTCCAATTCGTATCCCTTTAATTTCTTTGGTTTGTCTAATTGCTCTGGCTAGAGTCTCAAGGACGAATAGAAGTGGTAAAAGAGGGCATCCCTGCCTTGTTCCAGTGTTTAGGGGGAACGCTTTCAGTTTTTCACCATTTAGAATGATATTGGCCATGGGCTTAGCGGAGATGGCCTTTATAATGTTAAGGAATGTTCCCACTACCCCAATTTTTTCTAGTGTTTTGAGCATGAAGGGATGCTGTATTTTATCGAATGTTTTTTCTGCATCTATTGAAATAATCATGTGATTCTTAACTTTATCTGTTGATATGGTGAATGACATTTATTGATTTCTAAATGTTGAACCAACCTTGCATCCCTGGGATAAAACCCACTTGATCGTGGTGCACTTTTTAATATATATTTGTATGCGATTTGCTAAAATTTTGTTGAGAATTTTTGCGTTGATGTTCATTAAGGATATTGGTCTGAAATTTTCTTTCCTCGATGTTTCTCTGTCTGGTTTAAGTATCAGGGTGATATTGGCTTCATAGAACAAGTTTGGGAGGGTTCCCTCCTCTTCTATTTCATGGAATACTTTGAGGAGTATTGCAATGAGCTCTTCTTTAAAGGTTTTGTAGAACTCAGCTGAGAACCCATCTGGTCCCGGACTTTTCTTTGTTGGTAGGCTTTTGATGACCTCTTCTATTTCATTGCTTGAAATTGATTTATTTAAGTTGTGTATGTCCTCCTCGTTCAGTTTAGGTAATTCATATGTCTCTAGAAACTTGTTGATGTCTTCGAGGTTTTCTGTTTTGTTGGAGTGTAGATTTTCGAAATAGCTTCTAATTATGTTTCGTATTTCACTCGTGTCTGTTGTGATGTTTCCTTTTTCATTCCGAATTTTAGTAATTTGAGTTTTCTCCCTCTTTCTCTTTGTTAGTGTGGCTAAGGGTTTATCAATTTTGTTTATTTTTTCAAAGAACCAACTATTTATTTTGTTAATTTTTCCAATTGTTTCTTTTGTTTCAATTTCGTTGATTTCGGCTCTGATTTTAACTATTTCCTGTCTTCTACTACTTTTGGTATTGGTCTGCTCTTCTTTTTCTAGGGCTTTGATCTGTAGTGTTAAGTCGTTTATTTGTTGATTTCTACTTCTTTTGTTGAATGTGCCCCATGAAATAAATCTTCCTCTAAGTACTGCTTTCATAGTGTCCCAGAGATTTTGATATGATGTGACTTTGTTCTCGTTTACTTCTAAGAATTTTTTTATTTCCCTCCTGATGTCTTCTGTTATCCATTCATCATATAATAGTGTATTATTTAGTCTCCAGGTATTGGAGAAGTTTCTGTTTTTTATTCTGTCATTTATTTCTAATTTCAATCCATTATGATGTGATTGAATACAAGGTAGTATCTCTATCTTCTTGTATTTGCTAACAGTAGCTTTGTGGCATAAAATATGGTCTATTTTAGAGAAGGATCCATGTGCTGCTGAGAAGAAAGTGTATTCGTTCTTCGTTGGATGGTATATTCTATGTATGTCTGTTAAGTCCAAATTGTTGATTGTGTTATTGAGATCTATGGTTTCTTTATTCAATTTTTGTTTTGAAGATCTATCCAGTGGTGAGAGAGGTGTGTTAAAATCGCCTAGTATTTTTGTGTTGTGGTCTATTTGATTTCTGAAATTGAGAAGGATTTGTTTGACATACATGGATGAGCCAATGTTCGGAGCATAGACATTTATGATTGTTATGTCTTGCTGATTTATGCTTCCCTTAAGCAGTATGTAATGTCCTTCTTTATCCCTTCTGACTAGTTTTGGCTTGAAGTCCACATTATCTGAAATGAGGATGGATACTCCAGCTTTTTTGCTGTGTCCGTGTGCATGATATGTTTTTCCCCATCCTTTCACCTTTAGTCTATGGGTATCTCTTTCTATGAGATGAGTCTCTTGCAGGCAGCATATTGTTGGATTTTTCTTTTTAATCCAATCTGCCAGTCTATGTCTTTTGATTGATGAGTTCAGCCCATTTACATTCAGGGTTATTATTGTGATATGATTTGTATTCCCAGTCATTTGACTCATATTTGTTTTTTGACATGATTTGGTTTCTCCTTTATTTGGCTATTCCTTTGGTTTAGCGCCTCCTGTTGCTGATTTGCATCATTGTTTTTCATCTCTTCCTCATGGAATATTTTGCTGAGAATGTTCTGTAATGCTGGCTTTCTTTTTGTAAATTCCTTTAGCTTTTGTTTATCATGGAAGGATCTTATTTCATCGTCAAATTTGAAGGTAAGTTTTGCTAGGTATAAGATTCTTGGTTGGCATCCGTTTTCTTTCAGGGCTTGGTAAATGTTGTTCCAGGCCCTTCTAGCTTTTAGGGTCGGGATTGAAAAATCTGCTGATATTGTTATTGGTTTCCCTCTGAATGTAATTTGATTCTTTTCTCTCGCGCCTTTAAAATTCTGTCTTTATTTTGTATGTTAGGTATTTTCATAATAATGTGCCTTGGTGCGGGTCTGTTGTAATTTTGTATATTTGGAGTCCTATAAGCCTCTTGTACTTGGTTTTCCATTTCATTCTTCAGATTTGGGAAATTTTCTGATATTATTTCATTGAATAGATTGTTCATTCCTTTGGCCTTCCTCAATCCCAATAATTCTTAAATTTGGCCTTTTCATGATATCCCATAATTCTTGTATATTCTGTTCATGATTTCTTACCATCTTCTCTGTTTGGCCAACTTTGTTTTCAAGATTAAATATTTTGTCTTCAATGTCTGAGGTTCTGTCTTCCAGGTGTTCTATCCTATTGGTTATGCTTTCTATGGAGTTTTTAACTTGGTTTATTGTTTCCTTCATTTCAAGTATTTCTGTTTGTTTTTTATTCAGTATCTCTAACTCTTTATTAAAATGATCTCTTGCTTCCCGTATTTGCTCTTTTAACTGTTGATTGGTGCGATCATTTAATGCCTGCATTTGCTCTTTCATCTCCTCCTTCAATGCCTGCATTTGCTCTTTCATCTCCTCATTTGCTTCCCTGATTGTTTTAATTATGTACATTCTGAACTTCCTTTCTGACATTTCTTCTGCTGTGTTGTCATTGGGTTTTATTGATGTAGTTCTAGGTTTGTTTGGGACATTTTCTTCCCTTGTTTTCTTATATTGGTCAAATATCCCTGAGATATTGCAGATTTCCTCTATTGGCTTATAGTGTCCCGGTAGATTTCCAGTGTATCACCTCCCAGCCTTCAGTAGTCTGAAGTCTTGAAGGAACTTGATAATGCAGTGCTTCCAAAGAAAGCTGCCCCTAGCCCCCTACTGGTTCCAGGGCTTGGAGTTGGCTCTGTGTGGAAAGGCTCTCACTGGGGGCCTGCACTGTGCAACTGGCCGTGTGGGAGGAGCCCACCTCCGGAGTACGCAGGGCTGCCTGTGGCAGACTCTAGCTGCCCTGCCCTGCTCCGATAAGCCACCTCTATCTGGGCCTGCCACCCGGGCCGAGCTTTACCCAGTGGGCAGACTCAACCGTGGCTCTATTTTAGTCTGAGTCTCTCAGTGCCTCCCCTTCTTAACTCCTGGGTTCTGGAGCGACTGGAGATGCAGTCAACCTCTAGTCCGCCATCTTGGATCGCCCCCACAACTCTTAACTATAACATTTTTCTATAAATTATTCAGCATTTTGGAGAGGTAAGTTAATTTGATGTACATTTTAAAAATTCATAATACATCACATATTGCCCTCCCATTTATTACCCAATTTTATTTAACATTCACTGGTCAATTAGTTCTTATATCCCTAGGCTTTGTTTTTAAAATTCAGCTTTTGTCTATTAGAAACTACTATTCTCCTGATTGAATATCCTTTTCTCCCCACTTAGGATCACTTGTTTTTAGCTGTGCTTAAGTCCAGCATTTCCCAGTCTTCTTTTCAGCAAGGATGTAGCCCTATCACTAAATTCTAAGCAATAGCACAGTAGTTGAAAAATAGTTTGAATAGCTTTTGAGAAATTTAAGAGGCATTGGCATGAACCCTTTACCACTTTTGTCCTCCTGCTTAACATATGGACATGATGACTGCATTTCCATCTTGGCCCTCAAGGACAAGACACCCTTCATAGTAGTGCAGTGGTTCCAGGTGACAGAGAAATCCCTCTGTTAGTTCTGGACTGTCAATATTCAAACCTTGACATGATAGAAGTATAGATTTCTATTTTGTTTGAGCTGCTATTTTGTAGATTTTGATTAATCATAGCTCAACCTAACCTTAACTAATATAATGATTTGATTTCAACCCTTAATTTTCATATGAATGTTAGTTTTAAGGGACTTCTTGAATGCAAGATAGCTGTCAGAAGAAATCATGAAGTAAACTTATTTGAAAAATGTTCAGATTTAATATCTTGACTTGATAATTTTGCTCAGACTCTTCCTTTTCCTTTTTTTTTCCATCATGCCCCATCCCTATTGTCTCTTCACCATCATCTTCTGATTTTGAATATGAGTGCCTGTTCTTCACCAGGGCCTCCAGCAGCCCAATGGTTGCCTTGGAAGGAATTAGAATGAAAGTTCTCAAGATGGTTGCTGCTCCATTGGTTCATGACCTGGCAGGAGGGATGATGTGAGAATCAGTAAAAGGTGTCCTTTCTCCAGGAGGATCCAGCCACGCCCTCCAACCTCCCAGAACATGAGGCTTAGCAGGTAGAACCTGAACTACATTTCCATATCCATTTACTTTCTTGGCTGTGTGCATGTTTGCTGCAGATTCTGCTCATTTCCAACAGGACTCTGACACAAGGAAGTATATGAAGGTCCCCTAGTTCAGAGCACGGTGATTTGGACTCAAAATCAAGTGTTGTGCTACTTAGCTTTCTATCATTGTGACCAAATACCTGAGACAAACTTAAAAGGAAGATAGGTTTTTTTTTTGTTGTTGTTTGTTTTCTCATGGTTTCAGAGGTTCCAGTCCATGGTCCCTGGGCTTTGTTGTTTTTGGGCAAGTGGTAAGATAGAATATCATGGAAGAAACACATGGAGAAGGACAGCTGCTCATCTCATGGGCATCGAGAAACAGAGAGAGGTAGAGAAAGTTCTCTTTTGTAACAAAGTCCCTCCCTCATATCCATTAGATTATGAATCCATAGTGGATTAATTCCACTGATGAGGTTAAAACCCTCCTGATCCAATTACCTTCCAAAGACCCACCTCTGAATGCTGCTGTCTTTGAGACCAAGCCTTCAACACATGAGTTTTTGGAAGGTATTTCAGATCCAAAGCAGAACAGGTGTCATTCTTGTTACTGGTTTTCTATGCCTAAATATTTACTCTTTTTGCTTATTTAATGCCCAGTTTTATCTGTAAGTCCTACCAGGATTCCTTTGTTAGTTACGTGTATCTCTATTCCTGGCACTGTCTTTGATAGCTTTCACTGCCTGTGCTTGCCCATATGGACATTTATTTTGTTTTTCTTATCCCTTGGTACATGTTTGGTGCTTATCATCTGAATTCTCAGCTTCCTCCTGTGCTAATGTCCTATGGACTGGTGCTGGTCAAGGTGAATGAATGCCAGCTAAATTAACTGGAAAATTAATTGAATTCATTGCCATTAGTTTAATATGTTCATCATACAAAATGTTTTAAAAATATTCTTCAAACTTAAAATGTAAGGAAAAATAAAAATATTTGACACTGAGACTTCCCCATGCTTTAAAATATACAGTTTTGTTTTCTTTATGGGTCTTCTTTCTCTTAATATATGGGACTCAGTAGTATATCAAATACTATATTTTATTAGAAATTCCTTTAACAGAGAGTGTGTGCTCACTTTTGAGTTCTCCCTCAAATTTGTTACAGTATGAATTCACCAATGAATTAATCCACTGATGAGGTTAAAGACCTGTGATCCAATCACCTTACAAAGGTCCCACTATTGAACCCCACCTACATATCTCAAGATCTCCTAGCCTTAGCCAAGTTATGGCATCAAACAGTTTTTATATCTTATTTCTCCATAGTTCACACACGTAAGTTAAATTTGCACAAGTCACAACCTAAAATAAAACCAAGGCTGGTTAGACCTCCCTGTCATTTCTAGCCAGATGCTTTTGAGGTTAAGAATGCAACTTATGCTAGTGTTGTTTCCTCACTGGGCATAACCTTACGGTTTGTTTCTGTGCTGTGCGTTTGATTCTTCTGTTTGCTCCAAATGCAAAGAGCATAGATCCTGTCCAGTTTGTGATATGTATGTTATTTTAATAATAATAATAATAATAATGTTGACCAGATAACCATTTATTTGTTGGACATAAAAACTAGTTTGAGCATATCAGAATGCTTAACTGCAAAGTTAAGGAGGTCCCTGGAATCTGCTCAGGTGACCAATGGATGTCACTTTGGTACTTTCACCTTAGGCTGGCTCTCTGTGGGATCCCACTAAGGGTAGCAATCCCTTGAAATCCTCTGATTTCTGAATGAAGGTTTACAATACTGGGCTAAAGGTTAACATCACCAACCCAAGTGTGAGTGAAGAACAAAAAAAAAAAAATCTACATGTGGATGGGCAGGGCTCCCCTGGTCATTTCCAGTTCTTATTAACACTGTTCTAAGTATGTTTTCCTATCTGAGCTCTGTATCTTTCCTCCTGGGTCCTTTGTTTTCTGATTTCCCTCTTTTCTTTTCTTTTTTTTCCCCTCTAACTGTTTTCTACAGGGAATTCAGTCTCTTGACTATTGCCATCAATTGGTTTTTCTGAGTCTGGCCCTCTCTTAAACTGCTTTCTCACCTTACAAAACTGGATTCTTCCTCCAGGAAAGTCCTGGCCAGCACTGCCCTACTGCTGCCCATTATCATGGAGTCATGGTTACACTGAAAAGTCCCAATAGATTAAATTCACTTTGGAATGAATACAAGAGAAAGATGGGGTGTGGTGGGGGGCAGGGGAGAGAGAGAGAGAGAGAGAGAGAAGAATGTCTGATAAACTGTTTGAAGTTATTACTAAAGTGAAGATGAAAATGGTTTTGAAATTCAGCTGTACACAGCCTTTCAAAGTGAAGGTGTATGCATGGAGGTTAAGGACCAGTAGGCAAAGATCCCAGAATGAATCTACACTTGTCACTTGCTTTTGAGTGCCTTGGGCTGATTTCTTAACCCCTGTGATTCTCAGTTATCTCATCTATAAAATGAGGATCATGATATCTCCCTCACAGATTTGTGAGGATTATAGGAGATAAGGTCTGTGACCTACTTAGCACAGTGTCAGGCTGTAGTATGCATCCTGTTATTGGCAGCCCCAGAGAGTCGGTTCAAGAACTCTAGTCTTGGGCTCTTAAGGAATTACCACTGAGACTTTCTTCAAAACCCAGCTGAGAGAAGATGATAGTATGTTTCAGTTCAAGCTATTTTTCTTTCATTTTACACAGTTTATTTAAACCTCTGCTCAAATGTTGCCTCCTGAGAGACCTTCTAGACGATGTAGTGTAAAAGCACACTTCCAGTTTCTTTCCTCTTATCTTGATTTGTTCTCTTTATAGCATTTGTAAATATATATATGTATATATATGTATATACATATACACACATATATATTTTATATATACATATACACACATATATTTTATATATATATATATATATATATATATATATATATATAGTTAGTTAGTGTTGCTGCTGCTAGTGGCTTCCTTCTCCAGTGCAAGCGGATGGGGGAAGGCATTTTGGTTTTCTGTTCTATCCTTAGTACTCAGAAAAATGGGACAAAGAAAGCATTCATGAATATTTAAATGAACTAAGATGAATCATTTATTCCATGTTTATGAATATACTGTGTTTGTTGTGAATATCTGCACAACAATTACACAGAGCTATACATATTATTGGTTGGTGATTTTCCAAGGTATTCTTAGATTTTTTTGCCCATAAAATTCCTCTCTAATATGTGGTACCAACCCATGCCATCAAAGCAAAGTGTCTGCTTTCCAAAGGATGTGATGAGTCTTTTCTAGACTTGCTGCAGCTCCAAAAGAAGAACAGAAACATCACAACTCCTTAATTTCTTACTGTCTATCTCTCAGAGCTCATGACCCACGGTGACAACAACAAAGTAAGAATTGACAAGAGTCTGTGGCTCGCTCTGTTTGCTTAGTTTTAATCATCCTTTTCCTCCCAGTAAATTTGCATGGCCTTTCCTTCCCATCAGATGCAATGTGCTGCTTATTCTGCTCTCAATCTCAGGGACAATTTATCAGGGCTTGTTTCCCAACTTGCTCCCAGTCGCATAAGACTTCTTTATTTCATCATTCTTCAACTGAACAAAGAGCAGTTTCTGGGGATTGATGATTGGAGCTTCTACACTAACGAGCACTCTGTTGTGCAGAGGCTGCAGCTTCACCTGGGGTTTGGCAGAAGAGCTTCCAGGAGTCAGGCATATGAAGCTCCTATTCATTTTCCTCTTCCCGCCAAGTCTAATGAACACAAAATGCCACTGCGTTCAGAGTCTTTGGCTGAACTCACCTGTGTTACCAAAGGATATATGAAAGACATCCTCACCTCAATATTACAAATGCAAAGTTAATGTTAAATATGTAAGGCTGGACACAAAAGATCCAGCACTAAAACCTATTAAGTACTATTATTCTTCCATAAAAATCTGCATAGTTAGTGAATTTTTGAAACTCCACTCATTTGAAGTTCATTTTGTGGGAGGTCCAGCAGCATTGTCCAATAAGTTCCTTCTAGATTGTCTATCAATGAGCTACCTGATTGGGAACGGAGGGCCCTTTAATTCTCAGGTCCAATCTTATCCCAACTCAGCTTCTTAGGTACTGGAAGCCATCATCTCCCAGGACCACCCTAAAGAGCTGGCACCTCAGCTCAGCCACTTGCATCCTAAGCTCAGCACATTTATATGTCCTCTCTCCCCTACCTCATGCTTGTCCTATTAAAACGGGAGGGGTACAGGGAGGCAGATATCCATGGGGCAGTTTCCCCTTTTAGTGGCCCTTTATATAGAGCACAGGCTAGTGATGCCGGGCTCGACATGTTGCCTCAGGCCACATGATCTCTCTATGCTTTGGTGTCAGGTGTGGAAATGCTCCTGAATTGCTGATCCTGTTGGCTGTGAGTTCCAGCTTGCTCCAAGTCATGCTACCCACTTTTGCTAGAGCCCTTTGCCCCACAATATTATTTGGGCAAAGAATAAAATCTCAATGGTTTATTTTTAAATTTTTGATCTAATTTTCATTGAGATGAAAATCCAGTTTTTTTTGATAAAAATTTGATATATTTCAACATCATCTTTCAAATAAAAATTTAAACCACTTAGATTAAAAAGTGCATGTTTTGTCTTTTATTCTTTATGTAAACAATTTGTGGCCCATGTGAGGTGAGGAGGAATTGTTTCACTCAGTGACTGTTTTTCTAGAATATTGCCTTCACTCAGCACACATACTTGAAGATTTCCAGGTGGCTGAGTTTGAAAGAATTGCTCCTATGGCAGTGAAGGAAGTCGATCCAAATAATTTTTAAAGGAGTATTCCTTATCTAAGATGAATGAAAGATTTTCATTCCAAATTTAGCAAGGAATGGTTTCTACAACTGGCAATGACAATTATTTCTATAAATAGGAAAGTTGGTAGAATGAAACCAAGAGACCTAAAAATATGCTGACTTGAAGTAGATCCAAAGGCAGGGACCTAGGACTGGGAATGAAATTCCAAAATAGCTCTCTTTAAACTAAGGAAGAAAGAAGATGCTTGAAGTTATTTTAGCACTTTCTTTAGTCTTAATTGGCTTAGATTAAATTATACCAGTGGAAACAGGACTACTACTGAACCCAGATCCTTCCTTATAAAAATTCATCCTGACAAACTGTAGTTCCCTGTATACTCTGAATCATGAAGAATTGATCCTTCCATCTTTGTTAGAACTTTCTAAATAGCCACATGTTATTATTGTTACATGTGTATATAACATTATGTACCTATCCTATGTTGCAATTCCTATTTCTGTACCCTCTTTGATCATGAGTTCCATGAGGCTAGGGGATGTGTCTTGATTATTTTTGTCCTTTGAGCTGCTAAGGCAGCACTTACTGCAGTGATAATTAATGTGTTTTTAATGTTGACTGGGTGAATTAATATGCAATATACTAATAATATAAGGAACCTATTTAATGATACTTGTGAGGTGAAGAATTACAAGTAATCATGGGTTTTCCACATCATAGTGGAAATTTCTAAGTGAAAACAAGATTCAAGCGGAAACTAGCTATATCTGAAATATGGAGGATGTTTTTAAATAGCAGAGCTCTAAATGGAACTCTATTTAGAGTGAGGTTATTATTAAAGTCATGAATTGGTACCTAATATTTAATCTTAATAATGAGACAATTTTAAAATAGATTCCTATCAAATGCTCTATAAGTGCCTTGATATGCAAAATCTTGCTTATAAACAGTACAGAATGGAAAAAAAATTGGCAAGGCACACAAAGTAATACACACAGAAAAGACAATTTGTGGACCAAAATGAAAAGGTTCATCTGAACTAAAGACTTCAACTCAGGAAGAAGACTTAGCAGAAGTAAAAAGGTCTACTTTAAGAAACATTAAAATAGATCACTGAATATCAAAATCCTTCCTTTACCCAAGTGATAAGTGGTTATTGTACTTTTTAATATTATATTTAATAAAATAATAAGAGAAGAAGACATTGGATAAACTCAAAGGGATGTTTCTGGAGTAATTCACTGTAATTCTTCCTCTCTGAAGCCTGTGAGCATTTTGAGCCCCCTCTTATTGTGAAGAGAAAATAACTAGCTCTTTCATCTTGCAGTAGGTAAAAAAGCAGTAAACTCTGACAAGACACCACTGCATTTTAGTTTATGACACTCTGGTGCCATATACATCTAGAGATATGAAATTGTGAATTTCCAGAAGGAACTCAGGCTGCTCTGAAGAGTCTGAATCATTGCCTGAGAAGAGGGATGTTGTGTACCTTGGTGCTGGTTCTCAGGTGATTTGTGGACATTCAGAACACATGATAACTGTATGTCAACATAAGCCATTGTGCCAGCCCTGCTCACTGCCAGCTATATGTTTATGGTTGAATTTTGCTCCCCTTTGGGGTTGCTTTCCCTTTAACTTCACCCTGGTGGGAACTCTCCACACTCCTTGCAGATCAATCAATCAGAGACCATGAACTCCTGTTCTTTCTTTCTTTTTTTTTTTTTTTTCTTTCTGTAGTTTTTCCTCAGTTCTTTTAGGTTTACTTTTAAAAAGACAAAATACATAGTCTACAGTGGGAAAATGTTACTCAATGTTAACCCCAAACTTGTTTTGACTAATGCCATTGACTTCCATGACCTGTGGTGGAAGATGGATCAGTGATCTTAAATCAGCTGTCAGAAAATAGTATGCTTTTTCTAAAATATTAGAAGAAATGGGAGGGCCGAGAAGCAGAACGGTAGAGAAGCAGAATGTTAGGGTAAGCACAATGCTCTTTGAAAGAGTAATAATAGCAGATATTTTAAAGACATTGGACAATATTTTACATCTTAACATTCAGTTATGTCAAATGAATCCAAAGATCCATTCTAAACTACTCAGGTAATTGGATGCAAATTTTGCTTTATGTACAGACATTTGAGATCTGATAGAAAGTCTGTAAAAGAAACATAAATTCCCAAATAAAGTTCTTAGTCTCTGCAACATCAATTCTTATGCAAATTTTAGCTACCTGTGCGTATGAGACCATCACATTTCTCTGTATTCACAGGCACATATTCCCAGGGATTCATGACACATGTTAAAGAAAATTTTTTTGTAAGATTTTTTTCTTTGTAAGAAATGTAAAATGAAGCACTCATGAAAGCTGTATATGCTTAGGTTGCACACTGGGTCCCATCAGAATGCACGCTCCAAGCAACATTTCTGCAACAACTCAGAATTACAGTATTAGCAATTTCACATAACCAGGAAAGGCTTCAGAAATATTTCTGCTTTCATATTATAAATATCAGTATTATAAAGTAGCTAATTCACTCACGAAGTGTAATACTATACTCTCTAATTTTCCTTTTGCTTATTTGTGAGGGGAGTGTTTACATTAAAAAATCATACAGAATTGTACCTGGATATAAATTTTTGTATTTTTTGAGTTCCATGTGTTCCAAAAAGATTGAACAATTGAAGACTTAGAGCAACAATTATTTGGGTAACTCTGGACACATTTTGTTCAGGATTACATCATTTAGAGAATTCAGGCACAAGAAAATGCACTTTGATATTTTTTCTGGATATAATGACACTCGTATTGCATTTTTCTTCAATGGAGCTTATCACTAAAGATAACTAGCCAATATTTATTAATTGTCATATGTGGCAAGCTGAGCAGACTTCTCAAAACTTAAAGGAAAAACCTTAAAGAAAAGAACCCTGCTGTTTTTCTATTCTGAGCCTCCCACAAAGCTAGATAGACTTGTTCAATAAACATAACGCTGTTTATTATTTCTCCTATTCAACAAGAAAATCCTCTTTGTAGAAATGCTTCTCATAAACTTCTTACAATGAGTACATATGAAATATGGATGTCATGACTGTGTATTTCTTATTATTAGAGAAAGGGAGATTGGTTCTAAAACCAGAAACAGCAATAAACATGCAATAGTGAAAGTGTTCATATCCATGACATGGAAAGCTGAGAGAGGAAAGCACAGAGATTAGTTTTAAGTTAGGTAAGATGGGGAAGAGTTTCCTGGGATGAGATGTACTCACCGAAGTATGGGTAAGGCAGGATCTGGCTCTAACAAAATAGGTGACAAATGAATAGAATAAGCTCTTTGTCTTAGCAATTCTTGAAGCAGAGTAATTCCAAAACTGGATGAAGTTGACCTGGATTCTGGGAGGGTACCATGTTGTCCATGTGCCAGCAGATTATAGACTTTGACTTCTAAAGTACCCAACTCTATCACTCATAGATTCTCAGTCTAGTTTCCCTTTATCTTTAAATGGGTCTCTTCTTTTCTGATTTCAGGTATTGCTTCTGCACTCCACCTGCGCAAGACCTTTACTTTTTGCTATTAGGAAAATAAAAATACCTTTAAAAGAGTGTGTATATTTGTGTGTGTTATGTTTGTGTATGTGTGTGTGTCTGTGAGAGAGAGAGAGAGAGAGAGAGAGAGAGAGAGAGAGAGAGAGAGAGAGTCAGAGAGAGAGAGAGAAGGAGAAAGAGAGATTGAGAGTTTATAATGAGGCTTAAATTAAAGCTAACATTGTTGAATTTACTCAAAATTTAATTGGGTTTGTCAAATCTGTAAATGTGGTGTTACTCAGCCTTTCGGTGTGGATACTGGGAAAGGGTTAAAAATTATAATTTCTATAAAGGTGAAATGCCAAAGGGGCTAGAAAAAGAAGAGCTAGGAAGAGACTTAAGATGGGAGTGCTTTGAATATGTGATCATCTGTCCCTGGAGGGTAGTTGTCCCTCTTTGACTGAGCAGGACAGACAGCTGCTGTGCTTTATGGACTATTTGTCAGGTTACTGGAAATGGGAGCATCCTCTCTTCATGTGATTTATGAAGAATATTTGGCTTTATTTGACATTGCCATCATATAAGGCAGAATCCTTCCCAGAAGGTTCATTAATCAACCCCTGAGATCCCCGAGTAAGGGGTCTGGCCATCTCCCTATCACCACAAACAAGAAGGGGGCTGCACCCTTTTCTAACATGGTCACTAGTTGCACTTTTTGACTCTCTGCTCCTTGTCTCAGTGGCTTTTCTTACCATTGGGTAAGAAAATGCAAATGAGAGTCCAAAGAAAGTTACACACACACACACAGTACTTTCCCCTTGACAGGTGTTTCCATATTTTGAAAATATTTGGAAAGAGAAGTATTTCTGGATGACAAGCATGGCATTGAGGATGCACATCAAAAACCAAGCATTTTAAATGGCAGCTGGAAGGCTAAGAATTAAATGCATGGATAAAGGAGGACATTTATGGAGAAGGAGGACATTTCAGATGGAGAAAAACAGGCAACTGTATAATGACGACTGCTTGGCTGAGGAGCAATGAAATGCTTCCTTTACTTTCAATTAAAATGCTCTGCTTTTAAAGCATTGTCTCCAAGTGTATTATGTGCTTAAAAATGAAACAATAAATGTTTATATTCATTTAGGTCATGTATCCTTTTCATAAACATATAGATTCTTCCTTTGGTTAAAGTTAAATAAAAGGTATCATTAGAATAATAATGAAATAACAGTAGTAGGAATAATAATACTACTAATCTCTTAGGGGTCAGGGAATTCTCCTAGATACCATGCCATGAATCCTCTCAAAGTTCCCACATGCAATAAAAAATAGTTGGTGTTGCAGGGATTTTATTGGTAGGGAAATTGAGACCTAAAGGGAAAGTGACTTAAGGGCTGTAGGGGTTCTCAGGGACACATTGATACTAGTACTCCATATAATGCCACAAAACCATATATATATATACATACACACATATACATGAAACAATGTATATTATTATATTATTTAAACAACATATTATTGTATTATTTAAATATATTTTGTCTGTATTATTATATGATAGTATAATATTTATGATATATATGCAACATACACATATATATGAGTGCACATTATACATATGTGTGTGTATATATATATATATACACACATACATATATATATATATGTGTGTGTGTGTGTGTGTGTATATAAAATTTCAGAGTTCTGCTTAGAACCCAGTCAGGTCACAGCTGAACACACTGTTCCTTGACTTCCATTGTTCTTCTTCCCAGTTTCCTCCTTTCTCTGGTCACATCATCTCAGTTGCCTTTTTTGGATGCCCTACCCCCAGGGCTTTGTTCTATATTCCTATCTCCACTCAGTAAATGTACTCTGACTCCAGATGACCTCTTTCATTTGCATGACTGCAAGCGAGGAAACCTATTTCCAAAACCTTCTTTGGAGCTTCCAACCCACAACATCAAATGTATACCGAGTCTCCTTTTTCACATGCTCCGAAGGCACCAAAGCTGAACGTGTGTGGAACTGCACTTGGTATCTTTCTCTCAGGTTGGACTTTCTCCAGAGCAGCCACTCACCCCAGTGGTTCTCTGAGGTGCCTGAAGTCCCCAAAGTACCCCTTGCTCTTCTTGTTCTCATAACTTCCATAAAAACTCTGATTCCCTTGGGCAGTGCTCAGAGAGGCATTAAGAAAGCTAACTTCATATATTAATTGTATGCATTAACCAGATCATGTGATAGTACCCCTGCCATTCCTCCTACCATTATTTTCTTATTAACTCAAATAATCTCCAATACTGGGATTCTAAATTCTGGCAGAATCATTTTGGAGGCATTTCTCTTAAATTAAAAAATATTCAGTTTACTATCATAGGGTCCAAGTTGGATGATTTGTTATAAGATTATTTTGTTTATTCTTAATTTTAAGTTGGAGACCAGAATTTCAGCCCTTTCTTTCACCTCCTGGCTTCCAGAGCTCCTTCCTACTCTATGCTCTTAGAAGAGACTCTGATTTGCTCTATTCCTTTCCATACATAGGGCTTGACTCTCAAATTCCCCATTTCTCTTCACTTTGTGAACACAAACCTGAAGTCCCCTATATTCCACTGGAGTAGGGAGCAGTCACCTACAACTTGTTAACTTCAGAAAGCTTGTTGACTAAACATGCATTCATTACACTCATTAAAATAATATTCCAACATTTAACACTCTCTTCAGAACCATTAAATCATGCCTTCTTAAATAAATTAGCATTTCCAACTTCACTGGATCTATTAACAATAATTGTAATTGTTTCATACTTCAATACATTTTAAAAAATGTATTGGAAATTATTTTCCTTGGAATAAATAACAGAAGAAGGAAGGTAAATGCAGGAAAGTAAGGTTGAATAATAGTGCACAAAATACTAAGAAAGTATTTAAAAATAATGCAATGGCACTTGTTAAAGAACTGGTAAGGCAGGCTACTCAGGATATAATGACAGGTATGGGGACCATTGCTATGGGGCTTTGCAGTTGGGGAGGAGAGATGGGGCTCCAACACTGTATAGAACAAGGCAAAGTAAGAATTTATAGCCAAGGAGCAAGGTGGGGGTGAATGGACAGAAAATTATTAAGTGGAAATATCAGAGTAAGGGGGACTCTGGTTAAACTGACTAGAACTAATCCTTAATGAAAACAAACCATATTGATAAGATATTGAGGGTAGAGAAGATGGAATTTGATCAGATATCAAGGGTTGGGGGTTTTTACTAAACTGACTTCAGCAGAATTCTTGATAAAACTGGACTAAATGGGACAAAGACAGAGTCCAATTTGGAGTCTGGTTAAAATTGGAGCTCAAAGGAAGTTGATTCAAGCAGGGTTCAGAGTAAAGTCTTTGCCTAGGGCAAAGGTGGGAATAAAGGTGGAGCAAACATTAGGTTTGGCATCTACCAGAGGCTGAAATAAAGGAAAAAACACCATAATTTATGAGAGGAAGGTTAATGGTATTCATATGAGAAAAATATATTTGTTTGTTTGTTTCTGACATCTGAGAGAAATTTCTTTTCCTAAGAGGTATGTGGTGTGACCTGGTGAACTAAATTCAGAGCAATGTTTTTTAATAAGTCCAATGATGAGTTTCAAAAGGTCACTTCCTAGAAAAGTCCAAAATACAAAGGGAGCTCAATGCCAGAGCAAAACTCAAGAAAGGCAGAGTTTTGAATTTTGGTATACAAGTGCAGAGCTATTTGTGTGAGGTGTAGTGTGAGGACTAAGAGCATAGGTTCTGGGGACAAACTACCTGGTTTGGGAACCCAGCCTTGCCACCTGATGGCCATGAGTCACTGAACAAAATTCCTTATCTCCATCGCTTTATCTATACAGTGAGAGTAATTATATCAGTCACTTCATAGGTGTTTTTATGAAGACTAAATTAGTTGACGTATGTGAAGGGTTGGAATCATGTACTGGCACAAAGGTTTCATTATTATTAATCAAAGCAATAAAATGTAGAATATCCAGAAGAAAGACCACACACAATTTAGACCAAGTGTACAATAACATTTCTTGCTGCGTCGCTTTGGATCACGATCAGTAAGTGAGAGTTTGAGATTACGCATTCCGACAATGCCTAGCAGTCAGAAATTCCATATGGCTGATTAAAGGAGGAGCTGCATGCTCTGATAATCCAAGTGGAAGGTGGGGTTCACATCTCTAATGTAAGTTCAGGAGCCCAAATGAACATATGGTAAATAGAAGACCATCCCTTACCATGAGCTTCACAGGTGCTCTGAATAATCTCAGTTGAATTTTTAAAAACAAGCATGAAAGAAAAATATTCTTATTCTTAGATATTTGAGGGGAATTCAAAGGTTTCTTAGGAAAGAGTTTTGGGTTGACTGAGATATAGATAGGTCGTCAAGGGTCTGAATTCTGAGCAATGAAGATAGTTAGACTGAAATAATTTTAGTCTGGGGAAATTTCAAAGTAAGTACTGTATAAATATTTATCCATTCTGACTATAATTCTCAATAAGGGACCAGAAAACATTTCAAATGCTTAAAATATCTAACAGATCCTGCAAGATGAACTGAATTCAACCATACCTGTAGATCACATTTTGCCCTCATATGTAGGGCAGTAAGACATATGACAATTGGGTAATATATTGGGAAATCATGGTTTTACATTAGAAGAATTAACATAAGCCTATTCTTTGGACTTATTTACTGAGCCTGATTTTCACTTGTGATAGCAAAATGCTTTATCAACAATGACAAAAATAAATGACACCACCTTTCTTTTCCATTTTAAACAAGAACAAAATTTTACCTGATGATCATATTATTTTACTGGGCTGCTAACCATCTATTTTGATTACCAGGCATAATAAAACAAATGACTGCTTCATGTTACCCTACAGGGTGTTGCCTTTATGCATTCTTGGTAGGGCAACAATGTCATCTGTTCACAACTTAAAATATTAATGTACATGTTATTTATATAAATATCAACATTACCAAATTCCTCATAAAACTATTGCACTGAATTCTATTATTTATATAAACTTTCTGAATATTAAGTCAAGGCAAAAGTCACATGATGCTTGATTTTCAGCACATTTTACAGATCTAAAGCTAACAACTTTGTGTACACACAAACATGCATATATGGTTTGTATGACACATGAATAATTAAACTTGAACACTATGACTTTTGGTTCACTTTTCACACAATTCTTTCTCCTTAAAGATCTTTCTGGAACTCCTAAAACTGTATCTTCTTCATAAAGGGTTTGGGATAGAATTGAAATGAAGTGGCAGCTCTTCAATAAATCTCTCCCTGCAAAATTCTAAATTTATATATTCACTCACTTCCTCACCCACTCTGATTCTGTTATCCTCATTTCTTGGTAAAGGGTATTATTCATATTTGATTGTAAAACTTATGTCAATTTTGAGAAAAGACATTTTAAATAAATTTTTAAATGTCTGTAACTTTATAAAACCATTAAAATTTCTGGATATGTATGGTATTATTAAATTAAGTTTTTAAATATTTACTTCTACCTAGGTCTAAAATTAAATAAGTCTAAGTTAATTGAACAAAGTAAATTGATTGAAAAAAATCTCATCTGACTACTAATTTGGTATTGTTTAGGACGATATTTCATTTCCAGTGAGTCGTTTTCATGTGACAGATTCATAGATTTAGAAACCATATCTTTTAGAGTGGTTTTGTCATAGAAATAAAGATATCATCCTTTATGAGGCTCTCACATATGGCACCCAGTTGTATACCCATAGCCAATTCTGTTCTAGGTTAAATAAGCAAATAAACCAACAAGCCAACTGGGAAGTATATCATCCCTATACAACATTTCCACTTGTGGCTTTAAGTTGAACATTTAGAGGCTTTGTTCTTATGCTGAGTATAAATTAGGAAAGGAATTAATATGTTGGAGTGTTTCAAAATGAGAATATGCCACAGGGCACTTTGTATTGTTCAGATGTCCGCATGAACTCCAAAGGAGTCACACCACCTGGCTCGCCCTGTGCTTTCTGCCAACTCTCATTTACGTCACCACCTAGGCTGACTTAATATTCTCCTCCTTTCATACCTAAATGCATCAAGGGAGGCCTCAAACACTGTGAGAACATTTTGAGGGGAATTCATAGGGACCGGTGCACTTACATTTCCTAGCTTGGTAGTTATTGCACTAATCAGGTTCATTTATGTCTGATCTGCATGTAATTATGTCTTTAATTTCATTCATTCATTTATGCAACAAATAGATTGCTGATTAGGTACCAGACATTGTTTTAGATTCTGGGATACAGCAACAGAAAGACAGCATTCTTGCTCTCACTGGTATTATATTGTGACTGGTGAGATAGACAATAAATGAGTACAGACACAGGAGATGTTAAGTTATTACAAGTGCTATGGAGAAAAAGAAAACTAGTGAAGCAGATGAAAAAGGTAGAGCATGCCAGAGGCTTGGTTAAGAGGGAGGATTTGCTATTTTATTACATAGGGTGATATGTAGACATTTAAGTAGAGAGGTGAGGGACATGGAGGGTTGTGAATGTACAAGGGAAAGAGATTTCAGGTAGAGAAAAAACTAAGCATGAAGACCCTGAGGTAGAAGCATGCTTGAGACTTTGGAGACACATGGGGGAAAGAGGTGGTGTCACAGAAAGAATCTGAAATACAATGGGCTTTGCTAAGTAGTTAGGGTCTTTTCCTGAGTGACAGGTGAAGTTTTGAGTCATTTGAAGCAGAGAAATGACTTGGTCTGATTTACTTTTAATAACCCCATCCAGGGTGAGGTGGAGAGAATACTTCATAGGGATCAAGAGAGGACAGTATAGGAGGTTATCACAGTTGACCAGATGAAAGGAGGCAGTGTTTTGAACTAGGGTAGGGGTGATAGAAGTGATGAGAACTACATGATTCTAGATGTGTATTTTGAAAGTAGATACAACAGGATTTGATACAATATATGATGGCTCTTTGCCCTGATTTGAATTGGATACCCCTGGTTGCAATTATTAAGGGTGCCCTCTTTAACTCTTGAAAGTGTTCAGCTTGGATAATAAGTTATGTAGTCCCCTTAGTATAATACTTAATACTTTCAAAGGGTTTCCTCAAACATTACCTTAAAAAATCTGATAAAGTGGATACCAAGATTCTCCCTTGATAAAATCAGAAGTTAAGCGTGGTTTAGTGACTTGTCCAAAGTTAGACAGACAGTAATGGTTAGTCCAGAATTTCAAACCAGGTCTTCTCCTAAATTCCATTCAAGTTGCATCTATAAGACCCATGCATTCCATTTGTCATGCTTTCAGTCACTCAGCCAGCATTCATTAAAAATTCATTGCTATGTAGCAGGCACTGTTTGAAGTAGTTGGAGCATATCAATCAACCAGAGATCCTGACCCTTAGGCAAATTACATCCTAGCAGGTTAAGAATGATGATAAACAACAAATATAGTAAGTAAAATATATAGTATGTTAGACTGATAAAAGCAATGGAAAAAGAAGAGCTGAATGACAAGCATTGGTCCAAAGTATTACCCCAAGGTGGTCAGGTAGGTTTAAGGAGGTGATTCAATTAAATAGGACAGCACAGCAAACAGAGGAAATGGCTAGTCCAAAGGCTCCATGCAATAGCAGATCTGGTGTGTTCAAAAAATAGCAAGAGAATACATGTAGCTGAGGAAGAGTGGGCAATCAGGAGTATGGAAATGACAAAGTGATGATGGAGCCAGGTCACATAATGTCTTGTAGGCCACTGTGAAGACTCCAGATTTTCATCTGGGAAAACTTGGAATCCACTACAATTTTGAGCCAAAGAACAGAAACACATTGGCTTTTTTTAGAGAATGACTCTGACTGCTTCTTCATAATGCTGTAAGGGGGCAAGAATGGGGGCAGGGAAACTCCCAAGAATGTACTGTGAAGTGCCATGAAAAATGACATTGGCCTGGACCAATGCTTAATTTGGAGATGGTGAAAAGTGATTAAGACAGGACCAAATTTTGGCAAAAAAATTAATACTATTTATTGACAAATTGTGTGGAAGAAAGAGAGCAATTGAGAATTGTACCTATTTCTGTTTTCTGGATAGAATTTGCTATTTAATTATATAGGAAATGCTATAGGTAAAGCAGGTTTATGAGGGGAAATTGGGAGTTCTGCTTCAGACATTTCAGGTCTGAGATGTCTATTAGGTGTCAAATGGGTATCAGGACAAACTAGGTTCAGGAAAACATGCCTGGCTGCACATTTGCAAGACATCAGCACGTGGTTGGCATTTAATGCCAAGGGACTGTGTTATATCATTGAGGAAATGAAAAGATGACCAAGAACTGAGCACTCTGAGTGAAAGAGAGTGGGAAAAAAAGAAGGGCTCTGCAAAGGAAACTTGGAGGGAGCAAGCAGCTACATAGGAATAAAACCAAGAAGGAGGTTTGATAGGCAAGCAAACAAAATATATGAGAGAGGTGGACGATCAACTGCCAGATGCTGCTGTAGGTCAAGAAAGTACAGACTAACAATTGATCACGGGTTTTGGTAGTATGGAGGTCCATCGAGACCGAGAAGAGGTGTTTGGTGGGATGACAGGGCTTGGAATGCCATCTAACAAGCGTTCAGATCATGCTAATGATGCTGATCCAGGGCCACACTTCAGGTAGCAGCAATCTAGAAAAGAAGAGGAGGGATTTGTTTAGGTGGAAGCAAGGGGAGGAAAGGTAGAGCTTATGACTATAGATGCTAAAAGGTAGAGTGTGAACTTGAGGACGTTTTTCTGTGAATGCTCCTATTTTCTCAATGGAAAATTAACTAAGGTCATCAGCTAAAAGTGAATATGGGGGAGGAGGGGTTGGGTGTTTGAGAAGAGGGAAGGTGAAATACAGCCCCTAGACAAGCAGGGCAGATGGACTGGGGCTGCCTATCAGAATTGCTAGGCAGCACTGGGGCCAATCTCAGGTGGGTAGAAATTACTTTCAAGGGAGAATGGTTGGTGTGCTTTTGTGTTTAACTAGGTTCTGTTACACAGGTTCAGGTACAGAATAGGCAGAATTACATTTAAGTATGATTTAGTTTTACTAGGTAAGGTCAGAAAGAAGAGGAAGGTCAAGAAGTTAAGAATCTCCCCAAGAGAGTGATTAAAATATTCAACCATGGAATTTAAGCTAGATAAGGAGGGAAGAGAGGCCATTAAGAGGGCAAGGGACAGTGAAAGTTGGTAGTAACAATGTACGGGAGGTCATAGTCAAGAGGAAAGGTAGTTTAAGGTACAAGAAGGAATGTGTTGGAAAGATCCAGGTGATGTATTAATCAGCTTTCTGTTACTATAATAAATACCTGAGATAATAAACTTACATAAATGAAAGGTTTATTTTAGCTCAGAGTTTGTTTGGAGGTTTTAGTCTTTGGTTTGTTGGCTCCATTGCTTTTGGGCCTATGGCAAGGTAGCCCATCATGGTGAAAAGAAGCCCTAAAGTTCTCACCTCATGGTTAGAAAGCAAAAGAGAAGAAGAAGGAGGGGCTTTCTTAATATTCCCTTCAAGAGTATTCCCCCAATGATTGGAAGTCTTCCCAGTAGACCCTATCTCTTAAAGGTTCCACAACCTCCTAGCAGCGCCGAGCTGGGGGACAGGTCTTTAACATATGAACCTTTGGGAGACATTTCAGATCCACACAATACAGGAATGCACAACTCTGAGCTTAGGGAGTGTATTGGGGAAGACGTTGGTTATGACTGTAGGCGTGCCTGAGATACGCAAACTCCTTGAAGAAAAGGAGGTCCAGGAAAGAAGCACAGCAGTAGATTCCAAACTTTGGCTGGGGCAGAATCTTATGAGAATCCAGATTGCTAGGCCCCATGGCCAGATATTTAAATCCGGTTCATTTAAGTTGGGGTCTGAGAATTAGGTGGTATTGGTATCACTGGTTGGGGGACTGTATTTGGTGAAATGTGTCCTATGGATACAGTGAAATCAACAAGAATTAAGAGAGGGATGATACTGGAGAGAGGAACATGAGTCTAGGGCTAAATTTGTGAAATATGAAGAGGAGAGAGTGACCCAGAGGTTGATAGGGAAGTCTCAATGATCTGACAGGAAGATCAATATGTGATCACAATGCAGCACCAACATATCTTTTAGTTTTCTCTTCCTCCTCCATATCAGTGATTCAAACTTCTGAAATAGACTGATTTCTGGAGTCAAGCTGGTTTCTCAATCTGTTCTTTACTGGCAATGTGATCTTGGACAGTGGTTTACCTTTTTGTATCTCTGTTTCCTCATGTTTAAAGTAGGGCCAGGCTGGGCTCTGTGATGCATGCCTGTAATCCCAACAACTCAGGAGGCTGAGGCAGGAGGATCAAAATTCAAATCCAGCCTCAGCAACTTAGAGAGACACTGAGCAACTCTGTGAGACCCTGCCTCTAAATGAAATATTTTAAAAAGGATGGGGATGTGGCTCAGTGATTGAGTACCCTGGGTTCAATTGTTGGTACAATGAACAAAACAAAACAAAATAAAACAAACAGAAAAGAAAAAAAAAATAGGGTCATTAAGTGTATCAAAATCCTGAGGTTGTTGGGAGGATAAATGAGTCAAAATGCTAATGTTCTTAAGACAGTTGTAACACATGGTGCTTGCTAACTCACCATGATCCTACCTGATATTTATTAATTTCCTCATGTTCTCTGTTTAAAAGAGCTTTCCTGGAACCCCTAAGCTGCCCTGAAACTGGTCCTTTACCTGTGATCTGGTATTGAACTCTGTACTTTAAAAAATATTATTTGGAGATTGAATATCTGACTCTGTAACAAATGGAACTTTTGGCAATTTAGAAATGTGTTCTTTTAAACCAGGAATAATGTCAAGGACAATGACATAACAGGAAAGCACTATCATTGTATAGACACAAACCATAATTATAATCATAATTGATTTCTGTAAAGGTCCCTCATGCAGGAGTAGACACAGATTTGACTACAGCTTCTCTGTCATTGTTTTATCTTGGACTTCATACTTGACCACAAAGAAAAAAATAAATGAAACTACAGGAAAAAATATATGGAAACATTTCTGTTGCATATTTAATGTCATTATATTTTTCACTGGACAATGCAACAATATATAGCAAAGCTATATATTGAATTTAAATTCCCATATCATTTTTATCCTGCATTATGCCCATGCAGTATAATTAGGAAGAAGTATTAGTAAATATTCAGCAAAGCTTGGGCTCCATGTTATCTGTGTATTTTTCAGCCCCTGGATAACTTGCTACAAAAATTTTTAAGAAATGAAAGAGAGAAAAGCAATTTAACAGATGATTATTTTTCATTTCCAAAGGGAGTTTCCCAGAATAATTCCACTGATTTTTTTTTCAAACTTTATACCATAAAGCATTAGCCTTTCTAGGTCACTATATTGCATCTGAGTTTAAAATGAAAACCATAAATACTTAAAACCTTAACTTCCACATCCCCTTAAAAACTAGTGAAATAGACGTTTTCCTTCTCTGTTCCTTTGCTTGTTTATAGAAGAAACAGCATTTTGAAAAGTATGGCTTAAAAACAGAGTTACCCAGAGAATAAGCCAAGAGAAAACCCAACTTACATGTTGCTATTTTTCTTTCCTTTTTATTCATTCACTCCTGCTTAGTATCAGGATATGATTCTCTGTTCAATTTAAGGGGGGAGGAATTGGCTCCTCACCCCAGCTAACGATGAGATCAATATTGCAATCTAGAAGTGGTTGTAGGGCTCAAATCTCTCCTTGTGTTTTCCCCCTTGCTGACCCACAGCAGATCACTGATAAATACAGACTCCCTGACACTGAGTCCAACTTACAAACCTTTTACCTTGCTTTTGGACAAGCCTTCCTGACTTCTAGCATGCCTTACTCTTGGTTACTTAGCATCGTCCTCCTCTTTAAATATTTTCCCTTTTAAGACACAGGCTGTACTGGTGGGAACTATATTTTTCAGAATCCTTGCTAGCAGGCTTGTTGATTAAGATGATTTTGAGAATCTTGGGAGCGAGAACAACAACAGAAGACATGCTTGTGTTCTTCCAGAAGAAACAAAAGACAGGTGCACTATGCAGAATGAGATGATTTGGGAAACAGAAGTTCTCCACTAAAACCCACATTGGTGAGCCTATTAGGAGTAAAGTGGCAAAACTGAGGCCATCTAGAGATAAGCATGGTGTTCTGCATTGGGACCTAGTGGGAAATAATTGAAAGATAACACTAGGCTGTTTGGAGAAGCTCCTTGAGTTCAGATTGCTCTTCTGTAAAGTGAAGTTAGTCATAGGGTATACTTCCTAGCATTGGTAGGTTGTTTAATGAACAATAATTATAAAATGTGTAGAATAAGGACTGATACAGGGTTAGTACCACATGATTTTTCATAAAAATTGTTTAAAAACGTATATAAGAAATCAGTCTGTGGAAGAGGCACGTGCTCCCCCATGTTTACTGCAACACTCTTCACAGTGGCCAAAAAATGGAAACAACTGTTTGAGTGGTTATCAAATAATGAACGGATAAAGGAAATGTGGCACATCTAACAACAGAATACTATTCAGTCATTAAAAGGGTGAAATCCTGTCATTTGCTACAATTTGGAACTGGAAATAACTATGTTAAGCAAATTATGCAAAGCACAGAAAGACAAATACCAGATAATCTCATTCATATGTTGAATATAAAACAATTTGATCTCACAGAAATTGGAATAGATGCGGTTACCAGAGACTGAGGAGAGTAAGGGATACAGAGAACCGAGGAGAGGTTGATCAATGGATGCTAAGTTATAGTTGGATAGGGGTATGAAATTCTGGTGTGCTATTGCTAGAAATGGAATTTCACCACAAAGAAAAGATTTGAGGAGATAAACATGTTTATCCTGATTTAAATATTATGCAATGTTTAAGGTATTTAAAACATCATATGGTAATCCATAAACATGTACAATTTTTATTTTTTTTGCATGTGAATTAAAAATAAATTTAATTTAAATAATAAATAAAATAAAATAAAAGTGATGCCCTTGGAAAATTAGATACTGATTCCAGTGCTCCAAATATTCCTGTAATGTAGATTTTTGAAATGACATTGATAGTTCGTTTGGGAATCACATTAGAAAAACAACTGCATGCCTTGGACTATTTTTTTCCGTGGATCAGGAAGCTCTCAAACCCTACTCTCTCTAACAGCCCACCTCAACTGTGGATGACTGCGTTATGTAACTTGGCCACTCATCTTGTTCATGTGCTTTAGCTTTGAATGATTTAGGGCTGTTTATACAAAATCAAATACACTCTCAAAGGATGAAGCATTGCTACACTCAAAGATGTTCAAAAGAGTGTTGCAGAGAGTCCAAAGAGATTCCAGCAGAGGAGTTGCAAACATATCCCAGACAATGGATCTGTCACTGGCATAAGTTTGTGACCTCAATAACAGTCTTGGAAAGGAAGAATTCTTTGCTTGATACATTTAAAGAAAAATAGTTTTTTTTTTTCTAGGTTGTATAAAGTCAAAAGTATGTGGGTGTTGTCCTTCATAAATTCTCAGGTGTTTCAGTGAGTATAGAGAATAGCAACACACATCACAATAAACACACACGCATGCGTGCACACACACAAACACATGCAAGCACAGCTTCAAGGACAAAGGAGTGAGCTGCAGGATCCTGGTGCTCTCTCTGTTACTTACTCTCATCACAGTTGGCAAAGGTTGCCAAGGTGGCCCTATATTGCTAGGCACCAATTTATACCTGAAAGTCCAAGTTTGAAAGAAATCTAGTTACCAAAGGTAAGTATCTTAGTGTTTGGCATCCTGTGCTTCTCCTTGCAGGTATTGCTCAGTTTAAGAAAGTGAGGCACACTTTTTGTTACTGGTGGGTGCCACCAAGGAGAAAAAGAGGGAAATAATCTCAATCTTGCTTTTTCTCTCAGTGTAAAACTATATCCTTTGGTTCCTAAGTAATCAGTTGAGAAATTCAGCAAGAATATATCAGATAAACTGAAAATATTTTTTCCAGGTATTTATAGTAACGGAGAAAGCATGTACCAGAATTTTTATACCCACCTGACAACTGCAGGCTTTTGTCAGTGCGTGGGGACGCTTTTCCTCACCAGTAAAACCTTTTACCTCGATGTCTTTTTCGCCTACTATCAAGACAGTTTTATCTGCCTTTGATTACTATTAGCTCAAGCTATAATTTTAAAAAAGGCAATCCAACAATTTTAACTGGACAGTTAAGATGATTTGCATTGATTGTGATTATTAAAATATTTGGGTTATTTCTACCTTCTTATTTTGTGCTTTTAATTTATTTTGTTTTTGTATTTCTCTTTTTTTTTTTTTAACTACTCTTTCTTGTCTTGTTTTACCTTATTTTCCCCCCGAATAATTCCTCTCTTGGCTTCAAATTTTGTACTACTTTTGTCTATTTCTTTATTTTTAATGAGTAGTCTAGAAATGTTAATGTATGTATTTAACTCAAAAAGTCAAAAGTTTATCAGTTTCTCTACTTTCCTCCCAAATAATTAAAGAACACATCATGTTGGTATTACTACTTTCCATGGATATGCTAGTTTTTCCCTGACTTTTAGTTCAATCTTGATATCTTGATCCCAGGAACAGGTTTTGTTATTGTTTTATGTAGTCAGTGATTGTTTAATATTAACCAAAAAGTATGCGTACTTTTTCACATTTATGTTTGTATCTCATATGCTCCTTTCTGAATCATCTATCTTCTTGAATTATATTCATTACCTGTTTTATTTTACTATTAATTCATTTTTACTAAACTTAGATTTTTTTGGTCTGAAAATATTGTTATTTTACCATATTCATGAGAGGTAAGTTTTGCTGAATACAAACTCCACATTGAGAGTTAATTTTTTTAGTGCATAAAGATCCTATTTTATATAGAATCAGTTTGTATTCTACTAACCACAATTGTTGAAATGTCAGTTTAGATTTTGTTCCATTTTTTGTTCTTTTTCTCTCTAGCTGCTTTTAAAATGTTCTCCTCATCTTTAGTTGTTTTGTAATTTCAAATGGGCTTATAGTGTTTAGATATGGAAATCTTTTTATTTATACTGCTTGAATTCTTTTGGATTTTCTCACTGAGAAATGAAGACTTTCATAAATCCTGAAACATTCTTACTCATCATTTCTTTGAATAGAAATTTTCTGCTATTGTTTTTGTTCTTTTCTTGGGGACTATGATTAAATGTTGGCTACATCTTCTCATTCTATTTTGCATGTCCCTTGGCCTCGTTTTCATGATTTTTTTTCTTTGTTTCTATGTGCGGTATTATATAATTTCTTTGGATCTGTTTTCCAGCAAATTTTTCTTCTCTTGAGAATTTTCTGTGGGCCTTCGGTCCAGGCAGAGTTTAGCTGGATTATCTGCTTCAGTCTCCTGAGGCTACAGTGAAGGTGGCTGTGGTCTCATGTCAAGGCTGAACCAGGGAAGGATCCACTTCCACACACCACATAGTTGCTCGCTGGATTTGGTTTCCTATGGTTGCATCAGGTGCTGGCTGCCAACTGGAGCATTTCTCAGGTCCTAGAGGCTACCTTCAGTTCTTTACCTTGTGGGCCTCCCAAATATTGATGTTTCTTCATCAAAGTCCACCATGTGGACATGCTCTTTGCCAGACAGAGGTTATAGCCTCATGTAATGTAATCACAGAGGTGACATTGCATCACTGTTCCTTACAAATGGTCCCTGACTTAGAATGTTGCGACTTACAATTTTTCACCTTTACAGTGATATAAAGCATACCCATACACTCATTCTAAGTCTTACTTTCATTATAGTGGTTAATAAATTATATGAACAATTAAACACTTTATTATAAAATAGGCTTTGTGTTAGATAGTTGTGTACAAATATAGGATAGCGTAAGCGTTCTTAGCACATTTAAGGTAGGCCAGGCTAGGCTATTACATTCAGTCAGCTTCTTATTTTAAATGCATTCTTGACTTACAATATTTTCAACTTTGGATGGGCTTAGCAGGATGCAACACCATCATAAGTGATGGAGCACCTGTATATCATTTAAAGCAAGTCAAAGACTCCATCCACCTTGGAGACAGGATCACATAAGGACATGAACATCAGGAGAACATGAGGAGTTGGGAGTCACTAGGTTAGCATAGAGTTTGTGCATCCCACACACTCTTTAGCTTATTTTTATTTTTACAACTCTATTTGATTTTGTAAGCTTTAATATAGAGAAATAACTGCATGTTTCTTAGATAATGTAAATGGGAAATAAGTGAGAGAAGAATGGAGGAACTTTAGATTATGTAGAAGGAAATGAGAGGGAGGGATGTTATGAAAAAGTGTGGAATGAGAGAGACATCACTACCCTATATACAAGTATAATTACACAAATGGTACAAATCTACCTGGTGCACAACCATAGAAACAAAATGATGTACCTCATTTGTGTACAATGAATCAAAATGCAGTCTGTAAAAAAAAATTAAAAATAATTTAAAAAAAGAATGCATCAATATAAGAGAGGGAGATGGAACCCATCCAGCTTCTCCATCTCTTTGTCTTTGCCTGGGTTTTTGCAATACTGTCCTGATTGTTCTCAACTTTCGGCTGGCTTCTCTCCAATCTGTTCTCCTCATGGCAGCCCATATGATCTTCCAACAGAGTGTGCCTGGGTCTGGAGCAGCCCTGCTTATATACTTTAGTGGCTTCGTACAACTCTGGAGTCTAGTCCAACTTCTGGGTCTGGCCTTGCTTAGTCCTGGAACTTTATATTTATTCAGTCACATTTTTCATTTTTCTCCTCTTTAGCTTCACTCCAACCTTACTGAAATACCTGCAGTTCATTTATTAAAAAAGGTCTTGAGTTTATATTTCAAACCTTAGGAATTAATTTTGAAATAACATAACATAATAACATAATTTTCATTCTTGAAAATTAAATTCTGTTTAGGGAGACAGGTAAACAAGTAAGTTAGGAAAATAAAAACAAGTAAACATAAATAACTGTTTTTTTTTAGATAGTGTAAAGCATATTAAGAGGATAAGTGCATCAGAGTGACTGGGGTGAGAAGGCTTCTCTATGAAGTGATGGGCAAGAAGAGACTGGAATGATGGGTTGGAACCATCTGTGTGAAGATTTGGGGTGTAGGCAGAGAAAAGTACAACTATAAAGGCCCTGTGGCTTGCTCTAAGTTTTGCTCTGGATGGAACAGATAAGGTGAGGGTATTGACAGATGCGACAGTGGGAAAGGAAGGGTCTTTTAAGTCTTGATCAGTGCCCTCAATATTCTTTTTGTCCCCCTCCAGTCTTCTCCACCTGCTCTATGCCCAGAAGGCTGATCTGTGTAGTTTGTGTCCATGGAATTCCTGGCAGGAAATGCAAAGCCACAAGCAGGACATCAGTAGGAGGGAGAAGGTCATTGGAAACTTATTGCACGGACCTGGCTTGAGGAGTTGCTATGGCTGTCTGTGCCCTCCACTTAAGGTCACAGTTCCTGTCAGGCAGTTCTCCCCCTGCAACTCTTTTCAGATTTGCCACACCTCCTTCCATTGACCCTTGAGAAATAGCAGGGCAGCCTCCCTTACTTACTGGCTCTTGGTAATGATTTATAAATTGTGATTTCCGCCCCCTACATTCTGCTCATACTTGTGCAAATAATTCCTTTATCAAAGTCTCAAAAACCCCAGTTTAAATATTCTTTCTTTTTACAGGGTCCCTAAGGGGTGCAGTAAGGAGGGTAGATGATGATGAAGATGATGATGATTTTGACAAGCCTCTGCAGGGCTTGAAGCAGGGAAGTTGCATGATCTGAATTCCATATTAAATGTCATTGCCTCCTGCCAGGAGAACAGCAGCTGGGTGGGAACAAGACTCCGGACAGTAGTTGGGAGGGCATTGCGGGGTTCAGTTAGTAATGATAATGATGTCACTAGTATGGAGCAGTGTGGATAAGGAGAAGCAACCAGATTCAGGCATATTTTAAAGGTACAAAAAACAAGGTGTATAGAGAAATTAAATGATAAGGATGAGGATAGGGAACTCAAAGTTTTGGTCAGAGTTAAGATGAGAAGAGTGGAAGAATTACATAAGAAAGCAAGCAAGTTTTCAGGGAGGAAAAAATTTTGATTTTGGGAAAGTTAGTTTTGTGATACTTATTGGAATATAAATATAGTGACCATAAAGAAACTATATCTAGATGGGTAGAGGAAGGGGAGGAAGGAAACAAAACTGTAATGTGGGGAATGTCAGAGTGTAGATGGCATTTAGAGTCATGGGACTGGATGAGATCAACTAGGGAGGGAAGGGACTGAGAGAACACTGGCTTTTAAAAGTTGGGAAGATGAAAATAAACCATAAAAAAATAAAAAGAGAATGAGAAGTAACATCACAGTTAGGATACGAAACACAAGAGACTCTATATGTGGTAGGCCAAATAAAGAATGGAATGGTCAATGTGTCAATCAATTGGATTTGACAAGATAGGGTTCATTGGTGACCTTGTCAATATTGCTGCTGGGGTGATGAGAGCAAAAGCCTGACTGGAATGAGCTCAAAGAGAAAATTTCCAGTTTTGCTAAAATCGAAGCAAAATAATACAATGTATTCACTATAATGGGGGGAGGGGCATCCGTGTTTTCATCTGATTCTTCTTGTCCTTTAAAACTAAGTATTTTTTCTAGGAACTAAGATTTGGCAGGATGTAGGGAAACCACAAGTTCCAGTAATACCTCCTTATTCCAGGGTTAATAGGTTGGAAGGCTTTATCACCCTTAGGTTCACAGGGGCATGAAGAAGAGTGCTCCTGGATCCTGGGTGGGGTTGGATACCCTAGCAGACTGAATGGTGTTGTGTGGTGATCATTCACAGAGCTGTATTACACGGAAATGGAGGAGGTGTGACGAGTGGTGGGTCACAGGTACGTTCCCCAGTCAGTGTCAAAGAAGTCACGTGTGCACCAGCCCTTTCTCTCTCTCTTCCCCTCCTCCCCCTCCTTCAGTCTGCTGAATAGATCTCGGTTATTCCTGCCTTCTCCTGGGCATTTTTTTATGAGGAGGGGCTTGGAGTAAGGGTATAGAAGAGAAAGTTAACTTGGAAAGCCAGAGAAAGTTAGATTGATATTCATTAGAAAGCCAAGAAGGCTGAGAAGTAGCATCTTTTCAGGAAAAAAAAAATCCTCAAAAAGGTGTGAAAAGCTTGGAAAGGGGGGAAAAAAACCCCATTATGGACAAGTTTGGAGGCATGACTTTAAAAAGTTCTGAGATTTGGGATTCTAAGATGTTGGGGGCACTTAAATGGAACATTTAGAGTAATCTTGTCCAGTTGGAATACTAAAAGAAACATAAAACAAAAGGCCTAACTTTTTTCTAAGCAAACTCCCATTTGCACCTTAGTGAGAAGTTTCAGTAGATATTTAAATTGCTTCTCAGTGCTTCTTTGATGGCAGAATAATAGCTCTATTGATGTGACATTGTGAATTCTAGATTTATTAGTTCTGAATTATCATTAACTTAAGTCTCTTCTTGTTTATCTGTCCCATCTGCAAGATGTTGATCTCTTCCTAGTTTTCTTTGTAGTCTGGACACTAACTGGTGGTTGGAACATACTATCTGCTAAGACAGACCCCTATTCATGTGCATTTACACAGGCCCTGTGCTTAGAGGAACCCAACACTTGGCTTAAAAGTTCTGTCATTGAAATCCTAAAATTTTCAATTTTAAATAAGGGACTGTGTCCTAGATTTGTATTTGGTACTAAACTCTGTCAATTTTGTGACCAGTTCTGCACTTTGGAATTATTTACTGGATAGATATAGACTCTGCTTAAAACAAGGAAGAGTGGTTATTTTTTCCATCTTTTTTGGTTCTAAAGTGACCATATTACCTCTCTCAGAAGACCTTCTTTAAATCCTAGAATAATATTTGACCAGGTATCAGTCTGTCAGAAAGTCAGAGAATATGAGAGTATTAAGAAGATAAATGTCAAAGACAATCTGCACAAAATGGATTAATTTGCATATGAATATTATAATAACTGAAGTTGCCCACGATAAAAGGAAAAAATGGAATTGAGATATTATGTAACTTACTAACATAATATATCAATGACTAAAGTTACCACATAGTTCTAAGGTAGAAAATACACTGCATGTCAAAGAAAGATGTTTAGAATAGGGGATAAAGCAATAGCCCTGATAATGCTAATATGAAAGATTTTTAATCTTTTTAGTGAGGTATGGAAGAATAGGGATCAGGGAGGTGAATCATGTACACGGATTAGAAAAAAACTGGATCAAACTGGACAGAAATAAAATCTTCTGGGAAAGGGGACAATGAAAATGGGTGGTTATGGTGAGGTAATGGGAGTTGATTTCATTGACACAATATTGATATTACAAGACTGGGTGAATGGCAGCTTTCACAATGGAGTTTCTCCACAGAAGAAGTCATCATCTCCTGGGGTGGGCTACTACAACAGTTTCTTGTCTATCTCTGCTGCTGGTCTCCTGGCTCAGGACTCCAATTACTCTGTAATGACTTGTTATGAATCTACCAACATCAAAAGAAGTTATGCTCCTCCAGGACACATTTCATTCATTTTATTCCTAGCTTCTGTAAGAGTACCTGACACACAATACACACTCATTGGTAAATGTTTGCTAAATTAACTGTATACTAATAATATACATGTGCATATTCATATATATATTATATATATATGCATGCACATGTGCACCTATGAAAGTATTTTTAGAAATCACATGATATAGATTCATGTAGTACATTAAAAATCCTAAACAACTAAAGAAACAACATACAGTGATTGTGATGGCGAGATGAGGACAATGCACATGATAAAATACACCCTCCAGAAGGAGGGACTGTATAGAGGGAAAAGAGGGGTGGGAGGGGTGGGGGGGGAAGGAAAAAACAACAGAATGAAACGAACACCATTAGCTGGTATAGATGTATGATTACACAAATGGTATGCCTTTATTTCATGTACAAACAGAAACAACATGAATCCCATTTGTTTACAATAAAAATAAATTGAAATAAAAAAAAAATACACCCTCCAGAATGAAGCTTCTCTTAACTTTAGCTTCTGGATAATGGATGTTCCTCAGGTAGTTTGTGACAACGTTGACAATTGCATCCAAAAAAATGGGTGACTGTGAGACCATGTCTGTGTGCTTGTTTTGTTTTGTTTGTTTGTTTGGTTTTTTAATCTGAGGGTGAGTTTCTTATCCTTCCATCGGCATTTCATAATGGTCTGGATTTTTAAAATATTTAACAATCCTGTCCTGTGGGTAAAACCATTTTAAGAAATCTATCTGCATTCAAGTTCTGGATTTATTAAGAACTAAACTTTTTACATTTTAAGATCCTAGTTAAAATATAATTAAAAGTACCTCTGCCCTATACATCTCAGAAAGAAACCCATTAGGTTAAAAAAGCTCTGAGAGATCCCTACAGAAAAGATTATAGTATGAACACAAGCTGGTATTATACTGATTTAGATTAAAATCATGGTAGGCATTGAAAAATTGGAATTGGAGGGGAAAGCATAAAGCACATAAAATGCATTAATGCAGAGTTAGAACAAGGTCATGTGTATCCAAAGTGCTTTGTATGTAAAAATATTTCATGAAGAAGAAGTATTTAGGTGATGTACTGAAGTGACTGAGTACTAGGAAACAATTTCCCAGTAAAATACTTTAAATGTTTACATTACATAAAACACTGTCTGGTCTAAGTTGAAATCTTTCTTCGATTTTGAATGCTCTCTAACAAAATGAATAGCAGATGCAGCAGCTAAATATCATAGTGTCTTTTGAATGTATAATTTTTTCCCAACACTTTGTAGGGGAAGAGTTTATGTCCTAATTAAATATTTACAAAGAGTCCTTAAGCCCCTAAAATACTTCCTATTTTGACATAGTCGTTTCCATTTTACAATTAAAAGGTAGTTGACCAGATATTTACTAAGGAATTAGAAATACTTGAGAATGACATGCATTATTATATATAAATATATATGTATATTTAACTTGGGATGATTGAAGCTTTTTATATGCATAACAAACATATTAGCCTGTTCTGTGTTAAACTTTTTGATAAGCTTTTGAAATATAATGACCAGGACACAAATTCTGTTCTCATGGAAACTATGTGTATTCATGGACACAAACGCCAAGAAGTATATTAAAGGGAAGCAGATGCCACTAGGGTTGTGCTGTAAGTATTGCAGCATTAGTACTGTACTTTTAATATACCTCATTACTAGTGTTTTATAATATTTGTAATGCTGTTGCAATATTAGATGGTCGTAGATGGTATTTTCCAAACAACAGCCACAGAGATGTTCCTTCTACATGTTTTTACAGAGTCTTGTTACTTCTTTATCCACATGAACATTCTGTTTCTTTTTCCTTTGACATTAGGTGGGACTTTGTGGTGCCTTCAAAGTACAGAGTGCAGCAGACAGTATGTGACATCCAAGGCTAGGTCACAAAATTGTATCCAGCCTTCCTCCCTCTTGGGTCACTCTTGGACCAGCCATGATGTTATAAAGAAGACCCTCCATGATGAGGGTAGGAGTTTCAGTTGTCGGTCCTGACAGCCAGTACCTCAGCAACAACTGACAAACATATAAGTGAGCACGGCTTTGCATGATTCTCAGACCAGCCTTTTGGACACTCCACTGCGAGGGCTATCTCCACCAAGTTCTTCCCACATTGCAGATTTGTTAGTAAAACAAGTGTCATTATTTTAAGTCACTAAATTTTAGTGGTTTATCATTAGCAATAGATAGTTATAACCATAGGAAAAAGTAGCATAAAATAGTAGTAGGAGCATGTTTAAAATTATTTATAATGTAAAGATAAGCAACATTGAATACTACATAGGAATGTGATACCACATGGAAATAAATAAATTGGCACATAGGCAGATCTCATTTGAATGAATGAGTAGAATCAGAGAGGAGAAAAATGGACTAAATTCTTATCAAATTCTACTGAATTATGAGTAAGATTGAATCAAAAGGACACAGTGTAAACTGTGAAGGTGGGGCTGGTATGTGATGAGGGACAAAGAAAGGGCATTCAAATGAAGGAGAAGTTCAAATAAATACTGAGATAATGGAAAATGCTGGTTGGGTTTGGATAAAAGTTAAGTGGTCCAGTTTTCTTAGAGATTAGGAAAGCTTTCTGAATGGAAGCAGAGAGTCACTGGTGGGTCACACAATCATTTCAGATAATGAGTCCAACATTTAAATAAATGACACCAAAAAGAATAGAAAAGAAAGTCCACAACATCTAGGAATAGTAAGAATTGTGTTGTAAAATCTTTACTTGTGAATACACAGATGTATGACCTGGGTGATGACATAACTGACTGACTACAGTTCACCATCAAAAAAGACTGAAGAACACTGGCAGTGTGCATGAACATGTTGGAAGATAATACAACAGAAGACAGGAGTTGCTAGCAGGAGACCCAAAGCCCACTCCACCCAAAGCCTCGTAGTTCTAGAGCTATCCCCTACTTTCTCATAAGGTTTTCCTAAATTAAAACTTTGCTTAAGTGATTTATGAACTCTATTTATTTAGGGATGCAAATTGATTTTAATTAATATATAATGCAATTTTTAATACATTAATTATCTGAGAATGTATATCTCTTTCTTCTTTTTGTATATCCATTCATGTTACTTTTGGATAAATGAGCACAGCCTTGGAATTTTATTTTCATCAGTGATGTATTCTTTGCACTGAGAAATATTGTTATACATCAATAGAGATTAAACTTATCAATCTGTGTCCTATATTCAGTATTTCAAAATGGTCTGAATTTTTTAAAAAGTTAAAAATCCAGCTTTGTGATAAAATGTATTTAAGAACTTAATATTTCGAATAGATTTTCCATCTGCCACCTGTTTAGGTTGTGATCAATAAAAAAAATATTAAGTTTTTCTTTAAATTAATTAATAATCCAAGAAATCAGTGTGTAAGACAGCAGTGCATGTTGGTACAGCACTTTTGGAAAACAGCATCAGAATACAAACAGTTTTACACAATGATCCTAGGATGACACACAATCCAACAGAAATAGAGATACCTATATGAAGATGTTCCTTGTAGTATTATCTATAACAACATTTACAAATAACTTGGATAAAAATGATGATTAATTTGGGAAATTAGAAGCTTTAAGATAATGGAATATCATGATAAATAATTATTGAGAATGTGTGGAAAATGTGTAAATATTGTGATGGTTAATTTTATATCAAATTTACTAGGCCTGGGGTGCCCATAGTAAACATTACTTTTAATGTTAGGGAATAGAGAGATGAGGCTGGTGGGAACACGAGATTAAGAGAATGATTCTATAAAATGGGTCCACCATGCCACCATGCTGACTCCCACATGCTTTCTTTTCCAAGAAGCAATTTACCTGCAGCCCTGCCTGGCCTCAGGATAGGATCTGTCACATTCTTCTGCAAACTACCTGTTCACTACAGGAGAAATGCAGGCCCAAAAATGTTGATAAGAGGAACATTGAAGGAGGAGATTTTTGTGACCAGATTATGAAACTAAGACATAAGGATAGTGCCGCCTAACCATAAAATCTCTAAGAATGTAGAATCCAATTAGAACTGATCAGCATGGGCCAAGGTGACCTAGTTGCCATGACTGTGGGGACTTGAAAGTCTGATGTCACCTTGCTGTCAGTGAAAAGTCAAGAGGTGGACCTGGGCAAGACTCTCTGAAAACTCTTCTGGGATCCTCAATAAAACTAGAGTGTAGGAGAGACACATTGTCCTTCTCTCTGAGAGGACCCACTGTCTCTGTTCAGAGCATCTCCTTTCCCTTTTCCCTGTACCTTCAATAAACTTGTCTGTTACTTTGAGCAACATGTCTGAATCATTGATAACAAGAATCAAGATTTGAAGAGGGGATCTTTGTTGTGCCTCAGTTTCTCAGAAGGCCCCCAGCTTGGTAATACTAGGAATGTCTGTGAGGATATTACCAGAGAGGGAGGAAATTCTATTTGAATCAGTAGAATTAGGAGATAGTCTTCCCCAATGTGAGTGGGCATAATCCAACATTCTGGGATTTTGAATAAAAAAAAGAAGTCAGAGAAAGGAGGACTTTGCTCCATTTTTTTCTGATTCCTTGATTGAGCTGGGAGCTCTCATCTTATCTTCTGCTGCCCTTGGACTGCCCTTGGACTGGATTTACACCATCTACTTCTCTTGTTCTTAGACTTGGACTGAATCCTACTTGGACTTTCTTGAGTCTGCAGTTTGCAGGTGGCACATTATGGGACTTCTCTGGTCTTTAATTCATGAATCAGCCACTCAAAAAATGCAATTTGCTTTGTAGTTTCTCTGCTTATTTTTATCTACTTGTTCTGTTTCTCTGGAGAGATCTAACTAATGCAGCATCTAATGTTAAATGAGTGCATATTATGTGTTGGCTTGTTTTAAGTATTTTTAAAATAGTTTTCCATTAGATCCTCAAAACTTCCACGAGGCAGGTAATAATTATTCTTCACATAATATAGATGAGGCACAAAGATACAAATGACTTGCCCAGGATCAAAGAGTGATAGGGTAAGAATTTCAAGACAAGGAATGTGGCATGAAATTCAAGCACTTAGCACTATTTGTGCTAGTCAGCTTTCCAAAACTATAACAAATGCCCAATCAATTCATAAAGAGAAAAAATTTAATTGGGTTCACAAATGTAGAGGTTTCAGCCCACGACTGGAAGGCCCCATTGTTTTGGGCTTGTGGTGGCACATCATGGTGAGAGTATAGAAAACAAAACAAAAACAAAAACAAAACAAAAAAATAAAAAGGAAGAGGTATCCCACTGTCCCCTTCAGAGACATGCTTCCAGTGATCTGAAGACTTCCCATTTTGCCCCAATTCTTAAAGGTTCCATAAACTTCTCATAGTGCCATTCTGAGGAACAAGCCTTCAACAACACGTGGGCCTTTAGGAGTCATCTAAGATCCAGTCTATAGTACTATTCTATGTACTTTTTGGCTTAAACCGTACATCCTTTCCCCTCCACACAGATAAGGATTAGAAGATAAAAACATTTGAAACTGGTTATCTTAGAATGGTGAGAATATGAATTCTCTTCACTATTTTTGTAAATTGACTTTAATATATCAAATTTATTCAATAGAAAGACTAGTTGATTGCATAACATCTACTTTCTCAAATCCTACTTTCAAACTTATTACTTATACTACAGCTGTTCCTGTAGGTCAGATTTCCATTATTTGTAAGGCCACCCAGAAATACTATTGCTAAAGCTGTGCATTCTATTCTTGTCATGGATTTTCAGACCAATTAACATATGGTGCATCTTTCATAAAGTTTAATAGGAACTATAAAGTTTAATCTGAAAAAAAGTTTAATTTGATTCATACTCCCTCTAGCCCAAGGAATACTGCCAATGAGTTTCTGCTATTCAAATGGAAGAATAGACCTACATACATACAAACTGAGCAAATCTGTACATGGGGGGTTGGAGAGAACCAATTTCACATTACTTTTTAAAGTACATTGTGTAGAATTTTCAATATCTAATACATTCCTCAACTCTTAACAGAAAATCTGATGTGGTTTTCATTCCAGTTAGAACGGCAATGGTAAAGAATACAAATAACAATAAATACTGGAGAGGATATGGAGAAAAAGGAACTCTTCCCGTTGATAGGAATGTATATTACTAGAGTTACTATGGAAATCAGTATGGAAGTTCCTAAAAAACTAAAAATAGGACTGTCATAAGATCTAGCTATACCATTCCTTGTTATTTATCCAAAAGAATTAAAGTCAGCATATTTTAGAGATACATGTGTACATGTTTATAGTAGCATGATTCATAAGAGTCAAATTACAGAATCAGCCTAGATGGATTACTGAAATCTGTCAAAGATGAATGGATAAAGAAAATGTAGTATATGTATATAATGGATTTTTATTTAACAAAATAATGTTATTTGGATGCTGGAGAGAATGGGAGAACACCATGTTAAACAAAATAAGCAAGACTTAGAAAGATAAGTCTTGTATTTTTATATGTGAAAGCTAGAGGGATAAAAATAAGAAAAATAAAAATATGTCGTAAAAGTAGAAAGGAGACCATTGGGGTAGAGAAAAGGGATTGGGTGGTGATAAAGGGAGGTATTGAAGAGTGAAATTCATCAAATTATGTTATGAGTATGTACAAATATGCCCCAGCAAAACCCACCATTCTATATAATTAATATGCACCAATAAAATTCTGATGTCTTTCAATATCAGGTATAAAAATGTGTGTCACAAATTAGGGTGGATGTTGTTTACACTTCAAATACAAAGACACTTTGACTATTGTCTTTATAATTTGGGGGTCGTATGTGTATTAATCAGGGTACACTAGGTTATATTATAGTGACAAATTAATATCAAAATCCCAGTAACTTTGGACTGCCACTTCTTGTCAAGATATGTAATAGGGACCAGATTTACCACCCCCTTTCCACGTGAAATAACTCCAAACTAGAAAGTTCTCTGATAAAATGGTTTTCAGAGTATGTCATCAGATAGTTAAAAAAAAGTCATCCCTGAGAAAAGAAAACAAACAAGGTGAGTCCTAATATTATTAGCAACTTACTGTCTTGAGAGAATTTGCAGGACATACTGCAAGGAGGAGGACCTCAGGCTAAGCCTGATGTACTTCCCTAGTTGAGATGGAGCTTAGTGTATGGGAATGCCAAACGTGGCTGAAGTTTGCAGAGTAGAATGCTGGCAAGGCCATACATGCAAGGGAAAGAGATCTGCAGTCTACAAAGGGTCTTCCTCAAGATTTCAGTCATGTGATGAACAGCATGTGTGTAAGAAGATTGCCCCACATGAGAGAAAACATTAAAAAAAATAGAAAAAAAAATTTCACATTCAAACAGTACCTGGAATACTGCCCGTTATCACCGCCATACTGGGAAACTTCTAATTGATAAAAGAGGTTTGCATCAGTATTGGGAGCAATTAGCTCTAGATTGGTATTGTTCTGGTTTGACCTAACAAAACTAATGCAAAACTCAAAGGATTGAACAATTTTCAAGTCAGTAAACTGTGTCCTAATATAAAGCATAACAATAATTATAGGAACACAAAAACACATCAATTCCAACAAGGTAAAATTAAAAATTTGTCATTTAATAACAAAAAATTACCAGTCATTAAAATATTCAGAAATATGTGACCTATAATAAGAAGTGAAATCAATTACTTGAAATTAAACCAGACTGACTCAGGAGGCTGATGCAGGAGGATTGAGAGTTCAAAGCCATCTCAGCACTAAGCAACTCAGTGAGGCCCTGTCTCTAAATAAAATACAAAAACAGGACTGGGGATATGGTTCAGTGGTGGAGTATCCATGGGTTCAATTCCCAGATCTCTTTGCCTTGGAAAAGAAATTAAACCATAATAACATAGATGTTGGTATTAGCAATCAAGGATATTAAAACAGTAACTATAACTGAGTTTCATATGCTCAAAAACATGACGCATAAAAAGACCAAAATTAAACTTCTAGAAATGAATATTATAATTTCTTGCATAAAAATATACTCTGTGGAATTAATGGCAAATTAGGCATTGAAGAAGAAAATATTAGTAAATTTGAAGACACAAAAATTATCTATGATGAATCAAACTGAGAAAAAAAAAAGACTATAGAAATGAAAGGAATATCAGTGACCGGCGGGACACCCATAAGCAGTCTGACATAGACTGTAGTTTGTCAACGGAAGAGGGAAGCAAAAAATGTTTGAAAACTCAATGATTAAAATTTCCAAAATTTGATGAAAGCAATAAAGCCATAGATCTAAAATACTCACATGCAAAAAACATAAGGAAAATTACACAGAGGTACATCATCATCAAAGCTCTCCAAACCAGGGATAAAGAGAAAGTGCAAGGGCAATAAGGGCAAAATGACATATTCTATGTAGAAGAACAAGAGAAAGAGGGCAACTAATTGCTCTTTGGAAAAAGCACAAATGGAGCATGGAAAAAAAACTCTAAAATTTTGAAAAATAACCATTGGTCTAGAAGTTTACCTCTGAAATGAGTAGCAAAAATGAAGGAAAATAAAGACTTTAGAGGAAATGTATAAAGAAGTTCTTCAAATGGAGGAAAACTGATAATAGACAGAAATGAGGGCCTATAAATAGGAACAAAGAGCAAATAGGAAAATACAAAAGAATTCCTTCTTACTATTTAAATATTTTAGAAGATAATTGTTTAAAAAATAAAAACAACCTAGCAGTGTGTTCATTGGAGGTATGACAGCAACATATGATAACAATGAAAAAGCCAGGGAGTCTGAAATGGAAATATGCTATCTCAACATTCTAATCTGTGTGAAGTAGCATAGCATCACTGGAAGGCAGACCATAATGGGGAAAAGATGTGCGCTATAGGTTCTAAAGTTATCACCTAAATAGCAATAAGGAAATCCCAATTGATTGTAAGTAATAAGTTAGCCAAGGAGATAACGTGGCATAACAAAACACCCACCATACATGAAGGTAGAGACAGATGAAAACTGTAATAAAGAAAAGATGGGACAAACAGAAACAAAGCCTGATCACAGACTTTAAACATCAAAATAACATAAAACAAAGTGTTTTAAATGCTGCATTTAGAGGACAGAAATACTAGATAAAAAAAAAAAAAAAGCAAAACCCAATCATATGATGTCTATTAGAAACTTTAAATATAAACATACAGGACTGGGATTGTAGCTCAGTGGTAGAGCACTTACCTAGCACATGTGAGGCACTGGGTTCGATTCTCAACAGCACTTAAAAAATAAATAAATAAAATACAGGATCCAAGATGGCAGACTAGAGGGTGACTGCATCTCCTGTCGCTCCAGAACCCAGGATTCAAGAAGGGGAGGCATTGAGAGACTCGGACTAACATAGAGCCGCGGGGTGAGTCTCTCCCACCTGGTGAAGCTCGACCTGGGTGGCAGGCCCGGACAGGGGCAGCTTCTTGGAGCAGGGCAGGGCAGCTAGAGTCTTCCCCAAGCAGCCCTGCTCCCTCTGGCGGCAGGCTCCTTCCACAGCCAGCTTCTCGGAGCAGGCCGCCCAGTGAGAACCTTTCCGCAAAGAGCCAGCTCCAAACCCTGGACCCAGCGGGGGGCCCCAGCCTGCAGGCGGCTTCTGGGATCAGGGCAGGGCAGCCAGAGACTTCCCCAAGCAGCCCTGCTCCCTCCGGAGGCAGGCTCCTTCCATAGCCAGCTTCTTGGAGCAGGCCATCCAGTGAGAGCCTTTCCGCACACAGTCAGCCACCAGCCCTGGAACCAGTAGCAGGCTAGAGGCAGCTTTCTTCGGAAGTACTGCATTATCAAGTTTCTCTAAGACTTCAGGCTACTGAAGGCTGGGAGGTAATATACTGGAAATCTACAGGGACACTATAAGCCAATAGAGGAAATCTGCAATATCTCAGGGTCCCACTGATATTTGCCCAATATGAGAAAACAAGGGAAGAAAATGTCCCAAACAAACCCAGATACTATATCAATAAAACCCAATGATAGCACAGCAGAAGAAATGTCAGAAAGGGAGTTCAGAACGTACATAATTAAAATAATCAGGGAAGCAAATGAGGAGATGAAAGAGCAAATGCAGACATTGAAGGAGGAGATGAAAGAACAAATGCAGGCATTAAATGATTCCACCAATCAACAGTTAAAAGAGCAAATACAGGAAGCAAGAGATCATTTCAATAAAGAGTTAGAGACACTGAAAAAAAAAATCCTTGAAATGAAGGAAACAATAAACCAATTTTAAAACTCCATAGAAAGCATAACCAATAGGATAGAACACCTGGAAGACAGAACCTCAGACATTGAAGACAAAATATTTAACCTTGAAAACAAAGTGGACCAAACAGAGAAGATGGTAAGAAATCATGAACAGAATCTATAAGAATTATGGGATATCATGAAAAGGCCAAATTTAAGAATTATTGGGATTGAGGAAGGCTTAGAGAAACAAACCAAAGGAATGAATAATCTATTCAATGAAATAACAGAAATTTCCCAAATCCGAAGAATGAAATGGAAAATCAGATACAAGAGGCTTATAGGACTCCAAATATACAAAATTACAACAGACCCACACCAAGGCACATTATTATGAAAATACCTAACATACAAAATAAAGACAGAATTTTATAGGCCGCGAGAGAAAAGAATCAAATTACATTCAGGGGGAAACCAATAAGAATATCAGCAGATTTTTCAATCCAGACCCTAAAAGCTAGAAGGGCCTGGAACAACATTTACCTAGCCCTGAAAGAAAACGGATGCCAACCAAGAATCTTATACCCAGCAAAATTTACTTTCAGATTTGACGATGAAACAAAATCCTTCCACGATAAACAAAAGCTAAAAGAATTTACAAAAAGAAAGCAGCATTATAGAACATTCTCAGCAAAATATTCCATGAGAAAGAGATGAAAAACAATGATGCAAATCAGCAACAGGAGGAACTAGCCTAAAAGAATAGCCAAATAAAGGAGAAACCAAATCATGTCAAAAAACAAAAATGAGTCAAATGACTGGGAATACATATCATATCACAATAATAACCCTGAATGTTAATGGGCTGAACTCATCAATCAAAAGACATAGACTGGCAGAATGGATTAAAAAGAAAGATCCAACAATATGTTGCCTGCAAGAGACTCACCTCATAGAAAAAGATACCCATAGACTAAAGGTGAAAGGATGGAAAAAAACATACCATGCACATGGACACAGCAAAAAAGCTGGAGTATCCATCCTCATTTCAGATAATGTAGACTTCAAGCCAAAACTAGTCAGAAGGGATAAAGAAGGACATTACATGCTGCTTAAGGGAAGCATAAATCAGCAAGACATAACAATCATAAATATCTATGCCCCGAACATTGGCTCATGCATGTATGTCAAACAAATCCTTCTCAATTCCAGAAATCAAATAGACCACAACACAATAATACTAGGCGATTTTAACACACCTCTCTCACCACTGGATAGATCTTCCCAACAAAAATTGAACAAAAAACCATAGATCTCAATAACACAATCAACAATTTGGACTTAACCGACATATATAGCATATACCATCCAACAAAGAACGAATACACTTTCTTCTCAGCAGCACATGGTCCTCTCTAAAATAGACCATATTTTATGCCAAAAAGCGACTGTTAGCAAATATAAGAAGATAGAGATACTACCTTGTATTCTATCAGACCATAATGGATTGAAATTAGAAATAAATGACAGAATAAAAAACAGAAGCTTCTCCAAAACCTGGAGATTAAATAATACACTATTATATGATGAATGGATAACAGAAGACATCAGGAGGGAAATAAAAAAAATTCTTAGAAGTAAACGAGAACAAAGACACATCATATCAAAATCTCTGGGACACTATGAAAGCAGTACTTAGAGGAAGATTTATTTCATGGGGCGCATTCAACAAAAGAAGTAAAAATCAACAAATAAACGACCTAACACTACAGCTCAAAGCCCTAGAAAAAGTAGAGCAGACCAACACCCAAAGTAGTAGAAGACAGGAAATAGTTAAAATCAGAGCCGATATCAACGAAATTGAAACAAAAGAAACAATCGGAAAAATTAACAAAATAAATAGTTGGTTCTTTGGAAAAATAAACAAAATTGATAAACCCTTAGCCACACTAACAAAGAGAAAGAGGGAGAAAACTCAAATTACTAAAATTCGGAATGAACAAGGAAATACCACAACAGACACATTTGAAATACAAAACATAATTAGAAGCTATTTTGAAAATCTATATTCCAACAATACAGAAAACCTCGAAGACATCAACAAGTTCCTAGAGACATATGAATTACCTAAACTAAACGAGGAGGACATACACAACTTAAATAAATCAATTTCAAGCAATGAAATAGAAGAGGTCATCAAAAGCCTACCAACAAAGAAAAGTCCGGGACCAGATGGGTTCTCAGCCGAGTTCTACAAAACCTTTAAAGAAGAGCTCATTGCAATACTCCTCAAAGTATTCCATGAAATAGAAGAGGAGGGAATCCTCCCAAACTCATTCTATGAAGCCAATATCACCTCGATCCCTAAACCAGACAGAGACACATGGACACATGGAAAATTGTTCAACATCTCTAGTAATAAGAGAAATGCAAATCAAAACCACCCTAAGATTCCATCTCACCCCAATTAGAATGGTGATTATCAAGAACACAAGCAACAATAGGTGTTGGCGAGGATGTGGGGAAAAAGGTACACTGATACATTGCTGGTGCGGTTACAAATTAGTGCAACCACTCTGGAAAGCAGTTTGGATATTCCTCAGAAATCTTGGAATGGAACCACCATTTGACCCAGCTATCCCACTCCTTGGCCTATACCCAAAGGACTTAAAATTAGCATACTACAGAGATACAGCCACATCAATGTTCATTGCTGCTCAATTCACCATAGCCAGATTGTGGAATCAACCTAGATGTCCTTCAAATGATGAATGGATAAAGAAACTGTGGCATATATATACAATGGTATATTACTCCACCATAAAGAATGATATAATTATGGAATTTGCAGGCAAATGGATGAAATTGAGATTATCATGCTAAGTGAGATAAGCCAATCTCAAAAAAACCAAAGGACGAATTATCTCGCTGATAAGCAGATGATGACATATAATGGGGGGTGGGAGGGGTTAGGGTTAGGGTTGGGATTAGGTTTAGGGTTAGGGTTAGGGAGGGGGACAAGAATGGAGGAAGGAAGGACTGTATAGAGGGAAAAGAGGGGTGGGTGGGGTGGGGGGGAAGGGGGAAAAATGGCAGAATGAATCAAACAACATTGACCTGTGTAAATTTATGATTACAGGAATGGTATGCCTTTACTCCATGTACAGAGAATCAAAATGTATTCCATTTGTTTACAATTAAAAAAAATAAATAAAATAAAGGTAATGTATCCATCTACAACTATATATAAACATACAAGTATGTTCCAGAAAAGGGTAGAAAAAATATAGTATACTAATATTAACCCAATTAAAGATGGAGTGACTTCAAACTTCTAACAAAGTGAATTTCAGTAAAAGTATACAACACAGACAATGAAGACCATTTCATGTTCATTCCTGGAACAATTTATCAGAGAGACATAATAATCGTAAATATTTACATATTTAATAATAGAGCCTCAGAATTTATGAAGGGAAAGCTGAACCACAAAGAGAGATAAATTCACAATTATGCATAAAAAGTTCAGTTTTATTCTCTTAATTATTGATAGAACAAGTAGACAAAAATTACTAAGTTAAGAGATGACTAGAAAAAATGCTGTCAACTAGCTTGATTTAATGACGTTTATGCCGCAGCCAGCAGAATGCACAGGGACATTTATCAAGGCAGACCACATTCTGGGCCATCAAAGATGTCTCAATAAATTTAGAAGAATTCACCATCTACAAAGTGTGTTTTCTAACCAAAATATAATCAAATTAGAAAACAGTAACTGAAGCATCTTTGAAGTACCCTTGAAAATTTGAGCCAGGCTGGGAGTGGTGGTCTATGTTGATAATCCCAGATGCTCTGGAGGCTGAGGCAGGAGAATGACAAGTTCAAGGTCAAACTGGGCAATTTAGTCAGACAGTCTCAAAATAAAAAATAAAAAGGGCTTGGAATGTAGTTCAGTGGTAAAGCACCCCCATGTTGAATCTCTAGTACTCCAGTACACGCACATGCACACATGGAGACAGGCATTATGTCTGTAGCTCCAGCTGCTCAGAAGATTGAGGCAAGAGAATTGCAGACCAGCCTCTCTAAAAACACAAAGCCAAAAAACAAAAACAAACAAACAAACAAACAAACAAACAAAAACTTAACTAAGAGCAACCCAGTGCTAGAGCACTAACCTACCTGTCCAAGGACCTGGGTTCAATCCCTGTCACCCCAAAACAAAATAAGATAAATTAACAACAAACAGGAAACTGGTATATTTCTAAATAAAGTTAATTTCTTAATCATTTCTTAATTTGAATATACTTCTGTTTCAGAGGACCCTAAAGAAAGGAGAAAGTATTTTGAACTGAATAAAAATTAGACATACTATCAAAAATATGTGTTCATAAGATAATACTTAGGGGGAAATTGCACTAAACACCTCTCTTAGAAAACAAACAAAATCTTAATCAATTTATCTTTGTTCATAAAGTAGTAAGGTATCGCGCTCCCCGCCCGCAGAGAGACACGAAACCGGATCGGAGTAAGTTCTTTATTTTCTGCTTCTGGCTGGCCGCGGCGGCGGGCCGCTCTTGCAAGCGCCTTACATTACATACAACAACCAATCAGCTTATAGATCACGAGGGGAAAGCATGGACAGTAATGGAGCATAATAGTGTGCATATAGCAAGCATGCAGTGTCCACGAGGACCCATGGCCAATCACATTAACTTCCTCAAATAACGCCACTTGTTGCTCAGAGAGTTAGTCTGCTGGAGGTACCTGGTTTTGTTCTCAGCACTTCCTTGGCACCTTGCCAGGCGCCATCTTGGCCACGCCGAAGGGCTGGGGGTCCGCAGTACCCCGACAGTAAGGGATAAAAAGGAGAAAAAAATAAATTTACAGGAAGCTGAAAGAAACAATAAACCAGAGTAGAAATTAAAAATGTAGAAAAATTAATAAAAACAATAGGCTGATCTCTGAGAAGAGAAAAAAGATTGACTACCCTCTATCTAGATACATGAGGGAAAAAAAAAAGAATGGACAAAAATTATTACTAGACCCAGGAGTCGCAGAGAGTCTGTAGACATTCAAAGGATAGGAAAAAGTGAAAAACTTAATGCAATAAATCAGGTACTTTAGATAAAATTGAAAATTTTATTGAGGAAACACACTACCCACCTCCCTAAATTTCCAGTGACTTAACAAAGACAAGATATCATTCTTGTTAATGCTATATGCCATTTACAGGTCAACAGGGACTTTGCTTCATCTAATCACTTAGGCTGTGGAAGCTAAGGAAACCATTAGCAGTTAAAAGGCATCATGCAGAATGGAAGAAAAAATATCAAACCACAGGTCTCATAAATAGTTCATATTCAAAACACATAAGGAACTCCTACAATTCGAAAGCCAAAAAAGGGGCAGGGACTTGAAGAAACTTTTCTCCAAAGAAGACACAAAGGGACAAGTATTTGAAAAGATGGTCAACATTACTAATTAAAACCACAATGAAAGAGCACTTCACACCTGTTGGGGAGCTATTATAAAAACAAAAAAAACAAACAAACAAGCAGAAGACAGCAAACTAGCAGACCCAAAGGAAAAGTGTTAGGATGTGAAGAATTGGAACACTTGTACAGTAGACAGAATGTAAAAAGCCAGGATGGAAGACAGTGTGGAGGTTCCTAAAAAATTAAACATAGTACTACTCTATGACTCAGCAATCCCACTTCTGGGTATATAGTCAAAGGAAATGAAATCAGTATTTCAAATACAAATCTGCACATCCCTGTTCATCACATCATTATTTGCAAGAGTCAAAAGGTGAAAGCATTCTAAATGTCTATGAATAGAGGAATAGATTAAACAGGATGTATTTATGCAATGGAATATTATAGTCTTAAATAAATCTTGCCATATTTGACAATATGAATAAATCTGGAAGTGAAATAAGCCAGTCACAGAAAAGTAAATACTGCATGGTTCTATTGCATTATCTAAAATAGTCAAACTCACAGAAGCAGAAAACACAATGGTAATTTTCAAGAACTGGGAGAAGGGGGGGATGGGGGTTGCTATTCAATAGGGTAAAGTTTCAACTATGAGAGATGAATGATTTCTAGAGATCTTTTGTACAGAACTGTGTTTGCAGTTATTGATGCTGTATTGGACACTTAAACATTTGGTAAGAGGCTAGATCTCATTATAATGCTCTTACTACAATAGTGGGGGGAAAAAGCTGTATTGAGGTACTAGGTACTCCACATCTGGGGTCGTACAGCAAGAATAAGACCAAAGAATCATTTGTGGGTTTCCACAGCCTCACCCTTAAGTAACATACACATTACATTCGCTCATAACTGTTGGCCATACCTAATCACATGTATCTACTCAACTACTAAAGGGCTGGGAATTTCAGGGTAAGTGTAAATGTCACCACCATGGACTGATGATAATATATTCAATGCTACTGCTAGGAAGACTTTTATTTATTTTCTTTTTTGGAAAAAATGTGTGACAATTCTAAATACTGCAAATGCATTTCTGGATCATATTTAAGTTCTCTAATTTTCAATACCTACAACAACCTTTTTCTATAAAGTAGTTTTATTCTGGAAATAAGTGGTTTAGTCCTGTCACAGTCGTGTCAACACCATAAACCCGACATTCTGTTTAAATATTCTGCTTGAGAGTCTTTTGATTGCTTGAGGGCTGCCATCATTTTATAATAATTAGCAGAATATACTCTACTCCAACACTAAAGTGTAGCTGAAATAACGATTGATTTCCTAGGCAATATGTTGATGCCATGTTGGGGAGTATTGTGACAATTTAAAAATAGAAACTCAAGTGTCTCTTTTTGCAATGACATCTTCTGGGGTATTGATAGCTGTCATTACATATTTCTATTTCTAAGGGAGTTCCTGCCAGTCATTAGTTGAAAAATACTTAGCATTCAGTACTGTTTAGGTTTCTCATGGGTTGCAGCTACTCTTCATTATTCCTCTTACCACTCTGTACCTTTTTCATGGGGGTCCTAAGGAAAAAATGATTTTAAACAAAAAATGTCCTTTGGTGTAATTTTATTTAATTTGGGTGCTTTAATAAACACTTCTGAAAGCACTGAAAATGTGTTAAATCAGGTTTATTTTTAATTTCAACCTATTATGATATATTTTTTCATGAAAATCAGTTGCAAGGTAAAATATCTCTAGTAGGTGTGGAGAACTGAAAATATAAATTATAGTTATGATGTTCTTGATATTTTAAAAGCAGCTGGATCCTTTTAAAGGATCTTGAGAAAGAAGCATTTCTGTATTATTTTAAAATAATCTCAGGAAACCCCAAAATATTACAAACAGACTAGTTCTTTATTTTAATAAATACTTAATGATTTTAACTAATGATGAAAGACATATTGCATCAACTATACAACAATCTGGAGATATTGGCAAGACTTGTTTCATAAAACTTCATTGAATCTTGAGAAAATCAACACAAACACATGTTACAAATTAAATTTTGTCAACATGAGAGAAATTAGAATAACCAATCATCTATCTATTTAGCCTCCAAACTGCAGAATTTTAGGAGTTCTGCTGGAGTGGGTTTTGTTTTTACACACTTGCATTTTTATTATGTACTTCTAGTGATTTCCTTGTGGTGACAGAGATAATGGAGGGGTATCAGACTTAACAAGTATACATATAATTGATGGGATTTACTTTTACATTCACTGGTTCACATAATATCTTTGAGCATTTATTATTTCAGGGATCACACCAAAATAATCTGAAAAAAAAATGTGTCACTTCATTATTGACTTATTCTTAGAAGAATTTTTAAAAAAGAATATACTATCATAGTATTTATCTGTAAAGGTAAAATTCTATTTAAATTTGAGAATTAGTAAACTTAAATATTAAAATAATACATTAAAGGGTTCAGATTAAATATCACTAATATAAAATTTAAAAAAAATAAATTGAAAAAATATTATGTAGCTTACTGGCTATGTAATAGATATTTTTCTCAGTGAGTTTGAAGATTTAAAATGGTAATTTTCACTTTGCCTAAAGCTAGTAAGAATAAAAACTCAGGGCATGTAAAATCCACAGAAATGAAAATTTCTTTTAAAGATGGTAGAATGCAATTTTCTACTTTGATATCCTTCTTTGAAAATTAGTAATATTAACAGTAAATTAATATTACAGAAAAATTTATCCTTGAAATATGAGCATATCTGCAACACAAATAATGAACAGAGAATAAAAGCTTGCCAAGTAGGGTCCACAGTAAAACAAAGTCCTGAGAAAGTTGACATAAACTCTTTAAACCTTAAGTGGTCTTCCTTGGTCCCTAAAGTTAAAAGTGCATGGGTACAGCATGGAATAAGAGAGATGCAGTATTCCTAGGACTTAGGACTCTGACCAACCTCCTGTCTATGCTTTGGTGTTTTATTTTTATTTTTATTTTTTTGCTTAAGGAAACCACCCATGGTGAGCAGAAAGGTAACCAAGGAGGGGGAGACTTCTATTCAGATAGAGTGACCATATGCATTTATGTTTGCTCCTCCTGAAGTCTCATTAAAATGACATTATTTTTTAAAGATACAAAATCTATAAAAAATAAAAAATAGTGAGAATAATGAATGAAATGTTAACAAAGGGGGGAAATAGAAAACTGGTGGAAGAATGGTAATTGAGCATAGAGAAGGATGAAACCGGAGTTTTCTCAAAATCATTGGTTTTTAAATTGTGGCCCCAGGGACCAGCAACATCAATAGCAGGAGGAAACTTATTAAAATGCAAATTCTTACTCTCTGCCTACTGAATCAAAATATATCAAAATATCAATTTTTGTTTTAACAAATCCTCCAAATGATCCTAATGCACTCAGACTTAAATGGCAAAAGTACTCCCTTAGAGATGCTGATAAACTGATAGGTCCAAGAGGTCTGGTATCAACCATATCAACCTACCAGAAAGTACCAACTGGCTAAACCCAAGTAAGCATACAGAACTTCCAATGTGCTTTTTATATACCTGGTACACGTGGAATCACAAGGTATTATTTGTTGTTGTATTTTATTACTACAGTGCTGTGGATCAAACCCTGGCTTTGTATATGCTAGGCAAGTGCTCTAACACTGAGCTACATCCCTGGGATCACAGGATATTGGAGGAAAGAACAGAGGATGGAATGCAGAAATGCAAACAAACAAGAAAAAGGACACAGAGAGAAGTGTGACATTGACAAGCACAGATGAAACTTCTAAACTATAATTGGTACCTTCAGACAGTGAAGGAAAGAGATTTACTGCATAAAACCAGACTAGATGATTAAAAAGGGACCAATTGTAAAACAAGAAGAAACTTTTTGGAAATTGAAAGCATGATTGCTGAAATTAAAAAAAAAAAAGAAAGAATCAACCCCTCTGGAAGGTCATCCAAACTGAAATGGCCTACACTGTACCCAGCACAAAAACAAAAGATCAAAACCTGCCTCACTTCAGAAGCTGAAATTTCAAAACCAAAGGTTTTGGGAGAGGTGATAAAAAGTGATATGTAAAACTGGGGAATAAAAATGGCATCTGATACTGCAGCAGCCACACTGTGGCCCCTAGGAGACAATGAGAAAATGCCTCCCAATTTCAGAAAGAAGTTTCTGACTGAAGCCAAGCTAAACTACCAGTAGGGTGTGAGGATAGAATAAAACATCTTCAGCTATACCGGATCTCAAAAACTTACCACAGAAGCTCCTTACACAGAGCATATTCAGGTAGATGAGAAGACAGGAGGTTTGGGAAAATGGGGCCACCCTTATGTTATCTGGAAGAAGAGCCTCAGGATGGAATCTATAGGAAATTCCAAGGGTGAGGAGTGTGCTGCAGATTCGAAGTAACCAGAAGGCAGCTCAGGAGAACACAGGGCTCCATAAGAAGTGTCCCTGGGAGCAAAAATGGACCTAACTAATCACTTAACATGTGGGAAGTAATACTGAATTTAGGAAGAATTAATCATATAACCATAGAAAAACAAGGCAATTAGTAACTTGAGGAAAAAACTTGAGAGAAATGTCAGCAGTTTTGAAAAATACTTACATATCATATTATACTGAACATTGACCTTTGATTTTTTTTAATAATAACATCACCATAAGGAGAGGATGTGGATAGGGAAACCTGTATGGTAAAAGTGGTAGAAGTGGGCTAGATCTTCACATTCCAAGATAAGAAGTCAATAGGTAATATATAATTGCTAAATCAATCATGAAACAACAGAATAATTGTGTATGCACTTAATGTAAAGGCCAGTGGCTGGCCTGAACTTATTTTAGTGTAGAACTCAAAACTGAACAACTGGGAGGATAATGGCTATGTTTTAGAAAGTTATGTAATAGCTAGCAAAGGTCAGGCATTGGGAAACAGGGAGCTATAAAGAAATGAAGTATGCTAATTTAAAAATATTTCAGAATAAGGAAGAAATAGGAATGGCCTCAAAAAAGGAAACAAATATTCTAACAAACCTCCATCCTCCTAATTATTTTGCATAATTTTTTCTCTCATTTGTAGAGATTCCAGAAATAAATAGCCATTAAATTTTTTAAACTTTGTATAAAGTTCAGCACAATGTTTTAGATCCAAGGATTCTTTGGATTTTTAAAAATTTAAAGTAAAATGCAATACCTTGTAATAAAACATCATGTAAAATCATTTCCTTTTTTAAACAGGAACTATTTTATCTATCTAAACATTCTTTTATCCCTCCATTTATCCATCCAAACATGCTTGTGTCTCTAAAAATCCTAATTGAGAAGCATCCAGAATGAGATTTACCAAAGGTTAATGATGATTATTCTAAGTAGTGAGACTTTGGATTCTTTTTAACTTTTTAATTTATTGCTTTTCATACTGATTGAATTTTTTTACAATAATGATATCAGTATTAAGGTATCTTTAGGGATTTGAAATCTAAAAAAAATATGTTTTAATGTATTTTAAGACTTGTATGTTGAATGATGTCATTTCCTCTTTATCATGATTCCATGTTGTAATCTCTTATTATATACATTCAGTACTCTCATAATTAAACCACTTGTTTCATGTGGCTCATTTCCTCATGTACTATTTTTTCCACATACACATCATTACATTACATTTCTTATTCCTATGAATCAGAAAATTGTGCTTAATTTATACTGTTATTTATAAGCTTCTATATATTTCACATTTGAATCGGACCTCAACAGAATGGTTGAAATTTTGCAGTGGATATTTTACCATAATTAATTTTCCTGACAAAAAGGTGGTGTGTGTTGTGCGTGTCTGCATTTGTGTGTGTACTTAATTACTTAATTTTTGGACCTTTAAAAAGGATTATTGAGGAAGGCCAAATTTTGGTTTACATTTGAGGTTTTCTGTATTTCTTGAAATCATTCAAAAAAGCATCTAAGCATCAAGGAAAGAACATTTCACCTACTTTTATTTATTGGAATCCCAGAACATAACTCTACCTCCACCAATAATAATAACAGTAAGAACAACCTGACAGTAGTTTTAGCTAAGGATTTAGTTTTAAAGCACTCTTCAAATTATCTAATAAGCAGGCATAGAAACAGTTGGAATCAGCCAATCAGAGCAGAAGCTGCTGAGCTGGGGGGACCAACAGGAGCAGGTTTTAACCCCACAGTTACTGTATTTGGGGGAATTAGAGAAGGAAGGATCTGCAGTGAGTCTGGGTCATCAGGAATGACCTCGGGCATTCAGGAAGCTCAGGGCAGCAGCTATATATCTATTGATATGGAAATATTTAGTAAAATAACCACCACCAGTGGTTAACTATAGTCATAGAAGATGATCCATTTTGGTTATAGTAACTTATGTTTGTGGCATTAGAGTTCACATACAAATTCAATCCTAAAGAACAAAGAAAAATTAAAGTCAAAAAATAAAGCCCTTTGAAGGGCTCTTAAAATTATCACTTGAAACCTCACCACTGTGGATTAATTACTTTGAGTTAATCATTAACATCTTTCTTTTACAATGACAATAGTTACCAAGTAGTAACATCAAGCTATTGTCAATTATTGACATTGACCTAGGGATCTCTCCTGTGGTTAATAACAGTACACCAAGAAAAGGGCAGTTTTGGGAGACTGGGAGCCAACTGGGGAGAATAATATAAGTAAAGAGGTCTTTTATGGATGAGCTAAAAACACATGGAAAGACAGAAAGAAGTAGAGGAAGGTGAAAACCAACAAGAAATGAGTCAGGAGAAATGCCAGAGTCAACCATTTTCTATTGGTTCATTTTTTCCAGGCTCTATTCTGGGGAAAAAAATAACAAGAGAAAAGTTGGCTCCAACATTCTGTCTCATTTTAGCAGCAGGCAAATGGCTAATCCTTCATGTGTCCTCTGTTTCAGAGCCAAACTCTATTTTCTCTTCCATGCTCCCTACTATATTTTGTACTATTAAGGAGCCAAATACATTCATTGTAATTAAACATGGACTTTGTGAACTAAAAGGGTTCCAAGAGTTCAAAAATAAAACCATCTTTTGATGATCTGTACCAAATAAGCAGAGACTTTGATTCCCCCAATCCAGGACTTCTCAACTTTGATACTATGAACATATTGACTGGATATTTCTTTGTTGTGTAGGCTGTCCTGTGCACCTTTAAAGCATTTTTGTTCTTTACTGACAGTAGCATCCTTCCTGTCCTGACACTCAGAAGTCTTTCCAGGTACTGGCAGATATCATCTGGTGGGCAAAATGGCCTCTAGTTGAGAATACTGTAAGAGTTTATGAACAATATTTGATTTTGGAAGACACAGCATTTTTTTCCCTTACAGATTTTCCTTTCTAATTATGTTTAATAACATTGACTTTTATTTGCTGACCAAAAATTATTGGCAAGCAGAGAAGTTTACTAATAGAAAAATTTCAGCCAGAAATCAATCTGGAATTTAAAACATTTCATACTAAACATATATTTATAATAAAGCTGTGGCAGTGTCATGCATTCATTTACTTGTATCCGAGGAATTTATGTTTACCAGGCAACCTTTGGGATACTAGAGATTTGATACTCAGAAAGATAACTGACTCATCTCCAAGAATCCTTTATCAACTTCAAGTTCTCCACTGGAACTTTTAAAAACTCTCTCCTTCAGGCATCATAGACTTTATTCTCTGTTGTAATTCTCCATTTCTTGAAGTTATAGGGTATATCTTGTTCACATCATATACCCAGCGAGAAGCATATTTTGTCACATATTGAGGACTCAATGTATATTGATTGAATATGTCAAGGAGTAACTAATCAACTTGGGCAAAGTTTCCTGTTATGGCTTCTAACATTTATGATTTATTCTGGATGAGGCAGGTGTTTTATATAACATTCAAGGTTTTGCTTTATTGTTTCCTAACATTCTTGGTGCATGGATTTTCTCAGTTCCTGAAAATCTGCTAGATACTAATCTTGCTTTGCCTTTAGCCTATCATCTTGTTTTGTGAAGTCGACCTTGATGGCCACTCCATCACTAGTCATTACTTTATAGTCCCTGCTTGTGTGCATCCAAGTATGATTGTTGAATCTACCTATGCCTTTTCTTAACTTTTTTCCTACTTTTATTCTTTAGTCAATTACTTTAGCACTACTTTTAGCACCTTCTAATGAGTTTGGAATTGTGCTTATTATTCTGAATGTAAGCATGAATAAGGAAGTCCCTTCCCTTAGAAAGTTTATACTGTGCGATAAATTTCTTCAACTTTACGTACACATTTCAGGTCAACCGCACACAAAATAAATGTTAGAAGGGGTGGGTCATGTTTTTGAGATTGTTCTTCCAGCTGGTTTCCTCTTCTGCAGATTTTGATCACATGTTTTCCCCTTTTTAGTCATCATGAAACTCTCAGATTCCTCATCTGCCCTGGTCTTGTGGTTGGCAATATCATTTGAAGGCTCTTATAGATCATGTCCCCCTCTAATTTTTAGATTATTTGCTTTGAGTAAGACTTCTTGAGACTTCTGTCCTGTTCATACCCTTCACTCAGCTTGTTGCTGGACCCCCTAAACCTCTGAGAAACTCTCACTGAGTATGAGTCAGCACCTAGGAAACCAACACTTTCTTACCTGTCTTTTAAGAGTGGGGTTTAAAGGCCCAAATCTACCTTCCCAGAGAAAAATGACCAATTTCTCAGAGCCATCTCAGTTCTCAGCTGCCATATGGAAAATAAATTCTCCTATGAGGTTGAAAGTTTGCTAAAATATCAATGTGACAAAGTCATTTATATTATAGAAGTAGATAATTACAGAGTAATAATTCAAATAATATATCCTTTTAAAAATGGGAAAGAATATAATTTACAAAAGAAAAAAATGTATACTGCCAATAAGAGTTTAAAATTCAACCTTAATAGTAAGGATATACAACTCAAAATGAAAAAAAAGAACAAAATCATTCCTTAATTTTCAAGTTTTCATCAGTTTTTAAGAGGAAATTCTCAAGAATTGCTGAAAGATTGAGGAAACAGACATTGTCATGTCCTGCTGTGAAGATAAAGGAGCATAACCCTGTCAAAAACTAATTTGGCAATATTAAAAGTGAATATATTCTTTGACCTAGCAATTTCAATTTTAGGAATTTATCATAGGGAAATAATTAAAGAGGTGAGTAAAATTAATCATATGTTCAATGATGGTCACAGCAGTGTTTTAATAATTGAAGTAACAGTAATAAAGATGATGAAAATCATGATAATAGCACTCACTGAATGTTCACCGTGTGTTAGGAACTGATCTTAACTTTTTCAGGTTTTTATCATTATTAGCTCCATTTCACTAATAAAAAAAAATGTGTTACAAATAAGTAAGTGTCCAAGATCTCAAACATACTAAACAATGGAACCAAGATTCTAACTCAGGTAACCTATCTTTACTCTGTTTGTAATCACTAAGTACATATGGGGCTGATGGTATTACCTCTTATCCACAGGACAAAATGATAGAAATAGGCTTTTAAATAATTTTAAATATTCAGCTGCATTGGAAATTTTTCACAATATATTGATGAATAAATAAAGCAATTGAAAGATTTTACTCATCAAATATCAGTTTTATAAAAATTAAGTTACACATACAGTGTAGGCAGACATCTAAGCGAATTCCCATGAGTTCCACCTCCTAGTATTTATATTTGTAATCCACTGCACTTGAGTATGACTAAACTTGGTGACTTGCTTTCAGCAAATAGAATACTTCTTGATATGACTTTTCTTACTTGCAGATTCTCTTGTGGACTTTGATAAAGCAAATTTCTCCCATGTGGTAAAGAATTGAGGAAAAGCTCTGGTCAACATCTAGGGAGGAGCCGAGATCCTCAACCCAACAGACTGAGGATCCGAACCCTGTCAACCACCACTGAGTGTGCTTAGAAGGGATCTTGCCCCAGGTGGAAACTGATTGAGCCTTGTAAGAGATCCTGAAACAGAGGACCAAACTAACCCATGCCCAGGTTTCTATGCTCTAGAAACTGTAGATAATAATCATTGTTTTGAGACAGTACACCTTGAAGTAACTTTAGAATATTATCCTCAAACAATATAGTTATAAAAATGACATCTTTGCAACTTTGCTTCGTTTTTCACACTTAAAGTTTCTTTTAAAATAAGGAAAATGTTTTATTTATATAATCAGAAAAGGGCTAATTAAAAGATGATGAATCAGCAAAATATATTTCTTTTACTCAATAATTTTAATACTTCCATACCCATCAATTAACACTATGGAATCTATAAGGGTAAACTTGCTCTGTGCTTACAGCTCCCAGGAAAGTCCATCATGTGATCAGGAAACTTCCACCTACATTTTCCTTAAATAATAAAGGTTCATGGTGTCATGAACTGAAATTGAATTCCATGCACTTATGAGTCTGCCATGATGAACCAACTATAAAGCTCTAATTAAAAAACACTAATAATAAAAGTTTTTCTGGCCTGACCCCTGCACCTAGGTTGGTGCCATCACTGGTTGGTCGCAGTTGCGGAGCCAGCTGAGTCAGGCCGCTTGCATCGCGGAGGTAGCAGGTGGGCACCCAACTCACCTGCCTTGCGGAGCGGGTCGGAGGGTAGCCAACCCGCCCAACCACCAGGCCAAAGACAGATGCCATCACTGAACAACCCCACCCGACCACCAGCTGAGGTTTGTCGCCATCACGAAGTTAGCCAGAGGCTTCCTTATAGGCTGGTGCAGGCATTTTGAATTACTCCTGCGGGCGTGGCCATCATCATTGGAAGGGCAACTCCCTTCCTGAGACACCTACAGGAGGTTAGAGGATCTTTGCCAAGACCCAGGAGCCAAGAAGAGGAGGTATGGAGAGACTCATGACCAACTCAGAGCCACCGGGGAATACACCCCACCTGAAGGCCACCACCTCTAGAAGGCCAGCTTCCTAGTGGAGCACCACATTATCAAGTTCCTCCAAGACTTCAGGCTACTGAAGGCTAAGAGATGAGTTTTTGGAAATCTACAGAGACAATATTAGTCAATAGAGGAAATCTGCAATATCCCACAGTTTCAATATTAGAGGGGTAGATACCTGAACAATATGAGAAAACAAGGGAAGAAAATGTCCCAAACAAACCTAGATGGTATAGCAATAAAATTCAATGACAGCATGGCAGAAGAAATTTCAGAAAGGGAGTTCAGAATGTACATAATCAAAACGATCAGGGAAGCAAACGAGGAGATGAAAGAGCAAATGCAGGCATTGAAGGAGGAGATGAAAGGACAAATGCAGGCATTGAATGATCACACCAATCGACAGTTAAAAGAGCAAATACGGGAAGCAAAAGATCATTTCAATAAAGAGTTAGAGATATTGAAAAAAACCAAACAGAAATCCTTGAAATGAAGGCAACAATAAACCAAATTAAAAACTCCATAGAAAGCATAACCAATAGGATAGAACACCTGGAAGACAGAACCTCAGACATTGAAGACAAAATATTTAATCTTGAAAACAAAATTGACCAAACAGAATAGACAGTAAGAAATCATGAACAGAATCTACAAGAACTATGGGATATCATGAAAAGGCCAAATTTAAGAATTATTGGGATTGAGGAAGGCTTAGAGAAACAAACCAAAGGAATGAACAATCTATTCAATGAAATAATATCAAAATTTTTTCTAATTGCTAGATCTAGAAATAGGGAAATCTGAAATGACTAAAATTGGCCTTATTGCTTCAATCCTCCTTCTCCATCTCCTCCTCTGCCTCCTCCTCATTACTCTATGACCACTTTCCTTACTTGTTTACTACAGAGCCCAACTATACTAAAAAGAGGTAGTGTAACTCATGGTCAAGAACATTCTGCTTGAGCATGAAACTTTGCTCCATCACTTAGTATGTATTCTGGGAAAGTAACATAAGCTCTCTGTACCTCAGTTCCATCATATAAAAATGGAGACAATACCAATGTCTTCTTCACAGTTTTTGTGAAGATTAAATTATCAATTCACTTAGGACAGTGCAATGTAAGGACCCAATAATTGTTAACATTTGATATGATTATTTTCCATGTTAATGATTCACAGGTTTCTATTCATGATAATGTCTACAAATTATTTCATTCTTCCTGTGTTACAGGTATTGTGTAAGCACTTCATGTATGGTTTTTCATTTATTGTGAACTATAATCCTGTGAAGCAAATATATCCCAATGATGATTAAGAAAACAGAAGCCAATTAGAGTAACTCACCTAGCAATAGAACAACAGGACAAATGAAAGCAGGGTGTAGTAGTGTATTTTTTTGTGGTTTCAGTTTTAGGATATATACCACTGGTGCATGAACTCATCATGGATTTATGAATGGACTCATAATTTCTTCTTTATATCAAGATTCATACAAACTTAGAAATAACTAGAATGTTTTATTCATTTTAATGTTTTCATTAAAAATGTTAACACTTAATTGACTAACATTTAAAAATTAAATGAATATGGATAATATTTAAAAAGTTATCACCCAATGAAAGAAGCCACCTGCCAAATCCTACCATATGACTCTTATTTCTATAAAGGTCTCAAAAGAGCAATACTAATCAATGGTGAGATGTAATCTGAACAGTGGTTAATTCCTAGGGGTGGTGGTAGGGATTACTGAGAAGGGGCACTGTAGAATTTTCTGGTTAATGGAATGTTCTGTATCTTGATGAGGCTTGGGTCATACAGGTGCATTTCCTTCCCAGAGTACACGGATTATACAATGAAAATATGCATTTAGTTTTACATAGTTTACATAAAAAGAAAAATAATCATAAACAAACATAGAACTCTAGAAATGGGATGCACACTGACATTTTTAGGGGATGAAGAGTAAAATGTATCAAAAATATAAAATGGTTGATCAATAGAGGATGTACAGATAATCAGCTATGTGACAAAGAGGCATAGTACATGTTAGATTTTAAAAATCTAGGTGACAGGTATAATTCCTTCAGTTTTTTGGTATGCTTTGAATTGTTTGTAATAACCACAAGGTAAGAATGAAGTTATTAAATAAGTGAAATTTGCTTGTTTTTTATTACTTAGCAAATGAATTGTGTTAATTAGACATTCAAGAACATTACTCCATACTTCACAATCTGTGTGTGATTTCTCAGGTGTGCATATAGCAAGAGAAAATTATTTTTAAAAATTTAGAGAGGAGAGAACTGTCCTTAGGTAAAGCATCACAGAAATCTAAATTCTGAGTTCATATAATCTGAAAGCCCATAACATCAATCAACATCACTCATATAATTGATTCTCTTGCCATTACTGCTGACATCCAAAAACAAATGCATTTTTACTTCTTAAACCCGATTTTTTCTGGGTAATAATACTGTTTCTCAAGGCAATGGTTTTGTTTCTACTGAGCTTTCAAATAAACTACACCTTTGCATTCTTCAACATGGACAGACTGATATATGCCTGACATCTCTAGACTTGACTAATAAGAATATCTGTTTACAGTCATTTTATACAACATACAGATCCTGAAATGTTTCCTCACAATAATATTAAAGTCAGTCACATGAGTGGGAAGGAAATGATTCTGTTTTTATGTATAGAAATATTGAAACATGAAGAAAGATGATTTCCTTTAAACATAATAAGGTTAAACTCATGACCTTTAGACTACAAAAACACCCCACATTTTCATATTCACATATCAGAATGCTATAACTTTTACTTATTCATGAAAAACTATCTTTGATTATATTTGGATAGTTCCATTCTTCACTTCTTCATATTCCTTTCTTCTTTCTCTATGTACTTAGTTCTGTTTTTTCACATTCTTTTCTCCATAACTGCTCATTTTATTTAAAAATTGTAAATTTCCCTTTACCCATAATGAACTTCCAAGGAAATACAATTTAATCATATGAATGACTTTTTGAATCAAGTTTTAAATCCATTTGTCTAAAATCAGAGATGATTACTGAATTCATTTGAAAATAATGGAATATCACATTTTTTCTTTAAATAAGTTCCTCAGAATATATTTAAAATCTTCACATAGAATTCTATTTACAACTATAAAGTTTCCACATGATTCTTCAAAGTAAAAATAATAAAATATATGAAAATAGGATATTATTATTTTAACCTAACATTTCAATGCTAAGCACCATTTATACATTCCCTGCTATAAAAAAATGATAATTACATTGTTTTTTCCTCTTCAAATTTATTAAATATATATGTATACATATATACATTTTCATAATTGCAAAGGTAATAGTTGCTTTCTGTATCCTGTTTTACATCTGTAATTCTCAGAATTACTTTTGTCCTTTGATTTTGTATATTTATGTAGGTTTATCATAGATTTTCCATTAAGTTTTTGTTTTGATCCCTCTTTTCATGAGTACATTTGCAAAAGGAGTTTCTTATTTAAAAGGGGATCTTATGTTCTATATTTTCATTACAGAAAATCACTTATCTTTAATCTTAATGCTTGAAGGACAACTTGGGTAGTGACGAACACTATTCCCATTCTATACTTCTATTTTTTCTTCAGAATCACTTTTTATCATTATGCTGACACTTTTGTCTCTATCAATAATCTCTTCTCTAGTGACTTTCCTATTTTTGTTCTTTTTCTTTCATTTTGTGTGATTCCCTCAAGTCTATTTTCCATGTTTCTAAATATATTTTCACTCTTGTCTACTTCTTTGGTTTCAGAATAGCTCATCTCTAATGATGGTCTTATTTTTTTCCTTCCATTTTTTCCTCTGTGCTGTCAGCTTGTTCTTCTCTTTTTGCTGTCTCTTCAGCTTTTGTTTTCTTTTGTGTCTATTTTTCACATTTTTGTACTCTCTAGAGGGGTCACAGTGTTTGTATCTTCTATGAAACATGCTTTGAAGTTTTTCTATTTTCTGGGACAAATTGACTCTTCTGGTAGAATTTTATCATCTGCATTTTGCTTGTGTTCTTTTCTCATTTTGTGTGCTAGCATCTCTTTAGTTACTGCATGGATGCAACACTCTCTGGAGCAGCTACTTGCTGAACCCTGAGAGAATGGCTGCTGAAGGCAGGTGGGTTTGCCCTCAAGCTTAAATGAGGGCCAGCTCACTTAAAGCCTCCTTCACTGCATCTGGTCCGTTGCGTTCCCGTGGTGTATCTCCAGGGAACCTTTGGCTTACTGGAAGGTAGAGTCACATACAAAGTCCTTCCTTAAGAGAGGGGTCTTCCAGCTCAGGAGTCAATGCAGTCAGTCTGCTCCCCTTCCACCTTTCACCAGGACTCTCCTTTGTTAGAAAGGACTACTTCTTTGTTCCACATTTCCACATTACTAGACCAGGTTCTCAGGGGACATTCTTTCTGTCCCAAGGCTTGTCTCGGCTTCTACATCCCATCCCTGTATTAAAAGATGATTGGTGCACATCCTTTAACTGTGATATTTAACTCACAAAATTTCCAACTTGACATAAATCCAAGGAGATGAATTTACATTGAGTTCTTTCATTATTTTCCATTAAGTCCAACAGAGCAGAGCTATTCCTCACAGTCAATAATTCGGTAGGATGACTATTTGATGGCTTCTACTGGTTTGTAAAGGAGAGAACTATTAAAAATGTGTGTAGCAGCATTTCTAATTGGAAGTATTGCCTATCTGTCAGGCTGATATCAAGTCCCATCTTTCTTTAAATTTTCTCCAGCAAAACAACCATAATATGATCTATCCACTTTTACCATCTAGGCCCCTTCATAGTGCTTGATATTTTATCACTTTATCAGATTATGTCCTGAATTATCATTTTTTCATATGTATAAACATCAGAAGTACTTTCCCTGAACAAAAAAGTTTATCTTCACTACCTAGTACAATGCTTAGAAGATGATAGGTGCTTAATATTAACTATGAATGAAAGGATGAATTGAGTCATAAATAAAGTATACAATGAATTCCAAACAAGATTATAGTCTCTTGGGGACATTCAAGTATATCAAGATTAATTACTTTAAAATTTTAAAAACATTTAAAATCATATATGTTATGTACATGTCAAACCAAAAGTAAGTTCTAAATGCCTTGATAACGGAATTAAAGAAATAATACAGAAATACTTTTGAAAGATTATATACATTTTATATTTCTGAAAGTGGGAGTAAAATAAAAAAGTAAATTTAAAAATTCAAAGAAATAATAGGATTGAGGCAAGAAAACTATGTTAGAGATATATGGGGGAAGGAAAGAAAGTTCTCAGTGAAGTATGTGAGAGTTTTTTGGTTTATCTTTTTTTTTTTTTCCTAGCAGAAAAATTAGTTTTCATTATTTTAAGAATATGACTGAAGGAAACTTTAATGATGCCTTTGTTAGATTTATGCATGTTTGAAGCTATGTTTTTGAATTTCAGAAAAGAAGGGTTAATTTCTGGTGGTTTAAATATTTAGTTTTCTTACTTTTCAGGCAAACATTTGGAGAGCAATTCAAAAGCATGACATTGAAATGGTTTTGAAAAAAAGATTATTTTTTTTCCTATTTAGGAAGACACAGTTGGTATTTCAATGTGAAGGGCAAATAACTAAGATTTCCTAGTCTAGTTTCTTATCCTGCAACCATATGACAAAACTCAGTCTTTGTATGTCATAGGATAACATGCTGATAAGTGCCTAGATATTTTAACATACTTAAGAAAAATAACAAAAGATAATAAGTTACCAGTAAATTCAGCAAATCACACAAACAGCCTAAACACTTATGAAGTTCAAAATTAAAAACTCTAGATATTATGTGAATTAAGTTGACATTCTAGTGTTAGAATCTAGTATAATTCTAGTTTTACATTTATAAAATACTCTGAATCATAAATATCAAACATTAAATGGTAAACACAATGTCATGAACCCAGTTCCTATGTAAATTCATGAGAGCACCATGCATGAAATGTTTAAACAAAAAGACCTATTTCCTTTCCCTTGTCATGTAGTATATTTAAATATAAATGATAGGTTTTAAATAAACAGCCACAAGGAGTGTCAATAAGTGTCTTGGAAAGATATTTGCATTAGTCATGTTTCCATATAAATGTATTTAAATATTGACAATTATCATTGACTTCATAATTAAACTATAATACATTCAAAGATTGACCACTTTGTCATACATGAAATTGAATCTTAAAATAAAATGGTTTAAGGGCAATTGCACTAAAAATGATTCTTTTAAATGAGAAAGCCTCTGTTTCATATAAAGTTTCAGTGCCAATCAATAAATACTTAAAGAATATCTAAAGAACATATATAAGTAAATTTTTGGAAAATGTTTACCAATGATTAAGCTTCAGAAAGAAAAATAAGTGTTAACAAATTACTTTATGACTTAATTTTTAATGTGCTGATAATATGTCATAATTGCACCTTATGATCTAAAATGAAATAGACATGCAATGTAACTTAGCTAGGGAAAATTTCAAAGATAGGGAAAAGAATTATACAAGTAAGTCAAAATTTCATTTAAATTCAGAAGAAAATTTTCATATCTTCTTTTGTAGTAGAAATTTCTACATAAATTTAACATAAGGTTAACTTGACGCCCTGCAGTGAATGTGTAATGTGGGAAATTCAGATATAATTGACCATTCCAGACTGTTCATTTAGTTGAGCGAAGTGATTTTTATTCATCAAATATAATGTATCACTTCATGAGATTCCTTGGAATTAATTGGAGAAACTAACTTTTTACTGAGTCCTAACTTCCTTTCTTAATGTTCCTTTAAGCTGACACAGTTGAATAAAAATTACCTTGCTGAGAGGATTGGTTTTCTACACCATAAATAAATATTGAAAAAAAAAAAAAGACAACACAGCAGAAAAATAAAGAACATGCTAAAACCTATAAATGGTACAGGACAGATGTTAAGACACAGATGGAATTTTATGAAGTTTTTAGGTGGTAATAAAATTATTTGCAGTAGCAAAGCATATGCAGAGATATCAGGACACTATGAAAGCCATTTATTTAGTCTTAAAATAGTTTAACATTATTAGTTGGTAATAATAAAAAATAGAGGAAGAAAAATTTATGATATAAATATCCCTAATTAATTTTCTCATCTTAGAAGAAATCCTTTGTTTAGTGAAAAATGAAAGAATTAATTTTAATTAAATAAAATTCATGCTGATTCAATTGCTATTTATGTTGTATATTCATATTCAGATAATATTTTATTGCTATGCCCTATTTTCACTGTTTATTTAAGGAAAAGAAAGGCTATCATTTTGCATAAAGATATTCTTTAAACATGTTGCTTTTTTTAGTTATTTTTAAGCAATATCTGTGGAGTCTACACTGAGAAAAACTTGTGGTGATATTACCTTATGTGGAAGTAATTTTTTTTAAATTACCCTTTTGGCTCATTTATAAAGTTTTTCAGTATTTAAATTATTGTTTAATAGAGGTCAAAACCATCCTCATCATGCTTAGTTTAGATTTATACTAAATCAAGTAGTTGTATCATAAGCATATATTTCATTTTAAATATGCTTTATTATATTAATACAAAACAATTTATGTATATAATCTTTCTCTTTTATGAGATGAGAAATGTCTGAGATTTGATAGCATTTGGTTGATGACACGAATTCTGTTTATAGAACTTTAAATAGTTAGCTACTTATGAAGACATAGAAAGATGATCTGCTCAGAATATAGAGCTATGGGGTTTGTATCCTAACTCTGTTACATGTTGTATGATATATTCTTTAGCCAGTTATGAAAAGTCTTTCTACATCATTTTCCTGTTTTATAGCAATATTCCTATATTTTACATTATTATTCAGATTAAGTCAATTAATACTTGTAATGTGTTCATCTTTGGGACCTTATAAGTGTTTGATATATTTTGGTTATCATTAAATATCCTTTGTCAGTTATTGGCCCTGATTCTCTGACTACAAAATCTCATTTGCAGAAGTGTCTAACACAGGTGAGGCATTTATAAGAATTAAACTTGAATGCTTTTAGACAGTGTATATATTCTCCAGTGTACAAACCACACCATTCCCATTGGACTATGATTCTCCTGCACTTTACAAATATTAGCAGCCTGCCTCTTGGGACATTTGAATTAGAACTTTTTGATATGGAAGTGCATGTGACTGTTCTTACCTGTCTTCATGTTTTACAAGATACTTTATAACTTCCTGTCATCCAATCATGTTCTACCTAATGGAGCTGAATTATATTTTTGATCAATTTCATAAAATTCCAACCCATAGTACTTTAAATGACCACATTTTTGAACCATAAGCTTTAAGAATCACAATGAACATTATTTCTGTTTTCTCTTGTAACATGCATCAGGTTGTAAGAGAGGATTACCAACTATATGGTCTGGTAATGTAGTGATTGGCATTCCCTCAACCTCTGATCATGGACACAGAAAGCAAGTCACTGTAAGCGGGGAGCCCCTGTACAATATCACCCCACCTTGGTGGTGCTGCAGCACCATACTCTGGATAAAGTCAGTAGTCATTCTACTTCATCTTGTCTCTCAAATCCTTTGTTTTTACATTCAGATTAAACTTTTTAAGGTTGACACACCATTTCTTCAGAGAAGGAGAAGTCAGAGTAGCAAAAGGAAAGAAATAATTGGTCTAAAGGAAAAACAAGCTTGAAAATTTTGTATTTGAATACTATATGCACAACAAAGGAAATAATTAAGAGCATGAAGACAGAGGCTACAGGGTGAGAGACAATCTTTGCCAGCTATTCCTCTGACAGGGGATTAATATCTAGAATATATAAAGAACTCAAAAAATCTAACACCAAAAATCCCCTAAATCACCCAATCAATAGATGGGCAAAAGAACTAAACAGAAACTTCTCAAAAGAACACAGATGGCCAATAAATACAAGAATAAATATTCAAAGTCTAGTAATCAGGGAAATGAAAATCAAAAATACACTATTATTTCATCTCACTTCAGTCATCATGGCAACGTAAAGCATATAAACAATAATAAATGCTGGCAAAGACATGAGAGGAAAGGTATACTGTTGATGTTGCTGCAGACTAGCACAACCACTCTGGAAAGCAGTATGGTGGTTCTGGGAATGGATCCACCATATGACCCACCTATCTCACTTCTTGGTATTTTTCCAAAAAACTTAAATCATCATACTATAGCTATACTGCCACCTCAATGTTTGTAGCAGCACAATTCACAATAGCTAAATTATGGCATCAATCCATGTGCCCATCAATAGATGAATGGATTAAGAAATTGTGTATATATAAAATGGAGTTGTACTGAGTGATAAAGAAGAATGAAATTTTGACATCAGCTAGTAAATGGATTGAAATGGTGAATATCATGCTCAGTGAAATAAGCCAAACTCAGAAACTCAAAGGTCAAATGTTTTCTCTCATGTGTGGAAGCTGGAGTAAAATACAGGAAAAGGGAAGGATAAGTTAACATAAAGACACAGGGAAGATCAGTAATGTAGAAGGAGATCAAGAGGCAAAGTGGAGTGATGGGAAAGGGGAGGAAATGAGGAATGAATTCCTAAAATATCAGGTTATGTGCCTATATGAGTATACTACATATATATGTGTATATATATATGAATATACGAATTTCACCTTTATGTATAAGTCAAAAGAATCAGTCAAATATATATAGATGAGTGAAAGGAAGTCTAGCAGAGGGGTGGGCAGGAGGAAAAAGGGAGGATCATGAACTGAAATTGAAGTCTATGCATGAATGATTCTGTAGGGATGAACTCAACTATTATGTATAACTATAATGCTCTAACAAAAATATAAAGTAAAAGTAAACTTGTAAACTTCATATTTGAATATTATCTACCAATCATAACTGAAGATAATGAACAAACTGTCATGAAATTATGTGATGAGCAAAATTGGATTTAATGGAAGCTAGTATTTTTTTAAGCATACAACACATATAGATCTGAAAGGTACTAAAATAGAAATGGTTTGAAAACAAGGCCTAGAACAATATCAAGCCATTAAAAGTGACATTGCAGCTGCTTCTGCTTCTTGCTATGAAAAGATTGTGTTATTTGGATCATTCTGTTAACTGGAAACAAAAAAAATGCTGGATGAAATATAAATACAAATATATTAATAAATTTCATTACTGAAAATTACTGAAGATTTGCAAATATAATGGACAAATTTAAGGGTAAGTTTTTGAGGAAAAACAGAATCGACAGGATTAATTGAAATTTTATGGCAACCGTATGTTTTTTTTCCTGAGTGGTTTTTATAGCACTGCACACTTGGGCTTCAAGCTAGTTAGCTGAAGGGGTTGTGAAGTTCAGTTCCAGGGTTTGTCCAAGGTGAGAAGTCTTTTTGTGACACCTTCTCTACATGAAGCTGGTATCTCAGAGGCCACAGCTTCAGAGCAGCAAGAGCACTAGGACTAATCTCCACCTCAATCCCAGATCACAGAGCATGGTAGAGAGACTTGTCTCCATGCTGAGCAGAACAGAAGAAAGGCCAGAAGGAACAAAGTATTTAAGAGGGTGTTTACAGATGGGTCTTTGTGTATACTGGCACAGTAGATAGGGAACTTCAAATCTTGAACTAGATTTGCAATATTTCCCATTTAGTAGTGACTCCAGGTTCCAGACAGATACAAACATAGAGCCCCACTGGAAGAGAGAGCACTAACCTAGGAATCTGAAAATACTCAAATATTGATAGATAATTAGGTTCACAAGGAAACCAGGTGATTAGCTTGAGACCTGCACTCATGACAGTAGCAGAAGAGTCACAGGAATTTCAGGTAGTGGGATAATTACACAAAGCTAGAAAACTTTGCTTATTTTATAGGAAATACAGCTAAGCTTGAAATTATCTTCAGATAACAGGAAAAAATTGAGACATAGGAGACTCAAAACTGAACTGAATTGAACTAATAGGAATTTTAAAATTCCATTAGTAAAAGTTTAAAATTTAACAATATTTTCAGTGGTAGTTTAGGTGCAGCAAAAGGAAAAAAAAATGTTATATTAATTAAATCCAACAAACAGACCCCCCCCCCAAAAAAGGTGAAAAACAATACCAATATATAGAAATGTGACATAAATAGAAATCAAATAAAGAAATAATTAAAATAAGACAACAGATTTAAATCTATGTTATCCAAATTATACTGAAGGCACCATCAGTACTAAATTCCTCAGCTAAGAGGCAAGAATCATTAGCCAAGAAAAATTTCCACATTCAAATGTACACAGTTTATAAAACACATGGGGAAAATCTAAGACAACAGGTTAATCTTTTAAAAATGGAAAACATACTTAACATATATGAAGAAAAAATTCCAATGAAGGTATATTAATATTAAAATTTAACTTTAAAAGAAAAACCATTTCTAGAGATAGTCACTTGTACAGATAAAATATTAAATTTGCCAACATACAGCATAGTGAAAATGTAGAAAAGGTAACAGTTGATCACTCTAAAAAGTCAGGACACCTGTGATCACATGGTGGATGATTGTGATTGGAAAGAGACACTCAGAAAACTTCTGGAATGTTAGTGATATTCTATTTATTCATCTGAATAGTATTCACACATGAATGGAACTATCAGTAAAAAACCACATGCACAAAGGTTTTATACATTTTCTGTATATATAAACCTTCTTGATTTATCATTAATGGAAAAGCAGCTTGCAACATAATATACATGAACAAAGAAACAAACGAATGAACTACTTTCCAGGAACAGAAAAAAGAATTTCTAGAACAAGAGGTGTTGGTAGAGGGATGTGTGTCAACCTTGAAAATGGAAAATGAAGAGGTCTGTGGAGAGTGAGACAGATACTCAATGAGAAGGAAATACTTGGAAAGCAGCAATGCTGAAAAGGCTTCAGGGTGAGTGTGGACAGAAAATTAGATAGAAGCTTGCAATACAATGTGCCAGGAATGAGCGCCAATGCTATTTTTAGCTGCAAAAGCACAGGAATCATGGCACAAAACAAGGACAGGCAGCTTCTTTTTATATATAAGTGGAAAGTCCGACTGCAAGGCAACAATTTTATAGCAAACTACTTTTAGCTTAAACTTGGTATGAGGAAGAAAATAGTCACCATGACCTGAAAATGAGTCTGGGGATATGGAATTCTCCAGTGAAATAATTTTCCTATTCTTGAATCATGGAGAGGATGGTCTTTTAATGCCAGCCCTAACGTTTGTCAAGAGTGATGGTAAAAACATATAGTTGAGAAATTTTCTTCAGGCTCTTTCTCAAAGCAGACATCCATCACAATAGCCAATATAGATGCAAAAATAAGTCTGCACAGGAGGATTTGCCTTCATGACTTCAACTTATTAGAGAAAGTAAATTCTAGGAATTATAAAAGTAGGTGAGATGAATCACTAGACTGGACTCTGACAGAAGATGCAATGCACAAGATACTAAAGATACTGTGAACTTGAGATGTCCAAAATGGCAGGCAGAATATGGCAGCAGATGTTCAGTTGTCAGCTGATATTCAAATTCAGTAGGCAATACAGACTGCTCCTAGGTCTGTTGATGTAGGGGCTTGTTTGGTAGAGAGTAGATGCGTTGTACCTGAAGAAGTTTGGCTGGCAAGAGTTACAGAAAGCAAATGGATTCCAGGGATAAAGAGAGCTTATTTATTAAGGTACTATTTATATAGATACAAAAAGAGCCAAAGGGAAAACAAAATGAAAGAAGGGATCATAAGGTAACTAGATATTCTCAAAGCAGGAAGTTGATACCAATTTAAGCCTGAAGAAATAAACAAAATAATCTTATGAGGGTCCAGTGAGACCTGTAGATTTGGAAGAGGGGTTGCTCACCACAACAGAGTTGTTGCCAAACAAACAAACAAACAAACAAAAAATAGTGCTAAAGCAGGGAAGGAAAGAGTAAGAAAGAAAAACCTTGACCTCTTTTCCCTTCTTTCTTATTATCTTCGGGCAGTGAGTCTCATTGGTCCAACCCAATAAAAACCCAGAGGACAAGGGATACAGGGTGAACACAGCACGTTAGAGTCAGCCTTCCAGAGCAAAGATCAGGAAAAAGAATGGTGGGAAAGAAAATACAGGAGTGACAGAGAGTACAAACAGAGAGCTTGGAGCACAAAGCCCATGCAAGGAACAGAAGGTCAAAACCAGTTATGCAGAGTGGGCCAAAGGGCAGAGCAGTTCTCTGTTCAGTCAGTCCTACAGTAATTTTAAAATACTTCCTACATGGTGCTTAGGTCCTCTACAAAAATAGTAAGTCTTGATCCCTTAATAAAGGCTTTGCAACCTAGCATGAGAAGGAACAATAGGCATTTAAACAAGGCTACAGAGAAAGTAAAAAAAGGGAATCAATCAGTCATTCATGAGTTTGGAGGTCAGTACAAAAAAACACATGAACCAAAACACAAAGGGCATGTGAGCCTTGAAAACTAGAACAAATGAGGTGAACAGGGATTTCTGGATAAAGGGACATCATGAGACATAAAACAACCTTGTCATGGATGTAATTCAGTTTTATATTGGTTGAAACAAAGAATGTAAAGGAGATTGGAATTAGAAGCTAGACTAAACACATAGCCTCCTTGGATGAACCTCTCTCTCGTCCACAGCAGGGCTGACTGAGTCATTGTTCATGTTGTAATGGCATTTCCATAGGGTGAGAAGAATACAGGAACTCTCATATAATGTACGGCTGCATTATGGTTTTCATTTTTCAGGATAAGCTTAAGAATTAGAATGGGCAAAGAGATATATGGCCTGTAACAAATAACACAAGCAAAAAAAAAAAAAACATAGCTCACAGGGAGAAACTATTGAGAAGAACCTCAAACACTTTGAAATCTTGAGCAAATGGTCACTCTGTGAGATTTAATCTCATTTGATCAATATCTAACCAAAGGAAAAGAATGCATCCTACTCCCAGCAGAAACATTATTTGCTTAGTTCATACACAGTGAAATTGATTCATCTTAGAGGATGTTTATCCAAAAAAGAGGAAGGCCATCATAGAAAGGGGGGGTCCATTGAGGTCGGCAGCAATGTCATGTACCTAGAACTTTGCAGGGAAGAATGACAGTGCATTCTGGAGATTGGGTGGGGGTGATATGGGGGGAGTATCACTGTTAGCGTTCTTTGAGGAACAAGGAAATTCATCAGAGTTCACACTGCTTTAACTTTTGCTCATCACACAGCCTTCTGGGTAATAATTGGTATTTTCTTGATATTTTTACACATCTTGAGGAAGTGAAGTCTTGTTAGTGGGCCTGTGTGAACCACCTTCTGGAGAAGTCACCAGAATAGAAATTCTGGCTAACATAATTATCTCTTGTCAATTTAGTTAATGGGATTCTTGCACTGAGAATTGGTTTTGCCACTGTGCTTTTATAATACAATTTCCTGACCTGTAAGACAGACATTCTAATTCTGGAATACAGTGAAATAACAGATAATTCTGTAATTGAATCTCTTGGCACTCTCACTCAGTTTTCCCTGGCAACCATAGCCCTCATTGCCTCCAACCCTTTGAATTAGGTTAACTTGACTACAGGAGAGAAAGTTAAGGTGTTAAGAGGAAAAAAAAATAACACTTTCAGAAACACTTCAAAAAACGACTATTGGAAGAATTTGGATATAAATACTTGATTAAAGCACAGCCATCCAGGCTGTGAAACCCATTTAGTTCACCCCTAGTTTAGTTTATACCATCTATAATATCAGGAAGAAGGCGGCATGGAATGGTTGTTAGAGTTTTCAAAATTAAAAGCAAAATCCATAATAATTTTTCTTCAAATTAATCTTTAAGGAAAATTGTCAGTTAAAAAAAAATCAGGGTGAACTATATGGTCAGAAGCAGGAGAAGATTGTTAGCAGTCTTCTATCAACTGTTATCAGGTCTCAAAAACCATAGCAGATGCCAAGATGATCCCCTGTTGGAGAACAGCTAGCAAAGTCAAGACAGCTGGGAGGAAGAGTCAAGAAACATGGGTTCTGATTCTGGCTCTGCATGAGCCTTGAGAATGGTTCTGGTCACTGTACTTCCTCATTGAATAGAAAAAGCTGCCCTACTTAACTCTTGGCAAATAATCTTTTCATGATAAAATGGGCATAGAAATACTTTTAGTGCACAAAGAAGCACCTAAGGAAAGATACAACTCTCGTATTTGAAAGTCCAAAATCCCCTCATCATTTGATCACTTTCAAAGACTTTTTAAAATAGCAATTGTTCTAATTTTTCAAAAAGGCATGTCTATTTTCATACTCAGATTGATATTCATTTCTATGAAAAAGTCTTTGTTGTGAACTAGTGAAATAATAAGGCATTCATTCAAAAATTATGAAGCACATCAATTATTATTTGCCAAACACTGTGACAGTACAGTAAAGTATATAAATTTGTCCTTACTCCTGACCATGGCAGAGGAAGGGAGGAGACATGTGGCAAAATTATAGGGTGCATCCATCAATTCACTGTTAAGCACTAAGAAAAATGAGTCCTCATTATGTTCATTGCAATCTCACTTCAAAATTTGCAAGTGAGGTGCCGTTCATAGATATCTCTTTCTGTGATCTCATTTAGCTTTCATTTGATGAAGTGAGTAATCTAACTTGTCTCCCCCACCCACCATACATCCCTTTCTTTTGAACAGTAGACTTAATATTATACTTAGTTCTTTCTGGTAAAATTATTTCCTTTTCCTTCATTATTGGTCACTCGTTAATCTAGCTATCTTCTACCTCTTTCATTGTACCATCCTAAATACTATTAATAAGTTTTATTAACTAGTACTGTATTAATTTATATTATTAAATATCATAGTTAGTTTACAAATAGAAAAAAATCATTGAAAATATCATTGGCTTGAACATATTTAGGCCAAGTCAATGTGTCTAAATAGCAAGAAAAATAGCAACACCTTCTTTGTATGAAATTCAAACTCAGATCTACTCAGATTGCATTTCTAAGGGTACGCAGTGATATTATAAGCCAAGTCTTGAATATTAGAGTTTTGTCTTGGTCTGGATGAAGGCATTGCTCAATCACTAAAAGAGAAGCCAACAACTTAGTTACACAGGTATTGATACATAATTATGTTTCAATGCTCCAGGAAAACAAGTGGGGAATCAGTACATAAGGGTGGTCTCTAGGACCCCCACCAAATAAAAGTAAGATGGGTTTCACTTTTCTCTTCCAATTTTCTTTTTTATTAGGTGATAGGGAATGAAATCATTACCATGAAAAACAATTGAATCTAGGCAAGGAAGTCTCTAGTTTTTAAATTTTAATTTTATCTGGAAGCGAGTTCGTTTTTCTTCAGAAAAGCAATGTAATAAACTGTAATGCATTTTCACCCTTCACATTTCCAAAATTTGAGTGGCAGTATTTACCTTGATGCAGCACTGCGGAAAATCCCATTCTGGTTGTCAATTGCAGTTGTCCTGCATCAGAAATAGTTCTGTTGGAACATTCTGACTTGACAGCTAAGTCAATGTCAATTAATAAGGACCATTAAAATTGCTTTGACAGACATGTATTTGAGGATAGCTTAGATGTCCAAGTTGGAGAAGTGGAGCTACTTGGCATATTAATAATTCCACTAAGTGCTGGATAAATTGATGTAACACTCATTTCACCATCTGCTTAATATTCCATCTTAATTTACCATCTGATTCAAAAAGTAAAAAGTAGGGGCAACACATATTGAATGGCATGAGACATAGTTAGAAAATTTTTCCATCTAAAAAGTGCAAACTAACATATCAAGTATATATCAAGTCTAAACTATGTAACTTGTTGGGATAAACGAGATCATCAAAATAAGTCTACACCTGTCTCACTCCAAGCAAAATTTGTTATGTAACAGTATTCTTTCTCAATCCTAAACTCCATTCACCCCTTGAGGAAGTGCATTAGCAGTAAAATATGCAAAAGACAGAAGTGAATTGCGTAGATAATGCAGAGCTTTAAGGAATCAGGATATAATTTCTACTAATGTTGGGTAGTGATATACAACAAAAAGTACATACAAGTCAATGGAACCTCAAATGCTCAGCATAAAATTCAACTCCTTAATTGTCATGCCAAGATATCTTCTTTTCCACCTCCTTCAAAAGGTTTACCAGAACAAGTAGTGAGATAATGTCTTAATTCATTAAAAAGTTCTGATCCAGAAGACCCATGTCAAAGCTACAAAAGAACAAAGATTAATATAAGGAAATTAAAACTAAGCAGCAGTAGGAGACATTAAGATATACAAGCTAAAAACAACAAAAAATTAGTGGTTTTTCTCTAAAATCACTTAACAGTTGCAAAATCTATCAATAAGTGAATATTTGAAAAGTGCCTACTAAGGGTACTTTAGACAAATAGCAAAGATGCCAAGTAGATCCAGTTCTATCCTCCAATGAGCCAAAAATCTAGGTGAAATGCCATGTAGCTTAAGTATGGAGTGAATGATGTACTGATTAAAGAGTAAAGATGGAAGAGACAGGAAGGCACAACCCATCCAATTTCTTCATCATTTGAAAGAAAAGGTGAAGGAGACCCAGAGAGATGACATCTAGCAGGTTAGAGGTGGGACCTAGACTAGACTCCAAGTCTTCTGAATTTAAGGCTCAAAGAAGAGGGATATTTTCACAACATTGAACAGCATGTCCCCAAAGAACTAATGGTTTATCTCTGAGATCAGGATGACTGCAATTAACATGGTTGAGAAATAGCTCCAACTACATTAATGTATATATTAATATATATGTATATATAATTTAGAGACAGGGTCTCACTAAATCGTGTAGGCCCTGTCTAAATTGTTGAGACTGACTTTGAACTCGCCATCCTCCTGCCTCAGTCTCTCAAGTGCAGGGATTACAAGTATGCACCAGCATGCCAGCCTTTGGGAAGAATTTTGATGCATTTAATGACCTTAAGTAAAACAGACCCTGTGCAACACCAACATACCAGGAAAGATGTCTAATGTCATAATGTAATCATTACAAAAAAAAAAAAAAAAACTAACCAACATCAAGTCTTGGAGGACCCACTATATACTAAACACTATGCTGGTTCATACTTATGGAAATAAAAGTGTTTATCAAATAAAGCCTTGTCCCTATGTCCCTGGCCTTATGACCAGTATGCAGTCTGTGGAATATGGCTGTTTTGATGCTATGTATCTTCTATGTCTAGGCCAGTCTTGCACCTCTGCCTTGCTCCCTTGCAACACTCTTTCTTGGAACCCTGGGCCACTATATAAGAAGTCTGAGTACTCCGAGACCATCATGCTGAAGAAGCCATATTAAATATTCTTCTCAACAATCCCAGCTGAGGTTTTTCTTTCAGTGATCCCAGACTTGGTACCTGCCACACAAGCAAAGAAGTGTGGCTCTAGTCCCAGCTGTTGCAGCCCTCAGACATTCAAGTCATCCTCAGTCATTAGAGTTATCTGAGCTGAGGCTCCAGACACTCTAGAGGTAAGAGGAACCTTACCTTTGCCCAAATGGAGTCTGACACACAGACTCCATGAACATAATAAAATGGTTGTTGGCACTATTAACTTTTGTAGTCTTAGTTATATACTAAGATAATTAGAACAGACTCTAGCCTAAAATAATTCTCTGACCTCACAAAGAATTTTAATATTTGATCTTAGTAATTTTTCACAATGATGATGAAGAGTAATGATAGTGTCATTTCCTTTATTGTTTGGTTTAGTTTATGTGGAAGAGGTAGTGGAAGCTCATGAAATAATCCATTTCTCTTTTCAATTTGCTACATTTCCTTTCTGTTGATATATGGCCCTGTGTCTAGTTTTGATGAGTGAAATGTTTGGAGAAGTAACTGTATCACTTCTGATACAAAGCAGTTACAAGTAGATGCTGCCTTCTCTATTTTATTTTCTGTGTACCTTTGGGAGCACAAACTTCTATGAGGCAGAGTTGCAAAGATGGAGGCACCTGGATCCCTGAGTCTCTGTGTTAAGAGAGCTACCAAAAGGGCTTCTGACTCCACACCAAACTGAAATATGAGTAGGACATACATGTTTGTTGTGTTATGTTAGACTTAGGGCATTATTTGTTGCTGTAACATAACCTAACTGAATCTGACTAGTATGGTTTTCATGAGATATTATAATAGTCATTCATTTCCCTACATCATAAATTCACATTTAGTTGTTTTTTTTTCTAATTATATTAAACTCAGTCCTTGTTCAGCTACTTGTAACTGGGGAAAAAAACAACAGCAAACCTTGCTCACTGATTTTTTTAAATTAGTGAGCACAAACTTCCTGTGAGTCCTTAGTACTTCTTAGTTATCTAAATTTTCTTCTTTCATTTCATCTCCAATTTTTCAAGTGAATCTTTCACTGCCTTCATTTTCCAAAAATCGACACCTCCTTTCCCAAGTTTATTCTCAACTATTGACTTTCTTCCTATTTTACTGCCAAAGTTGGAGACACAGAAGAGAATTTACCACATTCCCACCTCTTCAAGCCCACTATGTTAGCATCTGCCCATATATTTTGCCTTTATTTTCATAAAGTAGATGCCTCACATAAAGCCAAAGACTCCCCTCATCTTTAAATGTAGTCCCTTCTCTTTCACTCAATGACATTGCTTCTGTAATTTTCTCCTCTTTCTACTTTACTATAAAGTTTTTTTCTATCCTGTATATTTCCATCAGCATGCAAGCATCATTAATTTCCATTTAGTGTAATCTTCTTTCAAGTGTCTTTACTCACTATCTTCTTCAGTTCCTTTCCTCCAAGCTATATTGAACCTCTCCCTTTAAATCACAGTTTTACATCAGCATTTGCCTAAGCATCAAAGTCACTGACCTTCATATTGCTAACTCAAATGGCTACTTCTCAGTTCTCATTGTACAAATTTTCTTATCAGCTTTTGGAATAATTGAGATCTTTCATGAAACACATTCTCTACTTTGCTGCTGGGACACTATTGGCTTGATTGACAAGCTATCTCATTGCCTGATTCTTTTTAGTGTTATCTCCGGAATCATCCTCATCTTCTCAACCTCTAGGCATTGGAATGCTCCAGGGCTCAAATCTCAGGCTTCTAATATTTGTCTTTCTAGTTACCCTTATCAGGTTGCATGGCTTTCAATATTAGCTATACCATGACGAATCTGAAATTTATATCTCCAACTCCAACTGATGGATTTTACCTCTGAACGTGATCTGTGTACCATCTTATACAGGTAACTCCACATTTCTCTGTTGGGATGCCTGATCGGTATCCTTCTACAGAAAATGGCAACTGCATTCCATGATGTATTCAGTTCTTAAAGCTTGGGGTTACCCTTGACTCCTCTTCTCTTACATGCCATATCTAGTCTTTCAGTAAATCCTGTCAATTCTATTTTAAAATATATATTCTGAGTCTAATCCTTTTTTACTGTCTTCACTGCTCCCATGCTATTTTATGCCACTATTATATCCCTGGCAGATTTTGCAAAATCTTCTTAAATAGTCACCCTATAAAACATCCCTTCCCTATTGCAGACTAATTTGCATAATGTAGCCAAAGATGCCTTTAATATATATGTCAGATCATACCCTCCTGTCTCAAAATGCTTCAGAAATCTTAACCTGATTAAACTCTGAAGTATTATATTCCAAATGCCTTATGTGATCTGGCCCAAAACTGCTTACAGCCCCTTCCCCTTATACTCAGACCACTGCCCAATTTGTTCCAATCACACTCCTTTACCTGCCCTTCCTCAACTTCACCAAGCAAGGTCATGTCTCAGAATCTTTGCAAGTATAGTTCTCTTTGCCAGAGACACGCATTTCTCAAATTTCTGAATGAATCTTTCTTTCACTTAATTTAGCTCTCTGGTTCAATTTATATTTTAAAAAGTTTTTTTTTTCTGGTCATCTGCATTCTTTATGCCTTATCTAGTTTCATTTATATACTTTAATCACTTATCAGCAATACAGCACAGTTTATATTTCTTTATTTTATTGTATTATTCCTTCCCTCTGTAGGTCTAAAACATAAAATCCATGAGGGTCAGAACTTGATTAGTTCTGCTCAATGTCTTCTACTACAAAACCCAAATGTCTTGAACATAGTAGGTGCTCAATAAATATGTAAATCAATAAGTAAATGAAGACAGGATTCAGTTTGAGATGCATGAAAGCCATTATCTAGAGACTTTGGGATCACTTGTAAAAATCAAGTAATCTCTGTGCACTGAGGTAAGTGGACTGATGTGAGACTGATGTGAGACTCCAGTACACAGCACAAACTCAGAATGGAGAGAAGGAATAACAGTGAACCAAGCCAGTGATGGCCTTGTAACCATGCACAGAAGACCAGCAAAGTACAGCACAAGCCAGCCTGGAGCTCCTTCCAGAAAGAGGAAACACATCCACATAAAGTAAATGAGGTGAAACAAATTTTAAAAAGGCTGACAATAAATTAAAAATTCAGTGAGTGGCATTCTCATCAGCCTATGGGCAGAAAAAGAATGTATGGGTTGGGCTAAGTGAAGTCATTTTAAGTGTTTTCACAAATTTGTTGTGATTTTGGATTTGTCTCTGAATACTTTTATAGAGAGACTATATGTACCTATAATTACCTTCTTTTCTCAACCCAAATCTGGAACATATACTTTGACACATGTAAGTTTACTTACGGGAGTAACAAGACAAAGTATAAAAATTGTCACTGACTGTAAAACGTATTTAGGTACTTGTGCTTCTGACATGACACTGGGAATATCAGCTGGACAAATGACAAAAACAAAAACAAAAGCAGACTGATGAGTATGCAAAAATAGGTGATGAATGCAGAGAAATAGGTGGTCCAAGAAAAGTCAACTGTGCTAGTGAGTTTGAAGAACAGACACCCTAAGTGACATACCCAGGGCTTGGGATGAGTTTTGATAAGAGCAAATGGTTTGAATATTAACTGGCACATCTTGGAGCACATATTCACTACCTCAAAGGAATCCTCATAGGAAGCTAGGAATAAAATAGAGGTAACAAAAATAGTCAGACCTACCTTCCCTTACATTCAACTGACTTTCATTTATGCAGTTTTGACAGTATATACACTATAATTCAATGAAGGACCAGTTTAAACGAATGTTATGTGTACCACCATCAGATATCTATTTGCTAAACTCTATTTATGTGTGTTTAACATCACATTCTGTCTCATGACCTTCATAGCAATGTGTTTTTTAGGTCTTATAGACTTGTGTCTGAACCTTTATATGCAAGTTTGTGTGATTTTTTTCTTATGCAGAGATCTTTCTCTCTCCTTCTTTCTCAGAAAGGCAACGAAGGAAAGTAGAGGTTTGAAGAGAGTACATACCATACACATTTTCATAAAGAAACAAATTCTAACTTCAGTAGAATAATAAAATGATATTGCAGGATCCTCAACATTTAAAACTGTGTAGTTGAAATTTTCCATTTTATATAAAAGAATGAGGAAAGAGACTAAAAATAACCACTCAATATAACACACAAAGTTATTAGAAAAACTGTGATGAAAACCCATGCTTTCTAACCCTGTGGAGTGTTCCTTTCATTTCACCAGTTCTCAGTACTGACTACAATAATTTTATATACAAAGCAAACTTCCCCTTGATCAAGTAAAGATCTTAAATATATGCTTATAGGTCTTTCATTGCTATGATTTTAGAACACAGCAGAAATGTTCCTTCTCAGAATTGCAGGAACACACACACAAATACACACACACTCACGCACACACCCCAGACTTGCCAAGGTCTGCGCCTACACAGGTCAGGTTGATCTATGAATTTAAAGATCAGTGGAAGAAGTGCAAATTATGTTATGGGGTCTGAACTTGCTCTTCACTGTGACTTTAAGCATTCTTGCTATTTGTTTTAGGAATAAAATCACCACTTTGACTTGGTGGAACCAACGTTATAATCCAACATAAGTACAGGTGACTTTTCTCCTTACTTTTTTTACAGAATATATAATTGTATCTTTTCCTGAAAAATCTTTCCACTACCTAATCTTGCCACCTGTTTTGGAAAAAGCTCTAGTAGGTTCTAAGGTGTTTAATTTGTCAATCTTGAGTGATCCATGTTCATGTGTGAATCATACTGAATGATTCTTATAGATCTAGTATTATTATCTCAAGTCATGAGACTAAATTAACAAGTGCACAAGTATAAATGGTTCAAAACTACCTAGCCTCATATTTATCCCTAGTGACAAAATTTCTCATATCGTTCTTTGGAAAAAAAGAAAGAAACATACTTTATTAACAGGATGAATACGTATTTAGAAAAGATATGCAAAATCCAGCTATGGGCTGCTTCCCATTTATCACTGAAACACACTCAACCTACCAAGTTAACTATTAAAACATGTTGGTACTTGTTGAGTGTTGACTATGTGTGATTAACTTTAATTATATTCTATTACATTTTAAAAAATAAGAATTTGAAGACATATCACTATTATTCCCATTTTACACAAGAAGAAACTCAGGTTTATAGAGATGGATCTACTTAATAGGGCCATAATGAAGTCCTAAGTTCATTATCCCAGATAAAGGTGCTTGACTTCAGCACCTACAGTAGCAATCCTCTTTGAGGTGTCATTCACAAAAAATGTTTGGTAAGGTAAAATAAAAGGGGGCTTGGTCACCTAAGATCCTTCTGACAACATACCTGCAATTTCTCCATTTAATCATCAAAAACTAATTTACAACTGATGTTAAGCTGGGGACTTAAAAGCAATTATTTTGTATCTGAAGACTCTTGCTCAAGTCAGTTCACCGCCTTGAGGCACACTCTAAATGGTTACACGCTGGGACTTACACTCTACCTAGCAAAATCCTCTGCAGCACCCGAGGTAGCGCCCTTCTCTTCTCTTTTCTGGTATGACACATTAGTCTTGGTTCTGAGTCTTCACTCATTTTAATTCCCAGACTTTTACTGCATACAACACCCATATCGGTACATTTAGGAGATCATTTACATATGGTTGGGAAGAAAGTATAAGAGTAACTAAGGGTATTCACTAATTATTTTCACCAGAGATAGATACAAATACTGTATGATTTTTTTTTTTTTTTCTATTCTAATGTCTCTCTTTAGAATGACGAAGGTCTAAGCTTTCACTTTATATAGAGGTGAGGGGTTGGGAGTAGATTCTCTGCAAAAAGTTTGAAATTGATGAAAGTTTACTTAAGTTCTTTGCATTTAGGACCTATCAGTGGTTCTCAGAATTTTCCTCTCATGGTAGTTGTCTTCACTAACCCTAATTTGAGGATGCCCATGAATAAGAACCACAAAATTTTGTGTGAAATAGAGGTTGGATCTCCTTAACACAGTCTCTCCTTTATACCTGATCTATCATCTTTAAAAAAAACTGAGTAGAGAATTCCAGTGTTGCATAATTTAAAAACATTTGACAGCATTAAATTAAGTGAGAAGATGGGTTGGACATTCTGGATTTCCTGAGAGACCCAAGAAGATGAAACAGACACAACCTCAAGTAAAATTTTACACAGTCGCACAGACACACCAATGCAAAATGAAAACAGATTTCCGCCTGAGAATTCAAGAAATGTACTACCTTGCCCCAAACCGGTAAGAATCCGATTACCACAAGGATGGATAGTTACCCATGGCGAAGAACGGGATTCCCAGCAGGGTGGAGTTGTACTTTCCATCCGTGATGAAGAAGATCCCTGCTGCAGTGATGATGGAGATGCACACTGTGAGCACCCCCAGGAGGCCCAGGAAAGGCTTACTGCGCAAGCAGTCCTTCATGGAGCTGGAGAGGGTAGCTGTGGTCAGGATCAGCACGAGGCTCACCAGGACCTTACTTCTGGCCAGGATGCTGGTCTTATGAAAGTCTCTCCAGAGGCTAAAGGATGCTAAAGAGTGGAGTTGGAGGTCTTGATGCTCCTCCTGAAGCTTCCTCATAAGCTTACAGAACTCATTCTCCCACTTCTCCCCTATGAGGTCTTGGGTGGCAGAGCCATAGGTCTGGAGGTAGTAGGTGATTTGAATGGCTCTGGCTGACTTGACCCGCTGGTCCTTGCTGTTTGGCACTTCCACTACCCCGCCCAGTTGGTGTCCAATAAAACTGTTCCTCCCATCCTTGAAAACAAACAAACAAACAAAAAAATGGGAGACTTAAGTTACCAGAAGGATGCACATTCCAAGGGACAGTTTCTTACTCTAAGTGAAGGAGCACAAGGAAGGCAAAGAGAGGTGCTAATTTGGAACTGATGTGGGTGGAGAGGCAAGTCAAGATCATATATTCAACCTCTTGGAGCTATGTGTAATACCATGCATGATGATCAGGATTAGAAAAGATGCAAAGAGTACTCCAAAGCTACACGAGACTTACCACATGCATAGGAAACTGTACATAAATATTATTACTTTGATTTCCCCAAATACCCTCATTCTAACTTTCCTTCCATAACAATCTATCACCACTCCTTAATGGAGGATCAAGTGTATGATTCAGTTTTAATCAGAGGAATTGCACGAGTTAAAAACATTTTAAAAATTAAAATTATTATGTTTCTATAAGTTAAACTTTCAGAGGTTCTGTACACACACCTACACCAACACACACACACACACACACACACACACACACACACACATGGATACCTTGTTTCCCTATAATCTGGCAGTATAATTTCATAGTTCAGGAACTGTACAAAAATACTCTTTCTTACAATTAATTTAATGATGTTGAAGTGTTTCCTAAATATGTTCACTCATTACCATCTTCCCTCCAAACACCTGCCTTAGATACAGGTTGATCTTTCCCTCTAGATGATAGTGAACAAACCTCCCAAATGAAACGGATAAGATTTTCAGATATGATTGCCAAAGTTATCTCAGTTTCAGAGTTTGACATGGAGATTGTATAGGCAAACTCATAAGAGCAAGAGTTTGGTAGGAGAAGCAATCACAAAAGTTCTCATCCTGTGTGCTTCATCACTCAGGAAAAATTCCTGAAAACCATTCCCAAATTTTAGACCACGTGGGAATTTTATTTTTGCTACAATTGTCAGGTACTTCAATGGCAATGGTTGTCAGAATGTAGAATCCAATAGCAGGAAGCAGGATGAAAGATAACTTTAAAAATATGCTGCAGGAATTGAGCAAGAAGCAGCCACTAAGGTGAACTTATGCCACAAGTAGACTGTGGCAAGATGCTCATCTCACAGGGATATAAAAAAGTAGAGTCGGGACAGGAAAGAGTTCTTTCTAGAGAGGGCAGTGGTAAGGTTAATAAATGCAGTAATATGATAAGCACGGATGCCTTTACAGAACCATGAGGCATCTTGTACACATGTGAAATAATTATTGGGGACTTGTTTAATCCAGGCACTTTGTATGAGGCACTTATTTGTACTTGTATTTTTTAACCTGCACCAAAGCAACCTTAATATTTGAGAGTCTGTTGCAAATACAAAAAGTTTAAGAAGTTTACCAGAAAGTATAAATGCTGGTAGTAGGATCATCAAGAATTTAAGAGAAAAATGCCATAGTTACTCCATAGACCCATTTTAAATAATCACATTAAATAATTAAAATCATTTAATTAGTTCAACTTGACCAATTCCATATGACAACATATTTCCAGTAAGAATTTGATTTAAAGATGTTTTTCCTGCTTGGTACCTCCCACTTCCATGGCATTTTCTTCAATTTCCCCTTTTCTTCTCCTTACAAAAATCCAATTGAGAGTTTGGCTGTAGGTTCCCAAAGCTGTCTCTTGATTAAATCTTTTGGAGTGTTCCAGTGAGTTCCCAGCAGAAAAACAAGCAAACTTTGAAGGAGGCAGTAGTCTTTCCCCAGAATCAAGAGATTGTATAACCATTTAATTGTTTGGTAGATGCAAATTGTTCCTCAATTAGGTTTGATTAGTTTTGTTTTGAGCTTAGTATAATTTTTGGCTCTGCCCTTCTATTTCTGTGAAATCCCTTCTTTGAAGTAGACTTGTGCTTTTGATTATTTGAGAGGGAAAGTATTTTAAAAGTTGTATGTACTTAAGAATGTGCAGCTTTTTCTGTCTTTACTGATTTATGCCATCACAAAGTTTTCTCAGAGAACTTTAGAAGCAGCATGGAGATGATTTCTCCCCTAGGCTCCATTTGGAGACTACAGCAGATCAAAGAGGGTGCTGGTAATATGTCTAGGAAAAGTCAAAGTTTTAACAAAGACAAATATAGATTTTTAAACAACAGATCTTTGTTGAGTTTGGTTAGCTTCTAACCTTCCTTTTGAAGTTGTTGAATTTCCATTTTTTTACAAAAATAGTTTAGAGAAGGTATGCTTCCATCCTACCTTTGTTTATTATACTTAAATAAATGTAACAGAATGAATTTCTCTCTCATATTCAGTTCTAATTTATGTACCTGAGCAAATTAAATAACATCTTTGGATGTCCTGGAATCTAAAGTCTCCACTGATGATTTCACAACACTTACATACATTTTTAGACATTGTTTACATGGGAAACTTCTATTTCATAAAAGTGGCAGGGGAGTTTCTTTTTCCAAGCTAATTCTTAGAAGCCTATCTGTAGGAGAAACAAATAACAAATGCAACACATATTGTAACTATATTTGGAGCAGAACTTCTGAACTCTTAAGACATCCAGTAGGATTAATGGAGAGAATGACTGATCAGGGTTCATGTGACCCAAGTTGCAGCAAGCAGCTCACACTAATTGCATAAGAAACACTTAACTGGTTCATTTCCCTTCTAAATTTCAGTTTTCTCATCTATAATAGGAGCAGATCTGTGATTATGAGGAAATGTTGACATGATATTGAAGTAAATTTTCAGCTCTATTTCTAGGAAAATACAACCCATATAGATATTTTTAAGAGATCTGAGTGTCAGAAATTGTTATTATAATTTGATAATATAATTCTATTGAGCCATGAATTGCTTATTTCCATATCTTGCAAGATCTTACCAGTAACATGGAAGAGCTGTTTTGTTTAATAAATGAGCAAGCCTGGAGACTTAGAGAAGGAAAATCTGTTAGTCAAGGTGATGAACCATGGGTTTTGACCCAGATCTTCTGTTCCAAGTCTAATCCTTTCTACAATCCTATGGGAATCATATCAGGGGAACCATTTCAACTCCTACTCCCCATAAATATTCTGTTCGATTAAAACTTATCACACTTATAGATTACCCTTTTCCAACACTTTCCTCTCCAACTAAAGCAATTACCTACCATTTAACACATAGATTCAACTTCTTCCTTTCCCAAAGGAACTTACTTCTTACACAAGCTCCAAGGTTCCTTTAAGTATAGAAATCACCTTTATGTTCCAGTGAAGAGAAACCTTAAAATAAAAATATGACCAGATGGCAACATGCTGTTTTCAATGCATCCCTATTTCAGTGCATTGCTGAACTGGACTGATGTCAATAACATGAGATGAATTTAGGGCCCTAGTTCATATCCATGTCCAAGTCTGCTCTTCTTCAATCTGTTCTCCAAAGTGCAGCCAGAGTCTAATCGTAAATAGGACCTCATCTCATTTCTAGGCCTAAAATCTTCCACTGGCTCATTCACTTGCACTAGGAATAAAATAGGACCCTCTACCAGGACTGCAGGGCCCAGCGTGGTCCATGGTTGGAGGAGACATCTGTCCTTGTCTCCCACCTCCCTCTTCTACCTCTTCTGGCATCTCTTCCTACTCCTTAAACACAACAGGTTAATTTCCACCTCACTTTTATTTGTTGTCCCCTCTGCCTGGAATATTTTCCTACATGACTTCTATGGCCAAGACTACTTCCTGCCCATGGAAGTTCTAGCTTTAAAGAAATCACGTGAGTTACACATTCTCAAGTGGGCACCTCCTTTCCTGCAATCATCTATTACATAGGCCCCCCCCTTTTTTTTTTTGCTATTCCTGATAATGATTTCTATCTAAAAAGATTTTTTACAATCATTCAATTGTTCCTTTTTTGTCTCCTCTGCTAGAAGTTGCATTTGTTGAAAATTGGCACTTTTCCTTGTTTTTCTCACTAATAACTTCCCTATCCCTAGAAGAAGGCTGTTCTAGAACATTCCCTAATCTTTTATAACTGAGTGAATTCACCATAAGGTGTAAATTACTCATGAGAGGTTTTATTTTAAAGACTGTTTTGCTAAGATCAGGACATAAAGAGACACTTTTATCCCTTTTTCAATCTTTTTACTCTCAATAACATTTCTTCAAAATATGTTCCTTTTCACTGTGTATCAAACAAGTATGGTAAGCTAGTCAACAGACCAGGGGACTGGGGCAGAGCTAGGGAAAAGGATTCCCATGAACCATTCTCTAAAGTCAAAGGACGGCACCAGCTGCCCAAGAAATAGAAGAGAGTGGTTGGAGAGGAAAACAGATCTCCTTCAGTTTCCTTTAGACAGGGCCACAAAAAGCTCATTAAGGTGTTGGGACTAATTGTCCTTCAGTGAGAAATGACTGGTGGGTTGTAGGCAGTGGAATGGTTTGATTTCCTTTTTTGAAATGCCTACTTCCATTGTGCTGTGTGAAAAGGACTTAGGCAATAGAGAGGACTCTGAAGGAAAGAGCAGTTCGGAAGCTCCTGCAGTATTTCATTTTCTTGATGCAGCATAAGAAAATGTCATGGAGGCAGTGTCTGGCAGGTAAATTGTTCCAAGGTGAATCAATAAAAGTACAGGTCATGATGCTATCTCATGGACATGAAGCATCTCAGCGCATTCTCTCTCCAGCAGTATAATATAGAAAAAAATACTCTTAGGTCCTTTAGCTTTTATTTAGTTTGAGGTTACTACTTTGTAGCTTTTAAAATCACTTCCACCCAATCCACACCCTCCAGTGAAAAGAAAATTAAACTCTTAGAGATAAACTCAAAGAATAAATTCTTAAAGAATGAAGATTTTAATGCCCTAGACAGTTGGGTAGAGAAAAAAATTACTTGATGATTCTTGGAAATGATAAGGGAGCAAGTGTAAAATTTGCTCAATATATGTGCTAGGTTGACATTCAGATACTTTCTGTGACTGCAAAATAATTTGGCAGCACAGTTCCTGTCCAAGGCAATTGTAATTCAGATTTTATTGATTTTTGATGAGGTAGACACGAAGAGAATACTGGAAACTTTTAGATGGTCAGTTCTCTTTATTGCTAAAAAGAAAATCTTCCTGTGTGATAGATGGTGACATTTTTCAAAGAATGATAAGACTTTGTTTGTTTGAAAAATGTTTTTCCTCAGAATTATTCCTAGCTTATATCTCTTTGTTTCATTGCCCAATGTCAAGTGTTTACACAAAGTAGGATTAAATGAAACCATTGGTTATCTTGATTTTCCTTTCCAGCATTTCTTATTTACTAGCTATAAGCAAATAATAAGGAAACAAATTTCTTATTTTTTTTAAAAATAATCAAGTCATTTTCAAAATGAAGACTTAAAAGCATTAAAATGCCTCAATAAAGAATAAATTAAATCTCTTTTTTCACAATGCTAGGAAAGTGCAGTAGTGTATTTCAGACATTTTTCAAAGAGGAAGGTTAAAAAACAAGGTTTCTGTGCTGCTAAAATGAAATAAAAACTTCAGCCAAACAGAATATAAAATAAGTTAAACAAAGCACTCTGGCATATCAATGAACTGAGGCTTGGTTGGAATTTTTTATCACACGTGGCAGACACAGTTCCAAGACTTTGGAACTTTATTTGCATTATTTCCAGCAACTCTTCCAGCCACTCTTTGAGGAAGTACTAAACTGGAGTTGCTGCAAGTCACCAATGAAGACATGGGGCCTTGATAGACCATGTGAGCAGACTAAGTTCAGGTAGCTATGAAATAGCATAATCATTTGATTTCTGTTTCTGGCTCCAAGACTCATGTTCTTAACACAACTGCACATATATTTGGATAATTTATGAGTATACTTGAATGAGAGGAAGTGAAATACAGTTGTTATGCACACAGATTCAAGAAGTCAACTGTCTTGCTTAGAGTCCCAGCCATGACACCAATAAGCTGTGCAGATGTCTTAAGCTCCCTACACATCAGGTGCATTACTGTTAAAACAAGAATCATAAAGCATTGTAAGGATCAAGTGTATTAATATAGATGTAAAGTATATAAATAGTACTCAGGAAGGGCTGGATATTATTTTCATTAATATAAATCACAAATGAAATATTTAAATGATACTGTTTATTCATTTAGTCTTCTAAGATTATTCCACATTCCCCAGCAAATGTCTATAATACTATGGAAAAAACACAGGGCACAGGACCAAGTCACCTGGTTTCAAGAGGACACATTGCCAACTCCCTCCTCTCCAAAGTACAAGGTTTGGCTCCTGTTATCTCTAAATATCTGATTTGCTCTTCAATTAATGATTCACTGGCAGTAAAGTTATCAGACACCACATAGTATTCTAGAGAAACCTGTGTTAAGCAGGGTAGGGGGTAGAAATAAGAAGGAAGGGGAAACCCAAGATGACCTATGTTCGTTTCCATAGAAACAAGAAGCATTTTATCTTTTTTTCTAAATCTGGACCCAGTTGCTTCTTCTCTTTCTTTGGGTGTTCTCCTGAGAAAATTCTTCTCAAATGGAAAAATAAACAGAATTTGCTCCAAGTTTTTGAGATAAAAATCATCTCTCATTAGCCTAGAATTTTATATTTTAATTGTTTTCTATCTTCAGATTTCTATTATCCTTTCTACTGTCTTGGTTTGCTTAGTACATAACAGCATAAGTATATTAAATTTCTCCTTTATTTTCGCAAAATCTTTATACAAATTTACTAAAAATGTGTAGAAGTAGAGTAAAATATCTGCATTAAATATCAGCCATATAAAAACTACCTTTCTGTTTTTCTGGAATTCCTTACTAGTGATCCTATCTATCCCTAAAATTTTCATAAAAACTACTATTCTTAAATACATCTTTCACAGAAGGATCATGGTCATTTCTTGAGACCAAGTATTTCCTATCAAAAAACACTTAGCTCTGTTGCTGACCTGAATTACCAGAAGTTGGCCATCACCCACGTGGGAGCATTTGAGGAATGTGAAAAGTCCCTAAGTACAGTGACCACCTTTAGTAGATAGCATTTCTTTTGAGCCAAGAAACTATTCTGCAAAGTCTCAGGTCACAACTACAGACCACATAAGAAATGTGACACCTGTACCATTAGCACCTCAGAGTGGAGAACAGATCAGTCTGACAACCCACAGGGGCAGACCTCGGAGCAGAGCTCAACACAGCCTGCTGCAGTGGTGAAGTTGGGGAAGATGGGAAAGCTCAGGCACTGCAATGTCTACATAAGGCACCACTGTGGGGAGCACACGGGTGTACCCAGGATGCCGGGTGGAACCTGGCAAGAAGGGCAGAATCATCAATTTGTTCAAGAAATATTCGGAGTGCATGTTCCTTTCCTGATGCATCTGAGGGCAGACTGGTGAACAGCTACAGTTAACTTCCAAGAGCCTTTGGCTCTGGGAGGTGAGGGGAGGAGAGTAGACCGTCTTTTTAACACACATACATATATATGTACCAGTGAACATACACTGTTAAGGGAGCACTAGAGAGGAATCAGCTAGCCTAGGAGGTACTAAGAGGGCTTTCCAGGCTCTCATCTGGGACCTGAAGAAAGAGTAGTCATTATTCAAATAAGGATGAGGGATTTGGTTGCTGCACACGAAGAACAGTCTTCCAGGCAGAGGAAACAGCAGACACAAACTTTAGACAGAAGAGTAGGTATGCTGTGTTCCTGGGACTTAAAAGAATGACTGGGATGTACAATGTGAAGGCTGGGCTGATGCAACCATTGGGACTGGTAATAAATATTGAGTTTTTTTATTCGGAAGCTTTCTTTGTTGAAGGGCATCTAGGTTGGTTCCACAATCTAGCTATTTTGAACTGAACTGCTATAAACATTGATGTGACTGTGTTACTGTAGTTTGCTGATTTTAGGTCCTTTGGGTATAAACCAAGGAGTGGGATTACTGGGTCAAAATGTGGGTCCATTCCAGGTTTTCTTAGGATTCTCCATACTGCTTTCCAGAGTATATATACACAAAGGAGTACTATTTAGCCATAAAGAAGAGTAATATTATGGCATTTGCAAATAAATGGATGGAATTGGAGAACCATGCTAAGTGAAATAAGCCAAGCCCAAAAATCCAAAGGCCGAATGTTTTCCCTGATAAGTGGAGGATGATATATAATGGGGGTGGGGGTGGGGAATGAGAGAATAATGGGGAACTTTAGAATATGTAGAAAAAAATGAGGGGGGGTATGAAAAATGGTGGAATGAGACAGACATCATTGCCCCATGTATGTGTATGATTACACGAATGGTATGAATCAACATTGTGTACAACCATAGAAACAAAATTATATACCCCATTTGTGTACAATGAATCCAAATGCAGTCTGTAAAAAATTAAAAGCTAAATAAGAAAAAAGCTTTCTTTGACTGAATTGTGGAAAATGACCTTCTGGTGTACCTTGGGATGGGAATGGGCACTAGAAAGGGTGTGTGTGTGTGTGTGTGTGTGTGTATACATACCATCCCTCACAGCTTTCTCTAAAGCAAGAATTATCTAACATTGTGAACATTAAAAATATATTCTTCAGAACTTATGGAATGCACATTATTCTGAAAATATAGTTTCCCCACACCTAGGCTTTTTCTGGAGAATTACCTTTCCAGAGTGCTGAAGGCATTTTGCATTTTGGAGAAAAACTTACTTGTCAGAGGTGTGAGAGTCATTGGAAGTGATGTACTAATTCTAATGGTTCCCATCACTCCAATAATTTAAAACAAATACTATGTATGAAGGATCTGAGAAGCTTGATTACTAGTTTGGGTGAGAAAGGTGATAAAGACAAATAAAGGGTAGAGAAAGTCTTTTCCTTGGAAGAATTTATATTTTTTCTGTAGAAATAAAGCACATAAATATGATGGGAAGAGGGTAAAGCAGCAAGAAACACTATAGTACAGAAGTCTGCAGAAAAATCAAGATAAGTGCTGGGGCTGCAAAATTATATATGGCATGATTCCACCATGTAAGAATAAATATGCACATATAAACATTCAAAGGAAATACTTTGGCTCACGTTTGGTATAGGTTTATAGGTCATTCCTATGTTCTTGGTTAGGTTATTTTATATTATCTTGAAAAACCTTCTGACTTATCAACAGAATTAATAAAAGTAAGTGTGTTAGTGGAAGTGAACTAAGGGTGGATTGAAGGGAAGGAATAAATTAATGTGTGACATCTAGTCAAATTTCCCTTAGGTGGTGGAGGAGGAAGGAGGACCCAGGACTTCCTTAATCTCTGACTCAATTCTAGGCAATCTGTTTCATAGCTCCCAAGTCAGCTAGAGTTAAGACAGTTCACCCTTCCTCATGAAGGACTTCAATTTTGCCCTTTGAGATATAATGAATGAAGTATTCTACTTAAAGTTACAGGTTAGTAACTGCTAGCAGACTCTTGATTGCTAAAGATAGGTTCAAGTGCTAACACTCAGCTCCTGAGCTGATCTGAACTTGCACTTGGTTAAATGGTGTTTTCTCTTCAAAGAAAAGATCATGGGGACATTGTTGTCTCAATAACAAGGGCTAAATCATTTAACGAAATGATGCTTTATTTTTCAGTGTTTTCTATGTCTAAAGCACCAGGCTAAGGGAAAACTGGTTCATTTTTTTCTTGAATAATCCACATAATTGTTATCACAGAGGTCTAGATTATGAAGTTGAATAAAGCTTCCATCGATTTATGTAATTTAGAAATAATTTTAGCATTTATTAATTCTATTTTTTCTAATTTCTATTTTACTTTGCTTTCTAAGATTATGTCCAATTTTAATTCAAAGGAATCTCTTCTGATAATTAATACATGTTGCCTTTTACCATTTTCAGTATCTGTTTTAAGATTTCAACTAGACATTCAAGTTCATTGAAGATAGGGAAGGAAAATGGTAACTTTTTCAAGCTAAAGGAAACAAAAATGGGGCACACATTTTAAGGAAGTGTAATGGAATAGATATATCATGAGAGAAGGTGAAATCAATAGTACAGCTTTCATTTGCAGTTGCAGGTGAGGTTCGCTGTGTCTTAATCCCTTAATAAAACAAAAGTGATACCACTGTATCTCTAAAAGATAGATGATTCAGGTCTTATTCCTTTGTTGTCTTTTATTAACATACCCGTATCTCTTTCTTGGGTCATCTCTTTTTCCCCTCCCCTCTCTCCCAACTCCCTTTCTCTTTATTTCTCTCTCTCTCTGACCCTTTATCCCTGTGTTCTTCCTTTGCACCTTCCATCTCTGTCCTTCCTTTCTTTGAAAGACAAAAGTACCTTAAAGCCACAGTAAAGAATTATCACACTATAGGATAATTATTGAACTGTATCACTAAAATGCTAGATAAAGAATACAACACTTGCTTAAGTCCCTTTTATGTTTCCTAAATTAACTTTTCTTTGTTATCCCCAAAAGGACAGACAAGTTTTGAAAATATAGTTTGTGATATACATCCTAATGAGATCCACACAATTGTTCTTTACTATGACCAAGATATTCAACCTCAATTATTAATATAATTGAAAGCCTTTGGATAAAGTCAAGAAAGTAAGTACTCTCCTATCTTGCCATTCCATGTGCAAGTTAAATATTACTTTCTCAGCATGGGAAATGAAAGTGCAATGGTTCACCTTTGCAAACGTGTTAACATTTCTTGGCTGATGTGATGCATTTTAGACAGGAACATGGGCTAGTCTTTATATTAAACTTTGTACTCTTAGGTATCTAGCAAAGGCACACCTAGATGGCTTAGGAAATTACACTTAAAAAAACTTACACTTGAATAAAAAGTTATTTCAGAGGCAAGTTTCTTTACATGACAATTTGCCTTACTGAAAAAGATGAACCAAAATTCATTAAAATTTGGGAAGTAGTTATCTTTAGCCTTTCTGCTTTTCTATAAGGCTAATATTCAAGTGAGCTTGCATTCAACTTACAATTATGTGACTGATGCAGAAGAGAAGTGACTCAACTAAGATAAGGCGGTTGTAAGTGAGGAAATAAGTCGGAAGCACATTGAATGATGCTTCATGACTATAGACCAGCTTTAGTAAGGAAGATAAAATTTTATTGTTAAATGAGACCAATTCATAGAGCACTTATGTGTATTTTGGAGCCTCAATATGTATCTTTAGTTTTATAACTTTGTGATGCTTTTTAGCTTATAATTCAAATTAAATTCTTTCATTTGATCACAATTCATTTTTTTTTTTTTTTTTGGAAAATATGGTACCCTTTGTAAGTCAAGAGGTAGTAAATTACAATGTATAAAAGTATAAATAACTGGATAACTTCAAAAGTGTTGATAATTGATTTATTTAGATTTTTATGCAACAGGGAAAACTATTAAGGTAGACAGTTTCATTATAATGAAAAGAATCACTATCGTGAATGTACCATTTTAAATTAGACCAATTTGAAGCAGGACAACCACATTCTAGCCCTGGGGAGTTTAATTGCCTCCTGTACATAAACATGACTGCTGCTAATTCCAGCCACATATCAATATCAACGTTAGCTGTCAGTTCTGATGTCACCTACTCCTATATCATGGGACTTGGAGAAAACACTTCTAATCAAAGTTAAATTCCTCTTTTAATTTGGTTTCAGTATTAGCAGCCTAGTTTCTCATACTTGACAATCCGTATTTTTTCTTCAACAAACCACTATCTTTCTTAAAGGATAAAACTTTGACATGGGGAATTCTCCAAAACCTGTTTCTACAGTGTTAAGAAATGGTCTACAACTGTTTCCCATTCAGAAGGAAGAACCTCAAAGACATACTAGAGGTCACAGGATTGGGTTACATGGTAGCTTTGGCCTCATGGGCAGTATGAGTGGGAACGGTGGCTTGGATTTAGTTTAGGAAAACTTATCTTGAATGCTGATTTGACCAAATATTTTCACAGTGACTTTTATAGAGCTATCCAAGTCCTTTTTTCAGCCACAAACTGGTGATGCCTAGCGCATGAAATTTATTGTGAGAATTAAGACAGATGATATTTGAAGAGGGATAGCATCTTCTATGTTATTTCGTAAGGGCTCTATTCACAGTTATTACCTAATTACAAAATGATGGTTAAATGATTCCCTGCTCGTAATAAAATAAATTAAAACAGATCCCGGCTCTTGACACCAAAAACATTCTATCAACATTCATTTTACACTATAAACACAGAACATGTTTCCAGGACTCTCTCAGTAGGGTATATTTAGCTAAAAGGATGAACAAAGGATCTTAACTCTGCTTATGCCAGTCCTCATGGTCCACTTTCCAAGTGACCTAGAGCTTGCCTACAGTTCAATGCAAGTTCAAGGGACAGACTACATACATCTGGTATTTCTAGGGGAAACTTAAAATATTTGGTTTAAATGTCCCTGTAATATACACAAATAACTACCTGGATATGATTTTTCTGTAATCAGAAAAACAATTCAGTGTCAGAACAAACTTACAACTGAGCTCAGAGTTTACCCTCCTCCATTACAGGTATCTCAGGATCCTTTGGGATTTAAGTCAGGTCTACATGTCATCACTGCCATCTGCTTTTATTCCAGGCACCAAACAGATGGGATTTTGGAGTGTGACACATTCCACAGTGGAAAGAGAATCTGCAGTGTTGTGGCATTCTCTGCAGGTAAGACTGAGATGGAAAAAATGAATACCCCCTATTCCAAAATACACAGGTCCTTCCAATGAAGGGTCCTATGACCAAAGCTTTTGGTGAAGCATGAAGGAGCCTGTCATAGCTTCCATTTTAAAAAATCACCTATCTGTAGATTTGATATATACAGTGGCAGTATGCAAAAGCCAGATGAAGTGATTCTATTCTCAGAGGATGTCATTCTGTGTTTGTGGCCCTTTTATATGAATTCCTTACTGGATTGTTCAGAATATAACTTCACTGAGGTAATCTACAGCAAAGTTTGATGTTAATGTATTTATTTCAAATATTTCATGCTTGCCCTAGATATTAAATGTTCTAATACACTGCAACATGTCATGGGCATCGCTGGTGTTTGCTGAAGAATGCCAAGAACACTGTGTCTATTGCAGTGTTAATATAAATTCATGTGTTTCATCTCTCCCCTCGATAGCAGATATCTTAATTCAAATGACTTGCGTAAATAAAAGTGAAGATACAGAAAAAATAGGGAGAAATGCAAATACAAAAGGGTACACATAGACATTGCTCCAACTTAACACATTTCAAAAAGAACTAGTTTGGGGCAGCACCTGCTACAATCAAAGTTGTTTTACAGGTGCAAAAATATACAAGGCTGGCCTATTGTTCTTAAATACATTCCCTGTCACTCTCCCTTAGTGTAACACAATTAATTCCCTATAATTTTGCAAGGTGAGAGAATTCAAGGTGACTATGTCACGCCTTATGAATCTGGTGAGAAATTATGTAAAGAAAACAATCAAACATCCTACATTTACATGGAGGTACTTTTAACTTGGTAAGTGGGTGTCTGCTTTGACTGAAAGTTCAGGGCTATTTGAAGCCACAGCGATTAGTTACATAAGCAGGTATTTAGGGGGAGGCCTTTCAAATGCATAATGCTATGTTAATGCATTGTTAAAAACACCAATAATAACATTTACCAAAAACAACACTCCCTCAGAACTGAAGCTGGCAGCTGCCTGAATCTCATCAGAGCTGTTTACAAGGAAATACTGAGTGAGGATCTTAGGAAATGAAATGGCACTTGGTACCAGGCAACTAAATTTGGACAAATTAAGAACTGCTGATGTGAAACAGCAGTGAGGTCCACTGCACCTTCTAACAGCGGTTTTAGAAATGATCTGACAGTTATTGCTCATCCAGATTGGAAAATCAGTATGAACCCAAGGAAGACATTAGAAGGCTCTTATGTACCATCCTAAGGAATATACAATAGTTACCATTGAAAATATTCAAATCTACCTGATGAAATGTAAGTGTTAGGAGTTCTCGGGTAGCAATGTGAGGAATTATCTGAAATGCATGTGTGTACATGTGAGGGCATGCTTGAATTTTATAATAATAATGCTGATGGGAAAATGAATGCATAGATCCCAATAGATACCTGAGTTAAGACATAATCCCTGAATTAGGCCAAGAGAAGAGAAAATGAATTAATAAAGGGTTATTTAAAAGGGAAAACAGATAGAATTCAGGGATTGAATGTGAGAAAAGAAAGAAAGAAGGGAAAGTAGAACAACTCTGTAGCTTTTGTTCAGGAAGCTGGGATAATAGTGAAACTTGCTAAACTGAGGAGAGCATTAGTGGAACTGAAATTAAGCTCTGTATGTTGAATTTAGGTACCTGAAAAAGCTCCAAGGTGGAGATACTTACAAATGAGTAAAATAATAGTTTGACTAAGACATAGGCTAGAAACGGATATTCTTTGCTTGAGCAAACTTGAGTCAGTCTTCTGAATCTTCTTCTAGGCCCATCTGTAAACTTTTTTGTAACAGTTTTAGCAAGAACCATGTTTAGACAATATAGTAAGTACCCTTTACTTTTGATATCTAAGTGGGATCCTCATCCCCTATCATGCCCCAGGTGATGTCTGATCACCTTGTTCTACCTTCAGCGAGAGTCGTCTTAGGTCATTTTAGGTCAGATTTCTCCTTATCCCTGATGCTTTTTCTCAGTAATTTTCCATCTGCTGATCTCCACCCTGCTCCTTGGCTACAAATTCCCACTTTTCCTTGGTGTATTCAGAAGTAAGCCCAAACTCTCTCTCCCACTGTAAACTCTGTACCTATCACAATAATCTCCTCTTGAAAAGAATCATCCCTACCACTTTTAACTGTATCATGAATCATTTTCTCTTTGACAGTTATTGTTTTGTGATTAGAATAGGAGTAATGTATCATTAGACTCTTGGAGCTCTCACCCAGGACTCAAAGTGTAAACCTTGGGAATTTGTGTGTTCACTTCTGAATGATCCAGTGGTGAATTTGAGCCACTGTTCCTGACAATCACCTGTTGAGGATGATAAAGGCATATGTGATTCTTAAGGAATGAGTACACTCTTTAAAGCTCGATTTGAGTCTGTGAGTTTCTTTTGAAGGATATCTCCTGAAACAGAAGATCTTCCTAGCTTTTTGTTCTGAGTGAAAATTATTCTCTGAGTCTCTGGGGTGGAAATCTCTTCTTGCCAGCTCTTTCCCAAGTAAGTGTTATTCCATGATGCCCTGGACTGGAACTCACTCTTTTTGATTCTCTGAGGTCTCTTTGTTCTCTATTTGATCCTGCTTTGCTCCTGGGGACTTCTCAGCCAACTGAGGCTTCTCTTCTTGAACCCTTGATAATTATATGTGCTGCCAACTCTGTCCTTCTTTTTGGCATGATTTTTGCTGACAATCATTTGGAACTTCAACACCTCTTTGGGAAGCCAAAGATCTTCCTAAATTTGCTTCTCTAAGACTTCTCCCTTCCCATCATCAGCAATCCTTCTTTCTCCTCTTACCACCTTTAAGATGTACCTTTCAGACCCTATGCCCTCTGTCCTTTGGTCCACTCCAGCCAGACCTTTTCCTTCAGCCCCTCAAAGAAAACAACCTGAGGTTGAAAGACAAAGAGGCTAGTTAGAAACACATGGTATTTTATCTCTTTGGATAGGCTTTGGAGACATCCAGACAGCTGCTAGACAACATCCTCAAGCTAAAAAAGAGTCCATGGCCTTGGCACCCAAAGGATTTCTCCACATATCAGGTCAAAAGAAAATCTTAAGTCTTCTCCACAAACAGACAAAGAGCTCTAGCTTTTATTGAATATGGAAGCCCAGCTTGTGTCATTTTTATCAGGAAAACAATTCAGGTAAAATATATAAGGAGGAGAAAAGATGAGATAAAAATGTAACTTTTACATAAACCTGTGAGTTTTGTATTGTCATACATTACCAACTCTTGGCTACAATTTCCAAATGAATGCTGCATGGTATTTGTTTACATTTGTCTACATGTTTGTGCATGCTTATGTGTGCCTATGTGTGTGTGTGTATATATATATACAGATATATATATATATATATGCATGTGGTATTTTTTACATATCTAGAGGGTATTAAAATTAATTTATAAAATCTTTTATGGGAGTTCTATTTAAACTTAGAGAAAGATGAGTGCTTATATAAATTAAAGATCCCTGAATCTCCCAGAAAGAGAATAATTCAAATGCTTTTCAGGTTTATGTGATTCCATTAAATGTTTGATAAATAACAGTAGTTTAATATTGTTGATTTAATAAAACAACTATGTCTTCTGAGTTGTTAGCATTAATTACAATGTAAACATACATTTTTATTCTGCTTGTGTTTACTGGTCTATTAAACATAGAAAGTAGGGAAATAACTTACAATGACTCAAATTTCAAATTTCATATTGTCTGCCTCAAAACAGTTCCCAAAATCTTTCTGGTAATTTTGTCTCCTTAGAGTTATGCTAAGTAAAATAACAGATACTCACTAAAATATGGATCATCCCTAAAGTAAACTCCTCAAACATTCATTGCTGAATTTGAGTTTAAGATATCATTCCTTTGGCATCTTGTTTTCATATGATATTGAGAAGCTTAATACGTTTTCATCTGTAATAACATGAGAAATTGTATCATGAGGAAGTATATGCCTATAAAAATGTGAGGTGCTATATTTATGAAAATCTTCTCATCTGCTACAGAATCTTGGTATGCAATAGACAACTCAAGATTGACTAATTCCTAATTTTCTCTTAATATATATAATTGAAACTGCCAGGAATGTTAAGGATGAAGGAAAACAACTGCCTTTGAAAAGTAGACAGGGAAAGTAGGAGGTATTTTTGATAAGAAAATTTATAAGATATGAAGGATATGTTTTTGTTAAGGTTAAAAGAAAATACTTTTTCCTAAAGTAGAATGACTCGTTGTTCCAGAACAAGAAAGAGGAAAAATATAGGACAAAACCTGAATGAACATAAGAAAGTCCTAGAAGGTAGTGTAGAACAGGAATCTCAGAAAAGGGCTTTTATGTGTGGTCAAGCTGGCAAAGACTCAAATAGATTTATTTATAAGTTTATAAAGAAAAGAGGGGCAATGTCAAAAGTACACCAGGGCAAAGCCAGAATTTTTCTTGGATTATTTGTCGATTGTTAATTAAAAACAAAACAAAACAAAACAAAACTGCAAGGCTTTTTCTTTGCCTTTTAAGTAATCCTCCTGGGAAATAAAGATTATGTGTCTTTTCAACATGGTTTTCTGTGATTTCTGATAAACCGTATCATGTTCTTGCTTATTTCAGAGTGCCAGAGAATTGCTTCATAGTGACTTGGGATCCTATTCAATGAGGTGTTTACACCTTTTGCCAATTTTTTCCCCCCAAATCAAATTCTAAATGAAGTCTCTACATACCTGTAATGCCTGGAATCCTGTAAGCCAAATACCTGTAAGCCAAATACCAGAAGTCTCTTTTGACCCCTGGAAAAATCTCTAAGGATTTGTTTTTTCATCTAAGAAAAAAGACAAGTTAAAAATAATTTTGTTTACCTGATATGCTTCATTCCATGGGAGGTATTGTCAAAAGTGATTTGAAGACTTCTTTGTGCTTTTTTTGTTTTTGTATGTTATTGACATGTAGTCCAGAAGTTGTATGAAATTTCAAGAAATTTTATATGTACTGGTATAATTTTATCAGTCATAATTCTATTTATAATTTCAAAGATTGTATGCCACAGAAATAATGAAATTTCCTTAATGGATAAATTCATCAGATCCTTAACGTAACCACTTTAGTCTTTTGTCAACCACAGACTATTTTTGACTTTCTTTTTTCTGTGGAAGAGTTTGCTATTAATTCTAGGCCAAATGTTTCATTTTTCAGGAGATTCATGGAAAAGACTGGAAGGTAACCTGAAATGCAAACCTCTGATAGTTTTGAGATTATACCATTGAACTGAGTGAGAATTTCCAGAACCACTGGAAAAAATTATGGGTTCAAAATATTCCTGGCCTGAGTTAAAGCAGAACAATAATTAATTACAAGGGACTGGATTAACGGATGTAGATGATTACAAGTCTTAGATTTTTCCTCCTTGGAACTTTGCTGGTTCTTTTTTATTTTCCAATTTAAAGAAACATTTTCTTTTCTCTTACATTACCTATAAATTACAGCAATGTGGTAAAGAATATCTTTGTGAACGAGATAAAACAATTACGTTTTTTCCTTACCTGAGTCCCTCTGGTATTTAGGAATGCTTAAAGAGTGCTTTTATTTTCATGCCAATATAGCTTATTTAAAGAAATTCAATAATAATCTGCTATTTATACAATAGGATGTAATTGGAAGCTTTGATTATATTGCCAAGGCTTTACTGGAATGTCATATTTTAAAATTATGCATAAAATCAAACATGATTACTTTAGAAGAACTAAGGAACCAATGCTCACAAAGGCCCTTTTATAAAAAAACAGCCTGGTATTTGGCTTACAGGATTCCAGGCATTACAGGTATGTAGAGAAGATCAATTTCTGGCAAGTCCAGGAACCTAAGATATTTGGTGGATCTCAAGAAGATAAAACATTCACCCCAATCTATAGGATGCCTGGTGATAAATCCCTGGCTTGGCTTTCTAGTCTTGAAAGACATTTAAAAGTCTAATTTGAGATCCTTTATGAAAAGTTCCAACCTACAAAACTTAAAACAAAACGAAAAAAGAAGGATCCGTTTGTGCTGCACTTATATAAACAATCAGACCATATTTAATAATATTACTTATTTGCAAACAAGTAAATTTTACTATAATTACATTTGAAAGAAATGGGGTGACTGTAGAGGAAAATATTATGTTTCAGTTTGAAACTAGCATAACTTGTCATTGTGAAATTCTAGGCCTGTTTGTTGTCTTTAAGTTTTCGTTATTTACCTGTGAACTAGAGGGGATCTTAAAATCTTACTTCCTCCAATAGCTGGCTGCAACTCTCAAAACAAACATTTCCCATTTTTGTCATACTTTTCTGCCCTGGAATTGCTAAAGACTAAGACTTCTCCTTTCCCAAAGCCTCATAAGTAAACCTGGACAACTTGATATGAACGTTGAGGAAACTTTCCTATCACTGGGTGGGATACTAAGAATATTCACCAAAATAACCAGTGATGTCATCAAAGACATTCTGAGAACACTTCTCAGATTATTACTGACATTCTTATTCTGCCACCTAATGAAGATACTTCAAACCTCACATGGAAAAACCTCAACCCATTGCCCTCTGAACTCTGATCTGGGTTTCCAACTATTAATCTTTGGTTTTCATTTTTTTTTTTTTTGCATAGTAATTCACTTGATTTCTTCACTAAATGCCGGATTGCTCACACTAGCAAACAAATACCAAATATTCTCTACTTACAAGTCCCAATGGATGATTCAGCTGGTCCTTAATGAACAAAAAGTCACAGAATCAGAAAATTGACTTATCTTTATTGTTCAAGAAGGAAAATTGGCAGATTTTTTGCTTGCACAAACTTCAAACAGGTTCTTGAAACTTCTTTCTATAGGCATCTGTGTACTTCTCTATAAAATCCCGTTTAAGATCCCTGCAAAGACAATTGAGCAGGAACTTCCCACCCTCAATATCTAATTATTTCTCATCTTTCACCATCCCCTCAATGATGTTTAATCACCTGGCCTATCTTCAGCAAGAATCCAGTTAGTTCAGTTTAGGCAGAATCCCCCCTTGTGCCTGACATTACTCTTTTTTTTTTTTTTTTTTTTTTGGTGGTGCTGGGGATTGAATCCATGGCCTTGTGAATGTGAGGCAAGCACTCTACCAACTGAACTATATCCCCAGCTCCTGATATTACCTCTTAGTAATTTTTCATCCACTGGTCCCCATCCTACTTCTTGGGTATAAATTCCCACTTCTCCTTGTTTTGTTCACAGTTAGCTAATCTCCCTCCTCTATGGCAACATACAATGGTAGTGTTCTCTATGCACAAGACAGACCCCTTCAACCAGTCTCCTTACCGTTTCTAACAATCTCATAAATAATCTTTCTTTAAGAACATAAGAACTTTAGCAATATCAACTTACAAATGTCTAAGGTCACATTTGTCCAGAGGAAATGAATAATATGAGCAGACTGGAAGCAGTGAAAGAATCCACTGGAATAAGGAAAATGATTTCTGAAAAATTTATAAAAAAGCAAAACAATGCTGCAAAACAGCAACATCTCATGCAAAGTCTATGTCAATGAAATATTTCACCAATAAATATATTAAAGGAGAAATTATGATGAACATCAACCTATTTGCTCACATTTGTTTAGCTATCTCAGAATAATATTTTTTAGGACATGGGCTTAAAATACAGTCAACTTTTCTAAATCATTAAAATGAAAGTAATTCAAATCCAAAGAATAGTCTTAACTTGGAACTTTTTTTTCAGTGCTTTAATAGGGAATTCCCACCAGTCAAGTTGAAGATGAAGGATTTGCCTTTTAATGAGAAATATGCATTTCATTATAATAATGTACCCTTGTCCTTGACTTGGTTATTCTCCACAGAAGTAGGGACTTCTTTGGACCATGTGCTCAGCATATAGTAATGACAGATTCCAGAAAACTTATCTCAATCATTTTTAAAAAAGCTAAAAGAATATGAGTATGGAAAAAAAAAATGTGCTCTTCTGTGCTAGGTAAAACATAAAGAAAATCTTTAGAGGGGACCTCACAGATTCCCTGTCTCACAGCCAGGTATCTGTAAGAATGGAACTAATCATGAAAAGAGTGGCATTACATTAGGTTATTGAATATGCTAGGAATTTTTGGAAAGGGCAACACGATTATTCAGGTATTCAGGGTCACAGAAATCAGCAGTGCATTTTAAGCAGGGAATAAGGGTGGGGTGTGTGTGTGTGAATGGTTCCAAAGTTCTAAATTAATTTTACATATCCATATTTTTAGAGGACACAGGAGTAAAATTCATTAATAAGGAATCAATAAAAAATGAGCCCCTATTAATGAAATGACAGCATATGACATTAAGAATAATTTTGACAACTTAACACATTTGCTTGTTATAATAAAATGAACATATTTTCAAGTTGGATCAATATGGCTATGAAAAAATCTGTATTTCCAGGAAAACATTCAGAAATGTCTGAGATAAGTCTATGCATTTGTAAGAGAAGATCTTATCAGTAGAAAACAGAAAGTTGGAACTGACAAAAAAAATTTCAAAAACCTTAAGCTGGAAAAAATTTTTCTCCTTTGAAGTTTTTTGATATTTTCTGGGTCACTACTGTGACTTTATAATTATTATGTGGTATTTTCATTGTTTTTGTTTCTTTTCTACTGGAAATTCCTTTAAGGCAGGATAAATGTTTCATTTTTTCCTTTGCAATCATCTACCATAAAGCATCTTCTCAAAAATCATTTATGGAACAAAGTAGTACACACTTCACCAGCTAAAAATCTTTTCTTCCTGTGTCATGTCTTTTCTGAACATAAAGGGCAAGGTTATGTATGATTCATAGAAAAACCAATTGGTCTTCTAATTTACATATGCAAATTTTAAGTTTGAAATGCAGCCACTACAGTAAATCATCTCTCTCAGGGTTACTAAGATTAACCTCTTTCCAATGTTATGGAAATCCTGTTTGCCTGAAATGTGTGGATCTAGACCATTGTGATTAAAGGAATTTGTTACATTTTGTGTGTGTGTGATTTTAGGAGATGGAGATGGAGAAGCCTAACAGCCTCTGAAAAAAATGTGATGCTTTGTACTCTTTCCGTCCTTGCCAGTAATCTTTGGAGCTCAATGCTTTTTTTTTTCTCTCCCTGACTTTCAGGACCAGCCATATCAGCATTTGGCAATTGCAGGAAAGAATGTCTCTAGGGGTGCTGCCTTGATAGCCCATTTCCAAAAAGGGATGTAGGCCTCCACCTTGGCCTCTGTGGACTCAGAGGAGTTTGCACACTCCCATTGCAAGCACCACCCCAGGGCACACATCTGCTCTTTTCCATAATGTCCAGGAAGTGAAGTTAAGCAGTAAGAAACAGACTCTGTTTCTGAAAACTCTACATCTAGATGTGTGGAGACTACTCATAGCAACAGATAGAGAAGGGTAAAGCATGAACGGCAAGCAGATGGATGGGATTCAGGTAATTAATATTTTTCTCTTTATGTCAAAATGGTAATTAGACCAGCCCAAGTGTATTTACATGGTTTCTGCTTTCTCTTAAGCATCTTTTCAATTGATTTCTTTAGCTACACACTCAAACTCTTATTTGGGACTGAAGTTTTAATATTAGGTGCTACTATCATGTGTTAGATAACAAGGTGTATGGGGAGTAACATTCCCTGGAAAATCACCCCTAAGGATATTAATTATGGAGGGAAATAATTAACTTGGGTGCTGTTTCTTTCCCACAAGCAAAGTGGCTAAGAGAAAATTTTGATACTTTGAAAAGCACAGAGCAAGACAATGAAGTAACCACCCATTAATTAAACAGGTTTTGGAAAAGTCAAACATGAGGTAGACCCTGAAGCATCAGGGACACTACATGTTTTAGGGAGCCATAGGGCACTGGACACTGGAGGGAAAAAGGGATCTTGAGTGCATTGTACAGTTCTGACTAAAATTAGTTGTGCTATTTCTTTTATTTAACAAATGCATAATTATATACATGCGCGTGCACACACACACACACACACACACACACACACAGACACAAATGCAGGTACTCATAGCCTGAATTTTAAAAATTCAGGATTAGATCTCCATGATCGCATATCTGGATGAAAGATGTCTAAGGACAATCATTACTAGGTGAGTACTTGTGGTTGCCAAAGTAGAGCCCGGCAGATGGGAAGTTTGGGTATGGGCCTCATCACAAGGATAGAATTAGGGGCTAGGTGTAATGATAAGCAGTTGGCCACTACTGCTCTCTTCTAATTTCCTTGGAAAAATTACAGATTATCCAAGGACCCTTTGGTTAATATTTTAAAGAAAAAAGTTGATGGTGGGAAATCATTATTTATATTAATATTTTAGGATCTCAGAGATTTATAGCGTTATTAATATTTGAATAAAGATAGGCAAATTCATGCAAATGTTTGAGTAGTGTAACAGGGAGGGTGCTGATGTGGGAGAGGGTGTTCTGGTGCCCCCGTGTCCTGTTCCATTACTGTTCTTTTTAATTCTAAGCTATTAAACATTGTAGCTTTAACACCACCTGAGAACTTGGTAGACTTCAAACTCTGAATTCTGATTCTCTGAATCAGAAACTATTCTCAGGCTACTTTCAAGAATCTTTCCTTGAGCAAACTCTACTCAGGTCTGTCAGCAGCTTCTTCACCCAAGACTTAATCACAACAGGACCCCACCTCTTATCAGAATAAACTCTTTCCAGTCAGTGAAAATTTGAGTTTTCACTTTTTAATCATCTTACTTCCCAGTGATTAAGAGATAAAATAATTAGAAGAAGTGAACTAACGTTTTGCTAGTTAGACGTATATGGGTATGAGCCACCTTGCCAGAAACAGCAAAGTACCTTCCTTTCCAGAATCATTTACTGTTGCCCACAATCTACATTGGCCATCACCCCAAGAAGGAAGAGTGACACATTTCTTCCAAATGTCTAACTACATCATCATGATGTTCTGTTATTCCTGTTTACTAAAATGTTTTCATGTGCAAAGTGTAAATAATTTTGCTTTTATTCCTTAAATCATCTTTTTCCTTATCTGTGTGGTAGATCAATAAGAATTTCTTCCTTTTGCAGAAAAATACATTGAGGTATTATTCTCCTGATATATGTAATATATTTTTGAAAGACTTGAAAGATGACAATATAGGATTCCACACTAAGGGGCTCAAACTCTACCATTTATAACAACAACAACAAAATGAGGATGAGTTGGGTCATTCTGAATCAGGCAAATGAATTTTTCAGAAAATGTTGTTTTATTCGATCACAGTGGTTTTCAAAGTGTGTTCCCTGGACCAATAACTTTAACATCACTGGAGAACTTGGTAGACTTCAAATTCTCTGAATTCTAATTCTATGAATCAGAAACTATTCACAGACTACTTTCAAGGTTCTTTCCTTTCCTTTGAGCAAACTCTACTCAGGTTTGTCTTCTGAGCTCATTTTTAACTAGACCTTGAATTTAGGACTTCCATGTTCATGTATGTATTTGCCCAATGTTCTCAGAATCCTCCATGTATGATCATCCTGAATATCCAATCATGTTCTTCATCCTCTACCATCAGCAAGGATCCTGCCAAGTCTGTTTAGCCAGAATCTCCCTTACCTCTGCTGTTTCCTCTTAGTAATTTCTATCCACCAACTCACATTTAGCTTCTTGGCTATAAATTTCCAATTTTCCTTGCTGTATTCATAGTCGAACCCAATCTCTTTCTGTCACTTAAAAACTCCATTGTTTTGGTCTCTATACTTGTCATGGCCACCACTCTGAATAAAGTCATCTTATCGTTATTTATGCAGTAGCGCTGGATAATTTTTCTTTAATGGGTGCACACTCAATTTTGAGACCCAAGTCCATAGACCTCCTTTATCAAGTGCTTGCAACGTCAGATGGATAGTAATGAATCAAACTGCACACTGGAAACATGGTAAAAAGTTTAATACTTTTGTTGTTTTCCTGAGAAATTAAGAATGTAAACAGAGAGATGGTTAAGAGAAGAGGACCAAGATAAATACAATGTGCAAAGAAAAAGAGGTTATGCTAAGAAGCCAGACTGAAAGTCGTGGGCAGCCAGGAGAAAAAAATGGAAAGCAAGAAGAGGAGGGATCTGGAAGGTAGTTAAAAAGGACCACACACTATATGGTTGAAATGCAGAGATAAATTCTAAAAGTCAACACTCTTTTCCATCATAAAGGAAGTATACACAGATGTGTATTTTATCTTCATTTTAAAATTCTCATTTTGATCAAGCATGGGCTTAGTCAGTCATGCACGGTGAACTTTAGAAAGGAAGATTTCAGAGGTTTAAAAGAAAATTTTGACAGAATCCATGACATGCAACTCCGTAACAGAAAAAGGATGATCAAAGGTTGGCAAGGTACCAAAAATCTTGTTCAGACTAAGGAAACAAAAATAATTCCACCAAGGAAGAAACTGTGGAAGAACAGATAGAAAATGAGATGACACATAATATCCCCTAGTGATCTTAACTCTTAAAAGGAGAAGTCCAAATAAAAAAAGAGGTAATTTAAAAGAACACTGTGATCTGTAAGAAATGTCCAGAAGGCTAAATTCAAACTGAGCCAACAAGTACTAAAAGAAAATAAATATTCTTTTTGTTTATTGTTGTTAAGGTTTGATTTGTTTTGTTTTTCTTTGTTTGGATAAAAGAAGAAATAAACCCACTGCTTCAGGCTAGTAATATAACTTGTATTGGCTGACCAAAAAGAAAAAAATAAAGACTAAAACTATGACTTAATTTCAGTCTTCTATTTCAATGAAAATGAAGGGATGGCAAGAATATAAGGGAAATGGAATTTAAATTGAGGAAGGAATAGATAATGAAAACATTCCTGAATGATGACTTTAAATTATCTGTGTCTCCTGACCTGGGTGAATTACCACCCTCTAAGAGAACAGGAGGTGACTCTGAACTGCCTAGAGAGGTGCAGATCACACTACAGAACTACAGAGCAAAGGGGCTTCAGAAGCCCAGGGAAGAGCAAGTGCAAGTTCTAGGACAGGTGGGTGAGAAATTAAGACAACAAGTAAGGATGATGAAAATATTAATTGAATTGTGTTTTTGTTTTGTTTTTAAATAGGGTCACAAGCTGATATGCCAAAAGATTAGAGAACCCAGTGCACCTGGATTGCTTCAAGGCCGTATCTGAAAAAGTCTCTGCGGACAGTGATAGGATTCTCACTTATTCCACAGCCCGGAACATAAATGGGTAAAACTACTTTGGAAAACCTCTGGCACTGTGCAATAACCCTGAAGATGTAGAGTTTCCATGGCTCAGGGAGTTTCTCTCTGCTAGGGTGTCTTGACAAGCTCTCGTATATATGCACAAGGAGAGGTGCATGGTCTCCTGGCGGTATTGTCTTTTATGGCGCCATGGAGCAGAAAACAAACGTCCACGAACATCAGAAGAGATAAACTATAAAATAAGCACTCAGTGAGGTATTGTAACAGCAAAGCTAAGGATTCAGTTAAAACTGAACAAATAAACATGAATAAATGACACAAATACAAGATCTGGTGATATTAGATAGGAAGACATACCATAGAATTCCATTTATATAATGTTCAAAAATAGGTGAAATATAGTCATATCCTTTAGGGATGTATGCTTAGGTAGGAAAACTATAAAGGAAAACAAGGGAAAGAAGTTTTCACAGAAGATGTACATTTTTGGTTTATTACCACAACAAAGGAGGAGAGGGGATGCCACTGAGGATAAGATGCCTGAGAGATGCTGAGCTCCCTGAAGGGATTTATATTTTGACCCTGTTATTTACATAGATGTTTGCCTGGTAATTATATTTTGTGCTATACAGTTCTCTTTTATGTGTTCTTCTGTGTGCATGATACACTGCACAATTAAAATGCCAGAGAAAACGTCTCTTGATATTATTATGAAAAACATGAAGACAGATATTCAGGATGATGATATGTAATGAGATGAATCTGTATTTCTGAACAACAGACTGATATCAGATAGAGTTTTCGTGAGGTTAATTGGAGCACTCTGTCTTCAACCCAGCTGGTAGCCTCAATGACAACTTTTTATCGGGGACTCAATGAAAACAAGAAAATGCATATCAGTATGAAGCATACATGAAAAGGGGGAGGGTATCAACTTGTCCAGTGCTTCTCGAACTTTTGTGTACAAAAGAGTCAACCTGGTAATCTTGCAGAAATGCGGATTCCGATTTAGTGCATTTGAGATGAAATTCTGCATTTCTAACATTCTCCTGATGATGCTGATGCTACAGATTAGTGAAATTCACTTTGAGTAGCAAGAGAATAGGGAATATTTTCCTGATCCTTAACTTTGATAATGCTATGATTCTAAATCTTAATACAGATACAGATGTTCATCCGTCTCAGACTTGTGAGGCCATGCCACCCAGCCACACATGGTAATGAGGACAGTCTATCAACCCAAGCACTGTGCTTTCCTTCTTGTTCACATTCTCTTTTATATCTTAATTTATAGTCTTAATTTTTATTTGCAATGAGTCTATTTTCTTCAGTTCTGAAATGCAGAAATGGATCCTATTAACTATTCATACTAAATTTTTCCTTATAACAAGTGGATTACCAAATGTACAGCCTCCACAGTCCTGAGGCAATTTCAACTCTCTGCAGTGGACACCCAAACTGTAATCCAGTTTTGTCTCAGAGGAATCAGGAAGGGGGTAAAGAGTATAGGCAGTGTCATGTTTTCTAGTTTCCATAATTAATGAGTTTTAATGATCACTGATACATTTGAAGTCCAGCAGGAGGAGGATTCTAAATTGCAATGAGTGTTTCATCAGGAACTTCATAGTATGGAAAAGGAGGGGGCAAAAATGGAAAACAAAACTGAATCTTAAGGCTCTGCCATATGCTAGTTACTTTGGTAGGTGCTTTCCAATGCTTGTGTTGCCTCAATAAGCCTGGGAAATGGGTTTTATTATTCACATTTTTCAATGAGAAGTCAAGAAGCTTGTTCAAGGGAACATATCCAATAATAGATGGAGTCAAGCTTAGAATCCCCTTTGACTCACCACGATGCTGCATTGCAATACCTAAAGAGACGCGTTTCATTTTGTTCAAGTATGAGTGAGAAGGACCAGGCATTTGAGGGCATTTCCAGATGTCCTTTAAACTGCAGTATCTTTGTATTTATGGTAATGATTACAACAGGTATCCATTCTGAATAGCATGCTTTAACCTGAATTCAAATATTATTACTTGTAAATTACCAGGCCTTCTGTATTATGGTGAGATAAATTTAATTTTAAAGACTGTTTCCTAGGGAATTTAGCAGTAACGAGTTCAATTTAGTGAATAAACTAATTCATACCACTGAGTCGAGAGAAAGCAGACCTCCAGCCAGGTGAGAAGATAATGAGACTCTCCATTTTCATAATAGAATACCGATCCCGCTATTGTCTCTTCTGGTTTTTGACCACATTCAACTTCCCTTAGTAATATAGGACACCAGATCTTAGGCTTCTATCAAAGAATCCAACTTCAAACACTGTGAAATCCAACTCTTACCAAACGTTTAGCTAAATAAAGTAACCATGGTGAAGACTACCTAAAGGACATATTGCCCACTCACTCCACGGGATACGTTAAAATTTCTCCTTGGTACCAGTTTGAACATGAGAGGTCTGGCTACCTCAATATATCCATTTAGCCCTCTCACAGAACTCCCATCATTAAGTTGTTTTAACACTACCCTCTCATTTTTTCATAGGCTACTAATATCCAAAGCTACATATGATCTCCCTCTGTGCTTACCAAAAATGTCACTGAAATTATTGTCCAGCACATCAATCCTTTGTGATTCAGAGTTTGGAAAAACCAGTAGCTCCCCTAATGTCTAGCAAGAGGCTCATGCATTGTTTCCTTTTTAAAAAGTTTTTGGTCATTTAGTTATTCAAAAAACTGACCCAAATTTAAAATTGAAGTTCAGTAACTATATAATTGCTAGCATATATATAGACATGTCTTTCCTTTTACTCAATCTCTTTTCCTTATCTTTTAAAAGTTATCTGAAATTATTTGTAAAAATAATTTTGTAACTAGAAAAAAATTTAAAGTGTTTTGTTTGCTGGAAGAAAAAGCGACACATTGCAGAATTCCTTTGCTGACTGATATAATTTAAGATATGTAGGGAAACATATTGACAGATTAATTAGAATCTTAGTGCTCAAGGTCAAAACTGCAGGAGCCAAACAAACTGGACTCTTCTCCTTCAAAGTTCACAATCAAAGTTCACAATCTGCATGGTGTGGGATGTTAACAAGGGTCAGTTATACAGTGTTAGGTATAAATATGTTATCTTCTTCTCATTAACTCCAAGAAAGAGAAAGAAAAATTTTCACTCCTCAACTTTTATTTAATATTTTGGCTTACTAGCACCATATATGTTGAACAATTTTAATCCAAAGCCATGCCTCCAAATAGGGTGTTCCTGCATAGAAGTAAGAAAGACACCATATAGCTTCCATCGAGCAGTGGGCAGGAGGGCAAACATCACAAACTTGCAGTGAGATTTGCAACTTGGCCCTGGTTCTGTGTGCCTGGAATTTGTGTCTTTCAAAAATTTCCTTCCAGAAATCTTATACAACCTGTAAAATAAGCAATGTATCTTGATGTAAAATGCAACAGAAATATAAACTCTGACTCAAGTTTGGGGAAAGGGCCCCGGATCCCTATAAAGCAATTCTTACACAGAAGTGAACAGGTGTGATAGAAATACCAGCTCAGGCCCCCGGATAGAAAAAAATAGACCCAAATGAAGACAGCTGCCCTTTCCAACAAAGTCGCTGACCCAGTTTATCATTCTAGATGCTGTTCGCTGAACCGCTCTTTCAGACAACTTCCCCAAGCAACTGCATTGCAGTTTTCTCCTTACTTTTCTACCCTAAGATGTATTCTGCAGTTTCTAGGTCCTGCTTTAATCAAAACACTAGGCAGACTCTGACACTGTGGGAACTTAATAAATATTACATCAATCAACAAAGTGATAAATCAAGAAAGACTACCAAGAAATTCAATACTTCAAACAGTTGTCTTATTTCTCTCACTGGCTTAATTTTTACCCAGGGATTGTGGCCAAAAAGAAAGATGGCCAAATGGAGGTCTACTCTGATTTCTGGTGAATGTCAGTGGTCTTGGGTCTACTTCTTTAGCTGATGTACCAAACATATTTGTTGATTCTGCTGTGTAAGGAACAGAGATAAATTATTATTGACTAATTAGATAATACAGGGGAACAAATATTAGAACAGGGACAAGTTAGAGTAACTACATTTTTTAAAAATCCAAAGATATAAACAAATTCATCTATTAAATGTATTTATTGCTATAAAGGTATAATTGTACCTGTAATATAAATGAATACACAAAAGCATTTCAATAAATTTCTATGTTAACCCTAGGACTTGCCAAAATTGTTTTCCAGTAATTTTTTTCTAGCTCAGTGTTCTTTTTTTTTTTTTTATCCACAACTATTAGCAACGTCTAGATGCCAATATGAGACATGTGCTTCATAGTTACTACATAAACATTATTCATTTTTTATAAAGTATTTAATTATTATTCTTTGCAGAGTGGTAGCATTTTGTGACTTTCAAAATCAGAAGACTATGACTTATGATTTTTAGATTCTATTTTCTCACTTTTTGCATTCTATTCTCAAGTTTGTTTTTGGTTTTTATAGTACTGGAAAAGAACTCAGGACCTCAGGCATGCTAGACAAATGCTCTACTGCTAAGTCACATCCTTAGTGCCCCCCCCCTTTAAAATATGAGGTTTTTTTTTTTTTTTTTTTGAGATAGCATTTGCTAAGTTGCCCAGGTTGGCCTCAAACTTGGAATCCTCCTTCCTCAGCCTCCTGAGCAGCTGAGATTACAGGCTGAGCAACCATACCCAGTAGCACCTCTTGCATTCTTGCCCCTTCTGGACACTTCCCTGGTCTTAAAGTCATTAAAGTAATAACAAATATCACATTTTCCTTAAGGGATTTTTTACAATAGAAAAGCATGAATAAGGTCTCAAGCCCCCCAAAGTTATCACTCCTTGAGTTCAATGCCTATATATAATACCTATAAAGTCTATGTATAATGATTCTAAGAAACACCACCCAAAATAGATACCAATAGCTTAGCACCTATTTTGCCCATGTTCAAAAATGAAAAATGTGCTTTAGATGCCAGGTATTTATGAAAGTGAGGCTATCTGCCTCCTGGAGGGGATAAAACTTATCAGATGCACTGTACCAGTTTTACAAAGCTTTACTGGATCTAAAAAAGAAATGCTGTTTAACCTAGAGACAGAAGCAGAGACTCTTCAGGCTTAGACCCTTGATCCAAAATCTATAGTAAAATTGTCTCCAATATATGAGTATTAGAATGCAAAGACTGCAGAGGTTTGAGGGGAAGAACAGGAGAAAAGAATAAGAATAGAAACCTTCTTTTTCCCAATTGAGCCTCATTACGGGGCCCATTGACTCTCTCATCTTATAAGGCCTTTCCCAGGAAGAGCTGAATGATGCTATTTTATGTATTTTCATTAATATTTTAATTTTTGTACTTGCATCCTGAGGCGGTTTTACCAGTGGAACAATATTTGCATGGAGGAAAAAATTCTCATATTTTTCACTCTCTGCTGTCAGAAAGTTTTAACACACTTCCTGGGTATTCTCCAGTCATCTGGAACTCAACCTTTCATGGTCCACAAATGACTTCCAAATTGAATGCAGCTAAGTAATAAGAACATATACTATATTTGTCTAATTTTGTAGAATGGAGTCTTCCTAGTTGAACTGCAGTTTTCGATGCTATATTCTGAAGACAGAAAGAAAACACAGATATACAATCCCAATTTAGGGCTGAGGATATATGATACCCACTAGAGGAAAAGCACTACTCATCATTTTGAAAAATTGGCTGTTTTTTAAAATACCCTAGGCAGGAGTTGGCAACATACAGCCCACGAACAAAACTGGACCTAGTCAGTTTTTAAAAATGAAGTTTGAGTGGCACATAGTCATTCTCATTTGTTTATGGATTGTCTGGCACTTTACAGAACAGTTACTCCTAGTCTCCAGCATTTAAAACAGGTATCTGTATACTCTAATTTTATTTACTCACCATTTTCTGGGTACTTAGAATCCTCTTTTATTCAAATGAGTAACATATGAATTTTGAAAATGAAAGAACATAGGAATTTAGAGGTTTAAATCTCCAAATATTCTTGCCATGCATTCCAAATGATGCCTGCAAAATCCTGTCAAACAGCATCTTATTAACTGAAATGCCATTGGGTTTCAGTGCAATAGCACCATAAGATTTGGAGGCTGCAATTTTAAGCAGATTTGCAAACAGAATATATAATCTTAGTGTTTCTGTATCAAACCTTCAAAAGACTATGCAATTCCACACATTACAGAATATACCCATTCCTTCTAGAAATATAACTGCTGTCTATTTCTCCTGACCTTTCACTATACCCTTTCCATCTCTGCCATGGCGTTTTATTATAAGTTGTCGACTCTGCATATCATCCCTGCATCAATCAAGGGAGTAGAAGAAGATCCTAAAGATTTCACCCCTCTGGCTTCAGTCAGTCCTGCATTCAAATCATTCAGAGTAGACAGCGACATGTCATATTTCCAAAAATACATTTTTTAGGGTGATAAATTTTACTAACAACCTTTAGAGTTAAAAAGTTTTCCTTAGGTCTAATACTTTACTATAGTATAATTCTTTTCCTTTCTCTAACTCAGCAGAAACCACGAACTCATCCCTGAATCCCATTTAAAATGTTTAATTGTTTTAATTCCAAAATGTCAGGTTTTGATTATTCCAGTAATATCTCTATCCACATAAGGTACTTCATTTCATTTTCTTATTTATAAGGTGACAAGAAGTTCCCAGGATCACCACCTTAGAGACTTCTATGAGTTAGTTAATTAATTTTTCTTCCCTTCAAAGCATAAAAGCTAATATTTACTCATTGCTTATTTTATTATTATCACTGGAAAGTGTGTCTCATTCAATCCTTTGATCTGTAGAATACTTCCTATTATTATCCTCGTTTTAAAATGAGGAAGCCTTGGCTTAGAGATAATGTCATTTATCCAACACCACACACCTAGTAAGTGACAAGACCAGAATGCAATCCCAGGTCTATCTGATTCCAGAGATGAGATTTCTGCCCACTAATCTCTGCAGTTTGGAGAGGGAGATTGGGTTTAATGCACCCTGATTCCATCACTATCCAGTATATGTCCTAGCATACAGGAGCTTCTTACTAAAATATAAGTTGAATGAATGAATGAATGAATGGCTAAAATTCTTAACAAGGTGGTTAATGTCTATATCTGAAGGTTAGTTGTAAATTTAATAGTTGCCAGGTCTCAGTTCAGTGGTGACTGAGGCAACTTTGCTACTTCACAATTTGTTTCAATAGACATTCAGACAACTGATAAAAATGTAAAATCAGAGAGTAAATACTCAGATTTGTAAATAATGCCAGGGAACAAATTAATATAAGTTGCTTAGGAAAATAAGTCAAAAAACAACTCTAAAATTTGTCATATCTGAACTGTTTAGGTAATTTTCAAATGTTTTTCCTTCATAGGTAAGTCCTTTACATTCCGAATTATAGATCATTGATTCCCAGACATTCACCCACATTCAAACCTCACTCATTCCTATTGGAGCAACTTCTCTATTGAATAAAATAATTCAGGAAGCAAGGAGCTGTGTTGGACAGTCCCAGTCCTATGAAGCTTTACAAGGGAACTCTCCCAGCCTCTTTTGAATGGAATTCTGACAGATAAAAGTTTCAGTTATATTCCTCCCACCATGACTTCATTTAATCAAATATATATTTAACTAATAGGATGGATTCTTTTTTACCTTTTAATATCAGTTATAACATTAAATATACTTATATATTTTACCATTTTTCTAAAATATGTATAATATCATAGATAATATATTATCTTTAGAGACCCTCATTTTAAACCTCTCCAGAAATTTCTTTTTTTTTATTCCATTGTATCCTTCTAAACTTACTAATATTATACTGATACGGTTCTGTCAATTGTCCCATACGTTATTTAATAATATATATCATACAGAATAACACCTAATTTATGATACCACTTGTCAATTCCTAAAATGAAATAAAATTCACTTAAAATGAAGCTTCCCAAGGAAGACATCTTTAAAACATAATAAAATGGAAGCTTGTTTGAATTAAATACTCCTCTTTGGGGTATGTTAAAGGAAGCTGTGTTATTAAGAATTTCAGGTTATATCCCTAACTTCTGAAGAAAACATCATGAAGGGAAAAATAGTGTGGATGCGTATAAAACCTCCCCTGGCACCACTCATAAGCTGTGATGTCTTAGATTCACTACCAGAGCCTGAATATAAGGTTGTCTGGCCCATGGGTCCAATCACTAGAATGTTTTTACCCCTATTGTTTTTATTAAGGAGGAGTTTAATAAATGAACTGAAATTTTGAGATTTTGTTTGCTAGAATTTTCCCTCCCTCTCCTTCCTTCTTATTCTAATGACTATAGTGTTTATCCAGTTTTGTTTTTCTCAAAAGAACAGAGCTGTTACAGACAACACCTCATCAGTTTTCCATTGGAAAATACAATTTTTTGTCTCTAGATGTACCATGAGAATATCCCCCTGGGCGGGATGGGACTAAATTATCATTTAGAAGCTTGCATTGACTCAATAACAATCAGAGCTGCATGCAGACTTCTATACATTACCTTTTTCTACATTTACAGTCAGTAGAGTTAAATACAAAAATTCAGATCCTGACCAATGAAAAAAATAGTTTTACTTGTTTCTATCATCTGGAGTCACCACTCAAATAGCATAGATCAAAATGTAAAGATTTTTGAGATCACTTACACAAGTAGAATGTTGAGATCCAAACCCCATGTGATAATGTTTGGAAGGTGGGGCCTTTGGGAAGTGATTACGTCATGAGGGTGGAGCCCTCATGAATAAGGTCAGTGCCCTCATAAGAGACCCTGAAGAGCTCTTTCACCATGTAACAACACAGAGACAAAACAACAGTCTACAAACCAGGAAGTGAGTCCCGTTAGACACTGAATCTGTGCCTTGATCTTGGACTCATCAAATTCTAGAATTATAAGAAATGAATGTGTGTTGTTTAAGTCATTCTGTTTATGGTATTTTTGTTATAGCAGCCAGAAGGGACTAAGACAGGAGCATACATACAAAACAGCACACATACATACCCTGAAATATATTTAGGGGGTTTCTTATTAAGACGTAAAATAGGCATTCTGGTGAGAACATTACTCCTTTTCAAGACATAGAAAGAGAAGTTCTAAAATTACTGGTTACCTAAAAAAATGGCAAGTAACTACTATGGAACACTGTGACAAACGTCAAGCATTCTGAAGGATTTAATGCAACTTCAGAGTAACCTGAAAATCCAAGATGAGCTTAGAAAAAGTAGTAGAACAATTTGGATTAAAATAGATTATTCAATAAATAGCCAAGTGTGATGATCGAAAGCATAATGATCAAGCAGTTTATCATATATCATCTATTTTCTACAAACTGCAATTGAACAGATGGTTTCCCCTTTCCATGATTACCCTCTGGTTTTGAAGAAAAATATTTTGACCTGTCTAAAATATTTCACTTGAAAATTGAACTATATGCACGAGTGACATAGGTATGACAATATATACAACACACACAAAGGCTGATTTTTCTTAGCTGAATTTCAAAAGATTCTCCCAGAGTAACCTATCTTCCCTTTGTTACCAAAATTGGGGAAAATCAGGTTAGCAAATGACATTCTCTTTATGGCTTCTCCTTAAGCTGTGGAGGATGGCCTCTGTGATTTAGTATGTCTTTACCTCCTTAGTGCCAGTGACTACGCTTTGCCATATTACCTTGAGGATTTAGCATCTCAACCTGCTGTTTCTGACTCTCCAAAATAAGGAAGATGAATTATTTAACATCCAGGAAGCACCAGCTGTGCTACCTCCTAAATGCTGAGCTTCCCCCACCAACAGGATTTACAATTGAAATAGATTTCTAATCTAAACAGAACTACAATTTTGACAAGTAAACAAGCCTAGAGAGTTTTCCTTCATCAAGAAGAAATATTAGTGAGAATTTTTAGTGGTTTTCACTGGGCATCTTAGAAATTCTAGCGAGATTAGTTTCCAACATCCTGCCAAGTGGACTGAATACTGACATGGAAGGTGCACCCTCTGAGACCACAGAAGACTGACGGCATGCCAGATGAGGGATTTAGGTTAGGTTCAAAGAATTTTTCCTGATGATCTGTGTTACAGGAGAGGAATCTGAAAGAACCAATTCCTTTACTGTTCATAGGATGTGAACAGTGGTTCTCAATGGGGAGATTTTGCACCCCAGGGACATTTGGAAATGTCTGGAGATGACTTTGTTTTTGCTTTCTGCAACTGGGGGAAAGAGGGGAATGCACTAGCATCTACTGGATAGAGGCAAAAGTTGTTGCTGAACATCTTAAAATATATAGAACATCCCCTACAACAACTAATAAGTTCCTGAAAACAACAGTGCAAGGTTAAGAAACTCTGACCTACAGAACTTAAACTTTTCTTGAGTTCACTTAGATAATGGTATAATTGATGGTCTTCTAACAAACTGTTTCAAGGGAGACTCCTATGACTCTAGTTGGCCTACCTAACCTAATTCTAGGATACAGAATTATTGTCCTATTTGTTCACTCAGAATAAAAATGTTAATTTACCACCCAAGTAAGAATCTCTGAAAACTGGTACTTTTGTCCACAGTGTTCTCCCTGCATTCTCCATCTTGATTCTAATCTTTGTTTTTGAAACTAACTCCAATCTAACTTCATCCTAAAAGCCTTATGGAATAATAAAGGTGATTCATCATTTCTCTGAATTCCTATCTATAGCAGCAGTAGTAGAGTAGTGCCTGCACCCCTCACAGGACATTTATTGCCTTGTGGACCTACTGTATATATGTGACATGCCAGTAAGTTGTAAATTGCATGCTTTTTGGAACACTATCACATACTGCTTTGGAAACACACAATCCATTATTAGTTTGCACACAGTAAGAACTCTGTAAGTGTTTACAACATATCTTCAAATATTCTGGGTGTCCCCAGAGTAGCAGTTGTTTAATAAAATTAGAAGGGGTCAGTTGGTAGTTTCCAATAGGCATATATTTGTGGCAGGAAGACATCCCTGTAAAGTTGTATCAAAAATTCCCTGCTTACAATGGTTCCTATTCTACAAAGTCAAGGAATGGACTTTCATTTCTGGCCTTCATAAAAAGCAGGTATCAGCATGACTTATTAGAATAAGAAGAATTATTTCAGGTCATTCTATATTGTTAATAGAAAAAGGAACAATAGAATATCATAATAAAGAGAAATAGTTTTATAATAGAGATGTGTCATGTTATTAGTCAAGTTTATTAGGGTTTTGGAGGAGTTTCCAAGAAAAGTGGCAGAAATTCAATCAATTAAGTGAGGTGCACATAAATTGAACTTAATAAAACTGACTAAATTGCTTCTGGAAAAAATGCCATAGGGAATATACTTTTATTAGTTCTAGAGGAGGATGAGTTTGATGATCCAGCGAATCCTTTTCTACTTTTAATCTTGAGTTTCCCATGAAAACCATTAGAAATAACTTCAAAAATATTATGTGCAATGAAACTAAAAATCGAGAGACCTATATGGTTGACCCATAGTTTAATAATGATAAATTTAGGTGCTATGTTAAAAATACAGGCTCCAACCAGTTTAGATGGACTTTTTAACTCTCTGTTCCTCAGTTTCCTCATTGTCAAAAATGAGGATAATATAGTGTCCTCACTGGGCTGCATGTGATGATCCAATGAGTTTCTGAATGTTTTCAGAGCAGGGCCCCCTTCAATGACATGGAGCACTTGGTCCATGTGAGCTCACCTTGCCAATACATGGGAGAGCTGTTCCCATGGATTCACATCATATATGACTTGATCCATCTATACCTTCAAAATACTTAAAGAAAGAGACTTCCTACCCTGCAGTGTTACTATGTCTGCATTAGAGAAAACACATAAATAAAAACAATAATTGAAATAATTACTGAGATATGTAAAATAAAACAAAAATGTAGTCACAGGATGCTCAGGTAACAATACCTAGATTTTTCTACCTGTGACAATTGAATTCATTGGGAAATTACTTATTGTTGCACTTCAGTTTTCTAACATAAATCATCCTTATAAAAATGCAAATTTCATTTCCATTGCCTATTTTTTAACACAGAGACTTGGAGTCATATAATCTGTAGATAAATATTAATCTTCAGGAAGATATATCAAATAACTTCTCAATTAGTAAAATGTGAGATTTTGTTGACTACTTTTACCCATTCTGTTCCAGAAATATTTAATGTGACCTTTTGCCAAATATGTAAAAATGACTCACTTGTTTAATGAGAACAAAAATGCTAATTTACCACTCAGGTGGGCACTAAGTTATAGATAATTATTAAATCAGTTATTACTCAAAAGTAGAATTTAGCTCTTTATTCTTTGTCCTTATTAAAAATGCTCTCAAACCTATGTTATAGTTGCTCCACGTTCTGACATATTCACTGTGGATGCTTCATGATTTCTAAACAATGTCTTGTCCTTGTGTATATGCATCAGTTTTACTGTTAAATAATCCCACACTTACCTTAACAGTTACTGTACACTATGGATGAAAGACCTGAAGGTGGATAATTTTGGGGTCATGGAAAGTTCCACTATTCAACAATCTTCTAGCCAGACTCTGAAGATGATTAATAACCCTCATGTTTTTTCATCTGGCTATTTCTTGGTCCATACCCATAAAAATTTCCTGCTTTGTATTCAGTTTTAAGTCTATATAGCATTATTGGGATTTTATGCTGACTTCATAACCTTTAGAGTAACTGATCATAGCAAAATATTCCCCTGCTTACAGACAGCAGCTTTCCATTGACCCCAATTTTAATGAATAAATTTTGAAAACATTTATTACCTATTGAAATAAGCAACTCTGGAAAATTCTGCTTACCAGTAATATCTTTTTTAAAAAATTATTTTATTATAAAGCTCTTGAAACTGAATCTGATGAAGTACAAACTGAATTATTCAGTTCTTGATCATTTTGGACAAACCTCTGCAATTCAAGTTTCCATACTACTTCATATTTACTTGTCATTAATACCCATTAGATTGTAGATTTCTGGGAAAGAAAGTCTGTGATTTATCTCTGTAAGCTGTAGCCCTACTCCCTAACAGAGCCTGAAACAATGTAAGCATGGGATAAATTTCTGTTGAGAAAAGCTATTCATTGAAATGAGGCAAATACAAGGAGGAGAAAATTCAGAGCAGGGAAGATACAGGATATCTTTATAAAGAACACATCATATGCACTTAAAACAGGAGACATGTCAGTATTTCAAATGAAAAAGATCAATGTTTGTAGTGCTAAAAGCAAAACGGGTAAGAGGTCAAGAATGAGGTCTTATGTGTAAGGAAGTTTTCAGCAGAGAGAAGGCTAAAAGAATATTATCACCAATTCCAAGGCCACAAATAAAGGATGGTTCAAAAAAGATGACTTGAGCAAGGTTTTCTTCATTTACTGGAGAAAGAACAAACAGAAATCTTTTGTTTTAAATATATATGAGGAATAACTTTTTCCTAAAGAGATGTTAAATAGTGAGTAGGCTACTAAGGAATTTTATATATAACAAAGCTATCTAAAGTGTGTTGATAAGTTTCCAAAAATCTCTCTCCAGGAAGTCTTGTGAAACTACACGCACAAAATATGTTGTAGTTATGCTAAACTCCTTTAAGGTAGTTACAAATATTTAACAGTTTAAAAACAGTAAATATAAAAGGAATTAGTTGCTTATTGCATGTGGACTATCTGCATATCTCATATTCTCATTTTATATGAATCTCCATATAGATTCAATTTTGTGAAATGTGTTTACCTGCTTGCCAGAGATAAAGTATTTAATGTAAAAGGTGGTAGTAGGATGCCATATGTATGGCTTTCCTTCTGTAATGTATAACCATTACCAGTGGCCAGTGGTGCAGACCACATCACTCTTATTGAGTTGGAAAACATCCTTTCACCTCATGTATTGAGTGATTTATAATTGCCATTTAAAAATAATAAGAGGAGTATATGATTTGTGCACCTACTGAATAGCTAATGGAAAAGCCTTCTAGTGACTCAAGAAGGGCACTAGATTGTTATGGCTCCTGTGTAGCTGGAACTACTTTAAATATTCATTACACTTTAATGAACATACTTTTTCTTTAATTAGACATTGTGTTAATACTGTTTTAGTATGGGTTGATTTGCCACACTGATCCAGGGAAGCCAGGATCCATTTATAAATGAGTTAGATATTTCAAGCTTGCTAAAATCAGAAGATACATCTAGAAAATAATTTTATTGCTATTTTCACAGGTGAAGAGACAAAAGATGTGTAATTTGACTGAGGACTTTCTGTAACCTAAAACTTGGAACATATTATAATTCTTTCATATCATGCATTTCTTACTCATAATACAATGTTTAAAAAGCCAGAGTTAATTTATCTGATCTTTCATCATTTGACACATATTTATCTCCTACTACATGCTTATCAAAAGCATAAGCTTACAGTAGATTGCATTAATGAATTGGTACCAAAGTGGCAATCACTGGCCATCTTAGGATGTGCAGGGATTTAGGTTATCTTGACAGAAATCAGGAAGCTAATAACAATTTAATAAAAGTTGAAAGTCTATTTCAAGTCCTAATATTGCACTTCTTTGAGCTATCAAATTCTATTACATTTGGCTTCATCATGATAATAATAAATATTTACCTTGTGCCTATAGTTTTCTTTTTATTAATCTTCTTGCATAAATGTATTAAGTGAGGGTGTCTTTTTAAGTGTCAAGGGATACATATTCCCAATGATGAGCAATTCAAGACATGTTTGGCACATAGCAAATTAAATTAGACATCATATTCTGGGCAGTCAATTAGAGATTAGGGAAGTACAAAACAGGATAAAGCTGCTTCGTTTACCTACAGAGCACCTATGGAGGTAGCTTACCTGGAGGGAAAATGGTACTGTTGTAGTTAGTGTCAGGGCATTTGGAACCCCAGACCAGACCAGACTGGACGTGAGGCTGAGTTTCAGGAGAAATAGCATGAGTACAGATTAAAATTTTTGTTCATCTTTTCATCTTGTATGGACAAGAGCTGGGTTGGATGGAGGAAGGGTGGTGTCTTTTGCAGGTGTAAGGTCCTTCAGTGTTTCTCAATCTGGTTATCCACTGGAATTCAAAGAGCTCTGAAGCACCAGTGCGCTGGTCCATTCCCTATGGTTCAGATTTAATTGGTCTGGGGAGAGGCCTTAGGCATCATGTAATTGAAAAGTTTCTGAAGTGTTTCTTTGGAGAATCATTGAGCTATACCAAGTGAAAAACAGTAAAAATTACTTCTTAATATGATAATCCACAGGATACTCTTAGAAGTGTAACCTTGGATGTGGTCTTTAAAAAAGCAATTTATAGCATTTTACGTTAGTTTATAAAGAACTCGGGTTCTCCTTATTTCTTTCCAAGGTTTTTCTTGGGACACCTGCTCCCCTAGAACTTGTTGACCTGTATTTGTATTTTACTTTAACAAATAGGTGTACTTACGAAAGCAACATTCTACATCACATGAGAAAGTGCTCTTTTCCTACGATTTCAATTGACAAGTCAGAAAGTTTTGCTTTTTTCCGTAAGCCAAGTAAGGATTGTGAAAATCAGCCCCAAAACACTGCCCCAGATGCATGTTACATAAATCATGTCACAGCTACTTGCTGAACATTTTGTTCCATCAGGAAAATGATAATTATGACCATACTTATGAAACAGTGGGAAAAAAAGGTTCAAAAGGGACATGAACCCTATGACAAGTGTGTACTTTACAGGCAAAGACTGGGAAATTGTTTTATACAATTGGTGAGAGGGGTGGTGAGTGATTCTTTCACTTGTTTTCCTATTCTTTTTGTGGTGTTGCCGTGATTTGGGGTTTTATCAGTAAAACAGGTACAATTTGTTAGGAAATTACCAAGTGCAAGAAATTTTGAAACTCTGCAGAGTGGTAATTAACAAAAGCATTTTTTTAACACATAAAAGCAGAAGGATAAAGGTTTTAAGTAACACATCTGAACTCAGACAAGTAAAAGGAAAAACTGGATTCAAACATAGATTTGTCTGTTTCCTATTTACTACCCTTTTCATCACAGTTTAGAAAAATTTAAAAAGGTATTTAGTATATAACTGTCTCCCCTATTTTAATCCATGAAGAAACAGAACCTACCTCAATAAAAACAGTTGTTGCTTTAGTCTCTGCTTTAGTCTCCAGCTTATGGCTGGACCATGATCAGGTTGGCAACCTACTGAGCTGAAGGAAAGGTGGAGATTGAGGAGATCTGATCACTTTAGTTACAAAATACCAAAATATTTTTGTAACTATCACAGGGAGATGAGAAAGATTATATCATTGTATAAGAAACTTTTTTACAAGTTAACTCTAATAATATAAAACTTGGAACTTTTTTTAGGAAGAGGTACTCTGATGGGATTAGTTGATGAAAAACATCTTAGGTCTTGCAACCTAGAAATAACCCAGTTCCTTAAAAACAATCCCCAAGGTAAAAGTGGTCAAAAGCATGAAATGGAAATAAGGACTAGCCTACTAATATCAGCTTTATGTGCTATTCCCTTAGAGAGTTATGCACTATCTATGAAAGGGGGTCATTAAACTAGTTCACACCCCCAGCTTCTCTCATTCCTCTGGGGAGCTCCAGCCAAGTTCTCTGTCCCCAGGGACATTCAGTGTCCTACTGCCCCTGTGCTCATGCCCTGTTATGCAGGTTCTGACTCACCTACCCAAGTCTCCACTGTATGGAGATTATCCCCAACATGGAACTGTACAGGAAGATCCTGTTCCTGGGAAGGGGGACATGACAAGCTAGGCTTTTCCCATGAGAAATGGGGTACTACATGAGAGTTGCCTATGGAACAATAGGACAGAATTCAGTGTTTTTTTTATTCTTAGTGATAAAGTATTGTCAATGATGTTCAAACAGACCCAGAAAACCCAAATCAACACTCAATGAGAACCCCCTACCTAAAAAAAATACATTTATGTTTATTTTATGGAGGGCTTTCTTCCATGCAAAATGCTCTTTTAAAATTATGAGAAGGGTATAAATGTGACCAAGATAAAAGCTTCATAATCTGGAAGGAAAGTAAGATAGGTTCTAAAGCAAACATTAACTTATTAGCACTATTGTACAAATGTTAACAGCATGCATCATCTTTGTTTTCAATGAAATGTTCCATACACAGAATGGGAAAACTCTCTTGTCTAGGGCTTCAACTTCATGGTTTGCTAGTATTTCCAACCTACAAATTCTCATTCAGAGGTTCCCATCATTTATTTACATTAATCAAAATTTTCTTTTTAAAGTTTCAACTCGGTTAAAATATAAAACAAAAGCACTAGGATGAAATGGAACATTCATCCAGTGTAATCCCTTAGAACTATTAAAATGATAAATGTAACTGGGGTTTCTTAAGGCCAGAGTATACAAATGAGGTCATATTACACAAATAGTATGGATCTACATCGTGCACAACCATAGAAACGAAAGTTGTACCCCATTTGTGTACAATGAATCAAAATACAGTCTGTAAAAATAAAGAAAAATAAAGAAAAAATGAAGGCAAAAAAAAAAAAAAGGTAACTTTTTAGTTGCTCATTTCACGACTTGACTAAGACTGTTGCCCCTGCAAACTTTTGCCTTTGCATTTCAGAGTTCTTAGCATATCTTTTACTAGTCTTCAACTAGATTTTTCCTGGTCTTCCTCTCCAGTCTCCTGGCTAGTGAATTAAATGAATTAAAATGAGTACTGGTGACCCTGTGATACTCTGAAGTCTATGCTGAAGTATAAAGATGTGATTCTGTGAATTCCTACAGAGCTCAAATTGCCAGATCAAAATAGAACACCTAGTTAAATCTGAATTTCAGACAAGGAAAGATTATAATATTTATTATATACTTATACTAAAAAATATATCTTTATCTGAAATTCAAATGTAACTTGGTGTCCTTGGTCTATTTTTGTTTGCTAAATATGACAACACTACAGGGTGCCCAAATCATGTTAGGCTCTCTGCAGCCTCTCCTGAGCTGAAACCACATAGATGCTGTATACAGATGTGCAAGGCATCTTTCCCTCCCTCTTCTATAGCACTTTGTTTCTCGAATCCAAAGCTGTCTTGTATGTGCCTTGTGTATCTTAGGACCACTCATAGAAATAGCTTTCAATGTCTTTCTGTAGCCATCTCTCATGAGAGCTTAGACACTGTCACAGGACATTAGACTGACTGGAATGGGCTTTTGTTCTTTCCCTTCACAACTTTCCCCCAGGGCTTCCTCTGCAGACTTCTTCTTGTTGGCTAGATCCTCCCAGGAAAATTAACTTATGTACAGAATACTACCTATCCCATTAGTTCATTTGGCATACACTGTTATCTTTTAACACAGACTCAGTACTGATACATAATACCAGCTAGCCCTGAGATTAAGAGAACTACCTAGAGTGCATGAAAATGCCTTCCACTTCTGAAGCACTTAAAGAAGCACCATGGAAAAAGTTACTTTGGGGTCTCAGTTTTTTAAAAATGCATATGATCTTGACAGTGCAAAAGACATTCTTTTTTTTTTATTGTAAACAAATGGGATACATGTTGTTTCTCTGTCTGTACATGGCATAAAGGCATACCATTTGTGTAATCATAAATTTACATAGGGTAATGTTGTTTGATTCATTCTGCCATTTTTTCCCTTCCCCCCCACCCCTCCCACCCCTCCCCTCCATCTATACAGTCCTTCCTTCCTCCATTCCTGCCCCCCTCCCCAAACCCAACTCCAACCCCAACACTAACCCTTCCCACCCCCCATTATGTGTCATCATCCACTTATTAGCGATATCATTCTTCTTTTGGTTTTTTGAGATTGGCTTAAAGAAACAGTATGACTACAGATAAGAAAATAGGAAGTTCAGGGTTTTTTTTTTGTTTGTTTGTTTTTTTTAGCATATAATGTATATGATCTGAAACTGCAAGTGAATTTGGGGGCTTAGCCAGGGAAAATTTCCAATGTTTATGGTCAGAAGTTATTGCTTTCCTCTCCCAAAAAATTTTTATGGAAAAAAATTGTAAATATGGGAATAGGAAGGAAAGTAAACCAGTAAGACATTGAGAAATTTTATCATTTAGATATGAGGTGTCCCCATAGAGCTCAAGAAGTTTTCAAGGTGAAATTATTAGATTATGAGAGGTATAACCTAACAGTGTATTAATCCACTGATATGGATTAACTGGGTAGTAAGTAGGCAAGTAGGATGTGGCTAGAGGAGGTAGGTCACTGGTGGCATACTTTGGGGATTTATATTTTGTCCCTGATGAGTGGAGCTCTCTTTTTGCTTCCTGCTTGCCATGTCCTGAACTGCTTTCCTCTGCCATCATTCCCTTCCTCCACAATGTTCTGTCTCACCTCAGGTCAAGTCTATGGAGTCAGTCAACCATGGACTGAACCTCTGAAACTGTGAGCCAAAATAAACTTCCTCCATTAAGCTGTTCTTGTCAGGTTTTTTGGTCACAGCAACACAAAAGCTGACTGAAACAAGAAGCATCAGAGAACTACCAGGAGAACCATAGCATCATAGAAGCCTAGAGTGGAGCTCGTTGAGGCCAGTTCTATTAAGACTGTCATAAAGCTATAGCCTCCAAGCTACCTCCAGACCCAGTGCACATAGAAAGCAAGACCCGACACTTTTCCTTTTCTACTCTTTCCTGTTACTAGCAAAGAGAAGTTACATTCAGAACAATGATCCTGCAGGTAGTTTCAGCTTCTCAGTACAAAAGACAGAGGGGTCCAGATCTACCACACTGCTCTAAGGAAACACTGAGTACTACCACCAGGCAGAGAGATTTTTCAGCTTTGAGGGCTGACATAAAAAGGAATTTTCATCTGATAATGAGCTCACAAAAAAGTCAATTAGTCAATTCCATAAGTCTTCTTAAATAAACGTAGAATGTCAGTGCTCAAGTCATTAACCACTAAGTGCCTAAGAATTGACATTGAATAGAATGCTGTTCTGAGTCTTAGGCCCTTCCTACTCAGGGTGTGGTTCTTGGAACAGAAACACCAGCACCATTGGGAGCTTGCTAGAAATGCAGAATCTCAACCCACTCCAGACTTACTGAAACAGAAATGCACTTTTAACAGAATCTCCAGGTGACAATTAGGAGTTTGAGAAGCACTGCTTTAGGTATTATGAATTAATTTAATAAATTCAGAGGTAGGAGGTATGGATTATTATGAGGAAACTCAGTTACAAATAAGTACAAATTCAGACAGCTACTGGGAATAGAGTTAAGATGTAAACCTAGACCATCTGGGTCCATAAAAATCGTCTAAATCATGTCATATGCACTGACTCCTGATTCCTGTGAAATTCTTAACATGGTCCTAACCACCTTCATTATCATTAATCTTTAACTTGCATCAGTAGTGGCTTGACTTCAATGCGTCTAAGGTTCTCCCCATCAAACTCTTTTTTTAATTGGTGCCCTATAATTATACTTCATAGTGGGATTCATTATGCGATATTCATACATACACATAATTTGATCAATCTTATACCTCAGTACCTTCCCTTTCCCATATCTCCCCACCAAACTCATCTTTACCTCTAACCTACCCTTTTCATGTTCATTTCCTTTTTTACCCTTCAGAGTACAGCTCACTCAGTCACTTCCTCAGGAAAGTACTTTTCAATACTATAAGACTAGGTATCTATTCTCATAGTAACATGTATTTTCATCTATGGTAATCTGCAATTATGAATTTTATGTGTATTTGTTCTCTTTTTCAAAAATTAGACTCAAGCCCCCAGGGGCCCGTGACCACCTATGTTCTTTTCACTGAATCTCTAGTGGCCAAAGCAGACATAGTATCTACTAAATGAATTCATATATAAATTTCTGGAGATCTTACTTACAAGATGTAATGTATATCCTACCCTCATTAGAATGACCTGCATTGACAATCAAAACTATACATTGTCATTCTCCAACTCATGAAGAAACCTGATCATTTGAAAAGAATCAACTTTGAGACCGAACCCTAAATAGCCAATCAAATCTGCATCTGCCATAACACAATGAATTACTTTAGAACCCCTTGAACCTGTTTCTGGCCTTCCAGAACTTATAGCCTATATAGTCTTCCCTTGATATTTGCCAATGCCAATATCCAGGAAAGTTCAAGTCCCTCATAAAATAGCATGGCATTTGTGTGTACATCCTCTAGTATACTTTAAATCATCTCTAGAGTACATATAATATTCAGTGCAGTGTAAATGACAAGCAAATAGTAGTTGTTCTGTTCAGGGAATAATGAAAAGGAAAAAGTCTGTAATGTTTAGTACAGATACATTTTTTTCTCTAATATTTTCCATCCACAGTTGTTTGGAACCATGGTTGCAGAACCCACAGATACAGAGCACTGACTGCACTCTGCCTATGGTTCTTGAGACAGCAGGGGAAAAGTTAGAAGATGCAAGGTGAGACCTCTCCACATTAGGAAGGTAGCTCCAGAGAGGAAACACTGACTGCTCCAATACAAATCCTGTACCTAAACAGGGTCCATTCATTTTTGAGTGCTGTTCATCAAGAACTTTTCAGAGATCCTGAATTTGTCAGAATGACAGAGAATGAAACTTGATTTCAATGAACAACTCCACCATAATAATCATGTGAAAAAAGCAGGGATTACAACGTCACTTTAAAGGTACATCCACTGTAATTTTGTATTTCATTTTCCCCAAAATATTCTTGCTCCTAGGTACGGTTCCTACCTTGTGCTCTCATATAATATTAACATAATTGGTCTAACTAGGGCTTAATGTTGCTATTACTGTGAAACAAATGCAAAAGAGCTTGAGAAAAATGCAACAGTTTTTTTTTTCTTAAAGAGATGGTTAGATTTAATTTCAACATTTTCAGAAAATGTTGAATGACAATAATCAGCTTTAAGCTTAACCAGGTGGCAGGCCCAACTGTAGGTAGTAAAGATGAAGGCTTTTCAGTTTGGAACAGCCCCTTAATAATTCAGCATACATTTTCTTATGTTTCCACATTTACCTCATTGGTGAGAGGCTCCATTACCCTATTTTTTACACTATTTTTGATCTGAAAGAACACATGTAACTTTAAACTCAAGTCATGAATTAGGAGTACAGAGGTCAAACTTGGGTCTAATATCTTAGCTTCTCATGTATATATGAAACACCTGTTAAAGTGTAGTTTTGGTCTGTAGGTGCAAGGTGATACCTGGGAAGTTTTAATTTCTAATAAGCTTTCTGGTGATGTCAATGCTATTGGCCTACCCACAATACTTTAGGAGGAAGGTCTCAGAAAACAAAACTGAAATTAATTGTGTGGCTTACAATACAATTTGGCATGCTTTTAAGTTAAGTCATAAGCATTGCTTAACTGTTTCTGTGTGCTAGGGCCCTTATGAATGCAACCTTGTCCACTAGCCCACTGGCAGAAGGAATTCATAGAAAGGAGTCACTCCTGTGTTTCCATCCTGGGGAAGGGGCCTGAGTGATTTGTTCGACAAAGTTAGGGGATAAATCAATCTGCTCTCCAATCTAGAACTATCTTGGGCCAATCTAGATGCTTGGAATTTTCAGACTTCATCTTTAAAAATGTTTAAGTTGAACATATGCAGAAATGTCTGGACATAACTGAATTAGACCTAAGCATATGCTGATCAAACCTAAAACTGAATTAAAAGCAATGTGTTCCAATCATGTAATAGCCAATGGGTGAAAATGAAAAATACTCTCTAAACACAATGTATTTTGAATAGCATTATGTAAAGATGATTTCAGTTATAAATATTTTTAAATTAGAAAAAAATTGAGAACTGTTACAATAAATTATTGCTTAGGGTGTCAGGGAGAAGAAATGAGAGTTATTTTTAGGGAATAGGGAGATGACCTTTGTCCCTTCATACATTTCTATCATTGTAAGTGATACTTTGACTTTTATTTCCCACCTCCATTCCAAGTCCTTTGTGGTCCTGAACCATTGAAGAAACCATGATCAGACTAGCTGAGAATAAGGAAATGGAAGGAAGAATTTACAGAATCATTTCTGTTTCTTTGAGTTTTTTTTTTTTTTAAACCCTTATTTAATCCTGAGTTCCCAAAATGGAAAGACATATTAACACCTATGGACATAATTTAATTTGGGTTAAAGTAGGTCTTTCCTAAAGCCAGGGTGTAGGATATAGGCCCTGATACCAAGGGAGTTTTAGCTCACTTTGGGAGCTCAGGAAAGTTCAATAAACAAACAAATCCTGGTACAGTGCACAGGAAGTACATGTGCAATAATTTCATTAGAAAACCATGACTAATATTTTAATAGCATCCTTCAAATCTAATCAAGCGTATCTACTTTTCTCCAGAGGAGAAATATTCTAGAATATATGCCCAATCTACTATGATCATAGTTATCTACTACAGGGTGGAATGTTACATAAGAACTTCACTGGTTGGCAAGAATCCCTGCAGTTTCCTAGTCTGGCTCTGTTGTTTTATAAGATGAAGAAACTGATACTTCAACTGGTGATGAGACCTGTCTAATGGCACAAAATCAGTCTCTAAAGAACTGGGGTAAAAGCTAGGTCTGCTGAATATTGCTCAACTTAAAATGCATTGCACTATCCAGTTTTTTTTTTTTTTTTTTTTTTTTTTAATTTTTTCCTTGAAGCCAATTTAAGCCAGAAACGATCAAGCTTGTTTGGCACAAAAGTTCCTGGCTCAAAACCTTGGGCCACATCACAACTTTATCACTTTTAGCTGATCCTAAAGCCTTACCCTAGTTTTTTCTAAGTTGATGGGAAATGACATTAAAGGTAAGATCATTTGCCAATGAGGAATTTGCTAACCTCTTTGTGCCAGGTCCCACCTTCATCAGATTTTAGGAATTTGCCCCAACTAGATGCTTCACTCCATGGCATCTTCTTAGGAACCTGCCACTCTGACTGAGCAAGGAAGGTGGTATGGAAGATGAGCAGTGGTCTTTTAACATGGGTTTGAGATGGCTCTGCAAGTATGGCCTCATTTCTTTCGTACAAAGGATTTTGATTATGTAGATTGAAGCAGGAAGTGGCAAGACCTAATAATGTATTGTTAAGAATTTAAGTCTCAGTATCAGACAGAACTGAATTTAAATCCCAGCTCCAACATGCAGTAGTATGGGGTCCTCATGGAAGTCATTTAACCTCCTTGGCCTTTACCTATAAAATAGAAATATAAATATTCTCCTTGACTCATAGCATTTTAAAAATTAGATGAAATACCATGTATAAAACACCACTTAGGATATAAATTGAATATTCAATAAGGTCAATAAGGTTTTCCTCTATTAAGAGGTACAATCAGAAAGATAAGCTTAAATCAAAATATCAGATCCTAACATCTATCTCATTGGGCTTTAGAATGCATTAAGGAAAGAAGTTTATAAAATATCTGTTCTTGAAAGTCTTTCAAAGTAATTCAGATCCTGATTTTTTCATGTTGGCTAAAGTTGACTTTCCATTGAAATTAGAACTAAATAGTTAATTTCAATATCTTCCAAACATGGATGCTGTACCCAAAAATGTACCCAAAGAAACAACATCTTCTACTAAGAAGCAGGGAAGTTTATCTTTGTTCCTATTCTCAGATGTGGTATATTGATGTACACAGACTTCCCTTAAACGTCCGTTCAGAGGTGTGTCTATTAATGGAATTTAACAGGAAGTGTGATTTTGGGGAAGTCAAATCTGCTTCATTTTTTTTTCTCTGTTTGCCAGGAGGTTGGAAATCAAACCCATTTCCAAGGACCACATTTTTCTGTTTCATTTTTACTTATGCCTTTCACTATAAAGAACTGGGGACATATGAAAATTGTTATTTTCATGGAACTAACTAGTTTGACAAGTGTGGTTATAATACCTGCTTAAAAAGCAGGGAAATATTACCTTTAGTCACTTGAGTTCTTTTAGTGATAATGAAAACATTTCTTGGTATCCAGAACAGTACTTGTTTACAAATCTTAAGGGCCTGCCCACATTAAAAACTGGTTCCACTTTAAACAATAGAGACTAGTTTCAACAAAATATTGAATTAAAAATTCAATCTGGTCACATTGCATTACTTTATGTGTGTGTGTGTGTGTGTGTGTGTGTGTGTGTACATTAACATATATATATATATACACATATATATATATTAATTAATTAATTATGGGGTTATAAAAGCACTTTACAGAAATCTTTAAAACAAAAGTATGTCACAGAGGTTCTAAAGTAGTCATCGTTTTGTTGGTTTTGGGGGGCTTTTTAGGGGATACTAGGGATTGAACTCAGGGACACTCAATCACTGAGCCACATTCACAGCCCTATTTTGTATTTTATTTTGAGATAGGGTTTCACTGATTTGGTTAGTGTCTACCTTTTGCTGAGGCTGACTTTGAACTCAATCCTCCCATCTCAGCCTCCTGAGCCACTGGAATTAAAGCCATGTGCCACTGAAGCCCAGCAAAAATACTCATAGTTTTGTGATGCTGCAGAATAAAGGCATGAATTAATTCATAAACTAAGTAATGAGTGTCTGTCATGGATACTGTCTACATAGACATGCACAAGGTTGGGCTGAGAGTAGTGAATGGTACCAAAGCAATATTAGACATGTTACTTAGGCTTACTTAAAGACTTAACATAAAAGTTATAATGAAGAGCAGTTTGTAGAATTCCTATTATATAGGTGAAGTGATTTTAGATTTTGGCATAATTTTTACAAAGCTTTGGAAAACTTGAGTGCGTTTCATTTCTTCTATGGCATTCTAAGCCAACTGCTAATTTTTTTTTCAATCTAAGCAATTGTTTTATTTCCATAGAAGACAACTTTCTGTGTCCCTGCTTGACTGGATCACCTTGTCAAAATAATCATGTTTATCAGAAGTTCTAAACTTCTGATATGTGTATGCTCAGGACTATGTGTATATCTTAACGGTACTTAGAAGATCAACCGATTGTCATAATTCAGATTTCTGGCTACTTCTCTCTGTCAATCATTACTTACACATCTTCAGACTATCTTGTAGCACTGACCTACTGCTTCTTTCATGTCAAGTGATTTTCAATTCTCACTCACATTATCCAGGTCACTGATATTTATTCTATAATTTCCCTCAACTCCTGATCCCTGCCCACCAATAGAATTTTTCAGCACTAAAATATTCCATATTGAGTAGAGTTGGGAAGAGCAGTGACCCATGTACGGTAGAGAAAGCAAATGAATTAGAGAGCTAGAAAATGTATATATAAAATTTCCACTTGCACCCCGTATACCTATAGTTACTCAACTTTAGCATGCATCAGCATCACAAAGACACATTTCGACAACCACTGCCACGCATGAATTAAATTATTTCCAAATAACACTTATAAAACCAACAAGCCTCTCATTTTGCTCTGTGCTAGTAAGTTCTGATCCTGGGAGACCTTGAAGTGCCTTTGACAGAATTCTAGGCATCCATGATACTTACGAAATTATGTTTTATATTGCATGAGCATGAGTGAGACTATCTGGTCTTGTGAGAGTCCATTGCTCTCAGAAGATCTCAAAGGGCTCATTTACCCAAACATAGCTTAAGGACTCCCACTAATGACATGCAGACACAGATATTAGAAACACTAACATCTGAGGAAACACTGATATTAGAATACAAAATAATAAGGATTTTAGTCCTTGTATAATCCTTCTGTTCATTTGATGGTTAATAAACTAACTGTACTATTACTACATTAGCCTTTGTAATCAATTATCCATTCCTTTATGATTATCCACTTGTTCCCATCAGTATGTATACTAAGCAACCAATCAATCAAAAAGTTTAGGTGGGACACCTATAATGGGCCTATTATCTATCATGTGAGCTCAGTGGTGCACCCAATGATTGTAGAGTCTCTGCTAGCATGTAACTCTGGGTGAGGAAGCTGGCATCTACTACTTTTAAACCCCCAAAAGAAAGAAGCTTGCTTTTCTTACCCTAAGTTTATCTCATGTGCCTTGAAGAGCACATAATATAAATCATATGAGGACAACCAATGATTACTAAATGAATAAAATAACTACCCCAGGGGTTTTGCATTGTAAATGTCAAAATGATACTACCAGATAAAATGTCCATCGTTGCTAATTGGTCAAAGCCCTTTCACCTGGAGAGAACTGCTTAATAGAGGCAATTGAGACCCTATTAATAATGCATGTTAATAAACTGTAAAATTGACTCAATAGGAAAGACAAATTGAAATTTAAATATGGCACAGTTGCAAATCTTTCTTTACTCCAGATGACTGGCATAAGAAAGAACTCTGTTAAAAGACTATAGACTGGGAAAATTACCTCTCCACCACATCCTTTCTTTAGCAAGCAATAATGGTGATGGCAAAGGTTTCAGGAAAGGAAAAGCATGCTGCCCAACCACACATACTCATCATGCTCCCATCAATAAGTATGAAGTAGGCAAGCCTCCTACTTAGATTTAAAGCAAATGAATGATTTACCCAGTTTCACTGAACCTCAAGGGACTGCTCAGCTTTGTAAAACTGAGATCCTTCTCATCCCCTGGATCCTTCAAACAAGATACCATGTTGAAAGGAGGCAGGTTATGAGGTTTCCTGAGGAATCCCTAAGTGTACTAAGCCCTCCTTTATTCAGAAAAAGGAGGGCATTTTTCACTCCAAAATCCTGAGAGTTATTTTTAACTGTACACTGATGCTGACTATATTAAACAAATTAACAGGTATATTAATGATTTTCTGTGTTAGGCTCTTCATTTATTGAAGCTGGGGGGCCTTTCTATTCTATTTTCTCCATGAAAGCACACATACATCCTCATGCACATTAGCAGAAAGAACATTCCTTTCTCTTGGGAAACACCTGTCTTGGGACTTCTTGATTGTGCATCTTCTGAGCATGCACAGGGTCAAGCATACAAATGGTGCAGTGACTCCTTTGGAAGTCACATTTGTCCCTGAAACTTCAGTCACCTGGAGACTGCATGCCTCATTGCCTGCAGCAGTTCAGTCCTGACAGTGTAGAATGAGTTTAGAAATCTCATTTGAGCAACAAAATTTGAATTGAGAGTCCAAACAACACAATATATTTAATGCTGAAATAATCATTTTTTGTAATTTTTGCTGATTGTGGAATTTTTCCTTTCCATTTGTTATAGGGTCATTACAATAACCATCCTTTGGTTTAGATTTTTTTTTTTAAGGAAAAAGAATACAGCAGGACTCAGTAAATAAGGCATCAGTTAGGTGCACATCCTTATTTTATATATGTAGAAATTTTCTGCTTCTTTTGCTGTGCAAACACACACACACGCACACACAATTCCTGGAAGCCTTACTACATCCATAACCCACCGCTCTCAGACACAGGCTCACAGGGCACCAAAATACCAACTCCCTACATGTCAAAATCAAGCCAGGCTGAAGATGTCATTAGGTGGATATGGTACCAGGTGGATGTGTAATCAGTAATAAGAAATACATTGAGCCCCATAATGAAAAGAAATCCCCCAATTGTTCAGGATACCCCCGCCCCCTTCCATTCACTGATTTATTAACCCTGAACAAAGATGTAATTGCAGGGTCTCAGAAACTTTTTTTTTTTCTTTTTTTTTTTTTTTTTTGGCATTTGTTTGATTTGGCTTTGAATTTCTTGTATCTAGTTGTACCATTCATTGCCTGTTTTCTTCTCTCAGTTGCCCATCTCCCCCACCACCACCCCGAAATGAAAGAAGCATCCGCTTCTGAGTCTTAAGGATGAGACCTCTGCATTTTCTTTGCTTGTTTAGGGCAAGAAATGAAGTGCTGCCTCTTTAATTGGCAGAAGCATGCAGGAGGAGCATACCTTTAATTTAGTGTTGGGATACCTCACTTGCACCCTGGCTGTTGTCTTATTGGAGACGGCAGCCTGCCTGAGATCCTCTAGCACTGAAATAATATCATCCAGCACGCATTTCTTATCCTGATTTCTCAACACACACAGATGGGAAAAAGTATAATTATAGCCCTTGTGGTTCACCTTCATTTCCAGCACGGCTCGGTGGGTCTGCAGGATCCCCTCTGCCTGAAGCAAAATATTGTCCCCGGGTGGGGAGAGGAGGATCACCCTACCATACCTCCCAGGGGTGTGTAAGTCCGAATAGAGCTGGCTTTTGGACTGGTCCAGGGGGAAAAGGCTGCTGGCCAGGCTGCGCTCGATCTTGGCCAGGCTGTGGCTGGGAGCGACCAGGCGCTCCAGGTCGCCCTCGGGCTGGAAGCGGTTGAGCGCGCTGAGGCCGAAGGTGATGGTCAGGACTGCGGGCACGGTGAGGAAAAAGACCGGGTGCCGGCTCACGCACAAGCCCAGCCTGTGGCAGAACGACTGGAGCCCTCTGCGAAGCACCTGCCGCAGCATCCTCCAACAGATCCAGCTCGCAGGCACTCCCGGCCGTCTTAAAAAGCACATGTGACACGTGTAAGCGCCGGGCTATCCTGCTCTCCCCCATCCCATCCCATCCCCTGGGGCCAACCCCCTCCCCACCGCCGTCGCCTCCCCACCCCTCCGCGCTCACCCCCCAACCGCTCCGCCTGGTCTTTCCCCGGCCCCACCTCCATGCGCTCCTACTACTCTTTCAAACACTGCAGCAAGTTGCAGCAAGGCGGGCAAATATCGACAGCGCGCTTGGGGGCGGGCGGCGGGCGCTGCGGGGGCGCGGCGGGGCCCACCCCCTCCCCGGCCTCCCCGCGGCCTCGCAGCCTCCCGCGCTGCCTCTCACCGCATGAGCAGCGTTCCCTCGGTCTAGCCCTTCATCTCGGTGCTGCAGTCCCCCGGCCTCCCTCGCTGGAGGTGGTTCTGTGCGGAGCGTCCCACAGATGTGGATTTCCTCTCTGTCCTGATGGGGTTCGGTGCCTAACTGGAACCATGTGCCTCGGTGTTGTAAGAAGCAGACATGTGCCCCGTGGGGGGCGGGGAGAGGGAGAAGAGAAGGGCGGGAGTAGATGGGGAGGGGGGGCAGCTAAGCTTTTCTTTTTCTAAGATGCTGACAGTTATTTTTAGAGTTTTGTTTTCCCTCTTCCTTCCCAGCTGGAGTGAGTGGAAGAGGAAATGGGTGAAGGTGCTGCTGGACCATTGGAACAGGGGCAGTTAGAACCTAGGCAGGAGTGGGGCGTGGAGGGAGGGCGCTCCAGGGCTTCAGGAGGCAGACTTCTTGCCCCACCAGTTTCCTTGTGCCCTCAAATTCTGCCTTTTGGCCAAAAATAAAGAAAAGGAAAAAAAAAAAAAAAAAGGAGCAGAGAGGATGATGCTGCAATTTTAACATCCCACGAAGCATGCAAGGGATTTCCTAGTAATACTATTCCACCAGTTCACTGCGGCTGGGGGCTGCCAGAGACCCCATCTATCCCCGGTGCTGCTTTGGGGCTTTCTGGATCCCTTCCTTCCTTTGGATGTTGGAGAGGAGACATTTGCCAATAGAAACGTCTTGTGCTTCAGGGTGTGTATGTGTGTGTGTGTGTGTGTGTGTGTGTGTGTGTGCAAAGTGAAGATCTACCGGCAGTGTGTGGTTTCTTATACACCCACTTCCTCTACTCTTGAGATTTAAGGACAGAAAGTTCTTAATGCTGGCTTCAAGCCCCTCTCCCCAGTTATCCCACCCTTCGAACTGTTGCAAGCTATCTAGTTTAGGTTCATTTTCTCCTGGAAGTGGATTCAAGAAACAAACACATCAGATATTTTTGCCTAAGAAAGAGAGCTAGGTAGGAAACAGGTAAACACACTATAGTCCATGTGGAAAGCAATGAGTCTCCTTCACCATATAGAAAACAAAACAAAACAAAACGAAGAAAAACAAAACAAAAAACCTCCCACAATGTCTCCCTCAGCACCTTAAAGTGAGAAGGTGAGAAACTCTTGCCTTCAGATCAGATCAATTTCAAACATTAGGAAGTGTATCTGGAGTATGTATTTTATTTCTTTATTTATTTTACCTACTGGGGCACTCACAAGTTATGTTGTGGAAAAAATATGAAGAAATCTTGAGGACAAATTCAGAAGTTTGTGAATTGGAGACCTGCTTTTCATAGTTTCCCTTCTCTTTGGAATGACTTCATAGAGAAGATCATTTGGAGAGATGTTTTATGCACACTTTCTTAACAGCAAAAGGACCAATTTTTCATTAGATGCTTAGAAAGGTACTCATCTATGCATACAAACAAGCTAAAGAACTCATCCTCTAAATCGATGCCTTTTATTTTTTTTCTGGTGGAATTGATTCTTCAGTTAAGAAACCAATGAGACAGCAGAGAACTCAGAAATAGGAATGATGCTTAAGGACAAGAATCTAAAGGATGGTGTCATAAATAAGTTTACAGAAGAATTCTAGCGTTTTAAAATTGAAAGTGACCTTGGTGACCATTCAATTTGAATTGTTACTGAGTGCAGGAATAGCTTTGTAATATCCTTGACAGTTCTGCATCCACCCATGCAACCACATTTTCCACATCTAAGAACTCAGCAATTTTTCTAGGAAGACTATTCAATTGTTAGACGGTCACTCCTTGTGTTCGGGTGAACACAATGTCTTTGCAACATTCGTATGCTAATATCTCTCCATCTTTTGATTCTAACTGTCAGATTTTCATATAATTTCATAAAATATATTCCAGTAGTGACATATGATCAGAAACTTTTGGGTATATAGCAGAGAGGAAATGTATCTGTCATCCATTTTCTGCAGCCTCTTTATTACAGTAGCATATTTGGCCATATCCTTTATATCGAATTTTCTAAGAAATTATCTTTTTATAAAATATGCTATAAGAGATTTTAGAAATGGACACTATTGAATAAATTATTTAGTCTGTTTTATAAATAAGGACACTAGGCATTATAAAGATTGATTTCAAGGTCACACTCAGTTATTTGTGAAGCTAGAGTGGTATCTGGGTGTTTTCTTTCTCAGCCCATGTGTTTCCTTTGGTAGCAATGGATAGGCTTAGTTCTCACATCTCACCAATAAACTAATGTCAGAATGATGTCATCTTTTTTTACTCTTTTGGTTTCCCTTGCTTCCTCCCCCAATAAATTCAACAGAATTAGGGAAGAACAAAGATACCAAAATATAGTTGATTAAATAATGTATGTTGTGTCCCTGAGATGAACTACTGTGAGGTAAACACAAATTATGTTGTAGAATCATAATGCATGGAAATACATTTGCTAAAAGTTAAGTGAAAAATTATGTTCAGTATGAAACTACCTTGAAAAATAAAAGTATACATAGAAAAAATATGAAGTCTGCATTAAAATGTTTGTTTATTATTAGATGATGGAATAGATGGGGATTTATAAAAACTATTTTGTTTTAGAACAGTTTTAGTTTTAGATTATAGATGATTTGCAGGTGGTACAGAAAGTTCCTTTATAACCCATATCCAGTTTCCCCTATTAATATCTTACATTAGTATATTCATTATAATTAATGAAGCAATATTGATACATTGTTATGAAATGAGGTTCATAATGTATTCAGATTTCCTGTTTCTGTCTCATGTACTCTTTCTTTTTCCTTTTTTTTTTTTTTTTTGTGTGTGTGTGTGTGTGGTACTGAGGATTGAACCCAGGGGTGCTTTACCACTGAGCTACATCCCTAAAACTATTTATGTTTTATTTTGAGACAGGGTCTTGCTAAGTTGCTTAGGTTCTCACTAAGGTGTTGGGACTGGCCTTGAACTTGCAATCTTCCTTCCTCAGCCTCCTGAGTTACTGGGATTACAAGCATGTGCCACCAGTACAGCTTCTTGCCCTTTGTCTATTCCAGGAGTCCATCCAGGATACTGCATTATATTTAGTTGTGATGTTTCCTTAGGCCTCCTTAGGCTGTGACAGTTTCTCGGACTTTCCTAGTTTTTGATTACCTTGACAGTGTTGAGGCCTGCTAGTCAGCTATTTTGCAGAATTTCCCTTAATTGAGAATTATCTGGTTTCTCCTTCATGTAACCATGACTGGGGTTCGAAATTTTAGGGAAGAATAACACAGATGTAAAATATCATTTTCATCATATCACCTCGGGTTTATTCTATCAGGGGCGCTTACCATTGTTCATATGAACCAGATCGCCTGCCTGAAAGCAGTGTACCTTAAGTCAGGGTTTCTCCATTGGAGATTTACTCTTTACTTGCTTCCTTGCTGTTACTTTGGAGGGAAGTCACGGTGAGCAACTTGCACTGAAGATGTGGGCGACTAGACTCCATCCCCTTCCTCCTAGAGGCTGAAGTCTACCTGAGTTACTTAGAATTCTCGGTTACTTAGAATTGTGCTATCTACAGATAGCACAGGCTATCTGTCTATTTTATTCATTCATTTTTTATTTATTTTGATAAAGACTCAGACACTTCTGGGTATTTCTTCTTTTACTTTGGTTTATAATTCAGTACTATTTTGTTGCTCAAATTATTTCAACTTTAGCCACTTGGAGCTCTTTCGGTTGACTCTTGTGTTGCTTTGACATGCTGTATTATTCTGGGTGCTTTTCTCTCTTTTTAAAAAGAATTCCTTACTTTCTAGTACTGCAAGATATTCATCTTGTGTCTTTCCAGGACCTGTCCAAGAATCAGCATTTATCCAAGGAGTCCTGGATGTTTGAGAATGGTATTAGAAACATATCTGAGGGCTAGATGTGTTCAGGTCCTGTTACTTATAATCCCTCTCAGCTAAAAGCTTGGTGTGTAGAATCTGTGTCTATGCCTGTTCTACAAATAGTTATTTTGTAACCATCCTGAACTACATATGAGTTTACTGTTTATGTAATAAAGTAAATATAAATATTTATTTATGTCATTGCCTTCAACTTTAATCTGTTGCCACAGAGATCACTATAGCTCCTTCTCCTTGCTTACTTGTACTGTAACCTTTGTCTCAATAGTGAAAAGCCTGGCTCTATGGGTAATTTTCAAATTGCTTTCCTATAACAAAAAAGTTATTAATTTTTTGTTAGAAAAATTTATTTAATTGAAGGAAGAAGGGCATGGCTGCTTAATTTTGATATTGTGAAAAGCTAATGTTAAATTCTATTAGGAATTCATTAAAAAGATAAATTATAGGCTAAGAAGAAGGAACATGTTAGCAGTATTCCAAATCAATGTACAAAGAGTTCATTATCACCAAAATGTTAGTGGACATCAATCACGTGATAATTCTTGCAAATCCAAATTAAAATAAAGCTTAATATAAAGCCAAAAGCAGTGAATTTAGGAACCAATTAGTAACAACACTATGATCAAAACTATTTAGTATACACAGGATTCATCTTTTCTGATATATGGTCAATACTGGTTTTTAAGCCTTAGAAACAAGATGGAATTTATTTCTTGTCCTTTTGCAGGATGTGCAAGAACCTTTGCTTAGGCCAGGTCCACATTTTCCTTTCTGGGTGTTTTGTGTGAGATACTGAATTTTCTGATTCTCAGTTTCCTTTTTTATAAACTTGGGTGACATTAACCCACTTATTCACTGTAGTCATATCACTTCCAATCAAAACTGTATGTACGTTGAATTAACCAGGTAATATTAGCAATTAAATAAGCCTCCAAAACGCAGCAGTTGTAAAACAATAAAATATCTTGTTTAGTTAGCATTCTTTGTGGATATTCCTGGTTGGTAGGAAAAGAGAGACCTTGGTTCCATGAAATCATTCATCCACCTTCTACTAGTGACTTCTCAAGTTACTCTTGAAGTCATTTCCTACTCAGCTATCTGAAAGGGGAGGGGCACCTGGAGGAGCACACCTGGGATATTTTTACAGCTTGGTTTGAAAATGGCCTGCACCCCTTCTTGCATTCCTCAACTGAGTTGAACCTCCAGGGAGGCTGAATGATTCAGTTTAGCTGTCTGCCCAGTGGATAGAGGGACTTAGTTGGACCACCCAACCGCAAATTCTGGATTTCACTCTTGTGCTGGATTATCTTGTTGTTTACCTCGAGTCCCTAGTACATGTTCGAGACTAACATCTGATCTCTTTCTGTCATTTCACATGGGGCTCCTTCAGTCATTGATGTCTCAAGCAGTGCTGGCTTTGGGGTTTTAAGAAAATGCTCTTTGATCTCTTTTTATTATGGCTTTAAGGAGTTTGCCTAAGATTAGCCATACCTCTTATCTCAGGTCCTTGTATCCAGGAAGGGCACAGATGAGAGATGCCATTTCAAATGTAATTTTAGTCATTAGCATTTTGGATGTCTCCAGCTGCAACTGGCTTAAATTATAAGGACATTTCTTATCTCACATAACAAGATGTCTAAAAGAACAGTAGTTACAGAGCTAGCTAATTTAGAGATTCAAGGGTATCATTAGGAATCTCCATCCTTCTCCTCCTGTTTTGTCCATGCCCAGATCATGAGTTCTAGACTGGTGCTTGGTCTGCAGGCAACACATGCAGGCAAAACAAGATCCCAAGGAAGAAAAAGCAACCTCGGTCTGCCCTGTGTGTCTCTTCTAAGAGTGAGAAGGCCTCCCAGAAGACTCCCAACAGATTTCCTCTTAAGTCTTATTTCCCATGGCCTTGTCTAAATCAATCACTGGTGAGAAGAAAGGTAATGTAATTGGTTTAGACCAATCTGGGCTCACACCAGGCCTGGGAATGGGCCCAGCCTTCTCTCTGAGCATAAAGTCGTGTGGAAGTTTGTGTAGGGTTTACTTTGTGTATTCTGTTTAAATTAAAGTTGTTTTAGGAAGAATGGTGTGGTGATGGCAATGTTTGGATATTGAGCAGCTAACACTAACGTGGGTGCCAAGTTTTTCTGTATGAATCACATGCATTTCTGGAGACCAAGCTTTTTGAATAGAAAATAAAGCTATATTCTGTCAAAGGAATTGTTTTCCTGATTTTTAACTCATTTTGTTAAAAAACTTTATAATAATATGGACAGGAGATCTAATGATATTTTTAAAAATTACTTCTATTTAAATTGGTTACAAATATGGAAAAAATCTTTGATCATTGTGTCTATGTAGGCTAGAACTCACTGACCTGAGGAGTCCATGCAAATATCTTGTCTTAAAATGCTGAGAAATTTAGATAAGGTTTGCATTAACTGACAACTCAATTCTATATAAAATTTGGGTATTAAGTGTGACTTGTAGGTTCAATCTTATTATCACATTATAGTATCCAATATGATTAAAATCTAAAATAAACACCATTCTCATTCTAACTGTAAAATGTTCAACTATATATTCAAAAAGAGAAAAAAAGACTATGAACACCCATTTTTGTCTCAAATGAATCAGAAGTACAGAAGTTTTGACAGAATTGTAGTATAAAGTGATTGATGTTCTGGAGATTTTAGACAACCAGTATTCTAGCTTTGTCTTAACTATTAGGTTCTTTTCCTTCTTAATCTCTGTGTTACCTTGACCAAATCATTTCATGTCAATAAACTTTAGATATATATGTGCAAAGTAATGTAAGACTTGAACTACACAATCAGCTATGATTCCACCATATTTGGGGTTTTGAATTCATGGGATTTATTTTGCTATAGTTGATACACCTTAACAGAGAGTAACCATTGATTCTCTGCTCAAGTGTCAACCTTTATTTCCTGGTGACTCATGTATTTGTTACACTATCAAAGGATTGGGAGTGGTTCAGCATACAAGAACATAAAATTTTGTATTGGTCTGAAAAAAAGATATATGGAGGCTGGAAAAATACTTGGAATACTGTGGCCACAAAAGAATAGCTGTGTTGAAATTGAAATACTGCCTCTCAAATTATAGTACATTCTACTGGATCAATACACAAACTTTACTGCTTATACCTGTTAAATACATGCTGCTTTTTACATGTTAGATTTTAATTATTTAAATAAACATTCACTAATTTAGAAAGAAGTCAACCACACATTTCTAAAAGCGGATTTTAAATTTGTGTTTGTTTTTCTTCTTAAATCCGAGTATAATACAAGTCAGTCCATTTTTTCCTACAAAATAACTGAAGAATTTTCTACAATTTTTCCTTCCTTTTTTTTTCCTACCTTTCTCCCTTATCACTTCCCTTCCAATAGGAATTCTTTTAGTTCCCTGAAATATACTTAACAAAGTTTTACTAAGTCTAAAATATATTTCTTTCCTCAGGATGAACTCAGGAGTATATTTCTCTTATTCCATTTATTATGAAATTACACATACTTTCTCAAAGAGCTTGTGCTTATATTCAGATCAGGTCAGCTAGCAAACTAAGCTTTCAGAAATGCTATTGCTGTGCCCAGAGAGAAACCTGCTCCTTAAGGATGGATGAGTTGCTCATTAATTACCATGCAGTCCTGACCATGAAATGAATCCTCCTCCCTGACAAGGCAGTTCTCCCTACAAAGCCTGCCAAAATAACAAATTTTGTGAAGCAGTTTCTTAAGCAGAAGTGGGCATCAAACTAATTTTTAAACAGGTATTCTAATGGCAAAGCCGAGGGCTATCACCCCTAAATATTTATGTATTGCATCATCTGATATCAATATTCACACTACTCTAAAGAAAACAGTATAAGGAGAGGAAAGTTTATCATAGCTCCAGTGACAACAGCCCTTGTCCAGTGGGTTAAAAGAGGAAAGGTATAAACAGGAAGAAGCGGGCTGTAGTGGTGGAAGTAACATAGAGGGTGTGTTCTAACATGGATGGGAGGAACATTTGCCCACTGATCTTGTTTAGAATGAAAACTTGTGCTAATTATAAAAAGAAGACCAGATTTGGGTCCATTTAATTATTTTCTTAAATTTTATAATTTGATATAGTCAATATCATTATCACCTACACCTGGGGTGAGGTGCTTCCACCACCCCAACCTCTCCACCCTTGGTACACTACTATTCTTAAAAGCTACAACAGTGATTTCTGAATAGCTTCCCATTTGATATTACTGCATATTGCTGAAGATACCTGGGTGGAATTTACAGTGAATATGGGCAATAATATGAAATAACTAATTGCTCTACTCATGATTTTTACCCCTGTTTCCTATGATTCCCCTCTTCTCCTCTTAGAATGGTACAGACATTCTAACAGCAAGAAGTAGAAGCACCTGACTCCTGGTGTAACAGACAATCATGACAGTCCTGCACATGACTTTATTTCAAATAGAGCTTTCTTGTTGGGAAAAATGGATTTCGTGAGAAAAAGTGTAAGTGAAATGGCATTAGACAACAGACAAACTCAAACTATCTTTGACATTCAAAATTTGGTTTTCAGCTTGTCAAGCAAAGTGAAGAATTCTACTCTGACCTTTGGAAAACATTCTGTCTTTTAGTCAGGACAAGGAATGTAAGCAAAGTGAGTTTATATTCAAATGTAAACTTTTAAAACAAGTTTCATATAACTGTTAGTATGTCATAATATCTCCACACGCTGCTGGAAAACATGCAGACTAAACGTCTGGATATTTAGTTGTCTTGTTGACATAGACAAAAATCAGCAGACATTTACAGAAACTGTGGTGAACTTCTTTCTATGGTACTTTGGCCCCGCTTCTTTCTTGGTATCTTTGGCCAAGTGCCTCTCCTTCACTGAACAATCATAAAATCAAGTACAGCCTTTGCTCTGTTGTATTGAGGTGATCTGTGCCTACTTCCTACTAGACTGTGACAATCATGAAGGCAATGCCCGTTATTCTCAGGACTCATATCATTAGTTTCCAGAATTTCTGGAACATGACAATAAACATTACTATAGTATTTAATTTATTCCAGAATAGTTCTCCCAAAATAAGAAAAGTACAAAAGAAGTTAAAATAGATATGAGAAATATAAATGTCACTAAAGATAAGATATGACAAACTACTTTGATCTTGAGAGTCAGTTCTGATAGCTGTTGATTTGGGTCTGTTCTGGTTTGTTTTGCACCCATTCTTGTTTTGCTCCCAAGTACCTCTTTCTTTGGACCTCCTAGCTGCCTGGTCACTAGCCTCAGCTGTCCTAGTATTAAGAGATTGCCTAGGTCTTGGGGCTTACCTTTCTTATTTTTAGCATTGTGTTTCTGATAACTAATTCTTTCCTTGTGATTTTCAGGATCTACATAAATTAATTACAGTCAAAGTTTAAGCTCAAGGGAAGGAGTAGCAAAAAGATGAGTCTGAAAGAATGAGCAGATGCAGTAATGTGAAGAGGCTTAGAAGCCAGGTTCATTCAACACCTTCCTCAAAGATTTACTGAACAACTAAACTGCTTAAAACCATCCTGTGCAAGCTAGCAGGGTTGCTACTTTAATGGAGATTGCATTGAAGGTGGGACAGTTATAGTCAGGGCTTCTTCCCAGAAGCGATGGGGAAGTGTTACAAGCATAGACTGGGTTTCAAGCTAGATAGCTTTACTACAGCATAGAGAAGCAACTGGAGACTGCACAAATGAAGGTTGGGTGACTCGTTAGCCCATAACAACTGCTTGAGCCAATGAAGGGAAACCTGGCCTAGGGTAATAAGGATGAGGTGATGGAGAAAGAATTAGAGAGTTGCACAAAAGTGAAAATACATATGATTTGATAATCAATTAAATGTAGATGTGTACACTAAAACAGGTAATGGACCTCCTTTAGTCATTTATCAAAATAAACATAAAAGCAATGAAAGTAACTTTTCCATGGCATTTTAAGGATCATTGCAATATGGCATGATAGAAATCTAGGTTCAAATGCCTTGAGTCTGATTTTTTCCAGCTTCTAGTGGTGACACCTTGGCCAAATTATCTAACCACTCTAGGCTTTATTCTTCTCATGTGTAACAGTGACAGAATGCAAGCTCACACTTTATGAACTATTGTAAGGATTAAGTGGAATTCTGAATGTGTATATTCAAATAAATTAGTAGAAATTGTGTGCCTATTATTTAAAATTATACAATAAATTTTTGCTTATTGTCTTTAAAATATGTATCTAATGTGAAGGGAGAGATATAATTACTTGAAAGTAAAATATAATAATTAAATGATTTTGCATATACCTAACTGCACATAAGTATATATAGATATGATTAGATACTATTTACATGATTGTAGACACTAAGAAGGATGTGGTTTGGGAGAAAAGTTTATAATAGCAGAAAAATGTCACTATGTTAAGGTTTGCTGTATGCTAAATACTATACTTTATATTCATTACTTATTTGATTACTAAAGAACTCTATGATATCATATGTACAATTACCACCTATTTTAGATAGTACAGTGGATGTTCCAGGCCTGTCCATTTCAGATCCTCTGTTCTTTCTTATGTTTGGGTTGCTGAGAAGAAGAATTTTCTGTCTTCTTGGCATTTTATCTCCTGACTTGCTCTTAAATTACCAATTCAAGTATCCGGGGAAAATATTCTGCTATATATGCCTGATTTTCCATATAAAAAAAGACTTTATCTTAAAGACTCCCTTTTCTTGGTGGGAAAGGAGGGCTTTCTAGATCTAACAGATTTCAGGAGACTTCTCCTTAGGACTTAAGTGTCTAAGGAAGACAATAGAACATAAGTATCAAAAGGAAAAACACAGCTATGAAATATTGTCCTCGAGACGTGTGAAATTTCAGTCAATCTGTTTTTTTTTTTTTTTTTTTTCTCTTTTTCTTTTTCATTCAACTCTGGTCTGTTTAGTCAAAGGGAACAATCTTAGTAATTAGCTCTACTCTCAATTCCTCAGCTATAATGGTTTCCTGATGGAAGGACAGCCCCGCCACCTATTTCTTAAAGAAATTATGCGATAATTCTTAAAGAATTACGCAAGTGCCCACACATATGTGTAATTCCATTCTCTTACACTTTCATCAAAGTAAACCAAATAGTTCATTGACCCTGCAATGATGAGCAAGACTCCCTACTCCACATCTCCCCTCTTTCAGTCCCACTCCCAAAGGGCAGGCCCTGTTGCTTTGTTAGCCCTTTGTTAAAGATGACTCCACACCTCTAAAACATACTCCCAGAGCTCTGTACTAGAATTAACCACTTCAGACCAAAGCCTTGTTTATGGTTTTTTCAATACCTTCTCAAATAAAATCAATTAATTTAATAAAATTATTATAATTTTCAGAAGAATGAATTTAACTTCATTTACTTAAACATACCCCTATTCCTATTGCTACATATGTGGTATAACTCCAAATTTCTGTCTTTATTAATGCTTCCGAATTAAAGAAAAAAAAAAAACCTGTTATTGTATGTGAGCATACACATACTTTATTTCCCAGGAAAAAAAGTAATATAATTGTTGGCACATTTTCACAGGTTTTGTTTGTTTGTTTTTGTTTTTCGACTTTGAAAACATATTGTTAAAATTCCTTCCTGAAAGTCAGCACCAATTTATTTTTCCTTTAGGACATGGGTCAGCAATATTTTTGTGTGTATGAATGGTCAGATAATAAATATGTTAGGCTTATCAAACTAGTGGCAAAATTGAGGATACTGTATATTCATTTATATAACAAGAGAGGAAACAAATTTACACATGCTGTACTTAACAAAATTCAAAATATAGCAATAATAATAGAACATATTTTTTATGACACATCTACTAATGAGAAGAATGGAATTCTTTTGGAGACTAACATTTTGCTTAATTGAATATTGTGTATCTACATCTGGGGCCTTGGATCTTATAACAGCAAAAGGGACATGGTGGATATAATCAAGGTTATGAAGGCTAAAATGAGAGATTAGCCTGGGTTATTTGGGTGGACCTGATTTAATCACATGGTCCATGAAAAGCAAAGACCCCTATCAGGCTGGAATTGGAGAAATGAAACAAAAGAAGTTAGAGAACTTAGAAGCATAAGAGGGACTTCACTTACCAGAGGTGGAGGAGTCATGTGAAATGCATGAGAAAAAGGAGTGCCTGTATTCTCAGAGCAAAATTGGTACCCAAGATGGTGAGCAAGGAAATGAAGCCCTCAGTTCTACTACTATCAGAAAGAACTGAATTTGTCCAAAATCTGAATGTATTTAGAAGTAGGATTATTCCTAGAGCCTCCAGAAAATAATACAGCTCTGCTAATACCTTGATTTTTCTGCCTTATGGGATTCTGTGCAGAGGATCCAAGTGAGCCATAATGCATTAATGACTTATGACCTACAAAACTGTGTGAAAATAAGTGAAAGGATGTTTTGTTTTTGTGGTACTGGGGATTGAACCTAGGGCTGCTCTACCACTGAGCTACAAACCCAACTCTTCTTTCTTTTGAGAAGAGTTCTTGCTAAGTTGCGAAGAATGACCTAGAACTTGTAACTCTCCTGCCTTGGTCTCTTGAAGAGCTGGAATTACAGGTATGTACCACTGTGTCCAGTCCAGAGTGATTTTAAGTCACTAAATTTGTGGTAACTTGTTATAGCATTAATTTCAAGGACATACATTGAGGTTCAAATTTTGTATTCTCTAATATCAAAACTAATTGCAATCTGGAATGAGATTCTACATATTTCATCTATGAAATATCTTTTTACATAGGTGGGTACTGCTAAAAACTGATATTGATGTATAAGCATTTGATTTGAACATGTTCACATCTTGGAAGTCATCTCTGTATTCTAATACTCCTCGTGAAGTTTAACATTTAACATGTGATTACATTGTAGATTAATCACTTCTCATTGAAGGTTAGACTGAAGCTCCTCATTTGTAGGGCTAAATGGATTTTGAAATATAGAAAATTTATCCACACTTTCATCTTTGTCAGGAAAATGTTGCTGTAACTATTTTAGCTCTGAAATATAACTTAAACTATTAACAATTTTCATAAGAGTAAAGACATAGTTGATTGTTTTAGCAGCACAAGTTATATAGAGCATTTGTCATTATGTGACTCAAATGACTTCATTTTTTGGAATATACATTTCAATATAATAATTTATTGACCTGTTAAATCTTCAATAAAAATAAATTAAATAATAAAGAAATATTATCAAGTTCATAACAAAAACTAATTTCAAAACTGCTTGGTGTTTTATAACACTGATTGATAAAATTCATTCAGAAAATGTTCAGTTTGGACTCTAAACTGAAGGTCACCCAATGGTTAAGGTCATAAGAGTCAATGAAATTTACTGTTGACACTACTGGCTCAATATCACACCATATATTCAAATATTCCCTGCAAAGTACCTGTTGATGAATCACACAATGAAAAACCATAGGCTTTTGACAGCTTCCATTTTGTAAATTTATAAATGGTAAGTCCTTTTCTACTTCACACATCTTCTTGTCACCATCTTTATTGTAATACATCTTAGCAGATTCCACTTCAGATAGTATTAAGTTAGTGCTTTCTTAGCTATTTTTTGGGAAAATACTCTCATTTGTATTTGCTTTACATAGATTACTGATAGGGGTTAATTGTCTAGTCACTTGAAACTCATCATCTGTGTTTCTAATAGTCAACAGCTAACTAGTATGGATAACATTTGATTTATCAAGAGTCAGGAAAAACAACTCAAGTGCATTTGCCTTGTTTTTAAACTATTAACATTGCTCCCCCTTGTTTGGAACTCTTTGAGAAACCCTTCCTGCCAAAAAGTTGTTGGTTTTAATTACTTTCTCTGGCTACATTTCCTAAGATGCTTTAATTATAATGATTTCATAGGTCAACATTGGCAAATAGATTTCCTAACTTGGCTCCTTAAGAAAGTGCTGAGAAATTTAGTTGCATCTTCATTTTTGTCTTTCATTTTTATGAAGAAATTCTTGGTGAAGAAATACTCCATTTGAAATCCCCTGCTCTTTCTGACTGTTGCCTTGTAATGAGTTAGAGGTGTGATGAGTGCTTATTTGGGTATGGTCAATGTTTTACTTTTTTTTTAACATAGTTATAGTATCGTTGCATTTAAAAAGTATTTTTTGGCATCTAATTTGACAATTAAATAATTCACACTCCATTTTAACATAAGATTGAGATATTTGGAGTCCAAATGTCTGTTGTTCTTGTTCTGACATGACCTACATTAATAATAATTTTTAAAAGGTTATGGTATGGTATTATTCATGGCACCTGAAATGTTGTGGAATTACAACTGTGTCATTGTGATTTGCAGTAGACCAAGCAACAGAGCAAAGCAATGAGAGTTCAAAGTATGGTCTGTGTCAAAACTACTCAACTGTGTGGTATGGCATGAAAACAATGACAGATAGTGTGCAAACAGATAAGCATAGCTTTTCCCTGATAAAATGCGAATATGGTCACTACCGTTTGAATTTCATGTGAGTTTTTACATAGCACAAATAAGTATTTTCTTTTGATTTTATTTCAGTGATTTAAAAAGGAAAATCCTACCCTTAGCTCATACTTCATACAAAACCAGCAGTCTGAATTTAGTCTGTGGGCTACAGGTTGCAGATACCCTCGCTAGAAGTATGTTCTTCAATAAAAGTAAAAATTTAGAATAAACACAAGTCACTATTTATCACTTCTGTTTTTTTCCCTGATATGTCTCAGTGGGAAATAGTAGGGCAGAATGAGGATGGTGTAGGTGAAAAGGAAAAGATATTCACTTATTTCTCAGAGCAAGTCCACTTAACAAGTAAAAATTAATAATCGTGTCCACTATATGTAGGGAACAGTAATGTAAATGAACGGTGGCATTTGAACTTTTCCTCTTGCCTTTTCTTGGATAAATAAAGTAAGAATATTTGTACAGAAAAATATACCTGTAGAAAGAAATGAAATGTTACCACCTTGACTGGTTGTAATGCATTTTTTAACTTCTGCTTCAGCCTTCCAAGTAGCTAGAACTATAGGTACACAACACCTCACCCAGTTCTCTTGTTCTTTTCTATAAAAGCAAATAAGAATAAGAAGATCCTTTTATATTAATATTCTGTCTTTAGTTGCTAAGTATTTTCAAAATTATATATTAAATTCAAAAGAAGCATTTGTTCAAAAGTAGAATTTAAGGAAAGGTGGAGCAGTCTAACATTTAAAATATGGAAATGGGAGACACAGTAGCTGCTGCCAGTTCTCCTCCTATCACCTACTTAATGATCCTCCCCTCCTTCCTATGTCCATGTCAAGACATAACACAGCATTGTTTCAGGACAGAGCTAACCTCTTTCTAGAAAACGGTAAATGGATTTGGTGTCAGTCCCTTGTAAAGTTCTCTCAGTGTTTCTCTCCTGTATCCACACCTTCAGCAGCTCCAACATCCAGAGTCTGATATTTGGTACTTACTTCTTTTTTCTCCCATGATATGTACTTAAATCACTACCTTTTTATTTTTCAACAATAAAATAACAAATTTGATAAGCCAAGTTGTCTTTCCTAATGCCATTTATTAATAAAATAGTTATAATATTAATGATGTTAATTATAATAATTAACATTTATGGGACCCTTACTAAGAGCCAGGGCCTTTACATACATTATTTTTCTTTTAATCTTCACAAATATTAATTGTTACACTTTCCTAGATGAATTAATTGAGGTTCCAAGAGGACTAATAACTTTCTTAAGGTCTTATAACCACTAGATGGCAGAGCCTGGATTCAAATCCAGATGTATCTTTTTCCAAAACTTATCAACTTTAAAGAGAAAGTTGATGAAGCAAATGGAAAAGTTGTAACTATCTAAAAAGAATTACTCTGATATGATGTGAATTATCACTTATTTTAGTTTTCAGTTATTATAAGTTGGGCAACTAAGGCAGGCTCAACTATGTTTATGTATCTGTATTCCTGATGAAACTATTATATGGTAACTCTTAATCTATTAAATTTTAGATAAAACATATAATAAACATGTTTGATGATATTATAAATAAATAACCTCTCAGTAAGAATATTTATTTTTATAAAATATAGCCCAGTTGACTGCAAAAGTTGAGAATATAACCAGTAATTATATTTTATTTCAAAAATCAAAATAAACTTTTGTGTGGGAATGTTATAAGACCATCAATAAGAAAACTCAGGATCATAGATGACTTGCCATGTCTTGTAAGACATGTAACATAGGGTAGCATCCATTGTTTGATTGATAAAACAGAAAGCAAAAGTCTTGTATTTTGAGGGGAGATCACCATTGACCTACTTTTAGTATGTCTCATTTGGAAGGCTGGGCTCCTCAATTGATTAATTTGCATCTCTTTGCATAGTTTAGATGCTCAACAAATATGTTGATTTGATTTAAAATCTATTTTGTAAAAATTCCAAGTTCTGATGTAGTACTTTAGAGTTAAAATACTTCCCTTCTTCATAAATAGCAATTGACCTTTTGGTCTCTGTTTAATGACTATCAATCAATTGTATTAAAGATGGTAATGGAATAGATCAAACAAAAGTAGTGCATGAAGTGAAACCTCATGAATGTGGATCATTGTGAAAATGTTCATGTGTGTTATTTAAAATGACTTGTGTTTTAAAGGCTGTGATCTGGAAATCATAAAAAATCCATTAAGTGTTTGAGGGACTAAAAGATTGTGGTTATGGTCCATTGGAAATTTCAAAATTTGAAATAATTCTCTTTTCTTCCTAGATGTAGGCTTTGCCCAAATCTTGATTTTAAGATACATGGGGTTAATCATCACTCTAATTAAGACAGAAGTATACTTGAAGACAGAAGTATATTGACACCACAATGGAGAGAGATTTGTAGCTACAAATCCCAAAAGATTAATATTAATTAAATAATAATGATAATAGAAGAATTTACAATGTACTTATTCTAATACAGACATGGTTTTGAGAATTTTGTTTTCTATTTATACAGACTACATTTTGATTCATTGTACACAAATGGCATACAACTTTTCATTTCTATGCTTGTGCATGATGCAGATTCATACCATTCATTTAATCATACATGTACATAGGGTAATGATGTCTGTCTCATTCCACCATCTTTCATACCCCTGCCCCCTCCCGCCTCTCATTTCCCTCTAGGTAATTTGTTATATAATACTTTTCATCACATTGGACTTTAAGACTCCAGGAAGTTGCATTTACTAATTAAGTGGTAGAACAGCAATAAATTCTGTAATTCTGTCTCTATAAGATGAAGAAGAATCGCATCTGGCAATAGCCACATAAATTTTTTTCTTCTAGCAGATTCTTTTGGTAATAAAATACTACAAACAACTTTAATGCAATTTAAACATGTTGCTATAAAGACAAGTAATGATAATATTCATATAAGATCTGTTTGGAATCCAAATGACAAATCTTGTGAAAACTAATATATAGATTGTTGGTTTAATTTTGGCACTAGTTAGCACAACTCTTATTGTTGAATTTTTCCCTTTGTACACAGTTTCGTCACTTTGTTGTTGCTGCTCTGGTGTCTATTCACTTAAATAGGTTTTTAAATGAAGAAGATATCTCAAAGAGCAGGTTGAGAAAACCTTTTTTTTTTATCATGAGAGCACTCATTACACTTACTAGTTACACTTGAAATTCTTATTCCCAATGTCTTGAATTTGAATTTTATGTCTCCTATGTCCCATTTTGTGTTTTCCATATTGATTATGGCTTGTTAATTGTTCATATTCTGAAATACTATGTAATTAGTTTGCTTCTTTTTCTTTCATTTCTATTTGTTCTTCTCTTTCTTTAATATTCTCCATCTGCCATCTTGATACAGAATTTTGTTTTATTTGAGAAGCCCATTGGATTGTATCCTTTAATGTTTATCACTGATTTGTTTTCTCAGAGCAATTTTACTCTTTATTTCTTATTATGAACTATCTACATATATTATTCTTAATATATTAACCTTCTAAATTAGAATTAGAATTCAGAATCTACACCATTATAAAAATTCACGATTTTCTGTTCAACTTTCAGACCATAGTGTATTTAATGTTAAAAGTTCCAAATAATTTTGAAAAGTATTAAGTAAATACGAACTGAGAAAAGCATACAATTCCTTTAGTCTCTACCTACCTAGTACTTTTTATGTCACTATTTATAAATTAACAATTGTTATTTTTACACAATCATTGGATAAGGTCATTCCCAGGGAAGTTTATGAAAACATCGTTCCTCCATGGGAAATACCTACTACCTCCTGTCCACTTTACTAAGTAACAGATTCTTAGCTTATTTTGTCTTCAGTCCTCACACCAACCCTGTACAGCAGATATTCTTGATGCTATTTTTGCTGCAAAATGAGAGGTCATCCTGCTAATAATCATCTTTGCTAGATTTGAACTGAAATTTACCTACTTCAAAGCTTATGAGTTTTCTAAACTGGAGTGGAAAAGATTCTCATAAAGAAGACTACATTTTATGAGAAAATAAGACAGTTAATAGTTGTTGAATTCACTGTCATCACCATGCACAGGGGCTGGTCACTTTACAATGCACACAACAAATTGCGATATAAAATAAGTTTTGGTAGCAGGTGTAAGCCATACTTGCTCAAATCATTAAGAAAAGTTGTATATAATATTCATCCATTGTCCCCCTTAAGTCTTGAGTTGATTACTTTATTCTCAGCAGAAATAAAGTCTCGATCCTGTGTTTAATTATCCTTTTCAAAAACAGCATTCTTCCATAATATTTAAATATAGTCTTTATTTCATCATTTTAATTTACAACAAATTTTAATATGTAATAAAGTCTTCACAGGTATAAACACTTGTCTAACAACTACTTTTTCTATGTAGTTTTCCTTGAACATCCCACAGTAAGCAATATCTGATAGTACCTATATTAGGAAAGCTTACCATATCCTGGGTTTAGCAAGGTAAATATGGGCAAAATTATAATAACATAGGGTACGTGAAAGGAGGGGCAATATAGATGGACATTTTAATATTAAAATCTTTACATTTTAACATGTTTTACTGACTTTAACCTATCATACTTTTAACAGCTTTTATGCTCTTTAACCTGTAACAATATCATGCTAAGTGAAATAAGCCAATCCCAAAATCCAAAGGCCAAATGTTTTCTCTGTTAAGTGGATGCTGATGCATAATGAGTTGGAGGGGCGAGGGCTAAGGGAAGAACAGAGGAATGTTGGATTCTGTAGAGGGAAATGAGGGGAGGGGAAAGGAGGAGGGAAGGAAAGATGGTGGAATGAGACAAACATCATTACCCTGTGTACATGCATGATTACAGGAATGGTGTGACTCTACGTTGTTTACAACCAGAGAAATGAAAAGTTGTACTCCATTTATGTACAGTGAATCGAAAAAAGTATTTATTCTATTAAGTGTTGAATAAAGGAACTCATTTTATTGGTAAAAAAAATAAAAACAGTATTAATTTCATTTTTCAAAATTCAGTGGCGGCAATAGTACAATGAAATTACCCAAGGCATCTTAGAGCTCAGAGCAATGTTATAAAAAAGCACAGACCTCAGTCAGTCAAGCATTACCTGGGAACTTGGTGGTTTCTCCATCACCCACCCCGCCAGACCTTCTGCAGAATCTCTGCAGAGATTCTGAGCCAGGGCTGTGCAACAGCAGAGTCTCTAGAAGTTCAGGTGCCCAGGGATCTATTCCAGTCTTATAGTTGGTGTCAGAGAATGTGGTGCATTTGCAGTAGAGATCCTCCATACAGTCATTCCCAGGGTCCACCAGGGGACCCTCCTTGCTGGTCTTTCCCGCAGAGCCCAGGGAGTGGTCCAGTAAGGCAGGATGTTACTGGAACTGGACTGGTACAGGCTGAGGTTGAAGTCTCCATCCTGGAACTTGAGGAGCTGCTGGTACCAAAAGGAGGCTTTGAATGGGCTCTGCAATCAGGTCTCCATGGTCACCACCTCCTTTCTCCACTTCTGGCTCTGGTTGTGCAGTGGCATGCATATGACCTTTCAGTGTGCCCTGGAACTCGGAAGAAGACATTGGTATAGGGTATATGACCACAGCACAGACAGAGGTGGCAGTGAAATTCAGAGCTGCTCTCTCAATATTGGTGCTATTGGTGCATAATCTCTTCTACAAACTTCTTAAACACTAGATTGTGCACTTTATTCCGGATTTTCAGTTTAAGTATTGAAGCCTTTTGTCAGTATGTGGCAAAAGCATTCATTACACCTCAATCAGTCTATACTGAGAGGTAATAAGATGAGAGAACGTTAAGACAAAAGGTCTGAGGATAGAACCGTTAGAACTCGTAGGCCTACTTCACAGTCCTGGAATAATTATATTATGTATTCATTGTGATGTCTGATAATAATCTGCTGTCTGAGGCAAAATGAGGAAATCAAATTAGTAATTCATAAATTATTATAAAATCAAAATCAATAGTTTGGCCTTCACTGAAGTCACACACATAGCCAAAATGGAAACATCAAACAGGTTTGCTTTGGTGAGACAGAAAAATCAGGCAAAGAAGGGCTCAGCACAAAGGGAAGTCCTTAGCCAAGCAGGTGCACTGTGATACCATGCATTCCTATTCCGTGGCAGTCAAATGGTCCTCAGTAAATGTAAGAGCCTTTCCTGAACTCTTTTCTATGAGCACTTGTGTTTGCATACGTCACCTTTTTTTTTTTTTTTACTACTAGTTTTTTGCTTTATTTTTTTACTACTAATTGTCACCTTCTTGTTGGAAATTCAGGCATGTGTATATTCTGATTTCTGGCTCCTTCTGTAGAATTCTTGTTACTGTTTTCTCCTTTTTGGAGCAGTGTTGGACACAGGCAGTGCTGGGGATGCCACTGACAGCAGCTCTCCCCAGGCACAACAGATTTCCCTGGCATGCTTCATTTAATAAAAATAGTTTTTGGCACTAGCATAAAACCTTTCAGCCTTAAGTCTTAAATGATTTCAAAAACATTAATTCTTGCAGAATTCCTGCAAGGCACGTATTATAGAGTCACAGATTCATGGAGACTTGGAGATAAAAGGAACTTCAGAGATTATCTACCTTAACTCCTTTCATATTTCAGAAGAAAAATTAGCATCTCCAAAAGGTGAAATGACTTACCCAAGCAGTTTTCTTTTTGAAAGCATGAAATTCAGTGGAATAACTCCAAACCATAGAATAAATATTTAATTATTATAGAAATTAAAACTTTAAATTTCTTTCCCTAGCTTCAGGGGAGGAAAGTCACTCTATCTTTTCTGCAGGCAGAACTATGGGCTGGAGGAAAGTATAGAGGAAAGTTTGTAAAATGAAGTGTCAATAATGGATGATAAAGTAGGTAAGTTGTAATCCTTTCAGCAGAAGAAGCCATGTAACTTTTTCTCACTTAATTTCAAGGCATGGGTTGGGAGAAATAAAGAAAATAATCTTTATTAAATCTGACAACCTCTCCTCCCCTTTTAGTTCCTATAACCAATCATATCTTATTACTTTGTCACCCCCTTTCCCATCTCAATATACTAATCATCTATCACTTTTAAGGATGAAGCTATTTGAGAGAAGAAGGAAATTGACCATGAAGACAATATTTGTTCATGAGTAGGGTGATGATGTAAATTTTACACCATGGAGGTTTTCACAGCTGTTTTGGAAGAGAGTGAATGGCACCGAAGCTATTAAAATCATATTTATTGACCATCTTGTGTGTTAGTCACTTTTGCATTGCTGTGACCAAACTATCTGACAAGAATAACTTAGAGGAAGGAAAGTTTGTTTTGACTCACTGTCTCAGACATTTAGTCCACAGTGGGCCATCTTCATTGCTCTGGGCCCAAGGTGAGGCAGCGTATCTTGGCATAAGGGCATGACAGAGTGAAACTGCTCAGGACCTGGCTGCTGGGTGTTGGAGAGACAGAGAGGAAGGGGCCACAGTGAAGATGAACTCCTCCAGGACAAGCCCCCAGTGACCCACCTCCTCTAGGCACACCCCACCTGCCTACACATACCCCCCAGTTAGTCCCATTAAATTAAGATGGACACTTTAGACTACATCTATCATGATCCAATCATTTCAGCTCTGAACAGTCCTATATTAACACGGGAACTTTTGTGGGGCCCCTGCTTCATATCCAAACCACAAAACTATGAGTGCAAGGTTTTTTCAAAGATTCAAAGCTACCATTTGAGAGCATGCAAGCAACAACAACAACAACAAAAACAATCATGTGCATCTTTTACACTACCAAAAAGTTAATGGGACTGAATGTATAACAGAGATGCAAACAGTATTATATAAAGAATTGCTGTTATGGGAACACATGGGAAGAAAATATGCATTCTTAAGGGGCTGGGTTTGGTAGCACACACCTGTGATCCAAACTACTAGGGAGGTTAAGACTGAAGGATTGCAAGTTCAGGTCCAACCTGAGCAACTTAGTGAGATCCTGTCCCAAAGAATAAAAAGGGATGGGCATGCAGCCCAGTAGTACAGCACCCATGAGTTCAATTTGCAGTTCTGGAAATTAAAAAGAAAAAATGGATTTGGAAAGATTTGGAAAGCAATTCAAAGTGAGTTTAGAAAAAAAAAAATGTTCAATAAAAATGGGTTGAAAGTAGAAAGGCTGTCCAGATGAAAAGGAACATATTCTACCTGATGCATTATATTCTTTCTTTGTTCCCAGAATGAGTGACTGTATTATAGTGTAGCCAAAGGGCTAATATGTGAAGAAATAATGCAAGAAAATGAAGATATGATTCATGACTAGTAACAATGAGGAGATTCCATTTCAGGGAAATGATTTGAGTATTTTGGAAAAAAATCTTCCACTGGAATGATAGATACAGAGAAAAAAGGGGGAAATGGAGAGATATTGAGATCAATGAGAAAAGAAGGAATCTGTAGAGGCCCCCACTGAATGCTGTCTAATGTAATCAACTGAAAACAAAAGCACCACATTAGAAAACATAGGGATTTCGACAAGTCATAAAATCACTTTCCTTCTCTAAATTCTTGGGGCTAATTCTTCAAATCCTTCTTTTCCAAGAGGCATGTTTGAATCTAGAAACGTATTTCTCCAGAGGCAACACAGTGAAAGAACTCTGACTGATGTACAACAATTATGAGGAAGAGTTAAAGTAATAATATGAACATGAGTAGATGATATTTTAAGTAGCCAAGACAGTGTCTACTTGAGATCATAGTAGGTTGGAGGAGGAAGGGATTTTATAGATTTCTATTGACATGTATAATCACACTGATGACTTTCAAAATAATTACATTGAGTGAAAGAACCGAAACCAAAAATGTATGAATAAATAAAACCGCATATGTGTAACTCTATTTATACAAAATTATAGAAAAAGCAAAAACTAATTTCTAGGGACCGAACTAATTTCAATAATTGCTTGGAGATGGGGACAGGATAGGCTTTTCTATGAAGGGGCATGAGGGTTTTATGGGCATCTTTATTATCTTCATTATTTTAATATGTTGATAGTTTCATAGATGTATACTTGCATCAAACCTTACCAGATACTTCACACGTGCATTATCTTGTGTGCCAATCATATCTCAATAAAGCAGACTTTTAAAAAGGAGAAAATATAGAAAAAAAACCAAAGTACATTTTGTTCCCAGAATGCATAGTAGTCTTAACAAATACTTAACTTGGATAACCCCTTAATTGGATCTCTTCATCCGATGAATAGGGAAGCTTATTCCACAGTTACGTTTTAAAAAGAAATAAAATGATTGCATGTCTATGAAACAGAACATGTTTTCAATTCAGTGGTAGAATGGTCCTGTATCCATTGCCAGGATGCTTGTCATCTGATACCAACTATGACTTGGATTTACCGTCATTGTCAAATCTATCCTCATACTATCACCTGAAAAATGTGAATAAAATATCTACACTACACTTCACAGACTTTAAAAAGATGAAGTTCTAAATAAATAGACTATTCTAAAATAAATATTCTTAAGTTTGTAAAAAAAATTTATAATACATTTGTTGGCACTGTGCAAAACCATAGGGATTAAAGATGACTAGGATATGGTTCCTTCTCTCTAGAAGCTTGTGATTAACAAGGAAATTGATTATAAGACAACCTAATATCTTCTAATGTTTTGAAAAGAATAGAGTAGTAGTGTAGAGGAGGAAGGAGCTAACTATCTGAGGATGGAAGAAATCATGTTTCAAGTGCTTCCTGAAGAAGAAATATTTAAACAGGAGAATCTAGCTTGACTATGGAAAAAAGGTGCAATAGCATAGACACATAATGCAACACATTTTCAGGGAGATATCTTGAAATTCATTGTTCTTAGAGGAGAGGGAGAGTATGGGAGAACACTGGAAGATGAATCTGAAAACAGTTTTGGTAGGCCTCGCCTGCCACCCTGAAGAAACTAAACACAGGGAACCATGAGAATTTGTAAGTGTTGACATGCATGATTAATATAACAACAACACAAATATATATTGTACTAGACAAATAAAAATTAATGAGTATGTTAAAATAATCAGTATAAAAGGGTTTGAATAAATATTTAAATTTGAAAATATATTTTAGTTTTAGTTAATACATAATTGTTCATATTTATATGGCACAGTGTAGTAGATCAATATATATGCACTATAACATATTCAAACCATAGGGTTTTGGTAAGGCATAGACGAAATGATAATACCAAAATGTGTAACATAGAATTTGATTTAGAGCAAGCTCTTGAAAATTAGATATTGTTATTGTTATCTGGATATAAGGGAACTGAAAAGACCAGTATGGGACCAATTGTCTTTTTCAGATTGGATACATGGGGACTATAATAAATGAAAAAGTATATATTGGACATCAGGATGTCTGGTTTTTGCCTCAGCCTGATATTAATGAAAAAGCAACATGCTCTCTTGGATATTTGGCATATTTTCAATCTGTGAAATGAGGGGACTGGACCAACACTGGATTTAAGAAGTACATTTTGAAGAATACTATAAATTTAGGGAATTTTCCTAGTTGATTCTCATTGAGATGGAACTCAAGTATTTCTACTTTTGTTTCAACCAGCCTGTCATAGCTAATTTACTTTTTAGTTCTGGATTACATAAAAGGAATTTGATCTCATAGAGTATCTCACAGTTATGTAAACATGAAACCACTATACTCACAATTTCATAATTTCTGTGGTTCTAACGAAGCTTTATATTTTGATTACTTTTAAGAACTGAATAATTAACAAAAATCTGAAAAGGTTTCTTGAATATAATCATGCCAAAGATATAAATAATTAAATTTTTATTTTTATTTATTTATTTATTTTTAAGAAACTGGTGTTTATTTTCCGTAACCTTATTTTCATTTTGCTTAAGTGACTGTAGAACAGCTCAAGACCACTCGGTGGTTGTTCCTACCCACTCCGTTGCCTGAGCAGTGAGAGCTGCAGACCAGTCTTCAGTGGCTGGCTGGGCACTCCAGTCTTCAGTAGGGAACTGCTGGATAGGCACAGAGGGCACCTGCACACCTGCAGACTAGTCTGCAACCTCAGGTTGAGTAGCAGAGAACTCAGGAGCTGGAGCAGTCCATTCACCCTGAAATTCCTCCTTGGTCACAGCTTTTTCAGCAGCAGCCTGTTCTTCCTTTTCAATCTCTCCAGGATCTCTGTAGAAGTAGAGATCAGGCATGACCTCCCATGGGTGTTCATGGGAAATGGTGATACACATGTGCAGAACTTCTCTGACCAGCATCCACCACATCACACCCACAGAATGAGCTCCCTTATTGTTGCACACAATGGCAATATCCACATAGCACGGAGGAGAGTGTGTGTTACCCAGAGCAATGGTAGGCAGTTGACATAAGATGCTTCTGTAAGTTGGTGGTCAGCCCTGGGTTCACCTCCAGAAGATGTGGCTCCCAGAAGGCTGCCTGGATCTAGTTAGTGAAGGAGTGAAGCGTCCACCAATAGGAGTGGCTTCGGTGGCAGCAGCAAACTTCAGCACAGCCTGCTAACCAGTATTCCTAGAGGATAGGGCACTGACATCAGCAGGGTTTTCAATGGCAACAATGGCATGAGCTGCCAGCAGAAGCTTCTCCCAGGTCCTCTTCAGATTTATGAGGTATATTCCATCACTTTTCCTTTTGTAGATATATTATTCCATCTGGAAATCAAGGTTGGTGCCACCTAAGTGGGTTCCTGCTGCAAGGAATTCGAGAACATGCTCTTCCTTCATTTGTAGGACATCAAGGGCTCAGGACATCAAGGGCTCAGGACATTGTGACAGTTTCCCTTTAAGTTACAATGGAATCAAGAACAATGCCATGTAGAGCCCTCCCTGGGTACTGAGGAAGCCTAAATTTTTATTGTTAAGATGGAGAAATTCATATTATATATGACAAAAATAATTCTTAATGGTTTTATGTCACAGTATAATTCTCTTAAATGCTTCCTAAAAGTGGCATCATTATTCCATCTGAAAGACAAGGAAATTAAAACTCAAGTGATTTAACTTTTACCATAGATTAGTGATAGATTTGAAATATAAACCTAAATCTAGCTAAATCAAAATTGAAGGCTCATGCCTTTATAATTAATAAATCACTATTTAAAAGTCAATCATTGAATAAGAGATATTCCAAGGTACAATCCAAGCTGTCTCTTTAAAGTCCACCTTGTCTTCAAATTATTGGATTCCACAGCCTTTGCTGTCCACCTACTCTGTGTCCAGCACCTTTGAAATGAGTAGGACACAGCTCCTGCCCTCTGAAGGCTTATAATCTAGCCAAGAAGACAGGTCTTTTGTAGGAAGTTAATTATAAGAGCAAATAGGAGACATGGGTACAGTCTAGGTTGTGTAAGGGAAGGAAAAATGAGAGAGATCAACAATAGAGTTCATTCTGGTCCATCTGTGAATACTAACAGTTCATTTTTCTGAGTACAAATGAAATAGGGTGAGTGTAGCAAGCCCATAAGCAGGAAGGAGAGGTTACAGGTGTCTTTCACATCAACTTCAGGCAAAGGTAGTAGGAAACAAAGAATAGGTTACCCTAATCATTTAAGTCCCTGATTAGTAGTTGAGTTCTTGCACATTATCCATCAGGTCTTCCAGCCTTAGCAAGGATGTCCCACTTCACTTTTTAAGGTTGTCAGCCACAATCACCCCCACCTACATTCTCAGACATCAGAAAAGGCCCAGGAGCAAACAATCACAGAAGACCTTTTCAAGTATCGTTAATGTTATTGCTTCCAGCACAAGCTACTGCAGCAAGAAGAACTGGATTCCTGTACAAGGTACTGTTGAGAGCAGGGTGGTATCTGTGCTGCTAACTGTCTCAAGGACAAACAGGACTGCTGGGCCCCTGTGCTTACCAAGGTTGTTAAGAGATATTTGTCCGAGGAATGTGCAGTTGCCTGGAGACCTTATCCGTCAAGGACGAGAGCAGGGCCTAGCCCCGACTCAGCTCCTAAATAGTTCACCTGTTCCCTCCCCCCCTTCTTCCTCTAGGACCGTCCAGTTCTGGCCGGACCCAATGAAAATCAAATAGATTGACCGGACCCAACCAGGGGAGGTTTAGCTGTTCGAATGTTAGCCAATTAGAAGAACACTGTAAAACTGCTTGCTTTTCCTTATAAAAACCCTGCTGACGAGGGCTCGGGGCCTCTCCTAGCGTCGTTGATTAAGGACGCAGAGGACCGGGTTCGAACTCGCTAATAAATGACTCTTTGCTGCTTGCATTGATCGTGGTCTCTGGTGGTCCTTGTGGGGTCTCAAGCCTTTGGGCACAACAGTACAAAAAGGCAAACATAGGAGTTACTTTAGTTTCAACAAAAGTTAAGCTTTTCTGGGGTAAGATAATGGAATTTTATGAGTATGAAATTAATGTTTCCCTTGTCATAATTATGCTTATGTCTGACACTATCTATTTGCACCTGGTGTTTGTAGAAAGAGATAAAGAGAGTGATATCCTTTCCGGGGCTTAACAACTCAAGAGATGTCCAATCCTATTTGAGTGGCTGTGGGGAAAAGAAGTTTCAAGTAATGATAATGAGAATCATCATAAAAATAGAATTAGTATTATACCATAAAAAGGAAATGCTGAAATTACTCAACAAACAGTATATTGTATCTTGTGCTCTTCTTGAAGTCGCAAGTAGCAAGATGCAGATTCCTTAAAATGACAACAAGCTCTGAACCTCCACAGCAATTTGTTTCATATTAAATAGCATTTCAGCTATTTTTTGCTGGAATTGGTATGACAAAGAAGCTTATTTATCTTCCTTTCATTTGAGAAGCTGCTTCCTTCCTGGCAGTAATGAGGTTGGCAACACCAAAGCAGACCTGATCCAGATTTCTAATGCGCACTTGGAGAGGGCTTTCCAAACTGCAGGATCTCTGGATGGTGGTTGCCAGCTTGCACAATCCCAGTCCTTAAAGGGCTACCTGCTTCCAAGGTCAGTAGTTGCTGTCATAGACCGACATGTGGTAAGGGCCTTTGAAGAAAGCATGCCTTCTAGAAGCTTCTGGAATTTCTGTTTTTCTGGAACTTGGCAAAATGACTGTATTTCTTGCTTTGTGGTGGTAACTCAAATTTTGCTACATTTCTGCTGCATGCCCTGGGTATAGGACATCAATTCAGCAGGATATCAGCAACATGAGGAACGTATGAGAGGCAGGCTAGCTGAAAAGAAAAACCACCAAAGCAGAGATGTGGAAAATAAATCCTGAGCACAGTCTCTACCAGTCATCTCAGTACCCCAAACAAATGGCTTATTTTCAGCCATGCTTTTCTCACTATAATAAAGAATAGATTCAAAGCAAAGACAAATCATTATGATCTGAGGGTAGGACAGAAACTCTAGAGTAAGTTATGTCACTGCATGCTGAATGCAAACCCTTTGACCTCTTTGAACTTCTTGGTTTGTGTACAGAACTTTCTAAATTAGGTGCTTTGATGTAGAGCTTGAAATATAGTTTAATTAATATAGTTTACTTAATATATTCCAAAGATTTAGGTGCATGTTTTCTATGTAAATGGTGTTTACCATAAGAAAATTTTCTACTAAGAATGTCATTGGAAATTTCCCACAAGAAATATCTGTTAGCTGCCATATTAATGAATCTCAATACCATATTCTGGGTTGATTATTTGTAACAGCAAGGTAAATTAGACAAAATCACTATTATTGAGAATATATGGACATGGAAGAGCATAATTAAAATTGTTGGCAATATGACATGTAAAATTGAAATCAACCTAAAACTTTTTACATCTCAGGTCATAACTTGGCAAATGGATAAGGGGATATAAAAACATATTAAAGTTTCTGTTGCATTGGAATTGGATATAGATACTGGTAAAATATAAATGTAAGTAAAAACAATAATTCAAATATGCATTAAATTTCAATATGTCCCTAAGAATTAATATAGATTGTAAAATTTCTAAAATACTAATAGAAATTAGATTGTCTCAAATGAGTGAGACCATTTGAAATGAGATATCTTTCCTTGTTCTTCCATTGACAGATTCTCTCCAGTGTTCGTGACCCAATTCCCAAGTGACAATTATTGGTCTAACATCACCAAAACTGGGTCAGTCAGAATTCTTTTCTGCAACTTTGTTTTATGGAACAAGAGAAAGAAAAGAATTTTTGACTCATAGTTATAAGAATATGAAACTGGAGTTATTCAGTATTCAAGTAGGAGCTATATGGAGAAGAGTATGATGCTGCAAAGAGGGTAAGTTAAGCTTGGAGACAGGAGGGCAGAGAGTCCACCCTGACCCTGGCTAAACCCTAACATTCTGCTTACATCAAGGCAGCTTCCCTCTCATTGTTCTGTTTTAACTTGCATCAGCCTATATGTGAACACATGCACATTTTTTCTCATGCTATTTTGCATTGTGCATCTACCACTTGGAATAGAGAATCCTAACCAAAAGCTTAAAAAGAAAACAACTGTGATATCAAGATTCTATGGTATATTAATAGTCTAAAACAATTTCCCCATATTTAAGTCTCATTATATCTAAACACTTAAAATTAACACAATTACAAGTATGAGAGCAAAAACAAATTATGTGTTGTGCATGAATGAATATATCAAAATAAATACTGTTAGGTAAAACTATAATGTACCAATAAAAATAAAAATAATATAGGTAATTAAAATACATCAAAAACAATGAAAATAAATATGAATGTGTAAGTTTTCCTATGAGGGAGATATTAGATTTGGTAAAATATTTAAAACAGAGAAACTCAAAATAAAAACAAATAAGACAGCTCAAGCAACAGTACTTAAATGCTGTTTTTCAAGAGACGTCCCAGACCAAAAGATACAGAGCACAATCCCAGTGGTTCAGGAGCCTGAGACAAAAGGATCGTGTGAGTTCAAAGCCAGCCTCAGCAACTCAGTGAGACCCTGTCTCTAAATAAAATGCAAAATAGGGCTGGGGATGTGGCTCCGTGGTTGAGTGCTCCTGGGTTCAATCCCTGGTACTAGAAAGAAAGAAAGAAAGAAAGAAAGAAAGAAAGAAAGAAAGAAAGAAAGAAAGAAAGATAAAGATAAATGTAGGATGGAAAAAATGTGAAGTAAAATATATTTTAAAAAATGAGTGTGGAATTCTATGTAAAGGTTATTTATTTGGGTAAAGAGGCTATTTCCTCATGACATTTGGTTCACTTTACTAGGACAGAATCAGGAGCCTTTGTTTTCCTAACTGCCATCAGTTTAAAGTATGTAAAGCCAATTCAATGAAACATGCTAAGGATGTAGAATAAAAACATTACTCTAAGGGAGATACTACTCTTCCTCTCAGAAGTCATCATATCAAGCAGCTCCAACCACAGTATGAACAAACATGACTCAAGATTTAGTCACAAAGCAACTATTTTTGCTCTTCAATGTCCTTTTATGACTGCTTTATGAATTTCTTCTTTCCCCTGCTCAAGTAAACTGTATAACTTCTTGGTTAATTCTAAATGAATAATACCTGTTTGCATTAATTTACAGGTATCGACTCATCCATTACAATGTCCAGTCCTTTGTTATCATCAAAAACTCCAGTCTGATTTCAGGAATCTCCTCTTTTCCATGATATGCCATACTGAAGGAAGATGGCTAAGAAAAGAGACTGGTTGACTTCATAACCCTCTGTCTTTCCCTAGTTCTTTTACTCCTTATTCTTCTCTCCTTCTGGCTCATGGGTCTTGCCCAACATCACTAATCAAGGAACATAAAGCAATACTATAATGAGGAATAACCTCACAGCTATTAGGATAGTTTTTATTTTAAAAAAATGTCAAACAAACAAAAAAGAGGGCTGGGGATATAGCTCAGTTGGTAGAGTATTTGCCTCGCAAGCACAAGGCCCTGGGTTCAATCCCCAGTACCGTAAAAAAAAAAAAAAAAAAAAAAAAAAAAAAAAAACAAAAACAAAAAAAACAAAGAGATAAGCAACAGTGTGGGCAAAAGAGAATTCCTGTACAGTGCTGTGGCAAGAGTGAACTGGTGCATCTGTGATGGGAAACAGTATACTGTTTAATTTAATACTGTTTAATTTTCAAAAATTAAAACTAGGACAACTGCATGATCCAGCAATCCTACAACTGGGTAGATATCCAAAGGAAATAAAATCAGTGTGTCAAAGAAACAGCTCTACTCCCACATTCATTGTAGCGCTATTCACTACGACCAAGATATGGAATCAACCTAAGTGTTGACAGATAAATGAGTAAAGAAAAGAAGAAGTTGTTTATAGAATTCTTATGAAAAAAAAAAAAACAACAACAACAAGAATATCTTTTTTAACCCTGGAAATGGCAAATGACCTCTTAACATTTTTATAAGTCCAGATCTATAAAAGATCAGATTGATAAATATGAGGTAATAAATATTAAGATGTTCTGTAAATTTTAAATTGTCTTAAAGTAAAAACACAAACGCCAAATGGGGATAAAATATTTGCAAAATAAGTCCAAACTATAACATATAATAGATTACTGATGATGATAGGATATTTTAAAAATGCTAATAATTTAAGAAATGACAATCAACCCCCTAAAAAAACTGAACAAATGATGAAACAGGCAGTTTGTAAGTAGAAATACAAATTGCTAATAAATAAAAATGGGCTTGTTTAATCTCACAGGTAAACAGAGAAAAACAATGAAACAATAGTGTACCATTTCCCACTTGGATGATTGGAGAAAGAGAGGTAACAGTGAGTTATTGCAAGGATCTGGGGAACCTGACACTCTTCTTGGTGAGTATGTGAATCTGTGCAGTTTTCTGGAAAGGCATTTTTCTGAAATTAATACCTAAAAAAAAAAAGTCTTCCTTTTGACTCAGAGGTTTCATGTCTGAGATCACTTAAGTACACAAAGGATGCCCAGGAAAATTTATTATGACCTTGTTGGTAATGCAAAAAATAAGTAAATAAAATAATAAACTAAAAAAATTTTAAAAAGATTTAGAAAAGAAAAATAGGGTATAACTTACAATGTTCCATCATTAAAGAGTAGATAAAGTTGATGCTATCAGTTTATTTACTGAAGCAACATATTGAAAACAAAACAATGTCTGGCACCTGTTAAGCACTACCATGGAGAGCAGTGAATGAATCATGGTCTTTCTGACTCTCATTGTTTCCTTGCTCTGGGAACGGCCTGTGCAAAGGTGCAGGTCAAGATGGCCCTGTTGCTATGGTGACATGGTTGGGGGGAAGCTACGTGCAAGGGCACACAGCAGTTATCATTGGGGACCTTGAGTTCTAACACCAACTCCCAGGGATAGTGATTCCGAACAAAACAAGATGACCATAATGTCTCACCAGTTCTGCATCCTTCAGGTTGCCTGCTTTGCTAAAACTTTCCCACAAATAGTCTTTGATGATAAAACCCATGTAGTAAACATGCTGAGCTAGCTCTGGTTCAGTTTCTCCACCAGAGAGCAGTGGCCCACTTGGCCCCACCTTCTTCTCTTTGTGTGTGTCTGTTTGTCTTTTCTTCATCCCCCATTCCCCCTCATCCAGTTTTCCTTAATGAAGGGCCTCAGCTAAGGGTAGAGATGAGAGGGCCATGGCCCACTACATGTCAGTTTGTTTTTTCCTCCCCCGCAAATTGGCCCCTAGATGAAAGTGTGTGTTTATTTCATTCACTGTTGTATCCCCTGAGTCTGGCACAAAGGAGGTGCTCAATAATTAAAATGACTTTTACATACTTGCAACTTTCATCTCTTATTGTCCCTCTATATCCAATTTCCTGTCCCTTATCCTTTGGCTTTCAGTTAAACTCGTTTATGCAAGTACCAACAGAAATGAAGAGTGAGAAGGGGTTTCTGGTATTTATACACGGCTACTTCTCCACCACAGTGCTAAGGACACAGCTGCTACTGTATTCCTCTACCAAGTGCCAGACTTCCCACTGGGTAAGCCTGGGCGAGCCTCCCATGGCTGCAGCTTTCACTGGGTTCCAGTGACAACAACAAAAAATTCTCTCCCTATTTCCTCAGCTTTATAGGTGGTAACTACTTCCTCATGTTGCTAATACCTGAGTACCTCACCATCCCCTGATGGTTCTCTTAACCCTGCCCATAAATGTTACCCATAACTGATATACAAATTGTGCCATGCACACAGCTATGAAAGAGATGAAGCAGAACTATATATGTAATGTCAAGAGCAAAATTCCACAACAAAAATGTTAGTTTACAAACATCTCTCTCCATGCCTAACATACGTATCATTTATTCATAATAACCAAGATTTGCCATGTTTTGCTATTATAGATATTTCAATTCCATAATACTGTATAATAAAAGTGATTTAAATGTATAGTACATTCTTGAATAATTCAGTGGCCTTATAAAAGCTTTAGTTCTTTTTAACATGAATGACTGATAATCCTAGACAATCTATTCCATTCCAGGAGCAATACTGTGACACCAGTGCAATTCCTTTTTCAGGTTTACCTTCTCTGACTGTATCACAGGAACAAGGATTCCATGGCAACACCAGCTGGGCAGCTGCAGCATCGTCACCAAGCATCATGCCCTGTATGTAGCACAGTAGCGTCATGCACTACAATTTCTTCAACGATTATGACACATTGGTTTATAAATTGATCAAAAAGCAGACTCCAGCGGTTTAGACCATTCTGGTGTTTATACATCCAGATAAGCCATCTTCTGCCATTTTCAAATGCCAAGAAAGTGATATTGAAACATCAAAGTAGGAAAGGCAACTACTTCTGGATTGGGATATTTTGGGAAAAGGGGTAATTTATCTTTTAATTTTCTAAGTTTCTGTATATTGAAAAACAGTTTTATGGTGAGTTCATATTCATCTTATAATCATATAAACAAATTTAAATATAATTTGATACAAAAGAATAATGGGATCATCTCAAATTTCTAACCAATTTATGATAATTTTACAGAAGAGAAAAAAGAAAATAAATTAACAGAAAACAGAGGTCTCTGAGGTTAGCATTTAAAAGCCCATGTACAAGAAAGAGGAAGTTTCATCGGAGAGATGGCGAGGATCACTAAATTGCTGGTGTGAGAGGAATGCCTTAAACAGAGCTGCTGGGTCTGCAGCAGCATGGTCAGGAGAGACGAGAGCCCAGGTTGCGTGAGACCTGTGAAAACAGCTCAGGACCATAAGAGAAACTATATTTGCAAACAGTAGACAACAACACTAGCCAAACAAAAGAGGCAACTGCTTAAAAAGACTCACACTTTTGTTAATTCAACAGAAACAACATACAAACTCAATAATCTTCGGAAACAGTACGAGTTTTAGGAAATAAAAAGAATATTCCAGTGTTTAAAAATTTGAGATATAGATTCTGAAGAGTCAACTTGAATTTATATCAGTAATTTCTGCTGTGTGTGTATCTGTGTGATTATCTTTTATCATCTTTATGTTACCATCTCCTTCTTGAAGAAATGTTCAGATTTAACTGAAATGTCATTATTTTGGTGCATGTCTTATTACTGATTATATTAGTAGTAAACTTCTTGAATGGTGAAACACCAGTTGAATTGTGTTTATGTCTCACTGTATTTTTACATTACATGTATTTTGATCATTACATATCTGTTGAGGAAGATTGAGTGAATTCAAGGTACACTTTGTGAAACAAAGTTTCCTCATCTGTACAATGTTCTAGTTCACAGAGTGTGATCATGAGTGAACACTGTTGCTGAAGAGCAAGAGCTTGAGAAAAAGCTGAGGTTCCTCTGTTAGGGCTCTGCAAATACAGATAGTGAGGAAGGGGCCATGACAGCTGTAGGGAGACAAGATATTCCCCTCACTGATTTTTTTCTTCTCTCAGTAGGATGACTTCAACACCAGACTTCTCCAAACCATGTCTCTGTTGGTCTTTTTGATTCTTTCCAGGGTTAATTGTAGTTGTTAAGAATTAGGTGTCTCCTTGAGCCAGATCATGCTTGGAAGCTGGTTCAAAATTCAGAACAGGCAGTCCCATCCCAACATGGTGCTGGGAACCTCATGCCTCTAAATTCAGAAGCACTGAGTTACACTTAGGTTGAGGGATGCTCTAGGGACCTCAAAATAAATTAACAATTTATTTCTTATAGAGAAGTCTGCTCAGAGGTCCAAATCCCTGACTTCTAAATTAATATTTTTAAGAGGAGAACTATCTGCAAAAGTGTTTTTCTTAATTTGCTACATTTTTCAAATTTATGAATTTTTCTCATTTCATTACACCAACCAGAGGCAAAAGGAGAAAGTGATCCCCATCATTCCAACTTCTTAAAAACATTCCCAAATGCACTTTTATAGAAATCACTGTTTTAAGGCCTAGATTGAATAAAAAGTAAATGGTTTTGCATAGTCAGTAGTGGTGGTTGGAGATATAATACTGCAGTGGTAATTATAGTTTATCTCCAGATTTCTAACTAATAAGTGCAAACTTAATTTTCCAAAATTTAAAAAACAAATAACAGTAGGTTCATCTTGTCAGTATATATAATCTTTCTAATACAAAATATGTGGGAAGCAGTTCTCTCTCTGACATCACATTAAACAAAATTATATCTTTAAAAATGAGTGCAAATTGATAGCTTAATTGAAATTAATTGATAAAATATTAATTATAAGTTATTTTTGAAAAATAGAGTAATTTAAGTTCACTGCTTAATAAATGTAACTAATAAATTATTATCTTTTCATATGTAACACTTATAATTTCCTATTTTTGGTACTGGGGTTCGAATCCAGGGACACTTTACCCCTGAGCTTCATTTCCATTCCCCCCTTTATAAATTTTTGAGACAGTTGCTAACTTGCTAAGTCTGGCCTCAAATTCCATCCACCTGCTTCAGTAGCCCAAGTTGATGGGATTACAGGGGTGCACCACTATACCCAACTGTGACACCTCTATTTTCTTCAATGTTAGAGGGACAAATTAAAACAAACAAATAAAATCTTCAGACAGAGCATAATGATTACTTTGAAGGATGTTCTCTGAAATCAGAAAAGACTTGAATTTTAATCCTAGTCCTTGTATTAACTAAAATTGTGATGTTTGGCCTAAGTTTTCTATCTAGAGATGATCTTAATGGTATCTACTTTATTATAATTAAATGAAATCATGTATTTCAAAAGGCCTCGTAAAACGATGGTCACATAGAAGCACTTTAAGCACTTTACAAACAATTCTTACCATTTTTTGCCTCCTGACCAAAATTTATATTAGTATTGGATGTGAAAAAGGCAATATGTTTTGTGAGCACATTATATTATTACCTACATTAAACTGAAAATTAAGTGCCTGTAGTACATTCTTTTGATTCAGGAGATGCTTGCTATGGTTTGATTGTGTCCTCCTAAAACTTGTGTGCTGAAATTCTAACCCCTAAGGTGATGGTTATAGGAGTTAGGTCCTTTGGAAAGTTTGCTTTTAGCTAATGTGTTTTTCATTTCTCAAAAGTCTTTTTTCAAATACACAGTGACTTTTTGAAAGTAGTTTTCTATTTCTTGCAGATATTTTTAAACTATTTGTTAGTTCTTCAGTATAGTAAACACTATTATATTTTAGTTGTTTTCTGATTATTTCAATGCTTAAAATGTTCTGGTCTGTTCTTTTGTCACTTCTGATTCTCCAGTTTCCTCCTGTGCTTCCCTCGCAGTGTGTAGTATCTATGGTGCTGGCATGAGCTCCATCATGAATGTAACTTCTTCCAGAGAAGGCTGGTGCACAACTAGTCAAAGGTGCCAGAGACCTTACTCATTCAAAGCCATCTAAAACCAGTGGAAAGTCTGTGGTTTGCGGGACCAAGTCTGAAATGTGACCTGGAGGCTATGCATCAGCATGAAAGCTGATTGACTTTGGGCTCACTTTTACTCTAAGGATGTGGCGCTTTTGTGTTTCAGATTATTTTGAGAAATTTGTCCCATTAGAATCCCCAAAACTTTTGTTCCTTGGTTTTGATTTCTGTTCACCTTGCCTTGGTTGGCCATCAAAATGAAATTCAAATGTGCTGCAATTTGCAAATGTCCTCAGGGCAAAAGCAGCTTCCTCTTCACTTACCTTTTCTTTTAATTTTCCCTGGCTTTGAACTTGTAATTCCTGCATCTTTTATGAAGGTGATTCTTATATTTTGTCCAGTGGTGTTTTCAGTGGAAGGGTTGCTCCTGATTTTCTTAAGGCATGACTAAAATGACCATCTTGAACTTTTAGCATTTAAAAAAATGAACTTTCAATGATTAAAAAAAATAAGCGTTTTGCACACTTGCAACTATATAGATTATTTACACTTGATAAAATTTCTGTGATTTTTGGTATTATTATTTTTAATCTCATTTTGTCAGGAAGGAAAATAGGGCTTACTGAGATCAACTGGTCTGGAGTCACTAAATAATCTGTTCATTGTCTCAGATGTGACAGGCTCTTATTTTGCCATTACGTGAAAAAAACTTCAGAAAATATTTAGTTGATTTTTTTATTATGTAAAGAAAAAAGGGAGGTGAGAATGGGATCTATAACAACTACTTTATAATAAGATTCAAAATGAGGACTATGATGGGAATAGCTTAATGACAGAGCATGGCCCTTTTATTTTGCTTATTAAACTGTAATATTATTTTATTGTGAATCCCTCTGCACACTGTCACAATGCTCATTTGTTTTAGGACTGTCAGGCTCTGAGTCATTCCTTAAACTCAGCCTTGTTCCTATCCCTTGGAAAGCACCTCTTGCCAGTGAAACCTCCACCTGAGTTAAGTTGTACCAGTCATGACTTCTTTGTGCGTAACCAGATCTCATGACCTCATTTGCTCCTGACTAGGGGTCAGGACTTCGAGTTGTGACTTGGGGTCATTAACTTGGGGTTAATTTGTACAGCCCAAAATGATACTTGAAAACTTGATGATTTCATTATCACTTGATTCTGCTCTTCAACACTTTGAATTTCTTTTTTTTTTCCTTTCTTTAAAAAATGTTTAAATTTAGCCATGATCAAGTCTACACCACAGGTGCTAAATATCCCAAAAAGTAGTTGTCTTAGATTGGATTCTCTGGAAACAATCTCTTACACACAGAGTAGAGCTTCAGAGGAATATGCTCTGAAGATAACTATTTAATGAAGCATTAAAGAACAGGACCAAGGGAGAAGTTAACCTACTATGGGGTACACCCCTATTTGTTCTCTATTTGGGTTGGTCTTTCAGAATTTCCCATACTGAGGCACAAAGCCTTAGTATCCCCTCATCAGCCAGTCACAGGCCAAGGACCAAGGCTACCCGCCAAGAGAGGCTTAACTTTTAGTGAGGCAGCTTCCTGCAGTCAGCTGAAAGCATTTCCCAGAAAGGACATATTTGCAATCCATCAACTGTGATATTTTCAGCAGCTGGGGATAAGTTTCTTGGTCCTGGTCATCCTGGTGCAATTCCAGAGAATCTTTTTTGGCAAGCTAGGGTCTAGGAGGAAAACAAATGAATATGAAATGGAAAAATAAATGAGAATCACAAAACCCTTGGCCAGCCACCATATAAAAAGTCCCAGATAGAATTCAGAAATGCATTATTATCAATTATTACATTTTTAGTTCTTAACCAATTGCTGAGCTTATGTATTCCATAGCTTCTCATCTTTGTTTATCAATATATGCCCGTAATGGAAATGTAATTTTTCATATTACATTTGAAAAATAGTTGGAGTTTCATGTTTTGTCATAAAAAGTTGTCAGGGTCTTCTCTGCCATATCCGGCATGGAGAAGGAAAGGGTTAACTGCTGGAAGAGGATGTTGGCGGTTTTTCTATCTATTACCCAAAAAACTCATCTATTCAAAAAACACACAAGAGTCAACACTCTTTATGAGAGGGGGTGACGAGGTCTGGCCATACCAGCTCTGGCCTCTTACAACAATGATATGGAGTTGGCCAACTCTCCTTTATTTTTAATATACAGGTAAAGGGGCAAGGACCAGGAGGAGCTTCTTCTGTGATGGACAGAATAAGGTGGAGTTAGAGAAGCCATTCTCTTAGGGGAAAAATTCCAGAAGGAGACAGGGAACCACTCCCATGCAGCGCCAGATGTGTCCTGGCGGTTCCTAGAAGCGAGGCCTCTGCATCACATGACTCAATCTAGTCTAAACCTATTGAATAAGCACAGCTTCCCACAAGAAGTAATGATTTTTAAAAGATTTTCTAAAGTATTTTGATTATTTTAATATAAAATAAAAGTCTTAACTAATTTACCAGCTTAATTATTTAACTGTTTCTCCTCAAACCTTCTAACAAGAAGTGGCCTATCGCTTAGGCTTTATCTTGGAATACACCCCTGACACATCATCATAAACCTTCAGTATATAATGCTCCTAGTTTGAGAAGAACAATTAAGACAAAAATAAATAACAACAATAAGAGTTCCTAATATTTAAATAATACATCAAAGTTTTCAAAATGAGAAATGGTAGTATATAAGAAATGGATTTCAGATCCAGATTAACTGTGCTAAAAATCTCAGGACAGTCACTTAATAGCTAAGAAAGTTTGGGCAAGTTACTTTACCTCTCTGTGCCTCAGTTTTCTTATTTATAAAGTATGGATAATAATTTCTCCACTAACCATGCTATTTTGAGAATTAAATGAGTTGATATTTATAAGGTATTTTGAGTAATGCCCCCCCAACAAAGTAAACACTATTTAGAGGTTTATATTGAATTCTATTTGCTTTGTAAATCACTCTATTTTACATACTATGACATGTGTAGAAGTAAACAGTATTTACACATTGCTTAAATAAATTTTGCTCTGTCCAGTATCTCAGTTGATTCTAAAAACCAGGTGGTGGGAAGGACAAGGAATTGAGTCCTATTTTACGGATGGGGATAATAGTTAAGGTTCTTGCACAAGTTCATGCAGGTATTGAGTGAAATGTTTAGGTAGGATTTGTGTCTCTAAAACTAAATTCCTCTTTGCTAGGTGTTCCTAGGAATTGCTTTTAGAAAAAGACACAGGAAATCTGCTGTGAAAGAGGAGGCTGTACTTGGTAAAATCACAGCAACAGAACTTATATTGTCATGTAGTTGTCAAAGAAAACGTCACTGAAAGCATTTGGTTTTCATAATAAATGTTGTGTTCAGTTTAATTTCAAGGGAGTTGGAAGGGAGAAATTAAAAGTAGTACCCTTCCTTTTTGTAAAGTAAAAGAAACAGTTAAAAATGTATCTTTTAATAGACCTCCAAGAGTTTTTGTGTATTTCCCTGTATTTTTTTCCCAATTTTTACCCTCTAAGGAAGACTCTTAAAAACAAAACAAAACAAAACAAAACAAAAAAACAAAAAACAAAAAATAAAATACAGAAAGAGAGAGAAAAAGAGAGAGAGAGAGAGAGAGAGAAAGAGGGCTGAATGGAAGCTTCCTGGTATATCCTGGTTCTTAAGTGTTTCTACAGGGTCCAAATGCTAAATGTTATTCAGTGTGATGCCATTGGGCCTTTAAGAGTTGGGGCTTGGTGGGAGTTTCCTGGAGGCATACATTTGAAGGGAATTGTGGGTCCCAGTTCCCTTCCTCTTTCTCTTTCTTGGACTTTCAGCTATGAGGTTAGTGAGTGACTTTGCTAAGTCACATATGTCAATCATGATGGACTGCCTTGCTGCAGGGCCAACTGATCATAGACTTCAACTTCCCAAACTTGAGTCACAATGAACCTTTCCTCCTTTTAAGTTGATTACCTCAGGCATTTGTTGTAATGACAGAAAGCAGATACACTTAGACATCCAATTAGCTAGTTTCATAGAGCACCAAATTGAAGCTCACAAAGGTAAAATGTGTTTTCCAAAATTATGATACTAATTTGACACAGAGCTGGCAATAGAAAATATGTACCTCTTACTTCTGGGGTATGACATTCTTTTGTTACAGGAATATTAACTGTATTTTTCCCCCCAATTTTTTCCTCTAAGGAAGATTCTTAAATTAGTTTTTATTTTATTTAAGACTAGGAAACTCCTACACCTGAAGATGGAGCAGACAAGTCCTTATAAAAAGGGCTCATGCAATTTGTTGTTTCAAATTGTAAAGCCAGATTAAAATATAGGTATAGCTGTTAAAAGAAACTGATTAGTTCCTCTCTACACATGCAGTGAAACAAAGTTGGATCACTTACTTTGTCCTCCTTTTTTCTTGAAGTTCCACAGACTGATATACTAATTGCTTTTAAGCAAAGTAATTACTGAGAAGTTCCTTTAGACATGCAAATTTAATGGCCTATTTCTATAGTGCATGAAAGAAAACTCTTTGTGGAATTATAATATTAGTGCATTTGAAGTTATATTAAAAGGGTTTTCTGTCTGCCTTCCTTTTGAAAAAAAATAATATGAAACAGGGTGTTTGGGCCAGCTGCTACTAAATAAGTACTTTTCCCTTCTAAACATTACCACCTACGTCCTGCCATCTTACTTTCCCAACATAAACCTGCATCCAACAAAATCTACTTGGCTGTACTGATGCTTTTGTTTAGTGCCTGGGAATTAGTAGCAGAATTGATCTTTGTTGGATTGTGCAAGATCAGGGAATTAAAAAGACGGAAAAATAGTATGACGACAGATGGAAGATGTGTGGAGCTTATCCCGAATTAGCCTGATTGTATCATGTTCACTGCAGCAAGTTTGCTAGCACCTGACATCCCTTCTTCTTTGTATCTCAAAAAAATGCAAAGAATATATTTATCTATGGTTAATTTATTCTCACATATATTACATAAATTATCATGTCTAATAAACATGTGATAAGGGAAATAATTATATATTACAGATAAATTAACTAAATTTCAGAGAACATAAATGTGTATTATTATAGATTGGTAGGTTTCAGAGCCTGATATCAAGACTTGTCTGTGATCTGGAAGTCAATACTCTTAAGCACAACTTTCTATGAACACTTGCCCAAGTCCTCTGTGTTTCTCAATTTTTGAATCTATTTGCTTTTCTCATCAGTCTTTCATTTAATCTTGTACCCATTATGGAAGCTGGGAAGGGCAAAGGACTAGAATCTTCAGATTACAGAAGAGTCTTGAAGATACACAAACATATGCTGTATGAAGCGTCTTCTACATATACCCTAGAAACTGCACAGTTTTTATGTCATGTGCATGATGTTTCCCTATGCACAATTGCTTTTTAAGTTCCATTAAAGAATTTGCCATGCAAATACCACTTGATAGTTTCATAGCCAGTATGTAAAAATTCTTAAAGGTTTAAAAAGCAAAATGGATATTTGTTTTGAGGAAATAGTTTGTGTTTCTTACTCAAGCATGGAATCGTTTGGTAGTTCTCTTAAAAATTCAAAATTTAAAAGATAAATCCATGACATCATATGTGTTCATTCTAGTAAAATTTCAGAATTTTTTTTCTAAATGCTTACAGTCTTTCTAGGAATTGGGTAAGCTGCTTCAAAAGTAGTGATATTTTAGGTTGGTGACATATCTTGTTGGTAGAGTGCTTGTCTAGCATGCAAAAAGGCCATGGGTTTGATCATCAGCACCACGAAAGTGGTAGTGATATGATGATTGAGTCTTTTTGTAATTAATATCACGTGCTGCAGGGAACAACAAGGAATAGTAAGGCAGGGACCCATCCTCATGAAGAGGAGATATATAATCAACACCATGTAATACCATAAGTAATGCCAGAGATAATTACATATGTAAATAACTGAGTAGGCTAAACATAAGCTAAAGAGATGTTCAACAGCATATTGCAATCTATATACAAACTGGAACCTCGTCTTTCAAACTGAAAAATATTTTAGATGTTCTTGTTGATTGAATTGTTATACTCACTTGGGATGGTTATTATCAACAGCCCAATCTTGAAATTATTTCCTAATTAGTTACTAAAATCCAAACTTCATTCTATATTGAAGGATTTTAATAAATCGGTTATTGAATGTAAGTAAAATATTCCAGAAAAGACTTTGGTTTTCACAGAGGTGGACCAGGACATGTGCTAGGCAAACACTCTATCCCTGAGCCACAACCCCAGCCTTGTGGAATCTCTTAGGCATTCATCAAGTCACTCAAATTGTAAGAAATACACAAATGAAAAAACTGTACTGGAAATTTCCTGAACATCTGTACTTAAAGAAATACGAAAAGCAAATATTCAAACTAGAGTTTGAAGGAGAGAAAGTAAATTAGTTTGGGTCCTACTTACCATTTTTAACATGCATTCTTCCATTGATCTTCTCTCATTAAATTGCAAATAGAATAGCTGCTAATACACAGGAATTTCATAAATAGGTGTTAATTTCACATTTTTACTTAGCAAACATGGAGATTTACTCCAAATTTCCATATGTCAATAGTCATAATTGATACACAATATGTTGTTATTATCATTTGGAGTAAAGTTCTTGAGAAACTCCAAGAACTAAGTGTCCCATTTAATCTCGTCAGTCTTTCCAAACGTCTTTATATACTCACAAATATACACTGATACATTTAATTTGCATTCACTGACACATATTACTGTATTGATGAAATTAGAAAGTCCAAGGGAGTGGCCAGGATTCATATTTCTGAGTCTTGGAAGGATATAAAATTCCTCTTCAATATTGAGTGATAACAGCAGTTATTTCATACAGTTCTCATTCTTTGCAGAGGAGTGAGCACCTGAATACTAATAAACAGAAGGACTTTGTGACCAATCAGACTTCATTTATTTTATGAATTAACTGAGACCCAGAGAGGGAATACAACTTCCCAAGATCATGCCCTTATTTCATAGTAGAACAACATGAACTTCAGTTTTTCTTTCAGTGTACCACAATCAGTGCTATTTACCAGAGTCCTTGTATTTCATGGGTATTTTACCCACAGTATCTCTAATTATTGCTACAACCCTTTAATAAATTTATGTTTGCATTTTATTACTACTATTATCTCCAGTTCATAGGTGAAGGAACTGAGGCCTGGGGAGTTTAAGTAACTTGTCCAAAGTCACATGGTTTATGAATGCAGAGACAGTGTTTGAAAACAAGGTCTCACCTTTACCATTGTCATAGAGAGAGAGAGAGAGGGAGGGAACAGCATTCCAATGTCCCATCTGGGAAATGTTAGTCCTCACTAAACATCTGAGCAAGTGGAGATCTTTCTCATCTTTTAATGGCTGCTTCACCATCTCTTGTCTCAGGGCAAGAAAATATATCGCAAATGATAAAAAAAAAAAAATTGCATTTCAGTTTTTTCTTGTTCAGTTTGTGCTATCTTATTAAAATTTTGCTTCACCAACAATATCTCAACAAGTGAAGAAGTCAGTGTTCTAGTTCTTTTGAAGTCCACCTTCTCTGATTTATTTTCCCCACCTTGTCGTCTGATGAGAAACCATGACACTGTACAGTATTACAGACAGATCTTCTTGTGAGTGTTGTCTGTGGCACCCCAGATGATTCTCCTCTTTCATCTCAATCACTACACAGGTAACTAATTATTGTAGCAGTTAACATTTATTGAGCTCCCCCTGTGACTTGTACTGTTCTAGGTATTTTATATGGATTAGCTCATGAAAGTCTCACAACTGTGTTTGTGATGATTTTGTTATTAAGCATATATTACTTGTAATGAGTTTCACTTTCCAAATGCTACGTAGTTTTGTAATGTTCATCTTCTCACTTACAAATCCATGCAGAGAATGTTGAGGCTTGGAATTCTCTCTGTAATGTGGCCCTCAGTGATTTCTAATTAATCATACAACAAATATTTTGGGTATTATTCATTTCATGCACAAAAATGAATATGCTTATATTCAAAGGAATGAAAAATACAAAGTGATTTTGCAAGTACATTTTATTTGTTTTTTTTGTGTGTGTTAACTGCATTATAAAATGGGTAAGTACATTTGTAAGAAAAAGTCCTTTTTAAAATTGCTATTCATGTGCATCTTTATAAAATAAGTACTGAAATTTGATGTGTCTTTTTAGCATTCTACCTTAATTTCCTTGTGTTTTTGTATTTTTTAATGAATCTTTGTTATCCAAACTGTTCTTCCAGTCACACACATGATGTAAAATCAGTCCCAATTTTATAGTTTTTCTCTCTGTAAATATGATGCTAATAATTGTATCTGACTTGAAGGATTGCTGTAGATTATATGAGTTGATCATTTAACACATTGTAATTGCTCCATAATAGTATTAGTTTCTTTTAAATGATTTCAAATATAGAGAGGCATATGAAATATGACAATAATGTATAATGATCTCAATTTCCACATTATAATCATACATTGGGCACTGGATGTAAGTCACTTCTTTTTCCTGTTGGAAGATGAAGCTACAGGTATCAGTTTTAAGGCTGTTGTGAGTCAAGAATTACACCATGAACATAGAAACTAATCTCCAAAATGGATGTGGACATGGATGAGAATAGAACAAATTGTTCTAGAACTTTCCAGACTGGGGAAAGAATGAATGGGATAAAGCAAGCAACTTTGTGGGAAAAAAAAGTATTACTTATTACTTGACATAATGAAAAAACAAAAAACACTTCCTGTCTTTTAAGAGCTTACTCTTTAACAGGAAGGCTTGATAGAGTGTGATAGTGGTGGAGGTAAGCCCAGAGTGCCTTGAAATGCTGCTGACCTGATCTCATTATCCTCTTCCATACTTAGAGAAGGTCTGTTCCTTCCTACCCAGAAATGAAGAAGAGAGGGCCTGAGAACTGATAGGATCAGAGAACAAATGCATACCTCTCAGTATCAATGAAATTATTCATTTTATGCTTGCATCTCCATCTCTCAATTAAAGTATTTTTCCTGAGTTCTCCCTTGGCAGAGTAGTTGTGGCATTCTAACCAGAGTGGGCAGCCTAATCAGAAATATCAGGAAGACGATGTAACAGAATTATCTAACCTATCTCTTAGTTACATCTTTTGCTAACTGTCCACTCCCAAGTCTTCCTCAAATATTTTAAGTTGAGTTTCTTAATCTTATTTCAGTTACTCGGTTTTTTGGCATTATAACAATTTTGAATAATCTGTTTATGAGTTTTTAACTAAACAGTTGAGAACAGGGAAATTTTGGCTAAAATTAAACTTCAGTCAGAATGGTCAGTTATGTAACTATAGCTTTAAATTTTCATTCTCTCCCAGACTTATTTGGTATTGCTTTTGACAAGGTATTTGCATATGCATGTGCGTATTTAAGGGCAACTATCACAATAACTGGCCAAATGTTAAATTGAATGCTGATAGTTCTTTTCTGTGTGTTCAATGTTTAGTTTTGTGTAACTGTTTTACCTGCCTATTAAAGAAACCACCAAAAGTTCATTTGCATTTAGATGTTATTTGCTGTTTTCTTTTCAGTTAAACATGCAAATTGGTTGTCATCATTGGCAAAATGACTATACAACAATTAGTCTGAAATCTCTTTATCCAATTTTTCTAAAGCTTGAATGTCTTTTTAATTTTCCAAACACATTTCCTTTTCTGTGCATTTCAGGTCTTGTGTGACTTTTAGCAACCATTTTTTTTTAATTGCTTTTAAAAAAATAATTTTCCAACACTTGCATCAAGCTGTGCTTTTGAATTGGATTCAGTTTTGTTCCCCCCTACAGTATTATTTTTGGAACATCAGTGATGCTTTATAAAATAGGATAAAACATTACCTAAGTGAATTGACGATTATTTTAGACTAAAATAAGAAAGTAAGAAGACACCAAACCCCTTGTTTTAGTGGAAAAATACCTGTGATCTTATAGCTGAAGCTAAATGTCTGTGACCAAATATCCTCTATGACCTTTTGAACTTTCCTCTTCAAGCTCTAGTCTTTATTTTAATGGAAACACAAACTGTTAATGTCTCTCAATGATCCTTTGCCCTCTGTTCTCTATTTTTATCCTTCACTCCCATAAATTTTATCTTACCTGTATATATGGTGATTTCTAGCCCTGACCTAAGTTTTAGCTTTACATATGCAAGTGTTGCTAGAGTACATTTTGTTCGGAGTGAAAAAATTGAAACTTGATGCTTGGTATTGTTTTTGTGATTGCACACATTGGAAAAAAATGGATAAATCTCTATGATGCCTGCTCAACTAAATAATACACTTATTTTATTGACTCCTTTGTGGGAAGCCAGTTCACAGACAAATTCTTAGCCAAACCATATAAAGTCACTTCTAAGCTCATGAAGATATCAACATATCATCCTACTCCCATGCTTTTAATTTTCTTTTTATTTAATTATTTTTTTATTATTTTTATTTTTTACAGACTGCATTTTGATTCATTGTACACAAATGGTGTATACCCTTTCGTTTCTATGGTTGTACACAATGTAGATTCATACCATTCGTGTAATCATACATGTGCAAGGGGTAATGATGTCTGTCTCATTCCACCATTTTTCATACACCTCTCCCTCTCATTTCCTTCTACATAATCTAAAGTTCCTCCATTTTTCTTTCACTCCCCACCCCCAACCCCCATTGTATATCATTCGCTTATCAGGGAAAACATTTGATCTTTGTTTTTTTGGGGGATTGGCTTATTTCACTTAGCATGGTATTCTCCAATGCAGTCAAAACACAGTACGTAGAATTCGCCATAGTACCCATTTTTAAGTTTACAGTAGTCTTGTTAATAATGTGTGCATTCTCATGCTACAAATCTCTGAAACTTTCATCTGGCAAAAACTGAAACTCTATATCCAATGAACAATTACTCTGTTTTCTCCTTTCATCTGTGGCATCAGCATGCCACTTTCTGTTTGACTAGGAGTTTGACTACTTCAGATGCCTCCTATATGTAGAATCATAAAGTATTTATCATTTTATTACTATTCTTATTTCACTTAGCATAATGTCCTCAAGATTCAGTCATTCTTTAGCATAAGAAAGGATTTTCTTCTTTATAAATATTACATAAAATTCTGTTGTGTGGGGGGGATGGAGGGGGAATTTTTCTTATGCAGTCATCTGTTGATGGACGTTAAGGTCGCATCCATTTTGTGGCTACTGTGAATAGTGCTACAATGAACGTGGGGAATTAGATATCTCTTTGAGATACTTATTTCATGTAATTTAAATGCATGCCTAAAAGTGGGATTCATGGGTCATATAATAATTTTACTTTTAATGTTTTGAGGAACTTTATACTTTCCATAGCAGCTATATCATTGTACATCATGCACAAATATTTCAATTTCTCCACATCCTTGCTGACAACTGTTTTTCTCATATTGACATATATATATATATATATACATATATATATAATATATTTTTATTGAATGAAATGTGCTGTTTCAATAAATGTAAGTCGTATGTTATGTTCAAATCGGGTTAAACCGATCTTCTTATTTCCTCAAATATTGATTAGTTCTTTGTTATGAACACATTAAAATGCCTTTTATATAACTTTTTTGAAATATGTAGCACATTATTATCATTCATAGTAACTATATTGTATAACAGAATATCAGACTGGTTTCTTCTACTCAACTGGAACTTAATACCCATTGATAAATATTTCCTCATCCTTTCTTATCCCTTCTTTCCCCAATATCTGGGAATCACCATTCTACTTTCAAGGTCTATCAGATCAAGTTTCTTAGATTCTCCAGATAAATGAAATAATTTACTGAAATTAGTTGTCATTCTGTGCTTATCTTATTTTACTTTGTATACTCCATTTCCACTCATATTGCTGCAAATGACAAGATATCATTCCTTTTTATGACTGTGTCTTATTCTATTGTATACATATACCATTTTTTCTTCATTCATTCATCAGCTGTTGCCCATTTTTTTTTTTTTTTACTACAGTGAATAGTACTGCAATAAACATGAGAATGCAAATGTCTCTTCAACACACACTTTTACTTTCCTTTAGATCTGTCTCCATAGTGGGGTTGCTCAATCTTAGGCTAATTCCAATTTTGTTTTTCTTTTGGTGGAATCTTCATACTGTTTCCACATGGCTGTAATAATTTACATTCTTACCATCAGTATGCAAGGGTTCCCTTTTCTCCACATCCTTCCCAGCACTTTTTATCTTCTGTCTTTTTGGTAATAATCATTATAACTTGAAATCATTGTGACACTGATTTACATTTCCCTGATGATTTGTGATAATTAGTGATGTCGAGAACGTTTTCATAGACCCGCTAGTCACTTATGATCTTTTCACATCACTTACCTGTTTCTTATTTGTATTATTTGTGTGGGTTTCGTTGCAATTGATGTCATGGATTTTTTGAGTTCCTTATATATGCTGGACATTGGCCCATTATTGGATGAACAGTTGGAAGATATTTTCTCCTGTTCTGCAGGTTGTTCATTCACTCTCTTGTTTCCTTTCCTATGCAGAAGTCTCTTAGTTTTACATAATCTAATTTGGCTATTTTTGCTTTAGTTTCCTGTACTTTTTGGAGTCTTGTTCAAATAATGACTGTGATAGCAGTGTCCAAAGAAAGGTCTCCCCATTCTTTTTTAGTAGTTTTATAGTTTTGATTTTGCATTTAAGAATTTGATCCATTTTGAGTTGATTTTATATACAATGCAATAGAGGCAATTTTCAATTTTCTGCATGTATTCATTCCAGTTTTCCTGTGCTGTTTATTGAAGTGACCATACCATCCTTTTCTAAGGTTTTTTTTTTTTTTTTTGCTACTGCTGAAAAAGATCAGTGGTCTGTAGGTTCATGGACTTATTTCCAGGCTCTAGAGTCTATTCCAGTGTTCATGTGTCTATTGTTACACTAGTACCATACTGTTTTGATTATAACTTTGCAATATGTTTGGAGATCAAGTATTGTGACATTTGAAGTTTTGTTCTGTGTGCTAAATTTTTTTTGGCCATTTTGTGTATGTGTGTGTGTGTTCATATAAATTTTGGAATTTTTTGTGTATTTATATGAAATTCTGTGGAGAATTCCATGGTATTTCTGTGGGGACTGAATTCAATCTGCAAATCACTTTGGGAAGTATTGCCATTTTAATAATATTGATTTTTTCTCATTCACAAACATGAATATCTTTTATATGTGTGTGTGTGTGCACTTACATGTGTGTGTGTATGTGTGTGTGTGTGATTTTCAATTTTTTCTCATTGTGATTTGTAATTTTAATTGTAGAGATCATTCACTTCTTTGGGCAAATTCAATCTTAGGTATTGTGTTTTTTAGTAAATATTGTGGATGGTACTGCTTTCTTGATTTATTCATCAGCAAGCATGCTATTGGTGTATAAAAATGGTACTGATTGCTGGGTGCAGTTGTGTACCTTTGTAGTACTGACTACCCAGAAGGCTGAGGCTGAATGATTGCTTGAGCCCAGAGTTCAAGGCCAGACTGTGTAGCATAGCAAGGCCCCACCTCAACAACAAAAACAACACAGCAACAAATGGTATCTATTTTTTTGTAGGTTGATTTGTGTCTTTCAATTCTCCTGAGTCTGTTTATTGCTTTTAAAAATATGTTTGATGGAGACATGGGGTTTTTCTATGTATAAATCTGTGTCATCTGTAAACAGATGTAATTTGACTTCCTCCTTCCCTATTTGTATGTATTTATTTTCTCCTGCTTAATTGCTTTATGATCTCCAATACTTTATTGAATAAGAGTTGAGAGTCAGCCGTGGTGGTGCACCCCTGTAATCCCAGGGGCACGGGAGGCTGAGACAGGAGAATGGCGAGTTCAAAGCCAGCCTCACCCAAGCAAGGTGCTAAGCAACTCAGCGAGAGCCTGTCTCTAAATAAAATATAAAATAGGGCTGGGGATGTTGCTTGGTGGTCGAGAGCCCCTGAGTTCAATCCCTGGTAGCCAAAAAACCTCCAAAAAAAAAAAAAAAAAGAGTGGTGAATGTTGCCTTACTTGCATTGATCTAGATCTTAGAGGAAATACAGCTTTTCCTTGTTTGGTATGATTATATTTCTGTGTTTGCCACATTTGGACTTTTTTTTAATATTTATATTTGCTTATATTTCCATTTTAAAAAATACCCAGAACATATAATATGATAGACATCATATTAGTCTGTTATATAGAAAATGTTGCAACTAGATTTTTTTTTTTTTAATTGTAAATGATGAAAATTTATTTGGTTCTAGGTTCCAGAGACAGGGAATTCCAAATTCAAGGGAATTCCTTACCTGGTGAGGGTCTCCTTCCTAAGTCATAATGGCTAATGGACAGACAAGTGAGCATGGGTGAGACGAGAGAGGAAGGAAGGGAGCTGAATTCCACCGTTTTATCTTTAACCCACACTTCTCAGTCCTGTCAAAGCCTGGACTCATGACCTATTACCTCCTAAAGTTTTCCCTTAAATACTGATGAAATGAAAATTAAATTTCAACATGAATTTTGGAAGACACATCCAACCATAGCTTTATTCCAAAACAAAAGTTTCTTTTTGTCACCCTAACTCTTGAGTAATAATATCAGTTGTATACAGAATTATAGCAGACAGGATGAAAAAAATTCACTATAAAAATTCTACTCTTGCTATGCAACTGTACATTATCGAAGGTGAACAGAAGATCTTTAGGAGCAACCAAAACTAAAAGATCTATCACTTTTGAAAGGAACAAAGGTTTGCTTGAGATCAAGTTCTACAAAAATAAGCTGAAAGACAGAACAATGTTTTGAAGATGCTGAGAAAATTCTGTATACCACTGATTCTTTTTTAGTTGTGTCCCTTCAATGGCTAATTTATTGAAAGTTTATATCATAAAGGGATGTTGGATTTTATTGAATGTTTTCTCTACCTCTATTGAGACTATCATGTGGTTCTTGTTCTTCATCCTGTTGATGGGTTGCACTGTTTATTGACTTACATATGTTGAGTCATCCTTGCCTCTCCTATTTCATCATTAAGTATGATATTTTTGATATGCTGTTGGATTGGGTTTGCTAGTATTTTGTTGGGAATATTTGTGTCTGTGTTCATTAGGGACGTTCATCTGTAGATGTAGTATTTTGTTATTGCTACTGCTATCAGAGTAATGCTGTTCTTGTAGATTGAATTTCAAAGAGTTTCCTTCCTTTAAACTTTTTGAAATAGTTGGAGAGAATTCAAGTTACTTCTTTTTTGGTTTATAGTCAATACTAATGTATTTACTGAAGAGCCAGGCACAGTGGTACATGTCTGTAATTCCAGTGACTTAGGAGGCTGAGGCAGAAAGATCATAAGTTTAAAGCCAGTCCCTGTAATTTAGCGAAGTCCTGTATCAAAATAAAAAATAAAAAGGGCTAGGGGGTGTGGCTCAGTGGTTAAGTGCCCTGGGTTCAATCCCTAGAACCAAAAACATAAAACAAAATGAAATAAGAATAAATTTTAAATGTTTCACCACCAAAAATGGCAAGTAACTCAGGTGATGGATATGTGTGTTTGTTAGCTTGATGTAATCACTCTACATTGTAAACATTTATCAGAACATTACATTATAACCCATAAATGTATATGATTATGAATTAACAATATTAATTTTTAAATTTATTTTTAATTTTTTACAGACTTCCCTTTGATTCACTGTACACAAATGGTGTACATCATTTTGTTTCTGTGGTTGTATATGATATAGATTCATACCATTCAGGTAAGCATACATGTACATAGGGTAATGATGTCTGTCTTGTTACTTCTTTAAGTTTGATAAATTCAGCTTCAAGATCCACAATCATGGAGATAATTATTTTTTTATTTTTTTATTTTATTTTTTCTAATTAGTATCATGAATTGAACCCAGGGGCACTTAACCACTGCACCACATCCCCAGTCTTTTTTATGCTTTATTTAGAGACAGGGTCTTGCTAAGTTACTTGGGGTCTTGCTAAGTTGCTGAGGCTGCCTTTGAACTTGTGATTATCCTGCCTCAGCCTCCCGAGCCACAGGGATTACAGGAGTACACCACCATACGCAGGTGGACTTTTGTTTTTAGGGAGAAATTTTATTACTTATTCAATCTCATTACTTATTCATTGTTCTGTTCAGGTTTTCTGTGTCATTATGGTTCAATTTTGGTGGATTATCTGTATCCAAAAATTCTGTCCACTTCTAGGTTTTCCAATATGTTGGCATGTAGCTGTTCAAAATAGTCCCTAATGATTATTTGCTTTTCTTTGGTATTAATGTTGTGTTATCTTTTCATCTATGATTTTATTCACTTGGGTCTTCCCTCTTTTTTCTTGGTTAGTCTAGCTAGAGACACTGTGCCTTTATTTTATGAAAGATGACTTCTCTTTCTCTTGGCTCCTTTGTTGAGAAAAACATTGATCCTCATGTGAAATAATATGCTACATAGAGATACACCTGATGTTTTATGGGTACACCAAATTTAGAAGATCCTGGAGTGGGTTGTTGCTTAGTCTGCTCAGGCAGTGATAACAAAAGACCATGAACAGTGGTGGTTTCAACATCAGACATTTGTTTATTCACTAAATCTCCCAAGTCAAGGTCTGGCAGGGTCAGTTTCTGGTGAGGACTCTCTTCATGACTTACATTTGCCCATTTCCACTCTTTCTTTTGCATGTTGGGGATTGGGGAGGTGGAGGTGGGACTGGGGATGGGTGGCCGGGAGCATTTGGTCTCTGGTGCTTTGCCTTATTAGATCAGGGCTCCATCCCATGATCTCATTTAACCTTAATTTCCTTGTTCAAGATGCTGTCACCAAATACTGTCACACTGGCAGTTAGAACTTCAGTGTATGAATTTGGGAGCAAGATGTCAAATATTTTCTTGTTTAATGCAACAGGCTTTGGAACATCCTTTTGGCAGGAAATATATACAGATAAGCATACAAATAATATTTTTATTCAAAAGCAAATTTTTCTAATTTATTCATTTTATCCCAATGGTGCTTATATGAGATCATTTGTTGGAAAGGACAGAAAACCACTCAAATTTGCTGGAAGAAGAAACAAAAACAAACAAACGGAGAAATAGGAAATCTATGAAATTATAATAAAATAAGTATAGCCAGATCATGTAGAGTACTCAAAAGCACCCAATTCTTTCTTAACTGTTTGGTCTATTCTAAATCTTTTATTTTTATTTTGCATGTTTAAAGTATACCATATGATATGTATGCATAAAGATATGGAATGATTACTATAGTCAAGTCAATCACATATCCCTTATCTCTTATAGTCACCTTTTTATGTGTGGTAAGAACATCAAAAATCTACTCTGGGAAAATTTCTAGTAAAAATTACAGTGTAGTCTCACTCAGTGCTTTAGATTTCTAGGTTTATTCAGTATCTGTAAATGTACCTTTGTACCTTTGGAGCTACATCTTCTTAACCCCTACTCCCACGATCCCATTTTACTAAATATGATTTAAACTTCAAAAAAAAAAAATTCCAGGCTCAACTCAATAATGCAAAACTAAAATAAAAACACACAACAGACAATATAGTCACATTTCCACAGAAAATAGTTTTTTTTTTTTAAATAGTTTATTCTTCTCTTAGATTGTCCAAACTAGAAGATTGGTGTCTCATCTGTGACCAGCTGCAGGACGGCAAGATCCTTTCACATGTCTTCTCTCTAATAAGGAGATGTGATTTCCTTCTTCCTAAAACACAAATATCCAGTGGCCTATTATAGTTGAATATTGAGAAGTTATATACACATAGAATCTCTAGCATTTTCCATAAATACGTATACTGCCTGGATGTTACCTAGTGAGTTGCCTCCTCCTCATGACTTCAGGTAAACCCTGAGCTTTTCCTTTAAAAATTGGCTCAAAAACAGTCTAAAATTAGGAAGTCCAAGTTTACCTTATTACAAATGCAGATGATTTTGATTGTTTATGATGACACTTTTTGGTTTCTAAATTTAGCTATTTTATTTGTACTCTGAAACTTCCTTTCAAGAAAAATAGTAAAGAGAATTTTAAAAAATCTTATTACTTAAAGGTACTACAAATATGAAAAATTAGATATGGTTTTAGAGTGGCAATGATTCATAATCTGAATTAATGGCATTCTCATGTTTGTTACATAATGAAATCATGGGAGGAAAAGTATTATACTATTATTAACAACAAATTATAGTAAATGTAATAAAATGTAAATGTAGTAAATGTAATAAAGTGTAGTAAATGTAGTAAATTAGGAAGATAAAATAAGTGTCCAACCTGAAAGAAAAATGGCAGTCAAGAGGAATGATATATGAAAACCTTATATACAAATATTATGTAAGTGGATGTTCAATTCAAATAACAAAGTAGTCCTTCAACTGACCTTAAGTTCAGGGAGAACATTCTTGTTAATAACATTCAATTTTCAAAATTGGGTTTAGCAATCACTTTGAATTATTGAGAAAATGATGTAATTCTTAACAATTCAAAACAATCTTGCTCATCTGTCTTCTGCTTTGAATTCCTTGTCATGGAGTACGTATTATTTTCCTTCACTAATATAGCCTTTATATTACAACTCCAATAGTTGGTTACTAACAGGATTATATTAGAAAGTACACAAGGCTTGACTTTTTCAGAAGATCCTATGTAGGTTGCCATTTTTTTGTTTTCATTTTGTCTCATTTTTTTCTGCTTTCTACCTGTTCGTGTCAGTGATGAAGTCATCAAAGCTAACATGTTCCCTGCCCTCATGGATGGACTAACAAGTATTAAGTAAATAATTCCACAAATTCATAAGAGAAAATTGTGACAAGTAATTATAGTATTAAAAATAACAATGGAGTAATAAAATTGTCAGTTCATCTAAGCTAAAGTTTCAGGACAGACTTTCCTGAAGAGGGACTATTTGTTTTGAGATCTGAAGGATGAACTGGAGTTGACAAGGCAAGGTGGTTAAGAGGTTATGAGTTTATGAGGAAACTTGGTAGACTGATGGGAAATATGGCATAGCCCAAAGAGGTGATATGTTGATATGTGAGGAGATGTCACACCACAGTCCTGAAATAAGATGAAGTTGAGGAGGAAGTCAGTGGAGAGAATTAACAAAGCCTTTCAGTGATTTGAAGACTGGGGTTGTGGCTCAGTGGTAGAGCACTCACCTAGCATGTGTGAGGCACTGGGTTCAGTTCTCAGCACCGCATATAAATAAATAAAAATAAAGGTTCTTCAACAACTAAGAAAATTTATAAAAAGAATTTGCTTATTATATTAATAACAATGAAAAGACTTTGTAAGACTTTTGGGGGGGAGTAGAAGAAGGTAAGATCTTCATTTAAAAAAGATCTTTCTGTACTTTTTATGGAGAGTGAATTGTTGGAGCATAAGAGGAGAGGAAAAAGCATTCAGTAGGCTATTTTGACAGCCTAACAGGAGATGAGATTAGCTTGAACAAGGATGGTGGATACATAGAAGGAAAGATCTGGAAAATTCAGAAAGTTTCAAAGTCCCAAGCAACCGAAGAGTTGTTTTGTGGAATACAAAACAACCCATTTCAAGGTTAATTACTATGATTCTGTCTTTGTAAATAAGAAAGTTTTCTCATTTGCCTAGATAGGCCAACCCTGGATAAGAAAAGACTTGGGAGTAAAGATAACTAATTCACCTTTGAACCTGCTGAGCTTGAATTTCCTTTAGGTCATTCCATCTGGACGTGGTGAATAGCTGATTAGATATAGGAGTCTGGGCTCAGAAGAAAGATCCTGGCTGATGGTAGCAATTTGGGGGTCAGAGATCATTCAAGGACTTTTGGGTGAGGAGTTAATGAAGGAAAAATTAAGGCAGAGTTCAGAGTCTGAGAAGTGCTGTGAGAATTCTAAATACACAGTATAGGTTAAGGAGACTAAAAAAGAACCAAGGGCACTGAACTGATTCCTACTCTTTAGAACATTGAGGCTTTTGCTGTTGTTATTTTTATTAACTGAATCGACTGCTAAATTCTGTTCTCCAGGACCCTCTGATAGTTCTTCCTCCTCTTCTTCAAAGATCCCCTTTGTGATTTCTGCAGAACCAGAGGTCAGGTGGTCTCCTATGACCTACAAGTTCATGTGCTACAGGGACTGTCTTGGTTCACAAAGTTTGCTAGTAAATGAAATATATTTTGAATAAATATCTTTTTTTGTCTCAATATGAAAAACTCACTGACTTTGTGAGTTTTTAACAATCAACTATTTACATATTAATTATAGGTATTGATCAGGCGTTTCCTGAATGTCTTGCAATTGATAATCTTCCTTCTATTATTTCATTAATGAAGATGACCAATTAAATATCAAATTCCAAATGTGAGATGCCACGCATACTTATTAATCAATATTTCCAATATTAATATTAATAATATCTCCCTCAGTGGTTTCATTTTCACTCAGAATGAGATATCTTTTAAAACAAAAGAACAGAAGTCCTAATATTAAATATACCTTTTGGAGAAAGATAATAGAATCTTTTAAGGATTAATAAAATTTGACCAACTGTCACCTATCCTACTAATATTGTTAAGTAAATTTTCATTGATAACAAAATGGTGGATTTTCTCTAGTAGAAAAAACTATACAGACTATGGGACAATATCATTGACATTTTCTCTCTTCCTATCACCCCTAAATAAACTCTAAATCAGTTTTTAGTTTTCTAAAATGAAACCAAACAGAGTTGTGGCAAAGTTATTGTGTGGTTCAAGGATATTGTTATGGTTGGCATATGAAGTGTTCCCCAAAACACTCATGTTAGAAAATGCAAGAATGGGTAAAAGTGAACTGATTAGATTATGAGAGCTATAACCTCCATGAATTAATCCATTTTATGGATTAAAAATTTGAATGGATTACTAGATGGTGACTATAGGCAAGTAGACATGGCTAGAGGAAGTATGTCACTGGGGGCATCCTTCCGGGTATTATCTTTTTACCTGCCTCCTTTCTCTCTGCTTCCTAGTTGCCATGAAGTGAGCAGCTTCCCTCTGCCATACCCTTTTGCTGTTATGTTCTGCCTCACCTCTGACCCAGAGCAATTGAGTCTGATGACCATGGACTGAACCTCTGAAAGTGTGAGCCCAAAATAAATATTTTCTCTTCTAAGTTTCTCTTATCATTTTGGTCAGTGATGACTAACACACGCGTCATTAGTAAAAAATTTATATCAAGATTTTAGGCCAAGGAAATCTAAGTAATTTTTTAAAAAAAAGAAAAAATAAGTTTTCCTTGAGTTCTTAGTTTCCTTTTTAGATCTTCCTTTATCCTCCTTGTGAGTTCCAACCTCAGATGTGGATCATTAAGACAACTGGTTATGCAACTATCCTGCCTGAAACTTTGATAACCCTTGTTGAAATGCTTTTAGCAGCTCAGGTTAATGCTTTATGTTGCTGTTTAGCTTTCTGCCATCTGTGCAAACTTTCTGTCATAGTATGACAGATAGAGGGGAAAATTCAAGGCCAGAGGCAAGTGAGGGAAGTTAAAAAGAAGTGAACTTTTCTTAGGTGCCATGGGATAGATCAAATGGCTGTTTGTGACTCTGACTTTTTCTATTTTTATTTCAAGAATTTCTCCAGTAATTTAGATCAGATATTTTTGTTCAATAGCACATTTAGTTAACTCAGACCAATAGCTGACTGTCTTTCATAGCATGGATATTAAAATTACTCAGTCTCTGAGAAAATTACACTGAAGCAAGTGTCAGGAAGCATGTGCTGAAAATTCATATCAATCTAAATGGGTGCATGAGAAATTACACATTTTACAAACATGACAGCTTAGATAGCTGAGTACCATTTTTCCTTCATCCTTTGGATTTTTTTGGATTCTTTATTTTCATAATAACATGATATGTGTTTTAATTTCATTATCACCATGGCTTTATTATAATGTATAATTATTTTGCAAGCAACAGGGTTTGTATTTATTATTAGGGTTTTATTGAGGTTGAATGGGAGATAGGAAGAGAAGGATGTAGTTCCAAAAACTGGGGGTATCTGAAATGCAAGGCAGAATCGAGGTTTTCAATGTCTAAAAAGACTATCACAGGTAATGCATTCATTTAAGGGAATTTTAAGCCCTTCTCAATTGCCTAAAAAAACAAATAATAGGTCTTCTTCTGAGGAATTTTGGAAATATTGACAAGCTGAAAGAAGTCCTAGGACTTTTGTGTATTTCTTTTACCGTTTATCTTTCTTTCCTGAGCTCCTGTGCAATACCATTATAAGTTACTTGTATTAGTTCTTCCTTGCTGTGTAACAAATTATGCCCACCACAAAATAGAGGCTTAACAATAAACATTTTTGCGCAGTTTTGTGGGTCACAAATAATAAAGCTATGCAATACCATTCTGATGTCCCTCAGATTGTAGTTGTCAGTCTGGGCTGTAGCCATCTGCAAGTTTGACTAAGGATGAAAGATCTGCTCATCACTAGCAAGTTGCTGTTGACTGTAGGCAGGAGACCTCAGTTCCCTGCCACAAGAATCCCTGCATAAGTGTCTTTATCACTTAACAGATGGCTTCCCATAGAGAGATCCATGTGAGGGTAAGCAAGAGGGAGGTGGTAATGTTTCTCGTAACCTAGCTTTAAAAGTCTCACTCTATTCCTGTCAAATCCTATTATTTACTTGGGTAAACTATGTGGAAGTGGATTATACACAAGGACATGAAAACCAGGAGGCAAGAATCACTGCAGGGCCATCATGGAGGCTGGTTACCACCTCATCTCCTCAAAAGGAGTCCCAGGAACTCCATAGAACACTCCTCAAAATCCTGCTGTTGGTTTATTTTTACATTATGACCCTTTGTTAGAATGAAGAGTTAGACCTTGTTACTTTCTACAGAATCATAATGAAAGAAGCAGAATGAGCTTTTTCTCCTCTTGTAATTTTTTTCATCTTTTAAAATTTTTCTTCATACTTCTTTTCTTTTTATGCCAAGACTTTTCTTCTGTCTTGTGGTTGACTGGAATTTGTTAGATAACCCCATTTCTCCCAATATTTGTCCTACTAAAATTTACCTTTTAAAACTCATGCTTCTATTTAATACCCTCTCCTTAGATTCAATGTTATGTCACAAAGTTACTTGTTTGAATTAAATGTATACAGTTATGAATTTCTCTGATTTACTTTCTCAATGTCTTGTATGTTCAGAGAGTGTTTACTCTCTTATTATAGTTATTCTTGAGGTGTGGAATTTTTTTGTAGAATCAATCATTTGGGGACAGTCTAGGTACTGAAAAACACACCATAGAGTTCCGTTTTGGAATAAGTTGAAGTAGTGTATGCTATTCCAATGCTTTCTTTTTTTTTTTTTTTTTTCAATGCTTTCTTTATAATTAAAAAAATCAAAAAAGCTAGGAAACCAAATTAACATTATATTTTAAATATGTATCATGAGTCACAGAAGCAAGGAGTCCTGTAAGTTCCAGAGAAGGTGATGTCTTTCAAGCAAAACTGAGACTATATCTTCTTGTCATTGTAGGCATCTGCCAGTTTTGCTTGTGGGCTAATGCTTAAGAATCTGGACTTGTAGGAGCAGAGGATCATTGAGGGAAAACAGAGAAAACAGAGAACTCAGTATCACTCACATCAGACTAAAGCAAAGAACAAAAACAACAACAAAACCCAACTAACCAAACAGACAAAATCCTGGAGATTCAAGTAATCTCAACTCTCGGCTGATTTATGTTTCAATATATTTGCTGAATTCCCAGGCTGCAAAATGTGGAAGGCATTAAAAGAGGGATTTCCGTAATGACAGAGTGGAAATTCCTGCAGTCAGCTTTGCTGCATTAAGGCCTACATAAAGAACTCGTAAAGCATTACTGCCTGGCATGTTTGTGAGGGAGTTCACAGAGAAGATTGGCAGGTGAGTATGAGGTGAGCGGTAAATGAAGAAAATCTGACATAAATGTGAGCTGGCAATATCCATTCAGCTGAAAAAAGGAGGAGAGGGAAGGTTTGTTGGTGTTCCTTCCTGGAGCTGGAATTACCCTCTGCATGCAGTTGATATCATAACTCCAGGGTCTCTGGTCTTCAGACATTAGGACTCAACACCAGTTATCTCCATCCCCACTTCTCAGATTGTTGGTCTCAGAACAAGAATTATACCATCGTCATCTCTGTTTCTGAGGCTTACATTCTTGAACAGAACCACGTTACTGGCGTCTCTGGATCTCCAACTTTCAGACGGTGAGCTCTTGTAGAACCTCTTGGTTTCCATAATCTCGGGAGTCTACCTCCTCCCATTCATTCATTCATTCACCTATGTATCTGTGTGTCTCTATCTATCTATCTGTCTATCTATCAACTACTTATCCATCCTACTGATTTTTCTTACTGGTAAATTCTGACTAGTAATATTTCCTTAAAATCATAGGGAAATTCTACAGTTTCAAAGTGCTTAACAGGGGGAATCTTCCAGAGTTGGTTGCCCCAAGAAAATGAAAGTTAAGATTGAAAGTCATTCGAGAGAGTGATGATTTGAGATGGACCAGCTACAACCACTTTTTCCTTGAGTCACATATCCATCTGCCTGCTTTGATTTTTTTAAATTTAATGAAGCATAAGTCTACATCACTGACAAACTTAGCAAATAACAAACTAGATACAAAGAATCACAAAAGCATTTGGGGGTAGGCAGAGGGGGTGGAGAGGGGCTGTTTATATAAACATTTCCCAGAATCTTTTCAAAAAACCTCCACTCAGCATTGCTTGAACTTCTCTTTTTGAATTTCCTCCTAGAACCACTGGCACTATGTGGAGAGTTAGGAATCACTCTGTGTGTGTGTGTGTGTGTGTGTTATGAGCAGGAGATAACTGAATTGGGACGTAATAGGGAAAAGCTAAGAGGTGGGTAGGATCTGAGGAATGGAATTTTTTAGTATTACTACAATAAAGTTTTAGTCCACACACCTGGGGATAAGTCCATAAGTCTCAACCTTACTGTAGTAGCTTACTTCTCTGACAATCTTATAAATAACAGACAGAAAGGAGATGTTCAGGCAGGTTTGGAGAAAGACTGCGTACCAACTTTGAAATTAGGAAGGATCAATAATTTCAAACAATAAATCCTAATGAAAGTTAGGATGAGGATGGGAGTAGGTGAGAGGATGTTAGGAAAAATAAAATCATCACCAGTTGGGGCTACTTCAGTCATCAAGTCAAGCAATATATAAGCATACGCTTCTCTTTCACAGCATTAACACTGGCATCGCCTGTAGGTCACATTGATAAAGAAATGGCACCGGTCCTCTGGGAATTCATGTGCACTAAATGAATATGATTTCTCAAATTTATTTTTATTTAACATTAATGATGTTGGTATACGTGTGAATGAGCCTGTGGGATTGAGACAGACAACACTGTGTAGATGTTAACTTTAAATTCATTTTATTTCTTCAAACAAAGAGTAAACATTATGCAGTCTTACATGAGGGGTTCGTTTGCATACTGATACATAAGATTTTGCATTCTGCTTTATGAACATTAGGAAGTAGAATTCTGGGAATAAGATTGATGTTCATTTTGGAAGTTGTAGACTGTGATGCGTAGAATAAAGGATGAGGTGATAAGAGAGTCTACGTGTCCTTATTTTACCTCTGACTGCCATGGAGAATTCGCTCTATGAGTGTACCTACAGCTCAAAGGCCAGTGGGGTCACTATGACCCATTTATTTAGCTCCATATCCAGCAGCTGCTTTAGGTTTTAAGTGCTTATGAGGATTGTGCTATTTCTAAGATCCTAGGACCAATTTTACATGGAAACAATTCTGTAACAACTACTGGAAACAACTTCTCCCTAAGTTTTGTCTATATACCTACAGATTTGAACTCATAATTAAGCATTCGTTGACAACAATCCTTAAAGATAAACACCTGTGAAAATTCAGCATAAATTTCAACATAGTTTTCATTTTGTGAGTACAAATAATTAGTCATAGCAGTCATTTGGAAGTAACATTAAAAAAAAAAAATCACTGAATTGAAGGGACACCAAACTAGAGTAAAGATGTTCTTTTCAGACACAATTCTACTGGAAATTCTATCCTGTTCTTTCACTATAAATATGAGATTTGGCTGCTAAACTCATCATTACATGGTCTAATGAGATAAAATAGCAAGCTATTTGTTAAATAGTAACCAGGAAGAACATTGCAGAAGATCAAATAGGTTCTAAAGTTAACCCCCCGGAGAAATGATAACTCAAGTTAATTAAGTAATTAATAGGAAATACACAGGTGAGTTATGTGTGCAAACTGGAACTCAGTCATCAATTGTGAAATAATTTAAAAAATCATAACAGAACTTATTTACTTAATCAGGTTTTCCTATAATTCTAGGATGCTGAAGGTTGATCTTTATCTCCTTAACTGAAACAAATAGGAGTTCACACCACTTAAAGTAATGATAGGAGAATATTTATTAAAAGATATTAAAGAACAATAACAACAAAAAGAACATTATATAAGGGTATGTTTTAGTTTACTCAGGCTTTGTTACAGAGTGTCAGAGACTGGGTAGCTTAAACAACAGAAGTTTATTTCCTTGTTCTCGAGATGGAGTACAGGATTAAGGTGCCAGCAGGGTTGCTTTCTGGTGTGTTCTCATGTGGTCTTTTCTTTGTGCGTACATGTGTGCTCCTCTTCATTTTCTTATAAGGACACCAGTTCTACGGACACCTCTTCCTTCTCTCATAAGGGCAGCAGAACTAATGAGTCTGGGACCCACCCTTATTACCTCACTTACCTTTATTAGCTTGTTAAAGTTCTGTCTCCAAATACTGCCACATTGAGGGTCAGGGCTACAACATATATATCTTAGAGGGAAATAAATATTCAGTCCATAAAAATGTGATACAAAATATAATTCATGTAAAAATTGCAAACAAAATAATTCAAATATTATCAACTTGGAAGGTTGTTAACTCCTAACAGTTTTCTTTAGATGCTAGGATATATGACATTGTTTTTAATAGTGTTTATTTTTTATTATTTCTCTGTTTCTTTCCTCTAATTTATCTTTCATAAGAATGTTTTCACTGGTGTGATTTTAAAATACCATTTGGCATGGAAATCATCAAGAATACAAACAAAGTCTGGTGCAGTATCACATGCCTGTATTCTAAGCAGTTTAGGAGGCCGAGGCAGAAGGATTGCGAGTTCAAAGCCAGCTTCAGCAAAAATGAGGCACTAAGCAACTCAGTGAGACCCTGCCTCTAATAAAATACAAAAAAAAAAAAAAAATAGGACTGGGATGTGGCTCACTGGTTGAGTGCCCCTGAGTTCAATCCCCTGTACCCTCCCCCCATAAAAAAAGAATGCAAACAATAATATGTGCCGGAGAGGATGTGGAGGAAAAGGAACACTTTTACACTGTTGATGGGATTATAAATTAGTACAACCACTATGGAAATCAGTATGAAGTTTCCTCAAAAGACTAAGAATGGAATCACCACATGTCCCAGCTATACCTCTCTGGTTTTAGCCTAAATCAACATACTACACCAATACGTGTATATATAGCAATACATGCATACCTATGTTTACAGCAGCACAATTCACAGCCTAGGTGTCCATAAATGGATAAAGAAATTGTGATAAATATACACAATGAAATTTTATCCAGCCGTAAAGAAAACTGAAATATGTCATTTGCACGAAAATGGATGGAACTTGAGAACACTGTATTAAGTGAAATAAACCAAACTCAGAAGCTCAGGGGTTGTCTGTTTTCTCTCATATGGTAAAGCTAAAGAGGTAAAAGGAAAAGAAAGATAGGAGGTGGGCATCTCATGAAAGTTGAAGGGGGATTAGCAGAGTAGAGGAAAGGGACCATGGGGAGGGCAAAAGGAGGAAAAAGAGAACACCTGGGGAATGATATTGGCCAAACTATACTGTTGTATTGTGTGCACATATGTCACAACAAATGTCACCCTTATGTACAACTATAATGGACCAATCAAAGAAAAATGGAAAAGTACCTACTAAATCTAAATAAGATCTTTAGTAGACTTGGCAGTATTGTACCAACATCAATTTTCTTGTTTTATGTTATTTTACTTTTAAATTAACTTGACTTTTAAGTAATATAAACATTGTACATATTTCTGGGATACCATGTAATATTTCAATACATATATACATTGTGTCATATTTTATGCATTATACTACATTTAAGTTAGATAATTTGCTAAGTTTGACTTTTATTTCAACTTAATGGGGAAACAAAGAAAAAAAGTTCAACTAAAATTATATATTATTTTTTAAATTGATCTACCATAATTCTCATAGTAAAAATCAATGCATTTAAAGCATTCCTTAATTGCATTCTCCTCAAACTTTAAAAAACAAAACAAAACAACAACAACAACAACAACAAAACTGGGCAGACACAAAAAGAGAAACGTTTCAGAATTTCAGTTACATGTGAATTTTCTTTAAAAAGTCAGATGTGTACAGATAGATAATAAAAAGTGGTTGAGATTTGAGGTGGGTGAAGAAAAAGGGGAGATTCAAGTGGAAAGAAACAAAGTAGTAAATATGTAGGAGGAACAAGTGGAAAGATCTAATGTACAACTTGAAGACTATTGTTAACAATGGATTACGTTCAGAAGTTTTGGTAATGTGTAACTATGTGAGATGATATGTTAATTTGCTTCACTATGTTGACCATTTGATTCTATGTGTATCTTCTAACATCATGTTGTATAACTTAATTATATCCAATAAAATTTGTTTAAAACATATAATATGTAGCACAGAATGATACCCAGCTTTTTATGCTGGGTTAATTTGCTGCATTCCAGAGATCAGTATTACAACATTACAGACCCAATGTAATATTTTCAGGGGTGTCTTGAACAGTTATGAATTATTTCCCGATGTATTCTGAGGTGAGTAGAACTCTTGTTGTTGCAATTACACCTTGCAATGTAGAACGTTTGGGTGGAAAGAAAGGCATCTGGCAGGTGGTTGGGGATTTAGCTTGGTGGCAGAGTGCTGGCCTAGCATGCACACGGCCTATTCAGCAGACACCCAAAGACATCACTGATTCTCAATCCTAGCAAACTAATTCTGGTTTCATGCCTTCAGCAAAACCTTTCTTTAACATGCAGCCTCAACATTTTGTGAAGAGGTACTCATTTTTCCCCGGGATTCTGTAGAAGGCCAGGAATTGGGTAGAAAAGGCACAAGAGGCCCCAGAGTGGAGATGGATTGCACTGGGCCAGCCTGAGTCATTTTATTCTTCTATGGGCAGTGACCAAATACTGGAGTCTTTTAATACTGTAGTTGGATTGGTTTATCAATGATGCAGGAGGATATGTCACAACATGGCGGGGTACAAAACGCCAGAGGATGAGCAGGAAGCATTCTCCTACTGGGCCTACTTTAAAGAAAGATTTTGGAAAAAAATGTACTGCAAATCAAAGAAAATAGGAATATATTCTGAATTAGACTGAAAACTGAGAACTTTTAAATAAAACTTCAAAGAAATTTTGCTTCATGGGCAAGCATTCTGGCCTACCATATCAGACAATTAATTGTTAATCCTTTAAGCTGGCACATAAAAACATAAAATTGTACATTTTAATGAAATATTATGTAATATTCAATATATGTATAGCTTGCATAAAGTTTAAATCAGGTTAAACATCCGTCTCTTCAAATATTTGTCATTTCTTCATGGTGAAAACATTCAAAATCCTTCTGAAATGTTCATTATTGTGTTCTTGTTTAATCTATTACTTAATGTTGTGGTGGAAATATTTGATAACTTTTTAATCTATTGCATTTGTTTTTAATGAGGGCCTTAAACTCCCCAGGGCAAAACCCCTTTTTATTTTTTGCTAATGGGCATTCGGTCACTGAGCCACATCCACAGCCCTATTTTGTATTTTATTTAGAGACAGGGTGCTTCACTCTTGCTGAGGCTGGCTTTGAACTTGCAATCCTCATGCCTCAGCCTCCCACGCTGCTGGGATTACAGCTGTGCACCACTGTGCCCACTTAAAACTTATTTCTTGAGGGGCAGAAAAAATCTCAGCTATTAGAGCTGTTCATGACCTTATAAAAGGACTAAAATACATGAATGAATTCATAGTGTGTCTGTGTTATTAATTCACTGGAGGAGACTAGGAAAAAAATCTATAATATTTTTCCCTGGTGGGGGCAATTCTGGAAACAAAATAGGTTGACATTGATCTATACAGATCAGTTGCTTGATTTTGACTATTTAAACTTGGTCTTCTCTATTAATAAATAGATAAGTAGATTTGTGTCCTCTATCACTATTGTCTATATTTTATGCTACTTGAAAGCCCAGTCAGGATAAATAAAAAAGAAAATAATGGGAATTGTTCATTAATAACATTTGTTATTGGGGAAAGGCAGTCACTGAATGAGAATTGAACTAAAAATGAAACTATGAACCATGAAATTTTATTTTTATTAACCATAAAGTGTTTTATGACTATGATTTCTTATTAGATTTCTTAACTGATTTGAAGTTAGAGAAAAAAATCCCAAAAGTTTATGGGAAAATATTTTGCTATAACTAAGATACAATAAAGTTAACATGAATGTCAGGAGAAATGCATAATCATTGCCCGCTGTACAAGGGCATCAATATTTAATCTTTAGAGGAATGAAAATGGCTCCAGGTTGATGAATATAGTTAATTGGGAAGCAATATCCGAGCTATGGAATTGCTAAGTCATTAAATGAAAATAAGCTAGAAGGATGTTGGTATTGCCTTCTCTAATCATCTCACCTTTTAATTTACCCCAACTTTTCAGCATAAATTTAGCTGACGATATTACTTCTTTCTTTTAGGGAAAAAAAAAAAAAAAAGATGCCATTTGAAGGACTCTGAGATTAATTGCTTAATTCTGTTGGTTTAACATGCAGTAGGAGGGCGCCACGGCCAGTTTGCATTTACAGCTTGATGAACCAAACTGTTTTGATAACTCTTTGCAATTTGAGTCACGAGGAATTTAGACATAGGCTGCTTTTTTAAACTTCGAGAAATGATTTCTCTTTGAAGACATGATTAATAAGCTTGAAGTCTCTTTATTTCTCTTAATGGCCTCCATGTGTTAGCTGTGCCCCTTAATTTAATAGCAGGCAATGTGTAGGAAGACAATGCCCATAATCTGATCTCTGTCCCCAGGCTGACTCCTACATCTAGCAGTTAATTTTTACAGAATGTACCAGAAAAAGACTGAGAACCTGCAGTCTTATTTATGCTCAGGCTGTTGCTTTGCCAAAACTGTTGGCTTCTGCCCATGAGGCCCCAAATTAATGGATGATCAGTCAACTCAGATTACAGGTTTCAGGCACAGCGCTGCTTTTATTAAAACTTTATTCTCTTCCATATTTGACAATAGACTGGCTAGCTGTATGGCTTTATTGTATAAGCCAAGGACACTGTTGATAATGGCCACAGGCAATTTCCTACAGTTTCTTCCAACAAGTCTGAGGGACCTGTTTACTGCTATGATCATAAAAGGAAATTGTTTGACAAATATTTTTTCCTGGACTAAGAAGAGTCACCAGGTTTCTACATTCCAGTTGATAATTTTTTTTTTCTGTCTGCTGCTTGACAAAGTGGCATAAAATTTTGTATTTTAAATCATATTGCACACTTATGGTTGATTGGGAAGTTTTAGATATCTGTTCCAAACAAAATACAGTGGGAATTAAAGATATCTGAGCTGATATTTGATCTTGGAAAACTGTTGATGCTTCTAAGTTATTTAAGATGTAAAATAATCACTGTTTGCTTTATTTGTTGTGTTATCAATGTGATATTTGAGATTTGACAAAATGGAGTAAGTGTCTGACTCTTTGTTTTGCTACTAAGTTGTAAACCTTTGAGGGCAAAAATTTTAGCCTCTGCTTTGTTTGGTGATGTGATTTTGTATTTGGTGCATGTTCAAGGACAAAATAGGGATTCTTTATTCGTTCAATGACATTCAAGGACAAAATAGAGATTCTTTATTCATTCAATGACATTCAATGGAGTGACACTATGATTCCAAATACTCTCAGAAAGGTTAGTTAGCAAAACTAATTTTGATTGTCAATGCAGCTTCACCAATTCAAAACCAACTCCTTTTCTAGTTTACAGTATTCAATGAGTTTTTATGCCTTACAAGTTTCTTTGTTAAATTGAAAAATATTATGGAACATATAGTTACCTATATGCATTTCATTGACATGTGTTAATTGTGCATATTAATCAGGTTCAGTGTGCTATTTCAACCCATTCACACTGTACACTGATCAACTCAATGTTGTTATCATTTTCCTCTCATCATTTCTTTATATTTGAAGACTTTGAGCTCTTCTTTCCTGGTTTTTTTTTTTTTTTTTTTTTTTTTGGTCTCAAAATATATGGATGAACCTCCAGAAGTGGGATACGTAGATCATATGCAAGATCTATTTTTAGCTTTTGAGGACTCACTATATGCTCTTCATAATGGTTTCACTAATTTACGTTCCCAACAGGGTATAAGAGTTTCTTTTTCTCTATATCCTCGTTAGCATCTATTTTTATTTATTTATATTTGGTTGTAATAATAGTCATTTTAACTGGAGTGAGATGATACCTCAGTGTAATATATACCTTTCCCTGATGGCTAATGATATGGAGCATTTCCCCCATATAGTTGTTGATCTTTGTATTTCTTGATGTGAAATGTGTCTATTTAGTTGGCTTACCTGATTTTAAAACTGAACAGCTTTTAACAGTTTTTGTAGATTCTTGTACATTCTGGACACCAATCCTATGTCAGATGAATAGCTGGCAAGTATTTTCTCCCATTCTATAGGCTGAGTTTTTTACACTGTTATTTCCTTTACTGTGCATTCCAGTTTGATATATTTTTGCTTTTGTTGTTTGTGCTTTTGGAATGCTATCCAAAAAGTTGTTGCTCATACTGATGTCTTGAAGTGTTTCCCCTATGTTTTCTTCTAGCCATTTCAGTTTCCAGCCTTACATGTTGGTATTTGATCCACTTTGAGGTGATTTTTGTAGAGTGAGAGGGGTCAGGTTTCACTCTTCTGCCTATGCATGGCCTATATTCTCAATACCAACTGCTGAAGAGGCTGCCCTTCTAAACCATTGTATGTTTTTGGCACCTTTGGAAAGAATCGGTCATCTGTAGATGTGCAGGTTTATTTCTGGGATCTCTATTCTGCTCCCTTGCTCTATGTGGATGTTTTTATGCCAATGTTATGCTGTTTTGCTACTATGTCTCTGAGTATGTGTTGAAATTAGATGATGTGTTGCCTCCAGCTTCACTCTTTCTTTGGAAGATTGCTTTGGCTCTTCAAGTCCCTTTGTGCTTGTGCATGAATTTCAGGATCGTTTCCTCCAGTTCTGTGAGAAATGTCGTTAGTATTTTAATGGGGTCTACATGGAATCTGAAAATCACTGGGTAGTATGGACACTTTAACAATAATAATTCTTTTAAACCATGAGAATTCTTTTAGTTTTTGTGTTTCATCTTACATTTCCTTCATCAGTGTTTTGTAATTTTCATCATAGAAGTTGTTTATCTCCCTGTTTAAATTTATTTGTAGATATTTTTTGTAGCTTTCATAATTGGATAATTTTTTATAAATTTTTTCTCAGATCTCCCATTATTGGTGAAAAAAATGGTACTGATTTTTTTTTTTTTTTTTTTTTTTTTTGGTATCAGGGTATGAACCCAGGGGCACTTAACCACTAAGCTACATCCCCAGCCCTTTTGAATTTATTTTTCTTTTTGGACAGGGTCTTGCTAAGTTCCTTAGGGCTTTGCTAAGTTGCTGAGGCTGTCTTTCAATTCCCAATCCTCTTGCCTCAGACTCTCCAGCTGCTGGGATTGTGGACATGCACCACTAGTCAGGTGGTTCTCATTTTTATATGTTGATCTGTGTCCTGAAAATTTATTCTAAATTTGCTTTATTGGTTCTAATAGTGTATGGTGGAATAATTAAATTTCTCTATATGTAGAACCAAGCCTTGGGGATAATTTGACTTCCTTCCTATTTATGTCTTTCATTTCTCTCTCTTGCTACTTTCTCTGGCTAAAACTTCCAGGAGTATAATGAATGAGAGGTGAGAATGAACATCATTGTTTTGTTTCAGATCTTGGCGATGCTTTCAGCTTTTCCCCACTTTCTATGGCACTGACTGTGAGTTTGTCCTATAGAGACTGTATCATCTCAGCACAATCATTCTATACCTGATATGTTCATGGTTTTTATTAGAAGGGATATTAAATTTTATCAAAATTTTTTTCTGCATTTTTTCAAATGATCATATGCTTTTGTCATGCATTATGTTGATGTAATGTGTTAAATTCATTGATTTGTGTGTATATTGGGGACCATCCTGGTATCTCTAGTATGAACCCAACTTGATCATGGTGAATAATCTTTTTGATTTGATATGCTAGTATTTTATTGAGAATTTTCTCATCTTTGTTCATCAGGATATCAGTCTATAATTTTTTTTTCTGTTAGTCATTGGCCTTACAGGATGAGTTTGGAAATGTTCCCTCCCTTTCTACTCTTGGGAATAGTTTGAGAAGAATTGATGTTAGTTCCTTAAAACTTGGATAAAATTCAATAGTGAGGCCATTTAGTCCTAGGCTTTTGTTTTCTGGGAAATTTTTATTAATGATTCAATTTCTTTTGTTCTCTTCAGGTTTTTATGTCCTTAGGTTCAACTTTGGTCATTTGTGTGCATTTCTTCTAAGTTTTCTAGTTTGTAAGCATATAGTTGTTCCTAATAGTCCTGATGATCCATTGTGTCCTATGACTTTAGTTATAACATCTTCTTTTTCATGATTTATTTATTGGGTCTTCCCCTTGGTTAGTCTAGGTAAAGGTTTGTTGATTTTGTTTTTCTTTTCAGAAAACTAACTCTTTGTTGCATTGATCTTTCATATTGTTATGATTATTTTTCAGTCTCTATTTCATTTATTTCTGCTCTTAACTTCATAAATTATTTACTTCTATTGATTTTTGGGTTTGGTTTGTGCTGATTTTTTCAGACCCTCCAGATGCACCACTAGGTTGTTTATTTGAAGACGTTTTTTAATGTACTTGTTTATTTCTATGAATGTCTCTTTTAGTACTTCTGAGGATTTAAGCACAGCTGATACTCTTTATTCAAAGGGTCATTTACTTTATATCACAATATTTTGTAAATATGGCAAAAATTAAATGACAGACTGATCCTGCCCCATCCATCCATTCATTATCTTTAGTAGTGAGTGGCAACCTCTTTCACCTGGTTTTGTTCACTGAGCATGACCGTCTCCAGTTCTATTCCTTTACTGGCAAATGCCATAAAATCATTCTTCTTTATGGCTAAGTAACATTCCATTGTGTATATATACCACATTTTCTTTATCCATTTATCTATTGAAGGGCACCTAGGTTGTCTCCATAGCTTAGCTATTTGAACTGTGTTGCTGTAAACATTGATGTGGCCATGTAATTGTACTATGCTGATTTTAAATCCAGTGGGATAATTCCATCAAATGGTGGATTCATTTCCAGTTGTTTTTTTTTAGGAATTTCCATACTGCTTTCCAGAGTAGTTTACCAATTTGAAGTCCTTTCAATTAAAGAAAGTGGCTGTGACTTTTCTTTTACATATCTGAATTCCCAGCATCATAACTCTTCTACTTTGAAGACATTATTAAGTACAACAAGGGTTATTTGAACACAAGACTGTGATAGTGCAAAGTGTATTTGATAACTCAAATGGTTACTAAAGGACTCATGGACAGGAAGTATATACAGAGTGGATACACCAGACAGAGGGACGAGTCACATCCTGGGCAGTAGAAAGGGTGATAGCTCAAGATGTCATCATGTTACTCAAAAGAGTACTTAAGTTAAAACTCATGGATTGCTTATTTATGAACTTTTCTATTTGTTTAGTTTGCAGTTGACTACTAGTAACTGAAGCCTTAGAAAGCAAACATTTGGGTAAGAAAGGACTTCTGTATTGGTCTTGTTTACACTCTGAAATTTGGATTAAAAAAATTTTATTTCTTATTAGTCTATTTCTGTAGCTCCTACAGATGTTTATAAGAACAGTATGGTGTTGCCTCACAGTGATGGTTAAAATTATTAGTGAGTAAGTGATGGTTTCAGCATTGACATTTACCTGGCAGAGGTCAGGAATGCATCGTCGCTGCAGGGAATCATCACACATGCTTATGTGCAAATTGTCATTCTCCAAACAATCAATGAATCACCATTTTACAGTCAATGAAGCAAATCATGAAATCAGGCAGGATGTGCTGCTAATTCAAGAAGAATTGTCAGTTACTCAGTGATTAGAACCCCAATTCTTGGTTCTTAGTTCTGTTGGGTTTTAGTGAGGTTATGATATCTCACCAAAATCACTTTGCTTAAATAAAATCCATTTAGTTTTCTCCAGATACTCTGGAAAAAGAATTCTACAGTGAACCAGTGAGACCAAATCTCTATTCTCTAGAGAACATAAAAATACATAGCACAGAGAACAGACATATTTAAGTTTGAATTCCACTTCTAAATCTTACTAGCATTCTTGGAAAAGGGTTTCAACTATTGTGTACCTTAGTTTCCTTGTCTTTAAAAACAAAAATATGAAGATATTTCTCATAATTTTTATGCTTTATTAGAGCATTGTAGTTCTACATAATCGGTGGGCTAATTTTGACATAGTCACACATGCATAGAATTTAATTTACTCCATTTAAGTCCCTGATGCTTCCTGCTTTCCCCTCCTCCCTCATCCTATTCCCCCTCCTCTCCTCTATTGATCTTCCTTCCACTAATTTATTTATTCTTTTTTTTTTTTTTTTGGTGCTGGGGATTGAACCCAGGGCCTTGTGCTTGCGAGGCAAACATTCTACCAACTGAGCTATAGTCCCACCCCTATTTATTCATTTTTAATCAGTGCTTTATAGATGTACATAAAGGTGGAATTTACTGTGGTGAATTTTGTCAAATTCATTCCACAGTTTCTCCCCTTCCCATTTCTCCTTCCTCCCTCTCAATCTCCTCCTTCTACTCCACTGATCTTCCCTCTGTCTTTATGATACCCGATCTCTGCCTTTTAACAGACTCCCAAGTTGTTTCCTTACTTTGCTCACTTCAGTAAGAATGACAATTATCAAGAATGCAAACAATAATGCTGGTGAGCATATAGGGGAAAAGGTACACTCCCACATTGTTGGTGGAACTGCAAATTAGTGCAACCCCTCTGGGAAGTACTATGGAGATTCCTCAAAAGTCTAGGAAGAAAATCACCATATGACCCAGCTATCCCATTCTTCAATATTTATACAAAGAAATTAAAATCAACATATTTTAGTGGTTTAGTCAGCTTTTTCACTACTGTAACTAAATTATCTGACCAGCTCAATTATAGAGGAAGAAAGGCTTATTTGAGGGCTCACGGTTTCTGGAGTCTTAGTCCGTAGAAGGCTGGTTCCATTCCTCAGGGTTCCAGGTGAAGCAGAACAGTAAGGTGGAAGAGTGTGGCAGAAGGAAGCAGCTTGCACCATCAGGAAGCAGAGAGAGACTCAATTCTCCAGACACGAAGTATATACCCCAAAGTCACACCCCAATTCCAATCTTCTCCAGCCATATCCTACCATTTCGGTTGCCACTCAGGTAATCCCTATCAGGGGATTAAATCACTGGTTGGGTTAAGACACTTACAACCCAATAATTTCTCCTCTGAACCTTTTCGCATTGTCTCACACACGAGCTTTAGGGGGACACATCACATCCAAATTATAACTTGTAGTGATAGAATCACTTCAAGATTATAGCAGCACAATTCACAGTAGCCAAGTAATGGAACCAACCCAGGCTGGGCGTCAATAGATGAATGGATTAAGAAACTGTTATGTATATACACAATGGAGTTTTATGTAGTCATAAATAAGAACAAAATTATGTTATTGTCTGGTAAATGGATGGAATTCATGAAGTGAAATAAACCAGCTCTAGAAAGTCAAGGCTCAAATGTTTTCTCTTATAGTTGTTTTAAGTTAGAAATAATGTTTGTCAGAAACATTCCACAAACATCAAGCACACAGTGATTCTCCAATAAGTGTCTTTTTACATGATCAATTGGAGATGTGAAAAGGAGACAGATTACTATAAGGCCAGGGAGCATGAAATTATGTTAGGTGCATGTACAAATATGTCACAATGAATTCCTCTGTTGTGTGTAATTTTAGTGCACCAAAAAAACCATAAAAATAAATATAGGGACTAAAACAGGCAGGGCATTCAACATATAAAAAAAAGAAACTGTGGACAACATTATACACAGTATCTCTCCCCCCTTTTGAATCAAAGATATCGAAGAACTGAAAGGAACTTGATTCTAATCCCACCACCCTTTAATCATTTCCTACCAGCACTTCCAGACGGGGACCACTTTGTCTGCCATTCTCTCCATGCTATCTTGCATCTCATTTCCTATTTATGAGTTAGATCTAACAATTTCTCAAGGCCATTTCCTTTAGCTCTCTCTATACTGCCTTAGTAATGGTCCAAGGATTTATTTATTGGAACACACATGATCACAAATAACATCATCTGATGCAGTCCTCTTTTTGCTCTCCTATGCATGTACTTGTCTTCCTCAATTATTTAAACAGAGCTGCTATTATTATATTGTGGAGAAATGTCTCCGGTATTAATATGCTTCCCATGTATTACTTTCTTTCTGATAGCAGGCCAAATGTGTATGGGTAAATTCCTCTAATACTTTTATAGCTTTTTATTTTGTTCAAACAGCAATTGATACCTCTTGAAACACTTAAATGATACACTTATTTTAGTGTATTTGTTCACTTAAACTGTTTCTTCTTGCCTTGGTGTCCATAACTACCAATATTGACAAATAGAATTTTTATCACTTTTAATTTTCATTTCTCCCTGAATCTTATTTCTCACACAGGGTTACAATCTTACATTTGTGTACTTCTTCTCAGATGCTTTTAAATTCATTATGAGTTTTTGGAACTAATGGCTATCAGGAAGTTAAAGATTTCTTGGAAGTAGATAAAATCAACACATTTAAGTGCATTAAAAAATAAAACTTCAAAATTAAAATTTAAATCGGCAAAGAGAGAATAAACAGCTATGGACCATATCAGTAAAGTAAAATTTTAATAGAATTTTATATTACCATTAAAAAGATTTCTTGAAATGCATCAAAATGCTATAATTCTACCCAACAGTGCAGTGCCTTAAGATGGGAGAGTCTTGGAAACCCACAGCACCAAGTTCCCTTCTCTGTTCTGCTTTCAATAAATGATTCATATTGTGTGAGTTCACCTCCCTCTTCACCTCCCCTTCACTCATTATCAGCTACGAAACCTGAGGAAGTCCCTTACCTTACTGTGACTCTGTCCCCTCATCTATCAAATGGAGACAATAATGTTCAGATTTGTCATTATGTCATTATGTTTTGTTGAGCTTCACAGATACTGCACTTTTATTTTATTTATTATTTTTATTATAAACAAATGGGATACATGTTGTTTCTGTTTGTACATGGAGTAACAGCATACCATTTGTGTAATCATACATTTACATAGGGTAATGAGGTTTGATTCATTCTATTATTTTTCCTTCCCCCCACCCATCCCACCTTTCTTTTCCCTCTATACAGTCCTTCCTTCCTCCGTTCTTACCCCCCCACCCCCCATTATATGTCATCATCCGCTTATCAGTGAGATCATTTGTCCTTTGGTTTTTTGAGATTGGCTTATCTCACTTAGCATGATATTCTCCAATTTCATCCATTTGCCTGCAAATGCCATACTTTTATTATTCTTTATAGCTGAGTAATATTCCATTGTAAATATATACCACAGTTTCTTTATACACTCATCAATTGAAGGACATCTAGGTTGGTTCCACAATCTGGCTATTGTGAATTGAGCAGCTATGAACATTGACGTGGCTTTATCTCTGTAGTATGCTGATTTTAAGTCCTTTGGGTATAGGCCGAGGAGTGGGATAGCTGGGTCAAATGGTGGGTCCATTCCCAAGTTTTCTGAGGAATCTCCATATTGCTTCCATAGTGGTTACACCATTTTGCATTCCCACCAGCAATGTATGAGTGTACCTTTTTCTCCACATCCTCTCCAACACTTATTGTTGCTTTTATTCTTGATAATCGCCATTCTAATTGGGGTGAGATGGAATCTTAGTGTAGTTTTGATTTGCATTTCTTTTATTACTAAAGATGTTGAACATTTTTCCATATGTTTGTTGATTGCTTGTAGATCTTCTTCTGTGAAGTGTCTGTTCATATCCTTAGCCCATTTATTGATTGGATTATTTGTATTCTTCGTGTAGAGTTTTTTGAGTTCTGTATATATTCTGGAAATGAGTGCTCTATCTGAAGTATGAGTGGCAAAGATTTTCTCCCACTCTGTAGGCTCTCTCTTCGAATTGCTGATAGTTTCCTTTGCTGAGAGAAAGCTATTTAGTTTGAATCTGTCCCAGTTATTGATTCTTGCTTTTATTTCCTGTGCTATGGGAGTCCTGTAGAGGAAGTCTGGTCCTAAGCCAACAAGTTGAAGATTTGGATCTACTTTTTCTTCGATAAGATGCAGAGTCTCTGGTCTGATTTCAAGGTCCTTGATCCATTGTGAGTTGATTTTTGTGCAGGGTGACAGGGGTTTATTTTCATTCTCTTGCATATGGATTTCCAGTTTTCCCAGCACCATTTGTTGAAGAGGCTATCTTTCTCCATTGCATATTTTTGGACCCTTTGTCTAGTATTAGAAAATTGTATTTATTTGGGTTTGTGTCCGTGTCCTCTATTCTGTACCATTGATCTACCTGTCTATTTTGGTGCCAATACCATGCTATTTTTGTTACAATTGCTTTGTAGTAGAGTTGAAGTTCTGGTATTGCATACCCCCTGTTTCATTCTTCCTGCTAAGGATTGCTTTAGCTATTCTGGGTTTCTTATTCTTCCAGATGAATTTCATGATTGCTTGCTCTATTTCTGTAAGGTACATCATTGAGATTTTAATTAGAATTGCATTGAATCTGTATAGCACTTTTGGTAGTATGGCCATTTTGACAATATTAATTCTGCCTATCCAAGAACATGGGAGATCGTTCCATCTTCTAAGGTCTTCCTCAATTTCTTTCTTCAATGTTTTGTAGTTTTCATTATAGAGATTTTTTACCTCTTTGGTTAGATTGATTCCCATGTCTTTTATTTTTTTGAAGCTATTGCAAATGGAGTTGTTTTCCTCATTTCCCTTTCAGATATTTCGTCGCTTGTGTATAAAAATGCTTTAGATGTATGCGTGTTGATTTTATAGCCTGCTATTTTGCTGAATTCATTGATGAGGTCTAGAAGTTTTCTGGAGGAGTTTTTTGGATCCTCTAAATAGAGAATCATGCCATCAGCAAATAGTGACAGCTTAAGTTCCTCTTTTCCTATTCGTATCCCTTTAATATCTTTAGTCTGCCTAATTGCTCTAGCTAGAGTTTCAAGGACAATGTTGAATAGAAGTGGTGAAAGAGGACATCCCTGCCTTGTTCCCATTTTTAAAGGGAGTGGTTTCAGTTTTTCTCCATTAAGAATGATGTTGGCCATGGGCTTAGCATTAATAGCCTTTACAATGTTCAGTTATGTTCCTACTATCCCTATTTTTTCTACCGTTTTGAGCATGAAGGGTGTTGTAGTTTCTTAAACGCTTTTTCTGCATCAATTAATATAACCATGATTCTTATCCTTAAGTCTATTGACATGATGGATTACGTTTATTGATTTATGGATGTTAAACCATCCTTGCATTCCAGGGATGAACCCCACTTGATCATGGTGCATGATTTTCCGAATATGTTTTTGGATACGGTTTGCCAATATTTTGTTAAGGATCTTTGCATCTATATTCATCAAGGATATTGGTCTAAAATTTTCTTTCCTTGATGTGTCTTTTCCTGGTTTGGGTATGAGGGTGATATTAGCTTCATAGAATGAGTTTGGTAGGGTACCCTCCTTTTGTATTTCCTGGAATACTTTGAGAAGTATTGGAATGAGTTCTTCTTTGAAGGTCTTGTAAAACTCGGCTGAGAATTCATCTGGTCCTGGACTTTTCTTGGATGGTAGGTTTTTAATGGCTTCTTATCTTTCATTACTTGATATTGATCTGTTTAAATTGTGTATGTCCTCCTGGTTCAGTTTGGGAGAAGCATATGTCTCTAGAAATTTGTCAATGTCTTTGGTAGTTTCTATTTTGTTGGAATACAGATTTTCAAAGTAGCTTCTCATTATGCTATGTATCTCAGTGGTGTCTGTCGTGATATTTCCTTTTGCATCATGAATTTTAGTAATTTGAGTTTTATCTCTCCTCTTTGTTAGTGTGGCTAAGGGTTTGTCTATTTTGTTTACTTTTTCAAAGAACCAACTTTTTGTTTTGTCAATTTTTTGAATTGTTTCTTTTGTTTCAATTTCATTGATTTTAGCTCTGACTTTAATTATTTCTTGTCTTCTACTACTTTTTCTGTTATTCTGTTCTTCTTTTTCTAGGGCTTTGAGCTGTAATGTTAGGCCATTTAGTTGTTGACTTTTTATTCTTTTCTGGAATGTGCTCCATGCAATTAGTTTTCCTCTTAGTACTGCTTTCATAGTGTCCCAGAGATTTTGATATGTTGTATCGTAGTTCTCATTGACCTCTAAGAATTTTTTTATCTCCTCCCTGATGTTTTCTGTTATCCATGTTTCATTCAATAGCATATTATTTAGTCTCCAGGTGTTGGAGTAATTTCTGTTTTTTATTTTGTCAGTGATTTCTACTCTCAGTCCATTATGATCTGATGGAACACAAGGCAGTATCTCTATTTTTTTTTTTTTTGTATTTCCTAAAGGCTGCTTTGTGGCATAACATATGGTCTATTTTCGAGAAGGTTCCTTGTGCTGCTGAGAAGAAAGAATCCGCTCGTTGATGGTTGGAATGTTCTATATATGTCTATTAAGTCTAGGTTATTGATTGTGTTATTGAGTTCTATGGTTTCTTTGTTTGGTTTTTGTTTGGAAGATCTATCTAGTGGTGACAGCAGTGTGTTAAAGTCACCAGAATTATTGTGTTGTGGTCTATGTGATTCCTGAAATTGAGAAGGATTTGTTTGACGTACAGGGATGCACCATTGTTTGGGGCATAAATATTTACTATCGTTATGTCTTCCTGATTTATGGTTCCCTTAAGCAGTAGGAAATGTCCTCCTTTATCCCTTCTGATGAACTTTGGCTTGAATTCCACTTTATCTGATATAAGGATGGAAACCGCTGCTTTTTTACTGAGTCCATGTGCATGGTAGGTTTTTTCTCATCCTTTCACCTTTGGTCTGTGGATGTCTTTTTCTATGAGATGCATCTCTTGCAGGCAGCATATTATAGGGTCTTTCTTTTTAATCCATTCTGCCAGTCTATGTCTTTTGATTGATGAGTCTAGGCCATTAACGTTCAGGGTTATTATTGAGATATGATTCGTATTCCCAGTCATTTGGCTTATTTTTAGTTTTTAAGTTGGCTTGGTTTCCCCTTTGAGTGGTTTTTCTCTAAGGTAGTTCCTCCCTTTGCTGACCTACATTGTTGTTTTTCATTTCCTCCTCATAAAATATTTTGTTGAGAACATTCTGTAGCACAGACTTTCTATTTGTAAATTCTTTTAACTTTTGTTTATCATGGAAGGATTTTATTTCATCTTCAAATCTGAAGGTTTTGCTGGGTATAGGATTCTTGGTTGGCAACCATGTTCTTTCAGAGCTTGAAATATGTTGTTCCAGGCCCTTCTAGCTTTTAGAGTCTGGGTTGAGAAATCGGCTGCTATCTGTTTTGGTCTCCCCATATATGTAATCTGATGCTTTTCTCTTGTGGCCTTCAAAATCTTATCTTTATTTGAATGTTAGGCATTTTCATTATAATGTGCCTTAGTGTGGATCTGTTGTGATTTTGTGCATTTGGTGTTCTGTAAGCCTCTTGTATTTGATTTTCCATTTCATTCTTCAGGCTTTGGAAATTTTCTGATATTATTTCATTGAATAGGTTTTTCATTCCTTTGGTTTGTATCTCTGTGCCTTCCTTAATCCCAATAATTCTTAAATTTGGTCTTTTCATGATGTCCCATAGTTTCAGAGATTCTGTTCATGATTTCTTACCATCTTCTCTGTTTGGGCAACTTTATTTTCAAGATTAAATATTTTATCTTTATTGTCTGAGATTCTATCTTCCAAGTGATCTGGTCTTGTGATGATGCTTTCCATTGAGTTTTTTATTTGGTTTATTGTTTCCTTCATTTCAAGGATTTCCATTTGTTTTTTTTTTTTGTTTTTTTGTTTTTTTTTTTGAGAATCTCAATCTCTTTGTTGAAATGATCTTTTGCTTCCTGCACTTGCTCTGTCAGCTTATTGGTATTATCATTCATTGCCTGCATTTGCTCTCTTATCTCATCCTTTGCTTCACGAATCATCTTAATCATGTATAATCTGAAGTCCTTTTCTGACATTTCTTCTAACATACTGTCATTGGATTCTATTAATATATAATCTAGATTTGTTTGGATCATTTTCTTCCCTTGTTTTTTCATGTTGTTCATGTATCTTCCCCTCTAGCAGTGCAGATCTGGGGTATTGCAGATTTCCCCCTATAGGCTTATAGTGGCCTTATAGGTTTCTAAAACCTTTTCTTTAAGGGGAGATCAATATTAGCAGTGCCCAATTCAGACACTATGCAATCCTAGACCAAATAGCCCCTATGAGGACAATAACAAAATTGTCATAATAATCAGAATGAGTTCAAATATTATCTTCAGTAAAACAAACAGATTTGCAATAAGGTGTGCAGTTTCTAATGGAGGACAAAGAGGATGCAGAGGGATGTAGAATGTGGCTGTTAATGGGATAAGAAAAGAATATAGAAAACTTCTAGATAATAGAAAGTGTGAGAGTGTAATCAAAAGAAATTGAATGTTAACATGCAAAAAAAAAGGGAGAAAGAGACTCTGAAGGAACAGGTAAACAAAAGGAAAAGAGAGCAAGAAAAGTAAAGAAATAAAAACTTAACATTTTTCAATAAGGAGAAAAAAGAAAATCTACAGTATAACAGTCATATAGTAATGAAACCTCCCAGTCTTCAGTAGCCTGATGCATGAGAGGTACCTGACATTGAACTTCAGGTCTCCAGCAGGCGTCTCAGGATGGGATTTGCCCCACCTAAAGATCGGAGCTCCAGCTTCCAGTATTATCCAAGATGGTTGCTCTGGCTTCCAAGTGTGTTGGCAAATGGGGAGCTGTAGCTCAGGGTGTGGACATGGTCAGCTGGAGGTCCTGGAGGCGGGGTGCAGTTGGTCAGGCAGGGGTCCTGGAGTTCAGGTGTGTTTTGTGTGGTTGCGGGATCCTGGAGGGCTGGGTGCAATCAGTCAGTCTGGGGTCCCGGGTATAGGGTGCAGTTAGTTGGTCTGGGGGTCCTGGCAGCAGGGAGCAGTCAGTCGATGTGTGGGTCCAGAGGCAGGGAGTGATCGGTTGGGCTGAGGGCTCCTGGAGATGTGGCTCAGTCAGTCTGGCCAGGGGTCCTATGGGGCCTGGCTGTTACCTCAAAATGGCGGCAGCCACGTGTAATCAAACCTGCAGGTACTGTAACAGTGAACTTCCAGGCAACAGCAGGCAGCTGGTGCTCCACTGGCGGTTGGCGATCAGTTTGCTGACTGTTGCCGGACGATCGGGAGGTGAACCTCGTGTGTTGGGTGATGGATAGGTGTAAGGCAGGCGATGGACAGGCGAGAGTTAGGCAAATGGCGGATGATAGGCACCTGACAGTGAGCAATCTGCACTCAAAAAAGGCATCGATATGCTGGCAGATTGCAGGTGGTCACAGCAGACAAATGGGGTAAACAGCAGGGGATTGATAAGCAGCAAAAACTGCCTCACCAAGAAACAGATATCCTCTGCTTGAAACTAGAGTTATGGAGCGACATGGAACGCAGCCTCCCTCTAGTCCGCCATTTTGGATCTCCAGATACTGCACTTTTTACAAATTGTAACCAAAGGCATGTGGAATTCTGAATTGAGGCAATCAGTGCATTTTTTCCAACCAGGCCTCATGCCAGTTAGCCAAGTTGTGAATACAAAGGAAAAGTTATTTAATGAAAGTTAAAAGTGCTATTCCAGTAAACATTTGAAGAATTAGCAAGTGAAAAAAGATGTCACTACTGATATGGAGAAAGTTGTAGTTATCTGGAGAGAAGATAAAATGAGATCAATGTTCTCTTAAGCCAAAGCCTAATCCAGAACAAGGCCCTAATGCTGTTCAATTTCATGAAGGCTAAGAATACTAGAGAAGTTGCAGAAGAAGAGTTTGAAGCCAGCAGAGGTTGATTTATGAAGTTTAGGGGAAGACAGAACCTCTGAACAAATGTGCAAGATGAGCAGTAAGTGCTGCTGTTGAAGCTGCTCCAAGTTATCCAGAAGATCATGCTAATGGAACCAATGAAGGTGGCCACACTAAACAACAAAATTTCAATGTAGGCAAAAAAGTCTTTTTTTTTTTTTTTTTTTTGGAAAACAATGCCATACACAACATATATAACTAGGGAGTAGAAGTCATCTTCTGGCCTCAAAACTCTAAAGGACAGGCTGGCTCTCTACTTAGGGGTTAATGCAGCAGGTGACATTAATTTGCTGTTAGAGTTGACTTGCCATTCTGAAAATCCTGGTGCCCTTAAAAAATGTCTTTGCTCTACCCTAAGGACTATCAATGTAAAACCAAACTCCGAATGACAGCAGTGGGCTTTTGATATAATTTGCTGACTATTGTAAACACACTATTGAGAACTACTACTCAGAGAAAAGATTCCATCCAAAATATTACGGCTCACTGACAATTACCTGGTCACCCAAGAGCTCTGATGGAGATATACAAGAGATTAATTTGTTTTCACTCCTCCCAACACAATATTCTTTCCATAACCCATGCATTAGCAATAATTTTGACTTTGAAGTCTTATTATTTAAGAAATATATTTTATAAGGCTATCACAGTCATAGATAGTGATTAGATCTAGGCAAAATATACTGAAAACCTTCTGGAAATGATTCATAATTTTTGGATGCTGCAAAGAATATTCATGATTAGGGGACCTCAAAATACCATTATTTACAAAAGCAGAAAAGAGGTTGATTCCAGCCCTTATCAATGACTTTCATGGATTGAAGACTTCAGTGGAGGGAGTAATTGCAGATATTGTGGTAGTAGCAGCATAACTAGAATTAGAATCTGAAAATGTGACTAAATTGCTACAATCTCATGACAAAACTTTAAGGGAAGAAAACTTGGCTCTTATGGCTAAGCAAAGAAAGTGTTTTTTTCAGATGAAATGTACTCCTGATATAGATTCCTTGAAAATTGTTGAAATGACAACAAATAATTTAGAATATTGTATACGCTGAGTTGACAATGTAGCAGCAGGGTTTGAAAGCATTGAATCCCATTTTGAAACAAGTTCTATCATGTTCAAAATACTATCAAATAGCATTCACACTACAGAGAAATCCTTCATAAAAGGCAGAGTGGCAAATTTCATTGTTGTCTTATTTGAAGAAATTGATGCAATCATCCAGCCATTAGCAACCATCACCCAGCTCTGTGAGGCATCATCAACGCTGAGGCAAAAATCCACCAGTAACTCCCTGAAGTCTCAGGCGATTGTTAACATTTCTAAATAATAAAGTGTTTTAATTAAGATTTGAATGTTAATTTCCCTTTTAATTACGTGGTTTACTCATTGCTTTCTAAAGAGCATGTCGTTTAGTTTCCATATACTTATGAGTTCCCCAAATTTCTTTCTGATATTGATTTTTAATTTCAGTTCATTTTGATTAGAGAGCATACTTAGCACGATTTAAATTCCTTTAAATTTTTGAAACTTGTTTTATGCCTTTGCATATGAAGAATATTCCATGTGCACTGAATAAGAATGTATTTTGCTTGTATTTCTTTTGAATTATTTTCTTAGTGGTGACTCTGCATCTGACAGATACATCTTAATTTATCAAAGTACATTTCAAGTATACACTCACTAATTCCACTGAAATACAGTGTTGTTCCTATGTAGTTTTTTTCTCTTACCTCCAAGGTATCATTATACTTATTATGTCTATATGTTACAAACTCAATAATACATTGTTACAATTATTAATAAAATGATGGAGAGGAAGTTGAACTGTATATATTTATAGTAGCTTTGTTCACACCCAGGTCCTTTATCAGTTATAGTCAAATATATTACATTTTTACATACTATAGAAACCAAAAGATTATTTTATGTGCATTTCTTATGTAATTAAATTTTACATAAGTAAAGGAATGCAATAAGAATAAATATGCATTTGAATTTGTCATAAATAATCATGTAATAACAGTTACTGGTTGTCCTTTTTGTAAAACTTGAAACAAAGCTTTTTAAAGTGTTTTTCAAACTGATTAAAATGTAGTTGGGCATGGGGGCACATGCCTGTAATCCCAGGACTTGGGAGACTGACATAGGAGGATCACAATTTCCAAGTCAGCCCCAGCAATTTAGTTAGACCCTTAACTTGCCAACCTTTCCATCCACCTAAGGTCTATGGTATACAGGATGCTTAAACAAATAGTTCTATTTCCACTTTAGTAATTTTCTTGTTTTCAATTTTTAATTGGCAATGTTTGCGTACATGAATGGGTACCATTTAATAATTCGATATGTTTATATGATGTGTAATGATCAGTTAAGTATAACCAGCATATTCCTCTTTTTAAACATTTACCATTTCCATGTGTTGAGAATCTTTGAACTCTTCCAGTTATTTTGAAATATAAATGGTTGTAGACTATTACTGTTATTGTACTGTGCTACAGAATACTAGAACCAATTTTTCTTACCTAGAAGTGCTTTGCTGCCCGCTACTTAACTTTTCTCTGTCTTTTTTTCTCCTCCTCTTCCTAACTCTAGTGACCATCTTCTATTCTCAGCTTCTCTGAGATTAACATTTTTTACAATACACATATGAATGCATATGAATGAGAGCAGGCAGTACTTGTCTTTGTGTACTCAACTTATTTCCCTTAACATAACAATCTGTACTTCAATCTAAGTTGCCAAAAATGACAGAATTCCATTCTTTTCTATTGCTGAATAATATTCCATTGTGTATGTGAACCACATATTATTATCCATTCATCCATATATGGTGGTTGACTCAATATCTTGGCTATTGTTAATAGCATTGCAATAAACCTGAAAGTGTAGGTGATTTTTGATATAATAATTCCATTTCCTTCTCCTCCAGTAGTGAGTTTGCTGCATCACATGGCTGATATGTTTAGGATGTACTTATTTATTTTATTTTATATGTTGAGGTAGTGGGAATTAAACTCAGGGCCTTGGACATTCTGGGCAAGGACTGATGTATACCCCTGCTCTTTGTATTTATTTATTTTTGAGATGGGGTCTTGTTTAGGACTTTACTAATGTATATTCCAACTGGAGTGTGTGAGTTCCCCTTTTTCTGCACCTTCATCATTATTTGTTATTTTATTTCTTTTCTTTTCTTTTGGTTTGATAATAACCCTTTTAACTGTGGTGAGATGGTATCTTATTATGGTTATTATGCCTTTGCCTGATGATTAGTGATATTGAACAATTTTTCATATACCTATTGGGCATTTGTATGTCAGTTTTTGAGAAATATTTATTCAGATCATCTGTTGATTTATAAATTAGATCTTTTTCTGCTAAGTTATTTGAATTCCCTGTATATTCTGATGCCTGTCAATTCCTTGTCAAATGAACACTTTGCAAATATTTTTTCCATTCTATAGGTTGTCTCTTCACTCTGTTATTTCCCTTGCTATGCAGATGAAGCATGGTTTGATATAATAAATGGGTCTATTTTAGCTTTTGGTGCTCATACCTTGGGATCTCATCCAGAAAATCTTTGCCCATACCAATATCATGTAGTGTTCCCTAAATGTTTTTTTCTAGTGGATTCATAGTTTCAGATTTTACATTTATTCTTAATCTTTGATCCATTTGACTTGATATTTTTGTATGATGATATTTAGGGATCTAGTTTCTTTCTTCTATATATATACATCCAATTTTTCCCAAAGCATTTATTGAAGACTGTCCTTTCTCCATAGTATTTTAGTATAGGACTTTTTGGCACCTACACCAAAAACAAACTGGCTTCAAGTGTATGGATTCACTTCTGTTTTCTCTATTCTGCTTTATTGGTCTATGTTTCATTGGTATTTGTGCTAGTACTGTGCCACTTTAGTTACTATAGCTTTGTAGTCCTTTTTGAAGTCAGATATTATGATGTCCCCAGCTTTGTTCCTTTTGTTCAGGAATGCCTTGGCTATTTGTCATCTTCTGTTATCATTTTTAAAATACTAATTTGCATTACTGTGTCAGTCAGCCTTTAGTGGGTGTGACCAAAATGCCTGACAAAAACAACTTAGAACTGGAAGATTTGGGGCTCACAGTTTCAGATGTTCAGTTCATGATTGGCTGAGTCCATTGCTCGCAGCCAAAGGCAAGGCAGAACTTCATGGCAGAAGGATGTGGCAGAGGAAAGCTGGTCAGCTCCTGGCAGTTGTGGGAAGAGAGAGAGATTGGAGAGAGGAGAGAGGAAAGAGAGACCTCAAGAGAGAGTTAGGTACAAGGGAGAAGATATAATACTCAATGGCACACCCTTAGTGACCTAACTTCCTCAAGCCTTACCCTACCTGCCTACATTTACCACCCAGTTAGTCCATTCCAATTATCAATTCATCAAATAGGTCCACTGATGAAGCTATAGCTCTCATCATCTAATCATTTTATCTCTAACATTACTGAAATACCTAACATGAGCTTTTCTTTTGTTGGGAGCGTCACCTCACATCCACCTGATAACAATTACCATTTAATCTATATATTTTCCGTTTATTTTAGTCTTTCCTATAAGGTAGTTGTGCTAGCAATGAATTCTCTTAGTTTTTGTTTATCTGAGAAACTGTCACACCTTCCATTTTGAAAGATAGTTTTGTTGGAATGAATATTCTTAGTTGAGAGTTTTTTTTTTTTTTTTTCCAGCACTTTGAATATGTTATCTTGATGCCTTCTGGTCTCCATTTTTTCTCAAGACAAGTCTACTGTTAATCATTTTTCATGTTTCTCTGTATGTAATGAGTCATTCTCTCTTACTTCTTTCAGTGCTATCTTTTAGCATTTTTATAGTGATGTGTCTTGATACAGATCCCTTTGTGTTTATCCTACTTGGATTTTGTTGAACATCTTGTATGTATAGATTGGTGTTTTTAACCAAGTTTCACAAATACTGAACCCTTACATCTCCTTTTACTTTCTCCTGTCTTCCTGGTACTCATGTTATGCCTATGCTTTTACTGTTCATGGTACATTTCTCTAGAATACACCCACTGATTTTCTTTCTTTTTTTCTCTGTTTTCACTGCCAAATATTTTTCAATCCATCATCATGTTTTCTGATCCTTTCTTCTAGCCAGTTCAAATTTACTGTTAAGTCCCCTTAGTGAATTTTTTATTTCAGTTATTTTACTTACCAGTTATAAAATTTTTTAATAATAAATATCATTCTGTTGATATTCTCCATTTATATGACATTATCCTTTCATCTTCTTTCTACAAACATGGTTTCCGTTAGTTATTTGAACATACTCATAATGGTTTCTTTGGTGTCTTTGCATGTTAAATCCAATATTTGGCACCCATACAGGAAGTTTCTGTTGTTTTCCCTTTTGGTTTTTTGTTTATTGGTCACACTCCTCGCTTTTTAATTCTTCTCTTCAGAAGGATTAATCTTTTGCATACAAACACAGTGTGACCACAGTGATTTTATCAGTGCTCTCTATATGTCTTCTCTGATCTATCTGTTAAGTAATATGCCTCTGTTGGAGTCACAATCAGTTGTTAGGATCCACTTTTTTTTTTTTTTTTCAACTGAATTCTAGAGACATATATTACTCCTTATTTCAATTCAGATTTCTTTGCAGTAGTAGTCTCTGAAGTCATTATTTTTTTCTGACCCTTGAAGAGTTCTTTTTAGCTGTCTCTTGTTCTGGTTCTATCTGGTCAAATAGATACCTTATAGTTTGTCTTATTGGTCTTATGGTGCTACCAGACTCCTCTAAATTGTTTACTAAAAAAAAATATGTTGTCTATAAGAATACTCTTCGATGTGGTCATCCTCATATTCTGTTTCAAAGCACAGGAGTTCCTTTGGGGAGAACTTTAAGAGATCTCTTGTTCTATGGATGGTCTCTCCCATTGGGCAAAATCTCTGAGCCATTTATTCAGAGTAGGAGGCAAGAGTGTCACTCTTTCTCACAAGCAGTGCACTGGGTGATGGCAGTAACCTCTGGTCTCCTAGGCTTGCATTTTCTGACATGGAACTTGTACTCTATGAGTGATCTGATGTTATGACTCTTGGAGCCCCACTACTCTTGCCCTGCAGTGCCTAGAAAATAGCCTGCGCCCAGTAAGTGCGAAAGGATGATGAAAGCATCTATTTAATTTTTTTGTTGTATTCATTAAGAATTTATCCCTTCTAATACAGCCTGGAGGTGAAGAGGAGGTAAAATACTAGTGGCTTGTCTTTATCAGTGAGACACCATACCCTTGTCTGGGAGCTGAGAGGAAATAAAGCTCCTTCGTCTTGGCCAGACCCAAAGGAGATTGCAGTGCCCACCCTGCTAAGTTGAGGTGGGCGGGAGAGGAAGTGAGGCAAGTTCAAGTGCAGCAGATACTGTTCATACTCAAGTTTCACAGACATTCTCGAGTCAGTGTTCCTTCATATGCTGCATGTACTTGGACAGATTCTCAGAGACTTTAAATGGTTTTTGTTTTTATTTAAAGAGTAATTTTCATCAGGCATATATATTATTTTTTAATTTCACTCTAAAAGTAGCAGTATGGTTTTAAAAACGTTCTTTCCTCTTAATTTTAGAGTTTTAAGTTACAAATATATAAGACGAAGATTTGGATTTCTTAGGCTCCAGACCTGCAAGAAATAAATTTATTTTCTTTGTCAATGATCTGCTCTTGGGTATTCTCTTATAGAAGCAAGAAATAAACTAAGGTAAAGATTCTCTCAGACCATGGTGTTTGTGTGTGTGTGAGTGTGTGTGTGTGTGTGTGTGTGTGTGTAGATACTATGATAAAGACATAGTTATTGGACTCCTTCTAATTCTTTAATTTTGGACTCAGTATAACAGAAATGAGATTTCCCCTTTATATATTGGGCCTAAAATTCCAATTTTTGCTAATGCCAGTTTGAAAAGTGTTTTCTAATATATACAAATAAGAATCATAACCAATCCATTGAAATACATAATTGATGTGATTTGAATCATGGGTACACCACTGTTGTAGCAATAGATGCATCATATGAAAATAGAAGGAAATATTTTAAGGAGATACTTGTAGTATATTTTTTCCTTTTATCATTATAAAGATATTTTGTTATCATGTAGCTTCTTTCTTAAGCATTTATTTTTCTGCAGCTATCACATGTTCTAGGTTGCTTTTGTGCATTCTATGTCCTAGCCCTAGAACCTGTCACCTCTTTATGAAGTCCTGGTTCCTTGTGTTAGAGAATGATATTAAAAACCAAGATCTAGAAGTTAGGTGTTCTCTCTACTCTGGGGGTTACTCTTTGAAAGCTCTGCCAACTGAAAGAGTAAGGATATGTATGCATGTTTCTATCCTTTTAAAATTCTTTTTCTGCCTTCTCCTGTGGAGATATATATGTATCAGGATCTTAGGTTTATAGTACCTTCTGACAGGAAGAAAACATTTGCCATTAAAATCATCCTTAGAATAGAATTGTATCCCTATATCCTATTTCTTATGAAATATAAGAAATTCACATATAGAATCATTACTATTTTGGACAAATTAGATATTTTTCTCCTTAAATTTGCCCAGGAGGTCAAAGGGAAAAATACCCTTGTTCCATTATCCACTTCAAATATATATATTTCTTAATATCTTTTAAAATTAAGTACTTAATGGTTAGCAACCACACAAAATTTTTCTATCAGGGAACCTCTTAAGACCAGCAGAGCATTGAATGGATTCATTCTTTAGGACTACAGTAATAACAAACCAAATGAGTTACCTGGCAAAGCAAGGTGTGACAGAAGGGAGAGTCTCTGGACCCAGGGAGAATAACCACAGGGGTCTGGAAGTAACAAGTTATTTTCATTCTTGTTTAGGAATAAACCACAAGAGCAAATAAAAAGAGTTGGAAGACGCTAGAAGTACATTTTTCAGTAATAAAATCAGAATTGGGAGACATGAGTGTTGAAATTTGAGGGAGAAGAAAAGATATCAGTGGCCAAGATAAGTCACTATATAGAGTACTAGAACTAAAAGTGTTACCACTTATATTAGAAAATCAGTTGGATAACATGCCACTGGAAACTAAATAGAAACTCAAATAACAGAGGGATTTAAAATTTTGTATTAGATTCCTTTACACTTACCATGGGAAATTTATTTTCATTTTAAGGAGCAAAAACATTTAGTTACACAGATGTTCACAATTTTAAGGTAAGAAAACTCAAAAATAGATGAACTTCTTTTCCCAAAGTCCAATCAAAACCAACTTAGCTCTCCAGGTGTTTGTTTATGAACTGCACATATAAATCACTATAAATCAGGGCAGTTTTCCCATCATCATAAATATATCTTCAGGATACTTACTGAACTAAATTTAAATGAAAAAATATTTAAAAATTCAACTCAGCATTGCTTGATGAAATAAATTTCCACTTTTGGCATTTTAAATTCCAGCTCAAAGATTTTTCTAATGCAGATGTCAACTTATCAAAGGGATGATGGCTTCCTTTTCCATTTCCAGTCTGTTGGGCTTCAATGAGTGTACTGAATGAGCAGTTTCAAAGTGGTCATTAATATCTGCATTTAATGATTTCTCTTTAAATATCAAGTGGAATTTTCCCAAATGGCTTTCAATTGAAAGTTCAGTATACAAGTACAATTACAGGGGCTTTTGGGGGGATGACTTGTGTTATGGATAGGATCTAAGCTACTGTATTTTAGCAGAAGAAACCAATAAACTAACTAATTAAAAAAATCATCCACCCACTTGAAAACTCTTACTTATTGTCTTTGTTTTGTTTAAAGTTACTACAAATGTATATGAGCAAGTAAATCAATTTAGGAACTAGAAGGAGAACTAGTTTATATTAGAAGAACTCAGTGACTTGTTGGATGTAACATAACCTAGCATGTACAGAAGGATTTTCTGGATATTTGGACTGAACTATCATACTTTATACCTAATAAAAGGATCCTTGTTAATAAGGATGCCCAAGAATACTGGTCTGATATACAGTATCACATTTAAGGGGACTTGATGTCCCTGCATGAAAAATTTACAGAAAAGATGAACCAAATTATGGAGAACATGAGTGAGGAAGGTTTATCAGAGTCTCTTAGATTGGTGTATCTGCACAGAGTCAATCATTGATGGAGATCTGACTATTGACCAATCAGGAAACTTGGCATGGAAGAGCAGGGCAGAAGGGAGAATTCCTAGGATTTCAGTAAATAAAAATATTATAAAAGATTCTTAATGGAATAAGAGCTTCATAAAAATTTCAAAAGGATCAGTCAAATTAAAAAAAAAAATTCAGGACCAGGTGAAAAGCTGATTCTTAAAATTAAGATTTGCATTTAGTTATAAAATCAGAACCATCTCAGTAAAATATCAGAGGTAGGGTCACTTGGCAAAGTATCCTTTGTTAGTATAATCTAAATTTATTTTTTAAACTTTCTAAATTTGTTCTAATTTGTTGTACATGCAGCAGAATGCATTATACATTTTGATAGATCTTACATAAGTGGAGTGTAATTTCTCATTTTTCTGATTATACATATAGTAGGATCACATCAGCCATGCAGTCATATATGTACATGAGGTAATAATATCTGTTTCACTCTACTATCCTTTCTACCCCCACACCTCTTCCTCTCCACCACTCCCCTCTATCTAATATAAAATAACTCTATTCTTCCCTATCCCCTCCTTATTGTTAATTAGCATCTGCATATCAGAGAAAATATTTGGCCTTTGGTTTTTTGGGTTTGACTTATTTCATTTAGCACAATATTCTCTAACTCCACCCACTTATCAGCAAATGCCATAATTTCATTCTTCTCTAAAGCTGAGTAATATTCATATATATATATATGAATATTATATATATATCACATTTTCTTTATCCATTCATCTGTTACAGGACATCTAGTTTGTTCCATATTTTAGCTGTGGTGAACTGAGCTGCTATAAACATTGAGGTGGCTGTGTCACTGTAGTATGTTGATTTTAAGTCCTTTAGGTATAAACGGAGGAGTAGGATAACTAGGTCGAACAGTTACTCCATTCCCAAGTTTTCTGAGGAATCTCCATATTGCTTCCATAGTGGTTACACCATTTTGCATTCCCACCAGCAATGTACAAATGTACCTTTTCCGCCACATCCTCGCCAACATTTATTGTTGCTTGTATTCTTGATAATTGCCGTTCTGATTGGACTAAGATGAAATCTTAGAGTACTTTTGATTTGCATTTATCTAATTGCTAGATATGTTGAACATTTTTTTCTTACATTTGTTGATCGATTGTATATCTTCTGTGAAGTTTCTGTTCAGTTCCTTAGCTCATATACTTCTGTAATAATTTTCAGTAAATGTGATCAAATGTTTTATCCTTACTAATTTTCAAAGGTATCATAGTTTTGATAGTCTACACAGATATACAGATTTATACAAATATTGGTGGAAATGACAAATTTATCAATTGCATGAAGGGTTTCCTTCAAGAATACATTCATAATATCATCCTTTTTAGACATTCCTGTTGAACCATCATTCATTTTGACTCCTAGTTGACAGGAATAAAACTTGTGGAATAAACTGTGCTGCTTAGAACTTCTGTTCTACCATCTGGAAAGTTGTTCACTTTCTCTGCCTCTGTTTCCTCATCAGTAAAATGGCAAAATTTTAATTCCTTTCTGAGAAAACTGAGGGTAGATTTAAAGAAAATTCACATACAGTGCTTTGACTATTTCTTGACAGAACTAACCATCTCTGAATCTAAGTTATAATTGCTGATGTTGATGCTATTACCTTCTCCATCCTCTTTCTAAAGGAAGCATTTCTAAATGCAAAGGCCAATCTGTAAGGCTTTGGACCTTCAAAGAGCTGACTTCAAATTGTTGCTCAGATATGCTATAGCTTCAATGTTCATGTCCTCCCCAAGTTCACATGTTAAAAATCCACAAGGTGATGGTATTCAGAGGCAGGACCTGTGGGATCTGACTGAGTCCTGTGAAGCAGAACACTCATGACTGAGATTAATACCCTAATAAAGGAAGGTCAAGAAAGACACTTTAATCCTTCTGTCATTATAGGAAAAAAAAAAATCACTAAAAATGACCATCTGTGAATCACGTCTGGACCCACACCAGACATTAATTCTGCTGGTGACTTGATCTTTGAGTTTCAGTCTCCAGAACTGTGAGAAATAAATTTCAGTTGTTTATAAGCTACTACTTTATGATATTTTGTTATAGCAGCCTCAATAGACTAAAACAATTACTTAATAATTCAATGACCATGACAAAGACTTCACCTCTTCGCTTAAAATGTCTTCATGTATTATGGTTGAGTACGGATAATCTACTCCACAGCAGTGTTGAAATTATTGCATATGCTAATGTACTTAAGGAATTTAGCACTCTGCCCATCAGGTAGTTAAGAGTTCAAAGAGGGGCAATCACTTAAATCAACATCTATCCCAGACAGATGTCTTGCCTACTTAGAAATACTTGGACAAAGTAGTAACTCATGGTAGGAATGTGTCTTGGACTTTAGAAACCCTTAGTTAACTCTACTTAACCAAAAGTAAACTTTTAAAACATTGCAGTCCTGAACCTCCTATCTCCTTCTGCTTTTGTTCATGTTCTTTTTTTCTACACTGAGGAAAAGCCAAAAGGAGAGAAAAGATCTAGGCATGATTCTGATGCATTTTGATTTGATGCAACAGTTATGACAGCTCTGCTCTACACTTTGCCCTTTGCTTCCTGGTGGCTCTCTGCTCCTTCCCTGATCCCACCTCCTTTTCTCAGTGATCTTGTACTCTCTCTTCTATGCCTCATCAAACCCTGTTCTCAGTGCTTGCTCCTCTCTATGCTGCCTTGAAGTAAATCCTGATAAAACTATTGTTTTAGTTAGCCCTTTCTCTGCCATAACAGTTATAAAGGAGCAGAATTTTATTTGGGGGCTCATGGTTTCAGAGGTCTCAGTCCATGGGCAGTAGGCTCCATTCCTTAGGGTTCAAGGTAAAGCAAAACAACATGGCAGGAGAATATGGTGAAGGGAAGCAGCTCACATGAAGATCAGAAAGCAGAGAACTCTCCATTTGCCAGATACAAATATATACTCCAAAGCCATGCCCCCAATTCCCACCTCCTCCAGCCACACCCCACCACTTCAGTTGGTTCAGTTACTTCAGTTAATTCACTGATTGGGTTAGATTCTCACAACCCAATCATTTCTTCTCTGAACCTTCTTGTATCATCTCACACAGGAGCTTTTGGGGTACACCTCACATTCAAACCATAACGATTACCAATAATGAATCTCTCATTCCTGGTGGGATCAAAAGATTAAAACCTAGGAAAGGTAATTAGGTAATTAACAAAAACAGAATTCAACTACAGTTGGTCCCTGACTTACCATATTTTGAGTTAACGATTTTTTGACTTTATGATAATATAAAACCCATTTCTGTTCAATAGACGCTGCATGATGATTCTTGAGTTGTGACCTTTTGTGGACTACTGTTATGTGATACAGTCTTCTCTTGTCTAATGTTAAACAGCAGTCTATGAGCTATAGCTGCCAGTCAGCCATGCAATACGGGTGAACAACTTCTGCTCTTCAGTGGACTGTGCTGTGAAGCTGTGATGTTCAGTAGGGTTAGGTGTACAAATTAGTTGCATATTTTGACTTACATTATTTTCAACTTATGATGGGTTCATCAGATGTAATTCGATCATAAGTCAAGGAGCATCTGTATTGAGCTGCAAAGGAGGAAGCACCAAGACTTTCTAGTGATTCCTGAGAATGATATCCATGAATAAAGTTGAACTTGTCCAACAGCATATGACAGGCTCAAACATGTGAAAGAGGAGCAGTATAGTCATAGAAGATATCAAATGACTCTATGTTGTTCCTCTTTTTTTTCTCCTCTAATCCCTGATTGATTTTCATGAATCTTGATTCCTAGATTTGAATCTTATTTCCATCACTTATTAAGCTGCTAAATATAAGCAAGTCAACCAAATCATCTAATCCTCAATTTTCTTACCTATGAAATATTTATACCTTATGTTTACAGTAAGCACATCAACAAACGCATAGGAAAGATCTTTTCTAGCACTAGCCCAAGAGTTACTAGACTGTGCTTTTCTGACTTAACTCAAATGGAGTTATTTAACCAGATCTCATCTTTTCTATATCTTGAGAGTTAAATTCTGTGTTCTCCTACTCTTTTTTTTTTTTTTTTTTTTTCATGTTTTTGTATTGGGGATTGAACTCAGGGACACTTGACCACTGAGTTATATCCCCATTCATTTTTTTATTTTTTATTTTGAAACAGGCTTTCTCTAAGTTGCTAAGAGTCTCACTAAGTTTTAAAGTAGTCTCAAACTTTCTTTGCTCCTGCCTCAGTCTCTTGAGACACAGAGATTACAGGTGTATGCCACCATGCCCAGCTCTCTTGCTACTCTTGATACAATATTTAGAAGGCTCTTTATAAAGTCAATGTGAAGCATAATTCCAGACTTCAAAAATCAAACTAAACAGTATTAACAATTGGATGCAATACATTACTTTGAAAGTTTGCTCTGCTCTCCTTTTCTCACTCATTATAATATTTTGAGTAACTCAAAAGTTAATTTTAAAAAACTTGTTACTCTTGCCCAAGAAACTGTAAAAAACTCTGTGACCTACTATAGGATGACAGTTGCTTAAAACTGAAGTGCAGCTTCTCCAGAAGAAGGTTTACAAAAGCAGAGGCTCTGTGTTTAACTTCCTATGCACTGGCAAGACCTTTGTCAAAGTTTTTTCCCCCACAGGCTTTTACTGCAGAGGCATTAATTAATTCAGTGTAGGATTAGGGAAGAGTAGGCAGATTCATGAATTATCCTTAATGTATAGTGTTTAATCAAAGGAATGACTTTTCTTGCCTTCTCATTAAGTTCGCCTTTTAAAGAATGTTTAATTTTACATTTTACCCCAAGGAGACAATTTTGAGTGGAAATGCCTTTGATCAAGGCATTAATGTGAAAATCAAGTTTCAACTGGGATCAAGTTTAATGGAATTTCCTACTCCTTTTCCTATCATAAATAATAATTGCTCATTTGTTATTAAACCTTACTAACTTATTCTATTCAGACCTGGCACAAGACTGTGAAGCCAGATGGGTAGTACTGTTGAGGGTCTAAAATTCCTACTCTTTATTTAGTAGACAAGGAAAACAGTACTTTGTTCACGGTCACATGGGTGTGCGTTGTTACAAAGCCATGTGGTAACACCTTATCACTTCCAAGTTAGCATTTCCTGTGGTCTTTCTCCTTCACATCCTCCTTTCCAGCAGGTTTCTGGTGCTGTCATCAAGTTTTCTGGATGTGCAAGCGTTAGATGGAGACTTGTGCTCAGACTCTCTCCTTCCTTCATCTGTTTCAAGAGGAATTAGTCTTGTGCTTCTTTGATACATTATTCCATTAAAAGGAATTAATGACTGATGTTGGATTGAAATACCACCATGGTTTCCAGATAGGAAGGTGCGGTGTTTTAAATTTAAGGACTGGTGGCCCCAATATGTCCCCAACAGACATAAAATACTAATTGGCAGTCCTTCAGGTAACTCTCAGACTGTCCTCTGCTTTGTTGGTTTGTTTCCTCCAGTGACAAGAACAGCTGTCCTCATTCATTCTAAGTTACAAAAAAAAAAAAAAAGATTTTACATCTATCTATTTTTCAATTTTTAAAAGAGCATGACCCTTTTCATAAATATTCTATTTTTTATTAGTGAGGCATAGTCAAATCCAGAAAAAACAACCAAAGCACTGAATTAATAAGCATGGATTCCAGTTGGCACAAGTGCACAATGAAGGGACAGGAAAACAATCAATAAACTGAAAGGAAAAACAAAACAAAACAAAACATAAATTGTTCACTCTGAACAACAGAGAGAAAAGAGACTGGGAAAATTTGAAGCGAGTCTTCAAGACCTATGGAAAAAAATCTCATCTAACATTTACAAATTAAAACCACAATGTGACATTATAAACCATCTGTTTGAATGGTTAAAATAAATAATGACAATATCACCAAATGCTGGAAAGCATTCGTAAAAATGGGATCATTTATGTAAAACTAGTAGAGGTATAAGATAGTAGAGCCACTTCAACAAACAGGTTGATAGTTTCTTAAAAATTAAACATGCAACTGTCATACCACCCTGTGAGTTTAGAACTGAGATATTTGTCTTAGAGACAGTAAGATACGGTCATACAAAAATCTGTATATGAAAGTTCATAGCAGCTTTTTAAAAATCAGCTCCAAACTGGAAACTGCCCAAAAGTTCTTCGAATGGTGAATTAAACTGTGGTTCATCCACACATAGATTCTTGCTCAGTAAGAGAAAGGATCAAATTATTATTGCAAGGAACAACTTGGATGAATCCGCAGCAAATCATGCTGAGCAAAAAAAAGTCAATTTCAAATGTTTTCATCCTGTGTAATACTATTTATGTAAAATTCATGAAAGGATGCAATTATAAAAATGAAGATTAGTAATTGGAAGAATTTGAGAAGAGGAAGGCAAGGTGTGTGACCATAAGAGGATCTTGATGGAAATCTTCTTCATCTTGAGTATGTAAATGTCTGTATTCAGCTGTGATACTGTACTATGTTTTGCAAGATTTTACTGGTGAGGGAATTTGGAGGGGGCACAGGATTCTTCTCTGTATTACTTCTGATAGCTGAATATGAAATTAAAATGATGTAAAAATAAAATTAATATTTAAAATGTTATTGGTGCATTGTAATTATACATAATAGTGGAATTCATGATGCTATATTTATACATGTACATAACATAATTTGATGTTTCAATTCTCAGTACTTCATACTGAACTAGCTATGATTATCTAAAAAGACTATTAAGATGATCTTCCATTTTCAGACTGTGTATCTATGTGAAACTTATTTTCTTCATCTGCTTTAAACAGTGTATTATCTCAGATTTGATGCACTAACCAATACAAAAATCTGGTTGCCTTCAATTAGATTAGATATCAGGAAAACTGCAAAAACAGGCAGTAATGCCAGTCTCCTCATCAAGTTTTTGAAAATATAGTTATTTTTTCATAAAAATCTTTTCCAATAACAAAATGTATGTTCTTGTTATTTTAACATAAAAATTATAAAATTTGCTAATGTTACTTTTAATACTGAATAAACATAAACATAATAAAAGATCTTTAAGTTTTCCTAAAACTTTTAAGGGTGAAAAGGGATCAAAAGTTTGAGAACCACTGAGGGAGATTATTGATGCCAGTGTTCCTATAAAGCATTGGAATAGAATCCTCAAGGTGACAGAATAGAGGAGGTCGCTTTCCTAGCTGCTCCATGTGTGAAACCAAGAAAGTGGGTAGGCAGCTTCTCAGTAAGATAGGTGAAAAAAAAAAGGGGGGGGGAGGGAATTTTACTGGCAATTAATACTCAAAGCAGATCAGGGACTAAGGAGGTTGAATATAAATAGAATAAGAAAGAAATTCCCCACCCTTCCACCACTGCCAATACCTTCAAAAGCAAAGTGGAAGGATAGCATAATAAAGGCAACCCACATTTTTAGGAGTCCTGTGGTGTGTAGTAGTATGGAAAGATCAGAGATACTGTCGGACTGACCCAGAAGATGTGCTGCACAATACACTCATTGGGAAAGAAACTGGGACTCTCCCAGCTGCCCAGGAGAGAACAGAGGAAGGAGCCATCTTGCTGCTACATGGCAGGAGCCAGCAGCTCTGGGTGCTGAGTCCTGGCAAACCTGAACTGGATCCAAAAAGGAGGCCTCACAAAGTCATGTTGTATGTCATACAGCATGCCTAAGAGACCAGGAGAAAATCAGATGTGGAGAGGGTTTTACACAGAAGAATATGGAAACCCACCCAGCTCCCCCTGCCTCTCAAGTCTGCGGTTTGCAGGACCAGTGGGGAGGGATGTATCTGAGAGATTGAGTTTGGGGACTGACCTCTAGAGTCCAGGAAAGGCAGGGTCTGCAGGTGATGAGAAATCTGTTGAGATCTAGGTTATTATTTTTTAAATCTACCAACAGAGAAAAGTCCAGGACCAGACAGATTCTCAGCTGAGTTCTACCAAACCATTAAAGAAGAACTAACACCAATCTCCCTTAAATTATTCCAAGGAATATAAAAGGAGGGAACCCTTCCAAACTCGTTTGTGAATTGAGTATCACTGTGATATCAAAACAAGACAAAAATACATCAAGGAAAGAAAACTTCAGACCAATACCCTGGTTAACATAGATGCAAAAATTGCTAATAAAATGTTTGCAAATCACATACAAAAGCATATTAAAACGCTTGGCACCATAATCAAGTGGGGCTCATCCCAAGGATGCAAGGTTGATTCAATGTACAGAAATCAGTAAACAATTCACCACATCAATAGATTTAAAGACAAGAATCACATGATTATCTTAATAAATGCAGAAAAAGCATTTGATAAAATCCAGCATCCATTAATACTCAAAACAATGGGAAAACCTGGGATAGTAGAAACATACCTCAATACTGTAAAAGCTATATACATTAAACTCAAGGCCAACATCATTCTAAACAGGGAAAAATTGAAAGAATTCCCTCTAAAAATTGGAATAAGACAGGGATGCCCTCTTTCACCACTTCAATTCAACATAATCCTTGAAACTCTAAACTGAGCAATTAGGCAAAATAAAGAAATGAAAGGGATATGACTAGGAAAAGAAGAATTCAAATGATCCCTATTTGTCAACAACACTAATATATATATATATGACCCAAAAACTCACCAAAAAAACCTCTAGAACTTCTCAACAAATTGAACCAAGTACCACAATATAAAATTAACACCAATAAATCAATTGCATTCTTAAACAAAAATAATGAATCAGCTAAAAGGGAAATTTGGGAAACTGTCTCATTCACAATTGACTGAAACAAACAACAAAACCTGGGAATCAATCTAACAAAAGAGGTGAAAGACCTCTACCATGAAACTACAGAACACTAAAGAAAGCAATTAAAGATGACCTTAGAAGATAGAAAGATCTCCCATGTTACTGAATAAGAGAATTTATATCATCAAAATGGCCATACTACCAAAAGTGCTATACAGATTTAATGCAATTTCTATTAAGATTCCAATGATGTTCTTAATAGAAACAGAAAAAGCAGTCATGAAATTCATTTCAAAAAAATAAGAAGCCCAGAACACCCAGAAGAATCCTTAGTCAGAAAAGGGAAGTAGGAGGCATCACAATACCAGACCTTAAATTATACTACAGAGCTATAGTAACAAAGATAGCATGGTATTGGCACCAAAACAGACAGGAAGACTAATGGAACAGAATAGAAGACAAGAGACAAATCCATATAAATACAGTTACCTTGTACTAGACAAAGGTGCCATAAACATCATTTGGAAAGAGAGAACCTCTTCAACAAATGGTGATGGGAAACTAGAAACCCATATGAATCCAGAAGGAAATTTATCACTTATGACCCTGTACAAAACTCAACACAAAATGGATCAAGGACATAGGCATTAGACCAGAGATCCTGTGCCTACTAGAAGAAAATGTAGACTCAATTCTCCATCATGTGAGCTTTGGAACTGACTTCCTCAATAAGACTCCTAAAGTGCAAGAAGTAAGATCAAGAATCAATAAAGGGGATGTTATCAAACTAAATATCTTCTTTGTAGACAAGGAAACAACCAAGAGTGTGAAGACAGAGCCTACAGAATGGGAGAAAAATATTTGCTACCTGCACCTCAGATAGAGCATTAAGCTCCAGGATACATAAAGAAATTAAAAAATCAAATAACCCAATCAATATATGGGCAAAAGGAACTGAACAGGCACTTTACAGAAAAAGAAATATGAAAAAATGTTGAACATCTCTAACAATTAAGGGAAACAGAAATGAAAACTACACTGAGTTTTGCCTCTTAGCAGAATAGCAACAATCAAGAATACAAGTAGGGTTGGGGTGTAGCTCAGTGGTAGACCACTTCCCTAACATGTGTGAGGCACTGGGTTCGATTCTCAGCACTGGATATAAATAAAATAAATACAAGAAAGATCCATTAACAACTAAAAAAAATTTTAAAAATTTTTTAAAAAGAATACAAGTAACAAATGTTGTCAAGGATGTCGGGGAAGAGTAGACTCAAACATTGCTGGTGGGATTGCAAATTAGTGTAATCACTCTGGAAAGCAGTATGGAGTTCCTCAAGAAACTACAAGTGAAATGACCATTTGCTTCAGCTATCCCACTCCTTCCTATATATACAAAGGAGTTAAAAATCAGCATACTACAATGACTCAGCCACATCAATGTTTATAGTTGCTCAATTCACAATAGCTAAGCTATGGAAGCAAACTGGGTGCCCTTCAACAGATGAATGGATAAAGAAAATGTGGTACATATACACAGTAGAAAACTACTCAGCCATAAAAAAATGAATATGACATTTGCTGGTAAATGCATGGATCTGGAGACTATGATGGGAAGTGAAATAAGACAATACCAGAAAACTAAAGGGTGAAAGTTCTATCTGATACGTGGATGCTAATATCCCTATCCCTTGTTTGGAGGAAAATAATTGAAGTTTAGTGGATCAAACATAGGGGAATGGAGGCAAGGGAGGGGGACAGGTATAGGAAATACAGAGGAATTAATCTGACACAGCTTTCCTAAGTACATATATCAATACACCACAATGAATCTCCACATCATGTACAACCACAAGACTGAGATACTAAATAGAATAAGATATACTCCATGTTTCTATAAATGTGTCAAAATACACTCTACTGTTATGTATAATTTAAAAAGAACAGGTGATCCAAGATGGTGGCCTAGAGGGTGACTGCACCCCCACTCGCTCCAGAACCCAGGAGTTAAGAAGGGGATGCATTGAGAGACTTGGACTGAAATAGAGCCACGGGTGAGTCTGCCCACTGGGTAAAGCTCGGCCCGGGTGGCAGGCCCAGATAGAGGTGGCTTATCGGAGCCGGGCAGGGCAGCTAGAGTCTTCCACAGGCAGCCCTGCGCACTCCGGCGGTGGGCCCCGCCCACACAGCCAGCTTCTCCAGGTTCTCGGAGCGGGCCCCCTAGTGAGAGCCTTTCTGACCAGAACAAGCTCCAAGTCCTGGAGCCAGCGCAGTGTACTCCGGCACGCAAGCAGCTGCAGGAACCAGGATAGGGCAGTCAGAGAATTCCCCAAGCGGCCTGGACCCCTGTGGTGGGAGGTGTCTTTCAAGGCTAGCTTCTCAGAGCAGACCGCCAGTGAGAGCCTTTCTACATAGAGACAGCCAGAAGTCCCCGAGCCAACGGAGAGCTTCGATCCTGCAAGCAACCTCTGGGATCAGGGCAGGGCAGCCAGAGATTTCTCCAGGCGGCTCTGCCCACTCCGGCCACAGGCTCTTTCCACGGGGTGATCCAAGATGGCAGCCTAGAGGGTGACTGCATCTCCAGTCGCTCCAGAACCCAGGACTCAAGAAGGGGAGGCTTTGAGAGACTTGAACAAAAATAGAGTCACGGGGTAAGTCTCCCCCACTGGGCGAAACTTGGCCTGGGCAGCAGGCACAGATAGGGGTGGCTTATCAGAGCAGGGCAGGGCAGCTAGAGTCTTCCCCAGGTAGCCTTCCACGCTCCGGTGGTGGGCTCCCCCCACACGGCCAGCTACACGGCCAGCTGCACAGTGCAGGCCCCCAGTGAGAGCCTTTCCGAACAGAGCCAGCTCCAAACCGTGGAACCAGTAGGGGGCTAGGGGCAGCTTTCTTTGGATGCAAGGCATTATCAAATTCCTCTAAGACATCAGGCTACTGAAGGCTGGGAGGTGATACACTGGAAATCTACCGGGACACTATAAGCCAATAGAGGAAATCTGCAATATCTCAGGGTCCCACTGACAGCTGACCAATATGAGAAAACAAGGGAAGAAAATGTCCCAAACAAACCTAGATACTACATCAATAAAACCCAATGACAGCACAGCAGAAGAAATGTCAGAAAGGGAGTTCAGAATGTACATAATTAAAACGATCAGGAAAGCAAATGAGGAGATGAAAGAGCAAATGCAGGCATTAAATGATAACACCAATCAACACTTAAAAGACCAAACATGGGAAGTAAGAGATCATTTCAATAAAGAGTTAGAGATACTGAAAAAAAAAAAACAAACTGAAATACTTGAAATGAAGGAAACAATAAACCAAGTTAAAAACTCCATAGAAAGTATAACCAACAGGATAGAACACCTGGAAGACAGAACCTCAGACATTGAAAACAAAGTTGGCCAAACAGAGAAGATGGTAAGAAATCATGAACAGAATCTACAAGAATTATGGGATATCATGAAAAGGCCAAATTTAAGAATTATTGGGATTGAGGAAGGCTTAGAGAAACAAACCAAAGGAATGTACAATCTATTTAATGAAATAATATCAGAAAATTTCCCAAATCTGAAGAATGAAATGGAAAACCAGGTACAAGAGGCTTATAGGACTCCAAACATACAAAATTACAAGACCCACACCAAGGCACATTATTATGAAAATACCTAACATACAAAATAAAGACAGAATTTTAAAGGCCGCGAGAGAAAAGAAATCAAATTACATTCAGAGGGATATCAATAAGAATATCAGCAGATTTTTCAATTCAGACCCTAAAAGCTAGAAGGGCCTGGAACAACATTTACCAAGCCCTGAAAGAAAAGGGATGCCAACCAAGAACCTTATACCCAGCAAAACTTACCTTCAAATTTGACGATGAATTAAGATCGTTCCATGATAAACAAAAGCTAAAGGAATTTACAAAAAGAAAGCCAGCATTACAGAACATTCTCAGCAAAATATTCCATGAGGAAGAGATGAAAAACAATGATGCAAATCAGCAACAGGAGGCGCTAGCCTAAAGGAATAGCCAAATAAAGGAGAAACTAAATCATGTCAAAAACAAATATGAGTCAAATGACTGGGAATACAAATCATATCACAATAATAACCCTGAATGTTAATGGTCTGAACTCATCAATCAAAAGACATAGACTGGCAGATTGGATTAAAAAGAAAAATCCAACAATATGCTGCCTGCAAGAGACTCATCTCATAGAAAGAGACGCCCATAGACTAAAGGTGAAAGGATGGGGAAAAACATACCATGTCCACGGACACAGCAAAAAAGCTGGAGTATCCATCCTCATTTCAGATAATGTGGACTTTAAACCAAAACTAGTCAGAAGGGATAAAGAAGGACATTACATGCTGCTTAAGGGAAGCATAAATCAGCAAGACATAACAATCATAAATATCTATGTCCCGAACATTGACTCATCCACGTACATCAAACAAATCCTTCTCAATTCCAGAATTCAATAGACCACAACACAATAATACTAGACGATTTTAACACACCTCTCTCACCACTGGATAGATCGTCCAAACAAAAATTGAATAAAGAAACTATAGATCTCAACAACACAATCAACAATTTAGACTTAACGGACATATATAGAATATACCATCCAACAAAGAATGAATACACCTTCTTCTCAGCAGCACATGGATCCTTCTCTAAAATAGACCATACTTTATGCCATAAAGCTACTGTTAGCAAATACAAGAAGATAGAGATACTAACTTGTACTCTATCAGATCAAAATGGATTGAAATTAGAAATAAATGACAGAATAAAAAACAGAAACTTCTCCAATACCTGGAAATTAAATAATACACTATTATATGATGAATGGATAACAGAGGACATCAGGAGGGAAATAAAAAAATTCTTAGAAGTAAACGAGAACAAAGACACATCATATCAAAATCTCTGGGACACTATGAAAGCAGTACTTAGAGGAAGATTTATTTCATGGGCGCATTCAACAAAAGAAGTAGAAATCAACAAATAAACGACTTAACACTACAGCTCAAAGTGCTAGGAAAAAGAAGAGCAGACCAATACCAAAAGTAGTAGAAGACAGGAAATAGTTAAAATCAGAGCCGAAATCAACGAAATTGAAACAAAAGAAACAATTGGAAAAATTAACAAAATAAATAGTTGGTTCTTTGAAAAAATAAACAAAATTGATAAACCCTTAGCCACACTAACAAAGAGAAAGAGGGAGAAAACTCAAATTACAAAAATTCGGAATGAACAAGGAAACATCACAACAGACACGAGTGAAATACAAAACATAATTAGAAGCTAGTTTGAAAATCTATACTCCAACAAAATAGAAAACCTCGAAGACATCAACAAATTTCTAGAGACATATGAATTACCTAAACTGAACGAGGAGGACATACACAACTTAAATAAACCAATTTCAAGCAATGAAATAGAAGAGGTCATCAAAAGCCTACCAACAAAGAAAAGTCCGGGACCAGATGGGTTCTCAGCCGAGTTCTACAAAACCTTTAAAGAAGAGCTCATTCCAATACTCCTCAAAGTATTCCATGAAATAGAAGAGGAGGGAACCCTCCCAAACTCGTTCTATGAAGCCAATATCACCCTGATACCTAAACCAGACAGACACACATCGAGGAAAGAAAATTTCAGACCAATATCCTTAATGAACATCGATGCAAAAATTCTCAACAAAATTTTAGCAAATCGCATCCAAATATATATTAAAAAGATAGTGCATCACGATCAAGTGGGTTTTATCCCAGGGATGCAAGGTTGGTTCAACATTCGGAAATCAATAAATGTCATTCACCATATCAACAGACTTAAAGTTAAGAATCACATGATTATTTCAATAGATGCAGAAAAAGCATTCGATAAAATACAGCATCCCTTCATGCTCAAAACACTAGAAAAAATTGGGGTAGTGGGAACATTCCTTAACATTTTAAAGGCCATCTACGCTAATCCCATGGCCAATATCATTCTAAATGGTGAAAAACTGAAAGTGTTCCCCCTAAAAACTGGAACAAGGCAGGGATGCCCTCTCTCACCACTCCTATTCAATATCGTCCTTGAAACTCTAGCCAGAGCAATTAGACAGACCAAAGAAATTAAAGGGATACGAATAGGAAAAGAAGAACTCAAACTATCCCTGTTCGCTGATGATATAATTATATATTTAGAGGAACCTGGAAATTCCACCAGGAAACTTTTAGAACTCATAAGTGAATTCAGTAAAGTAGCAGGTTACAAGATCAATGCTCATAAATCCAATGCATTTTTATACATAAGTGATGAATCTTCAGAAAGAGAAGTTAGGAAAACTACCCCATTCACAATAGCATCGAAAAAAATAAAATACTTGGGAATCAATCTCACAAAAGAGGTGAAAGACCTCTACAATGAGAACTACAGAACACTAAATTAAGAAATTAAAGAAAACCTTAGAAGATGGAAAGATCTCCCATGTTCCTGGATAGGCAGAATTAATATTGTCAAAATGGCTATACTACCAAAAGTGCTACACAGATTCAATGCAATTCCAATTAAAATCCCAATGATGTACCTTGCAGAAATAGAGCAAGCAATTATGAAATTCATCTGGAAGAATAAAAAACCTAGAATAGCTAAAGCAATCCTCAGTAGCAAGAGCGAAGCAGGGGGTATTGCAATACCAGATCTTCAACTCTACTACAAAGCAATAGTAACAAAAACGTCATGGTATTGGTACCAAAATAGACAGGTAGATCAATGGTACAGAATAGAGGACATGGACACAAACCCAAATAAATACAATTTTCTCATACTAGACAAAGGTTCCAAAAATATGCAATGGAGGAAAGATAGCCTCTTCAACAAATGATGCTGGGAAAACTGGAAATCCATATGCAAGAGAATGAAATTAAATCCCTATCTCTCACCCTACACAAAACTCAACTCAAAATGGATCAAGGACCTCGGAATCAGACCAGAGACCCTGCATCTTATAGAAGAAAAAGTAGGTCCAAATCTTCAACTTGTTGGCTTAGGACCAGACTTCCTCTACAGGACTCCCATAGCACAAGAAATAAAAGCAAGAATCAATAACTGGGATAGATTCAAACTAAAAAGCTTTCTCTCAGCAAAGGAAACTATCAGCAATGTGAAGAGAGAGCCTACAGAGTGGGAGAATATCTTTGCCAACCATACTTCAGATAGAGCGGTAATTTCCAGAATCTATAAAGAACTCAAAAAACTACACCAAGAATACAAATAATCCAATCAACAAATGGGCTAAGGAAATGAACAGACACTTCACAGAAGAAGATGTACAAGTAATCAACAGATATATGAAAAAATGTTCAACATCCCTAGTAATAAGGGAAATGCAAATCAAAACTACCCTAAGATTTCATCTCACCCCAATTAGAATGGCGATTATCAAGAATACAAGCAACAATAGGTGTTGGCGAGGATGTGGTGAAAAAGGAACACTCATACATTGCTGGTGGGGTTGCAAATTAGTGCAGCCACTCTGGAAAGCAGTGTGGAGATTCCTCAGAAAGCTTGGAATGGAAACACCGTTTGACCCAGCTATCCCACTCCTTGGCCTATACCCAAAGGACTTAAAATCAGCATATTACAGAGATACAGCCACATCAATGTTCACTGCTGCTCAATTCACCATATCCAGATTGTGGAACCAACCTAGATGCCCTTCAGTTGATGAATGGATAAAGAAACTGTGGCATATATATACAATGGAATATTACTCCGCAATGAAGAATGATAAAATTATGGCATTTGCAGGCAAATGGATGAAATTGGAGAATATCATGCTAAGTGAGATAAGCCAATCTCAAAAAACTAAAGGACTAATGATCTTGCTGATAAGTGGATGAGGACATATAATGGGGGGTGGGAGGGGTTAGCATTAGGTTTAGGGTTAGGTTTAGGGTTAGGGATAAGGAGAGCAGTAAGAATGAAGGAAAGAAGGACTGTATAGAGGGAAAAGAGGGGTGGGAGGGGTGGGGGGGAAGGGAAAATAAATAATCAAACATCATTGCCCTATGTAAACGTATGATTACACAAATGGTATGCCTTGACTCTATGTCCAAATAGAGAAACAACATGTATCCCATTTGTATACAATAATAAAAAAAATAAAAAATAAAAAAAAATGAGAAAAAAAATAAAAAGAACAAATGAAGTTAAAATTAAACTTCCTGGTGCATTTTTTTTAATCACAGTGTTTTAAATATTGATTTTAAAGTAAAAATGACAATAATAACAGGTAATGGAACACAGACCTCTATCTCCCTGTTGTAAATTTGCTCCTTTATAACAAGCTAATTTTTCTAAGAATTAAGTTATTCGTACATCATTTATATTCAACTTATACTAGGAGCAGAAATGAATATATTTTCAAAGCTGCAAAAATTAAAAGATGGTAAAGTTTTTTTTCTCAGCTGTACTTTTAGGTTGTAGAAGCAGTAATTTGCTTACCATGCTTTACCTTTATTAATAAATGGAATCAGTAAATGTATGTAAATTAAAGATAATCATACAATGAATATTATGGGCTTATGATATTTTATCAATATTTTTCCATTATTGTTTCAATTCCAACCTCTTCATTTTTTCCTCTTATTGAAATATTTGAAAGCAAATTAGAGAAATCATGTTTTTTCACTCATAAATTCTTCAATTTTCCTTACAGATAAAGGATTTTTAATAATATAATCAAATTTTAGTTATGCAAAATTAAGAATTGCATTGTGTATAGATTACATACCCTTAATTTGTTACAGTTGCATTCTGCTCTTTAAATACCAATTACTTACTAAAGAAAATCTTCAATTGTCATATAGAATTTGTTTATTATGCATTTTGCAAATGGTGACCTTGTATTGTTATTCTCACTGATTTATTTCATGTAAACTTAAAAATATTGAAATCTTAAATTCATGATTAAAATACTTTTTGGGGGGATGCAGGAATAATTCATATGTAGAGCTGTGAATTTATTACTACATTATACCAGAGGTTGTAATGCTTTTAGTAATATAAAGATTGATCCATGTGTTATAATATTATAAATCTTATAAACTCATTTAAATTTCCAAGAAAACCTTTCTTAAATGTTTTTAGCAATATTGATAACTATTGCCTACTTAACCAATGTCATTGAAAATTTCAAATTGGTAATTTTTTGAAATGAATTCTATTCTTACTTGTGCTCTTATTAACTGTGATTCTTTTATAAAGAATATTTGTTCATTACCTATTTGGTTATGGTTCATACAGAAAAGGTAAGATTATTAAGTGATTTGTTTTGTTTATTTTCCTATCTTTAGAATAGTGAGTTGGTATCCTAACAATCTCCAAGAATGTTCAATATGTGAGTATCTAAAAGATCATTATGGTGCTCATATATTTTGTGTATTTTAATCCATTGGTGCATTATTATTCTCCTTGCTCAAATGATCTCATCTTTGGCCATCAAGTAGCCCTTTCCTATTAGCTTCTATACACTTTGTCACTTCTGTGATTTGCCATTTTACTTTGCAGTATGACCTGGAGATGACTTCACAATGTCTTTCATAATTCCCTTATTATCTGATACCAAGATGTCCCAGGTTAGCACTCTACAGGTCCTTCCCTGGTCCTGAATCAACCATTCTCCTAGGCGTTGGTACATTTCAGGAGGATATTATGCTATTTTGAGTCTATAATCTTGGTACTTTTTAAAATGATGTTATTAGTACATTATATTTATATACAATAGCTGGGTTCATTTTGACAGTCATGCATGCACTGTCTGTAGTGTGTGTAGGGGTAAGAAGGCTGAACAGGGATGAGGTTGGGCAAGTGGAGAGAGTTTTTGCTCAAGTTAATAGTGCTGCTCCAGATTCACTCACCCAAAACCCCACCATGCCAATTCTTCCATAGTTAGTATTCTGACTTTCCAAAATGGCTTTATCCTTGCAAGGAAAGAGGACCTCCCCTCTAGGTCATGACATTGATTAAAGGAATTAATAAGGGGAAAATAATCATAATAAAGTAACTGCCTAAGTTTAAGGCATAGAAAAAAAGTCAGTGGTTGCCAGGGATTGAGGTTCGAGAAAAGGGCTAAATTTTGTGTGTGTGTCGGGGGTGGGGAAAGCTGTTGTGGGATTATTTACTATTGAATTTGATGTTAATTATACAACTACATGCATTTGTCAAAATTTGTAGAATTGGGTGTGAGAACACACACACACACGCAAAACAAATGACGGGCTAGATAGGTGTGCTGATCATAGTTAAAAAAGATCTCTATTCCACATCATTATGTGAGATCCCTCCACACATATCTCCTCTCAAGTGATACCTCACTGTAAAATTGAACTAGATAATTACCTAGTTAGATAATCTACTTGATTGGCCTTAGAGGGTAGTAGCTCCTTCCAACTTAGTCTTCACAACAAACTTCCCCTTGGAGTTTCATTTCTGATTTTTCACTCAGTGCCACTGAGCCCTAGTTTATTATACTCCTCAATTTGTGAAAATCTAAGATCCTAAAATAAAGAAAACCCTATATGTAGAGTCTTGAACAAGGCAGAAGTATATTTTTCTCTCACCTGATTCCAAAATTCCTGAGTACAAAATGTGTCTCTGGGTTTCTTAACATGTGGTTCCCATGTTTAGGTCCAAGTTTGCCAGAGAATCCAGATTTCATAATCCCAGACAATGGCAATGAGAGAGTGGACTATGAGATCAGATGTACATTCCTTTTCAGAGCCTCAATATGGAAGTGGCTTATACCACATCAGCTCACTTAACATTGGTTAAAACTTAATCGTTGGCTATATGAATTATTGGGAAAGGCTGAGACACATCATTTCCAGCTTATCATCTATGTATTCAGCTAAGAGGAGTTTACTTAAGAAAGGGGAAGAATATTCCTCCAAGAAGTCTTTATTTCATTATGCTTAAAATCATAAGGATTTAATATTAATCAGACAAAATACCCTTGAGTAATGTATTGTGTATCTGTAAAATGTAGAATTCATTTTAGACCTATTACAATAGGTTAACAATGTATGTATTAATTTTTAGGATATAAAACAAACTTTTCTTCAGTTCCTATGTGGACCTAGTCCAAGATCTGATAATGAAACAGAATAAGACACAGAAATAAACCCTTCATAGAAACATAACTGAACTTTAAAGACAAAAATTCAGGAATCAAAGAAGAATGAAAAATTAAAACAATAAAAAATACATAAAGGCTGCATTGGTTTGAGGAATTATTGAAACTTTATAAAGGTTCTTGGACTTAAGACTTGATATAGGCAGAGTATATTTGTGTTTATGCTTTTCATGCCATTTAAGTCATTTTATCAGTCTCTGTCTTTTGAATGATGTATTTATGCCATTTAGCTTTAATGTAAAAATTAGCATGTTAACGTTTAACTTGCCATTGTATTGTTTGTTTTCTTATTCCTCTATTTATCTTTCTCTGCCTTCCTGTGTATTACTTAACTATTTTTTAAGCTTCCCTATACCTTAATTATACAGTGATTTGAGCTTTTCTGCTTTATGATATTCTATGTGTTCTAGGTATTCCAATGTATCTACCTGACTTATCACAGTTTGCTGGTATCTATATTTTATCATTATTAGTTAAATGTGGGGGCCTCATTTCCATTTAGGTTTTTTTTTCTTATTTTTTCCATGTTTAAGTGTTTTTTTTGGAATGTTAGTCTACTAATTTTTGTTTCAAACATCAAAAATAATTTATAAATGCCTCAAGGGAATAATAATCCATTGCATGTATCAATATTCTGCTTTCTAGTTGTCTTCCTTCCTGATGCTCTTGAGATTCTTTGTTTTTTAATTTTGCTTCTGCTTGATGAACTTCCTTTAACTGATCTTTATGGGTAGATTCACTAGCAACAAATTGTTTTTAGATAAAATATCTTTACTTCAGTATATTTGTACTTCCCCCTACTCTTGAAGAATAATTTTACCAGGCGTGGAATTCACAGTAGATAGTTATTTTTTTGCTGTCAACACTTGGGAAATCATAAGCCACTGCCAACACTCTGTAATTTGAATAGGTATTTACCTAAAGGTAATCCATCATTTCTCTCTAGCTCTTTCAAGACTTTTCTGCCTTTCATTTTCACAAATTTAATTATGATGTATGTGAGTGAAGATTTCTTAGGTTTATCTTGTTTAGGGTTCATCAGCTGCTTGAATTTGTAGTGTTCTGTCTTTTGCCAAACTAAAACTTTTTCAGCTATTATTTCATTGAAAAATTTTCAGTCCACTCTCTTTTGTTTCTCCTGCTTTGATTCATACAGTATGAATATTGGATCTTTTGTGTCCCACAGGAAACTGAGGCTCTGGCACACTCTAAAAGTCTGTTTTCTCTTGGTTTGCTTGTGTTTATTATATTGGAAAAATCTATTAATTTGTCTTCAATTTCACTGATTCTCTGCTCTGTCATCTCCACTCCACTGTTCCACCTATTTTAGCAAAATATTATATATTCAGTTCTGAAGTCTCCCTTTGGTTCTTTTTAGTAACTTTAATTTCTTTGCTGAGATTTTCAAGTTTTTTCATTTCATTTAAGAGGACTTATAATTATTGATTTTTTATGACTGCTTTAAAATCCTTGTCAGACAACTTCAACATCTGATTCATTTCAGTGTTGACATGTGGCATCTTTTCACATTTATGCAGTGATTATCTTCTTTCATGGCATAAAGTATACTATTTTATCATATTCTGGACATATTTCTATTATACTATGAAAGTCTGGGTCCAACATGATGTCTTACTTTAGCAGGGAGTCACCCTGTTTAGGTTTATTATGAAGTTACTGATCTTCACATGTATCACCTGAGAAATTAGGAACATCATTTATATTTTAAAACAATCTTTCAACTATGTGGTTCATGCTTGGAATTCTACTTTTCTACCTGGCAACTAAAGTCATAAAAAGAGAGACTGTAGAATAAAGTGTGTTCTAACTCTGGATAGCCAGTCACAGTATCTGTGAAGACACAGTCCCTATTTAAAATGTAGCACAAATATTTCTAAAGTTTTAAGAAGAATCACACTGAGAAAAAGGAACTACTTGTATGACTTTCTACATGAGAATTTTCATTTCAAGTATTTTAAATAATCCATGGAACTTGAATTGAAAGTTTAATGTGTCACATTTGCATCTGAGCACACTTTTTCTTTATGATTTAAAATTTCAGTTCTCATTTCATCTGAACTATTCTGTGTGACAAGAAAAAAACAGCTTTCAATTTTTATGAGAACGGAGCAGATACCTTGTTTTTACTTCAATCTAAAGTTAAATTCACATGCTTAAAGGCATACATTTCTTTATTGTATGTAACATATACTATTATTTTGGGTGGGTAGGTTATATGAACTAACATAGGTTATTATAAAGGATTGTTCGAGAGAACCATGTTTCTTTATATGAAATATTACAAATGTGAAAGTATGATTTTTGCTTATATTTTCAAGGTGAAAAGTAATTAGAAATTTTCAATGTTCCAATGTTGTATTTTTCTCTTGATCAAGTGGCATGAATTATTAAATCTAGAAATAGAACATATTAAAAGCTTGATATTTCGGTCCCTCTATTTAGTTTAGTTCGTGATTTTGGTGTTTTTGTTTTGTTTTGTTTGAGACAGGGTCTCACTATTTTGCCCAGGATGGTTTCAAACCTGTGTGATCAGATGTTCCTTCCTCCTCAGCACCACCATACCCATATGCTTCTAATCAGCATTACTCTCTTGGGAATGATGAAATAGTTGAAAACTTTATTGGTACCATTGCATTTTTCTTGTATTTTCCTAACTTTGCTTAATTTCTTCCCACATATGGTATTTTTTTAATGATAATGTACTATTTTTTCCTAGTTTTACTGAGGTATAATTAAAAAATAAAATTGTATATATTTATGATATTCAGTGTTGAGTTTATTAAAAATAGCTTTTTTAAAAAAGTTAATATGCAATAAGAGAGCCAGAATAGTCAAAGGACTTCTTAGCAAGTAATGTGAAGCAGGAGGCATTACAATACCAGACCTTATACTACAGCGCTATAGTAACAAAAACAGCATGGTATTAGCCACAAACTGGCATAAAGATCCATGGAACAGAATAGAAGATATAAAGAAACCCATATAAACATAGTTATCTCATACTAGACAAGGGCACCATAAACATGCTTTGGAAAAAAAATAGCCTCTTCACCAAATGGTGATGGGAAAACTAGAAACCTATATGAACCCAGAATGAAAATTATCCCCTATCTTTCACCCTGCACAAAACTCAACACAAAGTGAATCAAGGAAGTAGGCATTAGACCAGAGACCTTATGCCTACCAGAAGAAAATGTAGACTCAACTCTCCATCATGTGAGCTTTGGAACTGACTTCCTCAACAAGACTCCTAAAGTGTAGAAATAAAATCAAGAATCAATAAATAGAATGGAATCAAACTGAAAACTTCTCAGCAAAGGAAAAATAATCAATAATGTGAAGAGAGAGCCTACAGAATAGGAAAAAAATTCTTACCACAGGCACCAGAGATAGAGCATTAATCTCCAGGATATATAAGGAACTCAGAAAACTTAACACTAATAAAATCAAATAACCCAATCAATCAATGGGCAAAGGAACTGAACAGACACTTTGCAGAAGAAGAAATACACTTGATCAACCAATATATGCAAAAATGTTCAACATCTCTAGCAATTAAAGAAATGCAAATCAAACTACACTGAGATTCCATCTAACTCCAGTTGGAATGGCAAGCATCAAGAATACAAGCCGGCTGGGGATATAGCTCAGTTGGTAGAGTGCTTGCCACACAAGTACAAGGCTCTGGGTTCAATCCCCAGCACCAAAAAAAAAAAAAAAAAAAAAAAAAAAAAAAATATACAAGCAACAATAAATGTTGGTGAGGATGTGGGCAAAAGGTACACTCATAATTTGCTGGTGGGATGGCAAATTGGTGCTACTTCTATGGAAATTAGTATGGAGATTTCTCAAAAGACTTGTAATGGAACTATCATTTGACCCAATCATCCCACTCCTAGATTTATACAAAAAGGACTTAAAATTAGCATACTACAGTGATGGCAGCTCAATTCACAGTAGCTAAAGTGTGGAACCAACGTAGATGCCCTTCAACAGATGAATGGATAAAGAAACTATGATATATATACACAATGGAATATTACGTAGCCTTAAATATGAATGAAATTTTGACATTTGTTGGTAAATGAATGGAACTGGAGAATATTATGCTGGGCAAAATAAGCCAATTCCAAAGAATCAAGGGCCAAATGTTTTCTGTGATATGTGGATGCTAATTCACAATAAGTGGGTGGGGAAGAATAGAGGTATTTGAACTAGACAGAGGGGAGTGAAAGGAGGGGAGGGTGTATGTGGGTAGGGATGATAGAATGAATAGGACATTTTTACCCTATTTGCCTTTATGATTACATAACCTGTGTAACTGCATCATGTACAAACAGACAAATAAAAATAAATAAAACAAATAGAGAAGTTATACTATATTTATGTATGATATGTCAAAATACATTCTACTTCACGTGTAACTAATTATAACAAATAAAAAATATACAAAAACAATAAACAAAAGTTAACGTATGCATTGCAGGAAAAAAGAAAAACACAAGCAAAGAACAAAGTCAGCCAGTCACAAGCAGCTTAATTGGACGTGTGTATACAGACACAACATCCCACTTTGTATGATTAAGATTATAGTGTGTATCATGCTTTTCCACACATCATGAATATTCACCAATTCAAAATCCCAAAGCTACATGAGTATTTTTGATAACCAAGAACACACTACATCAACTTAATCTGTTATTCTATCTTGAGGAAAAAATTTTACCAAAGACAGAAATGGCAACAGACTTCTAGATAGATACATTTGCAGAGCTTAAACTAAAATAATGTGTTCCCTTAATGCTCAATTTAAAATGAGACAAAGCAACAGAATACACCAAGCTTGTTTCATTACCAGATTTCTACTACTAAAATATTAGCAAGAATTCATGTTTCCAGTGAATTATAGTACAGTCAGAAGATGTACACACACCAGTGGCTCATATCAAAATGTAAATCCTTGAGCATTTGCTTCTATCTCCCCTGTTTCCCTGTGCCCCTCTGTAGAAGGATTTGTTCATTAGGGTGATGTGCTAATATATGAACACACATGCACATTGTGAGATGATAGGATCAAGTAATTAACATAACCATCTCACATGGTTAAAATTTTTTTAAAATGTTGAGAACATTGAACATTTACTCTCAGCAAATTCAAGTAAATACTGTATTATTAAGTTTAGTTATCATGCTGTATACTGGATATCTACAATTTATTCACTCTGGCTATTTAAAACTTTGGACTGTATGACCAACAACTCATTTTCCCCATGTCCCCAGTCCCTGAAACCATCATTTACTGTCTGCTTGTATTAGTTTGACTTTTTTTTCTTTTCTTTTGTTGATGGGAATTGAATCCAGGACCTTGAGCATGATAAGCAAGCACTCTATGACTGAGGTATATCCCCAAGTTCTATGTTTTTAGATTGAATATGTAAATAATGCCATGAAATATTTATCTTCCTGTGCCTGCTTAGTTCACTTAGCACAATTTCTTCCAAGTTCGTCAATGTTGTAAATGACGATTCTCTTCTTTTCAGGCTGTATAGTATTCCCCTGTTTATATTCAGTTTATTTTCTTTATTCATTTCTTCATTGGTAGACCCATAGTTTGATTCCATTTATTGGTTATTGTGAATAAAGTTGCAATGAACATGAAAGTATAATTGTCTCTTTGACATACAGATTACATAGTTTTTCAGTTTGTACCCAGAAGTGGGATTAATATACCATAAGGTAGTTCTGTTATTCATTTTTTTGGGAAAGTTCTATACTATTTTCCATAATGATTAAATCCATTTACATCCCTACCAGCAGTGTTACCTGTTCTCCTTGCCCCTGTCAACACTGTTATCTGTAACTGGAGGGAGGTGATAAATCATTGTAGTTCTGACTTGCATTTCCTTGATGACTAGTGATACTGAGCATTTTTTCATTTACCTTTACCCATTTGTATATCTTCTCTTGAGCAATGTTCATTCAAGTATGCTATGGATTGAAAGCTTGTGTCTCCTGCAAGATTCATATTGAAACTTAATCTCCAATGCAACAGGTTTAAGAGTGACCTCTTAAAGCTTTCAAAGGTGATCAGGCCTCGAGAGTTCCACCCTTGTGGATGGGATTTGTGCCTGCTATGATTTAAATTCTTAGTCCTAGGGTGGCAGTGATGGAAAGTGGCACCAGACCTTTAAGAGTTGAGGGTTTATAGCAAGTCTTTAGGTTCTTGGGGGCGTGCCATCTAAAGCAACTGTAGTGCCCTGTCAGTCACAATCTCTTTCTGCTTTCTGGCTCAAGATGTGACTACTTGTTCTGACATATGCTTCTGCACATCATCTACTGCACTCATCAGAGACCCAAACCAGTGGGTTACCCAATCTTGCCTTTGAACCTCCATAACTGTGAACAAAAATAAACTTCCTTGTACTTCATCAGTAGCCTGTGAGAGTTTTTGTTATAGTGGCATAAAGCTAATAAATATAGCATGCTTATTAAAAGGCTAGAGGGAGTGAATTCAATTCTTTTTTTGTCTTTCTGTCCTTTTTTATCATGTATAAAACACACTCTGTGTGACCTGCAGGAGAACTCAGCGATAAGGTACCATCTCGTAAGTGGAAAGTAACTTTCACAAAACACTGAAACTATCCACAAACTACGTCTTGGACTTCCTAGCCTCCTGCATTGTAGGAAATTAATTTTTGTTATTTCTAAGTTCTCCAGTCTCAGGTATTTTATAATAGCAACAAAATGAACTAAGAGAAGATCCTTCACCTGTTTTTTATTCAGGTTATTTTCTCGCTATCAAGTTGAATTCCTTATATACTTTATATATTAACCCTTTATTAGATATACAGTTTGCCAATGTTTTCTCCCATTCTATAGGTTTTCTCTTCACTCCATTGAGTGATATTTTGCTATGTAGATGATTTTTAGTTTGATGCAATGTCATTTATCTATTTTTGCTTTGGTTACATGTAATTTGGGTTTATGTATATAAATTCATTGCCCAGTCTAACGTAAAGAAATTTTCCCTTTTTGTTTTCTTCTAGATGTTGTACAGCTTCAGTTCTTATGTTTAAGTCTAATCATTCATTTTTTGTCACGGTGTGAAATGAGGATCAAATTACATCCTTCTGCATATGGATAATAATTTTTACCATTATCATTTACTGAAAAAAATGTCCTTTCCTCATTGAGTGTTCTAAAAACCTTTTTTAAAGATGAGTTAATCATAATATGTAAATTTAGTTCTAGATTTTGTGTTTTATGCCATTGCTTTATGTATTTTTTAAAAAAATTATATTATCATTCTGTTTTGATTACTATAGTTTTATAGTATATTTTGAAATCAAGCAGTGTGATGCCTCCAGTTTTGTTCTTTTTGATCAAAGATTGCTTATTTGTGAAAACACATTCTGATATCAGCACTATATTAACAGTCATAGTTCATGCTCAATATTATGCCTCTCTTCCCATCAAAACTTTCCTTCTGGAATGTCTAGTACCAATGGTCTTACTATTCTGAAATAAGGAGTTTTTTTAAATTATCAAATACATATCACAAACTCCTCCCATCAAAGTAATTTTAATCTTGATACACAATGAGTCAGAAATCATAAGAAGGTAAGGAGTTAATATGCACACTTCTAATATTCATACTTAGTATTTTTAAATTCTCAGTGAGATCCATATATATGATTAAACATGCATTGGAATGTAATACCTTTATTTCATAATAAACAATGCCTGCTCTGTGCTTAGGATTGCAAAACTTTTGCAATGCTTGATCTAACTATTGATCAAAATAATTAACAACCAAATCCTATAGCTTTTCCAGGGGTAATTGCTTCAGTTTTTAATTTTCATTTCCAATTCTGATATTACCCTCTCAGCAAGTCACATAATAGGCATTTAAGAGTTGTTCAATGTATTAATGACCCTGTGCCTTCCTACCAATGACGGCAAAGCCTTTCTTCAATAAAATGCTTTCTGCTAATGTGCAACCTGACTTTTGTGTTATTTTTTTTACAAACAATGAAATGCCCAATCCAAGTCACTGGAAAGGAGTTTCACTTTGTTTAATTTAATTTTAGAAGATCACTTAAGAATAGAGCTTATTTTGTCACTAAAAGATACTGGAACAGGCAGGTAGGCAAATACTGTGTCACTTTTTACTTCAATTGGGATTTATAAGCACAGTAGCTTTCCCCAGTGGTTTCTCAGGAAGATAGATTACTGGTGCCATGAGGGTGGTTTCCATGAGGCTGATGAAATTCTTCCAAAGATATTCTGTCCCTGTTGAATGAGGATGAATAGTTTGCCCATCACAGAAGTTTGGGCAGGCCCCAGGGGTGCTGCAACAATAGATTTAACCTTAAGAGGGCAAAAAGTCAAGGAATGGAAAGCATATAATATAAAATTCTGACAAATAGGATATTGCAGAATTTTTCCATGGTATCTAGGGATCAGCGCATTATTTCTTAGAAGCAATATTCTAGCAATTTGCAATTTGAGAGACTGGGATTACCAAAAATGGTGATAAGCTGATTCTGACTGACCATCTGGAGTCAAGTGAAGTTAGAACAGTGAGTCTTGTTCACTAGATCTTTCATCTTTATGAAGTAATTTATGGCCTTGCTGAAAATGATGATCCTTTGGAAATAAAGCAGTACAGAAACTACATCTAGGCTGAAAGACATCTTATAAGTTCTTGTGTTTTATAAGTCAAAGGTCCATAAAAAGCAAGGTAAAAAATTAGTAAATACTCAGTTTCAATAATGTCTGCTTATGGATCTTTAGACAATCTGCAATCTATCAATGATAATATTTCTAAATTATGTTTTGAAGTTTTTTTGTACTTGTAGATAATTCAATTAGTTTTATTAGAAAGTAATGTTCACTGTTAGAAGGGGAAATAATTCACTCTTTTCGAGGTCAAATTATAAAGGCTTTTGCATTTCATTTACATTAAATGAGAGTGATTTCATAAAGTCTAAACTTGACAACTAGAAATTCCACCCACAAATCACTAAGTAAATATCAGATGTGCATCATGATTAGTGACCAATCACATCACTTCTTTCAAAGTCGGCTGGGGACTGACCACTGTGCATTTGCTATTCAGTGCTCACCCAAATAGCATAGGTGTAGTTTTGTGAGTTTATTATCTCCCATTATAAATGAGATAAATCAATAACAAAGATCAAAGTTCATTGAAAACTAAAAAGTGATGGTACGGAAGTGGAATCCAATACAAAAATAAATTGAGTTATGAAAGAAATAGCTGAGTGGAATGTTGACACTTCTGTCATTCAAGAGATTTTAGTTATATGGCCAGAGGAACTCAGGAAGGGCAAACTTCCCAATGTAGAGGGCAAAGTTAGTTGTAGTAAAAATGATGATAATATTCTAGATGCTTGTGAAATTTGGCATTAAAATAAATTGCAGACATATTTCATGGTATTGTAAGCACAAATGATATAATTTTGGAAGCTGGACCAAATTGAGGAATATAAAAATAATTCTATCTCTTATTCTATACATTTTTGGTTTTGTGAACTTTCTTTTAAGTTGCATTTATCACCCTGCCTTTCTTCCTATTTTAGTGAGTGTATTTTAAGAACGAGGATATTTCTTCATGTACTGATGATATAGTCCTCGAAGTCAGCAAATTTAACATTGATTTCTGCATTAGGGTTCTCTAGAGAAACAGAATCAACAGGAAATATGATTATAAAAAGGGGATTTATTACATTGACTTACATGACCAGAAGTTGAGTAGTCCACAATGGTAGTCTGTAGCTGGAGAGCTTCAAGAACCAGCAGCTGCACAGTCCAAGATGCAGAAGCCCCTGAACAAGAAAACTCAATGGTGCAATCTGAGTCCGAGACCAAGGCTTCTGTAAACTCCTTGGAGAATCATGGGCAGAGTCTGATATCCTCAGATGATGGAAGCATCAATTAAGAACTCATTCAAGAAGAGCTGAGCTTGCATATGCATCTACTTCCTTGTTCTTCTAACTTTTATTCCATCTTATTGGGTGGAGCAACCCACGTTTAGGGAGGGTCTCCACTTCAGTTCACTATCCCACATTTCAATCGTTCCTAGAAATGCCCTCATTGACACACCCAGAAGCTTCTTAATCATTGGCATCTCTTAATCCAACCAAGTAGACAATTCAAATTAACCATTACAATATAAAAATACCATCTTTAGTCCACATGCCAATTTTGCTTATTGGCCAAATAATGATTTTTATAGTAATTTTGTTTTTCTTGATTTAGGGCCTAATTCAGAACCATATATTTTATTTAATTACGGTATTTCTTTCTCTAGTGTTCTTTAATCCTGATCAATCCCTCTGTCTTTCTTTGATGAAGACAGGTAAGTAATTTTGTAAAATGTTCTCCATCTTTGAATTTGTCTGAAATTTCTTAGATTTTACTCAGGTTATTTTTTCTGAGAGAATCACTACATAAATATGCAGTGCTCTTCTTCGTGCAGAGCATCTGGTTGCTGGTGATATTGTTTTATTCTACTATTCATTATGTAGTAAACAATTGCATTCCTCTGTAAACTTATTTTTCCTTTTTAATTGACGAGTCCTTAGTGGGGCTATTCTTTGAGACTGTATAAATGTACTTTCATATTTTCACCCACAAGTTTGAGCAATCTTTCATGATTGTCTTGCCAGCATCAAAACACAGTGTATTTTTGGGAATAACTTCTGCAAGTCCTTGATATTTACCCAAAGAAGTTGAAAACTTATGTCCATACACAGATCTGCACATGCATGGTTATAGCACCTTTATTTATAACTTCTCAAACTTAGAAGATACCAAAATATATTTCAGAAGATAAATGGGGAATAAACTGTGGTATATCCAAACAATAGAATATTGTTCAATAGTATAAACAAATGATCTGTCAAGTCATGAAAGATATGGAGGAAACACATTCATATGACTGTGTGAAAGAAGTAAAATCTGAAAAGCATGACATTCTGGAGAAGGTAAATCTATGGAGACAGTAAAAAACTCAGTGGTTGGTAGATAGAGAAGCGGGAGGAGACAGAGAGGTGGCCAACAGATAACTTTTAGTTCATTGAACACTCTCCATGAGAATTCTCTGTCTCTAAATTCTCTGTACTATAAAATAGATTCATGCCATTATACATGTATCCAACCACAGGGCATGTACACTACCAAGAGTGAAACTGATCGTACACTATGCACCTTGGGAGATTGTGATGTGCCGATATGAGTTCATCAGTTGTAACAAATGAGCCTTCCTAGTGGAATATGTTAGTAATGAAGGAGGCCATGCATGCCTGGGGGCAGAGGGTACATGGAAATGTCTGAAGATTCCACTCAATTTTGCTGTGAACTTAAGACTGCTTAAAAAAATAGCCTTTAAAAATAACTTTTCTAAATTATAACTGCAAATAATTCAAATACCTCCTTTATGTAAGAATCAGATTACTAACCCTCTAAAACCTCCAATGCTAAACTACATTTGAACACTCAATGTATAGTAGGTATTATTTAGTAAATTTTGCAGAGAAATGAGGGAGCATTATTTAATACCACAAATTGGTTAGAAATCAGTCAACATATCTCTTAATTTATCAAGAAATTTTTCACTCCACAGCAAAATAATATTTTAGCTGGTAAAAATTAGAAGGAAAAATCATTTAAAAGTACTAGAAACTGTCCTAGGGGTATATAGAAAATAAACAATTATACAAGATAATCTACTAACACTCAGGATAGAAAATGTTTATGAGTTGCGCTGCACTCCATTACCACACTGTACCCTTCCTGTCCTAAGTCAGAGGAGCTCTAATAGGGAAATACATGACCAGGAAAACAAAGGCTCTCTCTCTCTCTCTCTCTCTCTCTCTCTCTCTCTCTCTCTCTCTCGTCAACTCCATTCTGAGATGAAGATCTACTGGGAGGGCAGATGGATGGTCTTTCTCATCACTCCTCTTCAGCCTTATGTTTTAAAATCCCTTTTATAGTCAGATACAATTCTGAAGCTTGTATCTCCCACCCCCACGCAGGCTTCACTCATTTTCCAAAGGTTCTGCCCAAACTGTGGAAGACTAAACATGTTGGAGTTCCAATTCCCCCTTTTCAACTCACTTGTGCACACAGATTCCACAGGAAGGACAAGCTGAGGAAAAGCAAGAGCCACCCACTCTCCCTGTGTCACTCACTAAGCAAGAGAGATGCTTCAAGAATGGATGGTTCCTGTTCCCAACAGCAATGTAGTGAAACAGGAGCTCCGCTCAGTGGGAAAGGCAGGTCATAGAGACCAGGCGCCGAGGTTCTAGCTGGACAGGGGTGTTTTGGAACAGAAAGTAGATTACACTGTGCTTAAGGGCATTGTTGAAAATAATATAGATTTGGTGGAGCATAATCAAGAAAAAATTAGTAGCCTCATGACAAAACTAACAACGGTAGATGAGCCAGGAATTTCACAGAAAGAACAAAAGGGACGGAGAAGATGGACCTTTGTAGGATCACAGTCAGCTTGGAGGTTTGAGAAGACTGTGCTCATGTGCACCTGCTCAAAAGGAGTACTTGCTAAAAACCATTCCCCAACCTTCACAGAGACCTATCAATGATGGAAGTTTCTATGATGCAGAAGGTTTAAAGTTAATCTCTGATAAAACACTTACTGATCAGTAAACTATGTGGTCACAGGGAAAATTCTTAAGAAGCCCAGCTTAAAAATAAATTACAGAGGCTGTGTACGTAGCTCAGTAGCTCAGAGATAGAGTGCTTGCCTAGCATGTGCAAATCCTTGGGTTTGATCCCCAGCATCACACCAAAACCAACCAAACAAAACACAATTACATTCATCCCTGGCCACCTGGAAAATTATGTGCATGATTGAGGCTATGGCCTAAGGAACAAAAAAGTAGGGATCCTCTAAACTATTACTTTCTGGCTGAATACAGACTAAAACTCCATAGACATCATAAACTGTGGCAACAGTTTGCAATTAAGGCAGTGAAAAAACAACAGTTTGGGAGAAAATATTTGCAAATCATATATCTGATAAGGAACTGGTACCTATAATATGAAAAGAAACCTTAATACTTAATAATAAAAGTAAAACTCTTAATAAGTGGGCAAAGTATTTATATAGGCCTTTCTCTGAAGAAGATACATACATGGTCAATAAGTAGATAAAACGATAACAGTAGGCATTCAAGAAACACACATCAAAACTGTAAGATACATGGTGCTGGGATTGAAGTTCAATGGTAGAACACTTGCCTAGCATGTCTGAGGCACTGGGTTCGATTCTCAGCACCATGTATAAATAAATAAATAAAACAAAAGTCTATCAACAATGAAAAACAAAATAAAACAAAACAAAAATGCTGTAAGATACAACTCCAAACCCACTGGGATGGTGATAACTGAAAAGTTAAACAATAACAAGGGTTGGCAAATATGTTAAGAAATTGGAACAATTGGAATATTGCCTGCTAAAGTTTACTAAAGGTGTAGTTGCATTAACAATTTGAGTGTTGATTAAACAAAATGTGGTGGAATATAATTCAGCAATAGAAAATAAATTAAGTAATGATAAATCCTACAAGGCTGAATCTTGAAAAATGATTCTAAGGTAAAGAATGTAATCATAAGAGCCTGTATATTATATTGTTTTATTTCTATAAATACCCAGAATAGTCATAGATATGAAGACAGAAAGTAGATTAGGGGTTTCTAGAACCTGGGGTCTAGGAGAGTTGTGGTGGGACATAGGAGGAAAAGAAAGTGACAACTAATAGCTATGAACTTCTCTTAGGGGAGATGAATGTATTATAAAATTGGATTGTAATGGTTGCATCATTTTGTACATTTACTGAAAAACATTTTATTGTAACCTTTAAATCAGTGAATTTAATGTCTTGAGAAATATCTCAATGAAATTATTTAAAATTATTTAAAATTTCATTTGTGATATTAATGGGTCAATAATTATTCAAAAGTTATTTTTTAATTTTAATTTTTATTCATTATATTTTTGTTGTTTTTAAACTGCTACTTATTTCCAGAATTATATTGCTTTCTGGCAAAATAATATATTCAATATTTTGATTTTCCATGGAGACTTTGTGATGATTTATTCAGGCTTAAGATATGGTTGACTTTTGATCCATGGACACTTGACTATAAAGTACATTCTTCTTGTCTGATATATAATTGGATGTATATTTATTAGACCAGTGAATCTCTCAGGATCAACATCAGAACACCCAGACCACACTCCCTTAAGTTCTGATTACACAGGTCTTATTGGGCTTAGCTTCCACCTTTAAATGAAATTTCTCTGTAGGTAAAAGCAACATTATTATTACTCAACAGCATTATTAATTTTGGGTATTAGAGGTTTTTGCAATATACAGTTTTCCTGCTTGATCTAGCAATCACTGAGAAAAAATAATATGTAGAGAGCATTAAAACGATCCCCAGACACTTAAGGGTTTGCATTTAGTGCTTTATTTTTATTTTGCACCTGCAAAGTTGTTCATGGTCTGTACTTCTAAAACATGCTATCTTTGAATCTTAGTCATCTCATTTGTGATGAAAAAGAGTACTAGAAAAACAGTACCATTTCACCATACACCTTATTTTATTCTCCAAGAGTGATGAACTATGTCAAGTTACACATTAAAGCAGGGCTGATCCTTGCCTTCAACACAAGTCACCAACTTCTATGTCTTTATTTAATACTACTGAAGTATGACTATTTTCTTTCATTTAATTCTGAAAATATTACACAGGACCAAGATATTTTAAGGTGTTTTATTTTTGTTTACAACTTCTAATTTGCTTGAAGTAAAAAAAAATAAAAGCATATATTTTCTGGCTCATTTTATTTAGAATTGTTAAGATTTGAACCTTTCCTGATATTAACATGGACAGAATTTGATTATTTGGGTATTTTCTTGACTTTTTTTAGATATCAGAAATTTTCTATTGGATGCATAAATGAGTTTTTGTTTGTTTGTTTGGTTGGTTTTCTAACTGGGATGGAACTTAAAAGGAAGTGTTAAAAATCAAAATGAGATTAGTGATATTAGTTCTCAACAAAACATTTTCCATTTCTTTATATAAATGATACATATGTTTGAGGCATTGGAAAGCAGTGTTAATAACATAACACCTATCAGAAGTTTGCCATATTGTGGAGAAGAAGAAGGGATGAGTAACAATATTAGAAGCTCATTTAAGCCATTTAATAGAGTAAGAATTTCAGGAGATGAGACTAGAGGCAGAGAAACTGGCTAGAAATCTGTTGTAGTAATTCAAGCATGATCTAAGAGAAAAGGACAGGGCCCAGAGACACTGAGGAGGTAGAATTTGCAAGAATGTGATCTTTTGTGTTTGGGAAAACTGGGGACAAAACAAGAGAGAAGAGAGAAGAGTGTTGTTGAGAGACCTGTCTGGGCGACTGGGTGAACATTAGAGAGTATGGAAAGGGTAGGTTTGTGGCCTCAGAGGGCACTGGAGACACCTAGGAGAATTTTACATTAACTTGATTGAAGCTTTTTGTTGCATGTCAGGACTCTGTGCCATGTTTTGGATGAGCACAATTTTTAATTGAATTAAAATACCACTTTTGTCCTCTGAGGTAAGAGGAAACAACAAAGCATGTTTTCTGCCTTCAGTAGCTTTTTGTACTCAAAGCTAAAAACCAGGGGGCAATAAATTACCCATAATCAAGGTGAGGAGACCCAGCCTCAGTGACCCTGACATCGCAGCAATAAGGAAAATGATGTGAAAGTTCTTTACAAAGATGCTGATTTACTATGTAGAACTAATAGAGATGGACTGCATTGTCCCCATGTGTTACATAAAACAGCCATCCATAATCTCAGAATTCCTCCTAATTGTGGGTAGTTGGAAGACAGTCAGAGCTATTTTTATCCATTGATGCATTTCTTCCCCTTCATGGTGATTCATTGTGTGCTTTCCTTGTAGCAAATATAATTTGAGATTAAAATGGTCCCACTGAGAATGCTCACATTAAGCATGAGCTATTTTTTGATACAGACTATCTGTTATAACTTAAGTAGAGTAACAGTTTTATGATATTCACAGGCTTAGGGTAGAAGAGGACTCTGCTGAAGAGTCACACAAGTAAATGGAAACTCATGACTCAGACAGGCTGGATGGAGCCTCCAGAGGGAGGTTCTCCCATGTGTCTACCTTGGCCGCAGATAAACCATTCATTTCTTGTTGACTGAATATACCATGGGGTTTCAAGGTATCCCACCCACTCTCTACACTTATCTGAGTCAAATTACAGAGGTTCCAATTCCAGCACAGTTTATTCTTTTATTTAGTTTGTTTTTATTACTGCACAATAATTATGCAGAGTAGCATGTTTTCTTGTGGCATTTTATACATGCACATAATTTAATCAGTTCATTTCCAGTTTACTCTTTAAAACATACCTTTTTTTGTCTGTGTTGGAGTGAAGTCACTGACCCTTAGTTAAAAACATTAATTATATGACTCTTCCATTTGGTCCTTGGTGAAGGCTTCTTGTATTTGTGTACATATATTCTTTAAATGTGTTTTGCATCTTTCATAGCTTTCCTTAATGTGATTTTAATTGATCACTAGGGACTTCAGGATCTCAGTTGCCTTCCTGCTAAGTACTTTACCCACAATAGATGCTTGATAAAACTTTTTCCTTTTTGGGGGGATGGTGGGCATGATGCTTACAACGATGTAGAAAAATTTAGTTTCACTGGAAATGGTTTTCATTAATTTTATTAGCAATGATGCCTTCACTGTGAAATAAACTTGCAGAATTCTAAACAATGGAAATATTTCATTTATTAGGATATTTATGTCTACCTTCTATTCAATAGTGAACTTTTTAAAGGGAAGGGGTTAATCCTCACTCATCCCTGATTTCCTCTTAGGTAGGAGACATTTCATAATTGGAGTGATCCTTCCTCTAACATAAATTACACTTAAGTGGGGGAATGGACAACAGCCGTAACAACAACAATTTAGCAATTATACATGCTGTTGTTGCTGTAAACAACAAAATGCCAGTTATAAATCATTTGTAAGTGTAGTGCAGTAGATTTAAAAAGAAATGATGTAGAAAGCAACTAGGTGATGATAGCAGACAGGTGACAGGGAGGCCTCTTTGTAAAGATGCTATTAAATTTGTAAACTGTTGAAGGAATAGTGAGCCTGTGCAAACTGTAAGCAGAGTAGTAGATCAGCAGCTGGAGTAAGGGCAATCTGGTGTTGGTTGTGAGGGACAGAACTACTGTTACGAAACTCGATTCTCAACCACATATGAAGCTAGTGCATTAACAATTGACTAAACTAAAGATGTGATAGTGTGAGCAAGTTATTTAAAAATGTCTTGACTAAATAGCAAAAGTAGGAGGACTGATTTTGAGGGGAATGGGATTACCCACAAGGTGAGGTGACAGAGGTGTTTGTTATTTTCATTATTCTGCATTTAATAAATTTGATATGGATTACATTTCTTAAAGTATTACTTTAAAACAAATCATGAATCCTCTACGAATATAAATAAAGATGTCAAATATTGTATTTAACTCCTTAATTAATGAGAGAATCAGTGAGGAGTTATGACTGGAGAATTCAGAGAACCACATTATGGATAATAGGAATGCTGAAATGAATTTTAAAATTAATTCAAAATTAATCCATGCACAGTGAAATAATTACATCCTATCAGATGCAATTCACTAGTGTATGTGTGTGCATAAACATATATTTATATATATATTTCCCTTTTTATCAGATTTCCATCAATTAGAATTAGAATATTGAATTAAGAATAATAAAATAGAGCAAAAATAATGATGGGTTGAGACAACTTGGAAGTTTGCTAGACAGGACACTCGGAAACACATTTTGCCCATTTTACAGTCTCTTAGAATAAAATTTTAAAAATTAAAAAAACAGAAAAAGATGGCTTTTCCTATATTAATACATTTTAAAATACTGAAGAATAAACAATAATCATTCAGGACCTTAAGGAAGAGAATTTAAAACCTTAATAATGGAAATAAAAGACATAAATAAATGAAGATTAATTTCATACTACTCAAAATGAAGCATTAATTTTATTTTGATGTGATTCTTATCAATATACAATATTACTTTTATTCAGCATAATTAAATTGAAATTTAATTTTAAGAAGAAACAGAGGGTTGGGGGCATGTCGCTCAGTGGTAGAGTAGTTGTCAAGTATGCACAAGGCCCTGGGTTTGATCCTATCACTGAAAAAAAACAGTAAATAAATAAACACAAAATAGAGAAGTAGTTAAAGAATTTTATGAAGGAAAACTGTAGAATTTCCACCATCAATAGTGACAAATAATATATAATAATTAAAGGAGTATAACATTATTAAAAACTAAAACAGATCTTTGGAAAAATGCTAAGTCTAGATCTAAATAAATATTTAACATAAATATATATATTTATGAGGAATAATATATATACAATATATACATTATATATATATTTTTTGAGGAATATATATATTATATACATTTTACATATAATATATACATTATATATATTTTTTGAGGAATAATATATATATATAATATATATATATATATATATATATAAAAGAGGAACAATTAATGGTGGGACTGTAAGGTTAAAAAGTTTGGGTTTAACTGGTTTTATTTGGAGATAAAAGTTAAATCCTAAGGAATGCAACTCCTGGCCAGAAATCTCCCGAGTGATCTGTAAAGCCCCGTCACAGTTAATTTCAATGTCTTTACCTGGTTGATCTCATGAGCGACAGCTTTCTCTATACACCAGAGGAGGAGCACAACCAGGGCACCGATGTCTCAACTCAGGCCCTTCCAGTCTCTTACTTTGCACACCTGCCTTTACTAGCCCAGGTGCTTTCAATCAGAAGGATTTTCGGCAGAGGCTTTTCTTTTCCATGGATAAAGTAGAACAGTGAGGGATCCAGTACCTTCTCTCCTTTGATCCCTTGTATATATTACTGCAGTGAACAATAAAGGTCTCAACTGCAACTTCCTTTCTGGCTTGTGGTCTCAGTTTAATGCTCCAACAATTGCCAGTTCAGTTCTTAACTCAACTCATGACAGATCCCTGAATCTCATCCTATATGAAAGTAAATTTGAGATAAAATTTCATTTAAGACAATGTGAGACATTTAACTGACAGAAAAAAAAATTAATGAATAAAAAGTAAACAAACACAAAACAAAAAGTAAAATTTAAAAGCATGAACTTTTTCAGGCACATGCATTTTCTTAAGACATATTTCAAATTATGGAGGTCTTTTGCTTGACTTCAAAACATACTAAAAAGCTATAGTAATCAAATGAGAATGGTACTGGCATAGAAACAAACACATAGACCAAGAGGACAGATAGGAAAATTAGAAATATACCCACCCATCAACAGGAAACCGATTTTCAACAAAGATGCTAAGAACATGCATTGAGGAAAGGACAGCATCTTCAATAAATGGTGCTGGGAAAATTGGATATGCACATGCAGAAAAATGAAACTAGACCCCTACTTCTCATCATCTAATAAAAACCTCAAAATTGATTAAAAACTTAACTGTGAGGCCTGAAACTATGAATGTACTAACACAAAACATAGGAAAACATTACAGGACATTGGGATACAGAAGAATTTTTTGGATAAGATTTCCAAAGCAAATTAAACAAAAGCAAAAATAGATAAATAGAATTAAACAAAATAAAAATCTTCTGCACAGGAAACAACAGGGTAAAGAGACAACCTTCAAAATTGGAAAATTTATTTGCAAACTACACATATGATAAGGAGTTGATACCCAGAAGACCAAAGAAACTTGAGCAACTGGATAGCAAAATTTTAAAAAAGCAATAAACCTAAATAGATAATTCTAAAAATGGGGACATTTAAATGGCCAACAGGTACATGAAAAATGCTCAACATCACTAATCATTAGAGAAATGAAATTAATATCGTATATATAATTACACATATATATGGTAAAAGAGATGGAGGAAAGGTAACCCTTGGACACTGTTGGTGAGAATATAAATTAGTATAATCATTGTAGAAAACAGTATGGAGTTTCCTCAAAAAGTTAAAGCAATCCCACTCCTGAGTGTATATCCAAAGGAAATTAAACCAATGTGTCGAATGGACATTTGTTCTCTGGTGTTTATTGTATGGAAACAACAACCTAAGTGTCCATCATTGACAAATGGATAAAGAAAAAAAAGTGGAACATATACATGATGGAATTCTTTCCAACTGTAAAAGGATGGAATCATATTATCCTAACAACATGGATGAAACTGGAGACAATATGTTTGTGAAATAAGCCATTCATAGACAGGCAGAAAGACTATCTGATCTCACTGATAAGTGAAATCTACATAAGTTGATCTAATAAGAGTTGAAAGCAAGATAGTGGTTACAGCAACCAGGGGAAAGCAAGGGGAAGGGAGTTATGGGGAAAGGTTAGTCAATTGGTACTAAGTTACTCTCAGGAAGAAGAAAGAACTTCTGATGTTCTACTGCAAGTAGGGAGAGTACATGTAGCAATAATGTGCTGTATGTGTGAAAAAATTAGAAGAGAGGATTTTCAATGTTTTTGCCACCAAGAAATGATAAATGCTTGGAGATACAGATATGTTTACCCTGATTTGAGAAAATAATTCAAGATATATATCAATACATCACATGATGCTCCATACATAATGTACAATTTTCACAAGCCAATTAAAGCAATTTATTAATTTCAAAATATTTTCAAATCAATAGGAAGCAATCAACATAATATTGACAAGAAAAAATGAGCAAAAGAGGGAGTTTCAGGATGGTCTAACACAGGTGTCCAACACTCACCTCTGCCTCAAAAGAAAAAGAAAATAACCAAAGCATTAGATTGATAACTATAATTTGAGGTGCATGTCCATGGGAGAATGCTGGAACTCAGCAAAGGAGAGACTACAACATTTTAAGACTCAGAGACCTGGGAAGATAGCGTAGAAGGAAGAATGATGAACTGTGGCAACTACCAGTCTGACTCCCCAATTAGGGGAAGGGGTGTTCTCCTTTGCAGAAGAAAGGGTGAATGGGAGAGTTCCAGCGAAGTCCATCAGTGCGGATAACAGCTAGCCCAACTACTGGAAAATTTCACAATTGTCCTAAACTTACAGCACAGTTAGGGGAGCAACTTAAGAGGCTGAAAAGTAGCTTTGCTTTTGAGAAAGAACTTATATTACCCTCCCTAACCAATCTCTAAGACCCAAGTTGCTATAGATAGTTATCATTTTCTGAAGGGAGTTATTGCCCAAATTTATAGTGCTCTAGAGGTCATGAATCTCCATAGATATTCTGTGACAATGGCACAGGGCATTGCAGCCTCACCAACCCAACTCAATGCAGTAGAGTAACTGTGACCCAAGTGCCCAAGCCTGTTCAGGTCCTTGAGCAGAAAAGTGTTGTAGCACAGAGGGTGATGGAGTATGCTCTTAAGAGTCAAGAGAACGGAACACTTGTCTTTTGGGAAAAAGGGCATGGTCAGATGAGTGTTGGGTGTGCAAATGCTAAGACTAAAAGCAGGCACACATATGGTCCCTGTCACTACCCTGTCACAAAAGGTCTGGATATGTGCTGCTATAGAGGATGGATCCATGAGTGCCACAGAGGGATGCTGAAGTCCCTGCTGCCTCCTGCCCCCACACAGTGTGGGTCCATGCCATAACTTGGTCTTCAGGCTTCTCACGGCTACCAATGATTGAGGCTCTTTCCAGCAGCTCTCCTCATCAGTTTCTGAGGAAATGTCCATCACTGGAGTGGTATCACCAACCTTGTTGTCAGAGAGGCCACACAGTGGGCACCTCAACCCATGGCTGTGTGCAACATACTTCTCCAAGCCACTAAAGGATCCCTCCCCACCTGAGACTCTAACTTTGCCATAGCATGCACTATGCCCAAAGTCATTAAGTGCAGATGGAGAAGCTATTGGAAGACTATCTTACTGTGCCCAGCTGGCGTGAAAGCCAGTGCTGCATAATAAACTGAAACCTCAAGACAGGTCTTCAGAGGGAACCTGTTTACTACAAGGGCCAACACATAAAAGTAGTACAGCTAGCTGATCCACCACATGCAAAAATCTCAGCAACACAAGACATAAGGAAAAAAAAAAAGGTAGTATAATGCCTCTAAAAGAACATAATAACTCTTTAGCAGCAGGTCACAAAGAAAACAATGTTGATTAAATGCCTGATAGAGAATTTAAAAGAATGATTGTAAAGAATCTCAATGAGATCTAGGAGATACAGATGAATTATGTAATTAAATTCAGGAAAATATACATGATATGAATTAATTTCAGCAAGGAGATAGAGATTTTGATAAGGAACCAAACGTAAGTCTTAGAAGTGAACTAAATAAGTCAAATAAAAATAACAGTTGAAAACCTTAAACACATATTAGATCAACTGAAAGAAAGAATATCTGAACTTGAATACAGACCTTTTGAAATGTCTTGGTCACACAAAATATAAATAAATAAGAAAACATGAAGACAACCTTTAAGGCCTTTGCAACACAATTAAATGAACAAATTTTCTCATTATTATGTACCTAAAGGGAAAGGCACCAAAAAATTATTTGCTGGAAGCATAGATGAAAATTTTCCTAACATTGGAAAAGACAGGGACATCCAGGTACAGAAGGCACATAGGACCCCAAATAAACATAACAAGACAAAATATTCACTCTGATATATTACAGGTATATCAGATATTTTACACTATTAGAAGTATAAGACAAAGGAAGTATTCTAAAAACTGCAAGAGAAACATACCAAGTCACGTTTAAGGGAAGTTCTATTAGACTAATGGCAGATTTCTCATAAGAAACCTTGAAAACCAAGAAGAAATGGAATGTCATATTCCAAGTTCAGAAAGAAAATAACTCAACCAAGAATGCTAAATCTAGTAAATCTATCCAGAAGAAGAAGAAGAAATAGAGATGTTTCAATATGGACATAACTAAATACAACGTATGAATAGAAATAAACACATGAAAATGCTTGTTGTCTCACTGGTTATGATAAATTAAAGTAAAAAAAGTGAGATGTCATTTATATCCCTCAAGTTAAAGAGAATTTCTTGAAAACTAACTTCTGGAATTTATTATGATAAAAGAAATACCAATATTCATGAATAACAATAAAATTAAGACGACAAACCATTGCAGAGGTCACTTTTTCAAGCATAGAATGTGCACGCTTTCACTGAATCCAAGTTCTGCATGTAGAATTACATTTCTGTAGGTTCATTGGAAGATCTACAAAAGGATTAGATGCTGCTTATGTAATGTTACATTTGTAATATAAATTATTATGAACAATCAAAATATGCAATGATGAGTTCAAATTCACATGGTAAAGTATTTTACATTTATAGAGAGTACTGCTATAGAGCAAATGTAGTTGTATCCAAAATAAATCATCATGCTTTTAGGTGTAAATCCAAGTTCCAATGACAGCAAAATTTAGCTGTCTCTCTTGGTTTAGTTATATTTACTTAGGTTAGGTATCCTTAGTTATATCTCTATCTCTATTTCTACATGGAGAGAAAGAAAGAGAAGAGGAAGAGAGCAAGGGAGACAGACTGACTCTCTGTTTACTATGATTATACAAAACATTACTTATTTTGTTCTTTGTATTGTAAAATGAACGTATAAAATTGTTTAAAAATATTATTGTTTATTTAGCACACCCCTCTTTTTTATCTCTGTTTCTCATTATCATGGAATTACTTCACAACTCTGTTGATTATAATAAACTGATAGTAATGGAAATATTTCTTGCCTGTTGAAACAAATAGTAGTGGAGATGCCAGTGCTTATTTTGTTAGTTTTTCATCTCTATACATTTATTTTCTAAAGGCTCAAGTGTAATCTTTGAATTCTCTTGTCATTTGAACTTGTCATTGTATTTAATATATCATTCATTACTCAATTAATTAAATCCAATCTTGGAATGTCTTATATTTGTATGAGAGTCATAATTTCTACTTTTTAAAATATCTTTTCAATTTATTCAAATACTTACAATGCCAAGTATTATTTCATAACAACCACTTAATTCACTTCCTAAAGTCTATTTTAATCTTACTAAGTTTTGAAGGACATTATCTTTTAAAAAGCATATTAAACATGGTTCTTAGGTTCTAGTGATCTATCAAATTGTCATTTAACCCTAAATATTGATATTTTAGATTAGGCTCAGGGTCCTGGATATAAGAAGCAATACATTTAGAAAAAATAGGTGTAGGGGTAAAAATTAAAATGTTCCCTTCTTTCTTGGAAAGAGGCATAGTTTATTTTGTAAAATCCCCCTTTGTGTCCTAATTTGTTTTCTCTCTGACCGGTCACCAATCCTCCAGTGGTAAAACTCTGCCTTATTTTTCTGTTCCTTAGTTTCAGAAGGCTAATTTAATTCAATTAGTGTCGACTAAAAAGCAACATTAAAGCAACTATGCAGCAGATATATAACATTTGTTATAATTAATTTTAATTCAGTTTAGAATTCTTTTAGCTATTTCAAACATTGTCTAGACCTCTTCTCTCTACTCCAAGGGCAAGGTGTAAGCAAAAATAATGGAAACTTGAGCAAACTTCAATGGAGCAGCAAACTGTCTTTCTTAAGCGGCAGCAGAACGGCACATTTTCAGGGGAGAAAATGACAATTGGCTACTGGAGGGGTCAGTGTTTTATAGGTTTTAATGACAGTTAATCACAGCAGAATGTTTAGTGTGACTTAATCATTAGACACTTAGGAAGTGCTGGCTGGGCACTCAGGAAACTAGTTGTGCAGGTTCAAACTCTGAATCAGAGAAACAGTTGTAAAGATTTGAAAACCATTGATACTTGGATGGAAGTCCAGAGTCCAGCGCCCATTGTTTGCCTTCTCCACCAAGACCCATCCTTTCTCCCCGAGGGTTGTTATTCCTCAGCTGTCACAGGGGAAACCCTCAAGTTTGGCACACACCTTCTTGTTAACTAAAATTTAGTCCTTTGCTGATGAGATCAGTTTGTCTCATTAGCAATTCAGCAATTAGGAAGGTATAAGAAAATAATGTAAACATCTAACTGGGGAGACAGTGCCTTCTTTTTAATAGCCCAACTCATTCTGACAGGACTTTCTGTTAGTCACCCCAAACTATATCTATTTTAGCTGAAATCATTCTTGGTTCTCCAGTGCCTGAATACTGGAGAAATACTCACTTAAAGTCTTGGCTTGATTAAAAACTGTGAAAGGTCCAAAACATGTAAACTTAACAAGACAGAAAATGTCGTTAAATATTAATCCTTTTAAGAATACACCATTTCTTGGAAAACATCGAAGCACAATAAATCTTCCTGAAAGTTCATGTTCAGCTTTATTTGCATGAAAGTAATTTAGACTATGGCTGTAGAAACAATAAGACCTTAATGCTCAGGGGTTTAGCAGAATAAAAGTGATGTAGGTCATAAGTAACTTTGAAAAGTGTTATTCTAATGGGAAATTGTCAGGGAAAAGACAAGAGAGAATTATACAGAAACTCTCTAGTTGGTAAACATCTTATTTATAGGGATGGAGCAGGGAGTACAGCTTGATAATCCTGAATGTGTATTCCAGAAACATACAAAAATTAAATGGATGGTGGACATTAAGTGCAAGGTTTCTCACTGATGAAGCACGAAATCACAGGCAAGCAGGGAGAGAGCCAAGGGTAAAAATGTGTTCTGTGGAATTAGAGTGGAGATGTTAGTAATGAACTCATGTTCAGCTAAATGCATGTATACAACAGATTGGTAGAGACATAATTATGGGGATGCGTATAAAAGGAGTAAGGATCATACCCATAGTTTCTGACTCTGTCTGCTTGGTGCATCTGGAAACAATGAAAACTAAGTAGCAACAAACTCACCTAGTGCCCAGATCATGACTCCTAAATAGTGTTCCCCAGTAAAAAGAACCAATCTCCTTGAAACAATGGCGGGTTCTAGGACCTGAACTGAGAAAAATATCAGATGACCTACAGCTAACTGGTAATGCCAGAAAGAAGAATATGTTCAGAAAATCAAAGGTGTGCCAAAACCACACAGGAACCAATCTGAAAAGCAAAACAACAACAACAACAACAACAAAACCTAAAAACAAAATCAAGAAACAAACAAACAAACAAAAAACTCCAGTTGACAAAGTTGGAGCATTTTAAGCAATGAAATGTTATGTGGCGAGATTTCAATCTGCACTACAAAATAAATTCACATGGTACATGCTGAGGTGAATAAATGATTCCATATACAAGTAAGTGGGTGAAAGGGATGAACCTTCCTCCCAGAATTCTGAATAACACGTATTACATATTCTCTTCACCAGGATGTGGACTCTCACTGCACCCCTCCTTCCACCAAGTTTGAGTGTGGATGGAGTTAGTGATTTGCTTCCAAAGTATAGATTGACTTACCAAAGAAATTTGTAACTTCATTGTGGAAAAACCTGGCTGACACCACCCTAACCAAGTGTTAAGGTCAATATAACCAGTGTTGATATGATGGAATGTAGTCCAAAATATAATATTTCTTAGTTGCTCCTTTATCAGTTTAGTACTGAGAGAGCTTGAAGAATTTACACCTTATTAAAGTTATTTAGTGTTTAGGGTGAGGTTTCATCTAAGCTCTAAGTACTAAGCTCTAAGGTTTAGTGCTTTGCTGATGTTTAAAATATCTATATGATTATTTGTGTTATTTGTTTACATATGTATTCTCATTTGTTGTGCTTTTAAAAAGTACATTTTGATTTTTCATATTGCTACATATTTGCACATGCAATATTATTCTTATTTGAATTTGTTTTCTGTCTTGCTCTCCTGAGATGTTATTAAAAGAAATTACATTTTAAATGTCACGTGATCTATTTCTCTTTAAATGCAATTGTTTCAAGGTTTTCAAGATGGCGGACTAGAGGGCGGCTGCATTTCATGTTGCTCCAGGACTCAAGATTCAAAAGAGGAGATAGTGAGTGACTTGGGACCAACTCAAAGCCGCCGGGTGAGTTTCTCCCATAGGGGAGGCGTCCCAGATGGGGCAGTAGCCCCAGAACGCAGAGAACTTTGTGAAGTAGAGTGACTCGGCGAGACGCCCCTCCCCCCGCTGGAGCGGTAAACACGGACAGCAAAGCGGAGCGAAAAAACGGCGGAGTGAAGTTTCCAGGACTGCGGGCAGCTTCTCTAACCTAAGGAGACTCATCTGCGAAGGGTGAGGCTCCCAGGCACAGGAGGTAGGTCCGGGCCCCTGGGAACGTTGCCTGGGAAGGCTGCCTTGCCCAGGCAGCAAGACACCCCTCCCCCCGCTGGAGCAGTGAACTCGGAAAGCAGGGAACTTTGCAGAGGAGGCCCAGCAGCACACCGCTTGGTTTTGGAGCGATCTGCCGGGGCTCCCGCGGCTGCCAGAGAAAGAGTGGGGCGGCGAGCTGTTTGGACTCAGCAACCGCCTGAGCAACGGGGAGGGGGCTGTCCTGAGGAGGTGGAGGTGCGCAGTGAGTTGCTTGGTCTCCAAGCGCCCACACAGAACACCAGGTGGCTGCCTGGAGGAAGAGATGAGCAGCGGGTCACTGGGGCTTGGAGCATATGTATGAGCCTCCAAGTGACTGCTCAGAGGATGGGTCGCATAGCCAGGTGATTAGGTGCAAAGCACGGTCCGGTCCGGGGACCTAGGCACCTTTTCTTGAAAGAGTTACACAGAGACAAGCTGAGGGGCGGAGCGAAGGTTCCAGGACTGCGGGCAGCTTCTCTGAGGATGGGCTACCTAAAGAGACTCATCTGCGAAGGGCAGGGCTCCCAGGCCCAGGAGGTAGGTCCAGGCCCCTGGGAATGTTGCTTGGGAAGGCTGCCCTGCCCAGGCAGTAGTTGTGCACTGAGGGGAACCTCTAGGAGGGGAACTGACTAGTGAGACCTCCCCACCGGGTGAGTCTTCCCTGCCGGGTGAGGTTTTCCCACAAGGACGGTAAAACCAGAGACACAGGCCCAAACAGTCCTTGCCTCAGCCTGCAGTCTAGTTCCCCTTTGGATGAACATTGGTCAACAAGTAGAGGCACCTCTGCCCACTAGCAGGAAATATACCCCACCTGAAGACCACCACCCCTAGAGAGGCAGCTTCCTTGGGGAGCACCACAGTATCAACTTCCTGTAAGACTTCAGGCTACTGAAGGATAAGAGGGGATACACTAGCAATCTTCAGGGACATTATAAATCAATAGAGGAAATCTGCAACATCTCTGCAGTCCACTGACACCTGAATGACATGAGAAAACAAGGGAAGAAAATGCCTCAAACAAATCTGGATCTTACATCAATAAAATCCAATGACACCATGGCAGAAGAAATGTCAGAAAGGGAGTTCAGAATGTACATAATCAACATGATAAGGGAAGCAAACTATGAAATGAAAGAGCAAATGCAGGCATTGAATGAATGCACCAATAGACAGTTAAAAGAGCAAATACTGGAAGCAAAAGACCATTTCAATAAAGAGTTAGAGATATTGAAAAAAAACCAAATAGAAATCCTTGAAATGAAGGAAACAATAAACCAAATTAAGAAATCCATAGAAAGCACAACCAATAGGATAGGACACCTGGAAGACAGAACCTCAGATATTGAAGACAAAATATTTAACCTCGAAAACAAAGTCGAACAAACATAGAAGATGGTAAGAAATCATGAACAGAATCTCCAAGAACTATGGGATATCATTAAAAGGCCAAATTTGAGAATTATTGGGATTGAGGAAGGCTTAGAGAAACAAAAAAAGGAATGAACAACCTATTCAATGAAATAATTTCAGAAAATTTCCCATATCTGAAGAATGAAATGGAAAATCAAGTTCAAGAGGCTTATAGGACTCCAAATACACAAAATTACAACAGACCCACACCAAGGCACATTATAATGAAAATACCTAACATACAAAATAAAGACAGAATCTTAAAGGCTGTGAGAGAAAAGAACCAAATTACATTCAGGGGGAAGCCAATACGGATATCAGCAGATTTTTTCAATCCAGACCTTAAAAGCTAGAAGGGCCTGGAACAACATTTTTCAAGCTCTAAAAGAAAATGGATGCCAACCAAGAATCTTATACCCAGCAAAACTTACCTTCAGATTTGACGACGAAATAAAATCCTTCCATGATAAACAAAAGCTAAAAGAATATACAAAAAGAAAGCCAGCATTACAGAACATTCTCAGCAAAATATTCCATGAAGAAGAGATGAAAAACAAAGAAGCAAATCAGCAAAGGGAGGAGATATCTTAAAGAAACTCTCAAATAAAAGGAACCAAGTTGTGTCAAATATAAACAAATAAATGAATAAAATGAGTCAAATGACCGGGAATACAAATCATATCTCAATAATAACCCTGAATATTAACGGCCTGAATTCATCAATCAAAAGACATAGACTGGCAGATTGGATATAAAAGAAAGATCCAACAATATATTGCCTGCAAGAGACTCATCTCTTAGAAAGAGATACCCAAAGACTAAAGGTGAAAGGATGGGAAAAAACTTACCATGCACATGGACCCAGCAAAAAAGCTGGGGTATCCATCCTCATTTCAGATAAAGTGGACTTCAAGCCAAAGTTATTCAGAAGGGATAAAGAAGTACATTTCTTTTTTTTTTATTTATTTATTTATTTATTTTTTTTAATTGTATACAAATGGGATACATGTTGTTTCTCTATTTGTACATAGAGTCAAGGCATACCATTTGTGTAATCATACGTTTACATAGGGCAATGATGTTTAATTTTTTTTCTCTTCCCCCCCTCCCCTCCCTCCCCTCTTTTCCCTCTATACAGTCCTTCTTTCCAAGAAGGACATTTCATGCTGCTTAAGGGAACCATAAATCAGCAAGACATAACAATCATAAATATCTATGCCCCAAACAGTGGCTCACCCATGTATGTCAAATAAATCCTTCTCAATCTCAGAAACCAAATAGACCACAATACAATAATACTAGGTGATTTTAACACACTTCTCTCACCACTGGACAGATCTTCCAATCAAAAATTGAACAAAGAAACCATAGATCTCAATAACACAATCAATAATTTAGACTTAACAGACATTTATAGAATATACCATCCAACAAAGAGTGAATACACTTTCTTCTCAGCAGCACATGGATCCTTCTCTAAAATAGACCATATATTATGCCACAAAGCTAATGTTAGCAAATACAAGAAGATAGAGACACTTCCTTGTATTTTATCAGATCATAATGGATTGAAACTAGAAATAAATGAAAGAGTAAAAAACAGAAATTACTCCAACACCTGGATATTAAACAATATGCTATTATATGATGAATGGATAACAGAAGATATTAGGAAGGAAATTAAAAAATTCTTAGAGGTAAATGAGAACAAAGAAATATCATATCAAAATCTCCTGGACACTATGAAAGCAGTACTTAGAGGAAAATTTATTTCATGGAGCGCATTCAATAAAAGAAGCAAAAGTCAACAAATAAACAACCTAACACTACAGCTCAAAGCCCTAGAAAAAGAAGAACAGACCAACACCAAAGTAGTAGAAGACAGGAAATAGTTAAACTCAGAGCTGAAATCAACGAAATTGAAACAAAAGAAACAATACAAAAAATTGACAAAATAAATAGTTGGTTCTTCAAAAAAATAAACAAAATTGATAAACCTTTAGCCACACTAAAAAAGAGAAGACGAGAGAAAACCCAAATCACCAAAATTGGAATGAACAAGGAAATATCACAACAGACACGATTGAAATACAAAACATAATTAGAAGCTATTTTGAAAATCTATACTCCAACAAAATAGACAATTTCGAAGATATCAACAAGTTTCTAGAGACCTATGAATTGCCTAAACTAAACGAGGAGGACATACACAATTTAAATAGACCAATTTCAAGTAATGAAATAGAAGTCATCAAAAGCCTACCAACAAAGAAAAGTCCAGGACCTGATGGTTTCTCAGCCGAGTTCTACAAAACCTTTAAAGAAGAGCTCATTCCAATACTTTTCAAAGTATTCCATGAAATAGAAGAGGAGGGAACCCTCCCAAACTAATTCTACGAAGCCAATATCACCCTGATACCTAAACCAGACAGAGACACATCGAGGAAAGAAAATTTCAGACCAATATCCTTAATGAACATCGACGCAAAAATTCTCAACAAAATTTTAGCAAATCGCATACAAAAAATGTATTAAAAAGATAGTGCATCATGATCAAGTGGGTTTCATCCCAGGGATGCAAGGTTGGTTCAACATCAGGAAATCAATAAATGTAATTCACCATATCAACAGACTTAAAGTCAAGAATCACATGATTATTTCAATAGATGCAGAAAAAGCATTTGATAAAATACAGCACCCCTTCATGCTCAAAACACTGTAAAAAATAGGGATAGTGGGAACGTTCCTTAACATTGTAAAGGCCATCTATGCTAAGCCCATGGCTAATATCATTCTTAATGGTGAAAAACTGAAAGCATTCCCCTAAAATCTGGAACAAGGCAGGGATGCCCTCTCTCACCACTCCTATTCAATATCGTCCTTGAAACTCTAGCCAGAGCAATTAGACAGACCAAAGAAATTAAAGGGATACGAATAGGAAAAGAAGAACTCAAACTATCCCTATTTGCTGATGATATGATTATATACTTAGAGGAACCAGGAAATTCCACCAGAAAACTCTTAGAACTCATAAGTGAATTCAGTAAAGTAGCAGGATACAAGATCAATGCTTATAAATCCAATGCATTTTTATACATAAGTGATGAATCTTCAGAAAGAGAAGTTAGGAAAACTACTCCATTCACAATAGTCCTCGAAAAAAAATAAAATACTTGGGAATCAATCTCACAAAAGAGGTGAAAGACCTCTACAATGAGAACTACAGAACACTAAAGAAAGAAATTAAAGAACACCTTAGAAGATGGAAAGATCTCCCATGTTCCTGGATAGGCAGAATTAATATTGTCAAAATGGCCATACTACCAAAAGTGCTATACAGATTCAATGCAATTCCAATTAAAATCCCAATGATGTACCTTGCAGAAGTAGAGCAAGCAATTATGAAATTCATCTGGAAGAATAAGAAACCCAGAATTGCTAAAGCAATCCTTCGCAGGAAAAATGAAGCAGGGGGTATTGCAATACCTGAACTTCCACTGTACTACAAAGCAATAGTAACAAAAACGGCATGGTATTGGTACCAAAATAGACAGGTAGATCAATGGTACAGAATAGAAGACATGGACACAAACCCAAACAAATATAATTTCCTCATACTAGACAAAGGGGCCAAAAATATGCAATGGAGAAAAGATAGCCTGCTTCAACAAATGGTGCTGGGAGAATTGGAAATCCATATGCAACAAAATGAAACTAAACCCATATCTCTCACCGTGCACAAAACTAAACTCAAAATGGATTAAGGATCCTCGGAATCAGACCAGAGACCCTGCATCTTATAGAAGAAAATGTAGGTCCAAATCTTCAACATGTCGGCTTAGGACCAGACTTTCTCAACAGGACTCCCATAGCACAAGAAATAAAAGTAAGAATCAACACCTGGGATAGATTCAAACTAAAAAGCTTTCTCTCAGCAAAGGAAACTATCAGCAATGTGAAGAAAGAGCCTACAGAGTGGGAGAAAATCTTTGCCAATCATACTTCAGATAGAGCACTAATCTCCAGAATCTATAAAGAACTCAAAAAACTCAACACCAAGACTACAAATAATCCAATCGACAAATGGTCTAAGGAAATGAACAGACACTTCACAGAAGAAGACCTACAAACAATCAACAAACATATGGAAAAATGTTCAACATCTCTAGTAATAAAAGAAATGCAAATCAAAACCACCCTAAGATTCCATCTCACCCCAATCAGAATGGCGATTATCAAGAACACAAGCAACAACAGGTGTTGGCGAGGATGTGGGGAAAAAGGTACACTCATACATTGCTGGTGGGGTTGCAAATTAGTGCAGCCACTCTTGAAGGCAGTATGGAGATTCCTTAAAATCTTGGAATGGAACTACCATTTGACCCAGCTATCTCCACTCCTTGGCCTATACCCAAAGGACTCAAAATCAGCATACTACAGAGATACAGCCACATCAATGTTCATTGCTGCTCAATTCACCATAGCCAGATTGTGGAACCAACCTAGATGTCCCTTCAGTTGATGAATGGATAAAGAAACTGTGGCATATATATACAATGGAATATTACTCAGCCATAAAGAATGATAAAATTATGGCATTTGCAGCAAATGGACGAAATTGGAGAATATCATGCTAAGTGAGATAAGCCAATCTCAAAAAAACCAAAGGAAGAATGATCTCGCTGATAAGTGAATGATGATACATAATGGGTCGTGGGAGGGGTTAGTTTTAGGGTTAGAGTGAGGGTTAGGGAGGGGGGCAAGAATGGGGGAAGGAAGGACTGTATAGAGGGAAAAGAGGGATGGGAGGGGTGGGGGGAAGGGGAAAAAAATAACAGAATGAATCAACCAACATCACCCTATGTAAACGTATGATTACACAAATGGTATGCCTTTACTCTATGTACAAACAGTTAAAGAACATGTATCCCATTTGTTCACAATAAAAAATAAAAAAAAAAAAAAAAAGAAAATACTAGTTAGGTTCTTTAGGGGGAGGTATATATTTTATGAAATCTATAGAATGTATTATATAAATATTATATGATTTGGTTTTTAGGTTAAATAATTTTTTAAAAGTTATCTTAAAATTTGTAAATATAATTATTTTTTATGTATTTATTATCTTATAATACTATCAGTTATTATTTTAAAATATTTATTCTGAGATAGTGCACATATATACACATGTATATGTAAAACAAAATGTTTATTAATTAAAAATATATATTGCATTCCAAGTGCCTAAAGATCAGTACTGTGCAATTACTCTATAGGAGCGTTAAAACAACTCTATGAATTGAGGACTCATTTAAGGCTTAATAGCTGATTTTTTTTCTTGCCCTCAATGTTATTTTCATTATCTAACAGGCTAGCATGGGTTTTTATGTTTTTGAGGTTTTATGTTTGTAGGCTACTATAAAAGAACAAATAAACATCTTTAATCATGGTAAAATCAAGAGAAGTAAAAATATTATTATAGGTATGAAGGACCATATGCACTCTGCATTTTGCCACCACGGGACAGCTACTTAAGAGTGCCTTTAATGGCTTTTACTCTCTCTAGGTGTTGGCAGACAGATGGTTCACTTCCATAAAAACTAAAATTAAAAGAATAAGTGTTGATGTGTAGCTTGGTACTAGGGTGCTTGCCTAGTATGTGGCATGTATAAGGCCCTAGCACAGTCCATAGCACAACAACCAAAACAGTATAGGTAATTAAAAAAATTAATGTATTTCAGAATTTTCAATTTTCTCCTAAACTTCTCATATCTTAGCATGTTGCACTGTCAGCATTCTTGTTTAGAAAAAGTAATTGAAATTATCACTATTGGCATATGACATAATCTTATTTTAATTAGTTTTTCTAACTGATGTATAAAAACATAAAATTATACATGCTCATGAGGTACCACATGGTGTTTAAATGCATGCACACATTTATAATATTTAAATCAGGCAAAGCATATTTATCTCCTGAAACATTTATCATTTCTTTATGGTAAAAACATACAAAAATGCTTTCTTCTAGTTTTTAAAAAAATATGTAAAATATATAACTATAAGTTAGTATCTATTAATCAAATTTTCCTCAAGTTCAGGCTTTGATAACCACCCTTCTACTCCCAAATTCCCTAGGATTAATTGTATAAGATTTTTTTTTATTGCTCATTTGGGTGAAATCATGTAGTATTTGTCTTTCAGTGCATGAGCTACTTCACATCATAATGGCCTCCAGCTTTATCCATGTTGTTGCAAAAAAGAGAATTACATCCTTTTTATGACTGGATAGCATTCCATTGTGTACATGCACCACATTTTCCTTATCTGTTCATTAGTTTATTGACATTTAAATTCTTTTCAGTTCTTGGTTATTGTGAATAGTTCTGTAGGAAACATGGGAGTATAGATGTCTACTCAACATACTGCTTTCATTTCCTTTGAATATATGTTCATTAATGGTTCATATGGTTGTTCCTTTTTAATTTGTGTGTGTGTGTGGTAGTGGGAGTGAAGCACTCTCCCACTGAGCTACACCCTTAGCAATTTACTTTTAATTTTTTGAGAAATCTCCATACTGTTTTTGGCAATGGCTGCACTAAGTTCCATTCCCACCAAACACTATACAAGGTTCCTTTTTCTCCAGATATTCACCAGAACTTAGTATCTTCTGTCTTTTCCTACTTAGGCAGGTGATATCTCATAGTGATTTTGATTTTCATTTTCCTTATTGCTTGTATTGTTTGTCCTTTTTCAAGAAATGTCTATTAAGTTTTAAGACCCATTTTTAAATTTGATTTTTTTTCCATTGAGTTCCTTAGAATATAAGCTCCTTTTCTAATGTGTAGCTTGCACATATCTTATCCCATTCTATACATTGTGCATTCACTCTGTTGTTTCCTCTGCTAAGCAGAAACTTTCTTTTTAGACTTCATATGTCTCTTTTTACTTTTATATTCTGTCCCTTTGTGGTCTTAGTCAAAATATGTTTACCCATTCCAATGTTCTGAAGTAGTTTTTCTATTTATTTTTCTAGTAATTTTATCACTTTCAGTCTTATATTTTAGTCTCTATATACATTTTAATTCAATATTTTTATACAATCAGTGATTGGAATCTGGTACCATTCTTCTGTGTGTGGATATCCAAGTTTTCCATTTAATGGAAAGACTTTTTTGAATGTGTGTTCTTAGCATCTTTGTCATTAAAGATGAAAATATCATTCTAAAATACAATTTAATTTCCTGACACTTTCAAAATAAACAAATAAATCACCAAATGCTTTTATTGTAATTGCATGAAGTAAATAAAATAATTTTCAGGAAGTCCTATTTAATGATACAATTTCTTATTCTGTCTGGAAGAACATGTCCATTGAAAAGCACTTTATTAGCAAAATAAGTTTATTCAAAAATGTGAACTGTAGTTCATCAGTGAAGTTATAGGAAAATTTTTTGAATTATGAGACTTTAAAAAGTATGTCAATAGTATTGTTTTTAATTAACCCTTAGTAATCAACATTGGTTTATGATACTGGATCAAGTAAAGATTTGGAGAAAAAATGTACTAAAATTCAGTTCCATTGTGGTCTCTTATTTTTTGGTGAAAGTGACTATAAATTTAAATATCAATTTTTCTGTCTATGAAGTGCAGATAATTAATCCTAATCAGATGTATTTTATAGTTAAAATTTAGTATTCTAAGTACTTAATAATTATGCATGCGTGTTTAACATGGCAAAATAATTGAGAAGATAATTATTGATTTGTATGTGAGGATTTTTCAAACAGTAAACATCTAGTTATACAAATATTACTTGTAATTGTTGTACTCTCATATAATAATATCCAAAATTTCATAATATGTGTTGGTGGAAATATCCATAGGATTGGTTCAATAACAATTTGTGCAGTATACTCTTTATTGTAACTTTTTAGTGTATGTTAAAAATTGAGTGTTCTCAGGTATGAGACTTGAAAATAGTTAGGTTCTGAAACAGAATGCTCCTTTTTGACAAGGAATCTTGAAAAGCTTAATATCTCCTTCAAAATCAAGAAGGAACTTGGGCAAAGGAAAGAATACAGAAAGAGCAATCAATGATTTATCTGTCAATTACTTAATCATATCATTCTCTGTTAACATACTTATATGGCAAACTTCACATTCCTATAGCTTTCGTTGTGATGAATTTTACCATATTTCTGTTCTATTTTGAATGAGTATACTTATTAGGAAATTCAGGAAATCCAAGCTTCTATAATTTCTATCAACTTACTAATAAAGAAGAAAAACAATCTGGAAGATAAGTCAACACTTGATCTTAAAGCATCAGAATCAGCACAGGGACACCTGTATTGCTTAATGATTGAATAAGTCTCAATAGTCAATTCTTGACAACTGCCAGTTTTTATCAAAATTAACTATACCCAGCATATCTCCTTTTCTGCAGTATCTGTCTAAAGAGGTACTGCTTACTTCAGTATAGATTTTGTGCCTATTCTCTAGAAAAGATGGGAAAATGCAGGAATAGTGACAAATAAAAGACAACTATGTCAATACACTTAAAGTACAGTTTTTGTTACTGACAGTAGTTATTTTCTATCAAGTAACTGCAAACACTGGATTAGTGAACACTGACACATTGCTACTAGGGGAAATACAGTCTTAGGTTCTTTTGAGCCTCTGGTCACAATTGTGAACCAATAAAAATCCTTGTTTATGCATGTCTCCACTTAAAGTCACCTCATTTAATATGTATTTTTGACTAATAACATCTAACGCACAATGAACAACATATAATTCATGCCTAAACAAAACTTATCTAATACACACTGGGCTGTAGTGCACATCACTGCCTTCTTGTACTTAGAAACACTTTAGTACTACACTTGAGATCCATTTTAAACAGAACATAAAGAACAAAAATGTGATCAACACAGCATCAAATATCGTACAAAAAGACAGTTTTTTAAAGTGTGAGAGCTGAAGGTTGACCACTTTAGCTGAGGACATACCACTGGGTGACTCGAATTTTTTACTGATTGGAATATTTCTTCAAATGATTTTGAAATCATATTAAACATTGATCTTGTGATTACAAATTACTTTCAGCTAGTAGGTGAATTCCATGAATGATGAGGATTGACTCTATCTGGGAAGTAACTGAGCTGTGTATTCAGAGGTTCATCTAGCAGTAATACCTGCTGTAATTTCATCAAGTTCTCCAAAGTCCTTTTGTAAATGAAGGTGTATCCATCATAGTTGATAGCATCACCTTATCCTTCGTATCTTATACTACTTACCCTCTTCTAAGTAGCCAAGAGCAACATCAAGTATCTTTTTTTCTGGAGATGGGTTAAGGTGGGAAAAGTGGACAATTGAGCTCAAATAGTGCATTTGTCAATGAAAGACAATGTGGTCTCTATGAGTGATATGATATGGTGGAACTGGAATGAAAGAGGACAAACTTCATTTACAAGATGGTTCTTAACAGCATTAAACGGTCACCACAGGAGAAGTTATAACCAATACACTGTCCTTCCCAGACTCACTCTCTCCTTCCCTCCCTTCCTTCCTTCCTTCCTTCCTTCCTTCCTTCCTTCCTTCCTTCCTTTCTTGAATACATTTTTGTCATCTCAGCTTTTTTCTTTGTCCAATACAAGGTGCCAGTCAGATATCTGCAACTATATCTCAGTTATCTGAAATAACTACTTATTAGTTATTAATCTAATTTGCATAGTGATACTTCCAGTGCTGGATGACAGGATTCTTAGACAAGTATGTATTGCTAAAAATCACCATGTTGTTTAACTTATACAATTAAAGCCACAGGGTTTATGAGAAAAATTGGTCTGACATTATATTAAAATCTTTGTCAGTGTTTTAGTCAACTTTTCACTGCTGTGATTAAAAAAAAAAAACTGGCAAGAACAAGTAGGGGAGGAAAAGTTTAGGGGCTCATGGTTTCAGAGGTCTCAGTCCATAGATGGTCAGCTCAATTGCTCTGGGCTGGCAGTGAGAAAGAACATCATGGTGGAAGAGTGTGGTAGAGGAGAGCAGCTGAGAACATGGCACCCAGGAAGCAGAGAGAGAACTTTGCTCAACAAGGACAAAATATAAATCCCAAAGACCTGCCCCCAATGAACCACCTCCTCCAGCTACAACCCACTGGCCTACAGTTATCACCCACTTAATCCCCATCAGGGGATTAATGCACTGATTAAGTTAATGTTCTCATAATCCAATCATTTCACCTCTAAACTCTCATGCAATATCTCACACATAAGCTTTCTGGGGACACTTCATATCTAAACCATAACAGTCAGTGATACATGAAACAAAAGAAAAGAAGCCATGTTAAATGGTGAAGAAACACATTAAAAAATAGCAAGTATGATATTTTGCCTTGAGAAATGTTGTAAGTTCTCTGGTGAAAGCAGTCATTAGAAGGGTTGTTGCAGCTTTGGTGTTACTATGAATTGATGGAAAGGGTTTATCTGAAATTGGGTGGAAGGTAGGAACACCGAATGTGAATGGATAGGGCACAGAACATAAAACACGGGCAGTGTGTTGAGGTGGCTGATAGACATTTGAGGTGAGCTACTCTTGCATATACCCACATGGCTCATTGAGCTGGTTTTTTGCATTTAGTTGCTGTGCACCATGAATGAACATTTGCATAAACAAATGCAAAATCTACTTTGTCCTCTACTCTTTTCTTAACATCTAAATTATGTTGGCATAAATTCATGTTTTGCACACAGGAACTGACTCTACAATGTTAGTGGATTGCAGTGTGATTAAATCTGGATTTGGGTTGTATTTCTGGATTTTCCTCAGAAATATTTACTGGCACAAACTGTGACCATTGACATTTGAATCTTGTTTGAGACCTATCCTTCCATCTCCTGCATTTATTCTTCAAAATCTTTCTGTCGTCAATTATTATGTGTACTCGGTACTCTGATATTTTTTTCTTTCCTTTTACACTCACTGTGCCTTATTATATTCTCAAAGTACTGAAGGAAGACTATGTGACAACACCACAGGGGTGTGGAGCAGGCAACTCCCAGAGGCTTACTAGGCTTTGCTCTGCCTTTGTCTAAGCAATGCACTCAGCCTGTGCAATTATACTGCTTCCTCTGGGCAAGGGCTTTTCCTAACACAGCGTCAGTGAACAGTGTGCGCCTGATTTTTGGCCCAGGCTCAGCATCTTTCATCAACACTGTGATTGTCCTGGATGCATGCCAACACAGCAAAAATCCACACATCAAGAGGCAGAAACATGCTTTCCGCATTACACCAGAATGAAGAAAATTCATTTGAAGGAAGAGTCCTTCTTGGAATTGAATTTTTAGCTGAAATGCCTTTCTATCCCCTTGACCTAATTTTACCTGCCCCATGATGCTTCATTGTTCCACTTCCTCCAATAAGTCTTAATATACTCTTCCCACCCCCACTGTTCTCACCCACCTCACCTTACTCAATATATCTAAGCTCATTGCCCTTCACAGCTCAGGTTACAGGCCTGCCTTACTGTGATGGGTCTGCACAGATCTCCAGAGAAGGCAAGGTAGCTTCTTGGAGCAGTGCCTCCACTTTGCTCAGTTTACAGCTGGAGGGTCAGTGCCTACTTCTCCACTGTTCCTTGGTTGATTAGGAATGAATTTTTCTTTAGTTTGATTACCTATAATAATTAATTCTACTCAACTGAGTTATTGGCTTCAAGAATAACATATACCTACCAAAACTGATTCATTTATAAGATACTCAGTCTTGTAAGGATTCTGAAAAGCCAGGCTGCGAAACCCTTGTCAAGCTTATACATAAATATTTTTACTAATGGGAAATCCATTAATTGTTAAGGCAGTTCTTGCAGCATTTAGAGAACTCCCTTTAATAAAGTTATTGCTAATATGGGGATTAAAGCATCTTTCAAGAGGGCTAGGGATTTGGTAAAGCATATGCCTGGCATGCAGAAGGCCCAGGGTCAATTCTTACTACTGGAAAAAAAAATGGTTAAAAAAATCTATTAAGAATACTCAATAATGGAAATTATTCCATTTCTCTAGAACTTTTGGAATAACAAAGTTTTGTCTTCAAGAAATCTCTGAAATTTATACAGAGATAAAATCTTTTTCAGTGATTTCTTCTTTTTTATACCATGTAGATCATATATCTAAAGAATGTCTCTTTCCTTGATAATAATAAATGTGGTATGAACACAAGCATAAAATCTTATCAGAGAAATTTGGGTTCTGTTAGTGGTTGGAGGAGAGTAGAATTGGAAATTACTCAACAATAAAAATTATCAGTTATTACAGTTGACTTCACTGAGATTTGTTCATTCACCAAATTGGGCTACATTCTAGGTAGTCATGAATTCTAAAATTCTGACTTGGGGCTTAACATGGGTATTTGGTGGCAAGTTATGAATCAGGTGACAAATCTTTGATGGCTATTACATAGTTTTACCAATTTTAACAAATTCGTTTAAGTTTAGACATTTGACCACAAATTAAAATAGAAAAGAAAGTTTTAAGGGAAATGTATCATAAGCATGCAGACTATGGCAAATTAGCAAAGAGCAAAGACTGGAAAGTTTCAGAAAATCTTAAAATTTTATTTCAACCTGTATGACATTCTTTTATCAAAAAATACAAACACCTGCATGAATAATCCTAAAATTCATCTTACAGAAAATTTAGCATAATCAATATTTTCAGTGCTTACTTTTTATTTTAAACAATTGTTAAAAAAATAAAAACAAAATTACAGACAACAAAACAATGTTTTGTTGTTGAAATACAATTCTGGGTCCTATGGTGTGAAAAAGAAATATCCAAATTTCCATATTTAAAGTAATGACCTTTGAAGGAATTCATGGTTATGTTTCTGTTGAATCAATTTAGGGAAGTGAAAATAGAGTTATCTGGAGAATGAGCCTTTCAGGTAAGAATAGATCTGAACTCCCTTTAGATGTCAAAAGGGTCAAAGAAAGAAAAAAGTTCATAAAGAAGTTTGCAGAAAATAACTGCACCCAAATTCATTACATTAAGAGGAAAAGTCTTTGCCAGTTCACACACACACACAAACAAAAGATAAAATAATTTTACAGTGAAGCAGACACATCTCCTGAGGCTTCCCAACAACATGAAATCTTAATATGTGAGATGCCCATCATATATTGAATAAGAATTAAAGCCACAAATGTTTTGATGTTATGGCTCTATCAGGGCCTCTCACATTTTTGTTCCAATGTAATGCCACATTAGTAACCAGTTAATGTAGAATCATGTCAAGGCAGCTAAAGTGTCCTTTCTATTTTGTAAATGTGGGATTTGGGGGCAAGTTATTCTTTCTTCGGTATTCTGAGAATGTAATAAGGCATAGTGAGCACAAAAAGAAAGGGAACAAGTTCAGATTACTGACTAGATATACAAATTGATGGCAGAAATATTTTGAAGGATAAATTCAGGAGATGGAAGGATAGGTCTCAAACAAAATTCAAATGTAAATAGCTACAGTTTGTGCCAGTGAATACTTCTGGGGGAATCTAGAAGACAACAGGGTCACTCAGGTTTAGGGGAGTTAAGGGAGAGAAGGGTTTCACTTCTTGGTGAAAGGAAATAATTTTTAATACACATATACACATATGTATATGTGTGTGTTCATATATATGTTTTGCAAACCAGAATATCTATGTAACAGTACCATTGATTCAAGAGTTTCCTATCTTCATTGTTCCCTCAGTGTTACTTGGCATTGAAATAATCATTCATATGTGTATGGTTATCATAGTTGCTGCTATATTTACTTTTTCATTCATTATATTGACTATTTCACTCATCTCTCTTAATTAGTCTTACTATGTCTAATAAACTTCATTAGTATTTTTGAAGAGCAAACTTTTGGCTGTTTGTATAAGAATTTATAGATTTTATTATTTGCACCTTTATTTTTGTTTTCTTCCATGTTATTTTAATTTAATTTCCAGTTCTTTCTTTAACATGATTTTTCTAGTGAATATATATATCCATTGATGCTTTGTTATGCTATCATAATGAACAACTCCTAGATTTGATTCCCTAAACTATTAGAGTTCCATTTATGCATCTCAGAAGTCCACCATGAGTCAGTGACGCATCTATACCAGAAACACCATTATCCCCACTCTAAAACTTTGTTATGCTGAAAAGTCAGTGTATCATAATTTTAAATGTTAATGTTTCCAAGGGATATTTTCATTTTTACCATCAATGGAACCTCCATGAATATCTATGAATGCTTTATTGTGGAAATATTAAAAAGAATTTAAAGTAAAATGCTCAGAATTCTTCTGAAATACCATTAAACACTTCTCTTATGATTGGGGCATGTCATAGATAAAGCATGTGCAAATTTACTTCTTTTATGGATTTAGTTTGATGGATGAATTTGAGATGTCAACTGCCTATTTTTTTCCCCCAATCTTGTGTTTTTTCTATTTTATGCTAGAGGCCTAGCAGTAGATTTCTGTTCCTTATAAAATGCTGGTAATAAAGTTCTCTGTGATTTACAAGAGGAGCATTTCAGAAATGGTAAAACACATAGACAATTTTTCAGAACCACATTGTTACTCCCTGGAGAAAACCTTCAGAGGCTTGTGAGCCCAACAATTCCTCTGTGAGGGGATTCTATTTTTCTATTTTACAGAACCTTAGGCACAACCAAAATGCCTGAAGGGGCATGGCCTATATAAGATGCAATTTTAAGGTTGTAAATTAGTTTTAACAAAGTATATAAGACTGCTGAATCTACTATTCTCTACATATTGCAAAATTAATGCTTTGGGGCTTTCCTTTAAGCTTGGTTAAAACTGAGTGTTGATTGGGTTTACTTCTGTGCAGAAAATCATCATAATAATTACATTTTATTCCAGTTTGACTGGAGGGAGAGATTGAAGCTGAGGGACATGTCCCAGTCCATTAGGCTGTTTAAGACACAAGATTCATCTCAACTTGTATACTTTATGTGAATGATCTGAAGTCCCCTTTTAGGTGCGGCTGCCTAGATAATTGCCCCAGTTCATTTTCTGTTGCTAAAACAAAATACCTGAGATGAGGTAATTTATAAAGAAATTAATTTGCCTAACAGTTCTGGAGGTTGGGAAGTCTAAGAACCTGGAGCTGGCCTCTGCCCATCATCTGGTGAGGGCCTCATGCTGCAGCATGACATGAAGGAGGACATCACACAATGAGACGTAGCAAATGTGCTTCCTCAGGTCACTCTTCCTCTTCTTACAAAGCCAGTAATGCCAGCCTGCAAGCACTGTCCTCCTGCCTCATCTAATCCCAGTTACCTCCCAATGCCTCTTCTTCCCACTACTATTAACATGAAAAGGAGATTAACTTTCCAACTCAAAAAACCTTGGGGGACATATTCAAACCACAGTAATAATATATCTCAAATTTGGGTATATTTTATGTATCTAACCAAGACAGCTTTGACAGTCCCCTCATCTTGACCAAACTTTAGGCAGTGACAGTGCATCTCTCTGGCCAAATTGAAGTTCTAAAAGTTATGAACAAAATATTTGGGAATAATGTTACAGGATCAAGCTCATTAACACTTGTATGCATTTTTTCAATCGAACTATTCTTCTTTTCTACAGCCCTTGAACAAAACAGGACTTCTCCAGGCAGATCTGTCTACCTGATGTTAAAGGTCTGCTTATTTTGGCCCACATTATTTTAATGAGAAGTTTGTATGATTTCCTGCTTGTTTAATTTACATACTGGTGACAAAAATACTTCAAATTTGAGTAGATCAGATGCTGACTGACTCGTGAATATTAATATTTACATCAAGACCGTTTTATGCTTTTAGAAGCTTGTCTATAATATGGGCATCATCAGTTTTTTCCCATTCCTGTGTGCTTATATGTCTATGAGGGTGGACTCTATTCTTTTCCACTTGAATCTGGGCTGACCTGAATAACTTGTTGATTGATAGGATATGGGAAAGCAACATTCTGAAACTTCTGAGATTAGGTCATAAAAGTCCCTGCTACTTATCCTGGGTCTCTTGAGATATTTGCTCAGCTTACATAAGAATATCAGGTAGGTGTAGGTGTGGAGAGAGAAAAAGAAGAGTCAAAGATCACTGAAATACCACACACACACTTGTAAAGTGATTGACATGAAAGTGAATCCCTTTTTCCTGATCTCTGTAATGAATAACAATTTGTCAAGAGATAAATTGTCTAGCTGAGCCATTCTTAAATTTCTGACCCTACAAATTGTAATAAGGGCAAATAGGTGTTTAAAGGTGCTGAATTATGATAGTTTATTATGTAGAATCAAATAACTGGATAAATATCCAAGTTTTAATTTTAGGTTTTAGAATAAATATTTTACCTCTACCTTTCATTGTTCAAAACATTCAGCTCTGTTCAACTCTGCTGGAAGTTTCCTAACAGCAAGTCAGTGCAAAAATTAGGTGCAAGTATTGAAATAAACCTAATTTCTCTTTTCCTATATTCCATTTTGAAAGAAAATTTGCAAAAACGTAAATAAACACTAAACATATTCAGGGAAGTAGATCTTAGGTTTAGTGTTTGAGGATGTTAGACAGTTACCAATGAGAAATTAGTAAGCTTATGCCTCATGTAGAATTATATCCTGTATATAATTTAGGTGGCCTTCCTAAATACTGACACCTTTGGGGAAAAGGGTTTTGGGGCTGAGAGACTGGAATCCAAATCTTAACTCTTCCATTTGCCTTAAGAAAAATGTGTAAGGCCTGGGGATATAGCTCGGTTGATAGAGTGCTTTCCTTACAAGCACAAGGCCCTGGGTTCAATCCCCAGCACTGCAAAAAAAAAAAAAAAAAAAAAAAAAATGCTTAAAAGTTTTTCTACCTCCATTTCTTTGTCTCTAAAATGATAATTATAATCCTTTAGAATGTTGTGATGGAGAAGGATCTATTAAATGATGTGTCTAGCATACATTAGGTGCTCAACAAACACCCATCTCCTGAATTTTTCTTCTGTTGCTCAAATCATTCGTTGGACTGCTTTCTCTCATTTCTTTTATTTTTCAGTTTAAATAATACCATCATTATTATTTGTACAGTGTTTCAGCCTTTAGAATGTAAATCATATGGTATATAATTATAGGGCATGTGTGTTTGTGGGTTTGACTATATTTATCTTTGTATTTCCAAGAATAGTCCACACCCTGGCATATGAAAGCTACTTGAAAATATTGGTAGAATAAAAATATGAAGCTTCATCTTTCCTATAATATGCCCACTGAGCACATTACCTTCTACTTATCTCTATTTTCTCTAAAATTAAAAAATAAATAAACCACTTAGTTCCAACTGTCCCTTCTCCTGACAATCATACATTACACATTTCAAAATTTTTGCTGTTGATGTAGGAGTAGGGATTGAACCCACAAATGATGCACCACTGATGTATAATCCCAGACGTTTTTATTTATTAATTTTTGAGACAGGGTCTTGCTGAATTGCTGAAAGTGGCCTCAAACTTGTGATCCTCCTGCCTCAACCTCCCCCGTCCCTGGGATTACAGACAAGCACCATTCCCTGGTTTTATGTTATTTTTTATTTCATGTTAAATTACCACATGAAATTTGACATTTCTCCTAATACTGACTGTAAGTTCTTTCTGTGAAATGGTCAGGTATATTATTATTTCATTATTCATAATTGCCTAAAATAGTGCCTTGCACACATACTATATTTTGAGTGGATTAAAGAAGAAAAGATCTGTGTAGGAGAACAATGATAACTCAAAGAGTTAAATCAACTTCTTAATATTTGAAAGGACTAAGTATTCGTTTAGTTCAGTGTGATTAAATCTCATTCATTGTAATTTAAAACATGAGCTTTGTTGCACTGTGATTGAAACATGTCCAGGGTAGTTTCGTAGAAAAACAGTTTTCGTAAAACTAGTTGAAAAGTAATTACTCTTTAATCAAACTTGTTTATAGTCACAGTCCATCTTCTCAAACTATTTTAGAATGCAAACAAATGAGAACAACTTGAAATCCAGGAGCTGATTTAACACTTTTAAAAAATTAGTTATTTCACAACACTAAGCAGAAAATAAAATATTAATTTAAACTAGGAGAAGTGGAGGAGTCACTTTTTTTTTCTCAAAAGGAAAACATAGCTGTGAATAAAGATCATGCATTATAGAAGGGAAATAATAGATTTTTATTAACATCCATCCCAAGAGAAATCTATCTAGTGATCAGACTTGTAGCCAACATTCACTCTGAAAGTTGTTACCATCACAGACCTTCAGAAAGTCAAATTCTTGCCAATGAACATAGAATTTGTACAATTTGTCTGTGCTAACAAGTTGTCCAAACTAGTTTTTACATTTCCTAAGTAGTGGTGTACTTAGATTTCCTCAGGAGCATTACTCCATTATCTTGGCAATCACATTGTTAGGAAGCTGTTAAAAATCTTTGTAGAGGTCTTCCATTTGCTCATTTTATATGAACATTCTGTTTATTTAAATGACTTTTTCCTTTCTTTAGACTTTGTAATCTTCCACTGTGTTAATTTGGCACTATATTCTTTAGAATGGAATACATCTATTAAACAAATTTCTTTCCTTCTTCCTCTACTTCATTAATTAAATTTCAACAAGAATTTATTTTATTTTGTTTGCTCTGTGGTCCTAAATAAGTGATTCTGTTTGCATTCCAACCAGAGGGTAGATTGTCACAAGACCATAAACATTCTTTATGATCAGAGTTCATCTTTTATTTTCTCTAGTGGGTTTTCTATGATGATTATTTATTGGGATACAAAATATACTACACTCAAATACAAAACAAAGATTTTAAAATTTAGCATGTGGCAAATCAATATATCTAAGCCTAAATGAGTCAGCATAAATATTAGAAAAGATACTTCCATTGCAGTTTTGCCTAGAACTAGTTACTGATTTTAAATATATTTTATGTACACCTAGTAGAATAAATAATAACCCTTTCACTTCTAGTGGAAAATATCAAACTAAGTTGTACTAATAGAAAAAAATCTTATCTAAAATCAAAAAGGAAGCATATGTTCTAATTCTATGTAATACCTATTATATTTTATTGTTGGTGATTAAATGGCCATCATTTTTAAATGATTTATTCTTTTATAATGAAATTCATATGAGCTAATATAAAGCTAAACATTTTCTGAATCCTGAATGATCTTATAGTATAAAGCAAATCTTTTATTGTAGGAAACATGGTCTTTATGTACAAGTTGTAGCAAAGTTAGTGTCTACTTTTCCAAGTAATGTTGATAATACAGAAATAAACCTGTCTTTGGATAATGCTTTAAAATCCTCATAGGTGGATTTCAAAATTTTATGTCTTTCAAATATTGCAGCATTCAATTGGACTTGTGTTATAATGACCATCACTCAATAAGAAAACTGAGACTCAGTGGCTACCACTATCATGACACTGAACCTTTTCTCATTTAGTAAAGTTCTTAATGATCCTTCACAGTCAATCCTAAATTTCCCAAATCCATAGTCCCAGTCACTGATCTTTCTGCTGAGATTGCAATTCTCTTTCTACAATTTCATATGAATGACTTAAGTATTTCTATTCTGTGTCTGACTTCTTTCTCTCAATATAATGTTTTTGAGATAGTCCAAGTTTAAAGTTACTTAAATAGTTTATTTCTTATTATATTTTATGCTAGCATGTTTATTCACTCACTTATTGATGGCTATTTGAATTGTGCCCATATTTTTGCTATGGGGCATGAAATAGCTATAAATGTCCCTGTGTGCATATATATTTTCATTTCTTCTGGGCAAATATCTAAGAATGGAATTGTTGAGTCATATGGTAGATACATATTTAAATTTATAAAAGATGTCTACATGTGTTTGTAAGTGGTTGTTATTTTACGTTCTCATAGGTAATGTAGGTGAATAAGCAATGATCACTGTTGATATTGTCAGTCTTGGAGTTTAGACTTTCATTGGGTTTGTAGTAGTACCTCATTATAGTTTATATTTTACTGAGGTCTATAATGCTTATGATTTTTCCAGGTGCTGATTCATCATTTGTATATCTTTTTTTGTGAAATGTGTTTTCAAATATTTTTTCACTTAAAATTTGATCCTTTTTCTTCTTACTATTCAATTTTAAGAGTTATTTGTGTATTTTGGAAATATTTCTGTGTTAAACATATGCATTGCCATCCCATCAATGCCTTGCTTTTTCATTTCATTTCATGGGTATATTTTTAAGAACAGTAATGTTGTGATATAAGAAGGCATACAGTCAACACTCCATCATGGGCTGTGGCAGTGAACTTTCTATTACACTAAAAAAATCTGAAAAGAACAATTTAGAGGAGAAAGAGTTTAATTTGGCTTGTGATTTCATAGATTTAATCCATTTTTTACTGACTACATTGCTTTAGGCCCAAGGTGAGGCAGAATATCATAGCAGAAAGGCTTGGCTGAGGAGCACTGCTCTGTTCATGGTGCTCAGGAAGCAGAGATAAAGTGATAGAAGCTGGGAGATGAAATCCCCAGTAAAATGCCCCAGCAACCCACCTCCTCCAGTCATGCCCCACCCACCTACAGATAGCGCCCAGTATAGTAGTCCTTTCAAATTATTAATCCATCAAACTGAGCAATTCACAGATTAGGTTACAACTTTAATAATCCAGTCAGCTCACCTTTGAACATTCTTATAATAACACAGGAGCTTTTGGGAGACATATCATTTCCAAAACATAATATAGACACAGACACCAAATTCCTTCATAAGACCTCTAAAGCTCAAGAAATAGAAACAAGAATCAAGAAGTGGGATGGCATCAAATCGCAAAACCTCTGTAAAGAAAATAATTAAGATCATGACAAGAGAGCCTGAAGAAGGGGAGAAAACCTTTTCCAATAAATCTTAGGACAGAGGATTAATATCCAGAAGAAACAAAGAGCTTACAAAACTTAACACCAAAAAAAAAAAAAAAAAAAAGAAGAAGAAGAAGAAGTAACCTGATCAATAAATGGGCAAATTAACTAAACAGAGGTTTCTCAAGAGAAGAAATGTAAATAGTCAACAAATATATGGAAAAAAACTTAGCATTCTTAGAAATCAGGAAAATGCAAATGAAAACTACCACTGAGATTCCACCTCACCTCAATTAGAATAGCAACTATCAAGAATGTAAATAATGATTAATGCTGCTGAGGATGTGGAAAGAAAGGAATACATTGTTGGTTGGGCTATAAATTCATACAGTCACTGTGGAAATTTATTTGGAAATTCCGGAAAAGGATAGGAATGGGTCCACCATATGGTCTAGCTATTCCACTCAATATTTATCCAAAAGAACTGAAATTAGTATATTACAATGACATATGAATTCCAATATTTATGGCAGTACAATTACCAAGTTTTGGAACCAGCCTAGATATCAGTCAACAGATAAATGGATAAAGAAAATGGAGCTATACTTAGCCATAAAGAAGAATGAAATGATGTCAATTGCTGATATATGGATGGAACTGGAGAACATTATGTTAAGTTAAATAATCTAGACTTAGAAAGTCAAGGGTGAAGATTTTCCCTCATTCTGGAAGCCAGAGAAAAAAGGAATTTTTTAAAAACATGGAGGATATCACAAAAATAGAAGGGAAATCAGTAGAGGAAAGGTAGGAGATTAATAGGGGAGGGGGAGGGGGAGGAAAAGGGGAGGAATTGAGGAATAAAATTAACCAAATTATTCTATATTCATGTACAAATATACCACAATGAATTCCACTTTTATGTATATTTATAATGCATCAATAAAAAAAATAAATAAGTGTCAGACTGGAAGAGTACAGGAAGAGCAACAGGGGAATGGAGGAAAGGAGAGGAAGTACTGTGGAATTAATTATAGCAAACTAAGTTAAGTGCATACATAAATATGTTACAAAGACCCCACAATTATGTACAATTATAATGAACTAATAAAAACACAAAAGTAATTTTATGTTTTGATGTAGGTTACATATGAATTTTTAAATCATTTATACTTTTGTGTTCTATGTAAAGCACTTTTACTTTTCAATCTCAAGGGCATGAAAGTGTGTTCTATTCTTTCTGAATTTTTGCTATTTTATCTATTTTTTTTTTTTTTGCATCTACAATGCATTTTGAATTGTGCATATGATGAGACTTAAGAATCAAGTTTCAGACCTTCTCTATAAAAAGATAATATTCAAGTCAACGCTATTTGAACAGACAATATTCCTTTTATTGAATTACCTTGGCAACTTGTGTAAGATGAATTAATATGACTCTTTATCCTATTTTAGTCATCTATGTCTATCCTTATACCAAAAACACATCGGTCTGATTATGCTTCTATGTACACTGCATCCTAAAAGAAGATATATAATTCTAACATATTTTAAAACTGGAATTACTTGTCTATTTGCTATTTCCTGCAGTACAATATATTTTAGAATGAGATTATCATTTTCAATAAGTCTTCTTTGATTAAGTTGGCATTGAGAGACCTCTCAGCAGTATTTTTCTAGTTTGCATCTTACAGATTTTACACACATTTTGTGAAATTTGTCACTTAAGAATTTTATGTGTTTGATTCTATTATGACTGGTACTTTTAAAATTTCAAATTCTGTTCATTGTTACTTCGTAGAGACACAGATACAACTTATGCTTTATATTGACAGTTTCTTGTAGCATTTGCTAGCTTACTCCCAAGTTATAGCAGATTTATGTAGACTTCTCATATTATAGGCAGATATACATTTGTACATTTACTGCATGTGAATAAAGATAATTTTAATTCTTCATTCTCATTTCCAAACATTTTTTTACATTCTGATTTATTGAATGGGTTCATAAAATTCTGGGAATCATGCCCTTGTTGCTAGTATTAAAAGATAAACATTCAATCTTTCCATGTGACAGTAAAGATTTCCTCATAGAATCCCCTTATCAAGTTGAGGAAACTCTATTCTATTTGTTGAAAGTTTTTAAAATTGTGAATGAGTATAGAATTGTCTCAAAGGTTTTTTGCACATTCTATGATGATCATTGTTTTTTAAAAGTATGATAAATTACATAAGGTGATATTAAAATATTAAACCATCATTTCTGTCCTGCTATAAAATATATTGGGTTGTGATGCATCATATGTGCTTATTCTTGGTTAAGGAATTTGTGTGTATCTTCCTCAGGATATTTGTTTTTGGTATCGTTTTCTTAAAATTTTGGGGGGAAGGCTTTCTGAAACAAAAAACTGGGTAGGACTTGCAAAAAATTTTTTAAAAAAAATTTATAAAATTTAACTCAGAATACATGTGGGACTGGGGCATTTTCAATGGAAGGTTTACAAACTGCAAATTTAGTTTGTGTGTGTGTGTGTGTGTATGTGTGTAGGGGCTATTATTCAGAGATTTTTTTTGAAATGTTTTGTTTTGAGGGTTTTTGTTTGTTTTCACAATATATATTGGATATAGAATTTAAGGTTGTAACGGTATTTTTCAGTATCTTCCAGATCTTATTCCACCAAGTTTATGCACTTGTATTTTCTGCAGACCGTATGCTCTCTGTGAAGACTCACTACTTTGCCCAGGAGCACTGTGAACTCCGGGGCTCAAGTGACCTGTCACCTCAAACCCCCCAGTACCTGGGACCACAGGCTACCACACCTGCCATGCTGTTACTTTTGTCTCTGTTCTTTTGTTTGTTTATTTTTTTACATAATTTGCCTTTTATTCTCTACTTGCTGTTAAAATTTCCTCTTTACAACTGCTCTTCAACAATTTAATTTTAATGTGGTTTATGTTTCATTTGTAAGCTTTTTTTTTTTTTTTTTGCCTTGCTAAATATCAAGGTAGACTTGTAGTTTTCATTCAAATTTTAGATAATTTTAACCTCTATATCTTCAATTGTTTTTGCTTGTTTCTCTCCTCCATCATGAAACTCAAATTTCATCAGGTCAAATATTCCTCTGTTTATTCGATTTTATTCTTTTTTACTTTTAAAAAATTCATTCTAATTTTGTAAATAATCAATGTTTTCCTATGCAGAGAATTATGTGATGTTAATTCTATAACGTTAAAATACTTATTTAGACACTATTTTTCAACTCTTGAAATTCTATTTAGTTTTTGTTTTTAAATTTTCATTTATCTTTTTATTTGTTGATAATCTTATTTTCAATGCTGAGGTTAGAACCAGAATCTTGCACAAGCTAGGCAAGTGTTCTCTCACTGGGCTGCAATTCCCGTATCCTTAGTTCTTTAAATGTTTTTACATATTTGTAATATTCAATTAATGAATTTGCTATTCTGTCACCTACATCATTTATTGTTTCATTTTATTAATTACTTTTATCCTGTGTGGGTTACATTTTTCTACTTAATTCAATAGTCATTTTATTATTTTATGCAAAATAGTATAGATTTGGTGTTGGCAAGAGTCTGGAGGTTTTTACTTCCTTTAAAATGTGTTAGGCCTTGAACTGGGAAGCAATTAAAGTTAGTTGTAGATTGGTGTCATCCCTATGAGTCATCTTTTACTAGGGCAGGCCCAGACCTGGTCCATTTCATTTATAGTTTTCCCAAATTATTACAGTGCTGTCCTATCTGGTGACAATTCACTCTGCTGAATATGCTAAAGGATCATCAAGAACTCTCCACTCTGGTTAGCTGGAGTTCAACATATTTTCTTAGCTTGGACCTTGTGTGAGTTCTAGGCATTTTACCTTACAGTACCTAACCATTGTCTACCAGGCTTCATGGAGTTTCACTCTATTTTGGATACCTAAATCCTCAGAAAAGATGTCATTATATTCCTTATTTAGATTCTGGAACTCTTTTCTGTGTACTTTTCTCCTCTCCAGAGCTTTACCCCTGTAGTTTCCTTGTCTTTCCTATCCTTCATTTATATTCCTCACCACTGTGGGTTGCTGGGTTTCTCTTGGGTGTACCTCTCTGCATATATGTTCTTAAAATTGGGATTAGGCAGCAGCCAGGACAATTATAAGGGCTAGTCTCACATATTATCCTCAGTTCTGAGATGCCTTTTGTCAATATCTGAAAGATGGGTTTTTTGCTGTTGTTGCTGTTTTTCTTCTCTGTGTGTTTTTACAACAGGAGGACAAATCCAATCCCTCTTATATCATAGCTAGAATCCAAAGTTACAAATTGTTTTTATGTCCCCAGCTAAAGTTAAGAGTTGCAGTTTATAGACTTTTTAAACCTTCTGACCAGTCAAATCTATACCAGTGAATTCACTTCATTATTAACCCCTCTGATGGAAAAAATGGTTGCAAGCAGCAAGTATGGGAAAGACTAAGAAATGATTCAAATAACTTTGATGTGCATAATTTAAAGATGGCCTTGAGATAAAATAAAAATGGAAAATTCTCAATATAATATCTTCAGAAGTACCTCAGAAAACTTTTTCAAATGCATAAAAAGGCAAGGAAATAGATTTTAGAATATTTTCAGAGTACCCTGGAGTAGAGTTAAGAATTTTATAAAGGGATCCTTGTCCTCTATTTATAAATGTTCACAGACCTAAAAGAAGAGATACAGAAAATATAAATTGGAAAGAGAAATTGCCAACTTAAGAAACCTCCAAATATGACTGCATATGTCAAAGAGGCATAGAAGAATATAAATCAGCTTGAAATGAAAATTAATATATGCCCTCCAGATAAAATAAAATTGTCTGATTACTAGAAGTAAAAGAAGATATTAAATAGGTGAATCTTGTAATTGGAAAAAAAGTAAATGCTTGAGGTGAAATGAACTTTATTTGCTTTGGTTTATAGAAAATGCTCAACATATTAGAAATTTATAGCCATCCTTAGTCCTTTCCAAAATCTCTTCCTATAAATGTTTATTTGTGAACATTATCAGATGCTATTCTTTTATTCTCTGTGATAGAAATCATGCAATTTTTATATGTGGTGACCATACTTTCAATATGAAACCTACAAATAAAATAAATTGTGAAAGAATTATTTTTAGAAGTCCCTTAAGTATCAATACATGATCAGAATATAACCAATGTAGACAATATTGTATTTGACTTGTGAATTAGGTATTATCAAATAATGCCTGTACACAGAAATTTGATAATAATTGGAGAATAGAATAACTGAATAAAAACTATAAGAATATATATTAATTCTTTTCAGAACTTCATAAAAATTTTAATATATATATGCAAAGAGTAGGATATACCTTAGGTATATGAAATCGGGAATACTATACATAAATACAGAATATCATAAACCTTTCCTTGTATGTATTTGAAAAAATTAGGCCATACTGTAAAGGTATACTGCACACAGTGACATGAAATACCCCAAGATCCCAATATCTATTAAAACACATCCCTTAGATCAGTAACCAGGGATTATCATTTTTGCCTCAGAGCAATTGTAGTCTTGAATAAATTAATCAAATATGTCTTCCAATATCCTCACTATCCACATGCAGTAAAATATGTATTGAAATATAAGAACTCTCCCCTTTGTTGCATTGTGTTACCCTTGCTGGTAAAGGAGATCTGAATGTTGTACTTCTGTTTGTTCTGTGCCATGCCCCAAACAAATCTATTGGATAATCCAGTACCAAATTATTCTTCAGTTTCTTAAAAAAATTTATATTGCATTATTCATGATTGAAGTAAAAATCTCTTACAGAACAGAATGAAACATCTATGAAGGAATTCAAGGATTTCCATTACAGGACCATGAAATTTTCTTTCCAATTCTACAAAGAACATGTAGAAATTTTCAGCTTCCATGATCTACTAACAAAGTCATGATGTCTGTCTGTTGACATTGGTTAGTTTTAAGTAGATATTTAATAAAATACTTCATGAGACAATGCATCATAATAGGCAATCATAAATTGACAATCATTTAAAATGCCAAGGGAGGAAGTTCTTAGGATAGATTTTGCATATGCTAAAGGAAGAACATGAAAAGATTAAAGTGCTTTCAAGAAATTCAATCATATTCCAGAACAAAGCTCAAAAACATTTATGAGATTTAAAAAAAGTGAGAATCCAACAAGGTAGAATTTATAATATTTGACATCTAATGTAAAATCCCAAGGCATGAAAAATAAGCAGGAAAATATGATCTATAATGAGGAACAAAATAATTCCTTTCTGTAAGTTCTTATTTCCATCTGGTATGACTGTCTTTCTCCCCAAGGAAACTGCTTTATCATTTTTTCTGTTCAAGTTTGCGTATTGCCTTTAAATTTTGTTAGGGCAGAACAGTGTGAAAAAATGGTCTATGTCTAATTATGTCACATAATTGAGGTAAAAAATGTTTGATTCTTCATGAATTATTAGCTGACCCCACTGGTAAAAGGGACATTTGTTAGTTTAGCCCTGTGAAATGCAAAGAATTGTTGCCTCATATCCTTCCTTGCATCTCTCTCCCCAGTCTCAACTTGTTTTCCAATGTTCATGTGCTAATTAGTATTCAGCTGATGATTCAAAGGGAAATCTCTTCCAGGTCTGGGGATTTCATTTTCTGCATTGCAACTCTTTCAGTTTCCTAAAGCCAAGGGCTCTATCTGGTTTCCTCTCTCTGTGCTACCCGGAAACCTCTTCTGAGAGTAAACTGGGGCCATCAGAAAGCACAACTTTTTTATTTCTATCTCTCAGTTATTGGCTTTCTCTCATTGATGTCCAATATCTTGAATACCTTTCTATGTTGTATTTTGTCTACTTTTAAGAAGTTTGGGGCAAGTGAGTGTATCCTGTCTTTTCTAAACTCCATTTTAGTCAGGAGTGGAAATCTTAAAAGTACCCTTTTTAATTTGCATAAATTTTAATATATTTAATTTTGTGGATGAACAAGGAGGCATTCTTAATGAAACATAAATTTCACATTAGCACTCTTTCTGTCTCTGATATTCATTTACTTACATAAATCCCAGTGGCTATGAGGCAATTAGACAGCAGATGGTTCTGTTCAAATCAATTAAATTGAATGGTATGTGCCATGCATAACTTTTACGATCAAAGTGTGTGTTCTAAAACATAGTTCTCTTAACGACAACCCTTACGCTCTTGATGATCCTTGAAAAAGTTCAGTTCAAGTTCACCTTCAACATTTATTAAAATTATCAAACCTGTCATTCTTATTTCTACATAAAGAGGCTAGAAGACTAAAAAACTGGGGCTATTTAGTATTCACTATATCAAGTATTTATTATAAGCATTTGATTTTTTTTTTCATTTGTATCTACCTTTCTAATTTTTCTTCTATGTTTTCTATTATTTCAGACATATGAATGACAGCATGCAGTAGTTGTCTTTTTGGGCTTAGCATATTTCACTTAGCCAATGTTCTCCAATTCTGTCCATGTTGCCATAAATGACAGAATTTCCTTCTTTTTTAAGACTGAAAAAAAAGTGAGAATGCAACAAGGTAGAATTTATATTTGACATCTAATGTAAAATTCCAAGGCATGAAAAAGAAGCAGGAAAATATGACCTATAATGAGGAAAAAATAATTCCTTTCTGTAAGTTCTTATTTCCATCTGGTATGATTGTCTTTCTCCCCAAGGAAATTACTTCACCATTTTTTTCTGGTCAAGTTTGCTTATTGCCTTTAAATTTTTTTAGGGCAGAACAGTGTGAAAAAATGGCCTATGTCTAATTATGTCACATAATTGAGGTAAAAATGTTTGATTCTTCATGAATTATTAGATGATCCCACTGGTAAAAGAGACATTTGTTAGTTTAGCCCTGTGAAATGCAAAGGATTGATGCCTCAAATCCTTCCTTGCATTTCTCTCCCCAGTCTCAACTTGTTTTCCAATGTTTATGTGCTAATTAGTATTCAGCTGATGAGTCAAGGGGGAATCTCTTCCAGGACTGGGGACTTCATTTTCTGCATTGCAACTCTTTCAGTTTTGACTTCCCCACTATATATATTACTATATATAGTAATTTTATAAATTCATCTGCTAATAGCATATGTTGATTCTATTATTTATTACAAATATTGTTACTTCAGTGAACATGGGAGTGCAGATATCTCTTCTAAATGCTAATTTCAATTATCTTGGGTAAATTCTCAGGAGTGAATTGCTGGATCATATAATACAATTTTTACTTTTTTGAGGACCCTCCATACAGTTTTGTGTAATGGTCATATTAACTACATTGCTACAATGTGCAAGAGTTCCTTTTCCTCCCCATCTTTGCCAACACTTGTTTTGTTTTCTTTTTGAAATAGCTATTTTAACAGGTGTGAGGTGGTATCAAATTATAGTTTTGATTTGCATTTCACTAATGATTACTGGTGTTGAACATTGTTTCACGTATCTGTTGGGTATTTTGATTTTCTTTTGAGAAACATTATTCAAGTCCTTTGCTCATTTTTAATTGGGCTATTTTCATTGTTGTTGTTGTTATGAGATGTTTAGTACTTTGTTTATTTAAGATGTTAACCCTTTATCACAAATATTGCTTGCCAATATATTTTCCCATTCTGTGGGCTGTCTCTGTGCTGTGTTAATTGCTATTTATAGGGGAAGAAAAAAATTAGAACTTTAGCTCACCTTGCATCCAAAATACAACTCAAAATGGAAAGGACTAAAGGAATACATATATAAGACCTGAAACTAAAAACTGCTTGAAGAAAATCTAGGGGGAAACTCTACAACATTGGTGAGGACAATGATTTCTTGGATAGAACCCTGGAGTGCAGGCAACGAAAATAAACATAGACAAGGGAGATTTCCTCAAACTAAAGGCCTCTGCATAGCAAAGAATCAGTTATCAACATTTTTGAAGGTATTGAAGATGTTTTCCACAGTAATCATTACTCGTGGATTATTCTTTCATTTATTATTTATGCTTTTATTTCAGTCTTGAAAATGTACAAGAAGAAACAAAAACTTAGAAATCACTTAAAATTCTGAGCAATGAAAAAACTAAGAATTCCTGGAATTCAGTTTTCTACTCAGTTTTGGGTATTATTTCTTCTTTATGATAACAAACTCCTAAAGGTGAAGATCTCTGCTTTAATTCCTTGTGTTTGACCCACAGATTCACCATAATGCTCCTTTACTATATGTGTTTAATGTCATTATTATTTTTAGTTGAGTGACGCTTAACATTCTAATTGGTATGGTCATGTCAAATAAAAAACACTGAAAAAATGGCACTGGATTGATACTTATGTCTTTTACTTAATTTTCTTATAGTGCTCATTTATAAAAGGAGACTATGTTCATACCTACCTGTAGGATTGTTATGGATATCAATTGAATATGGCTAAAGTTCTTAGAGTAGCATCTGAAACAAAATAAACACTCAATAAGTTAAAGATATTAATTATTACTCCAAGTAATATTAACAAATAACTCCTAAATACTCTTATAATTCTTCTTCACCTCTTATGAAAAATGGCAAGAGTTCACAGAGATAACTCAATATTCAGATGAGTTTATCAGTATGATTTTTGTGGCACAGTAAATTTCCAAAAAACCCTTGCACTCTTTTACCTAATTACATCTGTTTCAGCTAATTTAAAAGTCAAATGTGTGTGAATTATTCTTGAAAAGATCATCAAATCAAATGAAATCCTGTTTAAGAGAAAAATGCTAAAATCTTACTGTTAAAGGAAATCTGATAATTCACTATGAAAATAATTGATAAAATATGGGCAAAAATAAGGTTGGTATTGCTGTCTAACAGATTAAAATTCAAAGGTAAAAATACCACCTAATCAAAGGAAAGTCATATTTAATTTTCTTTGAACAGTTCAACAAATATATGTTTAGTAATTATAAATATGAATGACAGTAACCTCTGTCTTTAGAGACTCTGTGGCCTGAGTTGAAGGTGGTTATAGAAACAATTGGTTTCGGAACAATGAGGGGCAAGTAAGTCCTATGAAAGCACCAGAGAGGGGCACCAAGCCTGGCTTAGAGTTTGAGGAAGTCTTTTTTTTTTTTTGATACTAGAAATTAAACCCAGGGATGCTTAACCACTGAGCCACATCCCCAGCCCCTCCCACTTTTTATTATTTTTACTTAGAGACAGGGCCATTACATTGCTAGAGCCTGGCCTCAAACTTAATGATCCTCCTGCCTCAGCCTCCTGGGGTCACTTGGATTACAGGCCTGTGCTATCACGTCCAGCAAATTTGATGAAGTCTATAAATAGAAGAGACCTTGGCAGATTTGAAAGGATGAAGAAGAGTTAGGTTGAAGATGAAAGCAGGGACTAGCATGAGCAGAGGAAATAAAGTATAAATCAAATGTGGTTAAAATAATTATTTTAAGAACAGAACTTATGTGGTGAGGAGCATCAAGAAGTGAAGTTGAACAGGTAGGCAGATTCCAGAGCATATGGAATCTAATACACATGCCCAGGAGAGCAATGGAGAACCATTTGTATATGATTTTGAGATTATTTTTCCCAAGATTTTCTGGAAAATATCTTAACTTGGTAGTGCAAATGATGAGACTAAGCCTGAATGAAAACAAAAAATACAAAGATATATAAAAGATACCTGTAAATCCAATGACTTGGGAAGTTGAGGAAGGAAGATTGTATGTTCAAAGCCAGCCTCAGCAACTTAGTGAGACCCTGTCTTGAAATAAAATAAAAAGGAACTGGGGATGTGGTCCAGGGGTCCACAGTTAGAGTCATATGAAAATAAATTTGCTCAACCTATTTAAATACATAGAGAAGACATTAAAAATATATGACAAGAGTTGAGAGTTTAGCTCAGTTGTAGAGTGCTTGCCCAGCATGCTTGAAATCCTGGGTTCAAACCCCAGAACCACACCTACATACAAGCACACAAATTATATATAATTTGGTTTTGCATATATATATATACACACACACACATATATGTATATATATATATATATATAAATGAAGCATACTTGACTATAAGTCTGTGTGGAAAAAATAGTTTTGAAAGGATGAGTTAGCGATCTGGAAATGAATATACAAATATATATGTAAAAATGAAAGCACAAAAAAGTTTAGGATTACTTTAGACATGAAAATAAAACAGAACAAATAGACTGTGGATTCTTTATTTGCCAAAATGCTGAGGGATCTACTAGGTGTGCGTGAGAGATTTCAACTGATTTCACTCACCCAGTGCCCTCTTTGGTCTGTTTACTGTTCCCCCTTTGCCTTGTTGAGGAAGGAGGCAGAGGTCCCATTCCAGGCCCTCAGTTGTTAACACTCCCAGTAGGAGACTCCTAAATCCTTTTTTAGAAAGCCTTTGTCCTGCTTTATCCTGAGGACTTCCTCTCCTCTTTAAATGGAGAGGAGCAGGGATACAGGTGCCCTGCTGTTCTGGACATATAAATTAAAAAGAAAAAAAAAACAAAAACAAAAACTATTTTCTCCATCTTACATCATATTGCTTCCATTTCCTGTCTCCAACCTGAGAGCACCTCTGAGCCAATGTAGGGAAAATGCTCCAAATCTGGTCCTCTCCTCTTTTACAGTGATTGCCTCTCTTCTATCATCTCCAACAAAATGATTTCATCTGCTTTCTGGAAATTCAGCTAGAAGTCTAGTCTTCCCATTCACCTTATTATTTTTAGCATTGCTATTTTTAAAATATACCTTTTCTATTATTTTATCCAAATATTGAAAAGGGGGAACCATGTATTATCAACCTTGTTGATCTATGAACTTGCTAAATTATAGAGAACTTCTTATTTTATTCTGTACATCAGCCTCATCTGGGATGTTGAAAAAAAAAAAACCAAAAACAAATAGCAACAAGACCAAACTCAGAAAAAGTAAATCAAAATCTCTGGGAATGGAGGCTGGCCCTCCACAAAAGCTTTTAAAGTCCCCCAGGTGATTTTTTAAAAATTTAATCTCTTTTTATTGCTTTCACATGGATACTTATTAATGCACAGCCAAATCTGACAGTTTCTGGTGAACCTCTCACATAATATATTGAAAATTCCTTGAGGTCAGGAACTTAGCATTACTTATTTTTGCAGCTAGTGCTTTGTATACAAATGAAGCTTTATTGGATTAAGAGTGCACTGAAATTTTCAGAGTGCAGAAATTAAGGGTAATTATTCGTTTTTTAAATTTTCTCAGACTTTTCAGTATTAATAAAAGAAAACTTGCTGAAAACTTATCTACCTTGATTTCCTGAATAAGTAGCTAACTCAAATTAAATAAAAATTTGTGGTCCATGTGATGTTATTAATGCAGTGGTGCATTTTCATGGCTTGCTGAGTGCACAAGTGCACGTGGATATCTGGGCTGCAGTCATACCCCTGTGCCTTCTCTGTTTGTTTTTATAGTTGAAATAATTTAATATTTGAATTTGATCTGTGCATTTTTCAATCATCAGGGTAGCAGTTTCCAGATCTTATAGTACCCCGGGTAATGTTTGATGTTCCAGGGTTTCCTTTCTCTCTCATTTTGTTTCAAATGTTAATAAATCAGATTAGTTCATCTGGGATGGTGTGACACATTCTAATGAATAAATAAACTTCCTAGCACAGAATCAGCCTGGGAACTAAATTACCAAGCCATAAACACACGGGGTCTACCAGAAAAGAGCTGATAGATTACATGATAAAGCTTTTTCTACAAGATGCTGCTGGATCTTCAGGGTAAGTTGATACCTAGGTTTAGAACTTTATCTATTTTTCATTCTGAGAAAAGCAATCTGTGAATTATAATGCTGAATAAAATTAATAATAAATGCAAGATTATTCATGCACTTTTATAGCATTGTGTGGGCTACTCTGAGGATCTTTTTGATTATCTAGATCAGAGAAATTTCCTTTAATCATGCCATATTTGATCCAGAGTCTTATTAAACTGACCTACACTCATGTCTTCCCTTTGATGGATGAGCCCTGAAGATAAAATAACTCCTTTGGGGTCTGCTGCTGAAAGAGAGACAAGCTATAAACACAATTAAATTTGTTTTTCTTTGCAATATAGCTGTTGTAAAAATTGTATATTATATGGAGTGTGTCATGTTTTCACAGTGCTGTTCAACAGCAAGTGTGAATCCAAAAATTGTGGTTTTGCTACAATAGTCCCTTTAAAGTTTTTTTTTTTTTTATCATTTTGGTAAAATATGCGTAAGTTTAAATTTGTCATCTTAATGGTTTTTAAGTGTACAGTTCATTAATGTCAAGTGATTTCACATTGTTGTGCAACCAATCTGTGCACAAAACCAATTTGTTTTTCCTGCAAAACTGATACTGTGTGCCCATTACACAACTTTCCCCTTCCCCTGTCCTGAATCCCTGGCAACCACACACCACTTCTGTGTCTCTGTGAATGGGGCCGCTGCAGGTACCGGTAACACATACCAGTACAGTCCCACAGTATCTGCTTTTAAAGTCACTGGCTTATTTCATTCAGTCTAATGTCTTCCAGGTTCAGCCATTCTGTGGCATGTGGTAGAATCTTCTACATTTTAAGGTTGAATAATATTTATATGTGTATGCCACATTTTGTTTATCCATTCATAACAATGAATACTTGGGTGCTTCCACATTTTGGTTATTGTGATTAACGCTGCTGTAGGCACAGGTTGGAGCTCCCTTTTATAGACATATCCTAGCCTTGCTAAATAACTGCTTTTATCTCTTATCAATAACCAAATCTAATGAATACTTCCATCCTGGCTGATTATAAGGATGCTTGAACCCCATCTAAAATCTGTCAGATAAGGATTAGGGAGGGACTCTTGAGCAAAATGAGCTTTAAAAAGCTATGAAAAATGATTTTGATAATTAGGAGATTTGGAAATCTGTACTACCTGGTATCTTCATAATTTAGATATTTTAACAGGACATCTTAATCACTGACTCCTATCCTTTTCATAAAAGATCATCTGGGACTTTTCCTGAGAGACAAACCTATAAAAGAAGAGTTTTTAACACAGCAATTTACAGGAACACATAATTTTTCAATTTATTTCTGTGCACTTTATTCTAGGGTATTTGTTAATACTTATTTGTAGATAAGAAATACTTGAAGAACTACCAGTATGACTGACTAAATAGTTGTAATTTGAAATTTATACTAATATTTATCTTAGCAATGTCCAATACTAGTTTAGAAACTTTTGCAAACAATTCTGAGGGTTTTTTTCCCCCTAGTATTGTTATTTTCTATCAATATTAGAAATAAAGATGTTAATAAAGAAATCATATATAAAGTATGAAATGTTAAATCATTAAATCAAGATATTAATACCAGAGAAATATTTGTTTACATTAACTCCTTATTTCAATAAGTAATCCCATATATATAAATGGAAAGTTATTCATTTGAACAAGCATATTCATATACTAAATTAAAGCCCTTACACTGTACAATTCTTTTTTCAAGAGGACACTTCTTTTGTTGGTTACACACATAATTTAGTTATTTAAATATTCAAGGTCTTCAAACTACTTTAATTAAATATATTTTATGCTTTTTCCCATGCAATAACACAACCATGTTGAACCATGTACAATTCAAGTTTTGTTATTTTCTTTCCTTTCAAAATATTTTATTTGTATGCATATTTTCAATACTCCCAATATTTTCAAGTATCTAGGTATTTGGTGTTGCATGGGCCACAGCTCCAAAAACTTAATTGAATGTTCATACTTCATGAATAGAAGTCATCTGAAATGGATTATTCTTTTCAAAATGTGTGTGTGTGTGTGTCTGTGTATGTGTGTGTGTGTGTTTGACATCCTTAAGAGACAAATTGAAAATGTTAGTGCCATTTACATGACAACTTAATATTGAATTATAAATATTAATTTATCTTTGTATGGGCATAGTATATACAATAGAACTGTCAGGGTTTTTTGTAGGCAATGGAAGGAAATTCAACCCATTAATTGATTAAATAGCCAAGTCTATGTTGAGTGTTTCTGATATTCCACTTCTAAATTAAAGCCATTGACATGTCATAGTAACAATAATTATTATAATTTCCCTTAAACATTTTCTCAATACAACTGGAAAAGTATTCTAAAGGAAAACTGAATTATCTTTGAATAATCAGCATTGCATGGAGAGAAGCATTATAGCACAAAAGAGATCCTAGTCGATTTTCTAACCTTCTAAAATGAGGTTAGGACATGAGCAGCCAAAGATTTGAATGCATTTCATTGTCTTTAGAGGAAATAATTGAAGATATATTATTTAAGAAATGGGCTGAACAAGCACTTACCTAGAGAATGAGGAAAACCTGAGTTAATTACTGATTTTTCAGTATGAAAGAGAGGTACAAGTAATGTGTTTTACCAGCACATTAGGAAAATTGGAGAACATTTCCCAACAGACTCTCAAAAGTCCTTTAATGTTATCATTTTCCCCCATATTCTACTCAGACTGTACAGAAGAATCTCTTAATGTAAAAAAAAATATAAACTTTTCTTATAAAATTTTATAAAACACATACAAAAGCAATGAGTATGATAAAATGAATTCTTCTGAACCTATTGCCCAGTTTCAATAATGTCAGTGTTTATCAACCACCTTGATTGGGTTCTGTTATTCACACATTGACTATGATGCAGAAACGGAATCTTTAGTTTTGATGGTCTAGGTCTTAAGTTTTGAATCTCTCAGTTCTCAGGACCTCTTTTTTTTTATCTAGAAAAATATAACCATAAAAAATAAAAAAACAAATGGCTAAAAGTAGAAGCAATAGAAGACAGAATAAAATTTTAATTGAACAATATTAAAGATAAAATATTGGACATACATCAATTTAAAAAAAAAAACTAACAGAAGCAAAATAAAGGTCTACTGAAAAATACTGTGAGGGATACAGGGAAAAATATGTGAATTATAGAAGGCAATAATTGATTCTTAGGCAAAGTGATAGATCATTGCAGAATTGATTTATGGAAGATTAAAATGAAAACACAACCAATTTCCCCAGTATAGACAAATATTTTTGATAGTACTTATAATATGATATGTTTCTACCTCCTAAAGATCAACAAACTTCATATTGAATCATAAAACACTAGAGGCATTTTCAAAAATGTCAGACAGAATAAAAATGTCTACATTACACCACTCTACAATATTTCTGTGAAGTTCCTACCATTCAGGCAATTACAGAAAATATGAGATATAAGTACTTTAAAGGAATGTACAACAAAATTGGTATTGCTGAGAGCAAATTTTTCTACCTAAAAGCCAACAAATACTTGATTTGTCATTAAAGCTAAACAAGTTTAATAATGTGTCCAAGTATTTGTTAAAAATGTCCATGACTTTCTTGAACAAAAGCAAAATGCAATTAAAAGCAATTCAATACATAGTGATAAATGATACCTAAGGATACCTAAGGGTAAGTCTAAAAGTAAATATAGATACTCTTTATGAAGAAATGTGGACCGTCACTATGAAGACAAAGAAAAACACTATCGAAGAACATACAAACAGTATATGATTTGTGACAATGATACAATATATTTAGTATTTCAGATAAACTATTTGTTAATCTTCAATACAATTATTGTTACTGTATGAAACTATGAATGGAAATTTATTTCTTATCTAGGTAATAGTAATTATTATAGGGAAAAATAAATGAACAAGAATAGGCAATGCCATTTTAATGTTAATATAAGCAGTGTTAAAAAATTATCCCAAAGATATTAAAACATCAAACTTTCACTGAAATCAAGAGGATATTTTACAGGAATAGGAAAAAAAAAATGGAGTGCACTTCTTTCTTTGAGTAAAAATACACAAATATTAAAATAAAATTCCCAAAGCAGTTGAAGACAGGAAATAGTTAAAATCAGAACCAAAATCAGTGAAATTGAGACAAAAAAAAAATCTAAAAATCAATGACGCAAAAACTAGGTTCCTTGAAAAAAATACATGAAAGTGATTAGCCAAGCTAATCATTAGAAAGGGGGAAAATATTCAAATTACTAAAACTTGAGATGACAAAGGAAATGTCATCTCATATTGCTACTGATAATCAGAAAGTATTTTGAAAATTTATACTCCAATAAAATAGAAAATCCTGAAGACATCAGTAAATTTCTAGAGATATATAACCTACCCATATTGAATCAGAAGGACATAGAAAACTTTAAACAGATCAATTTGAAGCAATAAAATTGAATTTAGCAGAGCAGCAAGATATAAAATTAACATCCAGAAATCAATTGTGTTCCTATACACCAATGAGAATCAGCTGAGAGAGGACTTAGAAAAAACTATCCCATTCACAATAGACTTAAAAAGATAAAATTAAATACTTGGGAATAAATATCACCAAAGAGGTGAAAGACTTCTACAATGAAAATTACATACCACTAAAGAAATTGAGGATCTTAGAAGAAAGAAAGATCTCCCATGTTCTTGGATAGGCAGACTTAATATTGTCAAAATGGCCATACTACCTAAAGTGCTATACAGATTTAATGCAATTATTATTAAAATTCCAATGACATTCTTCATAGAAATAGAAAAGACAATCATGATATTCATTTTGAAAAATAAGAAATCCATAGTAGCCAGAGCAAACCTTAGTGAGAAAAGTGAAGCTGAAGACATCACAATACCAAACCTTAAATTATACTGCAGAGCTATAGTAACAAAAATAGCATGGTATTGGCACCAAAACAGACATGAAGATGAATGGGAAGAATAAAAGACACAGAGACAAACCCACATAAATACAATTATTTCATACTAGATAAAGGTACCAAAAACGTACATTGGAGAAACCATAGCCTCTTTCACAAATGGTGCTGGAAAAACTGGAAATCCATATGTAGCAAATGAGAAACCCCTATGTCTCATTCTGCACTAAACTCAACTCAAAGTGGATCAGGGACCTAGACAATAGAACAGAGATACCCCATGCCTACTAGAAGAAAAAGTAGGCCCAATTTGCCATTATGTTGGCTTAGGAACTAACTTCCTCAACAGGACTCCTCAAGTGCGAGAAGTAAAATCAAGACTCAATAAATGGGACAGTATCAAACTAAAAAGTTTCTTCATAGCAAAGGAAAACTCAAGAGCATGAAGAGACAGCCTAGAGGATGGGAGAAAATCTTTGCCACTGCACTCCAGATAAAGTATTAATCTCCATTATAAGGAATTCAAAAAAACTTAACACCAAAAAACTAAATAACCCAATTAATAAATTGGCTGAGGAACTGAACAGACACTTCACAGAAGAATATGAATGATCAACAAATATATGGAAAAAATATTCAACAGCTCTAACAGTTAGAGAAATGCAAATTAAAACTACCCTGATAGTCCATCTCATTCCACTCAGAATGGCAATAATGAAGAATGCAAGCAACAATAAATGTTCCTGAGAATGTGGGGAAAAGGATACACTCATACATTGCTTGCGGGATTGCAAATTGGTGTAACCACTCTGGAGAGCTGTATAGAGATTCCTCAAAAACTAGGAATGGAACAAATATTTGACCATTTAATGCCATAGGAGTTAAAATCATAATACTGCAGTGATGCAGGCACATCCATGTTTATAGTAGCTCTACCCACAATAGGTAAGCTATGGAACTAACCTAAGTGCCTTTCAACAGACAAAAGGATAAAGAAAATGTGATATATACACAATGTATTATTACTCAGCCATAAAAAAGAATGACTTTATGATATTTGCCTAAATGAATGGATCTGGAGACCACCATTCTAAGTAAAATAAGCCAATCCCCTAAAACCAAAAGTTGAATGTTCTCTCTGATATGTGGGTGCTAACATATAATAAGGGGGTTGATGAGGGAAGAATGGAAGTTCATTGGACCTGATAAAGGGGAATAATGGAAGGGAGGAGGGATAGGAATAGGAAAGACAGTAGAATGAATTTGACATGTACAATGTTCAAATATGAATATACCACCAGGGAATCTCTACATCATGTACAACTGCAAGAATGGGATCCTAATTAGAATGAGATATACTCCATGTAAGTATCATATGCAAAAATAATACTCTACTATCATGTATATCTAGAAAAAACAACTTAAAATAGAATTCAATGAAATTGAATGTATAGTATACAATAATGCAAGAATTTTTGGTTATTCAATTCGTAACTATAGATCTCTGGAAGACATTGGTGAAGGAAAACTGAATTCTGGGAAAGGAATTGCCACAGGGAGATGGACATGGGTCTCAGATCTTTCTGATGGAGGTTCTTCATTTTGAAAGAAAATTTAAATTGCTGGGTGAAATTTTAAGAAAAAGCGAAACCAATACCCAAATCTGATAAACTGAACCAGAACCCCTCTAATAGAAGAAAAAAAAACTTCTATATGACAATGGTTATAATATAATTCCTCCTCTTTAGATTTTTAGCAACTTTTAGTCTAGTTCTGACAAAGTAGACAATGCAAGCAGTTATTGGTGAATAAATTAATGAGTAAACAGATGGACACAGAGAGGCATTTGATGTTCTAATAGGTCAAGTGTTTTGTTTTGCTTTTTTCAGAGGTAGAACATTTTCTTTTCTTTTTCTTTTTATTTGCCAAAATACTTTGGAGGATTAAGCAGTGAAGATGGTTTCTCTGTGTCCAATGCATGGGAATTTAACTTCACTAATTTTTTGTTTGTTTGTTTGTTTGTTTGACCAGATCTTGCTAAGTTGCCAGGCTGATCTCAAACTCATGGACTTAAGTGATCCTCCTGCCTCAGCATCCCCAGTAACTGGGACTTGCCTGTGCATGTGGCACCGTGCCTGGCAGAACAGTTTTTTAAAACCTTAAATAAATAGGCCTAAAATTTGTTAATTTTCTGAACATGACAAATGTTTGTGTAAATATGAATTAGTATTTTTGTTCATGACAGATATAGTAACAGGTTGAATATATATTTGCTAATTTCAGACAATTTTTCAATCACGAAATGTAACAGATTCATGTGGATCAAATTTGTTCAATTGTGACAAGAACATCTCAATGAAGCTTTATCTCCCACCTCTCCATAGTTTTCTTGCCAACACAATTGAAATTAAAATGTTTATTATAAGATATACAGTATTGACAGGGGTCATGCAGAAAACAACAACTCAATTGCAATTGTATAAAGTAGTCATAGTATTTAGAAAATGTGTCTTGCAAATTAGTAATCTTACAGAATATCATATTTTTAAAGTGAAGGAAAATAAAAACAAGGAAAGAACTTGTTTTCAAAACAGTTATATACTATAACTTCTGTGACACTTGAACACTTAACAGAATTATTTTAAAGTCTACAATGATTTTCAGAAAAGAAAACAAAATTATTTAATCTAGCATTTCTCAAAATTTTAATCTAACATTTAATCCAAGAATTCATTTAATGTGTAATGTTTATTAGCATTCTAAAAAAACGTTAAACTTAAAACAAAAGGAAACTTCTGGTATTAGGCCTATTTAGTATTCCAACATTTTACCAAAGGTTTGTTTGTTTTGACAAATACTTAAGATTTGGGGTCATGATCATGTTGATAGTTCTTACATTTCTTCAATGAAGATCCCTCTTGGTTGCTTTGTAAATGAAACAGGATACTCATAAAGCTGGAGTATATATTTGTCTTTCTTTGTCGCAGCCTAGGATTTGAACCCTGAGGGGTCCTGCAAGTCACAGTTGCCTTCTAAACTAAAATCTTAAAATGCCTGACACTTGCTTTCCTGGCTTTCTTTAAGTCATGGCATGGATATATAACCTTTACCTCTGCTAATTAGGTGACCCATCATAGTAGCCTCAGCAGCACACTTGAGGAGGCAGAATCAGAAAAACAGACTCAGGGAACAAGACAGTCAGGGCAGTTAGTTTGGAAGTCAAGGTGTTTAGCCAGAGTATTCTCTTGTTAGGTGAGTTTTGAGCATTGGTCCTGTTAGAAGAGCACCAGACATGGTCCACCCTTCTGGGGCATTTTATTCTTTAAACACATGTTTGCTTCTATCCTAAGAACCCAGACTGTTGAGGGCTGTCTTGGACAAGATGGCACCTGGCAGTGAGCCAAAGGGCACTGGATAGCAAAATAAGGAAGTACCCAAAAAGGTTGCTTGCCTACTAGTTTCTTGGAGACTTATGACGTGTTAATGCCAGGCTCTAGGATTGGCTATCTAATATCATGCCCCTCGTGGACAGCTCATGATTCATATAGTGCTATGCTGACATTCCTCTGCATGCTCTCCTGTGTGAGAGAAAGCTTTGCTATAATTGGCTGATAAGCTAGGAGCCTGGGGGAGGAGAGAGGGAGAGGGTAGAAGAAGGGAGATAGGGGCAGAACAAAGGGGGCAGAAAAACAGGGAGGACGCAATAAATCTCGTCAACTAAAGATTGGTGGTGTCTTCTTTCTCCGCGCGGGTTCCGCTGGACGGAACACCAGACTAATACTGTGATTTGAATCTTACAAATGAGAAAACAATGAAATGTTGACAGAGTGGAGAAGCTATAAGTTTTCTAAGTTCCTGAGATATTTGGTCAATGGAAAAAAATATTATGAAGCACTATAGAGGAGATAAATAATTTTCAAAAGCATAAAGGAGACAACTTGCAAGCAGGGTTAGTGAGTGGTAATATGCTAAAATTTATGAGTGAAAGAGGAGAGCATTTCTTCTAGAGAGAGAAACAATAGAACCCCCTGTTTATAATTTATGGCACCATTTGATTTAGCCTTTTCTTCATTCAGGAACTGTCATTTCTGTTTTGATTTGCTTGAATTTAATTGCTTCATAAGTGGTTTGCCATTGTACCAGATTGCTCTGAAGGTAATGGTTTACAAGCTGTCATCAATGTACTACAAAAGATGGCCTCATGTAGAAAGCATGTGACAGGTATTTGTAATGTCTGAAAACAAAGTGAAGTGATCTTTGACAGGATTATACCTGTCTTTTTTTTTTTTCTTTTGTAATAGTACTTTGTATTTGCAAATACTCTGATGATCAAAGTCCCTTAAATATATTGTATCTTAGGCCCTTTCCATTAAGTACAATGCTCTTAATTTTAATTATTTGATGGAAATCTATTTCAGACTATTTTATTCTTCAACAGGAAAAATATCAGACATCATGTAAACTCTTAACTATAATTTGCATTATTGTGCATATATATGAATAGTTTCAAAAAATTCATTTCAGTTAATTTCTAGGGTGCCTGGTGTTTGGCCAGAATTATTCCAGTTTAAGAATTTAAAAATAAGTATGACATGATCATTGGCTTCCAGGAACAATGAGTTGGAAGGAGACACAAGTAGTTACTAAAATTTAACAAAGCAAAATAAATAGGTTTACTATCAATGCAGAAATTTTACACTCTCAATTTTCTTAGGTCATCGTGAAGGCCAACCTAGAAAAGCAGGGTTCAGGGTAAAAGGTATTTAGAATTATAATTGCAAAGCTTCTGTTAATGATGCAGAAAATAGGCCATAGTTGAGAGTGTATTGGCTGTGTGGTACAGTAGAAAGAGCAGGGTCTTGAAAGAAAAGCTTGGATTCAAACCAACTCAAGGGAGCTACTGATATTCACTAGCTTTATGAAATGGGCACCCATCTTAACTTTTCTGAGTTTCTGGTCCTAGTTGACAAAACTGGAATAATACCTGCCTACAAAGGTTGCACTGGAACTTAGAGAAAACACTGGCTAATCAACTAGTGTGGAAACTGAATTATTTTATGAAGCAATCACTCAAGTTTATAGTTTTTTTTTTTTTTTTAAAGTACTGGGGATTGAACTCAAGTTTATAGTTCTGTGTGATAATTAGTTTATCACAGTGTGCGGTGTCTGGGATATATAATATAATTTGTTAAATGACTAACAGATGAGTTTATTTGAATCTATCTTTGAGGTAGGTAGGGCAGATATTGTTACCTCAGATAATGTCATTGTTCATGCTAGTGTCAAATTTACTTTTGATAACAAAAAACACATTTACATATCAATTTAAAACAAAAACCAAAACAAAAACTAATGATATTCTGAGAAGAAAAGAGCTTAATCTCTGGATCATTTACATGAATTACATGTTTTGAGAATTTTTCATTTGTATGCAAATAATAAACAAATGGAATTTTAAAATGAAAACAGTAACAACTATTCACCTGTGCTCTGAACCATTATTGCTGAAAAAGAAAAATAAAATCTAAAGTGATTTGGTAAACATTTTCTATAAAAAATTGTATCTAATTTCATAGATTAAATGTCTATATATGAACTTGAAATACATGAATGATTCCCTTGAGGGAGTAGGTAACCACATTTCTCCATCATGAAGTTAAAACAAAGAAATATATTCACGTGAAAATTTCAAATATTAAATGCTTTTGGATTTCTGAGTCATGATCCTTTAAGATGTAGAAAGTATAAAGAAACTTAGTACTTAAAATTCCCACTTAAGAGCTATGACTATCCACATGTAGTCACATGCAACTTACTGTTACATCTTCAGTTTTACTGCAACATAAGCCACTTTTAATGATCAAAAGAAGAATGTGGACAGGAATGGCAATAGGGCAGGCAGGGAGTCAAATATTCAGATTCCTACCTGATACTGTGTGGTACATAGAGTGACCTGAATTACTAAGGTCAGGTATCAAGTCACCTGCATAAAACATGTAGACAAATTTGGGACCACAGAGAGAGCCAGATTTCTGAAAGAAATCTGTCAGAACACCTGAAATAGGCTTCCAAGGTGCAAGACAATAGGAACACATATGCAAAAGTAAAAGTGTTTATATAGGTAACAGATTTCCTGGTCATAAAACTTTGAAGACCCAAAGACCTGTGCTTATGCTTGTGATTCTTCTTACCTCTCATGATGTGTACCCATTATCTGCATATTTACCAGCAGTATATTCCAAGTTGGTTTAGTATTGGCTTTGCTTTCTTAGTAAAGAGCATATGAAAGTTAGATTCTAGATCAGGTATGTATAAATGTCTGGTACAACACCAATAAAACAGTATGATAACCACTCAGAGGTAATTTTGTTTCCCTTATGTGCTCTTGTGACTGCACATTGTCTAGGATGCTCCTGTCTCATCCTGCATATGGAATAGCTGCTCATTCATCCCACCCACGGTCAACGTCCTGTCTTCACCAGCCTACTTTGATTCCCTCAGAAAACTAGGGAACGGAGATTATTTTTATTTTTCATAGCACTTTATATTTCTCTTGTGACTAAAAAACAACTTTGTTAGGTTAGAGATACAGTGAAATATTAGGGGATGATACTTATGACATAACTCTTTTTTGGACTACGTGTCAGTGTGGTGCTACAAGTTCATTTACTTGATGATGACCTGGAAGAAACTGTAGTGAAAAAGTTTATTTTCCAGGAGACTAGCAGCAAGATTATTTAACAATTGGGAGTGTATATCCAAACTCTTGGAAAATGTCCTCAGCTGGCAGTTGACACTCATAAGATGAAGTCTGTACCATGAGCAGTGGGCCATAAAATACTCACGTTTTCAGGCACAATTTCCTGGTACAACTTCCCTCCAAGACATTGTCACTTAACCCTGTGTGTTTTTTTTAATCAAAAACAAGGTTTGCCACCCTTGGCCTTTTTTTATTTAGTTCTCATTTCATTTAGTATATATTGTTTCTCATTTTCAGTTTTTAATATGTTCCAATATAGTCAGTTTCGTTTCATTCACCATGATTTCTCTGAGACCCAGAAAAATATCTGGCATGTAATAAATGTTGGTTGAAAAGGGGGGTAATAAGTAAATGAATAAAACACTTTAAAATATTGTAAGAACTGGGTAAAAATGGAAGGAATGAGAATTTTTCCAATTAGGACTAATGAAATATTTTCATGATTGCAGTTACTACTAGCATCACTTGATTTTCCTGACCTACCTTTTTCTCTTTGACATTGTATGGGGGTGCTGTTGTTCCTAGCATCAGTGACTCAATCATTACTGTTTGATAATTTATATGTATGAAGTAGGCTGCTCATTGATTACTGTTAGAAATTTTTGATACCTTTAGTGTTCATATATTTCTATAATGTCAATCATTGGATTATAATCTAATAAAACAAGATGACAGGATTACCATGAATCTGGGTCTCATTCATCTTTTATTTCATGACTTACATACAGATGATAATAAATGTTGAGAGAATCACTACATTAGAGTAAATGTTCAACTATACATAACTGTTGTCTTTAATAATTATTCCCAAGGGAGAAAGTGATTTTATACTATAGAAGGAAACATATATCTTTGACCTCTAAGTGTTTTCCATCTACAATAGTGGGTATTGTTATGTTAGTGAGGGATTGAAGTAGAATGTGCTTCATGTTGGTATGAGGAGGTAGCTTAGGGTCATGTGGTCTGCATCATCTGAGAGCTTCATAGAAATGCAGAATCTAGAATATATCCTAAGACTTCTCTGTTTGAATTTTCATTTTAATCAAGGGCCTTCTTAGGTGAGTTGCTTGTATATCAGAATTTGAAAAGTAATAGAGTTTATAAGAGGTTGGTCAAATACTATATTATACTCAGGTATCAGATCTTAAACCTCTATATCTTTACAAATAAAGATGTACTACATAAATAAAGATGTACTACATAGGTAGACAATAAAATTATCTTTCAAACCAATTACTATAAGGAGTACAACACTCTCCAAAATCCTATTTATGCATTTAACACTTTCCAGAAAACACAGCCAACACAGTATTTTGAGTTCATCAGTGAATCAATTTAGTTCTAAAATACTAAATTTTCTGTCTTGATAAAGTATTATATACAATTGCTTCTTTTCATTTCTGTTTATCAAGGAATTAGAAAAAGAAACCATAATTGTTATGTTTTTTGCTAAGAAATATCTTTTCTTACATAGGGTTAGCATAAGTTCCAAGTTCAAAGTAGCACTGGATTTTACACTCAGAAACATCTGCTTTAATTTGTGCTTGAAATAAAATGGGAACATAAACCTCTTTCATTGATTTTCCTCTTCTCTGCACTTCTACAGCACTTAATGGATGGGTCACAAAATTAATTCAACATTGTAGAATGCTTTTCACTGAAGGATGCTGCTTTGAAATTAAATTAAAATGATCAACACATGTAACATGCTATGGAAATTCAAAGAAGTAATTTGAATTGATTGGGTAGTCAAATAAACTACTGGAGAAGGTAGGTATTGAACTTGTTATTGAGGGATGAAGAACAATTGAATATTGGACAGAAAAGGGCAAGAAATTTCAATAAAGGTGATGCCAATGACAAAGGTATGAACAGAGAATGAACAAAGCAAGTTTAAAATTCATAAGGAAACATGTTCAGGAAATGTGATGGGAATCACAATTAGGAACATTGACCAGACAGATTGAGACTGGTGTTGAATGCAGAGTTGCATTTGAATAGTTCTTAGGGTAGATAGCGAAGTTTTGAGTAAGTAACAAAGCAGAAAAGGCATCATAGGAAGAAATTTTATTTAAGCAAAGACAGGAAACTCTAGTACTGATGTCAGTAGTGCAATGCTGGGTCTTAATATATGATTGCTGAAAGTCAAACAAATGAACATTTAGTGAGTCACTTAGTTTGTAGGAAAGAAAATTAGTTTTGAAGTCAATTAACTCTTTTTCAATCTGTTTATGTGTTTCACAATATCCCAAAGGGTGGTAGCAATAGAAAGGAAGTTATCAATATACAGTGGCAGCAAATGTAAATGTGGGATGTACACATTTGTCTGACCTTGGCTGTAGGGAGACTCCATGGCACTTTTCCCATGAATTGATATGTCTCCAGGTTTCACACACTTTGAACATTCTTTTGAGGGTGACTATCATCATGGTTCCATGTGTTCTAGTCTGACTGTTAGGGATATTTGCAAGACAGGAGCTGTCCATAAAATTCGAGTATTTATTTACAACCTAACACATTTAAATTTTTAAAAAGATATTTTTAACTGACAAATAAAGTGGTACATCTTAATACATGTGTAGAGCATATTGTTTAGAAATAGGCATACATTATGAAAAGGCTAAATCGAGTTAGCTAATAAATACATTACTCCCACATTCTTATCATTTTTTGTAATTAGGGTACTCACATTATCACACTTGTATGTGCTATGTATAAAAGAAGAGTGTAAAACAGTAGATGTAAGGTGGAACTGGCAGAGGAAGGGAATTGGGGAGATGGTAGTCAAGGGTATGAAATTTAAGTTAGAAGGAATAATTTCAAGAGATGTATTGTACAACTTGATGAATACAGTTAAGCACAGTGTGTTGTATTCTTGAAAATTGCTAAGAGAATAGAGTTTAAGTGCTCTCACTACAACCTAACACAATCTTGAGTAATAACCCAAGAACCAGTCAAAGATCCATTTCACATGATCACATTCTGAGCATCTTCTCTTGCCTTCCCAGATCCCAGAAAGCTCAGACTTCAATTGCCTGAGTAATTTCCAAGAGTCACAGTAATAATTTCACTGTAGATGTTGGCAGAACTGTCCAAGAATTACCATGTTTCAAAACTTCCATCTGAAGCATGTGTTCATAGGATGACCATGGTGACACAGACACTCCCTGGAACTGCAAAAGTGTCTTTATTTTTATTTTTTGGGGAGGGGTGGTGGTGATCCTATGTGATAAGCATATCACATAGATACACTTTCCCACTGAAAGCATTTGGAAGGTGACTAGTGGGCTGCTGACCACACACAATGTGAGGTGCCTTTGATAGAATCCTAGATTGCTGAATAAAGAAATTCTTTTTCTGTAGGAAATGTGTTCTCCTTGTCAGGGGGAAAAGCAGGCTTGATGGGAGTAATATGTGTTTTTCTTCATTTTACAATTTGAGATCATGAGAAGCAAATAGTAAAAGACACAAAGGAGCGTATGCAAGAGATTCTTTTGCTAGCCCATTCCAGTATATTTAGACAAAACCATCCAGAAAGGAGGCTAGTAATCCAAAGGAGCTAGAAACTGAAACTATTTTGTGGAAGAATGAAATGTCTGATATCAGTTCCCGATTTTTATTTTTTAAATTACCTATGTCATTAAACATTGACCTGTTGGAAAAACAATCACCAGAACAACTCAATGACCAGAAACTATTTTGAGAACATACAATAAGTTCAAAAGTCTAATTAACTTTCTTTCATTTGTTTTATATTACCATTGATATTATATGCTCCTTTGGTATACTATTATATCCAGTAATGGCACACTTTGTTCACTGGAAGCACAAAAAGCATATGTATTATGTTAATTTATAATAGGCAAAAGGCTGAATCTATTCATCTAGGGGAGGTAGGAAGACTCTTAGGAACGTGTTAAATTAAATTAACATATTAAATTAAATTAAATAAGTATTAAATTATGTTCTCCATAAGCCCACTCTGAAAATAACTGAATCTTAAAATGAAACTTATAAAAGGACTTTAGACTGGTTTTAACCAATATCACAGTAATTGTAAAAATTATGCACATAAGAATTATTTCTCAAACTTGGATGAAATTAGCTCTCATACACAATATTTTTCCAGTAACGAGCTTGTGAAATATTTGTTGGTGGAAAATTCTATAAAGACAATTCTTTTATAGCACCCATAAATCCTTGAGAAAACATTACAAGTGGTAAAATAATTTCATGTGTCTTGTCGCATGATGATATTAGCCAGAACTTATAAAGCCATTGTAGGTTATGAAAGAGGTTATAAATGTGTTCTGCTATAAATTGCTGAGGAAATATAAAAGTGTATTATTATTTTGGTTTCTGTTTATTGGAAACACTTTGGGAACTGTAAATTTAATTAGTTGGCTGACTGGAGTTAAGTGTGACAGGCAAGAGCCATCCTTCACAAACTGCAATTTCAAAAGCTGCTCTTTAACCTGAGGGTTTAGTATGAGGATTTGTTTTCTGATTGAATTTGTAGCACCAAAGCTCATAGACTTTTTCCATTGCTGGTCTCTATATTTCACTGCAGTTAAATCATTATTGGAATTCTGGAGCTAACGTGAGAACATATCTAGTGTTTTAAAGACCTATGGGATCTTGTCAAAAAAGAGGCCTAACATAGAGCAGCTCTGGATTGAGGCAGGATAAATGTTTCTCATAGGTGAAAATTCCCTAGAGTTCTATTGCTGCATTGTCCTATGAGAGCCTGCATTCTTAGCAGAGGCTGAAACAGCTCTCTTTTAGCTCAAACAACAGAAAAAATTGATAGAAGCATCCCTAGAACAAGAAGAAGTAAAAGAGGAGGAAGAGGGACTGAGGTAATGGAATTGCCATGTTTGGAGTGTGTACCCCATGGGTTCATGAGTTAGGAACTTGGTCCCTAGTGTGGTAGTGCTGAGAGGTAGTGGGGACTGGTGGGACGTTATTAGATTACTTGGGGAGCTGCCCTTGGAAGAGATTAAGGTAGCCTTTCTAGAATTCCTGAGCTCTTGCAGGAACAAGTTGTCATAAGAGCAAGGCCTCACCAAATTGCTTCCTACCTTCCTGTTCAAAATATTATCCTTCCTCCCACACATACTCTGCTGTTGTGTCTGTCACACTGTTAGGACCCTCATTGGAGGGTAAACCAAAGGGCTAGTGAGGTTTGCACTTTGAAGCCTCCTAAACTAAGAGTTAAATGAACCACTTCTTTGTAAAGTTAGCCTGCCTCAGATATTTTGTTAAAGTAATGGAAAGCAAACTAATATGGGATTAATATTCTCAAGGCCACAATCAGAAGATACTGGTGTTTAGTGCTTGCTCTGTGTTGTGTGTTTAGGTGTGCATTTTTCCTTACCTTATCCTGGTTATTCATATAACAAGTTTGTGTGGGCTTTCGGCAGCTGTGAGGCCCAAGCATCCTGTGAGTTCTTTCTATTCAGGACTCCTCTAGCAACGAGTTTCTTCTGATCAAGGGGAGATGTCCACATGAACCTATACTCATTTGTAGAACATATTTGAGTTCTTGTAAATAGGACAATCCCTGTCCAAATACTCTTAAGCCTGTATCCCAAGATAATACAAGCCTTATTACCCAAGGCAAATCATGAACTATTAAAAACAAAACAAAACAAAACAAACTAACAAAAACCTCCAAATGGAGGCATTCCAGGGATGAATGTGGCCCCAGCTGTGAGGAAATTAGATATTTCCTAACTTTGTCCTCTTCAACAAATGGCTTCTACCTCACAGCTCAACAGAGCTACCGAGGTTCTAGCCATTGTATTCTCATTTCGGTAAGAGAGAAGTAGAAAGGAATGAAGAAGCACACCCTTACCCTTCAAGGGCCCTGAGTGGAAGCAGAACAAAGAGATCCTCCTCACATTTCATTAGCCTGAATTTGATTGCCTCTGTATGTGCACAGGCACACGTGTGCAAGACAGAAAGAGTAGAGCGTAGGGAGGAGGTAAGAGATCGTGTTAAAGGCACAATTATTTTGTATTATCTGGCATACATATTTCAATTCCAACAATTTAATTTTGGCATTTTCAGTTTGCAATGTACTATTTCTCTTGTTTTACTTGTCTTTCCCTTTGAGTGATTCCTTTCTTTTACTTGTGTGCCTTTAAAAAATTATTGAGTTTTTTTATTGTATTTTTCTCTGTACTGTGTTTGAAAATTTCTATTCTTTAAGTTGTTGTCATCAGCATTCAAATGAATGTTCAATAAAATCAACCTCTGTATACCACTGCATTTAACACCCTTTCCTCTCTCAGGCTGAATCAAACAAAAATTGACAGGCAGAAAGCTAGAGGTAGAAGTGCTAGATGAGGAGAGAAGGGTTTAAGCAATGGGACTGATTTCAGGAGCTTGGGTACAGGGACTTCATATGCAGCAGTTTTCTGTTATTTTAACTCAGTCTTGTTACAAGTCCAACTAATTATTATTTGTGAGTTTTTTTTTTTTTTTTTTTTTTTGTACCAGGGATTGAACTCAGGGCCTCTTGACCACTGAGTCACATCCACAGATCTATTTTGTATTCTATTTACTGACAGGGTCTTCCTGTCTCTAAAGCTCATTTTTGCTGATGCTGGCTTTGAACTCGCAATCCTTCTGTCTCAGCCTTCAGAGCTGCTGGGACTACAGGTGTGCACCACCACTCTTGGCTATTATTACTGTTTTATGTACTTATCTTCAGGTATGCATACCTAGATGATTACTTTCTTTGCCCAGCAGTCTCATTCCTTTATTTATTTATTTAATTTGTTTTTTTAATACATGACAGTAGAATGTATTTTGACATATATATATGTGGAGTTAACATTCTAATTAGGATCCCATTCTTGGGGTTGTACATGATGTGGAGTTGCACTGATGGTGTATTCATATAAAAACATAGGAAAGATATGTCCAGTTCATTCTACTGTCTTTCCTATTCTGTTTCAGATGTACTTTCTGAAATCATTTCTGCTTCTCTTATCTGATCATTGAGAAGTTTTTTCAGTGTTTTTGTTTATCTGAAAATGTCTTTACATGTTTTCATTACTGAAAATATTTTTCCTGAGTAATTAATACAGTTGGATAGTTATTTTTCTGTCTAAATTTTGGAGTTGTATTTATTCTATACTTGCTAGCATTGTTTTAGAATCTGTCTTTATAAGTATTATGTCTTTGTTACTTGTTTTCATTGAACAGCTATTTCTCTCTAAATTTTGGAATTGTATTTATTCTGTACTTGCTACCATCCTTTTAGAATTTATCTTCATAAATTTGTCTTTGTTACTTTTTTTCATTGCTGCTGTTAAGATCTTTGTACTTTGCAATTTAACAATTTTTTTGGTTTGACAGACATTTCCTTTCATTTAAGTTGTTTGGGATTCTTTGTTCTTCCACTTTCATTCATCAGTTTACTCAACACTAGAAAGTTCTCAGATATTATCTCCCTGAATATTATCACTGTATTTTTTCTATGATTTCTTCTTCATATCTATTTAAAACATATTTTGGACTTTTTCATTAACATGTATCTTCTGTTTTCTTTCGTATTTTTCATTTCTTAGTGCTGTATTCTGTGCAATTTCTTCTGATCTTTTTCCACTCACCAGTTCTCTTCTAGTCTCTCAACTTGTTTAACATCTAATTAAACATCCAATTAAGTTGCTAATTTTAATTATGTTAATTGTTTTTACAAATTCTCCATAGATTTTTTTTTATTAATATGTCTAATTAATTTTAGTGGTCTTTAAATTCATGTTATCTTCTTATCCTGTTTTATTAATCATGACTCTTTAGTATACTTTTTAAAACATTTTCAATATCTGAGTTTTTGTAATTCTGGTATTCTTTGTTGCTGCTGTTGATTCTCTTCCATGGTAGCTGTTTTCTTGTGTATTTGGCACAACATTTTATTTAGAGTTCATATTTGTTGACATTGTATGTTGGCTAGGTATTTTGGGGACAGAACTTTGGATTGCTCCTGTAAGATACATGAGTGAAAAATAGACTCGGGTTTTGCCATTCCTGATTTATATATTTGGAACTAAATAAATATGATAGATTCAGAATACAGAGTATTTGAAGACTAATCTTGGACCACATATGCTTAATGGAAGTCTTGTATGCCAAAAGACTCCACTTAGCATCAAAGCTAACATGACATTTCACTAACTTTACTTTTTGCTTCTGTGAGGTTTCTTTTCCTGTTGTTGCTGTCATTGCATATGATTTGTTCAACTATTTACTCTTGAAGCTCTGGGTAATTTGGGATTTATGTATGTCCCAAATTGACTTTCATTTCAGGGCTAGCTTAAATTCAGCATCTTTACACCTTAGTTGTATCTGATTTGAGCTGTTTTCCCTTATTTCCTGAAAGTTCTCCAGTTCTTCAAGTTTATTTTTAAAATTATTTTACCAGTCTTTGTTAAATATTCCATAGCAGAATAATTTTTCAATTTCTAGTCCATCATAATGTTGGAAACACAAGGATCATATTAATTATTAAGAAAATTGTTCTATTCTCTGAAGGAACATGTTTTTAAAGTGAATCAAAAGATTATTACCAGTCTCAGATAATATGATGCAGTTTTAAGGATACTTATGTTATGTAACAAAGTTGGGGCAATGACTTTAGGTATGATTCAGTGTACCAACAAAAAAGACTGTGTTAAAATTGATTTGAAGCCAGATTGTCTTGGTTAAAATCTTTGCTCTTTCACTTAGTAGGTGGATAATCTTTGATTAAATTGCTTAATATCTTGGGTCCTCTGTTGTCTCTGTTTTTATAAAAAGGTAAAATATTAATAACTACTTCATAATTTTCTTTGAGAAATAAATATGTTGATAAATATAAAACAGAGAAATGCTTGGCATATGGTAAGATAAAAAAAATTGTCTTATTAGTATCAAATAGGTATGGGTGTTACCAAGTAATAAATTGCAAATTAATCACAAGATCAGCATGATAAAAAAAGAAATAAATGATAGAAGATAGCTTTTAAAATTTGGTTTTATATATTTTGTCCTTCCTTTAAAATGAATAGAACTTCCAACAAATGAACAAAAGACAGATTTGAGTTTTTTAATTACTTAGTTAAAGTGTTCAGTTTAAATATGCCTCTGAACAAGCATATAAAAGCTAACCTTAAAAGTGACATAAATTTATAATTTCATTTAGATGAGGTCCAAAACATATGAACCTGAATTCTAATGGTTTTGACACAAATTTGATCACCATTTTGGAAATATCCAAAGTTTCTAACAAATAACTGCTAAAATTAAAGTATTTTTCCTATTTATACTTATTCACCTCATTTTTAACATTTTAATAACATTTTATATGTAAATTAAAAGGTCTTCTTGCCAATATTTTGAAAGTTGGTATTTTCAGCTATAAATGTTATTAAAATTATAATCTCTTTCTTCAACTGCAGAAGAGAAGTGGCCTGAATTAATAGAAATCCATGTAAAATATGCACCATGGATTTGTTGAGCCACAATTTAAATTCCTTTCCTTTCCCCTGTGGAGGAATACGTAATGCAGCATATTTTCTTCAGTGAGGTTTCAGGGCATTCAAATTTGAAACTTCATAGAGAGATGATTGGGATATGCATTTTGTTTAATGATAGAATTATTTGGAAATAAAATACCCTGCATCTGGAATAAAACAATTTAATTTTGATCCATGTAATCCTCAAGACTGAGATTTTATTTTAGGCATATACAAATCTTGAATTCCTCGAGTTGGAGATGGGTATGAAAAAGATGGTATTGATTGTCAGGGACATAAAAGTAGAATTAAAGAACATAAGAGAGTAGATGTACAGGTTTTCCCGGTGTGTCCCAGTTAGAAAGAAATTACAACAAAATAAACTTACGCAGGACAAATGGGCCCAGTTAGCCCCACAGTGAGACCATCAGCAGTTTTTCCTGCCCATGTTCATGTTAGGACCAGGTCTGGGAAAGATGGCACTTCCAGCTTGGCTTTGCTTGAGTAAGGGCCAGAGGGAGAGGGGTGGTGTCAGAGTGACCTGTAGGTGATGTAGCACTGTGGCACCAATTTTGGGAGAGAAGCTGACTTCAACTCATGGGGCCAGTTGGTGAACCCAATAAACAAGGGTCTACCAACCTTGGATTGGATATTCAAAAACTGGATATTAGCAAGACATTTACAAACAGAGACTCAAGCTCAACACGGGAATTCTGGATTCACACAAGAACAAAAGAGGATTATAGACCAAGTTCCAATATGTTTGAATTTCTGATATGCAACATTACAGTCCACAGTTCCAAGAAGAATTTAAACTGGAGGACAAGAGGGAACTAGAACCAATCCTTGTCTCATCTGTTATACAACACATAACAAAAAAAAATACATGCAATGTGTATTTCCCATTTGACATTAAGCTTGTTTCATTAAAGGGAAATTTAGCACCTGTTGAGGAAAAGTAGATGGAATTTGAAGAAGATGAAGACATTGGTGCTGGAGCAGGGTGTTCTGGTTCTTTTCCTACTACAGTTCTTGGTGCATGATTACAAAGATTGCCTTCAGAACCAGGAATGGCATTATTCAATATGAGGACTGAGAAAATTGATCTGAGAGAGAGTGGACATTTTACTGATCCCCATGTTACCATTAGTGTAAAAGTTTGAATGGCATAGATTTAGTTCTTGTGCAAGGTACTCCTGGGGTTTCAAGAAAAGAAGATACATATATCCATTTTAATCTTGACATTGAATTCCAGAGGAATGCTTAAAAATTAACCAAACGTTCAGGTATCTTGTCTGAATTCAAATATCACAAGCCTTATAAAAAAGATTAACAGTAGCAAGTGTTTTTCTTTCATGGAGATGTATGAAATTAAAACTAAGCCAATTGTAATAGAACTGGACAGGAAACACACTGAATTTAAAAGATTGCCTTTAATGAAAAGGAAAATTATCTTCATCAATATCTAGCTTCACACATGGAATGATCCTGACATTAATAACCTGGAAATTCTGTGAATTTTGCTACTAAGTAGAAGCTATCATAGCTCCGTGTACATTCTCCAACAGGCAAGAAATGAACAGTACCCACACAGTAGGCTAAAGTGAGTTCACTGCAAAGTTGTATCACAGAACTCAAAGTCCTGCAAATCACCAACATGTAAGACTGCTTTGGGGGTAGGGTTGTATCTCAGTGGTAGAGCACTTGCCTAGAAAGTGTGAGGCACTGGGTTTGATCCTCAGCACCACTTAAAGATAAATGAATAAAATAAAGGTATTGTGTCTATCTACAACTAAACAATATATTTTAAAAAATACTGCTTGGGATACATATTTATTGGAGGTTTGGAAACATGTATTTTCTTTTCTATTAATTGTGCAACTAATAGTATGTTTTCTAATTTACCAATATTTCTACCTTGCTTCCTGGGACAATACTGTAGTGGTAGGATGTGCCCCTATTAAAAAATAATACAGCAATAAGAATGTGATAGTATCTACACATCTGCTTATGTTTGTCCCATACTCTTTTGGTTTGTGTTAACTTTAGCTTGGTACACGGTAGTTAGGATGGTTTCAAGCTGCCTTGAGAGAAATTTAACCAGTTATGCTGCCTTGGAATGAAATATATAAAGTGCCTTTCGAGGTGGCCTAAATTCACACTGACCTTATTTTCTTGTTTGGAAATAGTGTGTCTTGGCCAGGTAAGTACCCTTATGAGAGTGCTTCTCAGGTTGTGGTTGCAATTTTCCAGATGAGTGGATTGCTTTTCTGAAAGGAACATATTTTCAGGCATGTCCATTAGCTATTCTTTGGGGTCACATTGCTGTTCTTTCTGATAATGATTCTAGGGTTCACATTAGAACCATCTCAGAATAATTACAAATTTTTAGATGTGTTCACATTTTTACAATGGCTTCTAAATCATGTCATCTAAAATTAATGTATTCAGAGGCTAAAGAGATACTACAGGAGTAACTATTTCTCTGAAAATGCTTGTGAAACGTCAAAACCAACAAACCTCTTAGAGCAATAGTACACAAAAGCTGGAAATATATTGTTTTTTATAGAATTTTGACAGAAATGCCACTTATTTTCTATTTATATATATAGATACTCAATTATGTTATCACCAGGTTATTATAATTTGACTATTTACATTGGTTGCAACTTAATGGGGCAAAATAAAATTTTCATCATACACCTGAGGTCAATATTTGCTATATAGAACACAAGAATTTTATGGGCTTTCTGTGGACTACATATAAAGACTACATATTTTTTCAATATTCACTAGTTTAAATGAATAATGTATAAGGGAATGCAATGTCAGTAATAGGCCTATTTTTAAACTAATATAATAACTTCAATTAAACCTTGCAACATGTTTACTGTTTAAAGTGAGTAACCACAGTTCAGTTGTTTTAGCCCTTGCATTTTGACCTTGCCTATTAAGGTCAATTCAATTTATTAGATGGATGTGTATAAAAACTATATGAGCCTGAAGGAATTCTCAAAACAAATTTAATCTTGTCTTTCATATTGATTGGATTAATTCCACATTCTAATATAATTCAGTACACAATAGGTCTATGAGATGAATAATTTGCCTCAAGAAATGACTTTGCTGTTCACTTAATTCGTAGGACTATGAGTTGTCAGGTCCCCAGACTGTAAACAACTCAAGAGACAAGAACCCCATTTTCTCCTTGCCATATAAATTTTCTGTGGTACTTGCAGCCCTCTGTACCCGTGAAACTCTCAGTACCTTTTGTTTAATGTTCCTGATCAAGCTTCAAATATAATCCCTTTAAAAACCCACTACTAAAATGTAGCAAAACTGAAAAATAATGAGGAAGGTTAAGCTTTATAATTCCAAATCAGCAATTTGCCCATATACACCGAAAGCCTGTCAATATGAGATGAAAATGGTGTCTGCTGCACAGATATTTTTATGGTTGATCCATGGACTCTGAAAATTTTGGTATCAAAGAAAGGCTCTGAGAAACATGATTACCGTAAACTCATTAAGAAAAATCAATTCGATGAAAAGTTTTAGCTAGCTAAGGGCACATATTACATTTCTGTGGTCACAGTAGGTGGTGTCAAAACCTCTCAGAAAGTCTTCAAATCAGCAATAGGGGAAAATTTCCTCCACGTGTACATACTAACTACAAAATGAAAAGAAAATTTAGAAGTGCCATTAAATCTATGTAGGAAAAATGAGAAATTATACTCCATTTATGTATGATCTATCAAAATGCATAAATGCATTCTACAGTCATGTATAACTAATTAGGACAAATTTAAAAATTTTTAAAAAGAAGACATGAAAAAAAGAATGGAGATAAAAATAAGATTATTAATAAAAAAGTATGGGTATGAAAAAAGTGTTTAAGTTTTCTCATTTAAGTTTCTTTTTCCAAATAAGTATTTACTTTTGTATCATGAAAAAAAAAAAAAAACTATCTAGGGGAGAGTCTAAAATATTTCCACAAATTAAAGAAATTAATTGTATTTATTGCAAGTTAGTTGTATTTATCAGTACATAGATTTATGAGTTATGATCTTCATGCATGTGAATAACAAAGACTTCTAGATTTTCCCATAAACTCAGTTGTCTAGTTTCTTTTTCCCAAAATGATTTTTAAACATGTGTTCTAATGAAGTAGCTATCAGGAATTGACCACTGATTTTGGATACACAGTATTCACATTTTATTTCATTAAGATGAATGAGATTGTTATTTATGTCACTATAGCAATATCAAGGTTCAAAGGTGCCATGGACCTGCCCTATATCTCTGTTTTTAGAAATAGTCTATGAAATAGAAAGTTATGAACATATGGAAATATAATCAGTAGATCATTTCAATTTTAAGTGTTTTAAGTATCATAGCAAACTCAGCAGTTTCTCTTAGAATGAGTTAAACCACGTGCAATTTGTGCTTGTAATCCCAGCTGCTCAGGAGACTGAGGCAGGAGGTTTGCAAATTCAAGGCCAACCTGGCAATTTAGTGAGACCCTATTTCAAAATTAAAAACAAAATGAGCCAGAGATGTAGCTTAGTGGTGGAGCATCCATGGGTTCATCCTCAGTACTGTGAAAATGGATGAATTTGAATGAATGAATGAATGAAGTGTCTGATTCAATTCACTTGGCCTACTTCATTAATAAGGTATCAACTAGACATCTCCAGGGCAAAGTTACTCATTTCCCTTCTGTAATCAATATGCATTTTGATTTTTTTTGTATCTTTTAACATTTTATTTTCAGATTAGAAGCAAACATGACTAATGGTTATCACAAGCTTGGCCATTTTCCTTTTCTTCACACTAGTCAGATACTAGGTCTTCATACCCTATTTGCTGTATATAATAGCTAGCAGTTACAGACAATTTTCTAAGTACCAAATCATGCTTAGGACTTCCCATCTATTATCACATTTAAGCCACAAGAGTATTTGGGCTATGAAGTGAATAATCCATTCTGCATCACATTTGTAATTTAGTAATGTGTTGTGTCCTCATGGATACCTACCTCCCTTTGACTCACCTAATGTTTCCCAGATGATTGTTCAGGAAAATGCTGGATGAGGAAGAGAAGGGGGAAATATTTTAATTAAATTGTGATCATTGTGTTCAGAAGATTCATCTTACAAAGGTGAGAACTTGGGACTCAGGAAGGTAAATTTAGAGACCTGGGATAGGAACCCATGAATCCTCACTCAAAACCAGGGTGGCCTGACATAACAGCAAATGTGAAATCAGAATTTATTATTGACTATCTTCATGAGTGACTATGTCAGTGCCATTTAAGGGACTCTGTAAAAAAGGGGGAAATGGAAAGATTTGAAAATTGGAATCAACAATAAATTCTGCCTACATATTTTATTTAAAAAATAATTTCTATTGTTTATTTTTTCCCCCATCATTTTAGCTCTCTTAGTTCTTCTTGGAGGAAGACCACACTAAGAGACATTGACTGACAGAAATTAAAATCAACTTCCACGTAACATTCTTCTCAGACACTCCCTAACCAGGCTTAGGCAGTTCAGCGGCTATGGCCTTCCACATTCAGTTCTTTTCATTTTACTAAACATCTTGTATCTTGATACTTTCTCAAGTTGATTTGAATTCAAAACCAATTATATTTTATAAAGAAAATATTATAAATGCATGTGGAACCAAAATTTTAGTGTAGAAAGAGAATCATACAAATTAGCTAAAATATAGCAATTCCAGGACTGGCAATCAGAGATTGACTCAGTGTATTAATTGGGGGGTTCTCAAGCAATCCACAAGCTTGTGATGCAAGGTAGGCCTTGGGATACAATATGCTAACATTGTAATTAATAAAGATTAATCATTTTAAAAATTAATGTTGATATTAGATTTATTCCACCATTAGTACTGATTAACAGATGAATTACAATCACTTATTAGTCAGTGATGGTAGACACTTAAAGTTCAATTTTATTATATTCTGCAAGATTCATATAAAAAAGATACCAAGTTGACTTTTCAACAGAATTTATCAGTTACTTTTTTCTGTACCAATTAAAGGAAATATGACTTCTTATTTTGGTATTTCCATTCTTCATTGGATGTAACCTCCCATCCTGGTGCAGAAGTTTTGTACAGAATTTGATAGAAGTTCATGTAAGCCGTTTTGTTTTGTTTTGGTTTTGACATGGGGGATTGAACTCAGGGTCACTTAATATCTGAGCCAGATCTCCAGTCCTTTTTATTCTTTATTTTGAGAAAGATACTTAGGGTCTTGATAAATTGCTGAGGCTGGCTTTGAACTTGGCAATCCTCCTGCCTCAGCCTCCTAAGCCACTGGGAAGGAAGCATATGCCACTGTGGCCAGCTAACCCATTGTTTTAAAATTTTGGGGTGCTGGGAATCTAATCCAGGCACCCACACATGCTAGTCAATCTCTCTACCGCTGAGCTACAACTCCAGTCAAAGGTATTTTTTAAAATAAGAAAATCGAAACACAGAGAAGTATAATTATTTGCCAAAAGCACATAGGTAATTCTCAGAAAAGTCAGATCGTCTTGATCTGGAGCTGTAGATTTAAGTTTAATTTACTTTTCTCATTGGATTAAGTTGTACAGTATGAATTGATGTGGTTTTTTCAAAAAATTTTCATAATGAGTGTAGACATAAGATTCATTTGCCTCTTTATCTCCATATTCTGTCCCCAATACTAGAGTAAATAATAAAATTGCAAATCTCAACTATTTGTACAATTTTCTTATAATATATTTCACCTTAAATTCCCAGGCCTAGGTGATTTTATAGACTTTCCAGATATGGTTGTCAAGTAGTAGATTTAGAGGCAAAACCTTCAAAGGAGGATGCATGCCACACCCTGAATTCTTGCCAAAATCTAAATGTTCTATTTAATTCTGGCGTGTTCACTTTCCTTTCATTTTTCTTCCTGATTTGGAATATCTGCCTGGAACTTATATTCCATTGCTTCTCATAAACTTAGAAAAGGCTCAGATTTTCTTAGCATTCCATACATTTCTAGGGGTTAAATTATTTAAATTACTCCCTGTGGAATGCTTAATGCTTCCCTCCATCTGTTGTCATTCATATATTCTAGTAAAATTAAGATTTTTGTTGTTATTCTTTGTTCACTTTGCTGAATCCTGTACTCTCCAAGACTTTTCTGTCACAGTTATATAGTAAAAAATAAATTTACAAGAATCTAGAATTTAGAATGTAATAGGTTAAGGAATCAAACTTTTTGACTTCTGAAATCTTATAAAATCATGGTTTATCAGAGGAATTTAATTTAATTCAAGTGTTCAATCATTGATTTTCTCTTTTATACCAGGTAATTCCTTCTGTAATGAAAATATAAATGTACAAATTCTAGATCCCTGTCCACTAAGAAAATGAAATCCAAGGGGAAGGAGACAGATAGTGATGAGGATTTTGGTCCATTAGAACAAAGTGTATGAAAACTAAACTAAGACATCATAAGAGGTGAAACAGTGGCCTCCAAAACATATTAAAGAGTATGAGAAATCCTTCCTTAGGAGGTAACATATTCTCTGAATTTTGAAGTAGGAAATAATCATAATAATGACAGAGTTATAACCCAGGGACTGAATGCAAAGGCAGCATACAGAAAAGCAGAAATATATATTCTATAAAATTCAGAAATAGTGCAGAAATCCAGAGACAGGTGCTGTTACAAAATATATAAAACACAATGCAAAATGACATTGCTTGGTCTCTTGTTAAATTTTTAGTAATTTCAAGACAGTGATAGAAGTTTTAAATCAAGTGGGGGATGCCTGTGAATGCAGGGACCTGTGTCACACAGATCACATGCCCACGAAGCCAGCCCTGCCCCAAGTGCTGGAGTGGGAAGGAAGAGGTTGGAAAGAATGAATGAGGCAGGTGGACAATGAGGTGGAGAGGCCAGATGAGCTCTGTAAGAAGTGCCCAAAAGCTGGATACCCACCTCTCTCTTATGTTTGAGAGGATGTGAGTATATGTGTCATTATATTCATTTTGTATTTATGAAACTTATGTATTTAACCTATCATATTTTTCTCCATAGAAAGTAAAACAATTAAGTAAAAAGGTAAAAATGTGTTACTATTAATAATAGCAAATAATATATGTATAGCATGATTCCTATACATCATGACATAGATCCTTCTCTGTGTGTGGGGAGGTTCTGAGAATTTGAACCCACAGTTACTTCACCATTGATCTGCATTTTCAGCCCTTTTTATTTTTTATTTTAAGACAGGGTCTTGCTAAGTTACCCTAGCTGGACTTGAACTTGATGATCCCTGCCTCATGAGTAGCTGGGATTATAGGCATGTGCCTCTACACCTGGCTGACACAGAATCTTTCTTAAATTCTGGAAACAGCTTCTCCACATTCTTGTCTTTTAAATCTAAGTTCTCACTAGATGAGTGGTATATTTCAAATGGTTTCTTGGGTCAAAGATGTGGGAGCCATCCTTATTTAGCAGAATCAGACTAAGTTGAGCCATGGAACTCAGAGGTCTGGCTTCTAGGAACTGGCTACCACTGAGGAATGTTCCAGATTGCCGGGAAGCATGTGGTACTGTATGGGAGTGGTTCCCTGTCTGATTCATTGATAGTTCCCCTGAGAAAATGGCTCCCCTAACTCCACTCCATCCTGTTCATCACTGAAGAAGCCCCTTCTGGTCCGGGCCTCTTTACCTGTGTGACTATAAGATAAAGGAGAGTTGGGCTACTCCTTGTTGTTCAAGACCAGAACTGGATGACCAGACCCATCACACCCCCTCTCATTTAAAAAGAGTATTGGCTCGTGTGTTTTTATTGGTTAGATAAGTATATGGGTAATTGATTGATTTATAGCCAACGTGGTCCTCCAGCAGTTAACCCTTTTCTGGAATGTGACTGAGAGACCCCCACACAAAGGTGTTAAGAAAGACACAGAAATCTGAACAGTAATCTTACATCTGTGATTTTAAGCTGTCACACAACTCAGACTTCAGCACATATGAAGAACATCATAGAAATCCTAAAGAGTTGCTTTTACAGAGGATTTAAATTGCTCTGGAGTCAGAGTATACCCTTTCATTACTCTGAATAAAAATGGCTGCAAGTATCTAGATTTTTCTCATACTCATTTTCTATTTTTTATTTTTCTTTTAATATCAGGATGACATAAAAAGAAATTCTCTAGACGAGCGTGGTGGCATACACTTGCAATTTCAGTGGTTCCGAATACTGAGGCAGGAAGATCATGAGTTCAAATCCAGCCTCAGCAAAAGCGAGGTGATAAGCAACTCAGTGAGACCCTGTCTCTAAATAAAATACAAAATGGGGTTGGGGATATGACTGAGTGGTCAAGTGCCTCTGAGTTCAATCCCCAGCTTCCCCCTACCATAAAAAAGAAAAATTCTCAATTGTAGTTAAGTTTAACTTTACACCTAATTATTTCTTTTCATCACAAAAAGAATTAATTATTGTTACCCACTGTCTTAGTCTGTTTGGGCTATTATAACAAAAATATCATATCATGAATAGTTTATAAATAACAGAAATTTATTTCTCACAGTTCTAAAGGATGGGAAGTCTGAAATCAAGGTGCCAGCATCTTGGATATCTAAAGGCCCATTCTTCATAGAGAGCCACTTACTGTTGTGTTATGACATGGTAGAAGGGGTAGACAAACTCTCTCAGGCATCTTCTATATGGGCACTAATGTCATTTTTGTAGGCAAAACCCTTGCAATCTAATCATCTCCCAAAGACCCTCCTTGTCAAAGTTTCAACATATTAATTGGGGGGGGGGGTGGATGGATATGAACTTTCCACCCCCCACTCATAAATTTCCTTTATACAGTCAGTATTTTAATCCCTTCACTAACTCCTGAGCATTCAACCTCTTTCACTCAGGGCCTCTACCCACTTCAGGAGTTCTCAAAGGAGTATCTCTGGGGGTTTCAGGAACAGACACTGGTATTTTTCCAGTGCTTGAATTCACCTGCTCTTATCAGTCTCAAATGCAAGAAGATGAAAAGTATTTGTAATTCTGAGACTAGCAGCTCCACTCCAATAGTTTTGAGAAGTGACCTTGTAGACTCTAATGAGCCCAACATTTTTACGGAGAGATAACTCTATGCCCCCCACTTAAACTTTGCAGTAGAGAACAATAGTGAATAAGGAAAAAATGTTCCTCCTCTCATCAAGCCTAACCTCTCATGGGAAAAGAGACAACAAATAGACACATGCATACACAGATGTAGTCAAAAAGCATTCACAAAGCAAATGAACCACAAAAACTCATAAGCAACAGGATTGTGATAAATCCTGGGAATGAAATTACTCCAATCTAATGAGTAATAGAGAAGTTAGGACCTGAAGACTGAGAAAGAGTCCATTCTTTCTCTGGACAAGTTCTAGTTTGGGGGAGGAAAGGAAAAAAATCATGAAATGGGAATAGAATCATTATGTTTCAAGCCAAGAGAGAAGGCAGTACAATGAGGAGCAGGAGAGTGGTGGGAAAGCCACCCACAGGCAGGCGGGTCTGTGGATGACTGTCTGTTTCCACCCTTCTCTCTACTTGGTTCCTCATCTCTACTGAAACTCACACCACAGCTGTGGACTTCAGGATTTGCCTCCATTTTTGTTCATCCTCATTGGTTTAACCTGAGCCTCTGGCTCAAAACTTAAGCAGACATTGAACTTGGACCACATCCTTCTAAGAATTCTGTTGTCCTAGGTTTTGACCTTGTCCTCTGAGAGCCCTGAGAGGCATTCTCACTTCTATCCCTGCCCTCCTCAAACCTACCGGTGACATTTCATATGGAATCTAGATCAGGACCGTGACCTTCAGTCTATTATACTTCAGCCAGTTGGTTACCTGTCAGGTCCTCTAGAGCTGTGGTTCCTGTCTGCCTCCTTCCCTAATGCTGTCCTGTCTTTAGTAAGTAACAGTGGCAGCCATAGACTATAAGTACCAAAAGAGGAATCTTCTGGCAGCCAGCATTGAGTCACCAAGAAAGGAAGGGACTGTTTATAACATGAATCATGAACACTCTAATGGGGATGGTTTGTTTTTCTTTTTTCTTCTTTTAACTAAGAATTATTTGTCCTGTAAAGTTTCCAACCAGATTTTTAGATATTGACATCCATTCATTATTAGTTCAAGATGTTAAGTTGAAATAACTTTTGAAATCAGTACTCATGTTTATTAGAATGAAGGGAATTCTTGAGGAATGTTGAAAATGAAAAAAGTTAATGACATCAAATGAAACATCTTTTGTTTTTCATACACATATCACTTGTTCATTGAAAATAATTCCATGTATTCCCTGGACATGTTTATAAAATTCAGGTTTATCAGTTATATTTCTTTATCCCAATAAAGCAGACAGCAAATCACACTGATTTCAAGGAGACACTTTGAGTTTTCATTAAAAAAAAAAAAATTAGAGAAACTTCTGAGCTCTAAACCCTAATCATACAAGTTCATGGAAAGCTGAGATACTAAATAGGGATTTTGCATAGGTGGAGAATTATAATGGGTAAATTATACCACCTTCATTGGTATTCTCTTGTCATTATACTTATTGCCTAAAAAGTTATAGCTCTATCATGTGTATGAATCAATCTCACTCAATTAGTTTGAGCATTTTTATAAATGGAATTTACTAAAATAGAGTGCAAAGACATTGTGCTTGAAAGATGAAAGTTTTTCATTATAATACAGTTTGAGCACTCCTAATCCAAAACTCCAAAACCCAGAATGCTCCAAAATCTGAAACTCTTTGAACACTGACAATGAAACCACAAACTCCATCGCTGACCTCATGGGACAGGACACAGTTAAAATATAAGCTCACTAAAAATATGGTATAAACCTGCCTGCAGGCTATGTTTTATATGTAATAGGTATATATATAACATAAATAAATTTCATGTTTGGACATGGATCCCATCCCCCTAAATACCTCATTATTTATATATAGACCCAAATTTGAAAACATTTGAAATGCAAAACCATTTGGTCTCAAGCATCAGTCATAAGAAATGTTCAGTCTGTGTAAAGTAAGAGATTGAAAAAGATCTATCTCTAGCAAGTCATTTTTTTCAACCAATTCCATGGAACAAAAATACTTGTATAGGAAAAAATAACAAAGTTTTTTTAGAATTTGGAATAATTATATTATTTTATGCTGGGTTACGTCAATTCAGTTATTGTCAAAGATGACCAATATATTTTTTAAAATCTGAACATAAGCAAAGGGCAATTTAAGGCAGTTATATAATAAAGTGTAGGATGCTTGAATAGTCATGTTTGAAACATAGGTATTTTATAGGAAATGTATTTTCAAAAAGAAACAGGACATAAAATAAGTGAGCATTCTGGAAACACTGATGTGTGTGAAATAGGGCAATCAAATTCCCAGTTTGCTGAAACTGTTCAGATTCTAACCCTGAAAATTCCACATTCCATCAATAACTTCAGTCCTAGACATATCAGGATGTTTGCTCACTCTGCATGAATACCAGGATACTTAACCGTGTGAATAGAAAAAAGAGATCTTCTGAGTTGTGAATAGGGTAATTTATTTTCCAAATTGTGGTTGTGTTTAACAGTGAGAGGAGGTACTATTCAAAGTATGCAGAGATGACATGCATAAACTGGAATAGACTAGAGTAAGGTCCAGCAAACTTTCTGTAAAGAAACGCCCAGTAAATATTTCTGGGATTTTAAAGAGTCTAATGACCAAGGCCAAGTCAAGAATTAGAGGATAAACTCTTCAAGCAATTAGAGTTTCTTAAACTTTGTATTGCAAGTTTAATTTTGGACACCTAATCTATTACTACCAAAATTCTTCTTTTTGCCTTTTTCATCCATCTTTGTAATTGCAATTTCTTTATATGAGGACACTTTCTTTTTATGTCCATGAGACTGGATGTACCATATGCTTGAATAATGAGAAGAAACCCTTAAAATAATGTCAGCTTAAATACCATAGGCCAAGAAGTTCAGACTGCCTAATAAATGTCTTGAGGTCCCTTATGTTGATGCTGGGACACAGGGTGAACAATGGCCCTACGAGTCAGTTGTGAATTGACTGGTACAAGTGCTGTTGAGGGTAGTTGTGACATCACACAAGTTATTTCTTGACCTGCATGAGAACCCTGCATGTAGGTGAGCAGTATTCTGAGGGAGAAAAAAACATGGTTATAGAAACAGAATGCAAAGTAAAGGCATTTGCATTGAAGTCCTGTCACATTCCAGAAATACTAATATTAATAAATGTTTTAAAGTTGCCTTCATACTGCCAGTTGCAGATGTATTAGTACAGTGCTTGAGAGTATATACTGCTGGGGATCAAATATTAATTTCTTTTCCCAGTAGATATGAACTTTGAATAATTTACCGCTCAGCTTCCTCATCTGTAAAATAGTTCTAACAATAGCTCCTATTTCATAGGATTGTGGTAAGGAAGAAATAAATCAATAGCTATAAGGTGTTTGGAAATTTGCCCTATATATACAGTATGCATGCAGTAAATGTTATCCATAATTACAAAGCCCCTTGTTCTTAGTATCTTTTCTCTTTTTTCTCCATGCATGACAAGCAAGCATTCTGCCACTGAGTCGCAGCCCCAGCCCCTGGGGAAAGCATTTTTAAGCATAAGGTCTACAATATGTTTGCACAATATTGAACAGATTTAGAACAAACGTGATTGTATTAATTTATTTTATTTGGCAAACATACATTGAGAGCATATTGTGTACCACATGTAGTATTGTGTGTAGGATATATAACATGAATATAATAGACTCAAAAACTGTGAAGAATCTGGAACTTTATTCTACTTGCAAGCCAGTCAGAATGATTGCTACAATTTCATTGATGCTGGTAGAAGACATGAGATCCCTGGGTTAAAGTCAAAGGATCATTTATGTTTCGGTCAGCTTTTCCATCACTGTGACCAAAACACTCAACAAGAACAACTTAAAGGTAGAAAAGTTTATCTGGGGCTCACAGTTTCAGAGGTCTCAGTCCATAGATTGCTAACTCCTTTGGTCTAGGCCCAAGATGAGGCAGCATATCATGGGGAAAGGCCCCTGTGGAGGAAAGCTGCTTATTTCTTGGAGGTGTCAGAAGGCAGAAATGAGGAGGAGGAATGGCCACAAGGAAGATTAACTCTTCCAGGTACACCCCAGTGACCCACCTCCTCCAGTCATTCCCCTCCTGCCTACAGTTACCAGCCAGTCAGTCCGTGCAAACTAGTTTGGACTGATTAGGTTATAGCTCCCTCAATCCAATCACTGTACCCTGAACATTCCTGCATTAACAGGAGCTTTTGGGTGACATGTCATAGCCAAACCATCACAGTATAATATTCTCAGCACTAGCAATGGCCAGAATATCAGCATTTTTTCACCAGTTCCTGGAGCTTCAATACCCACAGGATGATGCAAAGAGGCCCTGATGATAAAGATAGAGTAGAATGTGTTGCAAGAGAGAAACCTTTTAGTTTAGGAATCCTATTTTCTAGAATATAGTAAGCATACCTGTTCCTTGCTCCAGGGGAGACGTTATTTTCCAACACTGTAAGCTAGACAACCATCCAGGAAAAAAAAAAATATATATATATATATATATATATATATATATATATCAATAATGAAGTTTTCATTGAAAGTTGAGGAAATGAAGTTGAGGAAATGAAGTAAGAAGAAAGGGAAGATGGATTGGGAGTGATGTTATACTTCAAGGACACTGTGGAAAATATAATCCCTTGGATCTCTTAGGGTTGAGCATTCTAGTATCAGCTCAGCTTCTCTCAGTAGTTATACCCTCTGTGAGGATAGGAAGAAAGATGGGACGAAGTATGCGTTTTTTGAAGTACCTGGGTTCTACAGGTTGACTTAACATTTCACAGCCTGAAAATCATAGGAGACACGCGTTCTAGGAGCAGCTGCAGTATGTACCTATGAAGGGGTAATTTTCTTTTGACCAAAGAGTTCTGGGTCTTCAATATGCCATTTCTTGGATTGATAGCTACGCCATTCTCTGTGAATGTGTTTTACACATTGAGTGGTTCTTTTGCCACACTAGCATCTGCTGAGGATCCTAACTAAATATCTCTCAGTGAATCCTTAATTTTCAGTCTCCCATGAGTTCTTGAATGATGATCCTCTTGTGCAAATTGACTTTTCCATCTCATCTCCTAAGACATGGTATTAACACAATCTTCATATATGTTGAGAATATCTATCACAGTATATTGTACACATTGCCTTAGTGTATTCTAAATTCCTTATTTGAATTATAACTACATATCTGCATAGTATATTAACTATAGAACATGAAAAAGAATAAATTTTGATCTTTTCTTTTTGGAAATTGCAAAGTATTAATTTATTCATTCATCAATCTGACCATCACATAGTATCTCATTATTTTTTTAAATTGTAACTTATTTATTTATTTATTTAATTTTTATAGACTGCATTTTGATTCATCATACACCAATGGAGTACAACTTTTCATTTCTATGGTTGTACACGATGTAGATTCACACTATTCGTGTAATCATACATGCACATAGGGTAATGATGTCCATCTCATTACACTATCTTTCATACCCCTGCCCCCACTCCCCCTATTTCCCTCTAGGTAATCCAAAGTTCCTCCATTCTTCTCTTATCTCCCACCACCCCCATTATGTATCATCATCCACTTACTGGGAAAGCATTTGGCCTTTATGAAGCAACATTATTTGTTGCTTAGGAATTTTCATCTTGTGACTCAAATATCAGTGCTTATCTCTCATGGAATTTAGCCATCATAATTGATATTTTTCCCAATACTAGTTTATTTACTAATGGAGTAAGGAAGAGATTATTTCTTCATCAACAGCAATAGCTAAGTGACTTACTTGATAATTGTACGGGGATGGTGGATTCAATAGAGGTCCTCTATCCAAACTTGGCGTTCTTTCTTATCCATAGAAATAAATTTCCATGTAGAGGATAGTTATGGACTCCTGAAGGATAATTATTGCTTGTGATGATTCTACCAAGACAATAAGTGACCCATAAGTATCTATGATGATTCATCTACCAAAAATGGATTTCACACCTTTCTCTATTATCTTTCTTTATCTTTATATTCAGACATTGAATAAAATAATAATAATTATGATCATAAGAAATTTCATGTACCTATTCTGTGGCAGTACTTTGTTATTTCTATATCTTAGAGAAAAATTCAAAATTGTTTTTTATTCATTCAAATATTACTTAATTTTTATGCACCTACTGTGTGTCACTTACTTTTGAGATTCTAGGAGTATAGAAATAGAAAAAGAGATTACATTTCTTATTCTTAATGTAACTTTCTTTCTGGTAACAAAATAATACAGAGAGGAAGTGACTTAGCTAACATTTAAATCTGTGTTTGACCATCAGATTCAAGTTCTTTCCCTTTACATTGAACCCTTCATTGGTCAATGTCTTTCATGTGTCCTACAAAAAGGAAACTAGGGTCCTAAATAGATCCTTGTTGTACAAATGGTATTGACACAGTGAAAGATGTTCTAAGATGTTAGTACTTGTTGAGACAATGAATGGGTCACTTGAGCACTTAGTTAAAGTGACAGTTAAAGTGACTTAGTTAAAGTTGACAGTTAGTCAACACATTTATTTCTTTATTAAGCTAGAATATAAGGCCAATGTGAATCCCTGAAAATCAACCTCCTTTTGTATTTTTAAGCAATTTCCCCAAATTATATTCTATAGGGTACAGCTGGGGTTTCTGTACCAAAGATAAATTTTGCTGGACTTGAGATTCCTTCTGTAAAGACATTCTCTAAAGGCTAATCCCAAAATGTATTGTGATCCCAGCGTAAGAGAACAGAACATAATTGACAGAATAAACAGCCATTTACTACTCTGAACTGCATTTCAAGGTGGATGCAATAAGAACAGTCCTAGGAAGACAATGGGTATTTCTGAATTCTTAATTTCTTTCTTTGTACCCACAGGAAGTTCCAATAACCTTTTTATATGTTACTACATATGATAGATTGTTCCCCAAAAATGTCCGTATTCCAATTTTTGAAACCTGGGAACACATTATGTTACATGGAAAAGTGATGATGAAGATGTAATGTATATTATAGATCTGAATTATCTGGATGGGCCTAATCTAATCATGTCAGTTCTTAAAGGCAGAGAACTTTCCCTGACTGAGTAGTGATATGAAACAGAAAAGAAAAGAGATTTTCCAGACTTGATGGCACACACCTGTAATACCAGGGACTCAAGAGATTAAGGCAGGTGGATTGCAACTTCCAGGTTCCAGGCTAGCCTTAGCAATTTAGCAAGGCACCAAGCAAATTATTGAGACCCTGACTTAAAATAAGATATAGATAAAGGGCTGGGGATGTAGCTCAGTGGTTAAGTGCCCCTGGTTCAATCTCCTGGTACGAAAAAAAAAAAAAAAGAAGAATAAGAGAAAAGAAATATAAGATACATAAGATACATGGCAGAAAGAAAGTGAGAGTGACTCCAAGCATGAGAAGTTTTGACATGTCATTGCTGACCCTAAATGCAGAGGTTCACATGCAGGGATGAGGGATAGACCTCTAGGAAAGGAATAGCTTTGTCTTTGTCCTATAGCCACGAGGAAATACATTCTGAAAAAAATCCTGAATGAACTTGGAAGTGGATTCTTCCCCAAAGTCTCTGATAAGGAAGCTGACACTGCCAACACTTTATTTTCATTGTGGTGAGACCCTTGACAGATTTCTACCTTAAAGAACTGTGAGACAATAAATGGCATGCTTTAAGCTGCTATTTATTAATGTAACAATGAAAAACTAATGCACTACTTCTGGGAATAGTTCATGGTCTTCTCTTCTAGTCTACTCTTTTGAGACTTTAAATTCTTTTTTACCCCCTTTATTGAAGACATACAACTGAAGACTTTTGATTTATATCAGCCATACCCCTTTTTGACAAAATTTCCACTTCTTACTGATTTATTCTTTCTCATGCCTACTTGTGGCTTTGGATATCTCCTACAGTTATTGTTTGCTCCATATCTGTAATTGATATCAAATTCACTCAATTGTTCTGGAATCCAAAGCAAATTTTGTTTTGCTTTCATGGGAATCTTTCTCCCTATTTTCAGAGACCTGTCCTTCCCTATCATGCTTCAACCTCAACCCACCTCTGAGAGGCAGGTGCATAGATTCTTCCCTCCTTACCCCACCTCCAATTACTAAGGTTTTGCTTTTGATGAGTTCAAATCATGTGCATTTGTTCTTATGACCAGTTACCCTAACTTTGGGCCTTACTTCCAAGTGAGTGAGCTTGTAAAAATGTGCTCTCGGTGGAGAGGGAGAGAGACCTTCAAGAAGTCGACACAAGTTTCCTTTTTTACTTCATTTTTTGTATTTACATATAATTGGATTCTTCTGAAGATAATGCTCAAGATTATCTTCTTGTGTGTTATCTGTGTGGTAACAAAAGGATGATAATATTATCATGAGGTTATAGTGGTTTCAGAGAAAATTTCTGGAACACATGGGTCTTCAGGCTTGTTAGAATTGGTATAAGTATTGGCAAATGACTTGGTTCCTATTTTATCTACACAATTAGAACACCATTAAATTTAGTGTCCAAAGATTATGACATATTGAAAATTTGAGATCTTGGAATTTTGCAAGTGGCCTCCAGCCATCATAGTCTTCTGGTATCTATAGCATGCATGTTGAATACACTTTACAAACTTGAATATCTTTGGATTGTGTTAGGATCCTTACACCAGAAATGGTCAAAACAACAGTTGTTTAAGTTACATAAAATTTCTTCCTTGCATAAAAGAAGTTACAGACAGATTGGGACTGACCATAAAGTCATCAGATACAATTTATTTTTCTAATTTTTGATCCATTATCCTAGTACATAGTTTCCATTTAAATATCACCTCATGGTTTAAAAAACTGCTATAGCTCCAGTGTCACAAATGCTTATAAGTCAATAGGAAGACTGTAGGGGTGGGGATGGTGGGGGCAGAAAATGGTAGTTTTCCCATGTTAGTTTTTGCTAAAGAGTCATTATTGAAGTTCTATAAAATACTCCATTTTATTATTGTTAACCAAATGTCACTTGAACAAACTTGACTAAAAGGGAGAATGGGATATTTATTATTTTAGCTAGGTAAAACAGAACACTGAGTAAAATCTGTGGTTCTGTTTTATGGAAGAAAGGGAGAATAGATATTGAGTGACAAATGACATTTTCTGCCTTATTCACCTTTAATGGTTTCTACAAAAGACGTCTGTCACCATCTCTCTATGATACCTGGTTAACAGCATGAAGTTGCTTGAGAACTTCTGCAGTGTATGAGTTGAGTTATGATGGTCTGGATAAGAGGTGTCCCCCCAAAGCTCATGTGTGAGACAATATAAGAAGGTTCAGAGTTGAAATGATTAGATGATGAAAGTTATCACTAATCAGTGGACCCATTGATATGGATTAACTGGTTAGTAACTGCAGGCAGGTGGGGTGTGGCTGAAGGAAGTAATCACTGGAGGCATAACTTGGGGCTTATATTTTGTTCCTGGTGGGTGGAACTTTCTCTCTGCTTCCTGGTTTCCATGTTCTGAGCTGCTTCCTTCCACCATGCCCTTCCACCACGACGTTCTGCTTCATCCTGGGTCCAGAGCTATGGAGTCTGCTGACCAAGGACTGAACCTTTGACACTGTGAGCAAGGCAAGCTTTTCTTCCTCTAAATTGCTCTTGTCAGGTATTTTGTTTCCAGAAAGGAGAAAAGCTAATTGAAACAGACTCTATGCACTCAAACAAAAAAATAATAATAATAAAATGTGAGACTATAGTTGACTTTAAAGTGTTTCTCTTTCCATTGGAAACATACTCCTGAAATTCCTGGAAATACTGCTACTGAAAGCTTGGTCCTTGTCCCTGATGCCAATCTGATAACGAGAACACAGTTTAGAGAAAAAGGAAAAAGAAATTTTATTGATTTCTTAGTAAAGGAGAAACACAGGGGACTCTTGTCCCAGAGACTCTGATTCTACCCATCAGGAAGAACAGAGAGGTGATTAAAAAACTACATTCTAGGTGTTCCCAGTGGAGGGAGGTTGTGATTCAGCTGTTCATGTGGGAGACAGTCATTTCTTAGATCTTCTAGCACCATCCTGGAAGACCGAATTACTTAGTTCCTGTGGTGGGTGTGTGCTCAAGGACAGATAACTCAGCCTACGTTGTCATTGTGGGGGAAGAAATGTAATCCTGTTTTCCCCAAGGTTATGGAGGGGGAGCGGGAGAAGAGGAAAAATACATGTCCACTTTAAAATAAGCCTTGGTGGCAGAACAACAAGGGCTAAATTCAAAACTTGAGGTAGACCAATGTTGCAATACTCTCCTTTCTTCACTTAATATCTCTTTGGATTTGATTGCTAGTTACTTCCTCCTACCTTCAACTTCGTGGTTGCTCTGCACTAATCACCAACCCATACACTGAGTATAGTGATTCTTAGTGATCCAGTCTAATGTAGGGAGAGTCAGACCCCAAATTTAATCTTACTCTTTCTTAGTTCCTTATGAGTCTGGGAGATTATGGCTCTGTATACTTCTGGCAGTGATTCTGAGACTTCAGGGCAAGAGCCTGTCTGAGAGCAGAGTCCATTCACATTCTATTTTAATAGGTGGAGAAAAAAAGTAGAACCAGATCTTCTGGGGTCCTGTATGAATTACAAAGAAATCATTTTACTTAAGTACATTTGCATCAGGTTTTCTTCTGTTGATAATCCTTATTGTCACAGAAGAAAACAATTGGTGGACTGTTACATATTTGCCTCCATGCATTTCATTTTCACCTAATTGTTTCACAACACCCAACAAGCCAGAAATGTAGATATAAGTGTTGTAAATGTAACAAATAAGGATACTGAGTTCTAGAGAGAATTATTACCTCGTTTTCATAGTTTTCATAAAAGTTCAGGTTTGTAAGTTGAGACTTGTAAGAAAAAGAAAGAATTCAGGATACAACTCTGACTGTATTTAGGTTTCCTATGGTTAGGCTGGGTCAAGAGGTATATGTCTTTAGGCACAACAAACAACGGATAATGGAAAATAAACTTTAGTCCTCAAAGAACTACTTGATTGCCATTTTCTAGACACTTTTCTAAAAGTAGCAATTTTGATGGATTATACTTTAGCACTCATTCCTTTTTTTTTTATCATTTTTCATACCTCTTCTGATTCCTGTTGTTTGTTCCAAAATGTATAGTTATTTTGGTATATATGTGCTTAAGACACAGATAACCAGGATAAGCTGCACTCAGTAGTTGACCCTTCTTCCATCCAGTCTCACCCTCTCAACTCACCTCCACAGTAAACACAAATGTCTCTCTAACTTGTTTATCCCAGGAAATTGAAAACTTTGCCTTAGACTATAAAAGGCATTTAAGGTTAAAAATGGAAAGTTTTCATCTTGTTTCTGTTATGAGATAGTTTCTGGAAGCATTACCAGGTATGAATCTTACCTCTTTGAATGCCTCGCAAGGGTTGTGTGAGTCCCAATGCAAGGAGCTGTGATTTTTCAGACTTTCCTGGGGGCAGCATTTTTATTATATAAATTTGGAGGAAAAGAAGTGACATTTGATTTTTGAAATAGACATTTGGAGCTCATAAAAGACACAATAGTTTTTAGAGAACAACATTTGAATTTTAAAAGCTCGTCTTTATTGTGCATCAAAGTTCAAGGTGTTGCCCTCTATACAGAAAGGGTATACAAACAATTATCCAGTAAGAAAATAGAGGAACAGGTATAAAAGACATAAAAGAAGCAGATGGTGGAGGCACTGCTGTGGGCCTCCTCTAGTTTAAGATCCCAGTAGAAAATAAGACATACCCACCGCCCAAGAAGTTTAGCCGTCTAAAAGAAAGAAACCTCCTGCCTCCTGTCCACATGAGGTAAGATACCTGTGCCTTGCGTCCAGAGTGGGTAGGATTCCTGTGTCTCCTGTCCAGATGGGCTGTCTAAGAATACCGAAAGATTCTAGACTCACAGCAGGAAGACGAGAAAGGGAGGTAGAATGTTTTTCACTAGAGACCCTAAAATAGCCCCAAACTTGCTGTCTGCTTTAGATGGAAGGAGCTCTCAAGTAGCTGTATTTCCTAAGTTCTTAGGAGAATCAGAAACAGCAAAGACAGAGGGAGAGCTGCAACCTTCTGAATTACTATCCAATAGAAACCAGAGACAATTTGATTTAATTTTGGTCAAATGAAAGTTCTGAATTTAACTCTCAAATTTTTGACTTTTTCTGTGGATGACTACTACTCAGGGCTGAGGGTGCATCTTCCTGAGAAAATGCATTTGCTTCTTCCTGAGGCCCTGTAGTATTAATTCTGGCTTAATTTAGTGCATGTTCTAGTCAACCCTCGGGTCTTTTATTTCTTTGCTTTATCATTCCCAGTGACTTCAGTGTTCATTATGTCTAGCTACCTGGTGACACTGAAGACATTTAATATGAAACAGTAAATTCATTCTTCTGACCTTTAGTCCACAATCTCCTGACTGCATGCCCTCTGGACTTTCTCTGTGACAACTAGTCACTCCCCAAACGCCTTCCTCTACCCTATTCTGACCGTACTTCCTTCTCTATGTTGTTCAGACTATATAAGTCATCATTTAAACTCTTCTTTCATTAAAAGTTCCAATTTGATATTTTCATTTCTTTCTTTTATACCCAAATAGAAGAGCTCCAACCATGAATAAATTTGACTGTATACTTTGACTGTATACTGTATATACTTTCTGGGAAACATCACATATTGAAATCTGCTAAAGAAAATCACACCACTTCTGAGATTGGTCCCAGTTCAATTGTCCTTTGGTCCTTCAGCCTTGTTCAGCACACCTTCATTTTTTGTTTTTTGTTTTTTTTTCAAGTTATGTATCACTGCAGTGTGAATATTCTGAACCTGTCATTCTTTCTTCAAGCTTTTGACCAAATCAACACTATTTTATCCTCCTTCATTGTTAGAAAACAGATTCATACTATTCATCACAAGGATAATGGTAGTCACCAAGTCAGACAGTTTCTACTGTTAGACTTTTACCAGTGTGCATGTATACCCGTTTTTCATCTTTTTATTCAGTTACATTGGAAGAGAAACCTCTCTTTTGCTCTAGGGTCAATCCTCCCAAAAGGTAACTTATCTTTTTTTCTAATTCTCTTTAAAATACTCCTTAAGATTTTACTTTGTGGATTTTTAATTCACTGCCTCCACCTTCCCTCTGTCTCTCATTGAAAGTTATTTTTTTCATTAAATACAATAATAACACAGTCTGCTTGTTTGCATTCCAGAAAATAAGCTCCTGGGGAGTAGGAATCATTTGTGCTCGCTCTTTGGTATATATAGCAAGAGTATAATTCCTGACCCAAATTAGATGTTCAATAGATATTTTGTAAAGGAATATACTGATATCATTAATACATGAAAACAAAAGAACTAAATCTTCCTGAATGCTACATCATGCTGAGGTAGTCTTTCCCAAATTTCCTTTAACAAGTAATAAAATATTCATTTAGGGAAGAAGACATCAGAAATACACTGTGATAACCACTTTAAATACAAATCATTACTTCCTACTTTTAACAACTGTAATGATATTCAACATCCAAGAGACAGGTTATGAATTCTTGATCATACTTTCAGTCTTGTGAGCAAGATATTATAGAATGTAGGCTTACTTTATTTGGCCCTGAGATTTTCTACTGCTAACTAGAAAGTATTGCCTCCCAGGACATAATTAGGGCTGAAAGCATAGTGCACAGCTGCATGGAGCCATGGAGTTTGTTAGCCGCTCTGTGTGTGTCCTGTCTCCTTCCTGCCAGACTCCACCAGCTCTCAGGCCATCTGTAGTGGGGCTGCAAGATTAGCTTAATAAACCTGAATTACTATGAAAGTTTTGCATAAAAATGTAAGCATTTATCTTAGCCTGGGGAGCCAAGCTTTCCGTATGATATAAAAGGATCCCAAGAAGCAGAAAGGAAAGGCCTTTTTTAATAACCCACTTTTTTCTAATGGTTCACTGACTGTTTACTTTCACCACCTAAGGTCAATGTGATACATTTTCTACATAAACTTAAAGTACCCTACAGTGGTAAAAGATAGGCAATAATCAAAGCAAAACAAAACAGAATAACATAAAACCCAAACAACAACAACAACAACCAAAAAGGAAAATCCTGGTGGAAAATGAGAAGGCTATCAGTCCAATTTTTTATATCACAAAAGTAGTTTGAGAATAAAATATTTTTAATTATAACAAAATCTTAAATAAAATAGGAAACAAACCTTACGTAGAATATTTATATTTTAAATGCTAATGACTGGGGCTATAGCTCAGTGGTGGAGAGCCTGCTTAGCATGTGAGAACCTGGGCTCAATACTCAGCATTGCAAATAAAATAAAACAAAATAAATACATATATAAATAGATAACTATTAAAAAGTGAAAAATGATACTATTAATCCTTACTCAACCTGTCATTTTAAAAAAACATCTTGTCTTAGGTTAAAATTGTCCTTTGTATTAAAAATATGCATGTCATTTAGGTTGGCATCTTAATTTAACTTGACTAAATCATAAGTGGCATTGAATTGAAACAGTAATTTTCATAGATAAGTAATTTTTAGGTGTCATGATATTTTATTATTGCTGTTAATCTTAGAGACCATGCTACATATACATGAGCTTATTTTACACTGAAAGATGCATTTGTGGAATCACTCATTTATTTATTCTACTGGTCCACACACTGTGATGAATCCTGTGCTAGTGTCAATGTTCCAGAAGCAGGACAATAAGTGATATGCCCTTGAGGAGAAATGAACAGTCTAGTGTGTGGAATGCAAAGCTAAATGTTTACATTACAACATGCACATGAAAAGATAAGTGTATCTAAAATGATCCGAAGGTCTATTTGAACTCGTGACAAATTGGAGGATTCAGAGCAAGTGTCACATGTGGAGGAATGATGACTTGGTATATTCGTCAACTTTTTGATTGAGAAAAACAAGTTAACAGATTAAAGATTTACTTTGAATCTACCTTTTAAAGGATTCAGTCATCTGGCTCTTTGCTTCGGAGCTGAGGTGAGGTGGAATGTCATGGCAGAAGGAAAGTTATTCACCTCATAGGAGATGGAAAGCAGAGAGGAGAGGGAGGAAGAGGCTGGGGCCCATCCACTACCTACCTCCATTGATCTTCTTACTCCAACTAGGTCCCATATCTTACTCCCTCCATCATCTCCCAGTAATGCCTTCAAATTATTAATCCATCAGTGAATTCATTCACCGATGAGATCAGAGCCCTCATGATGCAATAATTTCTCAAAAACTTCACCTATAAACATTGATGTACTGAGAACGAAGGTTTCAACCCATGAGCCTTGATACATTTCGGATCCAAACTATAAATATGAATCTAATATCAGTTTATTATCCTCTCTTCTGATTATACCATTGTGATATAAAGAATAATAATTGTAGTGGCTTCCCAAAGATATGAATCAGAAACATACTTCAGAAACCAATAATTACCCTGAGACTATGTTGGTCCTTATTGAACCAGAGTGTCCAGTTATATATTTACTCCTGTTACACAAAAGCAGAGACCATAGATTGGAAGCCTGTATGTGTGCTGTACATGTCCCACCAACATATTTACTTTGATCTCTATTCCTTTAAAATAACAAAATGTTAATGGTTTTTTGATGTAGCTTATGTTTCCAATTTACCTCAGTCTCTATTACCTCCCACAGCTTGCTTTCAGTCTGTTTCCTTTGGGATGTTTGCTTACTCATTTTGGCATTTTAATATATGACTTTCAAACTGAAATGTGAAAGAGCCAATGTCATGTATGAGTCATTTATGAGTCAAGGATTCAGGTCAACCAAAGAAAAGAAGAAAGATATTAGTAAGTTTGTTTTCAGGTGGTTGTAATCAAGCTGTTGCTTTCTCTTTGTTAAATGACTTCAACCAACAGAAAACCCATTACACAATTATATTGACACAGGGCAAGTTGGCACAAAGTATTTGCAACCAAGGTGTTTTTGTTTATGGTTCTCTATAATTTCATCTTTGGAAATGATTTCCCATTTTATCTTGGTGGTAAATACCAGGAAAACTCAATCATTTAAAATAAACTCATAAATGCATAATTAAGAAAAAGACAACCCCCTGCTAAATTTTGATAAAATTACTTATCACAGAGCTCAGGAACTTTAATTCTCAAGGGAGATTTGGGGCCAGAATTTGTCACTCTGTGTTAGTTATTTATTACTACATAACAATATTGTCACAGACTTAGAGGCTTAAAGCAATACACTTTTATTATCTCACAGGTACCACTGGTCAGGAAGCTGAGTCCTCTGCTTCCACGTCATTGCCTGTGGTCTTCTGTGAAGCTAAACTGAGGAAGAACATGCATCTAAGCTGTGATTTTATTGTCAGATTTAGTCTTCTTAATTCTGTGGAGGACTTCATATCGCTAGCTGTTGACCAGGGACTGTCCCCAGTTCCTTGCTCTCATGTCACTCCAAATGATGGCTTGCTTCATCATATCCAGCAAGGAAGAAAGTCAATACAGAGAGTCTCCTTGTGTAATAGAAGCTATAAATCTTTGCAATATAAATGTAGAAGTGACATCCCATTGCCTTTGCCATATTCTGTAGGGTTAGAAGCACGTCAGTCCCATCCACTCTCCAGAAGAGGGGCTTATCCACGTGTGTGAATACCTGGAGGAGGGGAGAACTTGCCATATTAGAGTCTGACACCACACACACCTACTGCTGGTGATGATGATGATACTACCTTTGCTCATCTCTTAGTGTACTCCAGATTTTCATTTAGATATTTTATATGGGCTAATTCACCTGTCTCTCTATCCCAGATCTCCACTACACACACACCACACACACATATGCACACACACACACATACTACATAAACACTATTATTATTATATCATTATCCAAAAGCAATAAGGAAATGGAAAAGCACACACTTAATATCTTACTCAAAGTCACAGGTAGAAACTGGTGGGACTAAAATTCTAATCAAAGCAGTCTGAGTCTATATCTTATGTTCCTTTAATAATAATTCTTTTCTTTACATAACACACATACAGAAAAAGTACACAAATCATAAGAGTTTAGTCAAATTAATGATCATAAATTAAACACATCCCTAGAACCACGACCCAGATCACAAAATAGAGGTACAAATAGGAGTGTATTTAGTTTTGTATGGAATCATTTTTCATCTGCCTCAGTTCCTCTCCTGCTAGTGTACCGCTGTCAAATTCTTTTATAATTTGTTTATCTGAATGATATCTTTAATTCACTTTAATTTTTAAAATTAATTTTTAAAAGAATAGTAGCAGACAACTAGTCAACAAACTGTGTCAACAGACTAAAATTTTTCAGTTCTTTAAGAAACACTGAAAACCTGAGTGTGGAGAATAGAATAGAAACACGCCTGAGAATCAACATGGAATTGCTAAAAAACAAAGACAAGTGTTGCTTCTAGCTTATTTTCTCAGACTTCTATTTTTGAGACTCAAAGTTATGTTTGGCCTTTTAGTATTTTCTACGTGTCTCTAATGAGGTATTCTGTATTGTTAATTCCCTTGTATTTTTATCCATCAGTTTGAACACTTTGTACTGACAGATTTACCAGTTTCTCAATTCTATACTAATTTGTGTCTTATTTACTCTTAAATGCATTTGGGGAGTTTTGGAATCACTATTAATTTCATTTCTACAATTTCCATTTCATTTTTATACATTCAACTTCTCTTCCAAATTCTTAATCTAGTCATGTAACTTTCTGATTGTATTAATCAACACATTTCAAAGCCCATGCCTCATGATTTTAATGTCTTTCTATAGTGTATATTTATTATGCATGGTGAGGTTTTATCGTGTTTGATTTTCTTTTTGTTTTTGTGTAGCGAGTTATTTGTGTATACCTGATTAATTTTGATTGTTTGCTTAACACTGCGAATGAACATTTTCAGAGATAAGCTGAAAGATCTAAATGATAACTTTTTCCCTCAGTGAGAATTTACATTTGCTTCTGGGAGGAAGTTTGTTTAGGAACAATCACCTTATTTTACTCATGGATAACATCATTCAAACATAAGTTCCTTCTGAAGGATGGTCTCATTCTCTCCTTAAAAAGCTCTTACCTTTAATTTGTGTCCTGTTTTGCCCTTGAAACTGCTGAAAGTTATGTTCCAATCCTCAGCTCTCTATTTTATCTTTCATTTTTGAAATGAGAAAGCACTTTAATGGGAAATCATGATCACAAGTGTTTGGCTTCATCACTTAGATTCATTTTCTTCAAATCTGATCCAATGAATTTGTTCAGACATAATAGGTCTCTATTACTTCAACCATACTTTTTTATTTGTATTTTATCCCGCTTTTCTAGGTGGTCACAGTACAGAGTTTATTGTGAAACAATTAAGTCAGCTATCTAAGGAAGACGGTCTCCAAAGTAAAATACTATAGATGTTCCTAATTTAGAATTATCAGTAAAACAATATATAAAATAAAAAGCTCAATTTTATTTTGCCCCTGAAAATCAGAAATGAATCAAATATGGATTTGACGTTTGGAATATTGATAAAAGGAAACAATAAATGTATTGACAAATTGGGACTTGGGAGTGAGTAATTAACTAATAGCATGTTTAGCAAGTATGTACATACACAGAGACACAACTACACACCCATTTACCACATTTAACCTAATGAAAAACATTGAGTGAAAACAATTTTCTTTATTTTATGGATAGGGAAACTGAAATCCAAACAAATAAATAATGTGTCACAAATCAGTCTACTTCTTTTGGATAACTATACACAATCACAGTGGAGATATCTTCTGAGAAGCATGTTGTTAGACAGTTTCATCATTGTGCAAACATCATAGAGTGGCTTACAAAAACCAAGATGGTGTAGGTCAGTCACTGAATGTGGCTTCTTACCAAAATGAAAAGGTAAAGTAAACAGGAGATGTATGAGGTTGTTCGAGTAGCACAGAAGACCCTCTTACAGTAAACTTTTTATAAGTCAAAGAACTTCACTCCAAAATCACAATAAATGTATAGTTCAGTAAAAATATAAATCAGTAACATTGTTATTTATTGTCAATAACCATGTGATTGTGTATGTAATTGTGTTTTCTTGCTATATTTTCATGTCACTATCACTACTGATTAATTTATACCAGCATCATTACAAACACACATAATATCATAAGCAAGAACAGTATGTTGACTGTGATGTCACTAGGTGGTAGGGTTTTTCAGTTCCACATACTGACCACTATTGACAGAAATATTTATATACCATCCAAAGTGAACAGCCATGTACTACATAATGCTTCAATGTCTACACATACACACACACACACACACACACACACTCACACATACTAATTCATCAGCATACATTCATTTTATTTGGATACAAATTTATGCAAGTACATAATATAGTTCAAAATTATTTTATGAATTTTTCCAATAGATCTAATTTTTAAAATGATTGTAAAACTTTATCTTAAAAATTTACTTATGCACAATAACTAAATTTTAATAATTCTGGAAAGTAAAAACATAGCCTCAATGGTAAAATGTTCAGAAAGTGAACTTGTTGAAAAAATGTGCCAAAATAATTCATTTTTCCATTACCATGGTAATTCTAATGCTAATACAAATTTGGTATTTTTATGTATTTATACAACTCGGCTCTTGCAAGATGATATGTTTTGAATTGTTATATAAATCATACCTGTCATAAAGATTTTCTAAAAATGTAAAATATAAAACCAACCTGTGATGTAGTTCTTTAGTTCACACATATTGGATTTTCCATGATCAAATCTCATTTTTCACTGAGGTAAAACACTTAGTGAATTATAAGTAGTGGTTGTTCATGCCTAAATAAGGTAGCTTTATTATGGTCAAGTCATCAATATATAAGAAAATTTGCCTACTTTAGGTTAGACTCAGAGAGTTACCAGATCTTTTGAATTCTTTGTATGGATTTAACATAGTTGTTTATTATGACCCTTATTTTCCTTTTGGATGAAAAAGAACATAGCTGAAATCTTAATCTCTTCCTCTTTGATTATGGGCTTATTACAATCATGGCAGTAGCCCTGAAAGGAGCTGATTTTGGTAAAGTAGCAGATAATGCTATTGGATTTCATACAATATAATGTGTTTTCTGGTCATATTCTTACTTAATCCTCAAGAAAATTCTGAAACAGAAGTATTAATATCCTAGTTTTAGATTTGAAGACATCAAGATTCAGAATTGTGACGTGTTTTCCGAGGTCTTAAAATTTGTAAGTGGTTGGGTGAAGATTCATGGAATATTGTGTAATAGAAAATAGAAAGTAAAGAGCATGGAATAAAATTTATTAGACTTAGTCAACAAAAATATGTCTTAATTTGGCATTTGTAAAGGATATAAAAAGATCAGAAAAAATATTGTGAAAAATTAGGTATGATAATAATGAAAGAACTGTGAAATGTTTGTATCCTTGTAACCAACAGAGTCTCATAAGCCAAAGAAACATTTGGAGCCTGAGCAATAGATGATAGCCTGTCTGGTTGCCAAGTCCTTTCCATAGCTTCAGTTCCTATGGATGCATAATCAGCAAAGCTCAGAAAATATAACAATTTGGACATGTTTCAGAGTGAGCAGTTGTTGTTCCATTCATTCATTCAACAAATATTTATTCAAAGCTTATGCTGATCCAGGTACTGTTCTAGATGGGGATACATCAATGACTGAAACTGATAAAATCCCTGCCCCGATGGAATGTCTGTTCTTATGTGAGAACACAGGTAATAAATAAAACAAGTGCATCATATGTAAGAAATTATGTACTATGGGGGTGAAAGTAGAATGGGGAAATATGTGACTGGATGATGCAGTTTGAAGTATTTAACTGAACTGAGAAAGGTAATTCCAGAAAGAGATGAGGATGGAGACATTTGGAAATCTCAGGAAGAGTTTTTCAAGTTGAATGCGATACTCCTGAAGTAGAAGTTAGTCTGTGTGCTCCAGGAATAGCAAAAAGGGCACAACTGCTGCAATAGAGAAGGGGAAAGATAGCAGATAAGCTAGGATGTTTTACTGAGCAGCCTGCAATCCTGTTAGTCTCCCTCTCTACTGAGTGAAGGGTTGGACCACTCGTAGCTTCTGAGAAAAAGGAAGCTTGATTTTAGCTGTAAATGAGATTGCTGTAACTAAGTTATAATCATGTCACACTGCTTGCTGTTTGGGGAACTGCTAGGGACGTCAGGACCAAAAGGAGAAGATCAGAAGAAGGTTTAGAGAGTGATACTTAAATGAGAAGCCTGGTTTGAATGAAGACAACTTAAATAAATTCATGAGAAGTTTCATATTCTAGGTATTTTTTTTGGAGGTGGGTGGATACCAGGGATTGAACTCAGAGGCACTCAACCACTGAGTCACATCCTCAGCCCTATTTTATATCTTATTTAGAGACAGGGTCTCACTGAGTTGCTTAGCACCTTGTTGCTGATGCTGGCTTTGAATGTGTGATTCTCCTGACTCAGCCTCTGGAGCCACTGGGATTTCATGTGTTCATCACCGTACCCAGGTATTCTAGGTATTTTTATGATACCAGAGCATTAGATGGAATTTTGACTAATGTTCCTTGAAAGATTGACATTCATTTATTTGTTAATTTTATATACATATTTGCTTTTTAAGTTTTTAAATAAAAATTTGCTTATTGTGTATATTAAGGTATACAATATGATGTTATAAGATATATAGTTATGAATGGGCACATAAAATATGTGCACACACACACACACACACACACATGAATGTACATACAGTAGTTACTGTATTGGATCAATGTAACATATCCATCATCTCATATAGTTACCCAATTCCCTCCCGTAGCAAGGATGGCTATAATCTACTTAACGAACAATAAAAATATCTGAATGCAATACATTGTTATTTTCTACAGTCCTCATGATGTACCTTAGACCTTTATACTTGTTCATTCTATATATGTGCTACTTTGTATCCTGTGACTTATATATCTCTATTTCCAACCTAACCCCGCTAACCATTGTTTTTATTCTCTATCTGTATACATTTATCTATTAGACCTATTTTGTTTTAGATTCCATATGTAAATAAGATAATGCAATATTTTCCTTTCTGTATCTTATTTTACATAGCATAATGTCATCCAGTTTTATCCATGTTGTGGCAGATTGCAGGATCTCTTCCTTTTTAAGACTCAGTAATTTTCCATTATATAAATATACCATAGCATATCTTCCATTGATGGACACCTAAGTCATCTCCACATCTTGGCTATTGTGAATAATGCTGCAATGAATGTGGAAATGTGGATACCTTTACAAATGATGATTACATTTCATTTATGCATATACCCACAAGAGGAATTTCTGTGTCATATGTTAGTTCTATTTTTAATTTCTTTTGGAATGTCCAAACTGGTTTTCATAATGAATATACCAATATATATGCCTACCAACAGTTTAGAAGGACTTCATTTTTGCCACAATTTTATATACATATTTATATGAAAGGGTGGGTACAAATTTTATTTTACTTTTCGTGTCAGATGTTGGCTTCATGAACAATCTGTGAAGGATTTATAAGGTATGTACTCGGAATTATCCAACCTAAGAGGGAGGCCTACGAATAGGATTGCTGAGAATCTTCTACAATATGAATAAAGGCATCAAGTCATTAGTGAGTAGTAATTCTATTTTCTGATAATTATCAGAAGTATGTCCATAGAAAGGGGGACATATGAAAATTGCCAGTGCATAGCACAGATCATAGATTGTGAAGACAAAACTTCTTATGCTTACCTGCACATTGTTCCTTAATATTATTTTCACAATTCTTAAGTATGATTCCACTTTATTGCTTAGAAAGATTATAGACAGTCACTTAAATGATATGTGGAATTATATTTTGCAGATGTCATTGCTTATTGAACCATTAAAAAACAATATGTTATAAGCATGCTCTTTTTCTAAAGGAGTTTCCCCTCCATTTGTACTACAGAGGAAACAAATTTAAAAGAAGTAATAACAACAACAACAAAAACAACAACACCCCTTCACTCGCTCTCCCTTCAGATTACCATGAAAATGAGACTGGAAATATGAGTGTGTTCTGGCAGCCTCCGAATCAATTGTCCTTTTCCTCAGTTTCCAACTTGGAAGCAGAGAGTTTGAAAGTCAAAATGGATCATAGAGATTAGTTAAATTAACCTCTCTAACTGTAAGTCCTTGCCTCTGTAACATAGTAAAATAAATAGATCAGAGATAACCAGGGTAAAATAGGATAGTGTCTGCCATGAGAGTCAGAGGTACTCACTGCCTACACTCGCCTTGAACATAACTGGCATACACTGTTGCCTACCAGGGAAAAATTAAAGGCTGAGAGGAGTGGTAGACACAGACATTCACTGCTGGGACTAGCACTAAATTTATAGCAGGAGAATTTGATAGTTATATTTTTAATCAACTTGAGAGCATCATAGGGTGGCCAGAAATTTGGTCAAACATTATTCTGACATGCTTGTGAGGATAGATTAACATCAGTAAAACAGATATCCTTCCTAGGATGAGTGGTCTCCATCTATTCAGTTGAAAGTTTAGAAAAAGCAAAATGGCTGACTATTCTATGAGTGTCAGGAAACCCCTCCTGCCTATCTGCCTTTTAGCTGAAACATTGATTTTTTTCCTGCCTTCACATTTGAACTGAAATATCAGCACTTCCTGGGACTTGAGTCTGCAGGTTTGGACAGGGTTTGCAACATCAGTTCTCCAGGTTTTAGGCATTTGGACTTGGGACTAGAGCTATACAATTAGCCTCACTGGGTCTGCAGCTTGTTGACTGCAGATCTTGGGACTTGTCAGTTTCCAGAATCATCAAAGTCAATTCCTATGAGAAATATTTTTATATATTCTATTGATTTTGGATTTTGCAGCAGAGAGTTTTACTCCTGACCAAAAACAAACAAATTTTACTTTTCTTGCAGCAAATTAATAAATTAATGATACAGAATGTGGGTTCATTGTGACATAGTCACACACACCTGTGACATGGTTTGATCAGATTCACTCCCCATAACATCCCCTTACTTTCCCTTCTTTCCTCTTCATGTCCTATTCCTTTACATGAATAGTCTCCCTTTTATGTTCATGATGTCCCTTTTTTTTTTCCTTCCTCTAGCTTTCTCATATGAGAGGAAACATGCAATGCTTGTCTTTCTGAGTCAAGTTTATTTTCCTTCACATGATGCTCTCCAGTTTCATCCATTTTCCTACAAGTGATATAATTTTGCTTTTTCTATATGGATGAATAAAACTCCCTTGAGTATACATACCATGTTTTCTTTATCCATTAACCCATCAATGGACATGTAGGCCAATTCCATAACTTGATTATTTTGAATTGTGCTGCAATAAAACACTGACCATGATTTCCTCAATAGGTCTCCTGTAGCTCAGGAAATACTAACAAGAATCAGTACATGATAGCATCAAATTAATAAGTTCTGCACATGGAAGGAAACAATAGCATGAAGAGACACCTTACATTAATGGTAGAAAATATTGCTAGTTAATCTTGTAACAAAGGATTCATATCCAGAAGAAAAATTTAAAGAACTCAAAAACTCAACACCAAAAAAAATGACAGATGATTTATTTAATAAATAGTCAAGCGAAATGAACAGAAAGTTCTTGAAAGAATAAATACAAATGGGCAACAATTACATAGAAAAAGTTCAACATCTTTGTCAGGGAAGTGCAAATCAAAACTACAATGAGATTCCATCTCACTTCAATTGAAATGACAATCATCAAGAACACAGATAACAGTAAATGCTGGTGAGGATTCAAAGAAAAAGAAATGCATATGTACATTGGTGGCAATGTAAATTATTATAGACACTATGGAGACAAGTATAAAGTTTCCTCAGACACTAAAAATAGAAGTATTGTTATGGTTTAAATATTAGGTGTACCCCCAAAAGCTCATGTGTGAAGGAACAATGAAAGCTCATGTGAGGAGAAATGATTGAGTCTTAACCAATTGGTGAATCAATCCCCTGATGGGGAATAACTAGGTAGTAACTGAAGGCAGATAGGGTGTGATTGGAGGAGGTGTGTCCCTGGGGGCATATATTTTGTATGTGGCAAGTGGAGTCTCTCTCTCTGTTTCCTGATCATCATGTTACCTTCTTCCCTTCACCAAACTCTTCTGCCACGGTATTTGGTCTCACCTCAAGCCTGGAGGAAAGGAGCTGGCTATAGACTGAGACCTCGAAAACCATGAGCCCTCAAATAAACTTCCTCCTCTAAAATTGTTCTTGTCAGTTCTTTTATTCACAGCAGTAAAAAAGCTGACTAAAGCAAGTGCTATATGATCCAGCTATACTATTACTTGTTAAGTACCACAAAGAATTAAAGTCAGCATATTTTAGTGGTACATGCAAATTTTGCTCTTGACCAGAGAATTTAGAAAACCTCTCTTCCCATCATATAGCCATAAATTTTTCAAAAAATGACTAATCTAGTGTGAATGATATCAGAACTCCAGCTTAATTGAGAAAGTTAGAAAAGAAGAGAAGTAGTTAAAATTTTGAGTCTAGAAACAGAAACAACTTAATGCAATGTGAAAAATAAAAGACATTAGATTCAGATCATGTGGTCTGCTCTTCCACATATTGGCCATGCTTATAGTCCTGCCTACAATGTAGGAGAGTTCTTTTCATTCTGCATTCCCACCATTTGTTACTTTTGTTTTATCCTCCTTAGTAGCCATTCTAACTGGAGTAAGATGATATCTCATTGTCATTTTGATTTGCACTTTCTTGATAACGAAAAGTAGTGTGCAGGTCTTCATAAATTTGTTGGGCATTTGTATTTCTTCTTTTGACAAATGTTTGTAAAAATCATTTGCCATTTTAATTGGATTATGTAGTTTTTCTTTTTTTAACCCACTTATATGATCCAGCTATCTCACTTTGGGGCATATATCCAAGGGCAATAAAAACAGCATACCAAAGAGATACCTAAACATTTATGTTTATTACAGTACTATCAATAATAGCTAAGATGTACCTGTACCTGTAAATGGATAAATTGATAAATAAAATATGCTATATATACATAATGAAATATTACTAAGACATAAAAAAGAATGAAATTCTGTTATTTGTTGCAAAATAAATAGAACTGGAGGGAATTATGTTACGTGAAATAACACAGAAACAGAAAGACAAGCACCTCATGTTTTGTTTCATACGTGGAAGGCAAAGAAGTCAGTCTGAATGTAGAATAGTGATTATTAGATGTTAGGAAGGGGAGACGTGGGTAAAGGGAGGCTGGAATTGATCAGTGGGCACTATATGCATTTGTCCAAACATCACACTGAACTCTGTTAATATGTAAACTGATACATGTTTGGTCAAAAATAACATAAATAAACAAAATAATGATTTTAAAAAACTAAGGTCCAATTGCATCATTTTGTAGACCATTACATAGGTCATATACCTTAGCCAAGGAAAGTGGATTTCAAAGGGGGATCAGAAGCATACAACAAAGGAAGGACTATGGGGAAATCAAATGACTGAAAATAATAAAGCCACAACCAAGACCAATGTTATAGCAAGATCTATCCTTGAAACTGATGGCTAACAAGAAGCAGCAGATCTAAGTCACAGAGAGGCAACTTGAAATCAGCAATAACCATAACTGCAAGGACAAATAGTGGCTCCTAAGAGATTGAATGTGCTATTCTTGAACCCTATAGGAAACCAGGATGATTTTTCCTGGGTGAAAGAAGTTTTGATTTCTCTCATAGACTTTGAAAGAACATAAATTTCTTTATTCTCAACATGAAAGAAATGTGCTTTATGCATAAAAATATAGAAAAAAGGGATAGACTATTAACTAATCCAAAATGCCTTCTTTTTCAGCTTGGTTACACTGATCACTACACATTTGGAATCTGAAGAGGAAAAATAACCTTAAAAGGAATACACCTGAAAATTTTGATGATTTAAAATTTCAGAAAGAACATAAATCAACGATCTTATGTTTCATCTCAAGGACTAAAAAGCAGGAACAAACTAGTGCCCAGGCCGGTAAATGACAAGAAATAATTAAGATCAGAGCTAAAATTAATGAAATGGAGAATAAAAAATACAAAGTATCAATATAACAGTTGGTTCTTTGAAAAGATAGAAAAGATTAATAAGTCCTTAGAAAATTACAAGATATAGTGAAAAGACCTAAGTCAACAAAATTAGAGATGAAATATAAAGGTGATATCAACACTAACATTTCTGACATCCAGATGATTACTAGTGACTATTTTGATAACCTAAATGCGAAAATTTGGAAAATCTAGAAAATATTGACAAATTTCTAGACACATATGATCAACTCAAATTGAACCAAGAGATACAGAAAATGTAAACTGACGAATATCAAGTAATGAAATTGAAGTAGCTATCAAAAATTTTCCAACAAAGAAAGGCGTAACCCAAAGCCATTCTCAACTCAGTTCTGCCAAACCTTTAAAGAAGATCTAAAACCAATCTTCCTCAAATTATTTCATGCAATAAAAAGGGAGGGAACAATCCTAAATTTATTCTATGAAGCCAGTATAATTTTGATACCAAAACTAGATAAAGATGCACCAAGAAAAAAAAAAAATCTATAGAACAATATCCCTAATAAACATACATGTAAAAAACCTTAATAAAATGTTAGTAATTTTTATTTAACAACATATTAAGAAGATTGTACATCATGACCAAGATGATTTCATCCCAGAGATGCAAGGATGATTCCATATACACAAATCAATATGTGGTTAAACAAATAAAATTAAAGACAAAAATCTCACAGTCATCTCAATAATTGTGGAAAAGGATTTGATACAATTCAGTACCCTTTCAAGATAAAAATTCTGAAGAGGCTAGGGATAGAAGGAACTTTCCTCAATATTCTAAAGGTTATGTACTGCAAACCCAAAGCCAACATCATACTGAGTGGTGCAAAACTGAAAGTATCTCTTTCAAAATAAATACAATGGCAAAGATGTCTACTCTCATCACTCATAGTCAATACAATTCTTGATACTTTAGCTAGAGCAATTAGACAAGAGAAATAAAGGGATACAAATAGTAAAAGAAGAAACCAAATTATCTCTGTTTTTTTGATGAAATGATTCTATACTGAGAAGAATATCCCACTCTCATCCCTTCCCCAAATAAAACAGAACAAAAAAACGAAACCCTGCCAGAGGAATTCTAGAGATCATAAATTCAGCAAAGATCAACATAAAAACTCAATAGCTTTCCTATACTCCAATAATGTATCTGCTGAAGGAAAAAAAAATTAGGCAAATCATTCTATCCACAATGTTTAGTTAGCCTTTTCACTGCTGTGACTGAAAAACCTGACAAAAATAATATTAGAGGATGAAAAGTTTATTTAGGGGCTCATAGTTTCAGAGGTCTCAATCTATAGATAGCTGGTTTCATTCCTCAGGACCTGAGAAGAGACAGAACATCATGATGGAAGAGTGTGGTGGTGGAGGAAAGTGGCTCAGGACATGACCAGGAAGCAGAGGGAGAGAGAGAAAACTCTGCTCAACATGGAAAAAAATATAAACCCCAAAGGCATGCCACCAGGGACCCACCTCCTTCAGCCATATCTTACCTGCCTATAGTAACCACTCAGTTGATCCCTATCAGGGGATTAGGTCAGGTCTCTTATAACCCCAATCATTTCATCTGTAAAGTTACACTATTGTCTCACATATGAGCCTTTTGGGGATACTTCATATCTAATCCATAAAAATTAATAACTCACACAAGAAAAAATACTTGGGAATAAATCTAATCAAGGAACTGAAAGACCTCAACAAAGAAAATTACACAACACTGAAGAAAGAAATGGAAACTTAGAATTGGAAAGAAGAAAGAAATGTTAGAAGATGGAAAGACGTCCCATGTTCTTGTATAGGCAGAAATAATATTGTCAAAAAGGCATTACTACCAAAAGTGCTATACAGATTCAAAGCAATCCCCATCAACATAACAATGACATTCTTCACAGAACTAGAAAAAGTGGTCCTAAAATCTACATGGAAGAATAAAAGATCTTCTATAGCCAAAAGAATGCCGAGCAGTAAGAGCAACGTTAGAGGTCTCACAATACCTGATCTCAAATTATACTACAAATATAATAACAAAAACAACATGGTATTGGCAAAAGCAACAGACGTGAAAACCAATGAAATAGAATAGAAGACACAAAAACAAACAGTCATTAATACAGTCATCTGATACTTGACAGAGGTGCCAAAAACATGAGCTGCAGACAACAAAGTCTTTTAAACTAATGGTAATGGGAATACTGGATATTCTTTATGTAGAAGAATGAAACTAGATCTCTATCTGTCACCATGCAGAAAAATCAAGTCAAGTCAAGGTGGATTAAGCTCCTAGGAATTAGATCAGAAATACTAAATGCTAGATGAAAACATAGGATCAACACTCCAACACATTGGCACAATCACTGACTTCATTAACAAGGTTCCCAAAGCTCAGAAATAAAACCAAGAATCAATAAGTGGAGTGGCATCTTCTGTATCACAAAGGAAACAAGTAAGAGCATGAAGACAGACTGTAGAGAAAGGACTAAAATCTTTGCCAGATACTCTTCAGACAGAGGATTAATATCCAGAATATATGTTACTAAAAAAATTTAACATACTCAAAACCAAATAACGCAATCAATAAATGGGCAAATAATCTAAGTAGACAATTCTCAAAAAAAAAAAAAAATTCAAATGAAAAACAGTGCAGCATAACTAGCAGTGAGGGAAATGTAAATAACACATACCTTGAGATTTCATCTCTTTCCAGTTAGAATGGCAATCAATGAGAATAGAAATAACAAAAAATTCTGGCAAGGTTGTGAAGAGAAAGGTACACTTCTACAATCTTGGTGGAATTGCAAATGAGTGCAACCATTTTGGAAAGCAGTATGGAGATTCCTCAAAACACTAGGAAAGGAAACACCATCCTACACAGCTATCCCTTTCCTTGGTATTTATCCAAAAGAACTAAAATCAGCATATGATAGTGATATATGCCTATGAATATTCTTAGTAGCATAATTCACAGTAGTGAAGTTATGGAACCAGCTTAGGTGCCTGTCAACAGAAAAATGGATAAAGATAATGTGGTATGTGTACAAAATGGAATTTTACTCAGCCATAAGGATAATAAAATTATGGTATTCGCTAGTAAATGCATGTGACTGGTGAACATGATGCTAAGTGAAGTGTGAGATTCAGAAAGTCAAGGTCAAATATTTTCTGTCATATGTGGAAGTTAAAGAGACAGATAAAAAAGGAAATTATAAAAAGGAAGATTTCATGAGAATGGAAGGGAGACTAAATGAGTAGAGGAAGGAGATCAAGGGGAAAGGAAGACGGTGGACATGGGGAAGTACTGGGGAATGAAATCTACCAGATTATACTATGTCCACATATGAATCCTACTTTTGTTTATGATTATAATGTAATAATAATAATAATAATAGAAGGGAAATTAGTAGAGTAGAACAAGTGGATTAGGGGAGGGAGGAGAGGGAAAGGAAAGGTACTGGGGAATGAGATAGATCAGATCATATTATGTGCAGGTACAAATGTGAAAATGAACCCCACTGATGTGTATAATTAAAATGCACCAATTTTGATTTGCATTTCTCTTATTACTAGAGATATTCAACATTTTTTCATATATCTGTTGATTACTTATAGATCTTCTTCTGTGAAGTGTCTGTTCATTTCCTTACCCCATTTGTTGATTGGGTTATTTGTGTTCTTGGTGTAGTTTTTTTTGAGTTCTTTATATATTCTAGATATTAGTGCTCTATCTGAAGTATGTGTGGCAAAGATTTTCTCCCACTCTGTAGGCTCTCTCTTCACCTTACTGATAGATTCCTTTGCTGAGAAAAAGTTTTTTAGTTTGAACCTACCCCAGTTATTGATTCTTGCTTTTATTTCTTGTGCTATGAGAGTCCAGTTAAGGAATTCTGATCCTAAGCCGACATGTTGAAGATTTGGACCTACTTTTTCTTCTATAAGATGAAGGATCTCTGGTCTAATTCCAAGGTCCTTGATCCATTTTGAATTGAGTTTTGTGCAGGGTGAGAGATAGGGGTTTAGTTTCATTCTGTTCCATATGGATTTCCAGTTTTCCCAGCACCATTTGTTGAAGAGGCTATCTTTTCTCCATTGCATGCTTTTAGCACCTTTGTCTAGTATGAGAAAACTGTATTTATTTGGGTTTGTGTCCATGTCCTCTATTCTGTACCATTGATCTACCTGTCTATTTTGGTACCAATACCATGTCGTTTTTGTTACTATTGCTTTGTAGTAGAGTTGAAGATCTGGTGTTGCGATACCCCCTGCTTCACTCTTCCTGCTAAGGATTGCTTTAGCTATTCTGGGTTTATTATTTTTCCAGATGAATTTCATGATTGCTCGCTCTATTTCTGTGAGGTATGTCATTGGGATTTTAATTGGAATTGCATTGAATCTGTATAGCACTTTAGGTAGTATGGTCATTTTGACAATATTAATTCTGCCTATCCAAGAACATGGGAGATCTTTCCATCTTCTAAGGTTTTTTTAATCTCTTTCTTTAGTGTTCTGTAGTTCTCATTGTAGAGGTCTTTCACCTCTTTTGATTCCCAAGTATTTTATTTTTTTCGAGGGTATTATGAATGGGGTAGTTTTCCTAACTTCTCTTTCTAAGGATTCATCACTACCCTAAGATTCCATCTCACCCCAATTAGAATGGCAATGATCAAGAATACAAGCAACAATAGGTGTTGGCGGGGATGTGGGGAAAAAGGTACACTCATACATTGCTGGTGGGGTTGCAAATTAGTGCAGCCACTCTGGAAAGCAATGTGGAGATTCCTCAGAAAACTTGGAATGGAACCACCATTTGATCCTGCTATCCCACTCCTTGGCCTTTACCCAAAGGACTTAAAATCAGCATACTACAGTGATGCAGCCACATCAATGTTCATAGCTGCTCGATTCACAATAGCCAGATTGTGGAACCAAACTAGATGCCCCTCAATTGATGAATGGACAAAGAAACTGTGTTATATATATACAATGGAATATTACTGAGTCATAAAGAATAATAAAATTATGGCATTTGCAGGCAAATGGATAAAATTGGAGAATATCATGTTAAGTAAGACAAGCCAATCTCAGAAAACCAAAGGATGAATGATCTCGCTGATAAGTGGATGATGATACAAAATGGGGGATGGGAGGAAGACAAGAATGGAGGAAGGAGGACTGTATAGAGGGAAAAGAGGGGTGGGAGGGAGGAAAAAACAACAGAATGTATCAAACACCATTACCCTATATAAATGTATGATTACACAAATGGTATGCTTCTACTTCATGTACAGAGAAACAAGATGTACCCCATTTGTTTACAATAAAAATAAATTTTAAAAAAGTACTTTTTAAGAATTGTGTGTATATATATATATATATATATATATATATATAAAGGATTGGATATATATATATATATATATATATATGTAATGTGTACATATCTCCTTAAAAAGTACTTGAAATTTTTGACTGTACATATATATATATATGTACATATATATATATATGTGTGTGTGTGTGTATACTTTACATACGTAAAGTACTTCTGGTTAGATTCATGTTTAACAATTTGTATTCATTTTGATAAATTCATTCATGTATTATTATTTATGCAAATCAATACATTTAACACTTTTCAATATACTAATATTTAGGTATTATTTCTTTTTTAACCATTTTTAATATTTATGATATTTAAATCACAAGTCTATTCTTTATCACGTCCTAGGATCACCTATTTTAAAATAAAATGGCTAATCAAAATGGATAAAATAATAAAGAAGTACTGTGTTCAATTAAAAATAAATAAATAAATAAAATGCACCAATTCAAAATAAAAAATAAAGGTACAGTATTTCTGCTGCATTAACAAAGATAGAATAGCACAATGATCTAGGTATCAACTTTCAAAAAAACAAATTATTTCAGGAAGATAAATCAAACTCTAAAATAGTATTAAATTTGTCTGTATGTTGTGTCTATTGTTTATCTCCCAGACAATATTAGCAACTCCTCTCCTCCTGGCAGTATTATTTACAAACACATCCTGAGTTGTGATAGAAAACTCTTATGTTGGACACTAAATATGTACAAGGGGGTTGTATGCTCACAACACACCTCATTTGTTATTGGTGTGGCTCAATAATAAGCAAGAACAGTTTGTCAGGGTGACGATATCTAAAATATCCCAATGACATGCTAATAATTGAATTAATCTGCCTGACTCCATTCAACACTCTCCCTCTCCTAGGCAACAGAATTCTTTTCTGTAGGACTCCCATTGTATACCACATGCACTGGATTCTGTTTGAGGTGATCTTACAGTTTTGTAAGAGAGTTTTGAGGAGTTGTATGTTTAAAGCCATGTTTGACACATGGTGAGACTATGATATAGCATTAGGGAACTATTTTATGTAATGCCTGTCTTTCAAAAGAGTTGCATTTGCTTCCAATACGTTTGTCAGAGGGAAGAAAAATGGGTAGTGCGAGGTATATTGCAGCTATGGTTTAGATATGAAGAGGACCCCACAAGCTCATGTGTGAATCAATGAAAAAGGTTTTAGAGATGAAATGACTGTGTTATGAGAGCCTTAATCCAATAAATGAACTAATCCCAGAAGGGATTAACTGAGTGCTAAATGTAGGCAGGTAGGGTGTGGTTGAAGGAGGTGGGTCCCTGAGGAACTTGCCTTTGGGGTTTATATTTTGTCCTTGTTGAGCAGAGCACCCTCCCCGTGACCCCCTCTCCTTCCTGGTGTGAGGTTTGAGCCCCTTCCCTCCACCACATCTTCTGCCAAGATGTTCCACCTCCCTTCAGGCCGCAAAGAATGAAGTTGACCATCTGTGGATTACGACCTCTGAAACTAAGAGCCCCCAAATAAACTTTTCACCCTATAAAATTGTTTTTGTCAGATCTTTTGGTGACAGCAGTGAAAAAGGTGATAAAAACAATTGCCAAAGCAACTGGAGGAAAGAAAAAGAAAAAGAAGGGAGTCAGGGAGGACTTCTAATAAAACTCATTAACTGGAGTTTTACATGATCTTACATAATAGGGACTCTGGCCACAGAATAGGGATAAAAAGTGCTTTTTAAAAATTAAGTGCCACATAGGAATACTTGTTGAGAAAGTGAAATGGAAAACAATAAAATAAAAAAAACTGAAGAAGAAAGCTGAGCCTGAAAATATAGTTTTTATGTTTCCAATTGTTGTTTCAACATATTTTAGTATATGAAATAAGAGTTTTCCAAAGGTTAAGAAAATGTTTTTCTGTATTTTATCTTTTAGTCAAATAGTCTCCTTAAATAAATAAGGAATGTATTTAAATAAAGGAAGTTAGCTTATATCATTGCTGCTCACATGAAAGTCCAGTGAACATATAATTGCAGCTAAATTCTTGGTCATATTCGCTAAAATGATCACCTTAATTATCTGTGGGGAAAATTTCCTCCTATCAACACAGTTTGTGTAGACAAATATGTGTCACACTACATATGATAGATTGGTTATTTGTTGAAAATGACTAGGGTTGCATTCAGCAAGAATTAAGTATGTACCTGACTGAATGGGGAGCAAGAAAACATTGAAATTAATTGTTGGCAATCTTGATTTCTGTGTAAAAAAATGACTGAAAATAAATGAGAAGGGACAAAGAGCAAATTAATAATGATGTAATATTCATTCTGTACCAGTTATTAAGTGTTTCTGGTCTTTTTTTTTTTTCTATAGAAACTGCATGATAAAGTAGGCAACACCATCCACATTTTACAGGGACATCCTGATAAGGTGGAGTATGAGTAGGAAAGTGAATAGCTGAACTCAAGTCAATCCAGAATAATACCTCAGAAACACATAAAAGGAGATGAGACACTGAACAAGTTAGAGGTTGTGCTACTAGGATCAGAGAGGATTTCAGGGGAAGCACAGGTCAGTTTTGATGTGTGAACAGTTGTTTCAGAAAAACTCAAACTGAAGCTCCTACTTGACAAAGAGGGCAGACATCAGAAGACCTGAAGGTTCAGAAAAGCTCTCCTTTCTTCATATTGAAAGATTTGAAGACATAAAGAAGGGTGAAAAGTGGTAGACTTATCACCAGGAGGGGAGAGTGACAACTGGACCAAAGCAAATATAAATATAAATCTTTAAATAAAACTGATCAGAAGTTTTATGGGCTGTATGATGACATTCAATCATGCCTACCTTCTGTCTAACGCACAGCACCAGTGAAAATATTACTGGCAGAAAAAAATGTGTAGGTGTAATTAAATTATGAAGACTGAGTTGGGGAAATGATCCTGGATCGCCTGGGTGGGTGTAATATACTCCCAACCGTCCTTATGCAGGGAGGTAGTAGACATAGAATCAGAACAGAGATAGGATGGCAAAAAAGAGGTTGGCTAGGTGTACTCTGAAGATGGAAAAAATGACCTGTAGAGGAGGGTGCAAGGGAACCTCTAGATGCTAAAAAACCCCAAGAAAATAGGTCTCATCTACTTTTTGCCTTTGGAGAGGGCAATGCCCGGCTGACACCTGATTTTAACCCAGTGAGACCGATTTTGGATTTCTCATGTTCATTACTGTAAGAGAATACATTTTTGTTTCATTCCCCTAAAGCCAAGATAACTTATTAGAGCAGCAATAGGAATTTAAAAAAACAAGCAGTATGGGAAATAGCAGACAAAGTAAATTCTTTATGCTGAATTTATCTATCTAAAATTGCTCTGTTCCTACCTGCCTCCTTACAGATTTTATTTCCTTGATTAAACTATTTACCCAAGGAATGGTGTTAAAAATTAATGCTTTGTTGCAAGGGAGAGACAGGACAGGTAAGACAAACAAGTTTTTAAAAAAGCAATAGCAGAAAATCAATAATCAATGATCTTAAAATAAAGAGACTATGAGTTTTGGGATGCCCTGTAAGCTGCTTTTGACATTTAAAATACTCAGTTAAGTTTTCCCTTTCCCTCTGCATTTACTTTAATTTGGTTTGTGTAGAAAGAGAATGGTCCTTATTTAGTTATAGTACTGGAAGGAACTCTCATAGTGGAGCTCTCATTGTGGAATCAGGATACAGGGTATTCTGAAGGAATATCACTTCATGCTTGATTATTATCATATCTACGTTTTTCCTATTCTACAATATCCAATTAATTCCTGTAGCTTTAGGAGCTACTTATTATTCATGCGTTCACTCATTAACTCAATAACTATTTATGAAGCTCCCATTGTATATGGAAGGCACTAAGGACTGGGGATAGAGAAATGAATACAGCATGCATAGTTTCCTCCTTTAATTCATCACCAAATCCATTCTCCACTGATACCACCCTTTCTGACTCAGATTTCACTTACATCTCCTCCATCTTGTTAAGTACTTAAGATTTCTCCATCTCAGTTACATACCCATCATGTTTACCTCTTCTTAAGGGACAGTTGTGTGTCTCACACAGTATAGATCTACGTAATAAACATCCCATAATTTCTTTCTGGTCAATAAAAATATGAGTTATAAAGATTTGTAGATTTATTATATCTTCCACAAGAAAATATTAAATTATTAACAGTTTACATCTGTCTCTGTCAAAAAACTTTTAGGGGAAAAAAAAAAGGATATTTAAATTGAAATTGATGGATAAATACAAATTGTACAGATGGTCACGGAGGCAGATAAGCTTCAAGCAGAGACAAATGCAAGGGGAAAAAGAATGATGTAGAAAGTGTTTTGTGGGCTGGGGATATAGCTCAGTTGGTAGAGTGCTCGCCTGGAAAGTGTTTTGTGTGGCAGAAGCATTTTACAGAACATATCTCCAAACCAAGAGCCACTCTGGGGTTATACTGAGAAGAATCTCAAGGTTGTAACAAGGTACATGGGTCCAATTAAACTTCTTTCTTTATTTGTTTTATTTTTATTGCAGAAGAAGCACATAATGAATTTTCCCCTCTTAATCATTTTTAAATTTAAGGTCCAGGAGAATTAAGTCTATTCACATTGTTGTGAAACATATCTCCAAAATACTTTCATCTTGCAAAACTGATGCTGTTTTAAGCAAGAGATGATCAATGCAGTGGAAGGATTTAAAGTAAAAGACAATTAGACTTCCCTCCCCATTTTTGTTTAAAAGATAAATCTGGCCTTAATATAGAGAATTTCCAGACAAAGGGATGGAAGAGATTTAGATGCTAATTTAGCAGGATGCTATTATTTAATTTAAACAAGATGAACCTAAGTTCAAACCATGGATTCAGACTTAATTGCTATGTTAAATGAAATCTGAGTATAACATTTTCCCCTAAAAATCAAGAACAGTTTTTACTTGTTGACACAATTTAAAAAAATCATTATCCTTTTTTTCATCTATGCAGACATTTCTTATGAAGATTTCTTAATAAAAATATTTGAAGGTTGAATTATTTATTACTAGATTAAATGTCTCTAGTTTTATCCACAATTTATAGTATTCTTTATCTCTGCCTTCCTGAATTCCTGTTAAAATGAATTCTTAAACATTTTTTCTTAACTGCCAGAACATGACTATTTCACACACTGTATATTACAAAATATAATCTTCAATTTCACAATTGGAGTTTTGAGGCTAATATTCTGTGGCAACTGTTTTCAGCCCCAGCTACAAATTAGAGTAACCAGGAAGATTTTGGTAATATGATGCTGAGCATCACCACAGACTGATTGAACCTGAACCAGAATCTTTTGGGGTTGGTCTAGGCATCTAATTTTTAAAAAAATTCCATAAGTGATTCAAATATAGACTAAGGGGTGAAAATCACCAATCTATAGTGCTTTATTTTTCTATTCACTTTTTAAAATTTGAAAACAAGTTATTCCTTGAATATGGCTTTATATATAACATTCATATTTTTCATAAGCATGGTTAATTAGGTTTAAAAAAGGATACTCAGTCTTCTTTGCCATCACAAATATTTTGGTTTCAAAATTAATCTTGATATCAACATTAGATGACTTCAATAAATAGGTTATGTGATGGAGGAAAGGACTCAAAGCTTTATAAGAGTTTCTGTACTAACAGAAATTTTCTTGATGTAACTACTTAATCCATTCATTTTCATAAAGTTTGAGCTGTGTCAATTCCATGTAGTATGTTGAGGAATACCGCTTTATTTTGCACATCATATCCATCAGCCTCTTCCACCCAAACCACTAAAAATTTCTTAGTCTATGAACTTAGTAAAACAGCATGTATGCTGTGAAAATATAGCTTTGTGGCAGGTTTATAAATTTAATTTTATTTTAATGTGCCAAATTTTGCCATGCCACGTGCTGCCCAAGTGTTTGGTCAAACATGAACCTATTTGTTCCTCTTAGAGTTTCTTGGACAAGATCAACATTTAAATTAGTGGACTTTGAGTAAAGCAGATACTCCTTTTGTTATGGGCTAAATATTCATGCCCCCCACCCCTGAATTCATATGTTGAAATCCTAACACATGATATCATGGTTTTAGGGGTAGGATATTTGTTAGGTGATTAAGTCTTGAAGGTACAGGACAGTCCTCATGAATGGGATTAACGAATTTGTAAGAAGAGAGATGGGAGCATGACTTCTTTTTGATATTTAAGGATGCAATCAGTGGGTGACCATTGCAAAACCAGAGTGACCCCATCAGACACTGCCTTTCCCAGTGTCTTGATCTTGGACTTCCCAGCCTCCAGAACTGTGAAAAATAAATAAGCATTTGACGTTTAAACCACCAAGTCTGGAGTATTATGTTATAGCAGTCTAAACAGATTAAATGCCATCTATAATATGGGTGGCCCTTGTCTAGTCAGTTAAATTATATGAAAAGAATAAAAAGGTCAACTTCCCTTGAGCAAGAGACTTCTCCAGCAGACTATGATTGGGTATAATCTGCAACACTGACTTCTCCTGGCTCTACGATGGACAGTCAGCTTTTGGTCTTGAACTGGCACATGAGGTTTCTTGGGTCTCCAACCTGCTAGCACATCCTCCATTTTTACACTTGCCAGTTTCTATAATCACATGACCCAATTCTGATAACAAATCTCTTTCAGTATATGTACAAATCCTGTTAGTTTTCTTTCTCCTGAGAACTCTGATTAGTACAAGTTTCAAAAAACTTTCTTATCCCCTTTTTTCCAAACAAATTATCTTCTATGTCCTCTTTCATGTAGATTAGACTTGATCATTTTCATTTGTTTCAATTCTTCTAATTTGGAAAGAATTTGTTTGAGAGTTGACCCATGGTGTTGTATATTACAGGGACTTAGGTTAATTTGTTTCAGGGTAGTTCTTAAAAGTAATATATGAATATATAAATGACCTTTGATTGATCTCTTGGAAAAAAGAGACCTGATATTTCCGGCTTTGAATTTACAAGAAGAAAGGCTTATTGTTTCAACTTCTCTTTTCCTGCTTCTTTTGAATTGTGACCCAATGGAAAAGTAAAGTACTGTAGTCTGATGACGAATATGCATAAAAAAGCCTCCCATTGTTTTTTCCTGCTTGACAAGATTTTAATTTCAGCTGTATATCCTTTAAAGTCAAAAGTTTCCTTCAATTTTTTGTAGTCCTTTTACAGAAAATCTGCTGTTTTCCTCAAAATATATGAATTTTTTTACTTTCTTAAAAGCATAGAACACTTTTTAAAACCAAATGCATTCATTTAAAACAATTGCACTAACTATAAATTATTCTATGCTTAATGTGGTAAGTATTGTGTAAGATAATTAATAATTCATTTAACATAAAAATTTTAATAAAAATAATAGAAGGTATCTTAAGGCAATGAATATTATAGTAAGTAATATAGGCACATGGAGCAAGGAAATTCACAGGATAATAGAGATTAGAGGTGAGTTTTTAAAAATGTGTATATATATTTTTCATTATATATTATTAAACAAAATATTTGTTTACTATATATTGCATATATAAATTTTATATTATATAAATGTATATAAAGCAAACACAAATTATATAAAATTAGATGATTATTGTATTTATATATTATTTATACATAAATTATATGTAAACATATATAATGTATATATATGTGATTTATATATATTTTTTCCATGCTGAACTCAGCAGACTTCCAAGCCACCTTCAATAAGAAAATATTTCTTCCTGTTTTAAAAAAAGTAGATTTTTGAATGGGTTCATTACAGTTATACATATCACTGTAATTTGTTTTATACATTTTTACTTGCACACAGTATAACGCTATAGTTTGGTCAGCTTTGCCCCCCAGTATGTTGCTTTTCTTTTCCCTCCTTCCTCCCCGGGTCCTCTTCCTCTATTCTACTAGTCTTCCTTCTGTTTCCCTGAGATTCCCCCCAACTTTATTTTCTCTCTACCTTCCACATAAGAGAGAAAACATGCATCCTTGACTTTCTGTATTTGGCTTATTTCTCTTAACATAATGCTCCCAAGTTCCATCCATTACAACAGAAAAATATTTCTGATGGATTCCTAAAATTATAATTTTGCTTTGTAATTCTCTGATTTTTCTCCCTACAGGAAAAAAGTCATGTTCCCTTTGTCATTCCTATAAAAGATGAGTTAATTCTGACCCTACATTGAACACCTAATTCATGCATGTGGCCACAGGTGCTCTGAGAATATTAAATGCTTATTGTTTACAGAACATACAAAAAAAAAAAAAAAAAACCCACAAATCACAGCAGTATGCAGAGTTATGTTCCAGATGGTGTTGAATCACTGATGAAGCCCCGGAGGTCTAATTGCACATTTTTTCTAGATACCTGTAAAGCATCAATAATGCAATATGAGTGTTTTTGTCTTAATGGTTTCTCTCAGGATTTTTAATGTAATAGAAGCACATCATAAAGCAAGCTTGCTTTGAATCTAAAACTATTTCAAATGAGGCTAATAAATGTATGTTTTGACTGCCTACTTAGAATGCTGCTATAGTAGAATACATTGAAAAAAGAAGATACAGAAATCCTAAACAGACCAATACCAAACAATGAGATTAAAACAGCATAATTGCTTCCAGACCCTTCCAGAGATCCATGATGGCAGACTAGAGGGTGACTGCATCTCCCGTCACTCCAGAACTCAGGATTCAAGAATGGGAGGTATTGAGAGACTTGGACCAACATACATCCGCATGGTGAGTCTCTCCCACTGGGTGATGCTCGGCCTGGGCGGCAGGCCCGGACAGGGGAAGCTTCTCGGAGCTTGGCAGGGCAGAGAGAGTCTCCCCAAGCAGCCTTGCTATCTCCGGAGGCAGGCGGGATACACAGCCAGCTTCTTGGAGCAGGCACACCCAGTGAGAGCTTTTCCACACAGAGCCAACCCCAAGCCCTGAACCCAGCAGTGGACTCCAGCCCGCAGGCAGCTTATGGGACCAAGGCAGGACAGGGAGAGGCTTTTCCTGAGCAGCCTGGCTCCTTCAGGTGGAGGCAGGCCCTGTCTATAGCAAGCATCTAGGAGTAGGACCACCCAGTGAGAGGATTTCCATGCAGAACCAGCTCCCAGCCCTGGACCCAGTAGCAGGCTAGGGGCAACTTTCTTTGGAAGCACTGCATTATCAAGTTCCTCCAAGACTTCAGGCTACTGAAGGCTGGGAGGTGATATACTGGAAATCTACAGGGACACTATAAGCCAATAGAGGAAATCTGCAATATCTCAGGGTCCCACTGACAGCTGACCAATATGAGAAAACAAGGGAAGAAAATGTCCCAAACAAACCTAGATACTACATCAATAAAACCCAATGACAGCACAGCAGAAGAAATGTCAGAAATGGAGTTCAGAATGCACATAATTAAAACAATCAGGAAGCAAATGAGGAGATGAAAGAGCAAATGCAGGTATTGAAGGAAGAGATGGAAGAGAAAATGCAGGCATTAAATGATCGCACCAATCAACAGTTAAAAGACCAAATACGGGAAGCAAGAGATCATTTCAATAAAGAGTTAGAGATACTGAAAAAAAAAAAACAAACAGAAATCCTTGAAATGAAGGAAACAATAAACCAAGTTAAAAACACCATAGAAAGCATAACCAATAGGATAGAACACCTGGAAGACAGAACCTCAGATATTGAAGACAAAATATTTAATCTTGAAAACAAAATTGACCAAACAGAGAAGATGGTAAGAAATCATGAACAGAATCTACAAGAATTATGGGATATCATGAAAAGGCCAAATTTAAGAATTTTTGGGATTGAGGAAGGCTTAGAGAAACAAACCAAAGGAATGAACAATCTATTCAATGAAATAATATCAGATTTCCCAGATCTGAAGAATGAAATGGAAAACCAGGTACAAGAGACTTACAGGACTCCAAATATACAAAATTAAAACAGACCCACACCAAAGCACATTATTATGAAAATACCTAACATACAAAATAAAGACAGAATTTTAAAGGCTGCGAGAGAAAAGAATCAAATTACATTCAGGGGGAAAACAATAAGAATATCAGCAGATTTTTCAATACAGACCCTAAAAGCTAGAAGAACCTGGAACAATTTTCAAGCCCTGAAAGAAAAATGGATGCCAACCAAGAATCTTATACCCAACAAAACTTACTTTCAGATTTGATGATGAAATAAGATCCTTCCATGATAAACAAAAGCTAAAAGAATTTACAAAAAGAAAGCCGGCATTACAGAATATTCTCAGCAAAATATTCCATGAGGAAGAGATGAAAAACAATGATGCAAATCAGCAATGAGAGGAGAGGAACTAGCTTAAAGGAATAGCCAAATAAAGGAGAAACCAAATCCTGTCAAAAAACAAAAATGAGTCAAATGACTGGGAATACAAATCATATCACAATAATAACCCTGAATGTTAATGGCCTGAACTCATCAATCAAAAGACATAGACTGGCAGATTGGATTAAAAAGAAAAATCCAACAATATGCTACCTGCAAGAGACTCATCTCATAGAAAGAGATACCCATAGACTAAAGATGAAAGGATGGGAAAAACATACCATACACAGGGACACAGCAAAAAAACTGGAGTATCCATCCTCATTTCAGATAATGTGGACTTCAAGCCAAAGTTAGTCAGAAGGGATAAAGAAGGACAATACATACTGCTTAAGGGAATCATAAATCAACAAGACATAACAATCATAAATATCTATGCCCCAACATTGACTCATCCATGTACGTCAAACAAATCCTTCTCAATTCCAGAAATCAAATAGATCAAAACACAATAATACTAGGTGGTTTAAAACACCTCTCTCACCACTGGAGAGATCTTCCAAACAAAAATTGAATAAAGAAACCATAGATCTCAATAACATAATCAACAATTTAGACTTAACAGACATTTATAGAATATACCATCCAACAAAGAACGAATACACTTTCTTCTCAGCAGCAGATGGATCCTTCTCTAAAATAGACCATATTTTATGAGATACTACCTTGTTTTCTATCAGATCATAATGGATTGAAATTAGAAATGAATGACAGAATAAAAAACAGAAACTTCTCCAATACCTGGAGATTAAATAATGTTATTATATGATGAATGGATAACAGAAGACATCAGGAGGGAAACAAAAAAATTCTTAGAAGTAAATGAGAACAAAGACACATCATATCAAAATCTATGGGACACTATGAAAGCAGTATTTAGAGGAAGATTCATTTCATGGAGAGCATTCAACAAAAGAAGTAAAAATCAACAAATAAATAACTTAACACGACAGATCAAAGCCCTAGAAAAAGAAGAACAGAGCAACACTAAAAGTAGTAGAAGACAGGAAATAGTTAAAATCAGAGCTGAAATCAACGAAATTGAAACAAAAGAAACAATCGAAAAAAATTAAAAAAATAAAGAGTTGCTTCTTTGAAAAAATAAACAAAATTGATAAACCCTTAGCCACACTAATAAAGAGAAAGAGGGAGAAAACTCAAATTTGTAAAATTCAGAATGAACAAGGAAATATCACTACAGACACGAGTGAAATACAAAACATAATTAGAAGCTATTTTGAAAATGTACACTCCACCAAACAGAAAACCTTGAAGACATTAACAAGTTTTTAGAGACATATGAATTACCTAAACTGAACCAGGAGGACATACACAACTTAAATAAATCAATTTCAAGCAATGAAATAGAGGTCATTAAAAGCCGACCAACAAAGAAAAGTCCAGGACCAGATGGGTTCTCAGCCGAGTTCTACAAAACCTTTAAAGAAGAGCTCATTCCAATACTCCTCAAAGTATTCCATGAAATAGAAGAGGAGGGAACCCTCCCAAACTCATTCTATGAAGCCAATATCACCCTGATACCTAAACCAGACAGAGACACATGGAAGAAAGAAAATTTGAGACCAATATCCTTAATGAACATTGACGCAAAAATTCTCAACAAAATTTTAGCAAATCGCATCCAAAAATATATTAAAAAGATAGTGCACCACGATCAAGTGGGTTTTATCCCAGGGATGCAAGGTTGGTTCAACATCCGGAAATCAATAAATGTCATTCACCATATCAACAGACTTAAAGTTAAGAATCACATGATTATGTTGATAGATGCAGAAAAAGCATTCAATAAAATAAAGCACCCCTTCATGCTCAAAACACTAGGGATAGTGGGAACATTCCTTAACATTGTAAAGGCCATCTACAATAAGCCCATGGCCAATATCATTCTAAATGGTGAAAAATTGAAAGCATTCCCCTTAAAAACTGGAACAAGGCAGGGATGCCCTCTTTCACCACTTCTATTCAACATCGTCCTTGAGACTCTAGCCAGAGCAATTAGACAAACCAAAGAAATTAAAGGGATACGAATTGGAAAAGAAGAACTCAAACTATCCCTGTTCGCTGACGACATGATTATATATTTAGAGGAACCTGGAAATTCCACCAGAAAACATTCAGAACTCATAAGTGAATTCAGTAAAGTAGCAGGTTACAAGATCAATGCTCATAAATCCAATTCATTTTTATACATAAGTGATGAATCCTCAGAAAGAGAAATTAGGAAAACTACCCCATTCACAATAGCATCAAAAAAAAATAAAATACTTGGGAATCAATCTCACAAAAGAGGTGAAAGACCTCTACAATGAGAACTACAGAACACTAAAGAAAGAAATTAAAGAAAACCTTAGAAGATGGAAAGATCTCCCATGTTCCTGGATAGGCAGAATTAATATTGTCAAAATGGCCATACTACCTAAAGTGCTATACAGATTCAATGCAATTCCAATTAAAATCCCAATGATGTACCTTACAGAAATAGAGTGAGCAATAATGAAATTCAGCTGGAAGAATAAAAAACCTAGAATAGCTAAAGCAATCCTAGGTAGCAAGAATGAAGCAGGGGGTATTGCAATACCAGATCTTCAACTCTACTACAAAGCAATAGTAACAAAAACGGCATGGTATTGGTACCAAAATAGACAGGTAGATCAATGGTACAGAATAGAGGACATGGACACAAACCCAAATAAATACAATTTTCTCATATTGGACAAAGGGGCCAAAAGTATGCAATGGAGAAAAGATAGCCTCTTCAACAAATGTTGCTGGGAAAACTGGAAATCCATATGCAACAGAATGAAATTAAGCCCCTATCTCTCACTCTGTACAAAACTCAACTCAAAATGGATCAAGGACCTCGGGAGGCTCTTTCCATGGGGCGATCCAAGATGGTGGACTAGAGGGGGACTGCATCCCCAGTTGCTCCAGAACCCAGGAGTTAAGAAGGGGAGGCATTGAGAGACTCGGACCAAAATAGAGCCACGGGTGAGTCTGCCCATTGGGTAAAGCTCGGCCCCGGTGGCAGGCCCAGATAGAGGTGGCTTATCGGAGCAGGGCAGGGCAGCTAGAGTCTTCCACAGGCAGCCCTGTGCACTCTGGTGCTGGGACCCTCCCACACAGGGAGCTTCTCCAGGTTCTCGGAGCAGGCCACCTACTGAGAGCCTTTCTGATCACAACAAGCTCCAAGTCCCGGAGCCAACGCGGCATACTCTGGCCCGCAAGCAGCTTCAGGGAGCAGGACAGGGAAGCCAGCGACCTCCCAAGCAGCCTAGACCCCTGCGGTGGGAGATGCCTTTCAAGGCTAGCTTCTTGGAACAGACCGCCCAGTGAGAGCCTTTCTACATAGAGACAGCCACAAGTCCCCGAGCCAACCCAGAGCTTCGATCTGCAAGCAGCCTCTGGTATCAGGGCAGGGCAGCCAGAGACTTCTTTAGGCGGCTCTGCCCACTCCGGCCGTAGGCTCTTTCCACGGGGCGATCCAAGATGGCAACCTAGAGGGTGACTGCATCTCCAGTCACTCCAGAACCCAGGACTCAAGAAGGGGAGGCATTGAGAGACTTGGACAAAAATAGAGTCACCGGGTGAGTCTCCCCTACTGGGCGAAAATTGACCTGGGTGCCAGGCACAGATAGGGGTGGCTTATCATAGCAGAGTAGGGCAGCTAGAGTCTTCCCAAGGTAGCCTTCCACACTCCGGCGGTGGGCTCTCCCCTAACGGCCAGCTGCACAGTGCAGGCCCCCAGTGAGAGCCTTTCCGCACGGAGCTAGCTCCAAGCCCTGGAACCAGTAGGGGATAGGGGCAGCTTTCTTCGGAAGCACTGCATTATCAAGTTCCTCCAAGACTTCAGGCTATTGAAGGCTGGGAGGTGACACACTGGAAATCTACTGGGAAACTATAAGCCAATAGAGGAAATCTGTAATATCTCAGATTCCCACTGACATCTGACCAATATGAGAAAACAGGGAAGAAAATGTCCCAAACAAACCTAGATACTACATCAATAAAACCCAATGACAGCACAGCAGAAGAAATGTCAGAAATGGAGTTCAGAATGCACATAATTAAAACAATCAGAGAAGCAAATGAGGAGATGAAAGAGCAAATGCAGGCATTGAAGGAGGAGATGAAACAGCAAATGCAGGCATTGAATGATCGCACCAATCAACAGTAAAAAGACCAAATACGGGAAGCAAGAGATCATTTCAATAAAGAGTTAGAGATACTGAAAAAAAAAAACAAACTGAAATACTTGAAATGAAGGAAACAATAAACCAAGTTAAAAATTCCATAGAAAACATAACCAATAGGGTAGAACACCTGGAGGACAGAACCTCAGACATTGAAGACAAAATATTTAATCTTGAAAACAAAGTTGGCCAAACACAGAAGATGGTAAGAAATCATGAACAGAATCTACAAGAATTATGGGATATCATGAAAAGGCCAAATTTGAGAATTATTTGGATTGAGGAAGGCTTAGAGAAACAAACCAAAGGAATGAACAATCTATTCAATGAAATAATATCAGAAAATTTTCCAAATCTGATGAATGAAATGGAAAACCAAGTACAAGAGTCTTATAGAACTCCAAATATACAAAATTACAACAGACCCACACCAAGGCACATTATTATGAAAATACATAACATACAAAATAAAGACAGAATTTTAAAGGCCGCGAGAGAAAAGAATCAAATTACATTCAGAGGGAAACCAATAAGAATATCAGCAGATTTTTCAATCCAGATCTAAAAGCTAGAAGCACCTGGAACAACATTTACCAAGCCCTGAAAGAAAATGGATGCCAACCAAAAATCTTATACCCAGCAAAACTTACCTTCAAATTTGATGATGAAATAAGATCCTTCCATGATAAACAAAAGCTAAAGGGATTTACAAAAAGAAAGCCAGCATTACAGAACATTCTCAGCAAAATATTCCATGAGGAAGAGATGAAAAACAACGATGCAAATCAGCAACAGGAAGCGCTAGCCTAAAGGAATAGCCAAATAAAGGAGAAACCAAATCATGTCAAAAAAAAATATGAGTCAAGTGACTGGGAATACAAATCATATCACAGTAATAACCCTGATTATTAATGGCCTGAATTCATCAATCAAAAGACATAGACTGGCAGATTGGATTAAAAAGAAAAATCCAACAATATGCTGCCTGCAAGAGACTCATCGTATAGAAAGAGATACCCATAGACTAAAGGTGAAAGGATGGGGAAAAACATACCATGCACACGGACACAGCAAAAAAGTTGGAGTATCCATCCTCATTTCAGATAATGTGGACTTCAAGCCAAAACTAGTCAGAAGGGATAAAGAAGGACATTACATGCTGCTTAAGGGAAGCATAAATCAGCAAGATATAACAATCATAAATATATATGCCCCGAACATTGGCTCATCCACGTACATCAAACAAATCTTTCTCAATTCCAGAAATCAAATAGACCACAACATAATAATACTGGGCGATTTTAACACACCTCTCTCACCACTGGATAGATCTTCCAAACAAAAATTGAATAAAGAAACCATAGATCTCAATAACACAATCAACAATTTAGACTTAACGGACATATATAGAATGTACCTTCCAACAAAGAACGAATACACTTTTTCTCAGCAGCACATGGATCCTTCTCTAAAATAGACCATATTTTATGCCACAAAGCTACTGTTAGCAAATACAAGAAGATAGAGGTACTACCTTGTACTCTATCAGATCATAATGGATTGAAATTAGAAATAAAGGACAGAATAAAAAACAGAAACTTCTCCAATAACTGGAGATTAAATAATACACTATTATATGATGAATGGATAACAGAAGACATCAGGAGGGAAATAAAAAAATTCTTAGAAGTAAACGAGAACAAAGACACATCATATCAAAATCTCTGGGACACTATGAAAGCAGTACTTAGAGGAAGATTTATTACAAGGGGCGCATTCAAAAAAAGAAGTAGAAATCAACAAATAAACGTCTTAACACTATAGCTCAAGCCCTAGAAAAAGAAGAGCAGACCAATACCAAAAGTAGTGGAAGACAGGAAATAGTTAAAATCAGAGCCGAAATCAAACGAAATTGAAACAAAAGAAACAATTGGAAAAATTAACAAAATAAACAGTTGGTTCTTTGAAAAAATAAACAAAATTGATAAACCCTTAGCCACACAAACAAACAGAAAGAGGGAGAAAACTCAAATTACTAAAATTCGGATGAACAAGGAAACATCACAACAGACACGAGTGAAATACAAAACATAATTAGAAGTTATTTCGAAAATCTATACTCCAACAAAACAGAAAACCTCAAAGACATCAACAAATTTCTAGAGGCATATGAATTGCCTAAACTGAACGGGGAGGACATACACAACTTAAATAAACCAATTTCATGCAATGAAATAGAAGAGGTCATCAAAAGTCGACCAACAAAGAAAAGTCCGGGACCAGAAGGGTTCTCAGCCGAGTTCTACAAAACCTTTAAAGAAGAGCTCATTCCAATACTCCTCAAAGTATTTCATGAAATAGAAGAGGAGGGAACCCTCCCAAACTCGTTCTGTGAAGCCAATATCACCCTGATACCTAAACCAGACAGAGACACATCGAGGAAAGAAAATTTCAGACCAATATCCTTAATGAACATTGACGCAAAAATTCTCAACAAAATTTTAGCAAATCGCATCCAAAAATATATTAAAAAGATAGTGCACCATGATCAAGTGGGTTTTATCCCAGGGATGCAAGGTTTGTTCAACATTCGGAAATCAATAAATGTCATTCACCATATCAGCAGTCTTAAAGTTAAGAATCACATGATTATTTCAATAGATGCAGAAAAAGCATTCAATAAAATACAGCACCCCTTCATGCTCAAAACAGTAGAAAAAGTTGGGGTAGTGGGAATATTCCTTAACATTATAAAGGCCATCTACAATAAGCCCATGTCCAATATCATTCTAAATGGTGAAAAACTGAAAGCGTTCCCCCTAAAAACTGTAACAAGGCAGGGATGCCCTCTTTCACCACTTCTATTCAACATCGTCCTTGAGATTCTTTCCAGAGCAATTAGACAAACCAAAGAAATTAAAGGGATACGAATTGGAAAAGAAGAACTCAAACTATCCCTGTTCGTTGACGACATGATTATATATTTATAGGAACCTGGAAATTCCACCAGAAAACTTTTAGAACTCATAAGTGAATTCAGTAAAGTAGCAGGTTACAAGATCAATGCTCATAAATCCAATTCATTTTTGTAAATAAGTGATGAATCCTCAGAAAGAGAAATTAGGAAAACTACCCCATTCACAATAGCATCAAAAAAAATAAAATACTTGGGAATCAATCTCACAAAAGAGGTGAAAGACCTCTACAATGAGAACTACAGAACACTAAAGAAAGAAATTAAAGAAAACCTTAGAAGATGGAAAGATCTCCCATGTTCCTGGATAGGCAGAATTAATATTGTCAAAATGGCTATACTACCTAAAGTGCTATACAGATTCAATGCAATTCCAATTAAAATCCCAATGATGTACCTTACAGAAATAGAGCAAGCAATTATGAAATTCATCTGGACAAATAAAAAGCCTAGAATAGCTAAAGCAATTCTAAGTAGCAAGAGTGAAGCAGGGTGTATAGCAATACCAGATCTTCAACTCTACTACAAAGCAATAGTAACAAAAACGGCATGGTATTGGTACCAAAACAGACAGGTAGATCAATGGTACAGAATAGAGGACATGGACACAAACCCAAATAAATACAATTTTCTCATACTAGACAAAGGTTCCAACAATATGCAATGGAGAAAAGATAGCCTCTTCAACAAATGGTGCTGGGAAAACTGGAAAACCATATGCAATAGAATGAAATTAAACCCCTATCTCTCACCCTACACAAAACTCAACTCAAAATGGATCAAGGACCTCGGAATCAGACCAGAGACCCTGCATCTTATAGAAGAAAAAGTAGGTCCAATTCTTCAACTTCTTGGCTTAGGATCAGACTTCCTTAACAGGACTCCCATAGCACAAGAAATAAAAGCAAGAATCAACAACTGGGATAGATTCAAACTAAAATGGTTTCTCTCGGCAAAGGAAACTATCAGCAATGCGAAGAGAGAGCCTACAGAGTGGGAGAATATCTTTGCCAACCATACTTCAGATAGAGCGCTAATTTCCAGAAACTATAAAGAACTCAAAATTCTACACCAAGAATACAAATAATCCAATCAACCAATGGGCTAAGGAAATGAACAGACACTTCACAGAAGAAGATGTACAAGCAATCAACAGATATATGAAAAAAAGTTCAACATCTCTAGTAATAAAGGAAATGCAAATTAAAACTACCCTAAGATTTCATCTCACCCGAATTAGAATGGTGATTATCAAGAACACAAGCAACAATAGGTGTTGGCGAGGATATGGTGAAAAAGGATCACTCATACATTTCTGGTGGGGTTGCAAATTAGTGCAGCCACTCTGGAAAGCAATATGGAGATTCCTCAGAAAGCTTGGAATGGAAACGCCATTTGACCCAGCTATCCCACTCCTTGGCCTATACCCAAAGGACTTAAAATCAGCATACTACAGAGATACAGCCACATCAATGTTCATTGCTGCTCAATTCACCATAGCCAGATTGTGGAAGCAACCTAGATTCCCATCACTTGATGAATGGATAAAGAAACTGTGGCATATATATACAATGGAATATTACTCCGCAACGAAGAATGATAAAATTATGGCATTTGCAGGCAAATGGATGAAATTGGAGAATATCATGTTAAGTGAGATAAGCCAATCTCAAAAAACTAAAGGACGAATGATCTCACTGATAAGCGGATGAGGACATATATTGGGGGGTAGGAAGGGTTAGCATTAGGTTTAGAGTTAGGTTTAGGGTTAGGGATAAGGAGTGTGGTAAGAATGAAGGAAAGAAGGATTGTATAGAGGGAAAAGACAGGTGGGAGGGTTGGGGGGGAAGGGAAAAAATAATAAATCAAACATCATTGCCCTATGTAAACGTATGATTACACAAAATGTATGCCTTGACTCCATGTACAAATAGAGAAACAACATGTATCCCATTTGTATACAATAATAATAAAAAATTGAACATATAGTTATTGTAGACTTAAAGCTGTCCATTGGATTGTACAAATATGAGCACAGAGTATTAAAAATGGGTCTTTCTGTGAAAAAAAAAAAAAAAGAACCTTGGAATCAGACCAGAGACCCTTCATCTTACAGAAGAAACAGTAGTTCCAAATCTTCACCTTGTTGGCTTAGGATCAGACTTCCTTAACAGGACTCCCATAGCACAAGAAAGGAAAGCAAAAATCAACAACTGGGATAGATTCAAACTAAAAAGCTTTCTCTCAGCAAAGGAAACTATCAGTAATGTGAAGAGAGAGCCTACAGAGTGGGAGAATATCTTTGCCAACCATACTTCAGATAGAGCACTAATTTCCAGAATATATAAAGAACTCAAAAACTCTACACCAGGTATACAAATAAACCAATCGACAAATGGGCTAAGGAAATGAACAGACACTTCACAGAAGAAGATGTACAAGCAATCAACAGATATATGAAAAAATGTTCAACATCTCAAGTAATAAGAGAAATGCAAATGAAAACTACACTAAGATTCCATCTCACCCCAATTAGAATGGTGATTATCAAGAACACAATCAATAATAGGTGTTGGAGAAGATGTGGGGAAAAGGCACACTCATACATTGCTGGTGGGGTTGCAAATTAGTGCAGCCACTCTGGAAAGCAGTGTGGAGATTCCTCAGAAAGCTTGGAATGGAATCACCATTTGACCCAGCTATCCCACTCGTTGCCTATACCCAAGGGACTTAAAATCAGCATACTACAGAGATACAGCCACATAAATGTTCATAGCTGCTCAATTCACAATAGCCAGATTGTGGAACCAACTAAGATGTCCTTAAATTGATGAAAGGATAAAGAAACTGTGTTATATATATACAATGGAATATTACTCATCCATAAAGAATGATAAAATTATGGCATTTGCAGGCAAATGGATGAAATTGGAGAATATCATGCTAATTGAGATAAGCCAATCTCAAAAAACCAAAGGACAAATGATCTCGCTGATAAGTGGATGATGACACATAATGGGAGATGGGAGAGGTTAGTGTTAGGGTTAGGGTTAGGTTTAGGGTCAGGGTTAGGGAAGGGGGCAAGAATGGAAGAAGGAAGGACTGTATAGAGGGTAGAGAGGGGTGGTAGGGGTGGGGGGGAAGTGAAAAAAATAACAGAATGAATCAAACAACATTACCCTATGTAAATTTATGATTACACAAATGGTATGCCTTTCTCCATGTACAAACAGAGAAACAACATGTATCCCATTTGTTTTCAATAAAAAAAAAAGAAAAAAAATAATTCAAACAAAAAAAAGAAGAAAAAAGAGCCTTCCAACAAAGAAAAATCCAGGACCAGCTTAACTCTGATACAAAAATCAGACAAAACATATTTAAATAAGAAAACTGTTCCAGGCGGCTGCCTGAAGAGGAGCTGCGTAGTGAGCTGTTTGGACTCAGAATGACCCCTTCTGAACACTCGGGGTGCTGCCCGGAGGAAGAGGAGAAGTGCGGCGGGTCGCTTGGTCTAGGAGTGACTGCATCAGAGCCACAGGCAGTTGTCAGAGGAGGAGGCGAGTGGCGAGTTGATTGGACTCAAAGCGACCGCTCCTGAACACCGGTGGCCTGCCTGGACGAGGAGCGCAGTGGGTCGCTTGGTCTCCGAGCGACTGCTCCTGAACACCCAGGGGGCTACCCCAAGGAGGAGGAGGAGGAACAGGGCAGGTCACTTGGACTCGTAGTGACTGCCTAGGGCTACTGGCGGTGGGCGGGAGGAGGAGACGCGAAGTGAGTTGCTTGGACTCCTAGTGACTGCATCGGAACACCGGGCGGCTGTCCGGAGGAAGAGGTGTGTGGCGGGTCTCTGGGTCTCGGAGCTTTTGTACGGGGCTCCAGGTGGTGGCTCAGAGGAGGGTCCGCATAGCCAGGCGATTAGATGCAGAGCAGGGTCCCAGGACCGGCTTCTTGGTGGAAGAGCCGCACAGAGACACACCTAGGGGTGGAGCGAAGTTTCCAGGACTGCAGGCAGATTCTCTGAGGAGAGGAAGCCTAAGGAGACTCATCTGCGAAGGGTGAGGCTCCCAGGCCCAGGAGGTAGGTCCGGGCCCCTGGGAACGTTGCAGAGGAAGACAGCCCAGCCCAGGCTATAGTTGTAGTTTGAGGGGCACCTCTAGGAGGGGAACTGACCAGCAAGACATCCCCACCGGGTGAGTCTTCCCTGCGGGGTGAGGTTTTCCCACAAGGTCAGTAAAACCAGAGACACAGGCACAAACAGGCCTTGCCTCAGCCCGCAGCCTAGTTCCCCTTTGGATGACCATTGGACAACAAGTGGAGGCACCTCTGCCCACTAGCAGGGAATATACCCCACCTGAGGGTCACCAACCCTAGAGAGGCATCTTCCTTGTGGAGTACCGCATTATCAAATTCCTCCAAGACTGCAGGCTACTGTAGGATAAGAGGGGATATACTAGCAATCTTCAGGGACATTATAAGTCAATAGAGGAAATCTGCAATATCTTAATGACCCACTGATTCCTGAACAATATGAGAAAACAAGGGAAGTAAATGCCCCAAATAAATCTAGATGTTACATCAATAAAATCCAACGACAGCATGGCAGAAGAAATGACAGAAAGGGAGTTCAGAATGCACATAATTAAAGTGATCAGAGAAGTAAATGATGAGATGAAAGAGCAAATGCAGGCATTGAATGATGAGATGAAACAGCAAACGCAGGCATTGAATGATTGCACCAATCGACAGTTAAAAGAGCAAATACGGGAAGCAAAAGATCATTTCAATAAAGAGTTAGAGATATTGAAAAAAAACCAAACAGAAATCCTTGAAATGAAGGAAACAATAAACCAAATTAAGAACTCCATAGAAAGCACAAGCAATAGGATAGAACACCTGGAAGACAGAACCTCAGATATTGAAGAAAAAATATTTAACCTTGAAAACAAAGTTGAACAAACAGAGAAGATGGTAAGAAGTCATGAACAGAATCTCCAAGAACTATGGGATATCATGAAAAGGCCAAATTTGAGAATTATTGGGATTGAGGAAGGCTTAGAGAAACAAACCAAAGGAATGAACAATCTATTCAATGAAATAATATCAGAAAATTTTCCAAGTCTGAAGAATGAAGTGGAAAATCAAGTTCAAGAGGCTTATAGGACTCCAAATATACAAAATTACAACAGACCCACACCAAGGCGCATTATAATGAAAATACATAACATGCAGAATAAAGACAGAATTTTAAAGGCTGTGATAGAAAAGAACCAAATTACATTCAGGGGGAAACCATTAGGGATATCAGCAGATTTTTCAATCCAGACCCTAAGAGCTAGAAGGGCCTGGAACAACATTTTTCAAGCACTGAAAGAAAATGGATGCCAACCAAGAATCTTATACCCAGCAAAACTTACCTTCAAAGTTGACAATGAAATAAAATCATTACATGATAAACAAAAACTAAAAGAATATACAAAAAGAAAGCCAGCATTACAGAACATTCTCAGCAAAATATTCCATGAGGAAGATATAAAAAACAAAGAAGCAAATCAGCAAAGGGAGGAATTATCCTAAAGGAACTGTCAAATAAAGGAGGAACCAAGGTGTGTCAAAAATAAATAAATAAATAAATGAAATTTTAAAAATGAACCAAATGACCGCTAATACAAATCATATCTCAATAATAACCCTGAATGTTAATGACCTGAACTCACCAATCAAAAGACATCGACTGGCAGATTGGATTAAAAAGAAAGATCCAACAATATGTTGCCTGCAAGAGACTCACCTCATAGAAAGAGATACCCATAGACTAAAGGTGAAAGGATGGGGAAAAACATACCATGCACATGGACTCAGCAAAAAAGCTGGAGTATCCATCCCCATTTCAGATAATGTGGACTTCAAGCCAAAGTTAGTCAGAAGAGATAAAGAAGAACATTTCATACTGCTTAAGGGAACCATAAATCAGCAAAATATAACAATCATAAACATCTATGTCCCAAACAGTGGCTCATCCATGTATGTCAAACAAATCCTTCTCAATTTTAGAAACCAAATAGACCATAACACAATAATACTAGGTGATTTTAACACGCCTCTCTCACCACTGGACAGATCTTCCAAACAAAAATTGAACAAAGAAACCATAGATCTCAATAACACAATCAATAATTTAGACTTAACAGACATATATAGAATATACCATCCAACCAAAAGCGAATATACTTTCTTCTCAGCAGCACATGGATCCTTCTCTAAAATAGACCATATATTATGCCACAAAGCTAATGTCAGCAAATACAAGAAGAATGAGACACTACCTTGTATTCTATCAGATCATAATGGATTGAAGTTAGAAATAAATGAAAGAGTAAAAAACAGAAACTGCTCCAACACCTGGAGATTAAACAATATGCTATTATATGATGAATGGATAATAGAAGATATTAGGAAGGAAATTAAAAAATTCTTTGAGGTAAATGAGAACAAAGAAACATCATATCAAAATCTGTGGGACACTATGAAAGCAGTACTTACAGGAAAATTTATTTCATGGAGCGCATTTAATAAAAGAAGTAAAACTCAACAAATAAACGACCTAACACTACAACTCAAAGCCCTAGAAAAAGAAGAACAGACCAACACCAAAAGTAGTAGAAGACAGGAAATAGTTAAAATCAGAGCTGAAATCAACGAAATTGAAACAAAAGAAACAATACAAAAAATTGACAAAATAAATAGTTGGTTCTTTGAAAAAATAAACAAAATTGATAAACCTTTAGCCAACTATCAGAGAGAAGACGAGAGAACACCCAAATCACTAAAATTCAGAATGAACAAGGAAATATCACAACAGACATGACTGAAATACAAAACATAATTAGAAGCTATTTTGAAAAACTATACTCCAACAAAATAGAAAATTTCAAAGACATAAACAGGTTTCTAGAGACATATGAATTGCCTAAACTGAACGAGGAGGACATACACAATTTAAATAGACCAATTTAAGTAATGAAATAGAAGAAGTCATCAAAAGCCTACCAACAAAGAAAAGTCCAGGACCAGATGGGTTCTCAGCCGAGTTCTACAAAACCTTTAAAGAAGAGCTCATTCCAATACTTCTCAAAGTATTCCATAAAATAGAAAAGAGGGAACCTTCCCAAACTCATTCTATGAAGCCATTATTACCCTGATACCTAAACCAGAGACACATCGAGGTAAGAAAATTTCAGACCAATATGCTTAATGAACATCGACACAAAAATTCCCAACAAAATTTTAGCCAATAGCATACAAAAACATATTAAAAAGATAGTGCACCATGATCAAGTGTGTTTCATCCCAGGGATGCAAGGTTGGTTCAACATCAGGAAATCAATAAATGTAATTCACCATATCAATAGACTTAAAGTCAAGAATCACATGATTATTTCAATAGATGCAGAAAAAGTATTTGATAAAATAAAGCACCCCTTCATGCTCCAAACACTAGAAAAAATAGGGATAGTGGGAACATTCCTTAACATTGTAAAGGCCATCTATGCTAAGCCCATGGCTAATATCATTCTCAATGGTGAAAAACTGAAAACATCCCCCCTAAACTGGAACAAGGCAGGGATGCCCTCTTTCAACACTTCTCTTCAATATCGTCCTTGAAACTCTAGCCAGAACAATCAGACAGACCAAAGAAATTAAAGGGATATGAATAGGAAAAGAAGAACTCAAACTACCCCTATTTGCTGATGATATGGTTATATACTTAGAGGAACCAGGATATTCCACCAGAAAACTTTTAGAACTCATAAGTGAATTCAGTAAAGTAGCGGGATATAAGATCAATGCACATAAATCTAAGGCATTTTTATACATAAGTGATGAATCTTCAGAAAGAGAAATCAGGAAAACTACCCCATTCACAATAGCTTCGAAAAATATAAAATACTTGGGAATCAATCTCACAAAAGAGGTGAAAGACCTCTACAATGAGAACTACAGAACACTAAAGAAAGTAATTAAAGAAAACCTTAGAAGATGGAAAGATCTCCCACGTTCTTGGATAGGAAGAATTAATATGGTCAAAATGGCCATACTACCAAAAGTGCTATACAGATTCAATGCAATTCCAATGAAAATCCCAATGATGTACCTTACAGAAATAGAGCAAGCAATTATGAAATTCAGCTGGAAGAATAAAAAACCCAGAATAGCTAAAGTAATCCTTGGCAGAAAGAGTGAAGCAGGGGTTATCGCAATACCAGATCTTCAACTCTACTACAAAGCAATAGTAACAAAAACGGCATGGTATTGGTACCAAAATAGAAAGGTGGATAAATGGTACAGAATAGAGGACATGGACACAAACCCAAATAAATTCAATTTTCTCATACTAGACAAAGGGGCCAAAATATGCCATGGAGAAAAGATAGCCTCTTCAACAAATGGTGCTGGGAGAATTGGAAATCCATATGCAACAGAATGAAACTAAACCCATATCTCTCACCATGCACGAAACTAAACTCAAAATGGATTAAGGATCTCGGAATCAGACCAGAGACCTTGCATCTTATAGAAGAAAAAGTAGGTCCAGAGCTTCAACATGTCGGCTTAGGACCAGACTTCCTCAACAGGACTCCCATAGCACAAGAAATAAAAGCAAGAATTAATAACTGGGATAGATTCAAACTAAAAAGCTTTCTCTCAGCAAAGGAAACTATCAGCAATGCGAAGAAAGAGCCTACAGAGTGGGAGAAAATCTTTGCCAATCATACTTCAGATAGAGCACTAATCTCCAGAATTTGTAAAGAACTCAAAAAACTCTACACCAGAATGCAAATAATCCAATCGATAATGGGCTAAGGAAATGAATAGACACTTCACAGAAGAAGATCTACAAGCAATCAACAAACATATGGAAAAATGTTCAACATCTCTAGTAATAGAGAAATGCAAATCAAAACCACCCTAAGATTCCATCTCACCCCAATTAGAATGGCGATTATCAAGAATACAAGCAACAACAGGTGTTGGCGAGGATGTGGGGAGAAAGGTACACTCATACATTGCTGGTGGGGCTGCAAATTAGTGCAACCACTCTTGAAAGCAGTGTGGAGACTCCTCAGAAAGGTTGGAATGGAACCACCATTTGACCCAGCTCTCCCACTCCTTGGCCTATACCCAAAGGACTTAAAATCAGCATATTACAGAGATACAGCCACATCAATGTTCATAGCTGCTCAGTTCACAATAGCCAGATTGTGGAACCAACCTAGATGTCCTTCAATTGATGAGTGGATAAAGAAAATGTGGTAAATATATACAATGGAATATTACTCAGCCATAAAGAATGATAAAATTATGGCATTTGCAAGCAAATGGATGAAATTGGAGAATATCATGCTAATTGAGATAAGCCAATCTCAAAAAACCAAAGGACAAATGATATCGCTAATAAGTGGATGATGACACATAATGGGGAGTTGGAGGGGTTAGTGTTAGGGTTAGAGTTAGGGTTTGGGAGGGGGGCAAGAATGGAGGAAGGAAGGACTGTATAGCGGGAAAAGAGGGGTGGGAGGGGTGGGGAGGAAGGGGAAAAAATAACAGAATGAATCAAACAACATTACCTATGTAAATGTATGATTACACAAATGGTATGCCTCTATGCCATGTACAGAGAAACAACATGTGTATCCCATTTGTTTATAATAAAAAAAAAGAAAACTGTAAGTTAATATTCTTGATTAACAGACACAAACATAATTAATAAAATGTTAGCAATCTGCATTCAAAAATACACTAAGAGGATTGTACACCATGATCAAATATGTTTCACCCAGGGATAAAACGTTGGTTCAACATTCACAAATCAATAATCATAATTTACCACATAAATATAATTAAGGACAAAAATCATATTATTATTTCAATAAATGAAGAAAAAGCCTTTTCAAAATTCAACATCTGTTAATGTTAAAAATACTGAAGAAATCACTATAGAAGGCTCTTTCCTCAACTTTATTAAGGTTATACTACAAACACAAAACCAGCATCACACTGAACAGAGAAAAACTGAAAGCATTTCTTCTAAAATGCTTTAGGAACAAGGCAAGGATGCCCATTCTAATTACTCCTATTAAATATCGTTCTTGAAACTCTAGTTAGATATATCAGACAAGAGAAAGAAATTACAGGGATATAAACAGAACATAAACAAGTCAAGTATTCTGTTCCCTGAAGATGTAATTCTATATTTATTTTTTATTATTTGTTCTATTTAGTTATACATGACAGCAGAATGCATTTTGATTCATTATACACAAATGGAGTACAACTTTTCATTTCTCTGGTTGTACACCATGTAGAGTCAAACCATTCATGCAATTATACATGTATACAGGCTAATGATGTCTGTCTCTTCCCACCATCTTTCCCACCCCTTGCCTCCATCCCTCCCCTCATTCCCCACTGCACAGTCCAAAGTTTCTGCATCCTTCTCTTATGCCTCCCACCCCCACTATATATCAGCACCCACTTATCAGAGAAAACATTTGACCTTTGTTTTTTGGAATTGGCTTATCTTGCTTAGCATGATATTCTCCAACTCCATCCATTTACCCACAAATGCCATGATTTTATTCTTTAAGACTGAGTAATATTCCAGTGTGTGTGTGTGTGTGTGTGTGTGTGTGTGTGTGTGTATATATATATGTGTATATATATATATCACAGTTTCTTTATCCCTTCATTTATTGAAGGACATCTAGGTTGGTTTCACAATCTAGCTATTGTGAATTGAGCTGCTATAAACATTGATGTGGCTCTGTCGCTATAGTATGCGGGTAATCCTATGTTTCAAAGACCCAAAATAGTCCACCAGAAGACCTTCAGTGATGATGAAGAAATTCAGTAAAGTAACAGGTACAAGATCAACATACAAACAATCAATAACTTTCCTATATGCCAATAATGAATTTCCTGAGAAGAGTATCAGAAAAATTATATAGTTCACAATAACTAAAAAAATACTTGGAAATAAATCTAACCAAAGAGGTAAAGGACCCGTACAATGAAAATTTTAGAACACTGAAGTAAAAAATTTGAAAGAAGACTTTAGAAAATGGAAAGAAGTCCCATGTTCACGCATAGGCAGAATTAATATTGTCAAAATGGTCATATCATCCAAAGCAATCTACAGATTCAATGCAATCCCCATCAAAATACCAATGACATTCTCCACAGAGTTAGAAAAATCAGTTATAAAATTCATATGGAAGAATAAAAGATCCAGAATAGTCAAAGCAATACTGAGCAAGAAGAGGCTTCAGGAGGCATCAAAATACCTAATCTCAAGTTATACCTCAGAGCTAATGTAACAAAAATAGCATGGTATTGGCAAAAAACAGACATGAAAGCCAACACAATAGAATTAAAGACACAAAGAAAAACCCACATAGATACAATCATCTGATACTTGATATGGGTACCAAAATATATGTGGGAGGAAAGCTAGTCTTTTTAACAAATGCTGTTGAGAATAATACTGCACATTCTAATGTGGAAGAATGAAACTAGATCCCTATCTCTCATCCTGCACAGAAGTCAAAATCAAAGGGGATCGAAGACTTAGAAATTAAACTAGAAACAATGGAACCATTAGAAGAAAACAGGCTTAACACTCCAACATACTGGGGCAGTCATTGACTTCCTTAACAAGACCCTTAAAGCTCAATAAATAAAACCAGAAATCAATAAGTGAGATGATATCAAATTAAAAAGTTTCTGCATAGAAAAGCACAAACTGCATGAACAGATATCCTACAGAATAAAATAGAATCTTTGTCAATTACTTTTCTGACAGGATACTAACATCCAGAATGTATATATAAATAAAAAACCTTAATGTCATAAAAACCCAATCAATAAATGGGAAAATGATATAAGTAGACACTTCTGAAAAGAAATACAAATGGCCAATGAATATATGAAAGAAATTTCAACATCCCTTACAATAAAAGAAATGCAAGTTGAAACTAAATTGAGACTTCATCTCACCCTATTCAGAATGGCAATCGTCAAGAATACCAATAATAATAAATGCTGGTGAGGATGTAGGGGAAAATGTACAGACAACCACTGTAGAAAGCGGTATGGATATTCCTCAAAAGACTAGGAAGGGAAATACCATTTTACCCAGTTAGTCCACTCCTTGGTATTTATCTAAAAGAACTAAAATCAGCATATTATAGTGATACAGGTACATCGATGTTTATAGACGTATATGGAACCAGCCCAAGGTGCCTATCAACAGAGGAATAGGTACAGAAATGTACACGCGCGTGTGCGCACGCACACACACACACGCAAACACACACATGCACAATGGAATTTTACTCAGCCATAAAGAACAATGAAATGAAATGATATAATTTTCTGGTAAATGGATGGAAATGGAGAATATCAGGCAATGGAGAATATCATGCAAAGTGAAATAAGTCAGACTCAGAAAGTGAATGGTTGAATGTTTTTGTTCATATGTGGAAGGTAGAAAGGAATAAAAAGGAAGAAGTAATTCTCTGAAAATAGAAGGGATATCAGTGGAATAGAAGTAGGGAATTGAAGGGCAAGAGGAATAAAAAAAGGGAGGAATGGTGGAATGATTCTGATCAAACTTTCCTTAGTACATATATGAATATCACAGTGAATTTCACCTTTATGTATGTTTATAAAGCTCCAATAAAAACTAAATAAATAGAAAAAAGACCAGTACAGGAGAAAGGGGGTTAGGGAGTGGGAGGAGGGGAGCAGTAATGAATATATTAAAACTTTGCATTATTAGATTTCTCTATTTTATTAAATATTTTATTAAATTTATTACCAGTTATGATATCTAAATCATTTGATATGTAAACTAGGACAAGATTAAGTACCTTATGATCTTTGTGTATATATATATTTTTTTTCTTTTCATAATGGTAGAATAAAATAATTCACTTGAATCCATCAAAAATCACAGTGTCTTTTATATCTCCTAGGGTTTCTCTGACAAGGTATCATTACAAAAATTTTAGTTTTGTAAACATTGATGAAGAAGAGCACCTAGTGAAAGGATGGGGAAAAACATACCATGCACACGGACACAGCAAAAAAGCTGGAGTATCCATCCTCATCTCAGATAATGTGGACTTCAAACCAAAACTAGTCAGAAGGGATAAAGAAGGACATTACATGCTGCTTAAGGGAAGCATAAATCAGCAAGACATAACAATCATAAATATCTATGCCCCGAACATTGGCTCATCCACGTACGTCAAACAAATCCTTCTCAATTCCAGAAATCAAATAGACCACAACACAATAATACTAGGCGATTTTAACACACCTCTCTCACCACTGGATAGATCGTTCAAACAAAAATTGAATAAAGAAACTATAGATCTCAACAACACAATCAGCAATTTAGACTTAATGGACATATATAGAATATACCATCCAACAAAGAATGAATACACTTTCTTCTCAGCAGCACATGGATCCTTCTCTAAAATAGACCATATTTTATGCCACAAAGCTACTGTTAGTAAATACAAGAAGATAGAGATACTACCTTGTACTCTATCAGATCATAATGGATTGAAATTAGAAATAAATGACAGAATAAAAACAGAAACTTCTCCAATACCTGGAGACTAAATAATACACTATTATATGATGAATGGATAACAGAAGACATCAGGAGGGAAATAAAAAAATTCTTAGAAGTAAATGAGAACAAAGACACATCATATCAAAATCTCTGGGACACTATGAAAGCAGTACTTAGAGGAAGATTTATTTCATGGGGTGCATTCAAAAAAAGAAGTAGAAATCAACAAATAAACGAGTTAACACTACAGCTCAAAGCACTAGAAAAAGAAGAGCAGACCAATACCAAAAGTAGTAGAAGACAGGAAATAGTTAAAATCAGAGCCGAAATCAACGAAATCGAAACAAAAGAAACAATCGGAAAAATTAACAAAATAAATAGTTGGTTCTTTGAAAAAATAAATAAAATTGATAAACCCTTAGCCACACTAACAAAGACAAAGAGGGAGAAAACTCAAATTACTAAAATTCGGAATGAACAAGGAAACATCACAACAGACACGAGTGAAATACAAAACATAATTAGAAGCTATTTCGAAAATCTATACTCCAACAAAACAGAAAACCTCGAAGACATCAACAAATTTCTAGAGACATATGAACTACCTAAACTGAACGAGGAGGACATACACAACTTAAATAAACCAATTTCAAGCAATGAAATAGAAGAGGTCATCAAAAGCCTACCAACAAAGAAAAGTCCAGGACCAGATGGGTTCTCAGCCGAGTTCTACAAAACCTTTAAAGAAGAGCTCATTCCAATACTCCTCAAACTATTCCATGAAATAGAAGAGGAGGGAACCCTACCAAACTCGTTCTATGAAGCCAATATCACCCTGATACCTAAACCAGACAGAGACACATCGAGGAAAGAAAATTTCAGACCAATATCCTTAATGAACATCGACGCAAAAATTCTCAACAAAATTTTAGCAAATCGCATCCAAAAATATATTAAAAAGATAGTGCACCATGATCAAGTGGGTTTTATCCCAGGGATGCAAGGTTGGTTCAACATTCGGAAATCAATAAATGTCATTCACCATATCAACAGACTTAAAGTTAAGAATCACATGATTATTTCAATAGATGCAGAAAAAGCATTTGATAAATACAGCATCCCTTCATGCTCAAAACACTAGAAAAAATTGGGGTAGTGGGAACATTCCTAAACATTATAAAGGCCATCTACGCTAAGCCCATGGCTAATATCATTCTAAATGGTGAAAAACTGAAAGCATTCCCCCTAAAAACTGGAACAAGGCAGGGATGCCCTCTTTCACCGCTTCTATTCAACATCGTCCTTGAGACTCTAGCCAGAGCAATTAGACAAACCAAAGAAATTAAAGGGATACGAATAGGAAAAGAAGAACTCAAACTATCCCTGTTCGCTGATGACATGATTATATATTTAGAGGAACCTGGAAATTCCACCAGAAAACTTTTAGAACTCATAAGTGAATTCAGTAAAGTAGCAGGTTACAAGATCAATGTTCATAAATCCAATGCATTTTTATACATAAGTGATGAATCTTCAGAAAGAGAAATTAGGAAAACTACCCCATTCACAATAGCATCGAAAAATATAAAATACTTGGGAATCAATCTCACAAAAGAGGTGAAAGACCTCTACAATGAGAACTACAGAACACTAAAGAAAGAAATCCAAGAAAACCTTAGAAGATGGAAAGATCTCCCATGTTCCTGGATAGGCAGAATTAATATCATCAAAATGGCTATACTACCTAAAGTGCTATACAGATTCAATGCAATTCCAATTAAAATCCCAATGATGTACCTTGCAGAAATAGAGCAAGCAATTATGAAATTCATCTGGAAGAATAAAAAACCTAGAATAGCTAAAGCAATCCTCAGTAGCAAGAGCGAAGCAGGGGGTATTGCAATACCAGATCTTCAACTCTACTACAAAGCAATAGTAACAAAAACGGCATGGTATTGGTACCAAAATAGACAGGTAGATCAATGGTACAGAATAGAGGACATGGACACAAACCCAAATAAATACAATTTTCTCATACTAGACAAAGGTTCCAACAATATGCAATGGAGAAAAGATAGCCTCTTCAACAAATGGTGCTGGGAAAACTGGAAAACTATATGCAATAGAATGAAATTAAATCCCTATCTCTCACCCTACACAAAACTCAACTCAAAATGGATCAAGGACCTCGGAATCAGACCAGAGACCCTGCATCTTATAGAAGAAAAAGTAGGTCCAAATCTTCAACTTGTTGGCTCAGGATCAGATTTCCTTAACAGGACTCCCACAGCACAAGAAATAAAAGCAAGAATCAACAACTGGGATAGATTCAAACTAAAAAGCTTTCTCTCAGCAAAGGAAACTATCAGAAATGTGAAGAGAGAGCCTACAGAGTGGGAGAATATCTTTGCCACTCATACTTCAGATAGAGCACTAATTTCCAGAATCTATAAAGAACTCAAAAACTCTACACCAAGAATACAAATAATCCAATCAACAAATGGGCTAAGGAAATGAACAGACACTTCACAGAAGAAGATGTACAAGTAATCAACAGATATATGAAAAAATGTTCAACATCCCTAGTAATAAGGGAAATGCAAATCAAAACTACCCTAAGATTTCATCTCACCCCAATTAGAATGGCGATTATCAAGAATACAAGCAACAATAGGTGTTGGCGAGGATGTGGTGAAAAAGGAACACTCATACATTGCTGGTGGGGTTGCAAATTAGTGCAGCCACTCTGGAAAGCAGTGTGGAGATTCCTCAGAAAGCTTGGAATGGAACCACCATTTGACCCAGCTATCCCACTCCTTGGCCTATACCCAAAGGACTTAAAATCAGCATATTACAGAGATACAGCCACATCAATGTTCATTGCTGCTCAATTCACCATAGCCAGATTGTGGAACCAACCTAGATGCCCTTCAGTTGATGAATGGATAAAGAAACTGTGGCATATTTATACAATGGAATATTACTCCGCAATGAAGAATGATAAAATTATGGCATTTGTAGGCAAATGGTCGAAATTGGAGAATATCATGCTAAGTGAGATAAGCCAATCTCAAAAAACTAAAGGACGAATGATCTCGCTGATAAGCGGATGAGGACATATAATGGGGGGTGGGACGGGCTAGCATTAGGTTTAGGGTTAGGTTTAGAGTTAGGCTAAGGAGAGCGGTAAGAATGAAGGAAAGAAGGACTGTGTAGAGGGAAAAGAGGGGTGGGAGGGGTGGGAGGGGTGGGGGGGAGGGGAAAAATAAAATAAACATCATTACCCTATGTAAACGTAAAAAAAAAAAATAAATAAATAAATAAAAAAAAAAAAAGAAGAGCACCTAGGAATGCAATAGAAGAAACTCTGAGTTCTAAATAAGATGTGTAAATAACATGAATTCCACATTAATTTTTTACTACTCTTCTGTTATAATAGTGAAAATGCCTTCCTCATTTAAGTTCACTCCTTCCAAGAGGCCACCCATTAGACACATATTCCACATTGGATGAATAAATGAATGATTGTGAAAAATGAATGAATAAATAAATCATATCTTTCATGGTGAAGAAACTTACATTATCTTCCTTATCTTAAAGATTCTCCTCCTTTACTTCTCCTGGCTTCTTTCCATTAGTATCTACATTTTGAATCTTTAAGGGAGAGAGAGAGAAAGAGGAGACAGAGTTTTTCCCAAGTATCCCTCTATTCGCAGCTCTCTTTCATCTCCGGCAGAATAAAAATTCAAAAGTGTTTCCTATTTACATTTACCTATATTTGACTCACTTCTCACACTACTCCAATATAAATTTTGTTCTCACTTCTCCATTGAAGGCATTTTTCCAAAGATCACCAATGATTTCCATACAGATAAATCAGTCTTTTTCTCATTCTTCAATACTCTTTTTAAAAAAAATTTAAAACTTTTAGATTGTATTTGTTCTAATTAGTTGTACTCTTTTTAGATCATACATAATTAAAGTGTAATCTCTCATTTTTCTGATTGTACATATTGCAGGATCAAATTTGTCATACACGTACATGAGGTAAAAATGTCTGTTTCACTCTAATATCATTCTTTCTCCCATACTCCTTCCCTCCCTTCACTCCTCTCTACCTAATATAAAGTACCTCTATTCTTCCCTCCCCCCACTGCTTATTGTGAATTAGCCTCGCCAAATCAGAAAAAATATTTGGCCTTTGGTTTTTTGGGTTTTGGCTTATTTCACTTAGAATGATATTCTCTAACTCCATCCATTTACTAGCAAATGCCAGAATTTCATTCTTCTTTAAAGCTGAGTAATATTCCATTGTGTGTGTGTATATATATATATATATATATATATATATATACCCCACATTCTCTTTATTCCTTCCTCTGTTGAAGGGCATCTAGGTTGGTTCCATAATTTAGGTATTGTGAATTGAACTGCTATAAACATTATTCTTGATCACTCAGCAATATGGGATTGACGATCCACTAAGAAATACATATTCTTTTCCATTATATACTATGTTCTATTCAATTCTTTATCTCTGACTGCTCCCTCATTGTAGTTTTAATTGAATCCAAACTATTAAGTATTCAAAATTCTCAGAACTCTATTCTTGATTGCCTTTCCTATTGGACTCCACTCTTAACACTAAGCCAAATTTTTCAATCTTGGTACTACTAACCTATTGAACCAAATACTTCTTATTTTGTGGGGGATTGTTCTGTTTATCACAAGAGGTTTACCCAGTCTTATTCTTGATCTCTGTCACTAATTTTTTTAGTAGCATTCTCTTCTCCATTTGTGATAAACAAAAATACCATCCACATTGTCAAAAGTAGCTTAAGGAGTACAATTTCCCCCAGTGGAAAACAACTGTTCTGGATGATTCATAGAATTGTTATCCATGACTTTATAAAAACCATGCTAGAATCTGAATGCAGCTGGTTTATAACCATCCTTGTCTGCTACTTTGAATCCCCAATCTCCTTATTCAACTGTCATCTCAGTATCCTCGATAGCAGACCTATATAAAGACGTCCTCCATAATTTCCTAAATGATCTTCTGCCATCATACTTGCCTCTCTTCTATTGGTGAGCCTCATTAAATAGGCCCATTCAGATCACTGTGCCAGAAACGTGACAAAGAACCACCTATCAAATATCAACCACTAGTTCCTATTGGTAACAATTCTAAAACCTTTCTCAACTACAACCAGTTCTGTCTCTACTGACACCAGTTTAATCCAGACCTCCATTTTACCTAGCTTCCAAGACTTCATTAATCTCCCTTAGATGCCCCTTTGTCTTTTTAATGTTTTCTCCATTAAAGTGAAAATACATTTTAAAATAAAATGAATATCTAAGTGAAAATATCTTTTAAAAATAAAAATTGAATCATGTCCCTCCCTTGATTAAATCTATTCTTAGCCTTACTATTACCTTCACAATAAGGGTCAGAAACCGTTTCAGAACCTGCAGAATGGGGTCCCTGTGAACTCCTCACTTGTCTTTTCCCTCCACTCTGCACTTTCTCTTTTAGAATTATTTCCTTCTATGACTTCTCTGGATGTACTGTGTACCACCTTAGATCAGAAGTGTTTTCTAGAACATCATTCTGTCCCCAACTTTTATCTAGCTAGTGATCTTGAGAAAGCACTTGGTCCACTTGTGGGGCAGACTCATGGCTCCCTAGTGATGCTGATGACCTAATTCATAAAACCTGTGAATAAGCTTGGTTTATGGGAAATTAGGTTGCAGATGGAATTAAGGTGGGTCAACAGCTGAGTGCAGATGCAGAGATTTTTGGGGTCTCTCCAGATGGGCCCAATGTAATCACAAGATTTCTTAAGAGCAGAGAGAGCAAGGGGAATGCAGAGGGACTGTGAGTAGGACTGAACCTACTTTTGTTGGCCTGTGAGATGGAAGAACACTATGGACCAAGACATCTCTAGAGGCTGCAAAAGGCAAGGAAAGGGAGTTTTTGCACAGAATCTTTTCAAGGAATGTAGCCCTCCCAGCATACTGATGTCAGCTCAGTGAGATGCATGTGAGACATCTGACCATCAGAACTCTAAGATAATAAACTTGCATTCTTGAAGTCACTAAATTTATACTGGCTTATTACAGCATCAATAGAAAACTACTATAACTTGTCATTCACACTTGTTATCTTGTTTTTCTTCCTCACACTTTGTTTTCTATACTTTTATTTATAAATTCAATGACTGCTTTGTTAGGCCGTGTTCAGGTAATGACCCTCCTGTTCTTGTCTACTGCTTTGTTTCCAAAAATACTTGAGCACTTGGGCAATGTTTTTGGAACAAAGGAAAGAATAATTTTCTTTTGGGTCTATTTTCCCTAAGTTTTATCTTGGAAATTTCTGCATCCTATGTCTTACTGACCTGTGACAGAAAAATGAATGTCCTACTTTCAGTTATTTTGAAATCAAATGAAATTAAATATAAAGAATAACTTTGAAAAACTTAAAGGGTAATGTGAATGTAAGCTTCAGCTATTTGCAGCACATAGCAGATACAACAATTAAACTAATATGGTTAATCTACAGACACCAAATTAAGAGAGGAATTTAATTATACAAAATTGGCTCATACTTAGAAGTTTTAGGCAGAGAAAATAACAACATGCATAATGAAGTCAATTCCCTATTGAGAGCAGACTTCCTGACTTGGGTGGTGCTACTTAGTTAGTAGCATCAACTAAGTATGTGTTGGTAACTAAAAGGCAGCATGGGTAGCTGTATGAAAGAATCTGTAAAAACCCCAGACTAGTAAGAGGAAAATCTACCACCTGAATTCCCTTGTAATTCCTTGCACACTCTATCATTCCAGTGTTTGAAAAATGTGAAAAAAAATCTAAGTTTTTACTTTTGTAATTGACTTACCAAGTCAGTCCTTCAATCTATTTAATCTGTTTTCTGTTTAAAAAAAAATGGTTTTAAACTTTTCTAAACATTGGGTTGAATAATTTTACCTGTATTTATTCAAATTTTCAATGTAGGACACTGTTTTTGCAATGTTGATGTGTATTTTGTTAACAAAATAATTCTGAATAAAGAACTGGTAAGCCACACCCTGGAGAACTGGGTAGGCTAACAAGGAATCCTATGTTGTTGTTGAAGTAATATCAGCTTTGACCTCTAGGTCAAACAAGGGGAAGAGGCTTGACTATCATAATTTACATATTTGGAGAAAAATCTCATGAAACTGAAACTCAGACCCATGATGAGGGGGCATGATTGACTGGGGCTGGGGTCCTGAGCTCAGAAGTGGCCTAGTGGCATTGACCCCAGACCCCTGAGGTGGGGTTGCTGCTTGGCTGGTGATCGCCTTTGAGGATGTGATGAAAGTAGTTCTGTGGAACTCTGGAAAATCCAAACTGGAGTCAACTGCAGCTAAAGAACAAACTACTGTTGCCCAGATGCGGGCTGAGGAGAATGTTCCTAATAGAAACAGGAAGCAGTGAGCCTCAGTGGAAGTCCCTCCCCAAGCCTGCAGCCCCTCTCCAGCTCCCCCTCTTGGCAGCCAACACAGAGGCAGCTGTGAAGGTCGAGAAGGTGTGCAGAATCCCAGCATCACAAAGATGATAAAAACAGCATAGCTGATCGGGATGAAGTTCAAGCTGTCTTTCCAGAGTCTAGGACAGCTGGACCTGTGGGTAGTGTCATGTTCTGAGAATTCAGTTCCCAGGGACAAACCTCCTGGACAGGGAAAGAGGGAACTGAAATTTAGGGAACATATGGGAAAGAGAAACGGTGCTTTATCCAGCAACCTACTCATATAACTCTTCCTATGAATAAGGCTTATTAAGCTGACTGGTTGTTGGAAAATCCCTATTTACTCTTTTATGGTTTCTTTTCAAAAAGAGCAAAAACCACAGAGAAACAAACAAAATGCTAGGTGTGTTATTACCTCTGAAGGTCACTCATAGTAGAGTTCCTTAATTCTCAATAGGAAAGTGACATGTTCACCTGAATGTTCTGGGGAAATGTCAAACACAACAGGGTCAACATTTGCTACAACTCTATATTATCTTTGCAATTTTTATGTAATTTATTATGTAGTAAAAATTATATTAAAAGTTGAAAACAAGGAATAAACAAAGGAAAATTCATTCTTTAGGTGGAAGAATCTGGTGGTAGTAATGATGCATTGGGGAGGCAGAATTGTGTACTTGAAATAACTTTAATCTTAATGCCAGATGATGTAGGGGATCAAAAGGAGATAATATAAACTTTCTACACAAGTGGGGTTTTCTTTTTAGTAATTACTTATTTTATATTGAGGACTTTTATACTTACAGTCTCTAGGTTAGTATTATTATCTGTTATCTTTGTTTATTATCTTTGTTTTTTATTGTGGCTATCTATGGACAATTTTTGGAGAATGAATGGGATTACTACTTTTTCTCCTTTACTAGCTGCCTGTCTTTCCTCTGGACAAGCTTCTTCTCACCTTAGAATTTCCCACCAATATCCACAAAAAATTTATCTCACTATTTCATTCCCACTAAAATAAGAAGTATAATTGACATGATGTCTACATTCAAAACTTTACTGATTCCAGTAGGATTTATAGTCTGATGTTATTATTCATAGTGCATTAAAAATGCATGCACTTCTGAGTGCTCATACATTCATTTTTATAGATGCCACTAGGCTTCTGTAGTGTCTCATTTATGGCTAGTGCAAATAATTCAAGACACATTATAGTTTTTATTTCTGACATTCAGTGAGACTATTTCTTATGACATACTTTTGAGGTTTGAAAAAGTTGGGAATTAAATTTCATTGAAAAAAGTCAAAGGGAAAAAGACAGTTTATTCAAATGGTAATGGTTTTGCAGTTAAAGACAAAATGGAATAAAGAGAAAATTTTCTGTTTCAATATGATGAAATGTTAATTCCAATTTGACAGATGATAACGTATGAAACATAAAAATATGTGATTCCTTTTTTGAAGTGTTTTGTTGAAATCTTGTAATGTAGGGCAACTTGACACTGTAGTGTAAACAACTCATTTCCTGAGCTTTTACTATGTGCCAGATGTTGCAGTAACTACAGGGATCACAGAAATCTAATGATGAAGGTACTGCTATTAGCTATGTTTTCCAGAGGGGAAAAAAAAAAGTAATGTTTAGAGTATCATAACTAGAAAATGGTAAAGCCAACATTCAAATACAGATCCGTATGTCATAGAATCTTGTTCTCTTATCCATTTTCTTCCTGGAATGAATTTTAAAATGTATATGAAATACTTATGTTGTTACATTAAAATAGTATGTCAGTTATCAATTTATTGGTTTCTACTACATAATCACCCTTGGATTTTTGTTTTACCAACTGAATGGAAGAAACTCCTTTAAGGACATTGCACAATGTGAATGTATCTATTATAAGTCACTGAAGGGACATTGCAGGAGGAAGGAACTTCTCTTGCTATATTTAGAGCCTATCCTATTGCCCAGTGTTCTGCATGTGAGGACATCCCGCTATGGTCAACGTCAGCAACACACACAGGATGTAAGGTCTGACTTGGTGATAACCCTCCTGTGCCCTCTTGACACACACCACAATTGCTCCAGGCCTCCAGCTCACAGAGGTGCTTACACCCACTACATGTCAAGAGACTATACTATCTGTGGCCTGGATAATTCAGTAAAGTTGTGAGTCATAAGTTGTTACCTTAACTTCTCCAGTGAGGTCTGAAACCCTGCCTTGGGAAGGTGGCCACCTTTCACATATATCTGCTCTTGGCTACTCTTCCTCAGTTCTATGGTATTTGTCAGAGTTCTCTTTACAACTCTTAGTTCTCCTTAGACCTTATAGTTATAATAACTTCATTTTCTAGTTAAAAATCCAATTCAGATCACTGTGCATTGATCTCTGGATTGGACCTAGTTTGATATAGATGGTAAACAGGAAGCACATAGTGTGTGTTAAAAATGACAACAGTTCTCCATAATTCCCCCCTCTACCTCATGTGACTATAGGAACATAAACAAGATCCTTACATTTTACTTATTTTTATTCAGAAAATTTAAAGTGAATTCACTTTTGTCCTAAATTTCAGTGGAATGAATTTCAAATGGAAACTAAATTCTGATAAGGAATCAGTGTATAAAAACTGAATTTATTACTTCCGTTTTTCTTTTAATAGCTCTACTAAAGATTTTTCCTGAACCAAGGTTTATTTTAGATAATGAGAAATCATGCTGAATGTTTCATTTGAACAGATAATGTGAAATGTCTATAGAAGAATTGGGAGATGGTTTAAGCTCAAAGAAGAAATACTATCTCAGCTATTTTCAAGAACTGAAAAGCTGGATAATGACTCATCTCAGAAGGAGAGAAGTTAATTTTGGTGTAAGAGGGTTGGGACTGGGTGACAAGATATGAAGCTGGCCCAGGGGTCCATATACGTATAATGGTACGTTGGTGTGACAGTTAATCTTATCTGTGAACTTACCTGGGTTAAGACATGTTTTACCAGGTGGCTGGTAAAACATTATTTCTTGGTGTGTCTGTGAGGGTGTTTCTGGAAGAGATACTATAAGAATTGGTGAATTGAGTAGAGCAGATGGCTTTCCCCAGTGTGAGTAGGCATCATCCTATCTGTTGAGGGCCTGAATAGAACAAAAAGATGGTGAAAGGGCAAATTTACTGTCCCTGCTTTAACCAACACATCTGTCTTAGACATCAGTGCTCTCAGGTCCTGGGCCTGTCAACTCAGACCTTCATTTAGACTGTTACACCTCCTCCCCAAGACTCATTCTCAGGTCTTTGGACTTGGATTGAATTGCAATATGTATTTCTTTCTTCTCTGGCATACAGATAGCAGGTGGTAGGACTTCTTGTTCTCCAACCCCCTTATAAATCTCTCTCTCTCTCTCTCTCTCTCTCTCTCTCTCTCTCTCTCTCTCTTTCTCTCTCTCTTTCTCTCTCTCTCTCTCTGTGTGTGTGTGTGTGTGTGTGTGTGTGTGTGTGTGTGTGCAAATTTTCCTATTTATTCTATTCATTTAGAGAAACCAAATACATTTGAATTGTTGGAAGTTTGGGAAATATTAAGTTAGATATACTTATTAGATATCCTTCTATTAGATGATATATAGGCAATAGAAATGCAAACATAGAATCCAAGGAAATGTCAAGACTAAATACAATTTGAGGATCACTGTATATAGAGTTTGAAGTCATAGAATTGAATGACATCACATAGGGAGCAAGTTAAAGTATATAAAAATAAATACAAAATAGGGGCATGGAACAGAGCTGTAGGAAACTTTAGCATTCAGACATTAGGTATAGGAGTTAGAACCAATGAAGAAAAAACCCAGAAATAGCATGGAGATGAGGTAACAGGAAAAATCAGAATAAAGGACATTATCATGAGAAGGAAAACTTTCCAGGAAGAGAAAGAAAAGCAGCAATGCTGATACTGCCTGGATGACAATAGCATGAGGTCAGAGGTGTACAAATTATTTACTGACATTTCAACACAGAAATAATGGAGTTTTTGAAGGGGCATGTGGATGCTAAGGAAGTTTTAAATAAAAAAATGTAGAATATGTTTTATGCAGTTGGGAATAATTCAGATGAGAGAGAGGAACTTGTGATTCAGAATAAAAAGGACAGAATTGATGAAGGAAAAGGCTGGAGAAGGCAGGGGAAATATCTGTGAGACAAAGGGGGAAGGATGTCTGAGAAGATCAGAAACACTTTATTCTAACACAAAGAAAAGCAGAGGTTAATGACACAGAAGGTAGTGGGAATATAAGGGAACTGCCATTTTTGATAGCTTCTATTTTCTCATTGGAGCAGGAGGCAAGAGTTTGGGGGTCTATATGGATAGAGAAGTTTTAAGGAGAACAGAGATGTGAAATGACCACTTTGAAAATGGCAAAGCAAACCAGGGAATGAAGAGTATGAGTGTGTGTTTGTGCACATTGTGCACACGTGTGCATATTTTAACAATTTCAATTACCTGTGCAATTTGAATGCCAGTGCAGAGTGGGTAGCTGGTGTTTGTCAAGCACAGGTTTTGCCAGATGAGTAAATAAGGAGGGATGAGAGGTCACAGTTAAAGGTATTTTGAGGGGAGCGATTATAATACTGGGAACTAAGCTGCAATGGGAAAGTTGAGAGCATATAGAAGAAGGGGTGAGGAACTTGCAATATTTACTGAAAGGAAGAGTTGTTCACATAAGTGAACATTTAAGTGAAATGAAAGAATGGAAATGGCTTTCCAAAGCTGGGTCCCTGAAACTGAGATGACAGAAGTGGTTTTAGTGATTAGCCAAAGATAGGGTATTGGTGATGGATGGCTCAACTGAGATGAAAGAAAAGTTCTTTGAAGGTGAGGGGGTCAAGGAATTTGGAGACCAATTGGAAGTGCTATGCGTGATATACCAATTCTCCAAAAACTAATAATTTACCAATTATCCAAAAACTAATAATAAAGACAACTAACCACTACAGATTAATACACAAGATTTCACTGATTTTTTTTCAAGCTTCCTTTTCTTTTTCCTTTTGTGAATAACTGTGTGAGTTTCTATTTCCAGTTTTATCAGTGTGCCCTCTTAAAGTTCTGAATATCAGTACACGTTCTTCTGTGTGTATGTACGACCGGGGGTCGAGAGCGGAAATGAGTGAGAATTGGAGTTTGCAAATACTTCACATTAAAAGTAATACATTAGCCATTATTGGTTATTAACATTAATTGAAGCAATTTGTCTAAATTCTTATTAAAAGAAAGTTCCAGCAAAAAACAGAAAACAACTCTAAACTTATTTTCTGTTTTGTTGGATGGGATTTTGTTGGTATTCTTTGAGAAAAGGATGGAGAAATGGTGTTATTCTGATGTTCTCCAGGCAGTTATAGTATAGCATGAGGACCTTAGTGAGAGAATGCTATCAAGTTTGAAGTGGCAATAGGACAGAAAAAATGGTCTGAGAGACTCCTGTCACTCACAGCTTTTATTTTACAATTTCACAGCACACCCAGAAGTCTCAATTATGTTAATTCCCTACCCACTCTCTGAAAAAAAAAAAATTGGTAGCTTTTTCTTTCCAAATGATTATTAGAGTTTTTTTTTAGGATGGATTTTTTTAAAAGCATAATTTTTTTGAAACTTCACTTTTATTATATCATATTACAGTGCCTTTTCTTTCTTCTTCTTTTTCATTTTTGTAAGAAGTCAATGCATGCAACCTGAAGCAAGGTGACTGGGGAAGTTGGGATCTTATTTCTGCAACTGGAGTCCTTGGCTAATTTCCATTTTCCATATCGGAAGAAAATATGACTTCTTATTGCAAATTCTCCTTTGAGAACCATAAAATAATAAGTTGCAAAAGTACAGCCATTAAAGAATTGGGCTTACCAGTGCTACCAAATATTGCATATTTAAAAACTGGCCTTCTGGTCCCTTGGCTCCAATAAGGCATATCAAAGGCATCAGGGTTGCAACTAATGACAAGATGATAAGCAGTTTCTGTTGTCCTTGGTCACAATGAGCTGAACAAGTAAGCTGAGGGAGGTCCTGGGTTATTTTATTGTTTCAAGTTGCTATATTGTTTGCAGGAATTCACCCCCACTTTCTCTGTAAAGGAGAAACCTTTATGAGAGGGTGAATAACAATTTGAAGGAAAAACTTAGTCATGTGTCACAAAAGGTGCTGCTAGTAATGCTACAATATAATCTTTACTGCTGTTTCCAGTCTAGCTTTTAGTGATTCCAGAAATTTAGTCCTGCACACTTCCTTTTTTTTTTTAACAGTCTGTGCTATTATTTAATGATGTTACTGTGAATAGAATAAATTGTGAAGTACTGCATTTTTGTACAATGTCTGTTTGTGCAACAGAATCTGAATTATTCCAATTTTATAGAGTTTTTAAAATTCATTTCCAAGTCATTTACACATATTTTAACCTTTCTGCCTTGCCCTGTTTCAAATGTGACTAATATAAAATGTGCCAAAAGACAACAATTTAATAGAACCGAAAACATGTAAGGAATATGCAAAATTGTGCTGTGTGCTCAACAAATGACTGCATTCATACCTATTGCTTCATCCAGCCGCAAATTCCATCTTCTCTCTTTGAGGCATGCATAAATAGCTATCAGTTAATTCCAAATTGACTCTTGGCTGTTTCATAGCTCTTCAAACTCAACCTTTTAAAAACAAAACCAACAACACCAACATTTCCATGCTAAAATAAAAATAAACAACAATAAATCCAAGCAGTGTTCCTCTCCCAGTATTCTCTTTGTTAATGAACATTGTCACTACATCATCACTTATGATTCAATTGGGAGGCAAGCATGCATTCTACCTTTGACAATACTTCTGCCTTAACCTGTGTCTAATCTATTAGCAGTTCCTGTTGACTTTTACCTCATAGTTGATCCCCAAGTCCTTCTACTCCTCAATATCTCTACCTCCATCCCCATAATTCAGGCTGCCACCATATTTCACCTGGGAAACTATAAATCTTCCTAGTGAGAATTTCCTTGGATCCTGTTTTGGCCATTCTAGTTCATTCTTATATGGTATACAAAGTAATCATTTAAAAGGTAACTTTTATTTTGCTATGTCTTTTTATGTCAATTATGTTTTTATGTCAATTATGTCTTTTTATGTCAATTATGACTTTTTCATTATCTTCCATAGATTCTTGGTTAAGAATAAATTTCTTTACCATTCTAAAGAAGTCCCATATAAATTGCCTTTTATAACTTTAATAGCATAATATTTTATAACTCATCAATGATTCTGTGAAGTTGACCTTGACCTATAAAATATAATATGGCATCATGCTTATTTTTGCCTTACTGTCTTTTCACAGGCCATTTTGTGGAGATTCTATGTCTTCTGAGGATAAAGATCATGTCTTTTTCACTTGTTTTTGTTTACCAAAGTCCACCTGAGTGCCTAGCAACTAAAACTCAATAAAAAATTATTTACTGAATGAAATAATAATTAAATAATAATTATACTATATTACCATTTATTTGTCTTCCCCTTAATTTTTAGAGAACTAAGTCCTGGATGAGTTAGCTAATACTGAATTCTAATAGTTAGAAGTACTGTTCTTATTACAATTAATAGACAAGTGTTTACTGAGTTCTAATTTTATTCAAGTGATTACATAAATACCTGAGGGTATTTATAGGCTACCTGATTTGCAAACATAGGATACTGATTTTAAAAATTAAGAAAGGTAAGAGACAAGGAGCTGAGAAAGTACAGTTTAACATAAGACCTAAAACCCAGAATGTGCAAATATGTGCAGTCAGACCATTCTATTTAGGGCAGAAAGTTTGGATTGGAAAATGTGTTAGTTTTTCATCACTGAGACCAAAATTCATGACCAGAACAATTTAGAAAAGGAAAAGATTATTTTGACTCAGGTTTCAGAGGTTTAAGTCCATGGTTGGCCAACTCTACTGTTCTGGGTCTCAGATGAGGCAGAATATCTTTACAGAAAGTCATGGTGGAGGGAAGTTGCTCAACTTATTGCAACTAAGGAGCAGAGAGAGAAGAGACAGAGGCAGAGAGTCAGACAGTACTTCAGGAGTTAGGAATAAAATACAATTCCCAAAGGCATGGCGCTAGTGATGTACCTTCTCCAATGATGTCCCACTTGTGTACACTTACCACCCAGTAATTCATTCAAATTATTAATTGAAAAAAAATTAATTCACTCATTAGTTTATAGTTCTCATAATCTATCAGTTTCACTTCTGAACATTTCTTCATTGACACATGAGTTTTGGAGAAATATCTTATATTCGAAGTATAAAACAAGTATGAAAATGTAAATTTCCAAAAACAGCTAGTTGATCTAATCTGAATGAAATAGTTCCTGATAATCAAAGTTTATCCTCTTTGAATACATTTTCATTTAAGACGTATAATATCTAGTTCCATGAAGCTACCAATTTAGATTTATATATCTGGGCTCGGATTGTGACTCAGTGGTAGAAAGCTTACCTAGCATGGATGAGGCCCTGGGTTTGACCCTCAGCACCACATATAAATAAATAAAATAAAGGTATCTGTCCATTTACTTATAAACAAACTGGAAAAAAGATTTATATATCTATGTCTAAGATACTCTATTTACAGTGGTCAAAATATTCTGCTAAGGTACTATTTATATAAGGACCTCATGGAACTAATGAGTGGTGGTGAATCTTCTCAGGTCATTAGTAGATGTAGTGGTAATGTGTACCAGGGAAATCATAAAAAAAAAAAAAAAACAACAACAACTGAAGATTGCAGAGGAGAATCCTTGAATTTTCTTAGATCATTTTAAAAGGAAGAGATTTTAGTTTTAGAAATTCTGTGAAGGAGTCTAAAAGCCAAATTTTTAAAAAATGTTTTATTATACTCATTTACAGGCTAGTATTTAAGCTTGTCTTACAAGTTACAATTAAGCATTTTCTGGGCTATGTTCAAAGAAATTCTGTATAAAATCCTTAGTACAGTGCAACATTATGAATAGCTTTACTTAAAAATGTTGTTTCCTGTATGTTGGAATGCATAATTATATTCACTAGGATTTTGGTATTCTCAAGATGGAAACCATTAGACAGTATTTTCTTTGTGACTAAAAGACTCAATCAGCACTACTGTAGAGAAGGAAAGTTTATTTGAAGCCTCACGGTTTCAGAGGTTTCAATCCATAGACATCAGTATCTGTTCCTTGGGGTGAGGCTGAACATCATGGAGAAAGAGTGAGATAGAGGGAAGCAGCTCATATAATGATCAGAAAGCAGAAAGAGAGACTACATTCACCGGATTCAAAATATACACCACCCCAAAGCCACACCCCCCCAATGCTCACCTCCTCCAGCCACACCACTCAGTTAATCCCTAACAGGGAATTAATTCGTTGATTGTGTTAAGACTCTCACAACCTAATCATTTCTCCTCTGAATATTCTTGCATTATTTCACATGTGAGCTACTGGGGGAGACCTCACATCCAAACCATAACATTCCAACCCTGTCCTCCAAAAGCTCACAACCATCTCACAATGCAAAATATGTTTGTCCATTTCCAAGAGTCCCCATAGTCTCAACAGTTCCAAGATTGTCCAAAAGTTCAAGTTCATAGTCTCTGAGACTCAGGGAAAGCTCACATCATGAGCTCTTGTATTAATCAAAAACAATTTACAAGTATCCAGTATATAAAGATATAGAGTAAATATTTCCATTCACAAAATAGGGGCACAGAAAGATGGGAATAGAGCCAAAGTAAGACTCAAATTCAGCTGGGTAAACAAGTCTTGTAGTTCTGTGTCTCGAATCTAGAGCACATGGCATTGTGATATTTTCTCCAAAGGCAAATCCACTTTGTTGGTTGAATCCCAAGTGGTCTTTCTGATGGTCTGTCTCTGCTTAATTCCTGCAACTTTCCTAGGATGATGTTCCAAGTTACTGACATTTCTTGGCATCTTGACTGTTTTCAATGCAACTTTGGATTCTTCCTCTCAGTGGCTGCCAACAGAGACTCCAATCCTACTGTACTTTGCCTGGCCTCCCAGGCCTTCCTTTGAAATCTTGGTGGAAGACTCCACAACTCCCTAACTCCAGAATCCTCCATTCCTGAAAAACTAGCACCACGTGGTTGATGCCAAAGGTCTGCCACCATCTCTAGCAGTAGCAAAGCATACAGAGACCCTGGCTGCAGCAGCCTCTGAATGCTTGTATAGGTGAGCGTGTTGAAAAAACTTCCTAGACCCCCTGTGCAAGAAGGATGACCCACTGGTCTCCTCTCAAGATAATTTTTACTTTTACTCCCTTGAGTATGAAATGGGTGTGGCCCAGTTAGCTCCTGAGATGCCCGCAAGCCATCTTTCTTATTATCTCTGAGCATTCTTTAGCATTTCTTTAGTGGTAGTAATGTCTTTAAGGACCAAAACTTCCTTAGCCCCAGTTCCGTCTTTTGAGTCCACATTTTCCAAATCTTTCTTCTCTTAATTATCACAATAAATTTGGCTGAAAGCTGCCAGTTATATTCATGCCACCACCCAAATGCTATGCTGCCTAGAAATTTCTTCTGTTAGATTAAGACAGTCCATTGTTTTTAAAATCAGCTTCACAGAAAGTCTTAGGACTCAAGCAAAATGCAAACACTTCTTAGTTATAACAAGAATGGCCTCTTCTCCAATTACCAATGGTTTCCTCCTTTCCCTCTGAACACTCTTGAACCCTTTCCTCCACAGTCCTACTGGCATTCTAGTCTTCTGAGCTCCCACCAGAATCAGCCATTAAGCTCCGCTTACAACAGTCTAAAGCATTTCCAGCTTGCACTGCTAAACATCTCAAAATTCCTCCAACCAATTCCAATATGCTCCAAAAACTCATGAACAACAAGGTTAGTCACAGCAGCAACCCTACTCCCAGTATCAACTGCTATTTTAGTCAGCTTTTTTTTTCTTTTTCCTACTGCTGTGACTAAAAGAGTTGACCAGCACAATAGTAGAGGAGGAAAAGTTTGAGGATTTGTGGTTTCAGAGTTCTCAGTCTATCCGTCCATAGAAGGTCAGTTCCATTACTCAGGGGTTCAGATGAGGCAGAACATTGTAGCAGAAGAGTGAGTGGAGGAAAGTGGCTCACATGATGATCAGGAAGCAGAGAGAGAGAGAGAGAGAGAGAGATCCAGTTACCAAATAGAAATATATACACCAAAGCCATGCTCCCAATGCCCCTCCTCCTCCTTCCATAACCTACTGCCCTCAATTACCACTCAGTTATTCCCAACAAGATATTCATTTACTGATTGGATTAAGACTCTCAAAATCCAATCATTTCTCCTCTGAATGTTCTCACATTAATTAACATGTGAGTTATTGGGGAATACTTCACATTCAAACTGTAACAGACATGAATTAGTTGTGATCCAAAGGCTGCACCTGGGTTGCTTAACAGAGAGAAATGAAAAAACAGAAAAGTTAACTAAATCTTGATTGTCTTGTTTTTAAAAGGACATCCCTTTAGATTCAAGACAAATCATGTTAGAATTTTGATGTCCTTATTTATAAAAAAATTCCATTCTAGTGAATAATATTACACAATTTATTATACTCTGAGAAGAAAAATAGCATTAGTATTATGAAAAATAGGAAATGAAGAAACATGTATTTTTGATGTCCAGAATATGTCCTATTCTATGAACCATCCTGATTTTTCTTTTTCTTGCACTATTGCCCGAGTCGTTTTCTTCAACTCTAATGTTGTAAGGGCCACTTTATGTGGTATATGCTAAGTGTCTAGAATAAAAAGTAAGCAGACTTAAATGTGGAATGTAGCTTTTCTGTTGTCATGAAACACCAGATACAGTCTTTAGTGTCTCTGAATCTTTGTCATCACATATATGAGAACTGTGATATTCATACTTTTCTTTGTAGGATCAAATAAGACAATGAATATAGAGGACTTGTTCTCTACTAATGTTAATTGGTAAATAATAGTTTCCATGTTAGACAACTTTCCATTACCATTAATGAATATTTAAGGTAAATCAATCAAAAAAGGAAAAGTTTACTTTGTTTCACCATTTTAGAGATTTTAGAACATGGTTGCTTAGTTCTGTTGCTTTTGAACCTATGATGAGGCAGGACAACATAGCAGGGAGCATGTGGTAGAGGAAAGTTCTTACTTCATGGTGACTGGGAAGAAAAGAGAGGAAGGGGTGGGGGATTCCCAATATTGCTTTAAGGACATATCCCCAATGTCCTAAATTCCTCTCACTAGGCCCCACCTCTTAAGGCCTTTGACACTGTTCAATACTGCTAAGGCTGGCAATCAAGTCTTTAACACATGGACCTTTGGGGGACACTTATCCAAACCACAGCACCTACTCAAGAAACACTATCTGTTGTTGGTGCTTTTAATATTGTACTGATATATTTAAAAAAAAAAGATTGTTATAGTTAAAATCAATATGCACCTTTGAAAAAGTACTTAATAGAAGTATTAATCAAAAAGGGACAGTAATATCAAAAGAAGTAGTTCTACTAGAACTTCTATGGCCACTTCAACAAATAAGTGTAAGGAATTTATTGAGTTTTAGTTAACCTGGATTCTTTTATTTGATGTCATGTAACTTCTAATAATAATGATTGAGGATCTATCCCTACCCACCCTCATGGTCATTCCATAAGGTTCAGAAGTTCTCATTGCCATTCCATGGATATGGCATGAAATGAGTCAAGCCTAGTCCAATTAGCATGTGGCATTTTTCTTACCTATAGTGATGGCTCAGGCTGAGCACTTAGATCAATCTTAGCCAGAGATGAAGTTAAACTTCTGTTACAATTTATGGGAGAGAAACTCCTGCTCTTTCTTATAGAATTTCAAACTGAAATAATTAGTGATTAGGAGATACCAGGGGTTTTCTGTCTAAGAAGCCAACATGTATAAGAATAGATCCCAGATCCAATGATCACCTCATGATCATTGTTGGAGCCCCTAATTAAGTCACACTATAAGCAATGCTGTTGTCTGGATGTTTGTGTATCTCTCAGACTCATATGTTAAAATCCTAACTGCGCAAATGATATTATTAGAAGGTAGGACCTTTGAAAGGTGATGAGGTCATAGATTATGTCCTTATAAAAGAGGCCCAAAGTAATTCCTTCACCCATTTCATCATGGAAAGATAAAACAAGAAGGCACCAACTATGAACCAGAAAGTGAACCCTTCCTAGACATTCAATCTGCTGTCACCTTGATCTTGCACTTCCTATTCTCCAGAACTGTAAGAAATAAATTTACATTACTTATAAGCTACCCACATTATGTTACTTTGTAACAACATCTATTCCAAATAAACTAAGACAAAGTGAGCATACACATTGTAAAGAGTAGGGGAAAGAAAGAGACAGGAGACAGAATTAAACTCCTTAAGCCAGAGCATAAACAGGAATAACACCTATTTGTTCCTTAAAATGTAATGAATTACACACCATAACTTGCAGAACTTTTACTGTGAGCTTAACTTCTCTCTAGTGATTTAAAAAATAAATGGGAGAAGGAAGATTTTTGTTTGTTTGCTTTTCATAACTATTTGGACAGAACATTGTTGATTAGGGAATGTAATGTTTATACAGATATTTTGTTATGGAAAATGTTCTAATTGCAAAATTTAACTTATGAAATCTCATAGATACAAACAAAACAAAGCACACAAAATAAAAGATAATCATCTCTGTCCAGCATCCACAGATGGTTTCCACTGATGTATGTATAGTGACACCATGAGTAGTGGAACCAGGAGTGTTCTTGCAATTTAGCAACTATTCATAAGTTGAGATGCTTTCCTAATAAAGTACTAGCCTGCAAAGCCAGAACGTTTCTCTAAAAAAATTAATGCAGTTTTGAATTTGCCTATTTTTTCTTTTCTTTTTATAAAAATAAGGGATGAGAAAGTTACCAAGTGAAAACCCTAGGAATAAAGTGGGGAATGATCAAAGAATTAATTTTCTCAATATTTGTTTTCTATTTTCCCTGACTTCTTCATTATATAAATTATACAAATTCTGAGAATAGAGGAAGAGTTTGAGTTTTGAATCTCAGTTATTCTATCACTCATTACTTTTGTCTTCAGTAAAATAATTCTTAAAATTGGACAATACAGATTTTCACAAAAAGACATTAAACTTATTTCATTGCTATGTTCACAATATTTTTTTTAAATTTTGAATTGAAGCATAATACACATAAAGAAAAATATACTTAATATAAGCACATCTTTGCAGAATGTTCACAACTAAACATATCTCTGCAGTCAGTATCCAGAATAAGATATGAATTATTAATGATAAACTAGAATTTCCTCTCCTAGGCTCTACTGCATTATCACTGCCTTCTAAAACACAGTTTGAACTATTTTGTACATTATACAATTAGAGTCAAATTGCATGTATTCTTGCTGGTTTCTCTTGCTCAACATTTTCCATGGGGTTCATCTATGCTGTTGGATATTTGGCTAATTCCATTTGAACTTTTAAAAAATAGGCCCATTCTAAGTGTTTTAGTATGTGCCTTTTGGTAAGCACATATATGACTTTGTCTGGGTGTAACATAAAGAGAGAAATTGCTAGATCATGTGAGTTGCTTGGGTAAATACTTCCAAAGTGGTTGTACTAATTTGTAATCTTACCAGTAGGGTACAGGAGTTCTGATTTGGGCAAAGTGCTGGATGTGTATAATCTCAGTGACTTGGAATGCTGAGGCAGGAGGATTGCAAGTTTAAGGTCAGCCTGAGCAATTTAGCAAGACCCTGTCTCAAAACAAAACAAAACAAAAATTAAATGTCTGGGGATGTAACTCAGTTGGAAAGCATCCTGGATTCAATCTTTAGTTGAAGATTATTTTCTACCTTTTAAATTTTAGACATTCTAGTGGATGTGTGGTAATAACTGAATTTTAATTTGCACACCATTGACAAGTATATTTTTATTTGTTTATTGGTTCTTTGACCAACATCTTGAGTAAAGAATCAGTTTGAAGTCTTTTGTAGAGTGACAGTATTTTTATAACATTAAATCAGGGAGAGATTGTACTATTTGAAATCAAAATTTTATTTTCAATCAGAAGTTAAAAAATCCTTTTGGTTTATGCATCTTCAAGGAGAATGGCAACTGATAACAGGTGAATTGTTTTTCCTTTGAATTTATAGCAATTTTCATGTGCTGAGGGAAAGATTGAAGTTCTGATTATAGTAACAGTAATTATGTAGGAATTTCTCTTACTATATTCCTCTGGATTTCTCTTTACCTCTCAAGTTAATTTGCAGAAGAGAATTATAGAACTACCTTAGTTTCTCCTTCCTATGCATAAAACGATGTGATGAGTACTTATAATTAAAGTAGCTGTCTTATTAGAATTGACTGTTCCTTTGACTCTTTTTGGACAAATTTTAATTTTACCTGCTGATCTTTGGGTATTTGCAATTAATATGTTTGCTTTTACTATTGGTTTGATGTCATGTCCGATCAAATGCATGAATTATTTACCTTTTATTTGTAATAAGTTCAGCAGATAAGATTTCCATTATTTTCATTCTAGAAATGAGAAAATGGAAAGTTAAAAAGTTCTAAACTTATCTAAAATCACAGGGATAATAAGAGGTGCAGGCATAATTCAAACACAGTTTTGGTGCCAAAATGGATGCTTCCTAACTACTCCTAGTAACCCTTATAACTTACATGGTGTGTAACTCTTCAGTTCTATCAAACCATAAAAACATGTGGTGTTTTGGATCTCACTAAATCAAGTTCCATCTCCATTTTGCTAAACCTGATGACATTTTTTTCGCTCTCAGCTTCCTTTATTTCAGCATTCAAGACTAATGACCTCTTCTGCGTCTCTGAAACTCTACTTTCCTTTGGCTTCCTTTGCCTTCCTAGTGACTATGCTTGCCCCATTTGTAGGTGTATCCTCCTCTTTGGACATCCCTATGTCAGATTCCCTCCTTGTGGACTGTCAATTCCTCAAGCACGTCTGCTGTAGGTGTTTCAATATATTTTTCTGGGAGACATGATAATCTCATTCTGCTGTTAATACTTCCTTTATTTTCGTATCTTGTATTTGTTAAACTTCTCTGATGGGATTGCCTTTGGTTCTTTATACTCTGCATTCTTCTCTGAAAGCTCTTCTCCAATTTTATGTTCCTTTACTCCTTGCTGGGATTCAGAACTCATTTTTTAAATGACTCACCCTGAGTGTTGGAGGGCTCAACTGGATTTGGCACCTGAGATTTTATAGAAATTATTGTAGTCCAGACTAAGCACAATTTTTTTTTACATTGGTTTGATTTATGATAAGCATTTGTTTCACTCTTGTCAAAGACCTCATTTGTTTAAAATAAAATAATATTCTCAGCCAAAAGGCAAAAAGTATACTTGGCAAAGGAAAAGATTTCTTGTGCTTGTTTGAATTGGCAGAATGCATGTTTCTTATCTAGCTTGGGCATCTTTTTAAGGATGGCTCTCTTATTTGATTTTACCATGACTAGAGAGGTAGAAGAAAAGAATCACCATGAGCCAGAATTAACTTAAATTATTAATTATCAGGAGAGATGACTTACTTCCAGGATGGAGGAATAGTTGTGAATTTCTTTGATGAATAAGGAAATAGCAGAAAGGGTTTTATGTGCTGAACTCATCTTTGCTTTTCATTAGAGCACCTCATTAAGGATTAAATTGTTTGGTTTTTATCCTTTGATTCGGCACAAAGAGTGCCTGAAAATAGCCTTGGACTCATCAAGGACAGTCTCTATTAGAAAGTGAAGGACAGATAGAAAGACTCCCTGTATCTACCAGAGCTCTAACAAGAGGTGCAGAGGTGCAGAGCGAGGAACCTTTCAGGAAAAAAAAAAAAAAAAAAAGAAATAGAAAAAGATAGAAATGTGTTGGGCTGCTTTGTATTCTGAGGATGTTCCTGGAAATGCTTTCGAATTCCTGAAACACTCCCAGGAAAATAGGAAGAAGGATGATTGTTTTATCTCATCCAGGGTAAGGAACTCAACCAAATCTGGTGTGAGATCTTGGGGCTCCTGTGTGGTTCCTGGAGATGACTGCACACAGATTAAGGATGGTTGGCTAAGGATATCTTCCCTGTGAACACCGTTGGCTTCTACTTCACTGCCGCTTCCCTGCCTTCCTTTCCATGTCACTTGTTCCTGATGCCTCGCTCAGTATGAGTCATGCTCTTGCACCAGTTTCTCTGTACTGCTCACAACTCAGCAAGACCAGCCTCTACCTGGGCCCTTCATTCTTCCCCATGGCTCATACCCATGGTGCCTGCAGCTCCTTCATATAACCTAACTGATTTAGCCACTGTCCCACCTATCTTTTCAATTGAATTAGAGAATCAGTACTTTTTTGTTCATTGAAACACATTGGGATGGTTTCTATAGGCCTCTGCATTATATTTGTGATCTCTGTGCCATGGACTCTGCACAGTAGTTTTTGGCAACATCTGGTTACAATTGAAAGACAGAAAGAACTCGCCTTTTTCCTAGACTTTTCAAGAACAGATAGAACAAAATGACAGAACCAGCGGTCCCCTTTCCAGGACAGCCTGCAAGACACTTCTGACAGAATTAAGTGCTCTTGCATTCGTGTAACTGAAGATAGCTAACTCTTGGTGTTCTTGGATGTTATTAAAGATATATTAGGTCCCCTGGTACTTGCTGAACTTCCAACCAGCTGGTCCATTGCCCTTGTTATTGCTTATGAATTACATGAAACCACTAAAAGCCAGTTGGTATGATAGTAAAAAACATCAGAAATTATAAGTCAGATATACATGATGTATATGCAATAAATACAGACTGAGCAGTGCTGCATGTTGCCTATTTTATAGTATCAAGTTTTTTTATTAAAATGTTTTTGTCATTTTATTGTATGCTACACAGTGATAATTATTTCCTGTTCATTGGCATTGTTTTATTTTGTGATTATCGCTTTTGACAAGTTGATAAAATATAGTAGTTGTGGCTCCTGTCTTCTGAGAGTTTACATCCACAGTGAAACAGATACTATTAACTGATACAAAAAGTAAGCACACTCATAGAATAGGTATGTAATTAAATGAATTCTATTAAGAAGCAGAAAATCAAATATACTTGAAAGGAGGAAGTGTATCAGGAGAAAATGTTTTAGACTGGAGGAACTTGGGGAAGCAACACTCTTCTGAAGAAGTGCTCTTTAAGCGAGTGCTCATGGTTGGAAGTGCTTAGAGAGAAGCAGTCCCTCTGACTGCCACTCCTGATGGCTCTTCACACTCCAGGTCAACTCCTTCACATGTCCAGGTGCACACTTTGTGTTTGGGGACATCTGTCTAAACTATAGAAGACAGATTTCTATTACTTTTGGACAAAAAGCCTTAATTAACGTATATTCGAAAATTGAATTGATACTGAGATAAGTCATTACATGACAGTAAACATAAAACTAAATTGAGCACTCTGATCTTGCACTTAACACTAGAAAATTGATAAATTTAAAAGACCTTTTTGAAAAGCCTCTTTCCTCAAATATAGATCATCTGAAATGCTCACTTTGTAACCAACCCAAGATTCCCACAATTTTTGTGGTCAGAAAAGAATTGAAAGAAATTGTATCAATTTAAAGATTAAAAAAAAATGGAATAAAGAAATAATGGTACAGGGATAACATAAAACCATAGAGTTAGCTCAGCATAAGCAGTATGGAGGATGAAGCAGGACTTCCATCTTAATCCTTTCTTTGAAGAGACTAGTCAAGGAATTCTCTAAAAACTCAGAGGCATGCCTAAAGGTACTGATGACTCTAACCATATCCCAGGTTTATAGAGACAAGGACAGACATCAGCCAATGAAAGCCTCGTATAACAGACTGTTAAGGGAAAATGTGAATATTGCAAAAAGATCTAGGCTGATTGTTGTTGTGAGCACAACACTGCAGAATTAATAATATTATCTTGATTTTGATTTTTCCTTTATAAATTAGCACATCTAGTTAAACTTGAGTCAGATCATGTAGGCTTGAGAAAGCCAGTGATCATTATCTAGACCAACTTTAAAGGAGAGCCAAGTGGCAGTGTTCTCATGGGCACCTCATTGTACCTGAAATACAGCACGGATGCCCCCCAGGCCAAATGACAGCATCCACTGATTACATCATTCATTGGCAGCAGCAGAAGGACACAGAGATCACAGCAGCAATGCCCACTGCCAGTATTTCCCTGGACCAACAAATTGCTGGTCTTTTTGAACCTCTTTTAAAGGTACAATGTATCAAGTCCATATAAAATTTGGTTAAGTATTAGGTTTATAGAGAAAATTAAGATTTAATAATGCAACATTATTATGGGGAAAAAATTGCCCATATGCCAGTTTGAGAATATTTAATGGAATTCATCAAAACAGGATATAAGAATATGTTGACTGAGAAAGGAAAGCCTATTCAAACAAGAACAGAATTAATTTGAAAATGGTATTGTACACGATAGATAAAAATTTCTCAATGAGGATTTTTTTTTGAATCCCTAAACCCTGATTCTACTGGGTATAAATTTCTCAACTAGTTAGTTTCTTAATAGAAACATAAATCGAGGCATTTGAGGCCAAAATCTTGTAAGTTAAGAAAAAAATCAATTTTCTCAGGGTGTAAAACAATGTCTCAGCTCAGTTTGGATTAAATCCCTCACTTTAGTAAAATTTTAACAGTGATTCCAGATTAGTGCTTCCCAAATTGAGGATTCACTCCATAATTCCAAACTTCCCAATTGATGATTGAACATACCATTCTTGCACACTTAACATTGTGCTGTCTCTACCAGATTTAATGACTATTTCTCCCTGCAGGTTGAGGAGTAATGTATATAATCATAACAAATCTCAGTAGAAAAGTAGTCTAATATCTTCTACATAGTCTGTGTTTAGACTTCTTAAGTGAAATGAATATAAATGATTTTTCAAGTTTTTAATTTTCAATCATACCAGGACATCTTAAGATTAAAAAGTAATACTCCTTTTAAAATGAATATACTTCAAGGGTCCTGGGACTATACATCCATTTCCTAACAATATAAACATGTTTTGTTTTTTGTTAGTTATTCTAAGAATTCTTAATCATGTAGTAGAAATAAAAAAAATGAACACTCTAGGTGTTTAGTTTCCCCTTAAATAAACAGCATTAACCAAAAACAAACAAACAAACAAACAAACAAAAAAACAACACACATGTACTTTCTAATAGATGACTTTATATGATTTTTGGTTTGTTCACTTAAGAATTAAATTAATTGGATGTATTTGCCAGATGGAGTTTAAGTTACTTGTAAAATAAATATTTAGATATAATTTGCATACACTTATAACTGTGCTTTGATTATAAAAATGATGGCCGTATAAACTGACTAATAATATATATTTTCTCCTCTTCAGAAACTACACTTGTTTGGATATTTCTTCTTCACATAATTTAAATCAGTACAAAGATTTTGAACAAGTTGTTTTAAAATGGAGTTCTAATGTGGTGGAAAGCAAAACACTTCCAAAATTTCCTTAATCTGAGTTCTTCTGTGTGCTAAACTTATCATTTTGAATAAAATGGTTTTCTGAAATTCAGCTTTCAAATCTATAAATTCCTACACAAAGATAAATTTCTATAATCCTTATTTCCACCCACCTTCAAATGTAAACTAATTCTAAATATAGTAGATTCTTTTACCTGATATTAGAATTTATTGAGAATTCGATATAATTTATTTTGATATAATATCTCATTTCAATAATAATGAAAATAGGAGTGTATACCAGTTTCTAAGATGAATTACAAGCAGAGCTATAGATAAGATTCTAAACCACATTCAAATGTCAATTCACCTTGATTTCAATTAACTTGATAAAAAGTCGTACCTTTAACATTTACCACATATATCCATTACATGTCCAATATGATGTTTTTTCTTACCAGTCACCTGAAAAAATCTTAAGACTTGTCCTGATGGAGTTACCTGCAGTGGTGTGCAGCAGCGGGGAGGGGCCAGTAGGGAAAGGAGAGCTTGGGTGCATGAAGGGTAGAGGGAAGAACACAAAACACACAGCAGAGTCCAGAAAAAAACAAGTCAGATGTCTAGATTATGGTATACAAAGTATGTGTCTCTTGATTTTCCAATATGATCAGTTCCCATGTGTGGGCAGGGAGTTTACCTGGAAAGAACATAAACCATAGGCAGGTGTGCTGTGGAAAGGTCCTGGGATAGGAAGGATGAGACTGGAGTGGCCAGATGAGGGAGTGGAATCATATCATCTCTATGAGCACACATGATAATCCCTTGCAGAGCTAAGTAAACAACACTGTGTGATTGTACATGCTTAGCCTGAGGCTCTGACATGTTTGTTTGAAAGCTACAGGAATTATACACCTGCTTCCTGGTGAGAAGCATAGGTTTGGGATAATGGCATTTGTGATAGAAGTCAGTGTTAGACTGGGGAAGAAAGGCAGAGATCTAAAGTCTAGGAGATGAAAGATAAAATTTCAATGTAGTATAAGATATTTCAGGGTGAATATTCCAGAGCAATTATGACATACATTTTTATTTAAATGAAGCAATGATGAGTTCATTGATTCTCTTTTGGATGCTGGTCATATATCACAGCAATGAATCTACCAGTCTGCAAGTTTAGGTCTAGCTGAGGCACAAGAACAGAGATGATACTTGTTTAGTAAGAGTTTTCACTGCTGTGATCAAAAAATCAGAGAAGAAAAATTCGAAGAGGAAAAGTTTATTTTGGGGTTCACAGTTTCAGAGGTCTTAATCTATAGACAGCAGGCTCCATTCCTCAGGACCCAAGGTAAGGCAGGATATACTGATGGAAGAGTGTGGTAATGAGAAGTGTCTCAGGACATGGCACCAGGAAACAGAAAGAGAGAGAGAGAGAGACAGAGAGAGTGAGAGAGAGAGAGCGAGAGAGAGAGAGCGAGCGAGAGAGAGAGAGACAGAGACAGAGAGAGAGACAGAGGGAAATATATACCCCAAAGGCACACCCCCAGGGACCCACCTCCTCAACCACATCCTACTTGCCATGGTCACTATCAATTAATCTCTATCAGTGGATTAACACACTGATTATGTTAAGGTTATGTTATACTTCCAAATCCTTTTGTGTTGACTCACACGTGAGCTCTTGGGGGACACTTCATGTCTAAACCATAATAATACTAGAAAGGCAAAATATTAGTTTGTGAGATTACAGAAATCCAGTGGTGAACAACAGGCAATTTTTAATGAGCATTTCTCAAAATTTCAGATAAGCAGTTAGCTTCAGGGATGTTTATCTTTAGAGCAGGTTTTTAAGTTCCAACTCTAATGTTCTAGCACAGAATAGAGGTTGAACTTTAACTGATAGAAAATTAATTCCAATTTTAAGTCTAATATTTATTTTAAAACAATTTGCTCCTTCAATATTTTTAGCAGTTTTAGTGTCCACTTTTGCTTATAGATACATTGTGAACAGCAATTTCTCACCCATACAAAGTGTTTTGTTAGTATTTGTGAAAAAAAAAAATGAATGATACTCCAGAAACTTAATCAAAGAAGAAAGGTAACAATTATCCCATAGCGCAGCTATATCTAAATAAAAGCAACCTGTAAATATAAAAATATATCTCTGATGAAAATAAATTACAATTGTTTTGTAACTACCAAAAAGAAGCAAATTTGGACCAAATAAATTTAAACGACTTTTATGGATGAGTATTGGTAAAGGAAGAATTGATTTTCTATGCAACTGAGATATTAAATGCTCTTAAGTATCATTAATACTATCAAAAGCCAAGAGGTAAAACTGATGGAGAGCAATAATACAAAAGTGGTTATTCCAAAATTACATTAGGTTTTACCCTGGAAATGAAAAAGGCCATTAGAGGCTGGTGACTAATGTCATAAAACTGTTTTGTACAAATGTGAAGTGATGAAAAAAAATCACTTCCACTTTATTGGTTAAAGGAAATCATAGTGCTGAAATTTATGGGCACATTTGAATTATTGCCACTCTACAAAACTATTCCTCCCTTTAATGTTTGAAAATATCTAATGTAAGTCTTCACATACACAAATTTATGCCCAAACCACAGCAAGAAGTGCAAGGAAAGCCATTTTTCACAATCTGGCCCTGATGATTTATTACTCTCAGAATCTTTTTCCATAATATCTACAGCTTCCGTCTCTTCTTTGAGTAAAACTGTGTGTCCTCTTTCACAAATGCAGGAAGACTTTGAGTCCTGCCTTCATGAAAATTATTCTCTTGGGTAGGCCAACTACTTTCTCAAGAAGTCTATCATTCTCTATTATTTTTGAATTTATCTTCAATCTATGCCTTCATAGCATGGAAGACACTATTGTTTTTAAAAGTTGGGAAATTATAATACATTGAAAATGTAGATTTCATGAGCACACAGCTTATGAAGTATTTACAAATTTCTGAATTTAGCACCGGATGAAGAAATAAGAATAGGTCCTCTCCAAGTGGAAGCTCCCTCAGGATCTCCTTCATTTACCACCCAACTGAACAAGAGAACTCATTTCTCCATTTCTCTACATCTAGGTTCATGTTTTTATTTTTGGATTTTATATAATCAAAATTATAGAATATGTGCTTCTTCTTTCATCATTGGTGTCTTTTTGAGTAACATAGTTGCATGTGACTGTAAATCAAATATTTTCACTGTCTTAAAAAGCCAAATATGTAACTAGACCACTCTTTATCTATTAAGATTTCACTATTTCCAAATTTGGAGTTATTATGAATAATTCTGCTTCAAACACTCTAAAAATGACATTTGGTGTTATGAAACACTTTCCTTTTGGGTATATGAATAAGAAAATACATTTTTTAAAATTTACAATTGAATGTTAGCAGTTTCACAAGGTTTAATTTAGAGTCTAGTATTAGGATTGTTGGATTACATTGTATACATGTATTTTTGTTTAATATATATTGCAAAAGAGTTTGCTAAAATTGTTATCAAAATTTGCATTTCTATCAGGAGTGCATTTTTGGAGTGGGTGTGCTATAGTATTAGCAAATTGTCATATTTCTTTTTAAAATTTTAAGTATTTTAATAGTTATGTAGTAGTATCTTATTAAATTTAATTTCAATTTCACAAATGAATGTAAGCCCTTTTATATTTGACCATCTGAATATCTTTTCTTGTGAAATATTTAAAGATCTTGGTCAAATTTTCACTAGAATTTTTTCTTTTTTGCTTCGATTTAAGCTTATAATGTTTATGTGCACACAAGTGTATTCCAGATATGCTGCATGCTTTATAAGATATCTGTACTAGAGATGTTTCCTCTAACTGTATGGGTTGGCATTTCAGTCACTTCATAGTGTTTCCTGCTGAAAAGAACATGTTTATCAAAACTTTTGTGTTCATCATCATTAATCTTAACAAGTCTGATTTAAGAAATCATTGCCTGCTGAAAAGAACATTTATCAGTGTTCTTGAGAAAATTGATAAATGTTCTTTTCTTCTAATAGCTCAACTATTTATTTCTCACACTTAAATATTTTATTTCTGTGCAGTTTTATATATACATATGAATATATAGATATATGTGTGTATGTATGTCTACATATACATAAACTGTGTGTGTGTTTACATATATTTGTATTTTTGTGGTGTTAGGTGTTGAGCCCAAGGCCTCATACATGCCTGACAAGTTTCTTTACCACTAAACTACACTGCTAGAATATTATGGACAATTAATCTTCTGTATAAAATGATGTAGGGACCAACATAAATGTTTCCATGTGAATATGTACAATCATTTATTGAAAAGACTATAGCATTTTTATTTTGCTCATAAATTAAATGAATGCATGTGTATATTTATTTGTAGACTACCACCTTGTTTTTAATGTTATAAATGGTAGGAAGACTTCATTCTTTGGGGGGGGTATTATGGTTTAGACATGATGGGTTCCCCAAAAACTCATGTGTGAGACAATTCAAGAAATTTAGAGGTGAACTGACTGTGTTTTGAGAGTCTTAACATGGTCAGTGCATAGGTCCACATGAATGGCTTAAATGGGTGGTAGCTGTAGGCAGGTAGAGTGTGACTGGAGGAGGCAAGTTATTGTGGGTGTGCCTTTGGGGTATGTATTTTGTCCCTGATCTGCAGTGTTTTTTGTTTCTCTCTCTCTCTCTCTCTCTCTCTCTCCTTCCTGGTGACTTAGTCGAGAACTGCTTTTCTCCACCACACACCTCCACGGTGATGTTTTGTCTCTTTTCAGACCCTGGGGGATGGAATCAGATGCCTAAGGACTGAGACCTCCAAAATAAGGAGCACCAGCTAAACATTTCCTCCTCTAAAGTCGCTCTTGTCAGGCATTTTGGTCACAGAAATGATAAAGATGATTAAACCAAGGGTAGACTTCATACCTGTAATGATTCAAAAGTTATTTAAAGCTGTGTCTAGACATAATGGCTCTAACAGGACAAAAATTTAAAATGAAAATATAATTTATTAAGTTGCCAGATTTATGTTTAGTATGAAAAACTTCTGAAGTCCATTCAAAATGAAGATTTTCAAAATAATTCAAGCAGTGTCATTGTCATTGAACTAGCATGCAAAACTGACACCATTATAAAAAAGTAGACCATTCACTTAGATGATTATGTATTTTATACCTGTATATTAACAATAACACTTTTCATTGCCATTTTTACATCAGTGGTAATTCAAGCAATATGTAAACCAAACATAGTGTGCAACTTAAAATAATTCTGAATCCATCTTATAAATATATAATTCTATAATCTTGATGTGTTTCTAAATATTGCTGTATAATATATTGGCTGATTTAATGTTTGGAGGTTTTTCATCATAAATCCATGTAACTTGCATTACTTACCTCAAACTTGTCTCAATTCTTGATTTGACTTCATGGTTTATTTCCCATTAGTTTCATTTTCTTTCTTCTTTCATTTCTATTTCCTACTACAACTTTTCTTTTATTCTCACATTCTCACTTGAAGCTTTAAGACCCTACAAATCAGTGGCAGTTAAAATGTAGATACACTTAAACTTAGGATTGACTATAAAACATGTTGGAGAATTGTAGAGCAACAGGAAAATCCCTGTTTGAAATGTTAAAGTACAATATCAAAACAAAGGGGGTTAAAAGAAAAGTGGATCCTATTTTTACTTGTGTTAGGAAACAGTTGCTAGAAAAGGTTTCCTCTGATTTTTCTCTACCCTCTCAAAATGTTTTTTATATTTCTTGAGTCTTACCAAATACTTTCTTTGAACTGAGATATTGAAAACATTTATTTTAAAACAAAAGCTATAAATAATAAGTCACCATAGATCTTAAAATAAAAGAAAGGAATTTGTGTGTCTTCATCACAAATAAATGATGCAAGTTTAAAATGAAGGACATGCTAGTTGCCCTCAACTGATCATTATCTGATGAATATATGAATTAAAATGTTACATATACTTCATAAATATATACAAATATTATGTGTCAATTAAAAAATAAAAATGCAAGTAATTAGACACACAGATTTCTTCATATCCATTTATTTACCATGATTCAATTTTATACCTCAATTCCTAAATTGAGCAAATCCAGCATACTCAGCAAGCTGAAGGACAGGATCCATACGTAATGAGGAGGAAGATTTCTGAACACAAGGAGCCTGTGATCCTGATAGGGTATTTTAATCAGCATTTTCTCCACTGTGACTAAAAGATCTGACATGAACAATTTTAAGGAGGAAAAGTTTAATTGAGAGCTCACCATTTCAGAGGTCTCAGTCCTTGACAGCCAGGTCCATTCCTCCAGCTCCAGATAAGGCTGATCATCTTGGTAGCAGAGTATGGTGGAAGGAAGTAGCTCACGTGATGATAAGGAAACAGAGACTAAGTTCAGCTCACCAAATATATAAGTTCAGCTCACCAAAGACATGCCTCCAATGACCTACCTCTTCCAGCCACACCCTACCCACCTTCAGTTACCACTCAGTTAATCCCTAATCAGGGTATTAATTCACTGATTCGGTTAAGATTCTCATAACCCAATCATTTCTCCTCAAACCTGCTTGCATTGTCTCACACATGAACTTTTGGAGGACAACTCACATCCAAACCATAATATAGGGCTCCTGAACAAAGAATCTAGCTGAGCTGGAAGAAGAGGAATCCCAGTATCAGAACTCCAAGGGAACTGATTCGTGGTTATGGCAGAAAAGACACTCAGGCACAGAGAGATACTTCTAGTGTGTTCATTTCTTTCTCCACTTGGCTTTAAGTTCTCTTCTGCTCAGTGGAAGAGTGGAGAGTTTCCTTATATACTTGGAAAGACAAAAAGAAGCCATTGTCTCTTCTTCAGGCCTGAAGAATCCTTCTGTACTGGGGGTCACATGGGGGCACTTAAGTGATTTCTTTCACAAGTTGTGATTTTCACCAGCTTTATGTCAAGAATGAAACTCATGGAATTATACTATAACATCAAGAACATTTTCATTTGCATATCAGCTGTTTGTCCACATCAAGAACTATCAGGATATTGTGTTTTTTAAACTGTACTAGGTAATTCGAAGAGAATGTGCTTACTTTGATAGTTAAGTCTTTACTCCCACTGGACTGATCTGACTCTATTTTCACCTTATTAACAATCTTTAGTTGCCTATATAAGAAGTCAAGTGAGTCAGGCCATCAGACTTAATTTGCCCATCTGTATTTTACCTGTTTCTTTATTTTGCTACATTAAAAAATAAACTGTCAGGAACAGCAAATGAATTACAGGTCTTTGAACTTCCAAGAAACAGAGACTGACACCTCCTTTGGGAATCAATCTGTGCCCAAGAAAACCACCCAGTTGTATGGTGATGCCATGTTCAAAGGGAAATTCCATGGTTGCTGTGGAGTTTATCAGTTCATGACCTACAGTTCAGGCTCCAAATCCCCAGGGATGGAGAATTGTAGGCACAAACCGATAACTATAATTGGGCTGTACAAACATTTGACCTCAGCTCTGTTTTAAAGTAACTTTTTCACAATGAATCCCTTTGATTAAAAATCCTATATAATAAATGTGCTGAGCCTGCTTGTTGTCAATCTTCTTTCGTCAGAAGTTGGCTGAACCATTGAATCAGCTTTCTCCGTTTTCTCTATTTTTGTGTTTATTCATCTTTTTTTCCAATCAGATCAGTTCAGGGAAATTGAGTAAACGTGCCAATCCTGATAATAAAATATTAATGTTGAGTATGATAATAATACTACCAAGGAAATATAATTTATAATAATAAGCTTTTTCTTTGGGAAAACATTAAGTTTACTTCTCATATCAATTTATAAGTCTCAAGACCTTAAAATTCTGTGAAATAAATGACTTTCTAGTTTCATCTAACTTCAGACATTAACAAAATTAAATTTTCCCCAAACCATTAAAATTGACTGGTGCCATGAATCACATCGATAATCATTCAATAATTAGATGATTAATTTATTAATTTATGGAAGACAAAGTTTATTTTCAGGGCTACATCAGAATCAAATGCATAGGAACATATTATGCATATCCTTCAAAATGTTCCTCTTTTTAAAATTATATTTGATACAATATGTTATCATTCTTAAGACTTTTTCCTGTCCTCTTTTCTGCCTCTAACTTGGTTTATTTCATGACTTACAAGGAATAAAAAGAGCACAGATTATATATTTTAGATGGACTTGGTGGTATATGACTGTAATCTCAGCTACTCAGGAGACTGAGGCAAAAAAAACCCAAGTTTGAGAACAGCCTGGGCAACTTAGCAAGATCTGTAACAAAATTAAAATATGTAGGAAAAAGGTTGGGGATGTAGATCAGCAGTAAAGTGTTTGCCTAGCATGTGTAAGGCCCTGGCAAAAAAATCAGAAATTAAAAAAAAAAAAACCAATAATACAATTATTCATATATTTATTAATAAATAAAAACTCTTGAATAAAATTGTGTGTTAAAGACAAAATGCAATATGAAAAACAAGTAAAATCACATAATCCAATTAAAATCTGAGAGGCCTACCCTTGTCCTTACTGTAGGCCTCAAAGAATCCCTGCCTTCCCCAAGATTTCTGAACATTGTAGTCCAAAGATTGATAATGCAATGAACTGATCTCATGATTTATTTCATTCTAAAATATATACAGGACTGGATCTAATTCAAGTTTTTCAGTCACACATTTTTAAACCTTGGTTAATTGTTGATTCACTATGACTACTCTAAGAGATATATTTATGAAAATCTTTATTTAGTGATGTCTTTGTTCATGAGATAGACCCTATTGTTCCCTTATTATGATGTACATTTTCCAGTTTCCAAAGAGTTGGGGAGTTTCAATAATTACTATTAAAACACAGAGCTGAGCATGGATTTTTATGTTACCTAGGGCTGATATACCAAAAGGTTGTTCCATCAGTCTCCTATTATATAGAGCCTCTCAATGATAATTTATATTCCCAGTTTTCTTCTTTACTGCAAAATCATCCAGACACATAGAAAGATTTTAAAATTCTCCCTTTACCACTTCCATAGGACTACCTTTATTTATGTTCTTACTTGATAATATTGCTCTATTTTACATTCTGATCCCTTCCAAAATAATCAGCTTAAACTAACACGTATTTGTATCTACAATGTGTGAGATACTCTGATACATGTTGTTAATAATGTTCAGATAATTAAATAATACATCATCTTTTCAATCCATGAACATAGAGTCACATTTTATGTTTTTCAGGTAGTTATGGATTATATTATTGATTCACTTTCAAAATGTGGTGATGAATTATAATTGTATAACAATAGTTTTAGGGGTCACTGGATTTAATTTTTAAGCAAATATTCAAGTTTCCCTTTCTCAAGATATAGTCTGAATCTGAAATGTCCCTCAAGGATCATGTATTAAAGATTTGTTGGTGAGGATGTGAAGAAAAAGTTCACTTATACATTGCTGGTGGAAAGACAAATTCACACAACTACTATGGAAAGCAGTATGGAGATTCCTCAGAAAACTTGGAATAGAACCATTATTTGACCCAGTTATTCCACTCCTCATTTAATACCCAAAGGACTTAAAATCAGCATACTACGTGATGCAGTCACATCAATGTTTATAGCAGCTCAATTCAAAATAGCCAAGCTATGGAACCAGTCTAGATGTCCTGAAACAGATGAATGGGTAATGAAAATTTACATATACACAATGGAATATTACTCAGTCAAAAAGAAGAGTGAAATTATGGCATTTGTGGGTAAATGGATAAAACTGGAGATTATCACACTAAGAGAAATAAACCAATCCCCCAAAACCAAAGTTGGAATGTTCCTTCTGATATGCGAATGCTAACCCACAACAAGGGAGGGTGGGAGGGGAAGAATAGAAGTCCATTGGGTTAGACAAAGGGGAATGAAGAAAAGGGAAAGAGGAGGAGAATAGGAAAGACAGTAGAATAAATTGGACATAACTTTCCTATGTTCATACATGAATACAAGACTGGTATAATTCCATATCATGTATAATCACAAGAATGGGATTCTAATTAGAATGAGTTATGCTCCATATATGTATAATATGTCAAAATACTCTCTACTGTCATGTATATTTAAAAAGAGCAAATAAAAACTAAAAATAAAAAAAGCTTGATCTTCAGTCCAAAGTGCCGCTGAAGGTGGTGGGAAGTTTTAAGGTCTTTGGGGCATGCCTCAGAGGGGAATAGAGGAACAACCCCAGTCTCTCTTGTTTCTTAACTCCACATGAGGTGAATGGTTTTGTTCCACCATTGGCTCCCAACCATGCTGTATTGCCTTACCACGGTCCCTGCCCTCAAAAAATGGAACAGACCAACCATGGACTGAAACCTCAAATTGTGAGTCAAAATAAGCCTATTCTCTTTATAAGTTGATTATCTCTAGTATTTGACATAATGACACAAAGCTGACTAATCTACTGTGCCTCCATTGATCAGAAGTATAATAATGAGGTTGAAGTACATAATACAATTTGTGCTAGTTAATACAAGATGAGTGGATAAGTTCCAAAGGGACTTTAGAAAACACTGAATGTTTCTATCAGTCCTCTTTGGTTCTCTCCTCTACCATAAAGGTATTACTTCATAGAGGGGGAACTCTACTTCTGCTCAGGAAGTAGAAAAAGAAAACTTGTGATAATTAGGTCGAGCCCATGCCTGGAGCTACAGCAACTGCTCCAACACTGTTGGAATGAAGTGTAACAAGCTAATTGAGATGTTGCATACCCGTAATCTCTGCTACTCAGGACGCTGAATCATGAGGATTATAAATTCAATACTAACCTCTGCAAATTAGTAAGAATCTGTCTAAAAAACAAACAAACAAGGACTGGGGATGTAGTGCAGTTGTAGAGTACCCCTAGGTTCAATCCCCAGTACTTTAAAAATAAAAAAAATAAATAAATAAAAAAATGGGACATAATAATAAGTAAATATTTGTTGTTGTCAGTCTTTGAAATTAGAAAATTATTAGCAAAACCTGAAAAAATTCAGAGAATACTTGAATAGTTGCCATTGAATACTTGCCATTTTTGAAGTTATTATTATGGAACACTGTGGTCTACATGGCTACATTTAGGAAGAGTCTATTGAAGTTAACCATTATAGAAAACAGTGTGGATGTTCCTCAAAAAATTAAAAATAGAACAAATATATGATCCATCAATTCCATTGTTGGGTACATATCTGAAAGAAATGAAATCAACATGTCAAAGAGACATCTGTATTCCCATCTTCATTGCAGCACAATCACAATAGCCAAGAAATGGAAACAACTTGTGTCCATCACCTGACAGATAAAGAAAATGTGATATACATACACAATGGAATACTATTCAGTTATAAAAATAATGAAATAGTGTCATTTGTGATATTGTGGGTGGAATTTCAGATCATTATGTTAGCACAATTTGAGTAGAATTGCAGAAAATTATGTTAAGCAAAATAAGTCAGAAACAAAAGAAGTACCACATGATCTCACTCGTATATAGAATCTAAAACCACTGATCTCGTAGAAGTTGAAGGCAGATGGCATTTACCAGAGGCTGAGGAAACTAGTGGGTGGAAGAGTTGGAGAGAAGCAGATAAAAGGGCACTAAATTAGTTACATAAGAGCAAGAAAGTCTGGTATATTGTTATACAATTGGTTGACTATAGATGATGATAATATAATATATTTCAAAAAGAAGACTTGAGTGTTTACTATAAAGAAATAATGAATGAGGAGACTATGTTGAATTCCCTTTGAATATTACACTATGTATACAAGTGTTTAAACATCATAAAGTACTCCATAAATATGCATAATTTGTATGTTTTTGTCAGTTAAAAAGAAATTTTAAAAAATGAAAATTAACTTCTTTAGTTACTTGAAACTCTCTCTCATTTCAAGGACTGAGATAATAACCCCATGCTACCTCTCACCCCAAAGTGAAAGGATATTCTTCTTTAGACCTGTCACTCAAGTATTTGTTGGAACTTCTAAAGTCACTTGATCATAGGCTTTACACCAAAGCAATAAGAACATTAATAGTTCACTGAAAAGAACTGAGATTAAGGAGTGAAGTAGGTCATCTGAAACTGGATTTCTCTATAACTGGGTCACTTCAGTAGTTAGAATATACTACAGAAGTAATTTTTTTAACATTTAAAAAGCATGCTTTATTAATATGTAATTATTCAGAATGATTTTAAACTTACAGGAAAATTCAGCAGCATATGGTTGAGCTCCCATGCACACTCCTGTGCACATTTTCCTTTATTATTAATACCTTCCATTAGTATGGTCCTTTTATCATAATTTACCAATGAATACTGATGCATTTTTATTATCCAAAGTCCATATTTTATTGAGATTTGCCTTTATTTTATTTATTTTACCATACATTCTTTTTCTGTTCCAGGAATTTATCCAGGATATCATGTTGCATTCAGAAGGCACATGCTACGCTTTGGATATGAGGTATCCCTGCAAAGCTCCTGTGTTAATTCAGGAATGTTCAGAGGTAAAATAATTGGACTGTGAGAGCTGTAACCTAATCAGCCCATCCTCGTTTGAAAGGACTAACTTGGCAGTAAATGCAGGTTGGTGGGGTGTGACTGGAGGAGATAAGTCACTGTGGGTGTGCTCTGGAAGAATTCATCTTTCTTATGGTCCCTTCCCCTTTCTCTTTCTGCTACCTGGCTGCCTTGAACAGAGAAGTACTCCTCTACCACACCCTAGGGCCACGATGTTCTGCATCATCTTGGACTTGGAACAGCAGAGTTGTCCTACCATGAACTGCACCTTTGAGCCAAAATATTCTTTTTCTCCTCCAAGTTGTTCTGGGTGGGTATTTTGGTCACAGCATTGCAAATCTAAGAGACACAGTATATCTCCTTGGCCTCTTCTTAGCTGTGACACGTTTGTTAACTTGCTTGTTTTAAATAAGGTCTGATATATTTGTAAAGTTAAGTATACTGGTTAAGTATGTTTTTATAATGTTTATTTAAATTTGTCTGATACTTTTCCCTTGGTTACACTGGGGTTATTGGATTTTGGGAAGAAAATCATATATATATATAGTGGCATTCTTATCAAATCAAATCAAGTGTTTCTCTCAAATTGATTTGTGATTATTGATGTTGACATTGATTGCATGACTGAAGTTGATAGAATATGTCACATTTTTCAACTATAAAGTTAACCGTTTTTTTTCCCCTTTCCATAACAGTATTCTTTCCTTTTCAGAAGTAATTATCACACAGAATCCATGCTTAAGGAGTGGGGATTTATACTCCATCTCTTTGATGTGTTTTTTTCTATATACTTTGTTACTTTTCTACATTGGTTATTTGCCTTTTCATTCCTTTTTATTAATTTTAAATTTTATTTTTATCAGTTTAGACTAAGTGGTATGTCCTTGACACTTTGAGTACAATGCTCCTTTACTAATTTTCTTACTTAAATGTTTCCAGCTTTGGCCCCTTGGGGGCTCTTTCAGTTGGCTTCTGTGTTCTTTTGATATTCCCCATTATTATATATGTAGGAATTAAAAAAATTTTTTTGATTTGCTTGTTTGTTTTAGATTTCCTTACTATTTGGCACTGAGATGCCAAATACTGCTTATGCGTAGTTAATTTCACCTTTTAATCCCAACAGATTACATTTTACTCGAACTTACTTAGATTAACACCTCTCCCACTTCAGTGAGATAGTTTTACACATTTGTAATATTGTCAAAATTTCTGTCAGTCTGCATTCATTGATAGAATCTTTTAACCTCCAAAAACAAATTTTAGGTATGACTACTTCATGGTTTACTTTTAAGGTTAGAAAGTTCTATGGGTTTTGAAAAATGCAAGAAGTCATATATATACCAGACAATACACTAGAGAATAGTTCTTATGACCTACAAAATTCTCTGTGTTTTACCTTCTTACACCACACACCCTTCTCCAAACCCCTAGAAACCAATAGCCTATGATTCATTTTAATTTTGTAAAAAGTATAAGATTCAAATCTAGATTTGCTGCTTTTTTGCATATGGATGTTCAAATTTTGTAGTACATTTGTTGAAAAGGCTGTCTTCTCTCCATTAAATGGCTTTTGTTCTATTGTCAAAGTTCTGTTGATGGTATTTATGTAGTTCTGTTTTTGACTATTTCATTGACTTTTGTTTCTGTCCTTTATCAGTTATGGTGTCTTGAATATAGTAGCCTTATAATAAATCTTACAGTCCTGTTAGTTCTCAAACTTTGTTCCTCTTCAGAATTTTGTTGGTTATTCTAAGACTTTTGCCTTTCCAAGTAAATTTCAGAATCAGTTTTCCAGTATCCACAAAATTGCTTGCTGTGAATTACAAATTCTGTTAAATTCATAGACCCATCTGGAAAGAACTGACATTGTCACAATTTTGAGTTTTCTAATGCAAGGACATGTAATATCTCTTCATTTGCTTATATCTTCTTTGATTTCTTTATATATTCTTTGACTTATTTTATCAGAATTTGTTATTTTTGGATATGAGGTGTCCCCCAAAAGATCACATGTGAGACAATGCAAGAAGTTTCAGAGGAGAATTGATTGGGTTGTAAAGGTCTTGACCCAATTAGTGATTTAATATCCTGATGGAGATTAACTGAGTGGTAACTGAAGTGGTAGGGTCAGCTGGAGGATATTGAGGCGTGGCTTTGGGGTATGTATTTTGTATCTGGAGGTGGAGACTCTCTCTGCTTTCTGGTTGCAATGTGAGCTGTTTCCCTCTGCCATAGTCTTCCACCATGATGTTCAGCCTCACCTCAAACCCTGAGAAATGGAGCCAGCCTTCGGTGGACTAAGACCTCTGAAACTGTGAGCACTCAAATAAACCTTTTCCTCCATTAAAATTATTCTGGCCAGATCTTTTAGTCATACCAACAAAATAGCTGACTAAACAGAGTTTGTCTTTAGCATCATAGTAATCATATTAATTAGATTTTTTCCCATTTTTAATGCTAATGTACATGGTAATGTATTTATAATTTTAAGATTATGATTATATGCTATTGGTGTACAAGAAAGTAATTGACTTTTGCATAATATCCATGTAACCTGTGACCTGGCCATAATTACTTATTATTGCCATGAATTTTTTTCTCAATTATGTGGTGTTGTGAGAAGGATAATCATGTCAAATATGAATAAAGACAGTGTTTTTACTTACTTCCCAATATGTTTATGTTTTCTTTTATTTTCTCTTATTGCATTAGCTAGGACTTTGTATGATAATAAATAAGAGCAGGAAAAATAATTAAAATACAGGCAAAAAGTACAAGTTTTTAATAGAAAACATGAAGTTATTTTTTGTTTCTAAATTTATGAGAGGTTTTATCAAAAGTGTGTTGTATTATGTGCTTGCTAATATCAATTAATATAATAATGATTCTTTTTTCTTTAAGTCTACAGGTGCTATAAGGCACATTACCTGATATTTGAATGGGTAACCAATCTTACAAAATGATAACAAATCCCACTTGATCATAATATAAAATTCTTTTTATTCATTGTGGATTCTATTTGCTAATACTTCATTGAGGATTTTTGCATGTATGTTAATGAGAGATAGCTGTAAATTTTAGTATTTGTTTTCTTCTAATTTCTTTGGCTTTAAATTTCTGCAGTTTTTCATTTATTCTACACCTATTAAGCTTACAGAATTGATTTTATATATTTCTTGTTTTTATAGCATGTTCAATGCCACAAATTTCCTTTAAAATACTGCTTTTGTTACATTCTATATATTTTTTGAGAAACTTTAGTTTTGATTTAGTTCACAGTATTTTGAAAAATGTTTCTTAAGAATTCTTCTTTAGGGCTGGAGTTGTGGCTCAGTGGTAGAGCAGTTGCCTGGCATGTGAAAGGCCCTAAGTTTGCTAGTTGGCACCACATATAAATAAATTAAATAAAAGAATTCTTCTTTAACTCATATATTCTTAAAGGTATGTTATTTAAGTTACAAATAGCTTAAAATTTTTCAGTAATTCTCTACAATTGATTTCTAGATGCCTTTGAATTTTGAGATCAGGCTTTGGTTGATTTCTATTCTTTTAAATTTACTTAGGTGTGTTTTATGGTCCATAATATAATTAGTCATTCTGAATTGTTCATATGTCATTGAGAGAAAGTGTATTCAGCTCTCATTAGAATAAACAAAATTCTGAAGAATTTGTGAGGAATTTTAGAAATATCATATATATCCAAGCCATTAATTATGCTATTCATTTCAGAGGACAGATTTTCTGCATGCTACATCTTTTAATTATTGAAAAAGAGGTATTGAATTCTCAAATATTTTACTTCCAAGTAGATTATCTATTACTTTTCACAGTTTTGTCTATTTTTGTTTCAAAACTTTGTATGCTTTGGGACTGGGGTTGTGGCTCAGTGGTAGAGTACGCACCTAGCATGTGTGAGGCACTGGGTTCAATCCTCAGCACTGCATAAAAATAAGTAAAATAAAATGAAATAAAATAAAGGTGTTAAAAATTTGGATGCTTTGTTATATAGCATAAATAAAATAAAAATTAAGTCTTTTTAGAAAATATACCCTTTTCTTTTTATGATATCCTTTTTTTCTTTTTTTCCGGTGCTGTGGATTGAACCCATGTCTTTATGCTTGACAGGGAAACACTATACAACCTGAGCTATATGCCCAGCCCCTAATATCCTGTCTTTATCCTTAATAATTTTCCTTATTCTGAAGTCTGCTTTGCCCTACATTTTTTTTTTTTTTTTTTTTTTGGTACCGGTGATTGCCTCATTTTTGCTGAAGCTGGTTTTGAACTCATGATCCTCCTGCCTCAGCCTCCCAAGCTGCTGGGATTACAAGCGTGCACCACCCCGCCTGAGTTTGCTCTACTTTTATATAGTTCTAAGGCTTTAAAATGAGTTGTGTTGCGTTTGAATATGTTTCTTTGTTTGTATGTTAGTCAACTTTTCACTGTTGTGACTAAAAGACGTACCAGAACAATTGTAGAGGAAGAAAAGTTTATTTTGTGGCTCATGGTTTCAGAGGTCTCAAAGACAGCAGGCTCCTCGAGGTGAGGCAGAACATCATGGCGGAAGAGTGTGGTAGAAGGAAGCAACTCACATGATGATCAGGGAGCACAGAGTGAGACTCCACTTGCCAGACAGAAAGTATATATTCCAAAGGCAGGCTCCCAATGCCTACCTCCTCCGGCCACCCCTACCTGCCTTCAGTTTCCACTCAGTTAATCCCATCAGGGGATAAATTCACTGATTAGGTTAAGGCTCATATAACCCAATCAGTTCTCTTCAAATGAGCTTTTGGGGGAATACCTCACATCCAAACCAAAACAATATGTTTGCTTTCTGTCATTGTCTTTATATTTAAGGTAGGTTTCATATGAATCATACAGATTTGGGGTCTCTTTTTAAATCTCTTTTGAAAATACTTCTTTTTAAATTGGTGTAAGTAAACCATTTATAGTGAAAATTACTATTGACATAGATAATATCTTTCATATTCATGACAATTTTTACTCATACTTTTCATGTCTTTTTTCTTTACTGAGTCAGTTTTAAGTATTATGTATTGTATTAGCTTTGTATTAATGTAATGAAATACCTGAGACAACCAACTTATAAAGAAAAAAATTATTTTGTCTCACAGTTTTAGAGATCCTAGTCCATATTCAGTTGAACCCATTAGTTTGGGTCTATGGAAATGGAGTATATCATGACAGGAGTACATGGTAGAGCAAAACCACTCATGGTATGACAAGGAAGGAGGAAAGAAGGGGAAAAGAAGGAGTCAGAGTTCCACGGTTCCCTCTGTTGATAACCCCAATAACTGAAGGAACTTACAGGAAACACCATCCCAGAGATTCTTCCACCGGAGGGGCCTACAGCACAATGGTCTTTGTAGGATATTCAAGATCCAAACCGTTGCGAGGTGCAGTGGTGCACACCTGTATTCCCAACCTCTCAGGAGGCTGGGGCAGGAGGATCACAAGTTCAAAGCTAACCTCAGCAAAATTGAGGCCTTAAGTAATTCAGTGAGACCCTGTCTCTAAATAAAATACAAAAAGGGGCTGGGGATGTGACCTATGGGCCGACTGCATCTGAATTCAATCCCCAGTACCAAAAAAAAAAAAAAAAAAGAGAGAAAGAAAAAAAAATCCAAACTGTAATATTCATATAATTTTCTCTCCTAAACACATTAATTGTACCTTAAAATATTTTGAGTGACTTAATCAGGGTTTGCAATAAACGTTTTCAACTAAACTGAGTTCAGTTTCACTATAATGATTGTAGTGTGATTTAAGTAAGTCCTATCCAATTATTAACTATTTTTCAATCTAGTTCCTCATGGTATTACTATCATTAATTTCACTTATATGCATTCTAAAATTACCCACTATATTACTTCTATTAATTAAATAGTTGTATATTACATGAATTAAGAAAACAAATTAAATGACTTTATTTTACATTTATTTATTCTTTCACTGATGTTTTTCATTACTTTGATCCAAGTTTCTGTATCATTTTACTTCCTGCACAATAGCTTTCTTATTTTTGCCAAAAGCCCACATATTTATTTGAATGCTGATTCCAAAAGTGTCAATATTCTCATTATTTAAACATATCATAAAACAACTACTTTAGTAAAAGTAATTTTGTTTCATCAGATCACAGCATCACAATTCAGATTTTAAAACAATAAAATAAAAATCAGGTACTCAAACTATAGGACCAAATACTTAAATACTTGGGCAAATTCAAATTACATGGCACCAAGAATTTTTTCCCCTTTCAACAATTTTTTATTTGTTCTTTTTAGTTATACATGACAGTAGAATCCATCTTGATAAAATTATGCAAGCTTGGGATATATCTTATTCTAATTAAGACCCCATTCTTGTGGGTGGGCATGATGGTACGATCTACTTAGGTATTTTCATATGTGTACATAGGGAAATTATGTTACATTTATTCTACCATCTTTCCTATTCTTATTCACCATTCCTTCCTTTCGTTCCTCTTGCCTAATCTACTGACTTCTTTTCCTCCCCTTTTATTGGGGTTTAACTTCCACATATCAGTGAAAACATTCAAACTTTGGGTTTGGGTGATTCGATTATTTCACTTAGCATGATAATCTCCAGAATCCATTTACTGGCAAATGTCATAGTCATTCTTCTTTATGGCTGAGTAATATTCCATTGTGTGAATTTACCACAATTTTTTTATCCATTCATCTTTTGATGGGCATCTAGGTTGGTTTCATAACTTAGCTATAGTGAATTGTGCTGTTATTAACATTGATGTGGCTATGTTTGCTGATTTTAAATTCTTTGGATATATGCTGAGGAGTGGGATAACTGGGTCAAATGATGGTCCCATTCCTAGTTTTTTGAGGAATTTCCACACTGCTTTCCAGAGTTGCAGCAACTTGCAGTCCCACCAACAATGTATGAGCCTTCCCTTTCCCCCACATTCTCACTAATATTTGTTGTTACTTATATAGTCTTGATAAATGCTGTTCTGACTAGAGTGAGATGATATCTCAGTGTAGTTTTAATTTGCATTTCTCAAATGGCTAGAGTTATTGAACATTTTTTCATATAATTGTCTGTCATTCATATTTCTTCTTTTGAGAAGGGTCTGTTTAGTTCCTTTGCCCATTTATTGATTGGGTTATTTGTTTTTTCCGTGGTAAGATTTTTGAGTTCTTTGTACATCTTAGAAATGAATGCCCTATCTGATGTGCGGGTGGCAAAAGGAAATGGATGCCAACCAAGAATACTGTGTTCAGCAAAATTAAACTTCAGATTTGAAGATGAAATAAAAGCCTTTCATGATAAACAGAAGTTAAAAAAATTCACAACTACAAAGCCATCACTACGAAACATACTCAATAAAATATTTCATGAAGAAGATATGGGGAATAAAAATGAAAACCAGGAGAGGGAGAACAAACACCAGAAAGAATATTCAAAGAAGAATCTAGTTCAATTTAAAAACTATAAATAAACCAAAATGACAAGAAATATAAAGTATCTTTCAGTAATAACATGGAATGTAAATGGTCTAAACTCATCAATTCAAAGACATAATCTTGCAGATTTGATTAAAACAAGACTCAACCATATAATGCCTCCAAGAGACTCACCTCATAGGCAAAGACATCCACAGACTGAAAATGAAAGTTTGGGAAAAAAAGATATTATTCATATGGTCCTCATAAACCAGCAGGTTTCTAACCTCATAGCAGATAAAGTGGATTGCAAACCAAAGTTAAGCAGGGTGCCATGGCACACATCTATAATTCCAGTGGCTCAGGAGACTGAGGCAGGGGTACAAAAAAAGAAATGAAGAAGAAATGAAAGAAAGAGAGAAAATGAAGCTAATGGGAAATAAAACATGAAATGAAATCAAGAATTGAGAAAAGTTAGAGGTAAGTAATATGTTACATGGGCTTATGATGAAAAAAAGTCCAAATGTTAAATCAGTCAATATATTATACAGCAGCATTTAGAAACAGAAGAAGATTATAGAATTATATATTTATAAGATGGATTCAGAATTATTTTAAGTAGTACACAATAGTTGGTTTACATATGGCTTGAATTACTACTGATGTTAAAACTGGCAATGAAAAGTGTTATTTTTAAGATACAAGTATAAAATACAGAATCATCTGAGTGAATGGTCTATTTTTGTTTTTTTGTAGCAGTGTCAGTTTTGCACTAATTCAAAGCCAGCCTCAGCAAAAGCAAGATGCTAAGCAACTCAGTGAGACGTTGTCTCTAAATAATATACGAAATAGGACTGGGGATGTGGCTTAGTGGTCGAGTGCCCGAGTTCAATTCCCAGTACAGAAAAAACCCCGGAAAACAGAAGATAATCAGAAGAGACAAAGAAGGTCATTTCATACTGCTTAAGGGAATCATATAATAAGAAGAAATAATTATTATAAACCATTATGTCCCAAATAATGGAGTAGCTACATTCATCAAACAAACCCTCCTCAATATCAACAATCAAACAGATCACAGCACAATAATACTGGGTAACTTTAAGATAGCTCTCTCAACACTAGATAGATCTTCCAAATAAAATCTAAATAAAGAAGCTATAGAACTAAGAAATACAATTAAAAAACTAGACTTGACATATAATAGAACATCCCATCCATCAATGACTGATACACCTTCTTCTCAGCAACACATGGAAAATTTTCTAAAATAGACCATATTTTAGGTCACAAAGCAATTCTTAGGAAATACAAAGAAATAGAGATAATACCTTGCATACTATCAGATCATAATGGAATGAAATTAGAAATCAATGATAAGACAAAAAGTAGAAAATACTCTAACACCTGGAGACTAAACAATTCACTATTATATGATGAATGGATAGCAGAAGAAATCAGAAGTGAAATAAAAATTACTTAGAAGTAAAAGAGAAGTGATACAACATATCAACACCTCTGGGACACTGTGAAGGCAGTGAAATTCATAGCATTGAATAACTTTTTAAAACGCTTCTTGCAGGGTAGTTGTGGTAATAAATTCATTCAGTTTTTGTTCATCTGACAAAATATTTTTTTCTCCTTTATCCTTTGAAAGATAATTTCAATGGGTAAAGGCATCCAAGTTTGTGCCATTTTTCTTTCAACATTTTCTTCTATATTTTCTTTTTCATTCTTTTTTATTTCTAGTGACACATACTAATTATACACAATTAGGAAGATAGTGTGATTTTTTAATATATGTACATAATGTGTAATTTTCAAATCAGGGTAATTAGCATTTCCATCTTTTTTACATTATTTTGTTCCTGTTTTTGTTTTTAGTCTTCAAATTCCTCTCTTTTCATTCTTCCTAAGTTATACAAGACGTTGTAAATTATAGTCACCCTCTGGTGTTGTCAAATTTGAGACCAAATCTGCCTTTCTAGATGCATTTCACTGTGCTCTTTTATTGTTTGTGTGGTTTCTGGTGAGAAGTATAATAATGCTTTCCTTCTAAATAAGGTAGGACGTTTTCCTCTCTGTCTTCCAGGATTTTCTGTTTTGCTTTGGTTTTGTGCAGTTTGAATATGGTTTACCTAGGTGCAATTTTTTGGTATTTCTCTTGCTTGATGTTCTTTGAATTTTACATACCTGTGGTTTGATCAGATTAATTTTGAAAAATTCTTAACCATTGTTTCTTAACACTGCCATTTGCTTCTTTTTCTCTCTATTCTTTCAGTATTTCAGTTATATGTATGTTTTTTGTGATTGTACCACAGTTCTTAATATTCTATTGTTTTTATATGTATTCTATTCATATATATATATTTCAGTTTGGAATGATATATATATGTATGTATACATATACATATATATAAATATATATTTTTTAGTTTGAAATGTTAAGCTGATTCTTTCCTTGTTCATCTTTAGTTTACTGATAAGCCCAACCCAGGCATTCTCCTCCATTTCTTTTACTGTTATTGTTGTTTGTTTCCATCACTTTCCCCTAGTCTTCATTAGTATATCTCTTTCTCTTTGCTTCTACTATTTATCTTTTCTTACCTGTTACCTATTTTTCCATTAGAATTCTTAGCAATTAATGATTTAATATGAACTATATAGTTATCTTTTATAGCAGGTGTCAGAGACTTCAGTTTTCTTTGTTGAAATTTTTTATTTTTCTTGTCTCTCTGTTTCCCTAAATATTTCTTCTTAAATTGAAGTTTTGTCTTACTGCTCTTTGAGTTTTAGTCCACTATTAGTGTATGGGAGCCCTGTTGATATGGTAGAAAGGTGGGGAAGAAAGAAAGCATCATAGAATCCTGATTAAATCTCAATCTGTAAGGGTAGGAATACCTGGGTTATGCCTTCAGAAGTGTTTCTTACCCTTTTCCCCTTTCCTTAGGTGAGACACGAAGGACAGAGTGGGCTAGAGTTGGGTAATTACCATTTCCCAGGTAGAAAAAGATGCTGATCAAGTGATATAACTTGAAAAGTTAGACTTTATTATTGATTATAAGCTACAGGGACCTGCCCCTTTTTCAGACCAATTATCTTGGAAAGATATGCCAATGGTCAAAGAAAATGAGAATTAGTATGTGGATGAGTACAAATATTTTTTTCTAGGGGAAATACCACTAAAGTAAATAATTATTGGAAGACTTCCATCCATTTTAATGTGGAAAATATTTTTTATACAAATCACTAAATTCATATTCCAAAAGGCCTATCTATTTTCTCTTGAAGCAGCAAAGTTCAGGAGTGAGATTGCTAGGATTTGGAACCCAATTTCTTCAATAACAAGCTGTATGGACCTGGGAAAATTAATCTGTCTGCCTCTACTTCTTCATTTTTAAATCTAATACAGTTCCCACATTCTGGAACTATCTGCAAAGATCAAAGTAATTAATAAATATAAAGTTTTTACAATACTACCTGACTCGTAGCAAGTGGATGCAAGCATTATCACCCCTACCATTACCACTACCATCATCACTACTGTGAACACTATACCTGTGATTCCAATCCAAGAAAAAGCCCTGTGTGTTGGTATTCAGAGGGGCAATCAACATCTAGTATATTTTGACGAATAATATATCCCTCAAAACACTCAATTTTCCAATGTTATAATGTTTCTCCATAGTAAATAATGAACCTAGAAATTACATCTTGAAAATGGGAAAATCTTCTGGAAGGGATAATAAGAGGTCAGTGAACATATACCTCATGGATTTTAATTTAATGACTTCTGGCACCTAAATCTATAAATATGTGCCTCAAGTTGATCATTTTTGGATATCCTACAGAAGATGAATTTCTGAGTCTTATGTTATCGTCTCTTCAGTACATTCTAGTTATTCATAAGATGTGGAGAAAAACAATCTGACTTCATGAAGTTTCTCTCCTGCTGTTGTCTTCATAAATACATGTCAGCATTAAAACTGCACACTGTTTGTAAATTAAATACTGAAATACAAATTCATTATAATTTGTGATTTTATAATTGACTTTTTTATTCAAATAATGCAGAATATTGTTAGAATATTTTACCATGAGAGTAGACATTAAAAAACAATAGCAGCTTGAACAAGGAGGGTCGATCTGTTTCACAATATATAAAGTCTCTGGAATCTTAATGAAAGAGATTCATATCTCATATGATCCAAGCATTGCTTTTAGAGAAAACCCAGTCTCCTGCCAATATTCTTTTCCTCCAGGACATGAAACTGCTTATCACTCACATTATTATTCAAAACTACTTGACTCACTCAGTAGCATCTTGATCCCTAAATACCATATCCTTTATTCAGCTTTTCTCTTTGACACTTATTAATCTCCTCAGTGCTCTAATATGTCCTTTTCTCTTTCCTAGTTTCACACATTACTGCTTAACTCTTTGTCTAGAGTTGCTTGTCAAAGGGAATGCTAGTATACGTTTCAGTCCTCTAAAAATAAAATATTGAGGGAAAGTGATCCGGTTTGAATTTTATCTCCCTGGGAAAGAAATTCAGAAAGTTAAGCTATTCAAAAACTAAGTTTTCTCATTGTAACAAAACTTGTATTTTAGGATATTTGAATGACTTATAGTTTCATAGGCTAATAAAAACACTGTAAGTCTGGAGTGTGAGGGTCCCCTCTGCCACGTCCCACATGGATGAGAAAAGGGTTAACTGCCAGAGGATGATGTTAGTGTATATCACTCAGTTACCCAAAAAACCTATCTATTCAATAAACACACAAGAGCCAATATTCTTTGTAAATGAGAGGGGGCATGATGGGTGTAGCCATACCAGCTCTGGCCTCTTACTACAACAACTTGCCCAACTCTCTTTGTTTATAACATACAGGTAAAGGGGGCAAGGACTAGGAGGAGTTTCTGTGATGGACAGGATAGGGTGGAGTTAGGGGAACCATTCACTTAAGAGGGAATATTCCAGAAGGAGACAGGGAACCACACCCACACAGCTGCCACATACTTCCTGGCAGTTCCTAAAAGCCAGTCCTCTGCATCCCATGGCTCAATCTAGTCTGATTCTGCTGAATAAAGATGGCTTCCCATGCTGGAGGATGTGTTGCACTGTATGACATCATCATGGAGTGAATGTCAGGCAAAAATGAGTTAGATTTCAGTTCTACCTCCACTTACTAGATACTAGACTCTAGTTCTTAGATTACAGGATTCTAACATTATGGGTGTGATGGTCCTTCAGATTAATGAGGCAAAATGTTTAAATATCTAGCATAATAGCTTGCATTGTACATATTCTAGGCTGCAGCTCTTTCTGCTCTGCTTTAGCAGACTCCACTCCTCCGTCTACTTTCACTTCTTCCACAAAGATACTGATTCTCTTTTCTGATGAATCCTCTTATTAGTTTCTATTGCTGTTGTTGTTATCAAATATTTATCCCCCTCTATTCTCATTATTACTATAATATAGAAGGTTCAGGAGGAAGAGGTGAAACACATGTATAATCTATTATTTCAGATGATAAACTGCTTAATTTAATTCTTTTTTTTGTTTTTTTTTGTTTTTTTTGCAATGCTGGAAAACAAACCTATAGCCTCATGTATGCCAGGCAAGCTCACTGCCACTAAACTACACCCCTCCCTCAATGTAATTTTGTTACCATACATATTATTTTAGTAGGTACCAATCTATGAATGGTTTATATCTAAAGCTTATAAAACTCCCTAAAAGCTGGGTATTTTTATTCTCATTTTCAGTTAAAATTGAATTTTTAGGTCATAAAGTGATTTGATAATCTAAGTTAATAAATTCAAGAATAAAGATTCAAGTTCACATCTTTAACTGTACAAAGCTCATGCTATTTTTACCCATTCAAACAGAAGACACATCAATAGCTTAACTTGAATGCAGAATTATTTTAGCAATTAATGAACTGGAATAATAAATCGTTTCTAAAAATACCATTGCATTTCTTCATATACTTATCACAAAAGAATGCCTACCAACATATAAATAACTTCCAAAACAATGCGAAACTTTTTGTTTATTCCAAGTCACCAATGAGTTTCCCATTACTAAATCTGAGATTCAGTATATAGTCCTTGTTAATTTGGCCTACAAACTGGAAAGCATCATCTCACACTTTTGATTATTTTTCCCACCAAGAAAAGACTTTAAATTGCCACATTCTTCTAATTTTCTTTCTTTGTTGATATTTGATCTTAGTTTCATTAGAGGCTGTTAGGATTCAGTCTTCGTGCCAATTCTCTTCTGTGTGCAGATATAATCCTTTTGGGGACTCATTTAATCTCCATAATAATCATTTCCTACTGATGATTGGCAAATCTACTTGATCAGCCTTGATTTCTCACCTGATTCCATACTCTTTCATCCTACTTCTTGTTTGACATCTCCATTTATTTCTAAAAGAAAGTCTGTATATATCTAGATATTTCAAACCTATCATGTTCAAAATCAAATCTTATAATCTTATCCAGTGACTATTTAACTTATGATTTCCCATGTCAATTCTTGACAACTCCATTCTAAAATAGCAGAAGTCAACAAACTTCCTTTCTCTTACCTGTATACTATGTTCACTCCAACAACAATTGGCTCCACTTTCAAATTACATCTAGAATCATCTACTCATTACCACCACTCTGTCACTCCTATCCTATTTCCAAATACTACCAAACCTTGACTTTGGCTATTGCAATAGACTCTGAACTATTTTCCTGATCTCATCTGACTGCATAGACTCTATTGTCAAAATTTTCAGTAAGATGTATATCAGTTTATGTCATACCCTTCCAGAAAACCCTCCAATGATACCCACTTCTTTTAGAGTAAATGTGCAATTCCAGTAAACATACTGGTACCACTGGCATAATTCATAGCCTGTCTCTTTCTATTTACTCTGCTCTACCTCTGCCACTCCCTGAGCTTTCCAGGCACACTCCAAAACACGGAGGTTGGAACTATGTTCTCGCTGCTTGGTGTATGATCCTTCCACACATCTGTAGGTCCTACTTTCTCTGCTACTTTACATCTTTGTTCAGATATCACTTCATTACCCTGCCCAGGCCATTTATTTACAATTGCAGGCTCTCCCACAGTTCTTGCAACTATTTGATAGCATTTTTCTTTGGTATTTGCCACTTTCTACTGTATTACTAAATAACATTTTAAAAAATATTTCTTGTCTCTCCAGCATTGTATAGTAAGTCAGTTCTGTAAGAACATGGATTTTTGCTTCCTCCCTGCAGTGGGTATATTCTTAGAGTTTAGAATATTTCTTAGATTTGTTGATGAATGAATTTCAATGAATCAGTGAACCTCATAATAGGGTTCAGAAGTTTGGAATTGGGGTTGATTGGGGTGTACTATGAGAAAACTTGAGGAATATTATAGTTTGAGGCAAAATAACTTGAAATTCATTGATCTCAGACAAGACTGTCTCTAAAACACTGGGATAATTTCCTCAAATTCTTTTGCTTTACGATCATTCGTAAATGTTTGACAATGCTAGCCATTCCTGTGTCTATTAGGATAGAGATTCAACAAAGACCTTCTGTTAAATATGTTGAAGAAGTTTTAAAGGAATCAAGTTGAAAATATGAAAGACAAAAGTGAAATAATATAAATACATTTACTGGCTAAAATTGGTGGGAAAATACTAGCCATGACCTCTTTTTTCCCCCTTTTACCTCACTAGCGTTTTGAAACTTTAAAACAAAACAAAACCCCTCCAAAATAGGCCAAGGAGCTCCTTGCTCTTCAAAGCTGTTCTGTAGCTAATGCTCCAGCCCTTAGAACTGGCTGTTCAGTTTGTCACTCTAAGAAGCACTAACATCTGCCTGCCTAATACTCGCCCCTCTCCCCAGCAAGGTGAGTTTGCTTCCTAAACAGCAAGTCTTGCTCTAATGAACAGAAGTTATATTCCCCAAGAGGTTCATTTGGCAGGGTTATTGGGCTGTTCTCAGCAATTCTCCAAACTTGTATTTCACACTTCTTCAGTTCTGAAGAGAAAAATTGAAAACAAACAAACAAACAACAAAAACTTCCTTTACTTCAAAAGCAAAATATAAGATGTCATAGCATTAAGTATCTACAAAATGAATTTCCAAGGAATCTCTTGCTAGCCTATTGGGACAAATCATCCAAGATGAGACCACTTTCAATTCTCTCCATGGTAAAGTACTTTCAGCTCACTGTAAGGGTTAGGCTGTCTTAAAAAGCATTCCTATTTTTGGCTTAGTGTTGATTCAGAAGTGTTTTTGAGAACCTGAATTGACTTGGTTGAGTTCTGAGAGTTTTACTCAAGTAGAGACTAGGTGTCTTTTTGATGCTATCTGATAAATTTTATGAGGATAATTTACATATCTGTAAACTTGATACTTTGTTTAATCTATATTTCTTCCAGAGTTCATTGGAAAATGTTAGAGAATAGTATGTTACTTTTCATTTCTTTTGAGAAAAACCATATTTAACAGTCACCAAAACGACTGTTTCTAAAATAGTTAAGCTAGACAGTAACAAGTGTGAAAAGAAAACAGTTAGTACAATTCAGTGTGCGGAGACCTGGAGCGGAGAAGTAGAAAGAAAGACCAAGACGTTGCTGATAGGGAAGCCAAGCAGGGAGTTGTATGACCCTAGGAGTGGAAGGCTGACAGGAAGGAAGTACAGGCAGAGAGTCTGAGGCGTGTGGGAAGGCTTTGGCCCAGGCAGAGAAGCTTACAACCCCATGAAGATTCCCAGATGGGGAGTGGTGATGTATTCATGAGTACGTTTACCTGAAAATATCTGTGCATTTTCATTATTAATTAAAATGCACAGAGTATATTTATTTTTTTCTTCACTTCCCATTAAATTGTCTTGTTTTCTTAAATGAACCCTAAGTAAATTCTTGGGTTTGTAGATAGTATTAGCCCTAGTAGTCAATAAATATTACTATACACTAAGAACTTGCATTTGAAAGGGCATTTACTCACCTTGTTAGGATTAGAGTATCTGCTTTCCTTACATTCTAAATCATATTTTTCAAAAACATCTTCTGAAAATCTTAAATAGTTCCTTGGGAACTACATTTTAGAAATAAACTTTTAAAATCTATATAATTTAGAGTGAAATAATTCTAACGGAAAACATAGCATATGAACTTCATACTGAGATAATCTTCCATCATCTTGCGAGTTTTGATTCTTTATTCTTTGGGACCATCCTGAGAAACCCCTTAAGGTCTCTGATATGTTAACAGAAAATAATAAAAGATTCAACATCGAATTAAAAAGTTTTCTTTTCATAGGAAGAAGTCAAATTGCTTGAGTTTCTTTCCTCTACATACTCTGTACCTGCATGCAGTCTATATATTCACCAACCAGAGAGATGTGGCATTTCCTAGTTGAAGTGAAACCAGAGCCAGAGTACTAAAAAAGAAAAATTCTTTTGATACCTGAAATTTCCTTTCCAATATTTCCCCCAAGTTTTGTACTTCAACAGATAAATAGCACATTTAATTTTTTAAAAATCAATTATTTTTTCTGTGAACAAAGAATTTTAAAATATAAGAAATAATAGATACAGGGACTGGAATTATAGCTTAATGATGGAGTGTGTTATGGTTTGGAAGTGAGGAGTCCCCCAAAAGATCACATGTGAGACAATGCAGGAAGTTTCAGAGGAGAAATGATTGGGTTGTAAGAGAACCCAATCTGTGAATTAATCCCTGATGGGATTAATTGGAGTGGTAGGGTGTGACTGGAGGAGGTGGGAATTGAGGTGTGGCTATGTGGTATACATTTCGTATTTGGAGAGTGGAGTCTCTCTCTCTCTCTCTCTCTCTCTGCTTCCTGATTATGCAAGCTGCTTCCCTCTGCCATGCTCTTCTGCCATGAGATTCTACCTCACCTGGAGCCGAAAGGAATGGAGCTGGCCTTCTATGGACTAAGATCTCTGAAATGGTGAGTCCTCAAATAAACATTTCCTTCTTTATAATTGTACGAGTCAGATCATTTAGTCACAGCAGCGAAAAAAGATGACTAAAACAGTGCATGTTTAGGATGCATACAGTCATGGTATCAATACCCAGCATCAAAAAAGAAAAAGAGGATGGAAGGTTGGGAGGCTCAGAAATGGTTTCCCACAGCACTGGGGACTCAAACCCGGGCCTTCAGCATGGGAGGCAGGCACTCTATGTAATGGGCTACATCTCCAGCAAAGCAATAGTAACAAAAATGGCATGGTAGGGGGCTGGGGAGATAGCTCAGTCGGTAGAGTGCTTGCCTTGCAAGCACAAGGCCCCGGGTTGGATCCCCAGCACCCAAAAAAAAAAAAAAAAAAAAAAAAAGGCATGGTATTGGTACCAAAATAGACAGGTAGATCAATGGTACAGAATAGAGGACATGGACACAAACTCAAATAAATACAATTTTCTCATATTAGACAAAGGGGCCAAAAGTATACAATGGAGAAAAGATAGTCTCTTCAACAAATGGTACTGGGAAAACTGGAAATCCATATGCAACAGAATGAAATTAAGCCCCTATCTCTCACCCTGTACAAAACTCAACTCAAAATGAATCAAGGACCTTGAAATCAGACCAGAGACCCTTCATCTTATAGAAGAAAAAGTAGGTTCAAATCTTCAACTTGTTGGCTTAGGATTAGACTTCCTTAACAGGATTCCCATAGCACAAGAAATAAAAGCAAGAATCAATAACTGGGATAGATTCAAACTAAAAAGCTTTCTCTCAGCAAAGGAAACTATCAGTAATGTGAAGAGTGAGCCTACAGAGTGGGAGAAAAATCTTTGCCACTCATACTTCAGATAGAGCACTAATTTCCAGAATCTCTAAAGAACTCAAAAACTCTACACCAAGAATACAAATAATCCAATCAACAAATGGGCTAAGGAAATGAACAGACACTTCACAGAAGAAGATCTACAAGCAGTCAACAGATATATGAAAAAATGTTCAACATCTCTAGTAAAAAGAGAAATGCAAATCAAAACCACCCTAAGATTCCATCTCACCCCAATTAGAATGGCGATTATCAAGAATACAAGCAACAATAGGTGTTGGTGAAGATGTGGGGAAAAAGGTACACTCATCCATTGCTGGTGGGGTTGCAAATTAGTGCAGCCACTCTGGAAAGCAGTCTGGAGATTCCTCAGAAAGCTTGGAATGGAACCACCATTTGACCCAGCTATCCCACTCTTTGGCCTATACCCAAAGGACTTAAAATCAGCATACTACAGAGATACAACCACATCAATGTTTATAGCTGCTCAATTCACAATAGCCAGATTGTGGAACCAACCTAGATGTCCATCAATTGATGAATGGATAAAGAAACTGTGGTATATATATATATAATGGAATATCACTCAGCCATAAAGAATGATAAAATTATGTCATTTGCAGGCAAATGGATGAAATTGTAGAATATCATGCTAAGTGAGATAAGCCAATCTAAAAAAACCAAGGGACAAATGATCTCACTGATAAACGGATGATGACACATAATGGGGAGTGGGAGGGGTTAGTGTTAGGGTTAGGGTTAGGTTTAGAATTAGGGTTAAGGAGGGTGGCAAGAATGGAGGAAGGAAGCACTGTATAGAGGGAAAAGAGGGGTGGGAGGGGTGGGGGAGAATGAAAAAAAATAACAGAATGAATCAAACAACATTACCCTATGTAAATTTATGATTACACAAATGGTATGCCTTTACGCCATGTACAAACAGAGAAACAACGTGTATCCCATTTGTTTACAATAAAAAAAAGTAAGAAAAAGAAAAAGAAAAAATAGGTAAGAATAGGTATTAATAACTGAACCTAAGAAACTATTGTCAAAGTAAGGAAAGGGAGAAATTTGTGTAGCTGAGATAATAAAAAGTTTCTTAAAAGACGATCAATGCTTCAGATTCAACAGTTCATCATATTAACAAATAGGACCCTTCTAACCCATTAGTGCAAAGATACCACAGTTCTGTGTGAGTATGTGCACATGTGTGTGTATGAGTTAGGGAGGGAGAGAGAAATGTCAGAGAGATAAGCAAATGATGGAGTAGGGAAAAAAATTACAAAAGGATGAAACTTATAAGCTGAAAAATATAATAAAAGCTTTCAATAGGTAATGAATATTACACCAATTTTGCATTCATGGCATAAACTATATTGTATGCATTTAATATTGCTGGATTTAATTTGTTAAAATATAAAATATGCATTGTGGCAATTTTTTAAAGGTTATTAGTTGATAGTTTCTGCTTTTACTATTCTAAGAAATTCTTGGTATTAGAGTAAATTGAGTTTCATAAAATGAAGTGAAAAGTGTTCCCACTTTTATTTTCTGGAAGACCTTGTGTAGAATTGGTGTGATTTCTTCCTTATGTATTTGTAATAATTCATTAGTGAAGCCATCAGGTTCTAAAGTTTTCTTTGAGGGAAGTTTTAAACTAAAAATTTACTTTCAGAAGATATCACACTAATTGGGGTACCTATTTCTTCCATAAAAGGATAGAGTACTGTGTGCTCTCCAAGGAATGTGTCAATTTCTTCCATTATTCAACTCACTGACATAACATTGTTATAATATTCACTTTGCTCCCTACTAATATTTACATGATCAGTAGTTATGCCTCTTTTTTCATATTTCAATCCTTTTCTCCTCTCTTTATCAGTCTGGCTACAGGTTTCTCAGTGTATCAATCTTTCAAAAAAGTCAGCTTGTAGCTTTATTTATTTTTAGCATTTCTATTAGTTAGCTGTCTGTTACTATAACAAAATACCTGAGATTATCAATTTATAAAGAGAACAAGTTTATTTTGGCTAACAGTTTTGGAAGTTCCAGTGGTTGGGCTTATTAACTTTAGTCTTGTGGTGGAGCAAAACATCATGGTAGGAACACATGGCAGAGCAAAAGTGCTCTCCTTACAGTCAAGAAACAAAAGAGCAATAGGACGAAGCCAGGATACCATAATTCCCTTAAAACCATACCCCAAAAGCCCTAAGAACCCTTGGTAGGCCCTACCTCCTAACGTTCTACCACCTTTCAATACTGCCACTATGGGGAGATTGCTTTTAATACATTGGTGTTTGGGGAACAGCCAGCATCCAGATCCAACACCCAAATTTCAGATCCAAACAGAACCATTGTTTGTAAATTTTCTATTTCATTTAGTTCTACATTTATCTTTGTTTTCTTCCTATACTTATTCAACTTTATAGTTAATACAATCTCTTTTCTGGTTTCTTAAAGTAGAAGTATAGATCCTTGATTTGAGATTCTCCTTTTTGTGTAATATAAACATTCAATTATCAAGTTTTTCCAAATCTGTTAATCCAATCACGTATTTTTTACTTCAGATATTGACATTGTAGAAAACTAGTGTGTGCCTTCTCATTGTACCCATGTTCTCTTCTACTCTTCTGCTTCCTGAGCATATTTCTAGGGCATATTTATGAACATTCTTAAATCATCTTTGTCTACGACTTTTATCATATCTTCTTTCTGGATTTATTTGTATTGGCTGATTTTTCTGCTAGTGATAGGTCATATTTTCCTGCTTGTTAGTTTTGGACTAGATGCTGCACATTGTGAATTCACACTTTGAGGTTGTTAGATTTCGTTTTAGAATGAAGTTTTAGAATGACTTGGAATCAATTATGTACTTACATAATTTCTTTTATGTTCCCATATTACTGATCCAGAGCAGCCTTTATTATAGGGCAAACTGAGTCATGCAACTAAGAGAGTAAAGTCCTGGGGATCTTACCTCTTTCATGTGTCCTGCATTGTGATTTCCTTCTGTCTGCTGGGGAGGTAAGCTCTTCACAGCCTTTTTGAAGTCCCTGAGTGTTTTGCCTACTCCTTTCTTATGGTTCTTCTCCTGACCTTTCCGCAACCTTGGGTAATCCACTTTTCAAGTGAGTTCAGATCCGTGCTCAGTCAAAAACTTAAGTCAAACCTTTGCAGATTTCCAAAACTCCCCATTTGAATAGCTCTCTCTTTTTATTGGTACTCTTTTTCTAAATTCAGATCTTCTTCAACTCTGATTCCTTCTAATTTAATGAAACTGCAAGGCTCTGTTGAGTTTTCCCTCCCTGGGGTGTAACCTTGAATGAAAACTGTTTCAGGAAAGTATATTGGTGAATTCCCAGGGGCAGCCTTCCTTATTTTCCTTCTTCTAGGAATCACATCTCAGTTACCCTCCAGTCCATGTCTAAACAATGTTGCTTTGTGTATTTTACAAATTTTAAAATTTGTTTATAATAGGAGGGCAAGTCCTGTCCCTTGCAGCCCATTTTGGCCAGAGGAAGGAGTTTGCAAAGATCATATTTTTGTCTGCCTGATACTTTTGCCTAACTTATCAAAAAATTTTCAGAACTGGGTGTTATGGGTGCTATTTTTTTTGTTATGGGTGCTTTTTTTTTGTTATGGGTGCTATTTTTTTTCAATCAAAAAATAATGTTCCTTTAATTTGGAGAAAAAAGTACTCGGACATTTTGAGAAATTTTCTTCATCATAGAGTTGGTTTACAATCAGAGAGTATTATTCACATAGTGGCTATTTGTAACAATTAAAACTTACAAAGAGATGATATATAAAATTGGCTATTTTTTCTTGAGAAATAATCATTTAACAGAAAGTATTTGTTTTCAAAAAATCATTCTTACTCCCCCAAATAGCTTGAACTGAAAAAAATATTCTAGACAAATATAGATGTGTATAAGTTAATATTTTTAAAATTAAGTAATGGACACTGGAGTTGCTTAAAGCTAGATCTTATTTGTAAACTTGCAAATATGTGCATTATGAGTGTTTGAGAAATAAAGAGCAGAAAATCCACAATTCAAGGATAATTATGACTGTTTTCTTTTTTTTTTGTTGAAGAAAAACAATAGTGATAAATTACCTTTTACTGCATAATAAACCACTTCAAATGTCAGCAACTGAAAATAATGCCATTTACTTAGCTCATATTTTGTGTTTTAGTAATTTGGAGTTGAATGTATTAGGGTCAGTGTTATATTATATGCAAGGGTGGCTAGGCATGGTTGGTTGGAGACCTCATCTAGAAACACTCATATCTATTGGATTTTTTTTATCTTCCTGACCTAGTGTGGGCTTTTCACATTGGGCATAGTTTCTAAGAGAAGTCAAGGAGATAGAACTCCAGTGTGTGAACCATTTCAGGTCTTAGTTTGTATCAATTTTACTGACGTTCCATTGGCCAAAAAAGTTACCTGGCCAACCTTAGAGTTGAAGCAGGAGGGAAGATATATTACACCTGCTAGATAATCTGCTACAAAATTTTGTGCCTGATTTTGCAATCTATCACATAAGACCTCTGTGTTCTTCATCTTAAAATTCTCTGCAGGATGAAGACTAAACTTTTTAACATAGCATTCAAGGCTATTTGTATCCTTATACTGATCATTAATCTCTCACACATAGACCAGAATCTAGGTCATTTTTTTCATCATATAGATCAGGTCTGGAGTGTAGAGTCATAAAATTTGATTGAATACACACCATTTTTATGGAGACTGCACATGAGCGTGGTGCAAAAAGTGACCTAACTCATCATAAAGCCAACTTTATCCACACTTTCAAAATGTAATGTATGGTGATTCCTTTAGCTTCATTCATTTAGTTTCAAGTTTGGGGTTCTTTAAGTCTCGGAGATATATTTTATAAAATCATTTCTGAAAATGCCTAATTGCTTCTAAATTTGTCAACATATCCTGTGGGGTTGGTCTAATGTGAATATTAATAATCCAGAAATAAATTACAAAAATATTTTTTCTGAAGTGACATGATTTGCTAAAATTATTGAAACAATTATAGTGCATTAAGCATTGTGTGAAACATATAACTTGCTTTAGTTTATTACTGTTCATAACAATCATTGAACATAACTATATGCTTGATTTACCTATAAAGAAACAGGATTAGAGACTGATGTAATTTGGATTTTGAATGACTCCTCAAAATGTCCATTGACAACTAAAAAATATTTTTAAAAAATGCTCATGTATTAAAGGCTTTTATCCCAGGTTGATGCTATGGGGTGGAGTGGGGAGGTTTTAGGAGGTGGAGACTAGCTAGAAGAAGTGAGGTCATTGGGTCCTTGAAAAAGATGAGTAGTTGTTCCTTTCAAAAAGTCCCACCATGATATGCTTTGCTGGCACAGTCTCAAAGCAACAGGGTCAAGCCAAGTGACCATGGAATTAAATCACTGAAACTGTGTGTCAGAATAAACCTTTTCACTCATTAAATTGTTTATTTCAGCTATTTTGTCACAGAAACATGAGGTCAACTAATACAGAGATCCTTTGGTCATTAGAAGAGTGTCCTTGAATGGAATTGTGGGACCCCAGCTCCTTCCTCTTTCTATTTTGTTTTTTGTGTTCTAATTAGGTATAAATGACAGCAGGATGCATTTCAACTCATTGTACACAAAGGGAGCACAACTTTTCATTTCTCTGGCTGTATGTGCTGCAGAGTCACCCCATTTGTTCTTGTCCATGAAGTGAATAGTTTGCTTTGCCATGTGCTTCCTACCTTTGCCATCTGGCATGCTAACCAGAAATGTAAAAGCTTTAATGGGGGTGTCTCCTTGTGAACTGTGACCTCTAAAACCATGAGTCATAAGAAAACATTTATGTTTAAAATATATCATGTATTTGGATATAGTGGTGAGAGACTAATACAGAGATTTCATCTAAAGTCACACTAATACTAAATCAGAGGTTCTGGGGATGGAGTTTAAATCCGATTCTATACTTTATACTCAGAGACACTAAATTATACATTTTTTCTGGTTCCATTAGTTATCTTACTTTTATATTGATATGCAGCAAATTTTCATAACTGTATTTCTGGATTATAAGGCATGGTTTACCTCTTTTCTCTGCCCATGGTCTCATGAGGCTATAATCTGATTATTGATCAGAGCTGTGATTTCACCTGAAATTGGGACTCCTCTTCAATATTTATTAAGTTGTTGGACTATTTCAAAAATTTGTATATAAGATTACCAGTTTCTTGCTGTCGGTCAGCTCTCAGAAGCTAGAGCCCCCCCACCCCTCAGATTATAGCCATGTTGCCTACTTGGAACAAGATGGCTTAATTAATTCAAGCTCAATAGGAGAATGCCTCTGACTGTTCACTATCTTTTAAAGGCAATAATTTATTATGTCACAATAATTATCCAGGATAATCTCCCTGTATTTAATTAAGCAAGGTCAACTGATTAGGGACCTTGATTACATCTATACAAGTCTTTTTCCACGTAATGAACATGAAATGGGAATGAAGTTCCATAATTTTCAAAGGTCCCTTCAAGACTATGACAGGGGATTATAAAAGCACATTTTGTTCTCAGAGCAGGCCCCCCAGTGAGAACCTTTCTGCACAGAACCAGCTCCGAGTCCCAGAGCCAGTGGCGAACTCTGGCCTGCAGGCAGCTTCAGGGACCAGGACAGGGCAGCCAGGGACTTCCCCAAGCAGCCCTGCTCCCTCCAACGGCAGGCGCCTTTCAAGGCTAGCTTCTCGGAGAAGACTGCCCAGTGAGAGCCTTTCTACACAGAGCCAGCCACAAGTCCCGGAGCCAGAGGAGAGCACCGGCCCGCAGGCAGCCTCTGGGAACAGAGCAGGGCAGTCAGAGACTTCTCCAGGCGGCCCTACCCGCTCCGACCACAGGCTATTTCCATGGGGCGATCCAAAATGGCAGACTAGAGGGTGACTGCATCTCCTGTGGCTCCAGAACCCAGGATTCAAGAAGGGGAGGCATTGAGAGACCCAGACTAAAATAGAGCAAAGGGATGAGTCTCCCCCACCGGGTGAAGCTCGGCCTGGGCGGCAGGCCCGGGTAGGTGCAGCTTCTCAGAGCAGGGCAGGGCAGCTAGAATCTTCCCAAGGTAGCCCTGCTCCCTCAGGAGGTGGGCTTCTTCCACACAGTCAGCTTCTCGGAGCAGGCCCCCCCAATGAGAGCCTTTCTGCACAGAACCAGCTCCAAGTCCTGGAGCCAGCGGCAAGCTCCAACCCGCAGGCAGCTTCAGGAACCAGGACAGGGCAGCCAGACACTTCCCCAAGCAGCTCTCCTCCCTCCAGCGACAGGTTCCTTTCACGGTCAGTTTCTCAGAGCAGACCACCAGTGAGAGCCTTTCTGCACAGAGCCAAATCCAAGCCCTGGAACCAGTAGCAGGCTAGGGGCAGTTTTCTTTGGAAGCACTGCATTATAAGTTCCTCCAAGATTTCAGGCTACTAAGGCTGGGAGGTGATACACTGGAAATCTACAGGGACACTATAAGCCAATAGAGGAAATCTGCAATATCTCAGAGTACCAGTGACATCTGACCAATATGAGAAAACAAGGGAAGAAAATGTCCCAAACAAAGCTAGATACTATATCAATAAAACACAATGACAGCACAACAGAAGAAATGTCAGAAAGGGAGTTCAGAATGCACATAATTAAAACAATCAGGGAAGCAAACGAGAAGATGAAAGAGCAAATGCAGGCATTGAAGGAAGAGATGAAAGAGCAAATGCAGGCAATAAATGATCGCAACAATCAACAGTTAAAAGAGCAAATACGGGAAGCAAGAGATCATTTCAGTAAACAGTTAGAGATACTGAAAAAAAACAAACAAACAGAAATCCTTGTAATGAAGGAAACAATAAACCAAGTTAAAAACACGATAGAAAGCATAACCAATAGGATAGAACACCTGGAAGACAGAACATCAGACATTGTAGACAAAATATTTAATCTTGAAAACAAAGTTTACCAAACAGAGAAGATGGTAAGAAATCATGAACAGAATCTACAAGAATCATGGGATATAATGAAAAGGTCATATTTAAGAATTATTGGGATTGAGGAAGGCTTAGAGAAATAAACCAAAGGAATGAACAATCTATTCAATGAAATAATATTAGAAAATTTCCCAATTCGGAAGAATGAAATGGAAAACCAGGTACAAGAGGCTTATAGGACTCCAAATATACAAAATTAAAACAGACCCACACCAAGGTACATTATTATGAAGATACCTAACATACAAAATAGAGTCAGAATTTTAAAGGCCGTGAGAGAAAAGAATCAAATTACATTCAGGGGGAAACCAATAAGAATATCAGTAGATTTTTCAATCCAGACCCTAAAAGCTAGAAGGGCCTGGAACAACATTTACCAAGCCCTGAAAGAAAACGGATGCCAACCAAGAATCTTATACCCAGCAAAACTTACTTTCAGATTTGATGACAAAATAAGATCCTTCCATGATAAACAAAAGCTAAAGGAATTTACAAAAAGAAAGCCAGCATTACAGAACATTCTCAGCAAAATATTCCATGAGGAAGAGATGAAAAACAACGATGCAAATCAGCAACGGGAGGAACTAGCCTAAAGGAATAGCCAAATAAAGGAGAAACCAAATCATGTCAAAAAACAAATATGAGTCAAATGACTGGGAACATAAATCATATCACAATAATAACCCTGAATGTTAATGGCCTGAATTCATCAATCAAAAGACATAGACTGGCAGATTGGATTAAAAAGAAAAATCCAACAATATGCGGCCTGCAAAAGACTCATCTCATAGAAAGAGACACCCATAGACTAAAGGTGAAAGGATGGGAAAAAACATACCATGCACATGGGACACAGCAAAAAAGCTGGAGTATCCATCCTCATTTCAGATAAGGTGGATTTCAAACCAAAACTAGTCAGAAGGGATAAAGAAGGACATTACATGCTGCTTAAGGGAAGCATAAATCAGCAAGACATAACAATCTTAAATATCTATGCCCCAAACATTGGCTCATCCATGTACGTCAAACAAATCCTTCTTAATTCCAGAAATCAAATAGACCACAACACAATAAATACTAGGCGATTTTAACACACCTCTCTCACCATTTCATAGATCATCCAAACAAAAATTAAATAAAGAAACCATAGATCTCAATAACACAATCAACAATTTACTTAACGAACACATAGAGAATATACCTTCCAACAAAGAACGAATACACTTTCTTCACAGCAGCACATGGATCCTTCTCTAAAATAGACCATATTTTATGCCACAAAGTTACTATTAGCAAATACAAGAAGACAGAGATATGAACTTATATTCTATCAGATCATAATGGATTGAAATTAGAAATAAATAACAGAATGAAAAACAGAAACTTCTCCAATACCTGGAGATTAAATAATACGTTATTATATGATGAATGGATAACAGAAGACATCAGGAGGGAAATAAAAAAATTCTTAGAAGGAAACAAGAACAAAGACACATCGTATCAAAATCTCTGGGACACTATGAAAGCAGTACTTAGAGGAAGATTTATTTCATGGAATGCATTCAACAAAAGAAGTAAAAATCAACAAATAAATGACTTAACACTACAGCTCAACACCCTAGAAAAAGAACTACAGACCAACACCAAAAGTAGTAGAAGACAGGAAATAGTTAAAATCAGAGTCGAAATCAACGAAATCGAAACAAAAGAAACAATCGGAAAAATTAACAAAATAAAGAGTTGGTTCTTTGAAAAAATAAACAAAATTGATAAACCCTTAGCCACACTAACAAAGAGAAAGGGAGAAAACTCAAATTTCTAAAATTCAGAATGAACAAGGAAACATCACAACAGACACGACTGAAATACAAAACATAATTAGAAGCTATTTTGAAAATCTATACTCCAACAAAATAGAAAATTTCGAAGACATCAATAGGTTTCTAGAGACATATGAATTACCTAAACTGAAAAAGGAGGATACACACAACTTAAATATATCAATTTCAAGCAATGAAATAGAAGAGGTCATCAAAAACCTACCAACAAAGAAAAGTCCGGGACCAGATGGGTTCTCAGCCGAGTTCTACAAAACCTTTAAAGAAGAGCTCATTCCAAAACTCCTCAAAGTATTCCATGAAATAGAAGAGGAGGGAACCCTCCCAAACTCATTCTAAGAAGCCAATATTACCCTGATACCTACACCACAGAGAGACACATTGAGGAAAGAAAATTTCACACCAATATCCTTAATGAACATCGACACAAAAATTCTCAACAAAACTTTATCAAATCGCATACAAAAATATTTTAAAAAGATTGTGCACCACGATCAAGTGGGTTTCATCCCAGGGATGCAAGGTTGGTTCAACATCTGGAAATCAATAAATGTCATTCACCATATCAACAGACTTAAAGATGAGAATCACTTGATTATTTCAATAGATGCAGGAAAAGCATTTGATAAAATGCAGCATCCCTTCATGCTCAAAACACTAGAAAAAATTGGTGTAGTGGGAACATTCCTTAACATTGTAAAGGCCATCTATGCTAAGCCCATGGCCAATATCATTCTAAATGGTGAAAAACTGAAAACATTCCCCCTAAAAACTGGAACAAGGCAGGGATGCCCTCTTTCTCCACTTCTATTCAACATCGTCCTTGAAACTCTAGCCAGAGCATTTAGACAAACCAAAGAAATAAAAGGGATATGAGTAGGAAAAGAAGAACTCAAACTATACCTGTTCACTGATGACATGATTATATATTTAGAGGAACCAGGAAATTCCACCAGAAAACTTTTAGAACTCATAAGTGAATTCAGTAAAGTAGCAGGTTACAAGATCAATGCTCATAAATCCAATGCATTTTTATACATAAGTGATGAATCTTCAGAAAGAGAAGTTAGGAAAACTACCCCATTCACAATAATCTCAAAAAAATAAAATAAAATACTTGGGAATCAATCTCACAAAAGAGGTAAAAGACCTCTACAATGAGAACTACAGAACACTAAAGAAAGAAATTAAAGAAAATCTTAGAAGATGGAAAGATCTCTCATGTTCTTGATAGGCAGAATTAATATTGTCAAAATGGCCACACTACCAAAAGTGCTATACAGATTCAATGCAATTCCAATTAAAATCCCAATGACATACCTCACAGAAATAGAACAAGCAATTATGAAATTCATCTGGAAGAATAAGAAACCCAGAAAAGCTTAAGCAATCCTCAGTAGAAAGAGTGAAGCAGGGGGTATCGCAATACCAGATCTTCAACTCTATTACAGAGCAATAGTAACAAAAACGGCATGGTATTGGTACCAAAATAGACAGGTAGATCAATGGTACAGAGTAGAGGACATGGATACAAACCCATATAGATAAAATTTTCTCATACTAGACAAAGGGGCCAAAAGTATGCAATGGAGAAAAGATAGCCTCTTCAACAAATGGTGCTGGGAAAACTGGAAAACCATATGCAACAGAATGAAATTAAATGCCTATCTCTCACCTTGCACAAAACTCAACTCAAAATGGATCAAGGACCTCAGAATCAGACCAGAGACCCTGCATCTCATAGAAGAAAAAGTAGTTCCAAATGTTCAACTTGTTGGCTTAGGATCAGATTTCCTTAACAGGACTCCCATAGCACAAGAAAAAGAATCAATAAAAGCAAGAATCAATAACTGGGATAGATTCAAACTAAAAAGCTTTCTCTCAGCAAAGGAAACTATCATTAATGTGAAGAGAGAGCCTACAGTGTGGGAGAATATCTTTGCCACTCATACTTCAGATACAGCGTTAATTTCCAGAATATATAAAGAACTCAAAAAATTCTACACCAAGAATACAAATAATCCAATCAACAAATGGGCTAAGGAAATGAACAGACACTTCACAGAAGATCTACAAGCAGTCAACAAATATATGAAAAAAATGTTCAACATCTCTAGTAATAAGAGAAATGCAAATCAAAACTACCCTAAGATTCCATCTCACCCCAATTAGAATGGCGATAATCAATAATACAAGCAACAATAGGTTTTGGCAAGGATGTGGGGAAAAAGGTGCACTCATCCATTGCTGGTGAGGTTGCAAATTAGTGCAGCCACTCTGGAAAGCAGTATGGAGATTCCTCAGAAAGCTTGGAATGGAACCACCATTTGACCCAGCTCTCCCATTCGTTGGCCTATACCCAAAGGACTTAAAATCAGCATACTACAGAGATACAGCCACATCAATGTTCATAGCTGCTCAATTCACCATAGCCAGATTGTAGAACAAACCTAGATGTCCTTCAATTGATGAATGGATAAAGAAACTATGGCATATATATACACAATGGAATAATACTCCGCCATAAAGAATGATAAGATTATGTCATTTGCAGGCAAATGGATGAAATTGGAGAATATCATGCTAAGTGAGATAAGCCAATCTCAATAAACCCAAGGACGAATGATCTTGCTGAGAAGCGGATGAGGACATATAATGAGGGGTGGGAGGGGTTAGCATTAGGGTTAGGGTTAGGTTTAGGATTAGGGTTAATGAGGGTGGTAAGAATGGAGGAAGGAAGGACTGTACAGAGGGAAAAGAGGTGTGGGAGGGGTGGGGGAGAATGAAAAAAAAATAACAGAATGAATCAAACTGTATAGAGGGGTGGGAGGAGTGGGGGGGAAGGGAAAAAAATAACAGAATGAATCAAACAGCATTACCCTATGTAAATTTATGATTACACAAATGGTATGCCTTGACTCCATGTACAAATAGAGAAACAACATGTATCCCATTTGTTTACAATAAAAAATAAATTAAAAAAATAAAAGCACATTTCATTAAGGATTATCTTAGAATTCTTCCTACCACATAGGTCATCTTTCGGTGAAGGAGAACTGATTTTACATCTATCTATCTATCTATCTATCTATGTATCTAACTATCTATATAATTATAGAGAGAGAGGTACAGATAGAAGATACCTATCAATGATTATCTCTGCAGACAAAGGAAATTTGTTATCTTTCTCCAATACTGCATCTCTCTTACATACACATATCTATATCATCTACTATTTCTATGCAGCCTAGGGGTTTAGATCCCATGGAACTCAGCCTTAATTTTTCCTAATATGAAGAATAAAAGGAAAATGTATATACTGTCAATTAAATTAAAATTTCTGAAAAACAAAAAACTTAATTCATCCCATCTGAAGGCAATGTTAAGTCTAGGATCCATGAACAAAATTTGAAGCATATTAACAAAATACTAATAAATAGGAAGTATATATTTCATGGAAAATGAATCCCCCATGTACTAGTTTAAATTTAATGAAATCCTTATAAAGTTTACAACACAATTTTTAACTCAGGAAATGATTATAAATGTTACATAGAAATTTTGATAAGATGGAATAAAGAGGAAAGTCTAATTCACATAAATACTACAATGCTTCATCAAATGCATTAGTTGAAGTAGTATATATATTATGTACGAATCAATGGAGTCATAAAGTCCAAGAACAAATATAAATGCATATGAGATATTAATAAATAATAGAAGCAGCACTTTGAATAATGAAGGAAAAATAGATTATACAATGAATGGTTTTGGTTCAACTGGATTACAAGCCTGAATTGCTATGATGGAGAGGTAATGGATTCCTCAATTAAAGCCAGAAATGAACAAGGAAAGTATTTTTTAAATACAACCCCAAATAAAATGCAAATATGAAATGAAAAAAATGTACAAATGCATACATTTAAATATAAAATTATTTCTAAGAGAATACCAAGAAGCCAAAAAGGAAAAGAATGAAAAACTGAATACAATGAATAATTGATGATTTTTTTTTTAAATGTAAAGAAAATAAAATTCAAAGAATAAACTTGGGTGCACAATATCCATAGTAAAGAATACATGAGGCATATTAAAAATCTATCCTATCACTAGCTTCTACAAATAAATAACAAAAACAAATGGAAAATTAAATGAATTGGAACTAAATAATAAATGCAGATGTTATAAACATTTAAAAATATATCCCATTGATAATTAGCTAAGTACCTATTAAAACCATAATGATAAGTTATATGGTAGTGTTTGAGAAATTCTGAACACTTTCATAGATGATTTGGGCAAAAGTGGAATGAAAGTATTGAATATAGAATATGAACATTTTTATAGTCTAACCTTGTCTAAGGATATAATTCTTTATCTGAAATCTCTGTAGCAAATGTTCTCAAAACACATAAATTTTTGGATTTGTAAAGTCTTCACTCCCACCCAGTATGATGTAGGTGTCAAAGAATGAACCAATGTGTAATCAAAAAAAAAAAGTATAAAATAAAAACTACAGGTAAACTCCTCTAAGTTTGGATCAGGCTTTTTCTCCAGTTTTGTGCCAAACTCCTTGGATTTTTAATATATGTATTATGGACCTTTAATATAAATGGATTAACCCTCTTTGAAAGGTAATTTGGAGTACATATTTGTTAAACCAGAGATACCTCTTCTAAGAAATTTTCCTACATTCATATGAATACATAAATATGATTAATCACTAATGTCAAAAACTGAAAATAATATAAATGGAGTTATCAGGTCCTGTTTAAATAATTTCCAGTACATTTATGCAATGGAATATTATATAACTTAAGAATTACTCAATTGATCAAATTGTGCTAGTGTGGAAAAACCTTTATAAATTATGAATTAATTAGAAAATCAAAAACTATAGCATAGAACAATGTCTATCTGCATATGTAGTTTTTTTAAAAGGATGTGTATATAGATATGAAAATATCCTAATAGACACAGTACTGTTCTTTTGAAGTCTAAACAAGACACTCTTAACAATAGTGACTTCTCTGGAGTTTGGAGTTGGAGGGACACTTAAGTTTGTCTGTCTTTTTCATTCTGTTGGTACTTTTTACCAAGTGCATTTGTTACTTTACTGTTTAAATGAAAGCTATCTGTAATGAGAAAGCTGCAATTTAAGGTAAAAAACAAATATCCCAACATCAAATATTGCGTACAGTGATATAAAAAGACGAGCAATTGCACCAAAATATCCATACTGCAGAACAGACCAAAATACTTGATATCAGAAGTGTGCAAATACCTTCTAATAGGATTTCAAAGGAGACAAAAGGCATCATTTTAATTAGGGAATGGATCTTCAGAGATGACTTTAAAATGGTTCTTCCTATTGGAAACAGGAGAGCAAGACAGGAGGAGCATAGTGGGTGGGGCAGTGAGGAATGTGGCACAAGATGGTTCCATTTAGGAGAGAGATGCTAGTCTGTAGTGTGCTCCCATCATTATAAACTTTAATTTCCTTTGAGAATGATTAATTTCATAACCATTTCTAGATTAGAGACAAGAGAAAATTTAAAAACTTTTGCAGTAGATCACTTTTGATGATGACTGCTAGCTGACAGATAAGGACTATTGTTGAACACAGTAGATAATGTGGTGAGATTTGGCTCTAAAATATGTGAGAGGAAGACCCAATGAGAAGATGAGAGGGATCTATAATCAAATTGTTTCTAAATTATAATTTTGCCTGGAACATGCCTTGGGTTTAGAGTTCAGTCTGCCTCATTAACCATTTGGTTAGGGGTTTCATTGCTTGCTTTCTGAAACAAGTGATTGGTGAAAGAAAAAATCCAACCCTCCACAATGATTGTTAATTCAACAATCAGAGAAAATTGGCAATCAGTAGAAATGTCCCAATGCTACCAATGCAGTCATTTTCCTCTCAATTTTGGAAAGACTGCTGACTCTCAGACTGTTATCTTTGTTCAAGTTGGGCTTTTGGGAGTACTAAGGTAAACACATGAGCTTCTGGGATTCATAGCAATCCAAATAAGCACACAGATGCTGAGCACATCCTTGTGTGTGACCAGGGAAATGGAAGACAGTGTCTACACTTACTCTAAAAGCTGCAAATAAGATCAAGTTAACAGTAAACTTGTGAGGAATCTGCTCCCATAGAGATTGGCTTTGTTAACTATTAACTGGGTTAAATGCATGAACAAGAAGATTCCATGGTTGTGAATTCGTGAAAGGACTTACTGTTATTATTATTGGTGCACAGTGATCACACAGAATAGTGGGTTTCATTGCATCATATTCATAATGCACATAATATAATTTGTTCAGTTTCATTCTTGAGTACCTTTTTCTTATCCCTTCCTTGATCTCTCTTTGACTCTACTGGGGTCTCCCTTCTATTTTCACAAAATTCCTCTTCAAATTTTATTTCTATCTTCCACATTTGAGACAAAACATGACCCTTGACTTTCTGAGTCTGTTTTATTTCATCTACAATGATGCTCTCAGTTCCATTCATTTCCTGGCAAATGTCATAATTTCATTCTTTTTGTGGTTGAATAAAACTCCAGTGTGCATATATACTATATCTTCTTTATCCATTCATCTGCTGATGAACACCTGGTTCCATAACTTGGCTATTATGACTTGTGCTGCTATAAACATGGGAATGCATATACCTCTATAGTATGCTAATCTTAATTCTTTTGGATAAATACCAGGGAGTGGTATAGTTAACTCATATGGTGGCTCCATTCCTACTCTTCACCAAAAGGACTTTTTTTAAAAAAATAAATGACAACTTTAATCATATACTCAACAATAGATATGCTTAAGTTATGAGGTTATGCTTGGTTATAGATGTGACTAAATTCTTTTTAAAAATTTTGTTCTTTTTAGATATATATGATAGAAGAGTGTATTTTGACATATTATAGATTGATGGGGTATAACTTATTCTAATTAGGATCCAATTCTTGTGGTTTTACATAATGTGGAATTTCACTGGTAGTGTATTCATATATGAACATAGGAAAGTTACGTTAGATTCACACTACAGTCTTTTTTATTCTTATTCCCCCCCACTTCCCTTCATCCCTCTTTGTCCAATCCACTAAATTCCTTACGTAAAGTTTTGCAAATATTTCACGTAGATCAGTTTTCTCAGAATGAATTTTATCAATAAAGGGGAAATCCTTATATGATATTAATTATTTCAAAGTATTAATCAAATTATTAAACCACATTCCAATGTTTTAATGGTAGAACCTATGATAAATCTTTACAGAATATTTCAAAATTCTGTTTTATATTTAGTCTTTGACTACTCTTTTCTATGTAGCCTGAAATGTAAATTGGGGTTTAATTTCTTGCCCTTTAAGAGGAGAGTCCTTAATATTGTTAAGTAGAATTTCACAGTTCTCTGAAGAACATTTATTTGAATTCAAGATCAAATATAGCAACTGTGGTAGATTAAAGTTGGCTATAAATTCTTTGGTACTCCCTGCATTAAAAAATAGAGTTAATTTCCCCTCTTTGGTTTTGGACTGGTTTAGTGACATGCTTGACAAATAGTTTGTGGCAGAAGAAACATTCTAGCATGACCAAGGTCAGGTTTTAGGAAGTTTCCAATTTCTACTTGGGTCTCTAGGATTACTGTCTCTGAGAGTCCTAAGAGGCCAAGGAAGAAATCTAATTACCTTAAGAGCATTATGCTAGAGAAACCACATACAGAGTTTCCAGTTGACTGTCACAATTCACTCCAAACTTACAGTCACTGTTACTAGCTGCCAGACATAAGTGTTAAGTCATCTTGGATTCTCAAGTTGGCATATCAACCAGCTGAGTACCACTGTGTGACTTTGACTGATAAAGAGAAATCACTCTAGTTGTATCCTACTTCATTTTATGACCCATAGAATTTTGAGATATAATGGAACAGTTTATTTAAGCCACTGAAGTTTGGCATAGTTGTAACAGCAATAGGTGATTTGACTGTGATGTCTAGGGGTATTCGTAGCTATAAATTCAGCTGTGATAATTGTCAGTCAATGTGTGAAAATTTTATTACTGATCAGGTCACTGAGAAAAATTGAATCAGGCATACATGTATGTGTTTTCCCCTTTAATTTCTTGATGTCCATGCCTTTTAGGAAATGAGTATTATCATGTTATTTGTCTGCTCATGAAATCTCTGAGGCTATCTACCTCCATAATAATATGGTGAGGTACCTGGGCTTTTTCTATAAGAGGCAGTCACTTTTAAAATTTACATTTGATTTAGGAATTAAGGCCATAGTTTCCCAAGAATAAAATTTTGTTAAAAAATAATTTCAAGGTAAAGATCTACTCAGTAATTAATTGTTGATCATGTCGCAACACACCTCTAATTCATTGGTGATTCTGGGTGGCGGGGTGGGGGAGAGGCTTCATTTCATTGTGTGCTGCCAATTTGAACAGAGGTTCAATTTGTTCCACCTATGTATTCTTATTTTCCTCAAGATATTTTAACACAGAATATGCTATCCCTGCATTCTAGAACATTGCATTAATGCAGGGCAGTTAATGCTCCCAAAGATAGTGCTCAAAAAACTTGAGATCAGTCATTGTATAAGGGTTACACTTTCCTATCAATTCTGGGTGACATTCTATACATTTCTTGGAATCCCTGATATAAGAAAAGTTAAAATGAAGAAGAGGTAGAGGAGAAGAAGATGAAATAGACATGTCTAGTGCATTTTTACATTGAAGACATTTCCTTCATTCTTGCAAATATTCAAGCTATAAGGGGATTTTGGTTCAATGATTCAGTTGTGGGCTGTCCAAATACTTTCTTGCTAAGTTGGTATTACTGAATCAATCAGCAGAAAACCCCTTAGAACATGAATATTTTAAAGCATGAAGGAAACTTCTTAACTGCAAATATATGCTAGAAATTTCTACAAGCACACAATAAAATTTGTTCTGAATTAGGGCTAAAGGTGATTGTGTATTATCTTCAAGGTCTTACCTCCCTGGTACTAGATTTATTCATCCTGAATAACTATATCCCAGGGTATCAAATGTGAACTATGTATATAATAAGCACATTAAAATTCCAGTATAGGGATTGCTGGATCTATTAGTTCTATTTTTAATTTTCTGAGAAAACTTCATGCTTTTTTCATATATCCATAATTTCATTACTACCAATGGCGTTCAAGGGTTACCTTTTCTCTACATTCTAACACTTGTTATCTTTTATCTTTTTGATAATGGCTATTTTAATAGGTGTGAAGTAATCTCTGTACTCCCATGTTTATTGCAGCATTATTCTCAATAGCCAAAATATGAAATCAACTTGTATTTCTGTCAATGAAGGAATGGACAAAGAAAATGTAGTATTATATACAATGAAGTACCATTCAGCTCTAAAATAAAAGAAGGGGATCCTGCCATTTGAGACAATATGGATGAATCTGGAAGACATTATGATAGGTGCAATAAGACAGGTGCAGAAAGCCAAATACCTTGTAGTCTCATTCATCTACAGAAACTAAAAATATTGATCTGGTTTATGAAGAGAGTGTATTGGTGGTTACAGGGACCTGGGGCAATTCAGAAAGTGAGGTCGGGGAGAGATTGGTCAAAGGATAGCTTCAATTATGTAGGAAGAGAAAGTTTCAGACATCTATTGTATAACATGGAGACTATAGTTAATAATTGTTTTTGAAACATGCTGTAAGAGTGGGTGTCAAGGATTCTCAGCACAAAAATAATAGCCAAGTGAGATTAAATATATATATTAATGAGCTACATTTAGTCATTTTTCTATAAATGTATGTGTGTCTATATTTCATATACTTCAAATGTCTTATTGAAACCAATAAATACAATTTTATCTGTTAATTTAAAAAATTAGATTACATTGTCCTTCAATGGGAAATGAGGAATTCAGACCAGAGCTCCAGAAGGAAGTTGAAGGGCTTCTGTTTTGTGGTTCTTACTGGGCTACACAAAAGATCAGTTTCTCATGAGAGCAGAGTATCGCATAATGCACTCTAGGAAACAATCAATTTTAGAATGTGGTGGGAAAAAATGTATTTGCCTCTAAGACTTTATGTGGTGGGTGGAAGGGACAGAGAAGAAGTGAAGAGATATTTGATTGATATTTGAGAGAACATTTGAGACACTACATTTATTATTTAATATACTTATCAAAGCAACAGTGCAGTAGTTGTTATTTCAGTTTTACTCATAAGAAAACAGATTCAGTGAGATTTAGAAACAAAATTCACAAAACTTGCACATTGTAGAAACAAGATTCAAATCCAAATGTTTTCTAGCTTCTAAATTCTTGTTCTTTATTCTGTAACAAACCACTTCCATTGAATTAAGGCAAATCTGTTTCCACGTGACACATATTTTCAGTTGCCTAGCACCATTTCCACAAGGCAAATGTTTTTGGCTGAAGTGCTATTCCTTAAGTCCATGGGCACTATCTATATTCTGAGGAAGTGTATGGGAACTTAAACTCGGAAGAGGGCAAAACATGCCTTTACTTTTTATTTCTATAGTGTAATATTCACATCCGTCTAATGAGGTAGCACTGGACAGAGTAAACAGTAAGCAAAAAATAAGTGAGAATATTTGAGAGTCAGGCAGAAAGGGAGCTTGTCTGTCTTGTCTTCCCCTTGATTGAATTTGAGTTCCCTGAAGGTCTATGGGATCTAAGTACTAGGGAACTGACATCACATTCAGCAAGCAATCTCTTCACTGTTAATTACAGATAATGGAGGACATTTGTATGCAAGGGCAGAATGCTCCACCTAGAAAAAACTTTCTATTAAGACAGGGAGTTTGAGCTTTTTTCTCCAGACTACATTTACTACTTGACATGCAAGTATACAAGCAGTGCATTTATACCTTTAATCACCACTAATCTATGTGACTCTGGATTATTTCCTTAGCTTGATCTTTAAAGTGAGGTTCTAACTTCTATTTTGCCTTCTCGCACCAGCCCAGGGGTATTAAGTACATGACACATCCCTGATCATGAGCTTGCCAAACTAAAGCATTTTTTTTATCTCATGGCTTCTATGGGTCAGGAGCCCAGGCATGGCTTTGCTGGGTCCTCCACTTCAGGTTCTCTCACAGGGTTGCAATCAAGGTGTTGGCTAGGGCTGAGGTCCCATTTGAAGACTCTTCACATGGTTCCGAAGAATTCAGTTCCTTATGGATTGAGCTGAGGAGTGCAGTTTAGTTCTTAGCTGGGAAATAATGAATTAAAGCTGATCTCAGTTCCCTTCCACACAGGCCTCTTCAGCACAACAGCTTGCTTTATCAGTGTGCACACTGAGAAAATGAGAGGGGGCGAGGTGGGGGAGGTCAGTTAGTAAGATGACAATATAAGGCAGGATGTGTGCTAGATGCATATCAATATACACATGTGCTCTGACTGTCTTTCTCTCACATACACAGTCCCAAGATCACAAGATTAAAGAGGTCACAAGGACTGACACATTTAGGCAATACATCAAATTTCAACTGAGACTTTAATATGACGTGTGTGTGTGTGTGTGTGTGTGTGTGTGTGTGTATTTAAAGTTTTCTTTTTTTATTATTTTTTTATTCATTGTACACAAATAGGGTACACATTTCATTTCTCTGGTTGTACATAAAGTAGAGTCACACTGTGTGTAATCATACATGTACATAAGGTAATGATATTTGTCTCATTCCATTATCTTTCCTTCCCTCCGACCCCTCCCCACCCCTCATTTCCCTCTACACAATCCATCCTTCCTCTATTCTTCTCTTACCCCCTCCCTGGCCCCCTGTTATGTACCATCATCCACTTATCAGAGAGAACATTCAGCCTCAATAACCCTCAAAGCTGTTAGCAAAAAAATCAACTATTTTTACTTAACACTTGAGATCCTTTGTAGCCTGATCACTGCCTTCCTTTCTCTCCTCAGCTTCTGTCATTCTCTCAGTATGCCCACGGTTTTACTTGCCTGGGAACTGTCCTGATGTAACAGGTCCCCTTGAGTCAGTGGTCCCCATTCCACTGTACCTGTCTCATTCCTGGGTTTTGAGACCTTCTATTTTCCTAACTGTGGACCCATTGGAGTCCACCTCCACTCTTTTAGCAATGTCTAGGGATGATTTCAGGAATTCTTACCTGCACTGTCTTCCCCATGTTGGAGTGCACAGAACTCTGTGGAGCTGGCTTCAGGTAATTATTGACATCCTCTCCTGGGGTGAAGGATAGAAGGGTCAAATGGAATGTCTCGCCCAACATAGCCAAGAGATTTCAGATTAGATTATGAATTCCCAAAAAGTAACTAAAAGTAAGATGCATTGAAGGATGCAATGAACTAAATTCTTGCTCATTTGTTTTGAATTGACTGGATGAAAAGGAAAACATATTTTTATTTCAGAATTTTAAGATAGTCTTTAAAAATGTCAGTTTCTTTTCTTTTTTTTATTTTATTGTAAACAAATGGGATACATGTTGTTTCTCTGTTTGTACATGGCGTAAAGGCATACCATTTGTGTAATCATAAATTTACATAGGGTAATGCTGTTTGATTCATTCTGTTATTTTTTCCCTTCCCCCCCACCCCTCCCACCCCTCTATACAGTCCTTCCTTCCTCCATTTTTGCCCCCCTCCCTAACCCTAACTCTAACCCTAACACTAACCCTCCCACCCCCCATTATGTGTCATCATCCACTTATTAGCGATATCATTTGTCCTTTGGTTTTTTGAGATTGGCTTATCTCACTTAGCATGATATTCTCCAATTTCATCCATTTGCCTGCAAATGACATAATTTTATCATTCTTTATGGCGGAGTAATATTCCATTGTATATATATACCACAGTTTCTTTATCCATTCATCAATTGAAGGACATCTAGGTTGGTTCCAAAATCTGGCTATTGTGAACAGAGCAGCTATGAATATTGATGTGGCTGTATCTCTGTAATATGCTGATTTTAAGTCCTTTGGGTATAGGCCAAGGAGAAGGATAGCTGGGTGAAATGGTGGTTCCATTCCAAGTTTTCTGAGGAATCTCCACACTGCTTTCCAGAGTGGCTGTATTAATTTGCAGCCCCACCAGCAATGTAAGAGTGTACCTTTCTCCCCACATCCTCGCCAACACCTGTTGTTGCTTGTATTCTTGATAATCGCCATTCTAATTGGGGTGAAATGGAATCTTAGGGTGGTTTTGATTTGCATTTCTCTTATTACTAGAGATGTTGAACATTTTTCCATATGTTTGTTGATTGCTTGTATATCTTCTTCTGTGAAGTGTCTATTCATTTCCTTAGCCCATTTGTCGATTGGATTATTTGCATTCTTGGTGTAGAGTTTTTTGAGTTCTTTATAGATTCTGGAGATTAGTGCTCTATCTGAAGTATGATTGGCAAAGATTTTCTCCCACTCTGTAGGCTCTTTCTTCACATTGCTGATAGTTTCCTTTGCTGAGAGAAAGCTTTTTAGTTTGAATCTATCCCAGTTATTGATTCTTGCTTTTATTTCTTGTGCTATGGGAGTCCTGTTGAGGAAGTCTGGTCCTAAGCTGACATGTTGAAGCTCTGGACCTACTTTTTCTTCTATAAGATGTACGGTCTCTGGTCTGATTCCGAGGTCCATAATCCATTTTGAGTTTAGTTTTGTGCATGGTGAGAAATATGGGTTTAGTTTCATTCTGTTGCATATGGATTTCCAATTCTCCCAGCACCATTTGTTGAAGAGGCTATCTTTTCTCCATTGCATATTTTTGGAACCTTTGTCTAGTATGAGAAAATTGTATTTATTTGGGTTTGTGTCTGTGTCCTCTATTCTGTACCATTGATCCATCTTTCTATTTTGGTACCAATACCATGCCGTTTTTGTTACTATTGCTTTGTAGTAGAGTTGAAGATCTGGTATTGCGATACCCCCTGCTTCACTCTTTCTACTGAGGTACATCATTGGGATTTTAATTGGAATTTCATTGAATCTGTAAAGCACTATTGGTAGTATGGCCATTTTGACAATATTAATTCTTCCTATCCAAGAACATGGGAGATCTTTCCATCTTCTGAGGTTTTCTTTAATTTCTTTCTTTAGTGTTCTGTAGTTCTCACTGTAGAGGTCTTTCACCTCTTTTCTCAGATTGATTCCCAAGTATTTTATTTTTTTCGATGCTATTGTGAATGGGGTAGTTTTCCTAATTTCTCTTTCTGAAGATTCATCACTTATGTATAAAAATGCCTTAGATTTATGTGCATTGATCTTATATCCCACTACATTACTGAATTCACTTATGAGATCTAAAAGTTTTCTGGTGGAATTTCCTGGTTCCTCTAAGTATATAACCATATCATCAGCAAATAGGAATAGTTTGAGTTCTTCTTTTCCTATTCGTATCCCTTTAATTTCTTTGGTCTAATTGCTCTGGCTAGAGTTTCAAGAACAATATTGAAAAGAAGTGGTGAAAGAGGGCATCCCTGCCTTGTTCCAGTTTTAAGGGGGAATGCTTTCAGTTTTTCACCATTTAGAATGATATTAGTCATGGGCTTAGCATAGATGGCCTTTACAATGTTAAGGAATGTTCCCACTATCCCTATTTTTTCTAGTGTTTTGAGCATGAAGGGGTGCTGTATTTTATCAAATGCTTTTTCTGCATCTATCGAAATAATCATGTGATTCTTGACTCTAAGTCTATTGATATGGTGAATTACATTTATTGATTTCCTGATGTTGAACCAACCTTGCATCCCTGGGATGAAACACACTTGATCATGGTGCACTATCTTTTTAATATGTTTTTGTATGCGATTTGCTAAAATTTTGTTTAGAATTTTTGCGTCGATGTTCATTAAGGATATTGGTCTGAAATTTTCTTTCCTCGATGTGTCTCTGTCTGGTTTAGGTATCAGGGTGATATTGGCTTCATAGAATGAGTTTGGGAGGGTTCCCTCCTCTTCTATTTTATGGAATACTTTGAGAAGTATTGGAATGAGCTCTTCTTTAAAGGTTTTGTAGAACTCAGCTGAAAACCCATCTGGTCCTGGACTTTTCTTTGTTGGTAGACTTTTGATGACTTCATCTATTTCATTACTTGAAATTGGTCTATTTAAATTGTGTATGTCCTCCTCGTTCGGTTTAGCCATTTCATATGTCTCTAGAAACCTATTGATGTCTTCGAAATTTTCTATTTTGTTGGAGTATAGATTTTCAAAATAGTTTCTAATTATGTTTTGTATTTCAGTCGTGTCTGTTGTGATATTTCCTTGTTCATTCCAAATTTTAGTGATTTGGGTTTTCTCTCGTCTTCTCTTTGTTATTGTGGCTAAAGGTTTATCAATTTTGTTTATTTTTTCAAAGAACCAACTATTTATTTTTTCAATTTTTTGTATTGTTTCTTTTGTTTCAATTTCATTGATTTCAGCTCTGAGTTTAACTATTTCCTGTCTTCTACTACTTTTGGTGTTGGTCTGTTCTTCTTTTTCTAGGGCTTTGAGCTGTAGTGTTAGGTCGTTTATTTGTGGAGTTTTACTTCTTTTATTAAATGCGCTCCATGAAATAAATTTTCCTCTAAGTACTGCTTTCATAGTGTCCCAGAGATTTTGATATGATGTTTCTTTGTTCTCATTTACCTCTAAGAATTTTTTAATTTCCTTCCTAATATCTTCTGTTATCCATTCATCATATAATAGCATATTGTTTAATCTCCAGGTGTTGGAGTAGTTTCTGTTTTTTACTCTTTCATTTATTTCTAACTTCAATCCATTATGATCTGATAGAATACAAGGTAATGTCTCTATCTTCTTGTATTTGCTAACATTAGCTTTGTGGCATAATATATGGTCTATTTTAGAGAAGGATTCATGTGCTGCTGAGAAGAAAGTGTATTCGCTCTTGGTTGGATGGTATATTCTATAAATGTCTGTTAAGTCTAAATTATTGATTGTGTTATTGAGATCTATGGTTTCTTTGTTCAATTTTTGTTTGGAAGATCTGTCCTGTGGTGAGAGAGGCATGTTAAAATCACTTAGTATTATTGTGTTATGGTCTATTTGGTTTCTAAAATTGAGAAGGATTTGTTTGATATACATGGATGAGCCACTGTTTGGGGCATAGATGTTTATGATTGTTATATCTTGCTGATTTATGCTTCCCTTAAGCAGTATGAAATGTCCTTCTTTATCCCTTCTGACTAACTTTGGCTTGAAGTCCACATTATCTGAAATGAGGATGGATACTCCAGCTTTTTTGCTGAGTCCATGTGCATGGTATGTTTTTCCCCATCCTTTCACCTTTAGTCTATGGATATCTCGTTCTATGAGGTGAGTCTCTTGCAGGCAACATATTGTTGGATCTTTCTTTTTAATCCAATCTGCCAGTCTATGTCTTTTGATTGATGAATTCAGGCCATTAACATTCAGGGTTATTATTGAGATATGATTTGTATTCCCGGTCATTTGGTTCATTTTGTAAATTTTATTTTTTTATTTATTTTTTTGACACACCTTGGTTCCTCCTTTATTTGACAGTTCCTTTAGGATAAATCCTCCCTTTGCTGATTTGCTTCTTTGTTTTTTATCTCTTCCTCATGGAATATTTTGCTGAGAATGTTCTGTAATGCTGGCTTTCTTTTTGTATATTCTTTTAGCTTTTGTTTATCATGGAATGATTTTATTTCATTGTCAACTTTGAAGGTAAGTTTTGCTGGGTATAAGATTCTTGGTTGGCATCCATTTTCTTTCAGAGCTTGAAAAATGTTGTTCCAGGTCCTTCTAGCTTTTAGGGTCTAGATTGAAAAATCTGCTGATATCCGTATTGGTTCCCCCCTGAATGCAATTTGGTTCTTTTCTCTCACAGCCTTTAAAATTCTGTCTTTATTTTGTATGTTCAGTATTTTCATTATAATGTGCCTTGGTGTGGGTCTGTTGTAATTTTGTGTATTTGGAGTCATATAAGCCTCTTGAACTTGATTTTCCACTGCATTCTTCAGATTTGGGAAATTTTCTGATATTATTTCATTGAATAGATTGTTCATTCCTTTGGTTTGTTTCTCTAAGCCTTCCTCAATCCCAATAATTCTCAAATTTGGCCTTTTCATGATATCCCATAGTTCTTGGAGATTCTGTTCATGATTTCTTCCCATCTTCTCTGTTTGTTCAACTTTGTTTTCAAGGTTAAATATTTTTTCTTCAATATCTGAGATTCTGTCTTCCAGGTGTTCTATCCTATTGATTGTGCTTTCTATGGAGTTGTTAATTTGGTTTATTGTTTCCTTCATTTCAAGGATTTCTGATTGTTTTTTTTTTCAATATCTCTAACTCTTTATTGAAATGATCTTTTGCTTCCTGTATTTGCTCTTTTAACTGTCGATTGGTGCTATCATTCAATGCCTGCATTTGCTTTTTCATCTCATCATTCAATGCCTGCATTTGCTCTTTCATCTCATCATTTGCTTCCCTAATCATTTTAATTATGTACATTCTGAACTCCCTTTCTGTCATTTCTTCTGCCATGCTGTCGTTGGATTTTATTGATGTAACATCTAGATTTGTTTGGGGCATTTTCTTCCCTTGTTTTCTCATATTGTTCAGGAATCAGTGGGTCATTAAGATATTGCAAATTTCCTCTATTGACTTATAATGTCCCTGAAGATTGCTAGTATATCCCCTCTTATCCTTCAGTAGCCTGCAGTCTTGGAGGAAGTTGATAATGCGGTGTTCCACAAGGAAGCTGCCTCTCTAGGGTTGGTGACCCTCAGATGGGGTATATTCCCTGATAGTGTGCAGAGGTGCCTCCACTTGTTGACCAATGGTCATCCAATGGGGAATTAGGCTGCGGGCTGAGGCATGGCCTGTTTGTTCCTGTGTCTCTGGTTTTACCGACCTTGTGGGAAAACCTCACCCGGCGGGGAAGACTCACCCGGTGGGAAGGTCTCACTGGTCAGTTCCCCTCCTAGAGGTTCCCCTCAATCTACAACTACCGCCTGGGCTGTGCTGTCTTCCTCTGCAACGTTCCCAGGGGCCCGGACCTACCTCCTGGGCCTGGGAGCCTCACCCTTCACAGACGAGTCTCCTTAGGCTTCCTCTCCTCAGAGAATCTGCTCGCAGTCCTGGAAAATTCGCTCCACCCCTAGGCGTGTCTCAGTGCGACTCTTTCAGCAAGAAGCCGCCTAGGTCCTGGGACCCTGCTCTGCACCTAATCGCCTGGCTATGCGGCCCCTCCTCTGAGCCGCCACCTGGAGCTCCGTACAATAGCTCAGAGACCCAGAGACCCACCACACACCCCCTCCTCCGGACAGCCGCCCGGTTTCTGACGTAGTCACTAGGAGTTCAAGCAACTCATTTCACGTCTCCTTCTCCCACCAACCACCCGTAGCCCTAGGCAGTCACTCCTAGTCCAAGTGACCCACCCTGTTCCTCCTCCTCCTCGGGGTAGCCCCCAGGGTGTTCAGGAGCGGTTGCTGGGAGACCAAGTGACCTACCGAGCTCCTTCTCCAGGCAGGCCACCGGTGTTCAGGAGCGGTCTCTTTGAGTCCAAACAACTCACCACTCACCTCCTACTCTGGCAACCGCCTGTGACTCTGATGCAGTCACTTCTAGACCAAGCGACCCGCTGTGCTTCTCCTCTTCCTCCGGGCAGCCCCCCTGGTGTTCAGAAGTGGTCGTTCCGAGTCCAAACAGCTCACCATGCAGCTCCTCCTCTGGCAACCGCCTGTGACTCTGATGCAGTCACTCCTAGACCAAGCAACCTGCCGCGCTTCTCCTCTTCCTCCGGGCAACCCCCCGGTGTTCAGAAGCGATTTCTCTGAGTCCAAATAGCTCGCCATGCTGCTCCTCCTCAGGCAGCCGCCCGGAGCCCCAGTATTTGCTCCGAGTCCAAGTGCTGTGCTGAGCTGCCTCCTCTACGATGTTCCCAGTTGTCCGTGTTTACTGCTCCAGTGCGGGGAGGGGCGTCTCGCCGAGCAACTCTACTTCACAAAGTTCCCTGTGTTCCGGGGCTACCGCCCCATCTGGGACGCCTCCCCAAGGGGAGAGAATCACCCAGCGGCTTTGAGTTGGTCCCAAATCTCTCACTATCTCCTCTTTTGAATCCTGCATCCTGGAGCAACATGAAATGCAGCCACCCTCTAGTCTGCCATCTTGAAAACCCTAAAAATGTCAGTTTCTTTAAGAGTTATTTAATTCTCTTGTGGCATCTTTCAGTATAGTATCCTGAAAGACTGTCCTCTGAGAGAAAGAAAAGGCAAGACTGAAATGTCTTTATAGTAAAGACAATCCCCATTAAGAGGATTTCTACCAAATATTCCATAAGCTATTTTATCTTAAGACATAAAAGGTTTTATTTCCTGCAATGGTATATGAACAATACTTAGAAATAATTTTAGAAACAATTTGTTTGAAAGCAAATGATTCAGCCCTATAGTGTAACAGGAAGACTCTTAACTACGTATAAATTACTGGTGTGTATTTTTGTTTCGTGCATTCAGTTCAGATACACAGACTCAATTCTGCTTGTTTCTTAGCTTTGTGAAAGAAACAGTCTTTGATTATGGGTTTGAACCCAGGCTCAGCTACTTACCAGCAGAAACACTTTGAAGAATGTGAGTAGTTTTACTGAGACTTGCTTCTTCATAATTGTGGATAAATTATTTCTTGTGTATAGAAGTTCCCTGACTGAGGATTTGTGTGATATTCACTGATATATTCTGTAAGTGTCTGACTCATAGTAGGTGCTGAATAAATATTTACCAAATAGATGTGGATGTGAGCCATAAGCTAAATCTAGGTTTTAAAAGGTATATGTAATTGAACCTCAAGTTCTTGATTTTGCAGTGCTCGTCTCCTCAAAATTTCCTTTGAGTTCTTAATCCACAGGGAGAATTTCAGGAAATTCAGGAGAAAGAAGGAATATAAATCAGATCTCACAAAAATATCAGGGAAACCAGTAAAATAGAGGAAGGGAATCTTGGAGGGGTGAGGGGAGGGAAAACAGGGACACCGGGGAATGATTGAAATTCAGGACAACTGAAGTTCATAGATAACTTACTGGCTTCACAGGGTGCTTGTTATGACTGTCTTCTTTGGAGAAGAAAACAGTTAAATCCTTCAAAGCATTGGTCCTAATTTAGTGACATTGAGTGGAAATGCCAAGTATGAATATTTCTGAAGGCTTTATTAGGTTTATTCCTAATTGATTTTCTGTTTGTTCCCACTGATTAGACATGGTAATTGATGATTGTTATAGTTTAGATGTGAGGTGTCTACAAAAACTCACGTGTAAGACAATGCAAGGTTTAGAGGAGAAATGATTGGGTTATGAGAGTCTTAATCAGTGAATTAGTCCTATGATGGGAGTAACTGAGTGGTAATGAAGGTCGGTAGAGTGTGGCAGGAGGAGGTGAGTCATTGGGGGTGTGCCTTTGGGGTATATATTTTATATCTGGCAAGCAGAGTCTCTCTCTTTTCTTCTTGATCATCAAGTAAGTTACTTCCCTCTGTCATACTCTCCTGCCATGATGTTCAGACATCACTGTGACACCAAAGGAATGGAGCCAGATGTCTATGGATGGACACCTAAAACTGTGAGCCCTCAAATAAACTTTTCCTCTTCTAAAATTTCTCTTGTCAGGTCTTTTAGTCACAGCAATGAAAAAACTGACTAAAAAAGTGTTTCTACTCTTCTTGGTTTTTTTTTTTTTTTTCACTTTGTTGCATTAATTTAATACTTTTTATGACTTTTATGAATGCATTAAAATTATACATTATAGTGGGATACATTATGACATATTTCTTCATGCACATAACATAATGTGTTCAATCATTCCCCAGTGTCCCTGCTTTTCCTCCCCTCATCCCTCTCAGATTCCCTTCCTCTATTTTATGGGTTTCCCCAATATTTTTGTGAGATCTGATTTATTTTGTGAGATCTGATTTATTTTGTGAGATCTGATCCTTCTTTCTCTATAGTTTCTTCAAATCAGAGAAAACATTTTATCTTTGACTTTCTGAGTCTAGCACGATATTCTCCAGTTCCATTTACCAACAAATGACATAACTTCATTATTTTTATGATATTGCCCAACTTTTATTTCTCTGATTAATTTTTTATAAGCATTGTGGCCACAGGCAGATTTCTCCTAGGGTTTTGAAAAACTCTTTTAGGACACAGTCTAAAGTGTCACAGATTCATCTCTAGAGACATACTACTCACAGAACCATTGTTATAGTTGATTGAGAACTCAGGTTGATTTCCTGACCCTTCTCTCTGTTAAAAAAAAAAATCTGCCCTGTGAATCAGATTTCACCTCTGTTGAGTTCCTCACTAGCTGTGAGACCTATTTTCCTAAGGTATCCAGGTATTGCTTGACCGCTTCAGTTGGCACATAATGCACTGGGACCATATGAATACATTTAGTAAAGTTACCAGCACAAGAAGAGAACAGAAATAAGCTTGTTAAGCACATACAGAGCCAATAATGGTAGTGAGTTAACAGATTCTGTAAGAGATGGAAAATGAAAGGACATGAATGGTTAGGAGAAACATTAGTCTCCTGTTATTTTCAAAATGTTTTAAAAATTTAACAAATACTGTATGTTACCAGCCATCTGCTATATTTTTATAAACATAAACACACCCATTAATGGGCCTCTGTGGGATTTCAAAACCAATTATCTGAGAGCCTAAAAAATTTGCATTTTATTGTTATGATATTGTGTTAATTCTTTCTCCAGCTTTTGGTTTTCACTTACTTTTTATTTCCCCAGTTATGAATGCTTAGTTCACTGTGTTACAGGCATTTATGCCTTTGCATGTGACAGTAAAATTCAAAATCCTTATCTGTTAAAGACATATTTGTTCCACAATGTTCTGAATGACCAAAGAGGAGATAGTGTCACACCCAGCTATTATCCATAGAAATACCAGAATTTATGATGAAAAAATTGTAGTATAGTCTTTCTGTTAGCAAGGAACAGCTACCAGGAAAAGAGAGAAAAGACAGAAAGGTGCCATGTTTGTGTTTGTCTGGTGTATATGCTGATGAACTGAGTCAGTGTCCTTCCCAGTAGCTTTAAGCTGGTAACTAAGACATAGAGCCCTGCTACAGAAGAACAGATTTTCTTTAAAACTATTTTGGGGATAGTTTGTTATCAGGACAATTGCTGGGCTTGATTCTTCTGAAGGAAATTTAGTATAATTATTGATGAGTCAAATTGCCTACAGCATGGAATTAAGATTCAAAGAGAGAAGGCTTTCTGTTTGTTCCTGAGAAAGCTAAGGAAGAAACCTACCAGATAAGAACAGTAAAAAAAGAAACCAAAGTTCTTTGCTTACCTAAAAATCCTCTAGCTATATCTCATACTTGGGTAGTGTTTCTAAAGTAATGAAGCTCAGTGGAAAAAAATTATGAGTTGGATATTTCCAAAGATCTCATTCAATTTTGTTTTGTTTACATTAAGTGGATTTGTACAGAGTAATATAGAATTGGGAGAATTTACCTTAAAATTTACTGCAAATAAAAAATATTTTTTTTTCAATTATAACCCAATTCTTGGACCTAAATCCTGAATTCTTATTCAGCTTCAAGAATAAATAACATTTGAATTAGAACCCAAGTATTTCTGAGAGTTATAAAATGTGAATATGCTAAAGTACATTTTAAAGTCATGTACCTTAAGGTATTATTTAAGCAGTACAAACTGATAGAAATCTAATAGGGAGAAAACTCAGGTCTCATTTAGAGGACTATGAATTTGCCAAGTTGACAGAATACTTTCCTGTATTCTTGCCCTTTTGAATTATTTGATATACACACACATGCACACACATATCTGCATGTGAACACACACACCATACACAATAAACTTGTCAGGTAAAAAGGACTTGTTTTGACTTTACTTTTGGGCACTGGAGCTCACTGACCTTTTGTGGTTTGCATTCTAGGTCTTGCTAAGTTCCTAAGGCTGACTTTGAACTTGTGATCCTTCTGCCTTGGCCTCCTGAGGAACTGGGATTACAGGTGTGGCATTGGAATTTGGGTAGTGTTTCTAAATATTGTAATTTTTTAAGTTTAAGTGATGCTTACAGTGGGACAGTGTGGTTGCCCTCATTGCATAGTGGGAAAAAGCAGTGTATGAAAGTGGAGACAGAAGCAGTCACAGAACCCTGAAGTCCCTTGTTTCCATAGTTTGCTACCCAGCAGGCTGCTACTGTGCTGCTTTAAGAGATACTTATTCATTTATTCATATGGAAATTTCCTCCCCATTTCAGTGGTCGTATTTATGCTTTGTTCTCTCACTTTTCCAGAAGTCTCTTCCCTCTTTTTCTAAGGCCTGGTTTTTACTGTACAACAATAAAGAAAGAAATTGAAGAAGACCTAAGAAGATGGAAAAACCTCCCTTGTTCTTGGATAGGCAATATGAATATTGTCAAAATGACCATACTAACAAAAATGCTGTACAGACTCAATGCAATCCCCAACAAAATATCAATGACATACACAGAATTAGAAGCAACAGTCCTAAGATTTATTTGTAAGAATAAAAGACCCAGAATAACCAAAACGATTCTGAACAAGAAGAAAAATTCTGCATACATCTCAATGTCTGCTCTCAAATTATACTACAGAACTATAGCAATAAAACCAGCATGGTATTGGCATCAAAACAGGCATGAAGATCAATAGAATAGAGTAGAAAACACAGGGAAAACCCCACATAGATACAGTCATAGATGTTCAACAAAGTACCAAAAACATATGTTGGAGAAAAGGTCGTCTTTTAAACAAATAGTCCTAAGAAAACTGGATATCCATATGTCAAAGAATGAAACTAGATCCCTATCTTTTACCCTAAACAAAAGTCAACTCAAAGTGGATTCAAGATTTAGGAATTAGATCAGAAACATTGCAACTGCTAGAAAACAATATAGGCTCTACACTGGAATGTAACAGCACAGGAACCAATATGTTGGCACAAGACTCCTGAAGCTCAAGAAATGAAATCAAGACTCCATAATTGGGATGCTATCAAATTAAAAAGCTTCTGCATGTCAAAGAAAATGATTGAGAGTGTGAAGAGACAGTCTAGAGAATGGAAGAAAATCTTTGCTACCTGCTCTTCTGCCAAAGGATTTATATCCAGATTGTATACAGAACTCAAAAAACTTAACACCAAAATTCCCTAAAAACCCTCTTATTAAGTGGGTCAAAGAACTAAAAAGACATTTCTCAAAAGAAGAAAACAAATGGCCAACAAATATATGAAAAAAAATTCAACATCCTTAGCAATCAGGGAAATGCAAATTGAAACTACATTGAGATTTTATCTCATTCCAGTTAGAACAGCATCATTGAAATACAAATGATAAGGCAATAAGTTGGCAATAATGTTGGCAAAAATGTGCACTCATACATTGTTAGTGGAACTGTCTTCAAAAAAAATCAGGAATAGAACTATCAAATGGCTCATCTATCCCACTCCTCTCTGTTTGTACAAAAGAACAAAAATTAACACACTATAGGCACATCAATGTTTATGGTAGTGCAATTCACAGTAGTCAAGTTATGGAACCATCTCTGGTATGCATCAACAGATAAATGAATAAAGAAATTGTGGAATTTTTCTCAGTTATAACGAAGAATGCTGGTTAAGGAATGGAAGAGCAAAATAACATATCTTGACAAGTGAAATAAGATAGACTCAGAAAGTCTAATGCTTTTCTCATATGGGGAAGCTAGAGTAAAATAAGCGGGGGAGGGGTGTGGAGAGGGGGAATCCCATGAAAATAAAACATAATCAGTGGAGTAGAGGAAAAGAATGGAGCATAAGGAGGAGGGATGGAAGAAGGGAGGAACTGCAGAATGAAAGTGACCAAATTATGCTGTGGGTATATATGAATATATCACAGTGAATTTCATCTATATGTATATTTCTAAAGCACCAATTAGAAAACAATAAATAAATAGAAGCAAGACCAGTAGAGTAGACAAAGGAGAATCGGAGAAGAAGGGAGGGAGGGAAACAGGATACCCAGGGACCAAAAGGTAGCAAATTATATTCCATGCATGTGTGATTATGTCAGGTTGAACTCCACTATTACATATAACCATATGTAGTAATAAAAACATTTTAAAAAGTAAATAATTCTTTCCTTTTCTAAATATTCTAGTCTGCACTGATCTCTTATACATACTTGACTTAGGAACTTATAATATTTAGTATTTGGGGCTAAATATTTAGTATTTTCTTAAAATCTCTTTACATATTAATGTTTTTGATTTTTTTACTTTTTGTTTATTTTTTTAAAATTTTTACAGACTGCATTTTGATTCATTGTATACAAATGGGGTACATCATTTTATTTCTGTGGTTGTGCACGAGGTGGATTCATACCATTCATATTTTATTTTAATATTCTTACTACCAAAGTAAATTTTTTAAAAAGTCTAAAGGACAAAACATGTCCCTTTTGGACACAAAATTGCCAAGTTTAATGCTTGCATTGAAGTTCAACAAATGGATGCTTGCTTTTAAATTATTTGCACATTTTGTCTATTACAAGTAATATATTTAAAATTTTTAAATGTGCCCAGCACATAAAGGGCAATATTTACTCTTTGAATCAATATATCTTTTTTAGTCACTAGTTTCATGGTATTTAGGAAGTTGCCTTAAATCTTCATATAGTTCTACTATTAAACTTCATTATATTATTCATATTTTGTGTAGTATGAAAAGCTACATGAAACATATGACTTAAACATAATATTAGTGTAATAAAAATAACTGTTTAGTTGATGATATATTAATTTTTCTCCTTCTAGGGTGTAGGATGTGACCCAATCACTGTCTGTCTTATTAAAATAACTGTTAAAAATATTTCTTCTCTTAATTATACAAGTTATATTCTCATTTTCATTAAAGATTTAGCAATAAAATTTTTAAAATGCCATATTCACTTGTATTATGATTTAAAATATGTATACTTTTTTATGTAATATTGCCTGCTGCTTCAGCCATGAAATGATGCTGAACTAGAGAAAACAAAAGTCCAAAAAGGCCCATTAGCACGTAGTTTAATTTCATCTGTCTCCATCAGAACTTTTGCTGTGATACATGCTCTGATGTGAGGAGGGCATGAGTCAGCACTCTCCAAGGGAGATGTCCCAGCTCCGCTTTTCTTGTTGATTTAGTGTCAGCTTCTATTTGAATTTGACTTTGGGCTGAATACAAAATAAAACCTAATCCATCCTCCTAATGATCATTTCTAGTTATCTGTGGCAGGCTGTTTGCTGCTTAGGGCAAGAGAAGGAAGAGGAAACAGAAAAATTATAGAAATACACACACACACACACACACACACACACACACACATGCACACACACACACACAGGACGGTTTTAGAAGGTATAAAGTGCCATAGGCTACAGGAGAGGTCGAGAGCATTTGCAAAGGCGGGGCCATTTGAAGCTCCTCTAGTGGAATACACATTTTTACTACTTGGTCTCACTGCCCTTCTCATAGAGGAAAACAGGGTCAAATCAAGTATCCCAGACTTTATTTTCCAAAGAAAGCTATTTCTAATCCCTCGTTCTTTTCTAGATCTTTGCCAGTCTCCTGCAGTAGATGTGATTGATTTCTCCTCTGCGTCTGGAGTGTGTAACTGCCTCTGGTATTATTATGTAACTGAAGTGACTCCATCTAATGTATAAAGCTAGACCCTGAAGTGTGATAGGACTTCAGATTGTGTCTACTCAGTCTCTCTTTCTGTCTCTCTCTCTCTCTCTCTCTCTCTCTCTCTCTCTCTCTCTCTCTCTCCCTCTCTGATCTTTAGAGGTTGACCATGATGCTATGAGAGCACAAAATGACCCATGTGAATAGGACTCAGGGCCCCATTCAAAGGATAACTGGCTGGAGCCAGTGGTGCACACCTGTAATCCCAGCAATTTGAGAGGTTGAGCCAGGAGGACTGCAAAATCAAAGCCAGTTTTGGCAACTTCTCAAGACCATGTTTTAAAAAAATAACAAATAAAAGTGCAGGAGATGTAGCTCAGTGTTAGAGCATCCCTGTGTTCAATACCTAGAACTACATTTAGGAAAAAAAAAAAAAGAGAGACCATTAATTACTACACATGATTGAAACTTCAAAAGATTCTAACCTTTGACCTTACAGTCTGCCACCTTAGGTCAGAGATAATGGAAGGCAGAGAAAAACCATCACTACCAAGCTCTGTCCAAATTCTTAATCACCAGAGTGATAGTATAATAAGTGTTCATACTGTTTTGCAATGTTTTGAAATAGTTAATGTAGCCAAAGTGAGAGAATCAGATGTTGGTATATGGAAGTATGCTACTATAGTAACAAAACTTGAAATGATCCATTTGGGGAGTACATGACAGGCAGAAGCTGGAAAAAGGATAATGTTAGTGAAGGTCTAAAGGGCCATTTCCATGATCTGGATGTTTGTATTCTTCCTCCAATTCATATGTTTAGATGATGGCACTAGGTCGTGGGGTTTTGGGGATATCATTAGATTAGGAGGACAGAAACCTCATCATTGAGATTATTGCTCTAGCCTGATGCAGATCCCTTGTCCCTTCTGTCATGTGAGGTCCCAGGTACACAGCACTATCTGTGAACCAGGAAACTGACACTTACCAGACCCCAAATCTTGAAAAATCATACTTCTCAGCCTCAAAAACTATTTAAAAAATCTCTTTTGATAATAAGCTGCACACCTTGTGTTTTCTTACAGCAGCCCAAATAGACTAAAGTAGTATCAAAATGATTATTATAAGTCAGATAGCTTTGAGAAAATCTATCAAGGAAGTCTTAAAATAATGTGTTTAATATGTAAAATAGAAAAATGCAGAGGAAGGGGAGCCCTTGTTCTATAGTGATGGGAAGTTTACTCATTTGCAATAACATGGAAAACAAAAACTGTACTACTAAACTGATGAATATTTTAGATTTTTAGGAGGAATTCAGAATACATCTTCTGGTATTTTCTCAATGACTGAAAAAATGAGAACAGAGAGTAGCTAAAAATAGAGTTGTTCAGCTTTCATTACAATGTTATAGGACACATAAAGTAGATAGAACTTACTGGGTATAAAAATAAATCATTCTCCTTCTCTGTCTCTTCAAAATTCTCGAATTAAGAAAGAACATCATAGCAAAGACAAAATCTAAGAATGTGGCCAGGGAGTCTTTTCTTAAGTCCTTGGAAAGACATAGCAGTGCCTGAATGTCACTTCATTGAACCCACTAGGGAACTTCAAGATGTGCCTCCATTATAGTCTCCAAAAATCACAAGGGCAACATTACTTAGAATGTTTTTAAGAAGTTAGAGGATGGTCCCTGTTTTATGATGTTGTTAAGAAACTGGATGAGAATAATAAAATTGAGGCATATTCTTCACTTATCAAAAAACTAAAGTAAGATAGAGAAGGTAAAAACAAACCTCCAGAGAAAAGAAATATTCAATTAAAAATATCTGGTTCAAATATGGAGCAAGAGTAAGAAAAAAAAAAAAAGCATGGCATGATTTTAATCACTTCATATCATGCAAGAAATTTAAATGGTGTTGTTTTTGATGTAGAAAATATTCTCAAATAAAAGAGATTTAAAACATAAAAAATATTTTTCTTGTCTCAAGCACCAATCTGCATATCTACAAATATAATTATTCACTCTGCAATGAAAATATTTTCATAATTAAAATCTCATAGTTATTATTAATAGTTTTCATATTTTAAAAGCAATATAAAATGAAGTCAGACATTTTCATTTTATGTATAGAATGAAGTAAGAATGTTATTATATTTTATTTTTAAAAGTAATGCTATGTCTGATATAAATAAGAAGGTTAGGGAAAAGTTTAGGTCCCAATTTTCTCATATTTATTGTATAAGTGGTTTGATATTCTTTAAAGTTGACTAATAATGAACTATATATTTTTCAGGGATTTTTAAATTTAAAATGGAAGCTATTAAGACAAGTTAAATATAACTAAACATTTGAATGATGACAAGTGATTTTTCAACTTTACTCAATTTCTCACTTTTAATAGTATATAATCAGTAGATCCTTTTTAAACTTGATAGAACAATAAAAAGAAGTTTGTATTGAAAGTAATAAAATTATTGAAAGTTTTTGTAAAAGCTTGTAGTTGTCTTCCATAGATGTAAAGAGTAGTAAAGATAAAATTATATATGCCTTTATTACCTCAAAAAACATGGTGGTAAAGAAATATGAACTATCAAACACACCTGTTATAGTTTGAATTTTAAATATCCCCAAAAGGCACATGTATTTTAATGGCCTATTACCCAGCTTGGTGCTGTTGGGAGTTGATAAAACCTTCAAGAAATCTGATCTAATTGGAAGTTTGAGATCTTTGAGGGTGTGCCCTGAAAGTAAATGTGGGACCTCAATCTTCTTTCTCTTTCATTTCGGGCCATGAGATGAATGGCTTAGCTCCATCAAATGCTTCCACCAGAAAATGTGCTGCCTCATCACAAAACAAAAAGTAGGGATGTCTACCAACTATGAACTTAAACCCCCCGAACTATAAACCCAAATAAACCTTTCTTCTTTTCAGTTGTTTATCTTAGATATTTTGTGTCAGTAACAGAAAGCTAACCAACATAACACCATATAATTTTAATTGACATAGGTAATTAAGAATATTTATGGGGCACAATGTCGTACATTGATACATGTATATATTACACAATGATAAAACCATGGTAATTAACATATCTATTATTCAAATATGAATTATTTATTTGTAGTGAGATCATTTGATATCCTGTTTTCTAGTTGTTTTACAACATACATTATTGCTAACTGTGGCTACTATACTATGTAAGAGAACAGGAGAATTTATTCTCCCTAATTTTAAATTTATATCCATGCATAATTTCTCCTCATCTCCCTCTCCCTCCTCTACTCTCTAGTCTCTGGTAATAACTGTTCTATTTTCTACTCATTTGACCAAGAGGTTTTTTAGATTCTTTCTTTGAATTATATCATGTGGCACTTGTCTTTGGTGTCCAGCTTATTTCTCTAAACATGTTGCCTGGTACTATCCATATTGTAGCAAATAACAAAATTTCATATTTTTATGGTTAAATATTATTTCATTGTATGTGTATGTTTGTGTGTGTATGCCATATTTTATTTATCCCTTCATTCAATGATGAACAAATATTGATTCTGTACCTTCACTATTATGAATGGTGCCTTTTATGGTTTAGATATTCGATGTCCCCCAGAAGTTTCTCTGTGAGATAATGCAAGAAGGTTTAAGATAAAATGATTGGTTATGAAAGCCTTAACTCAATCTGAATTAAACTCCTTACAGAAATTAACTGAGTGTTAACTACAGGCTTGTAGAGTATGACTGGAGGAGGAGAGTCATTTGGGGTGTGCCTTTCGGGTACATATTTTTTATCTGGCCAATGGAGTATCTCTCTCACTCTCCCTCGCTCTCTGACTTCTGGAGACAGGTTCCCAGTTACTTTCCTGCACCACACTCTTCTGCCATGATGTTTTGCATCACTGTGAGCCATGAGGAATGGAGCAGGCTGCCTATGGACTGAGACCTCCGAAAGCATAAGAGCGCCAAATAAACTTTTATTCCCCCAAAATTGTTCTTGTCAGATCTTTTAGTCATAGCCGCAAAAAAGCTGATTAAAACAGTGTCACAATAAATATAGAAATTTTAATGTCTTTTCAATGCACTGATAAGAATACCTGATAAGAACAACTTAGAAGAGAAAAGGTTTATTTTGGTTCATGGTATCAGAGGTTCAGTCCACGGTAGGATTACTCCATTGCTCTGGACCCTAGATGAGAGAGCATGTCACGGTCCAAGGCATGGCAAAGAAGTGCTGCTTCATTCATGGTGGGCCAGGAAGCAGAGAGTGGGGGAGGGGTCAGGGAAGGTGACTGCTTCCAGTGCACACCCCCAGTAACCCACCTCTTCCAGATATACCCTACCGACCTGCAGTTACCACTCAGTCTATTCAAATTATTATCAGGATGATTAGGTTAAACCTCTTACAATCCAATAATTTCACCTCAAAACATTCCTACATTAACAGAGGAATTTAGGGGGACATGTCATAGCCCAACCATAACAACTCATGAAGAGAATTGTTGGATCATCTGCTAGTTTTATTTTTAATTTTTTGAGGAAACCTCATACAGTTTTCATGATGGCTCTTTAATTTATTCCCAGTGTTTTGGAAAAATCCATTCTGTGAGAACTGGCATCAGAGTTCAGGGTGCTACGAGACCAAAGAAAAGAGATAAACCCAGAATTGCACAAAGGACAACTTAAGGACTTAACGGCAGAGGAATGTCTTGGGTAGCCGCAAGACGGGAAGATCCCCATACCTTAAAGGAGAAGGAAGGGGTTTATATACTAAATTAGACAATGGTGGGCTGTAGTCTACTGGATTATACCTGTTTTTTCTAAAAACAAGTACACAAAAAACATTAACATGCCAAACATCAGTTAAGAAAGAATTTCCACATCACTAACTGTTCCCAATGCTTAGGTTACTATCTTAGTTAATGTTCATTCTATAGAGTTTGGAAACATGCCAGGATCACCTGGTAGGTAAATGGTATTTATCATGATGGGCTACAGACATGTCAACTTAGAGCCCACCGACAGTGTGACAGAGTTACTTTTTCTCCACATACTCACCATATCTTGTCTCTTTTATAACAGTCATTCTAACTGTAGTGAGGTCTAGGTTTGCATCTCTTCAGTGATTAGTGAAATGGACTGATGCTGACGATTTTTTCAAATACCTGTTAGCTATATCTATATCTATATCTATATCTATATCTATATATATCTGGATAGATAGATTGATAGATATAAATAGATATATCCTCCTTTAAGAAATGTCGATTATGAACTTTTGCCTATTTTTAATTTAAATTTGGGAATACTTTTGATATTGAGATTCTTGATTTCCTAATATATTCTGGGTATCAAACACTTGTCAAATGAATACTTTATAAAAATTTTCTCTCAGTTACTGGGTTGTCTCTTTGCTGTTGGCTGTTTCCATTGCTGTGAAAAGGTTTTTAGTTTGATGGAAGCCCATTTATCTATTTTGCTTTTGTTTTCAGAACTTTGAGGGTCTCACTAAAAAAGTTCTTCCCCAGTCTGATGTCATGTATCATTTCTTCTTGTTTTTTTTCCTGATAATTTTCTAATTGCAGATTTTTATTTACGTACTTAACTGATTTTGAGTTTACTTTTACTTATTGTGAGACACAGGGGTTCAGTTTCATTTTTCTGCCTATGGATATCCAATTTTCCTAGCACCATTTATTGAAAATTCTGTTCTTTCCTTGGTGTCTGTTCTCTGTAGATGTTTGGATTACTTCTAGCTCTCTGTTCAGTTCCATTGGTCCACATATCTGGTTTTTATTGTTGCATTTTTGCTTTTTGCTAACACAATGTTGTTTTGTTTACTATTGTTTTATAGTATGTCCTGAGATCAGGTATTGTGATGCTTCTGACTTTGTTCTTATTGATCAAAGGTCTTAACTAATCTTGACTTTTGTTGCTTCATGGACACATGGAACATTCATGTACACATGTTAAAACATTTCAGTAAGAGGTTTTGTTCAAATAATCATATTCTTCATTTAATTGACAAAGTGTAAAACATGTGCAAGCAAATCATACTTAAAGATATCTTATAACTAGAAAAAAATAAATTTTATTTTTATCTCGGTACCGTTATTTTCATATTTCAGGTGAGCAAAAATTTAGAATAGTTTTATCTTAGCCAAAGTTACATGGTTATTAAGACCTCCAATACCATATTGTCCTCAATTTTTAGGTAACAGAGCTTATAATTTCAGAAACTATCCTTGGCACTTTTAGATCATCATTTTTTACTTCATTTTGAAGGAAATAGTTTTCTATGATGCTGAGAAAATAATTAAAATGATATCTGATTAGAATATGGTAAAACAAAGTTTATCTCATGAATTAGAATAACATAAAACTATGTGATTTCTATTTCTTAACAAATATATAAAAGTTCACCATTGGCTCAACATATTTAATCATAACATATTTAATCATAGCATTGGAGGAACAAACTTAAAGTCTTAAATTTCATTTGTTAAAGAATATATTGAACCTTTGGAAAAAAAAAAACTTGATTTGTGCTGCATAAATATTTATGACTTTGAAACTTTTGCCATAACAATAATAATTTTAAAAAATTATCTCTATAAATTCATTCCTATTTTTCATGTGAGACAATAGCTCTTAAACTAATTTCAGCAAAGTGGAAGTTGAAGAAAATTAGATTTTTCTTGACAGAAAAAATAATGATATAACTAGAGTCAAGTGGAAGTAGTTCATATTTTTCTGCTCAATAATTTTAAAGGGTATGTAGAGGGTACATTTAAAGTAAAAATAGTTTGCTCTTACAAGAAAATCTTTAATCATTCTTCAACTGAAATTCAAATGAAATATGGAAATTAGCAGCTAATTTTAATGCGTAATCTTAAAATCCTCTTTCTTTTCAGTCATCTAAATTTCTTTCTTAAGGAGTTAGAAAAAGGAAAACATACTCGACAAAGTAATGAACTTGTTTTAGTAAAATTTTTTCATGTCTCTGGGTAGCTAGCTGAAGGCTCCATACTTCATATATACAATGAAATATCAAAGACTATTACTTCTGGGGCTGCTTGACTGAAACCTAGCCAGAACCTGCAGCTGTTGCTGATGTTTAAACACCAATTGGCCAGAAGAAATATTCACAATGAGTGAAATATTAAGGCTTACCTCTCTCTCTTCACTGATCAATGAAATTGTCCAAAACGTAAGCTAAGTTTCATATATTTTATTTATGACTTTCACATAACTATGATATGCTGTTATGATTTCCCTTCTTTTGTAAGTGATACACATAAGGTTTTAACTGGTTATTAACTGTCCCCAGGACACTCAGCTAGAAACAGAGAAACAAGGATCAAACCAAAATCCATCTGACTTCAAGATTTGTGTGCTTTAAAATACAATAACTTCTTTTAATAACATGAATTGAAGTAAAAATCCTTTGTGAATCAAAATAACAGTATCCCACATATGTTTTAAAAAAGCCTCCCAAAGTTATGATTTATTTTTCTAAGGATGAGTTTCCTAACTCTATAGGAGATGCGACTCATTATCTCCTAACTGAGGGCATTATTTCTTTCCCTTGTTGTGTCAAAGATGTTATATCAATAGATGTCCTCCATTTCTGGTGTGAGTGTATGCTGTGGAATATTAAGAAATACTCTCTATGGGTGCTCTGTATCTACACATGAAAACATTTTTCTCTATATATGTACACGCATATTCATTTTAAAGGGATACATCCAGCATGATGTAGGTGCACAATGTATCACAAACTTTTATACAGCTCTTGCCACCCCAAATTCTGATCAACAAATGAAATGTGTTTTTGAACTAGGAATGGAACCACTATTTGACCCAATTATCCCACTTTTGGTATATATCCAAAAGATTCAAAATCAGCATACTGCAGGGACACAGGTACATCAATGTTTAAAGCAGCACAATTCACAACAACCAAGCAATAGAGCCAAACTAGGTGCAGTTCAACAGATGAATCCATAAAAAAAAAAAAATATGTTATACACACACAATGGAGTATTGCTAAACCATAAAGAAGGACGATTTTAAAACATTTGCTAGTAAATCAATGAAAGCAGAGATACAATGCTAAGTGAAATAAGTCAGTCCAAAAAAGTTAAGGTCAAATGTTTTCTCTGAGATGTGGAAGCTAATTCAAAATAAGTGGAGGGGGTTAAAAGAAATAGAAGACAAAGGGGAATGAAGGGAGGGAGGAGGAACGTGATAGGGAAAGACAATGGAATAAACCTGACAAAATATTCCTGTGTACAAATGTGAATATCCACAGTGAACCTCACCATCATGTACATCCACAAGATTTAAAAAACAAAACTATAAAAGAATAGCAAAAAAAGTCATAGAGTAGAGGGTAGGGAACAGGGCATGGCAGGAAGGAAGGGGAAGTACTGGGGACTGAAATGGAACACATCATATTTCATGATTTTATAAATAGGTCAAAATAAATTCTATTGTCACTATAACCAAAAAGAACCAATAAAAATTTAAAAAAATTAAAATTAAAAAATATGTTTTTGTAACAACTGACCATATATATTTTTATAGCAATACCTATCTTACAAATCTCATTGCTGAATGGACATCAGACATACTGCAGCCCAGGGACCACTGGAGCTTCTAAGAATCACCACAGAGTATACCCTCAAGTTGCCAGTACACAAAGAGGTATAAGAACTTTGCTCCCTAATTGTGTGGAAGAAAACCATGGTGGTGTGATTTCATAGACCTCAGAAATGAACAATCGTATAGGATAACTATATAGAATTTTCGATATGCTGATGGTATTTTAGGTTCAGTGATATTCCTCTAAGCACAAACTGATTTGTTAATACTAAAATGTGGCACAAATTACACTTGAAAAAATTGGTTGAGAATCACTGTTTTATCTGTGTACCTTAATGAATGCAGTGCATGCTTCCCTCACTATTCTTATCACTTAAAAGCATACATATCATAAAGCAGCCCTCTTAAACGTTTACTTTCTTCATAACCTTCTGGTCATTTCTCTCTTAAGAAACTTGAAATGATTTTCTATTTCTTTTTAGAAAATGTGCAGAGGTTTTAGGTTAACATTTCAGAAATTTCAAACTTTTACACCGTCCTGTGTTTTCTGTGCAGTGGCTGGCTGGCCTCTCAGAGTAACCAATGAATTGCTTCAGTCAGCACTGCCCACCTAGGCACCGCCATCTTTAGTCATGCTATTTTCCCAGTAAATCAGAACTGAACTTCTTCAAGTTCCAGTTAAAAGTCATTCTCAGTGCTAGCCTAGAGTGCTCTCCCCCAGACCTTCCCTCACTTCCTCTTTCTTTCCATGCCCAATCAAGGTCCCAGTGATTATTTTTTTCTTCTGTTAGTTTCTTTTCTTCTAGTTTACTTCTATTTCTTCTTCTTGCTCTTCCCCTTCCCCTTTCACCATCACCACCCCCTCTTTCCCTTCTTTTTCTTCTCCCCTTCCTCCTCAATTTCCTCCTCCTTCTTCCTTCTTTTTCCTCTTCCTCTTCCCCTTCTTTCTTCTTCATATTTCTTATTTCTGTACTTGGAATTGAACCCAGGAGCACTCTACCTCTATATTCCTAGCCCTTTTGATTTTATTTTTTGAAACAGAGTCTCAGAATTTGTGGTCTTCCTACTTCAGCTTCCATATTAGCTGGAATTACAGGGGTGCACCACCATGCCCAATTACTTCTATTGATGTTTTAAAGTGTATCTCTTTAGCTACAGGTAGTTTAAAAGTGTTCATCTTCATGATGCTGGTTCCTAACTTCCTACTTACTTTACTTGACACAGTGGCCTTGGTTGTTGATATAAGCTAGTTGATTAACCAGTCAGGCATTCCATTTGCTCCTTAATTCATTCATCCAGTACTTTGAGCAACAGATTGCTTCTTGTGCCAAATGTTATGCAGTTATTGAATAAATTATTTAAAACAAATGCAAAAATAACACAAAGAAAAGAAATGTCTTGTGACATCAATAAAATCTGTAGTGTATTTGACCAAAATGAAATAAATGAACTTGGATGAGAAGACAGTATGCTATGATGTCTATGGTATCATTGATTCTGTAAATTACAAAGTGTTATTCTTCTTTCTTCCCTTTTTATTTTTGTTTTTGTTTTGCAGGGTTAATATATTTAGCAAGTGAGAGAATATAGAAACCAATGTCATTTCTGTAGATATCAATGACATTAGTTAGATTTCAAATGTAGAATTTTAATTGCAGAATTACTCTAAAGGAATAATATCAGGGAGAAAATGGATTTTAAATGTCTTAAGTGATTAGATCGTTGTAGAAAAAAGTATTGATGTTGGAGAAATTATGTAGAATACAGAAATTAGTGTCATAAATCTCTTTCAATCCTCATTACCAGTTTCAACCTGTTGCAAACATAGCCACTTTAGGTGTCTAATATTTTAAATTGGCAATAACGTTCAAATTTTAAATATTATATGATTATATGATAACTAAAATCCACTTAATGAAGATTAATAGTAATAAAATTAATTACTTGTCTAATTTTCTTCCTTATTTACATTATCATACCTTTTGAAAATAATAAACCTGATTGATTTTGAGTATCTCATCTTTCTCCTTAATTCTGAACATCCTCTGGTATAACAATAATGTCTCTTAAATAGATCTAAATTTGTTTTGTTATTATAAATATGATGATTCCATAAATTGTGATTTACAAAAAGAAAATAATCGGAGGTAGATTTTTAAAATTTTTTAGTTTAAGTTTGAAATATGGGAGAAAACAATTTGGATATAAAGTTGGAGATAACAAAATCACCAGTAACTCCATACTGAAATACCAATTACTAAATGTGTTAGTTCCTTTCCTTCTTGTTTCTATGTAATGGATTTATGTGCCATGTTGGATAATATGACATGTATCACCATAATATCATTTTATTTTTTCTGTCATTCCCTTACTTTTTATTCAGGAAAAAAGATACACTGGATAAACTATCATCAGATCTATAGCATTTTACTCAATCTTAAATAATACACACTATTCCATTTGAAAACACAGCCCCTATTCAAAATTTGAATATTCAGTGTAATACAGTAAATGGAATCCTGAAGTTCCTTTGCCACTAACTGTCTACATTCCTGATTCAGGTTTCACTTCAGTTAAGAGAACCATAGTGGACATGGGGAGAAGAGAATCTTCTCATTTTCTCCCCCAATAGCTGTTATATCTTAAGACCCTCAGGCACTGACTTGGAGGAAACAAGGAAAGGAAGAAATATGCCCTTGAAATGGTGTCAATAAAAGCAAGATCTAGGCTCCCTGTAGTCCAACGGAGATCTTAAGACTGACCCCTCTCTCCTGTACCTCTTTTGACCAGAGTTGAAGGAGCACACTTCTGTCTCTGGAAGTCACTTGTGAATCTTCCTTAAGCCCTGAATTTCACTTTATTTCTTGGTGCTAATGTGGCTCCACCATTCTCAGAACCCATAAATTATTTCAGACTGACTTTTTCCTTGTTGGCTAACATCTAGTTTATTGGCAACTTTCATGCATTTACCTTCTATCTCCAGAAAAGTTCTGTTTGTACAGATCAATTCCTACAAGGCTGTACTGTCTTAGCTCTAACCTCAAAGATGTTGGGAGCATTTATTTTCTTATATAAATTTCCGAATTTTGCTTTAGAATGAGCCCTAAAAGTAGGAAAACTAGGTCATCATTTAAAGTCTAAATTTATATTTTCTTTTCACTTACATGTTGATAATATGTTTTTTCCCTCATTTCCCCACATTGTAATTTGTTTGACTTACATTTGTTTAGATTGCTTTCTGATTGAGATAATTTTATTTTAAAAAAAGGAAATCAAGCTCTCTTTGATTTTGTGATTATCTTTACTAAGGAAGTCATTGACATGCAAACAACAGATAATATTCTCTATTCCAAAGTTTTTATCTTTCTTAAAAATTCTTTTCCCTCTCCTTGAGTGAAACCAAGCTCTCCTTGTTCTCCTTCACATTTTTTGCTTCTTTTACATCTCTCCCATCTGACTTTAATAGTTAAATGTTGGACTCCCTTGATGTTCTGTTTCAGGTCTACTTTCTGTCTCTGAGGGTGAATCTCATTCATTTCTATGAATTCAGTTGCTATCTGTTGGACAATTGGCAAATTTATATCTCCATTGCTGAGTTTTCTCATGATTCTATTTAATGCCTTTTCCTGATCAATCATAGATCCAAAATTTAAATGATGATCCCCTCCTCATCCCAACTTGCTTTTCCTCCAATGTTTGAATATTCAGTGTAATACAGTAAATGGAATCCTGAAGTATCTCAGCAAACAGCTCAACAAACAACTCCTGGTATATATGGGATTTGTATTTGATTCTTTGCTCACTCTTAGTCTCTGGATTCAACCAATCACCAAGTATTGACTTTATCTTTTTCTGCAGCCCATTAATTTCTTTTATCTCCACCATACTACCTCCTTTTAATACCATTATTTACTTGGTGTCAATGAACTTAAACTAGTCATTCTTTCACTTTAAACATAATACTCTACACTAAAATCAGAGAATTTAAAAAAAGAAATTTGAATATTTCATTCCTCTAACAATCTTCAGTTATCCTCTGTTTTCACTAGAATAAAGCCCTAATTATTAAAGTTGCCCATGATATGGTAATAGCTAATGGGATAAATCATTTTTTCTCCCACTTATTTCCTCATAAGATCCATTCCACTTATAGTGGCCTTTCTGGTTTGTGCAACTTCTAGTTTCAAGGCCTTTACATGCACTATTGCCTCTTCTAAATCACATGCTACTTGCCTCTTCCCATCCTCCCACACTCTACATACACACTGCCACTCTGCCTGGTAATGCCACCCATGTGCAGCTTACTTACGGGAGACTTCAGGATTTCGGATAGGTTTGCTCTTGCCACTAATGACACCCATGGCTCCCTGTACCTCCTACTTCTATCAGTCTGTTCAGTGTGCCCCTAATGCTGACTTCAAGGATATAGACCATGTGTTTTTCTCATCACTCTGTCCAACAGGTAGAACAATGCCTAACACAGAGTAAGTACTCAAATATGTATTATAAAAACAAAACTTTAATAAAATTATAATTCAAAGTCAATATCCTGGAACAGGTCAAAGAAAACCACTTGGTCCACTTATACAGGAGCATATAGAAAGCTTCCAGAAGAGAGTTTTTGAAGCTCTATAGATATAGATATAGTGCTGAATGACTAGTGAGGTTTATTTTTTAATTATTTATTTATTTTTTTATTTTTTACAGACTGCATTTTGATTCATTGTACACAAATTGTTTCTATGGTTGTACACAATGTAGATTCATACCATCCATGTAATCATACATGTACATAGGGTAATGATATCTGTCTCATTCCACCATCTTTCATACCCTCTCATTTCCCTCTAGGTAATCTAAAGTTCCTCCATTCTTCTCTCACACCCCACCCCCCCACCCCCATTATATATCATCATCCACTTCTCAGGGAAAACATTTGGCTTATTTCATTTAGCATGATATTCTCCAATTCCTTTCACTTATTTGCAAAAAGTATTGATGCTAGAAGAATTCAAGTACAACTCTAGTACCCTTTCCAGTAAGTTCACTCCTCACACAACCATATTTAATTGGTCCCTTTATGTTTAACTATTACCGTTCGTACATAATTAGAGAAATAGGTATAAGAAGGAAAAGAACACAATATTTCACTCACGCACTTCTGGGTGGCAGAATTTAAGTATTTAATTTTATTCTTTATACTGTTGGTATGTTACATATGATTATACATGTACTAACTTTTATAATCATGAAATGTCACTTCAGATATAAATAATTATTAAACAAAAGGCTGAATCAAGCAAAAATTTATGTGAATCTAACTTTTTCTAATTAAATGTTATAATTTCACCACTTTTATTTTGAATCTGAAGTTTTCCATTATCTATTCCCAAGATGATCTAGGAGATAACACAAGAAATTTAGAAATCTGTTTTTCCATTTATGCTATCATGAATTGGAGAAATTAGAACTTGATCTACAGACATGTATTAGAAGTTAGAAAATAATGGCTGCCAGAGACTATCATCCCTGAGAAAGAAGAATCCAAAACTACCCTAGCAGTTTTTTTTTTTTTTCATATATACTACTGGATATATGTTATTAAATGTAATGCATGTTTAAAAGTAACACATGTTTGAAAGTCATGGAAAAATTCTGTAATGGAGATATAAATTTGGTAACTGTCCATATGAAGACAATAACTGAATTCACGGGTATCGATGAGATACTCTCTCACAGATAGAAAACTGGTCTTCTGTAACAACACTTTAAAACTCAATGATATCGTCAAGTTAGATGCTCCCCAAATTAGAAGGTAAACTTCCAAATTACATTTAAAAATCTCACCCAGGCTGATATCTGCAACCACTAATAACTAAGATATTTGCAATTCCTAAAAAAGAAACATGAGATAACAAAATTGACTTCTGTAAGCTTTGCAATTCATATAGATCAACAATGAAGAAGAAAGAGGGGCATATAGCAAACATTCTCTGCTTTCTTAAGTAAGATTCTATCTGGTTATATAGCAGTCATCTTCTCTGGTAGATAATAAGATGACTGTTATATAAGAGAATATTATTTTAGTATTCATCTCTTCTGTTTGAATATAACTTGTTTAAAAATTCATGGAAAATACCAAATCATTTGTATTTTCAAGTTAAGTCATATTCAAGGATGAACATCTGTGCCATTGTCATTCTGTATTCATAAACAGTATTCTGATCATTAGAAAGATAATAATGTCGATCACCATTATTAGCTATGAGACTTAGAGCACTGATCTCTTTTGTTTTCAGTTATTAAAATGGATTGGTACGACAGTCAGTCTATCTCATTTCTTCATAAGAGTTATTGACTTGGGGATGGTATAACCTGAGTCGACTGGACAGCTCTTCATGATCCCTAGAGCCGTAGATTCAACTGTGCAAACAAGTCTCAGTCTTTTGGTCAAAGTAAAGCTCTCAGATGTTGCTGAAAATGCTGGGGAAGAGATTATTCATCTCTTTCTCGCTCATTTTGAACCAGGAAGCATGTAGTTCTAGAGATTCCTGACTATTACCTTTACTTCTCAATATAGCCACTATAGGATAAGACAAAATCAAAGGGAGAAAAATAAAGAGGTAGAAATAAATGAGATTTTTGGTAACATTGCTGTTCTATCAGATAGCATGTTGTCTAAAGTCCCACCTCAAGACCTATGTTTCCATGAACATAAAACTTGTCATTTTTGTTAGGCAGTTTGAATAACATAACTTATTATTTGCATCAAAAGCAAATGAAAGAATGAAAGTTATCTTCGACTTTGATAAGTAGTAATTTTACAGGGTAGAATACAAATGCATTTTTCACCTGAAAAAAACTAGTAGTAAAACAGATGTATATAGGATTCTTATCAGATGAGCTCAGACAGTACATATACACTTAGCAAGAATGGTAGGCATATCAAATATTTCTCAAATTGAAATCAGTCTACCCATAGTTTATGTCATTTGCTCAGTTGATCTTAACAGGTAACCAATGTAACTATAAACTCCCACTTATAATTATATTCCATAACTTTTGTTTTAAGAGAAAAAATTTCAAATATTCATGACTTTCATTTCTATTTTTCATCAAGAAGGAATAATGGCAGAAAATAAGAATACATAAATAAAAACAAAATGTTTTTAAACCAAGTATAATTTGTAGGCTTCCACTGAAGTATGATTTTTTAAAAAGGTGAGGAAGAGTGCTTACAAGGAGGCAATATTTCAAAGAGTATTCTCACCTGGAGCATTCTCTCTCAAGTTGAATTAGAATTAGCAGCAAGAAAAATCATCCAAAAATGATAATTCTGAGAAGTGAAAAGGTAAATACAATTTTAGCTACTCCATTTAAACTCCTGCCTATTTAAAAAGCTCACATAAGTCCCAGGTGTCTGTTGGATAAGTCACTTTGCCATACCTAAAACTGCAGAGATTTTATTCTGAGGATGCTTGACCATCTTATTCAAAATGCTTTATGAAGAAGGCAGTCATCAAGAGCTTTTAGAGAATAGATTTTTAATGTGCACTATGCCTTTGTACTTCTGCATGAAGTGTGTGTGTGTGTGTGTGTGTGTGTATGTATATCTTGTATGTGTGTGAAGAGAGAGAGTGGATAGGTAGGTATGTAAACAATTGTATAAATTGAGCACTAAACAGAATGAATGAATTTCCTAAATAATTATTCATTGCACTTAACTTGTTAAAAAATCCACTGCAAATTATTATGAAATTATAGTTGATAATTGTTTTGGAAATAAAAGATGAAAATATAATAAAATATATATAAGAAAGAAAAAAATAATTCATCATATGGATTGACACAGTAATCAATGTATTAGGAGTTAAAGGGATTGAGAAGGTTTCTTCCTTTGTGAATATGCATGGACTGCCAAGATGGCTAAACTTCTTATTTTTACTTATTTCAATTGGTTCTCTTCCATAAATTGCTCCTGAAAAATGCCTGGAAAGAAAGTAGGTAAAGGTAAATATAACCAGAAGTGTGAATTATGGTAAGCAATGACAGAGAAGAAACACCTCCCTAGTGCCACTTATAATTGTGTTTGTCTTATGTAAATGGAAATTGTAGCATGTATGATATTTCAATTCTTTACTGCATTTTTCCCAATACCGTTAATCACTAATTCTTAATATTTTGAAACTGTGATTCAAAAAAAATATCAAAATTCTGGATTCTTCTCCCTTTTGTCATATATAAAAGTCTTTATGTCATTTTAAGTGAGTTGGAATATTGGGGGAAGGGGACATTATTGAAAAAACTTAATTGACCACATAAACAATTTTGCTTAGTTTCCATTAGAGAGTCCACACTGTAGTGCCAGAACTAGCGTGCAGATAGCATTTATTGGTGTAACAAACAAGTGTCTAATCTTTAGTATGTACTAAATACTTTGCCAGATGTTGAGGATAAAGCACTAAGTAATATATGACATTTGACTTTGAAAGGCCCATACTCAAGCTGGGCATGGTGGCACAGGTCTCTGGTCCTAGTGACTTTTGGAGGCTGAGGCAGGAAGATTGCAAGTTCAAAGCCAGCTTTAGCAATTTAGTGAGGTCCTAAGCAACTTAGGGAGATCTTGTCTAAAAATAAAAGGGGTTGAGGATGTAGCTCAGTGATAAAAAACCCAGGGATTCAATGCCAGTTTAAAAAATAAAAAAAAGAAAGGCCTATAGTCTAGAATGTGAAAATGTATAATAGAAACAAGGACAGATGTTTCTATAAGTTCAATAGTGACAATGACAGTTCTCATTAGAAAAGTATTTTCTACCTGACTCTAAAATGCCGAATAGAGATTTTCCAGGAGGATAGAGGGAGAGTCTGAGGTAGTGGAAAGTTCATTCTTGAGACAAGATAAAGTCTAGAAGCCATAACTAACTAATGGTCAAGTGTTATGGTTTGGATGTGAGATATTCCCCAAAAACTCAAATGTGAGACAATGCAAAAAGGTACAGAGGAGAAAGATTGGGTTGTAAGGATCTTAAACCAATCAGTAAATTAATCCCCTGATAGGGATTAATTGAGTGGTAATTGAAGTGGCAGAGTGTGGCTGGAGGAGGTGGTAAGTGGGGCATGGCTTTGGGGTATATATTTGTATCTGAAGATTGGAGACCTCTCTCTCTCTGCTTCCTGATCTTCACGTGAGCCGCTTCCCTCTGCCATACTCTTCCGCCATGATGTTCTGCCTCACCTGGAGTCGACCTTCTACAGACTAAGACCTCTGAAACCATGAGCCCTCAAATAAACTTTTCCTCCTTTAAAATTGTTGCGGTCAGATCCTTAGTCACATCAGTGAAACAACTAAGACACCAAGAACCCACTATCTGTGCTCACAGGACATTGTCAGTATTTTTCACACAGCTATGAAATAAAATTGAGCCATTCACCTGTATCTTAGTGATAATTCCGTCAGGTCAGGAATCACGGATTTTAGTTAATTATTTCTGCCACTGAGTTTTTAATTTACAAATGGTAGCTGTTGACATAGAAATGGAAGATATAATTTAGACGGAACATGTAATGTGAAAATCGAAGTGTCAAGGACAGAGCTATGGAAGCGCTAACAGGAATGGTGAAGAAGAGGTCAAGGAAAAAGTTTCAAGAGGAAGAGGTGAAGTGTCAAATGTGCAGAAAAGTCAAATGATAGAGGCTGAAGAGAAGTGTTTGATAATTAGAAAATCACTGGAGTGGTACTACTGTTTAGGGGCTTGAAGAGGAAATGGAGGTGAAGAAATGAACCAACTGAGCATTTCTCTCTCTTGAAACTTGTATGTTACAGAGAGAGAGAGAGAGAGAGAGAGAAATCATTAGGTAGAGCCAATGTAGAGGTCTTTGATTTTGGTGTTCCTTTTTCTTTTCTTTTCTTTTTTACTATTGCTAAATGAAAAATAATTGAATACTGACAAGAGACTGTGAGAATAAAAAAAGCAAAGATTTGAAAATATTTGAAATCAGTACAAGTGAAATGGGTAGGATCCAAGATGGCAGACTAGAGAGAAGTTGCATTCCTTGTCACTCTGTGACTCAGATTCATGCAGAGGAAATACTGTTTCTCTGCAAGATAGTCTTTGTCCACCGATCCCCTGCTGTTTACCCTCCATTTGTCCACCATGATTGCAGCATCTGCCAGAATATCACCTGCCAGTGTATCTTCTGCCTTTTGAGTGCAGATCGCTCAATGACTGCCACTTATTATCAGCCATTTGCCTGTTTGCCTGCCTCTTGCCTTCACTTCGCCCAACTTTCACTGATTCAATGCCCACCTGCTGAAAGCCCACCACCAACCTGCAGACTGCCACCACACTGCCAGTGGATAGCGTGCTGTGTCAGGGGCGGGCTCTGAGGGCCCCAGAGCCTCACCGTGGCCTGATCTCTAAGATGGCGCCTGGCAGCTTGCCAGACATAGCTGCACTCGTAAACAAGTTTCAGGAAGTAACTCTGGTTGGCTGTTGTACATGAGGCGATCCTGGTATCTGCCTGGAGACTGCTCCTTGATAGGCTGACTTTCCTGGTAGTCTACTCTCTGATAGGCTGATGTTCTCAATATAAGTCTGAGACTTGTAGAATAAAGGGCCTTTTGGTTCCTGTGCTCAAGAAGAGCGTATGTGTTGTGATTGTCCCTGCGGGCGGTGGGCGATCATAGTGCAGCCCACTGTTGTCTGGAAGTCTGTTGTCACAGTACGTGCAGGTTGGGTTACACGCAGTCACCACCATCATGGGACACTAGCCAAGGCCTGCAAATTTGCCACTGCCACAGCCACCATCTCAGGGTGCAACCACCTCAGTCTGGAGCCACAGGCCAGGCTCTGTAGATATATTGGGGTACCTGCAGGTCTGGTTGCACCTGAGGTCTTTCTCCTGGTTGTGCTACTGGCCACCTTCTAGCTGCCTCTTTGCAGGGTTGCTCCTTTGTGTGAGTGTATCCCTGGTGGTCTCTCTGCAACTTGAAAGGGCATTGAGATCTTAGGATTGCAGCAAGGCAAAGCCTGGGGAAGCTGAATTCCAAGTCCATCAAATTGCAGCTGCATTTACATGGACCAGTCCGGGTCTGGCGATCCTGTGGAAAGTCGGAGACTAGGGGCAGTTGCCTGAAGGTAGCACAGGTTGAAGAAACTGGAGAAAACTGAACTGTCTCCAACTTGAGTCCTGAAGTGCACAGGGACAGAAGGGGCCAGTTATACCAGGTGGGAAGACAGGAAGAGGGTGTAAGGGCATCTCGTTATGGGCTCACACACCCAACTGGTCCCGGAACCCCTGGACTGGAGGTAATATCAAGCTTCAGATAACTCCAGCTATTGCCAGACAAGGAAAACTCAGAAAATTTTAAGCCAACAGAAGCAATCATTCAATTTTCTGTTGAGATGTTCCTATTTTTTTTTTTAACCCTCTGTCTCACATCTCTACCATCTTTGAATCCAAATATTTTTCATACATCAATTTATTGAGGAATGGAATGTCTGAATAATATATTACAGTTTTGTGTATTCTTATATTTTAACTTTTCAAAAAAAAAATCTGTATATATTTTTTCTCTCATCTATCTGTCTCCCTGGATTCTCTTCCTCGCTTCTCTCATACAAATAGCCAACATCTATTAATTCCTTCCATACTCTTACTATAAATTCTTACCTCTAACTTCTCTTCCTGTTCCTCATAAACATCACATCTTATACTACTTCTGTCCCCTCATTGCCTATCATTTGAAACAGTAAACCCTTTTAGCAAACTTACTGTTTATATCATAGAGAATAATTGAATACTTCATTTCTGTTTATTGCAATAAAACTGAAATCATCTTAATAGGAGGTGGTCTAAGGTGGTATATTGTTTGCCTGGGTGCTGTTAATATTGGTCCCCCCCTTATAGGTGAGGTACTGGAAGCCTTTAGGGACTCTATAAGACTAAAGGGTAGAATCTGTACTGCCTCAGATCCATATCACTAGATGAAAAGACACATAAACAACATGAAAAGAAAAAAAGGGAACAAAGCACCTCAAAAAAACTAAGGCATTCTAACAATAGAATCCACAGACAGCACAGTAGAAAAAATGTCAAGAGAAAGAGTTTAGAGAATACATAGTTAGATTGATCTTCTAAATGAAGGATGGAATGGAGAGAAAATACAAGAAGTGAAAGATCACTTCAATAAAGAGGCAGAGATTATAAAAAGGAATCAAGCAGAAATCCTCAAAATGAAGGAAACCATAAACCAAATTAAAAATTTAATGGAAAGTATCACCAATAGACAAGACCACTTGGAAGACAGAACCTCAGGCAATGAAGACAAAATATATATTCTTGAAAATAAAGTTGACCTCTTAGAGAAGATAGTAAAATGCCATGAACAAAACTTCCAAGAAATATGGGAAAATATGAAATGACTAAATTTAATCTTTATCAGAAGAGACAAAGATGTGGAGATACAAACCAACGGAATGCACAACCTTTTCAATGACATAATATCAGAAAACTTCCCAAATCTTAAGAATAAAATGGAAGATCAAGTGCAAGAGTCTTATAGGATCCCAAATACACAAAATTACAGCAGACTCATACCAAGGCCGATTATAATGAAAACAGCTAACATACAGAATAAGGAGAGAATTTTAAAGACTGTGAGAGAAAAAAATCAAATTACACATAGTGGGAAGCCAATTTGGTTCAGCTGATTTCTCAACCTAGAGTCTAAACACCAAGAGATCCTGGAATAACATATCAACCTCTGAAAGAAGATGAATGCCAACCTAGAATTTTATATCCAGCAAAATTAAGCTTCAGATTTGAAGATGAAATAAAAACCTTCCATGATAATCAAAAATTAAAAGAATTCACAACTAGAAAGCCTGCACTATAGAACATTATCAGCAAAATATTCCATGAGGAGGAAATGAATTAAAAAAAAAAAAAAAAAAAACAGCAAAGGGTAGAACTAGATTAAAGGAAAGGTCAGTCAAAAGAGAAAGTCAAGTTAAGAAACAAAACTAAACCAAATGACTGGGAATACAAATCATATCTCAATAATAACACTGGATAACAATGGTCTAAACCTGATTAATGAAAAGATATAGATTGACAGATTAGATTAAGAAAAAATACCCAACAAATGCTGTCTTCAAGAGACTCACCTCCTAGGAAAAGACATCCATAGACTAAAGGTGAATGGGATAAAACATATCCCTCACATGGACTGAGTAAACAAGCAGGGGTTTCCATCCTCATATTGGACAAAGTGGACTTCAAACCAAAGTTAGTCAGAAGGGATAAAGAACAACATTTCAAATTGCTTCATGGAATTATACATCAACAAGACATAACAATTAATGGAGCATCTACATACATCAAACAAACCCTTTTCAATTTAAAGAATCAAATAGACCACAACACAATAATACTAGGTGGCTTTAACATGCCTCTCTCACCACTGGATAGATCTTCCAAACAAGAACTAAACAAAAATACTATAGAATTAAATAATACAATCAATGACTTAGACATAACAGACATATATAAAGTATTTCATTCATAATTGAGCAAATATATTTTCTTCTCAGCAGCACATGGATCCTTCTCTAAAATAGACCATATGTTATGCCACAAAGCATCTCTCAGCAAATACAAACAAATAAAAATACTACCCTGCATTCTATCAGATCATAACAGAATGAAACTAGAAATCAACAATAAAATAAAGAGTAGAAGCTACTCCAACACCTGGAGACTAAATAATATACTACTAAATGATGTGTGGATAGCAGAAGACATGAGGGAGGAGATAAAAAAAATTCTTAGAGGTAAACAAGAGCACTGATACAACATATCAAAATTTCTGGGACATTATGAAAGCAGTACTAAGAGAAAAAAATCATTGCACTGAACTCATTCAATAAAAGAATAAAAAGTCAAAAAATAAATGACCTAATATTACATCTCAAAGTCCTAGAAAAAGAAGAAGAGATCAACACCAAAAGCAGCAGAAGACAGTAAATAATTAAAATCAGAGCTATAATCAATGAAATTGAAACAAAAGGGAAATTGAAAAAAGAAATCGACAAAACAAAAAGTTGGTTCTTTGAAAAAATAAATAAAATTGATAAACCCTTAGACGCACTAACAAAGAGAAAGAGAGAGAAAACTCAAATTACTAAAATTGAGGATGAAAAGGGAAACATCATGATGGACACTACTGAAATATAGTAGATAATTAGAAACTATTTTGAAAATTTATACTCAAATAATTTTGAAAATCTCAAAGACATTGACAAATTTCTAGAGATATATGATCTACCCAAACTGAAGCAAGAGGACATACACAATTTAAACAGATCAATTTCAAGCAATGAAATTAGAAGATGCCATCAAAAGCCTACCAACCAAAAAAGGCCAGGACCAGATGAATTCTCAGCCAGTTTCTACAAAGAAATTCAAAGAATTGATGCCAATACTCCTCAAAGTATTACATGAAATAAAAAATGGGGAACCCTTCCCAACTCATTCTATGAGACTAGTATCACCCTGATACCTAAACCAGACAGACATATCAAGGAAAGAAAACTTCAGACCAATATCCCTGATGAACATAGATGCAAAATTTCTCAATAAAATTCTGGCAAATTGCATACAAAAACATTAAAAAGATAATGCACTATGAGTAGGTGGGTATCATCCCAGGGATGCAAGGTTCCTTCAATGTATGGAAATCAATAAAAGTAATACATAACATCAATAGACTTAAAAACAAGAATCATATAATTATCTCAAGAGACACAGAAAAAGCATTTGACAAATACAGCACCCCTTCATATTCAAGGCACTAGAAAAACTAGGGATAGTAAGAATATACCTCAACATTGTAAAAGCTATCTATGCTAAACCCAAGGCCAAAATCATTCTAAATGGAGAAAAATCGAATGCATTCCCTCTAAAAACTGGAACAAGACAGGGATGCCCTCTTTCACCACTTCTATTCAACATAGTCCTTGAAAGTAGCTAGAGCAATCAGACAGACAAAAGAAATTAAAGGGATACAAATAGGAAAAGAATAACTCAAACTATCACTATTTGCCCAAGACATGATTTAATATTTAGAAGATAAAAAAAAAAAAAACTCCACAGGAAAACTTCTAGAACTCATAAATGAATTCAGCAAAGTAGCAGGAAATAAAATCAATACCCATAAATCAAATGCATTTCTATACATAAATAATGAATCCACTGCAAGAGAAATTAGAAAAACTACCCCATTCACAACAGCCTCAAAAAAATAAAATACTTGCGAATCAGTCAAACAAGAGGTGAAAGATCTCTATGATGAAAACTACAGAATACTAAAGAAAGAAATTGAATAAGATCTTAGAAGATGGAAAGATCTCCCATGCTCTTGGATAGGCAGAATTAATATTGTCAAAATGGCGATACTACCAAAAGCAAATTGGTACAACCACTATGGAAAGCAGTATGACGATTCCTCAGGACACTTGGAATGGAACCACCATTTGACCCAGTTATCCCATGCCTCAGTTTATACCCAAAGGACTTAAAATCAGCATACTCCAGTGACACAGCCACATCAATGCTTGTAGTGGCTCAATTCACAATAGATAGACTATGGAACCAACCTAGATACCTTTCAAAAGATGAATAGATAAAGAAAATGTGGTACATGTACACAATGGCATATTACTCAGTCTTAAAGTAGAATGAAATTCTGGCATTTTCAGGTATAGATGGAATTGGAGACTATCATGCTAGGTGAAATAAACCAATCCATCAAAACCAAAGGCCAAATGTTTTCTCTGATAAGTGGATGCTGATCTATAGTGGGGGTGGGTAGGCAAGAACAAAGAAACGTTGGATTATGCAGAGGAGAATAAGGGCAAAGGTGGGGCAGTGGGGATGGGAAGGACAGTAGAATAAGAAAGACCTTATTATCCTATATACATGTATGATTATACTACTGGAGAGACTCAGCTTCATGCACAGCCAGAGGAATGAGAAGTTATGCTCCATTTGTGTACAGTGTGTCAAAATACATTCTACTATCATGTATAACCAATTAGAACAAATAAAAAAAAATTTTTAAATGAACAAGTGGAAATGAACTGAACTTTGTTTAATTAGCTGTTCACCTTGCACAAACCAGTACGCATCTGAGTCCTGGTGTTCACTGAAGAACAATAGAAATGGAAATATCTGTCCCATACAATTCATATGATCATTATACATATAACAATATATGTGAATATAGTTAGAAATCAAATTAATGATTAGTTTTCAATCACATTAGACCTCTATAAAAGAAAAAATAAATTATAGATATATTGATGACCAGATCAAAAGAAATAGTTAACTCCTGTAAGTAAAATTTCTGGTTCTGCCAAATTATAACTTTTGATCTACTGCCTATCTGAGATATATTTTTATACCATAAGATAGACTGTCTATAGTACTATCAATTCAAATTCATCTTTCACTTGATAACTATGATAAATGATGTTCCATTACAATAATTGTCTATTTTGGCAAAAACTGAAACTGCAAATAAGTACAATGCAAACTTAATTTTTCTGTTTAAAGTCTCACTGTCAGTTCAAGGTTCTTTTGGGAGGCCATATGGGCTGGTTTATTGCTTGGATGCAGTTTACAAATATGAATGAATAAATAATTGGGGGGATTCTGCAAAGTCAAATTAAGTTGGATGTAATGTCAAGTAAACAGCAGACACATCATTTTTTTAAAGAAGGAAATAAGGATTTGTTATGTTTGAGGGAAATGATTCCTTGATTATATGTCACTGGATATATAAAAATGCTTTTATCAACTGTATTTCAAATCTGTCACTTATTTAAGGAGTATTGCTTTGTTGCTACAATAAATAAATAAGATATAAAATTAATCAGTTTGCTGTAAGCTATTATGCTTTTATTATGCCTAATATATCTTATTTATTCTGTTAAATATTCATAACCAAAAGTTGTGCTGCACTGTTATTCTTTCCTAAAATAACGTTTGAGATAGAGAACAAGGGTAGACGTCAGTTTCTTTATCTGTGAGGTATTTAAAACAAGTTGGCTAGATATTTTAAAACAAAGTTAAGGAGAAATAAAATAGAATAAATAATCTGTATCTGTTCTGTGCAGGTACAAATATATCACAAAGAAACCTACTATTATGTATAAGTATAACTCAACAATAAAAATACATATAAAAACTAAAATTTAATTTGTGCAGAGGAGCAGTATGGCCAATTGATACACAGTAGTAATTACAAAGCATGTCTTTGGAAAGTGGGAGAACATACACAAAATAGGAAATCATATAACAATAATTTTTTTCATTAAATTAAAAATATTCAAGAAAAAACAGTATTGGGAGCATATTATATTAAAGCATAGTTAATGTTGCATAATTTTAGTAGTGAGTTTGTCTCTATACTTTATTCACCCAATGTTACTAAGAAGGAATGTGTATAGTGATCTTTTGATGGATCTTTACTTTTTTACACATTTTGATATCAGAAAATCCTTACCAGTTTTAGTTAAAAATATTTCCTATTTCTAATTCAGACAGTTGCCCATCATGATGAATCATCAGTCCTTATAACGTCATCATCATCAACATCATCACTATTATTAAGGAGGTAGTATACTTAAAGGAAACATTTAGATTTAGGAGGTACATTTCGTTATATTACTTCACTGACGTAGCAAAAGTCCACAGAATGGATGGGATACCTTTTTTCACCTTTTGTAGATTGGAACGCTGCCACTGACAACATCAAGTCGTGTCCCTCGCACATCACAAGAGTCAGAAGATGGAATGTGGCTTTTAAAATAAAGATGTTATGTTCCTCTGTAGACTATAGTTGATGGTTCACATTTGTTAAGTGTTTACACCTAATGCAACTCTTTCTTAGAAGATCTAATTCAGTTCTCTGTAATATACCTAAAAAGTATGAATTCTTTTGTAGACAAGTATGAGGAATCTGAATAAAGGATAATGTGGAGTTAATGGTGGGGATGACTCACTAAAGGGTTCCAGGAGCTTTCTCTTGATTACCATGCATAGTTTCATTACACAGAACAAAGTATCGTGAATACTTTGGTCCTTTCTGCTAACTTTATCTCCTTTTAAAAGAATTTGTTCCAGTTAGTTATACATGACAGTAGAAGGCATTTTGACACAATGTACACAAATGGAGCACAACTTCTCCTTCTTCTGGATGTACATGGTGCAGAGTCACACCAGTAGTGTGTATATGTATATAGGATGATAAGGTATATGTATACTGGGTAATAATATAAAGAGTAATAAGGTCCGTCTCATTCCACCATCCTTCCCACCTCCACATCCCCTATGCTCCACCATTCCCCTCTGCCCAATTTAAAATTCCTCCATTCTTCCCTACCCCTCCTCCCATTATGGATCAGCATCCACTTATCAGAGAAAACATTTGGTCTTTGTTTTTTAGGGTTTGGCTTACTTCACTTAGCATGATATTTTCCAGCTCCATCCTTTTACCTGCAAATGTCATGATTCCATTATTCTTTATGGCTGAGTAATATTCCATTGTGTATATATGCCACATTTTCTTTATCCATTCATCTTTTGAAGGGCATCTAGGTTGGTTCCATAGTTTATCTATTGTGAACTGAATTGCTATAAACATTGATGTCACTGTGTCACTGTAGTATGCTGATTTTAAGTCCTTTGGGTATAAACTGAGGAGTGGGATAAGCTGGGTCAAATGGCGGTTCCATCCCAAGTTTCCTGAGGAATTTTCATACTGCTTTCCACAGTGGTCCTTCTACTAACTTTAAATGACATTCACAATTGGATCTACTTACATATATGATTTTTAAAATAAACCCGTAGAGTAGTTCTGCTTCCACATAATATGTAGAAATTCTCAGACCTCATTTCTTAACAAAAAGAAAAAGCCGAGTAATCTTCAAGCTCACAACTTTTTGTCAGCCCAGTGATATTGCAAGGTGACTCTGCAAAATAAATTCCAAAACGTGACAAGCTTCTTCTAGGAAAAACAGTACACACCATCTTCTCCTTTAGAGGAGCAGCTGTTATAAACATGAGTAAGCAGAAAATAGGTTAGAACGTACTCGTTTCTTAGAAATAATATGTGGACCATCATGGCAGTTTAGGACATGGTGTCCTCCCATATCCAGGCAGATGTGTTTCAAGACATGTAGTGTGTACCTGAAAGTAAGGCGGTACTGCATATACACACCCCATATATACAGTACTCTGCTTGTTTCCTATACATACATAGTATCATAAAGTATCATTTATAAGTTGGGTATGATAAGAAATTGACAATAATAATTAAACAACTATGTTAATATACTGGAGTTAGACATGTGAGTGTGTGGTCTCTTCCCTCAAAATAGCCCATGTGATAACCCTTCCTCTCAGGAGGCTATGAAATAAGAATGCCTTTAATAAAATGAGGTGAATGACAGAGGTATTTTGATGTACTTCTGGGTAAGTGTGGACCTGATGACACATCAAAAAAGAACACTGGCTTCTTTCTTCCTAGATTGTCAAGCATTGATGGTATTGATGTTTGACCGTCACTAGCAGACTATGCCAATGTCATTGGTTCTGGAAGAGATTTTCTTATTATTACTTTTTTACAAATTTTTTTATAAAAACATCAAAATCAAAAGTTGTCGATTGTTTCTTTTTCATTTATCCAAATGTTGCTGGTGAGATTTTAATCCATTGGTGCTCATGCAGGTGATTTTTTTGCAGGGAGGGGCATACATGGAATTGAACTCAGAGGCACTCCAACATTGAGCCACATCCCCTGTCCTATTTTTACAAAGAGACAGGGTTTCACTGGGTTGCTTAGTGCCTTGCTTTTGCTGAGACTGGCTTAGAACTCATGATCCTCCTGCCTCAGCCTCCCGAGCCCCGGGATTTCAGGCATGTGCCACTGCACCCAGCTCATGCAAGTTATTTTAACACTTTGTTTCATCCAAGGAAAATATTCCATGACGTTTACTTTGTCCTTTCATATCTGTGCAGTTCAAAATACTTTGACTAATTTCAATATGTTCTACATTGCTGGATCTGTTTCAGTTTCTCTTTATTCTTTTTTCCACTCTCTCTTTCTCCCTTCATTCTTTCTTTTCTTTTTATTTCTTTTCTTTCTCTCCCTCCCTTCCTTCCCTTCCTTCCTTCCTTCCTTCCTTCCTTCCTTCTTTCCTTCCTTCCTTCCCTCCCTCCCTCCCTCCCTCCCTTCCTTCCTTCCTTCCTTCCTTCCTTCCTTCCTTCCTCTATCTCTCTCTCTCTTTCTTTCTTTCTCTCATCTTTCCCTATCTCTGTAGATCACTCAACATGTTCTTCCAATTTCACTTTATAAGTTCTTCCTGCAGGCACTAATAGTCTAATTTTGATTCTTGCATTGCAACTTTGATGAGGTCATCAGGTTAGCCCTAGTGATTGATTTCTAGCATTGCATTGTATCCAGCTTGGGTTCTGTATCAACTGCTACTCCACTGGGATCAAATAGTGATTGTATGTATAGGAGACCTTGGCCAATTGAATAATGCCCTGATAAAGGAACTGATGCATTGAGTCTGCATTTGGGGCTAAAAATATAATCTTGACATTTAATTCTCATAGATTTGCACTCAGGATGGTTAAGGGCATTGACTGTTATTAGTATAACTTTAGATTTCAACCCTGCCTCTTCCAAGGATTTTTAAATTTTGGGTAGAAGCATTGGTAAAGCCATGGCCACCACCCATACTTTCTGATTATGTTGCTAGATCACTGGCAGATAATTTTTTACTTTGTTGTTGAGAGCATGTATACTACTACACTATCTCTGTTTTCTATACTTCTGGATATTTCATTTGTCTTTTCATTTTTTTATGCCCTGGTGTCTCCGTTAGACTATTCTACTTGTAAAGTTCTATTTGGCATCTTGTTTCAGAAGAGACTGGATCCATCACAGCTGAAGGCTTTCTTTGGATGCTAGCTCCTCCTTAATCAGCTTTTCCAAGTCTGCCAGAAATGTGCTTCTTTATTAGCAGATGTAACCTTTATAATAATTTTTATATTTTTTCAGTTTAATCCTGTTCCTCAATCTGTGCAATCATCCCTTATTTTTAGTAAATGGCTTGATATCAATCATTTCAGCAGATACTCTGCCAAAGTCTTTATATAGTCTCAATGCTTTCTGGCCATCAATTTGAACATATTTGTTGTTCATGTCTTCCACCCACAAATTAAATGCTTTTCAGTTTAAACAATTACCACATACTGTGGCTTTAACTTCTGCAGTCTGAGGTGTGAAAGCTACATTAGCATAAATTCCTTCTCTCTACTGTTTCACATATAAAAGATTCATTTTAACTGTAAATTTTAGCAATTTCAGCATATTTTTTTTTTAAGTTGCTAACTTTTGCCTTTTCACATAAAGGAAGCACTTTACTACTTTTTATTGTCATATCCAATGCACCCCGACCCTTGTGCTTTAAGGTCATTATTTAGTAAAATAGAGGTTATTCTAACGTGAGCTCTGAGATACCCCAACAGTTATCTGATAATTGGGACATCTACTATGTGACTAATAGGTAGCACATGCATCATGAATACATTGGACAAAGGGATGATTCGCATCCCAGGTGGGATAGTGTGACAGCACAGAGTTTAATCATGCTACTAGGAAGGGTCTGCAATTTAAAATACATAAATTTTTGAATTCTGGATTTTCAGATTGCAATTAACTGCAAGGAACTGACACTGGGAAGTGAAACTGGGTAAGGGGAGGTGGGTGCTATTGCATCTGGAGGCTCCTGATACAAAGGACACTGGGATTGGGAATAGGGCAGGATACCTGATACAGTACCCCATTAGTGGCTCACAAAGATGACAACCTGTTTTCTTTCCAAATCTTTATGTCAAAGAATGAAAAAGTCATTGGGGGGACGAAAGCAAAGTTTTCCAACTTTGGGGCCTGGGCACTGACTCTAAGGCAGGAATAGAAACAAAGCCTTATTCCCCATGAGCTGGAGTGGCAAACACTTGCTTTCTGCCCCAAGTGTCACACCGGGTAACCAACAACAGCAGCCTACTGCTGGGAGAGGGACAGAAAAACTTCTGGCCACTGGTCCCAGGAAAAGGTACCATGAGACTGTGGAAGAGTAGAGGACAAATCTCTCTGCTCCTGAGGGAGAAACAGAAAAACTTCATGAGCCCAGGATGGACCCAGCACAACACAAATCACAGGTCTATAACCAGCAGGAGAAGGGAGGGCAAAAATCACTCTTCCTCTCAAGAGATCCCCCACTAAAAAGACAGTTTGACTGCCATGTGAGGAGAGGAAAAACACTCGCAAAACCAATTCCAAAGTCCACACGCACTAGATCACCCATTGACTGAGGCTGCAACAAGACAGTTAAGAAATCCTGCTCTGACATGAGCCTTGTGCCAAGTAACCAGAGACTAGTCTAGAGTTGAGGTGAGGCAAGATTGCAGAGAACCCCTCCTACCGTGAACCAGGCATGGTGAGATTCCTGGAATCCAAAGGTGCGTGAGGTCACGTAAAAAAATGTTGGCCACTCCACTGTTCACACTGGGCATAAAGAAAAAGCATCCTGAATACTGGAAGAATTCCAAGTGTGGGAAATTGTTCAAATAATTAGAGCAACAGCATAACCAAACCAGCTCAGCTTCTGACTACACTGTCACAATCCCCACATTAATGCCCATTTCCAGGTATAAATACTATTTGCCTCTTTCTCATATGATGTTTTTACACTCAGCAGGTAGCAAACAATAAATGAAAATTCATATACTATAAGAATTCATATACCATAAGAAGAGAGAAAGTAGTCAATACAACCAAGAAATGGCATAGATATTTGAACTGTCAGACAGGAAATTTAATGTTACTAGGGTTAATAGGTTAAATAACAAAGTGAAAAATGTGGACTAAATTCATCAACAGACAGAACTTTCAATAGTTGTATAATACTTTAAAAAGTCAAATAAATGATTTTACTTTCCTTCTAACTGTTTTCAAGATTTACCATTTTCTTTAGTTTTCAGAAATTTGATTTTATGATTTTTCTAGCTGTTGTTTTCTTTCAGTTCAATTGAATCTGAAAATTTATGTTTTTCACCAGATTTGAGCAATTTGTTTTGTTGAATCTTTTCCTATCCCAGTATCTTTTCTCTTTCTTTCTGAGACTCTAATATATATTTTATGCCTTTTATAAATATAGTACTAGGAACTGAACTCAGAGCCTTGAGCATCTTAGGCAAACATTCTACCCTAAGATACCCCTGATCCCTATATTTTATACCATTTGATAGTGTCTCCCAGATACCTGAGGATCCGTTGACATACTTAAATATCTCAACATATAAATATTTAAATATCTTTCTTTTATTCATGATATTTTCTGTTGCTCTGTGTTCAAATTTAGGGTAACTGGCCTTAATCAATTTATTAATTTCTTTTTCTGTATAGTTTTTATTTATCTTGAGAATTTCCCTTTTTTAAACTTTCACACGTTTAACTTTACTTCTTGAAGCATCCTTATAGCAACTTTAAAGTTGTTATTGGTAGTTAACGTAGGTTGATTTTCCTCTTATTTGAAAATTGGTCACATTTTTTCCTCATTTTCAACATGCAAAGCAATTTGGGATTACACCCTGGACACTATGAATAACTATTGGCTCTCAGATCTCATTATAATTGTATCAAGAGTGGTAATTTTCATTATTTCTGTTGTTATTAGGCAATCAATCTGATTAGCGTTAGAACAAAAATTCTATCTCATTTTATGTGAATAATGGTTATAACATCAAATCTGTTTTGAAGTTTAACATCAGTCAGTGTGTCTATTTCTCACACATTGAATTAAGAGGTTAGTCTGAGATTTGTGCTGTGGTTTCAATAATATTTTATTTCTTAAAGTATTAGCTACATACCTGTCTGGGTTCCTATCATGTTTGATCAGCTCAAGGATAAGACACAAATTTGTGCAGATCCACATACAGAATTCATATGTTGAATTGTCCTTAACTAGTTCTCTCTTTTATGAAATTTTCAGCAAACTCCTCATTAGGTAACATGCACACACACTCATACACATTTTGTTATGTAGATTTTATGTTTTCCTGCTTCCTTTGACCACAGTATTCTGTCCTGAATCTCAGATGTGAATTCTTTTAGAATTTACCTGGCTAGGCCAATATGTTTACAAAGTCATTGTGACTAGGTCCCCCCTGTAAGCGTGAGCCAATAATTGAATGAACAAGTCAACTGACCTTTCTATGCAAGTCACTTCTCAAGTTTCCATTTGTCTCCAAAAATGGCCTGCTCATTGAATTTCCAGAATTCTCAGAACAGTTACTGTTTATATTTTTTCTAGAGTGTTTAGATAATTGTAGAGGAAGAGATAGGCTCTGTTGAACTTACACCACCATTGTGAGACTACAATTATGCATATTAAATGTCTGCTTTATTGAAGAAGACATTTTTAAAAATCATTTAACTAAAACTCAATTTCAAAGCTGTATAAAGGGGAGAAAATTAATATCAAAACAAGTAGCAAGTATAAGCAACAGTAATAGGATGAATAAAAATGGAAAACAGAAAAACAATAAAGAGAAATTATTTAAACCAAAATTGTTAATTTGAAAATATTGAAAGTTAATTAGCTAGACTGGGCAGAAAACATGAGAGAGGATATGCACTACCAGTTTCAGAAAGGAATGACTCTCACTACAAATTTCAAAGACATTTAAAAATAATAAGGGGACACTTTAAAAATTGTAATGTAAATTGGACAATATATATAGTACCAAAATTCTTTGAGACACGAAAATAATTTGCTCAAAAAATACATTAACTGAATTACACAACACCCATTATGGAATGGAATTTTCAGGAACAAACATTTCAACAAGGAATCTTTGGATTCAAATGACCTCCCATGAAAATTCTTCCTACTGTATAAGGAAGGAATAGACCTGATTGAATGTGAACACTTCCTGAAAAGAGATGAGGGGAGAACATTATCAACTAATATTATTAGGTCCAATAGTATGCTGATATCAAAAGTAGGAAAAGGTATCCCATAGGAATAAAACTACAGACAAAAAACCTGTGGACAAAGAACTGAGACTCTTTAATAAAATGTTAGCAAATTCAATTATGCAAGATTTAGCAAGGATAGTACATTATGTTCTAATGGGATTCACCAGAGGAGTGTGAGACTGGTATGATAAATAGCAACCAATACATTTTATCATATCACAGACCAGGAAACAAAAAACAACGAATCATCATCCCAATAGATGCAGAGAAAACATTTTACAAATTCATTTCCATTCCTGATTAAAATGTTCATAAGCAAGAATAAAAAGTTTCTCAGCCTGCAAGAGATTTTCCAAATTCAATAGCTGCTCTACATAATGGTATAAATTGAGTGCTTTCAATCTCAAATCAGGAACAAAGTAACAATGTCAGTTTTTGACTTCCATGCATTGTTTCACTGGAGGTTCTAGCATCAGTGAATAATGCAAAGCAAAACAAAACAAAAGAAACTTAAAAAGCAATAAAAATAGAAAAATACTTATATAGAAGGAAAAAATAACATTACCTTACTTACAAAGGATGGGAATGTCTACGTAGAAGATACCAAAGAATCTACAAAAACAGTCTTCCAGAAATAAGTAGTGAATTTAAGAAAATTACAGAATATGACCCTGAAAGAGAAAAGTCAGTCTTCTTTATATATACTGTAACATGAAATTAGAAATGGAAAAACTTTGAATATTATATAAAAGTCTCAAGAACCTTAAATGCTAATAATTTAAATGCATGATTTATATGATATTAAAACAATTGCTGGAAAATATATGAAAAAATAAATATATGAAGAGATCTAGAGTCTTCAACATTTGGAAGATGATATATTCAGATACCAAGTCTTCAATGTAGATGAAATATAACCTGATCACAATTCAAATGTGGTGTTTCAGTATGATGCAATTGTGAGTGACTCTTTTTAACACTTCAAAAGAGGACCACTGTAATAGCATTTGAAGAAAATTTGATATTTATTTACTCTGTGCAAGAATAATTTTAAATATGTGAATTTCTATCCATGAATATCTACTTAAACATGGGGCAACTTTTTCTGGTACAGCCATTCCATACTTTGTAAGATGCTTTGCATTCTTTCCAAGATTCAGCAGAATGCTACTCAAACATTGCATCAAAAACCAAAAATACAAAACCCCACAAAATGAAACAAGTTAGATTCTTTTCCAAAATATCCCCTATGAGATGATATTGTCATAACTGAAAAATCACTAAAACTTGAGGTTATCGTATATAGTAGTTTAATAAATTCCGTAGCCCTCAATCTAATACCTGCTGTTTGTATAAATCAGTTCTCTCATCTGCAAAAACAGGATAATAAGAGTACTCACTTTATACTGATTTCATATTATGGCTACTAATTCAAACAAAATGATACTTTACACAATGATTAAAACATTGTACATTTTTAACAAATGTTAGTTATGACTTTTACAGAGAGTTAATCTTTTTTGTTTATTCGTGGAAGTATTTAGTGGTTGGTGTTATCAGAAGCCCTCATGAGATTTCCTATTATTATTATTATTATTATTATTATTATTATTGGTTGTCAAATAAGCAATGCAATCCTCCTTCTATTTCCTGATTATGAACAGCAGCAGAAGAAATGATACCCCTATCTGCCTCCAAAGAGTATGTTTCCAGATCAGGTGAAGTACTTTCTCTAGAGTAAAAAGTTACATAAAGATTGATGCCTGGTTTAGCAGAATTCTAACAACAGACTTCTCATCTGTTCCTTCCCTAAGCAGCATGGGGGAGGATAGCTGACTGAACAAATAAAGGACTTGGAAGTATGAGAATTTTGGGGATATTACCTTAAGAACTCATGACCTAAATCCCCATATGTCACTTCTCAATTACATAAAACTTATTCGTGATGATTCTATTTTGAGGCTCTTTCAAAAGCAGTGTAAAGAATGATATTTAACTAATTTTGTTTTCAGAATGCGCCCAAATAGATTATGTTTTGTGGTTTTTAAGTACTTGAATCTTCTTATTTTATTTCATTCGATGCTGGATGACTGGATTGAACCTGCCCCTGGATTCTCTGCCTTGATATCGGATGTCTTAGGCAGTCACTCGAGCTGTTGACCTTCGACTTCTTATCTCCACATATTTAGATGATGAACAAATTTGATTGCAGCCTAGTCCCACTAGTTCTTAGAAAGTGCTGTACATTGGATGGGCACTTCTGGGAAACAGGGACATTCAGTGTTTTCATCTCCTTTTTGTGTCTGAGCTGTGAAAAATTATGAGTATGCTTTATCTTCACAAAAGTAAACAGTGCACATCTAAATAAAAATAAATAAATAATAACAAAGAACGTGTTATCTTCAAACAATTCCTTACTTTCTGTTATTATCTCTTTGCAGCCTTGCAAGTAGCTTATTTTCAGTTTACATTTGGAGAAAAGGAATTATACCATACCATGTAAGTAAACAAAGATAAAAATGCCCAAGTCACACAGATAGCTCCACTCTTTGTGACCCACAGACAAAATCTTTACCTGCTCTTTTGTACTGGGAAGCTGAAAAACATGTAAATTGAAATCTAAACCCATTACAGCTGGAGGAAGGAAAGTAGAAGGGAACACCCTCTAAATTCCTTATGATAGGAGTCCCTATCCTTTCTAGTTTGGAAAAATATTACAGGAAAACTGTGTAATGAATGCCTGTTGACTGCTCAGCACTATTCCAGGTGATTTATGCATGCCTCTCCATTGATTCCATGCAGAAATTCTATGTTTTCATTCCTAGTTGAAATAAAATATAGTTATGTTGTACATGTCTATTACATAACCCAATTGGTCTGAATACCTAAAATTAATATGCATAAAAAAACAAAGGTACTCAATAACTTAGAGGCCTATGCATTGTTAAGCAGTTTCCCCACAGAAATCTGAGGTCTGTATCATCACATGAATGTGATGTGTGAGCTCCAGAAATCTACCTGTGTTGCCCTCAACACAGAATCTAAATACCTTTGGGGCCTGTGGTGTGGGGAGAGGGAGTTTGTTATAATATTGCTGCTTTAAAATGTTCTTTTCCTATCAGTGTCATCTGAGATTGATATTAGTAACAAAGAAAATATTTTAATCAGTTTTGAAACTAGGATAAATTACATTTCCTTGGTTTATAACTGAGAACATTATATTTAGAAAACACATCATTTTTTAGTTTCTGTTGCAGTCAGTCAGTTTGGGGGTTCTTTTATTGTTTTTCAAGTGTGCGTATATGGCTTGCCAATTTTTTAAATTTTAATTTCTTAGGAAGATTTCTCAATTTTATTTTGACCTAATGTCTCTGTTCCTGAATGCAAGAGATATAATTAAGAATAAGAAAAAAGTAAGAGATGGGGGAAGTTTTAAACAACCTGAGGCATTCAATAAGATGAAAATTCAGTGTGTATAGTTTCCTATTCTTCAAAATATTTTGGAGAAATGAAAACAGGAAGCACTATAGTGTTTTAACTGCTTCCAAAACTAAAATGAGCAAAACAATATTGATCCCTGATTTTTTTTTTTAATTCTATTTTAGTTGGGCATGGAGGTGTACCCCTCTAATCCCAGCTGCTCCTGAGGCTGAGACAGGAGAACCACAAGTTCAAAGCCAGCCTCAGGAAAAGTGAGGCACTAAGCAACTTAGCAAAATACACACACGCACACACACACACACACACACACACACACACTCACACACAGAAACAGGACTGGGGATTTAGCTCAGTGACCAAGTGTCCCTCAGTTCAATCCCCAGTACAAAAAAAAAAGAAAAGAAAAGAAAAAAGAAACCATTTTATTGTCATAAGAACAGGATATAAGATCTACCCTCTTAACAAAATTCCAAGTGTACAGTATAATATTGTTAACCATAGGCACCATGCTGCACAGCATACATAATGTATATTCACCTTGAATAGTTGCAACTTTATAGCTATTGATTGCAACTGGCTTCTCCCTACCCAGTCCCTCTCAGTGAATCTTGATTGTCTTTATTGAATTTGACTACTCTAGGCAACTCATAGAAGTGTAATTGTGCAGTATTTGTTCTAATGACTGGCTTATTTCACTTATCAAAATGTCCTCAAGTCTCACCTATTGTGTCACATCTAGCAGAATCTTCATTTTTAAGCCTGAGCAGTATCCCATTATGGGTACATGCCACCTTTTCCTTATCCATTTTTCTATCGGTGGACATTAAGTTGATTCTGCCTCTTGTCTTTTGTGAAAGTGCTGCAGTGAACATGGCAATGCAAGTTTCAGATTTTACTTGTTTTGGATAAATACCCAGAAATAGGAATGCTGGCATCTTTATTTGCCTTTTCCCCACAGATTCGTGTTTTAAATTTATTTTTTTTAAGTAGTATTTAAAGTAGTATGTATTTTTGTTGTAAAATTACAGATTTTTTTTACACATGTATATAGTTATGTAACTAATACCTCTACAAAGATGCATAATATTTCTACTACTCCTCAAAATTCACTGTACTCTCCCTTTTTAATCACACACTTCCATGTCCCTGATCCCAGGCAACCACTGATCTTTTTAGTATGATTTCATCTTTTCAGGAATATCATATCAATAAAATCATTAAGTATACAAGCTTTTTAGATTGGCTTGTTAACTAATGCCTTAGAGATTTATAAAATCATTAGTAGAGTCAATAGTTCGTTCCTTTTTTATTGTCATATATTCTGATATATAAATAGGCCACCTTTTTTAAATGCAGTTATTCATTGAAAAGTATTTGAGATGTGTCCAGGTTTGGGAAATTATGAGAAGAATTGCTAAAAATATTTGTATTATAGGTTTTTGTGTGAGTGTAGTTTTTAATTTCTCCACGGTAAATGCATAAGTGTGGGGATGCTGGGTCATATGGATATGATGAACTTCCTGAGAAACTGATAAACTATTTTTCAAAGTACTCACACTGTTCTGTATTCCCAGAAGCAAATAGGAGAGTTTCAACTGCTCCTCAGTCCTCATCAGCATTTGATGTTATCAGTATTGTGTTTCTCCTAAATGTGCAGGAGAATCTCATCTCAGTTTTAATTCTCATTTCCCCAGTGATGTTGAAATGATGTTCTGATATTGAATCTCTTGAGTCTATATTCCATCACAATATACTCCTTAGTGATGTGTCTGTTCAAGTCCTTGCTCCTTTTCAAATCAGGTTATTTGTTTTCTTACAATAAAATACATGGAGTCTGTTCTTAATATGTTCTGGATTTAAGTTCTTGGTCAGTTATGTGCTTTTCAAATATATTCTCCCAATCTATAATCCTTGTTTTAAAATTCTTTTGATAACACTGTTCATGGGGTAAAATAATTAATTTTGATCACATCTAATTTATCAATCTTTTCTCTGTTGTATTACATAGTTTTGTGTAATCTAAAGGCTCTATGCCCTAGCATATACAATGGTGATTTTCTCCTGTCCTTTCTTCTAAGATTTATAGTATTACATTTTGTAAGCCTACTCATGTTCTTAATTCATGAATAAAGGTGTGATTATGTATATGTACAAGTTTTTACTTCCAGAATATATGATTTTATATGCATTTGAATACAATACCTTACTGTAATATTCTTTTGCTTTAATTAAGATCCTTTCCCAAAATTGATTTTTTTCATATATGCAACCTTAACTTATAGTAGTATTTGGCAGTAGGACACAAACAGGGCCTTTTATTCCATAAACAATTATGATATTTTCCTATTCTCCCTTAGACATTCTCTGAGTGGATAGATTCTAAGTTAGTAGATTCTAAGTTAATTGTCTTACTTCACAAGAGAAAGCAGATTAGTAATCTTTCAGAAACTGTTACTGGCTCTTTGTACATCTTACTGTCCCCACTCAAGGATAGGACATTGTGTGTTCTAGTTTGACACATCTCAAATTTTAATGTGCACCTGAGTCACTTGGGAATACAGGCAGATTTCCACAGATGAAGGAGATATGACTAAGAAGAAGGTGAAGTATAGTGGAAGGAAGAGTGTTTAAATAACTTCAGAATTTCTCATTTTGGTGGTTTCTGTTTATTTAACATAAATAATACCTTAAAAATTAAAGCTGATTGTTTCCTTTTATGATACTGTTTTCCCTCTAGCTGGCCTGGTTCAGTTATATTATCTTTAGAAATGAGCAAGTCATTAAGGATTTAATAAGAATAATTTATCATAATCTGAGGGTTGGGGGTGAGAGAAGAATGGAGGGACTTTAGATTACCTAGAGGGAAATGAGAGGGAGGTGGGTATGAAAAATGGTGGAATGAGACAGACATCATTACCCTATGTACATGTATGATTACATGAATGGTATGAATCTACAACCATAGAAACAAAATGATGTACCCCATTTGTGTACAATGAATCAAAATGCAGTCTGTAAAAAATAAGTAATTGAATAAAAATAAATAAGACAATAAAATTTTGGTGAAAATGTTGAAAAAATAATTTATCATATTATCATATTTTATGCATTCAATGTCTTACATTTTCATATCTTAACATCTCTAATATCATGATGAGTCTTATAGCTGATGACATTTTAAAATTTAACTTCCAGTTTTTGTTTCTTTTTTGCTTCCCTTTTTGATCTTCATGACTCAGGTTCACGCATCCTACATTGCGTAGCCTAGAATCCAAAACTGCTAATGACTGTGTCCTGTAAGTCACTGATCATCTACTTTGCAAAAGTGTAGCCTGGCTTCTGAAGGCTTGAAGCAGCAGAAGATGTGGTGGATTCTGCTTCAAGCAACAGCTGAGCAGAACTAAAACCATGCTGGGAATGAAATGGCAAGGGGACAGGGATTTGATATAGCCTACTGCGCAGACTTCTCTTCTGGGGCTATAGGGAGCAATTATGAATCTGCAAAATCAGACAGGGTTTTCCTTGTACTGTTCCTTCTTGAGATTCTCTGCTCCTAAGCAATTTATGCACTAAGGAGAAGAAGGATCAATGACCAATATTTTTCTCTCTCTGAGAATTGCTGGTGATTATTACTCTTCTGAAATATATTTGACCCACATTTAAAGTCATTTTTCTTTCCTACATTAAAAGCCTTTTTCTTATGCTGGTGAGTGCTAAATGACATTGAAGAATCTTTTCTCTTCATTAGGTAAAGTAGTTACAGAAAAAGAAGTTTGTAGATCTTTAGTTTTACCAGAAATGAGTAACAAATAAAAGTGACTTTAGTAATCCTATAAGAAATCTGAAGCAAGTTTTAAACTAGGTTAGTAATTTTAGAAATATACTTTTCTATTTATTATCAGTATTTCTGTCACAGTTGCCATTTTAATGTTTGTTGATCCATCTACGTACTCTGAGTAGTTAACCCAATTAACTCAACCTTCAGCATCATCCTTATGACAACATGTTTGTTAGCTAGCTTTATGTTACTGAGTCAAAATACCTGAGGTTATCAATTTAAACAGAGATCAGGTTCATTTTGGCTCACAATTTTGGACTTTTCAGTCTATGATTGATTTTTAATTTTAGGACTAGAGAGAGGCATGGCAGGAGGAGTGTGGCAGAGGAAGTTGCTCACTTTGTGGTGGCCAGGAAGCAAAGACAGAAGAAGAGAAGGTCCTGGAGTTCCAATACCCCTTTTAGGGAACACCCCCAATGATCTAAGACTAGGCCCCACTCTTAAGTTTCTAGCACTTCCTAAGAGTGCCAACCTAGAGACTAAGCCTTTAACACCTGGGTCTTTGGGGAATATTTAAGATCCAAATTGAAGTACCATTGATATTTTAGCCTTTTTAATATTTTTTTTTAGCAAAATGAGAGAAGAATTGAAGGACAAATTGCATGTTCCTTCACTCCCAAGAGCGTATATAAATAGATGCTCTGAATGATCTGAATTGGCTTTGTTTCCTAAGAAGGGCAAAGTAGGCCTTGATTAATCTGCTGTTTTTAGGAACGTCTGTCATGATTGGTCATAACAATAAGTCAGCTCACTCTAAATGAAGAGAAACTAACAGCCTAATAGTTCTGACAGCAAAAGTGACATTGTAGCTTAGAGATAAAATGAAAATGTTGGAATAATAAACTAGAACTCTATGTATTAGAAAAAAAAAACCCTATGCCTCATATTTTAAAATGAAAACTCAGTAATAATAAAAAATAATCAATAATTCACAGTCTAATATAAGCCACTATCAGAAGTAATTTCAGGTAACCTCAAAATAATCAGGACCTACAATAAAAATTAAGACAAATTAATTTTCCAGATTTGTTTTATCATTAGGTTTTCATGAAACATAATATGTTATTGTATTAATTCTTTCTCTTAGCCTAATATTTATAGTATAGTCTCTTAAAATTATATCACACTTTTATTATTGAGCAAGATATATTCCTTATTTTCTCATGGGTATGTTATTAAAACATAATGAAAGCTAGTGGAAATTCTGAAAGTCAATTTCCAATTTTGTACAACTATGAAGTAATGTAAATCATTAATACTTTTTTTTTCCTTGTTCAATCCTATAATCAGCTCAATTTAGACCCTGTTAATCTAATCAAGGAACTATCACTCATTTCTTCAAATTTCCCTAATTTAGGACCATGGTCATTGTGAGTATAAATTCTAGTATCTGAAATTGAATCTCCCATTACCTGTTGTATTTGGAGAAGAGCTTTTGAATTTTTTAAAAAATTTGTTTAAAATTTCTTCGAGATTTAAAATTCTATGTTTCAAGATTTGAGTATGTGTGAATGCACACAAGTGTGAGTATAGTTACCCTTATACATAAAATCAGAGTCCAATTGTGATGGAGGACTAGTTAGTAAAAAGAGTCCCAATGAAATATATTTCTTAATATTTTTGTCTTGCTCTTCAAATTGCATAAGGAAAGTTTTCAGATTCATGAGGACCACTGGTTTATACAGTGAATGACAGTGGAAATTGAGTTCTTTTCCACCATTAGGATTTTTAGATTGCAAGTGAACTGAGGTCAGAGAATTTTCTGGTAATTCTGACTGAAAATACCCACTTGGTATTCCTTCCTGTTATTCATCCACCTACTACAAAGTACATATTATGTACCAGAAGGCTGATATAAATTTTTCTTTGTTTTACCCAAATAGACACATGTTGTCAATGAATTTTTAAACTTTATTTGCTTACCAAAGAAAACATTTGGATCAACTCTGGTTAAAAAGTCTGATCCTCATTAATTCTAATGTCTTTCACTATATTGAAAAACATATATGTGTGTGGTTTTTGTTTTTCCTACATTTGGTGATTTTTTTCCTTAATCTTACAATTCTTCTTGTGTAGTAGATAGGAAATGAGAGTCAGAAAGCTAATATATTATGTCATGAAATTATCTGTAACTTAATACTTCTAAATGTCTTGTGGTTATGTTCTAACGTGTTAGGAAGCGTGAGGTTAGGCAAAACATGAAGTGGCAGATTGTTTATTAATTCATTTATGCAATGAACACATCACTGTTTTTCAAATGTTGCAGTATTTCCCCAGACACTTTGAGAGTTCACAAAATCACAACTACATGATTAGGAATAGCTGTGATGAGTCTGGAAAGTGTTTCATTAAGACTAGGTGAAAACACACACATACACACACACACACACACACACACACACACACACACGATCTTATTTCCTCAAAATACAGCTGCTTTCCTGTGTATGCTCAGGTTACTTAGCACTGACTACAAACTGCAACAGCATTACCCCCATCATTTCATTCAGTGACTTTCTTCATGTGATCTGAGTTGTGTTGTTCTGTATATGTTAATTAAACTATACCTCACTTTTCAGCATTTTCAAATCCTTATTTGATTTTTGTGAACTGACCACAATATTGCCCCTTACACAGTGCCTTAAATATAGCAGATCTTCAGTAAATGGCATCTTATCATTGTAACTTCTACCCCACTGTTTTCTTATTTCTAATGCCTTCTTCCTTGATTCTTGTTTGTTTCGTCTTACGTTTTGCTTAACTCTTTTCTTTTTTACTTTGTACTTGTAGATCTCTAATTGACAGACTTTCCCTCCCTCTGTACATAACACACCCACACACTCACATCACTAGGATTCAGTTTAACTCAGGAAATGAGAATACTTTTAAAAATAAATTAATCATATGAAAACACTGCTCATAAAATCATCAAAAGTGTTAAAAACTTACAGTATGTAGGTTTGTATATTATACCATATGTAGGCTTATGCTAGCGTGTACTAGAGCAGTGAGTGGCATCAACTGTAAAACTGTTGTAGAAATGAAAGCACTGCTTTCTCTAGAGCATATTGAAGTTATTTCTATGCCTAACCAAAGTGGCATCCACCCTCTTTTTATTTGTGAGTCTTATATATTTCATTCATAGTCTTTTTTTATTTATTCTATTGATAGACTAGTTTATTGAAATGCCATAGAGTATTTCGTTCTCAGCACATGTAAGTTCAATGCTTTTTAAGAATATTCTTTCAAAACAGCATGGTGTATTCCTACTCCAAAGGACTTCTTCTAAAGGAGAAATAATTGCTCGAATGCTTTCCATGGCCACTATCCTAATCAAGAATCCTGCAGGAAAGTAGTCAGTAGAGTATCTCTAAGTCACATTACATTGTTTAAAGAGCTACCTTTACTGAAAAAGAATACATGAAGTAGAGACTCATGGATGTGTTAATGTGCATTTTTTGTCAGTATTTCTGCACCCCAAACCCCTGAAAACCACTCTTCTATTTTCTGTTTTGAGTTCAACATTTTAGATTCAACACATGTGAAATTATATAGTATTTGTCTTTCTTTGTCTTATTTCACTTAGCATAGTATCCTCTAATTCATCCATTCTGTCTCAAATGGCAGATTTGCATCTTTTTATGGCTGATATATATATAAATATATATAACATAATTATAAATTATACATATATAAAAACACAGTAAAACATATTATGTGTATATATATATATATATATACATATATACAGTATATGTTTTAGTAAGCTTTTTTGCTGCTATGACTAAAAGATTTGACCAGAACAATTTTAAAGGAGGAAAAGTTTATTTGAGAGCACATGGTTTCAGAGGTCTTAGTCCATAGAAGGCTGGCTCCATTCCTCTGGGTTCAAGGTGAAGCAGATCATCATGGTGGAAGAATGTGGCAGAGGGAAGCAGCTCTTTAGGTGATCAGGAAGCAGAGAGAGAGACTCCACCAGCCAGATACAAATATATACCCCTAAGCCATGCCCCAATTCCCACCTTCTCCAGCCACACTCTACCACATCACTTACCACTCAGTTAATCCCTATCAGGGAATAAATTTATTGATTGGTTAAGACTCTTACAACCCAATCATTTCTCCTCGGAACCTTCTTGCATTGTCTCACACATGAGCTTCTGGGGGACACCACATCTAAACCATAACTATACATATATAATATGTATATATATATAAATATTATATATATATATAATTTATATATAATTATACTTATAACTATGATTATATAATTATATATATGAGATCTTACATTTTCTTTATTTATTCCTCTATACACAAGTACTTAGCATATTTCAGTTATTGTCATGAAATAGGATGTAGTTATTGCTTTGAGAAATTTATTTTATTTCCTTTTAATATACATCCAGAAATACCCAGAAATGGAATTGCTGGGTCATTTGGTAGTTTCATGATTAATTTACTGAGGAATCTCATACTGTTTTCCAGAAATGATGTGCCAATGTGTATTTAGATCAATAGTGTTCCCTTAACTAAACATTCTTATGAACACTTGCAAAACTTCTGTTTTTTGATAATAGCCATTCCATTATTTTCTGTGTGGATATCCAGTTTTCCAGGCACAATTTATTGAAGAGGTTTTCCTTTTTGCCTTTTCCTATTTTTGGTTCCCTTTTCAAAGATGTATGGATCATATATGCAGGGGTTTATTCTGTTTTGTTGGTCCATTTGGTTTTTTTTATGACAGTAATTTACTCTTTTGATTTCATAACTTAAAGTGTTACAGTTTTTGTAGTAGCTTGAAATCAGATAGTCAGAGGCCTTTAGTTTCATTCATTTTTATCAAAGGTTGCTTTGGCTGTTTGGACCCTTCTGTGGTTCCTTACAAATTTTAGAACTTCTGCTCTTTCTATGAAAAATCCCATTATAATTTGGGTCTATAGATTACTTTCATAAGTATGGACATTTTAACAATATTAATTCACCCTATTTATAAACTTTACATATCTTTAATGTGTTTTCTTCAATATCTTTCATTAATAATTATAGTTTTCAGTAACTAGTTCTTTCTTTTCATTAGTTAAATTTATTCCTAAGTATTTACTTCTCTTTGTTGCTATTGCATATAGAATCATTTTTAAATGTCTTTTATGTAGTTTTTTTAGTGTTTGCAAATGATATAATATTTTCTATAGAAAAATTAAATAAAATTGTCTACCCAAAATTTGTCATAACAAATGAACAAAAACAACAAAGTTGCAGAATGCTGACAATAGCTACATATAGAAATTAGTCATTTATAATATTTCTTAATGTCTGTGAATAAGGAAGAAAGAGCAAAATAATTCTAATTATTTTAGGTATTTGAGAGTAAATTAAAAACATGCTGGCAAATAATTATAAAAGTCTAAAGTGGAAATATAGATAAGTAAATATTGATTGCTTAATAGATTTTTGCCTGGTTAAGGAAAGATGCATAGTATAAACAGTTAAAAGTACAGTATGCAGTTGAGAAGTGAATATTCGCAGGGTATTACAAGCATCTTAAAATTGTTAGTGTCCGTTAATGATAATTTTATTAAGCTAGTTAGTTATTAATCTAGATATTTATAAAACTATCAAAATTTTACCTTAGGGAAATAGAACACTTCTTTAATAAATTATCAAGAAGAGTCAAATATCTAAGATTATGACGAAAGAACAATTGATCATGTTTGTTTTTGTCCCTTTGCTTTTTTTCAAAGAAATACATTGATAATTTTGAGGTATCGGTTATGGATACAATAATAAAAATGAATCATAAATGAAATGGTCACAAGAGATTTAAAGTGTATAATTATCGTGAAGTATTTTATAATGCTTCCTATCTGTTGGTGGGTTGGTGAGAAGGCGAGAGAAAAACAGAGTGAACAAACCCAAAACTGTGTTTTTAACACAGAATGAAGTTCTCATCTTTAGGCATCTCCATATCCAAAAGCAGCGTCTGCTCCCTGGCAGTTGTTCAAGACTCAATAGACTCTGAGACAGTGTGGGTCACTTCATGTCCAAGCTCTCCCACCCCAAGTGATTTTCAATAAATTAAAGATTGTATGAGAATTCCAAATCCTCATGTTCTGATCCCAAGAGAATATAAAGAACTTTCATCCGTAAAATCAATGGAAAAACATGGTCTAGGGCAGACCTCCACTTCATATTTAAGGGAGAATTGCATAGATGCAAAATATAGTCATATGAAGATATTAAAATTAACCTAAATATAGTTGATACTACAATAAGTAAATCTTATTAACTTCAAGGTGGTGACCTATTATAACTTCTTTGTTACTATTTTGCTCTTAGAGTCATATAGAAGCTCTTCTAAAAATTATAATGCTGAAATAGTCTGCAGTTTCATTACTGTTGGAGGCCAAAGGTCTCAATATGATTTACAAATTAATTAAATAAACCCTGGCAACAGTAAGAAACTGTTAGAAGGAAAACTATCAAAGTCCATTTTATATAAGCCAATTTGTTCCCTTTAATGGAATTATTCAAACCATATTTAAAATTTATATACATCTTTCCAAAATTTAAATGATTTATCACTGGGGAGTAAATCTAGGTCAGATAGGAATCACTCACTACATCTGAAATACCAGTTCAAATTTTATACTATATTATTCTGGTTAATGTTGCAGGGATTTGCAAACAAGTGCTAAAGGATTTTTAAACAACTGAGCTTTTCATAACTAAGTCTTTCTTGCACACTTAGTTTTAAAATTCATATTGTTAAAGATCACTGGAAGTGCACAGTAAATTAATCTTAAAAAAAAAAAAAAAAAAACCTAAAGTGAAAATAAAGAGAGTTGAGTTTGAACCACTGGATCATGTTAATGCAATTGCTTTTAACATGCAATTCCCATAAGAAAAGTATTTCTCCTGTGTTTTTAGAAGAAGAATTATTTTCCCTCCCTAAACGTTATATAACATGGAAAGATTTACTTTAGTCAAATTTCAGTTGACTCTTCAGCAAAAATTTTTTTTAAAGTGATATGCGTTATTCTTTTCTCCTGCTCTATGGCCGGTTTCTGTCTCCAGCTCCTGTGAGCCCAACACCTCTGCCTTTCCTACTGACTCAAAGGTCCAGCACTGTCTGCCACAGTTTAGTGCCTGATTTCTTCTCCCCTGATAAGGCTAGCTTGTCACCTTGTGTCCATGTCCAGCTGAGACATCAAAGAAAAGCCTGCTCAGGTTCTCCTGGATGTGCTGCTCTCTGGCTTTGAGGCATATCATTGCCTTTCCTCTTCAGGACAGCCTTCTGAGTTAGGAGCACAGGGTTGTACAATTTGTTTCGCAGATTAAAAAAGCTGAGTCTCTAAAACTTAAATTTTCAAGGACATTTGGTTGGGTCAACAAAGACTGTGTACCCTATTGGACACTGTAAATAAGTACAAATATTTTACAACAATTTTTAAAACAGTTATTTCTCTCTACTAATTGAACACTTTTCACAGAATAGGTGTTTATGGATACTTAGTAGGCTTAACTGTACAAGTGGATTAAGAGCAACTGTTAAGGTTAACCTTTTTTTTAAACTCATTGGGTTTGCCTTTATTTCAAATGTATAAACACTCAAGTCTTTGAAATCTACTTTATTCTAAGCACTTAGCTTATGTACTCAGAATCCAAAGAAGCATTAAAAAAAAAAGTCTTTGGGGAGCTACAATTTGGTGGCTCTATAAATGTTTAATGCAATAGGGGGAGTTTTATGAGGAAATGGTGTCCATAGTTCTTTAAGAGCCTGAGCAGAGATGAGCTTGAAGAGGGACGCACTGTTAGGTGAAGTTTCACAATAAGCTTTTATTTTGTCTCCAAGAGTAAATAGGTGTCTGAAAGGCAGAGAAGAATAAAGGTATGATAGAAATAGAATTTTAAAGGCCTGGCGAGTTCAAAGTGTTGGTTGTGTTCAGTAATAGCAAGGTGGGTACACTCTTCATGTAGGTGGAAAATGAAAGAGAAGGGGATAGGAGGCACTGGGGACAGTTTTTGAAGCTGTATTTATGTTGGAGCAATTTCAAAGCATCAATTGGGGGATATTTTTGAAGAAGGGGTATATGATTCAGTTTGTGTCTGAAAATTCACCTCTGGGGCAGAGTGGATCAATGGCTAGAATAGGCCAGAATAGGCCAGACTGGGCATGAAAAGCAAGGCAGGAGGAAAGCCGTTGGGAAAGAGTGGGAGAGAATCCTTTCTACAAGATCCTATTTATGGAGTACAACATGATCCATAACCTTTGTAAACTGGGTCCCCGTTAGGTCTTCCTGCTTGTGAGTTATGGCTTCTACTCTTTTTTTTTAAATTTTGCCTACTAGCTTTTTTTTAATTGCTTCTTTTTAATTATATATAACAGTAGACTCCACTTTGACATACTTATGCAAATGTGGAGTAGAATATATCTTACTGACTTCCACTTTGTAAGATTTTCATATACAGTTTTTTTTTTTTTCAGGACAATTAAGTTTCTACTCAAAATCTTTTATTATTTTATTTTATAGGACATGTGTTCTCCCAGGTATATACCTCTCAACCTCTTTGAATAAGTACTTTAATACGATTGTTGCTAGTTCTGCTGATGATTTTAAGCAAGTAAATAAATATTGTGAGTGCAGAGTGATAGATCTTCCTGTGGAAACCTTTCTCCAACTGCAGAGATGGTTTCCTTGATTCTACATGAGTCTGTGTAGGAGAATGTTGCTGAGTCAGACTGCCTGGTTTGAAACCCTCTGGCTTGCTGATAACTGGGGAAATGTACTTACTCCATCTATGCCTCCATTTCTTCTTAAAAGCTAACAAGTTCTCTCTTACAGAGTTGAAGTGAGGATTAAATGCACATCATCAAAAAATGAGAATGCTGAAAGATGGTATGTATTTAATAAACGTTAGCCACCACCACCACCATCATCATGTTGTGTGGGAAAAAGTCTTGTTTCTGAAGAGAGTTCAGAGGGCAGACATTTAAGACAGAAAAAGGTAAAAGGCCCGTCACATTTCTTATTCACTTGTAAGAAAACATCCAAATCACAGAAACCTTATGTAAGAGCCATTCTTTGTATTATAAAGTCTCTTGAATAAGGAAATTAGTTATGTTTTAACGTTATGTTCTTTCAGCCTGTAGCTACACAGAACACCCTGTTTACTTCTAATAGCTCATCACACAAATGTCTATTCTATTCTTTTTTCACAAAACATTTTGTGTTTGGAAACATATGATTTTTGAGGTTTCTATATTTGTCTTCTAAGTATTTACATATCAATAGAGCCAGCTGTTCACTTTTTACATTACTGGAAACCACTAAGTAATAGAATGAGGATTCCTTCTACAGGTATCCTTATCTTGACTTTCCAATGGCAGGCCTTCTTCTTCTACATCTCTGTCCATCTTTAGCTCTCTCCATTCTTCCTTATGCTCTCCTGGTTCCCATGTTACCTACTGACCCTCTGTCCTTCTCTGTATGTTTTCTTCCTAAGAGATTTCCATCACTCTTGAGACTTCAATTGAAATCTCTTATTCCTGAGATTTGTAGATAGCCATCTGCACTCACAAACTCCATCTCTCCCAAACTCTAGCCTTACCTCCGTTTGTCTACTCACCTCACTGTCACCATATCTAAACAGAAACTCATCACATGTCTCCACAGACTCTAAGATTCTTTGTTTTCTTAATCTCATTGATTAAAACAGTGGAAGGTAATATGGTGTCCTAAGGACTTTGGGATCAGACATAGTGTGACTGGTTCTGGTTCCATATTGGGTAGCTTTGTGACCTCTAGTGACCGAACTACTCTAAACCTTAGTAAATTCCCTGATAAAATAATTTTCTAAAGGAGTTAAGTGCTTAGTTCAGTGCCTTGCAAAAGTAAAACTGAACACAATCTGTCTGCTGTTAATGCTCTCCACACAGAAAGTCTCTGAACTACAGGCATTCCTGTCTCTTCCTCATTTCAGTCTCCTGTGTCATAGTGATATTAATTTGCAGTGCACATGCCAACCATGACTTCCTCAGTCTGCCTTTGTTTGCTCTGGCTCCCTGAAGCTACATCTTTGAGAGTTGACACATACAGAACAATGGAATCAGATCCACAAGTTTTGCCACACAAGAGATAGGACTAGCAAGCCCATTTGCAATCTCACCCTATTCTAAGCTTGCCGCACCCTACAGATGTCATCTTTTAAAACCCTGCTTCCCTTTTCTGTGGCCCTAGTCTGAACAAGAGCCTTCATCCTCCCACTGGCACATATCCAGTCTGCCCCCACTTCCTGCTAGACTGAGTTCCCAGTTCCCGATTTCTGTGTTCCCAGTCAACTAGCAAATAGAACAATATTGAAGTTCATTAATTCCTTTATAGTTCAGGTTTACATTGCCTGGACTTCAGTGTCTCCTCTCAGTGAGAAAATTCTCCATCTATCTTTCAAAAATTTGAATCCCTCACTTTTTCCTTCACCTGTTAGTTTGGGACTGCTGCATCCACTGTGGTTTACATTTCCCAGTGTTCTTCTGAGTTCTCTGATTTCACTGCACTGGTATTTACTCATCGTTTTGAACTCTTGGCTTTTTCTATATCGCTCATCCTGCTGTTGGGATAGCCTGGTATTCACCTTACTCTGAATGTGTTAATATGCTTTCCCATTGCCAATGTCCAGTTAAAGTTCTTGCACTGGATCTTCATAAATAATTGTATTTAATGAGACTATTTTCTATCTCTGAATTTTTTAACTAGTCTTCTATTTATTTGACTATATTTTCAGACATTTTAGTACATTCATCTTAAGCACAGAGTTTATATATTATGACTCAATATGGGCTAAACCTGAATTTGATTGAGCATGCAATTATATTGAAATTGGAAAAATAGAAAAATGAGGTAAGAAGTTCAAACAGAAATTAACACTGACTCAGATGTATATTTTTGTTTCAAAGATATTCATTAAAACATTATACTTAATATAAAAATACTTTGAATATATAATATTGTTTAAAAATCTATAATATATATGTATATATATTTCTAACAATATTATTGCTCATAAATCCCTTTAAAGTCCAGGCTTACATTGCCAAGACAGTAATGTCTCCTCTCAGTGTGTGTGTTTGTATGTGTCTATTATATAATAAATATAATTATATGGTATTGCATAGGTTTTTACAACAGAGCACAGGCTAAATAACTAGTTGCCATTATGATACTAATAAAGATGATGATAATAGAACTGAAAAATACTAGCAATAGAGAAACGTGCCTCTTCACTTTGTATTGTGCCTCTACTGTTCAATAAATAAGCCCTATTTTATAAATACTATATCAGTGATTTATAATATATGCAGGAAAAATTATTGGATTTCATATATCTTACTAATATAATTAGCTTCAGATAACTTTCATATAGCCCTCTAAGCATTTGCCCCCATCCACACTTTGATCTGATGTTATCATTTACTGAATGTCAAAGTGAACATTCATTTTTGGAAAAGTTGTGTTGTTCTAAGACAATCTCTTCTGCTTCTGCTAATTTTACTCAGATGCAGTATGTACAGCAGGAAATACTCCTGCATTTCTAAGCATTTGAAAATGGTTAAGGTTTCCTGTCAGGATCATGTACTCTGCTTTTGACTCCGTTTCTTCCTTGAGATAAAGGGCATCTTCTCAATATGAATATTAAAAGAATTTATAGTACCTTCTGGACATATGCTTTTCCCCAGTACAGGAGTTATTGACATTTTATATGTTTAGAAGACAGTTTGAGACTATGAGAGACTTTCACCTCTGGAGTTGCAGGTCATGCCACTCTTGACTTTGGAGGAGTGGAGAGGTTCATAGTCAGATGTCAATTCATGCAGCTGGGCAGAGTTTAATGACTGCCGATAGAAACTCAGGATTTCACAAAAGTTGTGCTGATATTTTTGACTAGTTGTCATACATTTGTATCTTTTTTAAATTGACTGCTTTCTCTTCGGTTTGAAATGAAGATCACTTTTCTAAAAAACTTCAAGGTACTCATCTATTAATTCATTCCATGAATTTATTCACATGAAATGGCTATAATTATAATTTACATGAGATAAATTGATTCATTTTCAGCACCATTACTTACAGATTTTTTACCACAAATCTTCATTGCTCAAAGTGACCACTGTTCAGTGTCACTGTTACTTTTTTCTTTGTTCTTAAATTTCACTGAAGAAAGAACAGACCTAATTCAATTATTTTGATCCTTTAGATCAGAGTTGGAGAGACTGAAGGTGAATCTGATGTGAGTAGGTGAAAATGGGGAAGTGAGGTGTGGGAAAATAGTCATATCAAATCTTGTCTTGTGACCATGTTCCCTGTCCATGACCAGAGCCCTGTGTTCACTGAGAGTGACTCCTCCACTTGTTATTTATCTCTTCTTGGCTATCTTGCTTCTCTTTGAACCGAAGTTGTTACAGGTATAAAAACTATTTGTTTGATTATCTACATGTGTGAGATTCAGTACCTTTGTAAGTTTAATTAAATGTACTGGCATCTAACTTTTATGTTTCTGGAATTAGCTTTTGGAAAAGTGTCTCAGAAGCTTACCACAAATATTTATTTCTTATTTCACTAAATATGAGCTGTGGACCTATTGAGTGGCTAGTGATTGGTTGTGGCTGCATTGTGTTCATCTGGGTTTGGTTGCATGTTCCTTATTCTTATTCTTAGCCCAAGTAGAGGAGAATTTACCATTTGAGATGTTATCCCACAGTATAGGATAGAAGCAGGGTATCCTAAAGTAGTCCATGAGTTTTGGCTTGAATGGAAATGTTTTGGAAAGTTCTGATTTGGATGAAGAGAGTATCATATTTGACTTTTCAAGTGGTCAAAACCTCTCCTATGATCATATCCAAAGTCAATATATCCAAAGTGAGCATGAATATTTCCCCCATAGAAGGCACAAGACCAGACCTACAGAAACATATAGGAATATGCTATCATTCCTGTTACTAGGAGGAGCAAACAGTTGGGAAAAATTCCATCCCTTTCCATTTTAATCTCCTCTTTGTCCCACTTCCTCTCATGTTAGGTTGGAGTGACCATAGATGCTTTTGGGGATGAATGAGGGAACAACACCTGGGGGGTGCATTTAGTTTGAGTTTAGTATAATGGTTTATATTCTTTTTTGTGACTAGTTAAGATATTTTTCAGGTACAAGACTAGCTTCCAGGAATGGTCCTTCTTACTGTTGTGCTGACTTACCTGGCATTACAACATGCAAATGCAAAGTTAAGGATTGTACATGCCAAAATAGATTTTTGAAATGTATTATAGTGTTATTTTAAGCATACCCCAATTTTTATAATGCTCATGGTATTTGTCAGCTTTTATAAATTCAAAATTTAGATATATTTGTAATCTAAGTATGTACTTTGTACCTAATTTTATCATATACCTTTGTATTTGTTATAGTTTGGATCTGTAATGTCCCACCATGTTTTGAAAGCATGATTTCTGGTGCCAAAAGGTTCAAGGATGGGAATTTCAGGTAATTCTTAGGGCTCTAACCTCATCAGTGGTTACATGAGGCAGAAAAACCTTTAGACGAATCCTGATTTTAGTTACAGATTTTGACCTTTGCAATCTGCTTAACATTTAGGAGCTTTAGCTATCCTATTCGTAAAATTGAGACCATGGTAATTGCTCTAAAGTTTAGAAAAGTTTTAGAGATTCATGTTTTTAACACTTATCAAAGTACCTACACTGAGACAGTGCTTATTAAATGGAAATGGTAGAACACTGGAAAACATAAAACTCTCCCCAAGAAGAGTTCTGTAATATGTTAAAATGACAACATCAAAACATATTTTTCTTTTCCTTAGTGCTGAGAAAACTGACATTCCAGCTCTTTGCTATTTTTTATAACTTCAATTTTATTGATGTAGGAAAATTTTTTGGATGCAGTTTTTACACATGCTCAAGAAAGGTGAAGAGAAGATGAGGAGAAAACCCCAACATTTTGTACTAGCAGAAACTAACAGTAATGGAGTACAATAAGTCTGCAGTAGGCCAAGAAAGCCACTCAGTCACCTGGTGTGATTCCCTTCTCTTGCTCCGCCTTAACCTGCTGCTTCTGCTCTCATGAAGTTATCACTGGGAGGCCAGGGTCTGGCCTGCAGTGTGACAATACCTTTCTGGCACATTCTAATGTAAAACATTCTGATTATTACACCATATGCATTCTGCTATGAATAACCAATTGCACAAGCCAAGAGAAACTTCCATGTTTCAGAAATGCTGTGGGATACAGGGAACAGGTGAGCACAGAAAGAAATGGGGCATTTGTTGATCCCACAAAGGAAGACACCTTTATATACTTTGACCTCTCCTAAGAAAAAATATGAAAAATTGAAAATTTCAACAAGAACAAGAGTAAAAAAGGAAAGAATAGAATGAGAAGGATGTTATTAATTTATCTTGCAAAATACTCTAGCTAGCAGCAAAGAAAAAACAATAATTCCTAGTATAGTAGAGTTGGGAGAAATCCTAGAACTCTTGATGAACATTTACTTTCAAAATAGATTTCAGTATAAAAGTTATCTAGAAGGTCCTCAAGTACTTTCTTTAGGATGTTATTTTATTTTAGGGTTTTTGTTTGTTTGTTTGTTTGTTTATTTTTGGTATAGGGATTGAACTCAGGGGCACTCAACTACTCAGTCCCATCTCCAGCCCTATATTTTAAAAATTTCATTTAGAGATAAGGTCTCACTGAGTTGCTTAGTGCCTTGATTTGGCTGAGGCTTGCTTTGAACTCACAATCCTCCTGCCTCAGCCTCCCGAGTTGCTAGGATTAAGGCATGCGCCACCGCACCCAGCAGGTTATTTCACTTTATGGGAGAAGAAGGTTGCAGAAAGTCTGGGGGGAAAAAAGAGTAATAGGTTCCCTTTATTCATATAAATATCTTTTAAGAAGTTAAGTTCTGTTGTGAAAGCCATATAGTATACATATTTATAAATTCCTCCCTTTAAGTTTTATCTGTATTTCTTATGTAAACATCATTTATGTCTAAAAGAATCAACTAAGCACTTACTGTACCATGAAGATATTTGTGTCATAAATTATGTTTTAACCCACAATTACCACACTTGTCAATATCCATGCCCTATCCTTCCCTCACTTTAAATCTCTACTATCTTTGTGACTTCCCTTTATCAAAATCATGTGAAGAAAGTGGTGCTTCTCAATTTTATCCCTGGAAGTAGAAATTAGTCATTTTAGGGCTGGAACACTTTGTTTTATGAACTTAGTTTCTAGAACAAGGTACCATGTTATACTGATGTCAGGACTATCCTGATGGAATTGGAATATATTTATGGGTACTCCCTGATGGATGAAGACACATGTGGAAAGAGACCATGTTCAAGGTAGTGAAATGTCCCAGCTGACAGCACCAAAGCCCCAAACACATGACAGAGACCTTTTGAATCTTCCATCCTGGGCCATCTGCAGACTGAATACACCTACACAGAAGCCACGTTAGATATTCCAATAAATTGAATCCTCAAAATTGAATCAAAAGAACCTCAAGAACAGTCCTCTCTAAATTCCTGATCCATAGAAATGTAAGCAACTAAAGGACATTATTCTAAGCCACTAAGTTTTAAGATGGTTTATTATACAGTCACAGAACCTTTTCCTGTTTTGTAACCCACGATATTTTTGGGAAGTGGCTTAACCTTACCATATAGATCAATATATACCAATGAGATTGTCAGTATCAGATAAAAGAGGAAAAGTATTAGGACGTTAATGTTTCTAATAACAATGGATTAAGGAAGGATTGTTGAAGGAAATTTGTATTTTTAATAGACTTTTAAGGTCAGATAGGATTGGTAAAAGGAGAAAAGAACCTAGAGTGGATATAGGAGGAATGGGTCAACATAGTTGAAATACTAGAAATACATATATACATATATATGTGTATATACATGCATATATATATATATACATAAACACACATTCAAACTTGTATATATATGTACAAGTATATAGGTTATATGTGCTTGCATATAAATACACATATCCTGTTCATACATACATCTATATTTGATATATGCATCCCATATCCCAGCTCTATATAATCTATAACATTGTATAGAATATGGATAAATGTGCATATATATTTATTCTAATTATGTAAAATATGCATATATGGCCTATACACTATTATATGAGATAGAAGTATAAACACAGGAAATTCAACTCTGTTTTTGTATTTATACCAAGAAATTAATACAATTTATCTAACTCAATCCCTGCATAATTTATGTATTATACTTTCTAAATTATAGATAGAAGAAGAAATTGATATACAAAATTATTATATATCTTGCCCAAGTTCTAAAGGATTAAAGTCAGAACTAGACAATTCTAGTGCTCATGTTTTCATTCCAGTCTGCCTCCCTTTTAGTTGTGAAATGACTGGAAAAATTATCTAATTGATGTTATTCAGCATAAACTGCAAGCAGCATCAAATCTGTGAATTCCTATCATGTTGCTCATGGACCGTTTATGGGCTATGTCCAATAATCTGATAAAAAAGCATCCCACTATATTGGATTTTGTACACCATGAAAAGTCAGAACTCATTATTCAAATCCTAACTCTGGACAAAATTCTTAAACACATCATCACTTTTCAGATATTAATGTGAGTCTGGGATCTTGTTAAAACACAGACTAGAATTCATCAAATCTTTTACACAGCTTGGGATGATAAATTTTTCACAAATTCCAAGATGATACTAACCATGAACCACTCATGGGAATGTCAAGAATCTAGATAAGGAGGTTCCTACTTGCTTCTTTCTGCATCCTCCCTCCCCATCAATTTGAGCCAATAGATTGCCATACTGAAGAAATTCAAACTTTCCAGTAAAAATAATTTCTGTTAAACAAATTTCTGTTCTATTAGCTTAAAGTATCAATAATGGTGAAATATTCTTGCCTGAGATAGCCTACCAGAAACCAGGGTTTATGTTGCTTGGAAGGGGAATGTTTTTGTAAATATCCAACAATAGCTATTAGGTATTAGGGGATCAGCTTCTTTGATTAAATGTAGGATTAGCTCTGGAACCACTTATTAAAACAGGAGGCAAGGGAAATAATGCATGCTTCATTTAAAATTTATTTCCCCCAATCTCTTCCTCAACCCATGGGGCTTCAAGTTTGAGAGATATAAAGGAACTTTCTACATATTATATCTTTTAAAATATCTTGCATGATAACATTAGGAGGTAAAACTTTGATTTGATTCCTTAGATTTTTGGAAATCTCGAAATGGTCTCATTCTAACTATGGAAAAATTTAAAAATTGATTCAAAGAAAGACTTTGCTGAATCATGTTTTCAAAACAATTTCTGACTCACTTTGTAAACACTGACATAGTAGTATACCAAATTTTGTAAAATCATTTCCAAATAGGTGCTATGACTTGATTGGAATTTGGTAATAAAAATTGTCAGCAACTCAGGAAACAAATAATAGCCTATAATTTTCAAACGGTTTTGTTAGGAGGTGAAGCTCAATGTATTTTATAAATACTGAGAAAGCAATTCACATATTAAGTTTAGTTATATGAAGACCCTAGTCAAAAAAAAAAAAAGAAAAGAAAAGAAAAAAATAAGAGCAGCTCTGTTGTTTAATACAATTATGTGTGACTTAATTGCTTATTTAACACTTGCTTCCCAGATGCATACTCTTTAGAAGAAACACCTGTTCCAACTTGTGTCTTGAATAATTGCAAAATTATCACCAAGCATCTAAATGCAAATGTACAACCGATTTTGCTGATAAGACAAATAACTGTCCTAGTCAGTAGCTGAGGAAAAACATGATTAACTAATTGTCTGAAATTCAAGGAAAAAACCCAAATTAAATATGTTACTGATTGTATACCCATATTTTTGCAAGTCTGGAGAGTTTTTTATGAAGATGAAGGAGGATTATGTTTGACAAAATTATTTAGACAGTTCTTCAAATATTTGTGCCTTAAAAAACTAACTTCCAGTGTGTAGTTAAAGCCAAATAAAAATAAATTTCTAAATACTAATTCACTTTTGTTTTCATGGTGCTTTCCAGGCATTTGTGTATATTTCATGAAAATTATTGAATTCCTATTAAGAATTAAAGTATATCTCTATTACAAACAAAAAACCATAATATTCATACCCAAATCTGAAACCTATGACCAGTGTCTGAAAAAGAACCGGCTTTTGAGGACACATAAAATGGTACTCGAGGGCACCAATCAGTCTCACTCACACACTCTAATAAGCATCAGAAGCACATATGTTATAAGCACCCCTTACATCTGATGTGAATTGAAATCACAGATATCACCTCATCTCCAACAAGAATGGCTATTACCCAAAAGATAAAATATTATTAGAGCTGGTTAGGATGTGCATAAAAGGGAAACCTTGCACACTGTTGGAAGCAATGTATATTAGTGCAGTCGTTGTATAATATGATATGGATATTTCTTTAAAAATGAAAATCGAAACTAAGCTCTGGGGTGGCCATCCCAGTGCTGAGTACATATCCAAAGGAAATGAAGTCAGTGTGTTAAAGAGACACCTGCACGCCCATGTTTATTACAGTACTATTCCCATTAACCAAGAAATGAAAATGACTAAAGTGTTCATCATCTGATTAGTGGATAAATAAAATGCACATATATACAATGGAATATTTTCCAGCCATGAAAAGAATCAAACCCCAACATTTCCAAAAACATTCATGGAACTGGAGATTATTATATTAAATGAAATAAACCAGGTACAGGAAGACAAGTACCACATGATCTCACCCAGAAGTGGAAACTGAGAGAACTGCTCTCATAGAAGGTGAGAGAAGAGTTTTGACCAGAGGCTGGGGGATATTGGGAAGGATGAATGAAAAAAGATGAATCAGTGGGTTGCAGTTAGAAATCTTCTGCCATTAGAAATAAGAAGTCCTACTGCATATTTAGGTGATGACAGGGATTGTGGACTAAATATTTCAAAAAACTAGAAGAAAGAATTTTGAATGTTATCACTATAAAGAAATGACAGATGCTTGAAGAAGTAGATGTGTTTAACCAGATCTACAGATCGCACAATGTGTACATGCATCCAAACATTCTGTGGTACCCCAGAAATACGTACACGTTTTATATTTTATGTATCAATTCAAACTAAATTAAGAAAAAAAAGACACAGCTCTTTTGGAGCTCATCTGGTTTCCTAGGGTCTTTCCTCTTTTATATGTGGGAAAGGAGATCAACAGAAAGTGGAAGTAATGTTCAGGGATCCATGATTGTTAAGGAATCCAAATGAGTCAAAGAGACTTGAAAACAAGGAGTTTCAGAATTTTTATCCTTTTCTGTCCTGTAAAGACTATATCATGAACAATATGTAATGTAATGTAAATGTAATGCTAAAATTCAACTTTCCAGCAGGACTAATTAAACCTACCTCAGTTTGGGTTGTCGCAAAAATATCCCTGTGCCCCAGTTAGCTCTGAATGTGCACTTGGGTCATGGTTTTTGTAGTACCCTGTGACTGCTTCTGAAAATTTTCTATTTTTCACTAAGTGTCTAATATAAGCAGGCCTGGCCACTATTTAACAGTCTTACCACCATGACTAATTTTATGTGACCTCTTGGCTGATCCTCTATGCCAAATATTTGGCCAAATAGTATTTCTGTGAAGGTGTTTTTGGGGAATGATTAACATTTAAATTGGTAGACATTGAATAAAGCAGATTAGTCTCTTGTAACACAGGAAGGCCTCATTCAATTTACGATAGATATTTTGTTTTATGATTTTTGCAGTACTGGGGATTGAACACAGGGCCTTACACAGACAGGCTAAGCAAGTGCTCTACTACTGAACTACACCCCAGCCCTTTTAAAACTTTTATTTTATTCTGAGGCAGCTTCTTACTAAACTGCCCAGTCTGATCTTGAATTTGTGGTCCTTCTGCCTCAGCCTCTTGAGTAGTTGGAATTACAGGCAAGTGCCACCATGTCCAGCTCAAATGTAAGTTTACATAGGAAAAGCACTGATCTGTCTTGAGGAAGAAGAAATTTTGTCAGCAGAATGCTTTTGGAGGGGACTTGCAACTCTTCCCTGGGTTTCCAGCATCCTCTCCTGCCTGAAAGGTTTCATATTTATCAAGCCTTCCCAATGTGTGAGCCAATTCCTTAAAAGTTCTCTCTCTCACTCTTTCTCCATTTACACAGTAGATAGATGATAAATAGATATTGTGTGTGTTTCTCTGGAGAACCCTAACTTATACTCTTATAATAGGTTTTTCTTTTAAAAAATTTATCCTTATTAAATAGAAAAAAAGCTGCAAAGCTCTCTAAAGTAGATCCTGTTTAGTTATAAATGGAATAATCATCAAAGGTTGGCAAAATTCAGTGCGGTTTTACCATGTGACAGCAAACATTCCTTGGTGTGAGTCTTTTATTCTTTTATCCAAATTCATAGCTTCATCATGTTCAACATTTTTTATCTGATCTTACCCTAATACTTGCTCTTCTGTGGCTTTTATATATTCATCAGGGGAATATGGATAGCCCTGCCTCTGTACATCTGATTGAGGCTACAATTCTACAAACTTATGTGTGTATAAAAATGAATTGTTTCTGGGGATTTTCTTTTGGTGGGGAGGGTTAAGTCCCTGAGAAATTCTATTTCTTCCTTAGAGAAGTAAGAAATAATGATAAATGACAAGATTGATATTTAACTAAAAATAAATCAACCTTCTTCCTTCTCTAATTTTTATTATATAAATCCCTGGTGGAAAGACAGATCTTGAGCCTGCAGAATGGGGGGAAATCATTTTCAGCTACTCTATAGGCCAATATAAAAAGAATGGAAAAAAACATTCCAATTGGTTTAATAAATGGGAAAATATACTAAACAGATATTTCTCTGATGATGAAATATAAAATGGCCAACAAATATATGAAAAACATGTTCCATGTCAGGGAAATGCAAATCAAAACTGCATCAAAATTTCATCTCACTCCAAGTAGAATGGCACTTACCAAGAATACAAATAATAAATAAATGCTGGTGAGGATGTGGGGAAAAATACTTATGCACTGTTGGTGGTTTTGTACATTATTGCAAACACTGGAAATTTGTAAGGATATTCCTCAAGGATGGAATAGCTATATGACCCAGATATACCACTCATTGGTATTTATACAAAAGAACTAGTCAGCATACAGTAGAGATACAGGCATAACCATATATAACAGCACAATTTATGAGAGATAAGTTATGGAACTAGGCTAGGAGACTGTCAATGAATGAATGAATTGATAAAGAAAATGTGGTATGTGTACACAATGAAGTTTTTCACAGCCATAAAGAATGAAATTATGTCATTTGTGGTAAATAGATGGAAATGAGAACATCATGCTAAGCAAAACAGGCCAGGCTCACAAAGTCAAGGGTCATATATTTTCTCTCATTTATAGAAACTACAGAGGGAAAAAGGGCAAAAAACCCCAAAAGGATTTTCCTGAAAATAGAAGGGACACCAATAGCGTACATAATGGGAACTAGGGGAAGAAGAGGAAAGGGAAAGATATTAGGCAATGAATTTGATCAAATTATATTATGGACATATATGAATATATAGTGGTGAATTATACTATTTTGTTTAATTAAAATGAACTAATATAAGGTCCTTTCTCAAAACGATTGTGCTTGCTGGACAGACATTATTCAAGGCTCTGTCTATGCAGATTGAATTAGAACTGTCTCCATAATATAACGGACTCAATGACAAATGCGTATGCTAATTGTTTGATTTTAATTAACTGTAATAAATGGCCTGTGTCTAATTTTTGACACCATATTGAATATCTTAATTTAGGCACAAAATAACTTTCAAGAAATAAAAAAGATTTTATTGCATTCATAATTAAAGTTTCAAGCTCTCACTCATAAATTTTATTATTTAAAAATTCTTTATTACTTCATCATGCAACTACCTCAATGGTTGAATTAAAACCAGATAGTAAATCATCTTATTCATAGCAAAAATATTTGAGAATATTTGGATATTGAAAAATATCCATTTATCTGTATAATCAGCCTAAAAATTCTAATCCCTATTATTATCTACATCATGCACAACCATAGAAACAAAATGTTTCATTTGTGTACAATGAATCAAAATGCAGTCTGTAAAAATAAAAATTTAAAAATTTAAAAAATTAAAATAAAATGCAAACCAATTTCAAAAAAAATAATAAATTATAACCTATGTACTTATAATGTGTGCCTAGCTACAACAGTATATCTCAGAAAGAAGATTATAACTATAAAACAATATATATATGTACATTGTTTACTGACAATTAAAATTTTGTTTGGTTTTTAATACTTTATTATGGATTATAATTCAAGATCAGAATTAATGTCTTTTGTTTTTTATATTTTAGCTTAATAGTAACATACTAAAATAAGTTGCTATGTCTGTGGCTATGGCCTTCATTGGAGGTTTTTTAAAAATGATGGGAAATTGAAATGTAAGTTCTTCTGTAATTTTCATTTCCTGCATTTGAAAATTTACATATTAACTGCATTAGAACACCAGTTTTTTACTTCAAAATAATTTTAAATGGTATATTTTAAAATTAATTTATACAAGAGACAATTTTATACAACTAAATATTTATTTGATAATATTTGAGTTTCAATTCCTATTTATTTAACATACATTTTCTCCAGGATTTGGTAGGAAAAAAAATTGCCATTAATCCTGAATCCCTTGGCAGGTACAACTCTGTCAGCAGATGTGCAGATGTTTCTATAGCTGGTCTAAGATCCCTGTTAGTAAAATCCACCGGTTGTCATTCCTGGTACAATCAAGTTTATTACCCAACCCATGAAATTTTCTGTGCTGGCTTGGATCACAGCAATCAAATCATCATCATCATCATCATCATCATCTTGCTTGAATGTCCATGGCTGAAGGGTCAGAAATATATTTATATCCCCTTCAGTCACTCCACTCCCTTGACAATTTTTTCCTGCTCTTCACTTGTACTTTTACCTTTCTTTCTGACCTTGCAACAGGATGCTTCTGACCTTCTAACTGTGAAATAATTTCTGGGTTAATATCATCAATCTGCTCTGCCAGATTTCTCTGCTTAGCCTTCATTTTGTGCAGGAGGCAAAATATTTTCTTGAGACCTATTCTATACAACTACATTGAGATCTTCAGCCAAACCAAAGCAGGCTTCCATTTCCACCTTTTGCTCAGGCTGGAAGCATCTCCTGGCAGGGCCCAGAACTGCCAAGGCTCTGATTGCTGGAATGAGTGACAGCCACCTAGACCCCATCTGCCTTCCAGCTTCACCTCACGTGTCAGATGAGCAATTCAGCAATTTGCTTAATTACTCTAGAAACAAAAACTGATTTCTTTACTTTCAATTCTTGAATAGTTTAAAGCTTTAGTAAGTTCTCCATTATGGTTCACAGCTTATGGATTTTGGTTTCCAGGTATTAGTTTTAATTCATAAGACTAAAAAGTGCAAGTGGAAAAAGATTATAGGGCCAGGCATGGTGGTGCACACCTGTAGTCCCAGGAGATCAGGAGGCTGAGGCAGAAGGATCATGCCAGCCTCAGTAACTCAGTGAGCCCCTAAGCAACTCAGCGAGACCCTGTCTCTAAATAAAATACAAAAGAGGGTTGGGGATGTGGCTCAGTGGTTGCATGCCCCTGGGTCCTATCCCTGGTACTACTACTACTAATACTAACAACAACAACAGCAGCAGCAGCAACAATAATGAATATAAAGTCAAAGATTCTAGGATAACTGTAGGCCCTCTCCCAAAATGGTTGTTTGTCAATGACTCTTATAAAATCTAACATCCACAGGAGAGCAAAACTTCTCATATGTAGCAATGCAAGTACTCATGCTAAAGTCTATTTTCTTTTAAATTGGCTCACTTAAAATACAAAAAATAAATAAACACTTAGCAGGTGCCTTGGTGATGAATTTATGGCCAAAGAAAACTTTTTAGATAGATATATGCTTTATAGCATCATCATAATTAACAGTAAATTTTGAGCCAAACTGTTTTCCAATAAATCCTTCATTTGAGTCAGTATATATTTATTGCTTTTATTTCACATAATTATAGATTTTAAATATTAATGTGGTTAATGATTATATCTTTAATGATGTTGTTTTAACAAATAGTATTCCTTGAGTTGAATAAAACTCTATAGTTTATTACTCAAGATGTTCTTATGTTTGAAGATATTTGTTTTATTATTTTCTAGTTGTTTATTTTTAATTTTAATTTTTGACTTTAAAACTTTTTTTCTGTCTTAATGGAATAAAATTTACATTGTAAATAAAAGACTTGAACATACTATTGATTTTCCATTCTGTGATTGCTTATAAATTTAAATTTTTTTTTTATTTTTACGGACTGCATTTTGAGTCATTGTACACAAATGGGGTACATCATTTCCTTTCTATGATTGTGCACGAGGTAGATTCATACCATTTGTGTAATCATACATGTACGTAGGGTAATGATGTCTGTCTCATTCCACCATTTTTCATACCCCCCTCCCTCTCATTTCCCTCTACATAATCTAAAGTTCCTCCAATCTAAACAACCAAAGGAATATAATTTTATGTTTATGGAAATATGCCTGCTATTCATCCAAAATACTTGTGTATTTGTCTTTTTTTTAACTTGTGAAAAAATATTCTTTCTATGCTATTATTTGTCATTTACAGTGCAGCTGAATAGTTCAAGTTCAATATCAGATCCCTGAGTTAAGAACCATTAAATCAGGTGAGGTTGCTTTATTTAGCCACTTACTATAAATTACATAAGTCTATCCATCATTCCAGCAGCATGTATTTGCTTTATCCCAGAAGGATATTTCAGGAGTGTTACTAAATCTTTCTGCCATTTGACCACTGCCTAGCTTCATAGCCTTTCATTTCCTCTTCACGCCTCCCAACTATGTCCCTACTGGTCTTATTTACTGATCTCTCTTCCTCCACCTTCACACATAAGTTACTTAAAACCTAAGTCAAAGTGTGTTACTACACTGCCTCTTGCCTCCCATAGCTCCCTATTGCTGTCAGAGGAAAAGTCAGGACACTTACTGTTATCTGCAGTGTCCTACCTAATCACATGCACTGTCACTCTCTGATGTCATCTTTTATTCTCTCCTGTGCTTATTCTACTCCCAGCTTATCTGTCAAAACCCAACCCTTGTCCCCAAACCCACTGACCCTCAACTAGTTTGTAACTTTACCCCATGGATACAGTGGGTCTCCTCTCTGCCTATAGTGCTCTCACTAATATCTCTAGGTTTCTTTCTAATAGGTTCCCCTTGTTTATGCTCAAAGTTTCCCCTTTTACTGTATCTGAAATTAACTAGTGAATGCTACATGGTTTTAGTATGATTTTCAAAGTAAGACAATGCCTTCTTGTAGTGATTTTTTCCTCTAATGAGAAACTTTCAATAGTGGATAATCAAACAAATACTGAGGGTATTTGGGAAATCTTGTGGCAGAAGACACATGATAAACTTTCTATCTTCTTTCTGTAAGTCGAAAGATCTTACCCTGATTTATATTATAGTCATTTTCCAGATATTGCTGGCTTCTCCGTTTCAGGAGAAATGAATCAGGAAATTTAAATTTAGAGTAGAATTATAACATTAAATTCCTCATCAAATTAATTGCCAAAGACTCTTATTTGCATGGATAGATACATTTTCATATAGGATGAAAATGCACAAAAGTTTCTTAATAATTGATTGATGTATTGAGAGTATTAGGAATCAAGAGGCATGCTATGGTGTTAGGTCTTTAGCAAACACATTTTGTAAATAATGAGTGTAATGTTGACATAGAAGGTAGAAGCAAAGTTGACTAGATATTGATTTCAGCAATGGAATTACAAACAATAGTACTAGATTACTTCTGAGAAATTACCCTTCTCTACAGTTTTATCTAAATCACATCTGTATAAAAGTCAAGCAGATGATTTTACTCATGTGGGCTAAATATCTCAGGACTCTCTGTGATTATCAGAATGAAATGTGATGGTGCCATTTTTAGCTTCCCACTGTCTCTGAAGCCTGTCATCCTCACACAATGGCTTGCACAGCGTGTCAGCAATAAGTCAGACTTGTCCAAAACAGCTGTTCCACGAGGTAAATCTGACTCAGTTATATTCTGAATTAAGTCTCAAATGCTTTAAAAGTAGAACTAAATAATGTAAATACAGAACTTTGGAAAAAAATATAAGTAGACATATTGCTCATAGTCTCACATAGCACAAACTGTGAAAAGTAGTCATCCATATTTACTGCAGCATAAAAGAATATCAAAACAGTTTTTCACTTACTTTATTATTATTACTTTTGTTGCTGTCACTGTTTTTTCTCTCAAGGATTTCTTTTTATGTTACAATTAATTTATTTTTTTATTTTTTAAAAAATTTTCACAGACTGCATTTTGATTCACAGTACACAAATGGGGTACAACTTTTCATTTCTATGGTAGTACACAATGTAGATTCACACCATTTGTGTAATCATAAATGTACATAGGGTAAAGATATCTGTCTCCACCTTCTCTCATACCCCCACCCCCTCCCCACTCTCATTTCCCTCTACATAATCTAAAGTTCCTCCATTCTTCTCTTACTCCCCACTCTCCACCCCCATTATGTATCATAATTCATTCATCAGGGAAAACATTCGGCCTTTGGTTTTGGGGGATTGGCTTATTTCACTTAACATGATAATTAAAATTAGCATACTACATTAATACAGCCACATCAATGTTTATAGCAGCTCAACTCCCCATAGCTAGATTGTGGAAACAACCTAGATGCCCTTCAACAGATGAATGGATAAAGAAACTGTGTTATATATACACAATGGAATATTATTCAGCCATAAAAATAAATTTATGGCATTTGCAGGTAAACTAATTTTTTTTTTTTTTACATTTACATAGGGTAATGATGTTTATTTTATTTTTCCCCTCCTCCCACCCCTCCCACCCCTCTTTTCCCTCTACACAGTCCTTCTTTCCTTCATTCTTGCCGCTCTCCTTAGCCTAACTCTAAACCTAACCCTAAACCTAATGCTAGCCCCTCCCACCCCCCATTATATGTCCTCATCCGCTTATCAGCGAGATCATTCGTCCTTTAGTTTTTTTGAGATTGGCTTATCTCACTTAGCATGATATTCTCCAATTTCGACCATTTGCCTACAAATGCCATAATTTTATCATTCTTCATTGCGGAGTAATATTCCATTGTATAAATATGCCACAGTTTCTTTATCCATTCATCAACTGAAGGGCATCTAGGTTGGTTCCACAATCTGGCTATGGTGAATTGAGCAGCAATGAACATTGATGTGGCTGTATCTCTGTAGTATGCTGATTTTAAGTCCTTTGGGTATAGGCCAAGGAGTGGGATAGCTGGGTCAAATGGTGGTTCCATTCCAAGCTTTCTGAGGAATCTCCACACTGCTTTCCAGAGTGGCTGCACTAATTTGCAACCCCACCAGCAATGTATGAGTGTTCCTTTTTCACCATATCCTCGCCAACACCTATTGTTGCTTGTATTCTTGATAATCGCCATTCTAATTGGGGTGAGATGAAATCTTAGGGTAGTTTTGATTTGCATTTCCCTTATTACTAGGGATGTTGAACATTTTTTCATATATCTTTTGATTACTTGTATATCTTCTTCTGTGAAGTGTCTGTTCATTTCCTTAGCCCATTTGTTGATTGGATTATTTGTATTCTTCGTGTAGAGTTTTTTGAGTTCTTTATAGATTCTGGAAATTAGCGCTCTATCTGAGGTATGGTTGGCAAAGATATTCTCCCACTCTGTAGGCTCTCTCTTCACATTGCTGATAGTTTCCTTTGCTGAGAGAAAGCTTTTAAGTTTGAATCTATCCCAGTTGTTGATTCTTGCTTTTATTTCTTGTGCTATGGGAGTCCTGTTAAGGAATTCTGATCCTGAGCCAACTAGTTGAAGATTTGGACCTACTTTTTCTTCTATAAGATGCAGGGTCTCTGGTCTGATTCCGAGGTCCTTGATCCATTTTGAGTTGAGTTTTGTGTAGGGTGAGAGATAGGGGTTTAATTTCATTCTATTGCATATGGTTTTCCAGTTTTCCCAGCACCATTTGTTGAAGAGGCTATCTTTTCTCCATTGCATATTGTTGGAACCTTTGTCTAGTATGAGAAAATTGTATTTATTTGGGTTTGTGTCCATGTCCTCTATTCTGTACCATTGATCTACCTGTCTATTTTGGTACCAATACCATGCCGTTTTTGTTACTATTGCTTTGTAGTAGAGTTGAAGATCTGGTATTGCAATACCCCCTGCTTCGCTCTTGCTACTGAGGATTGCTTTAGCTATTCTAGGTTTTTTATTCTTCCAGATGAATTTCATAATTGCTTGCTCTATTTCTGCAAGGTACATCATTGGGATTTTAATTGGAATTGCATTGAATCTGTATAGCACTTTAGGTAGTATAGCCATTTTGACGATATTAATTCTGCCTATCCAGGAACATGGGAGATCTTTCCATCTTCTAAGGTTTTCTTGAATTTCTTTCTTTAGTGTTCTGTAGTTCTCATTGTAGAGGTCTTTCACCTCTTTTGTGAGATTGATTCCCAAGTATTTATATTTTTTTTATTTTTCCCAAGTATTTTATTTGTTATATATACACAATGGAATATTATTCAGCCATAAAAATAAATTTATGGCATTTGCAGGTAAACTAATTTTTAAAAAATCATTCATTTACATTTAAAGATAATCTTACCATACCCCTAAGTACCTTTTTATTAGGGAACAGATCGAATAGAAACTGTCTAAAATCAAACTATTTCATTTATTCCAGTTAGTAGTATTCTTGTGTTGAAAATATACTTGCTTTAAAACTTAAACAGTAATCTGAATTTGTGGATAATTTGGTGTTTGATGATTTTTTCCAATTTTCTCATATCTTTCATTTTCCTGTTCTAAAATTACTAGGACTACTATATAAGATTTTTTTTTTCTTCACAGAATCTTCAACCAACAGTAAGTACAGGATGGAAGTTCTAGACTAGTATAGAGCACCATATTATGTTTTCCAAATTATTTTATATGAAGGAGTTATGGTAATCAAAAAATGTCAAATTGAAAATGACATTCTCTGAAGGTTCTCCTGCAGCTTTCTATTGCATATTCATTAATATATGAATTTGTCCTATTCCAGGGTATATGATATCTGCTCAGACTGCTCTCTCTTCCTTTCTCTTCCTCATTTGGGTCATCACCACGCTTTACAACCAGTGGTGGCCTTGTAGATTTTTGCCCAGTCAAACTCGTTCCCAGCCCAGAGGTTTTATAAATGTCATTTTTCCTGAAAATTACCTTCCTGTGATCCACTATGTCAGCATCCTGCCCATTTCCTTCACTAATAGAGCTTCAGTGATAAGGTGATGACTTATTCTGGTCTTTTTCAGAAAGTAAAAAACAAAACATACAAAAAAAAAATAAGTTTGTTTTCTGCATAGACTGGATCTGAAGAGTCATCACTGAATCCCCAGACCTGGCACAAGAAAGATGCCAAATAAATGCATGTTGAATAAAAAGAGCTAAAATTTAACTTTATATTTTTAATGTTTTAATTCATTTTTCAAAACACACACACTTATGGAGAATAGCATAATGCATTTTCTAGATTAAAAACCTGACATGGTTAGGTCATTTTGCTTAGTTACACTCTTCCATTATCCTTCACTTTACTTCAATAAAAGAAGATACAGCAAATTTTGGAAAATATGTCATTTTCACATGATTTTGTAAAACATACCTGTAATTATTGAAATTTTCAGACTATATTTTTACCAATAAGTTTTTTTTAATCTGTGGAGTTAAGATTTATAGGTAAGTTGTGTCTGAATTGTGACTATCTATATCATTCACGTGTCTGCAATGCTATGGGAATGTTTGCATGTCCCCCAAGGGCCCATGTGATTGAAGGTATTGGGAAGTGCTGTGGAAATTTTAAGATGGGACCTAGAGGGATGTTCTTGGGCCATTGAAGGCCCTGTCCTTGAAAGGTAGAAAGGTAGCTATTATGCAGCACTTTGGTTGTTCTTTTTTTTTATTTTTATTTTTTATTTTTACAAACTGCATTTTGATTCATTGTATACAAATGGGGTACATCTTTTTGTCTCTATGGTTGTGCACGATGTAGATTCGTTCCATTCATATAATCATACATGTACATAGGATAGTGATGTCTGTCTCATTCACCAATTTTTATACTCCCCTCCCTCTCATTTCCCTCTGTGTAATCTAAAGGTCCTCCATTCTTCTCTCACCTCCTACCCCCAACTCCCATTATATATCATCATCCATTTATCAGGGAAAACATTATTTTTTGGGGATTGGTTTATTTCACTTAGCATGATATTCTCCAATTCCATCCATTTATCTGCAAATGCCAAAATATTATTATTCTTTAAGGACTTAAAATTAGCATACTGCAGTAATACAGCTACATCAACATTTATAGCAGCTCAATTCACAATAGCTAGATTGTGGAACCAACCTAGATGCCCTTCAACAGATGAATGGATAAAGAAACTGTAGCATATACACACAATGGAATATTATTCAGCCATAAAGTACAATAATATTATGGTTTTTCTTTTTTAAAAAAATTCTTTTAAAAAGAGTTAACCTGGCTTCACCAGTCTGGTTCAAGATATGATCATTCTTCTGTAATTATTCCCACCCTCTGCCATGGATCCTTTCCCAGAGCCTATATATTGCCTTTTGGATTTTCAGTCTCCAAAACTGTGAGTGAAATAAAGGTCTGTACTTCATAAGCAGATTGCTAGGTATTTTGTTGTAGTATGAAAAACTGAGTAAGAGAGTATCAATGTCTTAAAATATACACTTTGTTTTACATAATTGCAGTGCCATGATCACAACTAATACAGTTGACAATAATCCTTTGGTAGTATAATAATAACTTGTCCAAAACTATATTTTATTGGTTGGCTCTTAAGGACTATTTTTTACAATTATTTTCTTTTCAAGTATATAATAAAACAAAACCCAAACTTTATGTGTAGCTTTATCTACAGTCTCTCTTATCTATCTCTCTAAAGTCTCCTTTAACTTAATTAGATAACTCACATTTTCTTTTTCCCTGCCATTGGCTTAGTATAGCAACAGTAGCAATGGTCTTGTATGATCGTCCACTTTTTTGTGACTGCTTGCTATCTCAACATCATTTAGCTTGATTTCCTACCCCTCATGTATTCCGAGGTTGGATATTATCTCTAGAAGTTGGTTAGATTCTCTTTCCAATTTTGACAAGACTGCTCCATAGACTGCTGTGTGCTTCAGATTGCATCACATCAAAGACACACAAAAGATTAATTGTCCTGACTCTAATGGGGCTAAATCAAAAGATGGATTCAGATGTTGGATGCCTGATTATTCTTTTTCAATTTCCCCAGAAAACTTTTTTTCTAATGGTTTAAATAAAGGTGAGTATTACTGTATCCTTCATTAAGGATCAAAATGAAGATTTTTTTCTGATTCTATTTTTTCCTGCACATTTGTTAACTAAGATGACTCTTGTTTTGCTCTTGGTGATTATTTGCGTTTGTTTGGTTCACTTGACCATGCTGTGAGGTTTGTAGAGCTTACTGTTTTCTACCTGTATGGAATATATTGTATATGCATTTTTAATTCAATTTTTCTGCTGTTTTCTCTTTCTCTATCCAAACTCAAACAGGGTTTCTGGGCGAAGTTCTGAGGGTGCTAAGTAGGTACATGTTGCTGCAGCGATGACCTTCCTGTCACCTTCTCATTTCAAATCTTTCACCATGCCTTTCTGTGTGCATCCCCAGCCTCCCATTTCTGTTCTCTTTTCCCCCTTCTGAACATTTATGGCCCAAGTAGCAATTTAGTTTTTCAGTACTAAAGTAGAAAGGGCAGAGCTGATTTTGCATGTATAAACTGCAGTTAATTACACAGCTGCACGCCAGAGTTATACAGGCTCTGCTTTGTGAAAAACTAAAGATTACTTTTCCAGCATAAAAGCTGTCCCAAATGTCATTTTAATTTATGAAGGGATCCAGAATAAGTCCTGATCTCAGGCTGTCCTAAGGTATTTCTTGAAGACAATTCTCCCAGCCTTTTATTATTATTTATTTTATCTATTTTTTTTTTGCTGGAAATAGCACTTTGCTCTTCCCCCTTATAGTCCTTTGTAGTTTGAATGTCCACTAAAGTTCCTTGAAACTTGTATGAATTCTCAAAAGATATTTATACCAATAATATTTGGAGAAATTTGATTTTTGTTCTATTATACCTGGATTATGACAATCTGTGCTGCTCAGGTGTCCACCTTTCATCTTAATGATTAATGATTGTGTATCCCCCAAACCCCATGTGCTATTTACCTGGAACGAGCATGCTGGTGACTTGCAGGAGAGATCTTCCCCTCACTGACGCTGCTTCTCCTGGAGCCCCAGCACTGCACTCTGGGCTGCTTGTGTCTAAAGCGACCTGAGCACCCTACATGTGTGCATCTAAAACTAGGTACAGTGAGAGCAGCTAGAAGCCTTTCACATTTTGGCCTATGGATTGCCTCATTCATAAAGGAATAACTAAAGATTATTAAAGAAATGTTTGGAGTGAGAAGAAATTCAGCTGTTTACTGGATTTCAGGATGTCATCAAACTTAATAGAACCACAGTCATGACCCTTCTTCCTTACTACCTATCAAATGCAAATTGATTCTCTGTTCATTTGGATTTAAAATCAGTAAATAAATTTTACGAAATTATGCTAAGTGGTTGGTTATACAAAAGGTCAGTAGAAATCATCAAAGAATACACGGGTTATAGGTGACAGTATTTTTCCATTGTAGAAAATATTCACTTTGAGAAGATAATTGAAACTCAAGTAGATGTCCTCCAGCAAAATGTGCTTTGAAGGATGTACCAAGAAAAGTTGTCTCTTTCTCAGCTTAACATTTAGGCTTTCATAAACTGAAATTCTAATCATCAGGTTTTATCAACGTCTGCCTTTCCCTGGCTCCCCATTTTTACATTTTGAAACCATTTACCTCGATTTTGACTAAACCATGTTTTTAAGTCATTTTCAGTCATTGTTCAAAAATCATATTAGATACTGCTGGGAGCCATCTAGGAACCACGTGTGGGAACTGAGTGACCTTCAAACCATTAGGCAGGGAAGCCTGGTTTTGGGAACTTCCTGTCAGAATCCCCTGGTTTGAGAATGCCTGATTTACATGGCACCCTGTTGTAGCTCTCTGAGTTCAAGCACAGCCTCTGGAGGTGGGTGTAGCCTGTCAACGCCAATCAACTTGTTTGCTGCAAGATCCCTGCCATAGGAATAAACAAGCACCAAAACAAAACTCCTCTCTCTGAAACCTTATTCCTGCCTTTGAGATATTCCCCCTTAAATAAAGAATTGGGCCCTTTTTTTCAGTCATTCAGTTCCAGTTCCTATCAGAATTGGAAATACCCATCAAGCACTGTGCTTTGTAAATCTAATCTTTGGCTTTGTCTCATTTCTTACTGATTATTTCAGACTTTTTATTTTCCCAGGTGGCTCACACCCCCTGAGCAAAACCCTGCTCTGTCCCTAAGGTACTTGTGTCGACTCACTGAGTAGACTTCATGGAGTCTTCTTTGGGTGAGTCCCCATAGTATACATTTGTATGTGCAAATAGGTGCATGCACATGTTTGTTTAAATTCAATAAATAAACCTTAAAACAAGTAATTGACTCTAGTTTTCATACTTCAGTGATAATAAAACTGCAATACAGTCTTAAACAGTATTCAATAATAACATTGGTATTAACATAGTAACCTTACTAATGTTATTGTGAAACTATTATGTACAGGTTATAGGATGAGACAAATAAGTAATTAATGTTAATTGTATGTGGAACCAAGGTTCAGCATACAAGAAAATAGATATAATAAAAATACTTTTAAAAGTTAATCCAACTTTCCATGTTTTTAAATGTAAATTAAAAATATCAGCATTAACTCATGAGATACTTTATCTACTAAAATATTTGTTGATCTTGATCATTGAAAAGGGCCAGTATCCCAACATTTGTATCAAGGATCACTCTATATCCTGATGAGGACTCAATTCCATCTTCCATTGGAAGAAGACGAGCTTCTCAGAGAAATGGCTGGTTCTAGATCTGGCGGTTTATGTTTGTTTCAATATTTCTATAATAAAATGATTAAAAGTACTAATTAATAAAGGAAAGAGAAAGTGAGAGGATTTGGAGAGGAGATGTAGGTGTTTCTTGTCTGGGTGGGCACAGTGTAGCATTACCATTGCATTCTGTGAACAGCAGACACAGTAGGAAAACATCAGGGAACAGGGACATCCAGAGGGCTGGCCATTATGGGGCACAGGAGAGCAGCTCCAAGCCATTTGTGAACTAAGTGGATATAAGGTAGAGACAGATATCTTCACACATTTGAATTTATTTGTACACTTGGTAGTGATAAAATTATTTTTGAAAATTTGATTTAAATTTGTGTTATAGAAATATATTTGTTAGCATAGTGAAAAATATGGATTTGGAGGTAAAATCTTGCTGACACAGAGATTAATAAATTAAATATTTATTCCAAATAACAGCATATGAATAAATGAACTAAAATAGAGTGGCAATACAGAGAGATAGTAGAGATGAGAGAAAGTGGAGATTTGGAAAGTCCAAATGGCATGATCGATTGAATGTGGGAGGACAGTGGAGAGGAATGAGAGGCATCTGTCTGCCTATTGAAACTCCTTAGGAGAAACGAGATACTTACCTAGAATTACCAAGAGGAGACTTTTCTTTTTATAAGTTCAGCCAGGTGTGGTGTGTGTGTGTGTGTGTGTGTGTGTGTATCTTTTTTTTTTTTTTTAAATTTTATTTACCCTTGTCATCCCACTGTTATCCTGAAAATAGATGGAGAATGAGGTCAACTCAACATTTGCTTTTGCTCAAGGCTACATCTAGCAAATTACTTCTTCCTCCAATTCAGTAGAGAAATAAATCAATTACCCTTGCTGAAGGGTGGCTATCCTGAGTGACTTCGGGAAAAACTCAGGTCATTCTAAAGAGATGTATAAAATGTTTGCAAAAAGTTAAGAGCAAGATAAGCAATAATTTACAATCTCCTTCATCCCTATAATGGTGTGCTTAGTAGAGGACAGATTTTATCACCAGGTATTTTCAAGGTCAACATATTTTAGTATTTCTGAGAATAAAAGTGTTACACTGTACTGTCTGAGATGAAAGATGTTTCTAGGAGAGATCTAGGACTGAACTCAACCAATAACATAAAAGGGACAAAAATTCCATGTTAACCTTGGGACACACACTTTGCACCCTATGCCTTTGTGGTTCTGTTCCCCCTCTGCTCCTACGTCCTTAATAAGTATTATCTCTGTTAGGAAAGAAGCCAAACGATACAAGTATACAAAACTATGAGATAAGAATAGCCGGAAATACCTTTTTATTTATTTCAGTAGCCTAAGTATCTACTGGTGATCATTAAGTGTCCACAGAAAAACAGAAGGAGGTAAGCAGTTAAGTTAGTTTATGCATAGAAAAAGGAAGAACAAACAATACGATGGTGAGAGAAGACATAAATTGAATATATATGGCACGTGTCCCCACAAAAAAGAAATTTAAAAATACGTACAAAGTCTACTGTGGGGGGAGAAAAATGCAGTTTTAACGTGTATTTGAAAGGATAAAGTTGACTTAGAGTTGGATAGGAAAAATTGTGGTCTCCACTCAGGGAATACCTGGATATTTGACTTTGATTCTTGGACAATGAAGAGTAGGATTTATGATGTGGTGTTTAATGTCTGAATTGCTCTCTATACCACCAAAACCAGTTTGTTTATGGATGTTGTTTACTTGGCATAATGGATTAGGTAGTCCAACTTGCCAAAATCCATGTAGAAACATAAAGAGTTCCACTAGAAACTTATGCCTAACGAGATAGATTGTACGCACCTTGGTTCAATCAGGAAACAGAAGGTCTAGGTGGGAATAAGTACCCTTGGGTCCAGTGCTGGACTAAAGTCTCTCTCTTGCTACATGGAACTTTTCACCTTTAAATAAAAGTTGTATGTATTTCTGTGAAATCTTACAAGTGCTGTAAAATAATGAAACTTGTTGAAATTTTTCAAAGTATATTCTTGGAAAAAACATGAGGCAAGGAGAGAAAAGAAAGAAGTGGTAAATAAGGTGGGGTTTTGAGAAAAAAACTGCTTCTGCTGTGGCTATGAGAGCATCCATGTTGAGTGGTCCATCAATGATGGAAAAGCTCATCCCTGAAGAGGAGGCATCCCTGAAACCCAGCAGGTAACCACTGGCATTTCCCATTTCAATTATTTTCTTCTTAAATTTTTCTTACAAAATATAATACAAGCAAGTTGTCTGTTTTGCCGAAGTGTGTGACTGGCCATTGTTCCAGAAAATGAACCCATTTCAAGGATTTTGGGGAAAAACAAATATAAAATAAGGAGAATGAAGTCCAGGGTAAGTGAAGGACATTAATGTGTTGCCTTCCATGAACCTTCAGTCTTATTCTTTTTGTTTAATCAAAGCATGAATTGCAAAGGCAGTCTTATTACCTAAAAACCAATTAATTAAAATTGCATCATTTGAACAAATGATCAGAAGAAATTCTTCTTTAAAAAACTTATAATTCTATCATTTGGGTTTAGGTCTAAAAATTATGAGTGTGTTATATTTCTATTTTTAGGAAAAAGGAAATTAAATTTTTTCAAAACTCTCATGATTTATACAGTTTAACCTGCCTAAGAAATTCAGACTTAAGGCCACCTTATTAATGCTTGACGTGAGGTTAATAGACATTACCCTGGGCCTGCATTATCAGGGCTGTCTACTATTTCTTTTTATCTCAGGCTGCATATAATCAGATGCTGCTCATCAGTATGTGTAGCTGAGATGTTACCCTTTTCACCCTTTCATTCAAATCAAAATAAACCCACCATTTCCAAATGATCAACCCACAATCCATGAAAAGATAATTAGAATTCTCCTTTTGATCCTCTGTAGGTAGAAACCAATCAGATGTCGGGTGTGGTGGCACATGCCTATAATCCCAGTGGCTCGGGAGGCCGAGACAGGAGAACAGCAAGTTCAAAGTCAACCTCAGCAATTTAGCAGGGTCTTACATAACTTAACAAGACAATGTCTTAAAATAAAAAATGAAAAGGGTGCTGTTTGGCCAAACCAAGTTGCAAGGCAAGTCCAGACTCCAGGGGAAGGGACACTGTGCTGTCACATGCTGTGAGAAGGTGCAAAGTCCTATTTCAAAGGAAATGAGACCTGGTACAAGTGAAGGATTGTGGTCACTGTTCATTGTTGTCATTTGCCACACCAGGGAAAATTCCAATAAAAATTCAGTCATGTGAGTCTTGTATTAAATTTATAGTTTAGGATTAGTTCAACTTTTTTCGATCCTGCTCTCTCTCTCAGCACTGGATATCGAACCTAGGAATGCTCTGGGTTCAATCTCTGAGCTTTTTATTTTTTTATTTTTTATCCTTTTTTTAAAATTTAATTTTGAGACAGGGCCTCTCTACTTTGCCCAGGCTGACCCAGAACTTGTGATTCTCTGGCCTTAGCCTCCACAGTAGCTGGGATCACTGATGTACATCCCCATGCCTGGTACAACTTTCCATTGCCTGCATAGATAAAAGTTCTCTTTTCCAGTTTTATGACCACGTAAAAAATGTTCAATTTGCAAAAAATAAAAGTATCTTTTAAAGGAAATTTGTTAGTATATTGATTAACATATTTTGATGTGAATGAATTCAATTCTTATAGATTTATGAAAAGCTTTAAGATAGAAGTGTACATATTAACTTATCTAACATCCATCATCTAAGGGAATCATTTTGATCATCCTTTGTTCTGATTTTTCTATTATAGTTCTACAGTGTTTCAAATGTTTTTTTATTTCATAAATTCTACTCTATGTCCTCCAAACTTACTTCACTTTTGAAAGGTCACGCATGCTAATTTTTGTTCCAAGAAATGTCATTCTTGTATGAATAACTTATCTTGAAATGTGTGTTATATTTATGCATATTAATTGGACTTAACCAACAAAATAATAAGGGTGCAGAGGAGGCTGGAATGTAGATGAAGCTAGATTTATAAGATAAGGAGTTTCTGTGTCCAAACCACTGAGAATACAGGAAATTGAGAAGTTAATGGATTATTCACTACATTGATCAATGCTAGTAGAGTAGATGTAGATGCTGGGATATATTTATCATTTAATAGTGGCACCTCCCTACCAGCAGGAGAGTTTTGGCAAACACCATCGAAAGAGTCAGTAGAATTCAGTCATTACAGTGGAGCCAGTGACCTGGAGCAGTATCTGGGAGACTGAAATCAGAGAGCCTAGGTAGATCAAACAAGGACAGGACTGAGCACACTGGGAACTGAGTGTGGGCCAAGGCATAGATGACAGCACTCTGCTATGAGAGGCAATCTCCTGCCCTGCACCAACAACAGTTAACCACAGTGCACAATGAGTCTTCCCAGAGCCTGCGCATAGAATTGAAAATGAGGGGTGAGAAGGTTATATCGTGACAGAGTAGCTGGTAAAAGTGATTCTCATCTACTCTTTAAAAAATATATATATCTTTAGTAATTATGAATGTATGTGTTGGGCACTTATATTCATTCCATTCACAAATTGTATGACCTTTGACAAGCTTCTTAATTGTTTAAGTTTTCCCTTATACACAACAGAATACTAATGAACTACCTACCTCAAATGACTCTTGTGAGAACTAATTGAATTTGTTAGGCATTTTCTTTGGTTGTCTATCATTGTTTTAAAAAATTACAATCTCAAAAAACCAAAGGAAGAATGATATCGCTAATAAGTGGATGATGACACATAATGGGGGGTGGGAGAGGTTAGTGTTGGGGTTGGAGTTGGGTTTAGGGAGGGGGGCAGGAATGGAGGAAGGAAGGACTGTATAGAGGGAGGGGAGGAGTGGGAGGGGTGGGGGAGAAGGGAAAAAAATGGCAGAATGAATCAAACATTACCCTATGTAAATTTATGATTACACAAATGGTATGCCTTTACGCCATGTACAGGCAGAGAAACAACATGTATCCCATTTGTTTACAATAAAAAAAAATTACCTAAAAACTTACTAGCTTAAATATGGACATCCATTTTGTTTGTAAATATGCCATTTATGCAGGGTAATCTCATCCCTGGTTCCCTCAATCTCGTCTGGGATGGCATATAGGTGAGAACACACTAATGTTTCTCTCTCCCACATCTGGCAGGTAATGTAGCTAAGTTCAGTTGAGTCCTTAGTTAGACCTGTCAGCAGGAAGATCCACATGTGGCCCATGTGGAACCTGGGCAGCCTCTGACATAAAAGCTGAGATCTAAGGGTAACTGACCCCAAAGGAAAAGGAAGCCAGAGAGAAGCCATGCCACCTTTGATTGCCCACCTCAGAAGGCACAGCATATTTCAACAAATTCCATTTGTCAAAGCAGTCTCAAAGACCCTTGCAAATTCCAAAAGAAACAGAAAGATGGCACTCTTGATGGCAGGAGGCAAATTTCTGAAAGAACATGTGAGAACACGAATATTGGTGGGGCCAAGTTTTGAAACTACAGTTTGTGACAAATACATACTTAGTTCTCTTTTAGGCAATATGAGTAAGTTCTTGAAGGCAAAGAGCTCCTGGAGGACAGTACATAAATGTTAGTTGTCATGTTTATTATCATTTTGTCACTGTTGTTTTTACATAGAGATTCTTAGTGTTGGTTACAAGCCCATCCCCTATCTACCCATGCTCTATAATAATAATAATCACAAATGAAATTACCTAAAATTGTTAAGTACAACTTTATAGCTAAGTTTATAATCTCTGTGGATATAAAGTTAAAGACTTTTATGTTTCTGTATGAGATTTTTTAATGGTTAATTGAGTTTCAACTATAAACAGAATTATCCTGTTGAGATTTAGCTGAATTTATAGGACCTTAAATTTCTTTTCTCAAACTCTTTTACATTCATTTAAATTTATCAGAAATCTTGCACCAATATTATTAATAAAATAGAAAGTAATTTGCCATCTACCATTGGTGTATGTTTCAAGAAGAAAAGAACTACATTATGTGCCTACTACCCTAACTCCAAAACCAGAGCTTGTAGCAGGCATTGCAGAATTGCCTATTGTTGCTGATTACCCCCATCGAGTTAGTGGTAGGCAGAGATAGGAATCTGTAAGCTAAAGGGTTTGTGATACTGTTCCTTGTTCTAACTCAGTATTGAAATCATCCATGTACAGAAGTTGGAGGATGTTTTCCAGAATATCTGTGGTCAAGTACTAGACAAATAAGAAATGCCTGTAAAATGGCCTGCCATGGACCTCCTTTTGAAATTATATTTACCATGCTTCTATATTTGCTTTTGACTCACAAATAGGCATACAGTTATAAATTGGGAATTATTAAAAAGTAGAAAGGAAAACTGAAGCAAAAACTAAACTTCTAAAAAATTTAAAAAGGGTGATTTTTTTCATAACCTTTAATAATTCACTCTAGACTGGTCTTAGACTGGACATGTTAGTCTGCACCTTTAACTGGAATTAGGTTGCAGTTCAGTACAACTCTTGCTATATTAAACTCTTTGTCCCATTATAAGGCCCATTAATGCCCATTTCTGATTGAAAATTCAGATCAAGCTCTTCCTTGTGCATCTTAGGAGCATCTTAGAAATGTCTGCTTCCCTGCTTTTCTCCTGCCACTTTTAAGTGCAGAGCTAGAAAATCTATTCATGATGCATCATTTATCCCCTTTTTCTTTGAAGAGAAGTTAAGACATGATAATAAAGAGCGACTTATAAAAAATCTTGCTATATGGCAGAATCTTGCCATAAATTTGGAAATTTTTACAATAATACCTTAGGTGAGAAAAATGTCATCGATTTCAAATTACTAAAATATCCCCTACTTGGCACAAGTTTTATTCCTGCTCTCTATCCTGGCTTTCTCAAAAGAATAAAAAGCATTTTCTTTTCACTCTATGAAGATATGTAACCTGCTATCTCCTGGCATTACTTCCATTCAAGTCATTCACTCTTTCCTCAGTCTCCATTCTTCCCTTTCTCCAAAGTGTGAAAGTGAATTAGGAAACTGCCACTCATCCAGTTTCTTCACCTGTCATCAAATTCACCAGTGCAGCCCAATTGCCAGGAAGAAGATTCAAGGCATAAGGTCACCCCACCTAACAACAACTTTCCTTATAGTTCAACAGCTTTTGCTCCAGATCCTCAACTCCAAGATAAATAATAATAACATTATTATTATTCTCTGCCTTTAGGTTTGTCTTCGCAGTGCATTTGCTCTTTGCTATTTCCTTATTGATTTTAGAATGTTGCCAATCTGGATAAGAATTTAATTTTTGAATTCAGTTTTTGAATTTTGAATCTACCGTGATGTTTTGCAACTTAAACACAGAAATCTTATGCTTTTATTAAATTTGTTCTAGACGTTCCTGGGAGCTAATATAAATGCTATCCCTGCTTTCCTAGTGATTGTTGCAAAATAATTTTTCTAAAAATACGGTAGATTTGCACATTGATCCTGTATTCAGTGAGGTTGCTAAAGTCACTGCTACTTTGTAATTCTTACACATTTTACATAAACAATAATGTCCACTACACATAATAAGAGGTTTTTTTTTTCTTAAATCTTATAACTTTATATTCTTCTTACCTTGTTTTATGGATAAAATTTGTAGTAAAAAATACATGGGAAGTTATGACAGCAGATATACTTGCCTCATTTCATAAAGTTAGGGAAATGATGTCAATATTCCTGTAATACACGTTTACTGTAGGTGACTTTCAGATGCTTCGTAAAGTTAAGCAAGTTCCTTCCTATTCATTGCTAGTTGGGAGTTTTGATTATGAATCAGTGTTGGATTTTATTACATGATTCATTTTTGAGGTAAAAGAAATGTCATATTATTTTTCTCCATTGCTCTGTGAGTATTGATTTATTTTCCAATAGTAAACCAACAAGTTCAAATTTGTTTTGCATTATTCTTTTGCAGGACATTTGACTTAACTGCTAACTTCCTGTTTAGAATTTTCATTTGTATGTTTATGAAGGAGACTGCCCTATAATTTCTCTTCCTTTGAATATCTTTGACAGACTAATTTTTTAAAAGTAATTTATACTAGTTTCATAAAACACATTGGGACATATTTTAGTTTTTTATGTTCTAGACATATGTATATAAGACTAGCCTTATCTCTACCTAATGTATGTAAAATAATTCATTTGTGGACTCACCTGAGTCTGGAACTATTCCTAAATAAGGACTTTTACATTCCTAGATTCAATAATTTTATAGACTTTGGGAATAGATCATTCATTTCTTCATGATATGTTATGTTTTCCAAGATTTATAACCATTGGAAAAAGCATAATTTTTGGCACGACGTTTTATGATACCCTTTTGTTTTCTTTTTAATGCTTTGGGCTAGGCAGTCTGTTATTTTCTTTTTATGTTACTTGCTTGCCTGAACCTGCCCCACTTTCTCTTGCCAGATTTGTCAAGGCTTTATTCATCTTAACTTAGAGTGAATCTGATTTCTATTTTAGGGATTCCTTTTTTTGTATTTTAATTTTTTATTTGTTCTAATTAGTTATACATGACAGGACAATGCACTTATCCATTTTGATAGCTCATACACAAATGGCATATAACTTCTCATTTTTCTGATTATACATATTGTAGGATCACATGGGTCATGCAGACGTATATGTACATGAGGTTATAATGTCTGTTTCACTCGGGACTTCTAGATTTGGTTATATTATTTCCGTATTTCTGTTTGCTTTGTTTAATTCACTGTTGGTTTCCTCATTCTTAAAATGTATGTGTAGATTATTGATTTTCCCCCTTTTTTCTTATGTGTGCATTTAAGGCTATACATTATCTTGTAAGCATCTCATTGGATATATCGCAGATGTATTGAGATATATTTTCATTGTATCTCAATTCAAATATTTTTTTTCCCGTGAGGTATGAATTATTTACTACTATATTATTTAATATCCTCATATTGAAGATATTTAAAATATAAATAATTGCTATTGCTTTATTAATTAAACTGCGATCAGAGGCCATTCTCTAATGTTCAGTTTTGTTAAATGATAAATTTTCACTTTTAAAATGACAATTCTAGTCGTTGGACATATTGCTCTATTATATGTCAAAATTACATTCATTTCATTTATTCCTGAATTCTTTTTGTTTACTGTTCTATGTTATTTAAATATTGTACTAAGTTTTATATAATTTTGAATATTTAAAAATTTCTTCCTCCTGGTTTGGCATTTTTACAATAAGGGAATTTCTACATTATCTGTTATAATTCTTCTTATTTAAAGTCAACATTTTCTGATATTTTAAAATGAGCTTTTTACTCTTACCTTTTGTATTCGTTTTTCCACAAATTTAATCCCATCCCTTCGTTACTTTTATGCTTATGGTTGTCATATAAGTAACATATACTACCTTTTAGTCCTGCAATGCATTTTTTTTATGTTTAATTACGGCATTTAATCCTAAGTACTTCCTCTGACTACATATTATCATGGTTACTATCACCACTGACACATTAAATACATGCCATTACTATCCACTTTTACTAGTTGTACTTGCTCTGTTCCTAGTTCTGCCAATATTTTCATTTGTTTCTTTCTATTACTTCACTGTATTTCCACATTGTTTCCAATTTTTAATTCCCCCCCCATACTTTGCATGTATTTTTGTCACTCATTAAAGTTCAATATAAATTATTTCATTTGCTACCTTTCAAAAAAGCTATGAACTTAGAATACTTAACTTCATTAATTGTCTTCTTTTGTGTAAATATTTACTTGTTCTTTAATAATTCATATAATTTGTATGCCACAAAACCAATTTTTAGAGTTTATTGAATTAATAATAATTTTATTTGCTTACCAATGACTTTATTTTTTTTCATGCATATCCTTGTTTCTACCCTCAATTATTTTACTTTTTCCTTCAGAACTCTGTAAATATTAATGCCTTTAATGCAATTTTGTTGCCAAAAATAAAAAAAAAAAAACCTCTCAGTTTTTGTTTGCCTGTAATTATCTTTATATTTGAAGAAATCTTTGTGGGAATAGATTTAAAGAATGGCAGTTATATGGAAGTTTAAAAATTATATTTCAGACTTTGTTTTTTTGGGCTTGGCTTATTTCACTTAGCATGATATTCTCCAATTCCATCCATTTATCTGCAAATGCCATAATATTCTTCTTCTTTATGGCAAAATAATATTCCATTGTATATATATATATACCACAGTTTCTTTACCCATTCATCTGCTAAAGGGCATCTAGGTTGGTTCCACAATCTAGCTATTGTGAATTGAGCTGCTATAAACATTGATGTGGCTGCATTAATGTAGTATGCTAATTTTAAATCATTTGGGTAGGTTTTCCCTAATAAGTGCATGATGATATATAATGGGAGTGGGGGTGAAAGAAGAATGGAGGAAATTTGTGTAGAGGGAAATGAGAGGGAGTGGGGCTATGAAAAATGGTAAACTGAGACAGACATCATTACCCTATGTACATGTATGATTACATGAATGGTATGAATCTACATCATGCACAACCATAGAAACAAAAAAGATGTACCCCACTGGTGTACAATGAATCAAAATGCATTCTGTGAAAATAAAAAATAATTGAAAAAAATCCCTGACTCCAAAATCATTCTCTTTCCCTTGAAAGTAACCTAGACTCTCTTTAAAAACGTGTAAAATGTGCTTTTTATTCCTGAAAATTAAAATTTATGAAACAAAATTATAGTTCATTGTGAGTTCCATTCCTTTCTGCTGTCAGCTGCTTCATTTCTTCTTTGATAGTTAAAAAAAAACCAAAAAAACAACAACAACAGAAAGAAAGACAACGTTTTACTCTAGGCACTTTCAAGATTTTATTCTTCTATTCTGTTTTCTGAAGTTGGCCGTTGTACTGGGTTTTTCTTTGTGGTGAATCATGAATTTGTGGCACATACTTTTTTTCAATTTCCTAAAATGATTTTCATGACCTTTTTCACATTGTTTTTACTCTTCTAGGACTTTAATTATAAATATTGATAGTTTCTGTTTTCCAGTCCACTTAGAATTTTTCTCTCATCCTATAATTCAATTCTAAACCTTTATTCTGTTTATCCAACTTATGATTCATTCTACTTATTTCATTTTAAATTTTATCATTTTAAAGCAATGGGTGGCCAAAATCCATATTTGGACAATAAAATTTTCTTAAAATTTTTGACATGGAGAGAATTCTCTACCTGTACTCAATTCACAGTATGAAACAATATTTATTAACTAACTCTAATGCATTTGCACTTGGCTGTTTTCCTAAGTGGTTGAATATTGCATAAAAAATAAAATATAAACTAAGTGACTGTAATTAACAAAATAAATGTATTTAAAAATTAGGACCCCCAAAACAAAAAGAAAGTCTGCCTTGAAGTACAAATTTATTTTCTATCCCAAAAAACAGAAACCATGTGAAACTTTTAAAATGTTTGTTTTTGTCTAGCTTTAAAAGTCTTACCTAAAAATTGCCTTTCAATAACAGATGGCTTGTCTGCTTTTACTTAGACTATGATGATTCTTCCATCTTGACCTTCTCTGTCATGTTCCTTTACATAATTGAATTTAAAGATTTCCTGACTTCCTATATTTGGGAAGTTATTCTATATTTTGTAGTAGCATTTTAATAACTCACATTAGTATTTTGATCTTATATAAGGTGTTAAGAAAAATAAAGAATTAATTTTAATAGAAATGTATTTTTACCAGGCACTGTAATCCCAGTGGCTCAGAAGGCTAAGGCAAAAAGTTCCCAAGTTCAAAGTCAAAACTTGTGAGACAATAAGCAACTCAGCGAGATCCTATCTCAAAATAAAAAATTTAAAAAGTCCGTGAGATGTGACTCATTGCTTTAGTACTCCTGGTTCAATACCTGCTACAAAAAAAAAAAAAAAAAAAAAAAAAAGTATATTTTTATTTAACCTGATCACAGAAAAATTTATATTCTCAAATTCCCTTTTGCTTCATTACACTTTATGTATATTCATGAAAAGTAGAGTTTATCAATCACCTGAAGTTATTTTCTAAATCTCAGGTTTGAATTTTAGAAAATAAATATGAAGTCTTTAAATATGCTAACAAAAAATAGTCTAGGACTACCACTCTTCCATAGTGGTGAAACATAGGAAGAAAATATCATAAAATGTCAAATACTAAATAATAAGAAAAAACCCAGATTTGGTGAATAAATATTGATTTGGTGGCAGAACTGAGTAGATCATTCTAATTTTGAGTATTTGTTTAATAATAGTTATATCTGATCAAAATAACCCTCAAAGTAATGCAAACATGAAATTAGATCAATACTGTTTCAGAACACACAATTCTGAATTTCATCTGCTGAAGTCTCTTATATCATAGAAAGTGTTTTCATCTAAGAGTAATAGATGATCCCATCTTGGGATCAGCAGGTGGTGGACAGGTCCAGATGGGATTAGGCAAAAATGGTGAGCATTGCTTATTGTCCAATCACTAAAGGAAAGCTAGTAGGGAAATTAGATGTGCCACCAAAGCTGAATATTTATTTATTTGAACATATTTGCTTAATGTGTACTACATACCAACATTTTTTGCTAACAAATAACAATGAACATTGAATGTACATCAGAAATACAGAAATAAGTGGGGATATGTCTTTTATATGTTCATTTGGTTTTGGTTTTAGTGTTTTCTTGGCATTATATTTTACTAGTTTGTAAATTCATGTGAAGTTCCTGTCCTCTAGAGTTTGGACCTACGAGTAATTTCCCCTACATATTTAAAAAAGTTCTAAAAGTAACTCTAAAGGCAAGTCCTGGTTAGACCACTGATTTAGGAAATTAGATATAATTAGGCATAATAGGAAACATAATGGTAACAAGAACAACATAAGGTTGAGATTATTCTGAATATTCAAAATGGACAAGTCTTACAAGGTTTTTGTTAAACAAGTAAAATGTCAAGCAAGAATGTTCTTTAAATACTAATTTTAATCTGATTTTCAAAAGAAAACTCTTTGTGAAAAATTATATTGTATGTGCTTCAGGAAACCAAACCTACCAAAAGCAAATCTAATGTTCCAGCTACAACTGCCTATTTGGTGAATGTTTCTCTTTGTGTATTTTAGGTAGGGCCTTTGTTTTAGCCTGGATCTCAGGTGATCCAAGTTAAAACTTTAATAAATGCAAATTTCCACAGTAGTGGACCAATAGAGAATTTCAAGATGATTCAAAAAAATTTCTGTCAAATATCTCTAAAGGAGAAAATCTATCATTCTTATTTCACGACCTACTATAGTCATCAGGACTCATGATGGCCTTATGACAGGTCAGTCTTTTTGCTTCACCTTGTAATAGTGAGACAACACATCCAAGTTTAGCATCACTCTGTCTTTTGTAAATGTCATTAAACTTACTTAGAATATGGTTCTTGGCAGTAAAATTACATGTTTTGATAGAATTACTTAATTTCTACTATTTCCAAGTTTTATAACACTGTATAATTCATTCACACTACTGACATTGAGTGGTTTCATTTACGAAATAAGGGTATTTTATTAACCTTACATAAATCACCAAGGTTATATGGAAATGGAAACACAAAATATTATATATGAGTTCTTTTTCTCAAGTTGCAGTTGTATTAACATGATTTTAAGAAAAATATAACATATTGTTATCACATCATAAAACCAAAAGAGATTTCAAAATTTATCTGGATTATGTGTTTAGGTAAAAACAAAAGCCCCCATTATCAGTAGATGTTTTCCATTAAATGAAAGCAAATACTTTATTCCATAGGATCTAATCATTTCCATAAATTTTCTCAATATTTGCCATGCAATTGTTTTTGAGCAGTAAGCCTGCTCCAGCCTCTTTATTTTAGAGCAATGCAAAAAAGTAAAGACAAATATTGAACACATGGCATTAGCAAACACACTCAATTAGAAGGAGAGGCAAGGACTTACAGTCAGAATTGTTACTTCACAATCCAGATATTTGGATTGTGCTTATTAAATTTTGAGGAAGGAAAAAATTTAAAAACATGAATTCTTAAGATGACCTAATCACAAACTGTAATGACTATCTCTTCCAGACAAAAATTTTTTTATCTGTTAATGTGTTCCAAATACGCTTTTTTGTGGTTTTCAATTTCACGTAAGCTTTTATAAAAATCTGATTTTATCATCAAGATTAAGTCAGGGAAACAGATCTGCTATGAGTGTTACAGGATTAAGGGATTTATAATAGTAAGTAGACTTGACATGATCCCAGCAAGATATGGTGATGTCATCCCCAGCATTCTAGAAAAGTTAGAAGATCAGAGGAAGGAAAGGTACACCCACTAGCCTTATTGCAGCTCTAACCCTAGTGGACACTTTGGAACTTGCAAAGAGATGTCATGAAACCAAAGATTTTCAGCCCTCAAAGTCGAACCATGAGTGGAAATCCTGGGACAAGTTCTATGGGGAGGCGTTACCTTTTTACATTGGTTAAAAGTTGCCAAGACTTTGAGACTCAGTCCAAGCTGTAATTTGTCAAGAACACACAACAAAGGGCAAAGCCAAGATTAGACTGATTTTGTCAGTAAGATACAACTAACTTCCAAGACAATGGATTATTTCTGTACCCAGAGAAAGGAAGAATAGTCCCAATACCTTGTTCTGACACATCTAGAAAGACAACATCAAAGCAAAAGGAGGTGGATGACTGCAACACACGTTGCAGAATGAACCATTGCCCAGGAGTCAATTTTTGACTGCAAATAAAAGGTTTGAGTCTACAGCTCAAAAGTGAGGGATTAGGGCATAAAGTTCCTTCCTCATCAGAATGCATTAGACAATGAGAAATGTCTCATGACAGCCTTCCAGAAGGAGAAGGGAGATAGCTGGGAGACCGACCTTCGGAAAACTCCTTGCTGACCTCTCAGCCTCCTCCTTGTTTGGGGAGGATCACTAGATGTTCTGCCAGCTCAGGAAAGATGTGCTTTGAGCTTCTCCTTGATTTTCTTACAGCGTGTGATGCTCGGGTTGCTTACCTATTCCAAGTCCCCTGGGATTCATGTCTGGGTCCTAAGAAGATGGATTTGAAGTAAAGCTGAAAACAACTGCTACTCTGAAATCTCTACAAGAGATTAGAGTAAAAGGTGAACCCTCCCACTTGGGTGAAGCTTTGATTAAATGAAGGAAAATGGTATTCCACAAATCCATTAAAATAGAGGGAAAAGGAAATCATGCATGCTAGAGGCAGCCAGTGTTGCCTTAAACTTACCTCCTAAAGGCTTCTGAGCTAATTTGGAGGAATGTTAGCACTGAAAAGACCCTTTGAATTGTAATGATCTACTAAAGAAGAACAGTGTTTTTTTGCTATTATTGTGTGTCCTTCGATCAATGTGATAGGGCAATTACCCCTGCAGTTCTTTTTTATGAAAGAACGGATTAGGATTTAGAAATGTTACACATTGAAAGTAGCTCTTGTAAGCATAAGTAGACATTTTTATGCCATGTTTACATAATCCATATAAACTCATGTTTATTAATGAGTGGATAAAAGTAAAGGGCATAGTTGGTGAGCATGGGTGAAACATGTAAATGTATGTTTGAAATATAAGTAGGAACCAATGTGTCCTTCTACATTAACAACCTGTGAGCATTAAACAAACATAAAGATTAGTGTTCAAATAATTGTCCCAAATTAATCAGGTCGACTTTTAACATAGCTCAACCTTAAAAGAATTTTGGGCATTAGCTAATGAATTTGAACTAACAGCTTTAGCATTTCTTAACTAGATATAGGCTACTTCTATTTTAGACTGGTTTTACTTTCTACCACCTTCTCCACTTCTCATATTGAACATAAGAATGTGTCCAGGCCATATGCTAAAATAGAACCTTGAGCCAAAACTTAGGCTAAACCATAGTGGGGAGATAAATGACAACTTGCAGAATCCACTTCAGAAAGCCGAATCACAATCTCCACAGAAACTGGTTGCAAATGGTTAGAATCAACAACCAACCATTTCAGTAGGGCAAGGTGGTGTGTTCCTGTAGTCCCAGCTACCAGGAGCCTGAGGCAGGCAGATTACTGGAACTCATGAATTGGAGACCAGCCTGGGAAATACAGAAAAGGAAACCAAAGCAAACAAAAGAACAAAACCCTAAAAATTTTTCAACCCACCCCCTACTTCTAACTTGGCACGACCAAATAAACTGTAATAACCATGCACCTAAGGTGCCCCGCTTCTAGGTAGGCCTCCAGATTCCTCATGACAACACTCTCCAATTAGGGAACAACTGAAGCTTTCCCTTTCAGTACCTAAAATGTTTCACACCCCTCTACCTTCCTTGGAGTGTCTTCCAAATACAAGCAATGATGGCCGACGCCCTTGAAGAGCAAGCTCTGTATAAGCAGCCTTGACTTGTTCTCACCTGGATGGTCTTCATTTACTTCACAATGCTTAAATATATTTACTTGTAGGAATAGTTTAAGTTACTCCAGACTTTTGAAGGATTTTGAAACAACAACTAACAGGTTTAGAACCCTTATTTGAAGGTGAGTGAATTCAAAGAAATAATATAAACACTTATGGGATATTTGATAAAACAATTATAAGCTACTATTGATGAAATGGAGAGCATATTCCAGGCCTTGTGCTAGATGCATTCTACGTCTTGACTTGTTTAATCATGCAAAAAATTTTAAAGCAGAGGTGTTAGAGGTGAAGGATTCAGGACATTCAAGACACAGAGAGGTTAATATTCTTGCCCGAAGTTAGCAGTCAACAGAAATGAATTTCAAACTGTCTCAAAAATAAAAAAGTATGAAATGTAGTACAGTAGTATAGAACCCTTGGGTTCATCTCCAGAACTAGTTTTAATCCCCAGTACCACAAAATTAACTAATTAACTAAATAAATAAAAATAAAAGTGTCCCCCAAGTTATTTTTCGTCTCTTCCTACCTTGGAGGCTGAGGTGGCATCCCTGATGTTCTCCCCTGCTTCTCTTGCACTACAGATGACAACACGTCTAGCATTAATAGTTATTGTAAGAACAGGGAAACATCCCCTTCCCCTTGCTCAAATTATCACTATCTAATCTATAGAGGTCAAAAGTTGGAAATCTTTTGTGTTCACTTAATTTTACTACTGTACTTACAAATGCCTCAAATATGGCTCCCTATAGAAAAGGCAGGATAGAAAACATTATGATCAATACATACACCACAGAATTTTGCCTTTATCCATGATTTTTGCACAAAGTCAATACCCCTAATTCTTTCCCTTCCCCCAACATACAGTCCTTTCTGTGAGTCTCCTTATTTTTCATAAGCCATTAAGATCCACTCTAGTAACTCTGTGAATTAACCCTGTGAATTTCATTTATTATAATAGGTTTTGTTCTCAAGTCAATCAAGACTGCAGTGAAAATGGAGAAATGGAGCTAAGGAAGAAAAGGAAAATTCTCTAGCGCCCGGTTTTTACTGTGCACAAAATTTTAGTGTTCTCTTAATGATTTTAATCTATTTTGGTATTCCATAAGTATTTGTTGAATGAACTAATGTTGGTTTGGTCTGTCCAAATAAATAAGCCTCTTTAGTCTTCCATGGAATAGAATGTCATTGTTAGCAATTGACATTCACATTTTATAATTTTTTAAAAATTTATTTATTTTGATTCATTATACACAAGTGGGGTACAATTGTTGTTTCTCTTGGTTGTACACGAAGTAGAGTAGCACCATTTGTGTAATCATTCATGTACATAGGGTAATGATGTTTGTCTCATTCTGTTATTTTTCCTTCCCCCGGCACCCCAGAGCTCTTTTTCCTATATACAATCCATCCTTCCTCCATTCTTGCCTCCCTCCCACCTCTCATTATGTATCATCATCCCCTTATCAGAGAGATCATTCAGACTTTGGTTTTTTGGGATTGGCTTATCTCACTTAGCATGATATTCTCTAACTGCATCCGTTTATATGCAAATGCCATAATTTTACTTTTCTTTATGACTGAATAATATTCCATTGTGTATATATACCACCGTTTCTTTATCCATTCATTAATTGAAGGGCATCTAGATTGGTTCCACAATCTAGCTATTGTGAATTGAGCAGCTGTGAACATTGATGTGGCTGTATTACTCTGCTGATTTTAAGTCCTTTGGACTTAAAAAAAGGAGTGGGATAGCTGGGTCAAATGGTGGACCATTCCAAGTTTTCTAAGGAATCTCCACACTGCTTTCACAGTGACTGCACTAATTTGCAACCCCACCAGCAATGTATGAGTGTACCTTTTTCCCCACATCCTTACCAACACCTATTGTTGCTTGTGTTCTTGATAATAACCATTCTAAAAGGGTGAGATGGAATCAGCATTCACATTTTTTAAGTTACTTTTGTAGACAGTCCAGGACATGGTTGTGAGAGCTGTCTAGCAAGGTAAGTTTCTACTCACTGAACATACTTATTTTGATCATATGACTTATATTCTAAGTCTTGAAATGACATTGTGCACAAGATTTTCTGTTGGTCCTTAATATAAAACACATAATCTCCCAGGTACTTTTTCATCCATTCAAATAAGTAGTGCTATGCATGGTGGCACTTGCCGGTAGTCCCAGCTACACAGGAGACTGAGTCAGGAGGATTACTTGAGCCCAGGAATTCAAGGCTTAACATTGTGAGACCTTGTCTCAAGACAAATAAGCAAATAAGCTTATTTACTTACCACAGTAAGTCCAAGCATTAGGTAATATTACTATCCTCTGTTTTAGCTGGTGTTATGGTTTGGATGTGAGGTGTCCCCCAAAACCTCACTTGTGAGACAATGCAGGAAGGTGCAGAGGAGATATGATTGAGTTTTAAGAGTCTTAACCCAATCAGATAATTAATCCCTGATGTGCTTAATTGAAGTGGTAGGGTGTGGCTGGAGAAGATTGGAATTGGGGTGTGCTTTGGGGCATGTATTTCATATGTGGAGAATGGAATCTCTCTCTCTCCTTCTCTCTCTCTCTCTCTCTCTGCTTCCTAATGATGCAAGCTGCTTCCCTCTGTCATGATGTTCTGCCTCACCTTGAGCCCCCACAGAATGGAGCTGACCTTCTATGAACTAAGATTTCTGAAACTGTGAGCCCTCAAATAAACCTTTCCTCCTCTATAATTGCACTGGTCAGGTCATTTAGTCACAGCAGAGAAAAAGCTGACTAAAACTACTGGTGTACAGAATCGTGAAAATTCATTTGAAATTATATAGCTGCAAGTGATAAGAACAAAACTTTCCTTTTTTCATAGAGCAGATGAGATATTTGAAGCAGAGAGAATGCCATCTCAATATGAATGTCCAGAACCATAAAATCCCCACAGTAGAAGCTTTAGTCCTTGATATTTGGGGGTACAGTGTGTGGCATATATATTTAACATATGTATATATATATATATATACTCTGCCTATATATATTTCATGTACTGTACATATGTGTGCATATATATGTGTTTATATATAAATTCTAATATAAATTCACTATATGTGGTGTGTGTGTGTGTGTGTGTGTGTGTATGTGTGTGTGTTCCCTGCATGAAGATTTTCCTCCAGCTTCCTATTGTAAATTTCATTTTTTAAAACTAGGTAAAAGGATCACTTTAGTAGGTAAATTTGAGCATGAATTTGAGTTGATCCTGGGCAATATAGTGAAACTCTATCTCAAAAATACATGCATATAAACCTAAACCAAGGAATGAGATAACTGGGTCAAATGATGCTTCCTTTCCAAGTTTTCTGAGGAATCTTCATACTGCTTTCCATAATGGTTGCACCATTTTGCATTCCCACCAGCAATGTTTAAGTGTACCTTTTCCCCCACATCCTCACCAACATTTATTGTTGCTTGTATTCTTGATAATTGCCATTCTGATTGGAGCGAGATGAAATCTTAGAATAGTTTTGATGTGCATTTCTCTAATTGCTAGAGATGTTGAACTTTTTTTTTATATATTTGTTGCTTGATTGTATATCTTCTGTGAATTGTTTGTTCAGTTCCTTAGCCATTTATTGATTGGGTTATTTGTTTTTTATTTTTTGGTGTTAAGTTTTTTGAGTTATTTATCCCACTCCTAGGTTTGTACCCAAAGGACTTAAAGTCCACATACCACAGTGACGCAATCACAATGTTTATAGCAAGGTCAATTTACCATAGCTAAAATACAGAACCAACCTAGATGCCCTTTGACAGCTGAATGGATAAAGAAAATGTGGTTTATATACATAAGATGGAATATTACTCAGTTTTAAAGAATGAAATTTTGATTATTTGTTGGTAAATGGATGAAGTTGGAGACTATCTCCTAAGCGAAATAAGCCGAACCCCAAAAATCAAAGGTTAAATGTTTTCTCTGATATGTGGAAGCTAATTCACAATAAGGGGAGGGGTGGGGAGGATAGGGAAGAATAGCATTACTTTATATTAGGTAGAGGGAAGTGAAGGGAGTGGAAGGGGTATGGGGGAAGGATTATAGTAGGGTAAACCAGACATTATTACCTCATATACATATATGACTGCCTGACTGATGTGATCCTACAATATATATAATCAGAAAAATGAGAAATTATACTCCATTTATGTATGATCTATTGAAATGTATAAATGCATTCTACTGTCATGTACAACAAACTAGAACATATAAAAAGTTTTTAAAATACATGCATATATACATATAAATAAAATTAGATAAGTGCTGAATTGCTTCCACTGCTTTGAATGCTATGTTTGTATGTGGACGAGGAGGTGGGAGATGGGCTGACAGGGTGAAACAGTACTATGTTTATGACCTATTTCTTCATCGATTCCCACCACTGTACTTTCATAAGAATTCAGACACTTTCTGAAAATAAAGCTTTTTATTTCCCTATTAAAAGTAAGTAAACATGTATAACAGTGCCATTTTTCCTTTCCTGGCAAGGGCTCATCTATAAAGGATCCATATTGCTCTGCAAAGCACTAACTGGCAAGCCCTGAACAGACAGACTCGTATAAGGTGAGGATTTCTCTCAACAGTTGGAGACCAAATTTGAGTTTTTCATGGACTATCATCTCTTTGCTCATTATTATTCATGTAGGTGTTCATGGAGTTATTCCTTTAAACCTATTTTATTTATATTTTGAATGAAAATTTTCAGAACTGCTAGCTCTATAAGTCTCTCCCTATCTTGTTTTTCCAATGATCTTTTTAACTTTTCTCCTATACTTTTGTTAGTGAAACTTCTTCTTGCTCAGAGGATAGCAACTCTTGGGAGTATAAAAATGAAATGACTTTTTCTGGTTGACCTAATAAAGATTTCATAATTATCACCTCATTAATAGGGACATGTATTTGAAAGAGAAACAGATATTTCTTTTCTCTCCTGGAAACTGGAAAGCTTATTGTTGGTAGGCATAAAAGGGTCCCCTGTTATAGACATGCTTAGTTTTTCTGCCATCATCAACACAGTAGGCTTGGGAATATATAAAACCTTAATAACATCCTTCAGGTACTTAAAACACTGCAGCATACTGTTCAAACTTCTTTATATATGTTGATTTATTTAATCCTTACCTTCATGTCATGGGTTCACCATAAAATGACACAAATCACTTATTCCTATTCTCATTAATAGCTGAGAAACCAAAGCTTAGGTAACATGTGCCTTTTTTAATAAAATGTTTTATAGATTATAGTGCCTAGATATGCAGGGGTACTTATCCTGTGTCTCATGAACTTTTCTACAATCTACAGAAAGAAAAGTACTTTAATAAATTTGTTCTTTTGTAATTGTATATGTGTAAGTATATATATGTAATATAAATGTATATTTTACGTTTAGAGTTACTGTGACAATTGTGTATCAAATCCCTGAAAAATCTTAAACAAGTATTAACATAAAAATTTCTGCCCAATAATGTTTTTAAGTGACAGTTTGGGCATTCCAATGAAGAAAGTAGATTTAATTCCCATTCTAAGGGGGAAATTAAACTATAAGAAAAATTAACGCACAAAGTATATCAGGTGGTTATAAGCCTTATAATAAGAGAGAGAAATAAGCAGTGCCAGTGAGTGATTAAGGAGGAGAATAGGTTACTCCTCCAGATTCCTCATCACCGGGTAAGGAAGAACCTCTGAAAGGAAGGCCTGGTACACCTATGACACAAATCTACTTGAAGAGAAGACAGGACATCTGAGAAAAGAAAGTTCCATTCAGATAATAAAACATGCAACAGCTCAAGGTAGGAATATCCCTAGACAGCCGAGAAGAAACATGGAAGCTAACTTGGCATGCGTGAAAACTCAAGGGGGAGGAAGATTGGAATAATGGCAGAGTACCCTGGGTCAGATCTTGTAGAGCTCATAAACCCTGGTAAAGATAGCAAATTTTACTTCGAAAGAAAGTAAGTATTGGAAAATTTGAAGGCTGATTTTTTTTTTTTTTTTTTTTTTTTTTTTTTTTTGGAGCAGGTCCACTGGCTTTCTTATGAAGCACAGACATTAGCAAAACAAGGCTGAAAGCAGAGTCCCAAGTGAGAAGCTTGTCTCTCTAGTTTAGGCAACAGATGATGATGACTTTAGGGAGGTTGGACAAGGTTGGTGAGAAGATTTTGTATTTGTAATGCCTATTAAGCGGAATATAAGTATCAGGAAGGAGAAATTAATTCCATTATATGTTAGGTAGTGATTATTTCACCCCCAATTTTCCCAATGCTCTTTAAATTTCACTATTGAGTAGCTATTAAAAAGATCATAGCTTCTAAATGACTTCTGTGAAACTAAATTCTAAAAGGTAGAAAACTGCTCATTATTAATTAAAACTTTCATCTTTGATTCAATATTTACTAAGCTCACCTCAGAAACAGAATTCTGTCTTGAACATTTTAGGTTCCACTTCAGTGACAGACTTGAAACACAAATAGCAATTTGCAGCTATTTATTAAATATAAGTACTGCATTTCTTTGGATGAACTGCAAGTTTCCAAGCAGACAAAAGAGTTTGTATTCTTGAAAGAAATTACCATATGGAATAAGTAGAGTTGGTTCTCAGTATCCACGGGATCCTTTTCTGCAGATTGAAACAACTATGGATACAAAATATTTGAAAACAAAGAATTGTATTGGCACTGAACATGTTCAGGTACTTTTCTTATAATTATTTCCCAAAAAAAGTTATAACACCATTTACACAGCATTTACATTTTTTATCCAGAATTATTATTTTTTTATTCCTTTTATTTTTACAAGCTGCATTTAGATTCATAGTACACAAATGGGGTACAAATTTTCATTTCTATGGTTGTGCATGATGTAGTTCATACCATTTGTGTAATCATGCATGTACATAGGGTAATGATGTCTGTCTCATTTCACCATCTTTCATACTCCTGCCCCCTCCTCCCTCTCATTTCCCTCTAGTAATCTAAAGTTCCTCCATTGTTCTCTCACCCCCCACTCTCATTATGTATCATCATTCACTTATCAGGGAAAACATTTGACCTTTGGTTTTTTGGGGGTTTTTTGGGGATTGACTTATTTCACTTACCATGATATTCTCCAAATCCATTCAATTATCTGCAAAAACCATAATATTCTTCTTTATGGCCGGATAATATTCTATTGCTTGTTATCAAGAAAACAAACAATAGCAGATGTTGGCATGGATGTGGGGGAAAAGGCACACTTGTACATTTCTGGTAGAGTCACAAATTGGTGCAGTCACTCTAGAAAGCAGTATGGAGAGTCCTCAGAAAACTTGGAATGGACCCACCTTTTGACCCAGTTATCCCACTCCTCAGTTTATAACCAAAGGACTTGAAATTAGTATACTCCAGTAACACAGCCACATCAATTCTTATAGCCACTCATTTCACAATAACTAGATTGTGGAACCAACGTAGATGCCCTTCAACAGATGAATGGATAAAGAAACTGTAGCATTGACATTTTATAAGGCATTATGATTAATCTCAAGTAGAGAGTGTTGTTGTACATAGGATATATGCAAATACTCTGCCACCCTATATAATGTTTCTGCCAATTTTGGTGTCAGTGAGGAGACCTGGAACCACAAATAATGAAGGGCAACTGTGCTAGAATTTCAGATCTGCTGTTAACTACTCTTAAATTTGCCTAATAATAAGTTTTCTTAAGAGAAAATCATACTCCTATTTGCCCAAATGAAAGTGAATCACAGCTTTATTATTCAACTAGAGAATTATCAACACTTCCTAATTTTGAAGTATCATTTCATTAAGAATATTTTTTAAACATCACATATGGGAAAGTGTCTTCCAGTGTGTTCAACAGATAGGGACGAGCCATTAGTCCAGCCACCCAGGAGGGACTGAACCTTGTCAAGCCTTGAGCATGGAAGCAGATCTCAGCTCAACCAAGTTTCAAGAGGATTGAACCTCAGTTCGTACCTGGATTACAGGCTATGAAAGACCCTGGAATAGAGGGCCCCATCAATTGTACCTAGTTTACTGACCAATCAAAACTGCAAGGTAATAAATGTGTTTCATTTTAAGCTGCTCAATTTTGAAGTAATAGGTAACAAATATGAGTCTGCTAAACCCAGAGAGGGATAAATCTCAATGTGGCATCTCAGAAAAGAGTGAAGCTAGTGTTCGTTTTAATGAAATTACCAAACAGATCATCGTTTTAGATATCCACATGGCACGATAACTCTTTAGATCAAATCTGGAAAACCAAAGTAAAAAGACACCTAATTTGTGGCAACAGAATAAATATATCTTTGGCTAGGGATATTTTCTTGGAAAATATACAAATTTCTTACTAAATGGTGTTGCCAATTTTTATATTGACATTTTATTTACTCTTTCTTGACTTGTAAGCTTGGCTGAGGAAGAAGAGTCAATTTTATAGTATTTCATAAATTCTAAGTATCTACAAATTCCTCTTTATAGGACTTGAAGGACTTCTGAATAAATTATATGATAAAAACATAGACCTGTAAATAAGGGCTATTTTGTTTTCATTTCATCCTACACAATGATCATTCAAGGCAGATAATAGAAGATAAAGTTTGGCAGATTGGTAAATTGCCAGTGAACTCTCAAGAAAATTAAGTCCATCAAGCTTGTGCTGGGCTTGAATCTCTTCTATTGGATTCTGCTCTTTTGATTGCTGTGATGCTGTGTCAGCAGCATAGGAAAAAAAATTTTTTTTTTTTTTTTTAAAAAAGCAACAGAAATAACAAAACTCTTCCATCTAGGTCAAAAGTTTGTCTGTGCAACAGAAATGAAGGCCATTGAGGCTGTTTGACCTTGAAGTGACAGAATAAGTGACTGTTCATGCGACACAAGTGATTGGAGGAGTCAGAGAAATCTCTTTGCCAATCTAACATCTGTTCTGTTCGTGCTTCCGTTATAGAAGCTTGTTTTTGAATCTTGAATCCCTTTTAAACATCCCTTATTAAAATGCAAATGTACTTCAGAAAAGTCTTATTGTAATTTGTTATACCAATAAAAATCTAAGTAGGAAATAACAGGAATGGGTCATCAGATGGTCTTCTGGGACAAATCATCAGAGGCAACAGGTACACGAATGTGTCCCTCTGGACTGTGGCATAAGCAAGGGACTACTATCAACACTAAGAGCGTGCAACTGTAATGAGATCTAGTAACTTGCCATACTGCTGATATGCATTTTGCTGCCACACAGGAGCTTAAGCCTACAATCAAATTAATTTCAAATTTGAATGCTTGTGAACCATGCTTTATGGTTAGCTCATTCTCATGAAGCCATTTGCTGCCCCAAGAGTTTCTTGGAGGAATGGTAGAAACTGAAGATACTGCAACATTAATAGTTGTATTCCGGCAGATCCTGCAGATTCAGTGAGGTGTCTACAAGACAAAAAGCCATATTGCCCCACTTTCATGTTCTCTATTCTCAAAATTATGGTAAGTAAAATGTCTTTCTGAGTACTTATTCTTATTGCTGATCAGTGACTTGTGGCCTATTATGGTTTTAATGTGAGGTGTCCCCCAAAAGCTCACAAGTGAGACAGTAGTAGAAGGTTCAAAGAAGAAGCAATTGGGTTGTGAAAGTCTTAACCCAATCAGTGATTTAATCTCTTAGTAGGGATTAACTGAGTGGTGACTGGAGGCAGGCAGATGGGGTGTGGTTGGAGAGGTGAGCACTGTGGACATGGCTATGAGGTACATATTTGTATCTGGTCAGTGGAGTTTCTCGCTCTGCTTCTTGATCTTCATGCGAGCTACTTCCCTCTACCACACTCTTCCACCTTGATATCCTACCTCACCTTGAGCCCCTCAAAATGGAGCCAACCTTCTATGGATAAAGACCTCTGAAACTGTGAGCCCTCAAAATAAACCTTTTCTTGTCTACAATTGTGCTGGGAATGTCCTTTAATCACAACAGCAAAAAAACTAAGACATGGACATAAAATACATAATAATAAGTTTGGAATGATTTAATTACCTACAAAATAAGTCAACACCATCATTTTCTAACCCCTGAGAGCATCTATAACATTTGTTAAATGAATCACAATTTCTATAATCCAAACTGTTATTAAAAGTGGATAACTCTATTAGAAATGTTCACCATGTAAGGTAACTTATTACATGATCACCTTTCTCCATAAATGGAATTTTAAGGGTCTGGTTTTGTTTAGTTTTCTAGGTTAAATAAAACAGTACTTCATTCTACAAACTCAGTGATCAGGCTGTATTTTTCTCTGGGGAGTGAGTTTGGGAAATGAAGTTCAGGATAAGAGTCAGAAATTCTGTTTTGTCTTGAGGCTCTTCTACCACATACACAGCCATGTTTTGAGGGATCTTTATCTCTAGGAAGTTATCAGCTTTTCTATACAAATATATTTTAGCAGAAAAGAAATATTTTCCTTCTATGGAAAGAAATAAGTTTGAAAAATTTAAAACATCTGCTATAATTTGAATCTGGAGTCTCTACCAAAGGTCCCTGTGCTAAAGATGTGGTTCCCAGCTTAGAGTTGTTGGGAGATGGTGAATTCTTGTTGGGGGCTATGCCATGCGGACTACGCCAAGATGGTGCCTGGCAGCCAGCCAGAAGTTGTTTTGATCACATTGGTGGTGAGGAAGTCAGTTAACATAGACACACTCAGGTGCTTTATCATTGGCTGTATTCAAGTAAGTCCATGCACACAACACGTGCACATGTGTTCCCGAGTGCTGCCACTCATGCCTGCTCGTTTTGACCTTTGCCGGGATTGGGCATTTGGCCGCTCACCTGATCTTTGCTCAACTGGCGGGGTCCTACCCTCCACCTCTTGGAGGGAATATAAGCGGGCAGTAGGCAGAAGACAAAAGCAGCAGCAGCAGTAGGCAGAAAGCAGCAGGCAGATGGCAGATCGCAGAGCGGAGGACTAAGAACACACCTCTAGGTCGCAGATCACAGATCACAGTATGCAGGACGCACCACTAAGAAGCACCTCTGATAGATAACACCTTTAGTTCGCAGGATGCAGGACACACCTCTAAGAAGCAGCAGTAGAACTCTAGGAAGAAGTAGATCTCTGAAAGCGTAGCAAGTCTCTTTTCCTCTAAGCAAAGTCTTTCTCCCTCTCAAAGCCTCTCTTCCTCTAAAATCAAGCAAGTTTCTCTTCCTGTATAGGCTAGAGAATAAGCAAGCAAGCAAGGAAGCAGCACAGGAATAGAAGTAGTTTATTTCCAGTCCACCTCTGATAAATACCCAAGAGATTGTTGCTGCAGGTGGTAACAAATAAGCGCAGGATTGTTGCTGCCGTCGGCGACAGATTCTGTAAGAGGTGGGGCTTAGTGGGAATTTTAGGTCTCTGGAAGTATGCCCTCAAAGGGAATTTGGGGGCTCTTGTTTCTTCTGATCATTCTTTTGTGTTCTGGCCAGAGATGAGTGAGTTTGTTATGCTATGCTTTCATGGTATATTACCATACCCAATGATCATAGAATGAAACCTTGAAAGCTGTGAACCAAAATAAATGCTTCATTTTCATAAGTTGATTTATCTTGGATATTTGTTAAAGTAATTGAAAGGTAATTAGCACAATATCTTAAAACGAAAACAAAAATCATTTTGCTCAGTGGTATAATAGAGAAAATATTTGATTTAAAATAATACAAACTATCATAGCACTCTAGTAATAAATACACAGAGGAAAAATGAAATTAAAGATGCAATCTTAGGAACTATTATTATGTTAAATTTATCTCCTCTCAGGCTCACTACTAACTTAGTGTTGGATGAAGGAATAGAAGCAATCTCCCCTGAGAATTTGTAATTACAAATTGGTACATGAGCTTCTGGTGTAAATTACTCTTATCTGTGACATCCAAAATAATCCCAAATGAAAAATTTAACTCAGTCTTCTGCATGCAGCCTTCAAGATCTAAAACAGATCTTAAGGATTTAATTTAAAGTGGTCCCAGATTATGTTTAGCTCCTCATAGGCAGGAGAGACAACACAAATCTTCTCCAGAGGAAGGCACCTTTAATTCAAACCTCAACCCAAATTAAAAAAAAAAAAATGACCTCTCTAGAGCAAAAACATATTTGAAAGCAAGACAGCAAACAAACAAAAAGACTCCATGTACAAATGGAGAAACAACATGTATCCCATTTGTATATGATAATAAAAGAAAAGAATATAAAAAAAAGAAAAATGTAAATACATAATGCAATGTGAAAGCTAGTTGAAAAAAGTAATGGAATCAGAGTGTTGAGATATCAAACTTTTAAGTCACAGAATATAAAATTACCTTACATAAAGTGTTTAAATAGGAAACATGAAACTATGAACAAGAAACAAGTCTAATGCCTTAATATGCATACATCAAAAATAATAAAGTGTAGAATTAATTAGTTTAAAGAATGTTTTTGTAAAGAGCCATCCAAGCACATCAACCACTGGAGGAAAAATCACAATGACCCTATAATGCAATGGAGAAGAGGAAGATACTTTTAGTACTTGTTGAGACAATTGACTGTTCAGATTAAAAAAAATATATCTGAACTCCTTACATTTTAACCACAGCAAAAATAAAACAACAAAACACCAAACAAGAAAACCAATTTCAGTTGATTAGTAGATCTAAATGTGAAAGGCAGAACAGTAAAACTTCCAGAGAACGTAGATTGCATTAGGATTGTGAAAGACTTTTAAAATAGGACATGAAAAGCTCTATTTCTTATGAAAGAGATGGTTAAATCACTGCATTAAAGTTAGGAATCTTTATTATCAAAAGACTATCCCCCAGAGCAAAGATGCAAGCAGGAGTCTGGCAGAAAATATTCATAGCACATATTTCCAACAAAGGACTATTATACAAAATGGTGAGGAATTCCTATAAATCAATAAGGAAAGCACAATAACAAGACCAATTTAACAAATGGGCTAAAATCTCAAATAGGCATTTCAAATAGAGTAAATCTGAATGGCCCAATAGTACAGATAGGTATTCAACATCATCAGTCATCAAGGAAATGCAAATTCAATTCACTGTGATATATTATTTTAAATTTACTGAACTAGTTGCGATTATAAAGCCTGACCAAACTATTGCATGGAGATTTGCAAAAGCTTTCAATCACATGCATTGTGAGTGGACATGTGAATTCATAAAGCTTCTGAAATTTGTCTGATATGAACTGAATAGGCTCATAGTTCATGATCCAAAAATGTATCCAAGATAATTTTGTGCATGTGTATACCAAATATCCTGTACCAGAATGTTTGCTGCTGTGTTATTTCTAAGAACAATAAAAACAATAACACTGGAAAGAACCCAAATGTTCATTTGTAGTAATATGGATAAATTGTGGTCTTTTATTCAATAGACTAAATTAAGCAAGGAGAACAATGGATTACCGCTACATGCAACAACAAAAGAAAACTCAAAATGCAATATTGAACAAATTAAGCCAGGTCAATTGAGTATTTAAAATGTGATTCCATTCATACAACTTACAAAAATTGTTAGAAAATTATTAAACATGGTATAGTACTTACCCATTGGAAATAGTTTTCTGATCTGCTACTGTTATATTTCTGGATCAGGGTGCTTATTTTAAGGGATATCATCTGGTCTCTACAGTGAGGATTTGTTTGGGGGATCCCTAATACATGTGCCCTATAATGATGGTTCAGTCAATACTGCACCACATATGTGACAGAACTTCCGTGTGATGTTATAGCCAGTTTGTTTTGTGTAGTTACTCTCTAGGATGTTCACAGAAGGACAAAATTGCCTAATGGCACATTTCCAAGAAGACATCCCCATTGTTTTATGAAAACATGGCTATAAGTGAATAAAAAGTATATACAAAATTATAATATGTATATAGAATTCTTTTCTAATCAACTCATTCACATTCATCCAACTAATTCTTCCAGTTTTACTAGATATCTTCTTACCACTTTTAGCTCAAATAACCATATGATCCAGAACCTGATGCACAGCTGTTTGGGAGTTTTGCTTGGAGAAGAACATGGACAGCACGATCTCTAATATCCCCAACCTCCAGTAATCCTAAAATTAGGAGACTGCTTATCAACCACTGTTATAATTTGCTCCACTTCACATCCTCTAAATGTACATCTTTGCAACCAACTTTATACAAAAAATTTTCATTTTTAAAGTAACATTCTTTAACTATCTTTATAAACCATGTTGGCAACATCGATTTAATCTCCATTCTATAAACAGACTGAGGTTCAGCACAATCAGGTATTTTATTGCTTTTATTTTATTTTTTTAGATGTTGGTAGACCTTTATTTTATTAATTTATTTATGTGTGGTGCTGAGAATCAAACCCAGTGCCTCACACATGCTAGGTCAGCGCTCCACCAGTAAGTCACAACCCCAACTCCTTGCTTTTATTTTTTAATACTAATGACCAAACCCAGGGCCTTATGCATCCAGGCAAGAGTTCTACCATTGAACTACATCCCTAGCTGTCAAATGTTTTCTTTAAGACCATTCAGCTGATATTGTGCTACATCATTTTATACTTTTTATGAACACTTTGTAAAGATTCTTATTTTTTACATATCTTCTTATTTTTACATATCTCCATTGTGTTTCCTTGATTAGACTGGAAAAATTTTGATGGAAGAATCCATATCTTTTTCTTTACTGTCCCTCCACAAGTTTTCTGCCACTGTCTGCATACAATAGGTAATGAATAAATGATTCTTGAGAGATAAAAACATTCCTCAGTATTGTTAAAAGCACATCATCCTGGGAAAGACCTGAGTGATTTAACATCACCTCAATTCCACAAGCTATTTCATGAGTATTTTGTATTCTTTATAAAATAAATCTTTATTTAAAAAGTCAACCTATGAAGAAATGATAGCAAGCCTTGGGATTAGTAGACCAATCCTTTTTTCCATTAAAGCCATTGCTTAATATAATAATAATAATAAAGTACCAGTGTGTCTGTGTGTATAGGTGTGTGTGTGTGTGTTTGTGACTAGTCATGATTTTAAAACAACTGCATTTTATGCTGAAGTATTTCCACAAAGAATTCATGGCAGTTCACATAAAAATAGACTTAACAAAAAATCAGGTGTAGCCAATCACCAAGAATCTGTTATTCTTTTTTTTTTTCATAATTTATTTTTTTAATTTTTTACAGACTGCATTTTGACTCATTGTACACAAATGGGGTACAACTTTTTGTTTCTATGGTTGTGCATGATGTAGATTCATACCACTTGTGTAATCATACATGTTTATAGGGTAATGATGTCTGTCTCAGTCCACCATCTTTCATACCCTACTCCCTTTGTTTTTCTTATCCGATCAGATTCATCATATTCTCTCAATATTGTTCTGTAAAAGTTGCCAACTGAGCAAGGGCAGAGCTAGTCAGCATTTAAATGATATTTTTCCAAAAATAAATTCAAGGACCCAAACGATTCTGAGAAGAAATACTAGTGTTTTCATTACCGTATTATTTTCCTCTTAAGTATAGAGAGACACAGAAGTGTCCTGGAAGTTATTGCACTTAAGATGCTTTTTCTCAGTTGAAATATAAAAGAAATAATACATACATATTGGTAATTAAATTGCATGTGATTTCTTCATGAAGGACAAGAAAAACTCACTCTAATGTAAATGTAGTTTGTCTTAGTCCAAGACTAAGCAGTTATAATTGTTACTTAAGGAAATTCTTGACAACTTTCCATAATTCGAAGACAAAGAAGATACCAATATAGACTATTAAGATCCTCTTCTTAAAATCTCATGATTCCAACTCCTAGGCTTCAAACATTTGTGATTATTTAATGTAACTGTACCATAATCATTAACTTAGTGTGTTTATTTTTATTGACAGCAACTATAAAAAATCTAAATATTCTCTCAACGTAAGGTTTTTCTAGAAGTATTATACCCTTGTTTCTTCCCTATACCATCACTCCTTGAAAACAAATGGCTACACCCAGCTAGAAGCATTTCAGAAAAATAACAGACTATAAGAGAATCTTCCAATGGTGATTTATAATTTGTCTTACACCAAGTCAGTGGTGACTGGTTCAAGACTTCTACAGTGATGTAGGAAAAACCTTCGTGACTGTTAGATGGACACACATACTTGTGCAGACATACCTATTTTTATGTAGTTTTGTTTGAATTGGTGATCATGATTTTTTTATTGGCCATTACAGACCTGAATTGTAATTGTAAAATAAACCCTTTACTTTGGTTTAAGGGAAGCCCAATTTGCATGAGCAGTTTTAGTTATTGTCTAAAATTTCATCCTTGTAAATTTGTATCTAGTAAATCATTCTCTCTGTCTCCCCCTCCTCCCCCTCCCCCTCCTCCCCTCCCCCTCCCCCTCCTCCCCCTCCCCCTCCCCCTCCCCCTCCTCCCCCTTCTTCTTCTTCTTCTTCTTCTTCTTCTTCTTCTTCTTCTTCTTCTTCTTCTTCTTCTTCTTCCCATCTCTCTCACTGTCTTTCTCCCTCTTCTTTCTGTTTTTCACTTAGATTCTTGAAAATTTCAATTTTTGAAGTTACAACCAGGACAAGGAGCAAGACTATTTCATCTTCTACCGTATCATCAAAGCTGTCTGAAGAAAATCCTTTGTCTGTCAGGAACTCATATGGAAGGCATTGAAAAGAGCTCTACAAGTGAAGAACTCTCTGCCACGTATAGAGCAATATTCAGAATGAAGCAAAAAACTTTTCCTTCTGAGTTAAATGAAAAGGACTCTAGAAGAATCTGTAGTTTCCACATTTAAGGAAACTTTTATCTTCTTTCCTATCTTAACAATTATTAAATTGCAATTTCAGTTCTGCCCGATGTTATCTGTGGAAATAGATCCTACACATAAAAAGAAAGGTATCTATTTACAGCTAAGAGAGTTTTTGAAGACAGGAAGTTATAAAGTAACCACAATAGGACAGTAAAAAGAAAGGGGTTAAGAGTTAGGCATCCTGAGATCACACACTGGCAAGAAGATGTGTGAGCTTCCTGGAGATCAACTTTATTCTGCACAAAGTAACTGTTCTTGTATTGCTTTGATAGGACTCTGCCCCAAAATGCAGCCTACCTGGACTGCAAACCCCAGAGTAAAAGGCTGATGGTGAATGCTGAAAAGGATTGTAGGAGATCGACCCAAAACTGTATTGCTGGTGAACCAGATAGCACAATGTCATCATGAGAAACCACAGGTAAGACACAAACCTCCAGAAGACAATCAGTCATAAAATAAGAATTTCAAGGTGCAACAGCAAACTTCACTTTTCATTTAATTCTCTCTCCCTTTTTTCTGCTTTACTACTTCCCCCTATGGAATTGGTATTTCCTAAAACTTCTCACCTGACTTAAGAGTCAACAGTAGGAGGGTTATGAAGGAATGAAAGAGCAAGGAAAAATGCATCAAAAAGAGCCCACAACACCCATCTCTATCCACTACATATTCCTAGGTACAAATCGGTAGGGATTAAAGAATATTGAATAGGTTGTAAAATGGATTTTTAAAACAATTTTTTAGTTTGTTCTAATTAGTCATACATGACAGTAGAATGCATTTATGCATTTTGATAAATCATACATAAATGGAGTATAATTTCTCATTTTCTGATTGTACATATTGTAGATCACATCAGTCATGCAGTCATCTATGTACATGAGGTAATAATGTCTGTTTCTCTATACTTTCCTTCCTACTCCCATACCCCCTCCCCTCCCTTCACTCCCCTCTACCAAATCTAAGTAACTATTCTTTCCTGGTGCCCCCTCTTCTTATTGTGAATTAGCATCCACATATCAGAGAAAATATTTGGCCTTTGATTTTTTGGGTTTGTTTTTTTTCACTTAGCATGATATTCTCCAACTTCATACAATTATCAGCAAATGCCAGAATTTCATTTTTCTTTAAAGCTGAGTAATATTCCATTGTGTGTGTGTGTGTGTGTGTGTGTGTGTGTGTGTGTGTATACATTTTTTAAAAATTCATTCAGGGACACCTAGGTTGGTTCCATAGTTTAGCTATTGTGAATTGAGCTGCTATAAACACTGATGTGGCTGCGACACTCTAGTATGCTGATTTTAAGTCTTTTGAGTATAAATGGAGGAATGGGATAGCTGGGTTAAATGGTGGTTCCATTCCAAGTTTTCTGAGGAATCTCCACACTGCTTTCCAAAATGGTTGCACCAATTTGCAGTTCCACCAGCAATGTATGAGTGTACCATTTTCTCCACATCTTTGCCAACATTTATGTTTGCTTGTATTCTTGATAATCGCCCTTCTTATTGGAGTGAGATGAAATCTTAGAGTAGTTTTGATTTGCATTTCTCTAATTGCTAGAGATGTTGAACATTTTTTCATATATTTTTTGATCAGTTGCATTTCTTCTTCCACGAAGTATCTGTTCAGTTCCTTAGCCCATTTACTGATAGGGTTATTTCATTTTTTGTTGTTAAGTTTTTGGAGTTCCTTATATATCCTGGAGATTAATGCTTTATATCAGGTTCATGTAGTAAAGATTTTCTCCCAATCTGTAGGCTCTCTCATCACATTATTGATTGTTTCCTTTGCTGAGAAGAAACTTTTTAGTTTGATTCCATCTCATTTATTGATTCTTGATTTAACTTCTTGTACTTTAGGGGTCTTGTTAAGGAAGTCAGATCCTAGGTCAACATGGTGAAGATTTGGGCCTACTTTTTCTTCTAGTGGGTGCAGGGTCTCTGTTCTAGTGCCTAAATCTTTGACTCACTTTGAGTTCCATGCAGAGTGAGAGATGAAGTTTTAATTTCATTTTGTCACACGTGGCTTTCCATTTTCCCCAGCTCCATTTGTTGAATAAGCATTTTTTTTTTTCAGTGAATGTTTTTGGCACCTTTGTCTAGTATGAGATAACTGTATTTATATGAGTTTGTTTCTGGATCTTCTATTCTGTACCATTGGTCTACGTATCTGTTTTGGTGCCAATACCATGCTGTTTTTATCACTATAGTTCTATAGTATAGTTTGAGATCTGGTATTGTGATGCCTCCTGCTTCACTTTTCTTGCTAAGGATTTTTTGACTATTCTTGGTCTCCTATTTTTCCAATGAATTTCATGATTGCTTTTTCTAGTTCTATTAGAATATCATTGGAATTTTAATAGGAATTGCTTTAAATCTGTATAACACTTTTGGTAGTATGACCATTTTGACAATATTAATTCAGCCTATCCAGGAGTATGGAGGTCTTTCCAATTTCTAAGATCTTCAATTTCTTTCTTTAGTATTCTGTAGTTTTTGTTGTAGAGGTCTCACCTCTTTTGTTAGACTGTTGCCGGGTTTTTTTTTTTTTTTTGTTTGTTTTTTTTTTTTGAGGTTACTGTGAATGGGGTGGTTTTCTTAGTTTTCTCTTTCAGTGGATTCATTACTGATTATAGGAACATGTCTGATTTATGGGTATTTATTTTATATCTTGCTACTTTCCTGAATTCATTTATGAGTTCTAGAATTTTTTGGTGGAATTTTTTGGGTCTTCTAAATATGGAATCATGTCATCCACAAATAGTGATAGTTTGAGTTCCTCTTTACCTACTTGTATACCTTTAATTTCTTTCTTCTAATTGCTCTGGCAAGAGTTTCAAGAATGATGTTGAATAAAAGTGGTGAAAGAGGGCACCCTTGTCTTCTTCCAGTTTTTGGAGGGAATGTATTCAATTTTTCTCCATTTAAAATTATGTTGGCCTTGGGTTTAGCATATATGGCTTTTGCCATGTTCAGATATTTTTCTACTATCCCTAGTTTTTCTAGTGTTTTGACCATGAAGGGATGCTGTATTTTGTTAAATGCTTTTGCTGCATCTATTGAGATGATCATTTGATTCTTATTTTTAAGTCTATTGACATGATGAATTACTTTTATTGACTTTCATATGTTGAACCAACCTTGCATCCCTGGGATGAAACCCACTTGATCATGGTGCACTATCTTTTTAATATGTTTTCGTATGCAATTTCCAAAATTTTATTAAGGATTTTGCATCTATGTCCATCAGGGATATTGGTCTGAAGTGTTCTTTCCTTGATGTATCTTTGTCTGGTTTTGGTATCAGGGTGATATTAGCTTCATAGAATGATTTGGAAGGGTTCCTTCCTTTTCTATTTCATGTAATAATTTGAGGAGTATTGGTGCTAATTCTTCTTTGAAGATCTTGTAGAACTTGGCTGAGAATTCATCTGGTCCTGGGCTTTTCTTAATTGATAGGCTTTTGATGGCATTTTCTATTTCCTTACTTGAAATTCTTCTGTTTAAATCGTGTATGACCTCCTGATTCAGTTTAGGTAGGTCATATGTCTCCAGATATTTATCAATGTCATCAATATTTTCTATTTTCATGGAGAATAAGTCCTCAAAATAGTTTCTAATTATCCTCTGTATTTCAGTTGTGTCTATTGTGATATTTCCTTTTTCATCATGTATTTCAGTAATTTGGATTTTCTCTCTTTTTCTCTTTGCTATTGTGGCTAGGGGTTTATCAGTTTTATTGATTTTTTTTCAAAGAACCAACTTTTTGTTTTGTCAAATTTTTCAATTATTTATTCTGTTTCAATTTCATTGATTTCAGCTTTAATTATTTCCTGTCTTCTTCTGTAATTGGTGTAGATTTGTTCTTCTTTTTCTAGGGCTTTGAGATGTAATGTTAGGCCATTTATTTGTTGACTTTTTCTTCTTTTAATATATGAGCTCAGTGCAATAAACATTCCTTTTGGTATTGCCTTCATAGTGTCCAAAAGATTTTGTTATGTTGTATCAGTATTCTAATTTACCTCTAATTTTTTTTTATTTCATCCATGATTTCTTCCACTATTCATTCTTTGTTTGTGAAGTTGATTTTTATAACATTTATATATGCTAAATTTATTTTTAAATGATACATAAAGTCATAGCATTGTACATATTTAGTGGATACAGTGTGATATCCCATTTTGATACACCTATACATTGTATAATGTTTATGTTCAAATCAGGGTGAACATATCTGTCTCCACAAACATTGATGACCTCTTTATGCTGAAACTGTCCAATATCCTTTCTTCTGGAAATGTAAGTTTTGATGCAATTTTGATATTATTAATGATAGTATCTATGGAATTCTGCTTATACTATTTTCCAGTAGAAGGGAAGAAGTTTCTGCAATTCTTTTGGCTGCAATGAACAGAAAAAAAGAAGTGAGTTCCTATAATAATCCATGGATTTCAATCCTTTCAAGAATTACACATTATATAATCCACTAATTAAAACATAGATTTAGTCAATCTCAATAGACTTTCCAGAAGTCCTAATTTTAAGAATACATTTGTTTAAATGGATACATCTTTGGAACATATAGAATTTACCTGATTCTAATGTCCAAAAAAATTAAATTAAGTGCCTTTGATTACAGAATAGAAGCATAAGGGACATATTCATTTGGGGGTTTTTATGTTACATGATTACTTAGTTTGATCAAAGGAATTCCATTGAAGGCTACAACTCAATTAGTTGTACCTTGGGGCATTCAACTATAAACAAATTGTGTATTTAAAGAAAAAATCTTAATAATAACTACAAAGAAAAAAATTAGTGAAACTTTAAAATCTTAATTATTTTGATATTGACTTGTATTAGTTCTTTATACATTTTGGATGTTAACTCCTTATCAGATATGCAGTTTGCCTGTATTTTCTCTCATTTCCTAAGTTGCTTGTTTATTTTGCTAGTTGTTTCCTTTGCTATACAGAAACCCCTCAGCTTGATGTAGTCTCACTGGCTCAGTTTTGCTTTTGTAGCCTGAGTTTCTGGTGTCATGTACAAAAATTTATTTTCAAGACCAACTTCAAGGGATTTTTGTCTCTGTGTTTTCTTCCAAGATTATGGTTTCTGGTTTTGCACTTAAGTCTTTAATTAATTCAAGTTAATTTTTGTATGAGGTACAAGATAAAATTAAAATCTTATTATTTTGCCTGTAGATATTCAGTTTTTCATCAGGTATTGAAGATTCTATATTTTCCCCTTTGTGTATCATTGGAATTCCTGTGAAAAACCAGTTTAATAGACCTGAGTTCTTACTTGTGGGCTGCTGATTCATATCTGTTGTATGCTGATACCCTATTATTTCAATTACTGTATATTTGCAATGTACTTTAAAATCAGTAAGTGTGATGCTTTCATCTTTGTTCTTTGTACTCAAGCTTGCTTTCAGTATTTAGGATTTTAGTGTTTCCATTTAAGTTTTAGAACTTCTTATTTTTCTGTGAAAAATGTCATAGGAATTTGAATAGAAATTGCATTGAATCTTAGGTCACTTTGAGTAGTATGGGCATTTTAGCAATATTAACTCTTCAAGTGAATTAAGATACCTTTCCATTTATTCATTTTTGTTTAAATTCCTTTCATCAGTGTCTTATAGTTTCAGTGTACAGATCTTTCACCTCCTTGGATAAATATATTTCTAAGTATCTTTTCCTTTTTGATGTTATTATAAATGGGTTCCATTTATTCATTTATTTTCAGTTAGTTTGTTCTGAAGGTTAATTTTAAAATGATTATAAAACTCTAGTCCCCAAAGCAAATGAGTAGTAAAAATCTGTTCCTATAGAAATACTTTCCTTAGCAATAAGTTGACCAGATCAGGTGGCATTTTCCTTTATTAGGAAATGGAACTAGAGTGTACACCTGGTGTTAGATAGGATTAAGTTCTATCTCTTCTTAACCATGTAGCCTTAAGCAGGTTACCAAACCTCACTGTGTTCAGTCTCTCTTTCCACTATGGTGGGATAATAGTATCAACAACACTATCAACTTCCACAGTGCAAAAAAAAAGTGAAAGTTTTATTATAGTGTCTGCAGCAGAGAGCAGTCAATAACTGATAACCATTGCTGTTATTATTTTTTGTTATCTTATTATGTTTTTTGACATATGATTTTGGTGTTTTTGTATGTTGCTGCTTGTCACTTGAGAGTAATCCAGTCCTTATTATTACTTTATATTCTCCCCCCTCTTTCTTCTTCCTAACACATACACATTAGATAAGAGACAGGTATATCATTCTCTTTACTATAAGTAGCAGAATTTAATACTAATCTAGTTCCAAGTGTAGCTTCAGGCATCAAGGCAAATTGAATTGAGAAGCCTTAGAACACTTACAGTGTCATGGCACAGGCAATTTGGAGAACTGTGTTAGGGCCCTGACTTTCATTATAAGCTCATTTGTCAGGGTAGTGACAGAAATCACATTTTGGAACTCAGAAGAGCACTAAGACTTAATGGTGAACTCCAAATCTTTTAAGGCCCATGATCAGAAAATTGTATAAATTTTTATCTGCTGCTTGAAATGTAGATTTGATTATAAATTATTTTGTATTTCCATAAACAACAAAACTCAGTCTCTAACAATTAACATTCAACTTCTGAATTTTAAATATCATAAATAAAGTCAAAGAAAACAATAGATCTATAAACAAATAGGCATATAGACAGATATATATGATCATTGTCAAAGTGATTTTCCTACATTTTGCATTTCCTACATTTAAAAATAGATGAATATTTAATGAGGTGTGCTGAAATTCACACTTGAGTATTCTGGTGGAGTCTCACATAGTATTAATGATTATAAAATATACATGAATATGAAAATAGTAATTTAGAAAAATATACATTATTTTGAACATTGTCTTAATAAAATTTGAAGTCACATTCTTAAAATATTATTTTTAGCTTTTTGTTACTTTTTTATATGTTCTAATTAGTTATATATGACAGTAGAATGCACTTTGATACATCACACATAGATGGAGTATAATTTCTCATTCTTGTACATGATGTGGAATCCCACTAGTCATATAGTTATGTATGTACATAGGATAATAATGTCTGATTCAGTCTACTATCCTTCCTAATCCCATAACCCTCTCCTACTTTTTAATAAAACTTTGTTTTAGAATATATTTAAATTTTCAGAAAAGATGCTAAGTTAGTACAGAGTTCTCATCTGCTCTCTACCCAACTCCCCTATCAGTATGACATTATTTATCACTATCAACAAACCAGCATCTATACGTTACTATTACCTAATGTCCATATGTAATTTAAATTTCCTTAGCTTTTGTTAATATCCATTTTCTATGCTAGGAGTCCATCTAGGATACACTATTACAATTAGCTCTTAAATCTCCTTTGTTCCCTTTGGCTGAGAGTGTCTTAGATTTTCTTTGATTTTGATGACCTCACACTTGGATGGGGCACTGGTCAGGTATTTTATAGAGTATCATTTACTTGACTTGTGTGATTTCCCCTCATGGACACAGTGTGGTTGTGGGTTTTGGAAACATACACATGGACGTGAATTTCAGCACACCCCATCAGCCACTCACCATCAACATAACTTATGACTTGATGTTCACTTCGGTCACTGGTTGAGCATTTGGGAATGCCTCCATTGTAATATTACTCATTTTCTCCCTTTCTACATTCTGTTCTTGTAGAAGAGAGTCACAGTATGAGGCCCCACTTAAGGACTGGGACATTATGCTCCAACTTCTTTAAGGCAAGTTGCAACACAAATTATTTGGAACACTTTACAAGATTTATTAACGTTTTAGGTTAATCTGTAGCCACAAATCAAACAGAATCTGTGAGATAGTGTGTCAATGATGCAGAATGGTGGGGGTGTCAGTTTGGGCTACAATCTCCTCTGAAGTGAAAATGTTCAGCTTGAGTCTAAGAGCAGGAAAAAGTCAATGTCCCAGTTCAAAGGCATGCAGAAGCAATCTTTCCTTACTCAGGGGAAGGCCAACCATTTTGTTCCATTCAGGTCTTCAACTACTTAGATGAGACCCACCCATATTATGGAGGCCCATCTACTTTTCTCATTCTACCAATTTGAATGTTAATCTACTCTAAAAACACTCCCACAAACACACAGAATAATGTCTAACCTAATATGTACCTCAGGACCTACTTTACACATAAAAGTGGACACATAAAATTAATTGTCACATTATGGTAGATAATTAAGTTACTAATACTCCCAGGGAGTGTATATGGACTTAAAAGATATTTTACAGTCTATAAACTTTAGATTCAACATTTTCTCTTGAGCGATTAGGTGATATTCTTCCATACAAAGAGCTACAGTGTCAGGTAACTGAGTATCTAAAACAGGAAAAAAAAAAAAACAGATTATTATTTTTTATTTCAAAACTAGAATCATGGATACCATCCCTCAGAAACAGGAAAAAAAGTAAATAAGCAGGTCAAAAACAAATTGTGTAAAAGGAAGTGAAGGAAAGCTATGGAATTAATTACAAAAAAATCCAAACTACCTCTTATAAATGAAAGAATTTTTCCATTTTTTAAAATTAATCCATTCAATAAAGACATGCCAGGCATTCTTAGTGCTTGGGAAACAGCAATAAGTAAGGTAGAGTGAAGATCTCTCGTGTAGCATATGTTCTCACAGGGAGAGACTGTCAATAAATAATAAATATGTACTGCATGGTGTGCTAGACAGTGACAGCAGTGTCCCCTGCCCCCCCCCCCATACACACATTTTATTTCTGTATTCTGGCTAAGAAACACCCAGTACCTAGAGAGTTCTGTGACCTGGCCAGCTGCAGCATGCTTGAATTCAAGCCAGGACCTTGAATGTTCCCAGGCATTGATAAAGCTTTTTAGGTTGTTTATTGAAAACACTGAGAGATTAATTTGCTGCTGTACACACATAGAATCGTACCCAGTCCTGAAACAAACTACTGAAGCCCCAGATAGATTTCTTCACCTGACTCCCACACCTTTCTCTCTGCCCCGTGAAGGACATATCTAGTGACAACATCTCTCATGCTACTGTCCACTGTGAGGAAAGTTGCAGCCCTCTGTACTTAAGTTCCTCTCAAATGCTTCTGTGGATCACCCTGCCTCCATTTTGGGGGTGACGACAGCCAGTGGTTTGGTTGTGTGGAGCAGTGATCAGTGTCATAAGAAAAAGTAGAGCAGGGATTGATCAAAAACATTGGTAGTTGAAGAGATGCAATTTTAAATAGGGGGTGAAAGTTTCCTTGAGCGGGTGATATTTGGGCAAAGTCTCAATGGCAGTGAAAGAGGTAGCCTTTGTACATCTTGGTCAGATCATTCAAGCCCAGAGTACAGTCAGAGCTAAGGAGAAGACACACATACTTGAGAAAAGTCTAGGCTTGGTGGAGTGGAGAGTATCAGAAAAGAGGGTCAGAGAGGTGATGATGCAGTAGATGTTCAGGAAACAGACTGAGTGGGATGAAGTGGGCCTTATAAACAACGTGCCTTCTATTGAATGCCATTTACACCCAAGCGGTGTTTCTTCAACAGTCTGGAGCCTTGTTTGCCTGGGCTGGTGTTTAGGTACAGCTGATGATACAGTTATCATGCTGTTTGACTATAATATACCCTATGGATTCCTTTGTCATATACAGACTCATAAATGGAAAAAATAAAGTCACCAGCAACTGGAGAAGAAGAAAGGGAAAATAACAGATTTCCGAAGTTCATCAAAAAGACACACAAAACCATAATTTTCTCACTCTACTTCCTTGTGCGTAATTGCTATGTGAGATGTGCACTTTACAGAGTGGAACACAGAGTTAGATGATAAAATTCAGTTTAAATTTTAGTAATTAAGCTGGGTGTGAGGATACATTTTTGTAGTCCCAGCTTCTTGAGAGTCTGAAACTAGAGGATCACTTGAGACCAGCCTGGGGAACAGAGCAATATAGAAAGATTCTGCCTAAAAATAAACAAACAAATAAATAAATAAAATCTAGGGATTCAGTTCTATCTTTTAAGTAATAATCCTATATCTTTGGCATTTAATAATTAATTTTAGAGCTGGGATTGTGGTTCAGTGGTAGAGTGCTTGCCTCGCATGTGTGTGGCACTGAGTTTGATCCTCAGACCATATAAATAAATAAAATAAAAACATCGTGTACATCTAAAACTTAAAAAGAACATTTTTAAAATAGAATTAATTTCATTTTTGGAGTACTTACCTAGTAATTTATAAAAAAAATTCATCATGATATGTTGATATGAAACTAAATGAAAACTACTCTCTGTAGTCACATTATTTCTATATAGTCATTGTAATTTCATCAAATGCTTCCAATACATAAACCACTTTGTATTCTTAGCTTTATGACAGTCTGAATTAGCAGATATTATTGTTCTGTTTCATGACTGAGAAAATAGAGAAAATTCAAAGTAAAAAAATTCCTGTTTTCATTATGCCCCTATTTTTTTTAAATTTTTTTAAAATTTATTTTTATTGTACACAAATGGGATACTTATTGTATCTGTGTTTGAATATGAAGTAAGGCAAACCATTTGTGTTGTCATACATTTACAGAGGGTAATAGCGTTTGATTTATTTGGTTATTTTTCCTTCCTCTCATCCCTCCCACCCGTCTTTTCCCTCTATACAGTCCCTCCTTCCTCCTTTCTTGCCTCCCTCCCACCCCTATGTGTCATCATCTGCTTATCAATGAGATCATTCGTCCTTTGGTTTTTTGAGATTGGATTATCTCACTTAACATGATATTCTGCAATTTCATCCATTTGCCTGCAAATGCCACAATTTTATTATTCTTTATGACTGAGTAATATTCCATTGTATCAATATACACCAGAGTTTCTTTATTCATTCATCAATTGAAGGGCATCTAGGTTGGTTCCACAATCTGGCTATTGTGAATTGAGCAGCTATAAACATTCATGTGGCTGCATCTCCGTAGTATGCTGATTTTAAGTCCTTTCGGTATAGACCAAGGAGTGGGATAGCTGGGTCAAATCATGGTTCCATTCCAAGTTTTCTAAGGAATCTCCACACTGCTTTCCAGAGTGGCTACACTAATTTGCAACCCCACCGGCAATGTATGAGAATACCTTTTCACCCATATCCTCTCCAACACCTGTTGTTGCTTGTATTCTTGATAATCACCATTCTAATTGGGGATAAGATGGAATCTTACGGTAGTTTTGATTTGCATTTCTTTTATTACTAGAGATGTTGAACATTTTTTTCATGTATCTGTTTATTGCTTGTAGATCTTCTTCTGTGAAGTGTCTGCTCATTTCCTTAGCCCATTTGTTGATTGGGTTATTTGTATTCTTCATGTAGAGTTTTTTGAGTTCTTTATATATTCTAGAAATTAGTATTAGTGCTCTATCTGAAGTATGAGTGGCAAAGATTTTCTCTCACTCTGTAGGTTCTCTCTTCACATTGCTATAGTTTCCTTTGCTGAGAGAAAGCTTTTTAGTTTGAATCTATCCCAGTTATTGACTCTTTCTTTCATATCTTGTGCTAAGGGAGTCCTGCTAAGGAAGTCTGATCATAAGTCGACATGTAGAAGATTTGGACCTACTTTTTCTCTATAAGATGAAGGGTCTCTGGTCTAATTGTGAGGTTCTTGATCCATTTTGAGTTGAGTTTTGTACAGGGTGAGAGATAGGGGTTTAGTTTCATTCTGTTGCATATGGATTTCCAGTTTTCCCAGCACCGTTTGTTGAAGAGGTTATCTTTTCTCCATTGCATATTTTTGGCACCTTTGTCTAGTATAAGAAATTGTATTTAGGTTTGTGTCTGTGTCCTCTATTCTGTACCATTGATCTACCTGTTTATTTTTGTACCAATACCATACCGTTTTTATTACTATTGCTTTGTAGTATAGTTGAAGTTCTGATATTGTGATACTCCCTGCTTCACTCTTTCTGCTAAGGATTGCTTTAGCTATCCTGGGTTTCTTATTCTTCCAGATACATTTCATGATTCCTTGCTCTATTTCTGTGAGGTATGACATTGGAATTTTAAATGAAACTGCATTGAATCTGTGTAACACTTTTGGTAGTATGACCATTTTGACAATATTAATTCTACCTATCCAGGAACATGGGAGATCTTTCCATCTTCTAAGGTTTTCTTTAATTTCTCTCTTTAGTGTTCTGTAGTTCTCAGTGTAGAGGTCTTTTACCTATTTTGTTAGTTTGATTCCCAACTATTTTATCTTTTTCAAGGCTATTGTGAATGGGGTAGTTTTCCTAACTTCTCTTTCTGAAGATTGATCACTTATGTATAAATATGCATTGGACTTATGGGCATTGATCTTGTAACCTGCTACTTTACTGAATTCACTTATGAGTTCTAAAAGTTTTCTGGTGGAATTTCCTGGTTCCTCTAAATATATAATCCTGTCATCAGCATACAGGGATAGTTTGAGTTCTTCTTTTCCAATTTGTATCCCTTTAATTTCTTTGGTCTGTCTAATTGCTCTGGCTAGAGTTTCAAGGATGATGTTGGAAAGAAGTGGTGAAAGAGGGCATCCCTGCCTTGTTCCAGTTTTTAGGGGGAATGCTTTCAGTTTTACACCATTTAGAATAATATTGGCCATGGGCTTAGCGTAGATGGCCTTTACAATGTTAAGGAATGTTCCCACTATCCCTATTCTTTCTAGTGTTTTGAGCATGAAGGGATGCTGTCTTTTATCAAATGCTTTTTCTGCATCTATCGCAATAATCATGTGATTCTCGACTTTATGTCTGTTGATATGGGGAATGACATTTATTGATTTCTGGATGTTGAACCAACCTTGCATCCCTGAGATAAAACCACTTGATCATGGTGCACTATCTTTTAATATATTTTTGTATGCGATTTGCTAAAATTTTGTTGAGAATTTTTGCACCGATGTTCATTAAGGATATTGATGTGAAATTTTCTTTCCTCTATGTGTCTCTGTCTGGTTTAGGTATCAGGGTGATATTGGCTTCATAGAATGAGTTTGGAGAGGTTCCCTCCTCTTCTATTTCATGGAATACTTTGAGGAGTATTGGAATGAGCTCTTCTTTAAAGGTTTTGTAGAACTCGGCTGAGAACGCATCTGGTCCTGGACTTTTATTTTTTGGCAGGCTTTTAATGACTTCTTCTATTTCGTTATTTGAAATTGATCTATTTAAACTGTGTATGTCCACCTGGTTCAGTTTAGGTAATTCATATGTCTCTAGAAACTTGTTGATGCCTTTGAGATTTTCTGTTTTGTTGGAGTATAGATTTTGAAAATAGCTTCTAATTATGTTTTGTATTTCACTCGTGTCTACAGTGATATTTCCTTGTTTATTCTGAATATTAATAATTTGAGTTTTCTCTCTCTTTCTCTTTGTTAATGTAGCTAAGGGTTTATCTATTTTGTTTATTTTTTCAAAGAACCAACTATTTATTTTGTCAATTTTTTGATTTTGTCTTTTCATGCAATTTCGTTGATTTCTGCTCAGATTTTAACTATTTCCTGTCTTCTATTACATTTGGTGTTTCTCTGTTCTTTTTCTAGGGCTTTGAGCTGTAGTGTTAAGTCATTTATTTGTTGATTTTTCCTTGTTTCATTGAATGCATTCCATGAAATAAATTTTCCTTAAATACTGGTTTCATAGTGTACCAGACATTTTGATATGATGTGTCTCTGTTCTCATTTACTTCTAAGAATTTTTTTATTTCCCTCTGATGTCTTCTGGTATCCATTCATCATACAATAGCATATTATTTAAACTCCAGGTGTTGGAGTAGTTTTTGTTTTTTATTCGGTCATTTATTTCTAATTTCAATCCTTTATGATCTGATAGAATACAAGTTAGTATCTTTTCTTCTTTTTTTTTCTTTTTTTTTATTATTGTATACAAATTGGATACATGTTCTTTCTCTATTTGGACATGGAGTCAAGGCATACCACTTGAGTAATCATAAATTTACATAGGGCAATGATGTTTGATTCATTATATTTTTCCCTTCACTCCACCCCTCCCACCCCTCTTTTCCCTCTACACAGCCTTCTTTCCTCCATTCCTACCACCCTCCTTATCCCTAACCCTAACACTAACCCCCCTCACCCCCCATTATATGTCCTCATGCGCTTATCAGCGAGATCATTTGTCCTATAGTTTTTTGAGATTGGCTTATCCCACTTAGCAGGATATTCTCCAATTTCATCCATTTGCCTGCAAATGCCATAATTTTATCATTCTTCATTGCAGAGTAATATTCCATTGTATAAATATGCCACAGTTTCTTTATCCTTTCATCAACTGAAAGGACATCTAGGTTGGTTCCACAATCTGGCTATGGTGAATTGAGCAGCAATGAACATTGATGTGGCTGTATCTCTGTAGTATGCTGATTTTAAGTCCTTTGGGTATAGGCCAAGGAGTGGGATAGCTGGGTCAAATGGTGTTTCCATTCCAAGCTTTCTGAGGAATCTCCATACTGCTTTCCAGAACAGCTGCACTAATTTGCAAAACCACCAGCAATGTATGAGTGTACCTTTTTCCCCACATCCTCGCCAACACCTATTATTGCTTCTGTTCTTGATAATCGCCATTCTAATTGGGGTGAGATGAAATCCTAGGGTAGTTTTGATTTGCATTTCTCTTATTACTAGAGATGTTGAACATTTTTTCGTATATCTGTTGATTGCTTGTACATCTTCTTCTGTGAAGTGTCTGTTCATTTCCTTAGCCCATGTGTTGATTGGATTATATGTATTCTTGGTGTAGATTTTTTTGAGTTCTTTATATATTCTGGAAATTAGCGCTCTATCTGAAATATGAGTGCCAAAGATATTCTCCCACTCTGTAGGCTCTCTCTTCACATTGCTGATAGTTTCCTTTGCTGAGAGAAAGCTTTTTAGTTTGAATCTATCCCAGTTGTTGATTCTTGCTTTTATTTCTTGTGCTATGGGAGTCCTGTTAAGGAAGTCTGGTCCTAAGCCAACAAGTTGAAGATTTGGACCTACTTTTTCTTCTATAAGATGCAGGGTCTCTGGTCTGATTCTGAGGTCCTTGATCCATTTTGAGTTGAGATTTGTGTAGGGTGAGAGATAGGGGTTTAATTTCATTCTGTTGCATGTGGTTTTCCAGTTTTCCAGCACCATTTGTTGAAGAGGTTATCTTTTCTCCATTGCATATTTTTGGCCCCTTTGTCTAGTATGAGAAAATTATATTTATTTGGGTTTGTTTCCATGTCCTCTATTCTGTACCATTGATCTATCTGTCTATTTTGGAACCAATACCATGCCATTTTTATTACTATTGCTTTGTAGTAGAGTTGAAGATCTGGTATAGCAATACCCCCTGCTTCGCTCTTCTACTGAGGATTTCTTTAGCTATTCTGGGTTTTTTTATTCTTCCAGATGAATTTCATAATTGCTTGCTCTATTTCTGCAAGGTACATCATTGGGATTTTAATTGGAATTGCATTGAATCTGTATAGCACTTTAGGTAGTATGGCCATTTTGACAATATTATTCTGCCTATCCAGGAACATGGGAGATCTTTCCATCTTCTAAGGTTTTCTTTAATTTCTTTCTTTAGCGTTCTGTAGTTCTCATTGTAGAGGTCTTTCACCTCTTTTCTCAGATTGATTCCCAAGTATTTTATTTTTTTCGATGCTATTGTGAATGGGGTAGTTTTCCTAAATTCTCTTTCTGAAGATTCATCACTTATGTATAAAAATGCATTGGATTTATGAGCATTTATCTTGTAACCTGCTACTTTACTGAATTCATTTATGAGTTGTAAAAGTTTTCTGGTGGAATTTCCTGGTTCCTCTAAATATATAATCCTGTCGTCAGCATACAGGGATAGTTCAGGATCTTCCTTTCCAATTCATATCCCTTTAATTTCTTTGGTTTGTCTATTGCTCTGGCTAGAGTCTCAAGGACGACATTGAATAGAAGTGATGAAAGAGGGCATCCCTGCCTTGTTCCATATTTTAGGGGGAATGCTTTCAGTTTTACACCATTTAGAATGATATTGGCCATGGGCTTAGCGTAGATGGCCTTTATAATGTTAAGGAATATTCCCACCATACCCCAATTTTTTCTAGTGTTTTGAGCATGAAGTGGTGCTGTATTTTATCGATGCTTTTTCTGCATCTATTGAAATAATCATGTGATTCTTGACTTTATGTCTGTTGATATGGTGAATGACATTTATTGATTTCTGGATGTTGAACCAACCTTGCATCCGTGGGATAAAACCCACTTGATCATGGTGCACTATCTTTTTAATATATTTTTGTATGCGATTTGCTAAAATTTTGTTGAGAATTTTTGCATCCATGTTCATTAAGGTAATTGGTCTGAAGTTTTCTTTCCTTGATGTGTCTCTGTCTGGTTTAGGTATCAGGGTGATACTGGCTTCATAGAACGAGTTTGGGAGGGTTCCCTCCTCTTCTATTTCATGGAATACTTTGATTGGAATGAGCTCTTCTTTAAAGGTTTTGTAGAACTCGACTGAGAACCCGTTCTGGTCCCAGACTTTTCTTTGTTGGTAGGCTTTTGATGACCTCTTCTATTTCATTGCTTGAAATTGATTTATTTAAGTTGTGCATGTCCTCATCATTCAGTTTAGGTGATTCAAATGTCTGTAGAAACTTGTTGATGTCTTCAAGGTTTTCTGTTTTGTTGGAGTATAGATTTTCAAAATAGCTTCTAATATGTTTTGTATTTCACTCATGTCTTTTGTGATATTTCCTTATTCATTCCGAATTTTAGTAATTTGAGTTTTCTCCCGTCTTTCTCCTTGTTAGTGTGGCTAAAGGTTTATCAATTTTGTTTTTTTTTTTTTCAAAGAACCAACTATTTATTTTGCTAATTTTTCCAATTGCTTCTTTTGTTTCAATTTCGTAGATTTTGGCTCTGATTTTAACTATTTCCTGTCTTCTACTTCTTTTGGTGTTGGTCTGCTCTTCTTTTTCTAGGGCTTTGAGCTGTAGTGTTAAGTCGTTTATTTGTTGATTTCTACTTCTTTTGTTGAATGTGCCCCATGAAATGAATCTTCCTCTAAGTACTGCTTTCATAGTGTCCCAGAGATTTTGATATGATGTGTCTTTGTTCTCGTTTACTGGTAAGAATTTTTTTTTATTTCCCTCCTGATGTCTTCTGTTATCCATTCATCATATAATAGAATATTATTTAATCTCCAGGTATTGGAGTAGTTTCTGTTTTTTATTCTGTCATTGATCTCTAATTTCAATCCATTATGATCTGATAGAGTACAAGGTAGTATCTCTATCTTCTTGTATTTACTAACAGTAGCTTTGTGGCATAAAATATGGTCTATTTTAGAGAAGGATCCATGTGCTGCTGAGAAGAAAGTGTTTTCGTTCTTTGTTGGATGGTATATTCTATATATGTTGGGTAAGTCTAAATTGTTGATTGTGTTATTGAAATCTATGGTTTCTTTTTTTAATTTTTGTTTGGAAGATCTATCCAGTGGTGAGAGAGGTGTGTTAAAATCACCTAGTATTATTGTGTTGTGGTCTATTTCATTTCTGGAATTGAGAAGGATTTGTTTGACATACGTGGATGAGCCAATGATCTGGGCATAGATATTTAAGATTATTATGTCTTGCTGATTTATGCTTCCCTTAAGCAGCATGTAATGTCCTTCTTTATCCCTTCTGACTAGTTTTTGCTTGAAGTCCACATTATCTGAAATGAGGATGGATACTCCAGCTTTTTTGCTGTGTCCGTGTGCATGGTATGTTTTTTCCCATCCTTTCACCTTTAGTCTATGGGTATCTCTTTCTATGAGATGAGTCTCTTGCAGGCATTATATTGTTGGATTTATCTTTTTAATCCAATCTTCCAGTCTACGTCTTTTGATTGATGAGTTCAGGCCATTAACATTCAGGGTTATTATTGAGATATGATTTGTATTCCCAGTCATTTGACTCATTTTTGTTTTTTTTGACATGATTTGGTTTCTCCTTTCTTTGGCTATTCCTTTAGGCTAGTTCCTCCCGTTGCTGATTTGCATCGTTGTTTTCATCTCTTCCTCATGTAATATTTTGCCGAGAATGTTCAGTAATGCCGGCATTCTTTTTGTAAATTCCTTTTGCTTTCGTTTATCATGGAAGGATCTTATTTCATCGTCAAATCTGAAAGTAAGTTTTGCTGGGTATAAGATTCTTGGTTGGCATCCGTTTTCTTTCAGGGCTTGGTAAATGTTGTTCCAGGCCCTTCTAGCTTTTAGGGTCTGGATTGAAAAATCCGCTGATATTCTTATTGGTTTCCCCCTGAATGTAATTTGATTCTTTTCTCTCGCAGCCTTTAAAATTCTGTCTTTATTTTGTATGTTAAGTATTTTCATAATAATGTGCCTTGGTGTGGGTCTTTTGTAATTTTGTATATTTGGAGTCCTATAAGCCTCTTGTACTTGGTTTTCCATTTCATTCTTCAGATTTGGGAAATTTTCTGATATTATTTCATTGAATAGATTATTCATTCCTTTGGTTTGTTTCTCTAAGCCTTCCTCAATCCCAATAATTCTCAAATTTGACCTTTTCATGATATCCCATAATTCTTGTAGATTCTGTTCATGATTTCTTACCCTCTTCTCTGTTTGGCCAACTTTGTTTTCAAGATTAAATATTCTTTCTTCAATATCTGAGGTTCTGTCTTCCAGGTGTTCCATCCTATTGGTTATGCTTTCTATGGAGTTTTTAACTTGGTTTATTGTTTCCTTCATTTCAAGGATTTCTGTTTGCTTTTTTTTCAGTATCTCTAACTCTTTATTGAAATGATCTCTTGCTTCCTGTATTTGCTCTTTTGACTGTTAATTGGTGCGATCATTTAATGCCTGCATTTGCTCTTTCATCTCCTCCCTCAATGCCTGCATTTGCTCTTTCATCTCCTCATTTGCTTCCCTGATTGTTTTAATTATGTACATTCTGAACTCCCTTTCTGACATTTTTTCTGCTGTGCTGTCATTGGGTTTTATTGATATAGTATCTAGGTTTGTTTGGGACATTTTCTTCCCTTGTTTTCTCATATTGTTCAGATGTCAGTGGGACTCTGAGATATTGCAGATTTCCTCTATTGGCTTATAGTGTCTCTGTAGATTTCCAGTGTATCACCTCCCAGTCTTCAGTAGCCTGATGTCTTGGAGGAACTTGATAATGCAATGCTTCCAAAGAAAGCTGCCCCTATCCCCCTTGGTTCCAGGGCTTAGAACTGGCTTTGTCCGGAATGGCTCTCACTGTGGGGCCTGCACTGCGCAGCTGGTCATGTGGGAGGAGCCCACAGCCGGAGTGTGCAGGGCTGCCTGGGGAAGACTCTAGCTGCCCTGCCCTGCTCCGATAAGCCACCTCTATCCGGGCCTGCCGCCCAAGCCGAGCTTTACCCAGTGGGGCAGACTCACCTGTTGCTCTATTTCAGTCCAAGTCTTTCAATGCCTCCCCTTCTTGAATCCTGGTTCTGGAGCGACTGGAGATGCAGTCATCCTCTAGTCTGCCATCTTGGATTGCCCCGTGGAAAGAGCCTCCCTTTTTCTTCTTGTACTTGCTAACATTAACTTTATTCCATAAAATATGGTCTATTTTTGAAAAGGATCCATGTGCTGCTGAGTAGAAAGGGTATTCACTCTTTTTTGGATGGTATATTCTATATTTGTCCATTATGTCTATGTTGTTGATTGTGTTATTGAGATCTATGGTTTCTTTATTCAATTTTTGTTTGGAAGATCTATCCAGTGGTGAGAGAGGTGTGTTAAAATCACCTAGTATTATTGTGCTGTGGTTTATTTGATTTCTGGAATTGAGAAGGATTTGTTTAACATACATGGATGAGCCAATGTTTGGGGCATAGATATTTATGATTGTTATGTCTTGCTGATTTATGCTTCCCTTAAGCAGTATGAAATATCCTTTTTTATCCCTTCTGACTAACTTTGGCTTGAAGTCCACATTATCTGATATGAGGATGGATACTCCGGCTTTTTTGCTGAGACCATGTGCATGGTATGTTTTTTCCCATCCTTTCACCTTTAGTCTGTGGGTATCTCTTTCTATGAGATGAGTCTCTTGCAGGCAGCATATTGTTGAATTTTTCTTTTTAATCCAATCTTCCAGTCTATGTCTTTTGATTGATGAGTTCAGATCATTAACATTCAGGGTTATTATTGAGATATGATTTGTATTCCCAGTCATTTGGCTCATTTTCGTTTTTTGACATGACTTGTTTTCGCTTTTATTTGGCTATTCCTTTAGGACTAGTTCCTCCCTTTGCTGATTTGCATCATTGTTTTTCATCTCTTCCTCATGGAGTATTTTGCTGAGAATGTTCTTTAATGCCGGCTTTCTTTTTGTAAATTCTTTTAGGTTTTGTTTATCATGGAAGGATTTTATTTTGTCATCAAATCTGAAGGTGAGTTTTGCTGGGTATAAGATTCTTGGTTGCCATCCGTTTTCTGTCAGGCCTTGAAAAATGTTGTTCTATGCCCTTCTAGTTTTTAGGGTCTGGATTGAAAAATCTTCTGATATCCATATTGGTTTTCCCCTGAATGTAATTTGATTCTTTCTCTCACAGTCTTTAAAATTCTGTCTTTATTTTGTATGTTAGGTGTTTTCATTATAATGTGCCTTGGTGTGGGTCTGTTGTAATTTTGTGTATTTGGAATCCTGTAAGCCTCTTGTACTTGATTTCCATTTCATTCTCCAGATTTGGGAAATTTTCTGATATTATTTCATTGAATAGATTGTTCATTCCTTTGGTTTGTTTCTCTGTGCCTTCCTCAATCCCAATAATTCCTAAATTTGGTCTTTTCATGATATCCCATAATTCTCATAGATTTGGTCCATGATTTCATACCATCTTCTCAGTTTTGTCAACTTTTTTTCAAGATTAAATATTTTGTTTTCAATGTGAGGTTTTGTCTTTCAGGTGTTTTATCGTATTGGTTATGCTTTCTATGGAGTTTTTAACTTGGTTTATTGTTTCCTTTATTTCAAGAATTTGTTTGTTTTTTTTTTTAGTATCTCTAACTCTTTATTGAAATGATCTTTTGCTTCCTGCATTTGCTTTTTTAACTGTTAATTGGTGCAATCATTCAATGCCTGCATTTGCTCTTTCATCTCATTGTTTGCTTCCCTGATCATTTTTATTATGTACAATCTGAACTCCCTTTCTGACATTTGTTCTGTCATTGGATTTTATTGCTGTACCATCTAGGTCTGTTTGGGACATTTTCTTCCCCTGTTTTTTCATATCGGTCAGATTTCAGTGGAATGCTGAGATAGTGCAGATTTCCTCTATTGACTAGTAGTGTCCTTGTAGATTTCCAATAACTCACCTCCCAGCCTTCAGTAGCTTAAAGTCTTGGAGGAAGTTGATAATGCTGTGATCCACTAGGAACCTGCCCCTCTAGGGGTGGTGACCTTCAGGTGGGGTTTTTTCCCTGCTGGTTGGCAGAGGCTCCTCCACTTGTTGACTGATGGTTAGCCAAAGCAGAACTAGCCTGCGGGTTGAGGCATGGCTGGTCTGGGTCTGTGTCCCTGTGTCTCTGGTTCTACCCTTGTGGGAAAGCCCCACCCGGAAGGGATGACTCCCCTTCTAGAAGTTCCCCCCAATCCAAAACTACTGCCTAGGCTGGGCAGCCCTCCTCTGCAATGTTCACAGGGGCCGGACCTACATCCTGGGCCTGGGAGGCTCCCCTGCGACAAAGCATCTTGGTGGGCGGCTCCTCTTCTGAGAAGCCGCCTAAGGTCTTGGGGCTTTCGCTCCATACCCGAGTGTCTTGCTGAGCTGCATTCCTCTACAATGCTTCCAGTTGTCCGAGTTTACCGCTGGGGGTAGTGGGGCGGGGTCTTGCTGGGCAACTGTACTTCACAAAGTTTTCTGCGTTCTGGGACTACCACCCCCTCCATCCGGGGCGCCTCTCCAATGGGAGAGACTTACCCAGCGGCTCTGAGTTGATTCCGAGTCTCTCAAAACCTCATCTTCTTGACTGGGAGTCCTGGAGCGACATGAAATGCAGTCACCCTCTATTCTTCCATCTTAAAAATCTCTATGCCCCTGTTTTAATTATACTTCTTACAAATTTTCTGTGTCCATGATAAGTACAATTCTTTCTCTGTCATTGTGTGAGAAAATGTTATACTTGAGTGAATATATATATATATATATATATGAATAATGTGTTGAAATATATTTCAAAGGATACATGGAAACAAGTGTGCATATAGTCAACCATGTGTAAAGTTTTCCCATGCAACATATTTATTTCTATTTAAGATGGTATTAGAAAACAAGCATTGTCATATTTAGTTTGTAGATGATAAAATTGAGGTTTGTTATAAGCTCTATGAAGTTACTAAGCTAGGAAAAGTGCTAGTTAGAGTCTGATTCAAAATATGAATGAAGGAACATGTTTTTACCAGTTGTACGTTTTACAGAATAAAGAGAAAGATGAGACCCAACCAACGTTTCAATAATCTATTTTGCATCTTTGGATTTCTTGTGTGTCCCCACCGTATCTGCAATCTGACCACTTAAGACTGTGATCAGTAGGTTGTAATTCTATATCTGGAATCATACTTCATAAAAAGCATAAAATTTACTATGTGGCATCCCTTTCTATTAAGTATATGAGAAGCAAACAATATCCAGCTATTGGTCCTATATAGCCAGTTCTATCACACAATTTCTAGAAATGGTTTTAACATGAGAAATGAAGGCCTCTAAAACAGAAGACTTTATAAAATACAAATCTAAAAATTCCCACTGAACCATTCAACCAAAAGTTGCACCTCAGGACTTTCCAGTGTCATCATTGTCATGTGTCCTTATTTGATGCTCACCACTCCGTCTGTCACTTTAACTGAGCCGCTGAGAAAACACTCAGAGGTCTAACTGAACCTAGGTACACAGAAGAGGCCACTCACAACAGGGGCAGGAAAACTATTGAATTTACACCAAATGCACCGACCGGCATATTTTATAGGTCCTGAAAACTAAGATTTATTTTTTTTTTCCCAAATGAATATTTGCCTTACATCTGGTGATAAAAACTAATTTTGCACCTCAGTTAAATGATATGTTATCTCAAGAAATTCATTCTCCACATTCTTAAATTACCAAAAGAAATGTTATTCAGTGACTTTTATTATTTGAATTTCATCAGTAAAAATTTGGTGGCAGTTTGTTTCCTTACTAATCATATAAACATATAATATTCTCATTTGTCTCATGGTAAATTTATACAGCAAGAAATACTATCTGGCTCTTCACTGAAACCAACAGTTTTCCAACTGGTGAGCCATTGAATTGCCATCTTCACTGGAAGCCTGAGGATTCTAAAGGAAGTACTGACATCATAAAGGTGACACCAAGGTCCCATTGAGTTTTCTAAGACCAATGAGTAACCTCATTTCAAGTTTTTACAAAAACATCATAAACTTTTTATTAACATTTAAAAGGCAGAAAATAACAAACCTTCGTTTTACAAATGTTTACAATATTATTCTTGTACATGTTATGTTATTGCAAAATGCTTTTTATTCAGTTTGGATTACTTAACAAAGCTCCAGGCAGGAGAACTGTTCTTGTTGATAAATTAATAAGCCCTGTAAGGGAATGTTGTGATGACCATTCAGATGTCCAACATTGGAAGTCAGAGCTCCTAGACTACATGTATAAATTAGATCAAATCAATTTTAATATATTAAATATTATCAAACATAATAATATGTTTGCTTACAAGATAGTGCAATTGGAGCAGAGCTGTTATGTCATGACCAGTCAGGCTCAGGAGGAAGTCATAAGAATAAACTCTTCCTGAATTCCTGCCCTGAAATTTTGAACCAAAGGATAACTTACTAATCATGCTGCCATTTAATGCCACTGTCAAATTAATATTAAAGGGTTCAAAGAATAATAGTTGAAGGAAAATAATTATATTGCAAAAATGTTGGGAGCTTCTGGGTCACTGCTTACACATATTAAAATTATTTCCAGGTGAATAAAATTTAGATACTATAAGTTTTATTAAGTGGGGAAAGGTATTGATGGAAGAATTGTTGACTAAAACCAATTCTCAATCTCATATTATATACAGAGACTTTCTAACAACAGATTATTTGATAGTTTAGGAATAGCGTAGTCAAAATTTTTTATATTTGAAAGCTATTTAGCCTAATCAAATAATATCTGCTATGTTGATCAATTCCCTGGGGGGAAAAAGTTTTATTCCAATGAACAATTTTTTTCTTTATTCAGAAGGGGCTACATTTTTCTTAAATGACAAAATTGCCACATATAAAACTACCAGTATAACTTTCATCCAAATATCACTTTCTAGTAACAATACACTTCACACAGTTTTCTCCCCTAAATGAAAATACCTCTCAGGCAAGGTAAATATCCTTATTGTAAAAGTGAATTAACATAGTCTATGACTTTCTCAAAGGTATATTGTTTGTAGGAGAATAGCCTCTAAAATAGATCTCAAAATGTAGGCCCCTTGCCCATTTTTCTTCTATTTTTCTAGTAACCATCTGATTCTTAGACAGAAGCATTATGACTTCATTTGAATCTGGCTCATCAACGCATCCTAGTTTATGCCTCTGTCTAATGAAGGTGAGAAAACACATTTCCACCAAATCTCAAGGGGTTAGAGAAGACAGAGGAGAAGACAAGAACCAAAAGAATTACCAAGTTGTAGGTGTTGGGTTCTACAACCATCACTACAAGACAAAAACAAGACAAAGAAGTATGTGAAAGCCCTCATGGAATATCACCATCTCCTAAATGTCTTTCATTTTTTATGCAAACATTCTAGAGCAATTTCTAGCACTGAACATCAAATACATGACTTCACTGAGATATGTAGAGAGCTTTGTCTAGCTGACAAAATGAGAATCTTTCACCCCTTGATTTATCCTGTAACAGCCCATTACTGAGTCAACCACTAGAATTTTTAGACTGAAGCTTATTTTTTTCTTGTAGTAACAGATCAGAGAAAAAAGGCATATGACATATTTCTCATTTCATTGTCATTCAAACTCAACAGTAAAAAGTTTATTTTTAAGACCCTTTATCCTTACTTCTATGAAAGAAGTGACCTAGAATATTCAGTTTTCAATTTTGTTTTCTATTTGTTAACAGTATGTACCATATGAGAACACGTTAAAATGGTATTTTTACATTTAGAGTGTTATTTAAAGATAAACGACAAACTTTGTTTAGGAACTGTTTGACTTGATATAATGTACCTTTGAGAATGAATTGTCCTGCAGTTTTACTTTTAATTAGCAGCTCTTCATATTTAGCTATTATAATTCACCAAATTGCAGACCTTATGTGGACATGAAATGTGGAGATACACTAAAGAATAATATAAGTTATGAAGATTAGAATTAAGGTAAAGTTCGCATCATTTTCCTCAATTTGTTTTCCACTAGCAAACAGTCTGTGTTTATCAGAGAGGGAAAATCAGGTAAGTATAGTCCAGTCATAGAACTGTTGACATTCTACAAGATGGTACAGGAATTTCAATTATTCAACAATATGCCAAGTCTGAGATTCCAACAAAGTCCCTTAAAAAATTAAAACAGGAGTAAACAGGTCAGAAAGATTTTACCTGGGCTGAGACTAAGAAATTTCATTCTTTTTAAGAACATCTTAGAAAGATACTAAACCACTTGTTGCCATGATGGTTGGTGCTAGGGAACCATCATTGCCACCCATTCTTCCACTAAAGCTCACCATTCTTAGAATCTAACCAAATACTGGCAGACGAAACGTCTGTGAGATATGCTGCTGAGTACTAGACCCAGCCTCACAGATCAGAATGAAGAATGTCAGCTCTGGCTGAGAAACCAGGCATAGGTAACTGACAGGGATGCCCAACTTCTTCCTCCACTCCCGTCATGATTATGTCTAATGACAAAGTATGAAAAGCATTAGAAATGAAATGTATTAACTTCAATTGATATTCATCATACTGCTGAGAACTCAGAGGAAATGGTCTGTTACTCTCTGGCATGACTGAAGCTTCTGACGTGCTCAGGAGTTATTCAGAAAAGAAACAACTGTGAAGGAGATCCATTTTAAAAAATTCCTAAATTTGGGGTTGGGGGTGTAGCTTAGTGGAAGAGCACTTGCCTAGCATGTGTGAGGCTTGCGTAGTACTGGGTTTGATCCTCAGAACCACATACAAATAAATAAATGAAATGAAGGTATTGTGTAAAAAAAAAAAAAAAAATCCTAACTTTGGGATTTTCACTCACTCCTGTCCTTCTAGCTTCCTCATTTGGAAGTATTCCTTTATCTTTCTGATCTACTTCCATACCCAGGATTTTCAATGATTGAGGGGTTTGTATGGATTTTTATTTAATAACCACAGTTGGATTGATGGCCACATTAGTGGTGTGTGCCTGGGAGGGAAGGAGTGGGTATAGTAGAACTAGGCAACTTCAGCAGAGAAGAAATAGCTTATAGCTTTCTCCACATTCATTTTGTCTTTGTCGTTCGGGCACTCCAGAAAAGCTAAGTATTAATAGATAAGGCAGTGAAACAAACCCTTATATCTAGGTATTAGTTTCAATGTAAAATATGTGGTTGCTTCCCTCCCTCCCTTTATCCTTCCCCTCCTTTCTTCAATTTTCTATTCTTCTTATTTGTCTCCCTGCCTTATTTAGTAACTGTATTTCAAGTCCCATTCTATGAAGAAGGGAAATACAGAAAAATTGGAAATGTTCCCTGGCCAAATTAACTTTATAGTATTGTTGAAAGGCTTATAACCAGTAAATGGAGAAATAGTGCTGCTTGCACTAATTTCTGCAAATGCATACACTGCCAGACTAAAAAGACAGGCACAAGGTGTAGGTAATTACCAAAAACTAAGTAACAAAATGTTAGTTATGTGCAATTAGATTTTATCATGGAGTAAAGGTAATTAGAGAACATAAGCCAAAAAGTTATATGATGAGATTTGCATTAGAGTGAGACAGCTCTAGTTGAAGGAAGAATGGTTTAGATGGGGTGAGACAAGAAGCAAAAATACCAACAGAAAGACCATTGTAATTCTGACAAAATTTTTAGTGTGATGTTTGCCAGTGGACTACTAATGGGGCTGGATAAATGCAGGAAGCAATCTGTAGGACATGCACTTACTGCGTGATATACGTGGGGAAAGGGGGATGAAAGAAAGAATTTTCCTACAAATATAAGGCTAATAAGTGAAAAGGAAAGGAATTATAGGAAAAATAATGCATTTCTTCTTCATTTTTGTGCAGATCCTTATAATGCTAAGCTCCAATGTATAAGAACCAGAAGGAGGATGGTAATGTTTAAAACCTCAGGAATGTTGACAGTGGGTTTTACTGGAAACAGCACTCTGGCAGAAAGTCATTTCCTGAGAGAAATACAGGTTGGACCATAATACCAAGAGCGGGCCGAGTCGACTTGCAGTAGACCTGTCAAACGCCTGCAGCGTCTGAGCAACATTGGTCATCAGGGGAAACTTTGTTCAAGAGCAAACACATATATGATACTTGAAGAGTACAGAGGTTAAAAATCTGTATTTTTAACCAACATCCAAGATGATTCTTATGTACATAAAAATTTGAGAACCACTGTCCTGGATCTTTTGTTTAACTTGGTTAAAATATGTTTTTCTTTTCCTGCTACCTTGCATGATTGTGTTTATGACAGATGCAATAGCTTCTGCACTTCCTGTTTTATGTCTTAATGTATTTATTAATTTATTTTGTATTTGAATGTATTTACAAGTTTATTGGCAAAAAAAGAAGAGGGAAAAATTTTAAACAGTTTAACACAGGGTATTATAACTGATCCTGTCAGGTTAAAAAGTTCCATTTTAAATGTCCAACCAGTTGTCAAGAGGTGTAATACTGAATCTGCACATGCTGTTTCCTTTATGAAGCATAGCGATCATGTTTTAGGCAGTCTTTAAAACATAAATAAAAAGGAAAGGAAACCACTCATTAAAAGCTGCATCAAATGAGGGGTATTTTAAATTTCTGTTGTTTCTGGTAATAATATATGCCCAAAGGAAACCAAAAGCTGGAAAAGAAGCTACACTTCCTACTTTATTGGACAGTTATCACAATCAATCATTTTCTGTAATGACCATTATATTTTCAATTTATCTTGAACTATTCTAAATTTACTATGAGACATAGTCAAAGTCAGAAGAGAAGCTGTAGGGAGATTATTCCTGTTTTGGAGGAGAGTAAGCCCTCCAGAATCAGCATGGGAAATAAACATCCTATTGATTCTAGGTGGAAAAAAGTTAACATAGTCAATTTCAGTTCATGGTGAGCTGACTTAATATTTTCGTTGACTCGTTTGTTGTCATTCTTCTAAATTGAGTGTGTTTCATTCTTCTTCTAGTTCATCCAAATCTTCTCCCGTGAAAAGATTTTCATCAACAGGGACAGCATCCCTGGCTCCATTTTCCTGCCCCTCTCCTTCGTTGTCCTCTTCCAAATCACTTTTTTCAGCTCTACCTCCAGAAGCTTCACTTAATTTGTTTTCATATTTGTCTGAAGCATATGTCCTGAATCTTTCAAGACTGGTTACACTAATACCTGTCTCATTGATATCTCCTGCGATGTACAGGCTTAAATATATGTCGTTTATGCTCACAGAATGATCATCCTCATTACCACCTGTACCCTGAGTGTAACAGGTATCATCTGCTCCCTCCTCATCATCACTGACCAGTTCAGGATGAAATTAAACACTTCAGAGTCACTGATCATGAGAGCATTCCGTGCTTTGAAGTCATCTTTCCTTCTTTCCATATCTTGTTCAAGTTTTTCAGTCTTTTCTTGTCTTTTTCTTGTCTTCCATGCAAAAAAAGAAGAAGAAGAAGAAGAAGAAGAAGAAGAAGAAGAAGAAGAATCTAGAGTGATTTTGATCTAGGGCAGAATGCTGACTTTCAGATGCAGTCACATCAATGTTCATAGCTGCTCAATTCACAATAGCCAGATTGTGGAACCAAACTAGATGCCCTTCAATTGATGAATGGATAAAGAAACTGTGGTATATATATACAATGGAATATTACTCAGCCATAAAGAATAATAAAATTATGGCATTTGCAGGCAAATGGATGAAATTGGAAAATATCATGCTAAGTGAGATAAGCCAATCTCAAAAAACCAAAGGACGAATGATCTCGCTGATAAGCAGATGATGACACATAATGGGGGGCTGAAGTGGGGCAAGAATGGAGGAAGGAGGGACTGTATAGAGGGAAAAGAGGGGTGGGAGGGATGAGGGGGAAGGAAAAATAACCAAATAAATCAAACACTATTACCCTATGTAAATGTATGATTACACAAATGGTATACCTCTACTTCATATACAAACAGAGAAACAAGATGTATCCCATTTGTTTACAATAAAAATAAGTTAAAAAAAAGAATTGAAAGAACTAAAAATAAAATAATCTCTTTCAATTAGATCTTGTAATGATATTTCATCTTCTTTCTCTTCTTTCTTTTTATTTTCTTTCAAAAAAGTCCAAGAAGTAGTGTATGATGATACATGCAATTATCAGGCCCTCCAGGACAACCCCAAACCAGCCATACTTGTTATTTTCAATAGCCTCGAGGAAATGCTTGTATACTATTTGAGTTTTTTTTTTTTTTTTTTCCTTTTCCACCTCACCATGTTTTTTTCTTCATGGTGCTACTTCTTCCAGCTTTTTCTCCTGTGAATTATCCAAAGTTCTCCATCTCTTGCATCAATGTAAACAACTGTTCTTGCTTAAAGAATGCACCTACCACAGATGAGGGAGCTGCACCTTTTCTTAGTTTTTGAGCAGCAACTACAGGTTTGAAAGGTCCATGCAGCTCCTGCAATTCTTTTTTTTTTTTTGGTCATCTTTCTTCAATTTCTTTTCAGCTTCACTCTTTGCTACTTCACGTGGATTTTGCTGACCGAACTTAACTTAGTGAGTGACAGCCTTGATAAACTTCTGTTGCTTTGCTCCTTTCTTATTCTTCAGACCAAAAGTTTTTTCCCTGATAATCTTCTCCTTCTTTTTCTGCACCGCCTTTTTGCTGCCCCTGCCTGAGCCTATTTCTTGGAGGCCATTGCAGAGACATGTGTAATTGGCAGACTTAAGCTGGGATGGATACCATGGGGAGGTCTGGCACCAGAGCAGGAGGAAGAAGCAGCTGCCATCGCCGCTGCAGCCCATAGAAAGCAGGTCACTCCTATTGTCTTATTGTTTCTTTAGTCTCCTATTCCTGCTCTGAAAGACAAATTACATATGACTATGAGCAAAAAAAAGTCACCAGGGACCATTCTAAATTTCTTTAGCTCGCCTATGACTCTCCTGTTATGACCACTTTTCTGGCTTATTTCTTAAAACCAAAGTCCAAATGCAAGGAATCTGTACCCAAGTGACATGTGATGATGCCCCAAGAAAGAGTAGAGAGTCCATGCTACCACAGATAAGGGCCTACAGACATAGTCTTCGTCTTACAAGCGTTGTTTTCATTCAGATGTATCTAGATGTAATCTCGTTTCATTTGTTTTAAGTAGCAGGTGTATAAATTTGCTTCTTTAAACATTGCAAAGTCCAGTGGGGCATGGTGGCACTCACCTGTAACCCTAGCAGTCAATAAACCTGCTTCCTGAAAATTCCTCAGGTGTCCAGCCTCTTCTGTCCTACTTCAAGGATACTCACATCTTAAGATTCCTCTGTGTTTTTTAATTAATTAAGAAAACAAAATGGAAAGAAGTTGCAAACATAAGGCAACAGTGAACAGTCCCAGAAACTGCAGTGAGTTTTTTGCATAGGGTCTAAAAAATCCACTTATTAAGCATATTAGAAAGTTGTTGTTGACTTGGAATAAAGCAGAATGAACAGAGCGGCAGTGAGAAGGCAGAGACTTGAGAACTTACTGGTGAATGTGAAAACAAAAACAGAAGTATTTCATCCTACTATGAAAATTTGACCTGAATTGAAAACACTAGTCAGTAACAACACCCAACCATAATCCTAGGAAAAATGTACTATTATCATCTCTGACTTTAAATGAAGAACAAGAGAATTGTACTTAAATATCTTGCTCATGACCAGAGGGAATGGCATGGACTGCAAGGAAGCTAATCCAGGTGTAGCTGAGGCTGTACTCATCATGCCAGTGACATGGCAAAAGGCTGGCCTCGCTCTTGGCTTCCTAACACATTCAAAAATGTACTTTCAGTTTGCACTTTTTTATTGTGAGAAAACATTGTAATTTTCTCTCCCGGAGAGAATGATAATAAAAGAAACATGGGGTGAACATGGCTAATCCAAAAATCCAAAATCCAAAATGCTCCAAAACCCAGAACTTTTTAAGTACCAACATGGCACCACCAGTCCTGTTCCTAACCTCATGTGATGGGTCAGAGTCAAAAAGCAAGGACACTAAAAATCCTGTATAAAATTACCTTGAGGCCTGGTGAATAGGTATGTATAAAACTTAAATTAATTTTTTGTTCAGACTTGGATCCCTTCCCCAAGCTATCTTATTTAGGTATATGCACACATTTCAAATATAAAAATAAAAAAATCTGAAATTCAACACTTCTGGTCCCAAGCTAGGATGATGAATTCTCAATACATAGAAAGAAATCCCTAAGCTTTGTCCATAAAAGCACTTAAATCATAAAGTATATGGTGTAATAAAAGTGCTGCAAAAACTCAAAGAGAAATACATTTTGTCCCTCCAACTCCAAGTTTTTCCCATGAGAGCTTTTGTGTGTTTTTTGTGCATTTATGTGCCACTATTGTGTGTCTTCACTAGTTAAAGGTGCTCTCCACTAACTGAAATCCTTGTCTGAAGAGGTCACCCCAAGAGTCATGTTAACAAGGGACGGAAATGATTTTGCCAATACAGGTGTTTATAATTATTCCATGAAATAGTAATTCTCCATGTTGGGAAGGCTCTGGAAAAACAAAATAAAACAAAGCAAAACAAAAAAGCTCTTACAAAAAAATAGAGAAAATCTCAGTGAAGAGACATTTTCAGATGGAAAGAAAATTAGTGAATTTCTCACGTTTTAACTAAGTAATTTTAATTGACCAATAAATATGGCACATATTATGGCATATAAAATGATACCTCAAATATAGGGACATTGTAAAATGGCTAAATAGAACTAATAGGCACATGCATTACCACACATACCTTGTGTGTGTGTGTGTGGTGAGGACACAATATCCATTCTCAGTAATTTTCAAGTATAAAATATATTGTTATTGAATAGAGTTAGCATGCTGCACAATTGATCTCTTGATCTCATTCCTCCTAACTAAAATTTTGTGTCATTAATTTGAATAGAAATGGGGAAATGCTTTTGACAATTCCCCTCCTGATAAGAAAGTATTTCAGTCTGTCTGATGGAGTAGATCTTTAGAAAACAGACTTTCTTGTTCTTTCAAAAGTGGAAATCAGTGGGAAACTAGCATCAGTTTGGCATTAGAAAAGACAGATGAAAATAGTATGTTTTTTTTTTCAAAAGAGCAACTTAAGTTCTCTGAATAGCCAGGGCACCTGGGGAGGGAAGAGGCACTTTCCAAAGAAAAGTAGACAAGCAAAAATGACAAACACAACACTGTGATTTACTCTAATTTGTGAAATGAATTTGAAATCTCAGATATGCTACGCATGAAAATAGGAGATCATTAGATTGTTTAATCAAGCCATGCAATTATCTCAAGGATTCAGAGGAGAAAAATTGGATCTCAATAATTTCTCAAAAGTTATACTCAAGGCAATTCTTAAGCTCAGCATATTTATCAGTGCATGACAAACAAAATCTCTGAAGATTATCTGTATTGTTTCAAACCACCTGAAAAAGAAAGAACTTTGATTTTGCTATGCTTATAATAAAATACCAAGGAAGGGTTTACACATAATAATGACTTTCCCAGGAAAACTAGAGTCAATGTGCTTTCCCTGTTATTTTAAACAGAAAAGTCTGTGCCTGCTTCTAACAATGAGATTATTTGAATTGCTTGAAGTTGATCAAGCAGTCCACAAGTTACTTTTCATTGCATCTGATACCAGTGGACTAATTTTGAAAAAAATATTAATTAATTATTTCAGGGCAGACTTTTAAACATTATTTATTTTAAGATAATTTTTTTAAATGGGCACTAAGTCATTTGTAAGTGAACATAGTAAACTGTTCTAGAAAACCTTAAGGGCTGTAATCAAAGCCATAAAAGAAAGCAAATAAAAACAGCCTTTAAAAAATGTTTTGATTAATAAATCTGTTATTTATTAAATCTTGGGCTAAATGAGGTCTCTGACATTGTTGAGCAATGTCAAAGCACTTTTAGATCAATGTGAATTAGTAGTTTAACTAAGAGGTGAACCTCATTAACTCACCAATGGTGAGATGAATTGCATCGTAGGTTTATTTCACTATATTCATCTTGCTATATATAAATGTTGAAATTATTTATCTTTTTCACAGAATTCAGATGCCAATCTCAACATATCTTATGACTTGATGACATCATAGTGACTGGCCACCCTCATCCATCACCAAGAATCATATGGACAAAGCAAAACATAACTTGGAGATATGGTGAGGATTCTGATGTTAGTAGTAGTTATTTTTAAATATAAATAGAGGAGAATACTTGTTTACCCTAAGGCTTTACTTTTTATGTTAGCATATCCTAGTTCCTTCTTTCAGTTCTCAGGTAATAAAGGAGGGAGGAGACTAAATTTTTCTTTCACTTCAACTTTGTTCCCTGTAAAACATCTTTAAAATGATTCTGTAATTTCCATGCATTATGGGAGAATAGCAGCATTTCAACCCAACAAAGCAGAAATGGAATGTTTTAAAAATGTAAAACAGAGAATGAATGTACTAATCTCTGCTCTATTTAGTTACACAAATGGTTTAATTTATTTTAATCTGTGACATAATAACAAACCTACACTTATTGGCCCTTTATTTTCTTCCCAGGATCTATCCATCTGCATATCTCTATCATCCCATAGATTCAGCAACACAAAAAATGTATCATTGTGTTTTATTTACCAAGAAGAAATTCTTTTTAGTTTTGTTTTTCAAAATCCATCCTCTTTTAAGTACTTTATGCTAGGTACTTATACATATAGGCTACTTGTCCTCTCACTCAGTCCCTCCACATTTTAATAGAGATCCTCACCTGTGCTCTGTATACATATATGATCATTTAAAGGACTCTCTCAAACCAAGTGGTATTCTGAATGTTCACAGGCATGTATAGTCTCTATCTACCTTATCCTATCTGCTCCCATAATAAAGTGTGCTGGGAACAGTTCCTGATGTCATGAACGTTGCTCACGTATTCATTCTTTATTTCTTCTCACCTTATTAGTTTCCTTGGTGAACCACATTTCAAAGGACAAATGGGATATATGAAACTTTGTGCAAATCAGAGAGCAAATACAATGCTAAAGAGGGTAATCCATTAGTTTTTTTAACGTGCCATACAGTAACATTATGGTTGAACAACTCCTTTTCTTTTGTACACATATCCAAACATGAATATATAACAACACAGATGTACTTTCATCTCTTATCTTTCCCCAGCATTTCCTTGACCTATAATTCTCATAGCTAAGAATCATGAAGAAATCCATCACAACTCTACATCTCCAGTTCACCTCTGCAAACACATATGGACCTCTCATGATTTGAAAAGAGGGAAAGTTTAATGCATAGCACTCAGGGCTCACTCATGACCTCTTTCCCTTAGATGACTTTTTAGCTATATGGTGGATAAGTAGATAAATAGAATATACTCTATTCCCTGCTATGTTGTCTCATTCCCCACTCATTCTTCTATCAAGCAGATTTACTAATTGTTTCCTCAGTTTCCTCTTTAGAATTGAACTCTTGTGAAACTTGAAAGATTGCCAGTTAGTACCAGTTTTCTACTAAAATAAAAAAAGGAGGGTAACATCAAAGGCAATGATGAAGTCTTATAAATTAGTCTCTAAATGAATCGACAATTTTCTGACTCAGATTCTGTGGGAACTCAGTATATATTTAACCAGGACTTGTTAAAAACCTTTTTCATATTTTTCTTACAACTAACCACTCCCCTATCCCTCACCCCATCAATCTTGGAAGGAAATCTCACTTTGCCTCTTGTTTCTGCGTCAAGAACCTCAATCAGTTGTAATTCTGTTCTTTTGCTGTGATCAGACTCCACCATTCCATGTGGATTCTGATGGTGTCTTTGGGAGCAGAAATCGGCATGTGCACATCAGACACCCTTGCTCTTTCTTTACTTTTCCAAAGCCAGCTGCCTAGACAGAGCAAATAGTTTTGCTCAGCTGTGTCTTCTCGTGCTATAAATTTCATATAAGTACTTTGATATGCTGAGTGCTGAGATTTCCTATTTTACCCTGAATCTGGGTCATTATTCTAACAAATTCCTGGGTTTAGAATCAAGAGATATATTATGACCTCACATTTAGGCTCAATTGCTTATACAAATACTATCATTGATACAGGGTTATATTTTCATCTCCATGGATTAAAACTTCTACCTTTTAAGCCTAATCTCAGCAACTTGGGAGGCTGAGGCAGGAAGATCATGAATTCTAAGCCATTCTGGGCAACTTGGTGAGATCCTGCCTCAAACTAAAAAATAAAATGTACCGTGGATGTACTCAGTAGTAGAGCATTTGCATAGTGTGTACCGAGGCTCTGAGTTAGATACTTAGTAATGAAAAAACTTATCTTTTAATTAATTTTTGATGAAAAAGATGAATTCTATACATGATACTCTATAAAATTCAGTACGCTTCATACACATAAAACTTTTATTTATACTTTATTTATTCATAATCTTATTCACATATTCACTGTTGTTATTTGTTTTTCCCCCCTTCACTAAACATGTAGAAAACAATGTCACACATCCATTTGTTCTTGAACAAAGGGATGTTTAGGAATGTATTTTTGGGATGTAGTGGTTCAGGTAGAGCTTGATGTTTGGTGAGTTATGAGCCAAGCACATGACTCCTTAATCTAATGGCAAAGAATGAATAAGCTAGCAAAATATAACTACAGGAACCAGGCATGATGGCACAAACCTGTGTAATCTCAGTAGTTTAGTTAGATTTTATCTGTGACAAAACACCTAATAAGAACGACTTAGGGCTGGGGATATGGCTCAGTTGGTAGAGTGCCTGCCTCACAAGCACAAGGCCCTGGGTTCAATCCTCAGTACCGCAAAAGGAAAAAAAAAGAACAACTTAGAGGAAGAAAAGTTTATTTTGGGCTCATGGTTTCAGAGGTTCAGTTCATAGTTGGGCAACTCCATTGCTCTAGGCCCAAGATGAGGCAGAATATCAAGGTGGAGGGTCGGGCAGAGGAAAGCAACTCAGAAAGTGGCAACAGGAAGTAAAGAGTGCTTTACTTCATTCACTAGGAACAAAATATAAATCCCAAAGGCAAGTCCCCAGTGACTCACCTGCTCTAGTCACACCCTACCTGCCTACAGTTAACACCTAGTTAATCAAAATCAGTGGATTAACCCACTGATTAGGTTACACCTCTCATAATCTGACTATTTTACCTTTGAAATTTTTTGCCTTTTCTCACACATGAGCTTTTGGGGAATGCTTTATCTAAACCATTACAACCAGGACTCAGGAGGCTGAGGTAGGAGGATCACAAATTCAAGGCCAGTCTCAGCAACTTAGTAAGACTCTATCTCAAAATAAAAAATAAAGGACTGAGGATGTATCACAGTAGTAAAGCGCTCCTGAGTTCAATCTCTAGTACTAAAAATTGAAGGAAGGAAGGAAGGATGGGAGGAAGGGAGGAAGGAAGGATAAGATAGGATTATTAGCACTGTTTCATTTTTATTCTTATTTTGAATTTAACTCTATGACTTCAGATAGGAGAAATTATTAATCTACTTTATCATGGAAACTACATATCAAAAATTCAGACTAAAAATAAATGGAAAATAGGAGACTTGGTGACTTTTGAAAGATTATATTTACAAATGAAGTTTTTAAAAAGAATATTCAGAAAGAGGAGCTGTTAATAGCCTCATTATTTAATATTCTCATATCCCTTTTATGTTTGAACACATTTCTAATCAGATTATCAATACTTATCCACTAAATTAGGGTGCAATTTACATAACAAAATTGGCAAGTAACCATTTAAAAGGGTACAATTCAGTGTGATTTGCAATGTTGTAGGAGCATCACTCTATTACTCTATCCAATTTCAAGACATTTACATCATGACAAAAGGAACCCTCTTAACCTTTAGACAGTCACTCCCAATTCTCCATTCCTTACCAGCCCTGGAAACTGTCTTTGGCTGTTGAGGTATTGACAGATGTTACAATGTGGATGAACCTCAAACACATTAGGCTACTTGAAGGAAGTAACATGATATTTCTTCTGGACTAACATCCATGAGCATAATCATAGGCTCAAAATAATACCATAGTATTTTTCATCAAAATGAAATCAAATATTTTAAATTATCTGTAAACTTTTTCAAAGTGAACAAGCAGAGTATACCTGTATAAAGAACTTAGAATTTTCAACTTTCAGCAGTAGACAGCCAAAAGTTGCCACTTCACTGCATCTTCAGCAGTATCATCACCAACACTAACTCCACAAATTATAGAAACAAACTGTTTTAGAGATTACAAAATTGTATGCTTCTTATGTCTCTGAACCTTCAAAGTAGCCTTAAGGTAGATGCTTTAACAAAATTTTTTTATTGTCAGATAATGAAAACTAAGCACATTAAGGATTACTCACCCAGGTCATGAATTCAGTTAGACAAATGAGCTGGAATCTTTTGCATTCATAATCCTTGTTGACAAAGTCTTAGAAAATCAGTAAATAGTTGCCAAAGCATACAAAAGGAAAGATCAAAACAGGCAAAACTAAACCAAATAAAACAAATTTTTTCAACACAAACTTATGACATGGGATGACATGTGGAGCATTTCTAAGCACTGGAGTCATGTCTGAGAGATGAACAAGGAAAAGAAACCTGAAGATCTTGGTCATGGTGTCACATTTAGGAGTTAGACATAAGGAAAGTGGTATTCAAACTGCTTTCAAATGCTAGCTTGTGTTTCTTAAAGCAAAACAAAATTCTAGGGAGGAGACTCTCAGGCTGAAATAGGGAACTTTTTCTTGAGAAATCAGGGGAGTGCATAATTGTTGCATGTGCATTTAGTTCCACACTTGACATATTGGAGGGTGAGTAAAATTTCACTATAAAAATGAAGGCCTCGTTGGATAAATTATTTAAACTCCATGCAGGTGAAAAGTTTATGTATATATTGATTTGTATTTTCCACCTTCAGCTCACCCTGTCATTTGCAGCTCAGTTCTCTCCACTGCCAAACCCGATGCCCACATAGTCTATGAACCTGTGGTCGTTTTTACCTTCTTTGAACAAGAAGCAGTAAACTAGAATTACATCCCGACAAATCATTTCAATATTTAATGAAACAAAATCATAATGAATAAATTGTTCCTCAGAGGCCTCTTAGAGGAGGAAACAGAAGGCATTTACTTAACTTGAACAAACCTTTTTCTCCTCACCCAGAAGTCACATGTGTTCAACAGTCACACATGTATCTATGTTCAAACTATTTCAGTGGATAACTAAAACAAATTCAAATTAAAGTTAATTATTCGTGAATTTTTAAGAAAGTTGCAGTTGATTAAGCTGATGAAAGACTCAAGAAAGAAGGGAAGGAGAGAGGTGGAAAGAAAGAACATGAGGAGGAAGGAATGAACACAGGAAAGAAGGAAGGAAGGAAGGAAGGAAGAAGGAAGGAAGGAAGGAAGGAAAGGAGGGAGGGATGAATTAAAAATGTTTAGATACATCAAGCACCAAAAACAATCAGAAAAATTAAATCATTATGCCTTAAAAAAAGGAAGTATTTCCAAGAGTATTTTAGTTGAAAACATAGGATGTCAAGATGTTGAAGGAGTCCCAGGAAGAACATATCCACATCCTCACAAGGAGCTCATGGTAAAACTGAGGTTAGACCAAAGAATTTCTGACTCCCAATTAAGTTCTTTTTTTTTTTTTTTTTTTTTTATTTATTTTTTTACGTTTACATAGGGTAATGATGTTTCTTTTTTTTTCCGTTCCCCCCACCCCTCCCACCCTTTTCCCTTTATACAGTCCTTCTTTCCTTCATTCTTACCGCTCTCCTTAGCCTAACTCTAAACCTAACCCTAAACCTAATGCTAACCCCTCCCACCCCCATTATATGTCCTCATCCGCTTATCAGCGAGATCATTCGTCCTTTAGTTTTTTGAGATTGGCTTATCTCACTTAGCATGATATTCTCCAATTTCGACCATTTGCCTACAAATGCCATCATTTTATCATTCTTCATTGCGGAGTAATATTCCATTGTATAAATATGCCACAGTTTCTTTATCCATTCATCAACTGAAGGGCATCTAGGTTGGTTCCACAATCTGGCTATGGTGAATTGAGCAGCAATGAACATTGATGTGGCTGTATCTCTGTAATATGCTGATTTTAAGTCCTTTGGGTATAGGCCAAGGAGTGGGATAGCTGGGTCAAATGGTGTTTCCATTCCAAGCTTTCTGAGGAATCTCCACACTGCTTTCCAGAGTGGCTGCACTAATTTGCAACCCCACCAGCAATGTATGAGTGTTCCTTTTCCACCACATCCTCGCCAACACCTATTGTTGCTTGTGTTCTTGATAATCGCCATTCTAATTGGGGTGAGATGAAATCTTAGGGTAGTTTTGATTTGCATTTCTCTTATTACTAGGGATGTTGAACATTTTTTCATATATCTGTTGATTACTTGTATATCTTCTTCTGTGAAGTGTCTGTTCATTTCCTTAGCCCATTTGTTGATTGGATTATTTGTATTCTTCGTGTAGAGTTTTTTGAGTTCTTTATAGATTCTGGAAATTAGTGCTCTATCTGAGGTATGGTTGGCAAAAATATTCTCCCACTCTGTAGGCTCTCTCTTCACATTTCTGATAGTTTCCTTTGCTGAGAGAAAGCTTTTTAGTTTGAATCTATCCCAGTTGTTGATTCTTGCTTTTATTTCTTGTGCTATGGGAGTCCTGTTAAGGAAGTCTGATCCTAAGCCAACAAGTTGAAGATTTGGACCTACTTTTTCTTCTATAAGATGCAGGGTCTCTGGTCTGATTCCAAGGTCCTTGATCCATTTTGAGTTGAGGTTTGTGTAGGGTGAGAGATAGGGGTTTAATTTCATTCTATTGCATATGGTTTTCCAGTTTTCCCAGCACCATTTGTTGAAGAGGCTATCTTTTCTCCATTGCATATTGTTGGAACCTTTGTCTAGTATGAGAAAATTGTATTTATTTGGGTTTGTGTCCATGTCCTCTATTCTGTACCATTGATCTACCTGTCTATTTTGGTACCAATACCATGCCATTTTTGTTACTATTGCTTTGTAGTAGAGTTGAAGATCTGGTATTGCAATACCCCCTGCTTCGCTCTTGCTACTGAGGATTGCTTTAGCTATTCTAGGTTTTTTATTCTTCCAGATGAATTTCATAATTGCTTGCTCTATTTCTGCAAGGTACATCATTGGGATTTTAATTGGAATTGCATTGAATCTGTATAGCACTTTAGGTAGTATAGCCATTTTGACGATATTAATTCTGCCTATACAGGAACATGGGAGATCTTTCCATCTTCTAAGGTTTTCTTTAATTTCTTTCTTTAGTGTTCTGTAGTTCTCATTGTAGAGGTCTTTCACCTCTTTTGTGAGATTGATTCCCAAGTATTTTATTTTTTTCGATGCTATTGTGAATGGGGTAGTTTTCCTAATTTCTCTTTCTGAAGATTCATCACTTATGTATAAAAATGCATTGGATTTATGAGCATTGATCTTGTAACCTGCTACTTTACTGAATTCACTTATGAGTTCTAAAGTTTTCTGGTGGAATTTCCAGGTTCCTCTAAATATATAATCATGTCATCAGCGAACAGGGATAGTTTGAGTTCTTCTTTTCCTATTCGTATCCCTTTAATTTCTTTGGTTTGTCTGATTGCTCTGGCTAGAGTCTCAAGGACGATGTTGAATAGAAGTGGTGAAAGAGGGCATCCCTGCCTTGTTCCAGTTTTTAGGGGGAATGCTTTCAGTTTTTCACCATTTAGAATGATATTAGCCATGGGCTTAGCATAGATTGCCTTTATAATGTTTAGGAATGTTCCCACTACCCCAATTTTTTCTAGTGTTTTGAGCATGAAGGGATGCTGTATTTTATCGAATGCTTTTTCTGCATCTATTGAAATAATCATGTGATTCTTAACTTTAAGTCTGTTGATATGGTGAATGACATTTATTGATTTCCGAATGTTGAACCAACCTTGCATCCCTGGGATAAAACCCACTTGATCGTGGTGCACTATCTTTTTAATATATATTTGTATGCGATTTGCTAAAATTTTGTTGAGAATTTTTGCATCGATGTTCATTAAGGATATTGGTCTGAAATTTTCCTTCCTCGATGTGTCTCTGTCTGGTTTAGCTATCAGGGTGATATTGGCTTCATAGAACGAGTTTGGGAGGGTTCCCTCCTCTTCTATTTCATGGAATAGTTTGAGGAGTATTGGAATGAGCTCTTCTTTAAAGGTTTTGTAGAACTCGGCTGAGAACCCATCTGGTCCTGGACTTTTCTTTGTTGGTAGGCTTTTGATGACCTCTTCTATTTCATTGCTTGAAATTGGTTTATTTAGGTTGTGTATGTCCTCCTCGTTCAGTTTAGGTAATTCATATGTCTCTAGAAATTTGTTGATGTCTTCGAGGTTTTCTGTTTTGTTGGAGTATAGATTTTCGAAATAGCTTCTAATTATGTTTTGTATTTCACTCGTGTCTGTTGTGATGTTTCCTTGTTCGTTCCGAATTTTAGTAATTTGAGTTTTCTCCCTCTTTCTCTTTGTTAGTGTGGCTAAGGGTTTATCAATTTTATTTATTTTTTCAAAGAACCAACTATTTAATTTGTTAATTTTTCCAATTGTTTCTTTTGTTTCGATTTCGTTGATTTCGGCTCTGATTTTAACTATTTCCTGTCTTCTACTACTTTTGGTATTGGTCTGCTCTTCTTTTTCTAGCGCTTTGAGCTGTAGTGTTAAGTCATTTATTTGTTGATTTCTACTTCTTTTTTTGAATGCACCCCATGAAATAAATCTTCCTCTAAGTACTGCTTTCATAGTGTCCCAGAGATTTTGATATGATGTGTCTTTGTTCTCGTTTACTTCTAAGAATTTTTTTATTTCCCTCCTGATGTCTTCTGTTATCCATTCATCATATAATAGTGTATTATTTAGTCTCCAAGTATTGGAGAAGTTTCTGTTTTTTATTCTGTCATTTATTTCTAATTTCAATCCATTATGATCTGATAGAGTACAAGGTAGTATCTCTATCTTCTTGTATTTGCTAACAGTAGCTTTGTGGCATAAAATATGGTCTATTTTAGAGAAGGATCCATGTGCTGTTGAGAAGAAAGTGTATTCGTTCTTTGTTGGATGGTATATTCTATATATGTCCGTTAAGTCTAAATTGTTGATTGTGTTGTTGAGATCTATAGTTTCTTTATTCAATTTTTGTTTGGACGATCTATCCAGTGGTGAGAGAGGTGTGTTAAAATCGCCTAGTATGATTGTGTTGTGGTCTATTTGATTTCTGTAATTGAGAAGGATTTGTTTGACGTACGTGGATGAGCCAATGTTCGGGGCATAGATATTTATGATTGTTATGTCTTGCTGATTTATGCTTCCCTTAAGCAGCATGTAATGTCCTTCTTTATCCCTTCTGACTAGTTTTGGTTTGAAGTCCACATTATCTGAGATGAGGATGGATACTCCAGCTTTTTTGCTGTGTCCGTGTGCATGGTATGTTTTTCCCCATCCTTTCACCTTTAGTCTATGGGTGTCTCTTTCTATGAGGTGAGTCTCTTGCAGGCAGCATATTGTTGGATTTTTCTTTTTAATCCAATCTGCCAGTCTGTGTCTTTTGATTGATGAATTCAGGCCATTAACATTCAGGGTTATTATTGTGATATGATTTGTATTCCCAGTCAATTGACTCATATTTGTTTTTGGCATGATTTGGTTTCTCCTTTATTTGGCTATTCCTTTAGGCTAGCGCCTCCTGTTGCTGATTTGCATCGTTGTTTTTCATCTCTTCCTCATGGAATATTTTGCTGAGAATGTTCTGTAATGCTGGCTTTCTTTTTGTAAATTCCTTTAGCTTTTGTTTATCATGGAAGGATCTTGTTTCATCGTCAAATTTGAAGGTAAGTTTTGCTGGGTATAAGATTCTTGGTTGGCATCCGTTTTCTTTCAGGGCTTGGTATATGTTGTTCCAGGCCCTTCTGGCTTTTAGGGTCTGGATTGAAAAATCTGCTGATATTCTTATTGGTTTCCCTCTGAATGTAATTTGATTCTTTTCTCTCGCGGCCTTTAAAATTCTGTCTTTATTTTGTATGTTAGGTATTTTCATAATAATGTGCCTTGGTGTGGGTCTGTTGTAATTTTGTATGTTTGGAGTTCTATAAGCCTCTTGTATTTGGTTTTCCATTTCATTCTTCAGATTTGGGAAATTTTCTGATATTATTTCATTGAATAGGTTGTTCATTCCTTTGGTTTGTTTCTCTAAGCCTTCCTCAATCCCAATAATTCTTAAATTTGGCCTTTTCATGATATCCCATAATTCTTGTAGATTCTGTTCATGATTTCTTACCATCTTTTCTGTTTGGCCAACTTTGCTTTCGAGATTAAATAATTTGTCTTCAATGTCTGAGGTTCTGTCTTCCAGGTGCTCCATTCTATTGGTTATGCTTTCTATGGAGTTTTTAACTTGGTTTATTGTTTCCTTCATTTCAAGTATTTCAGTTTGGTTTTTTTTCAGTATCTCTAACTCTTTATTGAAATGATCTCTTGCTTCCCGTATTTGGTCTTTTAACTGTTGATTGGTGCGATCATTTAATGCCTGCATTTGCTCTTTCATCTCCTCCTTCAATGCCTGCATTTGCTCTTTCATCTCCTCATTTGCTTCCCTGATCGTTTTAATTACGTACATTCTGAACTCCCTTTCTGACATTTCTTCTGCTGTGGTGTCATTGGGTTTTATTGATGTAGTATCTAGGTTTGTTTGGGACATTTTCTTCCCTTGTTTTCTCATATTGGTCAGATGTCAGTGGGACCCAGAGATATTGCAGTTTTCCGCTATTGGCTTATAGGGTCCCTGTAGATTTCCAGTGTATCACCTCCCAGCCTTCAGTAGCCTGCTGTCTTGGAGGAATCTGATAGAGCAGCGTATCCGAAGAAAACTGCCCCTAGACCCCTACTGGTTCCACGATTTGGAACTGGCTCTGTGCTGAAATGCTCTCACTGTGGGCCTGCACCATGCAGCTGGCCGTGTGGGAGAAGCTCACTGCCAGAGTGTGGAAGGCTACCTTGGGAAGACTCTAGCTGCCCTGCCTGGCTTCGATAAGCAACCTCTATCTGGGCCTGCCACCCGGGCCGAGCTTTACCCAGTGGGCAGACTCACCCGTGGCTCTATTTCAGTCCCAGTCTCTCAATGCCTCCCCTTCTTAACTCCTGGGTTCTGGAGCGACAGGGGGTGCAGTCTCCCTCTAGGCCGCCATCTTGGATCGCCCCGAGAAGAGAGCCTGCAGCCGGAGTGGGCAGAGCCGCCTGAAGAGGTGTCTGGCTGCCCTGCCCTGATCCCAGAGGCTGTTTGCGGATCGAGGCTCTCCGTTGGTTCGGGGGCTTGTGGCTGGTTCTATGTAGAAAGTCTCTCACTGGGCGGTCAGCTCCGAGAGGCTAGCCTTGAACGGCACCTCCCAGCGCAGGGGTCCAGACTACTTGGGGAAGTCTCTGGCTGCCCTGTCTGGACCCTGAATCTGCTTGTGTGCCAGAGTAAGCTGAGCTGCACTGGCTCCGGGACTCGGAGCTTGTTCTGGTCAGACAGGCTCTCACCAGCGGGCCAGTTCCGTTCCGAGAACCTGGAGAAGCTGGCTGTGTGGGCGGGGCCCACCGCCGGAGTGCGCAGGGCTGCCTGTGGATGACTCTAGCTGCCCTGCCCGGCTCCGATAAGCCACCTCTATCTGGGCCTGCCCCCCGGGCCGAGCTTTACCCAGTGGGCAGACTCACCCGTAGCTCTATTTCAGTCCCAGTCTCTCATTGCCTCCCCTTCTTAACTCCTGGGTTCTGGAGCGACAGGGGGTGCAGTCTCCCTCTAGGCCGCCATCTTGGATCGCCCCCCAATTAAGTTCTATTAATCACTCCATTGCTGGATTCCAGCAAATTCATTCCACTGTGAATTGTGAATTGCCTTTGCCCAAATACTTCTTGTCTTACTGAGTCAAATACTCCCATTTGGTTCTAGAAGTACAAAGTAGGAAGAGGGCCAGTCATTGTAGATAAAGAAAGCTAAGCTCAGCATAAAATTTCCAGAATTGAGCATGGTTCCTTGCAATTGTATGATGCTTAACAAATATTTATTGATTAAGTAACTTTCCTAGCCAGCAGACAATGACATGAAAATCTTAAAGATGGAACCAATTTTACTTTGGGTTACATTTCTGTGGAGAAGTTGTATTCTATTTCTATTAGCTTTATTGATTTTCTTGTAGAAGGCAAAATAAAATACAACAAATTGTACCCTTTCCTACCTGTTGAAATTACTGGAAGGCAAGAGAATGAAAAAAAAGAAAAAAGAAAAACAATGCTGGAATCCAAAATTCACTTAAATCAAATCTCAGTGACTCAGAATATCAGGTTATCTACTCCCCCATATCTGTGAGCCTGTTCTATAGCCCATTGTAATGCAATAATAGTGTCTCCAGCTGAATCAGCAAAAAGGGACTGGCAAATTATTATGGAGTTATAAATGACAGAAAATGCACTGGGTTTGAGGAGGCATAACAGGTACTTGGTCAACAAAGTACTTTAGACCTCAAACTGAAATCAGTGGGAATAGTCTGAGCTCCTTAGTAAGATGGCACAGGTCTGATCTTGTAATTTTCTGCAAACCACTTTGCACCTGTTCCTAAGGTACAGTTTCTTTGTTTGTAAGTGAAATTTAAGGGTTAAAATATTTCCCTTATCTATTGCAGAGGTCATTTTTTATATGAAATAAGGCAATATCTATAATATACATGAAAATTCTTTCATTAACTATTAGGAAATGTAAAAACACCTCGGGTCAAGTAAGGTCACAAAATACTAGGATCAGTGATCTGAGATTCAGGACAACTGCATTTAAATTGTGATTGAGAATTAACTGGTATTATAATTGTTTAACCATTAATTTCTCCAGACCTTAGTTTTCTTATTTAAGTAAGAAATTGTTTTGTCAATGTCTTTTAGTATAGCAATTTCTCATCATAGCTGTGTTTGTGATTTTATATATGAAACTCAAGTGTCCTTAGGCTGTTACATTTTACTGAAGCGAAGAATATCTTCTTAAATTTTCCTTTTAATTAAATTTCCCAAAGCCTCTATTTTATCTTATATCTTCTCTACAGAGAAGCAGATAAGTATTTGATTTTCAGTTATAAATAAAAGAGTCAGATTTAAAAGAAAAGAAAAAAAAAACAACGAAAGCCCAGTTATTGCTTAGCTCTTGACCCTTTATCTCATCTAAATGCTTCATCCACAGCAGCATTCAAGAATTGGAAACTAAAACCATAAACACAGGAGCAAGTTTCAGATCAGAGATTTCAACCGAAAGGTAAGTTAAAATTTAATGCACAAATGAAGCAGAATAGATCTATTTTCTAGGAACTTATGTAAGTTTCTGGGACAGTGAAAATGCAAATGAAATAGGATTAAATTATGGTAGCCCTTTTCTGCCTCAAATATATCAAGGACTAATAAATCATAAAGAGAGAGTTTTGTATTTAAAAGAAAATCTTTTTTTTTTTTTCCCTCCTTGTACTGGGGATCAAAGCCAGGGCCTCATACATGCTAGGCAAGTGTTCTGCCACAGACCTAAGTTCCTAGCCCTTTTTAAATTTTTACATTTAGTTGGGGGTTTCTCAAGTTCCCCAGTCTGTCCTCAAACTTGCAATCCTCCTGCCTTAGTCGACCAAGTAGCTGGGATAGCAGACATGTACTATCAGCCCTAACTTCAAAGAAAATCTTTGATATTTAAGTGCAGTAAGTATAGCAAACTTGAAATTGCTACCAAAGTATTCATGCTTTAGAACATTAATTTCCAAAAACTGACATAAAACCAATTAATGGAAATTCTTGGTTCCTAAGCATCATAGCTCCTTTACAGTCTTTTAAAATGTTTATTTAAATGAAGTATCATACCATTGTTTAGGAATTCAAGTCCAAAAAGATAAAGAAAAGAAATTAAACATAATTTTAATGAAATATTTTCAGAATTTTAAATCACTTATCCTATTATCCATTTACTTTAATCTTTTTTGGTATCTTTTCTATGAATTTATCAAGTAACTGTCCTTTTGAAATTAAACAGCTAGGCAACTACTTTCATCTGAATTGAATGTTCAGTGAAAAAGAACAGACCAGAGATTTATGGGACATTGACTTGATATAATTTTAAATCTGTGCCTACATTGTCACCAGTAAATCCTTTGGTGCCTTGTAAATCTAGAGTCTGGGTGCCAGGGAGGAATAATATGTCTTATATCCCTGTGCGTTGTTACTTAATTACAGTGCAAGGCAACTGATGGTTCCTAGAAATACTATTCAGAGGGTTCAGCCTCACTGCAGTTCCACCCCATCTCTAAGCCCAAAGGACATTGCTCAAGAGCTATGTTATGTTAAACATAAGAGGTAGACAAATTGAATCACTTGAATTCACAATATCAGAGGCCAGATGCAAGGTGATAGAATCACTACCTGTGAGTTCTATAATTCTGAATTTATTTAGAAGACTAAATCCCACGGGTACGTTATGAATGAATTCTGTCCTCCCAAAATTCCTGTGGTGATATTGTAACCCCTAGCATCTCAGAATGTGATTGTGTTATCACATTCTCACAGAGCCTTTCAATGATAATTAAGGTAAAACGAGTTCATACAGGTAGGGCCTGATCCAATATAACTCTTTCTGTTCATTTGTTTGTTTGTTTTTTAATAAAATAAAATTGGGAAGCTCTTGTGAAAACACAGAGTCGATGGCCCTCTACAAGTCAACATGAGATGCCTTCGGGAGAAACATTCCTGCTGACACCTTGACTTGGAACCTCTGGCCTCTGAGAAATTATGAAAACACAAAACTCCACTGCTTAAGCCACCCAATCTGTCTTACTTTATTATGGTCTCTTAGCAAACTAATACAGGTCAACTCTGGAAAAACCAGAATGTATGTCCTCTTTAGAGTAGAAATGCCTTGGAATTTTTTTTTTTTTATAATTAATACCTCTTCCTCACACCAATATACATATACCTTCACACCTTTTATAAAACCATTTGCCCAAGAGGGTCTTCAAAAACTTGTGTTTAATAGAAAAATTGCACTCATGTCAATGTTCAACATGCAACAATTGCTCAAATTTTGTGACTGTCTAAATTCTCTTTCATTTTGTGTAGAGCCATATTAAGATATAAAGATTGGCTTATCTTTCCCTTCAAAAGACAAGGATCTGAATCTCAGGAACATTTACCTTAGCAAAACAGGATAGACTTGTCAACAATTCTATGAAAATAATTGTGAACACAAGAACATAAGGCACATGTAAAGTGATAATATTTTTCCCCTCATTTATCATCAGATCATAACCACAGTACCTAGAATTTCATTCCAAATAAGGACACTTCTTAGTGAAAATAAGGGAATGTCTTCTTTAATATTCTCTACCTGTTAGAACAGGGGAAATTAATGTTTTTTGCATTGTGCCTGGAAGATAGTTGACAGATTATTGGCATTTTACATAGAAAAGCAAGACCCAAGACAAGCTTCATCAAGCTTCATATCCATGGTCTGGTAACTTAATAACTCATATCATATTTTATGATTCACATTTTCCCACATTTATCATCTCTGAAATCAGGAGCATTTATAATTGTTTGTGGTTTACAACTATGAATGGTGGCATTTTTTTTCTTTCTTAGAGATCTCCTAAAATCAATAGCGGCTTAAACAGGGCACCGTGGGGCAAACCTATAATAAAGCTACTCCAGAAGCTGAGGTAAGAGGATAACCAGTTACAAGTCAGCCTGGGCAACTTAGTTAAACTCTATCTCAAAGTTTAATAAAACATTTAAAAGGCTGGGGATGTAGTTCAGTCAGTGGTACAGTGTACTCCTGGGTTCCATCCCCAGTGCTGGAAAAAATTAATAGCACTAAGATTCTATGAAATCTGGTAAAAAAAAAAATAGATTTCTCAATATTAAAGCTTAATTATCGTGAGTTCAAAGAAAACAAATATGTCTTCCTGTTACATGGCAAATTTGCCATAACCCTTTTTCTTTCCATCAAAAATCATTTAATTCTTCTCTTTAGTAATCCATTAAATTTTCTACACCATTGTCTTCAGGTGTCTCTTGATTCTAGCAGAAAGGTACCTCTCTAGTCAGTACCAGGTCTGGATAAGAAAAGAAAAACTAGGATTAAATGCAGCAATGATCTAACAGAATTATATTTCTAGCTGTAATAAGAAGAATGGTTATTGTATCAAAGTGCTGGGATGTCATAAGTCTCAATATCCACCTTTCCAAGTTCAATTAAAAGATAAAATCCCTTGAGATTGTTATGGGCTGAGTGTGTCCCCTATCTGCAACTGGTCATCTATTAGCAATACTTATCACTTAATTTCAAATCTCATCTCTGTTTTTCCAATTAATTGATGAACAATCAATCAGCCTGAATTTTTGTATTTAAATGAGTTATAATTAGAAATAGCTCCATATGGAGAGGTATTACATGCTCCAAAAATTCAAAGGAATTCATAATGACATAATTGACCTCTCACCAGAGAACCCAGTTCCTTGGGCAATCATTGTATCAGTACAGTAAAAATTTTTACTTCAAAAACTACATCTGACAATTGCCAGATTGTACTTAACTGTTAACCAACTAGATGTTTTTATTTACTATTAGGAGCACAAAGTCTTTTTAAATATAATCTTTGATAAATTTCAAGTTGTTAATTCTTTCTTTAAATTTTTAAAAAAATTTTACAGACTGCATTTTGATTCATTGTACACCAATGGGGTACATCTTTTCATTTCTATGGTTGGACACAATGTAGATTCACACCATTCGTGTAATCATACGTGTACATAAATTATGCATATTCTGAAAACACAGTGTAAAATATTCACATTGCAAATAATTATGGACTCTCTCCCAGGTGTTGAGCACTAGAGACATACATTCAGGATTTCATATAATGTTACAGTAAAGGTGCTGATCAGTGAGGTTCCACCTGAAGATTAATGGGAAGGATTAATTTTCAAGTTCACATAGTAGTTGGAAAAATTTGGTTCCTCATGGGTCGTGTTGAAGGTCCCAGATTTAACTAGGTTTGGACGGATACTTCTCTAAGTTTCTAGCCACAGAGGCTTCTTTACCAGGGTGGCTTGTTTCATCAAGCTGAGAAAGTCACAGAAAGAGTCTTCTAGCAAAATGGATGGCTTAGTCTACTATAATCACATCCCCCAAAAGGCCATCTTCTTTGTTAGAAGCAAGATGCCACTCAGACCATGAATACCAGGAGGCAGGGCTGGAGGGCGGTGCCTTCTACTACACCTGTATATGACTTTTTTCTACAAAGTGACTCCTGAGTTTCAGGGACATGGAGACAGATGGCCTTTCCCATTTCAAACATTTGAGAGATAGCAGGAGGTTAACAATATTACTATCAGCACTGAGAGAATTACTGAAAAAGTAATTTTTCATCTGTTCATAATTTTTCTAATATTGTAATAGTTGTACTTTATCTACATTGCTGGAACAGAGCTATTATACACTATACTCTGTTTTTCTCTTATGTAGTTCTACTTCTAAAGTCACTTTTGTTGACTTTCCATCTTCATGCCTAGAACTATAAATTGGTGCTTCTCTAGCTATTTGGTCACATGTGGCTTGTTCTCTAGTCCATGTCTCTGGGAGTATTTATGGGAGTCATATTCTGAGTCTCAATTCTTGGAAATTGAGAACAATTTGTGTTTTTAATACTAAATTTTTTTCTGGTATTAAATCCTTAACTCAAGTTTTCTTTTAATCCTTCTGCCATACAGTATTAGAACAAAACGTCTATAATCCAAATTTCTTTCCTTCCTTTATAATGTATCTTTTCAACTTTGTTTAGATGACTAAGGGATTTTTCATTTTGTTAAAGTTCTGACATTTTATACGATTATGTTTATTGGGTTGATAGTCTCAGGTATAAAGTACACTGTCAAGTTCCAGTTATATATTTTTTTTAATTTCCCAAAAGTTGGGAGTAATGGTCTCCAATATTTATTATGATTCTATGTCTTCATTTTTCTTCTTCAAGAGTTCTTATAATCCATATTTTTATTACTTTTTATGTTTTTCATATTTTTTATAACCTTTAGTTTTACATATTTTTAAAGCCCCCCTTCCCTGCCCACACATACACATATTCTATTTCCTTTTAAGGTCTTACTCTATTTTATTTGATATTGTGTTTCTTGTAATTTAGAATTTGTAAGTGAATTATTTTCTTTTACTTTCATTCATACCTGAGATATTTTACTTCATTTGTGAGGTTTTTTTTTTTATTTTATTTTTCTTTAAATAGTCCAGGGAGAGGCCTTTCATTTATCTTCACATTTACTATGCCGTGAATTCATAGGAAGTGGGTTCCAGCAGCTCAGGCTCCTTCCCACTGGTTCTCACAAAGTGTGCGTCTCTGGATAGAACAGGCTGGAACTTCAGTTGAACCTGGGTACCTTTCTCTTTGACTTCCTTCTTCCTCTGATCACTTCTTCATGCCTTTTGGAAGTTAGATTGGCTCTTACGGTGCTTAGTATTCTCAATACACATATTAATTCTCTTAGGAAGAATCTTGTCCTCAACTTGCTTGTTTACAACAATGCCAACAACAGACTAAGAAACAACGCAGATGTTTCCATTCTTACTGTGGTTTATAATAAGTGGGTCCTTCCTTTATGAACAGTATCTTTCCCTTGACGTCTACAGTAGTCCGTTTTTAACACATTCCCATGTATGCAGCCAAAGTAATCATTTCACGCTCTTTAAATAGGGAAAATATATTCATGCCTCTCCTCTTACCCTTTGTGGTCATTTTGGTGAATTATGGGAAGCTGGCAGTTCCAACTTACAGGAAGGTGTGAGGTTTCTTTCTTTCTTTCTTCATTGCTGCTGTTGTTTTTTTGCTTCAACCACTGAGTCACATCCCCAGCCCTATTTTGTATTTTATTTAGAGACAGGGTCTCATTGAGTTGCTTAGTGCCTTGCTTTTGCTGAGGCTGGCTTTGATCTTGGAATCCTCCTGTCTCAGCCTTTCCAGTCACTGGGATTACAGAGCCACCACATCCGCTCATGTCTTATTTTTCAATTTTATTTTTTCTTATTTATAAATAGTGGGCAATGCTTTTGATCTGTTTGGTGGACATCTTTTTCTGGCATACATATTATTGGTTATAGAAATGTTATTCTGACCCTTATTCTCTTTTTTGTTTTTTCTTATAATATAATTTTATGAAGTTTAACCTCAATGTTCTCAAATGTTCATTTTTGAACAAAATTATTTTTCCCAAACTTTAAAAAGGAATCATGATTTAAGATAGATTTTTCTAACTTCTCATAATTTCTAGATTTGCAATGATGGAAGAAATGAGCAAACACAACAGACTACTTTCTGAGATTCCCTGGCTCTGTTCTTTTCCATGTTCTTCTAAATCTCCTTTCCTTCATTTCTCATATTCCTGTTCTGTTTCACTGTGGTTCTACTCCTCAGTGTCAGGCCCAGCCATGGATAGCTTTGTTTGGTCCTTTTCAAGAGATCTTGCGACTGCTCTGGACCTACCAGAATTTACCTAGGATCACTCACACTGTGTTTCTAGTAGGGTGGCAAAACTCAATAATTTAACTGTTCTTCTCAGAGTGACCTAGAGGATCTTTTAGTGAATAAATACTGACTCTTCAAGAGAATTTCCTGTTACTTGATCTATCGGATATGTCATTACCCATCTATTTTTTCCTGTACAAATTCTGATCTCATGAATGTAATGTACAACTGGTGAGTTGGCATCACTTGTCACTTTGGTTTGTTATGGTATGCAGCATGTTTTGTTTGTTTTGCTAAAAGGAATATTCCTTATCTACTTTTTTTGAGTGGATCCAGAGATTATCAAAATATATGCCACAACAATCATCATTTTTCCAAAATTCCTAGTTTTTTAATTACTAAATCATTATCAGATTCTTACCTAAGTTTGAGAAATCCAAGTGAGGGAACTGTTTCAGTCATTTTTTTCGCTGCTGTGGCTAAAAGATCTGACTAAAATAATTGTACAGGAGGAAAAGTTTATTTGAGGGCTCATGGTTTCAAAGCAGTTAGTCCATAAAAGGCCAGATACATCCCTCAAGGCTCAAGGTGAGGCTGAACATCATGGTAGGAGAGTGTAGCAGAGAGAAGTGACTCACATGAGATCAGGAAGCAGGGAGACTCCACTTGCCACAATCCCTAGTCTTCATGTCCTCCAACCACATACCACCTGCCTTCAGTTACCATTCAATTAATCCCATCAGGTGATTAGTTCACTGATTGGATTAAGGCTCTCGTAACCCAGTCATTTCTCCTGTGAACCTTCTTGCATTGTCTCACACATGAGCTTTTAGAATACCTCACATTCAAACTCTAACATTCTATCCCGTCCCCAAAAGCTCACACTCATCTGATATTGCAAAATGCATTTAATCCATTCCCAAGAGTTCCCATGGTCTCAACAGTTCCAAGTTTGCCCCAAAGTTCAAGTACAAAGTCTCTTCTGAAACTTGGGTTAAACTCACACTGTGAGCTCCTATACTAATCAAAAGCAATTTACAAGTATTCCATATATAAAAGTACAGAGTAAATATTTCCATTCACAAAATAGGGGCATAGAAAGAAGGGATAGGACCAAAGCAAGAATGAAATCTGGCTGGGGAAACAAGTCCTATAGTTCCACATTTGGCATCTGGGGAATGGGGTGTGGTGATGTTCTTTATAGCAGGCTTCTGTAACTCTGCCCCTGTGGCCTTGTTGGTTACAGTTCAAGTGGCCTTCCTGTTGACTTGTCTCTACTCAGTTCCTGTAGCTTTCCTAGGATGATGTCCCACATGATGTATTTCTTAATCTCAGAGGTTTCCACTGCAACTTCTTCAGCTTCCTCCTTAAATCTTCATGCTTCAACCTCTTTGCAGCTGCCTATAGGGACCCTGATCCTGCTGTACTTTGTCCTCCCAGGCCTTCTTTTGAAATCTTGGTGGAAGCTTCCATAACCTCCTAACTCCAGCATCCTGCATTCCTGCAGAACCAGCACCGTGTGGTTGACGCCAAGATCTGCCACCATCTTGTGCAGTAATCAAACCTCCAGGGACCCTGGCTGCAGCAACCTCTGAGTGTCTAGGTGGCTGAGCATATTGAGAAAAAAATGTCTTAGGCCCCCTTGTGCAAAAAGGACCTCCCATTGTTCTCTTCTCAAGAGAATTTTCACTTTCACTCCCTTGAGTCTGAAATGGTTGTCTTACCAGCTCTTGAGATGCACTCAGGCCATCCTTCTTAAACACTTATCTAGTGGCAGTAATGTCTTTAACAACTGTAACTTCCTTAGTCCCAGTTTTACTCCCACCTTTCAAGTTCAAGTTTTTTTTTTTTCATTTTTTTTTTAATTATTGTAAACAAATGGGATACATGTTGTTTCTCTGTTTGTACATGGCATAAAGGCATACCATTTGTGTAATCATAAATTTACATAGGGTAATGCTGTTTGATTCATTCTGTTATTTTTCCCCTTCCCCCCAACCCCTCCCACCCCTCTTTTCCCTCTATACAGTCCTTCCTTCCTCCATTCTTGCCCCCCTCCCTAACCCTAACTCTAACCCTAACACTAACCCCTCCCACCCCCCATTATGTGTCATTATGCACTTATTAGCGATATCATTTGTCCTTTGGTTTTTTGAGATTGCCTTATCTCACTTAGCATGATATTCTCCAGTTTCATCCATTTGCCTGCAAATGCCATAATTTTATCATTCTTTATGGCTGAGTAATATTCCATTGTATATATATACCACATTTTCTTTATCCATTCATCAATTGAAGGACATCTAGGTTGGTTCCACAATCTGGTTATTGTGAACTGAGCAGCTATGAACATTGATGTGGCTGTATCTCTGTAATATGCTGATTTTAAGTCCTTTGGGTATAGGCCAAGGAGTGGAATAGCTGGGTCAAATGGTGGTTCCATTCCAAGTTTTCTAAGGAGTCTCCACACTGCTTTCCAGAGTGGCTGCACTAATTTGCAGCCCCACCAGCAAAGTATGAGTGTACCTTTCTCCCCACATCCTCGCCAGCACCTGTTGTTGCTTGTATTCTTGATAATCGCCATTCTAATTGGGGTGAGATGGAATCTTAGGGTGGTTTTGATTTGCATTTCTCTTATTACTAGAGATGTTGAACATTTTTCCATATGTTTGTTGATTGCTTGTATATCTTCTTCTGTGAAGTGTCTATTCATTTCCTTAGCCCATTTGTTGATTGGATTATTTGCATTCTTGGTGTAGAGTTTTTTGAGTTCTTTATAGATTCTGGAGATTAATGCTCTATCTGAAGTATGATTGGCAAAGATTTTCTCCCACTCTGTAGGCTCTTTCTTCGCGTTGCTGATAGTTTCCTTTGCTGAGAGAAAGCTTTTTAGTTTGAATCTATCCCAGTTATTAATTCTTGCTTTTATTTCTTGTGTTATGGGAGTCCTGTTGAGGAAGTCTGGTCCTAAGCCAACATGTTGAAGCTCTGGACCTACTTTTTCTTCTATAAGATGCAAGGTCTCTGGTCTGATTCCGAGATCTTTAATCCATTTTGAGTTTAGTTTCGTGCATGGTGAGAGATATGGGTTTAGTTTCATTCTGTTGCATATGGATTTCCAATTTTGCTCTTGCATATCACAGTAAACTTGGCTAGAAGCCACCAGCAATGTCGATGCCACGTTCTGAATTCTATGCTACCTAGAAATTTCTTCTGTCAGATTAAGAAGTCCATGACTTCTAAAATCAGTCTCACAGAAAGTCTTAGGTCATAGGGAAAATCCAGACAGCTTCTTGTTCAGAACATAACATGCCTACTACTCCAAATTCTAATAGAGTCCTCCTTTGAACTCCCTTGAGATCTGTCCTAACTCTGTGGTCCTGATGACATTCTGGTCTTCTAAGCTCCCACCAGAACTGGTTATTAACCTCAGTTTAAAACAATCTAAAGTATGTCCAGCTTGCAATGCTAAGCATCTAAAAATTCCTCCCACCAATTCCAAAAGAGCTAAAAAGCTTCTAATCCACATGATCAGGCTAGTCATAGCAATAATCCTACCTCTCAGTACTAATTTCTGTTGTAGTCAGGTTTTTGCTGTTGTGATTAAAAGAACCCAACCAGAACAAATGTAGAGGATGAAAAACGTATTTGTGGCACACAATGTCAATGGTCTCAATCCATAAACTGCAGACTCCGTTCCTCAGAGCTCAAGGTGAGACTGAACATCATGGCAGAAGAGTGTGGCAGAGGGAAGCAGCTCACATGATGATCAGAAAGCAAGAGAGTGACTCTACTCACAAGATATGAGATACAGACCCCAAAGTCACCACCAAAGTCACCCCAAATGCCCCACCTCTCCAGTCACATCCTACTTGCCATTTGTTATCACTCAGTTTCTCTCAGCAGCTGATTATTTCACTGATTGGGTTAAGACTCTTGTAACTCAATTATTTCTTCTCTGATTCTTCCTCCATTGTCTTACACCTGAGCTTTTGGGGGACCCCTCATGTCCAAACCATAACAGTAACTTTAATCTTTATTTTCAAATAATTTATAATCTATTAAATGAAGATAAATTCATTGATGAACTGCTATGAGTTTTAATGTGTGTACTTTGAAAGTTTATGCTTTGGGTACTAAATACTCCAGTCCACATATTAATGATACTTGTAGGTAGAACTTTTAGGAGGTAACTAGGCAGGTGGGACCTCAGGAGGGCTTTAATGCTTTATAAGAAGAGGAAAAGAAACTTGAGTTAATGCCCTTGCTTTATATCTCAAATGGTGTGTTCTAACATATTGTGATGCAACAAGAAGTCCCTTGCCTGATGCCAGGTAGTAACTGGCATCATGCTTTTAGATTTCTCAGTCTTTAGATCTATGGGGCAAATAACTTTCTATTCTTTATAATTTACCCAACTTCAGGTATTTTATTATAGAATATGGACTAAAATATGAACTGTTATTCATTCCACAAATATGTATTGTCTACTATGGATCAAAAATGTCATGGGTGTTGAAAATTTAGCAATAAAAATTAGAGATCATTCCTGACTTTTTTGTAGATTACCAAAAGGTGTCATGATATATATATATACAGAAAATATTAGAATAAATGATGCATCAATCGACAAATATTTTAAAAAAAGAATAACAATTTTAATTGAGAGTAACACAGTTGGAAGAGGTTTCTTCTACTTGGATGGTCATGAAAGGATTTACCATGGAAGTAATAGCTAAAGTGAACTTAAATGACAAAAAAAAAAGAGTTAACTGTGAAAATCTTCAGGAATACTATTATGGCCTGAGAAACAAGCAAATATCAAAGTCTCGATGCTGTAACAAATTCGGTATGATGAGCAGACAGGGTGACTCTACTCACAATATATGAGATACAGACCCCAAACTCTTACCAGTGAGAGAAAGAAGTCAGAGGTAAAACATGAGATGTGGTCAGACACACAGACTGATACAAACATAAAAGGTATGGCAATTGTTTTAAATTTGGTAAAAATGGCCATGACGAACCTTGATGGTATAGTCAAAGGAGAGAAATGGCCTAATTATTTTTTAATTCCATGTAGAGAATGTAATGGACAGGGGAAAAATGGACTCACATAACCCTATCAGCACGCATGGCAGAAGTCTAGAGAATAAAGACGGTGGATTACATTAGGAAAGCAGCAGTGAAAACAAATAGAAAGAGACAACTTCAGGATATATTTTGAGAGTTCAACCCTGAACCCCAGATTCAGAAAAAAGTTCCTATCTCATAGGATAATATTTGATATGGGAGATACAAAAGCAGAGTAGGTAATAGTAAGAGGGTGAAGGAAAAGCTCTGCTGTGTACATGGTAAATTTGACAAGAGAAAGATTTCAACTAAGAGTTGGAGTTTAGAGACAAGAGGTACAGAGTTGAAATTCATCTCTGTACAGAAGGGTTTGAAAACTGCTTCTGAAATCATGTCATAAAAAACAAGAGTCTTACAAAAAATAAAATAGGGACTATTTCCCAAGTCTGAGAGTGTTTCAGTGTTCATAGACCTTCAAAAGGAAGAGGGAAAAAAGAACAGAAAATCAGAAGCACACCTCAGGAGGTAGTCCTATGGTCTGAAAGTCTGTGTATTAGGAGGTGAAAACGTTGGGAGATGGGTCTTGAGGGTTTTGGCTTCATGAATGGGATCAATGACCTTATAAAAGAAAAGAACCACAAGAACTAGCTAGTCCTTATTGTTGTGAGAGCTGACAGTGAAAAGCCACCCATATCTGAAGGAAGTGGGTCCTTGCCAGACATCAAATAATCTGGTGCCTTGGTCAAGGGCTTCCAGCCTCCAGAACTCTGAAGTATAGATTTCTGTGGTGCATGAGCTACCAGCTTATGATGTTTTATTAGAGTAACCTGAAAGGAGTAAGATAGGTAGAGCTAAAACAAGGGGCATAAATAGCATGAGAGACAATAAAAGCAGTGCTAATTATTAAATAAAGCTGTTCATTGGGTTGAACGATGCAGAGTACATGTTAGATTAAAATAGAGATATAGTATTTATATCTGTCAGATTGAAGTTGTTGGTAAACTTGATTGGTGAATTCAGGTGAGTAAAAGTGACAGAAGCCTATCTGGAATGGGTGTGGTGACAGAGATTTTATTCTTCCAAAAATTTTTGTTCTAAAGACCACCAGAGGAAAAGGATGCCTGGACAAGGGAATGGGGGTCAAGGGATGCTACGTGTGTTATGTGAGTGTGCATGTGTGTGTGTATGTGTGTGTGTAAAAATATAATTTTAGGTTGATTGTGATGTCATTAGAAAAGGAGAAATTGAGAATTCAGTGCATTATTTTCATTTTATGTTTTTTTCCATGCTAGGCATCGAATCCAGGGCCTTACACATGCTAGACAAGTGCTCTACCAATGCACTTCATCCTCATCCCTGAGAATTCAGGGGATTAAATGCAAATTCCAAGAATTATATTTATGAGAAATGGAGGCTAAGTGAGATCTAGAATGTAGAAGCCTTTAACAAGGATATTCTGTGTGGTTACAATGAAGCGGGAAGGAGATGCATCCAGATCAGAAAATTTGGGGATTCAAGAGAAAGAAGGTGAGAACATCTTATTGAAGGCATCTATGTTTTCAATAAAATCTGAAACAAGGTCATTATCTGACTGGGGCATGCATGCAGATATTTCAACTGTTTCGTGCAATCAGAAAGAAAAAGAAATAAGAACAGTAGGAAGGAAGGAAAGAAGGAAGGAAGGAAGGAAGCAAGAAAGGAAGGAAGGAAGCAAGGAAGAAAGGGAGGAGGAATTAGAGCAGGAAGTAAACACTCCAGGAAAAGCGGCACAGGAAATGATGAACTGTTTGGAGTTCCCCTGTAAGATCTGTACTGCTTGGCATGGTGGTATACACCTGTAATCCCAGTGGCTTGAGAGCTAAAACAGGAAAATTGTGAGTTTAAAGCCAGTCTCAGCAACTTTTCGAGACTGTAAGCAACTCAGCAAGACCCTGTCTCTAAATGAAATACAAAAAAGAACTGGTAAAGCGTCTCAGAGGTTAAGTGCCCCTGGGTTCAATCCTGGTACTAAAATAAATAAATAAATAAATAAATAATCATGTTGATGAATTTGAATTGAGCTAACTCATTAATGTTCCACAGTTGTTGTTGTTTTTCTTTTTTTTCCCAGAAATCTTCAGTTCCTCAGGCTTAGAAATGGAAGTGCAAAGATGACCAAATCATGGGAGGCCTCATAGAGAAGATAACTCTTGAACAGATTGTCAGTGCAAGAAAGGTTATTCATGTGAACAAGAGGAAGGTGAAATGTTTGCTAGAGATGTGCTGGCTTTTGAAGAAGGACAAGCAATTTTACTTAATAACATAAAAAGACCTAAGAGGTGAGGGAACAAGAAGTGGAGGCCCAGGAAGGAGTAGGAAGAATTGGAATAAATTGAAAGACGCTAACATATTATATTTGGAATTCTGAATTTTATTCTTTAGATTATAGTGAATCAAAGCATAATTCCAAGCAGTTAAGCAATGTGATAATGTAAAATAACTAGGAATACTATCTTCTTATGATCATTATTTAAACAGTATACCTTAATATTTTTATGTAATTCACATTTGTATGAATTGATTTTCCCATCAACAATCACCGCATCAAGTATAGTGTTGATCATCTGTAGGTTGCTTCCTGTTTGACTGGCTTCTAAGGAAGTTTTCCTAAAAAAAAAAAAAAAAAAAACCCTCAGAAGACAGCAATTCACATATTTGTCAATTCCTTATTGAAAACTCGTAGAGAAATAAAAATGTGTATTAATAGTTAAATCTTCTAAATCATTTCAAAATTCTGAACTATAAAACTGCTGTTCCTATCGATCTATTAATATTATTTCGTTCATTTTAATCAACATCTATTCATCTTCAAGATAGTATTTCAGAAGTTGCTGTTCTAAGGAAATCAAAAATACAGATATTATTGCCATTCCCATTCTGCACTGTGTCTGTTACTTATTTTTTCTCACATATCTTTTACTGCGGCAAGCTTTTTTTAATGTTTAATTTCTCTAATTTATCTCATGTGACAGCTTGTTTATTGTATCTATTTTTGTTTCAAAGTATTCTTATTTTGGTTCCTTAAAAAGAATTCTTGTCTGCAAAGAATTGATTGCATGGAAATATTCCAGTCCAATCAATGGCTTTTCATATAATCTGTGATAGCTTTCTTATTTAACGGACCTATAATCCAATAGTGCATTTCTTATCATCTCTTTCTAAATTTATTCCAGATTCTAGATGTTTGGACTTTAGTATCTATAATTTTGTTTCTTTTATTTTTCAAAGTTCATATCAAGCATATAACAATGCTTCCCCCCACCCCAATTTTTCTTTCCTATTTTTCAAAAGAAAAGAGTAGCAGGTAATATTTATCTGACTAGTCACTCTCAGAGTTCTAGCTTCAAGAATGCCTAGAGCACCAACAGTTTTCAAAAAGAAAAATATACTAGTCACTGATCTAGTATAATATGTATTCTTCCTCTTCAAACAAGCATAATTATTCATTATGATTCTTCCCATTTTAATCACAATTCATCCAGTTTAGTTATTTCTCAGAAGCTCACATATCTAATAATTGCAAGTAATTGATCCAAAATTATATCTCTCTCTCTCTCTCTCTCACACACACACACACACACACACACACACATGCACAATTTATAAAAACCACAGGAATGAAATTGTAGAACTGAAATTACTGATGAATAAATTGAAAGATAAGGATTTGAAAGAATTGGATGAGAAAAGAGTTAACCAAGGGAGAGATATTTGACAAGGATGATGCATTTATTTCCTAGGACTAACATAAACAGGTGCCATATTGAATGACTTAAAGCCCTCAGAGATCTGGATGCTGGAAATTAGTTCAGTGTGACTTCGTCTTAATTTGATTACATCTGCAAACACCCTATTTTCTAATAAGGTCACATCCATCAACATGGTGTTTAGGACTTGGACATGTAGTGTTATGGGGGACACAATTCAGCACCCAAGAAATGGTGGCATGAAACTTGCTTTAGAATTGATTGATACAAATATCAAAATATTAAAAGAGATACTAGGAAAATTGATAAAGCTTTCATATATTTTTTGGTAAAAATACTTAATATTTTATGATGAATCAAATACTCATTGGTGCTCTCAGAAAAATCATGACTCCATCTCTTACCCACAATCAATACCTCTTTTCACTGAGCCTATGACATTTTATAGTTATTAATAATGTATTTTTGTGAAACATGAAAATTTTTAAAGTTTATTTTAAAATAATTTTGTTCAAGATAAAATCTAATCTTAATCACATAACTTTAAATGCACAGTTCCTTTCAGAAATGTATTAATTTAAGGTTGTCTCTTTCAGTGTTCATTTTCCTTATGAAATGAGAATGTCCATATAGTCTATAGTATCCTATGAAAATTTCTTTCTAAATGATAGGTGTCTTGCTGAATGCAATTACACATGCCTATAATCCAAGCTATTCAGGAGCTGCTTGGGCAATTCAGCAAGATTTTGTCTCAAAATAATTTTTTTTAAAAGGGGGGTTGGAATGTAGCTCAGTGGAAGAACACTTGCTATCATACCCAAGACCCTCTACTCAGCAATAATGAATAAATAAATAAATAAATAAATAAGAAGAAAGATAGATAGATAGAAAGCAAGAAAGATGCCTTTTTGATAACCATTTCAATTTTACATTTTATGATAAAGATCTTTTAATTTAATATATGAAGTGTTGGATTTGCCGGATATGATTCTATGAGATGTGTTCTTTCTAATGGAAATTAATAATTATGGAGATAGGATATTTACCTCAGTACAGGGTATTTTCATTTAAATATTAAGGAATTGAGTGTTACTTATATTTCACCATGACTCTGATTATTGGATTCTTGAAGTACTGACATAATTGAGATGAATGTTTTTCAACATAAGTAAATCTATGCCTATTTGTGTCTGGTGTTATTCTTTATGAATATCCCCAAAATAATATTCATGTAAGAGACTGTGGTGTGTGTGTGTGTGTGTGTTTTCATGCACATGTATAGTGTGTATTTCTTGAGAAGGAGAAAAATCAGAGAAATAATTGGTAATTCTCAGTCATGCAACAAATGCTCTGAGCAAAGCAAGAGGTGGAAGAGGTTAGTGTCCACATCCACTGTACACTTTCTCAGGTGACTGCCCTTCTGAACTGCTCCTAGGACACATTAGGGAACCCATGTGTTGGAGAGCTGGGTCTTATTCTCCTTTAGGAAAGTAAGGCTAGATATGGTAACTTAGGAAACAGTGGGTACTTAGGATCTGATAGTTACTGCCATCTCATTTCACAGGAACTTAATTCATTAAGCAACTGGCAGAACATTGCAAGAATTAAAGCAGCCACAGCTGCCATACAACCAGCCTCCTGGGACAAACAAGGACGGTTGTAGACTGGAGTAATCAATGATGAGATCATTATGGCAGGAAGCAGTTAGTTTGGATTTATCATGGGGTGAAAGGAATGATGTATTGCAAAAGGAAAAGAAAAGAACTAGTTTCCATCTGCTATTGTAGAGCCATATAACATAACATAATATAACACCATAACCCAGGAGAAAAATTCCTCATGTATGCAGACTAGTAATCATGCAGGAAGAACGTACTTAAGGAATAGAATCAGTCCACTCTTGACTCCAATATTTTATGTCCTTTCTCAAAGCAAAATATATTCACCCTCTTCCATCATTTCCAAGGGTCTTGGAATCAGCTCCATGTCCCAGATTTTATCAATTTTATCTAAGTCAGGATTGGTGAGACCCTGGGTATAATCTATTAGGTATAGCTCCTAGGCAAAATTTCCCTCCTCATGTGGTCTTCTAAGAAACAGAGACAAATCATCTGCTTCTAACACTCACAGAATAATATGTTGTGATGGGCACAGAGGATAATTTCAGACATTCTGTTTCAAAAGGAGAAATGAGAAGTGCAGAAGAGTTGCTAATTGAAACCTTCCTAAAAACCAGGACTTTCTTCAGTCTTGTAAGTTTCTTGGTTATGTTTCTAGGCCTGGGAGTGATATTCTGTTGCCATCTGAACTCTTATCTCTGCCTTCTGATCTGGCCTCAAAATCATCCTTTCCTTTTTTTTAAAATTTATTTATTTTGATTCATTGTAAACAAATGGGGTACAACTTGTTTCTCTGGTTGTGCATGAAGTAGAGACATACCATTTGTGTAATCATACATTTACATAGGGTAATGGTGTTTGTCTCTTTCTGTTCTTTTCCTTCCCCCCACCCCTCCCACCCCTAAAAAACCAAAGGAAGAATGATCTCTCTGATAAGCAGATAGTGATACATAATGGGGGGTGGGAGGGAGGCAAGAAGGGAGGAAGGATGGTTTACATCTTTTCCTTTTCATAAAAAATTATCCCATGTTGGCAACAGAGGAGTTTTATCAACCTGCTTTCTGTCACACTCTGACCCTTTCAGTCCATAATGGCAGCGTTCCTGCTGATGTCAATTTCTCAAAAACCTGTGATCTTGGATGAATCGTATTAGATTTCACTCCATTAGCCATGAACCTCACCTACAAATCTTTTTCAGATAATCCCTTCTTTAATTTTGGTTTGTGTTGAGTTGGCTGAGGGACAAAGTCCTTGAGCTTCCTAGTTGGTTCTCTGAGCACATACCTTTAATCTATCAAAACAACCAGTGGCATGAAACAATTTTCTGACCTTGTGATCTGAGATTTTAACATCAAGTTATACCACCACACTCTCAACATTTTTTTCTATGACACATTTTCATAAGTCTTCTCTTCATTTTAGTATCTTTGCCATTTGAGTAGGTAGGTTAAGAATATCCAAGTCATCAAGTCCTATCTCCCTTTGAAGGATGTTATTTTCTCCATTTATATTTCTGTTCTTCTATTTTGTTAAAAACTGTGAGAAGCAACCACTCTGTATTTTAAACACTGTACTTGGAGACCTCCTTACCTTTATACTTGTGTTAATTCCTTACATATTTTGCTTTCCACACCACTAGAACAACTTCACTAAGCTTTCAGTGACTAAGAAGGATCTTCCTTATTCCTGTTTGTAATAGCAGTTTTCCATGTCTACATTATACTTACAATTTGTTTGGGAAAAAGCTAGATTTTTTTTTTTCTGTCATGCCTTTCCAGCTTCGACTCACTGACTGATTCCAAAATGACTCCCTCATTTTAGGTACATGTTCGGGAAGTAAGCTACTTATAGATTTACTTTTCTGGGGCCCTGCTCAGCGCCTAGAGAATGCCCATATCCCTTGCCATGTCTTAAAGTCATCAAATCCTTTGGGTGCTTTGAGTTTCTGATTTCTATACTCAAATGTAGAGAATACATGTGATAGACCCACCTGGATATTCTGCCTATCTTAAAGCCAACTGATCTGGAATCTTCACAATATATGCCACTTTGCTATTGCATTATAAGGTAACTTAACAGTCTTTTGGATTATGAAGCTTTTCTATAACATAAAGCAAGCTCTTTGACATTATCTTAAAATTGGACCTTTCATAGCAATATGATCTATCATACCAATATCACATCATATCCTCTTCAAATTAGTGATTTCCTTGGGCCTTCAACTGATTGTTGAAAGGATAGCAATCTCTGGATGTTACAGTATATGATAGCATTATGGGTTCCATGATCATGTGGCAACCCATAAATTTTCTTTGCAATCAAGTGTACTACTTTTTCTGAGAGATATTATGTAGGGATCCATTTTGGTAGATAAAACACATTTGTGTCAGTGGGTAGTGGTGCTGGTTGTGTTCTGCATGTAAAAGATCATACCTGAACTATGAGTTGCTGGCAGTCAGAGATATAAAAGATCTAAAATGTTCAATTTATCAACGAGTACCTGATTTGTCTCCTTTATAGATACTGCTATATTGGGAGCTTTGCTTGAATATCTCTTGGATAGTTGACCATGGCAGTGGCAGTATTTAGCTCTGCCTTGGTGAACTGGAGCCCCTGGTATTGTTATCAAGCATAACCTGCTACCTTGTCTACTCTGTTCAGTAGGAGAGTAGTTAATGATAGAAACTGAAATTATACCTGGAGAATTCTTTCTGTTTATTTGGCTATTTGGCACATCTACATGAGTAAATGCACACTAGTGAATTTGATACATATGATATAAATATTTACTTATTTTGTGTCAATTCTCATAAGTCAATTTTTTTTTTTGATACTAGAGATTGAACCCAGGTGCACTACACTGAGGCACATACCCAGCCCTATTTTTATTTTATTTAGAGACAGAGTCTCACTGAATTGCTTAGCACCTCACTTTTGCTGAGACTGACTTTGAACTCATGATCCTCCTGCTTCAATCTCCTGAGCCACTGGGATTACAGGCATGCACCACCACCATGCTCAACTCATAAGTCAATTTCTATGGTTCTTCTCCATATCTTGTTTTATTGGGTTGAATGGCAGTTCCATGAATAATATGTGCACATCCTAATCACCAAAATTTGTGGGAGTTACATCTCTTGAAAAGAGTCTTTGTAGAGGCAATTAAGAATTTTGACCTTCAGAGATCTTCCTAGATTAACTGGATGGGTCTAAATCCAATGACAATATAGCAGAGAAGGCCAATCAAAGATACAAGGAGGAGGTAATGTGATCACAAAAACAGATATTGGACCAGTTTAACCACAATGTAAGGAATTTTGACAGCCCTCAGGAGCTGAAAGCAGCAAAAAGTGGATTTTTCTTGAGAGTCTCCGGAGAGAGTGTGGGCCTTACAGCACTTGGGTTTCAACTGGCCTTCATGACTTCATGGGCTTCATGAGAGAGAGAAAAAAATCCTGCTATTTTAAGTTACCAAGTTTATGGCAGTCCTCAGAAACTAATATACTGTTTTCTTATTCTTTTGTATTTTCTGAACCAATGACCAACCAGCCAAGACATTTATTTCCATAATGTTTAAATGACCAATTATCCAATCTAAAGCTCTGTCCTCAGGTAAATTTTCCCTTGCTATTCTTTTCCATATCATTCCTGAATGATAGGCAGTGTGATCTATTTTCCATTACATAGGCTCAACCAGCAGGGCCATTTGCACAGCAGTCTAGTCTTAATGTAGACCCTCGAATTTTCTGCTCAGTGGGTTGGAGCAGTACTCACAAGTAATATGTTCCCTTTTAGAACCAAGCAAGGTCACTGGGTATTATAATTTTTTTCTTAGTGGTAAAGAAGTAGAATTCAAAAGCATGCCCTTTATTTGGAAGGGATGCCTTAATATTTCACAGATCATTGATCTCCTAAAAATTCCACACATTCACAATCTCTACCTCCTACTTTCTATAGTATATGTGTCTTAGAAACCAACAGACATATTGCTTTGTGCTCATCTTGTTCTAATAACATGTTTTATTTAATATACTACTCTTATTCAGATAGTCCAGGTCTAGATACTTCTGGTAAAAATTCACATAACCCTGGGAGAAGGCTATAAATTTTCTTATGCATCCAATGCATTGCAAACTATTTCTGATACTATTTTAGGAACATCCCTCAACCACCACAGGGAGTCTGTGATACTTTAGTCAGTTGTCTCTGGAAACTAAATCAGATCTGGTAACTGATCAAGGAATCATGTCTTTTTATTAAGGTGGCTACACTTAGTCTCTTTTCCCATGTGTGATTTCTTTGGATCTCCAGATTGAGCAATACCCCAGTTAGCTTCTCATCTAACTTGCCTCTCTGGATATCACACTCCTATTAACTATTTCTAGAGCTTTTTGTGGGTTACACACTCCAGGTGACACTTTGACCTTGCTACTTGATGCAATAACGGCCTCTACTTTTTTTCTTTGGGTGAACACCATCATCTGCCTTGTTTTAATATTCTAAAAACATCATTGCAATCAGAAAGCACATTCATATGACAACTTCTCTTGCCAGAAGCCAACTGAGGACAGACACCACTGAACTTCTTAGTAATGCCAGTTCCTCTCTCACAGAGTTTTGGTGAATGAGTGTCTTCTTTTCTGGCCTCAACCATAGTTTTTGATCTTATAGTCAGGAAGGGAGAAGTATGGTAGATCTAATGGAGAGCCATATTGTCTTACAAGACATAGGCCGTAGTTTAATTTTCAAGTTAATAGGATAACCCAGCCTCTAATGAGGACAAATTTATGCAAGGCCAAAGAAAACTATTGCTAACTGGTGTCACTGCTTCATGTCTTAAGTTCCACATTTTTAAAACCAGAGATTCTACCTTGGTCAGCCAAAATTCCGAAGATGGAAAATGAAGTATCTATCTTCATCCTTTTTTCTTTTTAGGCGGGAGTGAGTACTGGGGATGGAATTCAGGAACAAGTAACCATTGAGAAACATCCCCAGCTCTTTTTACATTTTATTTTGTGGTCTCTCTAACTGTTTAAATCCTTGCTAAGTTGCTAGACTGTCTTGGGACTCATGATCTTCCTGTCTCATCCTCAAGAACCACTGGAATTCTGCTATTTTAATGATCATGCAATGGGAGAATATTCCAAGTTTTTTCTATCTTTTTAGACGATAGGAAGTATGCATCTTCTTAGAAGATAGAAATAGGAAGAATGTCTTTATATACTGTCAGGGAGGCTCTCCACTTTTAATTTCTTATTGATAATAGAGATAAGATCATGCCTGAGATAAGATTTTATCAGAGATTGTGTTGTGTTCTCAGTTCTTCTGTCTTTGCATGAGAGGATTTCAAGTAAATTTTGAGACTTCATATAAGTGAAGCAAAGTTTATTAGCAGAAGAAAAAGTGGGGGATAATACTCTCAAGGAAGAGAGTAGGTCTTCTCAGAGAGGAAAGTGACAATTCACTCCTTTGGGTCCCAATTTCTTTGTGTCCAGTAAGAGGGTGTTATGGATTGGAAATGAGATGTCCTCCAAAGGCTCCCATATTAAGGCAAGAGTTGAAATTACTGGATTGTGAAAGCTATAATCTCATGAGTCCATCCTAGTTGAATAAACTGGGTGGTAACTGTAGGCATATGGTGTGTGACTGGAAGAGGTGGGTCCCACAGGGCATGCCCTGGAAGGGTTCATCTTTCATGTGGCCCCTTTCCTTTGCTTTCTTTGCTTCCTGGGTACCACGAATGAAACAACTCTCCATCACCTTACCTTTCCACCATGATGTGCTACCTCACATTGGACCCAGAGCAATGGACTCAGCCAAGCATGAACTGAACCTCTGGAACCATGAGCCAAAATAAACATTACCTTCTCTAAGTTGTTTGTGAGAGGTATTTGGCAACAGCAAAGCAAAAGCTGACTAAAATAGGGAGATATTTAGAAAGTCCAGTCCAAGTATCAACTCTTGGCTCTGGATTAGCAGACTATATTAACTAACAACCTAGAGGTAATTCTTGGTCATCTTGGTCTGGCTGACAGGTCGTAATTGAACTGACTTTACAGAAAGGTGGGGGCGGGTTTCAGGTCTTAATCATTCTACTTTCTTTTATCTGGGAGTCTCTAGTATGTGTTTTTTGTGTAGGGCCTTGCTTAAGATGTCTTAGCATTTAGGCCCTTCTGAGCACATGTATCTTTGTCCTCCCCTGAATTTAATCTATCTTCCTCCTGTTGTAAGAGCAATCGTTTATAGAGCTGAGATCAGTAGGGGTACCAAAATAGATAGCTGTTTTGTCAGACCTTTTGGCACCACTGAGGCAGGGCTGTGGATTAACTGATTTTCTCTGTACCGTTCTCTTAAACACCTGACCCACTTGCTCATGACTAACTGCTTCCTAACTTCATGAGGAACTCTATGTGTGCAATATATCAAATGCTCAACTTCCACACCTGTTATCATTACAACTGCTTTCTTATGTCTCACACACCTGGTACACTTCACTTGCCAATGCATCCCCTTCTATTTGTTATATCATCCCAGTTAACCTCCAACACTGTCATCTGCTATGTGCTCTGCACACTTGTCAACAGCAGTGCAACTCTCATGCTTGGTGACCTGGTAGATGATGAGGTACCCAAATTCTGTTTTCAGACCTTTCTTGAACTGTTTTTGGTACCAGGATTCCTAGGGAGCAAACTCTTACCTAGATATTTACAAGTAGGAAGTTTATAAGGAAGTGCACTTGAGATCATCACATTTAAAGAAAGTGAAGAAAATAAGATTGGAAAGAGTTGTTAATTGAGCTGTGATAATTTGAAAAATGTCCTTAACCCATTATATGGAGATAACAAGCTGATATGTTTTTTTAGAATTTTCCCAAATTGGAGAAATGGGTCTGAAACTATTCCCCTGCACCAACCATTTATGACCTTGAGTGAGACACTTCTCTTCAACAAAGGCCAAATGCTAGACAAGGAGTTAGCTAAAAGCCCTCAGCTACTATTACTTTTCAGCTGTAGCTAGAAGTGCTTCACCTTTAGGAAGGGAGTGCTAGAAGATCATAACATCCAATAAACACAGTTCAGAATAATAATCAATGATTCCATTTTCCTTGTATTATTTCCCCATTCAATCTTTTACACACACACATGCACACACTTGTTAACTTGCTGTTCTCCACTGATATAACCCAAAGTTTAGATGCATACACTATTCATTATACAAATGTGGTACTTTAGCATATCATTATTATTTCAATGTATAATGATTTATGGATTGGATATCTGTTTTTCCCACAAAATATGCATGATGAAGTCCTGGTCCCCAGTGTAGTAGAGTTTGGAGATGATCCTCTGAGAGGAAATGAGGGTGACATGAGATCATACAGGGGAGGGCTCATGCTGGGATTAATTAGGGTTTGGGTCTCTTGCTAACCTTCCCCTCACACTGAGGAAAGACTGTGGGAAGGCATATCAGGGAGCAAGTCATACACAGTCCAGAAAAGGTCCCTGACCAGACTCAAAGTGGAGCTCATCTTGATATTGAACTTCACAGCTTTCAAAACTGTGAGAATATGGATGTGTTCTTTAAGTCACTTGTATGTGATGTTTTATTATGGTAGCTCAAGCTGATAAAGAGACAGTATTAAGACTGTGATATCAACATGGAGGAACTAAAATGGCAATATGGAAGCAAGAAGTTGGATAAAGAGTGGATACACAGTCCCACCCATCCAACAACAAATGACACAAATTCTATACGTAGAATGAGCACTCCACACTGCACCAATGGTATAATTGTAAAAACTCTGAAAATTATCTCAATACTTCTTTATATTCCCAATATCATCTCTGTCTGGGAAAAAGGAGAAAATTGACTCACTTAAGTAAGTCATCTTTTAAAGACTAACCATCTGATCAACCTATGATAATGACTATCTCAAATGAATGTAAGAAAGTAGTCTTCTACTTCTTTCTTTTGGTGAGGTTATACTGCTGACCATAGTTTATCTATTCTCACACAATTCCTCATACTGAGAACAGCACAGATCTCAATGTCAAATCTAATAACAGTAAAAATTTTAATTTGATTGAATTTATTACCTGAATCTGTAAAGTGATGTATATTCAGATGCCAGCTGTCTTTTTCATAATACTATTTTCATCCCTTTGTTAAAATTTTGCAACACTATACTTTTGATATGTGGGCATCTACCTTTATTCCTGATCTGAAGTTATCCTATAACTTGTTTGTTTCCTGCTTTCTCATTTTTCCCTTCCAAGCTTCCTACTCATTAATTTCTAATTAAAAGCTTGTCTCCCTACTGCTAAGACTGCATTGATTTTAAAATACTGGTGGTTAGGTCTTTGGGTTTGCAATAAATATATTGATAAAGGAAAACAAATTTGTATATTAAACTAAGTAGCATTATTTCCTGGGACCTGGATTTTTTTCCCCCTAGTAGTATAGCTCTTAAGAGATAGCAATGTCTCAATGAACATAAAACCTTTCCAAGTCTTCATACTCTCCTGAGTATAGAGTTAGTGCACACACATTCACACCCTCCAAGGCATACATAGACACTCCCTCCCCTTACCTCTAGCTCATCCTGGCTTAGTCCCTTTTATTCCCTTACTTGGAATCATGTGATGTTCCACTGGGCAGGTTTAATGGCTTCATCCATCTGGGAGTGTGAATGTACCTCAGTGGTAGAGCATTTGCCTAGAATGTGTGAGGTCCTGGGTTCCAATCCTAGCTCTACAAAAAATAATAATAATAATAAATCAAGTCACAAAGTGTCTGTCTAATTGCCCTACTCAAGGGATCTCCATCATTTCAAATGCATTGGTTTCTGAAAGTATGTTTGCCCATTCTATTCACCTCAAGAAAGCGTATGTCCACCTGAAACATGCCCTTGTGATTTATAGAAGGTATTACTCCCCATCTCACCAAATTTTTATTAGCACAACTGAAGAAGGTGCTGTCATGGTCTGGCCCATAGTTCCTGGCCATTCTGTCCATTACCTTAAAGATTAAAGCAAACACCTGAAACTGACTCAAGCCTCTTCAATTCTGGTTGCAGGGGCCCACTCAGCCTGGGCAGCACAGGATGGAGGTACCCAGAGACAGAAGCAGCCCCCAATCACTACTGGTAGGTAAACACTCTACATCCTCACCTGCTTGCTGAGATAATTCCGAAGTGATCTTACTGATTCCCAAGCTCCTAAGTGGAGCGGAACCCCAGATGCTCACAGGGTACCTGGCTCAGTCATTCACCCTTCTTCAGTTGCCCTTCTTTCCTTGTATTTCCTGGGATTGACTTTCAAATAATCTAATTGCAGCTGGTCCTTGTTTCAGTGTCTGCTTTTGAGAAAACCTATACTAAGACAACACTTTAGAACCTAGATGAAATATTTAAAAGAATATTTTTCAACAAATGAAGAAAAATAAACTTCTATTAAAATGTCCAGTTACCAGTGATATTTACTATATCTTCTGATTGTGTGTTTTATTGTTTTATTTTATTATTATTGTATACAAATGGGATACATGTTGTTTCTCTATTTGTACATGGAGTCAAGGCATACCATTTGTGTAATCATACCTTTACATAGGGCTATGATGCTTGATTCATTATTTTTTTCCCTTTCCCCCCACCCCTCCCACCCCTTTTTTCCCTCTATACAGTCCTTCTTTCCTTCATTCTTGCCACCCTCCTTATCCCTAACCCTAAACCTAACCCTAACCCTAATGATAACCCCTCCCACCCCCCATTATATGTCCTCATCCGCTTATCAGCGAGATCATTCGTCCTTTAGTTTTTTGAGATTGGCTTATCTCACTTAGCATGATATTCTCCAATTTCATCCATTTGCCTGCAAATGCCATAATTTTACCATTCTTCATTGCGGAGTAATATTCCATTGTATACATATGCCACAGTTTCTTTATCCATTCATCAACTGAAGGGCATCTAGGTTGGTTCCACAATCTGGCTATGGTGAATTGAGCAGCAATGAACATTAATGTGGCTGTATCCCCTACTGGGGCATTTTCAAAACAAAGCAGAGTCAATGTGTCCCTGATAAAACCAAAACAATATTAATATCAAAAAGAACAAAAGTCTTTCCACCTCTTTTCAATTCTTTGGATTGCATTTTTTCTAGAGACCAATTGCAAAAAGAAAAAAAGGTCATGCTTTTCTCCTTTCTTGTTTTTCATTGTTAAATATTTCATATTATATTAGCATTGTGGAATGTTCCATCATAGCAATTATAGTAAACACATTTGTAACCTATGTATGTTTTATATCATCTCTCTTTCAACTTGCCTAGGCAAATTTGTGTTCAGGTTTTTTTGTTTTTTGGTTTTTAAATTTTTTTTGGTCTCTGATATATTTCAGATGTTTTTGTATTGTATAAGAGGTGGAAAGATTTTTGTTCTTTAGCATAATAATGTCCATTTTTCTAGAATAATTTGTCAAAAGTATGATCTTGGCTACAATGAATGCATTATTGTTCTTTTGTTGAAAATCATATGATTTTAAATATGAAGGTTTATTTCTAGACTCTTCTAGTGTTCATGTCCATATTTACTATATTGTTTCAATTACTGTCATTTATAGTAAACTTTTTAAGGGATTTTAAGACTTTCAATTCTGTTTCTCATTTTCTAAATTCAGTAGATCATTCTACATCTTTCATATAAAATTCGCTATATATTTGTCAATTTATGGGAGGAGAACTGCTGGGATACTGACAGAGTTTACATTTAATCTATAGTTGTATTGGGGGGAAACTGAGATTTTAATAAATCTGAGTCATGAGACCCATGAATTTAATCTCTCCATGTATTTTAATCTTCAGCTTCTTTCAGCATGACCTTTTAGTTATTATTCATTAAATTTGTAAATAAGGATTTTATTCTTCTTCAATGCTGAGTAGAATTTTCTTTTTTATGAGCATTACATTTTATGTTTTTAATTGTAAGGTCGTAAAAATGCGATTGTTTTTTTCGATATTGATCTTTAGTTCTGAGACCTGATAAATTGACTTATTAGATATGGGTTATTTTTATAAACCACTGATATTTTGGGTTCAATGGCACATTGAAACCCAGTAAAACTTACTTTCAGATTTGATGATGAAATAAAATCCTTCCATGATAAATAAAAGCTAAAAGAATTTACAAAAAGAAAGCCGGCAACAGAACATTATCAGCAAAATATTCCATGAGGAAGAGATGAAAACAACAATGCAAATCAGCAATGGGAGGAACTAACCTAAAGGAATAGCCAAATAAAGGAGAAAGCAAGTCATGTCAAAAAAAAAAAAAAATGAGTCAAATGACTAGGAATACAAATCATGTCACAATAATAAACCTGAATGTTAATGGCCTGAACTCATCAATCAAAAGACATAGACTGGCAGATTGGATTAAAAAGAAAGATCCAACAATATGCTGCCTACAAGAGACTCATCTCATAGAAAGAGATACCCATAGACTAAAGGTTAAAGGATGGAAAAAAACATACCATGCACATGGACACAGCAAAAAAGCTAGAGTATCCATCCTCATTTCAGATAATGTGAACTTCAAGCCAAAACTAGTCTGAAGGGATAAAGAAGGACATTACATACTGCTTAAGGGAAGAATAAATCAGCAAGACATAACAATCATAAATATCTATGCCCCGAACATTGGCTCATCCATGTACATCAAACAAATCCTTCTCAATTCCAGAAATCAAGTAGACCACAACACAATAATACTAGGTAATTTTAACACACCTCTCTCACCACTGGATTGATCTTCCAAACAAAATGAATAAAGAAACCATAGATCTCAATAACACAATCAACAATTTAGACGTAACAGACATATATAGAATATACCATGCAACAAAGAACGAATACACTTTCTTCTCAGCAGCACATGGATCCTTCTCTAAAATAGAACATATTTTATGTCATAAAGCTACTGTTAGCAAATACAAGAAGATAGAGATACTACCGTGTATTCTATCATATCATAATGGATTGATATTAGAAATAAATGACAGAATAAAAAACAGAAACTTCTCTGATACCTGGAGATAAAATAATACACTATTATATGATGAATGGATAACAGAAGACATCAGGAGGGAAATAAAAAAATTCTTAGAAGTAAACGAGAACAAAGACACATCATATCAAAATCTCTGGGACACTATGAAAGCAGTACTTAGAGGAAGATTTATTTCATGGGGTGCATTCAAAAAAAGAAGTAGAAATCAACAAATAAACGACTTAACACTACAGCTCAAAGCACTAGAAAAAGAAGAGCAGACCAATACCAAAAGTAGTAGAAGACAGGAAATAGTTAAAATCAGAGCCGAAATCAACGAAATCGAAACAAAAGAAACAATTGGAAAAATTAACAAAATAAATAGTTGGTTCTTTGAAAAAATAAATAAAATTGATAAACCCGTAGTCACACTAACAAAGAGAAAGAGAAAGCTCAAATTACTAAAATTTGGAATGAACAAGGAAATTTCACAACAGACACAATTGAAATACAAAACATAATTAGAAGCTATTTTGAAAATCTATACTCCAACAAAACAGAAAACCCCGAAGACATCAACAAGTTTCTAGAGACATATGAATTACTGAAACTGAACCAGGAGGTCATACACAACTTAAATACATCAATTTCAAGCAATGAAATAGAAGAAGTCATCAAAAGCCTACCAACAAAGAAAAGTCTGGGACCAGATGGGTTCTCAGCCGAGTTCTACAAACCTTTAAAGAAGAACTCATTGCAGTACTCCTCAAAGTATTCCATGAAATAGAAGAGGAGGGAACCCTCCCAAACTCATTCTATGAAGCCAATATCATCCTGATACCTAAACCAGAGAGAGACACATCGAGGAAAGAAAATTTCAAACCAATATCCTTAATGAACATCGATGCAAAAATTCTGAACAAAAATTTAGCAAATCACACACAAAAATATATTGAAAGATGGTGCACCACGATCAAGTGGGTTTTATCCCAGGGATGCAAGGTTGGTTCAACATCCAGAAATCAATAAATATCATTCACCATATCAAAAGACTTAAAGTTAAGAATCACATGATTATTGTGATAGATGCAGAAAAAGCATTTGATAAAATACAGCATCCCTTCATTCTCAAAACACTAGGAAAAACAGGGATAGTGGGAACATTACTTAACATTGTAAAGGCCATCTATGCTAAGCCCATGGCCAATATCATTCTAAATGTAGAAAAACTGAAAACATTAGCCCTAAAAACTGGAACAAGGCAGGATGCCCTCTTTCATCACTTCTATTCAACATCATTCTTGAAACTCTAGCCAGAGCAATTAGACAGACCAAAGAAATTAAAGGGATATGAATAGGAAAAGAAGAACTCAAACTATCCCTGTTCGCTGATGACATGATTATATATTTAGAGGAACCTGGAAATTCCACCAGAAAACTTTTAGAACTCATAAGTGAATTCAGTAAAGTAGCAGGTTACAAGATCAATGCTCATAAATCCAATGCATTTTTATACATAAGTGATGAATCTTCAGAAAGAGAAGTTAGGAAAACTACCCCATTCACAATAATCTCAAAAAAATAAAATAAAATACTTGGGAATCAATCTCACAAAAGAGGTAAAAGACCTCTACAATGAGAACTACAGAACACTAAAGAAAGAAATTAAAGAAAATCTTAGAAGATGGAAAGATCTCTCATGTTCTTGATAGGCAGAATTAATATTGTCAAAATGGCCACACTACCAAAAGTGCTATACAGATTCAATGCAATTCCAATTAAAATCCCAATGATGTACCTTACAGAAATAGAGCAAGCAATTATGAAATTCATCTGGAAGAACAAGAAACCCAGAATAGCTAAAGTAATCCTTAGCAGGTAGAGCGAAGCAGGGCGTATCGCAACACCAGATCTTCAACTCTCCTACAAAGCAATAGTAACAAAAACGGCATGGTATTCATACCAAAATAGACAGGTGGATCAATGGTACAGAATAGAGGACACGGACACAAACCTAAATAAATACAATTTTCTCATACTAGACAAAGGGACCAAAAATATGCAATGGAGAAAAGATAGCCTCTTCAACAAATGGTGCTGGGAAAACTGGAAATCCATATGCAACAGAAAGAAATTAAACCCCTATCTCTCACCCTGCACTAAACTCAACTCAAAATGGATCAAGTACCTCAGAATCAGACCAGAGACCCTTCATCTTATAGAAGAAAAAGTAGGTCCAATTCTTCAACATGTCGGCTTAGGATCAAACTTCCTTAACCGGACTCCCATAGCACAAGAAATAAAAGCAAGAATCAATAACTGGGATAGATTCAGACTAAAAAGCTTTCTCTCAGCAAAGGAAACTATCAGTAATGTGAAGAGAGAGCCTATAGAGTGGGAGAAAATCTTTGCCACTCGTACTTCAGATAGAGCACTAATTTCCAGAATATATAAAGAACTCAAAAAACTCTACACCAAGAATACAAATAATCCAATCAACAAATGGGCTATGGTACAAGCAATCAACAGATATATGAAAAAATGTTCAGCATCTCTAGTAATAAAAGAAATGCAAATCAAAACTACCCTAAGATTCCATCTCACCCCAATTAGAATCTCTATTATCAAGAACACAAGCAACCATACGTGTTGGTGAGGATGTGGGAAAAATGTATACTCATGCATTGCTGGTGGGGTTGCAAATTAGTGCAGCCACTCTGGAAAGCTCTATGGAGATTCCTCAGAAAGCTTGGAAGGGAACCACCATTTGACCCAGCTATCCCACTCCTTGGCCTATACCCAAAGGACTTAAAATCAGCACACTACAGAGATACAGCCACATCAATGTTCATAGCTGCTCAATTCACAATTGCCAGATTGTGGAACCAACCTAGATGTCCTTCAATTGATGAATGGATAAAGAAACTGTGGTATATATACATACAATGAAATATTACCCAGTCATAAAGAATGATAAGATATGGCATTTGCAGGCAAATGGATGAAATTGGAGAGTATGATGCTAAATGAGATAAGTCAATCTGAAAAAACCAAAGGACGAATGATCTCGCTGATAAGTGCATGATGACACATAATAGGGGGTGGGAGGGGTTAGTATTAGTGTTAGGGTTAGGGAGGGGGCAAGAATGGAGGAAGGAAGGACTGTATAGAGGGAATATAGGGGTGGGAGGGGTGGGGGGAAGGGAAAAAATAACAGAATGAATCAAACAACATTACCCTATGTAAATTTATGATTACAAAAATGGTATGCCTTTACTCCATGTACAAACAGAGAAACAACATGTATCCCATTTGTTTACAATAAAAACAATTAGGTGATCTCTGAATAATTACAGACTTTGTCTTCAATTCCAATGAATATGTATTTTATTTTTCTTCTTTATTGCACAGTCTAGGATCTCTAATACAGTATTGAATCAAAAAATGAACAGCAAAACTGCCTGCAATTAAACTATAGGATCTATCTTTTCCCATGGTGATCAGCTTTTGATTCTCTGTTTTAGTTTCTTCTGGTTGTTCCTGTGATATTGGGGATCAAACCCAGGGCACTCTACCAGTGACCTACATCTCACTAATTTGCCCAGGCTGGCCTCATACCCAGGATCCTTCTGCCTCCGCCTCCTGAGTGACTGGGATTACAGACATGGGACACGGTCCTGACTGCTCTCTGATTTTAAATAATTAGTTTTGTATATTAAGCCTGGCATTCTAGGGATAACCATTGTTTCTGCATATCTTATGCCTTGCTCCTCCTTACTTCTGATTCCCTACATATCAGTGTATTTGTTATGACATCAAAGACACCTGGTAACATGTCAGAATTTTAGAGAACATCTGAGTTCATCTAATTCAGCATCACAGATTTTGGGTGAGAAAACTGAGGAGCAGCCAAGAAACACAGTTTGACTCAAAGTAAGAGACAGAGTCAGGAGAAGTGAGATCCTCTACTTTTCAGACAAACTTTTTTTGTTTCCCTCAGTTCAATTTTCTTTGCTTCTTCCTGCCCTATTTCCTAAACTCAAACACAGCTGTGAATATTCAGAGATAAAATATTTTCATTTCAACTTTAAGAAAAAAGTAATATAAGTTATTTACATACTAACAGTATTTACCTTATAAAGTGTCTGATTACACTGGCAATCTAAAATATCTAAATTAGCAGATTAACCAAAACTGTTGTCTAGAATTTTACAGAGCCCTGAAGAAGAGTTTGTCCAAAGCATTTCCAATATTACCTGAAAAAAAAAAAAATCAGTGCATTTTCTAAATAAGTCTAAAAGAAATGATGCAGTTTTACAGCTTTGTGCAAAAAATCTCTCTGGTTTAAGTTCAACTGCAAGATAAGGTCACCAATTCAAAGAACCAAGCTGCAAATACTTTGCTTCCCCATAAGGCACATTCCTCTATTGCTGCCGCTGTTCACTTATCTTATTCTGCTGCAATTCATTTCACATATTCTTTTCTTTCTATCTTTCATAAAACTAATGTTCTTTTATAAAAGGAATCTTTTCTCTGCCATTGAAATGTAAAAATTATCTAATGAATGTGTCTGGTCTAATGGACAAATACAAACCTGGGAATAGGGGATAAAATATTAAAGGTTTTACCAAGTGAGTGAAAAAAACTCTTAGAAAAAATTCTGTCTAGAGGATTAATACCTAGAATATTTTAAGATCTCAAAAAAATTCACACCAAAAAAATCAAATAACCCAATTAATAAATGGGCAAATGAAATAAACGGACACTTCTCAAAAGAAGAAAAACAATTGGCCAACAAATACATGAAAAATTGCTCAATATCATTAGCAATTAGGGAAATGCAAATCAAAACTACACTGAGATATCATCCCACACCAGGTAGAATGGCAGTCATCAAGAATACAAATAATAATAAATGCTAGAGAGTGTGTGGAGAAAGAGGAACACTTTTACACTGTTGGCAAGACTGTAAATTGTGCAACCATTATGAAAAACAATATGGAGATTCCTCAAAAAACTAGGCATGGAGTCACCATATGCCACTTCTCAATATTTACCCTGAAGTGATGAAAGTTATCTTAGTATAGTGATACATGCATACTGGTGTTTATAGTAGCACAATTCACAATAGCCAAACTATGGAAGCAGCTTTCATTCAGCCATAAAGAAAAATGAAATTATGTCATTTGTAGGAAAATGGATGGAACTTGAGACAAATAAGATATGAAGTATATTTGACATATTTACTGGAACCAAAACACAAATTTTTTCTCTGGAAATAATTGTCAACAGTGTACAAGGATTGCTATCTACAAAATACTCACCAGTATGTATTATTTTTTTATCTAATTATAATCATTGTAACTGGAATGAGGTAGTATCTTGTAGTTTTGCTTTGTATTTCATTGATAAATAAAATATTGAGCATTCTTTCATATATTTATTAGCCATCTGCAGCTCTTCTTTTGAGAAGTATTTTTTCAGATCATTTGCCAGTCTTTTGGTTGGATTACTCTTTTTTTCTGTTGTTAAGATTTCTCAGTTCTTCATATATTCTAGATATTAACCCCCCGTCAGATGAATGACTGGCAAGTATTTCCCCCATTCTGTCCATTGTCTCTTCACTTTTTTTATTGTTTCCTTTCTTGTGAAGGATCTTCATAGTTTGATGACATTTTGTTTGTCAATATTTTCCTTTTTTTTTGTTTTCCCCCTGGGCCTTTGGAATCCTATTGAGAAAAATAATTGCCTGTACCCATACATTGAAGTGTTTTTCTGTTTTCCTTTAGCACTTTCAGAGCTTCAGGTCTTGTGTTAAGGTCTTTGATTCATTTTGAGTTGATATTTGAAACAGATTAAATTTCAGTCTTCTTTGTGTGGATATCCACCATTTGTTGAAGAACCAGACCTTTCTCTAATGTATGGTTTTTGACAACTTTGTCTAGACTCAGTTGGCTGTAGATTCATGGGTTTATCTCTGGGTTTTCTATTCAGTTCTATTGGTGTCTGTTTTTGTTACTGCTGCTCATTAGTATGTGTTGACATCAGGTGTTTATATGCCTCTGGCTTTGTTTTTGTTTTTGTTTGTTTTGTTTTGTTTTTGCTCAAGTCTACATTGATTATTTGGGGTGTTTTGTGACTCCATATGAATTTTAGGATTGCTTCTTTTTAACTCAGTGAAGAATATCATTAGTATTTTCTTGGAATTGCTTTGACTCTTTATATTACTTTGGGTAATATGAATATTTTAACAACATTCATTCTTCCAAACCATAAACATAGATGGTCTTTCCACTATTTAGTATATTTTTTTATTTCTTTCTTGAGTGTTTTGTACTTTTCATTGTAGGGGTCTTTTACTTTCTTAGTGGAGTTTATTTGTACATATTTGGATTTTTGTGTCTTTTGTGAATGATGCTTTTTCAGCAAACTCATTATTGGTGTATAGACAAGTTACAGATTTTTTAATGTTGATTTGATATTCTATTTTTTTCAATTTGTTTACCAGTTATACTAGTCTTTTGGTGAAGTGTTTAAGTTTTACTGTGTGCAGAATTCTGTCAACTGTAAACAGGGATGGTTTGGCTTCTTCCTTTCCTAGTCATATGACATTTATTTCTTTATCTTTTCTACTTTTATGGCTACAATTTTTAGTGCTATATTGATTGCAATTGATGAGAGTAGACACCTTTGTCTTGTTCCTGATTTTACAGGGAAGGATTTTCGTTTTTCCTCATTCAGTAATGATGTTGTCCATGGGTTTACCATACGTAGCCTTCATTATACTGATATATGATCCTTCTGTAATGTGTTCAATACTTTGATCATGAAGTAATGCTGAATTTTTTCAAGTTATTCCATTATGGAGAAGGTGTAAGAATAGCTCACTTTGAAAAAACTTAACTGAAAATTAAAGAAACTAGGTATAATTTTCTGTCTCTATCATATTTTGTCTCTAAAATTTTCCATATGACATTATGCAAATCTTTTCATTTTTCTCCAACATATCGTCTCCACTTCAAAAAATGCTAGCTGCTATTTTAACTATCTTTTTTGAAAAGTTCAGACACATGTCATAATTGACTCAACAGCAAAATAATTGTTTAAAGGAAAAATTACTACAACATAAACAAAGGCAGAAAAATGTAAAATAAATAGTTATTTGATTCATCTGGTTCCATATAACTTATTTGATAGTCTGCAGTAATTTGGGTGGAGTTTTTGGAATTTAATAAATATTTTTATTAAAAAAAACAAAAATTAAATGAATTGAGTAAAATCAAGTCATCTAATCAATATCACTCTAGAAGCATGAAGCACTAAATAAACATTCAGCATATAACTAATCAATCAATACTTTAAAATCAGTTGTCTAATTTTGCAGCAAATGTCTAAACATATATAGATGCTGTGTAATTGGATTACATTAAACAATGTTTTTACACTTGCAGATCAGATAAGCAAAGTGGATGTTCTCTGTACAACTATAGTAATTTAATATTGCACAATTGTCATTTTCTTGAGTTATTTCAAAATGTCCCCAAAATTTAAAAACACAAAATTAAATGATCGGTTTGTGATTTAGAAATGAAGTGTCAACTTTCCATCTATCTAAAAAAGGAGAAAGTATCTAAAATTCATAAGCATGCAGAAAAATCATCCTAAAACTGCTATTTCAGTTATGACTTTCAGTGGGAAATCATAATCACATTTGAAATCCAAGCATAAATATAAACCAATTCTTTCCCTGAGTTATCTTAGTCTTCTGAGACCCACTATAAAAAATATGTAATATCCAGTAAACATGTAAAGTTTTTCAGATAAAATTTTGTTAACTATAAGTGACAAAATATAGTTTATATTTGGGAGGTTAGAGGAGATAGCAAAATTTCTGTTGACAATGTCTAGCTTTGTGACAAGTCAGAATCTTACTTGACAACACTAAAAAAATATCTCTTGCTATTCTTTAGGCATAAATTATTCTAGATGCCTATCATTTTATTTTGTGAGTGTTGTGGAGATCTTTTAGAGGCACAAGGTCTTTTAAAAAAGCAAAATGAAACAAGATAAAACAGACAATATTCACAATGCATTTGCTTCTTTAACATATTCAAGAAGCAAATTTTTTAATATTCCATTGCATTTTTCACAAAATGTTTAATATATTCAGAAGACAAATTTCAGACTTAGAGAAAGGTGAAGTTCAAAGTTGGTCATTTATACTGACTTTGATGATTGGCAAGTAATGGAGCCAAGCAAAGTTTCATTGAAAATAGGGACTTTTTTTTTTTTTTTGATTCATTGTACACAAATGGGGTACAACTATTGTTTCTCTGGCTGTACACGAAGTAGAGTTGCACCATTTGCATAATCAGACATGTACATGTATATGTACAAAATGTTTGTCTCATTTTTTAATTTTTCCTTCCCCCGCCCCCTCCACACCCCTCTTATTCCTATATACAATCCATCCTTCCTCCATTTTTGCCTTCCTCCTATCCCCCATTATGTATCATCATCAGCTTAGTAGAGAGATCATTTGACTTTTGGTTTTTGGGGATTGACTTATCTCACTTAGCATGATATTCTCCACTGCGTCCATTTAACTGCAAATGTCATAATTTTATTCTTCTTTATGACTGAATAATATTCCATTTGTGTGTATACCATGGTTTCTTTATCCATTCATCAGTTGAAGGGTATCAAGGTTGCTTCCACAATCTAGCTATTGTGAATTGAGCAGCTATGAACATTAATGTGGCTGCATCATTGTAGTATGCTGGTTTTAAGTCCTTTGGGTGAAGGCCAAGAAGTGGGAGAGCTTGGTCAAATGGTGGTTCCATTCCAAGTTTTCTAAGGAATCTCCACACTGCTTTCCAGAGTGGCAGCACTACTTTGCAATCCCACTACTTTGCAATGTATGAGTGTACCTTTTTCCCTACATCCTCACCAACACCTATTGTTGCTTATATTCTTGATAATGGCCATTCTAATTGGGGTTAGATGGAATTTTGGGGTAGTTTTGATTTGCATTTCTCTTATTACTAGAGATGCTGAACATTTTTTTCATATATCTGTTGATTGCTTGTAGATCTTCTTCTGTGAAGTGTCTGCTTATTTCCTTAGCCCATTTATGGATTGGGTTCAATGAAATTCCAATTAAAATTCCAATGGCATACTTCATAGAAATAGATCAAACAATCATGAAATTCATTTGGAAGAATAAGAGACCCAGAATAGTTAAAGCAATCCTGAGCAGGAAGAATAAAGCAGGGTGTATCACAATACCAGAACTTCAACTATACTACAGAGCAATAGTAACAAAATCAGCATGGTATTGGCACCAAAACAGGTACATCAATGGTACAGAATAGAGAACACAGAGACAAACCCACATAAATACAGTTTTCTCATACTAGACAAAAGTGTCAAAAACATACAATGGAGAAAAGATAGCCTCTTCAACAAATAGTGCTGGGAAAATGGGAAATCCATATGCAGCAAAATGAAACTAAACCCCTATCACTCACCCTGCACAAAACTCAACTGAAAATGGATCAAGGACCTTGGAATTAGACCAGAGACTCTGCATCTTATAGAAGAAAAAGTAGGTTCAAATCTTCATCATGTTGGCTTAGGACCAGACTTCCTTAACATGACTCCCAAAGCACAAGAAATAAAAGCAGGAATCAATAATCAGGATAGATACAAACTAAAAAGCTTTTTCTCAGCAAAGGAAACAATCAACCATATGAAGACAGAGCCTACAGAGTGGGAGAAAATCTTTGCCACACACACTTCAGATAGAGCACTAATCTCCAGAATCTATAAAGAACTCAAAAAACTTTACACCAAGAATACAAATAACCCAATCAATAAATGGGACTTTTATACTGATGGCATAGGAACAATTTGAAATTCTCACATTGCTCCAAATTGTGTTTTGACTGATTCTTCAATGAACTGGTGAATGCTATGGAATCCTCCTTGTCATCAAGTTAGGTGGATGTCTTGCACTGTAGCATAGTCCAGTTCCAGATTACCAAGTCTCCCCAGGGAACACTCATGTCAATAATGCTAAGTTCACATAATGCTTAGCTAATTACTCTCTCTTGGCTAATATTTCTTTTTACTTTATTTAGCAGTAGGAATAATATGTATCTTTATATTTTAGAAAATCTAATAGCCTTTATATGTTTTTGGTAAAATAAAATGAACTTTTAATAAATAGGTAAAAACTGGATGTAGTTTCTTCCAGCTAACGTTTATTGAGCAATCAGTCAAAACATATTTTGGAACAGTGCAAGAACTTCACATAGTTCCTATGCCACATTTGGCTCTGTTTCTGGGTTCTTTAGACTTTTTCATTGGTCTGTCTATATTTTTATTATAGTCTGTATACATCAAAATTTGGTATATTTTTCCTCAAGAGTATCCTAGCTATTCCTAGTACTTTGTGCTTTTCTATAAAATTTAAGTGACTTTAACCACCAGAAACATTGGGATACAGTGAGTTTTGCATTGGCATTATTAATCAATTTTTAGAAAAATGACATCTTTATAATATGGAGCCATTCAACCTGTAAGCATTGCACTTTGGTACATTTATGTAGATTTTGCTTCAGTGATGTTTTGTAGTCTCTACAAAGTTCAGAGGGATTGAATTCTTTCAGTAGCCTCTCTTTTAGAGGTCTTGAAGTCTTTACATTTATTCCCAGACATTCAATGCTTACAAGACCATTTGTATGGCAGATTTTGAAATATTATTTTGAATGGTTTTTGTTTTAAAATTTTATTTAGCTAATTTATTTTTAACTGAGGCATAAAAATACAAGTCATATGTATTTATGGGATACTAAGCGATACTCTGGTGCAACAACACATTGTGTTTATAACCTTTAAATCAGATTAAACATATTAATCTCCTCAAACATTTATCATTTCTTTATGGTAAAAATTCAAAATCCTTTCACTTGCTTTTCAAAATAGACAATATATTATCATTATTGATAGTAACCCTACTATGTGACAGTACATTAGCACTTTCTATTTCCAGTTATTATTTTCTAATGTGCTTTTGACTGGATTTAAAAATACAGGGGGTTTTTTGTTTGTTTGTTTTGGCATATTTATATTGTACAAGAAATATTATTAAATTCATTCATCAATTCTGATATTAGGTGAAACCTCCTGAAATTGTTATTATGGGGAATATAAATGTTCAAAATCAGCATCTTAACATGGTTCAATGGTTTATGTACAGATTCTTTTGCTTTCCTCTTTATACAACTAAACTACTTATGACTTAATAAACTTTATTTCTTCCTTCTCATGCTTATATTTTAAAATTTCTTTTGGTCTTCTTATAACATTATCTGTAACTTCAAGCACAATGTTGGTTAAAAGTAATGGCAAAAATCACCATTTTTCTCAACGTATGGAAAAATATTTTAACTGTTTCATGAGTGTTATATTTCCTGCAAGTTTTGAGATATATTCTTTATAAGGTTAAAGAAAATCTCTTATTCTTACTTTGAATTTTACTTCAAATCATGGATATACGTGAAATCTTATGAAATGTTTGCACATATTTGTTTAAATGATATCATTTTATACTTAGTTTTATTAAGGGGGTGAATTTATTTTATTATTTTTTATGACTAAGTAACACTATAGTTCTTAGGATAAATAAACTTGAGATGGTCTACATTTTTATATTACTGTATTTGATTTGCTATGATATTGTTTAGTGTTTTATGCTTAGGTTTACAAGAAGGATTTTCCTATCATTTAACTTGGGTGTAAAGACCTTCCCAAACTTTGATATCAAGATTATTCTGAAATAACAACATGAAGAGAAAGTGTGGATTACCAGTATCAGAAATAAAGGATCATGGCCACAGAGCATACTGAAATGATGTTTTGAACATTAGAGAAATACATTTATATATTTACAAAAAATGAATTCACCTGAAAAATGAAGCAGTGATATTGATATAAGAATTAGGAAATATGGTGTCATATATATGTATAATTATATATATGTATATATATGTATGTATATGTATGTATATAGATATGTTATATATGTATGTATACATATATGTATATCTATATACATACATATATAACATATCTATATACATACATATATATGACAATAATATATACTTGTGTGTATGTATATATAATATAAATGATATGTGTACTATATGTGTACATAAATACATGCATAAATAACATTGGAATCATAATTAAAATCCTTCCCACATAAACATTTAGAAATAACAGTTTATTCATGAATTATTTTAAACACTTGAGGGATTGAATAATGCTGAAGATGCACAAAGTTTTTGAAAGAATAGAAGATTAATCAAGTTTAACTCATCAAGTTAAGGAGGTAACAACATCCAAGATAACAGCAATATCAAGGCTTTCAGCTTGGAAATGAATAGATGGAAAAAGCAAACACTGCATTCAAATTTGAAGTTAATTATAGCAGACAAGCCAGGATGGAATAATTAATTGTTGAGAGTCAATACTTATATATGCAAATTGGGAGTAATGACATATCTATATTATGCAGTAATATTCAGTTGAATTATACAAGAGCAAGTCAAATTCTAAGACAATCTGTGGTAATTATTAAGATATTGTCTCTCAGCTCCAGACTTAGACATCTATAATTTAATTTATTATGCTGGGATTTAAAATCCAGATATTGTCATTTTATTTTCCATCAGTTGTAAGTTAAACTGCTCATAGTGAGAACAAGAATACTGCAAGTCTGGAGGAGAAAGAAGGCTTGCTCACTCACTTTTTTTCTGCTTGTTTGCATCCTATTTGTCTGGGAGTCACTGTCAATCTTCACACCGACAACGGCAATTCTATCCTGTGGTAGTAAGATTCATTTTGCAATTCCTCCATGTTTCCAGAAAAGACTTAACTTTAAGTTAAGTGACTGAGTAACACTCACCCTCATTAAGTATCAGTAGCAGTCCTGTGCACTACTTGCCATTGAGATTGAATGGTATATTGTAAATGAATTACCAATGAGGACTGTAAGTGAGCCAGTGGTTGTTTACCAACCTTTTCTGTTAACTCAGAGTGTTTCCTGTTTGTCAGTATTCGTCATGCTTATTTACCTCTTGCACTCTGTAGGGATTTTTCCTACTTACCCAAATAACTGTAGAAAAGTTCTTACCTGGGTTACCAGAGCCACCTTCTCTACCATGCACTCATCTGCAATCACACCCTCTCCAATGAGGTCTGAATTCAATACTTGAGATTTATTTCTTCCCTGTGTACCTTCCATGGGTAGTTTTTCAGAGTACTCTGCTTCTTTATAGAAAACCTCCTTAGAGTTAATAATTCTTTAAATATTCCCTTTTAACTATTTTGTGACTATGTTTCCTGATTGGGCCTTAACTGTTAGTAGGGTAAAAAATAATAAAACATTTCCCAAGTCCTTTGCATTACTAACTTGAGTTTTTATAAGTAGATCACATCTATCTGAGAATTTTGTCTCTTAGTACATTCTTCTTTTGAAATAACATGTCAAAAAGATTCATCAAGCAATGAAAGACAAAGGATGAACATGTAATCATACAGTTAATGGCCAGAGCAATTACTTTCATAATTGAGCTGAGGGGAAATAAAAATAGAACTCTTTCTCTTTAGAATCAGAATATAATACAAAGTGTACACCATCTGAATTTTAAACAGGTATACATGATAAGGGTGATTTTCCAAGCCTAGGAAAATGCAATGTTTGTTAACATTGATCTAGTAACACATCAAAATGTTCGTTAACGGACATCACATTTATGTAATTTTTTTGATAGTGCAATTTTATCACATGCTTGGCACTGTTGTTAAACAAATTATTTATTTTACTTTTAATGAAAAATGATTCCTTAATGGGAAATGAGTCTTCAAAAATATTTTATATATGTTGTCTTCTTATATATTTAGATGAGTAGTATATTTCTTCAATAGAAATATTTTTGACATTTTGATGTAGACAGTGCTATGTATCACTTGGGTATATCAAAACAGTAAGTATCATTTGTTGATACAAGGTAAGAATGACACCGATATTAACAAAATAGGGAAAAAAATTGCAAAATTCCTAGATTTTTCTTAACTTCTTTTGTGACTGTAGGAATGGGTACTTAGAATTCAATTTGGGGATTTCCATGGGGGCAATGTTTTTCTCTAGTGTAACTTCTCTTACCACTCTGTAAATTTCTCCCTGTTTCCTGGAAAAACAGAATGACCACAAGGAAAACTCAGCCTATTGATTGTTGATAAAGTCAAAGGGTCTTGTGGCATTGATTAGCATGAGTAGATTCTGATTTAGTCTTGGACTACTAATTTCTGAAGTTCTTGTTAGTTGAAGTTATTTCCTTTATTTATGTTACATTCAACCTGATACAATTCCAACTCAGTTCAGTTATCAGACATCATTAATTGTAAGACACTGAACTCTAGTCCTATGGCAAACTTCCAACACTACTTATTTTTAGTAATAATTAGTAATATTAAGTATCAACACTGTTAGTTAAGAACATTATTAATGAGTTGAGGATATAGCTCAGTTTGTAGAGTGCTTGCCTCACATGTACAAGGCCCTGGGATCAATCCCAGCATCACAAAAAAGGAAAAAAAATAAAAAAGAACATCATTAAGTGTTCATGATACATCTGCTTATGTTAAAATCACCTGGGAACTTTAAACAATAACATCAGCATTAACTAATGGGGGATGTAACCACACATTTTTATTAACTTACAGCAGAGTCCATTAACATATTTTTGAAAAGTTCTTCAGGTAATCTATTATTCAATCCACATATAGTTCTATTGGTGGGAATAAATCCTTGTGGACTGATGAATTAGGGCTCCTTGCAAATATGAGACTGAGTTTCAGAGAGACTAGGCTGCACCAATGCATTATTTCACAGAAGTTCCCTTACAACTGTAAAACTTCAGCATTGTGTATATGAGCTGAATGAATCATAAAGAGGTAGACTGATTTGTTAGAGAACAAATAACCTCAGACTATTTAGTAATGTAGTATCACAACTGTATCATTTATTATACAATCTTTTTTTCATAAAGATGTATAGGCAAACCCCTCACTGGTTATTAAAGGTCTTAAATCCATGGCTGTGTGGTGAATGTATCCCTATAATGAAAGTGGGAGCCCCTGAATTGTCTCCTGTGGTTTCTGGATTTGGAGTCACACAATGGTGTAGAATGCATTGTTGGATGAATAATGTGGGGTTTTCTAAAATGCAAGGAGTAGAGACTTCCTGGAAGATATTGGAATATATTTACCATAAAGTCAAGAGAAGAGAAGGTGATTTCTTTGAATGGTCATGCTGATTTCCCTTATATTCCTTTTTCCATGAATAGCATCTTCAGTTCAAATTTGAGTCCATCTCAATGTACACCTGACCAGCCATCTGGGTTTCAGCTGCTTTGACGATCTTTTCTGTCATTAGCAATGCAAATGATTCTCAGAAGTCCTAGGAGAGTCCATTGTAGGCAATGACAGCTAAGGGATGAGGAGCAAGGCAGATTGATAGTCAGATGGCCTTGACATAGTTTATTTCTCAGCCAGATGGAGATCAACAAGTCAGAGGCAATATCTCCTCAGTTTTTAAGAAATTGTGCTTTTCACATGGTGAACTATTTGCTATATTGATGCCCAAAGATAATGCTATTTTAAAATAACTAAATATTTATTGAAAGGTACACCTACATTAGAATAATCAGAACCATTTTATAGAAATTCTTGGTAACCTATAGGACCATCCAAAGTCAATTACCTATGGAAAGAATGTCATGGGTCACATAATACCAAATTACATTGACATTATATTGGCAAGTTAATTAAAAATAAAGAATCTCATATATTTGACAGTCATTCAGTCTGTGGGGATCTTGTTTTAAATTAGAAGAGCAGACATTCTACTTTTTTGGGAGCAGAATAAAGTATCAAATTACAATTGTACTGTATGATGAAAAGTAGACTCTATCTTCCATGAGATCAACAGGATCATCAGCTTATCAATTACAAAGCCATCAAAAAAATTGCTTCCTGAAACACAGAATGTTTACCTAAACTGTTGTTTGAAATTAGTGCACATGTGAATTGTGTAAAAACCTAAACTAAAACACTTCCTATTAAGAAGGGTAGTTATTAAAAAAAAAAAAAAAAGGAAAAAGGAAAAAAAAACAGAAAAGAACCAAAAGTAAAGATAATTTCCGGGTTCTGGCAGAGGATAAGAGGCATCAGTCTTCTGAATAGGGAGGTGACATAGTATTCATCACTGGTAGATAAAACATCAATGAACACATTTAGAAGACACAGTTAAAGAAGAGCAATATTCTGAGATGCCAAAATAAAGTAGATGAATTTGTGAAAAAAGAAATAAGTTGAATAAAAAAAATAGAGCTCACAGATGTGGTATGAGACCGAGGAGATGAAAGAGAGTAAGTTGAGAATACTCCTGTGATTTAGTGAGCAACATGATGCTATTGAAAAGGATGGTATCATCTACAGCTCAGCTGAAGTGAAGGATGAGAGTATTTGGTGGACAGGGTGTGAGCTGATGGATATCAGGAAGAACATCAAGGGAAGGTAGGAGTTAGTAAATGCACTTGTCAAAGTGCAAGTTGCCTCAGGGATGTGACGATTCAGACTCTTGATGAAAGGTCTTCTCTATTTTGATCTGCTGCCCATTCAGGAGACCATCCATTCCTGCATGATCTAGAAGAGAAGGGGCATCTGGATAATGCACCAAAATAACTGACTTCACTCTTGTTATCCATGAGGAAGGCAAAGCAAAGCAAACAGTGAATAAATGTCTTTCCTCGGGCTAATGAGTTTCACTGAGAGACTAGAACTGGCATAGAGCTGTGTGTTTTATATACCTCACCTCTATTACTGCAACTCAGTGGGGTAGGCATTATTATTACCATTTTACCTATTAGGAAATTAAGGTTTTGCATGTCATAGTAATTACCCAATGAATAAATTGTGTCAAAATTCCAAATAAGTTGCTAATCCAGATAAATCTGACTCTGAAAACCATACTAACATTCCAGGTAGCCTATTCCATCCAAGTTGGCTTGCTTAACACTTGGCCACTGCTGACTTTGGCTTGAGTTATAGAACCCATTCTGCATGAATTTTATTATCACTGTATTATGTATGCAAACCTAGGGAAAGGAGAACAGTGAGCAGCTGAAAGAACTCTGTTACAGAACTTAACAGTTCTCTTTTACAGACCAGAATTATGACTGTTTTTACAGCCTTATCAGGTCAGTACCTCAGATATTCAAGTTGACCTTCAAGTGCAAGCCAGAATGATCTTTAAAGAATATTAGTTATTATATGCCAACTCTCCTTCTTCAGGTTCACAGGCCTCAGATATGTCACCAACTATAGTCCTACTGGGTATAATAAAGACAAAGGGAAAGTTTGGTCAATTAAAAATATTAACTTATTTTCTTTTTTGTAATAATAAGTCCCTAGTATTCAGTTTTTTAACAGTCTAATTAACATAGCAGAGCATTTACCACTTAAAATATATTAAGTTAAATGTCTACTACAAGTAAAATTGAAAGTTGTTTTTAATGTTAAAGTTTCCAGTTATAAAAAGTTTAACAATGTGTCAGATGAAAGGAATAGAAAGGTGGTAGGAAATGGGATGAAAGCCTTAAATTCATGGTTTCTCTGGAGAGATAATTGGTGCTTTTTAAAAGATGAGATGTTAGAGCAAAACACATATTTTGCATAAAAATAGCAAAAAACATGTCAAATTTCCTTTAAATGCTCTATCTTTTATCATTTTGACTCTAACTGTGATAAATGACTTTTCTATAGGGTATGAAATATCTCACCCCATGCTAAAGTAATAGAAAGTGATTTTCTCACACATCAGTCCTTAAAATAGGATGTCATATATGGATCTCTGAGTCTATTTATTGGTAAGAACTGACCTTGAGTGTACATGAAGGAGAAGGACAGAGACCAGTACAACTGGGAAAGAGGGAAGCCTGTGTCTTCTCACAGGTGACTTCTTTTCTTACAACAGGCCTCAAATCAATGATCCATAAGGTCACAGTTTCATAGTTTTATTTTATTTGACCAACAGAGTAGTGTCAAAACAGTCTAAATTTTAATACCTAATGTAACAAAAATATATTCTTTCCAATTTTCTAAGCTCTTTCCCATTCTGACTCAAAAATTTATTTTACTTGCCATATTCTTACAAGGTATTTGACTTTAAGGCCTTATATTTATATAAGATAGAAATTGCATAAAGATTTGTAGAATCAAACATCAACAGTGTAAAATTCTGAGAATGTCTAGTGTCAGTGAGAATATCAAAAATATTCAGTAGTATAACTTCTGCTAGGATTACAGGTTTAAATTTTGTTTTAGATGGTGATTAGAGTAGTAGTTTATATCAGAAATAAAAATGACTCTACTTTTACATTTGAACTCAGAGGCTTATGTTTGAGAATGTTTATTGAAACTCAGTTTATTATACAAAAATCTTGAAATTGACCTACCTTTCTATCTCTGAGAGCCTGATTGATGCCCAAGCTGTATTAAGGGAAATGATGCAGACACTGAAAAAGAGGTAGGCACCTGTGTGTACATTCCTATAAATGCTCCACGTTGTGGTTATGTCAACAAATTAAGTCAGACTACATATATGATATGAGCCTATCAGTTCAAAATATGTGTATTTGTGTATTTATATGTGTTTGAATGTGCAAAAACTCTACACCAAGAATACAAATAATCCAATTGACAAATGGGCTAAGGAAATGAATAGACACTTCACAGAAGATCTACAAGCAATCAACAAACATATGGAAAAATGTTCAACATCTCTAGTAATAAGAGAAATGCAAATCAAAACCACCCTAAGATTCCATCTCACCCCAACTAGAATGGCGATTATCAAGAATACAAGCAACAACAGGTGTTGGCGAGGATGTGGGGAAAAAGGTACACTCATACATTGCTGGTGGGGCTGAAATTAGTGCAGCCACTCTGGAAAGCAGTGTGGAGACTCCTTAGAAAACTTGGAATAATACTAATACATGCACCAAATAAACATAATACTAATACATGCACCAAATTTTAAGTCTTATCTATAAACTGGGGTGTAAAAATCAAGGCTATTTTTCATACTTTGGTTAATATACTCAATATCTTTGAAATCTTTATAATGATAATTTACCTGTACACTGATTATAGACATACAATAATAATGATAATAAAACAATATAAACTGTAAGAGGGATAAAATATATAAAAACATATATACATACATTTATTTATTTATTTATTTATTTTTATTTTTTTTATTATTGTACACAAATGGGATACATGTTCTTTTTTTATTTGTACATGGCGTAAAGGCATACCATTTATGTAATCATAAATTTACATAGGGTAATGTTTGGTTCATTCTGTTATTTTTTTCCTTTCCCCCCACCCCTTCCACCCCTCTTTTCCCTCTATACAGTCCTTCCTTCCTCCATTCTTGCCCCCCTCCCTAAATCTAACTCTAACCCTAACACTAACTCTTCCCAGCCCCCATTATGTGTCCTCATCCACTTATTAGCGATATCATTCTTCCTTTGGTTTTTTGAGATTGGCTTATCTCACTTAGCATGATATTCTCCAGTTTCATCCATTTGCCTGCAAATGCCATAATTTTATCATTCTTTATGGCAGAGTAATATTCCATTGTATATATATACCACATTTTCTTTATCCATTCATCAATTGAAGGACATCTAGGTTGGTTCCACAATCTGGCTATTGTGAACTGAGCAGCTATGAACATTGATGTGGCTGTATCTCTGTAATATGCTGATTTTAAGTCCTTTGGGTATAGGCCAAGGTGTGGGATAGCTGGCTCAAATGGTGGTTCCATTCCAAGTTTTCTAAGGAGTCTCCACACTGCTTTCCAGAATGGCTACACTAATTTGCACCCCCACCAGCAATGTATGAGTGTACCTTTTTCCCCACATCCTCGCCAACACCTGTTGTTGCTTGTATTCTTGATAATCGCCATTCTAGTTGGGGTGAGATGGAATCTTAGGGTGGTTTTGATTTGCATTTCTCTTATTACTAGAGATGTTGAACATTTTTCCATATGTTTGTTGATTGCTTGTAGATCTTCTATGAAGTGTCTATTCATTTCCTTAGCCCATTTGTCAATTGGATTATTTGTATTCTTGGTGTAGAGTTTTTGAGTTCTTTATAGATTCTGGAAATTAGTGCTCTATCTGAAGTATGATTGGCAAAGATTTTCTCCCACTCTGTAGGCTCTTTCTTCGCATTGCTGATAGTTTCCTTTGCTGAAAGAAAGCTTTTTAGTTTGAATCTATCCCAGTTATTAATTCTTGCTTTTATTTCTTGTGCTATTGGAGTCCTGTTGAGGAAGTCTGGTCCTAAGTCGACATATTGAAGCTCTGGACCTACTTTTTCTTCTATAAGATGCAAGGTCTCTGGTCTGATTCCGAGATCCTTAATCCATTTTGAGTTTAGTTTTGTGCATGGTGAGAGATATGGGTTTAGTTTCATTCTGTTGCATATGGATTTCCAATTCTCCCAGCACCATTTGTTGAAGAGGCTATCTTTTCTCCATTGCATATTTTTGGCACCTTTGTCTAGTATGAGAAAATTGTATTTATTTGGGTTTGTGTCCGTGTCCTCTATTCTGTACCATTGATCCACCTTTCTATTTTGGTACCAATACCATGCCGTTTTTGTTACTATTGCTTTGTAGTAGAGTTGAAGATCTGGTATTGCGATATCCCCTGCTTCACTCTTTCTACTGAGGATTGCTTTAGCTATTCTGGATTTTTTATTCTTCCAGATGAATTTCATAATTGCTTGCTCTATTTCTGTAAGGTACATCATTGGGATTTTAATTGGAATTGCATTGAATCTGTATAGCACTTTTGGTAGTGTGGCCATTTTGACAATATTAATTCTTCCTATCCAAGAACATGGGAGATCTTTCCATCTTCTAAGGTTTTCTTTAATTTCTTTCTTTAGTGTTCTGTAGTTCTCATTGTAGAGGTCTTTCACCTCTTTTGTGAGATTGATTCCCAAGTATTTTATTTTTTTCGAAACTATTGTGAATGGGGTAGTTTTCCTAATTTATCTTTCTGAAGATTCATTGCTTATGTATAGAAATGCCTTAGATTTATGTGCATTGATCTTATATCCCGCTACTTTACTGAATTCACTTATGAGATCTAACAGTTTTCTGGTGGAATTTCCTGGTTCCTCTAAGTATACAATCATATCATCAGCAAATAGGGATAGTTTGAGTTCTTCTTTTCCTATTCGTATCCCTTTAATTTCTTTGGTCTGTCTAATTGCTCTGGCTAGAGTTTCAAGGACGATATTGAATAGAAGTGGTGAAAGAGGACATCCCTGCCTTGTTCCATATTTTAGGGGGAATGCTTTCAGTTTTTCACCATTTAGAATAATATTAGCCATGGACTTAGCGTAGATGGCCTTTACAATGTTAAGGAATGTTCCCACTATCCCTATTTTTTCTAGTGTTTTGAGCATGAAGGGGTGCTGTATTTTATCGAATGCTTTTTCTGCATCTATTGAAATAATCATGTGATTCTTGACTTTAAGTCTATTGATATGGTGAATTACATTTATTGATTTCCTGATGTTGAACCAACCTTGCATCCCTGGGATAAAACCCACTTGATCATGGTGCACTATCTTTTTAATATGTTTTTGTATGCGATTTGCTAAAATTTTGTTGAGAATTTTTGCGTCAATGTTCATTAAGGCATTTATTTATTTACTTATTATTTGTCCATATCTTATTATGTCCCCTTTTCTTAGAATACTGTCCTCAATTTTGCATTCCAACTTCTGCCTTCCCAACAAGTTGACTGTTTCCATCCACCTTTTACACTTTAACACATACTTCCCACAGATTGCATCAGCTACCCCTCCTGAGAGAGTACACTGCATTTTTCTATCATAACTCACTTTTATATTAGACTGGAAGTTCAGTAAGGTCTGCCTTTCTGTTTTTCCCATTATACTCTTGTAAAAACAAGGTCTTGGGTGACTACGTATCATATTCACCAGGAAGAACTGACAGGGACATTGAATACTGAGTGATCTTCATTATGGAGGTCAGTATGACATTCTGCCTTCATGACCTCAGGGAATCTTACCTGTTAGCCAGACTTGACAGGTTCTGGCTGGTAGGGACCTCGGAGTGTTTACTGAATTAGTGATTGAATTGAGGAATCCATTAATCTTGCTGCACTTTTATGGAACTGAAGACAAACTCTTCCTGGAAAGGAAAATGTAGCAAAATAGGAAAAACTGTGAACTTTTAAAAGGAATATAAGAACAACAATTTAACCAACATCCCAAGGTGTCATGAAACAGCCCTAGGACCTGATTTAGAATTATTTTAAATTACTTGCCTCAAATAATTTATAAACCCCTCGTGTATATATTCGTGTAATTAAGTAATCATTTATTCATACATTCACAAATATTCATTGAAAAAAGTTTTAGATGATCTGAGCTTGCAGATAGAAAATATAATTAAAGCAGTCTGAGATCAAAGTAGTGGTTCCTTTTTAATCTATGTACTAAATTATAAAGAGGAAAAAAGAAAGCCAGGAGCCTCTTCTCAAATATGTGGGGATATATTATTCTTATTCATAGTCCATTGGAAATATTTTTTTCATTTATTTAGTAATTCAACTAAGTGATTTTATTTAGCATGCCAATTATATTGACCTTGTATTTGGTAAAAACATACATTTGAAAATTTTATAAATATTGCATATTTTGTTAGTATTTATTTCAAATTCTGTTGGCACATTCCTTTTTTTATTAATTTTTAATTTGTTCTAATTAGTTGTACATGACTGTAGAATGCATTTATACACTTTGATAGATCATACATAAATGGAGTGCAATTTCCCATTTTTCTGATTGTACATATTGTAGGATCATTCTTTTTATTGCAGCTTTTCTAATTCCCCAGAAATTGATCAGTATTTTCATAGATTTCCAGATTACATCTAATTTGTACTCATTTCTTTTTATCTGTCATTTCTAAAAATGTAGCCATTCATATTAGTTATTATATCAAAAGTCAGCCAGAGCACATCAGTGCTTGGACAACCCATACGGACTGCTGATGTCATGAAGGCAGAATAGCCACTCTGACCCATGGAGCTTCTCCATGTTTCCAGTCCTGCTTGCCAGCTCTTCTTGCTAAATAAAACATAGTATGTAGGGATCACTTGTTTTCAACATAAGCACATTCTTTCCAAAGTTATTTTATTGCAAACTCTTCAGATTGGTGTAAAATACATTTTGTCTCATAATAATTTTTGCTATGACTTTATAGACAAAACCTTACCACTGATAATTTTTTTTAATTGGTGGTAGCAATAATCTAGAACTTAACTTACTTATTGTACAGAATTATTTCAGATAATATTACTGCATTTAGTGGAATGACACAATTAGGATCCAGATTTAAAGCTGGTGTCACCAAATCAATGTGGAAATTCTATTTAAATAGTTTAACAATTTTGCAAGTATAAATTAATGTCACCTCATCAAAAAGGAAAATAACCAAACTTTAGCAAAGAGGAAAACATAAATGAACAGATAAAAATACAGAGAAATAAAAAATATATAATTTCTCTAACAGCAAATGCACGGCACACCTATGCCAGCACAGAAAAATTTCATTTGTCCAAAAGAAAAATTAATTACAAGTTCAGGAGATTCAAAAGCTGACAAGGTTTATTTTTCCTTGAGAAATAAAACATATATTTACAATGCTGGAGAAATAAAATGTACAAGATTGATCTGTCAGTATTGATTTAAAGGAACGATAACATTTAAAGAGTTTTCCTCCTGATTAAAAAATATAGAAACATAAATTTAAAAAGGTCATCAAAATGAATCTGAAAAGCTGCCCCTTTTCAGTCTCGAGATTCAATAAACAAGGAAAGAAGAGAGAGGGCATATTAATTGCTAGTTTGTTATTAGCCTATTCTTTTTGGATGTTATGGCGTTTCTTTGATCATGATAGATTTGTCGGAAATGAAATCAAGCCAAGGACTGCTTTGTAAGTGAATACATTGGTGTGAACAGTGTTATTTTTTCAGACTTCCTGTTGTAGAATCTAATTAAAGTTGATGTAATAAAATATTGTGTGATATTCAGATCCATTTACTGCCCTTGGAATTGAAATTGTACTGTAAGCTTGATTGATTAATGTATTTCTAGGATGTTTATTTTTCAATAAGGAAAAAGCTTCTATTTGGATTAGTTTTATAGTTAAAAATGGGAATCTGGAGTAAGTAACCACACTGTGAACCCATTTATCATGGAACACGTAGCCAAGGTTGAGAACTGACTCAATACAACTAATTTTTATAGGAACTCTAAAATAATGCAGAAATTTTACATTATCCAACTTTGTAAGACCTAAAGAATTTCAGTCTAAGTATTATCCCAGACAGTTTTACAGAGATTGTTCTGTGAACTTTTTATTTATTTTCAATATATATTGCTTGAGGAGGAGACCCCTTAAAGTCAAACACACTTGGGAAAAAATGAGTTAAAGAAAGATAAATGGAGGATTGCATTTTTTAATGACTTATCAGAGCCCTTTATGTGCTCTTAGTTGTATTATTGTTAGTGGCAGGATTTGGATTGGGTTGTGTTCCATGGAGTCAAAGAATGAACACCCTGAATACAGAGGAAAGCAAACAAGAAAACTTGTTAAGAAGGAAAAAGTACAGAACTCCCAGGACAGGGCATGGGAGAGGTAGGAGTGCCATTTCCGTCTCCTGGCACACTCTCTTTTATGGGCTTCTGTTAGAGAAGTCATCAATCCGCATTCCGATCTGTTTCTGTTACTGGGGCTTGGAGCTAGTTGGTTGGTTGTTTCTTGTCTAGCCATTTCAGGTTCTCACTCAGGACCTCCTGTTTTCTTCCCTCTCACAATTAGGTGGTGATGTGCTTCAGCTAGTTCCTTCTGTTTTGCTAGTTTATCCTGTTTTGCTAGTTTTGAAATGACCTTTCCTGTGAACTCTTTCCTGACCCTGGTCTGATCACCTAGAAGACTCCTATCTCGTCGTCCCCTTTTTATGGAGGAATTGTCAACAATGTGTCCCCATAGTATTTGATAACTGAACATAGAACATTTGACACTTGTACTTGAACAAGCATTATTTGGAAGAACTCTGATCCAAATGGAGAATAATCACTGTTTTCCTGCATTTGCCTCTAGATTTGAGATAGATCCTGTTATGCCTTAGATATGTGTTCCCCAAAAACTCATGCAAGAAGGTTTAGAGGTCAAATGGTTGAGTTATCAGAGCCTTAAATAATGAATTAATATCCTAATTGAGATTAACCAATGATAACTGTTGGCAGGTAGGGTAGGACTGGAGGAGGTGGGTCCCTGGGAGTGTATCTTTGAGGTACATATTATGTCTTTGTTGAGCAAAGCTCTCTCTCTGCTCCCTGGTATGATGTCTCAAGCAGTTTCCCTTTGCCACACTCTTCGGCCCTGATGTTCATACTCACCTCAAACCTGGAGGAATAAAGTCAGTTATCTATGGACTAAGACCTCTGAAGCCATGAGTCCTCAAATAAAATTTTCCTCCTCTAAAATTATTCTTGTCAGGTCTTTTAGTAGGAACAATGACAAAGTTGACTAAAACAGATCCTAAAGCACAATTGATTTTATCAGTAGGAGTTTGGCATTAAAAAGTATTCTACAAGTCATTAAGTTTCTCACTTTTATGAAAGAAATGAAGATGGGTGAGCAAGTGCTTACCTAAGGCTGTAAGAGCAAAATTAGTTTTTGTATATCCTAAAGCAAGTAAATACTTTCATATAGTCAAAATTTCTTGTGAAAAGAAACATGTCAAGAGAAATCATGAATATCTAGTAAATTGTTTAATTTTAATATTTCTCATGTAGTCTTCTATGCTACATTAGAAAAGATAATATAATGTCAGTCTTCATAAACACAAAAATTATATAAGATAATTTTCACAAATCTTGGGGAACTGAAATGTGACTTCACTTATAGGCTGCTTTAATATTTAATCTGTATAAATATAATAACTTATTTTTATTAAAATTGGATTTATGATTTTTTTCACTGTACTGTGGTTAAAATAGATTTATTTGACAATTGATACATGTAGAAAATTGATATGTGAAGAGGAGAAAAAATATTAGAAGATCCAATATAAGATAATATAATATAAGATTGGATATAAGATCCAATAAGTGCAGACCTTTTCTAATGACTCTACATACATGCCATCTGGGCAAATTCCACCTAAATTGAATTCAAGAAATGGAACTACAATATAAGAGGCAGCTGCTCAAGATGGTATTTATCTATTCTAGTTGGAAAATTTTGCATTTTTGGTCTAAAAGAAGGAACCATTCAGCAGAGCAGAACAATTTTTAGCAGTACCTGCTGATTAGAAATTATGCAAAAATCACTTCTTACATGCTTGACTGTTATTTTTTGTTTCTTTTTTGCCCAGTAAGGATCTCAAGGAAAGATATATCTCAGGATTTGAAACAGTGTGGAATGATAGATGAGTCACTGCTGGAAGAAATTTTTTTTCTATTGTTTATAGAAAATATCTCAGAAAATATGGAAAGATTTTCACTTGAAAGATTTACAAGTTGAGATCAGAGAATCTAAAATTTTATGGCTCTCAGGTTTATACATTACATTTAGGTTACCTGATTTCTAGTCTGCTTCATTTCCACTGTTGCAGTTTGTAATAACAAATGTCTAATCCTTTTATATATTTAATAATGGCATCTTTTAAATACTGCACAACTGAAAACTTACTGTCTTACTAACTGGGAATTGAAATCATTGCACTTGGGAATGGGGGGCCCCTCAGTGTGTGGAGACCTTGAGTAATTTTATCCCAACCCCTCTGAGCTCATAAGTTGGTAAATACATACCCTTGCCACTAGAATAATATAAATTCAGTCCTTCCCAGGATTTTCTCTCTTAATACTTTTAAGAATCCAAGGAGACTTAAAACTACAACTAAAATCCCCCATAGACCACATTTTTCAAAGTCTTTAGTCAAGGGAAATTTTCCTCTTGTGTTTTCAGTATATGCTATGCTCGGAATCAGAGCTGCCTTCTACAGGTCTGCTGTCTCTCTGTGCCTCCTGTTGCTTTGCTGGTCACAGATCAGTGACTCTACTGTTTACAGGACATACTGATCCTGCCATGGTCCACTGATTTCCATTCCACATTACCCATCATTGGCAGGTAATGCATTGGCATTGTTAATTCCACTACCAAACCTTTTTCACATCTCTGGTATTCCCTCTCTCCAGTCAGTGATGAATTGACTTTCTTTCCTCAGGTCAAGCTCTTCCAGTGTGGTGTTTCAGAGTCCATTCATTTGTACCCTGCCTGTCTTCTTTCAGGAGTGCACAGGAGCATATCTCACCCAGCTTCTGTGGATGCCTGTTCCTCCCAACACCCAGCTTCTGAAACAAGCCTTCCCTGTTAGTACTGTGCTTTACTCACTGTGAGTTTTCTCTGAAGAGGTCTATTTTTTAATCTTTATAGTCTGCTTTTTAAAAATAATGCTAAACATTGTTTAAGCATTACTTTTAGATCCAAAAGGAGAAAACACAAATCAAACTGAAACCAGTCTTGAAAATCAGGATTGGGTCCTATTCCCCTGGTGCTGATGATTAAACACCCTGGAAACACCAAGACAAGAAAACAAGTTTTATTTAAGGGATAGGACAGAGAGAAAGAGAGGGAGAGAGGGTTCTCTGGAGAGGAGGGGACCCACAGAGCTGGTGCCCAAGGGAGTGGGGTATCCTGCCCTTTTATAGACTTTAAGTTTCCTTTCTTCTCATGCTCCCTCATCTCATCCTGCCTACACGATGACCAAAAAGGAGTAACAAAAGGCAGGAGGAGAGTCATCTAGGAGGTGATTACTTGTGTTGTAAAGTGTGATCCTTCCCCTTCCTTGGTTGTTAGCAACAGGTTAGGGAAGTGCTATCTATCTATTTCCGTTTTATTGATAATCAGTTACCTGTCTTTTGCCCTGGTCTCAAAACTACTTTAAGCAGAAGGTGAACTTGATGTCTAATGTAAATGATGAGTAGAGAGGTAGATAAAATTCAGAAAGACCCTGATCAAGGACTCAAGCAGCATGGTTTTCTGGGCTTCACTCCCTCTGTATTACCTATATAGTTGTTCATGCCTCCATACAGAGATCACTCAACTGCTCTGTCTCATCTTTCTTGGCTACAGTAATTCTAAGTTGTATATCTTTAGACCAAGAGTTTGTTTCTACATTTCCATGAGAAGGAAATTTATTTTAATTGGAGGGGTGAAGATACATACTCATTCTTGAACCAATTATTGTGAAAAGGGCACAGTTCAATTGAAGGAGAATTCACCCTAAAACCTGATGAAAACTCCGAAGAAAGGCAAAATAATGCCTTCACAAAGAAAATGAGGTCAATCCTAGACCTGGACTGACCTGATTTTTAAATCTTATCCCTCCCTTTTGCTTTCCCTAACACACAACTCAATGAGATGCTATTCTCAGTTCAGGTTTCTAAGATCCCTAATGATAACCTAATGTTACCATTTGTAAATACTGGTACTTAAGTAAAAGATCTGACATAGTGATTTCCAGAAATTTCAATGAGATCATTATTCCTGTTATACAGGGAAAAGTCTTGGAAGGTATTTTATACACAAATGTTCCTTGGTAACTATAGTTTCATATCCATTATTTGCACCTTTAGTGAGGCAGTGCAGTCAACTTTTAGTACTGAGGTTATGAGTGACAGCTTTCCAATAGTGTGGGTCATCTTGGAGAAATTTCCTCAAATTACAAGATTTGAATATGATCACTTCTTACTCATGTCACTCCCATTTCCTCTCTACTCCTCAAAAAATCTTCATCTCTCAAAAATTTGTGAGAAAAATGTCATTAAGTGATCTAAAGTAATAATAATAAAAACCATTAGATAAATAAAAAAGACTTGGGTATCTGAACAGTTTTCTTTTTTCAAAATTTGTTTTCCTCTTTTCCCATCTGAGGATCACCTATTCCCAAGAATATTTAATGATGAATGGTATATTTATGTAAGTGACAAGAATATAGAGGTTAAATATATTTCTGAATCAAATACAAAAAAAGTTATCTGGAATAAAAAAAAAATGTTCAAGCATTTGGTCATCCAGCCATGGGTGAGAATTTTGATTCTGCCATACTTCTCCTTTTCCATCTCCATTTTTTATCTGCAAAATGGAGGTGGTAATTCCTCTCATGGTGGTTTTAAAGATTAAATAAGGACATTTATATAAAAAATAGCAGAGTAAATGCCTGGCACGTTACATTCATTATAAATGTTAACTTCTTCTCCTTTCTATCATTCATAGAGATTTTTTTCCTCCTTAGTATTGCACAGTGGACCAACGTGTATAAATACACTCCACTCTTCAATAAAAATATGAATGTCATATTGGTCATCAGGTCCCCATGTCATCTAGGACATCGTGTAAGCACTAGAAAGGAGACATGAAGGCTTTATATTTGGGGATCATCGTCAAGTTTTTGATCATTAAAATGAAGGCTGACAAGAGATCTACGCTGCACTCACACCTGGAAGGTAAGGACAGTGAGATGTAAGAAAAAAAAAATTGTATTGGATAGAGCAAACAGGCAAAACAAATGGTTCAGGACTGTGGAAAGGTGGGAGTAAGACTGAACTCAACTTCACCAAAATAAAAGGTGAGAGCATTTTTAAGTGCTCAGGTGAGCTAGGGGAAAAGTAGTGGGAGACATTTGAGAAAAGCTCCTCTGTGTAATCAGGCCTTCTCTGTTTGCTAATTGATGCAGCTTTAGGCAACTGCCCTTGCACAGAAACTGGGAGATAGGGATACTGTTTTCTTCATGATTTTATTTTAAAAAGATGGCTCCCAGGCACTGGAGAAAAGCTTTCAGGGGTTGTAAACTAGTGAGAGTCTAGGAACTTTACATCTCAAAAGGGCAGAGAAAGAATTTGCAATTGCAAATTATCTGAAATAAACGTCTGAGGAAAGGAAAAACACGGGCCTACGGGCAGAGAAACCTGTCTACCATAGAGTCATTCATAAGAACCTTAGCATGGTTTGGCCAGTGATGTATTTGGAAGAGCACTGGCATTAGGAACCCCTAGGTTTGAGCCCTGAGAAGACTGTGCTGCATTGCTTCAGATCCTGTCTCAGAAATGGGTGTCCCGAGACCTTCCAGCTCTGATCAGAATCCACATTCAACAGGAAGTTTCAGCGTTGTTGTATTTAAATAAAAAAAATACTCTCTCCACCAAGAACAGAAGATAAATAGTTTATTGTCTAGGAAACTAAATTTCATTATGATATTCAATGAAAGAGAATTCATAACTACAGTAACTTATTTAATCATTGATTTTCTTTTGAACTACATATTTTTGTTGAATTCACATGACATAAATATCCAAACTGAAATGGTCATTTTTATATTCACAAATATTCCAAAGAACACCTGATTTTTTCAGAAAAAGGAGGGAGATAAAATCTTTGCTGTTGCTTGGTGGTGCACTTCTGTAATCCCAGCGCCTCAGGAGACTGAGACAGGAAGATTCTGAGTTCAAAAAGCCAGCCTTAGCAATTTGGTAAGGCCCTGAGAACTCAGGAAGACCCTGTCTCTAGATAAAATATTTTTAAAATGCTGAGAATGTAGTTCAGTGGTTAAGTGCCCTGAGTTCAATCCCCAGTACAAAAAAAAAAAAAAAAAAAAAAAAAAACTTTGCTGTTAGAAACATCATACTTTGTTCTCTTCTTTGAGATACCTCTACAGAGATAAAGGCAAATTTAATGAGGAAGTGTGCCTCTCATTTCCCTTGATGATACATTAAAAAACATGCTAGCAATAGATCTGCTTGCCTCAAATACCAATGTAACAGTGGTCCACTTCATGCTTTGAATATTTGAGGCTTATTTTTAAAAGGACATGTTTCATTTTCCTCTTCTCCCTCTTCCCAACCCTAATTACCTCTTTCCCATCTTAGATCCAATTTTCCGACTTTCAGCATACACCCAAGCAAACCAAGTAATTCAGACTTCAGGGATGGCCCCAGAAACTTTAAGGAATGGCTATATCCCAGATCAACAAGTGAATCACAACCCCAACAGGGAACACCTGCAATGGATCTTTTGTTTAAAAACCATCTGTTCTCCCTGATGCGCAGAATCATAACTTCTGGGACAGGAATACCCTGTGCTCCTCCTTTGCTAGCAAAGCAATAAACTTTCCTTTTCCCTTTTCTCAAAACTGTGTCCTTGTTATTGAATTGGCATCAGGGACAAGGACCAAAGCTTTTGGTAACACCACTGTTGGAAATTAGTGCTGTTTTATCCTTTCCCCTAAAGAAACAGATAACTCTTTCAGTTTCCTATCTACAACATTCTGCCTAATTACTCAGTTTCTTTATGAATAGAACTGTCTCTTTATCTTGGAGAGTTTGTCTTCTTAAGTAACAGAGTTGATAATGTGCCATTCCAGCAATAAAAAATATAGAGTGAACCTTAACAATTTAGTTTTCTTAAGATCAGATAACATCCACAGAAAACATGAAGGAGCAACTTCCCTGTGCACCCATGTGACATTTTCTTCTTTGGAGAGACGAAGAGCTCTGGAGCCCCTTCTCATAAGGACACCAGTTCTATTGGTCCAGGGCTGTCACATTTACTGCCTCATTTAACCTTAATTAAAGGTTAAATTCCTCATAGGTGCCATATCCCAGCACATCGCACCCGTGTTAGGGCTTTAACCTAACCTGGAAGTACACAAGTCAGTCCATAATAAGCATCTTTCTGGTATTTTCATCAATTTTCTAAAATGACTCTTTTATTTTCCTTAAGTCAAATATCTTTTGAAATAAAATTACGTCCTGACAATTGAACAAAATATGAATAGACAGTTCAATAAATTTGTATAAACTGAACAAAAATAAAACACCCAACAATTGTAACACGATGTGGAAAACTACCGGAAATCTGGAAGTTTCTCTCGACAATTATAAACTGTCCTTGCTTTCAGCCATGTATATTACAGCTAGATATTAATGATGGATGTAATACAATGGGTATAGTGTAAGGATTTCTGTTTACTATAACACATCTAAGAATATAATTTCCCCGGGTAGGACAGAGTGTGCATATGATACTATCAGATATTGTCATACTGTTAACACTTCAGAAATGGTGGGCTCAAACCTGTATCTTTTTCCCACTAACACTTTGCCATATCATCTTTAAAGTAAAAATGTATCAATATTAATATTATCCAATATGGTGATATCAAGTTAGCGTTTTAATTTGCATTACATTAATAGCTACAAATCTCTAACACTTTTACACTGGCTGTTGGATAGCTTCTTTCATAAATTGCTTCTTTAAGACATAAGCCTCTGTTATATTTTGGTTGCCTTGGATTGGGTGTCTTTTCTAAAGTTTAGGAACATGTACCTGTAGGTTTTCTGTAAAGCATGCATAGCAAACATCTGACCATCTTTGGAACTTGCTTTTCCATCTTTGATCTTGGTCAATCTAAGTTTTTACCATTAATGAGTTAAGTTTAGCAATATTTCCCTTATTGGTCTTTCATTTCTTTAATGATTTCCTACACTTTGAGACTACAAATTTTCTCCTATATTATTTTTAGAAACTTGACAATTCTGCCTTTTACATTGAGGTATCAAATTAATTTGGAATTTATTTTTAAAATGTTCTCTGTGATGCATCTGTCACTTTTCTCCCCCACATCCATATCTGCTTAGTACAGAATCATTGAATGAAAATTTACTTTCTGTACCACTTCAAGGAAGTACTGCCATTTTGGTAAATCACTTGGGATATCTGTGTGGAGGTAACACTGAGCTTTCAACTTCTCACTGGAAAATTTTACCCTTTTAAATTACTTTTTATAATCTTTAACTTTATTTTAGTTGACAATAATTATAATATTTATGTGTGTGTTTTGATGTGTATGCATTGCAGAGTGATCAAATCAAGCTAGTTTTAGCATATTCATACCACAAACATTTATCATTTCCTATAGTGAGAACATTTGAAATCCTGTCTTTTAGCTGTTTTGAAGTGCACAATAAAATATTAATAACTACAATCACCATGCTGTGCAATAGATCACCAGAACTATTCCTTCTTTCTCACTGAAACTGTACCCTTTGACCAGTGTTTCTGCCTTCCAGTCCACCTTCCAGTCTCCAGTTATGTAACTAGAAATCTTTGAGTTTCATTGCTAACATTGTGTTGTCCACTCTTTAAGTTTATCTCTTTAAGTTTCCAAATAAATTATAGAATCAGCTTGTCAACTTACAGAGAAAAAAATACCTTCCAGAATTGCTGGTGGGACTATATTAAATTTATAAATGAGTGAAGAACTGATGTCTTTAAATTATTAAACCTTTAATAGATTAACTTTGCATTCCCCTGACTTTATGTGGGTTTTCCTTGTTTTTTAAGACAAAAGTTTTGGGTTTTTTTTGACTGTGAAGTATTACACATCTGTCATTAGATGAGTGAAGAACTGATGTCTTTAAATTATTGAAACTTTAATAGATTAACATTGCATACCCCTGACTTTATGTGGGTTTTCCTTGTTTTTTTTTTTTTTTTTTTTTTTTTTGTGGTACTGGGGATCGAACTCAGGGCCTTGTGCTTGTGAGGCAAGCACTCTACCAGCTGAGCTATCTCCCCAGCCCTCCTTGTTTTTTAAGACATAAAAGTTTTGGTTTTTTTTTTGACTGTAAAGTATTACACATCTGTCATTAGACTTCTTTCTCTTCTTTTCTAATACCCAGTACTAGGGATTGAAATCAGAGGCATTTTACCATTGAGGTATATCTCCAACCCTTTTTGTGTGTTTGCTTTTTATTTTAAGGCAGAGTCTCTCTTAATTGGTGAAGCTTACCTTGGACTCACCATCCTCTTGCCACAGCATCCAGAGTCACTGAAATTACAGGCATGCACCAGGGTGTTCATCTGTATTGATTCTTATATGTGATTATTTTAAATCTACCATGAATTTTAATAGTTTTGGAATTTAAATTTTTATTTTTTTCTTATTAATATATTAAAAGAAACCCAATTATATGTTCAGTTACCTTTTGAAAATGCTAATTTTAATATTTATATGAAGAGTTTGTGTACGTAATCATTTTAACTGTAAATTTATGAAAAAATGCATAATATTTTTTCTAAGTCTTATAACTTTAACTTCTTTTCCTTGAATTCATGCCCTGGTGAGGACCTCCATTCATATGTGTGAGTTTATGTATCAGATTAAGAATATTTGTTCTATTTCTTATTTGTAGAGTTTCTCTTTTCTCATGAATGTTTTCTGATTTTATCAAGTAATTCAAGTGCTACTATGCTGTTCTTTCATTTACTATTACCATGCTAAATTATATTCACTGTTTTTTAAATTTAAGCTGATTTTGTATTCCTGGAGTGAATCTATTATTAATTATTGCTGAATTCAATAAAATAGTATTTTTGCTTGGGATTTTTCTTATCTTTGTTCACAGGAGATGTTGATCTAACCTTTTCCTCTCTGGAAATAGTCCTTTGCATTTAACTTCAATACTGTCCTGACTTCACAGATCATATGGAGCTTTTTAATCTTTTTATTTTCCCTGAAACAAAATTATGGAAGAGGTCTTTTACCATTTAAAAATATTTAAAGGACTTCACTTGTGAAGTCATTGATGAAAAGGCCTTTCTTTGAGGAGTGAGTGCTTTTAAGTTGTATTTTCTAGTTACTTAATAGACCTAGGCCTCTTCCATTTTTTTAAATCTTCTGGCTGTTTGGGGGACTTGGATTATTTTTAAAGGAATTCTAATTTACATTTAGGTATCAAATTAATTTGGAATTGATTATTAAAATGTTCTCTGTGATACATCCATCACTTTTTAAATTATTTTTAAGAAACAATGGTTTAATTGTTTATCCATCTTCTTTATTAATAGTTTTTTTTTTTTTTTTTTTTTTTTTTTTTTTGTACCAGGGATTGAACCCAGGGGTGCTTAACCATTGAGCTGCATCCCTATCCTGTTTTTTTTTTTTTTACTTTGGTACCAGGTGTTTAATCCCTGAGTGCTTTACCACTGAACCACATCCCCAACCCTTTTTATTTTTTAATTTTGAGACAGTGTCCTGCTAAATTGCTTAGAGCCTCCCTAAGTTATGAGGCTGACCTCAAGTTTGTGATTCTTCTGCCTCAACCTCCTAAATCACTGGGATTACAGGCATGCACCACTGAGTCTCTCAGAGACTTAACTTTACCTTTTTTGTTTTCCCCACTGTGTGCTTTTATCTATATAATTAATTAATTGGTCAATTTATTGTGGTGATGAAATCATGGAACAAGTTTTGCTCTCATTTTATTTTTCTTAAATACCTTTTTTATTTGAGGATAGTTTTACAGAAAAAAAATGAGCGGGTCATACATGTTTTCCCATATACCACACACCACTATTATTAACATCCTCATTACTATTGCATATTTTTCTCAATTAACAAGTCAATGTTGATACCTTCCTGTTATCTATATTGACATTCATGCTTTATTTGGAGATCCTTAGTTTCTACTTGGTGATGTTTTTCTGCTTCAGAACCTTTTCCTGGATGACATATTTCATTTAGATGTCATGTCTCCATAGGTTTCTTTTCACTATTATGATTTATCACACTTTCCTTGTTTTTAATGACATTGACAGTTCTGAGAATGCTAGTTAGGTATTTTGTAGGATGTGTGATATTTGTCTCATCTTTTTTCCTATAATGAGGAGAAAAGACATAATTAAATGAATGGGAACAAATAGAAATTTCTCATTTAAAGAATACAGATGTAGGGTGCCATTTTCAGCTCATTATGCCAAGGATGCAAACTGTTGGATGTACAGTTCAATGGAGCTGCAAAGAGAGCTGAGCTGCCAGGTGTTGGGGAGCCAATTAAAGAAACATGCCTGAAATGAAAGGGCCAGGAAAGGCTTGTATCACTTTCTGTGATGCTATCTATAAGCCAGGTGCCAAATCAGAGAAAGTGATAACTACTCACTGCTCCATTTACTCCATGGATTAGTTCCCTGGTCAAGAATCAGTTAGATCATAATAGGCATTTGGATCACCATCCTGTCTGGGACCCCCAAATAAAATGTTCCTGTAGTTGTACAGAGGGTGAGGCTCCAGGATTGAGGGCAAGTGAGTGGAAAAATACTGAGTCAGAATGGAAAAGTTGTTGTCAAGGTTTCCTTCTCAGGAAATCTTCAAATTTAATGGACTCATTAATTGAAATCTTCAAATGGAGTTCCCTGGACTAGGAAACCAGGTATGCGTAAGAAGCTGGCCAGTGCGGGAGTCCTAAGTCCTTGGCCAATTCCCTAGAAAACTGTGTAGAACACTATTTGTGCCCCATTTGTTGTAGGAAGGACAGCTGCTGCCCCTGAGGGCTGCCAGATAAAGGTTTTGTACTTGTCTATGTTTGGTCCTGAAAAATCACACATAAGAATTTGTCCAAAAGCTAGAATCTTTAATTATTAAAACAACTTCCCACGATGATGCCAACCTAGTTGCCTGTGTGAGCCAGTGTTTGTCAAGTTCCTTTTATAATACCATTCATTTTCTGTTCCTTTCCATACTGCTTTCTTTGGAAGGAAATCACCATATGCAGCCCACCCTTATGGGTAGTTAGGTTGGCCATGTTTTTGGGGACTCTACCAGGGCTGCTCTACCACTGAATTATATCCCCAGTTCGCTGCCCTTTGTTTTAGATTTTGAGACAGGGTCCCCCTAAATTGCCAAGTTTGACCTTGAAATTGTGATCCTGCTGCTTCAGCCTCCTGAGTTGTGGCAATACAGGCATGTGGCACTGCACTGGCAATAACCACCTTTTGAGAGCAGTGTTATCTATATAATATGTTAAGTTTTTACTAATTTACACAATTCATATAGAATTACACACAGTATTTTTCTATTTGTTTCCACTCATTTAATGAATTGGAAAATCACATTATTTTCTAATGCAAACTAAGCTTGCACTCACTGAAATGAACCTGACTTGGTTATCATACATGGCCATTTTTATTTACTGGTGAATGTATGCTGTTGATATCTGTATCTATCTATACATCTATATCTGTATCTATATAGATATATGGATATATGGATAAATGGACAGATATTAATATTTTTCAAGTAGATACACAAGACAGAACAGTTTATAATTTTCCATGTTTTGAAATGTTCTCTTCCAGTTTTCTACCTTGAATAGCTATTTATGAACAAGTGCTGTTTCCCTAACACTTTATGATCCTGATGAGGAGATCTACAGCTTCTCTGGTTAAATATCTATCCCACTCCCTGATACCCACTTTTTAAAGAAAATCATGTATATTAAGTAGTTGTTTCAAGTACATAAGTGAAAATGAATTTAAACTGAAGAAAAATAGATTGACTATGACAATTTCTCTTACCGTTCCTAGTAGTCTTGTATTTTATAAGGGAGTGCTTGAGTAGCTAATACTGTGGCTTGTTAATGTTGGCAATTACTTGAGTTTAGAGATCTTTTCTACTATTTTTCAATTAAGCCAAATGTGTAAGTTCCTGATGCTTTTTCCTCGTGTCTACTGCTGTCTGTGATAGCAACCACAGAAGTGACAATTGAAATTAGACATTTGCTTAAAGACATCTACAAATTATCCACTGTCTAAAACTATTTCTCCCTTTAGTTTCTTATTCCTACTAATCTCACCATTACTCATAAGTATTTTATTTTCCTAGTGAGAAAAATGTAACCCAGAAACAGTAAGAACTTGCTTGATGTTATAGAAATAAATAGTGATTTACAGGGTCAGGTCCAAATTACATGCTTCCTGACTTAGACATCATTTTCTTTCCCAAACTTCCTTTCATTAAGATGAAATCATCATTTGTGATCTTTATAGGAAGACTTAATCTTTCTTTAGACCAATGAGCATTATTTTACAAGTTATTTCCAATAAAATTATAGTCCTTATAATAGTTTATTTATTTCATATCTCTTTCTTGTGAAAAAATAAACTCACAGCTGTGAATGGTTCTTTGGAGACACAATAAGTGCTAAGGAACAACAGCCTGTCACCAAAAGATTAATGTGCCCAATTATCAACAGTGTCTTGCCCCCAGCATTGCATAAACTAAAGAGCACAGAGGAGTTCTTCAGTGCCAGTGCTTTGGTTGTGTGACCCAAATTCAAAGCTTATTTCATTCAACATAATATGCAGTTTAAATACTTCATCAGTTCACTGGCTGTAGTTGATAACCTGTTAGGTTCCAAGCACATTGCAAAATATGCTAGACTTGGGGATCAGTACATTCTATCTCTATTCTAACTCTTGTTGCAATATCTCACAAATGCTGTCTTGACCCAGGTTTTAAGTCATAGTAAAATCTCCCAATTCCCCTTTACTGTCTGCTTGCTAAATCCCCATCCCACCTACTTCACCAGGTTCCCATTCTATAGGACTATGAAGCATGTAATCCAAATACACCTTGTTCTCTCCTATTCCCCTTTGTCAGGTTTTCATACTTCAAGTTCATGCACCTAAAACATAGAGACAGCCCTTATGCCTGTGAAATTATTTATGATAGCCTGTCTGCCCTGAGTTGAGGGAAACCTAGATGCTCCACCTTGCTTACTATATGTCAACTGTTACATTCACCAAGGTACTGTTACCTTGACCCTGGGTAAACCCTCTGTGAGCCTCCCCTATGTAGCAGGCTGCTCTAGTTTGGAGCTGTAACAAAGGAATTTTGCTTCTCATCTATTGAAGAGTTACCATTCTGTGTCCTACCATCTAAAGACTCATGAGGTTCAGTTGATAACTATTGTCCTTTTTCTCACTCAGTTTATAAACTCAGTTTAATAACTCTGGTTATTAAAGAGTAGGTTTCTATTGAAAGCTGGACATTTAGGTATTATGTTAAAAAAAATTATAGTTTTTTTTTTTTTTTTACACTTTCTGTTTTGGATGGTTTTGTCTGATATTGCTTTAGCAAGGGCAGGGATGACACATCATTCTTGTCATTTGGGGATCTAAGTCCATGTTCCCCTACTGAACTTCCTTTGATTCTTGAAGAAGGGGTCTCTCATTACTGTTGGACAGAATTGGTATTTCTAGCTCCCCATTAGGCCTCCACTGACAACGTGGTGTGGGTGACCTCATTACTGGTAGGTACAAATAGAAGTTCAGCCTGTCTAGTAGACATCCTCAGACACTAGCCTGGTGGATAAGAGAGAGGGGGTGTCTCACTGGCAGAGAGTTAGTCATGAGGGAGGACTGGTTACCTTGTAGAGGGGATGAAATTCTTGGTTCCCAACTTTCTTTTCAGATACCATCACAGAACGCTGGGTCAGCTTGCAATGATCTGACATGGACAAAAATCTAGACTCCTATCTTGGGTTTTGGTATCATGGGCATAGATTTGCTTTTTTCTGTGGTGTTTTTGTGGCATTTGGAGTTGAGCAGCTATTGTCTAAAATTTTCTCATTTTCGACCTGAGGTTTTCTTAGTCCCTTGTGTAGAAATGAAAGAGTTTGGAGGGATGTTTTGCATCTACTTTCATTACCATCTACAGTTTACCAGCTTCTTCAGGTTGAAATTTGGGATTATCTGAAAAAATGAGTTTAAAAAATTCAGAGTTCAACACCTCGTTATTCCTCAGGTGTCAAGGTCCTTAACAGGCTATTCTTTCATCTCTGCCTTTCAGAATCTCTTAATATATGTTTCATTTTTAATGTTCAGAGCTTATAGTTGTACTTAGCAGAAAGAACAGTGAAAGTATGCCTACTTCTCTTCCTGTAAGCGGAATTCTGCTAGAATATTTTACTAATTGCATTTTAATACTGTGTCAAGCTTACTAACATGCTATGCTCCAAAATTCACGAAACCTACAACTTATTTTTATTTTGCCTCATTAATGCCAACTTGCTTTATTTTTCTTTCTCTCTTCCTGTTTGAGAGAAAATTTTGGACATGCAATCTCTTGAATCTGATAGGTACCAGTAGTAGTTCAGAAAAATAAGGATATTCAGTTACATAACCTAGTAATATTTTCAAGATCATAAAATTAATATTGATATATAATACTGTTATCGAACACATTTCAAAATTACTTTTAATGAATTATCCTAATATTCATTATAAATATTTTTCTAATTTCAAATTCAGTCCAATTTATTTATGACATGCCACTGCTGATATCAATTTAGGCATGTCTTTAATCTGGAACTTTTTCTGCTTTTCTGGTTCTTGTTATTTTGTAACAGTACAGGTCAGATATTTCATATAATGTCCCTTTCTTTAAATTTGTCTACTATTTCTTTGCTATGAGACACTCAGATTATGAATTTTGAGCAGAATTAACACAGAAGTGAAATATAATTTTCACTGTATTGTATGAGAAGGCCTATAGGGATGAGTTCTCTTGTTTGTAATGTTACTTGGTGAAATTGATATTCAGTTTTTTCACTGTAGCTTAAATTTCCCCTGAGTTCTTTTAGCCTTCTACCTATTACATTCTACTGTGTTGCTTAGAGTCTTCCTCATGTATATAATATTTAAGAAAAAAACAGATATTTGAACAGGGTTTATATGCTAATTTTCTAGCAATCCTCTGTGGCTCCCTGTTTCCTAAGATCCCTTCACCTTATTTCCAGCAACTCTGACAACTGCCTCTATCTTAATTCTTTAAACCAGAAAACCTGGGATTTCTGCAAGAATTCTAACAGCCCATTGCTTGGTAACCTGGGAAATTTAATTGGTTAATAAGAAATAGAACACAAATGTTATTCAGTGTAGTTCCTTTGTGTCAAGGGTTGAATACCCTCCAGTTCCTGTCTACTACTCTTCACTCTCCAGTTTAATAAAATCACTGTTTTTAACAGTTTATTCAGTTATAATGTTCACATCTGAGAAGCTTTATTTTCATATGTACTATTCCACAATTATCAAAACTGAAACCTTTCTTGCCTGTAATATGAGATGAAAAAAAAAATGAAAATGAATATGAAAGCACTGGAAAATGCTCAAAAGTGGTAACCCAAATCTCTCCAAAATTTTACTTTACCCTTTTTGCCCCAGCTACTTCTTAACTAAAAAGTTGTGTAGCTAAGTATGATCCCTGGAATACCTGTGCCAGAATCTCCTGTGTTGCATTTTAAAAATTCATACCCCAGGGTCCTACCTCTGCTATATGGGATCAAATATCTGAGGTTGGGTCCTAGACCTCTCCATGCTAAGTAATTTCTTAGATGATATTATAGTTACCAGAGTAAGAGAACTGCTGCACTAATGAGATTCATCAGCTTCTGAAACCCAGTAGGATCACAAAGTACAGAGAGATAATTATAAGTCTCTGTCTTGGCTTATGGGACCTCTGAAATTGGCAGCTATGAGATGAGAAACAAACTCCATTCCCCACAGGTATAGTGTAGCTATTTCCTAGTTGTCATTTTGACAGGAGCTGTTCAAAATCAGGAAGGGGCTCTGTCATGGCATCTGGAAGTTGCTTTGAAAGATTTCCAGCTGTGTTTGCAAATTGAAACCTCAATTTGGTCAATAGTGTAGACAGCTTCAATGCTTCTAAGCAGCTTTGTGGGTTGTAAAATTATTTTAGTCATGGAACTACCTTTCTGCCAGCAACTTAACCAAATTTAGTACAATCTTATGATAAGACACATTATTGAATATTGAAAAAAATCACACTTTGCAGAGAGCAAAAAGGCCAGTCAGCATAATATTGAAAAGCAATGCTTCAGAAATTATTTCCCACTTGGTAAAATATATTTGATGTGATTTCTGTTAGGGTTATGGACTACTTAACATTTCAGAAAATGACAAAGTAGTCTTCTTTTGATGAGCTAAGTTTATAATCATAAACACTAAATTTTCTAAGGATTATCCTTCCAGAACATCATAAACTTTTTGTCTATGTATTTGACTATTCATAAAATATTGCAGATCATATTCTCGAATTTAATTTATAATATAGTGACACTCCAGCAAGAGAGAAAACAAGTAGAGAAATTTTGAGGAATATTTATAATAAGGAAATGAGGATGTATTAGGAATGAAGCTATGAAATTTTACTTTGCTAATGGGTCATATCCCAGTTGGGAAGCCTGGAACTGGTGTATAATTCTAGACTTTGCTGATAGCATGAATGCCATAATTTTAAGAATTGTTTATACAAGCCTTAGTCCTGTAGAGTTCTGTCAATGCATGGGATTATGTCAATTTATTAAAGTTTTTAAAATTATCTGACTCTACTTTTGGCCTGTCCAAGGAGAATTATTAAACAAATAAACACTTTAACAAATAACACTTTAACAAATGATATATTTACTAATTAAGCAACTGTTCCTTATTAAATTTGTAAAACATTGGCATGTTCTATAGAGAATGCAGTACAGATATATATCAGATAGGAAACTTTTGATGGCAAGTAACATGCTGTTTAATAGTTAAGAATTGTGAAAGCATACATTTTCTTACGTAAGAAGTCTATATGTAAGGTAGTAGGAGGGTTACACTAATGAATAAACATCTCAATGACCCAGTTTTATCTTCTGTTCCATTCTATCAACTATACGCTGATTTGCAAGGTGAACACACAGATCTAGGGGTCAATCCTCACATACCATCATTTTGAGACAGAACAAAAGAATCGCATCACCTGTATATATTTGTGTACACTTTATTTTGTTGAGAAATGATATCTTTGTAACAAACTCCATACATTCACAGATTCTCTTAAGGTTCCATTGACCAAGAATTGTGTCATGTTGCACATGCTCTGGCTAGAAGGAAAGCTGAGAAAGAATGAACCAGAAATGTTCATCCTATAAAAGGGATATGGATTCTATCAGCAAAGAATTGTAGAGTATGGTAGGGGACTAAAAGGATAGTAACCAATAATATCTGTTTCAAAAGATGAGCTATTTTAAACCTCTCTATAGTAACCAAATATTTTGTTGATTTGTTGTATTATTATTATTATTATTATTATTATTATTATTATGGTATTGAGGATTGAACCCAGGGGTGCTTAACCATTGATTCATATCCCCAGCTCTGTTTTATATTTTACTTAGAGACAGGGTCTTGCTGAGTTGCTAAGTGCCTTGCTAAATTTCTGAGGCAAACTTTGAACTCGCGATGCTCCTGCCTCAGCATCTCAAGTCCCTGGGATTACAAGCATGTGCCACCACATCAGGCAATTTGTTGTTATTTATGGAACATTTTCAAGCCAATCATTTTAATCCTTCATGTACACATATCTAATGTAAACATTTTATCTGCCTTTAATTTATATATGAGAAAAGTTCCACGGTACAGGTGAGCCATTATAGCACAATTTATGCTTTCTTCTAGTAAAATAGCTCAAAGTCAAGGGACATTAATTAGGATAGTGTGTTCACTGCATTCATATATACTACATGTAATGTTTGTTTATCATCAATCAATCAATCAATCATCTATCATAATGGAGAAAGATAGTTCTATAATTCTGGCAGAATGATACAGGATAAGCTGGAAAGGGAAGGACTGAGGTAGAAAGAGTAGCTACAAGACTGTTACAATAAAGTCACCTTTTCATGAGTTTTACCTTAAATGGAGTGACGAGAAATTAAGTAAGAGTGGTGGTAACTAAATTTGTAGCAATTGGTAACTCAAAAATATTTCAGAAGGAAATAAAAAAGAGGATGGAAAACAGATTCAACAGCATAGATTGAAGAAAGAGAAAAGCAATAAAAGAAAGTTCTTCCCAAATAGAAGAGTAATAATATCACAAAAGGAGTTGTTGATATGATAAACTGATTTAGAAAAAGTCAGATAATGTCAGGTTTGAAAAAAAAATAACTTGAGGAAGTAAGTGAACTTTCCATTACAAACATGCCATGGAAATCAGGTAGAAGTGGGGGAAAGGATGAAGTTCATTGAATTATCTATTTAAAAAATAGTAAGTTTTAAAGGTATGTGGAAGATGAAACAGCAGAGGCACGACTTTGACATGACAAAGGACATACTGATGTTGGAAAAATCTTTGGGTTAGGTTGCTGTACCCCTATCAGTACTTATTTTAAAATATCTCAAACTGTGTCTTATCATTTAGTTTCTTCAAATGTAAGCCTCTAAAAACTAAAATAAACATCAAGTTACATGAAGTTTATGAAATAATGCATATGGAACCCATGACGCTGCCAGTCTTCAGTGCTCAGGTGTGTTGGCCTCTCTCTGTGTCCTGAAATGCCACGCATGTTCCATTTCAAGCATATACATTTGCTGATCCCTCTGCCTCAATTCTCTGCTTAAATCTCATCTCTGTTGCTTTTCAATTGTATGAACTCTGGGAAGTTATTTAACACTTCTGGGCATCATTTCCCAAATTTATAAAGTAGAAATTATAGTATCTACTTTACACAGTTATTAGCATTGTATGAATTAATACACAAAAAAAGTTCTCAAATGTGAATCTACACATAACATGATGTCAGAGAATTCTTGGATACTAAGCTTAAAACTTGAAGATTTCTATTTCCAGATTGTGTAATGGTTCAGTCCTGAATCCAGATGACTAAGTTTAGAAGAATCCAACACTATGAAAACCCCCAACATTTTGTTGCTGTTCAGTCTAGCGTGATCTCTTTGACAGCAATCCCTGCCTGCTTCTGCCCACACTCTCACCCCAACCCGTTCTTCCCAATTATTATCTCATCCAAGAGTAGCCAGGCTGAAATCGATTCCTCCCATGATAGAAACCACACAAAAGTACAGAGCCCAAGGCAAAGCTCTGAGTCCCTTGTTGGTGTTCTTCCTTGTTAGCAGTGATGTATGTCTATTTCTCTGCTTCATTTTCCCTACTCTCTCTGTTTCTGCACATTGCCTGATTCTGTTCGCCTAGTTCTTATAAAATCATCCTACTCTTTGGTGTCTAGGACAGCCTGGTCACTAATTAGTTTGCACTACTGCTACTTAACTTTGAACAACATCCATTAGTGTGTCCTGATTCTGATTTTACTGTGTGGATGAACCCTGCTTTGAACCACTTCCAGGGTCTGAGACATTATACCCTGATTTGGTGGCATATTTCTGGTCTGATCTAAGTTGAAATAGCAACCATATTTATTTCTTAGCACAATTCATTAGATTATCAGGAGTTTATCTTCATGCCCTTTGTTTTATTATTATTGTCCTCATTGTGTATCTACATATGCTCAGCCACTGACTTCCTTCCCTTTTTTGAACTCTAGGTGGTATCCAGGATGTAAAAGATAAGTGTACTGCTCTGCTTGAATCTAGAGAAGATCAGAAGTGGTTTGCTCTCATTTCCATCTCCCCTGCAGTGAATTGTTGCATTACAAACTATCAGGCAGAAAATTGTCAAATTATTTCACAAATAATTTAAATATGGTCTTGCTTCTTTATGCTCCTTATGTAAGCAAACATATTTTTCAGAAGCACATGATCTCATTTAATTTTTACAAGCACTTATTCATTCTTTTATTCATTCACTCTTCCATTCATTCATGCAATTCTTTCTTCACTTAACAAATACCTATTAAGAACCTGATACTTTTAAGGTATCGTTATAGGAGCTGAACATACAGAATCGAGGTCCTCATGAAACAGCATGTAGGTTTTTATTGCCCATTTGACAGATAATGTGATGTGATTCTCAGGAGCTGTATATATTATCCAAATTCATATAGCTATTACCTAACGTAGCTAAAAGTACAAATGTTTCTTGACAAGCCCAGTTCTATCTTTTTTGTGCTGAAATGATGCAAGGTCTTTCACATTCATAAGTAATTTACATTTCTGTTATGATTTGTTCTTTCAAGTGAATTGGCATACCAAATACTCTTAAATAACCGCAAATAGTTCTGTATTTTAGGCAAAATTGATTCAGCAGTTTAAGTATAAGATGATTCTAGGTAAAAACTAATAATTTACTTACATGTAGCATAAAGATTTTAGTAATAAATAATGACAGTAAAAATCAACTTGAAAACATATATCTTTCTTCCATTTATATTCTGATTAAGAAAGCTAATTGTTGTGCTGGGGTATTTTTCATTACTGATTGTAATTGTATTGATTAGCAAATAGCTTGAATTTCAGTCTGTTATTCTCATGGCAATAAATAGCAATAAGTTAATAATATAAAATAAAGTTTTCCATTGAAAACTTTTTCAAATGTAATACTACACTCTAAGCCAGAGATTTGACCCCTAGGTTTTACTTCCCAAAAGATATCTGGCAATGCATGAAGACATGTTGGTTGTGCCACTGGCACCTAGTGAGGAGACCAGGGATGTGACACCATAAACGGCACCCACAACAAGAGGTTATCCAGCCCAGACATCAGTAGTGCAGATGGTTGACATCTTTAGGTAACAGCATTTTTGAGGGAAAAAAAAATTGTAATTAGGTTTTATAAATCAAGTGTTGCAAGGATACTTTATAAAGTTATTTTGTTACCAATAACCATTTTGAGCCCTTAACTAAAAATGGTTTACACAAAACTGTTGTGTACTAGTTTTGTCTATTACAACATAGTTAGTAGTGCCATAAAAGGAAAGAAAATAAGCATTTAGCAGTAAATCAATAGTTGATCATTTGTAATAGAACCATCTCATAGAACAACATTCAGCACTTAGAAAATGACTTCTTCCTATACTAGACAAAACAGTGTGATTTCCATACCACCTGCACTTCTTCTGAACTTCTTTTCACTCTTTTTTATTTTCAAGTTTTAGATTTTAAACTAATTGTAGACTTATAGAAAAAATTTAAAATGTGGCAAAACACTTCTATAAATCCTTCCCACAGCTTCCCCTAATATAAAAAAAATCATATGTTAACCGGTACAATTCTCAAAAGCAAGAAATTACTATAGGTGTAATGCTATACATTAAACCAGAGATTTAACCTCAGTTTTTATTTAAAGCAAGATATGTATTTTCAGTCTTTCAGTCCATATATAGACTCTGTTGCAACCACTCAACTCTGTCACTGAGGAGTGAGAGAAGTCACAGACAAAATGTATCAGTGGACATGGTGGTGTTCGATAAAACCTCATTTACAAAACAGGCAGTCAGTCAGCTGAACTCTGCACTGAAGACCTTATTCTAATTTCACTAGCTTTCCCTCTAATATTCTTTTTTTTTTTTCTATTTTAGGTTACTGCCCAGTATCCTACATTGAATTTAGTTTTTCTCTTGCTGTGTCTACGAAAAGTTTTCAGTCTTTCCTTCCCTTGAAACTTTTGAAGAGTATTAATGAGTTATTTTTGTCAAATATTCCTCAGTTTGCATTTAACTGATGTTTTTCAAATTTTGTTTGAGGTTTATAATTTTCTGAGCTGCAAGTCCTTCTTACAGCAATATATCACAGTTTATGATGTCGATGTATCTTATTGCTGGTGATGACAATTGTCACATGATTGAAATGGCTTCTACTAGATTTCTCCATTTGAAGTTAACTATCCTACCTTTTGTAACCAATACATTTCATGGGGTAAATTCCTTGAGGTTATTCAAATCCAGTTTCTCCTCAGACTTTCTCCCCATAAATTTTAATATTCATAAATATATCTTGTCTGAAAAAAATGTATTTTTATAGCCAGGTGCAGTGGCATACATCTATAATCCTAGCAATTCAGAGGGTGAAGCAAGTTCAAGGCCAGCTTTGGTAACTTAGTGACACCCTATCTCAAAATGAAAAATAAAAAGAACTGGGATGTAGCTCAGTGATAGAATGTCCCTGGGTTCGGTCCCCAGTACCACACAATAGAGAATATTATTATAGTGTAGTATTATTATAGTATAGTGTTCACTTAATGCTGATTTTTCTGTCCTTCATTTCTATTTTTATTCATTGAAATTATATTTTAAGAAAGACTGTGTACCTTTTCATTTACTCAAGTTTGAGGATGTAAGAACTGACTCATGAATACCTACTGCATGATTATATTCCAATAATATCATAATTTACTATTCTGCACAAATTGTTCAGGTTGGCTCCTGTATTTTTTCACAAGCTCTGATACTTAAAACACCTCTTCTTGGCAATTTGTGAGACCACGATGAGTTTTAAACTTGTATTTTCTCTATCCTGGTCTTAGAATCCAAAGAGACCTCATTCCTTTTAATGGAGAATGGTGCTTTGAAACCAAACCCTGCACACCAAGTGTTCTCATTGCTGCTGGAGTGCCATGACTTCCGTGTTTCCTTGCAGATATTGCTAGAAAATGCATGCATGAACACGAAGTCACACAAACATTCCCACCTACTCAGGCAACTCACCAAATGACTCACCTTGGCCTTTGTTTTTCTAGGCTTGCAACATTTTCCTCAGTGTTGTGGGAAACTGGCCCTTATTATCTACATCATATTTGTGTATTCAATTATGTGAAATAGTTTAGAATTTGCTGACACATGCCCCGGTGAAAACATATTTGCTAAATAAATTATAAGAAATAATTAGAGTTTATTTCATCCATTCTTACAGTATGCAGGCAAGGTATTATTTTCTAAAGTTACTTTGGTTAGTTCCTTTTTCCACATTCATGCCAGTATGGTTATGCTATTTGTACTTAATATATGTAACTAAGCTCATTTATTAATTTTTATATTCCATCTGTAACATTTTACATATTTTCTCCATTTCCAGTTGGTATTATTTGCTAATTTTTTATATTTGTTAAGTGTGCAGAATAGTATTATAATTGAGGAGCTGCTCAGAAAGATACACTCAAGAAGTGTCACTCACTCCTCATCTCTTCTACCCAGTTCCATCCTCCTATCTCCCCATCCTTTACACAGACAACTACCCTTGTAGATAATTAATTTCTTTCGCCTCTAATCTCCTTTGCACATATATATTTTTCTTTCTTATACAAAGGATAGCATATTAGAGAGAGTATTTGTGCTTCGAATGGTTATTTTTCCCAATAAATATTTTTGTTTGAAAATAAGATCTCATATTCAATATGGAATTTATCATGAGGATGTGAGGTCAACTTTTTAATAAAGAGATAGTTTCCATGGAGCAGAGTAGCAGGAAAAGGTATAAAAGGAAGTTGATCTATGCAGAGACAGGAGTCCAGGAAAAATAACCTGTCTCAGATCCTAACATGTTTCGTGTAAGGTAAGAGTAGTCCATAGTATTATAAGAAAAAATTGGTCTCACCCACATCGAAGGCTCCCAGTGGACCAAAGCTCTTAAAAAGACTATTTTCAAACAAGAATACAAGCAACAATAAATGTTGATGAGAATGTGGGGGAAAATGTACACTCATACATTGCTAGTGGGACTGAAAATTAGATCAACCACTATGGCAAGCAGTATGGAGATTCCTCAGAAACTTAAAATGGAATCACCATTTCACTTAGTTATCCTACTCCTAGGTTTATATCCAAAGAACTTAAAAGCTACATACTATGGTGATACAGCCACATCATAATTTATAGCAGCTCAATTCACAATAGCCTAACAACTATGGAACAAACTTAGGTGATCTTCAATAGAAGAATGAATAAAGAAATTTCGGTATATATGCAATATGGAATATTACTAGACCTTAAAGAAGAATGTAATAGTTACATTTCCTGGTAAATGGATAGCATTGGAGAATACCATGCTAAGCAAGATAAACCAATTTCAAAGAACCAAAGGTCAAATGTTTTCTCTAATATGCAGATGCTAATTCACAATAAGAGTGGGGGTGGTTAGAGAAGAACAGAGGTACTTCTGATTAGGCAGAGGGAATTTAAGAGAGGGGCGGGAGTCTGGAGGTAAGAATGATAGTAGAATGAATCCAACGTTATTATCTTTTGTGAATATATGACTATACTACTGGTGTAACTTTACATCATGTACAATCAGAAGAATGAGAAATTATATTCCATTTATGATGCGTCAAAATGCATTCTACTGTCATGTATAACTAATTAGAAGAAATTTAAAAAAACAAAAAGACTAATTTAATTATCTTAAGACAAATAATTTCCTCCTCTGAAGGCTTATCCACCCCCTCCTGTGCATTTCCCCTGTAGTCCTCCCTACTTTTGGATTGAGGGTTTTGATTATCACCACTGATAGTGCTGGGCCCAGCTGTCTCCATGCAGGTAAGACTCCCACTGTTAGTGGAAGTTACTTACTCTCTACGATGGTGGTGGTGGCCAGGAGGTCACCATTCACTTCCTAGTGCCTTTAGTACCCAGAACCCTCAGGCATGATGTGTTTTCCATAGTGTTGTAAGAACCTGAGCAGAGACCACCATCCTCATCTTAAGTAACTTTGCCTTAGAAATTCAAATTTCTACCAACTCATATTTTAAGATATAATCTGAGTTGGAGTTCTGAGAAAGGGAACAACCACATTTTTTAGCACCTTCTCAGTGTTCAGGAAATATGAAACAAGTCCTAAATCACATTTATTAAATTGTGAATCCTTTTGTTTTTCTATATGCCTTATCATTTTTGTTTGATATTACTAAAAAAAAAGCATGAAATCTACAATAAAGTGTTATTGATAAGTTCTTAAATAACATAAAATAGAAAGGAATGGAGCCACAGGCAAATAGTAGTGTTACATGGATATTCTATAATTAGATATTACTACTTATTAAATAATTAAACATTTTATCTAAACTGAATACAGGTATAGTTAAAAGTTTTCATTCTTAAATTAATCTTACCCTGATGCTCTGATCAACTTTTTCCAATGAACAAGATAAACGGCGTGCTTATACTGAAGCAAATTTAAACAGATCACTGTGCTTTTTGATTCTAAATTCTTCTCAGAAAAGCACTTTAAAATAAAGTTTTCATACATAAGAAGGGGTCAAAAAGAAGCAGTGACAATAAGATTTTGTTTTGTTTTGTTGTCACTGTGACCTTCAAGCATATGGAGAGGATCTAGATTTGTAGTCTGTACCTTTTGACATAAAGTATGCTAACACATGGTCTTTCCAAAAATACTGCAGGGACCAGTTTTCTAAGTATCATTTATCATCCCTTCCCACAATGTCATATCATTGTAAAAGAAGGTAAAAATTCTTGCCATGGGATATTGAGTTGTGGAATAAGAAAAATAATGAAAGCATATTTGAAACTGCTCTTTAAAGATGATGATGAGTTTTGTGTATCATGCATGCATCAGAGATTGTACAGAAATTAGATCTCTTTGTGGACAAACCGAAGGGCACATCTGTATCCTTCCTTGTGACCTTGTCATTTGTATTTGAGAAAGTGCTTCTGGTGACAAAGGAAATCCATCAAAAAGTATTCACGAAGGTATTCTTGAAAGTCCTACTATGGGTTTTCACATACACAAAACATGCATTTTGGCAACAGATTTTGAAGTATTTTGTTTAATGAACTAAAATTCTTTAGGTTTTCAATGGACATGGAAGAAAAAAAACATTGTTCCCTTTCATCTTATGTCAAATATATAACTGCATTTGGTATAGGTTTGGGTGTGCTAGATATTACCTTTTCTTACAGAGAGCAAAAATATTTTAGAGTAACTATTTTGTGTGATTTCCTTTTTTATTAGTCATTACATACTTTCAAATTAGAGATCAGTACATTAGGCAAGATCAAAGAGATTGTCAGAGTATCAATAAATTGCAGAAGTGGAACTTGAGCATAGATCTGTTTTGCTGTGAAACTTTACTGTGTTCATATAACTACATGATCTCAGAGAGGTTGATCCAAGAATCTCTTCTGGGCTTATATAAAAGAGAATCAGATAAGTATTCTGCACAATGAGGTTAAAGACTAGAGTGAAATAATTTTAATTCTTGGTTTGAAAGAGGATGTCATAACTATATGGAATTATGATGTTCAATATCTGTGTAAAACTTTTTTTTTCCTGTTGATGAGCTTTTAGCAAAATCATGAATGGAGTTTACAATTATTGTGTAGGCTCCTGTTTTTCTCAGCTTGCTCCTCTATTTCATTGTACCTATAAGTCACTTCATATACACTCATTAATTCTATTGAAGATGAAGTTAATATACAAAAACTCTACAAATGTAGATATCAATTTAACTATTTTTACTAAGGTAACTACATTGTATTAGAATCTCAAAACCAAACACACAATGATGGTGAACTAATTACAATGTTTCTGAATTTTCCTATTGTGCATTAGGTTGCCAGTACAACTAAGTTGGCAGAGAGTGCATTTAGACAAAAATGTTAATAACATTCTAGTTTATTATGTCTATTAAAACCAAAAACAACTTATTAACTGAAAAACAATCCTATCTCTCAAGCTCAAACTTTCTAGTTGAGTGATCAATATAAATGGTGATACTGCTGGCACAGTTCTAAATACTTGTTGGGGTGGGAAGAATGCAGTTTATAGAAAATGTTTACCTACTAGAGGAAGGGTGCACACTGAAATGGCCAAAACTAACATTTTTAAGTGACAATTAACAACCTACCTCAAGAATAAGAATAATGAGCATTGTCTAAATTTTCTCCAAAATTCAAGTTATGGTACACTAGAGGAAAATCAAGGCATCAGGGTTTGGATCTGAAATGTTGCCCCAAAAGCATATGCTTCGAAAGCATGATCCCCAATGCAGCAAGGCTCAGAAATGGATTAATCCATTAATAGATGAATGAACTACTGGGTGTCAATGATAAGCAGATGGGGCATCCTGGAGGAAGTAGGTCACTGGCGCTGTGCCCCTGGGAAATATATCATATCCCTGACTCCTTTGTCTGTCTGTCTGTCTCTCTCTCTCTTGCTCACTCTCTGCTTCCTGACTGTCCTGAGCTGAGAAACTATCCTCTCCTGAACCCTTTTGCCATGATTTTCCCCAATCCAGAGCATTGGAGTTGGATGACCATGAATTAATTGAACCTCTGAAACCATGAGCCCCAAATAAAGTTTTATTTCCTTGAATTGTTCTTGTCAGAGTGTTTTGCTCATAACAATGAAAAGATGACTAATACAGAAGGGCATTTGAATCTAATTTTTTTCAACTCTCTCTCTCTCTCTCTTTTTCTTGACCTGTTAATCATTCAGTCAAAAGAGAATTACTTAGTCATCAAAAACTAGGAAAGTTTGGGAAACTTTCATAGTCTGGAGGAGTTGAGTAATCACAAACACTAATGCAAAGTGGTAACTTGGATAGGATCCCAGAAGAGAAAAACTACAAGTTAGGTAACAACTAAGGAAATGAAAAGGTACATAAAATGTATGAAACAGTATAGCAATATCATTAGTTGTGACAAATGTTCAATTGTTACATAAGATGTTAGCAGTGGGAAAAACTGAGTATGGGTTATACTGACCACTTTATTTTCTCTATAATTTTTCTATGAAACTCAAGCTATTTTGAATTTTTAAAAAATTTTCTTTTTTTTTTCCTTCAGTTTCAGAGTAACATGAAAACTAGAGTGGGTTCTGAACTATTTCTCTCTCACAATTCCTTTCTGTTGTTTGAGAGCATGTTATATCACATATCAATGGTCATTGAAAATTTTATGAAGCTGAAGTTTATTTTTCATATCATAACATTTCTAAAAGTGATGTTTTATAACATGTAAAACCATTAGCAATCAGAGCAAGCAGATTTCTTGTGTTTTTATTTTTAGTATTCCTAAGTAGGATGTTCAAAATCTAGGTACATTAATCACTTTGATATTTTTAGAAATCAGTTATCTATTTAATATTGCATACACAGGTAAGTTTTAAACCATATCTTTGCTTATTTATGACTTATTGTAATCATTGTTCTGCCTAAGAATCAACTGTGGACACTCCTAGATGTTGGAAGCCATACATGAATTATGGGTTCATTTGAGCCAACATAAGGCAGGGAAGCTACTTTTCTGGGAACTCCTGGGTGAAGTTCCCCAGTCGAGAAAGCCCAGATCATGCTGGTGCCTTGCCTTAGCTCACAGCTGCCTGGAGATGGGCGTAACCTGCCAATCTCCAAACAACCTCTTTTCCCCACTCTTATCCTATTTTTTTGAAGAAGCTCCTTACTGAATCTCTTTGGTGTGTTTCGCTATAAATAAAGCATTTGTAGGCTTTTCTCTTTGTTAGGATCAGACCCATTCGGTCTATTTCATGGGTCAAACCCTCTTTTTTAATATATTCCTGGTTGTGTTGTTTATTTTTCAACATTACTTTCCTAGCCTTTATTTCCAGCTGTCTAACACCTACCATGGTTGATGGTTACCTATTTCCTACTCATGCAGGTCAGTTGAGCAAGACCTAGAGATTTTGATTAGAGTGTAGGAATCTGCATTTTAAAAAGCACCCCCAAAAATTATGAAGCAGGTGGTTAACATAATGAACTTTGGGAAATACCTTACTCCTTTCTTATGCAGTAGCAAGACCTAAGGTAGTGAAAAATTCAAAATAACTTTTGAAGAGATTTTTTTTAGACCAAGATGCAGTAAAAAAGAAAAGAAAGGGAGAAAAAGAAACCACATTTATCCTTCCATTATGAGTAACTAGGAAAAGTGAAAAAATACATAAAAATATTTGCTCAGTGATTTGAAAATGGGCAAGGCAACACTAAATATCCTGAGATAATAAAAATGTGATGATATCCATCATTTTGATGATCAACGGAGGAAGGACCCATACAGAATTTATCAGACACTGAGTTTTTGCAAATTCAGAAGATGCACTTTTGAAATTTGAGAATGCTGAAGTGACTGCACATTGAGAGAAGCATTCCTCAAATAAGAACTAGTCAAAAAAAAAAAAAAATGCCCCCAGAAATCTGGATAGGTATCAATTGAAAATGTGTTAGGGGGGTTTCAAGATGGCGGACTAGAGGGCGGCTGCATTTCATGTTGCTCCAGGACTCAGGATTCAAAAGAGGAGATTTTGAGAGACTTGGGACCAACTCAAAGCCGCCGGGTGAGTCTCTCCCATTGGGGAAGCGTCCGGGATGGGGTGGTAGTCCTGGAACGCAGGGAACTTTGTGAAGTAGAGTTGTCCGGCGAGACTACCCTCCCCCTGCTGGAGCGGTAAACACGGACCACTGGGAACTTTGCAGAGAAAGTCGCTCAGCACAGCGCTTGGTTTCAGAGTAACCCGCCGGGCTTCGGGGGCTGCCCAGAGGAGGGGCCGCATAGGCAGGCGATTAGGTGCAGAGCAGGGTCCCAGGACCCAGGTGGCTTTTCAGTGGAAGAGCTGCAGACACAAGCTGAGGGGCGGAGCAAAGTTTCCGGGACTGCGGGCAGCTTCTCTGAGGAGGGGCAACCTAAGGAGACTTGTCTGCAAAGGGTGAGGCTCCCAGGCCCAGGAGGTAGGTTTGGGCCCCTGGGAACGTTACCTGGGAAGGCTGCCCTGCCCACGCGGCAAGATACCCCTCACCACGCTGGAGCAGTGAACACGGACAGTGGGGAACTTTGCAGAGGAGGCCGCTCAGCACAATGCTTAGTTTTGGAGCAACCCACCGGGGCTCCGGCAGCTGCCAGAGGAAGAGCTGGGCGGCGAGCTGTTTGGACTCAGAGCGACCTCCTGAACAACTGAGGGGGGGCTGTCCTGAGGAGGTGGAGGTGCGCAGTGAGTTGCTTGGTCTCCAAGCAACCACACAGAACACCGGGTGGCTGCCTGGAGGAAGAGGCGTGCGGCGTGTCGCTGGGGCTCGGAGCATCTGTACGAGGCTCCAGGTGACTGCTCAGAGGAGGGGTCGCATAGCCAGGTGATTAGGTGCAAAGCACGGTCCGGGGACCTAGGCGCTTTTTGGTGGAAGAGCTACACAGAGACAAGCTGAGGAGCAGAGTGAAGGTTCCAGGACTGTGGGCAGCTTCTCTGAGGAGGGGCATCCTAAAGAGACTCGTCTGCGAAGGGTGAGACTCCCAGGCCCAGGAGGTAGGTCCGGGGCCCTGGGACATTGCCTGGGAAGGCTGCCTTGCCCAGGTGGTAATTGTGGACTGAGGGGAACCTCCAGGAGGGGAATTGACCAGCGAGACCTCTCCACCGGGTGAATCTTTCCCACCTGGTGAGGTTTTCCCACAAGGATGGTAAAACCAGAGACACAGGCACGAACAGGACTTGCCTCAGCCCGCAGCCTAGTTCCCCTTTGGTTGACCATTGGTCAACAAAGGAGGCACCTCTGCCCACTAGCAGGGAATATATCCCACCTGAAGGCCACCACCCCTAGAGAGGCAGCTTCCTTGGGGAGCACCGCATTATCAACTTCCTCCAAGATTTCAGGCTACTGAAGGATAAGAGGGGATACAATAGCAATCATCAGGGACATTGTAAGTCAATAGAGGAAATCTGCAACATCTCAGCAGTCCACTGATACCTGAACGACATGAGAAAACAAGGGAAGAAAATGCCTCAAACAAATCTAGATGTTACATCAATAAAATCCAATGACAGCATGGCAGAAGAAACATCAGAAAGGGAGTTCAGAATGTACGTAATTAACATGATAAGGGAAGCAAATGATGAAATGAAAGAGCAAATGCAGGCATTGAATGAACGCACCAATCGACAGTTAAAAGAGCAAATACTGGAAGCAAAAGACCATTTCAATAAAGAGTTAGAGATATTGAAAAAAAAAAAAAGAAATCCTTGAAATGAAGGAAACAATAAACCAAATTAACAACTCCATAGAAAGCACAACCAATAGGATAGAACACCTGGAAGACAGAACCTCAAATATTGAAGACAAAATATTTAACCTTGAAAACAAAGTTGAACAAACAGAGAAGATGGTAAGAAATCATGAACAGAATCTGCAAGAACTATGGGATATCATGAAAAGGCCAAATTTGAGAATTATTGGGATTGAGGAAGGCTTAGAGAAACAAACCAAAGGAATGAACAATCTATTCAAAGAAATAATATCAGAAAATTTCCCAAATCTGAAGAATGAAATGGAAAATCAAGTTCAAGAGGCTTATAGGACTCCAAATACACAAAATTACAACAGACCCACACCAAGGCACATTATAATGAAAATACCTAACATACAAAATAAAGACAGAATTTTAAAGGCTGTGAGAGAAAAGAACCAAATGACATTCAGGGGGAAACCAATACGGATATCAGCAGATTTTTCAATCCAGACCTTAAAAGCTAGAAGGGCCTGGAACAACATTTTTCAAGCCCTGAAAGAAAATGGATGCCAACCAAGAATCTTATACCCAGCAAAACTTATCTTTAGATTTGACGAATGAAATAAAATCCTTCCATGATAAACAAAAGCTAAAAGAATATACAAAAAGAAAACCAGCATTACAGAACATTCTCAGCAAAATATTCCATGAAGAAGAGATGAAAAACAAAGAAGCATATCAGCAAAGGGAGGAGCTATCCTAAAGGAACTCTCAAATAAAGAGGAACCAAATCGTGTCAAAAATAAACAAATAAATGAATAAAATGAGTCAAATGACAGGGACTACAAATCATATCTCAATAATAACCCTGAATATTAATGGCCTGAATTCATCAATCAAAAGACATAGACGGGCAGATTGGATTAAAAAGAAAGATCCAACAATATGCTGCCTACAAGAGACTCATCTCATAGAAAGAGATACCCATAGACTAAAGGGGAAAGGATGGGAAAAAACATACAATGCACATGGACTCAGCAAAAAAACTGGGGTATCCATCCTCATTTCAGATACTGTGGACTTCAAGTCAAAGTTAGTAAGAAAAGATAAAGAAGGACATTTCATACTGCTTAAGGGAACCATAAATCAGCAAGACATAACAATCATAAATATCTATGCCCCAAACAGTGGATCATCCATGTATGTCAAACAAATCCTTCTCAATCTCAGAAACCAAATAGACCATAATACAATAATACTAGGTGATTTTAACACACCTCTCTCACCACTGGACAGATCTTCCAAACAAAAATTGAACAAAGAAAGCATAGAACTCAATAACATAATCAATAATTTAGACTTAACAGACATTTATACAATATACCATCCAACCAAGAGCGAATACACTTTCTTCTCAGCAGCACATGGATCCTTCTCTAAAATAGACCATATATTATGCCACAAAGCTAATGTTAGCAAATACAAGAAGATAGAGACACTACCTTGTATTCTATCAGATCATAATGGATTGAAATTAGAAATAAATGAAAGAGTAAACAACAGAAACTACTCCAACACCTGGAGATTAAACAATATGCTATTATATGATGAATGGATAACAGAAGATATTAGGAAGGAAATTAAAAAATTCTTAGAGGTAAATGAGAACAAAGAAACATCATATCAAAATCTCTGGGACACTATGAAAGCAGTACTTAGAGGAAACTTTATTTGATGGAGTGCATTCAATAAAAGAAGTAAAACTCAACAAATAAACGACCTAACACTACAGCTCAAAGCCCTAGAAAAAGAAGAACAGACCAACACCAAAAGGAGTAGAAGACAGGAAATAGTTAAACTCAGAGCTGAAATCAACGAAATTGAAACAAAAGAAACAATACAAAAAATTGACAAAATAAATAGTTGGTTCTTCGAAAAAATAAACAAAATTGATAAACTTTTAGCCACACTAACAAAGAGAAGACGAGAGAAAACCCAAATCACCAAAATTCGGAATGAACAAGGATATATCACAACAGACACGACTGAAATACAAAACATAATTAGAAGCTATTTTGAAAATCTATACTCCAACAAAATAGAAAATTTCGAAGGTATCAACAAGTTTCTAGAGACATATGAATTGCCTAAACTAAACGAGGAGGACATACACAATTTATTTTTTTTGTTTTTTTTTTGTTTTTGTTTCTGTTGTTTTTTTGTTTTTTGTTTTTTGTTTTTATTTTTTTACATTTACATAGGGTAATGATGTTTATTTTATTTTTCCCCTCCCCCACCCCACCCATCCCTCTTTTCCCTCTACACAGTCCTTCTTTCCTTCATTCTTGCCGCTCTCCTTAGCCTAACTCTAAACCTAACCCTAAACCTAATGCTAGCCCCTCCCACCCCCCATTATATGTCCTCATCCGCTTATCAGCGAGATCATTCGTCCTTTAGTTTTTTGAGATTGGCTTATCTCACTTAGCATGATATTCTCCAATTTCGACCATTTGCCTACAAATGCCATAATTTTATCATTCTTCATTGCGGAGTATATATTCCATTGTATAAATATGCCACAGTTTCTTTATCCATTCATCAACTGAAGGGCATCTAGGTTGGTTCCACAATCTGGCTATGGTGAATTGAACAGCAATGAACATTGATGTGGCTGACATACACAATTTAAATAGACCAATTTCAAGTAATGAAATAGAAGAAGTCATCAAAAGCCTACGAACAAAGAAAAGTCCAGGACCAAATGGGTTCTCAGCTGAGTTCTACAAAACCTTTAAAGAAGAACTCATTCCAATACTTTTCAAAGTATTCCATGAAATAGAAGAGGAGGGAACTCTCCCAAACTCATTCTATGAAGCCAATATCACCCTGATACCTAAACCAGACAGAGACACATCAAGGAAAGAAAATTTCAGACCAATATCCTTAATGAACATCGACGCAAGAATTCTCAACAAAATTTTAGCAAATCGCACACAAAAACATATTAAAATGTTAGTGCACCATGATCTAGTGGGTTTCATCCCAGGGATGCAAGGTTGGTTCAACATCAGGAAATCAATAAATGTAATTCACCATATCAACAGACTTAAAGTCAAGAATCACATGATTATTTCAATAGATGCAGAAAAAGCATTTGATAAAATACAGCACCCCTTCATGCTCAAAACACTAGAAAAAATAGAGATAGTGGGAACATTCCTTAACATTGTAAAGGCCATCTACGCTAAGCCCATGGCTAGTATCATTCTAAATGGTGAAAAACTGAAAGCATTCCCCCTAAAATCTGGAACAAGGCAGGGATGTCCTCTTTCACCACTTCTATTCAACATTGTCCTTGAAACTCTAGCCAGAGCAATTAGACAGACCAAAGAAATTAAAGGGATACGAATAGAAAAAGCAGAACTCAAATATCCCTATTTGCTGATGATATGATTATATACTTAGAGGAACCAGGAAATTCCACCAGAAAACTTTTAGAACTCATAAGTGAATTTAGTAATGTAGCGGAATATAAGATCAATGCTCATAAATCTAATGCATTTTTATACATAAGTGATGAATCTTCAGAAAGAGAAGTTAGGAAAACTACCCCATTCACAATAGCCTCGAAAAATATAAAATGCTTGGAAATCAATCTCACAAAAGAGGTAAAAGACCTCTACAATGAGAACTCAGAACACTAAAGAAAGAAATTAAAGAACACCTTAGAAGATGGAAAGATCTCCCATGTTCCTGGATAGGCAGAATTAATATCGTCAAAATGGCCATACTACCTAAAGTGCTATACAGATTCAATGCAATTCCAATTAAAATTCCAATGATGTACCTTACAGAAATAGAACGAGCAATCATGAAATTCATCTGGAAGAATAAGAAACCCAGAGTAGCTAAAGCAATCCTTAGCAGGAAAAATGAAGCTGGGGGTATTGCAATACCAGAACTTCAACTCTACTACAAAGCAATAGTAACAAAAACGGCATGGTATTGGTACCAAAATAGACAGGTAGATCAATGGTACAGAATAGAGGACACGGACACAAACCCAAATAAATACAACTTTCTCATACTAGACAAAGGGGCCAAAAATATGCAATGAAGAAAAGATAGACTCTTCAACAAATGGTGCTGGGAGAATTGGAAATCCATATGCAACAGAATGAAACTAAACCCAAATCTCTCACCATGCACGAAACTAAACTCAAAATGGATTAAGGACCTTGGAATCAGACCAGAGACCTTGCATCTTATAGAAGAAAAAGTAGGTCCAGATCTTCAACATGTCGACTTAGGACCAGACTTCCTCAACCGGACTCCCATAGCACAAGAAATAAAAGCAAGAATCAATAAGTGGGAGAGATTCAAACTAAAAAGCGTTCTCTCAGCAAAGGAAACTATCAGCAATACGAAGAAAGAGCCTACAGAGTGGGAGAAAATCTTTGCCAATCATACTTCAGATAAGGCACTAATCTCCAGAATCTATAAAGAACTCAAAAAACTCAACACCAAGACTACAAATAACCCAATCGACAAATGGTCTAAGGAAATGAACAGACACTTCACAGATGAAGACCTACAAGCAATCAACAAACATATGGAAAAATGTTCAACATCTCTAGTAATAAGAGAAATGCAAATCAAAACCACTCTAAGATTCCATCTCACCCCAATTAGAATGGCGATTATCAAGAATACAAGCAACAACAGGTGTTGGCGAGGATGTGGGGAAAAAGGTACACTTATACATTGCTGGTGGGGGTGCAAATTAGTGTAGCCACTCTGGAAAGCAGTATGGAGATTCCTTAGAAAACTTGGAATGGAACTACCATTTGACCCACCTATCCCACTCCTTGGCCTATACCCAAATGACTTACAATCAGCATAGTACAGAGGTACAGCCACATCAATGTTCATTGCTGCTCAATTCACCATAGCCAAATTTTGGAACCAACCTAGATGCCCTTCAGTTGATGAATGGATAAAGAAACTGTGGCATATATATACAATGGAATATTACTCAGCTGTAAAGAATGATAAATTATGGCATTTGCAGGCAAATGGATGAAATTGGAGAATATCATGCTAAGTGAGATAAGTCCATCTCAAAAAACCAAAGGAAGAATGATCTCGCTGATAAGTGGATGATGACACATAATGGGGCATGGGAGGGGTTAGTGTTAGGGTTAGAGTTAGGGTTAGGGAGGGGGACAAGATTGGGGGAAGGAAGGACTGTGTAGAGGAAAAAGAGGGGTGGGAGGGGTGGGGGGAAGGGAAAAAATAACAGAATGAATCAACCAACATTACCCTATGTAAATTTATGATTACACAAATGGTATGCCTTTACTCCATGTACAAACAGAGAAACAACATGTATCCCATTTGTTTACAATAAAAAAGAAGAGCAAAATAAATAAATAAATGAATATAAAAAAAAAGAAAATAGGGGTTTAATTTCATTCTATTGCATATGGTTTTCCAGTTTTCCCAGCACCATTTGTTGAAGAGGCTATCTTTTCTCCATTGCATATTTTTGGAACCTTTGTCTAGTATGAGAAAATTGTATTTATTTGGGTTTGTGTCCATGTCCTCTATTCTGTACCATTGATCTACCTGTCTATTTTGGTACCAATACCATGCCGTTTTTGTTACTATTGCTTTGTAGTAGAGTTGAAGATCTGGTATTGCAATACCCCCTGCTTCGCTCTTGCTACTGAGGATTGCTTTAGCTATTCTAGGTTTTTTATTCTTCCAGATGAATTTCATAATTGCTTGCTCTATTTCTGCAAGGTACATCATTGGGATTTTAATTGGAATTGCATTGAATCTGTATAGCACTTTAGGTAGTATAGCCATTTTGACGATATTAATTCTGCCTATCCAGGAACATGGGAGATCTTTCCATCTTCTAAGGTTTTCTTTAATTTCTTTCTTTAGTGTTCTGTAGTTCTCATTGTAGAGGTCTTTCACCTCTTTTGTGAGATTGATTCCCAAGTATTTTATTTTTTTCGATGCTATTTTGAATGAGGTAGTTTTCCTAATTTCTCTTTCTGAAGATTCATCACTTATGTATAAAAATGCATTGGATTTATGAGCATTGATCTTGTAACCTGCTACTTTACTGAATTCACTTATGAGTTCTAAAAGTTTTCTGGTGGAATTTCCAGGTTCCTCTAAATATATAATCATGTCATCAGCGAACAGGGATAGTTTGAGTTCTTCTTTTCCTATTCATATCCCTTTAATTTCTTTGGTTTGTCTGATTGCTCTGGCTAGAGTCTCAAGGACGATGTTGAATAGAAGCGGTGAAAGAGGGCATCCCTGCCTTGTTCCAGTTTTTAGGGGGAACGCTTTCAGTTTTTCACCATTTAGAATGATATTAGCCATGGGCTTAGCGTAGATGGCCTTTATAATGTTTAGGAATGTTCCCACTGCCCCAATTTTTTCTAGTGTTTTGAGCATGAAGGGATGCTGTATTTTATAGAATGAAATTAAACCCCTATCTCTCACCCTACACAAAACTCAACTCAAAATGGATTAAGGACCTTGGAATCAGACCAGAGACCTGCATCTTATAGAAGAAAACGTAGGTACAAATCTTCAACTTGTTGGCTTAGGATCAGACTTCCTTAACAGGACTCCCATAACACAAGAAATAAAAGCAAGAATCAACAACTGGGATAGATTCAAACTAAAAAGCTTTCTCTCAGCAAAGGAAACTATCAGAAATGTGAAGAGAGAGCCTACAGAGTGGGAGAATATTTTTGCCAACCATACCTCAGATAGAGCGCTAATTTCCAGAATCTATAAAGAACTCAAAAAACTCTACACGAAGAATACAAATAATCCAATCAACAAATGGGCTAAGGAAATGAACAGACACTTCACAGAAGAAGATGTACAAGTAATCAACAGATATATGAAAAAATGTTCAACATCCCTAGTAATAAGGGAAATGCAAATCAAAACTACTCTAAGATTTCATCTCACCCCAATTAGAATGGCGATTATCAAGAACACAAGCAACAATAGGTGTTGGCGAGGATGTGGTGAAAAAGGAACACTCATACATTGCTGGTGGGGTTGCAAATTAGTGCAGCCACTCTGGAAAGCAGTGTGGAGATTCCTCAGAAAGCTTGGAATGGAAACACCATTTGACCCAGCTATCCCACTCCTTGGCCTATACCCAAAGGACTTAAAATCAGCATACTACAGAGATACAGCCACATCAATGTTCATTGCTGCTCAATTCACCATAGCCAGATTGTGGAACCAAACTAGATGCCCTTCAGTTGATGAATGGATAAAGAAACTGTGGCATATTTATACAATGGAATATTACTCCGCAATGAAGAATGATAAAATTATGGCATTTGTAGGCAAATGGTTGAAATTGGAGAATATCATGCTAAGTGAGATAAGCCAATCTCAAAAAACTAAAGGACGAATGATCTCGCTGATAAGCGGATGAGGACATATAATGGGGGGTGGGACGGGCTAGCATTAGGTTTAGGGTTAGGTTTAGAGTTAGGCTAAGGAGAGCGGTAAGAATGAAGGAAAGAAGGACTGTGTAGAGGGAAAAGAGGGGTGGGAGGGGCGGGAGGGGTGGGAGGGGTGGGGGGGAGGGGAAAAATAAAATAAACATCATTACCCTATGTAAACGTAAAAAAAAAAATAAAATAAATAAAAAAAAAAAAAAAAAAAGAAAATATGTTAGATGTTTGTAACATTAAACCCCACAAAACTAGGTAAGGATAACTGGAGATTAGAAGTCAAGCAATTCCCAAAAGACAGAGAACTAAGATGGTTCTGCTTCATCCAGCCAGAATAGAGTGATTAGTGAGCATTCAGTAGAGATCCCAGAGGAATCATGCTTCATAGCAGGGCTGAACTATCCCTGGGGTAGACGAAACCACTGACCCTTTTAAACAAATGTTTGGACCTGAGGAAACCTTAAAAAATGTTCTCAGAAGGATCAAACTGATGCAAAATTAACTGCTCCCAGTCTCTATGCTTTTGGCTTCTTAGCAAGGAAAACTTTTCCCTGAACTTCCTGGAGATTGTGTTCTACATAATTTTCTCTAACAAAGTTCTTTCACTTTTAAATCAGTAGAATGAATTTTATGAGTGAAACTAAGAAATCAGGCATGTGAACACACTTGCTTTCTCTCAATTTCTACTAAAACAGTTTCAACTGCCTCTGGTACTTTGAGACTGTTGTGCATTCTCACAGTTTTGTATAGTAGCACAATTACTGAAGAACTTTCATTCATCATTTTATATCTTGCTCCAATGTTGTCTCCTCTTTGGAAATTTTTATTTCTTTTTTATAACTCATAACAATTTCTGTTTTGTCATATTGCTGTACTTGAATACTATTTCAGTATATATTCAAGATTTGTGAAACCTTCTCTTCATCATAGACAATGAGGCCCTGAACATGTGATGGTGTCTTACATTCTTTATATCAAGGACCACCAAAGAGTCTGAGTGATGTGATGCATGTATACTTCTAAGTATTGTGCATCTAGTATTACTTAAACCCTGGAGTAATTATAAAAGCTTCTTTATTGTCCCTGATTTATAGAAAAAAACAGAGAAACAGATATTCAGAAATAATTTAAGATAAACTTTTACTTATGGGCAAAGAGGCCCACCTTGACCATATCCTTCAAAGGCTAGCATGGTTCTTAGTGAGAACTTATGCCCACACTTCTTGGCCCACTAAAAGGAATGAGTGACCATGTCATATTCTCTCATATATTGGTGAAATAGCATATATTTTCTACTTATGAAGACTTCTTACTGAGGGCAATTAAAATGTGCAATATAAAGACTGATCCTCAGAATTACCACTACCATTGTTCTTCCACCCTCACGTAGGAGCAAAGCTGGGTATTCTACTCATGGGATGGAATCTCTTTATCATTTTGCTCTATAGACAAGCAATGCCCATTTTAAAAATTTTTTGGAATAACAAAATAGAAATTTATCATCTTTACATACATAATAGATTTTATAATATAATGAAATCATGATATTCATCCAAATTAGCATTGACATATGTACTTACAGACAAAAGCAATGCAAATCAATAAAGCCTATGTCTACTTTTTCATTATTTTTTTTAAAGTAGGAGAATTTGAATTATGTGTTTTGGATAAAAATAGATGATTTTATGTTTTATACACTGATATCATAAATCAAATATTTTGCTGTATCTTGTAAGTTAAAAAGGAGGCCAATATTATTATAATATTATTGCAGAGGGACAGAACAGTTGTGGAAAATTTAGTAGAATTAGAGCGTGTCATTATGGATTAGGTATGATTTGCTGAATTTATCTCAATATTAATTTCACAGTTTAGGTCATATTCTGAAACAAGTGATATTGACCCTAATTCCTTCAGCACAACAAAGAGCAAAGTCCTTAAAAAATTTTAAGCATTTGATTTTTTCAGTGGTAGATCATACACTCAGAAATGTCTTCAGGAATCTCAAAGTGCATTATTCACCAGAATATTGCTCCCAGAGATTGTACACAAAATCTATAATTCTCTTCTCTGAGAATCTTAACAAATGTACTCTAAGGAAATTTGGAAATTCCTTTAGAGTAATAACTATGGTTAAATTGGATAAAATAAAAGATAACTAGTAAAAGTACAGCTGAAAAATGCTACTACTATTTTTAGTAACATCGTTACTGTTTATTTGATGATATTCAGTTTGAAAGGCAAAAAATATCTTTAACCATAATAGGCAATTATATAAAATAAGATGTTTCAAATGTCTTGAAAACGTTATGTACCAAATGTATTAAAGTAAAATAATTAAGCTTTTTGGAATACACTGGAAGTGCATCGACTATATTTTGTTTTTAATTTTTTGATACATGGTATCAGTTAGTTGCTCAGGGTCTTACTAAATTTCTTAGGTTGATCTTGAATTTGAGATTCTTCAATCTCAGACCCCCAAATCACTTGTATTACATGTGTGAGTCCCTGTGCCTGGTTCAGAATATAGTTTTGAAGATCAAAACTGTACTTCTCCAAAAGGAAAAAAGTTTTATTTACCCTTTGGAAAAAATTTGTAAAGAACTTACAAAACTTTACAACAAAAATACAAAGAACCCAATCAATAAATGGGCCAAAGAACTGGACACTTTACAGAAGTAGACACACAGGCAATTAATAAATATATGAAAAAGTGTTCAACATCTCTAGTAATTAGAGAAATGCAAATTAAAACAACTCTAAGATTTCATCTTACTCCAATTAGAATGGCTATTATCAAGAACACAAACAATAATAGAAGTTGGTGTGGATGTGGGGAAAAAGGCACACTTTTACATTGCTGGTGGAGTTGCAAATTGGTGCAACCATTCTGGAAAGCAGTATGGAGAATCCTAAGAAAACTTGGAATGGACCCATCTTTTGACCCAATTATCCAACTCCTTGGTTTATACCCAAAGGACCTAAAATCAGCCAACTACAGTAACACAGTCACATCAATGTTAATAGCAGCTCAGTTCATAATAGCTAGATTGTGGAGCCAACCTAGATGCACTTCAACAGATGAATGGATAAAAAAACTCTGGTATATATACACAATGGAATACTATTCAGCCATAAAGAAGAATAATATTATGGCATTTGCAAATAAATGGATGGAATTGGAGAATATCATGCTAAGTGAAATAAGCCAAGCCCAAAAAACCAAAGGTCAAATGTTTTCCCTGATAAGTAGAGAATGATATATAATGGGGGTGGTGGGAAGGGAATGAGAGAAGAATGGGGGAAGTTTAGAATATGGAGAAGGAAATGAGAAGGAAGGGGGTATGAAAAATGGTGGAATGAGTCAGACATCATTACCCTATGTACGTGTATGATTACATGAATGGTATGAATCTACATTGTGTACGACCATAGAAACGAAATGATGTACCCCATTTGTGTACAACAAATCAAAATTCAGTCTGTAAAATATTAAAAGATAAATAAAAATAAAAAATAAAAAAGTAAACATGTTAATTGTCTTTATTACTACTATTCCATGTCTTTGTTTTTACCATCAGTTTGGTTAATTAAGCCTTCTACATAGCAAGTTGCACTCTGCAACATCCATTTCACCCCAGGCAATGGAGCAATTGTAACCAATCCCCTCTTTCCCATTTCCCTTCCAAGGTCAGGTAAGTTCTACATGGATGAGGAAAAGGAAAATATAATCCAAAGTACACTCTGCTTTGAGGAAATGTCAAAGGAACTGCACATTCTAAGACCTTTCCCTACCCTCACTGGTCAGACTTTAAAAATTTTTCTTTAGATATAGAATTTATCTCATATAAAATTGAGAATAAAATCATTGCCTTTTAGACAGTGGAATGAATTGGACATAACTTTCCTATGTTCATACATGAATAAATGAATAACTTCAAAAAAATTCTTTCACTGGCTTATATAGGATTTTAAAAATATACTAGGTAACATGACTAATTTGCAAATGTTCATTTCATAATTGGAACACAAGCATAAGAAATGAAGAGCAAGCTTTGTACTTTTTATAAGAGACAGATCTAAAACAAAATGATTTCAAATGAAGAGAGGAAAAGGAAGTTAAATTATTAAATACAATGCTATAAACTACAACATATTTTAAAAAGAGAGGATCATTATCACTAAGTGGGATGTAAAAAGATGTAAAGGTGTTAGAATGGGATGGTAGTGTAAGAGTGTAATGAAACCAGCACTGACCATCAGCAACACATAGGCAGTGCTGAATGTATTGTTAACTGGAGGATGAGAAATTCATGCCAATCAGGAAGAACATGTCCAATCAGAGAATACTGCTTACAATATAGAGTTTTTGCAAAGCACAGACTCAAGAATTGATGCAATTTCAGAGTCATAAGTAGGCTGACATCCCCCTTGGAATCATGGTTACTGACCTGGGGAAATTGTTCATTGATTGGCACTGACAGATACATTTATTAACATGAGGTGTTTTCTGATTAGCATATGACTTCAGGAACTAGAGGTTGGCATTAATAGCTGGCCTAGAAAAGCATGGGTTACTAAATCTAGTTGCTGTTGATTGATTAAATATACATAACTATTCTAGATGCTACTCATTACCAGAGTCATGAAAATTTCCCCAAAATTTGTGGGAACATTTTTAAAATTTTCAGTAGCCTCTCACCATAATTTTCTCCTAATTTCATATTCCAATCCCATTGTGTGTGTGTGCATGTGTGTAGTGAGTTGAATGGTAAAACCCCAACAAGTTATGTCCGGTAACTATGAATAGATGCTTATTTGTCAAAAGCATCTTTGCAAATTGAATCACACTCAGGATATTGAGATCATTCTTGATCATCTGAGTGACCCTAAAATCAGTCAAAATCTTCTTCTTCTGTCTCTTCTCCTCCTTCTCTTTCTCCTCTTCCTCCTCTTTCTTCTTCAAAACAGGAAAGAAGAAAACAGAAAGAGCAAAAAGCCATATAAAGACAGAGGCAGTGGTATAGCTGCAAGTAATGCCTGGTGAACCCAGAAGCTGGAAGAGCCAGAGAAACAAGGCCGTGTGTAGTTTCGTCAGTTTACTGTCACACTTTTCAAAATTCAAAGATTAGTTTCTACTGAAAGCTCATCACTTTGGTATCATCCTAAGTAAAAAAAAAAAAAAAATCATAATAGATCATAATTCAAATCAGTGTATGTTAGACTCTCATTATTTGTTTTCTTCTATCTAAATCACATTATTTCTTTGCAATGTAAATTCAAAAACTTCACGAGGACACAAGGACACATTAAATTTATTATTTATGGTGCCTACTATGCAGTGAAAACCATTATTTACTTGCATATATTCCAATATATCAAGAATAATTTCAGTTATTATGTGATTAATTATTGCATAAACTACATAACATCTGTATCTTGAGCTTCTGTTCTTTATTCTTCATAGTATTAATCTTCTGTCTTATTCTTTTAATTGAGTTTTGAAACTCTTCTGACAAGCATATACTCTGGAAACTGATTGCCCTATACCTTTATAGTACAAATCATGCTCTTTATTTCTTATTATTTTATTATCTAGTTAGGTTATTAATTGAATGGGGTTCTTTATATATCTTACCCAAATTCATTTTTATATTTACTTCCCAATCAGTTCTTTTATTCCAGTCATGCTTTAATTTCATATTGTATGTAATTTCTTCAATTTTATAGGTTTAATATAAACTAAAATTAATATGAACTCAAGTTAAATAAGTTAAAACTTCTGTTTATTTTGGCTTTCTATTTTAAGTATTTAAAAATGTGGTATTTTAATAAATGTTTTGTTTTATTCTTTTATGTTACAGAATCTTTTCAATGGTCCATTATTTTATTCCCTGGTTTATTTTTATTGTCTTTTCTCTGATTGAAGAGTGTCCCCTTTCCCTTTACCTGAATCTTTATAACCAGACAAATGTTCAGGCATTGTATTTGCCCTTTGTAGTTTTCTTAAATTTCTCTTAAATATTCTTCAAAATATTCTCCCAGAAATTTAGTCTCCCTATTGATTAGATATCAGATTTCTTTACTGGTCAATTGGTAACAACATCCTGATAGATTTACAAAGGAACTGATGTCAAGAGAATCAAATATTTTTTTGAGTCTGTGTGTTTTCTTCTTTAGATGTATTAAAATTTTGATAGTGAGGCCAATATTTCCTGTACACCATTCCCTTTTACCTGGTCTCCCAGTGTGTGAAGAATTTGTACAATCTTGAAACAGTAAGTTTGTTAGAGATCTTCTGCACAAGGAAAAAAGAACTCAAGATCCACACCAACTCTTGCATTTGGGGCATTCATCATTTTTCTTTAGGACCCCAACAGGTTCTTTCCATTGTTATCTATTTGTAGTGACAAAAGGACTCGTGTGTTTCCTACATGATTTGACTGTGTCTCTCCAAAAGACCATGAATTCCTAGATAGCAGGGATCACATTAATTTACTCCTTGATTATTTTCTGGCTAATATTGTATGATATGAAATAAAAAAAAATTGATCAGTGTCTACTAAATAAATGTTAAGTCTTGAAACAAATTTATTTTATTATAGAATGCAAAGTATGTTTAATAAACATCTCTTAATGATATTAAGACTGGGTAGTACAAGTAGACCAAGCAATACAAATAAACTAGTTGACCCAGTAGAAGGATTTTGTTGGTTTATTTTCATGTTATTCCTTTCTCTCTTTTGTTGTATTTTGTTTGCTTTTAGTTTTGTTTAACCTAGGTGGTAAAGTATGTTGCACTTGTTCCTGAAGTTACTGTAATTAAAACTAATTTAGTGCATTAAATGATATTTTTTAAAATATTTTTTATTTTAAGGAAGTGGGCAGACACTTTACAGAAGAAAATATACAGGTGATTAAGAAGGATTATTTTTTAATTATTTTTTTATTTTAAATACTGCATTTTGGTTCATTGTATAAAAGGTAGCCCAAACTTTAATAAATGGACAGAGTTGGATATAAATCCCTTTAATTGATCGTTAAATAGTTAAGGTTTTCTGGGCCAGCAAAGGTGAATTATTGAATATATAAATGTTTTCAGGGAATAAAAAATTTTTTCTGTCTTAAAATGTATTACCATAAAACTGAAGATCAAAATTAGAACATTCTAGTAATTTCACATCAGTTGGACCTAAATATACTAGCAGTTTGAAAATACAGTTGACATACTAAAGGAAATGAAAAGGGGATATTTATAATATACCTACAGAGAAAAGGGAGAATATAAAGAAATTGATTCATGACTGCCTGTAGTTCTCTCAAAACAACTTAGATAAAATTGTGCATTTATATTATTCCTGACATTATATGCTAAATAGCAAACATTTTCAGAACATAATTGGAGATATTTGCCATTTAAATACTAACAGTGAAGAAAGTTATTAACTGTACTTTTACTATTACCAAATGCAATGCTGTTTTAATGCCAATTGAAAAGGAAGCATTTTCAAATATTCTCTTTATGATAGTTTCTTCCTGTGTAACTTGTGTTCAATTGACTATGTTGTAAATTAAAAAGTCAAATATTGATAATTTCATATGGTTCAGACTAAATATATTTTTGTAGTCTGAGTCTTTATAATCAGAAAAATGTGACTACCTTTTTAATAGGTTACCCACCTTAAAATACTGAAAACATTAGAAGTTACTTTTTATTTTCCCTTGAAATGTAACATTGTTCTTTTTTGGAGGGTGGGGGTGCCAGGGATTGAATTTAGGGGTAGTTCACTGAGCCACATCCCCAGCCCTATTTTGTATTTTATTTAGAGACAGGGTCTCACTGAGTTGCTTGGTACCTCCCCAGCATGGTGAGGCTGGCTTTGAACTCATAATCCTCCTCCCTCAGGCTCCTGAGCTGCTGAGATTACAGGCATGCACCACTGTGCCCAGCTAACATCTGTTTTTAAGGAAGTGTTTGGGGACAGACAGATGAGGATGGTGGGAAAATGAGGTTAAGAGAATAATTCTATAAAATGGGCCCACTGTGCTGACCCCACATGCTTTCTTTGCTCCCACGTGCTTTCTTTGCCATAAAGCAATTTGCCTTCGCCCTGCCTAGTCTAAGTAGACAGGATGTGTCACATTCCTCAGCATACTACCTGTTATCTACAAGGAAATTCAGGCAGGAAATAACAGTGATAAGAGGAAAGATGTTTGTGACCCTTTTCACAGACCAGATTCCCAAAGATAAGGATAATTCCTTCTAACCATAAAATCTATAAAAATGATTAAGAATTCATGAGAACCAGTCAGCATGGGCCAAGGTGACAGAGTTGTCATGGCAATGGGGACTTGAAAGACTAATGCCACCCTACTGTCAGCCAAAAGTTAAGAGGTAGAACTTGGTGGGACTCTCTGGAAACTTCCTTGGTCCCCAATATTGCCAGGGTACAAGAAAGGCATTGCCTCTCTCCTCTCTAAGAGGACCAATACTCTCCCTTGAGAGTGTCCCCTTTCCCTTTCCTTATCCTTTCAATAATCTCATTCTTGTTACTCTGAGAGACGTGTCTGAAATCTTTCTGACTTGATCACAATAGTCAGGGTTTGAAGAGGGGATCTTCATGCTGCCTCAGTTTCTTGGAATGCCCCAGTTCTTTAACGAAAGATTTTAAAAAGCAGGTCTGGATGGAAAGAACTTTTAAATGCATTGAGAATAACCAGAAGTTCCTTCTAACTGCAATAACAATAATTTTATGTACCCTCCAAGTTCTTAGCCAATTGAAAGGTAGCTGAAAGGAGTCATTACACTCAAGTGTCAAGTTTATTCATGTTAAAGGTGAATTGGAGACTATTGCTTTGAAATTGTCCGAAGAGCCTTCCTACTCGCCTTCCCCACAATGGAAGTTACCCACCTATCAGATAAGGCAAGTATGAGCTCAGTGCCCCTCCCAAATGGAAAAGACCTATGAGTGGGAAGGAGGGGAAGAGGAGGGAGGCGAACCCCTGAGGCACACAACTTGATTATTCAGAAGGAAAGTACAGACTCACCTGAGAAGTTGGTGCTTGGTGACTCTTTGCCTCATATAGCCAACCAGATAATGCCTCTTTCTTCCACAGACAGAAATCATAAAGTAATATGTGAAGAGAAATGTTGAACATCTTCTATGAAAACTATTTTCTATAAGAGGATATCAGATAATAGCTTGCCAGGTATGTTTAAAAAAGCATCATCCCCAAATTTGTGGGAAGTATTTCTAATTTATAAAAGATAATATACTCTACACATTAATTGAAGAATGCTTAGGTAATAAAAATAATGTGACTTCAATAATTTAGATAGATATATAGGTTGATAGGGGATAGAATGATAGAATTACATGAATGTTTACCAAAGATAAATTATTATAAAATGAAACTTTAAGTTAAAATGTGTTTTTATCTATGGTCTGTACAAGTTATTTTTAATTGAGACACACACACACACACACACACACACACACATATATACATAATTTCAAAATATCTTTTGTGCCATCATGTCCTAAAATAACCAAAGATCATGTGCATATGAACTTGAATTGGAGAAACCACCATCTGCATGTAGAGCATAATTACTCAATTAATTAATTTATAAATTAATTTATTTAGTCCTGTGATAGGCTTGTGTCATGAATAACAATGCACAATGTGTCCACTTCTGTAAAGTTTATAAAAATGAATAAGACATAAGTCCCCGATATTCTTGCAATCAAGTAAGAGAAAATGATATATGAACACATCACTTAAACTAATTTGTGAGTGCTCTTATGAGGGAGGTGCAGAGTTTCACAGTATTTCAGATGAATAGATTACTATAAATTTATCGTAAAACTTGAATAATGGGCACATAAATGTCTATAAAATTACAGTATGCCAAAAGGTAAGCACTGGTCATTAGAGAAGTTAAAATTATGAGTAGAATTAGAATTAGAGAGGTTGCTTCCAGAATGGTCTTTTGCTCTGTGTGTGTGTGTGTGTGTGTGAATGTTTGTATATGTGTGTTTCAGTGTTGGGAATGGATCTCAGGGCCTCATGCTTGCTAGGCAACAAGCACTCTGCTACTGAGCTACATTCCCAGTCTTATAAAATGTTGTTAATTTTTTAATTTATTTTTCAGATTAGGTGAACGTGTTTTTCCAGGGATGGACTTCCACAATGCTCAAAGAATAATTGGATGATGCTGTGGTATGTGAACTGGACAGAGCTAGACATAGGAAGTTTGTTAGATAGTTCTAATATTTCAGATGCTGCAGAGACCTCAAGGTAGCCATTATACTCATTTTCATTTTCTCTTAATGCTAAAACATGTTATCTGAACATATCCTTATCTAGAACAAATATATTTCCCTTATTTCTCTGCTGATGAATGTCACCATGTTACTAAGCTTAGGACATCAGAATAGAAAGATATTGTGTCTCACTTGTAAGAAGTAGTCTTAGAGAGAGGGTGCCACCTTTCTGCATTGCTGCAACTTTATGGTATGCAATATAAGCATAAAAATTAGCATTTGGAAAGTTGTTTGAGGACCCCAACTGGGTGAATATATGTAGAACAAAGCAAACAGGTAAGAGTTGTGCTCATGCATCTCTGAAACCTTGTGGCATTTTATCAGCCCCGAATATTAATCTTATTTAAACCATAGTCATTTAAAAATTCATTTTTCATTTTTCCTTTTTTTTTTTTTTTTTTTTTTTTGCAGTGCTGGGTATTTAACTTAGGCCCTAGCACACTCTGGGAAAGCTCTTTACCACTGAGTTATATCACCAGCTCTGAGACAGGTTTACATATTGGCCCGTCTTTCCCCATGCACAAAACCAATTTTAGTTTTAATAATGTAACAACTGCATAAAAACTGCAATTTAAGTGAAGCCATTGAATCCATTTTACACCTCATTCATATTCTTGCAAAGTACAACATGGCTGATTTGATTAATAGTATAAGGATGAGAGATACCTTGGCCTCAATATAGATTTTAGGGAACACTCTATCCCATTTACAAACTATTTTTAGAATAAGTGAATAAAACTTGAGGATCTAATCATGTATTTATCATCAATTTTCACTACCTTCTCAATGAAAAAGTAACATTTGGCATATTTTTTTTAATCTAAGGCCTAGAAATTCATCAAATTCTGATCCTCTTCTCTACGTGCTTCAACAGACCATTGTACACTGCCAATAATGCTATGGAATAATGGTGGAGCTATAATCTGATGGTGCTTCTTTGGAAACCATGAACATTATTACCACATGCACCCAAGTTTATCTTCTTAACTGAAAAGGGAGTGTTATATTGCCCTAAAAAGATTTTTATCAAGCAAAATCTGGTAGAAGATAGATTTCAGTTGAAATTAAGTCACAGAATTGCTCATAGATAATGTTAGAAACCTAAAGAATAAATGATCAAACTGAAGTTCGCACCTGACATTAGACAAATCAATGGTCTATGAAGGTCTAGGGGCATGTGACATTTAATAAGAAGAATGAGTGCAAGTAGAAGAAAAGACAGGCTTTTTCCTAACTTAGTATTTGTGACAAAGATAAATGAAGCAGCAGGTAAGAACACATATGTTTGTGGCAGGGACTGAGAGGAGTAGAGAGTGGCTTTGTATTAGTGGAGGATCACAAACTATTAACAAATACACTTTTCTAATTGGCATTCTGGTGTGGGTGGAAACTTCAATAATAATACTGTGAGATATGTCACTTTTAGAAAACTGAAAATTGTGAGGCAGAAATATATCTCTAGAATAAACCAATCTAGAACTCTTTCTAATAAAATAAAATCACTTTCTGCCTAAAGCATTTTGGCAGTTTTTCAGATTTTTATGGAGCTTAAGATTCTATAAATGACCTTGTGACACTAGATCACTGACCTCGACCGAAGGATTTTTTGATTTTGATCAAAGGCTACAGGAAGCTCAATTTCATGACCTATTTGTAGCACTCCTGGAAATACTTGGGAGAGACTAGAGTTCACTGTGCTTTTAGCTTTAAGACCCTCATCTATTGTTAACACAACTTCTATGCAAGTCTACTGCTCTCTGATCTTGCAGTAGATAGTAAAATCCTGAAATGCACTCTCAAAACAGCAGTATTTGAAGAACAGCATAAGGTGGTGCCTGACCTGACTACCAATGGCAGTTAGTGTTAACATCTCAGATGGATTTATTTTTGGATTTATTAATCACATATGATGCAGTCTAATAGAATTTTAAGATAGCTATAGGCACTATAATTATGTTATAAACAACTACAATCTAAGAAATGGACACAAATATTTGAATTAATAGACACTTATGTAAGTTCAAATATTTATCTAATATTTCCCAATGAATCTCTGCTTCATTCTAGATTTCTGACTTTTCTTGTGAAAAAAAACCAGGATGGTATAATGATATGAGCTGGGTAAATGTGTCAGTCTTGATATGAAGATGAAAATACTTGGACAATGCAAGAACATTTGGAAGTGAAACAAGTAGATTATGAAAGTTGTAACCTAATCAGTGGGCTAATCCCCTAGTGTGTATTATCACAGTAGGATATGAATTAACCCTTGGTAACTTCAGGAAGGTCAAATATAACTAGAGAAAGTCACTGGGGGCAGGCTTTTGGAGTTTATATTTCATTCTTTGTGAGCAGAATTCTCTCTCTCTTTCTCTCTCTTTCTCTTTCCTTCCTAATTTCCATGTCCTGAGCTGGTTCCTCTGCCATGCCCTTCCTCCTTGATATTCTGCTTCACCTGGGCCCAGAACCACAACCATGGAGTTGCCTGGCCATGGACTGACCTTCCAAAACTCTGACCCCCAAATAAATCACCTCTCCTCTACATTGTTCTTGTCAGGTCCTTTGGTCACATCTATAAAAAAGTTAACAAAAACAGGGACCATGGATAAAGGAACACTGAATCTAATCTTGCATTTGGATATTTAATTGTGCCATGAGAAACTGGTAACTGGATAGGAATGAACATGTACTTCCACATATTCAATGCTCTTAATAGTATATTCATCCTAAATAGTTATCAAGAGAATTTTTATTGAAATTCTTGGATATTTTTATGTCAAAATAAGTGAGGAAAGTGATTATATTATGATCCATCAAAATTTTATTTTACCATTTTGGGCTATGGAATTGATTTTCTTTATAGAGCAAAAATACCATTTTTATTTTTCATTTTGGTCATTGGGTTGAATAAAAAAGGATAGCCTTATAAATGTACATTTAGTGACAGTGTAGTTTCAGTGTGAAATGTAATGAATGCTATAGATGAAGATTCCTTGTCATCTATTTGAGCTATTAATTCCACTAACATGCAAATTGTGTTATTATTTTAGATACAATACCTCAGCCATAGCAGGAGAAATACATACCTCACACTTAGTCCATATTAATTTGACATCAGAAACAAATAGGCCACTTAACTGGAGGAACTGAACTGATGGTATGACTTTCCAGGATCATGAAATATTAGCAATAGAGTAAATACAAAATTTGGTACCTGGTAGTCTTCCTTGAATATATTATAATTTTGACTTGTTTCAGAAGCATCAAATAAAAATGCTGTCCATTTGTGCAGAATGGAATTAAATATTAGCTTTAAAAACATACCACTGGTCCTATTACAGTTACCTAGTAACCTAACAACAATTTTTTTCCAAAAGTAATGCACACAAACTGGAATAATGGGAATAGTTTGAAGCAGAACTGAGAAATTAACTACTTAGTACATATAGCTATTTGACTTGAATAGGGCAATACTTTGACTTGTTAACCTTGTACACGGTCTGGTCCTAATAACATTAACAATTCCCTCATAAATGAACAAAACTATTTTAATTGATGCACATAAAGTATAAAAAGTTTTAATAAGTGACAGCTAATTCACTCAAGTCTTTGGTCAATCAATTGACATTTGTTTAATGACTGTGTGCTATAGATAGACCACTGTGACATGGAAGTGCACAATTAATATAGAATGCATTTCTTCCTGTGTAAAAAATTGTTTAGCATTGTTTGGGATAGGGAGTTGGAATGATATATAGAGAATGATAATTCACCTTTATGCTGTTTTGATACAAAACAACAGAAATTGCTTACCTGATCATATTTATTAATGTGATGACTAACTCCAAGTTAAATTTGCTTCAGGAAGTAGGAGTCATCAGACTAGGACTGAGATAAAAACTGGTACTCAAAATAACATTTATGACACCAAAAAAAATTCTTAGTAGTTCCTACTATGTAGTTAAGTTAATTAAGATTAATTGCTAATTAAGAGTCTAAAACATAGGTTATTGGAAAGTGAGTATGGTGGATATGATAATTAGCAGAAATAGGAGGAAAAAGAAGTCTTTGGTGAAATAGTGTGAGTACTCCCATATCATCTGGAATGAGAGAAGACTGGCTCAAGGAGAATGTTGTAAATAATAATCAAAGTCCACTAGGAATTTTAGCAAAAGGATTGGGAAAGGGAGAATTTGCAAGATCCTCCCCAAGAAAAGACCCCAAGTAAGAATGCTAAGCTGACCTCCTTGGATCACTTTTAGTAGACTGCTTGCTGATAGAATCTCTAGAGGAGGTTAAAGTTGGAAGGGGATAATTTAAAAACAGAGTATGAAGCAATATAAAGTAGCTACTTTCTTTCTCCCCTTGTTGGATGTGAAATTGTGAGTAATTTTGAAGTAAGAATCACAAAAATATGAGTGATTAAGTATAATAGAAGATAGGAAGAAAAAGAGCTATGATATAATTTTTAAGTATTATAAAACAGGATTTTGGGATATATTACATTGGCTATTGGTAGAATTAAGAGAAATAATTCAAACAAAAAGCAGCATGGTGCCTAACACAGAGAAGCCACTAAATGAAAGGTAACTAAGGTTATTACTGCTAGTTTACTTTCTTATCTGTTCCTTTAATACTTAAACCTCCATGTCCCACATCATTGTTAATGTGTTGCAATTTCCAATCATCATCCACTGTATGAGTGGTGACCAGCCAAACAAAAAAAATTTTACAAACCTACACACACAACCATCCCTCCTCGTGAACATAAATTGACCCATAGTCTTTTATTAAAATATTCTTTTTCTGTTAGCGACATACTTTTAATCGTTCCATAATGTATTTATACTTCAAAACATCGTGTTATACATGGTAAAAGACATACCATTCTGTCAGTTAATGTAATAATAAAGAAAAGAGACACTAACTGAAACAAGATTGACAGAAAATAAAAATATGAACTAGTGATCATTCTTCAAATTAAGAATGAACTCTAGAATTTTGTGCTAAATATCTGATTATTGTTTAAGAAAACCTGTTGCATAAAAAAACCACCTTCCTATGTGTTTATAGGATTGCCAGATCTTCTAGAGTTGATAACCCAGTGTCATTCAGTTATCACAATTTCTCTCTCCGTGACTCACTATAAGACTGTTCTCTATATAGCCTGGATCCTGACCATACCTGGTAACAAAGACACAAAAGAAATTCAGTTGTGGGACTCCACTATTGGGGTGAAGCTCTAATGAATGTATTTCATGTGGTCAGGAAAATGCAAATGGGAATTTTAAAGATCCCCATTTTGTCCATTCCCATGTGACAAAATATTCTTAAAGTTGAAAAAATTCAAAATTATCACCTGCTCTAGAATAAGGAAGGACTCAACAAGGGCAGTGCCATTCAGGACACACTAGTGGTTAATGTATGAATATTTTTATTTCACCTAAATAATATATTTCATACCAATCTCTGAATTACTTAATCTTTTCCAGAAATTCCAAAATTTCTGGGAAGAGATGAAAATATAAATAATCTGGATTATTAAAACAAACCAAAAAAAAACTGGTGAGAAAAGAAAAACAACAACAAAAGTCTTATTTGATAGAATTTGGGGAATGGGGAAAAGAGATTTTGAACAAAGGGTGCAGATTTTCAGTTTTGAGATTCATAAACTCTAGGAATCTACCATACATCTTGATAACTGTAGTCAATAAAACTGCACTGTATACTTGAAATTTACTAAGAGAGAAGATGTTAAATGTTTTCACAACACAATTAAAAGTGGTAACTATGTAAGATGGACAGGCATGTTAACTTGATTTTACTGAGCATAGATTATTGTTCACTTAAAAAAATAATTTCAATGAGTCTATCTGATACATGTTATCTTATATTGTACATTCCTAAATGGGAATGACATACAGAGTCATCAAATAAAAATGACAAGTGTCCAAATGGAGCATTATGTTGCTTATGGGTTTCTTCAGTTGTTGGATGAAATTGTGAGAAAAGATTTAAAGCCTAATTTGTATTTGCAATACAATTTCTTTAACATCTTAGATACATATTTCTTCTTAATTCAAAAAGCATTGTCAGGTGCATGAGCCTATTTTTCTCCATCTTCCAGAGCCTGGTGTTGGTTTTATGTTTGTATTTTTCTTTTCCTTTTGAAAATACCAGGTTTTGTCAATCTATCGCATCACTTCCTAGAGAAACCAATAGACTAGAGTTAAATATTTACAGCTTTAACTTGTGTATTATCAGGGATTTACTATATCAAAACTACATGCTCTATCTTGAATAGTTATCAATAGCTGGAGATTGTACATTATTTAGTTCATTACTGCAATAAATCTCTCAATAGTTCAAGGGTTTCCTGGACCATTATTTAGTTATCTTGTGAATGTTAGTTACCAAATTTGATATTCAGATAATTGTTATTTATTACATATGTCCATTTATTAGGTCTCTCCAGAAATATTCCATTTTCTATTAAATATGATACATGTTAATCTGGAGTTGAAATTATATTTCACTTTGTGACATAATTATCATTTTCTTCAAAATGCTTATATATATATGGATATTTGGGGGTTACCAGGGATTGAACTCAGGGGCACTGGACCACTGAGCCACATCCCCAGTCCTATTTTGTATTTTATTTACAGACATGGTCTCACTGAGTTGCTTAGTGCCTCTCTTTTGCTGAGTGTAACTTTGAACTTGCAATCCTCCTGCCTCAGCTTCCCAAGTCCCTGGGATTACAGGTGTGCACCATCACACCTGCCTTCAAATTGCTTATATTTAAGGCAAGTGTATTGTTAATTTCACTTGGTGCATTCAATAACATATGAATATTCACTGACATATGGGCCTGAGGTATGCACTCAGAGTCAAATAATCAAGTATCAGTTATAAATAGAGGTGTAAAATTGGTTTCTATATGATTTTCTGTTTAGCCTTTTTGCAATAATGGAAAAAGACTACATAGCATTTCAAACCCTGTTTCTGAAGCATGTAATATGTATTTTGCAACAATTAAAAGAAATACTATTTATGAAAAGATTAATCTATTCTAACAACAGTCTGTTTCTAAAATTATTTTTGTTCTTGAGTCAAATCATTTTACCAAAATGCTTCTTGCAGCACAAGCTATTACTTCCAGTTTCCCAAGGCATGAAAGTGTAGAATGGGGAATGGGGAAAAGGACAGGGATTTAAATTTTTTCTCTTTTACCAACTATTTACCAAATGTAAATTCATGCACAAGTTATTAACGTCCATGAGCTTCACTCGTCATCAGCAATATAATGAAGGGAACTAAAACTACTTTGCTGAAATATCCTGAAGATTAAATTAAACCCTTACATTAAATGCCCAGTGCACAATAGGACCCTACCTATTTCTTCTTCTCTTATATCAAGATACCTTACAGGATTGTGGTATATTTTCTAAGTCAAGTTTTGTGATTTTCAGTGGTTTTGTGATCTTCAGCATCCTTAGGAAATAATTATACTCCCCTCAACCTTCCTAAAGTAATATGTTGATTTCAAGCCATTGTTTCTTTAATATAAATATCACGATGTTACATTCTATAAATTTTAATTTTTGCAAAATAATGTATCACATATCAATTCTTATCATACACCAATCCAGCTTATTTTTAATAAAGTATTTAAGCATTTTATGAAAAGTAAAATAGATTATTAGGAATACCCTATTGATAGGAACAGGTTGTTCCAGTATTCTGCTATACCAGTATTCCCAAAGCATTGCCAAAGTAATTTATATTTTTTCTCAGAAAAATTTCAGAATTTAGAAGTTATGGAAAAGTATGAGTTGATTTATTTCTGTCACCTATTGCATCTCCTCTGGTCTTTTAAAAATTGTGTCAATTTCTTTTCCATCTGAAAATGATTGTCATGTCATCATTAAAACAAGATTACTGATAATTAACAAAATTCCCCTTGATTATTCTCCACTTTCCTTTAGTAGTCATAGAATTTTAGTCAAGTAAATTATTTCCAGAATAAATATTACAGTAGTAAGCCCATTCTGGAGCTTGGGCTGCCATCTAGTCCAGTTCTGGCCAAAGGACGTTACAGCGATTCCATGGCAGTTCTAGGAATCTTCTTGAAATGAAAGCTGGGACATATGTCCTTGATCATCTTTCCATCATCTTCTCCGAGATGCATTGTCTAAAATTCTCTCTGGATTCCATGTAGATAAGTTTTCCCTATAAATGGAAGTCTGGTGAGCTGAGCTAGAAGCCAGAGCCCCTTATTGGAAAGAACTGTTCCACTAGCCATGCACTGCATACCTCCCAGGTCTTTGTGGAGAAGGGAAAAGACAAACAAGTGTTCAATTTTGTTTTAGTCTCTATTGATTTTGTATATTTCTGTTACCAAACAAATCTTAAGAAATTTCCAATGACTTGATGACTGAGGCAGGAGGATCACAAGTTCAAGATCAGCCTGAGTAAGTAATTGAGACCATGTCTCAAAATATAAAATAAAAAGGGCAATGAGGTAGCCCAGTGGTAGAGTGCCCCTGAGTTCAATCCTCAGTACCACACACAAAATAATTTTTTCCAAAAAAAAATTGGGGGAGTCTGGAGATTGAACCCAGGAGTGATTCAATCTTGATTCATTCAAGTATTTAAGACTCTACCTTATAAATTTGATCATATTTAAAAACTAAATGCCCTGATTTTCCTTATGATTAAAAGTCCACTGTTAGTGATATTTAACGCTAACTCCTTCTAAGTTCACGACTGAGATTTTTCTTTTTTTTTTCCTCTCTTCTCATTTATATTCACGCCCTAGCTCATTTATCTAGATTCAGTAAAATAACAATATACTTTCTCCCTTTGGCATGCTTGGTTCCCGCCTGAGCTCTAGATGCAGATGCCCTGTTGCCTCAATGATAGTTTCTCTTAAAATTTTAATAAGCACTTCAAACAGCCTAACATAATAGTGATTTGCTTCCTGGAAGTCTCTTCATATGAGTAAAAGTTCTCACTATCTAATTATTGGAGGCAAGAAATTTATCAGGCATATCTGTACATCTAAATCATATAGGTCCCTTGCATACAAATACTTTTGGCCCTCACACAATATATTTCTAATGTAATCCTAGGATCCTGAATACTTCACTGCACAACTCCCTGCTCCTCTATTTATTTTGCTTCAACTGAATTATTTTCTAGTTCCCCATTGAATATGCTTATCTCCTTCCATTCTTTAGGATGTTTATGTTCTGTTTGGGATTGGAGTTAGAGGTAGAAAACCACTCCAAGCAGAAGTGAGACAACCCCAGTTATAGCAATTCTATAGACATTCTCTTTCTCATATTCATGTTATCTTCTTTATAAGAAATATTTATACCTGGCATCCTATAATGTATTACTTTTATCATTTATATCTGTTATTCATATATATATGGAAACACATGAAGAAGTTTTGTCTTTTTCCCTACTGTATCCTAGCACATTGCCTGGGTCTTAGCAGATATTATAACTATATTTATTGTTCAAATAACTGAAACTATGGGTAATTGCATTCAGATTATATTTGTCACCTTAGCCTGCAATAAAAAAAATTAAAAAATAAAACGAATACACAGACTGGTTTAAACAACAAAATCTTCTCTCATAGTCTGAATGTCTAATACCAAGATACCAGCAGAATTAGGTTCCTTTCGAGAGCCCTCTTCCTGGCTTGCCGATGTCTGTCTTTGTAATGGTTTGGATCTGGAGTAACCCCTCAAAAGGTTCATGAGTTGAAAGCTTGCTGCCCAATGCAGCAATGTTTAGAGGTGAGGCATTTGGGAAGTGACTGGACATGAGAACTCTCACCACATCAATGGATTACCCATTGATGGGTTCATAGATGGTGGTATCATCAGGAGGTAGTGGAAACTATAGGAGACAGAACCTATCTGTAGGAAGTAGGTGAAGTTTGGGGACATGTCTAAAAGTTTATTTATTGTCCCAGACACCTTCTCTGTCTGTGTTTTCTGAAGGTCAAGAGGTAAAGGCCATGAGATGAAAATCTGCCATGCCTTTCTGCCTTGATGTTTATGCTTTGGCACAAGCCCCAAAACAATGGAACCAAGCAACCATGGACTGAAACTGTGAACCAAAATACAATTTTCCTTCTTTAAGCTGATTTCATTAAGCATTTTATCCCAGTGATGAAGAGCTGTCTAACACAGCCTTCTTACTCTCTCTTCACATGATGAGAGAGAGTGAGTTCTAGCGTCTCTTCCTTTGCTTTTAAGAGCCCATTGGATTAGGACCCCACAATCATGGCCTCATTTAATCTTTAACACTTTTTCATAGGCACTATGTTCAAATTCAGTCGTTTTGGTGGTTAGGGCTTAAACACATGAATATTCGAAAAACACAAACCTTCAGGGGAGAAGAGAGAAATTGTGTGTGTGTGTGTGTGTGTGTGTGTGTGTATTCCTTGAATTTGGTTGACCAATTTAGCAACATACAGCTAGACCAGAAGGAATGCTAGGACTGGAATTCATATATGTAAGGTAAGTTTCATGCTATAGCATCATTGTATGGATCTACTCTAAAATCAACTTTGTTCCTTTTCCAGCCAGACTCCTGGTCATAAACTGAAGTAGATTGGATTGACTTCCATATCTGAGGTATCCTTGAACTGCTGTGATCTCCAAAGTTTCCCCAAAATATGTACCATTTAAGCTCAGAGCCCAAATATCTAAAGTAGGCCCTCTAGCTTTTCACATTTAGAAGTAAATTGCTTTTTGCAGTGCTCATGCCTTGATGGCATCTGAACAAAAAACTCATGAATAAGAATGTGTCTCTCAAAGTCACAAAGAAAAATGCAGTGGAAATTTAGCTTCCTTGTCTTTTAAAAAGTGAATTTCCTTGTGATAGGATAGCAACAATAATTTAATATTATGTGACTGAAAAGATATTAAAATAATTTTTGTGTATTTCATAATAGAAGAGTCAATTCATGGTAGGTTTGTGACAATCTCACTTGGTAGTTATTACTGACTTTCTGTATACATTTAAATACCACTCTATGATTTTTTTTTACTCCTTAAGGCAAATTTTCCTTAGGAATAAAATATTATTGTACTTTTTTAAAAATATTGGACTCTATACTTCCATAAAGTGATTTTATTTTTAGTTGAAAAATAAATTCATATAACTAAATTAACCTTTGAGAACATCAATCTTAGCCCTGATTAAGGAAATGCTCAGAGTTATTGTGATCCTAAAAGATCACAATATTTTTGGAAACATATTTAAGAGAAAAATGTTTCAATTATAATCACCGATATTTTACATTGTTATTCACAATCAACCTGAAAAGATGCCTTTTGAGAAAATTCAGTTTCACAAGGGATAAATGGAAAAATTGTTCTCTGCATGAAAATGCTCAGACATCAGGACTAAATTCAGAGTACAGACAAAAGGGAGAGTAATAATGTAATAACATGACTTAGGAATATGTTTCAAATTCATATTTACTTAGGGAAAATCCAAGAGACTCCATGATATAAGATATAATCAACATGTAAAGTGTTAAAAAGATCAGTTGAATATAAAATAATATGCATGTTATGTTATTATTTTCTAAAATATTCAATGACACTAAGATATATTCCATGTGAAGAATTTTTCAAAAAACTAATTTTTTTCATGATAACACTGTAATTTAGGTAGATATAGAACTGCTATAGTTATTCTTATAGAACAATTTTTCAAGGGAGATTTTTATGCTTTTATCCATGGCTGGTAGAAAATTGTGAGTTTAAGGACTCAGATTTCCTATTTTCTTGCTTAGAAATAAGTGTGTTTCATCTTGGTGTTTTTGTAACACTAAAATCAGTCTTTAGTCACAGGGTGGTTACATGCAGGAACATGGACTATTGTGGAAGAAAAATCGCATCATGATTGACATAATGTGACAGGATTGAGTGAATGTTATCCCACTTCCAATACTTAACAGCTTACAAGAAAGATTGGTTTCTTCCTCATGTAAGTTCCACTGGGCATAGTTTCCCTGAGCAGCTGACCTCTGTGTTATGGACCAGTATGGCAGACCTCATGGTGCTTCCAGAATCATTTTGACAAGCAGGAAAGTAGAAAGATGAACTCTGGCAATTCATTGCTTCCACTCAAAAATAATAAACATCCCATCCAGTCATGTAATTGGCTCAAACAAATCACATAGCCACATCTAATTCAAGGAAAAGGGAAACTATTATCTTATATAAGGCCCTAAGAAAAGAATAACTAGGTATCAATGAACAAACTCTGAATACATTTTTTTTCCCTCCAGTACTGAGATGGAACCCAGGGGAGCTCTACAATTGAGCTACATTCCCAGTCCCTTTTATTTTTCATTTGAGACAGTCTGGGTTGCTAAGGTTGGCATCTAACTTGTGACTCTCCTGCTTCAGTCTCATGAATAGTTGGGATTACAGGCATGCACCATTACACCTGGACACTCTGAGCTCTTTTTACATATGTCTTTACATCTTTCAATACACACAAGCACACACACACACACACCTTTTTTTTCCTTTAAGTAAAACCTAAGTATTACTATGATATAATAGGAGAACATATCTATTTGTGTGAAGTCCCCTAAGATATTAAAAAAAAAAAAATCTGGAAAAGAAAATCTAAAACTCTGGAAAAATAAAGATGAAATGATAAATACATGGAAACCTCGAATTTGCAAGTAACCACAATTGGGCTCAGGGTGTGGTTCAGTGGTACAGTCTTTGCTTAGCATTCACAAGGTCCTCAGTTCAATCCCAAGAACAAGAAAATAAGTAAGTAAATAAATAAACACAATTAAATGCAAATGAAATGATAGTCTTTAATTCATTCACTACTATGTGAAGGATTATTTTACTTAAATGAAATGGGCAGAAAACAATCATAATTCAAAATAATCCAAAATCATAAATTAACAATTATGTATACTATAATTATATATTTAATTTCACATTTATAACTTATTGTCTCTCTCTTTTTTTTTAAGTATCATCTAAACTGTTGTAACCAAATCATAATAATGTCATTTGTTTTTGGACAGGGGATCCTTACCTAGAATCATTTGGTGCTCCTAGATTGACTTAAAGAGATCTCCTAATCAGTGTGTGATAGCACTATAGTGTATCCATGTTCAGGAATGTGAACTTTCAGACAAAGTTCATGGATGTCAGCTGATTTTTAAAAAGAATGTGATATTCTGATACAATACGTCAGGAGATGTTGGTATTAGAAAACAACATTTTTCCGTGTGGGTTGGCACACACCTGTAATCCCAAAAGTTTAGGGGGCTGAGGCAGGGGGATGGCAAAGTCTAACCAGCAATATATATTTATATTACAAAACTTAAAAAAGGGATGGGGATGTGGCTCAGTGGTTAAGTACCCCTGGGTTCAATCCCTAGGACCAAAAAAAAAAAAAACAGCAAAGCTTCTACCTTATCCAGTTGTTTTTCAAACAATATGTAATACTCTGGATTTTCAGGAACGTAAATGTTTTGCTGTGCATCCATACATATCCTGCAACATTGTCGCTTCACTATGTGGAATCATCAAAAACTTACCTAGATTTAAAATTAGAACTGTCTGTTTCCAACCTAGGCCTGGAAAGTCAATCCAATGGTGATCCAATAAAAACTATAATAAATGAATATCTATAAATCCAATAAATGAACAATAAAAATAATTTTATCCCTAAACTGAAGTTTGTATTACAGACTCCTTGGAGCTCTTTGCAAACACCTGTGATCTTCCATCTTTTGCAAATACATCTGGTTTAGGGTTTTACTTTTGCTTTCTTGGCAGTTTCATAGGAACACAGGGTTGAGGGCTTAGACGGAGCAGTGACTCTTTTGGAAATTACACTTGTTTCTGAAATTTTATCTACCTGGAGTCTGTATGCCCCTTTGGCTGCAGGAGCTCAAAGGTAGTAATATAAACTACTTTCACTCTTTAACATGAGTTAAAGAGTGAAAAATATAACTGAAAGAATACATTATACAACTGATCAGACACTCCATAGATGAAGATATACAATTGATTAACAAATATATGAAAAAATGTTCATATATTTATTAAAATCCACATACTACAGTGAGGCAGCCACATCAATGTTTATAGCAGCTCAGCTCACAATAGCTAAACTCTGAAGTCAAAATAGATACCCTTCAAGAGACAAATGGATAAAGAAAATGTTGTGTATATATATGATGGAATATTACTCAGCTTTAAAGAAAAATGAAATTATGGCATTTGCTGGTAAATGGATGAATTTGAAGAATATCTTGCTAAGCAAAGTAAGCCAAATCCAAAAAACCAAAGACTAAATGTTTTCTCTGATATATGAATGTTCATTCATAATAGTAGGGGGCACTAGGGAAGAATAGTTACTTTAGACTAGGTAGAGGGGAGTGAAGGGAGGGGAAGGGGTATGGGGATAGGAAGGATAGCAGAGTGAAATAGACATTATCATCTCATGTACGTATATGACTGCATGACCAATGTGATCCTACAATCTGTACAATCAGAAAAATAAGAATTTATACTCCATTTATGTGTGATTTATCAAAATGCATAAATGTATTCTACTGTTGTATATAACAAATTAAAACAAATAATTTTTTTAAAAAGAATACATTACACAATCTCATTACTCTTAATTATTCCCTGCTATTTTTGTTATCACTGTTCTCTCTCTCTCTCTCTCTCTATATATATATATATATATATAAATATATATATATATATATGTGTGTGTGTGTGTGTGTGTGCATATGTGTGTGTGTGTATCTTTCACACCCCCCCCACCCCCACAGTCATCAATGGTACACATGGTTAGTATGGAGTTTTGAGAAAGGAAAGAAACCCACTTCTAGTAGTATATAACTTTCTGGTTCATGGGTTAGAGAATTATGGTCAATAATCCAGATCAGATCAGAGCCCTGGCATGCTTTTTTTATAATCTCAAAGATAGGAATTTCTTTTTCATTTTAAAAAGATTTTTAAAAGAGTAAGGAGAAAGCGTAGAAGAGTGGAGAAAAAAATTAAAAATAATATTTGACAAAGACAGTATGCAATCTGCAAAGCCTAAATGTTTACTATATGACCACTTAGAGAAAAAACTTGTGGAGTTTTGTTTTAGTTCATCATTTAGCAGCACACAGTTATTTTGAGTTAGATTTAAAGAATTCTATTTTTGTATGCAAACACAAATGTACACAATTATCAAAATCTCAATTACAGTCATAATTCATTACTGACAGACACACAAGTACACATAGATACAGACATTCAAATATCAAGTTCAAGTCAGACTGCTAGCAAATTTCATTTCATGTGGAAATGGAAAAAAAGACCCAAGCAGTGGTAAAAACTCATTGTGCACATTCCAGTTGTTAATGAAGCCCTCATAAATATGTAATTGTGCGTTTCATATTGTTTTACTTAATATTTTCCCATTTTTGTTCCACAAAGTGTCCACTACCATCCTTTATTTCCATGAAAGAAGCAATTATTTGTTGAATCTCAAGGATGAAAACTTGTTTGTTTACCTTAATTATTTAGGACAAAAAATGGAGTGTCCTCTCCTTCACTGCAGAAGAATGCAGGAGGAGTATAACCTTAATTTAGTGTTGGGTTACCTCACTTGCACCCTGGTCACTGACTTGCATCCCTCCCTGAGGCCCTTTAGCACTGAAATAACATCATCCTGCAGGTATTTCTTATTCCAATGACTCTCCCTGCCAGATGGAGAAAAGTGTACTGGTTATGGGCCTCGTGGCTCACTTCATTTTTAGCAGGGCTTCATGGGTCTGCAGGGTACCCTCAGCTTGGAGTGAAATACTGTTCCCTAGATGGGGAGAGGTGGAAAACTCTGTCATAACCCCCAGGAGTTCAAGTCAGGAATAAAGCTGCCTTTTAAACTTCTAGTTCAAGGGGAAAAGGCTGCTGGCCAGGTTGCTCTTGATCTTGGCCAGGCTGTGACTGGGAGCCACTCAGAGCTCCAGGTCCTGCTCTGACTGGAGACCTTTGAGCTCACTGAGACCAAAGGGAATGGTCAGACCTGTGGGCATCATGTGGAAAAAGACCCAGTGCCTGCTCATACACAAGCCCAGCTTGTGCCAGATCACCTGAAGCCCCCCAGGATGGAGAGGTCTCCTACAACCACAGGAGCAGCACAGGACCCAATCCACACCTCACTGCCATCGACCCTTTTTAGAATAGACAGCCCTGAGTGCCATCTCCACCACTCTACACGTCCACACCCACTCACCCTGCTGTTGCAGACATTCTGTTCCAGTGATCCGTTTGCCTGTGCTTTACAGACATACCTAGCTGAGCAATTTCCTTTGTTTCAAACACTGCAGCAGGCACAATAGAAAAGCAAATATTGAAAACAGGAGGCTTCCTTGTCTTCCAGTGCCCCTTTCACTGGTTTCAGCTGCTTTTCTTGCCAGAAAGGACAGTTCTTTTCTCTGGACCTTCTCTCAATATTCCTAGAAACCTCCTGCCTCACATGTTCCATGTGGTCCCTAACCCTCCTAAGTGGAGGAAACCCCCAGGAACCTGGCTTACAAATGTGAATTTCTTCTGCCCTGAAGGGCTGCAGGCCCAAATAGAACTCTAAAGACAAAACGGTGACAATGTTGGTACGTGTTCTAGAGGGTTTGTGGGGTGGTGAGTGGAGTGGTGAGAAGGCAGAAATAATGCCTTATGTGTGTGTGTGATTATATACACACATATAATTAGAGATATAGATATACATGTAGATACAGATGTATATACAAATACTGGGGATTGAAACTGGAGGTGCTTCACCACTGAACTATATCTCCAACACATTTTATTTTCCATTTTGGGGTAGGGTCTTGCTAAGTTGCTGGACTGGTCTTGAATTTATGATGCCCCTGCTCGATCTCTAGAGCAGCTGAGATTACAGGCATTCAACACCACTCCCTGATAGACATTTGTTTTAAAACAGATTTTTTTTTTTCTTCCTCTCCACCTGCCTCCTTGGCAAGAGGATGGAGAAGGAAATGAGGTGGTGAGGCTGATGGGCCTAATTTATTAGGGGATGAGAGCCAGAGAAGCTGGCAGAGGGTGGACATGTTATGGCAACTGTGTACATGTTCCCATACCCTCTGCCCTGCTAATTTTGTTTTGATTTGATGACCAGATGCAGAGAGGATGATGCTGTATTTTCCGGCAAGTTGGTGTTTATGGGTTTCCACAATATACTTTTTAAAACATGCAGCTGCGGGATATCTGTGGGCGCCTTGGGTGCTTCCCACAGGAGAGGGTGGCCAGCAGCAGCAACAATCTTGGTAGTTCGTGCCTATTCACCTACCCGCGCCGCCCACTCAAGCCCACAGATGCTATAGGCTTATCCCTTCTGTATTTAAGGGCTAAAAACAATTCTTTAAAAATGCAGCACACAATCTCCCCTCCTGTGTATTCTATTCCCTCGGCTTGACACCAAGCGGGGCAAAGGAGCACATTCTACAAGTTGAAATCCACTAGCGAACTGGCTAAACCCTGTTTCTACGCATTGGTGCTTTCTTGAGGCAAAAGGAAGAAGGAATAGTGGAAAAGGGACTTAAATTTTTATTTGACTCATGTTGAAGACAGGAGATGCATTTATTTAGTGGGAAAGGTAAAATAAAGTATCTAGAGTAATAGATCGTGGCAGAAAGTGCCTCTGAAGGAGTAGTTGGATGTGCTCTGGGCATTATAGATTCAGACCAATTTTTATAAGTTTAATCGTTTGTAGTATATAGTGCATAAGTTGATGGAGAGGTGGAAAAGATATGTAGATATTTACAAACATGTTATACATGTATGTATACACACATGTATGTATAGAAACATGTATCTATTCACATACATATATAAATACAACACATGCACACAAACACAGACAGATTTGTGTGTTTTCATGTGTGTGTGACTGTAGGAAATTACAATTTAATTCTTGGATCTGAAAGAGGACAGGTTGAGTACCAAAACCTAACCTTAGATTTGAACAGTAGAACACTGTGTCTTTCAGAAGTTTTTTATTAATATCTTGGCTTATTTACAGTTTAAAATCAATTAACTGATAGTAGCACATTATTCAATTTAATTATTTTATCAAGAATAAAATAATTATTTAATTATTTTATCAAGGATGTGACAAGCATAATATATGAAATTTCTCAGAGTTTGAGATTTATATGCTCACAAACCTAAACCAGACACTAATTTTTGTTATTGCCTCTTTTATATATTTATGCTTAATTTATTTTTAATTGACAAATAATTGTGTATATTTATATCATACAGTGTAATGATTTGAGAAATGTTTACATTTGAGATAGATACACTCAAGTCAATTAACATGTCCATCAGCACACCAATACCAATTTTTCATTTTTTAATGGTAGAATGTTAAAAATCTATTTTAGCAATTTTGAAATTTACAATTTTCAAAATATATAAAAAATTCTTATATATTACAATTATACACAATTATATTAGAATAAATTATTATTAACTGTGATAATTATGCAGTGAAATAGATCATTAAGACCTATTCCTTTGGTCTAACTGAAGGTTTGCATCTTTTGATCAACATCTTCCCATTTTCTAGATCTCCCTCTTCCTCCCAGCTTCCTGACCACTTTTACACTTCCTGTTTCTTTTGTATCAACGTTTTTGTTGTTGTTTTAGATTCCATGTAAAAATGAAATGTTGCACTGTTTTTTTTTTCTTTTTAGTGAATGACTTATTTCACATAGCTTAATATCCTTCATTTATATTCATGTTTTTAAAAATAACAGTTTCCTTTTCTTAAAGAGATGCAACCACATCAATGTTTATAACAGCTCAATTCACAATAACTGAACTATGGAATCAACTTAGATGCCCTTCAACAAACGAATGAATAAAATGTGGTACATATACACAATGGAACAGTACTCGGCCTTAAAGAGGAATAAATTTATGACATTTGTAGGAAAATGAACGGAGCTGGAGAATATCACACTAGGTTAAATAAGCCAAACCCAAGAACGAAGGCCAAATGTTTTCTCTGATATGCCCCAATGAGATGTCAACTCATTCCAGTAAACATAAGTATTATAAAGAAGATTAAAATAACAATCACTGATAAGGATGTCGAGAAGAGGAAACTACTGCATATTATTGGTGGGAATATACCTCAGAACACCCATTACAGAAAACAGTACAGATGTTCTTCAAAAAAATTAAAAAGAAAACTACCATAAGATCCCCAAATCCCACTTTTGGGCTTATATCTAAAGAAAAGGAAATCTGTATACTGAAGAGACATATGGAAACCCACCTTCATTTCGACATTATTCATAGTAGTCAAGAAATGGGAACATCTTAAGTTTCTATCAACTAACAAATGAATAAAAAATGTGGTACTTACAGAAAATGGGATATTATTTAGCCTTAAAAAAGAATGAAATCCTGTAATTTAGGACATAGCTGAAACTAAAGATCACTATGATAAGTGAAACAAGCCAGCTACAGGAACAAGTACCACAAGATCTAATTTATATTTGAAATCTAAAAACATTTATCTGATAGAAGCTGGTAATACATGTCTTGTACCATCATATGATATGCATAAATATTCATAAGTTTTGTGTTTATCAGTTAAGTAAATTAAATTTTTAAGTTTAATAATTTGTAAAGAAGAAAATAAAAATCTCCTGTACATTGTCATTCAAAAATAAACCCGTTTAATTTTGGTTAAAAATATCCCAATGACAGTTATTACAGAAATTTTAAAAAATTAAAATTCTCATGGAGTCAAAAGAGAAATAAATTGCTGAAATAATCAAAGAAATCTTAAGCAAAAATAGAGCAGAATACATCATGTTCCTTGATTTTAAAATGTAAGGCTGTTATAACTAAACAGTGTTGTACTGGCATAAAAACAGGCACGTTGACCAAAGGAATAGAAATGGAAATCCAGAAATAATCCCAAGAATGTTTTATAATTAACTCATTAATAAAGGTATCAAGAACACACAACAGTTCCAAGGGGCGATCTCTTAAACAGAGTTGGGAAAACCGAATATCCACATACAGAAAAGAAAATTGGAATCTTAGGCCTTAAGGAAAATTAACTCAAGTTGATGAAGACTTCAAGACCAGAAACTTTTAAACCGCGGGCAGGAAACAGAGGGGGAAGGCTCCATGATACCACCTGACTGATTTCTCGTACACAGTCCTAAAGGATGAGGAACAGAAGGAATTCAAGATGGAAGGGATGACATCAGACTGGAGAGCACCTACACATCAAAGAAACCAAAAGAGGGAGAGGCTCACCCACAAAATGAAAGTATCTATGCTTCTCTTATTGCAATAGTTTTTTGAATATTCATGACCCTTACTTTTAAAAGAAAGTAAGGCGTATATATGTGCAGCTATCATTGACATTAGTTTGCTTTTCCTTGATCTATTTTGAGAAAGAAAAACTAGTTGACCTTCTTCTTGCCTCAGAAAACATCCAATGATTTTAAAGTATTTTCTATATGTGTCATACATGAATATAGTTGTAACATATTTATTAAATTTATGTATTTAATAAGAAAACAAATTTTGCAAAAGACTAAATGTAATTTTTTCAAGTCCTTGAAACTCCTTTTGATTAGTTCTCAACATCATAAACATCCCTCCCTGAATTCATAAATCGAGCATTATGTCCTTCCTTATTTCTTTTCCCATTTCACCCCATGCATGCCTCAGACACTTGTTCATGTCTGACTTCTGAACTGGAAAAATGTATTGTCAGGCAGTGTAGATTTGTGTCATTTGCTCTCAGTACAATGCTTTGCAAAATATTGCTGAAACAAATAAGCTGGATTCCAAGCCAGATTCATTCTGGAACAGGTGAACCTAACTATTCAGGATAACTCAGCCATCTGTCTTAGACAGCAAGGTTGTTCTTTGTGGCTCCTGCAATCTGTCTCTTCTCCTGTCTGCCTTTTGTCCATTCTTTCTTGGTTTCCAAGTATCTCTGAGAGTCTGATTCTTGACCAGCCCCCTTCACCTTGCCCAGTCTTCTTCACCTTATCTTTTCCGACACTTACTGACAGCTTGACACATCTCATTCTATCTCCCGCAGTAGGTGTTACTGATAACATTTTTTTGTGTGATTTTCTTCTGTTTAATTCTTTTCAGGGAGCACTGGCCTATAGATTGCAAGAGCATGTGTGGAAAGGGATGGTTGTAAAAGAAAGCCCTTGGAAAACACAGCAAAACAAAACATGTCTTTAAAATATACAACAAATATTTAATTTATTGTCCCTATACTACATACGAGGCACTGAAGTGGGCAATAGTCAATAATCACAGGAAGTTTGCAATATTGTTCAAATTTTGAGCTTTAATTAATGACTCAAAATTTAAGGGAGATAGTGAAGGGGTGGGTCTAAGCATAAAAGTGAGATGGTAAGATCTACATATAGAAGGACAAGTTTTGCTGTAGTAGAAAAAAATCAGGAAAATGCATAACTGTAAGTGGGTGAGATAGTTTTGAGAATACTGAATTAGTTTTGGAAAAAGATGATGGCTCAGGAAACTAGAGTAGAAAGAGAAATAAAGAATGTGAGAGCTACATAGGAGCAAAACGGATGGGACACTTCGACTGATTACGTGTGAACATGTCCATAAAACTCAAACCTGGTGTTCACGCAGGTTCAACTTCCACTCACAAGACAAGAGTAACCCTAGGAATATTGCAACTTTAATTTCAGGTAAAGGAGGGGGAAAAAAGGATAAAATTAGTGGACTTTGCAAGCAAGCACTGTAGGTAAAAATATTAACTTGGATGTTTGTGAGTTTTGTTACATTGGCCAAATTGTGCAATTATTTAAATCTGTTTTCTCATCTGTAAAACAGACATGATTTCAATATTTACTTCATAGGACAATTTTGAAGAATAAAATAAGATTTACTTAAAGCATGTAATATGTAGTAAACAGTGGATGATAATTCTCCAATATTTTAATTATTATATTATTTTGTTATTGCCTTCTAAATTCCTAACAGTGAGAGTGGGAAAAATTGTAGTATGTGTATGTATGTTGACATCTATATCTGTGTGTCTATGTGTGCGCATGCATCAAAAAGTACGTGTAACCAGGAATGGTGGTGCAGATCTCTCATCTCAGTGACTCAGGAGGCTGAGGCAGGAGGGTTGCCAATTGAAAGCTATCTTCAGTAACTTAGGTCCTAAGTAACTGAGAGGGACCCTGTCTCAAAATTTAAAAACTAAAATAAAATGGACTGGGAATATGGAGTAGTGCTCCTGGGTTCAATCCCTGGTACAAACAAAAAACAGGTACATGCATATGTATGTATCCATATTATCAAATATTTGATATTCGACAAAATTTGATAAAAAGAATGTTGGATAAGTAATGCATGAGAATTAAAGCAAAAGTTGTCTACATATTTACTACATATACATATATATAAAGATGTTAAATAATTAAAGAATTTTTACAGTTTACTTGTAAAGTTTTCAATTCTAAGCAGAGGTTTGAGGACATAAACCAGGAATTAAAGCTAACATTTGATCTATTTAGCATCAATGAGACACTGTGTTCCTCTTTCATGTGAATTAATTCATGCAACCTTTACCAATAATATTTTCACATGTAAACTATTATCCAAATTTTGTAGACTTAAAAAAAAATAAGGCGGAAAGATTTCAGTTCACTGGTGCACAATCCCTAAGCCAAGGTGGGATTCACAACTATCTTGTCTGAATCCCAAACTTGTATCAGGATACATCTGTCCTAATACAGTGATAGGAGTTTCTATATGTTGTCATTTATTTACATGTCTTCATATAATAACTTTTTGTAACATATTTTTACCTTACATGTCCATCTATCAGGAGTTTCTTCTGACTCTGTCAGTTTATACCTCTATTACAACCACAGCTGTTCAGTCAGTCATCTGCAATCATAGCATTATGACTGAATTCCTCAAAAAGGAAGAAAAATCTAGATGATGCAAAACTGAAGGTGCAACTTCAGGAAGCATGGAACCATAGTATCAGAATTCTGCAATTAAAAAGAAAAAAGAATAATGATAATCCATGTTTCTTATAATTGCTAAATTACATTTATTAATGAACAGATACTGTCAGATTTCATTCCATTTAAATTGCTCTACAGTTTTTGTACAAAGGAAACAAATTCCATTAATTATCAAAGAACAATTTCACTTTCAATTTTGTAATTACTCAAACTGAGTATAAAAGAATGTCTTGGAATATAAAGGATACCTTTGAAATCATTTTTAAATTAAGTTACTTTATAATTTATTTTCTCAATTTCTATCAAAGTAAAATAAAAAAGCATGTGTGTAATAAAAAATTAGTAGCTTATCTTACACATTCCCAACACTCATTCTTGCTCCCAAGAATAAATTCTTTTATTTTTTTCACTTTATTTAGTTATCACACATTGCTAGGTACTATTTTCATATACTAAATCTATGTGCATAAACTTTGAGCTGCAATTTTTAATTATCTTCCTGTAAATTGTTCTAGAAATCCATTTTTCTTTTCCAGAAGTGTTTTATTAATAATTAAAAACTTCACACCTTCTGTCTAATGAAAATTTTTGGAAAATTCACTGAAACCCTCTTATGAAACTAATGATCACCATGGATTTGTAGTTTATATGTTTGAGTTGGAAATTAATACTTCATACACCGTTTTCAACTTAATGCATACATTAAACATGTGTGACTAGAAATAAAAAGAAACTCCTAAAGCTAATTATGTAACTTCTAGGTAGTGTAATCAATACTAAAATTCACTTAAATTTGACTCCAAGTTCTACATTCCAAATTTCTGAGCTCTACAGGTGCTGAATGAAAGCATAAAGAGAGAATAGATGTGAAATTTTATCTGATCAACTGGAGGAGACATTTTATAGCACTTTATCATACATCTCTCCATGACATCTCCTTCTGTGCAGAATAAAAGGGTAATACTGGTGACACCTATTTTTAATGCGAACATGTAGTGAACAACTTTCATGTTGATAATTATTTTTACATATTCATATACAATGACCATATACAATATTGCAGTATATGAGTTTATGTTAATTATAAAGCTATAACAACATTTGGCAATATTTCTTTTCTATTTTATGCAGCAACAGAAAGTGCTAAGTTTACATGTTTATAAATTATTCCTTAGGGTGAATTTCTGGAAGTGGCTTTGCCACATAAGCACATATCAACAATATATATCACCAAACTGAAATACTATACACATCATTAATAAGATGGTAGATTTTTGTAATATAATTTTTCACATAGCCTAAAACCTGAATTTATTCATGTAATAATCTCATTGCTTTTTTATTAAACACATATAAGTACAGTAGTTTGTAGAGAAAAGTTGGAGGCAATGGAGAGAGGATAGTGACAATGTGTCTAATATAATTTTTGCCTATGGAAAAAAAATTGAATATTATGGAACAGGTTCAAGGGTACAAAAATGAGTATTTGTATTTTTCTTTCTTATTTTTGTCCTTTTAGGATATTCTTTTATTTAGAGTGATTCTGTCTTGGTGTCTTTTTCATATACATATAACACTCTGCCTCTCTCTCTCTCTCTCTCTCTCTCTCTCTCTCTCACACACACACACACAAACACACACACACACACACACACACACACACACACAGAGTCTTTATTTGACCTGAAAAATGCCCCATATGACAGGTACTCCTAGTGCATGTATATCTTTAAACAGTAGGGCATTTTGTTTATTTGTTTTGCTTTTTTGTTCTTATTGTTTTCTGTTGTTTATAGATTTCCCTGCCTTATCTTTCTCATCTTTTACCCCTGATATCATTGAAAGTTCTGTTTTTCTTTCCTTCTATTTCTGGCTGTTCTTTCTAAAACTCCTCTGTGTTCCCAAAAGTATAACAGTGTTAATTTAATAACATAAGTAGTAGCATAAAAATAGTAGCTACCTTTTTAAAAAAATCATGATGGATTTTATAGATGGCAAATAAGTATACTGAAAAATGCTCAACATAGCATGTCTTTAGGAAATTTAAAATTAAAGCAATGATATACTAGTGTGTTCCTATTGGAATGGTTGAAATTCAAAACACTGCCCATACTAAATGCTGGCAAGGACAAGGAGCAAGAAGAACTCTCATGCATTGCTAGTGGAAGTGCAAATTGGTATATACATTTTGGAAAACTGTTTCTTAAAGAGCTAAACATAGTTTTAGAATATAATCTAGCAATTGTGCTTCTAAATATATAGCCAAAGGAGTAAAATATTTATGTGTATGGTTATGCTCATAATTACCAAAAATTGGAAACAATTAAAGTGCCCTTCAAAGAAATAGGTAAATAAACTGTGATACAACTATACAGTGGAATGCTATTCACTGATTAAAAGAGATGAGCTATTCAACCCTGAAAAGATAGAAAAGGGATTTAATTCCATATTGTTTGTCATTAAATGACTAAAAAGTCATTCTAAGTTGCACTAAAAATCTACAAATGATCTGATTTCATCTATATGTCATTCCAGAAATGGCAAAACTATAAACAGTGAAAATATCAGTGGTTTCCAGAGGACAGGAAAGGGAGAGAGATGGGAATGAAGAATAGGTGAAGGACAGGTAATTCTTAGGGCAGTGAAACTATTCCCCATAATTGTGAGCTTAATGCATTATGCCTATATCAAAATTCATGTATTAATATCAATCCATCATTTGTAGTAAATATGCCACACACCAATACAGGATATTAATTACAGAAGAAATGGAAGGGAGGTGGGATGTAGGAGTGGATGTTTAAGGTAATTCTCTATGTACTTTCTGTAATCTACAAATGCTCAAATAAGAAAAAGCTATTAATGTTAAAAAAGAATGATGCATTTTATGATATTAGTAATAATGACAATAGCTAACATGCACAATGCTTTTATATTATGAAATATGAAATTTAAATGTATATTTTATTATTTTCTTGGTTTAGGTGATCATGTTGAAGTTTGAAGCATATGTGAAACTTAAAATCATGAAACTAACGGTTCAAAAGCCTGAACTTAAACCAGATCTTTGTCCAACCTCTATATACTTTTAACCCTACCTAATTTATATGATAGCCATTTTTTTTTTACTGACCTAATATCTATGTCCTTTTTGTTGCCATATCCTGTATTAGAATAAAAAGCAACTGAAAGAGAACTTATATTTTGTTACTTGTACTATGTCTTATGGGCATCTTTCCAAAGAAAAAGTTCAGGTTAAAACTAGTTTTAACAATAGCTTATCTCCAGAATTCTTGCTTTCATTTTGCTTTTGTCCTTTGTAGGCTTTTCTTTTTTTTAATCTGAATTGATTGCACTGGAAGTGTCCTTCACTGTATTTTCTCTAGTTTCCTTCTAGAAACAGAAGACCATCATAAATTTTGTCCAAAGTTCTTCAAACTACAGTATATAGCAGATCTTAAAATTCATCCTCAAACATGAATTGAATCTCTTCTGTTCTATGGCCTCCATTAAGCAATAAGTCTCTTCAAAATGTGTAAAATGTGAAGAGTAATTTTATAATCATTTATCCACAAGTGCTACTTTAATACCCAAAAGTAATATTTCTTCTTGACCTCCAGAATTTAGTATATTTATTTTAAAGTAATTATAGATTTATCAAAATGTAGCCAAAATAGTATTAAAATTGTCATACATCCTTTTACTATATTTGTTTTATTAGCCTCTTTATATGCATGTGTGTACTTATAAACCTCTACCTATACAAATGGATGGATAGGTACATACCCATTTCTACTTCTAAATATTCATTGTGTATTTCTAAAAACAAGGAAATTCTTCAAGGATACAACATTATAATACAACCACATTATAATTATGATATATATATATACATTATAATTATAAAACATGAGATATTAACATTGATTTAATATTAAAATGAAATCTACAGATTTTATTCAAATCACACAAAATTTCCCACTATGGTCCTTCTTCTGATTTAGGATTCAATTCTGAATTACATACTTATTTAGTGGTCATGTCTTTAATCTGAACTGTCTTTAATCCATAACATTTCCAAAATCTGTTTTTATCTTCCAAAATCTGTACAACTTAGAAAATTTGGATGATTAAAGAGTGGCATTTTGTAGAAAATCTTTTAATTTTGGTTGACTTATGATAAAATACTATGGGACAAATGAATTACAATTTATTTTCACAGTTCAAGATAATATTCTGAGTAAGGGAACTATAAATCATGAAAATATAAAGAGAAAATACTTTGCTACCATCACACAAGGGACCACTTCCCAGTCAAATCAACTTCCAACCCCAGAGGCAGCAACTTTCACCCTGTACCTCCATAGATGGTCCTTCTCCTAACAGAATTTCTCTTATGAGTGAGGCTCTTTATTTTTCCCATCTACCTTTGATGAGAACTAGAAAAATTAGTGTTTGCATGAATCTGTTCTCAATTTCTGTTTAATACAAGCGATGTGTTTCCCATTTACTCTTATCCCTTGCTTGGTTTGTGAGATTCCTATAATTTTTTTCTTCTTTCAGGTCTGTCCTGGATATAGGTTAACCCTAATATGCCAAAGACTACAGCAGCTTCCAGAGAAAGCTGACTTTTTTGTCTTGCTTCATGAAATAAGCATAATGTCTGAAAAACGTTCATCCTTGAATTTTAATTATTTTACAAACATTAGTTCTTTCAAACAGGGCAGATGACTATTATTGAGTTACAAATTTTATAGTCTTAAACATGAGTGGGACTTTAGAAGACAAAACTTGAGGGCCAGTGAGGTGAAATGATTGGCTCAAATAGACATAATTTTGGCTTAATGATCATCCTGCAAAAATGACCAATCCATAGAAAACATTTCTGATTTACTCACAAATTAACTTTGGGTGCTACTTCCTAATTTTGAGGGTAAGTTGACATATATTTGGAGATAGGGAATTGAGGTTAGGGTATATTAAGGTACAAGTTGATTTATAAAATGATGGATCATTGGTGCTCTTTAGAGGGTTTCAAAGCCAAGAACATATTTATCAAAAGAAATGAATGATTGAATATATTTTCTTCCTTACAGTGCCTGATGGTGGAGACAACTTGCTTAGACATCTCTAACAAATTTCTCTCTTCCTCATCTCATTTTCAAATTGACATCCAGACATCACTCCTTTCTCTTTTCCTTTTCCTCATCAACATGTATAAATCATCCAACATTTACAATATTTATGGAAGGAGAAAAAAAGGAAGATGTGGAGTAATATAATAAATGAATGCTAAAATAATTGTAACAAGTGGTTAGGACATGATGAAAAAGGTTTTATGTCTTGAGATTAAGAAAACATATTACTGGGAGGAAAATAGTTATTAAGCCATCATTTCAAAATTTAGTAAACATGGGTCTTGCAATCAAGGTACTGATGATTTACTCCAACAGGAAAATATGGTCCTATATATTTTTTTAAGCCCAGTGAACTCAGTGCCAGTATCACAGTTATAGTGGGTTGCAGTGGGAGACCAATTAAGATTGGGACTATTTGGGACAATTTGAGAGATTTGAAATGGGTACAGAAAGATAACAATGTAGATGGCATTAACATTTACCTATCTAACTCTCTGTCTCCCTGCCAAAAATGTAAATAAATAGAAGGATATGCCAGAGGAAAATAGTACAGTAATGAGGGAATCAAATGCCTAATTTAGAGACATAAGGAAAATAATTAAATATTTTTAATATAATTAAAGGATAGTATCTAAATCACTCAAATAAATGTAATGGTATTTTTTACACTGTTGAAGATTTGAATTTCAATTGAAAAATAAAAGAGTAAATATAGGGGAAATAAACTGTACATATGATGAACAAGCATGGAGATGACTGAGAGAAGCAATGGATCATAAATCCACAATGTAAGTCTCTAAAATCAAATAATCAAATAATAGCAGAATAAGTACACCACAAAAATTTCTATAAAATTTTTTAAAAATATTTTTCTTTTATAAATTCGGTAAAAGTATTTTCTCTTTGTGTATATTGTTTCCTAAAGACTTAAACTGGGGAGACTGCAAAAATGGAAAACGGTAATTGATAATCCAGAACTCTGGGTTTATAACAATAAAATAAATTGTGAACACAAAGAGTAATGATTTTAAATAACTGATTAATAGAATACAATCCTCTGAAAATCATAAGCATGTAAAACATAGACTTGCTTCAGTGAAAAAGAAAATCCTAGCACTTGTGAAACAGATGAGAATACTTAGCCCCACAGAAGTTAAATGACTTTTCCAGAGTCACAATGCAAAATTGTCTGTATCAAATTTCTCTCCTCAGCGTGAAACCCCTGATTCTTGCAGCAACTCTGGTGGGCATCTCCAAATTTAAGACAAATGGGTCTCCTCCATGTAACACCCAAGCATAAATCATGTGTCTAACCTTGATTCACTCTTGTCACTTTTAGTTTAATGGAAGATAGTATTCTCATACTCTTATAAGAGAAAGCATTAACAGTTATGCTCTGCCCTGTCCTCTTGTGTAAGCTGTAACTACACTAGTGTAAAACTTAGAAAGATTACTGACTATAGGATTCCCTCTTCCACTGGGAAGCACTGAACACTATTTATTTTAGGTAATAAGTTAGGATGGGATACTCAAATCAAGGTTTATCCACAAAAGTTTATTTTCTGGATGCTACATAACTTTGCACTTATATTGTTTCATATTATACTATCAGGGAGAAAACTTACTTATGGAAAATTAAGAAAATTTACCAAAGTTATAACAGTTCATAGGCATCTAACTGGTAGGATTACTCTAGGCTATTATAAAAGACACATCATAAATTTATTTTTTAAAATATGTAGAAATCATAAAATAAGTTTAGTTCTTATATAAACTTTTTTATTTTCTTATTTTTTAATTTTTTTTTTTTTTGTTACTGGTGATTGAACTCAGGGACACTCAACCACTGAGCCACATCCCCAGTCCTATTTTGTATTTTATTTAGAGACAGAGTCTAACTGAGTTGCTTAGCACCTCACCATTATAATCTTAAAAACAGACAATTCATATTATTTATAATGTCAAGCTAAAACAGTAAAAACTTGATTTTCATGAACATATATATATATATATTTTATATATATGTGTGTATATATATATATACATACACATATAATACATATATATACACAAAAAAATTGAAAACTTGTGTTTTTATCAGTTAGGATCATAGGATTTACATCATCAATGTTAGGTGTCATGTCCAAAACATAATGTGGTAAATATTCACATTTGACAGATGAAGAAAATGAGACTCAGAGTTCTCAACATAATCAACACATGCAAATAATGATTTAGGAAATTAAATTCAATACATATAACCCCAAAATTCTTGTTCTTTTTGCATTAAAGGGCTGTGCTTAAGGTATCATTATTCCAATGCACTTAGAGATCATGTGGATCCTTTAATCATTCAATTCTAAAAGTATTTATTGATTTTTTACCAGGGGCCAGGTGCTAGTTAGGATATAATATAATAAATTCTCTTCCTGCCTCCAGGAGTTCATACTCTAGCCGGAGAAATGGATACGTTAACAGGATTTACTATAAAAGTGCACAGGGATTGAAACATTGTCAGAGAAAGAGATCATCAAAAAGTAATTGAGCATTGATTAATCAACTAGAAAAAAAATTAACAGTCCTAATATCTGTAAATCTTTAAATAGGACTGGTCATCCTGAACAAACCCTGAAGTAGGAAAAAGAGGGTGAGAATGTCCCTTGGTGAATACTTCCCAGCACAAAAAAAAATACAGAGCAAAAATCCTATTACATTAAGTACCAGGTTGGTAGCTGAAATTCTGAACAGCATCCATCCCAGGAGAACAGCCAAGTCCACAGGACTCCCCTGACTTGGATAGCCAAATTCCATTTGGTAGGGTTAACAGTGCGTGGCATTTCCTCTAGTCACCATTACCCAAAATTATGGACAACTGCAGAAAGAAAAATACAAAAATTCAGAAATAAAAGTCATGTTTTAGCCTCAAAGAAAGTGCTAAAATAGGTACAGGCTAAATGGTCGAGGAAAGTTAATGGAAGTCTCTCATCTGTGAAATTGTCATCCGTTATCCAAAATATAGTAGCCTTTAGAACTGTAAATTACCTCCTAGGACTGACTGAAAGATGAATGGTCGTAACAAAAAACAGTCATTCTGCTCTTCTATTTTTTTTTAAGTTTATATATATATATATATTTTTTTTAACTTGTTCTTTACTAAGCCTGGTTCTACCCAAAGAATGCCTGAATAGCTGAGGGGATGAGAAGAGATTTGAGTAATGCAAATAGAACATGCCATAAATATAAGCTAAATCTGAAGATTGGGTATTAAGCAGAGGTTGTGCAACAAAAATGAACCTGTGAGGGTGCTTTAAACTCAAGGATTTGCTGTGTTTTATGGTCCTGTTGAAATTGCTGGACATAGATTTTTTTTTCCATAAGAAAATGCACTCTAATGTAATTTTCTCCTCTCTTTTAAAGAGAATTTTCCATTATTTTCAGTCCTGAGCTAATGTGTTGGAGGCAGGAGGAAGGGATTTTTTTCTCTTTCATTACAGAGAATGCTTTCTTTCTGGCAGCAATGAGATAAACATAGCTGACACATATAAAACTCAGATTTTTAATACTCATAGGAAAGGGTTCTTCAGGTCCTAGGATTTCCGGAGGGTTGTGTCAATTTGAACAACTGCAGTCCCCAAAATGGTGAAAACATTCAGGTCAATCTGGTGGGAGTTCTATGAATCTGGTGACATTTGCTTAGGGACATCTCAACCAAGGTATCTTCAGCACATTGTAAAAGACACTTCAACAGGGATTAAAACTTCTGCAAGCTTTGCTGTTCCACCATAGCTATTCCCAGAGGTTCTGAAATCACCTCCTTTTCCTTCTTTCCAGGCTATGAATACAGGGCATAAATTTATGGTATTTTTTCCCACAGGACGATAAAAAACAATCTCCACCATTCACAGAGCTTCAAAAAAAATTCCTTTTTACTGTGATATAGAAACTATGCTACTGCATAAAAGCTTAAGGAGCTAAGCTAAACAGAATAGCATCTATTTTAAGTCATAACTTATAGGAGTTATGGAACTAAAACAAGGTGCCACCAGGAATGAGTTTTTGAACTGTACAAATTCCTTTGCTTCCATAAAATTCTTTTTGAAATAAAGTGAAAACAAAAATAATTGCAAGGTACTGTCCACTTTTAAAAACATGATTATTCGTGAGGATTTTTGAGGATCAGAGGGTCAACGGATCTAAAATCATACACATTGAGTAGTGAACAAATCTGAATTGCATATATTTTTTGTAAAAAGAAAAATACATGTGATTAATTTGGTTATGCTGATATTTCAATACGGTTATTTAAAAATGCTTTAAAAAATCTCTTAAGATAATATTCTATGATTTTCACAGTTAAGAAAACATAGAAATATAGTTCTCAGTCTCTGACTCTAACACTGGGCTTTCCCTAATTATTACATTCTTTCTATTTAGAGACAAATTAATGGGCCAGAATTAATGGAGACTCCAGGTAAGTTGCTGATGGTTGTAGTGGTGGTAACAGTATAGAGGCCACCAGCAATCTCACCTCTGTGCCAGTGATCTGTATTTGAATCTTCTATTCCCTTTTTCAGAACTCACAATGCTAATAACTCCATATTTGAGTTGTTTATAGGCCATGAAATTTTCTTTACCTTGAGAATGGCTTTGTGTACTCCTAACTAAACATGGATATAGTACTAAATTATCTTTTTCTTTTTTTTCAGTCTTGCTATATTTCTTTCCCTCAAAAGACTCTCTGGCTATGTTAACTAATCACTAGTAATTACAGGATTTTTCTAGTAGGGTTCCCTGCTAACAATATGTTTTGCTCTTTTGGTGGCTAAGTTCTTTCCTCCATGCCTGCATAAACTCAAGAGTTTGTTATCTTTTCTCTCTGATGAACATGTCATCTAATGACATGTAATTTTACATGTTTCCCTTAAGAAATTCTTATATTCTTTTCCTTAAATAAAAGCCTGATTGAGGTAATAGTGTAAATTAAAAGAAAAATGGGATTATAACTGTCTTCTAGGTCAGGTATCTAAATCTCAACTGAAAATTTAAAATATTCCTGCAAAAATACTTTCACCTGATCATCCAATTCCAATTCAGGTTTGGAAAGTTTGATAAAGAAATTCTATGCTTCAAGACAGAGGGCTGTAAATCATGTTGCATTTTTTTTAACTTTGTAAAGATTTGTTTCATAACTTGGAAATTATAGTTCTTTCGTATCTTTTTAAAAAAATAATTCTTAAATGGTGCCTTTTTATCTTTGTAAGGTGAATTTTAATGTTTTTGTAAGTGTGTAGCACAACTAGTTTTATAGGAATAAATGTCACTGAACACATCTGAGACTACATCACACACATTTAATTCTTCTGACATAATGAGATTAATTAGACCTTCCTGTTGGGCCACCACAGGTATATCTGACAGCCCAAATGACATACATTTTATTTAGGATGAGTTTTCCTATGCTTAAATGTGCAACGATTCTGATATCCAGTTTACATTTATAAGTTTTTAGAATACCCCAAAACGTTATCACTCCAAAGTTCTATTAGATATTTACTAAATTAATACTGGTATTTATTTATTTTAAATATATTTATATATAAATATATTTATATATTGTAAATATATTGTAAATATATTTATATATAAATATATTATATTGTAAATATATTTATATATAAATATATTATAAATATATTGTAAATATATTATATTGTAAATATATTTATATATAAATATATTATAAATATATTGTAAATATATTTATATATAAATATATTGTAAATATATTGTAAATATATTTATTGTATATAAATATATTTATATATAAATATATTGTAAATATATTTATATATAAATATATTGGCATTATGGTTATAAATTATAAACACAAACAAGTAATACAAGTAGAAAATGGAAATACCATTTTAAAGGTATGAGTGATGTCTCACAGATACTGAGAATAGGAACACAGTTGGTTATTCGAAATATTTGCAATTTATAAAATTTTAAAAATTGTCTTTATGCATGGAGGTGAAATGGCCACTCCACAGGGCTGATTCCATGTGGTACAGGTACAGCTAAATGCAGGCACCCACAGAATGCAACTGGGCTCTTGAAGTTACCTCAGTTGCTAAGGGTGAAGTGTGTACGTTTAATTTTAGGATAGGTGTTGAGTTTCACTTAATTATTTGTGTTTATTTCCACAAGAAATTTTTTCCCCAGAATCCCTTATGCTTTTACAAAATCATTAAGTCCCCAACTAGTTTTTCTTTATAGCAAAATCTAAATGACATTTATAAAATTAAAATTGAAAATGATCCAAAATTATGTTATCATATCTAATTATTTTAAATATTAATCATGGGAAAATAAATAAATAAACCTATGACAGAAAACATAGTTTTGGAGAAAATATATGGAGCTAAGAGCATTTTAACTTCATATTTCCAGAAATCACTTTATTTTCTGCCTGAATAGAAAATGACAGAATTCTCATAACTGGTTTTACATTCAATCAGTTGCAACATCCCACATCAGATTACCTTAGAAATCTGCCACTATACATTCATGAGAAAAGGTAAGAAAAAAAGAAAATAGCATCTTACTATTATTTAGGAAAGTTTTCAATCTCGTGAAACACCTGTGTCCCTGAGAACCACAAGTGGTCAGATTTCACTTTGAGAGTAACTAACTATGGATACTGAAATTTTAATAACACTGAGTCTTCCCATTCATAGAGATTTTAAGCCTTTAATTTCTATCAGCAAATTTCAATATTTCTAATGTTTTGACTTTTCAAATTATTGCTTAAATTTATTCCTAAGAATTTATTGGTACATTTGACACTATTATAAATATATTTGCTTTTTATGCTTGGTTTTCCAATTTTCTCCTAATAGTGCATAAAAATACAACTGATATGTGTGTATTTTAATCATATTTCTCAATTTTGCCAAATTTACGTTAGTTCTAATAGTTTTCATTTTAGTGTCAAGTGATTTTTTTTGCTGGTATTTTTCCCTGTACCAGTCATGCCATCTGAAAATAAATGCATTTTACTTCTTAATTTACAGAATTTATACATATTGGTTTTTACTTTAATCCACAATTCCTTAGCAACACCTTAAGTAAAATGAATAAAAGTAATTGGAGTGGATATGGTTTATACCCTAAACTTAGAGGAAAACTATACTTTTTACCATTAAGTATGTGTTAACGATAGGTTTTTCATAGATGTCATTTATGAGTGAAGACTTACCCATTTCTCAGAGTTCACTGAGTTTTTATCATGAATTGCTGTTGAATTTTATCAAATAATTTTTAATATACTGAGCAAAATCATGTGAGTTTTTTCCATTTGTTTTTAAGATGCTGAATCATAAAACTTGATTTTCAAACATTAAACCAAAGTCAAACCTTACATTCCTAGACTAAAACACAGTTGTTTGTGAAATAGCAAAATCCAGATGACACAATGTTGAATAATTTGCTAATGATAACTTTTTTAGTTCATGAAGAGTATTCACCTAAAATTTTCTTTGGATAAAGCTGTCATATTTTAATATTGAAGTTATGCTGGTCTTTAAAGATTATTTTATTAGTATTCTCTTTTGATACTAACAAAAAAGTGTGGAAATCAAGTAGTTGAATTTTAATATTCAATATTATCAACATTAAGTTTTTAAATGTTTGATATTGCCTCCTTTGTTTAAGAAATGTTCCTTATAATCTCAGATTATACACCTTGAACTTCATTTTGTTGAATATTAACATAGTTATAATCTTATTTAATATTTGCAGGATCTACCTATAATTAATAACACTTGAAAGTTTTTGTGTGTGTGTGCATATGTCTACTTTCAACTTACCTGAGCTTAAATAGTGCTTTTAGAACTGAATTTTTATAAAATTTTATTTAACTTAGTCTATTGGTTTTTTTATCTCTATCCCTATTTCCTGTATTAAAGTGATTTTACTGGGGCTTATAATATGCATACTTAATTTATCATGATCTACTCGGATAAGACATTCCTCATTCAAAATGCAAGTTTATAATAGTTTGTTCACTTTTTTTTACCCTTTTTTTGGGAACAAATATTAACAAAGATTTGCTTCTCTATTCATTATAAACTCCACATTATATTGTTGGGTTTTGTTTGCTTTATATAGATATGTTAGAAAGAGATAATGAAGAAACTGGTTGTATGTATAAAAATGTATAGTATTTAGGATGATATCAATTCCATTTTGTAGATTCAAGTCTTCAATGATTTTAATTTCTTTAAGCTTCAAAACTTTCTTCAGTATTTCTTTCAGTGTAGGTCTCCTGGCAACAAATTCTATCTACTTTGATTTTTCTAAAAGTCATTGTCTTACATATTTTCTTAAGAAATAGTTTTTTCTGAACACAGATTTGTGGGTTGATGCCCACAGATGGATGGACAAAGAAAATGTGGTACAGTTACACAAGGGAGATTTTTTTCAGCCATAATGAATGAAATTATGTTATTTGCTGGTGAATGGATAACACTGAGAAAACATCATGCTATGTGAAATAAGAGACTCAGAAATCAAAGATCAAATGCTTTCTCTCCTATGTGGAACCTAGAGAGAGAGAGAGAGAGCAAAGAAGAGAAAGAGAGAAAATAAAGGGTTTTGGGGGGTCTTTTTTGTTTTTGTTTTTAAATAAATGGGAGACCATTAGAGTACGAGAAAGGAGATCCTGAGGAAGAGCACAGCATAGTGAAGAACTGGAGTTACAAAATCTATTATATTATGCTATGCTCATGCACAAAGGCACATCATATACATGATTATAAGACTCTAACTAAAATAATAATAATAGATCAGTAGAGCAAGTAAATCAAAGGGAGGGAGAAGAAGAGGAAAGGGAAGGTGTTGGGGAATGACATGAATCAAATTATTCTATGTGTATGAACAAAATGCGCATACTGAATCCCACTAATGTGTATAATTATAATGCACCAATATAAAGAATTATGGGTCAATTTTTTCAAGTATTGAAATATTTTACTCTATTTTCATTTGCCTCTTTTTATCTAATGATTAATAAGCTTCCATGTCCACAATTTTTTCCTCTCATTTTCAATAATTTCTCTTCAACTGTGATTTTCATTAGTTTTACTATAGTACACCTAGTTTATGTGTTCTATATATTCATCTTTTAGCTGAAACTCAGGGCTGGATATGAACAGTAACTTTTTGTTTGTTTATACCAAATTCTAGAAACTTTAAGCATTTTTTTGTTTTTGTTTTTGCTTTTGTTTTTGTAAATCATTCTGTTTTCTTGCCTAGCTTTTGGGGATTCCAATTATATTATAGGTAATTAAGAAAGTTCACTTTTTGTCTTTCATGATTTTTAGAAACTTTCTAGTGATATCTATTAAAGTATTATAATCTTACTTCCCCTTCAATTAACAATCTATTGTTTCATCTATCGAATACATTTTCCATTTTTGAATGCTGTAGTTATGAGTTGCAGAACTTCTTTTTGAGTTTTATTTACATTCTGGTTGTTTCCCTCTGTGCTGCTTTAACTCTGTTCTTCCCTTTCCTTTACCTCTCATAATGTATTTGTACTATATTTTATAGTCCTTTTTTGCTGATTCCATCACCTGGGGCCTCTCCATATAATTGACTTTTACTTACTTTGTGGGTCATATGTTCTGGAATTTTTTTTCTTTTGTTTCATTGACATGTCCAGTGTTTTTTGCTTGTTTGTTTGTTTGTTTCTTATTGCATACTGAAAATCATGGATAGACATGGTAGGAAGTTTGGATTATATAATATCCCTTTATGTGAATATGTGTTTCTTATACAGCCATTAGTTTACTAATGATGTTTTTAATCTGATTCACTCTAATTTTATTATGGTACATCTATTTTGGTTTTGTTTTGAGGCTTAGGCATGTGTCTTACCTGAGGGTGTGGGCCTCACTCTAAAGAGTGTGAAGTTCACAAGCTTCCCGATGATGCCAGGATTGTACAGCACTTCTTCTCCATGTAGCTTGCCCATCATTAAAGTACCTCAGCACTGCGTTCCCTTACATGTCATGAACAAGAAGCACATCCCTAGATGCTGCTATGATATTCACAGTATTGTTCTACATATCCAAGCAACCCTTGTCCAAGTATGTATGGAACCCCACATACAGATCTTACCCTCTCACTTAGCTCATTACACTCCTTCCTTTGCACTGAAAATTCTAGCTGAAAAGCATCCCTAACCTCCATTCTCTGCCTCCTCAGCTCAGTGAGCCAGCAGACTCTACCTAGTTATGCTGCAGTTTAGAGTGGACCTTTAGGAAAATCCTAATTCACAGGGGGCTAACCTCATATGTTTATTTCTCTGTCTAAAATAGACAGACCTTGAGCTGTCTATTGTGCAGTGACTGAAATCTCATACCTCATATATTTTTGGCCAGTAAATCAGTCATCTAGATTTTGGTGTTAAAATTGTCTCTCATGCTATGTCTTTCTGACATTTGACTTAACTATTCACTCCAGTGTTACTAGCCAAGTTGATTTCTAATGATGACTTTGATAAGCATTTACCAAGATTTGTGTAAATAATTTCAAAAATAAAAAGAAATTTAAAAATTACAAATCAGATTTTTAAAAATGGAAAAAATAAAACTTGTTCATTAGAGCCACGTGTACTGGCTATTAATGTTTAATAATATAATATAAACATTAAAATACATGTGTAACCTGTTTTTACTTTGGGGGCAAACAGCAAATACTTAAAGATAAAATGACTTAGAGCTCAGGATGTAGATCTGTGCCTAGCATGCATGAGGTCCTGGGTTTGATCCCCAGTAGTGAAAAAACAAGAATTACAATTATTTAGAAGTTATTAAATAAAACTGGTTCAGTATTGAGAGTTAGAATGCATTATGTAAATTGAGTCATTGTTTTTTGAGGATGTTGCAGTAAAATTTTAAATGGAAGAAGACTGATACATGAATTGTGAATATTAAAACAGGGATAAGAAGAAAATAAATACATAAGTGAAAAAAATTCAAGAGACAATGCAAAAAGTCAATTGAGAAGATAAGTAGTTTGAAAAAATATAGCAGTCTATAAACTAAAGTTAAACTTATACAGAATTCATTAAATAAAAGCACGCTTACAAATTTGAATTCAGAGATCATTTATTCAAAATATTCAAGTGTACATAAATTATCTGCATAATCTTAACACCCTACCATTGCCATCACAAATTTATCATAAAATACCACCAATGGCCTATAATGTATTCAAAAACTTCTCCAGAATAAGGCAAGATGTAGTAACTGAATCAAAACCAACATTAAGCAGTAAACAAAACTTACTTCTGTAAATATAGAATTCCCTTTTCTCAGTGTTTGTTTCCTTTAAAAATTGGATAATTTATTCAAAAACTACTTAGTACCAACTAACAGCAGGCAACTTTGCACAGAATTACAAGACCACAAAAATGACTATGCACACTGGAACTGTGCAAATTAAAACCATGAAAATGGATTTTAATAATCAATTGTAAGAATCACAATTTTTCTGTGACTTTAAAAATGGTTGAAACATTAAGAAAAAACTCTCTTCCTGTTTGTTATAAATGTTTAGGAATGCAAAAATAGCAAAACTAGTACTTAATTAATATATTATAATTCAGTACAATAAACCAATTAAATTTTTTAATTTGTGCCAGGTAGGGAGGTGCACACCTGTACTCCCAGCAGTTCAGGAGACTGAGGCAAGAGGATTGCAAGTTCAAGGTCAACCTTGGCAACTTAACTGATAAATGTGGCTCACTGGTTATGTACTGGTGGGCTCAATCACTGGTACCAAAATAAACAAACAAAAAAGCAAAACAAAATTTCAATTTGTTTTCACAAGTGGAGGAACGGGAGCATCTTCTCTATGCCTTAGTGAATTGTCATTGTCACACTCCTTTATAAGGTGGCACCAGCTTCCAATATTGCATTCTTTGCATTTTCAACATGTGAACTATTTCCAAGAGTTTCTTGAAATGTGAAGATTTTTACCTGCATCACTTCCTCTGGTCAATATTTAGCTTCATAATCACAGACACTTTCCTTGTAACAATCAGCTCACCTTGTCTACATTCTCTGGCTGAAGATCTAGTGTCTGTTGAAGGGAAAGAGCATCAACATCCCCACAGTCAGCCACTCCTTCTGTAGTTCCATTTGTTGATTTGAGCTTTACTTTCAGCATTACTACTTCTTCTTACTTTTGAAACACCTTTTGTTGGCCAACTCTCTCAATTATGCACTTTTCTACATCATTGTGTGGGTGGTTTATTACTGGGCAACCATGAGGCAATGCATTTCCCACTTCAGTGTCCAAACCTGAACTGAACAACATGTGCACAATGATCAATCACTGATAGGGTTTGAGAAAGCAAATACATCTGTTATTCACATAGTGGTTTGTGGATTGAATTGATAGCAGGAGACTTTGTACTTGATGCAATTTCTCATAGTTGATATATGATTATAATAAAAATTTGAAACACATTGTTGGGGACTAGTGTCAACAAATTTCAGAAAAAACTGAAGTTTTTGCATAGAACCGTGTGACATGAGGCCTACCTGTATAGGTTCCAGTTTATGAAACAGACATGGTCCCTGCCTCAGAAGGGAAGAAGTAGATATTAAACAGCTAATTAAGAAACAAACTAATTATAAAGTGTGGTAAGTTCTCTGAAGAAAAATTAAATGAGGTATTCAGCCCAAAATAGTGGGAAATGATCTAGTCAGAGAGAAGTCAGGAAAGAGTTCCCTCATGAAGGAATATTTCAGTTGTTATTTGAAAGATGAATATTAATTAAATATTCTAACAGGTGAAAGCATTCCATACAATTGAAATGCAAAACACACAAAAAATTATCATGAGTAAAGAAGAGACTCCACCAAGTTGAGAGGAGCCCATTTGGCTAAGCACCATGTACATATGTGTGTGTCTGTGTTGGGAAGGGAAGAAAGCCAGGAGGTTGAGAAAGCAGGTAGGGGTCAGATAATACTGGATATTTTGGGTATGCTGTTAGAAAATTGAAAGCTCTTGTGAATTGTGTTGTGATATACATAGGTATGCATGTATCTCTAAATTATGCTCACTTAAATTCTTCTGGATAATACCAAGGAGTGGGATAGATGGATCGTATGGTAGTTCTAACTCTTCATTTTTTAGGAAACTCCTTACTGATTACCATACTGGCTATGCTAATTTACATTCCCACCAACAGGGTATAAGAATTCCTTTTCCCTGCATTTTCACCAGCATTAATAATTATTTGTATTTTTGATGATTGCCATTCTCACTGGAGTGACATTGCAACTCAGGGTACTTTTGATTTTCATTTCTATTTCCAAGTTATGGAATCACCTTGGGTGTCTGTCAACAGATGTTGGGTTTAAAATGTGGTATATAAACACAATGGATTTTATTCAATCTTAAAAAAGGAGCAAAATGATGCCATTTGCAAGAAAACCCATGGATGTAGAGAGTATACAGTAAAGTGCAAACAGAAAGAGAAGTTTTTATGTTTCCTCTCATATGTGGAAGCTAGATGGAAAAATATGAAAAAAGAAAAGATGTTGTGAAAGTAGAAGCAAGACTTTTGGGATACAGGAAAGGGACAAGTAAGAGGGAGGCAGGGAGGACATGAAAGGTATTTGGGAGTGAAAGCAAAACTCACCACTGTATAATTAATAGCACCAATAAAAAAATAAATAAACACCCTGAAAACCTCCTGGGAGATAGCTGGAACATAATCTCTCTGACATGAACTGTAGACTTTAGTGTTCAGACAATGTTATTTGAGCTTATACACAGTGTTTACATATTCTAAGTCTAAAGGAATTTGTTACCAGTGTTTGAGTTCTTGTTGTCTGCTTATTTCTTTTTTCCTTTTCAACTCTCTCTTATTTTTCAAATACTGTCCAAGCAATACAGAACCAAAAAAAAAAAAAAAAAAAAAAAATTCCAACCCACGTCTCAGAATTCAATCCCTTGGAACCCATCCATCAGAACTGGAACCCATCCTCTTTGGACTGCTCCTACGCATTTCCCTGGCATTAGTGCTTGGGAACATGCTCATCCACCTGATTGTCATTTGACTACCGCCCCCACATCCCATGTATTCCATTCTCTCCAAATTGTCCTTGACTGACACCTGTTTCATCTCCATTTTATAGTCACAGCAGAGTCATCTCCTGACACAGATCTCTCCTTTTATCATGTTTGCATGTGATGGCTTACGGCTAGTTTGTGGCCATCTCTTATTTCTTTTATTACCAGGCCATCAAGAACCCTTACCTCTGTGTTTTCTTTGTTTTTGTGTCTTTATTGTTTAGCCTTTTAGATTCCCAGCTGCACATTTTGATTTACCTGCTTCAATGATGTGGAATTCGCTCACTGCTTCTGTGACTTTTCTCAGTTCCTTAGTCTTACCTATTCTGATACTCTTACCAAAAATTACAGCCATGTATTTGGGTGGCAACATCTCCAGTTTCTTTTGTCACCCCGGGATCCTTCTCTCTTATTATAAAGTTGTTTCTTCCATTCTGGGAATCTCATCATCAAGTGAGAAGAATTCTGCACCTGTGGGTTGAAATAAGAAAAATAAAAGAAAATAAAGCAAAATGGAAGACAATATAGAAAACATAAGAATTTTGATCACAAAATGATACATTTGTATTTTACCAGGAAAACTGGCATTTCTGTTTTTGCATTGACAAAGTAGTTTATTTTCTGGTCAAAACTACAAGTACAAAAGTTAGCCAAAATAACAATTCAACTTTTTTGTTTGATTTTTTTCTTGCAGGCATTGAATAACAACCTAAGGTGTATTGCTATGATTCTAGATGGAAGGAAAGCTCAGGAAATGAGACTGCATTCAATCAGACTTTCTCTCTAAGGGTGTTTTTAAAACCTCAATTCAAGGAAATAAGGCCAAAACAGTTTCTTTCTTGCTGAATGAAAATACCAAGCATTGAGTTTAGGGCTGTTAAGACTGCTTGGATTTATGTGAGAGTAAAAGAAATTTGGAAAATTAAGGAGACTTTTACTGCTGGTGTGAATGGAATACTAGGAACCGATAACATCAAAAACCTTAAAATCTTAAATAATACTAAGGGAATATTTGAAAAAAGTAAAGGCAATCTTTACACTACAAGCAGTATTTTTTTTTCTATATCATGGATTGAACCCAGGGATGTTCTATCACTCAGCTATGTTTGCAGTCTTAGTATTTGTTTTTTTGAGACAGAGTATCAGTAAATTGTCCAGGCTGGCTTTGATCTTACAATCCTCCCTGGCTCAGGCTTCTGAGTAGCTGGGATTACAGGTGTCTACTACCATGACCTGCTTAAATTTGTAAAGTGTTTCTGAGAAAAATTAAAGAAGACCTAAATAAATAGGTTAATTCATCATATCCATGCATCAGGATATGTAATGTTGATTAAATGTTACTTCTACCTAAATTAATCTATCCAAAGAAATTTCAAATAAAATCCTTGTGCAAATGGATGAGCTGATACAGAAATTCACATGTACATGGTGCTGAAATTCAAAGAACATAAGATAGTAAAACAAAACAAAACAAAAATTTGAAAAAGTAAAGGGGAAGAAATTATCTAATCTCAAGACAAAATTCATAGTAATTAAGGAATTGTGATATATATAGGTAAATGTATAAGGACCTCTGCGTGCACAATTCATTCTTCCTTCCTGTCTTTCTTTCTTTTGTTAGTTTGATATTGGGAACAGAAACCAGGGTGCTTTACCATTGAACTATATTCTCAGCCTTTTTTATTATTATTAATTTTTGTAGTTGTTCTAATTGGTTATACACAATAGTAGAATGCATTTTGACACATTGTACATACACAAATGGAGCATAACTTCTCATTCCTCTGACTATACATGGTGCTAAGTTACACCAGTAATGTAATCATACATGTATATAGGGTACTAATGTCTGTCTCATTCTACTGTCCTCCCCATCCCTACTGCCCCACCCCTATCCTTACTCCCCCCTATACAATTCAAAATTCCTTCATTCTTCCCAACCTCCCTCCACCAAGTCACTATGGATCAGCATCCACTTATCAGAGGAAACATTTGGGCTTTGGTTTTTGGGAGATTGGCTTATTTCACTTAGCATGATATTCTCTAGTTCCATCCATTTACTTGAAAATACCATAATTTCATTCTTCTTTAAGGCTGGGTAATATTCCATTATGTATATGTACCACATTTTCTTTATCCATTCATCTGTTGAAGGACTCCTAGGTTAATTGCATAGTTTAGCTATTGTGAATTGAGCCACTATAAATATTGATGTGACTACATCACTGTAGTGTGCTGATTTTAAGTCCTTTGGGTATAGGAAAACTACCCCATTCACAATTACCTCACAAAAAGAATACTTGAGAATCAATCTAACAAAAGAGGGAATCAAGCTAACAAAAGAGGTGAAAGACCTCTACAATATAAACTATAGAATATTAAAGAAAGAAATTGAAGAAGACCTTAGAAGATGGAAAGATCTCCCATTCTCCTGGATAGGCAGAATCACTATTGTTAAAATGGCCTCACTACCAAAATTGTTATATAAATTTAATGCAATTCCTGTTAAAAATCCCACTGACATTCTTCATAGTACTAGAAAAGGCAATCATGAAATTCTTTTGGAAAAATAAGAGACCCAGAATGCAATCCTTACCAAGAAGAGTGAAGTAGGAAGCATCACAATACCATAACCCAAACTATATTACTGAGCAATAGTAGCAAAAATGGCATAATTTGCACAATTAATTTTTGACATAAGTGCCAAAGAAATTAAATGGGACAGATTATACACATTTTAAAAGTGTGCTGGTCTAAAAGAAGCAAACCTCAACCTATACCTAGAATCATATACAAGAAATAAACATGGGTCACAGAACTACATTCAAAAACTAAAAGTACAAAATTTCTTGAAGAAATCATAGTTGAATCTCTAAATGACTACAGACTTGTCAAAGATTCTTAAATACAAACTGAAAAAATAAATGTCAATGGATTTTATCCAAGATAAAATTTACTCTTTAAAAGGTACTCTTTTACTATGATGGAAGGAAAGATACAGATCAGCAGGACATATTCACAAAACATATCTAACAGAGGAGGAGATCTCTCTAGGGTATATAAAATTCCCTTATAATTCGACATTCAGTGTAGAACTAATTAAAAAGAAATGGCAAAAGAATTGTATAGACACTTTACTGAAGAAGACAAAAGGATAGAAAATAACAACAAAAAAACAGTATCACATCAATAATCAGGAGAGAAATACAAATCAATATCACAAAAGATACCAAGAGATGCCAAAGCACACCCACTAGAATGTCTAAAATTTAGAAGACTGAGTATAACATCTTAATGACAATGGATAATCCATGGTACATCTATGAAGTGAAATGCTGTTAGTTCACACAAATGAATCAAACACAGTTACACATAACATAGATTATTTTCAAAATAATTGTATTGACTAAGTCAGACAATAAGTTGTCCATACTTCATGGTTCCATCTATATAAAATTCCAGGATATCCAAACTACTCATGTGACAGAGGCAGATGGGTGTTTTCTGCAGTAGGAGGAGTGGGTGGAGAGGGGAAGACAAGAAGTGCTGTCTGAATAAACGTTCCTGTGTGCTGCATTATGTTTTTTCATCAGTAATCAGTCTCAGTATATCAGAGGAGAAAATAAAGTGAATAATTGAAAGAGTGGTGGCATTTCTTGCACCGGCAAGAGATCTATCAAGAGTCTGCCTAGGTCTCTAAATTACCCTTTCCTTAAAGGAATTCCTCTAGCAATTAGGCAAGCAACTGACTTTACCCAAAGATATACCTTAAAGACACGTTGAGGTCAACTGACTGTCTTTCACAGTGTGTTATTGAAGTAATAGCTACCTTGGGAAAAATAAAATAATTGAAGTTTTGGGAAAAGTTGAGTGTTGCCATACATAATACACCAGCAGCAATCTATGATAAACCATGCAGTTTGTGTCTCAGAGGAGACACAAGAAAACCTCTGAGATAAGAAATGAGAAGTTTTGTTAAGGTGGTGACACAGGATTACTGAGTTTCCCTTTGTCTTCTTCCTTTACATCTGATTGGGTGTTTTATTTTCTAGTACGTAGATGAAACTAATACAAAGTCATGATTTTTCTTGAAAAATACATTCCTGTTTTGTTTGTTTTTTCACTTGAGGCTATTATTGTTAGGGTTATTAAGTTTTATGTGAAAAAAATGATTAACTAAATAAAGTGAAATAGAAAACAGGATTAGGAATAAATTTGTAAAGTTTAGAAAAGGAGATTAATTTTGGTAAGCCTATATAATATGTGCTCTAGTGCTTCTATTAATAATATTCACATCTAGAACAAAAGATATGTACAGCAAAGACTTTTTATAAATGCTTTTGACCCCATATGTTCTAATGGGTAATTCACATTCTGTATATTTCTAGACCAATAATTTACATTGTCTCCTTTACTATCTTGAAATATATTCATTGAAAATATGACCTAACTACAGCGTGACTTAAAATAAATAAATTCTGTAATGTAGAATAAAAATCAGAAAATATATTCAAATAATGATTTCCAATATATAAATTTTTGAACAATTACACTAAAAATATAATAAAGGTATGAGACAGAACCATTGTGAACACGATATCTATAAATGTACTCAGATTAAGGGTCCTACATTTAGGAGTCGAATACCAAGTAACATATTTATCAGTGCTCTTTTCTGAGCACTGAACAATTCCAATCAAATTGAAGTATAATAATTAAGGTTTTCATGGAAAATTCATATGTATTAAAATTGAGAAAAATAATTTGGTCTTAGAAAACAAAATGACAGAATAATCAAATCATACAGAATGTGGGACAATTTTCAGTGGTTAAGGATTATCTTCCAGATATCTATAATTCCTGTTCCAAACAGTTAAATGAAAATGTTACTTACCTTTAATTTATGTGATAGGAAAGGGCAGTACAAAAATGAATTAATTCACTTAAGTATGAGAAATCTTTAAGAACCACTGGCTTAAAATGTCAGCATATAAACCCCATCCAGAATCTGAATTTTAGATTAGGATTGTTAGCAAGGGAAACATACTTCAAAACTACCCTGAAGCACAGGTATCACATGGCAAAGGTAAAAATGAAGTCTTTCTCTGCTGGGAATAAAACTCCAGATGTTCATCTTAATTTCTCAGTGGCCACTATTCTCCCAAACCCCTAAGCCAGGGCTCCATAACATGATGTGCCAACTGGTAATGGTACGCACAATGTTTGCCATTCTGAGATGCTGTACAGAATATGAAAATTTTAAATTTTACAGCAAATGAACAGTCAAATTTTATGTCTGTTGAATCTATTGATAGGAAAACAAGGATTGAATTTTATTTTTCTCCTAATTTATTTTTATTGTGTTTGAAAGTATCAGTCCTTGATAGATAGGGAAATAGGAAATGCTCCTCTTTCATCCCTAGATAGTTGGGAAGAGTTGCCCTGGGTCGTACCCATGGATGTACTGCAGAAAGACCTCCTTAATAACTATGAAGGATGTAAATTACTGCCTCAGTCACTCGTGTAATTTAAGTTCCCTTCATGAGGATGAAGAAAGGGGACAAAGGAAATCTATGCCTTTGTGTATTGATCCACTCTGATAAAAATATAAATGTTAGAATAATGATGGAGGCAAAATGCACCCACTTCTTATTTTATATTTCTCAAGTGCTGAGGTTTCTCCCCTTTCCTGCTGCTTGTCTAGAATTGCTTGTGTCCCATCTCCACTTTGTATGTCTCTAAAGAAGTCACAATATGTGATGGTTGATGTTCAATTTTCACCATCTATTTAATAGCCTTCCCTAATACCTTCAGGGCTAACTAATATATCCTTTTAAATAATGAATCGATCACATAATTAAATAAAAATCAATGATAAGTGAAGTTATAAATGGCAATGTGTTTACATTTCTGTGGGTATTTTTCTTTTGCAAAAAGAGAAACTTCAGTATTCTACAGTACTCTATCTTTTGGAGGCAACTTAGTGGTTTAAGAATTCCAGAACGCTGTACTGAGAAAGCACCCTTACATCTCTATACTAAAATTCTGAAATAGGCTTTTCTCTCTCTCCCTACATTTATCACCAAACCGTCTTCCACTTATCTTTCTGCAAAAGCACAGCACTACTTGTATAAGCAGATGTTCAGCAAGGAATGTTTTCATTTTCTTTTTGAATGTGAGTGAGGACATCAGGAAAGACTACATATACATCACAAAGGAAAATCCTAAAATGGTGACTATGAATGGATGGCTATTTTAGACCATATTACTACCCCCACCACATTATATTGAGACTTTTAGGGGTGGCATATAACAATTTAAAGTTTATGGACTCCGTGAAAGAAAAAAAAATTAAAAAGAGGGAATAAAGAAGCAAAATAACAATATCCAATGTTTCATAGATTTTTGGAAGACTTTTGGCCTTTGAGAATCACACACTAAATTAAATGCAGACTTAGAAATGTCTTGTCTATGCCATGAAAGGAGAGAGTTGGTCTTGAGGAGAAAATTCAGCAGAAAAAGGAACTGTCATCCATTTAGAATTATTTTAGAAAAAAACTACATGAAATATAGATATATTCTTACTAAGAATATATGCAAAAGTACTTCACCTCCCAAAGGGTTCTGCTGCTAAAGAAATTAGGTTAAGATAAATGCAGTTTTATAAACTGGTATCATTTAAAAGTGGAGATACTGAGATGGATGTATGTAAGTCTGTGTAGAAAAAGATGTGGTTTAGCAACATAGATTTTATGCTTTGAAATTTCTTCGAGTTTTTTTCCAAATGAACTGAAGAAACATGTGCATTGGTTAGCATAACAATGAATCTGACTTTAGAATTCTACTTTAATAAGCTTCATTGAGAGTCATACAAGTAGAACTCTGGAAAATGACAAAATGCATCTCGAAAGCTAGAAAAGAAAGAGCAAAGGGTGGTATACAAAGAGAATTCTAACACCATTACTTTATTTCTCTCTGCTTAAAAGTGAATTATGTTATGACTCCTTTGGGTCCAGTAAGACATTTTCATTCCATGAGAGTTCCCATCAATCCTACATCATCCAGTGGAAAACATCAGAATTAAGTCACCTAAGGTTTCATAATCCTGAGAGTTTTATGTTGAGAATATGAAAATAAGAAATATGAAAGATTAAGTTCCATCTAGAGAGTTATATCTCTCTAGTTAGGTATTTCAGAAATAATTTTAAGATCACAGTAGTGCTGATTATTAAGCAGTGTGTGTGTGTGTGTGTGTGTGTGTGTGTGTGTAATTGTATATTTTATGCCAAACGCTAAGTGCCTAGCAGAGTGCCGAAGATGACTGTTTAAGGAAGAAAGCACATTTGAAGCACATTTGAAGTGGCATTCAGGTTGGCAGAATAGGTTGCAGATATCTCTCTTCAATACCCATTTTCCATAGGAAAATTTAATAAATTATTTTATAGTATACATCATCTTGGTTTCCATTACTTCCATCTTTCCAGATGAAACTGGAAAAGAAATAAAATACAGGGTCAACTGATTCATTCTTCTCTCATCTTCATACCTAATCTAGCAGGAAAAGCTGTTGAAATGCCTTCGAATTGTACCCAGAATCACATCCCACTTTTTACAATTACCATTGGTCATTTTCCTAAACTCCTAGTCTGTGAGATCAACACACCACTTACATTGACAACTCAACACCTTCCTAAATAATCTCTCTGATTCTTTTCCATTTCTTTGATTGAGAAGAGGGTACTGTGTGGTTTACATTAAAATATAAATTGTATCATCTTATACCAGTACTCAAGTCCTTGCATTGACTTCCCATTCCCATCAGGGTTTCAATCACGTAAAGAGGTTTTTCCTACAGTCTACCCTATAGTTTACGTCTATGTCCAAATTTTCTAGTACTGTTCTCATACGGTCTACTCAGTCACACTAGCTTCTGCAGACTTGCCTTGCTATTGTATCTGTTTAGAAGACAGTTCCTAGGTATCCACATGGATAATATTCACCTCATTCTTGTTTTTTCTTTAATGTCATTTACTGGATGAGGCTTACTCCAGCTATTCTTTTTGCTTTTTAGTTTTGTGGTGCTGGAAATTGAACCTGGGGTCTTAATGCATGTGAGTCAAGAGCTGTGTCACTGAGCAACAACACCACCTAGCCCTACCCTTTTGGATTTCATCCTTGATAACCACCATAAATGTGAAGTTACCTGTACTTGGCTATCTCCCATGATCGTCTATTAGTTATTCTCTTCCACTATAAAATATAGTGAATATATTATATTTATTGTTTATTGTTTGTCTATACACACATACACATATAATCTATATGAGGACAAGGATCTTTTTTGTGTTGTATAGGTCACAAGCAATTCAGATAATTTCTGTACACAGGAGACTATTTTCTGCTTGTAACTTTCATGTATAAGAAATCAAATTATTTATGAAGGAATTGCTATATCCTGCTCAAATAGTTTAGGAAGGAAATCAGATATTAACAGGAGAATAGCCAGGAACATTGCACAGTACATTACAATGAAAAAATTGTGTCACAGACCTCTTTTTTTCTGTTGTTAGAGCATAATTATGCATGTCAGTTGAGTTCATTACAACAAAAATCATAAATGTATAAAATTTGTTTTCCGTTCATTAACCTCCATTTTCCTTTTCCTGTGTCCTTCCTCTACAGTGCTAGACTTGCTATCAGTGATCAATTTATTCACTTTTGATTGGTTCTTTTAACTTATATATAAAGATGGAATTCCCTGTGGTATATTTATATAAGCTCTTTTTAAATAACTTTGAATGTATTTTTTTTTTAGTTATAGATGGACACAACACCTTTATTTTATTTACTTATTTTTATGTGGTGCTGAGGTTTGAACGTAGTAGATATGGTTTTAATGTGTATACAATGAGAAGACTGGCAAAAATATGAACACAATGACTGACATGTTCTAGTCATTTTTAATCTTTTCTTAAAGTTCATTATCTAACCTAACCAAAATTGAGACTCATCTTCTTACGTATGATGAAAGTTGGTCTGAAAGGTTTCCTTTCATTTCTAAAATGTTCTTTCCACATACACTAAGAGTGGAATTTGTTCAACACTTTACTGAACTCAACAATGACTCAATTTACATAATGCATTCTAACTCTCAATACTGAACCAGTTTTATTTAATAACTTCTAAATAATTGTAATTCTTGTTTTTTCACTACTGGGGATCAAACCCAGGACCTCATGCATGCTAGGCAAGCGCTCTGCCACTGAGCCACAACCCCAGTCCTTATATAAGCTCTTAATGCAGTTTTTAAGAAATCATTCCTCATTGCTCCCCTTTCCCATCCCTTCACTCAGTCTCTCAATCTCCTTCAAATACTGATCTTCTCTATATATTTATGATATCCTATCCTTCCCTTCTCCTTTATTTTACTCTAGTTTTCACATATGAGAGAAAACATTTGTCCTTTATGTTTCTGAGTCAGGCTAATTTCATGTAGCATGATATTCTCTATTTCCAACCAAATGCCATAATTTCTTTCTTTTATATGGATATATAGATATATACATATACATATATATTACAATTTCTGAATTTATTCATCTATTGTATTGATGAGCATCTAGGTTGATTCCATAATTTAGCTAATGTGAATTCTGCTACTATAAACATTGAGTTGGTTGTATTGCTGTAGTATGCTCACTTGAGTTCTTTTGGGAAAATACTAAGTAGTAGGATAGCTGGGTCATATGGTGGTTCCATCCCTAGTTTCTTGAGGAATCTCCATACTGCTTTGCAGAGTGGTTGTACTAGTCAGCAGTCCCACCAACAAGGTACAAGTTTACCTTTTTCCCACATCCTCTCTAGCATTTACTGTTATTTGTGTTCTTGATCATTGACATTATGACTGGAGTAAGATGAAATCCTAGTGTAGTTTTGATTCTTATTTCCCTTATTGATAGAGATGCTGAACATTTTTTTTCATCTATTTGTTGACCTTTAATGTTTCTTCTTTTCAAAGTTCTTGTTTACTTCTTTTCCCTATTTATTGATTGGGTTATTTTCTTTTTGGTCTTAAGTTTTCTGAATTATTTGTATATTCTAAATATTAATTCTCTATTGGAAGAACAGTTGGACAAGATTTTTCTCCTATTCTGTATACTCTCTCTTTATAAGATTTATCATTTCTTTGCTGTGCAGAAGCTTTTTAATTTGATGGCATCCCATTTATTGATTCTTGGATGTTTCTTTTTTTTTTTTTACTTTTTCTCTTTCTCCTTTTTGTACCAGGGATTGACCCCAGGAGCACATAACTACTGATCCACATCCCCAACTCATTTTTCTTTCTTTCTTCTTTTGATATAGGATGTCACTAATTTGTTCAGGGACTCACTAAGTTGCTGAGGCTGGTTTTGAACTTGCAATCTTCCTGCCTGAGCCTTTAGAGCTGGTGTTATTACAGACAAGCACCACCCACACCTGGCTCTTGGTTTTATTATTTTGCACTTTGGGGGTCTTATTAAGAAAATCCATGCCAGCATCAATATACTGGAGTGTTGAACCTATGTTTTCTTCTATCACTTGCAAGGTTTCTGGTCTGATTCCTAAGTCTTTGATTCATTTTGATGTGACTTTTGTACAGGGTGAGATATAGAGGTCTAGTTTCATTTTTCTATGTATAGCTATGCAGCTTTCCCAGCACCATTTATTAAAAAGACTTTCCTTTTTCCAAAATATATTTTTGGCACCTTTTGTCAAGTATCAGATAGCTATAAGAGTGTGGATTTGTCTCTGTGTCTTCTATTATATTTCATTGGTCTTCATGTCTATTTTGATGCCAATACCATGCTGTTTTTGTTACTATAGCTCTGTCACAGGCCTCTTAATAAGCCAATTAAATGGTTCTGTACTTTCTGAACCATTTCAATAATATATGGTGAAACAGTTACCAACACTTGAAGTTCATGTTTCTTGAACTGAGGTAAATATAGTACCAAGAGATATCCCACAATTTGCAAGAGGCACTCAGCCTGCAAAACAAACCTGGCTTAGTTCCGGAGTTAAATTTATTTGGGAACTTTGAATAAAAACACATTTTATCCTATTTCAAATATGGACTTGCTGTCTGTAGAGTAAAAAAGTTCATATTTTATTAAATAAAAATGAATCGTTTTGAAAAAGGCATTTTACTCTTCTGCATAGGTACTTTGATCTCCACAATCAGACTTTACTGACATATAGTTAATTTTTTTCTGCCATTAAAAGCATTAGAGATTGAGAAAATCTCTTCATGTCAGAAAATCCCTCGATTTCATTTTAGTTATTTCAACTCCTATCTTATTTTTTGTAAAAGGGATTTATATATTTTATTTATTTATTTTGCATCCAAGTTTTATAGGTATTAGTTTGTGCTTGCCAGCCATAAATGATGACAAAAGGTTTAGTGACATTTTGTTAACATAATCTTTTTTGAGAACATTGAGCAATGTGAGCACTGATAAATGAACAAAATCGACCTTGATATTTTATGCTTTATTGATCATAAAAATGGTTTAATATTGAGTTAAAACACTTCATATTTTCTTTAATTGCAAACAGTGTGAGAAAAATTGAAATGTTTATTATTATATACATTATAATAATTAGGTTCATAAAATTAATATATGCATATCTTAAAAGTCATTGTTGTTCCCTAAACAACAATATTTAATCTCAGAAGAGTTGAATCATCTTCCTGTTTATAAATACATTTAGGTGGAAAGTAATATTGAAGCCATGAAAAAACAAAATACTAAATGAAACAAACTAGCAGTTGCTGATATTGATCTTTAAATCACTTTACTATTCACTCACCCCAATCATGTAGCATATACATAGTCAATAATAGTGTCTCTTGTCTCAGAGAAACAGATCCTATTTGAAGGCCTCCTAAGGATTAAAGATTTAATTTTGTTGGTCTCACATGTGCCAAACGAGTGTCATAATGATTTTGCACTTTATAGCTTGATGAACCAAACTGTTCTGACAATTCTTTGCATCTTTAGGCAACAGGGGATTACACATAGGCTGCTATCCAAATCTCATTTAGAAAATATGTATGTTTTCTAAAATAACTCAGCTAAACTTGTTGTGTAGTTTTCTGTACCCTGGGACATAAGACAGAGAAGTACAAATGATCTCTGCCTTCTAGAAGCTTATCTTTCAAAATAGAAAAGCACAGGTCCACAAAGCAGTGACATTTAGGAGTACTATAAAAATTATTTTGTATGGATTTATTAGCATGTTTGAATTTGTTTTAAAAATCTACAGGATATTTTTCTAAAGAAAGAAAAATATTTCTTATTTCTGCTTAGTAAAGGAATATTAGATTCTCACTGACGAGTAATTCCCAGTTTGTAAGATATGAGCCCATGAGAAAATGTTCAAATGAGATCAAAATAAATGCATAATCTATTCATTTTATAATATGAAGATCACATCCAGGATATGTGACTTTTGTTACCTGTTTTCTAATTACAACATGGAAATAAGTGTTGCTTGCTAAGGACATTTCGATTATCTAAAAATAGAATACAAAATGAATTGAAAATAAATTTCTATGGTTTCCTACAAAAGCAGACACTACCCATTTGGTTCAACTTGGATGTGTAGACTGGGGATCCTGATCCTTAGTCTCAAAGGTACCATCAGTGCTGTGAAGTGTATTACGCATAGGTGGAGGGGTTATGGAATGAAGAAACATAGGGATAAAGTTAATAATTTGTTAATTTAGGAAGATGAACCAAACAAGTTTAAAAAAATTGGCAGAATATGAGAATAAGAAAAGAACTGGATGGATTACCAGAAAGCATGGGCTGAAGATACAAATACAGATGCAGGGCTGACATCCAAGAGTCAGAGTTATTCTCGTGCTGTGCCATCATTTGGACAACCATCAAATCTTAAAGAAGAGAATCAGCCAACTACTGCTCATGTCATTTGTTCATTTGGAAGCAAAATCTGTTTAGAATCTATAAAACAAGAAAAAAAGAAAGAAAGAAAATGTCCAGAACCTCAAAGTCTATAGATAATACTTTCACTCACTGATATGTACCTGCATTCACAGTTATTTTCTTCCACTTTACACAAAGATACATATTTTTGTCTGTTGTAAATCTTATTATGGTGACTTGCCCCACTCTACAAAATCTTCTTGGGTATCAACTGAAGGAAAGACTCCTATGGCAGGGACTAGAGTGCTCATAAAACATTCCATTTGCTTTGTGTATTTCTTAACCCCTACTCACCTATTACCTGGAACAACAAAACTAGTTCTGACTAAGAGGCTGTGGATGGAAATGTTTTGAGTCACTTGTGTTCCAAACCATAAATCAACTGGAATGTTATTCTTCACCCACTTCGCTTGCTATAGCAACCACACCGCTGACATTTCAAATGCTAAGTCATTCCTCAGACTGGGTTCCTTAAGTGTCTGTAGAGTAGACCATTCCTATAAAACATACACACACACACACACACACACACACACACACATGTGCGTGTCATTTACCTGACCTATAGTCTGAGCAGGAACAACTGTAGGGCAAAGCTGCTCAGATCTGAGGTTGGTTGTTAGTGAAATATATAATCTTGCTATATAGAATTCTAAAACTATATTAATATTATACTAGTAAAGTATTATATATATATGGATGCCTGATTCAGAGCACTAACTGAAGAGATTTTTTTTTTCCCAGATACATCCTGCAACTGAACATTAACTAGGTTAGGTTTACTTGGTTTTGAATGATGAGACAAAAAATGTTAGTGAATCCTGTGGAATTTTTGCTTTACTTATTCTGCTATTGAATGGATTTCCTTAGAAGCCATTTTTCACTAGTGGTCATAGAGTTATATAAGGTAACATGCCCATGGACAATGGTGCTGGAAAAGCATCATGGGTACAGAAGGTAATTTAAATTCCTATCAAGGAAAAAGCATTTGCCATATGGATGCCTCTAAATAGTGTCTCAGTTCTGTTGATTTTCTCTAAGATGGAAACCACACTTAGAACCACAAATTCAAATGGAGCACTACCTAATTCAATTGATGGCAACCATTTCTAAGACTCTTAGGCTCTTTTACTTCTATATTTAGTTTTTAGGGTCTTACCACAAGGATTGTCACCATCCTGACTCATTTCTATTACCACTTATTCCTTCAATATGTCATCTTCAATATTCTTGAGATGACACATTTAAAGCAGTCAGATCTATAAATTAGATCTTGGCCAAAAATAAGATGCTCTAATTATTTATCTTTGACTTTTAACTTTAAACTTTACTTGCATTTAAAAGAAGTAAAACAAAACAAAACCTTCATGTACTGAGTACCAACTGTGTAGAGAGAGTTTTGCACAGGTAAATGTATTCAATCCTTCCAACAATCTTATGAGGAAAGTATCATTAATTTGCCAAAATGACCAACACAGAGGGAAAGAGGCAGGGCACACAATACATGTTCTCTAGGCCTTTTTCAAAACATAGATTTGCTCTTTTGGCCACATGTGTACACTTCTACAAGAAGGGTTATGTTGTAGACATTAAAGGAATGGGAACTTTTCAAAAAGAATATCCCGGATGATTTCCATGGCAAATCTGGAAGACTCTACCATGTTACCTAGCATGTAACAATCAAGTTAGGGGCAAGACTCTTGCCAAGAGAATCAACCTGTGTACTGAATACACTCAGCACTCTAAGAGTTGAGATAGTTTCCTAAAATGTTGTGAAGGAAAATGATGAGAGAAAGAAGGCAACCAAAGATAAAGCTGTTTTAGTTAACGTTTTTTCCTCTGTGACTAAAAGACCCAATTAGAACTCACAGTTTCAGAGGTCTCAATCCTTAGACAGCAGGTTCCATTCCTTGTGGCTCAAGGTGAGGCAGAATATTATGGTGGAAGGGTTTGGTGGAGAGAAATAGCTCATATGAAGATCAGAAAGCAGAGAGAGACTCCACTCACCAGATATAAAATATATACCCCCAAAGTCACATCCCTAATACCCACCTTCTCCAGCCACAGCTTACCAATCTTCCTTTACCATTCATTTAATCTCCATCAGGGTATTAATTCAGTGATTGGGTTAAGGCTCTTATAACCCAATCATTTCTTCTCTAAACCTTCTTGCATTGCCTCACTCATGAGAATTTTGGGGACTCCTAACATCCAAACCATAATAAAAGTTTATCTGACTTCAAATGAAGTACCAGCCTGCACCATCCAGAGAAGCACACTTTGTGAGAAACAGGGGAAAGATCAGTGGTAAGGTACTGCCTAGCATGCAGGAGGCCCAGGTTTTGAGTCTCAGCACTGAAATAAATAAATAAATAAATAAACAAAATCTCAGATTTTTAACCTCAAGAAAATATTTGACATTAGTTATAATCAGTTGAACAATTTCACAAAATTACATGGATGAATGAATTTGCATTAATTCTTTACATATTCAGATTGAAGAAATAATTATCATTATAGAAAATTTAAAAATTGTGGCCTAGTATAAAGATAGATGTAAAATTGTATATGAGTCCCCCATCCAATAAAAATCACAGCTAATATTTGATTTATATTCTCCTTTAAATATCTTTATTTTCTGCATTCTTGTAAAGACTAGTGATATCTACATCATATTTCACCATTGAAACATTTATCACAAGAGCACATGTGGGACAATTCAAGATTTTTTTTAATTGTGACACTAATAAACAATATAACTATGAACTAATTTTTCCTGAACTTTGAAAATTTATCCTAGGAATGAAATTATTGGATTAAGAAGATGGAATATTTTTAAAATTTATGTGGGCTTTGACAAATTACACCATCTTGCATTTTGAAAACAATATACCTATACTTGTATATTTATTCAAGAAGAACTGGAGAGTAAGACTTTTTGCAGGTCAAAGAAGGAAAGTAAGAGAATAAGGATCATAAAGCTTTGCAGAGTAGGCTGGCATATTGTGGGCATGGAAGATTCTGGGAAAACACCAAGAGAAAGCTCTAGTCTGCATGGAGTCAGTTCATTAGGTACAAGCAGCAAGGTCACAATAAAGTAGCTTTACTTAATAGTTTTCCTTTTGGTTGTTAGTTGTCTTCTGTTGGAACCCTTTCCCTGATTCATTTACACAGAAACATACATCTTCCTCCTAATATATTATAAAAATAAAATGTGCTAATAGGTAGTGCTAATGATATTTGATAAAAGTCATGGGTTCCTAGTGAGTTTGCAATAAGTGTGTTAGAACCCGTGTGCTGATTCTAACAAAGGGTTGGGGATGGCTTACCCTCTTCTCCTTGATCAGGAAACTTGTGGATCAAGTATCACTTCCTCCGGGAAACTTCCTTTTATTTTCTAGTAAGTGACAGCAATTCTTTCCTCTCTTCACTCTAAGGAAGATTTTTATTCTATGATTGCTACTTTGACCAAGTCTTCTATTTTTTCCTGACTTGTTTCCACTTCAGACTTACTTTAATTTACAGTGAGCAAACATCCAGACTTCCCTCACTCCCAGGCAGAGACGTTTTTTGGCTTCTCCGACTTTAGTTCATTGTTCAGATCATAGCATTTAAAAAAAATTCAAAAGGATAATGCGGTGATATATATAAAATGACCTACAACTACAGTGTTTATTTAGTGAATGTTCTGTGAGATTTTCAGTTGTGGTATCAATTGCTTTGAAATATAGCTCTCCTTCACTCAGAGAATCTTTCTCTTAGTTCACAGGTGTGTCTAACCTAAGGGTGCCATAGAATCCTAATGTGCTCTGCCAAGAGGAGCCTTTACTTTATACGTCTTCACGTGAAACAGATCTGGAGGCATCACTAAATTTAGAAAGTTTCATGCATAGGATTACAACATTGAATTTGAAGTATTCTGGGTAAATTTAGAAGTCTGACATTTGAGCATTAAACTTTTTCCAGTGAGTGTTGAGGGTGTATTTGATCTTACATATAAACTTTCCAGGACAGTCTTTACACAGACTGTGTTGTTAGAGGACAGCACCCTCTCCTCACCATAAAGTCCCTAAATCTGCAGGATCATGTATAATAGCATAGATGGTACAGCAGGTAAAATTGTGTCACTTTGGATGTTAGGTTACTGACACTAATTTTGTTTTGTGGAATTTGATGACTTTTCCAACTGTACAAAATATGCAATTATTCTTTTGCATGGGACCATTAGCTTACAAAGTATTGAAGTAAGGAAGAACATAGTAGATATGGTTTTAATGTGTATACAATGAGAAGACTGGCAAAAATATGAACACAATGACTGACATGTTCTAGTCATTTTTAATCTTTTCTTAAAGTTCATTATCTAACCTAACCAAAATTGAGACTCATCTTCTTACGTATGATGAAAGTTGGTCTGAAAGGTTTCCTTTCATTTCTAAAATGTTCTTTCCACATACACTAAGAGTGGAATTTGTTCAACACTTTACTGAACTCCAGCAAGCAGAATTTAGATTACCTAATGGAAAGCTAGAACTCACCAAAACAGGCAATACAATAACCAATTTATACAAATTATATTTACTTTATTATAAAAACCAGAACACTGATTTATTTTGAAGTAACTTTGGAGGCTGACAGACTTTTCTCTTAGGAAAGAGATTCTACTAAAATCTATTTCATTTGAATACATATTTTTGATTTAATATTCTCTGGATCTTCTCTATCTGGATTTTCTCTGGTGTACGTGTGTGGCACAGGTGATCCTGGCTTTGTTCTCATATCAACACTTTATACTGAAAAGAAACAAAATGGAGAGGCCAGGCCAGAGTCCAGATTCTTCTACCCTTGCTGTCTGGCCTTCAATTGTGCATTCAGCATGAGATTGCAGTCAGATGCATTTTGTTTGGTTAACATATTGATTTAAGGTTTTGGACCATGGGCACCATCTGGCTCACATCTCCACATCACCATCATTCCTTTCACAACTCTGATGGGCTTCACTCGTCTTCGTTTCCTGCCTGGTTTCCAAAGGTGTTTAATACTGGGATCTCTGGCATGGTAGTTGGACATGTCTGTTCATTCACTTAAAGATTGAATTAGTTTTCTTCTACTTTGCTTTGATTTTTATTATATTGACAGCAACTTTCTGACACCTCATGGGTAACAAAATTCTGGTATGAATCTTAAGTAATTAAACAGGGAAACTCTCCACTACCTGCTCATAGGTTGCATAACAGAGTAAAGGGTAGGGTACAGCAAAAACACCCAGAGAGTTCTGTATTTCTAAAATGATCTGACAGGGTAGAAACAATGCAAAACCATTTTCTTCCTTCCAGATATAAAATTTTTAAAATGTAAAATCTAAAACCACTTAACCTCAATATTCGCTGGTTGGAATTTTCTGCTATGAACAGCAATCACCACACAAAGTATTAACCTCATACAGGAAAAATACTCATCTGATTTGGTAAAACTTCAAATGTTAACCATGTGCTTTTTAATTCACTTACTTTCATCTTTCTTATCACAGTGAAGCTCACGACAGCATAAGAAATTAAAACTAGATGGACATTTAAATGAATTGCTTAATCATTTCTAGCTCTTAATCTTCAAGAGAATTCTAAATTTACCATGAAACACATAGATCTTGAATCAAACTGAAACGCATATGCCAGCTGTTTTTCTTAATGGAGTAGACTATACACATTTTTTTATTGCCAGCATAGGTGAGAAAACACAGCATTAACATTCACCAAAACCTGAAAGCCAAGTGATGATCTGGATTTTCTCGAGCTAGCTGGCCTTCCCTCCCAAGGTACTTACAGGGGTTGCCATTTACCAAGAGGTAGCAGAATCCCAGCAGACCAACTTCTGACCACCAGAAAGAGTAAGTAGCTCAAGAGAGCCACCTACTGCTCTTAGGATAACCAGGGCAGAGAAAAATAAGTTCATGGTATAATATTATCATTACTTCAATATTTTTGTCAAGTCAAAATGAAAATACTGCTGTCACTGTGTTGAGAAATAATAGTCAATAAAAATAAACAGTAAACAGTATTTTAAACTCTCTGAACTGTCCTTATGACTTAGCACTTCTTGAGGACTTCCCAAAAGCATAATTTACTAATAAATATGTAAAATGGTCCCAGATTTAGGTTCTAGTCTCTTTTTCTCTTCTTTGTGTTATTTTAGAAACTTTACTGTAATTATCAGAAGAAAATTTAAAACAAAAATGAGGGTGGACGTTCAAACCGCAAATTCAAGTGTTTAAAGGATGGAGCAGTGTAATGGCACTGATAGACTATTACTGGAATAAGGACCAAATCTGGTATTATAGATTTTCCCATGTTGCCATTGGCTCTTCTTTCTTGTTCTAGATTTCAAAGCAATGATCTCATTTAAGTTTTTACAGTTCCTTCTCTTCTTCTATTTGAAGAATATTAAGCACACAGTGGTAAAGTGACTTTTTTCAGGTCACAGTATTAACCTGACATCAGAATATGACAGAAAGTCAGGGTTCCAGGTGTTTTAACATAGCATCACCAGGACCACCAAATTCTTCCCATTAAATATTCACTTAACCTGTAGGATTATTGGTAAAGTAAGTTCAAGAAATTAATTCAAATGAGCAATATACAACCCTGCAAAGAGGGAGCCCTAAACACTATTGAGTGGAAAGCACTTAGGATTCACACAGAGCTCAATTCAAATTCCAGATTTATTTGCTTATTTGCTTCGTTATGTATCATAGAGACTTTCAGCAAGGGACTTAAATTTTGTGAATTTGACTTCTTAAAATGAAAAATAAAGAAATACTATTTTTCCATTAGGATTATTTTCAAACTAATGTAAGTGCTGGTTAAAATACTAGCTCATATTATTGATAAATAAATTACCACACAGTCAGGCAAAAATAAATGAGAAACGTAAAAAACGTATGTGATGCTATGCACATTCACATACAAATTAAGTTAGCTTTATGAAAATATTTATATGATGTGTGTGCCCTTGCTTGGAAATATAGATTCTCAGGATCAAAGACATGCCAGCCTTTCATCCAGAAACCCTCTGCTGTCATTCATCATTATAACTCTGGGACTTAGGGGTTTATTCTGTAGGATTTAATGTTTTTTTTTTTCTGATAGCCCTCATATTACTTTTCAATAATGTGTTTATTTATCCCACAGATAAAGTAATAAATGAAAAAGAAAGCACTTCATGTTTTCCTGAAGAGTTCATTCTGACTACACAACTTTGACTGTCTTTGAACATCCTGAAAAACAACTTACCACAAAATCCAGTATTCATTTTGTGTGCAATGGAAATGCTCGTCACATTAATATTTTTACTCATGTGCAGATCCAATATCATTCAATATTACAGATATAATATCAAAGCTTAAATTATGGAGCAATGTATATAAGATTAAGATTTTTTGTTTCAATCTTCAGCAGTAGCAAAATTAATATAGAAAGAAATTTAAAATAGCATGAGGGACATGGTGTGCAATAGTGCAGGCCTATAATCCAGGTCAGCCTCAGCAACTGAGTGAAACCCCTTCTTAAAATGAAATATACTTTTTAAAAAGGGCTGGTAATGTAGATCAGTGGTAAAGTGCACCTGAGTTCCATAATCCCCAGTACCAAAAACAAAACAAAACAAAACAAAACAAAACCAAAAAACAAAGAAAAAAAAAAAAAAAAAAAGGAAAGGAAAGCACAGCAAAGCAAAGAAAGCATATAGGGGAAGTTTTGTCCACTGACTTTAAGAATGCCTTGCACTTTAAGAAAGCATATGCTAATAATTTGTGAAAGATTTAGTAGTTCACATAGTATCATTTACCCTTGGATTTTTCTTTAGTATGTATCTAACAATATTTACATGAATATGGAATTATTTAAGCTTTGTTTTTTGTTGAAGATTGTATCTCATAATAAATTTTACATTTGAGGGACCATCCATGGATAATATGAAAATGTTGAGAAGTGTTAGGAGATGGTAACTATAAATTTGCTTAAGGATCAAATGTACTTAAAATAAAGGACTTCATCTTAAGTAAAAACTAATTTGCAATTAAAATGAAATTAGATGAGGTGGGGAATTTATAAACTGTGAATTACATTAATAAAACATTCTAGATAACATTTCTATTATTACCCAAAATTACTCTTTTAGAATATTAAAGAACATTATACTCAGTATCAAAGGTGGTTTGGGGACAAAAAACATTGAGAAGACTATGACCTTCCTACTATTTATTAGCTGTTTCTTATTAGCCCCTATTAATTATGTATTTTATATAAATGTATCTTACTTCAGCTTGAAAGTGGTAGTGCTGATACTGATTGGGGTGGTGATGGGTATAGGTATCTACATGATTCTGCCTGTTAAAATCAGATGAAAACAACCAAAAAGGATTATGAAATAATTTCTAAAACTCTAATTCCATTCTAAGAAGAAAGAATAGACTTGAAATCACCTGACTTCATACTGGCAAAAATGAATACCTAAGGCATCCTTCTTGGGTGCAGAAAAAAATCTCCTAGAACTGTGTTCCACAGGCCCTTTTTGATCTTAATTCACTGACAGAAAACTGACCACATCATAGTTACAAGATATCAACCTAGCATTTTCAGCTTTCCAAAGATAGCAAGTACATTTTGCTGGATCAGACAGCTCTTCCTACCTAGATCATGAAATCATCCCCTTAATTTTTAAGCACCTTTTAAACCCTGGGAGAAATTTTTAAAATGAAAAACAGAAACAAAGGTGTCAATCAAAAATATTGAATTAGTACTTCTTTCAAAAGACTAGGAAAAAACTAGTTTGTTTTGTGCTTTATATCTTTTGAAAAATAAAATGTTCTCATTTATAGTGAAGAATTAGGTTGACTGGTCAAGTGTCTAATTCTAAAGCCTGAATGTTAACATTTCCTTTTACACCGTGGGGGAAGAGGAGGTTATAACAATGATAATAGCCACTGCCTTTCCAACCATGCAGATTTCTGCATATATAGCAAAATTACAAATGAGAATATGGTTTAAATAGTACTCTATACCAAAAGGTCAGTTTGACTAATTTCTTTTCTCACTTTCCTCATAAGCAAAATGAATATCTATCCAAGGGCATTGGTCACATGGGACTATTACAGGCTCAAAGAAAAGAAAAATAAGATTAAAAAATTCCTGTTCTACACATATATTTTTGATTGTATCACTTGCCCTGAGGCATTTAAGAGATTTGAGTGTTTATCTTTTTCTCAAGAACTTTCAGCTTCATCCACTGAAGCACTCACGGCAATATTAATAGGCAAACATTGTTTTATGTGTTCTTTTTTCTTCTAAAACCTCACCCTGCAATCAACATTTCTATTTCTGGTATCCAGTGTTGTCTCTCCTTTCTTGACCATGGTAAACTTAGAATTGGGGGATATATTTATATTTTAAAAATTTCAAATTGTACTATAGAACAAAGAAATTATAGCATCTTTTCAATATTTTTTTTCTTTTCAATATTTTTGACTTCATATTAAAAGTGCAACATTTTAAATGTTGAAAACAAAAATACTGTGAAGTGTTTTAATTCTTTATAGCAGGTTTTAAAAGGTTAAATTGTTCTTTCCAGCTGATACATTCCAACTGAGAAATTCGAGAACTTTTCAGGTGCATTCTGGAAGAAAAGGGTTAAAATTGGAGCAGAAATACATTCTTGGAATGAGAATGTGCATGTTGATTCTATTTTCCCTTACATTACCAATGGCATGATATGAGTGGAATGGGAGAAAATAGTTACAAGGTAAAGAAAGAAAGAATGTATTTAAATAAGTAATAATATCCATTCATGGATTTGTCAAAAAGAACTCTATACATCCTCTGAAAACCTCTCAGGAGAAGAAAAAGGTAGACAAAAGAAGGAAATGCTAGCAGTTGGAGGGAGAACAACATGTAGCAACTTTGTATAAAGTAACATATATGGTGGTTACAACCAACTGATTTTTAAAAACAAATATTTTAACTTTTCAATTGGTAAGTCATTTTACAGGATTCAAAAGTAAAATGGTCTAGAAAGGCATATACAGAAAATTCTTGCGTTAAATTCTTCAGTTTCATCCTGTTTTCACAACCCAATCATGTGTATTCCACCATTTTTAATAATTAAAAACAATGCATATTTTGCATATTAAATAATCTTTCATTTTCAAGTTTTTTACATAAATTTATCAAGTTATGGAATTATGAATCCAAATCAGTTTTAAAAGACTTCATTACCCTAGTAAGATCTCTCTCATACATTTCTCCAAATACACAAGCTTCTGAGTATTGCCCACTCAGTTTCAATTAATTGACCTTTTGTCTCCATGGTTTTGCCTTTTCTGGTATTTTATAGAAATGGTGTCATACAATATGTACTCTTTTATGATTGAGGCAGGAAGACCATAGTTTCAAAGTCAGTCTCAGAAACTTAGTAGTCCCTAAGCAATTTTGTGAGACCCTGTCTCAAAATTAAGAAAAATGAAAAGGGCTGGGGATTTAACTCAGAGGTTAAGTGCCCCTGGGTTTATTCCCAGTACAAAAAAAAAAAAAAAATTCAGATAGTAGCATGCATTCATAGTCCTTCCTTTTGATTGTTGCATAGTATTTCATTCTATAAACCACATTCTGTCTCTATGTATTTCCCATTCAATGGACATTTAGATTGCTCCTAATTATTGGTCAATTGAAAAAATGCTGACATGAATATTGGTACATAAGATGTTATGTATTTTTTTTCCTTGTGACAGTGTTGAGGATTGAACCCAGGGCTTCTGGCACACAAGGCAAGTGTGATACCATTGAGCTACACCAGCACTTGCCTAAACATGTAAGAGACCCTGGCTTCAAACCCCAACATGCCAAAAAAAAAAAAAAAGAAAGAAAGAAAAAAACATATATGGCAAATATAGTTATATATGCTTTTATTTCTTTTGAGCAGATTTCTAAGAGTATAACTACTCAGTGACATGGTAGATTTATGTTGAAAATAAATAAACCAAAAGGGTTAGTAAAATGACTGTACCATTCATTTTACGTTCCCACCAGTAAGGCATGAGAATACCTATTTCCCATCTGATATTTGTTATTGTTTATCATTTTAAATTACTTTCCTGATAATAAAAATGGAAACAAATCATCTAATGATTGTGATTTTGAATAGATTTCTTATAATTAATCACAATTTGCATATCTTCTTTGGTAAAGGTTTATTTGAATCATCAGGCCCTTTGCTGAGCAGGTTTTTGTTTTGTTTTTGTTTTTGTTTTGTTTTAGTTCTTCCTGTGTTCTAGATATAAGCCCTTTGGACATATCTTTCACAAATATTTCCTCCTATTTCTTTTCATTTTATTTTCTTAGTTGTATTTTTCAAATTCTAATAACTTTAAATGTTGAGGAGGTACAAGTTATGGATTTTTAAATTTTATGTATAGTATTGTGTCATATCTAAGAAATAATTGACTTAGTCAAGAACTCAAAGATTTTCTTTTGTATTTTCTTTTTGTCTTTTTACCTTTTATCATATTTTTGTTATTTTTAACTCTTACACTAAGTAACCACTTTTATCATTTTCTTTTCATCCTTTCAATGAATATGCACAGTTGCACACTCACCAACAAAATGCAGCAGTGTGCGTGAGCTTGTATTAATTTTTCATTAATTTCTAATAGTAATTTAGCATACTGTATTATAAATGAAGGTAACAAGTGATAGTAGCAGCATCAGTATCAGCTTCGAGGAATCTGTCATCAGTAGAAATCAGAGATATTTTTCTATCACATTACAGTGATCACAGGCATCTCATATTATTTACACACATTAACATTTTAAAAGTATAGTTTAATCTGCTAATAAATTAGCACATTAGTTCATTAAAATTTTAACATACCTTGAAAATTACATTTTAATATATTTTTCTTATAATTCCATGTTTTCTACATTTTGAATGAATTTAAAATATTTTTGGAATAAAATCCATGGCTTCATCTAGTTATAAAAGTGACCTGTGATAAACACAAAAGTTTAAAGTCTGCTTTATATGGTGGCCTTTTGAAGATGACTTCTGCTATTTTCTGTGGTATAAATATCTCATTTTCCTACACGAGGGATAATAGCTATATAAAGATAAGGGTGAAGGGGTTTTGGTGGATAAACAGTTTCTTTTGTGGTTGTTGTCCAAGAGTTCCTAGTATTGTTTGTGCTATGAGATGCAATTTCTTTAATTCATAAATCTTTAATGCTTTTCCTTAGGGATGAAAGAATGGATATGTGCTCTGATTTTATGAATTTCTTTTGTTTCTGCAGAATATTTGATACTCTTTTTTTCTTCAGCTATATCTTAAAAGTCCCACAGGATCCTGTTCTTTACCAGCTGATGCTCCCTGGAGAGGCAGATTTTCTATGCTCCTGAACACTTCCACACCCTTTCATTTTTATTCCTCTGTGACCAGTGCTTTGTTATACAAGCCCTCTAGAGATGATTTATTTATATTGTGTCTTTCCTAGGTCCTCCTACCCCTCTGTAATTAAAGTGGTGTACAATTTTGTTGATTCTCTGTGGTGGTTTAGGTTTTGCTAGATTTGTGTAATTTTACATTTATTATATCTTTTGTCTCATAGTGAATTTGCATGAATGGGATATAAGTTACTTTATTTGCTTTTATATTGACCTGGATGTTTAACTGTTACCGAAGATATGTAAAAATGTTTGAATTTAGAAGGTTGCCAATATCTTGGAGACACAATAACATTGCATTTAAAAAAAGTAGTTAGCAGACTGATCCAAGATTCTTTGCTTCTAGGTCATTCATTCTTCTCAAATTAATAAGGATTTTTAAACTCAAAAAAAAAAAAAAAAAAACAAAAAAAAACTGTGGGCCAGGAGCAATAGCCCAGCTACTCTGGAGACTGAGGCAGGAGGACAGTAAATTTGATGCCAGAAAGAGCAACTTAGCAAAACCTTGTATCAAAATAACTTTAAAAATTAAAAATGAGCTGGAGATATAAGGTGTAATGATACAATGCCTGAGACCTGAATTCAATCCCCAGTACTATAAATAATAATAACTTAGGAATTCATGCTTAATTACATACCTACACTTTGAAACTATGACCTGACATATGAGTTACTTAATTTTTTTTTATTTTTGTAATTAGTTATACATGACAGTAGAATGCATTTTGACACATCATACATAAATGGAGTATAACTTCTCATTCTTCTGGTTGTACATGATGTAGAATTACATCGGTCGTGTAGTCATGTACATACATGGAGTAGTAATGTCCAATTCATTCTACTATAATTCCTACCTCCATAACCCCTTCTCTCCCTTCACTTCCCTCTGATTAATCCAAAGTACCTCTATTCTTCTCTAGCACCATCCCTTTTTGGTGAATTAGTATCTGCATATCAGAGAAAACATTCAGTTTTTGTTTTTTTGGTATTGACTTATGTCACTTAGCATGATATTCTGCAGTTCTATTCATTTATGAGTAAATGCCATAATTTCATTCTTCTTTAAGGCTGAATAATATTCCATTGTGTATATATACCACATTTTCTTTATCCATTCATCCATTGAAGGACACCTAGGTTGTTTCCATAGTTTAACTATTGTGAGTTGAGCTACTATAAACATTGATGTGGCTCCATCACTGTAGTATGCTGATTTCAAATCCTTTGGGTGTAAACTGAGGAGTGAGGAAGCTGTTTCAAATGGTGGTTCCATTCCATGTTTTCTGAGGAATCTCCATACTGCTTTCCATAATGTTTGTACCCATTTGCAGTCCCATCAGCAATGAGTACAAAGCAAAGGTACAGTATGAGCGTACCTTTCCCTTCTCATCCTCACCAACATTTGTTGTTCCTTGTATTCTTGATAATTGCCATTCTTACTGGAGTGAGAAGGAATCTCAATGTACTTTTGATTTGTATTTCTCTAAATTTGCTAAAAATATTGAACATTTTTTCATATATTTGTTGATCCATTTTATTTCTTCTTCTTTCAGTGTCTGTTCAGCTCCTTAGCCCACTTACTGATTGAGTTATTTGTTTCTTTGTTTTTTTTTTTTTTGGTATTAAAGATTTTTGAGTCCTTTATATATCCTGGAGATTAATGCTTTAACTAAGGATTTTCTTCCATTCTATAAACTCTCTCTTCACATTGTTTCCTTTGCTCAGAAGAATATTTTTTAGTTTGAATCCATTCCATTTGTTGATATTTGATTTTACTTCTTGCACTTTAGGAGTCTTGGTAAGGAAGTTAGTTCCTAAGCCCAAATGATAAAGATTTGGGCCTACTTTTTCTTTTATTAGGCACAGGATCTCTATTCTAGTGCCCAAATCTTTGATAGACTTTGAGTTTATTTTTATGCAGGGTGATAACTAGGTGTTTAATTTCATTTTGTTGTATGTGGATTTCCAGTTTTCTTAGCACAATTTATTGGAGAGGCTATCTTTTCTCCAATGTATGTTTTTGGCACCTTTGTCTAGTATGAGATAACTGTATTTATGTGAGTTTGTCTCTGTGTCTTCTATTCTGTACCATTGGTTTGTGTGTCTGTTTTGATGAAAATACCATGACATTTTTGTTACCATAATTCTGTAGTATAGTTTTGGTCTGGTATTGTGATGCCTCCTGCTTCACTTTTCTTGCCAAGGATTGCTTTGTCTATTCTGGGTCTCTTAGTTTTCCAAAAGACTTTCATGATTACTTGTTCTAGTTCTATGAAAAGTGTCATTGGGATTTTAATATTAATTGCATTAATTCTGCAAGTAATTCTACCAAATTGCTTTTGGTAGTAGAGCATTGACAATTTTGCCTATCCAGAAGCATGGTAGATCTTTCCATATTCTAAAGTCTTTTTAAATTTCTTTCTTTGGTGTTCTGTAGTTTTCACTGTAGAGGTTTTTCTCCTATTTTGTTAGATTGATTCCAAATTATTATTATTTTTTTTGAGGCTATTGTGAATGGGGTAGTTCTCCTAATTTCTCTTTCAGTGGATTCATCACTGATGTCTAGGAATGCATTTGATTTATGGGTGTTAATTTTATATCTTGCTACTTTCTTGAATTCATTTTATTAGTTTTAGAAGTTTTTGGGTGGAGATTTTTTGGTCTTCTAAATATAGAATCATGTCATCAGCAAATAGTGATAATTTGAATTCTTCTTTTCCTATTCATATCCTTTAATTTCTTTCTTCTGTCTAATTATTTCAAGGACAATGTTGAATAAAATTGGTGAAAGAGGTCATCCTTGTTCCAATTCTTAGAAGGAACACTTTCAAGTTTTCTCCATTTAGAATGCTGTTGGCCTTGTGGGTTAAGCATATATAGCTCTTTCAATATTGAGGTATGTTTATAGTATCCTTAGTTTTTCTAATGTTTTGAACATGAAGCAGTGCTGCATTTTGTCAAATGCTGTTTTTCTGCATCTGAGATGATCATATGATTCTTGTCTTTATGTCTATTGATGTAATTAATGAATTGTATATTGATTTCTGTATGTTGAACCAACCTTGAATTCCTGGGATGAACCCTCCTTGATTGTGGTCTTTTTAATATGTCTTTGTGTGCTATTTTCCAGAATTTTATTAAGAATTTTTGCATGTATGTTCATCAGGGATATTGTTCTGAAGTTTTCTTTCCTTGATGTGTCTTTCTCTAGTTTTGCTATCAGGGTGATATTAGCCTCATTGAATGAGTTTGAAAGGGTTTCCTTCTTTTCTAATTCATTAATAATTTGAGGAGTATTATGTTAACTCTTCTTTGAAGATCTTGTCAAACTCAGCTGAGAATCTGTCTGGTCCTGGGCTTTTCTTGGCAGGTAGGCTTTTGATGGTATCTTCAATTTCATTGTTTCAAATTGATCTCTTTAAGTTGTGTATATCCTCCTGATTCAGTTTGGGTTGGCTATATGTCTCTAGAAATTTGTTGATATCTTCAAAATTTTCTATTTTATTGGAGTATAAATTTTCAAAATACTTTTTAATTATCTTCTGTATTTCAGTCCTGTCCATCATGATGTTATTTTCTTTTTTATCACAAATTTTAGTAATTTGAATTTTCTCTCTCTTTCTCTTCATTATTATGGCTAAGGTTTTTATCAATTTTATTTATTTTTCAAGGAACCAACTTTTTGTTTTAAATATCACTTCAGGCAAAAGTCATAAAAATATCATTTACCTAAAGAAAATACAAAAGTAGTTACCAAAAATCATGGGTTTTTTTGAAGAAAAGTTAGAAAGTTATGAAAATAACTTTATTTTTTGCTGCAGGAGATTTAGGAGATTTGAACTGAACCAGAAATGAAAATGAAATTTTAGAATTAAAAAAAAATTAGAAATAGAACCAGCAGTCTACATAATTTTAATAATTTACACTCTCTCTTGAAAACAAATATTAAAGTAGGTTGTGCCTTCTAAATGTCATTAATATACCAATAAAATGTGAAAGAAATTTACTTTGCACTGAATACTGTCTCTCCACTCCTAAATTTTTAATATTTTAAAATATACTCTTCATTCTGACTCTGATCAAACCAAAGCCTCAATGAAGATCTATCTCCCATTTGGGCATTATCAGTGTTTAAAGGATAAAGAGGTAGTTTATATTACAGAATGTACTCTGCTATTATGGAACTCTTCTTCAGTCAATAAAGGGGATGTTCCCACCATTTTGAGAATTTCATTAAAAGCCAGCACTGGATATGCTTATTGATAACTGGGCTAGCTCTTATGACAGGAATCTCCTGAGCCCAGAGGACTTCTAGACTCTATGCATCACTAGGAGGAGAAATTCCATGACTCCTTATCTAAAATGTGATGTCCTGTCTGGTACCTAGTTGCATGTGCTTAACTTTATGGACTTTCCTTCTTAAATGACTAAGTGTTTCTACCTTGCATTCTATGATGTATTCTTAGAAATGATTAATAGAAAATATGTCCTTTTATACATTTCAAGTATGAAATATCTAGAGCTCTTAATCTTCTTTGACAAAGCACTTACTCTAGGCTCAGTTCCTGTTATAGATTAATGTTTAATAGTACTTTCATTTTCAAATAATGGGCCTGGTTCTAAATTTTAGACATCATACTAAAAGCCTGTGATATCAGAAATTTTTCTTAGAGACTTTTTTTGAGTTTTTTGCAGAAAAAAATGTGATTAATATGTATTTCAGAGAATTTTTCAAATGACTTTATGTAATAATATGTGTAAAATGCACAGTGCCCTGCATGGTTTATAACTAGTGCTAAATGAAATCATTCATTTATTTATTTGGTCATTCAACAAAATTTATCAAGCCTTTTAATGATCTAACACCTTATTAGATACTGGGTATATGGTCATCAGGAATAATTACACAATGGTAACCAATAATGTCAAAATATTAACAAACTACAAGCAGGATTGATTTTTGCTCATGTTAGGTATCTTTCACCATGTGTCAGAGCTGGTTTGCATCTCTGAGCTATGTGTAGCTCTCTGTAAACTGTAGTGTCACCATTTCATATTTGCTATTAATCATCATGGGGAAAGGAATGCTGCATTCAGAACCACAGCATTTCCATCTGCAAATCAATCATGTCATTTATGGTCCACCTTTTATTGGGCAACTCAAGTAGCATAGGGACACCTGCCTTCAATATGGGTGGGAACGAGCATATCTTGAAATCTATCCATTGGGATGAGGGCAAGAACATTAAAAATGAAGCCTGATCCCCAACCCCAAGTAATGGACTAAATACTACAAAGCCCCTGACTATATTAGTTTTTTTCTTTTGGTAAAGATAGATTACGAATAAGATGAAAATATAAAACAAACAATATTAAATAAGGAAAATTATCAGTGTCACTTTCACTAGTGTATAGAGAGGTTTTGAACCATCCTTCATATTGAGACTAATTGGAAAATGTAAGCAAAATGCATGCATTTGTCAGGCATGAACATGGAAATTGAGACTTAAGAATATTTACAAATATTTTGATAGATTTGCAGGTTTGAAGATTTAATGAGTGCGTAGGACTCTGCACCTAGAAAGGACCCTGGTAAGTATCTATGATTTCCACTGAACCACCAAAGAACTACTATCTGGGAGTGAAATGTCACAAAAGTTATACCAGGTGTACACTATGCTTTTTACCCAATCACAGAAATTCCTGATGCATTTAAATTGCTGTGGTGTTGATAGACATACTCACATAACTACTTTCCAGGAGCAAAAGTAATTCCCCTCTGAGGGAAGGTACATCTTTCAATGTTTCAAATACTTTCTCCAAATGTATGGGTATCATCAGAAAAATAAAAATGTGTGTGAGGGACAAAATGTGTTTAAACTAAATCATTTTAGAAAAACAACATACAGCTAATGAGATATAGACATTTTTATCACATATGGATTTTAAAACTTTTGGTTAATTCTTTCAAGGAATAAAAAGACAAGAGTGAGCAGCAGAGATTTGGAAACCTGAAAATGTTCAAAATAAAAATTAAATAAATTAAAATAACTTATATTAATAATTCAAATAATTGGTTTAATAGAGTCAGAACCTGTGAGAATGCAATTACTGATTTGGAAAGTAGGCTAGAAAGAAAAAATATCCAGGTTCAAGCAGAGAGAGAAAAAGAGATGGAAATTATAGACATAAATAACGTAAGAGATGTGATTTAGTAAGAGGTTCTAATATAAACACAGTTGAAAGTTAAAAGCCGAGGAGATAGAGAATACATGAAAAAACAGTTGAAAAGATAATAGTCAAAAAATTTTCAGAAAGGAGTAAAGGTATTAGGACAAAAAATCAGAATTTCTATCAACTCAAAGCAGGATTAATGCAAAGAAAAAGGTATTCTAAGGTATATTACACTAATGGGCTGAAAGAGTAGGCGAGGGGTTTTTTTGTCTGTGTTTTTTTTTTTTTTTTATTGTAAACAAATGGGATACATGTTGTTTCTCTGTCTGTACATGGTGTACAGGCATACCATTTGTGTAATCATAAATTTACATAGGGTAATGTTGTTTGATTCATTCTGTCATTTTTTCCCTTCCCCCCCTCCCCTCCCACCCCTCCCCTCCATCTACACAGTCCTTCCTTCCTCCATTCCTGCCCCCCTCCCTAAACCCAACTCCAACCCCAACACTAACCCTTCCCACCCACCATTATCTGTCTTTGTTTTTGTTTTTTATGTAGCTCAGAGCAAAAAGGTGCCTTTGACTGACTCAGAAAACATTTCAACATGTTCATTGTCTCTTCCTGCTACTAAATTTTTCCTTTCACTTTTTATGCCCTTATTCAGTTACTTAAGATTCTGGGTTCAAAAATGTAGGTTTTTATTTCTTATTTTGGGTTCAAGGAAATATGAAGCCCTTGTCACTTTGTCAGCAATTAAACTGAAGTCCCTATTTTAATGCAGGCAAAAAATGGCCTCCCAGGGAAGTTGCAGCTTTTTCTTTTCTTTTCTTCTTTTCAGAACCTGGTGATTTCACTCAATTTCTTTTAAGTCCAAACATGTGAAAAAGTGTTTACTATGTTTTTGTCTAGCATGGTGAGGTGCTTTATCAAAGAGAATGAACATAGTGCTAGATAGAAAATGCTTTGTGTTGTTTTAATGTTTAAAATTATTTTTTGAAGATAGGTACTCTAAGATTAATGCTCTGTTTTCAGTCAAAGTTAAACCTGCAGTCTGAGTTTCCTAATATATAACAAAACTGTATTTGCTATCATCTAAATCATGTGGTTGAAATGTAGCCATTTTCATCATGCAACATAACTCCTTTGTTCTCAGTCTTCCAATTGTAATGCCTAGGATGTCACAGATGATCCAATCAGAACTACAGCCCTTCTCCTTGTTCTTTCCATTTTTAAATAAGTTAATTGTGTAGATTGTAAATCTGAATTATCAGAGCAAGAGGCAGTGCCACCTTAGGGGGAAAAACCTGGGCAGATTTCCTGTCCAGTGTGCTTGCTGGCCAGACTTTTTGGTAGTTCAGCTTCTGCAGAAGTAAAATTTGCCTTGCTAAGTAACTTTTGAGTATGTGCCTGATTTCTTAGCACCTCAATATTGTTGAAAGCTACAATGAGTATAAACCACTCAATAGTACTTTTAGGACTTTAAAGAAATTGATTGCCTTCTGTTTTATATGGTTCATCCACTAAAGTCAACCAAATCTGAATTCCTTCATTTTATCATATGCGGTATCTTTTATTTATATTGTTTACATAATTTCTCATCTTTTTGCTTCTCTAAGATAAATATTCTCCAATATCTTTCTCTCTTCCAATAATTTCCAGTAGTTTCCAAGTCATCTTCATAATACTCCTTAAACAGCATTCAATATACTTAGGTTCATTTCATTGTTCTTATGGAATCAAGAATGCAATATGTTGCTGAATCAGGATTGTATAATTAAGGTAGATATAAAGGAAGAGGTGCTTAATATTTTTTTATTGACTATACCTTATTTTAAAATAAAATCAGATAAAGTTAGGAGAAATTAAAGTTTATTTTCACATGGATCACAGTCAAGATTTCAAGTGGTAAGAAGCTTCCCTTTAAGGCAAATAAGTGATAGTTTATAAAACATACAGGTTAAAGCATTTTGACTTTTATTAGTGACTGGCCGTTATACATTAGTTCCCCACCTTCAAGGCAAGGACTATTTGTGCTGATTTGTCTATTGCCCTTGGGTTTAAGTTCACAGAATCAAGTTGACAAAGATGTAAAATTGATGTTTTGTGTTTATGATTTGAGATTGCATTTTGAGGAAATCAGTATGAATTGTTTTGATTATATGTTATAGGCAGTAGGTTTGAAGTATTTTGAAACTGTGGTCTCCATTTTCATCTTTAGCTTTGGTTATAGGGAAGGTGTAAAAAAATTTTACAAAAAGAAGTGTATCTGCATGTTCTCTACCTTTAAGCTCAGGAGGAAGGAATAGCATGGTATATGCTCCAAGTCATTACACCATTTAAAAGAAAATGAGGATGGGGAGTGCTCCTGCCCACAACTTCAGTTTAAAAAATTGCTAATGCATGTAGAATGTCAAAGGGAAGACTGAGTTGGCATATACCAATAGCAGAATAGAAGTTCTAGATGTATGTTTGGGCCTGATTGTGGGATATCACACATATTCCACATATTCACAAATATTCTGGGCCAATTTAGTTATCAAGTGTATAAATTTGAATGAGAATTTTTATTGCCATTTTATAACTGTGAAACCAGGGGAAAGTTATTTCTTTTCTGTGCATTTCATGGAATTTTCTACAAAAGTGAGATAGTAATAGTACTTAGTTTGTATGTTGCTTGACAATTAAGGTAATACATTTATTATATATATATATATATATATATATACACACATATATGTATGTTATATATATATATATATATGAAGGAAGAGCAGTATATGTAGACATATGTATATATGTATATATACATATATTTACACAGTGCCTGACACATGATAAGTACTCAATACTGGTTAACTATTACTTATTATTTCAGAGAAGTGTGTTATAGGAAGATTATCAAATTTTTCCTGAGACTATGAAAAATGAAATAATGAACTTTCTACTGATAAAGCATAGCAATTTTATTCCAAAATAATTCAGTACTTAGTGTGAAGCTAATACAACCAATCTTGTAAGTTTATTATCTCATTTTATTGAGTGAGGGAAAAAATGAAGACTATAACCATTATATCTTTTATCTTTTTAAATTTCTGTACATAAATGTAATCAATTTAGCTTAAAAGGAAAAAAGAATAAAGTTATTTATATTCTATTTCCAAAAATAATATTACCAGTGGTGTTTATTATTTCAATCATTATACTGAAACTATTAAGGAGTATAACTCACATGGTAGTAAACCTCCAAGAAAATTCCTGAAAAGGGAAATATTAAATAACTGTAAACTATAAGACACCATTATATACCTATTAGAATGTCTAAAATTGAAAAAAAAACTTGCCATACCAGTTATTCCTATGCCATATAGAGGAAGTGAAATCTTATATACTGGTGATGAAAATATAAGGCATTACAACCACTTTTGCAATAATTTGGTGATTATTATTTAATCACCAATAATTTGGTGATTAAAAGCAAAACAGACTTCTTGTTACAGCTTTGACATAAGGGCTTATAAGCTGTCAGTTCCATACCCAGAACAAGAAAAATATTAAAAAAGCTGAAAAGCAACAATTTTTCTTGGAACCCTGGAGAACTGAGGTCACATGGAAAACTGCCACTTCCCAACTTGGGGACACAAGTGAGTACAGAGAAACATGGTTGAAATCATCTACCTGGAACAAAAGTCACTGGAGCCATAAACTGGAAGGAACAATTAAATGACAAGTTTGAAGAATTACTAGAGGCTAAATATAGATTAGTGTGAGACTGACAATCTTCTTGGGCTATAGTGTTAGATAAGGCAAATATTCACAGCCTTTATCTATAAAAGGCCCAGAGGTTCTCAGCATGAATGATGAGAAAAAATTTCATGCTTCCTGTGCAGGATTGGGGTAGGGAAAAATAACCATTTTGACATATAACTAGAGAATTCTCCATAACACATACATGTTTTTCAGGGAAGAAAGGCTTTGCCAGAGTTTTGTTAGATCTTTGGGAAGGACAATGATACAACATCAAATCCCTCTATTGTTTCTGTCACCTAAGGAATCTAGGAAGTATTTATAAAAGTGCCAGTCTAGGACATAGGCCCATTAACAGACTGAGATTTTGATCATAAACTTAAAGGAAGATTTCCCTCTTTTCACATTTTACCGCTACATCAATATCACTCTAGGACAAAACATCACAATACAGTATGAAGAGCCACATACCATGAGCTCTAGTTAAGAAGGCATTCTCAGGGAAATTTAAAAGCAGCCAGAGAGTCAAAAATGATACCAGTGGAGTTTGAATCTTGTGCAACTATGATTACAACAACCATTAAGCAGAGCCAAACTCCTTGCCAGATTAAAACAAAACCTCACACTGATCTTTTTTTTTGTATTTTTTTTTTGTTCCCTAACCTTAGTTCTTACTCCCTTATACATATTTTTGCAGAAAACATGAAACATCCCAAATAGCTATCAGCAGGAGAACAGTTAAGAAGAGTTAGGGATCATACAGGAGAAAAATGCTCATCAATAAAAAAGGAATGAAAAATATGAATGATTCTAAAAATTATACTGATTTTAAAAAGGCAATTCAAATAATATGAAATTTGGATACATTTATAGACAATTCCAAAATATACAAACCAATCTAGTGACAAAAGGTACAGAATGTAGAGTAGGGGCTGTGCAGAAAGAGGGATTGATTATAAAGTAGGGATGAGGAAGCTATCAGAGGATGATGGATATGGCTTATTGTTTTAATTATGATGAAAATTTCATGGGTGTGCCTACGTAAAACTTATCAAATTGCACTATTCAATTTTGGATCTTTTATTCTATGTCAAATTATATCTCATCAGAGCCTAAAATTGTTTTTTAGACTGGCGAAGGATATCATATGAAATAAAGTACAATTTTGAGTTGATGGATACAAATATGTCTCAAATGTCTGAAGTGTGTTTTTCTGCATGTACTATTCTTTCTTTATAGATTTTAGATTAGCAACTACATCCTGGTAAAACAACTCTGTTCCTCATAGTACTATATTCTAAATTTGGATAGTTACCATCAAAAGTAGTCAGACATTCTTCTAGTTTTATTCATTAGTGTCTTTTCAACAAATCTTTTTGAAATGGAATATTTACCAGGAAAGGTACATTCCGGTTGAAATACAATCAATTCTGGTAAATCTCCTCTTTTATTTCAGTCCTGCTGAACACCAAGAGATCTTCCCTGGATGATTTCTCAAGTATCTCAAGACATTGATTCTAGTGAAAAACCTTTTTTGTGCTTTGTGAGAACTGACTTGTCTCTCTAGGTTCATTAGGATTTTACTTGTGTTACACATATTCCTTTTGTAGACACTAAGAATCTCTTCAAGGAAAAAAAGGCTGATAATTATTCCCCACGGTCCATCATCAAAGCTATTTTATTCCCAATACATGTTTGTTGTGGGAATAGATTTTGTCAGGTCCTAAGCTTATTTGGCATCTGTCTTCTCACCTTCTCACTGATTTTTCTGGACACCAATCCAATCTACACTAAGCAGTAAGCCATTTGGTTGTTTCTTGACACAAGATATTCTAAATAAGTGAAGGAGTATCCATTTTCATGGTGAAAAGATAAACAGATAGGGAGGATTTTTAAATTCACATATTGTAGGTTTATAAAATGTGGACGATAAATATAAGAGAACAATGGACACACTTCAGAATCTCACCAGCATCCATATAATCCATATAAATATATACCTAGTTTACTAAGCTCCCGTGGAGTATGCTCAAGTGCTCCAGCGAAGGCCTTAGTTAACTTACTATATCAGTTATTTAGGACTTGTATGAATAAAACTATGGTTTAAAATCTGAGTTAATGAAGACTATGTAAAGCAAGAGGTACCACTATCAAACTGGAGTCCTGGGAAAGATGTGTTAATCAGCAGAGATAAATGAGAGTGAGCAATGCATTCTGAGTGATAATGACATTATCAAGGTATTAGGTCCAAAGCTTAAAATAAGTTTCACTTTCCTGCCATATTGAGGTACTTACAAAGAAAACAAATTTAGCAGATAGCTCCCTGTTCCCCCTCTTCACCTGTTAACCAACTTAACTAAAATATCTCTTTCTTCTTCTAAGAGCCCACCACAAATCTTTACATAGGCAGTTTGTAGAAACGGCCCACCACAATCCAACCACAAGCTTCTACGCAAGCAGCCCATAGGATCTTATGCAAGAAACCCAAACCTGCCCTATAAAATACCCGAAGTTAAGCCCTTCCTACCTCACTCACGTTCTTCTGAGTGATGGCCTTTGTCAGATCCTGGCTGACAAATAAAGCTTCTTAACTATGGATCTCTCTGCTGGGTTTCTGTGCTGATTATGTGTGTTTCACGTTCCTTTCACAAGGATTATTTTGAAAGTTACATAGTTTCATTATATGTAACCTAGTTTATATTTATCATCTAATGTGTCTATATTTGTCCTGTAACACGACAGAAAACACATATATACAGGTGATTTTGAATTAAGATGTAGAGTTGCAGTTTATTCACAATAATTCTAAGCTAATGTACTTAGCATATTTCTTTTTGATGGGACTGAAGAGAATAATTTGTAGAGATTTTTACAGGTTAAAATTGAAGAATGATTATAATATAAAAATTAATATTTATTAAAATTTAAAAGTAGAAAAGATGAACTAGGTTCCGTAATCCCCATGAGTTAGGAGGCTGAGGCAGGAGGATCACAAGTTCAAAGCCAGCCTCAGCAACATAGCAAGGCCCTGAGTAACTTAGTAAGATGCTGTCTCAAAATACAACAGAACAAGGCCTGGGAAGTGGTTAAGTGCCCCTGGGTTAAAAAAAAAAGTTTAAAAGATTAGAAATATTCAATGTAATCATAAAAGAAATGCTGGAAAGGTTTAGAGGTTTGTTGGTACAAAAATTTAAAATTTATGACTTCATTAGTTTACTGAAGAATGTTTTATTTATAGTTGTTACTAAAAAGTGATGAGTAATGTTTTTGGTTACACTTGTTTCTTGGGAATATCATCTGTAAAGAGCTGATAATGATGGTAAAAATAGGTTAATTTGTACATAATATTGCTGTGTGGCAAATACTTTTCTATATAGTTCATTCACACACAACAGCAACAACAAATAATATGAGGAAAATTCCATAAATTTCTGCATTAAACAAATGAGACAAATTTCCAAAGTTAAATAGTCTGTGGTCATTCTAATGGTATAAGTTGGAAACAGCATTTGCTACCTGACTCTTGATTTTACAGTCCACAACTTTAACCAATGTACTATGTTATTTAATTTCAATATGACCTCAAAACGCTATTTAATATTTTGTGAAAAAAATAAACAATAATTATAAATGTGTGTTTATCATTGTTCAATTACCACATGTGCTATAGAGATAGGATGCTAGTTATTAATTTTCTTACTTCGTTTCTTCTCCTATGATTTGTTTCCTCCTGTCAATCAGTTTAATATTTTAACTAAGCCAAAAGATAGATTTTTAGGGATGATATGTTAATAAAACTGATTTGATCAAACACTGTACTTGAACACAACTAATACTTCTTTGGTGAAAGCATTATTACAATTTTATTGTCTTTGTTATATTTTGTAGACCACCAAAATGATAAGCAAGTAATGATTTTATGAAAAAACCAAGTAAAATAAAAATGTTACAGGTGAGGAATGCCATATGTGAACTTGTAATTCAGCACCACAGGATAGTGATTTAATTGCTCTCTTAATGTATTTGTTTCAGCCTGTGTTTTGGAGGACATATGGTACATTTTCCTGAGCATGAATACTTTTCTAGGAGTTTTACTATATTTCAATAAAATTCAGAATTTCATAGCAAGCTTTCCTTCATTTAATCCAGTGTACAATTGGCCTTCAATTCTATTGTGACTTTTTAAACCATGGGAATTATTGTCTAAGATGTTGGCATTTGGAGTCATCAGAGGTTGATGTCATTTTGCAAAGTCACAGAGCAATCATTTTGTAAATTGCATCCTTCCAGAGATTTCTGACTGAATCTGAAGAAGAAAATGTCTTCCTCAATGTTATCAACAGAGTAAATTGTCTTCCTGCCAATGTTTGTCATTTAAAATATTATTTCATCAACACTGAAAGTCAATTTTCCTAAGGCCCTTAGACCAAGCAAAATTACCAAGTGCTTTCACTTTAATTCCATGAGGGAAATGATGTAAATTCCAGGCACTCATTTTGAGTGCTTTAATTTCATGTTTTATTTTGGAATTTATGGATCAGTTGGCAATCAATTCATAGGAAACAAAAATAATTTTCTTTGAAAATGCAAATTTCTGTATGCTGTAGGATGGTAAGAGGTTAGTGCTATTTAAAATGCATGAAAATTTTCCAACACATCATTATTATTTCTTACAAGACCTTCATGGAATTTAATATGATTTTACTAAAACTGCACAGAGAGGAATCACTGCAGATTTGGAGTCAGAGACAGACTCCTGAATCACTGTTCATTACAACCCAATTTCTTTATATTCATCAGGTTAATTAATCCATGTGAGAATCAAATCTGTTTTCATAAAATGAGAATATTAACATAATGCTTACCTGACAAAGCTGTGTATAGAGTATATGGATAAAGTACATGAACATACTTTATGAACATGAAAATAAATCTGTGCAGATGCTAATCACAAATAAGCACTTCTTATCTCCAAGTACATTTAGGATCCAATGGCCCATGTGTTCTGGGAAATTATCTTAAATGGTTCATTAGCAGAAGCCAGGTTTCATATGTGTTCTCTGCAATGTAAATTGTTAATTTTATCCAAAGCCTGTATGGTTTCTTCCCCTGGTTTCAGGAAGTACTTTGTCTCCTAACTCAACTTTCTTGGTGGAGAGAATACCATGGAGGGGAAAAATGCATGATGAAAAAATTCAAATGAATTTCTCAATTGTGTATTTTGCAAATTATCTTTACATTATTGTTGGGAGTATATATCATAAATGCATTGAACAGCACCCATTTTGGTACACACACCTTTCTTTTACTCCATATCTGTGTATTTCACAATCAACTGGGCATTTTATCTACTTTGATAACATCCAAATTTGATTATTTCTGTAATTCCCAGGAACCAGCAGTAGCTTTTAATCTATACTATATGTGTAAAACCAGGAGATATAAGCCAATACCAAGGATAAAGCAGATGATTTATCTGCCAGAGTTTCCTCAGGGTTTGGATATTTAAATGAATTGCAATTCTACTATCAACAGTTATCTTCAATAACCACCATCTCCACAACTCTACCATCCATAGCTGACACTGTTCTCTGGGGTATATGTGACAAGTACATTAAGAATACTTTAGGCATAATTTATTAACCATCAAAACCAACTATTTTTAACAAAGCAGCAAGAATATTACTAAAGCTAACAATCGCTGATAGTCAAACACACGCATGTGCTTGCAAAGCCTCACTGAATAACTAGAAACAATACTTGGACCAATAATCTAAGAATATTAACTGGTGTATTTTAGAAAAGTATGGCAGAACCATTCTTTTAGAAAAGTATGGCAGAGCCATAAGTCATACTTAAGGAGGAATGTGTCCCTTAAATGGCTACTTGGATGTGGTTAGCATATAGTCAAGAACAATACACAAAATGAGGTCAAAGAGGGGAAACAGAAGACAAGCCACAGCTTACAATATGTGTCCATCTCTTTGGAAAAGAGAGTGGCGTTGGTGGAGGGAAAATGAACTGTAATATTGGAAGAAAAAGTCTTTATTTAGGCGACACTGACAGACATCTGGTGGAGGCAGCGCGAGGGATGTGGTGAGGAGTGGAGGTGTTATATTATTTCTTTCTTTGGCTGCTACTTTTTGTTCTCTAAGCACCATTTTAGATCACTGCAAGACAGTGATCTGTTCCTATTTTAGGTTCATCTCCTTTGTCTCTAGAACCTAGCATAGCAGTTGGTATTTACATGTGGTTGTGGTCTGTGCTCATAACCATATTTAGTAGATACCCCTTTTCTTGTGTTTCTTCTCTGTGTGTTTTCAGAGCTTGTGGCAGGAATACATAACTAACCAAGGGTTAATAATAAGAGACACATCTCTGAATCCAGACCCACAGTCATTTGTTGCTTCATCCTGCTAAAACAGTATCTTGGAAAGAAGATTCCTACTAAGGAGGTTGCTGAATGTCTGTGGTTCTGGGATCTAAAATCTGGTGCTGGTTCACATGCATAATCACATCAAGATGGGCTTCTCCAACGAGCACTACCACTCAAATAGGCCATGGTCTCTGCCACCGAACTTTTTAAAGATTATGGTTCGCTATCACACAAACAGATGTTTCTGAATTTAATTCTTGTATGAGAATTTCATATGAAAACTGAAGTCATATGTCTACGTTCTCATTTTAAGAGAGTTTGAGGATATGATATTTCTGGCTTCTTCTTACCTCAGAGAGACTCACAAAATGTAGGAGCAATTCTGGGTACTCCTGATTAGCAAGCTCATCGCTTCTTTCCATGAATACAGCCCTGCAGTGCTCAGTACGTCACTCTCTCCAGCCAGAGGTGTGCAATGCTCTCCTGGGAGCAGCAGAGTGACTGTGTGACTGTCTGTCCCCGAGCTTAGCTCAAGGGTGTTTGTCAATACCTTTCTCTCCACAGTGACCTCTGATATACAGGAAAATTAAATTGCCTTCTTCTCATTAAAATTTTAGAAACTTTGTCCTGTGTATTTAAAAACTACACTATACAATGTAACAGATTTCTTCAGTTGTTTTATATTTACCCACTCCACTGTATCAACTCAATTCTTAACCTCCAGGAGAACATCACATTCTCAAACCTGAATTTATCCTACCTACCCACAACTTGAATATAGCGTGAACTGCTTACAGTACACATAGCAAATAATAGTTCAGGTTAAATTTATTTATTTATTTATTTTGCCCTGATGGAAAATTACACCTATCCTCCTAACACAGATCAAAATCACAGCAACAATTATGACAATACTAATTTTAATCATCACAGCCAACATACAAATCTAATCCATTTGTACTTGATGACACTTTGGTATTAAAAAAAAAAAAAAAGCAGTATTTTTCTTTGCAGGTCAACTGCTTTACATTCTCTAAATAAGTTTCCATCATTTTTTAATTTCACTTCAATTTAAATAATAACTTTTCCATACTCTTTTAGAACAAACATATTGCCCATAATGGCATGTAATTTTTTTTTTTCTTTTCTTTCAAAGTGTCAAACAGGTCTGGGTACTTTGTAGATGATAAACATATGTGGAATTATCTGTCATGAACACATGAATTGATTACTTTGATGTAATCATCACATTAAGCTGAAATGGTAGTGTGATGGTTTAATTTCATGTGGCAATTTAACTAGGCTAATCGATATCCAGATACCTGGTAAGACATCTATTTCTGAGAGTGTCTAGAGTGAGATTTTTTTCTAAGAAGTCTGCGAAGGGATTTGTCTTATTCTGTTTGTGTTGCTACAACAGAATACCACAGACTGGGAAATTTATTTCTTACTGTTCTGAATGCTGAGAAGTCCAAGATCAAGTCACCATCTGACTTGGTTGTCTTGGTTATAGCCTCTGGAGCGACCAAACATGGCGTCCTCATGTGGCAGCAAAGTGCAACAGCAAGCTGGCCAAGGGCTGCATGGAGCCCCTTTAATGAAGGTGTTAATTCCACTCATCAGGCAGGAGCCCTCACAGCCTAGTCACTTCTCGAAGGCCCCACTTCTTGACTCTATCTCGTTGGCAATGCCTGAATTAATTATCCTAGAAACACATTGAAATGAGAGCCATGTTTCTGGAAAGGATTAGTGTTTGTATTGGTAACTAAGTAGAGAACATCCTCTCTCTCCTATGTGGGTGGACATCAACCTGTTTACTGAGGACCTAAATACAGCAAAAAGGCAGAAGAGCTAATTGTTTCTCTCTCCTCTCCCTCTCCTTCCCTTTCTCTTCTTGAACTGGGACTTCCATCCGCTTCTGCCCTCCTGGGACATAGGCCTTTGGACTCTCAAACACATGTCACTTGCACCCCTGCCCCCAACTTCTCAGGCCTTCAGACTCAGTCTGAATTATACCATCATCTTTCCTGGTTTCCAGCATGCAGATGGTATATTCTAGAACTTTTGAGTCTCCAGAATTGCTGAGTCAGTTCTCATAATAATCTCTTCTTATCTATCTCTGTATGTGCCCTGTTATTTTGTTTTCCTGGTGAACTCTAATGTGTAGGAACTTCAAATATTACTGCATTTCTACCTTGAAGTAGATGTGGGTGTCCTGTACTTACACCCTTGTTTCCTTTTATGATTTTTTTCCAATATTTTCATTTGCTTATTTAATACTTAATTTAAACCATGAAGCTTCCAGCAATTTTGGTCATGTTTAATGAACTTTTAAATCTATTTTGGCTGCATATAAAGGGAAACGTAGAAGTTAGATAACAAAAATGCCCCTTCAAGGGGAGATTTTTTTCATCCACAGCTATCAAGAATCTCGTCCAGCTCCATGGACAATATATAGGTCCTCACAAAATTTACTTGTGACATTCTACAATATTTGTAGTCAATAGAGTCTCCTCTTCAAAATCCCACACATGATTGCTGGCTGCAAATTCCATATCTCATTTTCACATCATATCTCTGTCTGCTAGGAAGAAATAATTCAGGTCAGGTAGAATGTTGGGGAGAAGAAATTCTGGAAAAATTAAAATTTGTATCAAGAAAAATGTTGTATAATGTGAATAACAAAAAGTAATGTGCAAATACAGGAACTACTGTACCAAGGAGCTGAGGGGATTCAGGATGTAGGAGAAGGTGAGTGAGCAACAGTGAATAATATTTACTGAGATACATATTTTTTCTCAAAAGAAAACCAGTAATTGCAGTCACACCACAATACATGGACTATAAAACTGAGTTTTGAAGAATAGTGCCATATGAAAAATACAGAATTTACCATCTAGTCTGCCATTATACTCAAGATCAGTGGCAGAAGCAAAGAATTAATAAGTTGTGTTTGTGATTGATTGGGGGATGGCCAGCAAGGTTGGAGGAGGGTGACTTCTCATGAAAAAGTTCAATGTACTAAAGTAACTTAAAATAAAATGGGACTGAATAAGATAATTTATGCCAAGAATCTTAGACTATAAAGTGTTTTAAAAATGTAAGGTACTGGAATTACAGAGGAAGGGAAGAATGACTATGCACTCATCTCTCATGTCTCAGGTCAGCCATGGGATGTTGTGTCATTCATTAAACCAGAATAAATTCTTCAGAATTAAAGAGCCACACACACAAACACATACACGCACACCCCAAAGAGGTGGCGGGGGAGAGAGAGAGAGAGAGAGAGAGAGATCCATTTGTATCTTCAAAAGCTTTTCTAGTTTCTTTAATTTGGGCAATACTTTATCTCAGTATCTTAGGGTACGATGGAGTTTTTGGTTTAATATTTCTGAAGTTTATTTTCTTCCAGAGTCACTCAAATTCCAAACAAAAGTACATGGATTATTCAGGAGTGGTGACATTTTTTTTTTTTCATATCCCTTTCACTCTTTGCAGCTGCAGTACTCCATCATGTGGATGTACTGTGTTCATCCAATTTCCTGTGCATGGACATTTAGATGATTTCTGACATTTTGCAATTATGCACAATGCTATGATGGATAACACATGCACGTATTGTTGTGAATAAGTTATTCAGCATTTGTTTCTAGAAGTGGGATTGCTGCATTAAAGAACAAGCATAATTTTGGTAGATAATATCAAATTTTATGCAATAAATATATTAAAAAGCATTCCCTACCCAAAGTAATGAGAGAAATTCTGTTTATCCAAAGACTTACTTGTTTTAACTTTTGCTAATGTGATAGATGAGAATCACCAAAAATTCAGTTTTATTTTGCATTTATCTTACAAATGAAGTTGAATGTTTTTAAGTATTTTTTTAAAAAGTTTGTATTTTTAAATTATTTTTGACAAAATGATTATTCATGAACATTTTGCCAATTTTCTCCATGTTCTTCAGTTCTTTATCTATTGGGGCATTAGCACTAGTGTAATTGAGACTGTACTTAATGCTTTTATTTTTGCTATGCAAGTTTTTTGTTGTTAAATTTATCAAAAATTTCCTTTACTTCATCAGTACTTTGAGGAGACTTAGAAAACTTTCTCAATATCTGGAGTATAGAGGAATTCTCTCATGTTTTCAGGTACTTACATGTTTTATTGTCTGCATTGGATCACTCCTTCATTTGAAACTTAGTCTCAAATATACATTAAGGATCAAAACTTAATTTTTTTCATAGAGACATCCAATTGTGTCAGTACAATTTATTTAAAAGTTCCTCTTTATGCTAGTGATTTGAGTTATATCTTTATGACGTATTACATTTCCAACTTTAGTTTATTTCTTGACTTTCTGTTCTATATAGTTGTCTTTCGAGTTATGTATGCAATAACAGTAATTCTACAATACAGATGCTTTGTAGCATGTTTTAATGTCTAGTAAGCTCACTCTTGTATATTTCTTCCATATGAATTTCAATAACATGTGCCTAACTCTTGAAAAGTTCTTTGAATATATTTGATTTCATTAAACATATAAATTATGTAAATTATATCTTTGAATATAGCATATTAATGAATATTTAATATTATCCACTTAAAATCATTAAATATTGGGGAGAAAGAAAAAAGATCCAAATAAACAGAGTGATGCAGTATGTTCATGATTTAGAAAACTCAGTATTTTTCAAACATTGATTATCTTCAAATTTTTCTATAGATTGAAAACATTTCTAATTAAAATTCCAGCATCCTGTTTTTATAGAACTTGATAAGCTGATTCAAAGTTCACAAAACAATTCAAATAACATAAGTATCCAAAACAATTTTGAAAGACAATGAAATTGAGGAATTTAACCTGATTTCAAGAACTTTGGTGATCATAACAATGCAGTATTATTGGAATGATAAATTTATAGGCTAGTAGAAAATAACAGTCCTTAAATCAACCCAAACACATAATTAATTGATTTTTGTCAAAGAGTATAAATTAATCCAATGAATATTGAAAACATTTTCATCAAATAGTGCCAGAATAATTGTCAATACACATGGAAAAAAAAATGAACCCTAGTCCTGATACATATAATAAACACAACAATTAATTTTAAATTGACAAGTTTGTAAATACAAAAGCTAAAACTATGAAACTTCCATAAATTCATAGGGAAAATAAATAGTGAATGGGTGAACAGACTGTTATATTCAGAAAACGTTCTATTTTATAAAAATTAGTCACAACTCAGATGAAACACAAAAATACTGTTGATAAAAAGACAACAGAGTACAATTAATATGAGACCATTTATGTGAAAGTTTAGAGCCAAGGAAACCAGGGTAGAATGTTAGAAAGCAGGACAACAGTTGCCTGGAGGCAGGAATGGGGTTGGTGGTTGATTTTAAAAGGGATTGAAGAAAATTTCTGTTACAAAAAATGGTTTATCACTTTAGCATAAGGGCCCAAATCCTGGATAATGTGTATTTAATTCAGTAAGCTTATTATTTCTAAAATATATCTCAATAATATCATTTAGCAAAAAACAACACATAGCAAATATTTAAATGTTTTTACATGATTTGTCTTTAAAAACCAACACACAGCAAATATGTAAGATGTTTTTACATGATCAGTCTTTAAGTAAAAAAAAAAAAGACAGTGAACACAAGAATGCAAAGCTAAATATCTCCAGCTAGTTTATTTCTAATACTTGGAACTAAGACAAAACTTTTATAATGTGCCTCAGTAAAACAATGTATTTTATTCAGTCACTCATTTGTAAATTCTCCTTGTTTAATCAGATCATTTTAATAAGTGTTATTCTGAAATCCTTCTGAGTTAGATGAAATTTTTTATGTCACCTTTTAGCTACTCTCCTAAATCTTTTATGTACTCATCTATGTCACTTTTCAATATTTCTTATTTGCTGTTTCTTTGAGCCATATGTTGATGGTTTATAGTAATCTCATGTGCATTATTCTTACTTCACAGTTTATATAGGTGATTATCCCAGAAGCATTAAATTTAAATGAGTGTATATTCTAGTAATACAGAATATTTTTAAATATGGATCTCTCTCTCTCTCTCTCTCTCTCTCTCTCTCTCTCTCTCTCTCTCTTTTTAATTTTGCCATGCTGGTAATCAACCCCAGGGCTTCAAGGATGCTAGTCAAGTGTTCTACCAATGAGCTACATCCCCAGTCCCCAGATATTTTACTTTAATGGGAGGAAATTACTGGTATAAATTTAAATTTTCAAAAATACAGAATTTGACGTTTGGTATTGTTCAGGTCTTGGAAGTAATCAGATGAAAAACATGTCCTTTTAAATGTGTCAGGATCAGAAATAATGTTTTCCAACAGTGTGAATCACAAAGTTTGTAATATTAATGAAAAAGCCAATAAATGATGATAAATGCAGGTTATTTATCTTATTTAAGACACTGAACATTTATGAATGCCTACGGGTCTCTTGCTGCCCTGTGAAATCCTGTTGCCTTATACTACAATAAAATAGGCAATGAGATAGTATGAGATCATTAGTACTTGCATTCATGGCAGAGAAAAAAAATACCAAGATTTACTTCTGTTAGTTGCTTTTTTTTTAATCTGCATGAAAAGAGAAGTTGGATCAAGTCTCTGAAACCTGAAGTAATATTCAACCAGTTTTTCTTCAAAAAATATATTTAGCATGGTGAAAATAAAGCATTCTGATATTTTAGTGTCATAGAAAATATTTTGTATTAAATAGAATACCAAGCTACTTAGGTGGAATATAAATGGATTCTCTAGGATAGTTTCTTAGACTCTATAACTGAGATTAGAGTTACAAAATATTTATGATTCATAAATGTATCTATATAAGTGAGAACAATAACACTATTATGAAAATAAAAGACAAAAAGTCTTAAACACATGAAGTAAACATTACTTAATACTTCCCTGATACATTTGGTCATGAGTTATGAGGGATAGCTCATTAATGAAAACACATTCTCAGAGGCTGGGTAGAATCCATCTGAATTTCAAACGCTTTTCACTTCTGTTTTGAGTACCAATTTAGAGACACTATTAGTTTCCCTGAGGAAATATTAATGATGCATACACACCCTGACAAAATAAGATTTTTCATTGTTGTTATAGATGAGAAGCTTTAAAAAACTCATAGTAACAACATATCTGCAATGCCAAATTAAGTGGGATTTTAGTGACAAAATTTATCAGCTGTCTTCAAACTCTGATTATACCCTTGCAGTTCATTCTATTATTCTACAAATATTCTCTCAACTAGTATCTCTAAAATGTTTTCAGAGCACTGTTTTAAATATGTAGGGCATTAAATAACCAAGGAGATATTGTCCTTGCTTTGAAATAATTCAATGACATTTAACCAAAGGTTTCTATGACATGTTCTGCCTCCATACAGATTTTAAAACCTGTCCCTTAAAACCTTACGCTACAGCAGAAGCACCCTACGGGCAAAGAAGATGCTGAGTAGGTAAAATTCTTCTCATCCTCTTCCTCCTCTGTTCTAATTCAGTGACAGCATTCTACCTTTGTATTTTAATGTAAGCTATCAGCAAATATCCTTTGCTTAATAAACCTTTCAACTTTTAATAAAATTTTTGAATATCCTTACTTCATCAGAATATCCATGACTAGATATAAGTATTGAAATAAGGGTTAACCTTCATTCAAATATCATGCATTTATTCAGTGTCAACAGATAATTATTAAGCTTCTGTAAATAGAGTTGTTTGTTAACATTTTAAATGTTCATTTAGACCAAATCCCACTTAATTTCTAATCTAAGGAAAGATTTGACATCGCTGTATCTATCCCCAATGAACATTACTGAGATCCAATTTAAATATCTCTCTCCACACCCTCCACAAATCTGACATTTTCCCTTTTTTTTGTAGTGACCTTGTTCCTTCCCACAGTGCAAGCAAAACAAAATGAAATTCAAGGTCATGTTTTCTGCATGCTTTGCTCTTTCCTATCTCAGAATTACTTCTATTGAGAGGGGGAAGTCATACATCTTTCTTGCTATAGGTTCAACACCATAGCAGGTTGTAAGACCAACATATTCACCACCAGAATATTTGAATTGCTGTCCTTTGAAAGTATAAAGATATATTACCCTTGAAGCTTGTCCATTCTGATGGTATGACTCAGTGTTAGGAACAAAAACATTGAGTCATATCCTCACCTTAAGTCCACATTGTACTGCTATGAAGTTATCTTCACACACGTTCCTCTGTCCTCGGATGTGCACATCTGTGTCTTCTCAGCATCTTCATCATTCTAGGACCAAGTCCCTCTTTTTTGTTGTAGAATCTCTTTACCCAAGGATTCTAATTACCTGCACAGAAAACTTTCTCAATATTGACTAAATTCCCATGTCATGTGCTACCAATTGGTCTATGACAAAGATCCTGCTGACATCTTCTCTGGATTTTCAGTGGCTGTTCCCTGCCAAGAATACATTTTTAGGAAGAAATCACTTTTCAAAGACATTTATTGCAAAACCCCAAAATATTTAAATATAGCAATACGACTCATCTGTCCTCTTGCCCTGAATTCACCAGGACTCTTAAAAACATTGATAAAAGTTACTGGTTTGGTCTAATACCTTCATGTTGCAGAGAAGTCCATTAAGTCTTGGACACCTTGGAAGTGACCTCCTCAGGATCATGTGGCTTATCTAGTGCCTGTCACTGGTCTCTTCAAGTGTCTCAAGGGTAAATATCCTGAGATATTTATTAAAATGAATGAAGCTATTTTAATTATTTTAGCCTTATATACAACTCTATTAGTCTGTTCTTAATCATTTGTAAGCTGCACAAACTTTTGTGAATTAATTAGCTTTTACATATATGTGCCTAATTTTGTAAGGTAAAGATTCTTAATTTGCTTCTAATGTTTTTGGATTAACTTATTGTGGAGGCACATAGCGCTGTTCTAGAGGATTTATGCTGTCTATAAGAGAAAATCGTGTGTGGAACACATTATAAAATATCACATCAGGATTTGTAAGTTGATATGAAAAGGTTTTCCCACAATGAATGGAGAAGGGCTAAACTAGATAGGTTGAATCAACTGAGGAAATCTTGAAATTTTTCAATTGGAATAATCTGTTGTTTTTTCACATTTGATCTATTCTTTCCTTTAGATTTTAGGAGTTAAAAGTTGTTTTCGAATTTATGTTGTGTTTATTTGAATTATGGATCAAACTATATTTACATTTTATGATTAAAATACGTGATTTTCTTTGTACAAGTGTGTTTGTGTTCAGACTCAATGGAACTCTATTTTTAAGTAATCCCTTACCATTCCATGTCATCTTCCTTTAAGAAAGAGTGGAAAGTATGCTTAGCTTGCTAAACAGTGAAGTAAGGGTATCATTTTGAGCCCTGTCTAATGAATTAAACTAGATTTCATTTTAGATTCTTATTATGGATAGAAACTCCCAAAAATTGGGGCTCTCTGAGATAGAAAATCACAACTGGATAATGCCAGAGATTCCAATGTTCATAAATAAAATGGCACACAAGTGAAATATGCATAGACTGATAGGAAAATAAAATCACTTGAATGTTTATTTGACTGTCAAGTATGTGTCCTGTTATCACATGTGGAAGATAATGAGTTTTAATTTTGCAACTTAATGCCCATTACAAGAAGGTTCCATTATTGCCATGTTTAAAAAATAGTAATGAAATCATCTGTTTCTCAAATGATTACAACCTCCCTTCTTTTAGTTTCATCTTTTCTCCTTTTTCTCCAACTATTTTTTCTCAATCTGTGACACTCACACAGATAAACCTATCCTGAATCATTCTATACCTATGTATAGAGTTAAATAGTAATTGATGGATTTGTTTTAAAACTGCAAGTGAGTTGCTTATAAATTTTAGAGTGTTTCAGAATTACCCCTGGAGGGGAAAGAGAGGATATAAAATTTAAAATACCTAGGTGTCATTCTTTACTATTTTTATTTAGTAGGTCTGGATTAGGGCTTAGAAATCTGCATTAAAAAAAAATTGCCTGAAGGTGGAGGAAGACCCCCAAACCAGAACTGTTTTAACATATTCAACATATCATTTTATTTTTAAAATTATCATTATATTTAACAGATACATAAAAACAAAATTTGCATATTTATTGTATACCATTTTGATACACGAACACATTGTGTAATATTTAAACAAGGCTGAACATACTCATCTCAAACATTTATCATTTCTTCATGGAGAAACATTGGAAATCCTTTCTTCTAGTTTATTGAAATATACAGTACATCATGATTACCTAGGTCCCCATCCTGTCCCATAGCTCATCAGAATGTCTTAGTCCTGTCTGCCTGTAACTTAGGACCCAACCATTGGCCCCCTCCCCAGCCTATTCTCAACTCCCCTGAGGCCAACCTCTCTATGTATGAGTGAGATCATGAAGTACTACTTGTGTTTCTCTGCCTAACTCATTTTGCTTAACATAATGATCTTCAGTTTCATTCTGATTGTCACAAATTCCAGACGTTCATTGATTTTTATGACTGAATTGTATTTCGTTTTGTAAAAGTACCACATATTTTTCATTCATCAAGAAGTACTAATGACTAGGAAACTCCAAAACCCTTGGAAACCAGAGATTCAATCTGTGTTCAAATTCTGAAGAAAATAGCTTTCTGGGTGGATCTTTCAGCTCATATACTATAGCTTATTAAGTATTAAGCAAATAAGTGATTTGCTTATTAACCAGTCATTACTGTGTTTTCATTTTCTTTCTCATCCATCAAGGCACTTGGTAAGCCATTTCAACACAGAAATAGATAGCCCTCAATTCTGGGAACTTAAAAATATTACTTCTGTGAAAATTTCTTCCTTAGTTTTTTCTTTTATAAACATTTCTTCAATTTTTATCTGTCATATGATTCCTTATATTAAACCTAAGATCTTTTCAATTCTATTGTATATCTATTTACTTAGTTTTGTTTACTAGGCGTTTAGCCACTGGGTATTCCCACTCTTCTTATTGGTTTTATCGTTTTTAAATTAACTGTCATAGTTTTAATTTCCATCTCTAATCTTTTTTCTTGCATTAAAGCACTGTTGTTTTATTTTCATTTTTTAATAGGAGTATCTTGTTATCCTGAAACTTGTTTTCCTCATTTTTCTCCATCTTCTAGTCCTTTTTCCATCTGTTTTTTTCTTTCTTTCTGCTTTTAAAATTCTATATTACCTTTTTTGTTTTTGAAATTTTCCTTCAATGACTGCTAACTCTTTGCTAACAGTTTTTTGGAGCTACTTTCAGTAGAAATTAGGTCTTTGAGGATTTTCCCATTGTGTTCCTCACAGTAAAGTAATAATTTGACCAGCCCATTTCAATTTGGGAAAAATGTGTTTATGTCATTATTTAAAAATAGTTTATGTAGTTTTTTTTTAAATTTTTGAATGAGACTTATGAAAAGTGAGGTCAGGAATGGGGAATGAGATTGGCTCTGTCAAGAGGGTATTTACACTTAATTTTACTTTCTTGATTCTTCAGTGCTCCCTTCTGTACTTGAGTGTGCAGAGCCACCTCTGTGCATACAATTCTGAGAGATTGTCTCTGCAGATTGGGGAATGGGGAGAGATGTTGCTTGTCTACTCTGCATACTGAGAAATTGGGATGCCATAGTGTTTTAGCCAGATAATCTGGCAGCCCTCTGCAAATGCTTCCATCCAGGATCTTTCTTCCCCACATCTCAAGTCTTTCAGGGCTCTTTAGGGAGTACACTGTCTTTTCTATCATTGGTAGATTCCTCTGCATTGTGTGGAGACTAATCCTCCTTCATTTGCACTGACAGGTTGCTGATCATTCCTACATCCACTTTTAGGAGTGAAGGATGTCTTCTGTCTCTGAAGACCATGACTTTTATTGGGAAGCTGCTTCTTTCATGTGCTCTTTCCAGATTTTTTTACTTCCTTACTCTCTGCCTTTGTTAGTCTAAGAATGTTTCTCCCAGGTGTTACTAACTCACTGACACTGTAACATTTCTTTGCTGGTTTTTCTTAACCTATGGTAATAATCATTCCTTTCTTGATTTGTCCTTGATAACTTTTCTGATAAAACTCCAAATGAAAAACAAAATAAGAAACAATCTATGATGCAAGAAACCAATCAATTATTATCTATGATTACCTTATCAAAATTTTAAAAAGAAAAAAGAGGAAGATTTAAACAGAACCAAGTTAAGAAATCCTACAAAAATATCAATCGCAGAAATTTGGATATGATTAATTTTCTCTAAGAATCTTTTTTGAATGAACTCTGCATTCGTACCATGTTCTACTATGTGTGCCTTCCACGGTGCTTACTCTCAGTGATCATGAAAAACAGGATCCGAACCATCCATTTTCTACCAAAACTTTCAAGTACCTAATCACCTCCTGAAAACACAAAAATTGACAAGATGTACTACTACAACTGAAACTGAAGAGATAGATATTCAAGAATTTTGAAATATGAAGAAATGATTTATTCCTTATGAAAAACTTAAAATACTCCTAGTACATTCTGTAGAGTATGGCATCACTATAGGGAGGTCAGGTAAAATCTGGCACTGCTCATGATTGATTTAGTAAATGGGTTGAAGTTTCTGACAATGTATCAGCCTATGCCAAGTACTATAAATTATCCCTCATAATGCATGTTGTCATCATAAAATTTCAATTCTTAAAATAGTCACAGGTATGCTTTAAAGCACTCTCAAAAAATAACTGAAATTGGAACCAAGGCACTCAAGTGTGTTTTTCTAGAAAAACCCTACATCTTCTATGACTACATGGTGAGAAAATAACTGAAGTATAAAAAGGTATTCTTAGTATGCATGTTTTCACTTTAATCTTCAAACAGACCTTACAGAATTTTTTCCCATTGACCTAGAGTTACCTCCAGAACACTTAAAGAGTATATCAAATAAATGGAGGACATCTTCTCTCCAAAGAACACCAGGGGCTATCAGATTAACACAACAAAAAGATTAATGACTCCTCATAAATCTAGACAATTTATATATTGATGAAAATTCTGCCTATCCATCCAACTTCCTTCCATAAATATGTCTCTGAGCTTTTTCTTACATTCAATAGCAAATCAAACAATAATTATAATAATACCACAGTGATTGCTAGTGTTTTCTTTGGTACTGAATTTTAAAAGAACAATGCCAACTATTGGGAATGTGATTACTTGCTTGTGCATTCCATTTCTTTTGCTATCTGGATACTCTACATAAGGCAGATACTAATCGATAATTAAGATGTCAATATTTTAATAGACTTATGTAATACTTATTTTTAACTCTTTTATTATTGTAAGATAAATATAACATCATTTGTCCCATACTTATTGAATGGAAAACTCCCTTACTCATTTCACTCTCAACATAATACATTATTGTATTATTTGCTTTGACAGACTTTCCTAAATAGATTTTGTATCATATTCATTTCTGGCTACAAATTGTATTTGAGAACAAAGAAGACATTTATCTGGCATCCAGGAAAGATGAGGAACAATTCCAAACCTAAGCATCCTCTTGCCAATACTTGGTGAGTGCCCTGCTGCCTGGTATTGTTGTATTTCTGTTCCTGTTTCTATAGTAGTTCTTTCATGACCTATGTTCCTGAATATAGTTCTTTCTCTGGAACCACAGGGTGACTCTCTCAGTGTTTTAGTATACTCACATTTAGGCCAGATGTTAGATAATTTGATGAACGTCATTTTATTTATAAAAGAAGTAGAACATATTTTAAAGTAAACATTGGTTTTATAAAATACCTGAAGAAAAATAAAAACATAATAATTTGCCCTGCTGCTTGCAGGGCAATGGACTACAAGAGTACTAAAAGAATGTGGTTGCTAGGAGAGTAAATGTGTACAACTTGACTTCCTTACAACAGCATATGTAGTTAAGAAAGCCTAAAAATGAACTACTGAATCATTTGAGGTCAAGTCTATCATTTTCCTGGTGAGCAGAAACATGCTTTGCTCCAGCCATACTAAGAGGGTCTGCTCACCTGGCTAGGCCATGCATAAGGCCAACTCTTTCAGGTTGTCACTGAAGAGCCTTTTCCTGTGCCTTGCATGTTTTCATATCTAAAGTGAAATGGATTGTTTTTATAGTTTACAAGATATTTCACTAGGCAGTCAAGTTTTGAAAGGGTCTGCTTTAGAACACAGATTCAAAATCTTTTGTGTCTTCGTACCTCATTTTCCTCATTGTTTCCTGAAGATGAACTAGACAGATTTCTTGCAAAGAAGGGATGATGATATTGGTCTTTGCCATATATGCATGATGAACAGAAGAAACTAAGAGTATTCTCCAGAATGGAATGTTCTAGTACCTTTCTCCAAACCCTATGACCATAAGGCTTATGATAAAAGTTCATGCAGTCTATTTCCTAATATTTCATCTGGTCTCTATTTGAAGTCTATAATGTATGATTCCCTTAGAAACCTCATAATTAATTAATTATGTATCTGAATATGTTAGTTTGAAGGTATTGTATGACTTCAGAAAAAAATTTTTTTTCTCAAGATGCTGATATTTGACCATGAGTGGGATTGTTTCTCAGTGGTGGATCTTGCGCTTAGTATGCACCAGACTCTGGGTTCAATCTCTAGCACCAAGGAAAAAAGAAAAGACCGATGAATAAATGACTAAAATTGTATCATCAACTATAAGAGAAGATGAACCCATGTGCATACCCACCCCGACACATAAACACACACAAACATCCCAGTGTTCACTAGAGCATAGTTTATTAATAGGCCTTCTGTCACTCTTGGGTCTGAATCTTAGTTTTTCTTCTAATTTCTAATTTTGGAAATTATAAAATGCTCTAAGCATCTGCTTAGCTCACTAAAAGGGCATTCCTCTCTTTGTTATTGAGGGATAACTCAAGGGAACATACGTAAAGTCATTAGCAAAGTACATGGCAAATCGTATATAATCAGTAAGGTAGGCTATTATTATCATTATTACTGTTGTGTCAAAAGGGAGAAAAGGCTATCAAGATATTTTTGTAAAATAACAAAGACCATGAACTCTGGCATTATATCTCTCTGAATTCAAATTTGTGCTGTAATGCTACCTGGTTTTTCAATAAACTCATCATTTATGTGTGTCTCAGTTACCTCATTCAAAATGAGGTGTTGTTAAGAGGTGGAATGAGAATCACCACAGGTAAATCACCTATAGCTGTACTATACACTTATACCAGTGAGTACACAGTGAATATTCTTGCTATTTTTCCTGATTTCAGATTTTCAGGAAAGCATGAACCTTGTAGAAACAAAAAACCAAACAAAACCAAAACCTTGATAAGGACAGAACCTAAGCAGATACTTCCACCAGCTCTACTGAAAGAAATTCAGTGTCATTGGTGAATTGGCTTCAGAGGAAAGGGAAAGAAAATCTGTAAAACAGAGGCAGAAGAATTCTGAGATTCTGAAGTGAAGTGAGTCAAGAACGGGTAGTGATTCAAATGAATGGAAATTGGGGAGCAAGAACAATTCTTGTGTGAGCTCCAAGCAAGCACTATTTTTTGCTTTCTATTTCTTTCCTTTCTCTTTCCCTTTTTTGTAAAACTCAGTATACCAAACAATTTTGGTAGTTCTTAGTGGGAGGGAATTTTTTTACTAAACTGGAAACTGAGAAATATAATGTAAGTCCATGTACATGGAGACAAATTTAGTTGCAGAAATTTTCTGCTAATGATTCCAGGAAAATGACAATATATTATTTGCATGCTCCTATTTGCAAAGTTTCAGTCTATGTTTAAAATATTGGAAATTGCTAAGAACTTTACTTAGCTCTTCTTTGTGAGATATAACATTTTTAACTGTGTGCTGAGGTAACTGATAAACTCAAAGAAAAGTCTGCTAAGTGTGCAAATGAATTCTAAATTGGATTTGATTGTGGGATTACAGGTCAAACCCAGAAATGTGTCTTCATTGCTCTAAGACGAAATAAGGAAGTACATTTGGTTGAAAATGGGAAGAAAATGTTAAATGCTGTCTAACAATCACAAGTTCAGGGGATTAGAAAAAGAAGAGGTGAAAATTTTTATTTTTCAAACCAAACCATCAGAAGCAATGTTACTGAATTTGTTTCACCAGAAACTCTGAAGTATCTCAGTTGCTCTTCATGTTTTATAAATAATCTAGCCATTAAATAGGCAGAGTTGCCTAACTAATAAATTTTCTGGATTGGCATAAAATACACAGATTTGGCATCATACCTTAAAACTCATCTTCTGTCATGATTTGGAGTAGTGATAATCTATAATCATGTGCAGATACAGCTTTCGGCTCAAAGTCTGTGGAAATATAGAAAGTTAACAAAAGAGCATGAAACATAAGCAAGTTATAGGATGAAATAAAATAAGGTAGAAGACAAAATGTGAAGTGAATAGAAAGCAGAATTTTTAGAAAGAAGTGAAGTTAATCTGGGAAAATAGTGTCTGGCATCAGGAGGTGAATCACAAGTTAGTATCATGCAATAAATGCAATCAAATGAGATTTTGATTTTTATTTGATTCAACAAGGATATGTATGATACACTCTGTGGGTACAATGGTGTGAGGAGAATACAAAGGATTTACCTAGCAGTAGCAATTTCAACTCTGCAGACAGATGTCCCCCAGCCTATTTATCACTGTGACTTGCTTCAGCAATTTTAGAGAATAATTTACACTGGTCTGGGCCATGATTAGCCTGCCAAAGATGACTTACATAAGAGGGGTCATTTTCTTTGCCTTGACAGGGAAAACATGTGTTGTATCATGTAAACACTGTGTTCAGAGGTGCTGCCAGATTGCATTATCTGAGGAGAGTGGAATGGAGGGTGGGGAACCCAGACACGGGGTGGAGACTTCACATGTATTGGCGTGTTAATAGGGAAGGAACATTCCCAGTCCACTTTCTCTTTCTGTCAAATAGTCTTGTTTTCACACAGTGACCACCAACGTCTTCCAACAATATCTTCCAACCACAGTTCTATAAACTGGAATGCCCACCTGCCATCTTTGAGGATGATGAAATGGCTGCAAATGTCAGAGAGTATCCAAGGAAAGATTCTCCAGCTGCTTCCTGCCTATCTACACTTCTTATTATGTGCAACACATTAAGAGAAAAACACATTAAGAGAAAAACACATTAAGAGTCAGAGACCGAGATAGAGGCGGTTGCCACTTTTAGTTGTCTACCACATGGTGTTTACCATTCCCAGTCTTATCTCTGAAGAGGTAGAAGGAAAATTAGGCTTATTTCTCAGTCATTTTGCCTAAAAGAGAAATATTTCCAGCTGCATTCATTTTGCAGATGAGTATTTCTAAAAATGTCATCAGCATCACAAGCAAGGAGTCTAGAGGGATAACAGCATAGATACTTGAACAGATGAATAGATAGTTGATAGATGACATATAGGTCATATCTATAGTTTAGGCATTTATATTTTTGAGTATATTACTACAGCTCTAGTTTGTGTTTTTGTGTACCACACAGACAAATATTTTAGAAAATATTTTAGTGAAAACTATTCAGATGTCTCTATAGGGGACAAAAAACTGAAGTTGGGTAAATTTTCTATATTCTTTAAGTCAGTTCATGTAACCGATTTCCCTGGTTTCTCTCTCTGTGACTTGGAGCCTGCCTAGAAGCAGGGATTGCTATTTACTAAATAGAACTATATTTCCATTTCAGTGAGTGGTAACACTTTCCAGCCAGTTGTGCAACTGAGGACCTAGGAGGTCTTCTCTGTCATCCCCAGTCAAGCTGATTTTACTCCTGAATTATCTGTATTTGATTTGATAATTTTATCTCTGTTGCATTCCGTGGGTGCGACAGCGTGAGGAGTGTGAGTTCTGCTGTGATCGTCATACTGCCATTGGAAGAATAATTCTCAACCTCATGCAGGAATATGTCATTTTCTCCTTGGATTATAATCTACTTTGCATACCAAAAAGTTTGCAAGAACCATGACAAATATGATTAAAATTACCTACTCTACACACTGTATCCACTGGAAAATCAGAAAATCTTTTGAAAATGTGTGTGTTTTTTAATCTGTTTAACTTCTTCCCTACATATCTCTGTTAATAGACAGGAGTAGTAAGAAGACTTGGTTTTCTCCTATTTTAAATTATTTTGAAATAAATTATTGATTGTAAGTCAATTTTTTTTCCTTCCTTCACATACATGTTTCTTTTCTTCAAAACTTGAACATGCTCTTTTTTTGTTATTGTTGTTAGCAATATAGGTGAGCGCTTCATTTTTCAGAGATGTTTGTTTATGTCTAAATGGCAAATTAAAAAATGTTTAACAAGATAATGATTGTAAGATTCACAATATATTTATAATATTTATAGTTTCATCCATGTGACCTAATAATCATATCAAAGGTAAAATGGGCTTACTGCTCATGGTACATACAAGATCTACATGTGCTGCATAAGCTACATGAAGTGCAAATATAGGAGCGATGAATTTAGTGTGACGAGAAATGAAAAGTAAGTAAATAGCTAGTTCTCCCAAGTGGTTGTTCTTTCAGTTATTAAGAAAAATAAGAATTTTCTGCAAATTCTTCTTCTTCTCCTCCTTCTCCTCCTTCTTCTCCTTCTTCTTCTTCTTTGGTAAGGGGGATTGAACTCAGGGGCACTCGACCACTGAGCCACATTCCCAGACCTATTTTGCATTTTATTTAGAGACAGGGTCTCACTGACTTGCTTAGCACCTTGAGTTTGCTGAGGGTAGCGTTGAACTCTTGATCCTCCTGCCTCAGCCTCCTGAGCTGCTGGAATTACAGGTGTGTGCCACAACACCTGGCTTTGAAGTCTTTTTAATTAAATGAAAAGAGATGAACAGAGGAAGATCATTCCAACATGAATTATAGTTTTGGGAAGCTTCAGACATGCCAGTAAGATAAACAATTGAAAGGACGATAGAGCATTTTTTTTTAGAAGAAAAAATAAAAATTAGTTACAGCGTGATATAAAGTGGTGAATCTTATTTTATATTTCATTTAATCTACTTTATCATTTTTTCAATATTAGGGATTAAATCTAGGACCTTGACCATGCTGGAAAGCAATCTATATCTTCAGCCCTAAGGTAGTGAGTTTTGAAGTGGAGGTTGGAAGGAAAATATGAGATGTTGTCCAATATTTTTATTTTTTCAGATAACATTTTTACTTCATCATAAGATGTACAAAGAAGAAAATTCATTAAAAATAAAGATTAAGGCATAAATAATGGTTAAGCAAATCTTTTATGTTTAACCTAACTCATCACTCATTTCCTTATTTATATCTTCTCTACCTCCATGCAGTTCATGTGAATCTGCAAGTTGAATTTCCTACCTTATTTCTTGACCAAATCTCAAGCACTGTAAGGGTTGGATAGTGTCTTCTTAAATAAATGTTAAGAAGTATCCTACAAGAGAATGCGGAATTAATGAATGATTACTGAATTCATGACTATAAATAAAAATATTTGGCAAACTAGAAAAATAGTTTTAAAATTCAATTTTAACATATAAATTTACATTTGAAAGATCTGACTCATCATCCCTGATAGGGTCAGATAATTAAAGCTCACTACAAAGGGACCATACCCCCAATAGGTTTGTGTTTGGTCCCCTCTGAGCTCCTAGATTCAAAAGTACATAAATTTATAGAAAAAATTTAAAACATGCACAAACACACACATATAAACACACACACACCCCTTGTTAACTGATCTAAAAGAAAAGAAAAATAAACCATCATATTAAATCTACTTGTAATCCTTAACAAAATATTTATGATGATAAAAAATATTAGTCCTTGAGAAAAATTATTTCAGTTGCCCTACCTGTGACAGTAGGATTTCATATATGCTAGTTATCACTTCCTTTTACACAGAGTTTCATCAAATCTGTTTCAATCAGTTCAAAAAAATTAATTAAGTGTAAACCTAGAATCCTTAACAAGAGAGAAATATCTGGTTAGTCTGTAATTTAAATATTCTATTTTTGTAAAATAGTCCTCGGTATTCAAAGGAATTAATAGTATAACATTAACTTAGTTTATTAAATGATAACATTTTTGTAACTACTAGAAAGTGTTAATGAGTATTGAGAAAATACATCTGCCTAGCCATACCTCAGTATGTAGTAAAATAGAGAAAATGAAGAAAAGCATCACAAATACTGCAAATGGTAGCATGATACCTATGAGGTGACCATATAGGTTGTCAAAGCACATTTGTTAACCAATCAATCAAGTTACCATCAGCCTTAAAATCATCTTTAATCATCCATAATTACCAGATGTCTACAATGAATATACCAAAAAATAATGTGTAGACCATCTAATTAGCTCCACAAGTCAATAAGAAAAAAGAAAAAGAAAACCCCAAAATAAACACAGAGATGCCTTGATAGGTACGTATATTTAGAGAGATTTTACTAGGTCCAGCAAGCTTATTACAACTTGCAGAAAGATCCAAGTCAGATGCTCCACAACACCCTGGGTTGAAAGCTGGTAAGAAGTGGTCCAAGCCCTGATGAGAGTGCAAACGACACCACTCCTGTGCAGGGATCGGAGCTTGGCAGCAACAAATTGCCAGGTGCTTATGTAGTTATGGGCTTCTGAAAACCGTTGATGCCGTGCATATCAAAAACGAGTCAGTCAACAAGATGAGATAATTTCAAATTGTGAATTTTGAAAAAAATGGCTAATATTTTTCATAAAAACATAAAATAAACAATATCCAGTCGATATTTAAAAACCTTACTGTGGTGGTGTACTTTCTGGTGAATATTTTCTAAGAAAAAATGATCTGAAAAGTATTTTGAGCTAAATTTGCTTCTTGCTAGTGGTGGAATTGGTGTAGTAATTTTGAAACTTTGGTATACATACAGAATTCAGTGAATAAGTAAATAGACACATTCTACTGAAGAATTAACATTCTTTGAAGCTAGTTTTATCACTGTAGGGGAAGAAAGAGAGAAACATGAGATGGAAAAATCAAAGAAAAACTTTGTAGTGAAAGATCAGAAGTTTAGATACCTGTAAACTCATAACATTTTTAAAAAAGTATAGTTCCTAGCTCTGCATATTGAAATAGCTTAGGCATCATTGAAATGATATCTCAGTGGACATAGATATGTATAGAAATCAGTTTTGTGTTCTAAACATCATTTCCTTCCTGTAGAATGGGCTGATTTCAGGTGTGAGGCTGAACCTAACACATCATTTGTTTTCAGGTGGTAGTGTAGCTCACGGTTTCCTTAGCATTCAAAATGCCTAAGGTTCATCACCACAAGTAAGATATTAATAAATAAAATATCTTGTTGAATCAGAATATTAAGGCTCAAAAGTAGATATTGATATGTTAAAGGGTGTAGTATCAACTCGAATGGGTTTCTACTGGTTGAATTTAAGACAAATCAACTATGAAAACTAATAATCACAGCCAAGAACTAAAGCACATTGAAAACTGCTTAATTTCTTGTTGAATTTTACTTACAGAAAACAATAATGGAGGAGTGTAGAAAAAATAAAAGTTATTCCTCACAGAAAAAATTGACAGTTAAAAATTGTAAAAGAAGCCAGGCATGAGGGAGCATGCCTGTTATACCAGAGACTTGGGAGGCTGAGGCAGGAGGATTGCAAGTTTAAGGCCAGTGTCAGTAACCTAGTAAGACCCTAAACAATTTAGTAAGAACCTGTCCCAAAATAAAAAATAAAAACTAACATGGTTTAGCAGTTAAGCTCCCCTGGGTTCATTCCCGAGTATTCCCCACCTTGGAAAAAAAAAAAATCTACAAGAAATAATCTTAGAAATTTTGACATGCTTTTATACAAACTGATAAAATTTTTATAGATGTTTTAAGAGTTAGATCTGAACAGTGTGATATGTGATTAAATGGTCTTTCAATTTCAACTAGATCCATGAAAACTATCTATTCATGTGTCTATCTATTATAATCTTTCAGTCTGTCTATCATCTCTTACCTACCTGTCTATCTGTTTTCTGGGAGAAAAAAGCAAATGTGGCAAAACATCAATTGGTGAATCTAAGTAAAAGGTATGCAAGCATTTTTCAGACTAGTCTTCAATGTTTTCTGTAAGTTTGAATCTTTTCAATAAAAAAATCTGGAACAAAATAAAATACAACTGAGAAAAGAGGAAATAAAAAGAGCTAATGGCAACAAAGAAAAATGATTACGATCACTTAAACTGAAAATTTAACTAGTCTTCAGTATACTACCAGGAAGCCAAAAATAAAACCAGTTCTTTAAAGAGTCGATATTTCTCCTCAATCTTACCTACACAGCTCTAGAATTATAAAATCTTTTTTTCTTCCCATAGATGCGGCCATTGCTCTCAGGACAGCAGCAATCAGCTTAATCACCCGGTCATACATTCCTTTCAGCCTCATGGAGCACGCAGCACCTCCCCGTATTGAGTCATTTCTAATTTTAAAATGCTTGAATGTAAGAATTCTGGATGAGCTTATTGGCTGCTTCTTGATTCATCTCCAAATCGTTTAGAGGCTGTAAAAGCATAAAAGAGTTTATTAGGGTTTGACAAAACTGATTCAAAACAGAAGTCAAGCATTTTTTATACAGTGGTTTACTCCTTGGCTGGAAATGATTATTTTAATCCATTATGTAATTGACCCCTGACTTTTCTTTTCTCAGTCAGAGTGCTAACGAATGGCTTAAATATCTTTTGTGGACAATAAGGCTCATATAAGAAAGAAGAAATGATCAAATTGAAGGCAAAGAATACATGAGAGGGCTGGGGAGATAGCTCAGTTGGTAGAGTGCTTGTCTTACAAGCACAGGGCCCTGGGTTCCATCCCCAGCACCCAAAAAAATAAAAATAAAATAAAAAATGCATGAGAAACATATTAGTTAAGTCAAAGTTTCCAAGTACATTTGCTAAACAGAGGAAAAAGTGTTAGATTTCCCTTAACACCAAGCTAACATCTTCTCCTGTTCAGGTGTTCTCTGTGTTACCACGGAAACCACCTCTTTCTCTCCCTGGGTCTTCCAGAGGAACTTACAGCAGATCCTAGTCCTCAAGATAATTATGATGCTAATTAGTGAATTCATTGCTAGACAACAAGAATATAATATTCTTCCTGCTGCTGTAGTTGACCTGAAACCTGCACACATTTTACGTGGTTCATCAGTGTGCTTCATCTTTCCATCTTGGTTAAAAATTAAGGTCCGGTCAGTGACGGACAGTAGGACAGTAGTAGATTATCACTATTGTTTTGGGAACTTTTTGTTTTCTTTTCAAAAATATTATCAAAGCTTCTCCAAACCAATTCATTTATTTTAAGTTCACATTATAATGTCTCCTAGTAACACTAATTATTTGATAACAATTACAGTGCTGTATTTGAAAGAACACACCAGTCTGATCACTCAAAAATATCTATTTAAAGGAACTCTAAATACCAGATGTGAGACTTGTTTGGTCATAGGGGAGGGACTTGAGTTAATGTAATTTAAGTCTTGTTCAATAGCAAGTTTAAGATGACAGATTGGTTCTAAAATAGAAATATCATTCATATTATCCCCAAAGTGGAATCAAACCAAATATTCACCAACTATGAGCAAAATGGGATAAATTCATAAAATGGAATGTTACTCAGCCATAAAAATAAGTGAAATAATGATAATGCTATGATAGGAGTGAAATATTGATATGTTAAATGGATGAACCTTGAAAACCTCGTGCTTATTTAAAGACGCCAGTCACAAAATACCACTACTGTAGAATTCCATTTATATCGAAGTGTAGAATAAGTAAATACATAGAGACAGAGAGTAGATTGGTGGTTTCCTATGTAGCAAGATTGGGGAGTCATTAATGATAGTCATAGTGTTTCTTTCAGGGGTGATGGGAATATTCATTATGGTGGTGTTTGCGTAATTCTCTGACTATACGAAATAAAACAGTGAAATGTGCACTTAAAATTGGTAAATCATGTGCAATTAAAAAAATTGGTTGAAAGCAACTGTGTACCAAAATTTCGATCTGATGCTGTATATTCAAAGAAAATAGAATAACCAGAATAGATTTAAGTAAATGAATGCTTAGTTAAATTGTGATCATAGTATGCAAAAGAATGGATTTTGAAAGCTTTCTTTTCTGGTTTGAATATATAAACAGTGGTTCAATATTTATTTAATCTATTAAATAAAACACTAGGGAAAGGGTCTTATAATACTTGGCAAACATCAAATTCCTGATTATAATGAATCAGCTTTGTCACTGTCTATGGGAATTAAATATTGCAAAGCTGGAATACATTAACAGTAATGCCCCCAAAGCCATCTTATGTTAAACACCTTGATATTTCCTCTCTCAAAGACATTTTACTATCAGCACAATTCCTTCCTTGGAAAATAAGACTACTTTCATTTTTTCTCCTTTTAAAAAAGTTTTTCTAATTATCATTAAGAACTTTAAAAGATTGCCATTTTTTTCTCTAACTTCATGATTTTAATGAAAGATAAATCTCATCTATTCCATTTTAATTTTATGAATAATTAGTGCTAGCTAGCTTTTGTTCCAAGAGACTCTTCCTAAGCATAGAGTTTTAGGTTCTGATAAATAAGTTGCTGTGCAGAGAATATTTAGATGCATCAAAGGTGTAAAGAAAAGGTGGAACACTTAGCAGCTCTTTCTCATTACCAGGCTCTCTCCCGGGAAAGACCCCTAAGTCAAACACAAAACTTTCAAAATCACTCTGTGACTTTCTAGGGAAGAGTTTTAGGAGAAGAGGTAATAGGACTAATGCTTAAATGATTCCAGTTTTGTGAAATGAATGAAGCTTAGGGCCATTGGTTTAAAGTTTCAAAATACATTCTCCAGCTAGGATCAGAGTGTTGTGACTAGGATCAAAGAATTGCTGCTGGTATCCCAACTTTTAAGAGATGACAGAAGAATGGTTCAGTCATGAAGTCATTTTTCCGAGAGGCCTTCACTAGTTAGAACTGAGAAATAGTTACTGAGAAACCACTAGCCAGATCATCGCACAACTTAACATTGCAGTACTTGGATCTGACATTCTGCTGGATTGTAGTTTAAAATAAATACTGTATCCTTCGTGTTCTTTCATCCTAAAGGAATATACCAAAGAAGATGCTGAATCTAAGAAATGAGGAACTGAGTCTCAGGGCTTTTGTGAGTTCAGGTGTTCCCAGAAGTTAATCCTTACACAAGTCAGTGTCTTGGGATGTCCAACAAGATATCCTTCATGGGGTCATTTTCTGAAATACAGACTCATTCAAATCAGAGATAAAGTGATAAACTTATTTTTTAGTACACATTTTCCAAAGCATTGGACTTTGTTATAAAGTAAATTTAACCTAACTTATTTTTTATTTAATGATTTCTGATTATTAGTTATTATTGTTATTTTGTTGTGCATCTAAAAACAATTTCTCCTTTTTTTCCCTGCAGAGTATGTTACATATTTATTTAAGAATAGCAAATATATACCTCAATTTCTCCATGAAATTTGAAACTAAATTGAATTTGTACCATATTTTCAATTTTTGTGTTACTGCCTTTCTCAAGAAAGGTCACATAGCAACTTCTGTTCAATAAATATTTACTATTCTTTTTTCCATGTGTTGGACATTGCTTTTAGTATTGAATATATAATAATAAGAGTGACCCAGTCAAAATACTCACAAAGGGAGATTTTATTGTGGATATGAAAACAAAAGCTGAAAAAGGCAGAGAATACACACACATTATTTTCTTGTTGGTCTTGGTGCTCCATGGTCCTGAATCTGGCAAGGAAAAAGAGACAACTGACAACAAACCAAATTTTGCTTAGTTTCTGCTAACCAGAGGTTAAAGACTCCTAGGTTGGTCACAGCCAAGGTATTGCCTCAGAGTAAGAGTTTGCTTCTGAGTACTCTACCTGGTAACAATGAAAGTAAACTGGAGCTAACTATGTCACTGAGTTAACCCTGGCTCATCTCCCCCAAGCTACACAAATCTCTGTTTAACAATTGACTTGCAATCACTTACTCATTTTCTGTGCTGGGGATCAAACCTGGGGACTCACTTATTATAGGCAAGTGTTCTACTACCAAGCCAAATCCCCACAAGAAAATTCATTGTGATGAACAAATGAAGCTAGTGACTTTACTTATCCTGTGTCAGAGGGAAAGTTCATAGACTTCTATGTGTTCATAGTGTCCTCTCTTCAGGTACTGTGTATCCTAAAGGGTCAGGAGCAGAAGGCAGGAGAGCATGTGTGTTATAGAACAAAACTAATACAAAAACAACGTTCTCATCTGAAAGAGGGTCTTAGCCCTTGATTTTACCTTTAAAGCACATCTTTTGCTATTGTCAACTTTTTTTGTTTTTTCACTAAAAATTTTATGTGACCCTAATACATGACAGATGCTGAGACACATGTCAGGCAGTCTAGGACACAGCCCTCATCCTCAAGCAACAATGGGAAGAGTACAGGGTCAGATTGAATGACACTTACATATTGTGTGACAGCTTATGACACTTTTGTCTAATTCTAAATTTCCTGGGTGAAGTTATAGAAAAGAAAATAGTGTGAATCCAATTCCAGTTGCAATTTAGGAATTGTTACTTTTAATCCACAATTACTAAATATGGTAAATATTTAAATTATAAGAGAATCCCTTCCCCCCCACCTGCAGTCCTCCACACCCCACATACAAAGAATGAAGGGCTGGGAAGGTAGCTCAGTGGCTCAGGACTTGCCTAGCATGCATGAAATCCTGGGTTTGATCCCCAGCACATATTGCAAAATAGTAATATTTATTGTCTTGCAACTAAGAAAATTTCTCCTTTTTTTCCCATGCAGAGAATGTTGCATATTTATTTCAGAATAGCAAAAATATAACTCAACTTGTCCATGAAATTTGACAGTAAATTGGATTTGTGCCATATTTTTAATTTTTGTGTTACTGCTACAAAACAATAATATTTTAAATATTGTAATATTACATACCTAACAAGAATTTTGTAAGACTGAAAGATATTCAGTACTTATTTTAAGTCACTCTGTGATCTAAGACTACAGGACAAAAAAAAATATGCCTGGACTTTGATTGAAATAAGTTGTGGCAAGTAATCACAAGTCATCTCTTATTAGCTGTGTGACATGGGAAGGTCATTTAATTTCAACTCTAAAATGAAAGTAGAACATATTTTAGAGGAGAGAGTAGAATATGATTAAATAATATAATGATGGTAAATCCTGCTATAAATCTGTTTGGTAGTATGTAACAAAGTTTTGTATGCATTAGATATTAAAATATGTAAAGAATGAATACATATCTGAGCTGATCTTGCCATCTTATAAGACAGTGTGGGCTCAATAGCTCTTAAGTCTGATCTTACAACTGGTGGATTATGGCATTTTCCCTTCTTCAAAGAAAGCACAAGTCAGACACTGAAGAGTTTCTACAACAATGGTTCTTTACTGAGTTCAAATGAAAGGAATAATATAGAAAAAAAAAGGAAGCATGGACATAACTAAGAAGAGTCTATGAATTATGTCTTGCCTAGATGGTCATTTATCATAGGTGATTGATTAGCTAAGACGTTTCCCAGTTAATTTGGAATCTTCCTGTCACTTACATAATAACTCATTTCAGATATCATTCAATGATATAGGAGGAAGAAATCTATCAAAAAAAAAAAAGCAAGGAGTGTAATTCATCAGCTAGGAGTGACTCAGTGATGTGCACTTCATAGTTAAGCCAATTAACATTGATCCCAATGCATTTAATCAGAGTTCAGCAATGCCAAAAATCCAATTAAGCTCAAGATTCTATACAAGCCCCATTTTATTATGAAATGACATTTAAAGATGCTTTATTTTGCTCCTTACTTTATTTTTAAGGAAGAACAGATTGCAAATTTGGAGTTTTTCCAGTATTCAGAATATTCAATGTCAAGTGAGTTGTTACCCATTCATTAAAAAAAGACTTAAAATTGAGAATAGTATAACACTTTAGAACGTGGTCTAAAATAATTAAATATGAAGTAAATTTTGCTCTAAGAAATCAACTAACATTATAAGGTAATTTTCAAATAATACACAATTCTGTTTACTCTCAAAATTATATTCTAAAATTTATATATTATATTTAATCATTTAGTTTACATTTTAAATAAGGGTAATGATTTATAAAAAATGTCTTGCATTATAAACAAGAGCACTACAATTATATTTTATTTTATAGCATAGACCATATTTTAATATATATATATATATATATATAATTAAACTTCCTACTTTTACAAGTAGTTTCAAAACTGATAGGAAAATTGATAAGCCAGAATCAAAGTTTCCTCATGAATAGTCTTATCTTTAGGGGATAATAGAAGTAAGTGAACCGCCTTAAGAAGATAAATAGACAGTTTTTGGGTTGCTGAGGTCATCAAAACTAATAGTAATACTACACTTAGAAAAATGCTTTAATTGTGCTGTAATACCTGGGGAGATTTTTGAAATTTGATTCTTAGCATTGTGACTATTTGTATTTTTCAAATGCTTTTTTCATATGTTTTGATATGATTTTAACTTGATTTTCTTTTATTCAATTAATGGAGCACTTCACTGACTGATTTTAAAATGTCAACGAAATCTAGCATTCCTGGGATAGAATGCACTTGACAAAGATATGCTTTATATATATATACTGCTGAATTCTATTGGCTGCATTTGAAGGTTCTTGTGTAAATTTTCATGAGGAAAACATTCTATTGGGCATTTATGTTTATGTGTTTACATGCATGTGGGTGTGTCTATATTTCTGTGTTTTGTTAGTATTGTGTTGTAGTATGTACAGGATTGACATTATATATTCTTAAATATTTTATATTCTTTACTAATAAAGCCTTCTTAACTTTGAGGTTGCTTTGGGTAGTATTTTAATTATGAATTCAATTTCTTTACTTATTAGGACCTAAGCAATTTATTTACCAAGTCACAGGGTACTCTCTGAATTTTGATGAATTTCTCCATTTTGTCTAGGATGACAAATTTGTTGACAAAAAATATTTCATAATATCCTATATTTGTCATTTGATGGCCATGCAATCTTGAGGTAAGATAGAAGAAATAATAAATACATAGAAAAGAGACACAAAGGAAGACTAACAGAATAGAATTTTAATCAGAAGTTTCACATGTTTTTCCAGGTCTGTCACTCCCTAAGCTAATCTCTGTCCCATGTCTTTTACTCCCAAATTCCTGGTAAATTTGAAAATATAACTGTGCACTATTAATTAAAACCCCAAAAGGTTACTATAGTGAAGCAAAGTAACACTTTCATCATTTTACATAGTTACCCATTTTGTTGTTGTTTCTGTAGAAGAACAGCTAAATTCTATTCACTTAGCAAGAATCTATATATGGAACAATTTTATTACCTATATTCCTCATATTTTGTATATTAGATCTATAAACTTGTTTATCCTACACATCTACTACTTCATATTTTCTGACCTACATTTCCTCTCTTTCAGTCTTATTATTTTCATCTAATTTTCCTCTTCAAATTGCAAACTACTTCAGTGATCCTCTCTTCTTGATACTTTGAAGACTAAGAAATATTTAATGATTTTTCAAACAAAACTATTTAAAGAAAACAGGGAATTTTGAACATCGTTTGTAATAGATAAGAGGTCCCTATTGAGGGAGGTCATTCACTAAGATGTACAAACCCCACCATGTCTTGATGTATTATCTAAGTAATTCAATAGTTGTCTCTTTCTTCTTGGAGTCTCTATGAACCTAGAATCACTTCATGCCTGGAAGAATAGTGGTCCCTAGGTGTCTCTGGCATAGAAATATATGTTACATATGGCAAATATAACTCTACTTATGCATTCATTTTTCCCTTCTCATTAATATTATTTTTGTGGTAATTCAAACAATTACCCCTACCCTTTAGAGAACACCAGATGACAAAATGATAGCATGCAGTAGAAATAAGACACAATAGCTATTTAAAACTTCTTGGATAGATCTTTATCTATAAAATAATAAAACTACATCAATCACATGTAGTATACAATGAAAAAATATATGTAGTATGTGATTTTCATTTTCTTAGGTAGTTAAAAACAATATTTGGTGAAATAGTCATATTCATTAATTTTCCTTTGTTTTTCTCAACTAAGTTTACAGTGAACAAAAGGAAAATCATCTATATTCATATGGAATCCATTACTAATAATCTTGGGATGATGAAAGAGTTTGTTAAGAACACAACTTCAATAAAAGTTAGTTGTTACTGTAATCATCATCACCACCAGCACCATCATCACTATTAACTGATATCCATGTTTCAGTTATGGTATAATATACTTATGACATGTTCTCAGACATTTCCCTTGTCAGAGAAACATGAGTGAGAAAAGGAAGTACTCTGTGTACTAAAGACCATGTAACCCTGCTCTCTGCAGAACCTTCTTTTTATATTCGTAATTATATTGCAGGAAGGCATTGACAAGTTGACTTTTTCTTATTGTATCACAAAGTCAGTTTCAATAGAAACTGTTTTTTTCACCTACAAAGTTTCTAAAACTGAAGTCGAAGCAAGAAAGGAGGGAGGGGAGATGGAAAGGCAAGGCTCAGCAAGGAGAGAGCAGGAAGAAGATAGTGGTCTTCAATGAAAATTGTGGAAGTATTTTGTTTTGATAATTTACTGCTCTTTACCAAACATCCTTAAAATGTAATATCTAAAACAAATAACTAGTTAATTATTTATTTGCCCAGGATTTTTAATTTGGGCAGGGCTTATAGAGGCAGCTCATCTTTGCTATGTTATATTGACTTAAGGCATGTTTGGAGTTGGAGAATTTAGATTTCCTCCCATTCTTGATACCTCAGTTTAGAAAGCTAGAACTTTTAGCAGCTGGCTGACCTATTCTTCTCCCTCTCTTTTCATTTTCCATTACCCGTGGCTGCTTTTTTTTTCCTGTGACCCTTCTCCAGAAGGCTGTGTGTCTGTTTTCCAAAAAAAGGAACCTGTAGGTTCTCTTAAGACTCAGGACTGGAAATCCTACAATGTCATTTTTGCCAATTGCACAAGTCATAGAAGGTTAGAGGGATGGCCAAAATTTAAGGAGTTTAAGGAGAGGATTAAAAAGACTATCTCTTAGGGGGAAGAGCAGCATATTCATAAAGGAATGGGAGGGTTTATTGGCAGTCTACCACAAACTTTAACAACCTAACATTGGAGTATGTTATAAAACTATTTCTCAAAATTTAACCAAGGCAACTATAATTCTGCTCTTGTTTTCTTTCCATTTTATTGCTTTTCTAAAGAACACATTACATAATCACATATCAAATGTGTTCTGAGAATGTTTCAGGACACATGAAGCATGTCCAAAAGCATCCATAATTGTCTATTAATGAACTATTAATTATTTAGAATAAATTGTCAGTTACCATACTTGTATAAAGCTTGTTGCAATGTGACTGAGAGATTGCACCAGTAAAGTAGTTTATTGGAGGCATACGAAGAGTCCTAAGATCAGAATTCTTGCCTATTTTTCTGGAGCACACAGTTAGCAGAAGTGTTGAAGCAAGAATATTTAAAATGTAATAATATATATATTTTTTTATATTGAAGTATAAGTTATAAACAGATTTGTTAAAATGAATTCATACCTGTGTTTAAGAGGTAAATTTATAATGGAAAGCCCAATTAAGATATAATAGAAGTTCTCCTTTATTTTTCCATTACATAGTAACAATGATTTTGCTATATTATCTATTAGTCAGTTTCTCATTACCACAACAAACACCTGAGATAATCAATGTATCTTGAAGAAATGGTTTACTTACCTAAGAGTTTCAGCTGTTGATGCCCAAAGTTTCTTGGTCCCATTTCCTTTGGGCCCATTTCCCTTTCCTACGAGGCAGCACATCTTCATTGTAAGGAACTGCGGGGAACAAAAATGCTTATCTTATGACTGTCAAGAAGCAAAGAGAAGCAGAAAGGTGGGGGTGGGTCCCAATATCCTCTTCAAGAGCATGCCACCAAGAGCCTAACTTCCTTCCACAAAACCCTTAAAGATGACACTACTTTTCTACAGTGCCATAGGTTGTGGACCAACACACAGTTCCCTTCAACACATAGGCCATAGTGGAACACTAAGGATCCAAACTGTAGCATAATTGAAAGGAAATTACACAAATACCTAAGTTTCAAAAAACTTGAAAACATATGCTGTGGTGTTACATTCCCTGTCAAGTTGATACTTCAATTAGAATGCAATTTGATATTAATAAGATCAACTCTCATACATTCCATGAGGGTTAGGGGAAATTTATCCAACATAGAGAATTGTGATAAGGGAGATGTTGGTTCACAAATTAACATCAATTACTGGTCATCCAAGTAGTGATAAGTGATATTTGCTGTGGTTTTATGTGTAATTTTAAAGAAGATATTAGAAAAAAATTCTAGCAAACTATTTTAAATTATTTTAGTTTGAAAGGTTCTTGTTATATTTCTGGCAGCAAATTTTAAAAATGCTCTGAATAAGCCTATATTTAGCAAAGATAAAGCCATTAAGTAATTAGAAAATCCCAAACATACTGTGCAGACTGTGGTGATGCAAATGATTATTAATATGTTTATTCTTGAAACCAAGGGTTTCTGAAGTTAATTTTGTTATCATCACTATTTTTAGAATTCTGCTGATATATTTTTTAGGAAGATAAACCTTAAAGGTAAAAACGTGTTCAACAGCCTCATATTATTATTCCCTACTTTTAGTAACCAAGATAATAAGCAATTAAAAGAAAAAATTACAAATAATAGGTTGACATTGTAAGATATTTCTGCTTGACTGCAAGTGCCCAGAGCTTCTATCTCAACTGCTTTCCTTTCAGGGAGTTGCCACTAATGCGATAATCAATCCCTCTGTGCTTCTGGTTATTAAAGGAGAACTTGACAGCCCCTTTAATCAATCACCTTGCTGTAGAAGGAAGTGGTGGAGGGTGAGGAGGGGAGAGGTGGAGAATTACCTCAAATCTGAGGTCAGTAATGCTATTTGCAGGGAGGAAACACTGTTATAGTCTACAACCTAGGGTGAGTTTTTATTGGTCTCCTTCAATTTTCTCCTTATTCTTGGAATGACCTTGAGCACATAGCAGATAATTCAGAGGCGAAGAAGCAATAGCCCATTTCCTTAGAATTCTTAGGGTGAAAAGCCCATTTGATCAAGGTAATGCATTTTATTTGGACTGCTTTCCACAGTTTAGTCAGCTTCTAGATATCTTCTTAGGCAATATTTTTTCAAAGAAATTGAAGTATGTATGTGTGTGTGTGTGTGTGTGTGTGTGTGTGTGTTAAGACACTCTTTCTAACCAGGAGTCATCAATTGTCTTATGACTCTTTCACTTCTCAGGAGCCTGGTCAAGAATCAAGAAATCTGTACTATTATTTAACCTTGAAAGGCTAAATACTCTTGTCTAGCTGTCATTACTCTCACCCTTAATTCTGCCTAGAGAGTTTATATACACCACAACACCCACCAAAAATTCCCACTTTACATCTCCTGGTCTTCATATCATATATACAATCCACTGATAATTCCACTTGTACATCTTTGCTTTTGTTATTCCTCTAGACTTGTACTTGTCTGCACCCTTTTCTTCGTTACCTATGCAAAATATGACTTTCTCCAAAGCTTCCTCAGTCTTTATAACATCACATTCACCTCTGATAACATCACAGCTTTCTCTCCTCTCACAATAATTATCACTTCTGAAGTAAAATAATTGAATTCAATTTCACAGATATAAAGCCTTGCCTAAGTTTCTTAAGTTCATCTGAAAAATAATACATTTTTTTTAAATTGAGGACTACACCACTGCAACATACAATAGGAAGTTAAGGACTAGAGGACTTTAAAAGTTCTTTCCTTTTGATTTATTTCTGCTAATCCTTTAATTAACATGAGAATCTTTTTTTCTCACTATGAGTCCATAAACTTATGCTGAAGTAAAAAATGACATTTACAATATGTGGAGAAAAAGAAGAGTTCTGTTCTGCTTCTTAGTAGAATATATTTTAGACATATCCCACATAAAATCATTTTGGCAGGCTTATGCATTTATTTCTATCATCAGTTCTTATTTGCTACTATTATAATTTCCTAACATTCCTTATATTTTCTGAGTGTCATAAGTTGAAATTCTTATTTCATTGTTGGCATGCAAACATTTCAAGCATGACTTGGGGACTATACCTTGCTCCTCTCTCTCACTTTCTAGTTCATGACCTATGAGCTGAGCAGTGTTCCTCCATCACACCTTTCTACCATGATGTTTTCCCTCACCTCAGGTTCAGAGAAATAGAATAGGCCAACCATAGACTGAGACTTCTGATACCATAAACCCAAATAAACATTTCCTCCTGTAAGTTGTTCTTGACAGGTATTTTCATCACAGTGATGAAAAGCTGACCAATACACTAACTTAATGTTTGCCATGATCTCAGAGACCCTAGAGCTCCTCTGTTCACTGTGGAGATTTAGCTTCCTGTGAATTATACTACTACCTTACCTCATACAATTTTCTACTGATCACTGGAGAAATACCAGAACAATTATCTTACAATAAAGGAATACATATACATTAAAATGAATAAAGTACTAGCTATAGAGAAGGCTGCCTCAGATATATCAGGGGTCTTCTTACATTATTCTTCTGGTTCTTAAAATAAATTTATAATAAATAATCATATTGGAATAAAGCAGTGAATGAGTATTTTGAAATAGTCATGAAAAGATATTCATTATAGGATGTTAGAGTCAAACTGTCAAAAGTAAAAGACAGAAAGAATATTCTAAAAACTGCAAGAGAAAAATGCTAAGCCACACTTAAGGGCACCCACATTACACTCCTAGCAGTTTTCTCATCAGAAAAGTCATAGACCAGGAAGAAAAATAACTGCCAACCAAGAATACCATACCCATAAACACTACCCTTCAGAAATTAAGAAAAAATATGGGCCCTAAAGATGGGCAAACACTGGAAAATTTCTTCACCATTAGACCAGCCTCACCAAAAACAATTAATGGAAAGAAAAATAACTAACAGAATGAAAACACATGGAAGAATAAAATCCACTAGAAGAATAGATACATAGACACAAAAAAGAAAATAATCAAACCTTACCAATACAGCAAGCCACCAAAGACAATTAGCAAAATGAAAGGAATAAGACTTTAACTATGTATAATAACCTTGAATGTAAATAAACTGAATTTCTCAATTAAAAGATATAGGACTGGGGATATAGCTGAGTAGTACAGCTCTTGCCTAGCATGCAAGGGCCATGGTTTGATGGTCAGCAGAGAAAACAAAGAAAGTGAGAGAGAGTGGAAGGTAGGAAGGAAAGAAGGAAGGAAGGAAAAAATAAGAGAGAAGAAAATAAAAAATAAAAATGGAAACAGAGAAACCTATAGTCTAATGACTGGCTGATTATTTTTTAAAAAGATTCAGTGAAGAACAATGTGATCCTGCAATATGTATAATCAAAAGAATGGGATATTACACTCTATGTATGATCTATCAAAATGTATAAATGCATTCTGCTGTCATGTACAACTAGTTAGAATAAATAAACTTAAAAAAATTTTTAAAAGACCCAGTAATATTTTGCCTACAATAAAACTCACATCACCATTAATGACACATACAAACTGAGAGCCAAAAAATGGAAAAAGAAAATGTCCATGAATGCAAATATAAAATAAGCAGAAGTAGTTATTCTCATATCTGACAAATGGAGTAAGACAAGATATATAAAAATAGACAAGGTAAATCATTATATAACAATTAAGGGGTCAATGTAATGAGAAGATATAATGTTTGTATATATGCACCTAATGCCAGAACAATTTTATAAAGCAATCAATATTAGATCTAAAAGGCTCCAGTATAATATAATGGGAAGAGAATTAAACGTCTCCCAGTAACCAATCGACAGAACTTCCAGACAAATGATCCACAAACATCAGAGTTAAACAATACCACAGACTCAATAAACATAACCAATTGTTATAGAACTTTTCACCAGTAGCTGTGGAATACATATTCTTTTATCAGTACATAGAACTTTCTCTAAAATAGATCATATATTAGATGACAAAACACATCCTAACAAATTCAAAAAACTGAAATCATATTTTGTATCTCTTCTAATCAAAACAGAATAAAACTACAAAATACCAAAAGAAAATTTAGAAATTGAATAATACATGCTAACTGAACAACAAACTTCTGAGAGAACAATGGGTTACTGAAGAAAGCAGAAGGGAAATTAATTTTTTTCTAAACAAATGAAAATGAAAACACTGTGTTACAAAATTTAGAGAATACAACAAAAATAGTGCAACAGGGACTTTTTTTATCAATAGGAATAGAAAAATAGAAAATAATACAAATAAACAACCTGACAGTCCATTTCAAAGACCTAGAAAAGGAAGAAAAAAACACAAAATTAGTAGAAGAAAAGAAATAACAAAAATTAAAGAAGAAATAAACAAATTGGAAACTAAAATAATACAAAAGATCAATGAAATGAGGGTAGTTTATTTAAAATTAAACAAAATTTATGAAATTTTACTTAAGCCTACTAAGATAAAAAAAAGAGTGAAGTGTCAAATAAATCCAGTTTGAGTTATAAAAAGGAGATATTACAACTGATACTACAGAAATAAAAATTATCACTACGAGTCTGAAAAATAATTACATGTTAACAAACTGGAAAACGTAGAAGAAATGAATAAATTTTTAGATACATGTAATCTACCAAAATTGAATCATGAATACACAAAAGATCTAGAATAGACTTATAACAAAAGAAAAAACGTTGAATTAGTAGCAAGAAGTCCCCCAAAAAACAAAAGCCTAGAACCGGATGGTTTAACTTTTAAATTTTACCAAACTTTTAAAGAACTTACGTCAATTCCTTTTAAACTATTCCAAAGAACTGAAATGAGGGAACCCATAAAACTTCATTCTTTGAGCCTAGAATTAACAAAATACTGAAATCACAGGAGGGCACAACAAAATAAGAAAATCAATATTGTGGAGTGAACATAGATTTTAAAAATTATCAACTAAATACCAATAAATCAAACCCAATAGCATATCAAAAACATTCACCACCATCAATTCAATTTATCCCAGGGATGCATGGATGGTTCAAATATCCAAATCAACGTACATGATGTATCATGAATAGAATGATGAATAAAACCTTGTAATTCATTGTTGGCATAAAAAACCCATCTATGATAAATCTATGCTCAGCATCTTACACAATGGGGAAAATGAGAAAGCATTTTTTCCAAGAGCAGTAAAGATACAAGGGTGTCTGTTCTCACTACTCTTATTCAATGTAGTACAGAAAGTTTTGTCCACAACAAATAGATAAGAGAGAAAAAATAAAGGCATATGAATAGGAAGGGAGAAAAACAAATTATCCCTATTCACAGATTTTACTCTTCATATAGAAAAACTTATTCTCCACCAAAAATACTACCAGAAATGATAAATTCAATAATGTTGCAGGATACAAAATCAACATACAGAAATGAATAGCACATTTATATACTGAGGACAAACACAATGAGAAGGAAATCATGAAAGCAATCACTTTCACATTAGCTACACACCCATATATAACTTAACTTCATTTAGTCAAGGAAATTAAAGACCTCTATAATGTAATTCATAAAATACTAATGAAAAAAATTCAAGAACACACAATGGAAAGATTTTCCATGCTCATAGACTGGAAGCAATATTGTTAAAATTCTCATACTACCCAGATTTACAAATTCAATACAATTTCCATTAAATACAAGCAACATTCTTCACAGAACTAGAAGAAAAATCCTAAAATTCATGTGGACTCACAAAAGATCATTAATAGCTAAAGCAATTTTGAACAAAAGGAGCACAGCTGGAGTCATCATAATACCTGATTTCAGGACATCTGTGTTAATTCAATTTTCATCACTATGACCTATATACATGACAAGGAGAAAAAGTTTACTCCTGGCTCACGATTTCAGGGATTTAGACCATGGTTAACCAAATCAATTACTGTGGACATGAGAGGTGAGGCAGATCATCATGGTGAAATGGTATCATGGAGAAAGTCACTTCCCATCTGTCTACAGTTACCACCCAGTTATACTGTCATATTACTAGTCTATCGAATGGATTAGTCCATTGATGAGGTTACAGCCACCATGATCTAATCATCCCTAAAAGCCCCAACTCTGAACCTTGTATTGGGGATCTTGTTTTCAAAACACTATCACTTCATGGGACAGTTCATATGTAAACCATAATATTCTTCTCTTGTGCCCCTGAAGCTCATGCATGTCACAATGCAAAATGCATCCAGTTCATCTCCCAAGAGTTTCCATACTCCTAAGAGTTATATCAGTGTCCAAAAGTCCAAATTCAAAGTCTCCTCCAAGACCCAAGGCAAACCCATGACAGTGAGGTCCTGCAAAAATCAAAAGCAAGTTACAGACATTCAATATACAATGGTACAGAGTAAACATTCCCATTCCAAAAGGGAGTATTAGGGGCATAGAAAGAAGGATTGAAATTAAATAAGACTGAAACAGCTAGGCAAACTGCCAGGGTCCAGCCCTAGCAGGAGTCCATAGGTTCCACACTGGTAAACGGGGTGCGGGGAGACAGCGTCGGCGATGGATGGAGAATGAAAGACACAGACTCTAGTTCTGGTGCAATCAATCCCACTTTATTCTGGGGAAGGCTGGGTTTATATACATTTTTCTTCAGGCTATAATGGCAGTCTTGTGGTTAATATTAAAGAAGTTTCCAAAGCATAGGCAGAAAACAGCACCTTACAGACTATCCTTGCCTAATCACAATTGTTTTAAGAATATCTAACTACGTTGATGAGCTAATACAATGTTTATTTCCTTAATATCTAAACTCTATGTGACCTAAGACTATTCTTATTATTCTCGCGGTTAAAGTGATAGACAAGTAATCTCATGTGACCATTTCTATTAGGTTCCTCTAGTTAATATCTAAATTGCTGAGTTAAGGGTTACAGGAGGGCAGCGGTCCCAATGGTTATTGTGTGCCAACATTTATTATAGGGGTGACATATTCTTTGTAGGAAGGAAGGAATGTTATGAAACCTTATTCTTTTACCTCACCACCACACATGAACAAAACCATCGTTAAAATTTAACCAGCCTGTTGGAGACAAAGGCAGATCTACAACTATTTTCTCCAGAGGCTTTCAGGGACTCATTGTACGATTGCAAAATTATTTTTAATTTTGTTAGTGGTAAAGACCCATTGTTTTTCAGATTGTAGGTAATATTTTCTGGAATTTTTGTTGTATTCCCCCATCCCCTTAAGCAATCCGTTCAGACTGAAATGAGTAATATATTATCAGAAAAACACAGCAGAGAAAACACCATGCTCCGGAGCAAAACATCCGGCAATTCCTTTTAGGATGAGCCTTTGCAATCATCCTCCAGAGGATCTTTGTCAAGCACTGGATGGAATTCCGGACGCCCCCACAGCAAACAGCTAGATTCTATAAATCCATGTCCAGCATCTGCGGTACATGGTGGCAATGTGTGAGTACCAAAGGGCTTTATAAACTCCACATGATGGAATGCTAATAAGAATACGTTATACTGTGTATTTGTATAATATGTCAAAATATACTGTATTCTCATTGCCTTGCCAATGTCAGACCACATGATCTCTCTTTTGACTTAGTCTTACTCAATTCCTGTAGACATTCCATGTTCCTGGCATCTCTTAATTTGGGGGCCTCTACTGAAGTGTCCCTTCATTCTCACTGATTCAGGCATCACTCTTTCAAGGATGGCCTGCAGGGATTCTGACCCTACTATCCTTTGCCTTCCTTTGAAATATCAGTAGAAGCCTGATAACCCCCTCACTACAGCTTCCTGCATTTCTTCAGAACCAGCACCATGTGAATGATAATGCAGAGACCTGCCACCAACTTGAGCAGCAGCTGAGACCCATTAGGCCATGGTCGCAGTGGCTTTTTAATGACTGGGTGACCGGGCATAGTGAAATGAATTTGGGGGAAACAGCTTTCTAGTTGATCCTAGACCATCTTTCAAATAAGTTTTCATTCTTATGAAATTCCACATCATGTACAACCACAAGAATGGAATCCAAATTAGAATAAGTTATACTCTGTGTATGTATAATATGTCAAAATATACTCTACTGTCATTTATTTCTAAAAAGAACAAATAAAAAAAGAGAACTACACACACACACACACACACACATACACACTGTCCAGGTGGGACTATTGTTCTGTGAGTGACGCATATGCACTGTAAAAGATGTTGAATTAAAAAATTATGGCAGAGAAGAGATAACAAATATATATTCGATATCTATCCACTGATAAAGGTAGTTTCTTGCCCCTGAACTCACATTAAAAGTGTTTTCTCTTGCTCAGTATTTCTTAAGTCTTCTTTTTTTGTGTGTGGGAGTGGTACCTGGGATTGTACCTAGGGACACTCAACCACTGAGCCACATCCCCAGTCCTTTTATATATTCTATTTAGAGGCACAGCTTCACTGAGTTGCTTAGGGCCTCTCTAAGTTGCTAAGACTGACTTTGAACTCATGATCCCCCTCCCGCAGCCTCCCAAGCATGCATTATCATGCTGGATATGTCTTATTTCAATATTGAGTTGTACATATGTCCCTTGAATGCTTGTAGAGGTTCTCAATAAATACTGAAATCTTATTACTATATCTTGGAAGTATTAGGGGGATAAATATCACAATGATCCCATGAGGTGTTCAACTTTGTTTCCATCTGGGTATTTTTCATATTGTTTATTCAACTTATTAAGACCCTGGTTAAAAAAAAAAAATAGATGATGAGTGAGAAGAAAAAAAAGTTTTCACTTTTCAACCTTGAGACTGCAATGGGTATGGTCTTGTTGATTCCTGAAATACCTAAAGGCATCTTTCCTACTGCCTCCATGCACAGTACTTAGCTTTTCTCTACTGGCAATAATTTCTTTAGTGAAAATTTTATCCTAGGCCTCAATTTTACATGTGCTTCTTCTCTGTCCAAACTGCAAGTTTTTCAAATCTTTTCTCTATGCTTTTTGATCCTTATTTTCACAGTAAACCTCGTCAAAAGCTGCAAGTAATACAGCTTAGTACCTCTTAAATGTTTTGTCGCCTGGAAATTTTCTCTGCCAGACTGATTAGTTCATCACCTTTAAATTTAACCTCAAAGTCTCAGGACAGGGTTACAATGAACCTTCATTTTCTGCCAGAACATATGTGACCTCTAGTCCAGTCCCCAATTGAGCCCTTAATTCTGTCTGAAACTTCCTAAGAACAGTCTTTACTATCCATATTCCAACAGTATTCTGGTCTTCTGAGCTCCCATCAGTACTTCTCATTAAGCCCTCCTTACACATTTTAAATCTTCCCTAGACTTCATCTTCATTTTTTTTCTAAATGCCTCCCACAGATGAGTTCTAAATTCTTCTGAACCACACAAGTTAGTCATAGCAAGGATTCCACTTCTTGGTACCTATTTCTGCTTTGGTCAGCTTTTTGTGACTGTGACTCAATTACCTGTGCAGAGGAGGAATAATTTATTTTGGGCTCACCTTTTGGAGATTCAGTTCAAATCCTCCTCTTCTCTAGACATGAAGTAAGGCAGAATGTCATGGTGGAAGGCATGGCAGAGAAAGTTTGTTGTGGTTTTGATATGAGTTGTACCCCCAAAGCTCTTGTATTTCTGCAGAAATATTCAGAGATGAAATGACTGGATTATGAGATGAAACCTATTAAGTACATTCCAGTTTGAATGGACTGAGTAGGTGATAACCTGTAGGCCGATGAGTTATGTCTGGAGGAAGTGGGTCACAGGCAGAATGCCCAGGAAGAGTGTAACTCCCCTGTGACCCTTCCTTCCCCTCTCTCTCTGTTTCCTGAACCTGCCATGAGCTGATCAGCTTTCCTTTGTGGGGTCTTTCCCTTTTCACATGCTGTCTCACCTTTATACCAGAGCAATGGAATTGGCTGTCTGTGAACTGAAATCCTTGAAACAATGAGTCCCAAATAAACTTTTCCACCTATAAGATGTTTTTGTTTGGTATTTTGGTTAGAGCAATGCAAAAGCTGACTAAAACAAAGCTGTCTAGCTCACGGCAACTAGGAAGCAGACAGAGAATACAAGGAGCCAGTGACAAGATATAGTCCCCAAGGGCACACCCCCACTAATCTACTTTCTCTAGCCAACTCCAACCTGCCTCCAGTTAGCATCCAGTAGTCAAATTATTAATATACTGATAAAGTTACAGATCCTGTTATATAATCATCGATTAAAAACCCTATCTCTGAACCTTGCTTTGTCAGGTATCATGCTTCAAACCATGATATTTTGGGTGATATTTCATATTCAAACCATAACAACATCCTGCAGAGCCATAATAACTAAAACAGCATAATATTGGCATAAAATCAAATAGAGGTCAATGTAATAGTAGAGAGATTGTAGAAATAAACTGATATGTTGTACACAGAGCCCACTGAAGCTTGAGAAAGGTGTGACAAATATACACTAGTCAAAGGACAGCATCTACTATAATTTGTGCTGGGAAAACTGTGTGTGCACATGCAGAAAATTAAAACTTAACCCTTGTCTCTCACCCTCTACAAAAATCAACTCAAAATGAACAAAAGTCCTAAAAATAAGGCTCAAAATTCTGAAACTAGTATAAAATATTATGAGGAAATACTTCAAGGCATCGGATTAGGCAATGATGCTTAGATATGTTGCCAAAAGCATAGGAATTGAAAGCCAGAGTAAACAAATGGGATTGAGTCAAAGAGTTTACAGAGTAAAGGAAATAATCAGCAGAGAAAGGAGACAACAAAAACAATAAGAGGAAATATTTGTCAACTATTTATCTGGAAAATGATAAATATTCAATGTACAATAGGAACTGAAAAATCTAAACAGAAAACAAGTGATCTAATTTTAAAAAAGACATGTGTTCTGAATAGACAATTCTCAAAAGAAGAAATACAAATGGTCAAGAGATATATGCAATTATGTTCAATATCCTAAGCCATAAAATATTCATATAGAAACTAGAATGTTCTCACCCCAAATATAATGCTTGTTATTAAAAAAAAAAAACACTAAATAACAAGTTCTGTTGAGGATTTTTAGAAAAAATGTACTCAAAGACATTATTGGTAAGAATACAGACTTCTACAATCATTATGGATAATAGCATGGAGGTTTCTCAAAAATCTGATAATTGATCTAGCTATGACATTTCTGAGTACATATACAAAAAAAGGAAGAAAGAAAGAAAGAAAAGAAACCAGCATATCAAAGAGATACCTACACCCCCATGTTTACCATAGCTCTATTCAAAACACATGAGATATGAAATTAACCTTGATACCTATCAATGAATTAATGAATAAGGATATGTAACATATTTTCACAATGGAATAATATTCAGTCATAATAAAAAAGAATCAACTCCTGTCATTGGTAGCAAATGGATAGAACTAGATATTATGTTAAGTGAAGTAAACCAGATGGAAAAATAAATACCACATATTGTATATCATATGTGGTAATCTAACAAAAGTTGATCTGAATGTGCAATCATGATTGCTAGAGGTTGTGAAAGGGGATAGAGGTAAGTTAGATAATGGGTACCAAAATACAGAAGAAAGGGATTTAGATGTTCAACAGCACAGGGTCATGACTACAGTGTACAATAATCTATTGTTTATTTTATGAATATCTATAAGAAAAGAGCTCAAACGGTCCCAACATAAAGAAGTGATAAGCAGCTGGGTGTTGTGGTGCATGTCTGTAATTACAGTAACTTGGGAGGCTAATGCAGGAGTCTCACAAGTTTAAGACCAGCCTCAACAAACAACTTAGCAAGGAACTAAGCAAATTAGTGATACCCTGTTAATAATAAAAACAGCTAGGGATATAGATCAGTGGTTAAAAAAAATGATAAGGAGAAGCAAATTCTAATTATCCTGATTTGATCCATGCATACTATATGCATTTCATGAAATATCAGTGAACCCCATAAATAATGTACAATTAGTACTTCCTCTTTTTTTTTTTTTTTTGCCATTCAAGAGGCTTCTTCATTTTATTTCTTTGGGAAAGGAAAACAAAAAGTCTTTCCATCACCTATGGTAGAGACAAATATATATCTATATATATTATATATTTATATACAATTTATTTTGTGCTTGGACATCCCAAAACTCAGTCTGTTCACATTTTTTTCTCTATATATTTTTTTCCTACTGCTGCCTTCTCTTTTCCTAGCCCCTGTGAACCAGGCCCAGGTTCTGGGGGCAGGTGCAGTGAGGGGTGAGTGGAATGGGCAGTGGTTGTCAGGGTAGCCTCCTGTCCAGCTCAAAGAGCTGGTGAGGACCACCCATAAGAGGCTGTGCAGAGAGTTAGAGGCCACACAGAGTGGCACTCCTGTTTTTGTGGGGGATGCACAGCTCATAAAACAGTCACCAGTCATGGGAGGAGGCTAGTCAGGGACTTGGGGACAAATTTAAAATTCCTAAAATGTAAACTCTTCAAAAATAAAAATAAATTCCTAATTTCTATTCTATCTCAAGATACGATGCCTCAATTCATACAGATGCTTAATTTTGTCATTGTTGAATAGTCCCTGTATACTAAAATCTGAAAAGTTGTTTAAAATATGTGTACTCCATGAAAATTTTGAGTTGTTACTCCTTAATGTTAAGCATATTTTCTTTATTCATTCATCCAAAACTTTATCACTGGGCAGTGCATGTGTTCATATTAATTATCTTTAAAATATGTCTTGTGAGTATTATCACAAAGCCCTTATAAATAGGAAATGATCCCCAACTGATATCTTTTAGTCATTTTTGCTGAAAAAGGAGGAAATGTGTAAAAGTGGTATGTATATAGCTTTAGTAGAATTACCTTTTACTTAATAATTTTAAGATAGCATATTGAAATCTTGTGGCACGTGGAGATATCAAATCTGTTATGATTTGGATATGAGGTATTCCCCAAAAAAACTCATGTTAGTAATGCAGGAATGTTCAGAGGTGAAGTGATTAGGTTATGAAAGCTGTAACATCATCAGTAGATTATTCCATTTGATGAATTAGTAATTTGAATAACTACTGGGTGGTAATTGGCTATGACTGGAAGAAGTAGGTCTCTGGCATCATGGCTTGGCTACATCTGTCTGTGGTCCCTTGGGTTCTCCTCCTCTCTCTCTCTCTCTCTCTCTCTCTCTCTCTCTCTCTCTCTTGACTACCAAAGCTGAGCAGCTTCCCTCAGACACCCTCTTCTACAATGATGCTCTGCCTCACCTGAAGCCTAGAGCAATGGAATTGGCCAACCATAGATTTTACCTCTGAAACCACAAATCTAAAATAAACAACCCCTGCTAAGCTGTTCTTTTCAGGTATGTTCCATGATGAAAAGCTAAGATAACATGGTAAATATGACTACAGACTCTGTCGTAAGAATGACAAAGTTTTAATTATGGCTTTATCACTGTCCATTATCTGAGTGACTTGGAGCAATCATCTTAGAAATTATGAGCTTCTATTCCTTACATATAAAATGGTGATCATAATATTTTTTAGCTGGAGGCTTTTCCAGATGAAATAGTATTATTATAGCCTTAGATCAGGGTCTTCTTTGTAGGGTGTGGTGTATATATTTACACTGTTGTTACTTTTTGAACACCCACCGTGTAACTTCAGACAGAAAAATGGAGTTGCAATTGTCAGGAAATATTTCCATTACGGTCAACATTTGACATTTTAATTTCAGTGAGAGGTTTAATTTAAGAATACATTTTTCAGAATGAGGTAGTAATTATTAAATTTGAGCTTTACTTGGTCTTAGAAGAACAGGTAGTTTAATTTTAATAGAACTATTAAGCTATGGAGGCAGCAGCTTGTAGAAACAGTAATTTGAAGCAGTTGAAAAACAGTTTTAAAAAGACTCTGTGGGAGATAGTAGAACAAAATCATTCCATGAAAATGTAGACTGATTTTTCTTTGCATTGGTCATAATATGAAGAAAGCCATGACATGTCCTTCAAAGGGATACAAACATCCACCGGGACAATACTTGTATCTATAAGGAGATATCTATGCTAAGTAAATAATAGATAATAGTTTTTTTTATATTTTGAAAAATGAAAAGCTTTATATATCATGAATATAAGCTCATTTTCATGCAAAAAATGAATACAAGCACATTTTCATGCAAAAAATAAAAACAGTAGTGATACAGGGAAAATTAATTGTTTCTATGAACTTTATAAACACTTTTCTCAATTTTTAATTTTTTAAAATTTTTACAGACTACATTTTGATTCATTGTACACAAAAGGGGTATGATTTTCATTTCTATGGTTGTGCATGATATAGATTCATACTATTTGTGTAATCACACACGTACATAGGGTAATGATTTCAATATATTTTTCCAAAAAAAGTATTGCTTCATTTGTGTTAATGTTATTTTCATTGTTTAGAACAGTTAGTAATTCTTTAGAACTCAGTAAACTTCCATAATATTATAAAAGCTACATTAATAAGTTGTTTTTTAAATTGCCTTAGTTTAGTTACAAAGATCATGCAAGCAACAAAATATGATCTTGAAGTATACGTGATATATCTAAAAGATATAATCTAATATAATGTATAATAAAGCTTGTATGCATGACTACTAGTAGATTTTAGCAAAATGTTAGTATTCATTAAAAGAATTCCTAGTGAATTAAAACTATAAAACTTGCAGAGTTGGCACATACCTTGCTTCACTTTGTCTTATCCTATGTAGATGGTCATCTGTTTCCTTTTGAGTTCTTGCTCATCCCTTGAAGTAGAAACCTGTGTTAAGAGACAAGGAAAGCTATTTCTGCTCTCTTGTTTCTCTCAGGAGGAGCTCATTTATCTGATTAGCCTTCTTATTGACTTACCCTCTAGTTAATACTTCCTAAATGTTCTATACTTACTGTCATTGCTGCCTTACAAACCTTGTATATTTGGTGACTTATCTGCTGCATGGTTGGTATTTGATGGAAAAGGAATAGGAACTGAGCCAGGAAAACTGAAAGGATTTAGAGTAACTTGATGACTGAAAACTCTTTTTACTCATCATTTTTTGCCTGGGAGAGGATGACATGAAATTTAAGTTCTGCTGGAATTGTTGGCTAGAGCACCTACACTTAGCTTCTCTTTGTGTATTGGGTTTCTTAGAGCAAGGTAAACCCTGTTCTTTAGACCTGTGTAATGAGCTAAAATAGAAGTATGGTGTGGCCTTCGTAGTTCCTACATAGATATCCTTCTCCTTAGGTTCCAGGCATAAATTCAAGATGGCTTTGTCTTGAAGTAATTTGAAAAACAGATTGGTTTATTTTCTCATTTTGAGTTTCAAGAGGTTTTTTAAATGTGTATTTTAGATATGCATCTTTATTCGGTATATGCTTGCAAATATTTTCTTGTGATTTGCCTTTTCATTCTAATATGTATATAACAGAGCAGAAATTTTTAATTTTAATGAATTTCCAGTTACAAATTTCTTTCTGTTACAGGTTATGCATTTGGATTTGTAAATAAAAGACAGAGCTAAATCTAGGTTTTTCTCTTGTTAATTTGTGGGAATTCTGTATCCTCTATTTTGCATTTATGTCTAATCCATTTTGAGTCAGTTTTTGTGAAAGGTTTTAATACAGACCTATTGTCCTTTTACCAATGATCTCTACGTGTTAATACCCTCTACCTTTCAAGAGAGTCACCTCCCTAAAAGGTCTTCTTTCTCAAGGAGATAAGCAGGAAAGAATTCATTTTTCTGGTCTTTTCATCATCTAAGGATCTGCAGTGTTTCCAAAGATTCACAAAAGGATTTAAAGTTTGTCATGACATTTTATTTATTTGTTCATTTTAACTCTGCCTAATGATTGTGAACCACTTGCTAACAGGACAAGAAGATGTGTCTGCTGTGGTACCTGTTCTCCCAAGCAAGAAAAAAATGCCAAATAGAGTGAATATTGTGAATGCATTATTTACTGATACTGAACATTATTCTAAACCTTGGTCTATAAAAATACTTGAGAAATATTGCTTCAATTCTTAGACTAATTGATGATAGATGGAAGGAGAAAGACAACCAACACTTGTACATACTGTGTTTTCTACTTTCAAAAACCTGTTTCCTTTCTTTGCCACATAACAAGACAAAAAAAAAAAAAAAAAAAAAAAAAAAAAAAGGAAAACAGCAAGCCTCTTAATTAGGAAGCATGAAATGGAAAAACCCTGGTGTATACATAACTATTCTTTTTGCTCTGACATTAGTGACTAAGAGAGTTAATATACCTGATTTAGAACTTAGGCAGTGATATTTTGGCTTTCATTTTATTTTACTTTATTTTGTTCTCTTCTTTAATAAGGCAATGAAAAATCTGTCTTGGATTCAGTCATATCACTACTAAATTCTTATTTCCCACTGTGGTTCAGTGACATTCATTAGGACTGCTATAGTTTAGATCTGAAATATCCCCCAAGTTCCAGTCTCCAGTATGTGGTACTATTGGGAAGTACATCTTGTGGTAGGAAATTAGTTTACTGGAGTCATGCCCTTCCAGGGTATTTTGGGATCCTGGTCCCTATATCTTTCTTGGCTACCCAGCTACCATAATGTGAACATGAACAGACCTCTTCTGCCAATATGTTCCAAACATGATGTATTCTTTTGCCATTGGTCTGAAGCAACAGGGCCAATTTGACCACCCGTTGAAGTCTCTAAAACCACAAGTCAAAATAAACTTTCCTACTTTTGAGTTAATTATATCAAGTATCTTATTCCAGTATTGAAAAACAGACTAATGAATGGTTACTTCCCCCAAAATACATGCATTTCTTTTTTAAGCAATTGTTTAATATAGAAACAAAAGCACCTCCAATGTCCTAAATAATAAGGAGAAAATTAGTGAATGAAAATTTAAAAATGTTTAGTCAAGCTGAGAGCAAAGGTACACACCTTTAATCCCAGTTATGTGGGATACTGAGGCAGGATGATTGATTCCAAGTTTTAGGACCACCAGGGTAATTTAGTGAGAACTTATCTCAAAATAAAATTTTTACAAATGGGGATGCAATTCAGTGGTAAAGTATTTCAGAGTTTAGACCCTACTACCCCTCCAAAATAAATCTTGGTGAAATGAAAGACACAATGACTTTTCATTTTAGGAGTTGATTGCTCTAAAACTGGCAGAAGGCACTACTACCATATGAATTTTGAATTTTCCCTACATATTAAAGACTCTTACTATTTTGATATTTCATGTATATACAAATTTTCATGTATATATAAATTTTATCCTATGATAATACTATATTTGCAAAATGATTCATATATATTATTTTATTTTCCAAATATCTGAGTGATCAAGTCAGTTATTTTAGCACCAGTACTAATATACGTAGTCTTATGATGATTACTACTTTTTATTTAATATGGGAAAAGTTCTACAATGGCATTTGACATTGGTCATTATTGAGATCAATTTGTAATTGCACTAAGTCATTGAGTCATCTGAAACTAGACTTATGGTACATGTTGTTAAGTTCAGTGGTCATTTATTTGCAGAGTTTTATTTTCATTTCCAGGAATTCCAATTTTGTGCTTTTTCCTTATAATATTACAGTGATGACAGGAGATAAAGTAGTAGTTTCTCCCAATTTTCCCTTTGTGATCAACTTGACTGATAGAATTTGGAAGAAGTGGTTGATGTTACATTATAAAATTGCTAATAACTTATTCCTTTATCTCATGGGAAGTTTATCATTGGAAGTTAGCTATTGTGGTTTGAGACAAAATCACTACCTAGAGAGGTATCCTGTTAATGTATCAGCTGAGGTTCTAGCCAAGAGTTAACAAAAAAAAAAAAAAAAACCAAAAAACAAAAAAAAAACAGGCACAGTTGTGCATAACTTTAATCCCTGTGACTAGAGAGGCTAAAGCAGGAGGGTCTCAACTTCAAGGATAGGCTTGGCACCTCAGTGAGACTCTGTCTCAAAGTAAAAAAAAATGTTAGAGAATATCATGCTAAGTGAAATAAGCCAAACCCCAAAAACTAAAAGCCAAATGTTTTCCCTGATATGCAGATGCTAATTCACCATAAGTGGAGGATAGGGAAAAAGAAAGTCATTTTATATTAGGTAGAGGGGAGTGAAGGGAAGGGAAAGGGCATGGGGGTAAGAATGATTACAGAGTGAAACAGACATTATTACCTCATGTACATATATGACTGCATGACCAATATGATCCTATAATATGTATAATCAGAAAAATGAGAGATTACACTCCATGTATGTAAAAGCATTCTACTGTCATGTGCAACAATTTAGAATATATTAAAAAATTAAATTAAATAAAAGTTACTAGACATCACCTGGTACATGAGTGAGCATGCCTTTGAATGATTCTAGTGCCTAGAAAATAAGTCATTACCAGTTTTTGAGCCATACCAGCTGATGCTGCAATAATAAAAAGAACTTTCCATTTTGAGTCCTGTAAAAAATGTCAATTTATAAGCAAAATAAATTATTGTGTATTAAGCCACTTTACTTGGAATGGTATTTTATGCACCTGCAGACAACCCAAATTTGTTCTATTATTTCATTTGAGAACATAAAGGCTGCAACTCCTAGATTTTTCTTCTAACATTTAAATTTGGGCTTCTGAAAAACATCTATCTGGTAAATAGATTCTTTATGGGAGCACTGCACATTAGTCATAATTAATCTATATAGAGAATACATATCTGTATCCAGAGATATATTATAATTCAGATGTTAGAAAAAACAAACCTTACTTTATTTAGAGTTGTTTCTGTGTTTTAGCAGATTTTATAGCATTATTTTTTAATTCTAATGGAGATTATCAAGGTTCCCCAAGTGGAGGATTAACATCCAAATTAACATTTACCTCTTTATTATTACTTTATAAAACCATCAAAACTATTGACTTTGGGAAAAGAGCTATAACATAAACACTGTACAGTTATCGTAATGTGATTATAATATTGTATCAGATATGAAAATTTCAAATTTTTCTTGTACATCTTGAAAAATTAAGGAAAACTCTTTTTCTACTAGTTCTTTTATGCATGCAGTGGAGAAACTTAGTCCATGACTTCCCAGTGAAAATTATTGATAAGGTGAAGATATCAAATTTGCTAATATGGTTAAATATGTGAGATCCTTTATAAATTAAAAGCATGCCATGCCCTGTGGTGTGACCATTTTTTTCTTCTGAATTCCTAGGCCAAATAATCAATATTTAAGTACACCTATTATGGTGGCATTTAAGAATTATTTGGAGAGATTTTTAAATATCACCTTCCAGAATATTTTCTTAGTCCACTTTGATCTGCTATAACTTTAATACTTGATATTGAGTAATTTATTTAAAAAAACAAATTTATTCTGTTCTGAACTCTGAATAAACCAACTTCAAGAGGCTTGCAGATCTTAACAGAACATAAATGCCATTCCTCACATGACAAGGCAAGCAAGAGAGACCCTGCTTCTGCAAGCCCTTTTTATGGTAGCATTAATCCATTCAGGAGGGCAGAACTTTCATCCCCTAAACAGCACCCATTAGCCTCCACATCCCATCACTGTTGCATTGGAGGTTATATTTCAACATCTGTTTTGGAGAGACAAAACACTGAAATGTAACTATATTAGACCAATTATTATGAGTCTTGAGGGGTGAGTTACAAATATAGCCATTCAAATTGAGGCTAGGATTAAGGTTAGGGCAACAATGGTTGCCTAATGTGACTTCAGATGCACCATTACTTTACTTAACTTTCCGAAAACAGGTCTACTATCAAAGGCTGTCAACCATTATGTTTGTTTGATGCAGAGCTACTGGTGATATATTTTTTTTTTCTTTCTTTAACTACTTTACCTAACTAGGCCCCAAGTGAGAAGCCAGTTGTCGGGGTTCTCTGAAAATGCTTAAACCATATAACATGCACCATGAAATTTTCTCTTCCCACTTTTTTGGTATAATAGTCCTATATATGACTTCCTCATTGGATAGCAATACATGTAGATAGAAGATTAATTTATAAATATTTGAACATATTTTAACATCCCTTGATTCCATTACTTATCATTGTGCTAAAACATTTGTAGTAACACAATGAAAGTAAAAGTATGCTTCTCTGTAGTAGTTCCTGCTCACTAAAGTATCTCACAGAAATTCAGTATTATGAGAAAAAAAATTAGATTTTAAAAATGTGCTAACAATGGCCAAAACACTTTTCATTTAAAAATGTTTAAATAAATAATAATTATACTCATTTGACATTTATACTCATTTTTCCTCTGTGCTCAGAGTAAAAGAGTATATGCAGAATCCAAGACCTCTATTTTTTTTTATTATTGTAAACAAATGGGATACATGTTGTTTCTCTGTTTGTACATGACGTAAAGGCATACCATTTGTGTAATCATAAATTTACATAGGGTAATGTTTGATTCATTCTGTTATTTTTTTCCCTTCACCCCCACCCCTCCCACCCCTCTTTTCCCTCTATACAGTCCTTCCTTCCTCCATTCTTGGCCCTTCCCTAAACCTAACTCTAACCTTAACACTAACCCCTCCCACCCCCCATTATGTGTCATCATCCACTTATTAGCGATATCATTCGTCCATTGGTTTTTTGAGATTGGCTTATCTAACTTAGCATGATATTCTCCAGTTTCATCCATTTGCCTGCAAATGCCATAATTTTATCATTCTTTATGGCTGAGTAATATTCCATTGTATATATATAACATGGTTTCTTTATCCATTCATCAATTGAAGGACATCTAGGTTGGTTCCACAATCTGGCTATTGTGAACTGAGCAGCTATGAACATTGATGTGGCTGTATCTCTGTAATATGCTGATTTTAAGTCCTTTGGGTATAGGCCAAGGAGTGGGATAGCTGGGTCAAATGGTGGTTCCATTCCAAGTTTTCTAAGGAATCTCCACACTGCTTTCCAGAGTGGCTGCACTAATTTGCAGCCCCACCAGCAATGTAAGAGTGTACCTTTCTCCCCACATCCTCGCCAACACCTGTTGTTGCTTGTATTCTTGATAATCGCCATTCTAGTTGGGGTGAGATGGAATCTTAGGGTGGTTTTGATTTGCATTTCTCTTATTACTAGAGATGTTGAACATTTTTCCATATGTTTGTTGATTGCTTGTAGATCTTCTTCTGTGAAGTGTCTATTCATTTACTTAGCCCATTTTTCGATTGGATTATTTGCATTCTTGGTGTAGAGTTTTATGAGTTCTTTATAGATTCTGGAGATTAGTGCTCTATCTGAAGTATGATTGGCAAAGATTTTCTCCCACTCTGTAGGCTCTTTCTTGCATTGCTGATAGTTTCCTTTGCTGAGAGAAAGCTTTTTAGTTTGAATCTATCCCAGTATTGATTCTTGCTTTTATTTCTTGTGCTATGGGAGTCCTGTTAAGGAAGTCTGATCCTAAGCCGACATGTTGAAGCTCTGGATCTACTTTTTCTTCTATAAGATGCAAGGTCTCTGGTCTGATTCTGAGATCCTTAATCTATTTTGAGTTTAGTTTCGTGCATGGTGAGAGATATGGGTTTAGTTTCATTCTGTTGCATATAGATTTCCAATTCTCCCAGCACCATTTGTTGAAGAGGCTATCTTTTCTCCATTGCATATTTTTGACCCCTTTGTCTAGTATGAGAAAATTGTATTTATTTGGGTTTGTGTCCGTGTCCTCTATTCTGTACCACTGATCCACCTTTCTATTTTGGTACCAATACCATGCCGTTTTTGTTACTATTGCTTTGTAGTAGAGTTGAAGATCTGGTATTGCGATACCCCCTGCTTCACTCTTTCTGCCAAGGATTGCTTTAGCTATTCTGGGTTTTTTATTCTTCCAGATGAATTTCCTAATTGCTTGCTCTATTTCTGTAAGGTACATCATTGGGATTTTAATGGGAATTGCATTGAATCTGTATAGCACTTTTGGTAGTATGGCCATTTTGACAATATTAATTCTGCCTATCAAGAACATGAGAGATCTTTCCATCTTCTAAGGTTTTCTTTAATTTCTTTCTTTAGTGTTCTGTGGTTCTCATTGTAGAGGTCTTTCACCTCTTTTGTGAGATTGATTCCCAAGTATTTTATTTTTTTTTTGAAGCTATTGTGAATGGGGTAGTTTTCCTGATTTCTCTTTCTGAAGATTCATCGCTTATGTATAAAAATGCCTTAGATTTATGTGCATTGATCTTATATCCCGCTACTTTACTGAATTCACTTATGAGATCTAAAAGTTTTCTGGTGGAATTTCCTGGTTCCTCTAAGTATACAATCATATCATCAGCAAATAGGGATAGTTTGAGTTCTTCTTTTCCTATTTGTATCCCTTTAATTTCTTTGGTCTGTCTAATTGCTCTGGCTAGAGTTTCAAGGACGATATTGAATAGAAGTGGTGAAAGAGGGCATCCCTGCCTTGTTCCAGTTTTTAGGGGGAATGCTTCCAGTTTTTCACCATTTAGAATGATATTAGCCATGGGCTTAGCGTAGATGGCCTTTACGATGTTAAGGAATGTTCCCACTATCCCTATTTTTTCTAGTGTTTTGAGCATGAAGGGGTGCTATATTTTATCAAATGCTTTTTCTGCATCTATTGAAATAATCATGTGATTCTTGACTTTAAGTTTATTGATATGGTGAATTACATTTATTGATTTCCTGATGTTGAACCAACCTTGCATCCCTGGGATGAAACCCACTTGATCATGGTGCACTATCTTTTTAATATGTTTTTGTATGCGATTTGCTAAAATTTTGTTGAGAATTTTTGCGTCGATGTTCATTAAGGATATTGGTCTGAAATTTTCTTTCCTTGATGTGTCTCTGTCTAGTTTAGGTATCAGGGTAATATTGGCTTCATAGAATGAGATTGGGAGGGTTCCCTCCTCTTCTATTTTATGGAATACTTTGAGAAGTATTGGAATGAGCTCTTCTTTAAAGGTTTTGTAGAACTCGGCTGAGAACCCATCTGGTCCTGGACTTTTCTTTGTTGGTAGGCTATTGATGACTTCTTCCATTACATTACTTGAAATTGGTCTATTTAAATTGTGTATGTCCTCCTCGTTTAGTTTAGGCAATTCATATGTCTCTAGAAACCTGTTGATGTCTTCGAAATTTTCTATTTTGTTGGAGTATAGATTTTCAAAATAGCTTCTAAGTATGTTTTGTATTTCACTCGTGTCTGTTGTGATATTTCCTTGTTCATTCCGAATTTTAGTGATTTGGTTTTTCTCTCGTCTTCTCTTTGTTAGTGTGGCTAAAGGTTTATCAATTTTGTATATTTTTTCGAGAACCAACTATTTATTTTGTCAATTTTTTGTATTGTTTCTTTTGTTTCAATTTCGTTGATTTCAGCTCTGAGTTTAACTATTTCCTGTCTTCTACTACTTTTGGTGTTGGTCTGTTCTTTTTCTAGGGCTTTGAGCTGTAGTGTTAGGTCGTTTATTTGTTGAGTTTTACTTCTTTTATTAAATGCGCTCCATGAAATAAATCTTCCTCTAAGTACTGCTTTCATAGTGTCCCAGAGATTTTGATATGATGTTTCTTTGTTTTCGTTTACCTCTAAGGATTTTTTAATTTCCTTCCTAATATCTTTTGTTACCCAATCATCATATAATAGCATATTGTTTGATCTCCAGGTGTTGGAGTAGTTTCTGTTTTTTACTCTTTCATTTATTTCTAACTTCAATCCATTAAGATCTGATAGAATACAAGGTAGTGTCTCTATCTTCTTGTATTTGCTGACATTAGCTTTGTGGCATAATATATGGTCTATTTTAGAGAAGGATCTATGTGCTGCTGAGAAGAAAGTGTATTCGCTCTTGGTTGGATGGTATATTCTATAAATGTCTGTTAAGTCTAAATTATTGATTGTGTTATTGAGATCTATGGTTTCTTTGTTCAATTTTTGTTTGGAAGATCTGTCCAGTGGTGAGAGAGGCATGTTAAAATCACCTAGTATTATTGTGTTATGGTCTATTTGGTTTCTAAAATTGAGAAGGATTTGTTTAACATACATGGATGAGCCACTGTTTGGGGCATAGATATTATGATTGTTATATCTTGCTGCTTTATGCTTCCCTTAAGCAGTATGAAATGTCCTTCTTTATCCCTTCTGACTAACATTGGCTTGAAGTCCACATTATCTGAAATGAGGATGGATACTCCAGCTTTTTTGCTGAGTCCATGTGCATGGTATGTTTTTCCCCATCCTTTCACCTTTAGTCTATGGGTATCTCTTTCTATGAGGTGAGTCTCTTGCAGGCAACATATTGTTGGATCTTTCTTTTTAATCCAATCTGCCAGTCTATGTCTTTTGATTGATGAATTCAGGCCATTAACATTCAGGGTTATTATTGAGATATGATTTGTATTCCCGGTCATTTGGCTCATATTTAAAATTTTATTTATTTATTTATTTATTTTTTGACACATCTTGGTTCCTCCTTTATTTGACAAATCCTTTAGGGCAATTCCTCCCTTTGCTGATATGCTTCTTTGTTTTTTATCTCTTCCTCATGAAATATTTTGCTGAGAATGTTCTGTAATGCTGGCTTTCTTTTTGTAAATTCTTTTAGCTTTTCTTTATCATGGAATGATTTTATTTCATCGTCAAATTTGAAGGTAAGTTTTGCTGGGTATAAGATTCTTGGTTGGCATCCATTTTCTTTCAGAGCTTGAATAATGTTACAGGCCCTTCTAGCTTTTAGGGTCTGGATTGAAAAATCTGCTGATATCCGTGTTGGTTTCCCCCTGAATGTAATTTGGTTCTTTTCTCTCACAACCTTTAAAATTCTGTCTTTATTTTGTATGTTAGGTATTTTCATTATAATGTGCCTTGGTGTGGGTCTGTTGTAATTTTGTGTATTTGGAGTCCAATAAGCCTCTTGGACTTGATTTTCCATTTCATTCTTCAGATTTGGGAAATTTTCTGATATTATTTCATTGAATAGATTATTCATTCCTTTGGTTTGTTTCTCTAAGCCTTCCTCAATCCCAATAATTCTCAAATTTGGCCTTTTCATGATATCCCTTAGTTCTTGCAGATTCTGTTCATGTTTTCTTACCATCTTCTCTGTTTGTTCAACTTTGCTTTCAAGGTTAAATATTTTGTCTTCAATATCTGAAGTCTGTCTTCCAGGTGTTCTATCCTATTGGTTATGCGTTCTATGGAGTTCTTAATTTGGTTTATTATTTCCTTCATTTCAAGGATTTCTGTTTGGTTTTTTTTCAATATCTCTAACTCTTTATTGAAATGATCTTTTGCTTCCTGTATTTGCTCTTTTAACTGTCGATTGGTGCTATCATTCAATGCCTGCATTTGCTCTTTCATCTCATCTTTCAATGCCTGCATTTGCTCTTTCATCTCATCATTCAATGCCTGCATTTGCTCTTTCATCTCATCGTTTGCTTCCCTAATCATTTTAATTATGTACATTCTGAACTCCCTTTCTGTCATTTCTTCTGCCATGCTGTCGTTGGATTTTATTGATGTAACATCTAGATTTGTTTGGGGCATTTTCTTCCCTTGTTTTCTCATATTTTTCAGGAATCAGTGGGTCATTAAGATATTGCAGATTTCCTCTATAGACTTATAATGTCCCTGAAGATTGCTAGTATATCCCCTCTTATCCTTCAGTAGCCTGAAGTCTTAGAGGAAGTTGATAATGCAGAGCTCCACGAAGAAGTTGCCTCTCTAGGGGTGGTGACCCTCAGGTGGCATATATTCCCTGCTAGTGGGCAGAGGTGCCTCCACTTGTTGACCAATGTTCATCCAACAGGGAACTAGGCTGCGGGCTGAGGCAAGGCCTGTTTGTGCCTGTGTCTCTGGTTTTACTGTCCCTGTGAGAAAACCTCACCCGGCAGGGAGACTCACCCTGTGGGGACGTCTTGCTGATCAGTTCCCCTCCTAGAGGTTCCCCTCAATCTACAACTACTGCCTGGGCTGGGCTGTCTTCCTCTGCAACGTTCCCAGGAGCCCGGACCTACCTCCTGGGCCTGGGAGCCTCATCCTTCGCAGGTGAGTCTCCTTAGGCTGCCTCTCCCAGAGAATCTGCCCGCAGTCCTGGAAACTTCGCTCCGCCCCTAGGTGTGTCTCTGTGTGGCTCTTCCAGCAAGAAGCCACCTAGCTCCTGGGACCCTGCTCTACACCTAATCGCCTGGCTATGCAGCCCCTCCTCTGAGCCGCCACCTGGAGCCCCGTACAATAGCTCCGATACCCAGAGACCCGCCACACACCTCCTCCTCTGGACAGCGATCAGGTTTCCGACACATTCACTAGGAGCCCAAGCAATTCACTTCACGTCTCCTCCTCCCGCCAACTGCCCGTAGCCCTAGGCAGTCACTCCAAGTCCAAGTGACCCGCCCTGTTCCTCCTCCTCCTCCTTGGGGTAGCCCCCCAGGTGTTCAGGAGCAGTGGCTCCGAGACCAAGTGACCCAGCACGCTCCTCCTCCAGGCAGGCCACCGATGTTCAGGAGCGGTCGCTTTTAGTCCAATCAATTCACCACTCACCTCCTCCTCTGGCAACCGCCTGTGGCTCTGATGCAGTCACTCCTAGACCAAGCGACCCACCGCACTTCTCCTCTTCCTCCGGGCAACCCCCCAGTGTTCAGGAGCGGTCGTTCTGAGTCAAACAGCTTGCCACGCAGCTCCTCCTCTGGCAACTGCCTGTGGCTCTGATGCAGTCACTCCTAGACCATGTGACCCGCTGCGCTCCTCCTCCAGGCAGGCCACCAGTGTTCAGGAGCGGTTGTTCTGAATTCAAACAGCTCGCCACGCAGATCCTCCTCTGGCAACCGCCTGTGGCTCTGATGCAGTCACTCCTAGACCAAGCAACCCCCTCACTCCTCCTCCAGGCAGGCCACCGGTGTTCTGGAGCGGTCGTTCTGAGTTCAAACAGCTTGCCACGCAGCTCCTCCTCTGGCAACCACCTGTGGCTCTGATGCAGTCACTCCTAGGTCAAGTGACCCGCCGCGCTCCTCCTCTTCCTCCGGGCAACCCCCCGGTGTTCAGAAGCAGTTGTTCTGGTCTAAACAGCTCGCCATGCAGCTCCTCCTCAGGCAGCCGCCCGGAGCCCCAGTGGTTGCTCCGACTCCAAGCGCTGTGCTGATCCGCCTCCTCTATGATGATCCCAGTTGTCCATGTTTACTGCTCCAGTGGGGGGAGGGGTGTCTCACGGGGCAACTCTACTTCACAAAGTTCCCTGCGTTCCAGGGCTACCGCCCCATCCAGGACGCCTCCCCAATGGGAGAGACTCACCCAGCGGCTTTGAGTTGGTCCCAAGTCTCTCACTATCTCCTCTTTTGAATCTTGTGTCCTGGAGCAATGTGAAATGCAGCTGCCCCCTAGTCCGCCATCTTGAAACCACGATGCTTCAAGACCTCTATTAATAGTGCTCACTTCAACTCTGTCAATCCTAATTTATGACTGAGTCTTGGGTATTCTAAAAAGATGGTAATGACAAGCATCTGAGTATGGTTTGTATTTTTTTTGACAATTGAAAAGTTATTTTGTAAATGCATCACAATTAATTTCTTTTACAAACAGAATCAGAACCTTGTGATTTATGAATTGCTGAAAGTGTGAACATTTTTCTTTAAAATTTAACAAGGTCTGTTTCTTAAGAAAAGAAGGTGAGTTATTATTCTATTAATTGTTAAAAATAAAAGTCTATATTTTTACATGACAGATACTAAAATAAATTCTATTATGTAGCAAACTCATTTTCTAAATGCAGGCTACAGTAAGATTGCATTTGTTTTCTGGATGCAATATAGTAAAATCATGTAAAAAACAAAACATAGTGCTGGCAGCATACATTAATAGGATTTTCAGGTTACCATTTGAAGATTTAATTAAACACACCAAATATGTATACCAAGATTTATTTGTTATTATAATATGAGCTGCTTTGTATTTTACTGTATCTTTCACAAAGGGTCAACCACAACCTTGTGGGCACTAAAAACCTTGTCATGTGAGGGATAGTTCAAGTTTAGGAGAGAAGATTATGAAGAGGGCACAATACTAATTTGTTTTGACTATTTGAAGAATTGTAATGCCAAAAGATTATATTTGTTTCTGTTTTACAGATTGAAGAAAAATAATAATAAGTAAGGAAAAGATTAGAGATCAAGAGAACAAAACAGCTATTAATAAAATTACTCAAAAATATGAACCAAGACCTTTGGAAAATATTAAAAAGCATCACAGTTTAGAGCTTGTTGTTCTCAAATAAAGAATAATGTTGTTTTAGTCAGCTTTTTTGCTGCTGTGACTAAGGACCCGACAAAAACTATTTTAGAAGAGGACAAGATTATTTGGGGCTTCATGGTTTCAGAGGTCTTTAGTCCATGGGCTCCATTCTTCGGGGTTTAAGACATCATGGTGGAGTATGTGGCACAGGGAAGAAGCTCACAAGATGATCAGAAAGCAGAGAGAGGCTTCACTAGCCAGATAAAAATATATACCCAAAAGCCACACCCCTAAGGTTCCACCTCCTTCAACCACACCCCACGGTCTTCAGTTACCAAATAATCCCATCAGGTGATTAATTCACTAATTTGATTAAGGCTCTAATAATGCAATCATTTTTTTTTCTCTGAACCATCTTGATTTGTCTCACATGTGAACTTTTGGGGGATACCTTACATCTAAATCATAACATTCTGCCCCTGGGTTCCAATGAGTAATACATGTAGTCCATTCCCAAGAGTCCCCATAGTCTCAACAGTTTCAAGATTGCTCAAAGTTTAAGTACAAAGTCTTCTCTGAGACTCAAGGCAATCTTACATTGTGAGCTCCTGTAAAATTAAAAGCAATTTGCAAATATCCAAAATATAAAGGTACTGAGTAAACATTTCCGTTCAGAAAAATAAGAGCAAAGAGGGGATAGGACCAAAGCAAGACTTAAATCTAGCTGGGCAAACAAGTCCTATAGCTCCACATCCAGCATCTGCAGCACATAGAATCATGAAGCTCTCTCTGAAGTGCTTGTGTAGATACGCTCCTGTAACCTTGCTGGTTGCAATGCAAGTGGTCTTTATGTTGACTTATCTCTATTCAATTCCTTCAACTTTCCTAGGGCAATGTCCCAGGTTACTGGCGTTTCTTAATCTTGGGGGTCTCCACTGCAGTTTTGGCTTCCTCCTTACATCTCCACACTTTACCTTCTCAGTGAGTATCTGCAGGGACTCCAACCCTGCTGCACCTTGCCTGTCATCCAAGGTTTTCCTTTGAAATTTTGGAGGAAGCTTCTATGACCCCCTAACTCCAGCCTCTTGCATTCTTGCAAAACCTGCACTACTTGGTTGATTCCAACGCCTATTGCCATCTGAAGCAGTAGTAAGCCTCCAGGAACGCTTGCTGCTGCAGCCTCTGAGTGTCAAGGTGTCTTAGCAATTTGAAAAAATTTCCTAGGCCCCTGTGTGCAAGAAGGCTGCCCCACTAACCTCTTCTCAAAAGAATTTTCACTTTTACTCCCTTGAGCTGGAGATGGGTGTGATCTTATCAGCTCCTAAATTGCCCTCAAGTGACCTTTCTTATGGTTTCTTGGCAAATTCTTTAGCATTTCTTTAGTGGCAGTAATGTCTTTAACACCCTTAACCCTAGTTTTACTCTGGCCTTTCAAGTCCACGTTTTTCAAATCTTTCTGCTCTGCTTTCTGCTCCTGATTATCAGAATAAATTTGACTAAAGGACACCAGCAATAACCATGCCATTGCCTGAATGCCTTGCTGCTGAGAAATTTCTTCTGCCAGATTAAGAAGTCCATTGTTGGGCTGGGGATATAGCTCAGTTGGTAGAGTGCTTGCCTCGCAAGCACAAGGCCCTGGGTTCAAATTCCTAGCACAGCAAAAAAAGAAGTTCATTGTTTTTAAATTCAGCTTCACAGAAAGTCTCAGGACATGGGTAAAATACATACAACTTCTCAGCCAGAACATAATATGAATGACCTCTATTCCATATTCCAATAGTGCCCTCCTTTTCCTCTTAAGCCCTGTCTTTACTATTTATAATCCTATTGTCAATTCAGTCTTCTGAACTCTCACCAAAATTGGCCATTAAACTCCATTTACAACAATTTCAAGCATTTCTAGCTTTCACTGCTAAATGTCTCAAAATTCCTCCAACCAATTACAAAATGCTCCAAAAACTTCTGAATCACATAGATTAGGCACAGCAATGACCCCACCTTTTGGCACCAATTTCTGTTTTAGTTAGCTTTTTTGCTGCTGTGACCAAAAGATCTGACCAGAACAATTTTAGGGAGGAAAAGTTTATTAGAGCATTCATGGTTTCAGAGGTCTCAATCCATGGATAGCCAGCTTCATTCCACTGGGCTCAAGGTGAGGCAGGACACCAAGGTAGAAGAGTGGGGTAGAGGAAAACAGCTTACATGATGATTAAGAAGGAGAAAGAGACTCCACTGGCCAGATATAAATATATACTCCATAGCCACACCCCAATGACCACCTCCTTCAGTCACACCCCCACCTGCTTCCACTTACCACTCAGTTAATCCCTATCAGGGGATTAGTTCACTGATTGGGTTAAGACCCTCATAAGCCCATCATTTTCCTTCTGAACATTCTTGCATTGTCTCACACATGACCTTTTGGGGGACATCATGCATACGATCACTTTTGTTTTAATTTTAAATGCACATTCATAGGCATCACCACCAGGTATTACTTATTTCTAAATTGTCCTTGAGCATAAGAATCTGTTTCTGCATGTTGGAAGTGATTCTAAAGTCTGTGTCCCAGTAGACCTCACATGTACTTCCCTGGAAAAGAATTTTGAAGTATTTATTCCACCTTAGGCTTTTCTTTTAAGAGGTACTGCTTTGGTCACTGAGAGTCTAGGGTAATTATTAAAATATTTTATTGGGGTAAAATTCTCAAGACACTGATATCTACAAATCATTAATATGATTGGGTAAAATAGAAGATTTGGTCATTTTAAAAGTTGCTGGATTTTATTATTAGAATTTGAATTTTCAAAAGTTCCACATGCTAAGGTCTCTATATTCCTCTGTCTTCTGGTGTACCTGTCTCAGTTTACATTGTACTTTTTTAGATACTCCTAATCAAGAAGGGTTTTGGAAGTGGAAAACCTGAAATATCCACCAACCAGATAGCTCCACAATGAATAGAAGAAAGTGGTTATGCTGTCCCCTTCTAGGCTCAGGTGAACACAGGCCTTGAACTGTGCTCCTAAAAGACATAGAGCACGTGGAGCTCCGAAAACTCACATTCTGCTTCACCGAGAAAGAGAAGACAGGTAAAATGGTCATAAAAGGCATATTTTTTCACATTCACTGTCTTATTTGTATATTTTCACATATGCTGTCTTATTTATCTTCTAAATAAATAGCATTGCTTCTCTAATAATTAAATATCACTTTATAATATAATTAGTATTGTTATTTCTCATTGTGTCATAAATTGATATGTTATTGAGTGTTCACTGTATTTAGCACTGACTCCTGGTCATACCTGAGTTTAGAGCAGTTTGATTCACTGCGCTGCACCCCAGACATTACAGTAGTTCAATGTGAAGTCATTCCTCTGTTCTTTCTCAATTTCTTAATTCTTCTCCTTCATCTCACTCTCTCTCTTTGCCTCTCTCTTATTTTTACAATTTCTTTCTTTGCTACCTCCATTTGTTTCTTTGACATCTATATCCAATTGCCATTAACAGTCCTCTTTTATATTTGAGAAGCATATCTTTTCCCCTCTACTTTCCCTTCATGTTGCCTATATATTCTATTTAAAGTATTTAATGCCCTAAATTAGAAAAATCAAATAATTAACTATTTCATTCCTACCATTAACATTTAATAACTACTACTCAGCTTCTTGGTCAAGTGTTCCTTCTTGTCTTAAAACTCCCTATATGTAGTCAAAGACTATACACATGTCAGGAATCTTTGGATAGAACGTGGTGGACCCAGACAGTAGAGTAGGAATTATACTTTCAATTCAGAAGAAATGTTCTAACCTATCTAATGGTAATTTCCAAACTTCAAAGAATTATACAATTATTTAGAGAAATAATATTTTTTTAAAAAAAAGGCAGGTAATATTTTTTTTTTTGTTTACTAATTAAATTACCTTAGGGAAGATCTTCAATTCAATGGGCATTTACTCAAATCTTTTTTTTTTTTTTTTTTTTTTTTTTTTTTTTTTTTTTTTTTTTGGTTTTAGGGATTAAACCCAGGGGGCTCTACCACTGAGCCACACCTACAGATCTTTCTGTATTTTATTTAGAGACAGGATCTCACTGAATTCCTCAGTGACTAGAAAAGTTGCTGAGACTGACTTTGAACTCATGATCCTCTTGCCTCAGCCTCCTGAGCTGCTGGAATTATAGGTGGGTGCCACCCACCTGTACTCTACTATACACCCAGTCATTTACTCTAATCTTAACAGTGGAATTAAGACTTGTATTTTTAAATCATCATTCAATCACATATTTAAGCAATTTTTTACTGTTCCCAAAATTAGGTATAGGTTAACTTTGCTTTGCTTGTTATAGAATTTAGCAAAAGACCAGCTATTTCCCTTATGTGATTCTTAGTCCATTTTCAACAAAACAAAGGGAGAGAAAGGCAAATAAAACATAGAAGATATTAGTAAGAAGAATAGCCTGTATAGTTACACAGCAGACATTTATCATTGCTCTGTTAATAAACTGCAGTAAGTCTATTTGGAGATATTATTAGTCCTTTGTTTTGTCTCTACATTCAATTAGTAAATAAGTTCCTCTTACATCCATTCCAATTTTCCTGTTTTTTACAGTTTTTCCTTAGGATCCTGTGACACCTCTCTCTCTCTCTCTCAGATAATATGTTAACCTATAATCAAGAGACAAATCTCATCTTTCCAGTTTATTTTCCTCAAGACAGTTACAGTTCTAAAACATTCTATTCTCACATGCATTCTCACACATACAAACACACACACACTTACTTCAAGGACTAGTGACTGCCTTAGTTTGGTTTTTCATGTTTTTCCCCAAATTCTTTTATTTTTTGGTTTTATATGATTTTATTTTTAAATTTTTCAAAGCATGGAAATAAACTATACTGAAAATTATAAATATATAGAAAAAATTGCAGAATGTTATGCTGTGTACCTCCTTCCAGATTTTACTGTTCTTGCTTCATCACAAATGCATTCCTCTAATCGGTTCACCTTATTTTTTGACCCATTTCAAAGTAAGTACAGGTGTCAGTATGCTTCATTCCTAAAAGTTTCATATTAGTACAGTTAGCTAGGAATCATGTTTTTTTTTTAAAAGGAGTCATAAAAATCATGATTTCTCCCTGAGCAAGGCCCTAAGCAACTTAGCAAGACCCTTTCTCAAATAAATAAAAAGAGCTGGAGATGTGCTCAGTGGTTAGGCATTCCTGGGTTCAATCCTGGGTACCAAATTCTTTACTTATTTAGTAAATATCTTTGAGCATCACTGTATCAGCCTTTAGGACACAATATCAAATACATATAAACAATCTTTATGTCTTTGGAAGTAATTCCTAATAGAAGGATGGTAATTAATTTTACACAAAAAATAGGAAGTCGTAATTATAAGTTCTCAAAAGAACAGATATATAGTGCACTAAAACCATCTTAGTGAGTAATTATATACCCAGGAAAATCAGGGAACTCTTCCCTGAAAATATGATAACAGCTCAGGTGAGAATAGATAATAGAAACTAAGTAGATGAGAGGCATGATTGTATTCTAAGAAGAGGAAACAGTGGTTGCCCTGGCCCTGAGGAACAATGACTTAAGGAAAAGACAAGGAACAGAAAGGCGTTCAACCCCTTTGAAATAGGTAGAGCAAGGGGAGCAGGACGTAGAAGAAGTGAAGTTGAAGAAGTAGGCAAGGGACAAATGTGTGTATTTTGAAAATCATGCTATGGATGCTTGGTTAAGATTCCAATGAGCAGGGGTGAAGAATCCATAAGGAAGCAATTGTAGATAAGGAGCAAAGACCAAGGTCTTTGTTGGTGGTAGTAAAGAGAGAAAAATGTGTGCATTCAATAGGAAATAAAGTAACTTCAGGATTTAGAAAATAGAATTTGAAGAACTTCATAGGTTAGATATAGAACATGGAATAAGTAGTAGGGAAGGATTAAGAATGATTCTTAGTTATCTGACTAGTGCAACTGTATATACAAGGAGATTGTGTTCTGAGGAGGAAGGTATTTAAATTAGAACACATTTATGGAAGCATACCCTGAGTATTGCAAAGGACAAACTGAATCTGAGGTACCTTTGGGTCAACCAAGGAAATATAGTATGTTCACTTTTGAACCTAGGAAACTATAAGTTCTTAGTGCATTTCCATATACACCATAATTTTATCACATAGTGATATTTGTTGTTACTGGGAATTACCATGAATCATGTACTTACTGAAAATTGACCCAATTTGTTTCATGATTCATTATTTATGAATACACAAATGAACATATTAGGTGACACGTTAATTTGTCTAATACAAGACTTGGAGAATGTGTTTAAAAATTAATAAAATGAACCAGATGCGATGGAACATACCTGTAATCCCAGAAGCTTGGGAGGCTGAGACAGGAGGATTGAGAGTTCAAAGGTGGCCTCAGCAACTTAGCGAGGCCCTAAGCAATTCAGCAAGATCCTATTTCTAAATAAAATATAAAAAAGGGCTGGGGATATGGCTCAGTGGTAAATCACCCCTGGGTTTAATTCCTAGTACCAAAAAAATAATAATAGTAAATTACATTTAGCATGGTGACATACATCTGTAATCCCAGCTGCTCTGGAGGCTGAAGCAGGAGGAATGCAAGTTTGAGACCAGCCTCAGCAATTTAATGAGACCCTGTCTTATAAATAAAAAAGTAAGAAGAGTTGTGGGTATTGCTTAGTGATAGAACACCTCTGGGTTCAATTTTCAATAACAATCGTCTCCTCCTCCTCCTCATCATCCCATATGTTTCCTCCACCAAAGGAATCTTTAATATGGAAGTGTACATATGCATTCAACACACACAGAACCCCACATACACAAAGAATAGTAATTAGAAATGTCACTCTAGAAGGAATAGGAAATACTACATAAAGCATTTAATAGAAACTGAATCTTGAGAAACAAATGTTCATCAGATATGCTAGTGGATATGGGCATGGCATTGCTTACATTGTTTAGGTCAACTCACCCCCTGACCCCAAATATACATAGGCCAAAAACATCTCTTTCTTCTAATCTCACTCTGTATAATCTTCAATTTCTTGACATCGTAGATATTCAAAGCACAGCAGAAGAAAGGGAAGCACATACGTGCATTGAAAATTGAATGTAAATGGCCAAATTTTCTTAGGTTAAAAAAAATCTCTTCCTTGAAATGTTTATCATCTTTCTTCCTTAATATGATAGTTCAGGAACTGTAAATGTAGTTCAAATTGACATTTTCTCCACTTATCCCATCATGCTGTTTGTGGATCTTACACATAGGGAGCAAATGATCTGGGAGGACCAATCCAGGCATGGACTAGCCCAACCACAGACCTCTCACTCCCAAGGAGAAAAGTTAAGTTTGTTCGTTTTTTCAGCTGCAAAGTCTCTACCACAGTCTACCCAAAGTAAATATGATTACAAATATATCCTATTTTAAAAAGGTGAAAGGAATATCCAAGGACAAAAAAAAAAAAAAAATAACAGCTAATGTAAAAATGAGCCATGACTCTAAATCCTTAAAGAAAAAAAATTACTGGGGGAAAATACCTGTTGGAATTGAAAAAAATTTTAGTGGAGCTTTAAATCTTTGCTAAGACTAGGAACTATTAACTAGGAAAAAGTTATGGTGTTTACAATATCGTTAATAAAAGGATATAGATTTACTGTCAAAGAATACCTTAGGACAAACTGAACTCAGTTATTTTGGGTCACTTCATAAATAATAACAGTTTTTGGATTAGTTTCCCAAAAGGAGAAATAAACTCCCATCATTCAAGTCAAATTATATCCTACTTAATTCAGGCATAGTGCTATGAAATTAGTCATCATTTATATATACAAAATTAGTTGACTCTTACAAATCTTTTTTGTTTTGCTAATTTATTGCAGTCAGACTACTTTTCCAAGGAAAAACAAAATCATAGGAAAACAGAGAAGGCAAATGGGTGGAATTGTGGAGAATTATTTAATACTAAGTTATTTGACATTCCCAATCTTGGTATTATAGTGATTAACTCGTTAAGTGATCATATCATGAATGCTTCTTACACTCTTGGATGGGATAATATATAATGTTTTATATGCACACTGTGGGATAAATGAGTAATTCATAATAACTGAAAATAATCTTATCTGTTTGGAAGACAATGCTACTGCTTGGAACAAATCATCAATTTAGACTTCACAATACAAGGTTAATATACAAAGTCAACCATTTTCTATGTACCAGCAATGAACAATTAGAATTTGATATTTAAAAACAGAATAATATTCACATTGACAACAAAAAATGAAATACTTGGGTATAAATCTAACAAATATTCTTGAGTCCTATCTGAGGAAAACCACAACATTCTGCTAAAAATATTTTAAAACAGCTAAATAAATAGTACACATAAACATATAAGAATAGTCAATATTGGTTTGTGTGGGTTCTTCTCAAGTTGACCTACAAAGTGCAATTCCCAGAGTCCCAGAAAGTTAGTTAATGAATATAAACAAAGTAATCCTAAAGTTTGCATAGAAAATTAAAGGACCCCTTTACACAACACAACATTAAAAACAAAACAGAAGCACTGACATTATACAACTTGAAGACTTCCTAAAAAGCTAAGTAATTAAGACAGTGTGATATTGATGAAAGAAGTGCCATGTAGGTCAATGCAGCAACATCGACAGCCCAGATTCATACCTACACAGTTGATTGATCTTGAAAAAGGAAAAAGGCAATAACTGTGTGAAAAAAAGGATAGTCCTAGCACCACATGATCCTAGAAGAACTGGGGATTCACATCAAGGGAAAATTGTAAAGGTGAATGTGTGTCTTTCACAAAAATTGACTCAGAATGGATCATAGACATACATGTAAAATACAGAATATAAAATTCCCACAAGTGAACTTGATTTGGCTATTTCTTTTTAAACACAACGCCAAAAGCATAATCTATGATAGAAAGAAATCTGTAAGTGGAAATTCATTACAATTAAAAATTTCTGCTCTGTGAAATACATATTAGGAAAATGAAAATGCAAAAGACAAGAAGATATTTGCAGGTATATACCTGATAAGGATGTATATCTAAAATATGTAAAAACAAACATCTTCAAACTCAACAAGAAAATAAACCAATTAGTAAATGGGAAAATATCTGAACAATCACTAAAAATGGAGATACAGATGGCATAATAATACATGAAAAGATGCTCAATTTATCATTACATAATTGCAAATAGAAACAACTACCAATATGTACCAAATATAATGGCCTAAATAATAAACACTGACAACACCAAATACTTGTGTGAACGTGGTGTAGCAGAATTCTCATTAATTGCTGATAGGCATGCAAAATGGTACAGCTATATTGGAAGAAAATTTGGCAATTTCTTACAAAACTAAACATTAGCCACCCAATAAAGCAATCACACATTTTGATATCTATCCAAATATATTAAAACCTTATGTCTACACTAATACCTGCAAACAATTGTTTATGGCAACTTTATTCATTACCAAAATTTGGAAGCCACCAAAATGTCCTTCAATTAGTGAATGATTAAATGGCCTGTAGTTTATTCTTACAATGGAATATTATTTGTCAAAAAGGAATGTTATCAAGTTACAAAAAGACAGAAAGCAATTATTCATATCAGTAAGTGAAAGAAGTCAGTCCAAAAAGGCTACATAATATATGATTCCAATGGTCTACAAATCTCTACAAAAGACAAAACTATATAACATTGGTTGCCTGGGGCTCAGGGTGATGAACAGAGGAATTGTGTAGACAGAACATTGGAGTTTAGGTCAATTAAACTCTTTTGTCTGATACTCCAGTGGTACATATGTAATCAACACTACACATTTGTCAAGACCATGGGACTGAACAAAACAAAGAGTAAAATATAATGTGACCAATGAACATTAGTTAATAATGTGTCAACATTGGTTGATCATAACATATGTATCTTACTAATGTGAGATGTTGATCCTAAGGGAAACTGTGGCAGTGAGGTAGTATGTTTACTCATTCCTTGGTTTTTCTGTGAACCTAAAATTGCTTTAAAAATTAAGTTTACATTTTTTTAAAGTGATGAAACAAAAAGGAAAGAAAAAGTAGAATAATATTGCCTATTGCCTTGTCTGGAAATCTGACAATAAAATAGTGCCATTCACTGCAAAAAAATCAAGTAATAAATATATGTTCATTGGTTTGATTATAAAAGGACACTCTAACATGTAATTTTAGGGACTAGTACTAAGTTTGGAAGGTAGAGGAGGGAAGAGAAAGAAAGATGAAATGTGCTAATTTTTTTGTTTATAGAAATTAATCTTCAGAACCTCTATAGACTAAGAACACACCATATCTATATGCATTATATATTATATTTTTGTTCAATTTATTATTTTGTGTAAGAAGTATAGCCCATCATCAATACAGACATATGGTGTGTGTGTGTGTGTGTGTGTGGGTGTGTGTGTGGGTGTGTGTGCATGTGCGCACGCTTGTGTACATTCTTACAAATATAATATAAGGTTATTTTAAAATTAACCCCTAGTATAAATACTTACATTTATTCTCTGAAATACCAGAGAAAGCATACATGCATATGTACATACAATGGAAAAGATAATAAAGGACACAATTCAAATAAAAATGTGGCGTAAAGCCCACCTCTTATGTCATCTAACATAAATGCTTTTTTCTTGAATTAAAAATTGTACCAAAAAACAAATCCAATTGTTTCTATTAGAAAGGACTTATCTAAGCAATACAATTCATAGAAGTTAAAAATACTTTTAAAAGTTAAAAGTACATTTCAAGCAAATGCATATTAAAATAAAGCAGTTTGAAATCTTAATATCAGAGCAGGAGGTATAGCTAATTTATTTCAGAATGAGGATAACATTGTGGTTGGTATTCTCCATCAAATATGAAGATTTATAGTGATTAAGATAGAATGTTTTGGCACAAAGATAAACAACTGTAGTAATTTAATATAATATATAACTTAGAAACAGATGCATGCATCTATTAAAGTTTAATTCACAACTGAGCTGCTGCTGAAGTTTATCAGGGAAATGACTGCTTCTTCAATAAATTTTTCTAGGACATTACCATCTGTACTGGAAAAGAAGAATAACTTTTGTATGAAGAAAGAAATATTCAATTGTAAAAGGTGAATACATAAACTTTATGAAGAAAATATAAATAATGTGCTGATAAAATTGAACTAGAAATTTGTGTTCTTCCATAAAGTAAAAAGTATTATTAAAATGAATTCAGAAATTTGACTCTATTCAAACAAAATAGACTTTCTATTCAACAAAAGTGAGTGTAAAAGTGTACCACAAACTAAAACATTGAAATAATATATATCTATCAAAGTATTTGTATTAAAAATTAAAAATAAAAACTCTTATAAATAATTAGGAAATATAAACTCCACTCTTCTAAAATGAAATGGTTTCAATAGCATCTCACATAAGACAATATGAATTGCTAACAAAGATATTAAGAGATGTTAAATTTATAAGTGACCAAGGAAAGACACACTATGGTCAAAACGAGATACATATCCTCTCTATTTTGGCAAAAATGTAAAGATCTGATAATAAGTTTGAGGATGGAAGTTTTAAAAATGCTGACTTTTATTCAATGTTGATAGTGTAAAACTTCATATTACTCAAGAAAACAAAATTTTCTTAATTTTAAACATGTCATATTCAGTATATAAATTGAAAAAACTTAAAATCATTCTATGATCACAATTAAAATGTTATGAGGTAATATAGTGCAACTCAATATGTACATGTTACATGTCTTAGAAATTATGATAAATAATTTTAGCTTTTTTGGAATTTCTTATTCCTCTTGAATGTATATTTATTTGTATCCATCCCAATCTGTTCTCAGATGAAAGCCTACTCTCACATTTTCATATAAGTCAATAAAGCATTGGCAGATGGGAATGGGGAGATGTTGGTTAAAGAGTAAAATTGTTCATTTATTTAGGATGAATAAGTTCAGGAGATCAATTGTATTGCATGGTGACCACACTTAACAATAACCTGCTGCATGCTTGAAAATTGTTGAGAGTAGATATTGAATGTTAGCAACACATAAACACACAAATAACTATGTGTGGTGACCAATACATCAATTACCTACATTGTAGTCATAATTTCACGATGTACACACATATCAAAATAGTCTATTGTATATCATAAATATAAACTATTTATACTCATCAAATTAGAATTCAATAAAGACGAAGGAATTTAATAATTTCAAGAAAGAAACCATGACTTATGAAGAAACATTGTTCTTATTTTGGGTAAGGAATTCCTATATCTGAATAGGCAGATGTATAAGTCCTCCAAAATGAAACAGTATCTGGAAAATTTTTATGCATCTCTATGTTCACTGTATTATTACTCACAATAGCCAAGATATAAAAAAACAACCTAATTGTTAGTCAATAAAAATTTTTTTAAAAAGTCTCACACACACACACACACACACACACACACACACACATGCACGCATGATTATTTGGAATTATTTGACCCTAAAAGGGAAAGATATCTTGCCATTTGCAACAAAATAGATGAAACTGAAGCACTTTATGCTAAGTAAAATAAGCAAGACTTGAAAAGACAAATACTGTGTGATCTCACTTATGTATCAAGAGGTAATCTAAAAAAGTTGACCTACAATTAGAAAGTAGAATGGTTGCTTCCATGGGGAAAATGGGGATATCTTGTTAAAAAAATACAAACTTTCTGATATAAGATTAATTAATTTGGGAGATGTAATTTACAACATGATGATTACAGTTAATAATATTGCATTATTTACTTAAAACTTGGTAGTGGAGAAGATTATGTGTTCTCACTGCTTACACATACACTGACACAAGATAATTGCAGTTATAATTGTGATACATTTGTTGATTCATGGTTTAATTTGCTTATGGTAACAGTTCAAAATATATATAGGCATATCAAATCATCAAATTATACTTCATATATTTCTTTTTTCATTTTGTTTTACAATAAGTTTTAAAAATAAATATTAATTTAGGAAATGTTCTTGGAAGGACACAAAATATATGTTTGTGTTTTATAGAAATAGGAGAAAACATCTAAGGTTTGTTTAATATTTTTGCTTCATAATGTTGCACACAGATGTGTTTTTCTCATAGTGAGATTTAAAATTAATTTCTCCAATCCATCAATTATAAATTTGAATTTTAATGTTTTACTATCAACATTTCTTTAGCCAAAACATAAACTAAAACAGAAATGCATTTTCCAAAGTGTTCTGCATTCCAAAGCTAGTATCAGATGATCAATAGTTTGAAGCAATAATGCACATAATATTTAGAGACAGATTTGGCTTTGAATCCTGGCTCAACATTTACCATATATGTAGAACTGGAAATTCATCTTTTTTCACCTTTTTATCCTGATCAACTAAAGGAATGATAATCATATCTACCTGGTAGGGCTATCTTGAAGTTACTTAAAGCACTGTGAACAGGTTTGAGATAACGCTAAGTGCTAGTTCTTACCATCAGCAATAAGCTCATAAATCATATCTGAGATTGACTTTATGTAATCTTATAAATTCCCATCACAAGATGACCTGTTTCTTGATTACTATAAAGGTCATCCAATTTTATAAATTTAACTGACAGATTTAATAGGCAGATGCTATTACTAACCGTAATTAATCACCAAAATGGCCTTTGAAGCAACAACATTAAATCCATTTCCATATCAATGTTTCTAGGGTAAAGAAATAATGTGTTCTTTTAAAAGGATAACTCAAGTAAACCTCACTTTACAGCTCTGTAAAAGTGGAATGTGAGCCATGTAAGTTCAGCAAGATTTTAATATATCAGGAATCTAATCACACCTTACTCTTTTGGACCTAATATTACAAAACAAATTATAGTTATCTCTAATTTGGCTTGTGTAATCCATGAGAAAAAGTTTGAAGGAAAAAAACTCTTTAAAAATTTCAAGATGGCATTTTTCATCTTTGCATTTTCCTGGCACAGGCATAGTCTAGAATTTGAGGAACAATCCCTAATAAATATGATTTTATTCATCTCAAAATATTTTCTTGTACAAATTCTTTCCCAGTGTTCCAACTCAATGACTAGAATTACCATAGTTTATTATTTATTTTGTTTGAAGCAAAAATTATGAGTAGCTTTATGTAAAATTATCACCACAATGAGTATAAACCCTTTAATTAGTAATGATGTACTGAGTAATCGTTCAACCAACAATGGTCAAAGGAACAGAATACAGAAAATTGTGTTTTGTTGGGAATTAAGCAGAGTAGATAATATTTGATGTGGATAGGGTACTATAAATGTTGGTTGTTTTATACTAGGGAGAAAAAGAATGAATTGGTGGGCATAGAGATATTTAGTAAAGAATGAATATGGGGTTATGGTTCGGGGAGGTAGAGCCAGGTGAAGTTAGAAATAATGGATTTTATAAAGAACACTGGAGGCATGGTAAATATGTGATCCCACAGTCCCACTAACAGGGATATGCACAAAGGAAGCGAAATCAGTATGTCGAAGAGACACTTGCACTCTGCTTTTTCGCAGCACTATTCACAGTGGCTAAGAAATGGAAACAATGGAAGCATTCACCAGCTGATGAATGTATAAAGGAAATGTGGATACATACATGACAGAACACCACTTTGACGAGAAAAATAAATGCAATCCTGTGATTTGTGACAACATGGATGGAACTGAAGATCATTATGTTAAGGGAAATAAGTCAGGCACAGCAAACAAGTACTGCATAACATCACTCATATGTGGAATCTAAAAAAAGTTAATCTCATACAAATGGAAAGTAGAATGGTAGTTACCAGAGGCTGGGGAGAGTGGTGGTGGCAGAGGATGTGGAATAGTTGATCTGTGGTTACTAAGTGTCATTTAGACAAGAGCAAGGAGCTCTGGGGAACTACAGTGCATTGTCATTTGTAGTTACTGTAAATGACAATTATGTGCTATCCATTTCAAAAAGCTAAAAAAATTGTTTTCAAAGTTTTCACCCCAAAGTATTGATAAATAATTAGCAAATACATTTAATCTGATTTAAATAATATTAGATGTATTTATGTATCAAACATTACTTGATAATCCATTAAGATACATAACTATTGTTTTCATGTTTCGGTTAAAAATAAAAACTAAAAATTTGAAAAAGAAACAACAACAGAATTTAGATGAGCTTCATCCACTTGACATTTTGGCCTAGAATTAGTTCTGTGCTCCTGATTTAGGATTCTGTGTATTTTCAGAAAATATAAGAGAATCAGAATATCTATCAGTGTTACATGAATTTCATGAGCAATGACATAAGCAGTATGGATTACTATTCATAGATTTCTGGTCTCTTATAAAAGCTGTGGACTGGATGTAGCAGAATCAATGATCATGATTATATTCATTAGGACTGAAAAGAGAAAGTATTATTTATAGCAGCTGCTTTCAACATTGACTTTACATTATAATCATGTGGGAACATCTCTAATTGCAAGTTCTAATTGAAATAACTTGTGATCAGAATGAAGCAACAATATTTCTTTAATAAACTTTAACTATGTTTATGAATGATAGGTGCACATATTGTGAATTTTGACAAAATAAATGCATCTATATAATGCCTAATGATCCTGGAAAACCAGAACTCATTCAAGCTTTCTACCATGATCCTGTTTTCCTTTTTCCCCAATAGTAAACAGTATCCTAAATTCTTACACCATATTACATAGTAATATGCTTTTAATTTTGTAAAAATAGAACTATGCACTGTATACTCTTTATCATCTAGCATTTTTGTTCAAAAATGTCTATGAGATTAACTATATTTTTAGTGATACTCTAATTTCTTTGTCATATTATATGTCTGTGTGAATATTCTACAACTCTTATCCATCGTGCTTTGATGTATAGTTGCTTGCTTTCTTTCCAGTATTTCATATATAATTTATGTTTGTACAGTCATTCACTGAACACATGGGTGCATTTTGAAAATGTGTGTAACTTAAAATTGACTTACTTACATAATGCCAGATAGATTTCCAAAGTAGTTGGACAAAAATATAGACGTCTGAGTCTCCCAGTTTGCTATCATTATCACCAAACCTGGATATAGGAAATAATTTTGAATTTTATTGTTCTGATTAGTGTAAAGTATAATCTTACTGTATCTTCAATTTTCACTTGCATTTCTAGAATGACAATGAAGTTAAACACCTTTTCATTTTCCTTGGTCATTAAATATCTTATTTAATAAAGTATTTGTCTAAATAATCTATATAAAATTATTACTACTGAATTATAAACAACTCATTGACAGCTAAATAAGAATTTTCTTTAGCTAGGTATTTTGCAGAGATTGTCTACTGTTCCATGATGTGCCTTTTCACTCAGGTGAAGGGGACATTTTAATTAACAGAAAATCTTTTTTTAATGTAACTCCAAACATCAACTTTCCTTTAGGATCCAACCTTTCCTTGTAAAATTCAAAACCTTGATCTTAAAATATATTTTCCTATTGAGAATGTTTATTGCTATTTCATGCAAATTAAGATCCACACTGCATTTGAAATTGCTTTTAGTGTGAGGTGATGGTTAAGATTCTTTTAAAAAATTTTCTATGTTTAGACAAATGACCAAGAAATTTTGTGCTGTAAACTACTGTTTCAATAATGGACTCATAGAGTCACTTTTAACACAAATCAGATAATTGTATTTGTGTGAGTCTATATTTGGATAATCTGTTCTTTGATTAGTCAGTATCTTAGCTTTTATTCAATTAATATTCTATCTTATTTACTATAACTGCATAATACTTCTTAATATCCATAGAATTTTTCTTCCTTCTTTTATCTTCAGGCTTGCTTTAAATGTTCACTTCAATGTTAGAATCATCCTGTTAATTATGACAAAAAAATTACTGAAAAATACTGAAAGTTTGATTAGAAATGGATGGGATTGATGGATTAATTTGAGGATAATTGTCATTACCGCAACATTTGATCTTCCAAACTAAAAATATTTTAGGATATATAATTTATTTAATAGATCTCTTATTTCTCTTAATAATGTTTTATAGTTTTAGATGTAAGCATCATTTGTAACAATTAGTTCCACTCTTGCTCAGATTGTTCTTTGATATTGTAAATAGCTTCAGATTTATTTTCTAATTATTTGTGCTAATGTCAAAAAATGTAAGTTTTGAAGAGAGGCATTGAATCCAGGAACCTAGTTAAACTTATGTATCAAATATATTTATTTGTATTTTGTACTGGATTAGATTTTCTATACATACAGTTACATATTTACTCACATAATATTATGTGAGTAATCACAGTCTTGTTTACTACTTTCCCAGGTTATACTTTATTTCCTTTTCCTTTGTTTATTAACCTTACAGTATTTTCATGTAATACAGAATAAAAAGGAAGTTAACATACAATTGTTTAATCCTCAAACTAATAGTAACATTTTCCCTAATATCTTTTACCAAATTAAGAAGTTTCTTTATGTTCCAAGTTTACTAATTTTTGTTTTTTTATCACAAATGGATTTTGATTTCATCAAAGATTTTATTATCAACCTGTTGATATCATAATATAATCTCACTGAATATGTTAATGGGGTGAATCTTATTTTGTTTGAATTTCCAATGTTAAATAATGTTAAATCAAACTTTCATTTCTGAAATAAAATTCTGCTATATTACCATATATATACTATATTTATTTTAATGCTTTTGTGAGGATTTTGCATTAAACTCACCAGAGATTTCTTCTAATTTTCATTACTTGAAATGCCATTGTAATAGAAGATTTATGCTTTTAAAATTTTAAAATAACTTCAGAATCTATAGTGCTGTCTCTCATTCCTAAACTAGTAATTGGTAATTCATTTTTATCTTAATGGTCCTTTGAGGGGGGTATCAAATTTGCTAGTGCAGAAATACTTAGCAAGTGGTGGCAGAACCCCAGGGAATCTATGGAACATATAAAGTGAACTTGAGAGGTCAAAATCATTTTTATAACAAAACTAAGATATAATTTTAATTTTCACTAATTTAATTGTATCGACATCTGTCCTTATGTTGTAAAAGTAATGATGGGCAAGACAGAAAAATTAATTTTGCTGAATCTCAATCCTTGTGTATACATCTTTTAAAAGTTCTATATGAAAAATTGGGAACTACAAATAAAGCATTTTTGCTGCATAACAAAATATAATGGATATATCAAGGACAAAATTTATGCATTTTTTTAACTTATCATTCAACCTAGACACATTTCTTGCAATATGGATTTATTTAACACTAGAAAACGTTACAGAGAAATAGTACCATTCAAACTCTGATATTCCAAAGTATTTCTGGAAATAGAAAAGGAGGGTACCCTACCAAACTCATTCTATGAAGCTAATATCACTCTGATACCCAAACCAGGAAAAGACACATCAAGGAAAGAAAATTTTAGGTCAATATCCTTGATGAATATAGATGCAAAGATCCTTAACAAAATATTGGCAAACCATATCCAAAAACATATTAAGAAAATTGTGCACCATGATCAAGTGGGGTTCATCCCTGGAATGCAAGGATGGTTCAACATTCCTAAATCAATAAATGTAATCCATCATGTCAATAGACTTAAGGATAAGAATCATATGGTTATTTCAATTGATGCAGGAAAAGCCTTTGACAAATTACAACACCCCTTCATGCTCGAAACACTAGAAAAAAAAGGGATAGTAGGAGCATACCTGAACATTGTAAAGGCTATTTATGCTAAGCCCATGGCCAACATCATTCTTAATGGAGAAAAACTGAAAGCATTCCCTTTAAAAATGGGAACAAGACAGGGATGTCCTCTTTCACCACTTCTATGCAACATTGTCCTCGAAACTCTAGCCAGAGCAATTAGGCAGACTAAAGAAATTAAAGGGATACGAATAGGAAAAGAGGAACTTAAGCTGTCACTATTTGCTAATGACATGATTCTATATTTAGAGGATCCAAAAACCTCCTTCAGAAAACTTCGGAGATCCAAGATGGCAGCCTAGAGGGTGACTGCACCCCCAGGCGCTCCAGAACCCAGGAGTTAAGAAGGGGAGGCATTGAGAGACTCGGACTGAAATAGAGCCACAGGTGAGTCTGCCCACTGGGTAAAGCTCGGCCCGGGTGGCAGGCCCAGATAGAGGTGGCTTATTGTAGCCGGGCAGGGCAGCTAGAGTCTTCCACAGGCAGCCCTGTGCACTCCAGCGGTGGGCCCCGCCCACACAGCCAGCTTCTCCAGGTTCTCCGAACAGAACGGGCCCACTGGTGAGAGCCTTTCTGACCAGAACAAGCTCCAAGTCCCGGAGCCAGCGCAGCACAGCGTACTCCGGCACACAAGCAGCTTCAGGGACCAGGATAGGGCAGCCAGAGACTTCCCCAGGTAGCCTGGACCCCTGCGGTGGGAAGTGCCTTTCAAGGCTAGCTTCTCAGACCAGACCGCCCAGTGAGAGATTTTCTACATAGAACCAGCCACAAGCCCCCGAACCAACGGAGAGCTTCGATCCCCAAGCAGCCTCTGGGATCAGGGCAGGGCAGCCAGAGACCTCTTCAGGCAGCTCTGCCCACTCTGGCCACAGGCTCTCTTCATGGGGTGATCCAAGATGGCGGCCTAGAGGGTGACTGCACCCCCAGTCGCTCCAGAACCCAGGAGTTAAGAAGGGGAGGCACTGAGAGACTCGGACTGAAATAGAGCCACAGGTGAGTCTGCCCACTGGGTAAAGCTCGGCCCGGGTGGCAGGCCCACATAGAGGTGGCTTATTGGAGCCGGGCAGGGCAGCTAGAGTCTTCCAGAGGCAGCCCTGCGCACTCTGGCGGTGGGCTTGTCCAACAGGGCCAGCTGCACGGTGCAGGCCCACAGTGAGAGCCTTTCCGCACAGAGCCAGTTCCAAACCGTGGAACCAGTAGGGGGGTGGGGGCAGTTTTCTTTGGATACACTGCATTATCAGATTCCTCCAAGACATCAGGCTACTGAAGGCTGGGAGGTGATACACTGGAAATCTACCGGGACACTATAAGCCAATAGCGGAAAACTGCAATATTCAGGGTCCCACTGACAGCTGACCAATATGAGAAAACAAGGGAAGAAAATGTCCCAAACAAACCTAGATACTACATCAATAAAACCCAATGACAGCACAGCAGAAGAAATGTCAGAAAGGGAGTTCAGAATGTACGTAATTAAAACGATCAGGGAAGCAAATGAGGAGATGAAAGAGCAAATGCAGGCATTGAAGGAAGAGATGAAAGAGCAAATGCAGGCATTAAATGATCGCACCAATCAACAGTTAAAAGACCAAATACGGGAAGCAAGAGGTCATTTCAATAAAGAGTTAGAGATACTGAAAAAAAACCAAACTGAAATACTTGAAATGAAGGAAACAATAAACCAAGTTAAAAACTCCATAGAAAGCATAACCAATAGGATAGAACACCTGGAAGACAGAACCTCAGACATTGAAGACAAATTATTTAATCTTGAAAACAAAGTTGGCCAAACAGAGAAGATGGTAAGAAATCATGAACAGAATCTACAAGAATTATGGGATATCATGAAAAGGCCAAATTTAAGAATTATTGGGATTGAGGAAGGCTTAGAGAAACAAACCAAAGGAATGAACAATCTATTCAATGAAATAATATCAGAAAATTTACCAAATCTGAAGAACGAAATGGAAAACCAAGTACAAGAGGCTTATAGAACTCCAAACATACAAAATTACAATAGACCCACACCAAGGCACATTATTATGAAAATACCTAACATACAAAATAAAGACAGAATTTTAAAGGCCGCAAGAGAAAAGAATCAAATTACATTCAGAGGGAAACCAATAAGAATATCAGCAGATTTTTCAATCCAGACCCTAAAAGCTAGAAGGGCCTGGAACAACATATACCAAGCCCTAAAAGAAAACGGATGCCAACCAAGAATCTTATACCCAGCAAAACTTACCTTCAAATTTGATGATGAAATAAAATCCTTCCATGATAAACAAAAGCTAAAGGAATTTACAAAAAGAAAGCCAGCATTACAGAACATTCTCAGCAAAATATTCCATGAGGAAGAGATGAAAAACAACAATGCAAATCAGCAACAGGAGGCGCTAGCCTAAAGGAATAGCCAAATAAAGGAGAAACCAAATCATGTCAAAAACAAATATGAGTCAATTGACTGGGAATACAAATCATATCACAATAATAACCCAGAATGTTAATGGCCTGAATTCATCAATCAAAAGACACAGACTGGCAGATTGGATTAAAAAGAAAAATCCAACAATATGCTGCCTGCAAGAGACTCATCTCATAGAAAGAGACACCCATAGACTAAAGGTGAAAGGATGGGGAAAAACATACCATGCACACGGACACAGCAAAAAAGCTGGAGTATCCATCCTCATTTCAGATAATGTGGACTTCAAGCCAGAACTAGTCAGAAGGGATAAAGAAGGACATTACATGCTGCTTAAGGGAAGCATAAATCAGCAAGACATAACAATCATAAATATCTATGCCCCGAATATTGGCTCATCCACATACGTCAAACAAATCCTTCTCAATTCCAGAAATCAAATAGACCACAACACAATAATACTAGGCAATTTTAACACACCTCTAACACTACTGGATAGATCGTCCAAACAAAAATTGAATAAAGAAACTATAGATCTCAACAACACAATCAACAATTTAGACTTAACGGACATATATAGAATATACCATCCAACAAAGAACGAATACACTTTCTTCTCAGCAGCACATGGATCCTTCTCTAAAATAGACCATATTTTATGCCACAAAGCTACTGTTAGCAAATACAAGAAGATAGAGATACTACCTTGTACTCTATCAGATCATAATGGATTGAAATTAGAAATAAATGACAGAATAAAAAACAGAAACTTCTCCAATACCTGGAGATTAAATAATACACTATTATATGATGAATGGATAACAGAAGACATCAGGAGGGAAATAAAAAAAACTGGAATAGATTCAAAGTAAATAGTTTTCTCTCAGCAAAGGAAACTATCAGCAATGCGAAGAGAGAGCCTACAGAGTGGGAGAATATCTTTGCCACTCATACTTCAGATAGAGCACTAATTTCCAGAATATATAAAGAACTCAAAATCTCTACACCAAGAATACAAATAACCCAATCAGTAAATAGGCTAAGGATATGAACAGACACTTCACAGAAGAAAATCTACAAGCAATCAACAAACATATGAAAAAATGTTCATCATCTTTAGTAATAAGAGAAATGCAAATCAAAACTACACTAAGATTCCATCTTACCCCAATTCAAATGGCGATTATCAAGAACACAAGCAACAATAGGTGTTGGAGAGGATGTGAGGAAAAAGGTACACTCATACTTTGCTTGTGGGGCTGCAAATTAGTGCAGCCACTCTGGAAAGCAGTGTGGAGATTCCTTAGAAAACTTGGAATGGACCTACCATTTGACCCAGCTATCCCACTCCTCGGCCTATACCCAAAGAACTTAAAATCAGCATACTACAGAGATACAGCCACATCAATGTTCATAGCTGCTCAATTCACAATAGCCAGACTATGGAACCAACCTTGATGCCCTTCAATTGATGAATGGATAAAGAAACTGTGGTATATATATATACAATGGAATATTACTCAGCTATAAAGAATAATAAAATTATGGCATTTGCAGGCAAATGGATGAAATTGGAGAATATCATGTTAAGTGAGATAAGCCAATCTCAAAATCCAAAAGACGAATGATCTCACTGATAAGCGGATGATGACACGTAATGGGGGGTGGGAGGGGGCAAGAATGGAGGAAGTAGGGACTGTATAGAGTGAAAAGAGAGGTGGGAGGGGTGGGAGGGAAGGAAAAAAATAACGGAATGAATCAAACATCATTACTCTATGTAAATATATGAATATGCAAATGATATGCTGTTACTCCATGTACAAACATAAACAACATGGATCCCATTTGTTTGCAATAAAAATAAATTTTAAAAAAAGAAAATTAACTCAAAAACAAACAAACAATCAAAAAAAACCTCTGATACTTGACAGATACTTTCATAAATGAATGCAGTTACCATTTAGTTTCAAAGAAAATACCTCATGGTGCTTGTTGCTAAAAATAAAAGTTAAGTTTTGAAGAAAAAGTAGACTTTAGGGAAAGATGTGTCTGTAATCATGAGCTTGATGGTTTCTCAGCACTGTAACTTTCAATCCGAATTACTTACTGAATGAATGGAAATATTAGTGAATGTGATATATTCTATTGAATAATTATACAGTTCAGTATTTGTCACTTTCTCATGACTCATTGAGCAAATATATTCAAAGTGACCAAGGAATGATGTTATAAAATCATACATAATTTATTTAAGGCTTAAGATAGTTCAACAAATTTTATTTTAAACAGGTATAAAATAATTCACTGGTAATATTCCAAATTCTACCTATAAGAACCTACTGGTCCTAGGCAGATTTGGTAGCAGCTCCTCAGGAGAATGAGGTGGGAGGGTCTACACGTGGGCCAAGAAGTTCAAAGAAGTCCACCTTGGGTGGGCATCAGAGGGAGATCCCATCTCAAAAAAGCTTTTAATTCTAATTGTACATGTTTTTCAATGTGCTTTTCTCTGTCCTTTATTGGCTATTTTTTCAATAATAGTAAATGATGAAAATAACCCACACATTAAATATGCACTGTGAGTTAGAAACAAAATAGAAGTGCCATGCATAGTGATAAAATAATAATTTGCTATTACTTTATCAGATATAAAATAATAATTCATCTGAAATGAAAATAACTCATAAGCAACAAATGAGTCTAAGGATGTGAAAAACCTCCGTGTGTATGACATTAGTTTAAATACTGTGGGTTGATCAACATTGTACAATGGGTAGAAATTAAATGGTTAATGAGAAGAGGAACATGATCCAGGAAGAAGCAGAATATTTAGGAAATAACAAGTCAGTCAATTTTCCTGAAACAGAAGACTAATTTTAATGAACATTAGAGCAAAAACTTGAGGTATATAGATTAGAGTCAAATCAGAAATATAAAAAAAAAATAAAGTTAAATGGAGTTGATTTTTCCTTTAGGCAACAGGGTTTTTCTGTTGTGATGTATATTATTTACTTGTTTGGAGGGAGAAATGAGGGCAGAAAGATCATGGGTTATAATTATAGTTTGAAACCTGAAGATTCATACCTAAATGTGTTGGGAAAGTGAAAATGAAAAGTAGCAGACACGTATGAAAATTTTTATTTAAAAGTTCATTTGGTCACAAGGAATTCTGAGATGAGTATTAACAAAGAGATAAAGGCATCAGAATCTGAGGCTGAGAAAACTAAGAGAATGATTTCTAAGACAGAGATCAGAATTTTGGGAAGCCACCAGTTCCTACACAACTGTTGTCAATCACAAATTTTAATTCAGCAGGTAGCACTAGTTTGATGTCTGCCTGAACAGTGGAAAGTCTATAGAAGATTAAAGGCTTCTTTTTTCTTCCAATTCTTTTCAGTGTCAACATTGTATTTGATCTTCACTGCCCTGGAAGGATCATTCAGATTGTTGATGGGTAGAGTTCAAATGGAACAATAAGGTCAGAAAAGGTAAGGCTGAGATTCATGTACCTCCTGGCCCTATTGTCTTCAGCTACAAAGTTAGAGTGGGACATACTCTGTATGTGGGTTCTCTTTGATACAATTCAGTGAATGAGCTGAAGACCCAAAAAAAAAAAAAAAAAAAAAAAATCAATACAAAGAAAAAACAAACCAATGCGCCATCTCCTGAGGAGGATGGAGAATGCATGAAGTCGTTTATTAGGCATCCTCATATTTACTGAAGACCAGTGATGTGACTGGTTCTTTGGGAGGACAGACTTAATAAAAGCAGCAGAAACTTAAACCAAGTTCCTACTATGCGAAGACAATGTGTTGACTACAGTAGAAGTAATACACTTACCACTGCCATCAAGATTTACAGATATCATTATTCTCCTTTTATAGATAAGAATAATATGTCTTCAACATTAAAGATCAGTCAAATGCCACAGAGTTGTGAAAGGGAAAGATAATTTTAAAGTCATCTAACTGCCAAGGCAGCTGCCCTAAACATTATGCTGTAATATCAACTAGAGTTCTGAATCTATATTATTGAGAGAATGACGTTCCCATTTAGGAAGTCAAAAGGAAGAAGTGTTTATAAACACAAAATTGATCTTCTAAACAAAAATGATGCTTACTTATGATCTGATGTTATGATTAAAACTCAAAATAGGCAGTAAGTGAAAACAATTTGGGCTTAGAAAAGATGGAGGGAATAAATGAGAATACTTATTAGGGGATTATTTTCATGATAGATAATAATCAAAGCTATAGGGGAGAGCAAAACCTCCATGAAGAGGAGGGAATATGACCAAAAGCTACATGAAGAAATGCAATAGCAAAAGGAAGCACAGACAGAGCAACAAAGAACCAAAAATAATATACTCTTCTGCAAAAGTTCAAGGAAAATGATGATTGTGGACTTACTTGTGAGAAAAGGAAAACTGCATTGCTTTCTGGTTATTCATTAACAAAAATATTATGACAACGTTTTAAAAGCATGGATTATTTTTTAAAACATATACACACTGTTGTCCAGTGCCTTGTGGATGAATAATAAAGCAAATGCAAGAGGAAATATTAGGATTGAAGATTAGGTCTTGATATCAAGCTAAGATAATAATATTAACATATTTTGGAAATAGAGCACAAATAATGTGATAGTGAATGAACCATATAACATAAAGAATAATCCTACATTTTATGGTCATGCTTCCAGGGTTTGGAAGTTTTGTTGTATAATGTATGAATTGTCTAAGTACATTTTTATTTCCAACACAATTATAATAAAAGAAAAATACAAGCTAACACATATCAAGTACTATATATATATATATATATATATATATATATATATATCCCCCAGATATTTTTCAAATATGTTTGAATACAAACACGTCCCTTACAAATTCCTATCTGATGGGCTGCTATTTTCCTCCTTCACAGATGATGAAACTGAGATATAGAAATATTGAATGCATTATAAATTAGCTCAGACATTTAATTAGTGATAGAAACACAATTAATAGCCCTATATAAAATTGTCCTACTAATGGAACAAGAAAATCTGTCATGCAGTTGGAGTGAGGATTCACAGTAAAAATCTGAATATCAGTGTTCATATTACTTACTTACCAAAGCCAATTGCAATATAGTTCCTTTTGATGTTAAATAATATTAAAGCAATGATTATAACTGAATGAAGTGAGTACTTGGGGAGAGGTGTATAAAATCATTCAATATAGAAATAATACAAAATAATTGGAAGTAATTTTATAATACATTGAGGTTTTATGTAAAGAGTTAGACAATTTAAATGTAATGTGTCATGTCAGATGGGTAATATGTGAGGAGACACCTATGTTAACACTAGATCAGACCAGAGAACACCAGGGAGTATGAAACTTGCTTCCACAAATTTCTCATACCTTTTCCAAACCAGTCTTCAGGTCTGCATTCTGTCAATTCCAATTTCAACCTATCAAAATACAAGTTTACTTAATACCTTTGTGTGAGATAGTCTGCTGCTATAACAAAATACCTGACTGAAATCAGTTTAAAAGGAGGAAGTGTAATTTTGTCTCATTGTTCTCAAGGTTTCAGTCCATGACCAATGCTTGGCTTCATTGCTGTTGGACCTGTTGCAAGGCAGCACATCATGGTTGGAGTGCATGACAGAGGAAACTGCTCAACATGATGACCTCCAGGAAGTAAAGAGAAAAGAAGAGATTCATTTCTCACAATGTCCATAGAGGGCACACTCCCATGGACCCTTAAAACTTCTCTCTAGGCCCCCCTCTTTAAGGATTCCACCACTTTTCAATAGTGCCGAACTGAGGACCAACCCTTTAACACATGGGTCTTGGGTGGATATTGCAGGTCCAAACTACAGCAGCCTTCTTCAGTTAAAATATTAAAATATATATATATATATATTTGATGTCCTCTTTTTACCTGCTCAAATTTGTAAGCATGAGGTCTTCCTCTATTTGAGTACACTTCCTTTTATAGCCTATGAGTGTCTTAGTTATTTTTTTCATGCCCCAGTTTAAATTTCACTTATGAAATAACACCTTGTTCAACTCCCCAGGCTATTTATCACATCCTTCTGAAGGTTCTTAAAATACCATGTGTCTGTATCTTAAGATTATTGTGGAGAATAAAAGAAAGTAATGCATATAAAAGAACTTTGGGAAAAACATTTAGGGTATACATATAAATTTACAAAGCAAATCTCTTCACCAATAATGAGACAGTATTTTTGCCCCTAACAGATAAGGGAGTAGCATTAATTTTGCTTGCAGAGGCAGTGCACAGTGCACAGACCCTACACAAGATTAGAGCAGAGTCCAGTACATACTATCCAACAACAGAGCTTTTAGAACAGGGCTATTCATGTGAAATATAATGTGAAACTCCATGGGGGTCACTTCATTGATTTTAAATCTTAAATTACTCATATTTAAGAAGCAAAATGTAAAAATGAGGTACAATTATATGTGGTAATATATTTATTTAGCCCACTTGCCAAAATATTATTCCAACATGTAAAAAACTTCGATAATACTTTATATTCTTCATTTCACATAAAGTCTTTGAATTCTGATATCATTTTATCCTTATAGTACAGTTGAGTTTTGATTAGCTGCATTTTAAGTCTTCAGCAGGCACAGGCTCATGGTCACTGTTTTGGACAGTGTGGGTCAGGGTTGCATAGCCAGTGTGAGAAACATGCAGACACAATATTTCATTTGTTTAATAGTTTGCCCAGAACTTTGATGAAGGTCACATTATCACCTAATGAGAAAATAGATGTCCTACACTTTAAAGTAGTCCAAAGGTGTAAAATTAGTTTATGTATTTCCAGATTGAATTTCTCAGGTTCATGGGCTATATTTTCATTGTCCTCTAACTACTTTGATTTATTGTAGCAAGCATAGAACCATTGTGATTTTGAAAGCGTAAGTGTTCAGAAAATTCAACTTAGACCTCAGATCTCATATATAACATGGTAGAACCTAGCTCTGTATGGCTACTTAAAATAAAATTAATTTAAATTAAATAAAATTAAAATTTAAGTTTATTAATCATACTAGCTGCATTTCAGTGTTCATTAGTGAACTACTCAGAGACCATACTGGGCATGTTCAGAAAGAAGATTTTGCCTTCTCAGAAAGTTCTGCTGGACAAAACAGATTTAGAGAATCATTGCATAATTTTGATGGTACAGTAAATTCAGAGACTGGTAAGTTTTTTCTGACTTTAATATTTATTTAAGTTTGTAAAGTAGTGTGCACATTTTAAATGTGTTTTCAATAATGCCTCTTAGAGAAATAGATTAGTTTATATGTGGTCTTTTTTTAGCTTCCAGCATAATATTGTGTCACTGAAGACAAGCATTATTTGATTAATTTGCAAATCATATTGAGAACTTTGTCCCTAACCTGCAATGAAACTGCCAACTATTTTAATATTACAATTTTAAAAAGATCTTTTTAAAGACCTTATGCAAACAGGAGGTGAGATGTTGCAATAGGTCAATATCTTCAAATTAATTTGATTTACTTGTTGCTTTTTTCTCATTTAGCCTGAATTCAATTTTCTTAAAACCTACTTTAAATACCTTTTTAATAATTCCATAAGACTACTATTAATGATATTCAGTCCCAAATCTGTTATAAGACATTTGTACATTATTTTTACTAACTTGTCTTCTTATGATATAACTTATTTGCAGTCTATTTTACTCTATTATTTTTTACCAAGTTTAAATTTGTCAATGTCACTGTGATTGAAAAAATTAGTCCACTTGGAAATGGTGCTGGTCTCTTGGAAGTGAACCCATTCTGTCTGTAAAGTGATATGCCAGGTTCAAAGAATTGGATTTTTTCATATTTAGAAATATGTTAATGTTCATGTTTAGTTGAAATTTGGTTAGGTTTTAATAATTTTTGCAGCTTGTTCATTTATTTTCCCTTCACATAGTGATTCATTGTATTTCTTGTTGACCATTTTCTATGTTAAATAATAACCTTTTTCTTTATAACAAATTTTCACCTCATGTCCAATTACACAATAAATATCTCCACTGCCAATAAGCTTCTTGAAAAATTAGAATGTGAGAATGACAAATACATCAGTTATTATAAATTATTTTGAGTGGTAGTAATAAAAATGGAATTGAAATAGTAGTCTGTGATTAATATTATCACTTAAATAAGTAAATGGAATATTTAGTGCTCTGTTTTGGTGACTTCATTATAGAAAGATGTACACTTTTCTCTCCTCTAAATTACATATGTATAGAGAGAACTGTGGAAAGGTTAAAAAAAAAAAAGGAAGAGAGAAGCTGTGATCAAAATAGGTGATAAAGATCAGAACCAGTGACAAGCAAAAATCCAGATAAAAAATGGGTCTAACATTGCATCTTAAGATGATGGCTTAGGAAATGTTCAGTGGAACTGACTAACGTGAGGTTTCAACAATTTAGCTCCCAGTGTATGAGCATTTGAATAGCCTAATAATTATGAGATGCAACTAAATTGGAACTGAATTAATTTAAATGCACTGAGAAGATATAAGATGAACAGAGGAAGTAGAGAGATCGGTTCTTATAACAGTCCCATTGATATCTTCATGTTCACTAAGGAGTCCAGCACAATAAATGTATCCATGAGTATGAATTGCTAAGAACTTTTAACCAATACAGCCTCTCAATCAAGAATAATATATTGGGGCTGGTGTTGTGGCTCAGTGGTACAGCCGTTGCTTGGCATGTGTGACACCCCGGGTTCAAACCTCAGCACCACATACAAATAAATAAATAGGATAAAGGTTCATCAACAACTAAAAAAAATTTAAAAAAAAGAATAATATATCTTTAATCCAGACAGAATAACATTGACTGGAAGAAGACAATGTCTTTTCCTGTAAGAATTCTAAATATTATTTTAATACAGATAATTCTGCAGGTATTTCTAAAACTAAGAACATATAAGTAGAAAATAATGAAATTAATAAAATGTTATCAGTAACTAATGAAATAATTATTGGTACAAATTAAATTTAAAATAATAATGGAATTTGTTATCACTAAAATTATGTGTGTGATTTCTGCATTAAAACCTTTTTTAAAAATTTACACAAACTTTAAACTTACTAAAATAATTATGATGGTCATTCTCAGTTTTACCTAGAATTATTTGGCAAAGTTATAAAACTAGTGATTACATTGGATTGGGACTGAACCTTTCTTTTTTAAAAAAATTTCTATATGATTTAAGTGTGCAAGTAGGGAATATAAATACTTATTTCATGGGAAATAACTAATTCTGCCTGTAACAAAATTCAAATATTGAGTAATTATTGATTCATAAAATATATACTATGTAAAATTTGCTTGTATGTGGTGTCATAAATAATTCAACCCACTATAATAAAGTTACTTAGCCTGGGTAACTTATAAACAACAGAAATGTATTGCTCACGGTTCTGGAAACCAGAAGTGTAAGATGAAGGTATCAGTAGATTTGATGTCTGGCGAGTGTCTGCTCCTCAGACATGATGCTTTCTGTGCCCTCATGTGGTGGAAGGGGTAAAGAGATTCCTGGGAATGTTTTTAAAAGCACTAAATCCATTCATAAGGCCTTGTCACTTCCTCAAGGCCTCACCTCTTATTCTATCAGGGATTAAGTTTCAACATATCAATTTTAGAAGAAAAAACATCCAAACCACAGCACGTTGTAATGTTAAATGTTGAAAATTAATAGATGGAACAATAAGCAAAGCACCATTAGAAGGAACCATTATTCTCCATACATGAAACCCCATCAGATGATTGAGAACTCTGGCCATGAGATAGATAGAGGCTATATAGTGAGTACCCAAATACAGTTAGGAGGACAAATCTTAGTATTCTACAACACAGTAGAATGACTACAGTTTATAATAAATTTATGTATTTAATAGGTAGTTTTATATTTATATTTATTTTCCCTTTTACCCAAAAGAGAGAAGCTTGAAGACTCCAAACATGAAGAAATGATAAGGAATTAGAAATGCTAATTACCCTGATTTGGCCTTCACACATTGTATACACGTACTGAAACATCACCTTGTACTCCATAAATATGTACAAGTGTTACAGATTAAATAGAAAAAAAAAAAAAACAACTAGTCATAAGCCTACCACGCAACTGGAAATCTAGTTATTTTAATCTAATGTGTGATCTAATAAGACTTAAAACCTTAAACTCAAATTAGTAAATTCAGTTTTTATAAGCAGATAGAATAGCATGATCTACCTAGCACAGCATGGCTGCTACGTGAGATTAATAGATGAGTGGATAGATAGATAGATAGATAGATAGATATACAAATAGAGTATGAATTACTTAAGAGCAACGAGAAGTGGTTAATATTGGCTAAAGATGAAGAGCACTAGCTGGATGAAGAAAATTTCTAGTGATAAAATGAAATTTTCACAATGTTTATTTGGATATTGTTGTGTATGTACTGAACTAAAGTCATATTAGCTAATTCAAAGTGGTAATACATTTTGACTAAGAATCTGTCAACACGACTTAAGCAAAGTAAAGGTATAGAATGTTATGGAAAGATGTGTTCACAAAACCATTCATGATCATCTATGTGAATGCATGTGTGTGTTGGAAACACATAAGAAATTTTGGAGTTCCTTGGAAATATCTGGGCAAAACCACAAAATGGGGAATTAGGGATAATAAGAGCATTAAGGGCAAGGATAAACCAAGAGAGTGATGGAAAGATACTGAAAATAGTAATAATAGTAAATAGTATAAATAATATTTGCTGAGGATTACTCTATTCCAGTCACTGAGGATGAAGTACTTTCAGAAATGAGATGTTCATATTAGGACAAATAAAGAAGAGATTAAAAGTGATCGGAGTCAGGGACAATTGCAAGTGTATTGTATAACAGTTTGGGAGACAATCCAGTGTCTAGTTAGAGTAACAAATTGCTTGAAAATAAACCTAAAATCTTCATAGCAAAGGACCCAGTTTATTCAGACCCAAGAATTGTATTGTTATGTGTGTGAGAGAGGGAAAGAGATCAAAAATAAGTAAGAATAAAAAATATAAATTGTATTATAAAATAAAAACTTTAAAACGAAAACAATAAAGATGGTCAAGATTCTTTATTTTATGTTTTTAACCCATGCCAACTTAAGTAAGGACCGACTGAATGATACACACAATGTATACCTGAAGTATGAACATATGACCTTTTCTGGATAAGAACAACCATATACTGAGCAAGATTCTTCATGTATTGTGGCATAAAATTAAATTTATCTTGTAGAAAAGGTTTCTGAAGAATTGAAAAGTGAGAATATTTTTAATTTATGCAAGAGCTATTAAGCTGGTATTAAGTGCTTACCCCATATACAGCTCTGTGATTTTTGCTCTGCTTTTATTAAAGATAAAGATAAAACATTTCAAAGATTTTGAATATATTTTTATGTTGTGAATGATGGAAGGAAAATAAATTATTTAAAGTGAATATTAGTGACAACTGCTGACTGTTTGAGGGTTTCCTTTTTTTTCCACTAGGTAATTTCTATTTTATTTCCCTTGTTTTTATGAAATATTTAACAGATGTATCATAGAAACTCTCATTGCTCAGGAATGAGTTTAGTAAATTTCCAAGCAACTGGAGTAGTGTCCTATTATTTGAAAAGAGAGGGGTTGTGTCAGTGGCATAAATATCTTAATGACAAATCTATCACTTGTCCTATTTTTAAAAACCTAAGAACATCTGTGAAAGACAAGAATTTAAATTATTTAGCTTTTATTGACATGAAGTTAAAGTTATTTAAAAATGTTGAAGCATGAGGATTTCGGAATATATCAGATTATACTTTCATCTACCCAACCTGGAAGAGGATAAGACAATTTCTATTATTTGGAAAAGTTAAGTGACTATAGAGTATGGAATACATGCACAGATACATGCTGTCACACACACACACAGTAGAGAGATATGCTCTAACTAATAAAGATTAACTTTTTAAATACTTACTTTTTAAGGCAAATACTCCTTCAGATAAACTTATTATATTACATCGCTGTCATGGTGTGAAAGGCAAGATTCTGGGAGCTCTTTTTCTTATTATCCTGCATAGGAAGTAGCAAAGAAAGTCTTTGCTTGTGTTTTGGTTAAAGTTTAGCAGAATGTTCTTCAACCTTGTCTTACCAACTACTTCAGAAGATTCTGGCTGCATCAAGAGGAAAGGTACAATTTCTCACAGGAACTCACAGATTGTTTCCCTTCTACCTCAATCTGTCAACTTGAATTTTCAAGGCTTTAAAATGAGGAACAGAAAGATTTTCTTCTATTGTTTTCTCATCCCCTATGATGTCATCAGGCACTCAGTAATGTGAATATCTATCAAATGAGCGAATTCATGAACAAATGTCTCTCCATTGTTATTTCTCCAATTACTTTCATGAATATTTAAGAGTTTTCTACATATAGATCTTTCACATTCTTAAAGTTATTGCTAAGTATTTTTCCCACTTGTTATTGCAAATGTGATCATTTTCTTGATTTATTTTTTTGAGAGTTCACTGCAGTACCTAGAAACACTACTGATTTTCAGGTAAATTTTGAATACCACACTTAAATACATTTATTAGTTTTTACAGTTTCTAAACAGTCTTATATATAATATCATGTATTCTGCAAACAAGGACAATTTCTGATTTGAATGCTTTTTATTTATTCTTCTTGCCTAATTGCTTTGTCTAGACCTTATAGTACTATCTTGAATAGAAATAACAAAAGTGGGCATCCTTACCCTGCTTCTGATCTTAGAGGAGAAGCTTTCAACTCTTCACTGTTGAATATAACACTATTTGAAACATCTTTGATACATGAATTAGTGTGTGACAACTACATCCAGTTCACGGAAATAACTCTGCTCCAAACGTGACTAACAAGTAGCACTCTTATGCACATTGGTCCTACTGTATGCATTGCAGTGTGCTCACCACTTCTGTACACTGAAAAGATAAAGGTAATAAGGATAAATTCACAAATGACTGATTGGTAGACATGGCTGATTTCATAATACTGAGAAACTTTGCTCTGCAAACATGCTATCTCCATTTAAGGGATTTTAGGACATGTAGATCTGTAGAAACTCAAGCTACAGAAAGATGTAATAGTATAAACTATTGCTTAACATTAGCTGTATTTCAACTAAACTGATTGGAGGCTTGAACAAGGAAAGCCACAGAAGGTTTAATCATATACTTTTTTCCTACAAATCAGTGCAATGTGAAAGAAAATCACTGCAGAAATCCCAATTGTGTAGCAACTTTAGAATATATAAAATCTGTTTTTACAGTGTAAAGTCATTGAAACATTAACAACAATAACATGTATTAATCAGAGAGTTTGTGATATGATGGCTAATAAAGGAAAAAAATCAATATTGCCCTGCACCACATTTTATGAAATACTCACTCATGAAAAAAAAATCAAAGTGTGAAAATAAGCATCTCATTGCGATTACAATTTAAGATAACCTCTTTAAATTGATTTCATAAGAATGTGAAAATTGCCTATAGTTATATTTGACAGTGAACATTTTAAATACCATTAAAAGGCCCTAGTATTTATTGATTTCTGTGTTACCATTTCTTTAAAAATCCAAACATGCAATTTTCCTTTAATTTTTATCTTAAATTTTCAACTTTATACTTTCCAAACTGAAATGTCAATTTTGGGGTATAGGACCACAAATATTATTCTTAATTCAATTGAACTATTTAATGTTAACTCCTAATGGGAAACACCAAAAATCATGAAATATTGATGAAATAAACTAAACACACACACACACACACTCACATAATAGAAAAATATCCTATGCTCATGAATCAGAATAATTATTATTATGAAAATAACTACCCTACCCAAAGCAATCTACAGATTCAGTGCTATCCATATAAAAATACCAATATCATATTTTCACAGAAAAAGAATAAACAATCTTGAAATTTATATAAAACCACAAAAGACCCTGTATAACCAAAGCAATCTTGAGTTAAACAAATGAACCCAGAGTCATCCTACTCCCTAATTTCAAAACATATTCTATAGCTCTCATAGTTAAAAGAGCATGTGACCGAGGGGAAAAAAAAAAAAGACACAGTTATCAATGGAACAGAATAGACAGTCCAGAAATAAATCCAGGCATTTGTGGTCAATTGATTTATTTTTGACCAAAGTTCCAGGAGCATACCATGAAGAAAGGATGACTTCTACAAAAAATGATTTCAGAACAACTGAATATCTACATGCAGAAGAATGGAATGAATGAAATGGTGCATTCTCACCCCACATAAAAAACTCAAAGCCAAATGGACCAAAGATTGGGATGTAAGATCTGAAAATTGTATAGTAACTAGAAGAAAACATAGGGGACAATACAATAAGATCAGTCTGAGCAATGATTTCTTGAGCAGGATTTCAGAGACACAGATAATAAAACAAAAATAAACAAATGTGGTTACATCAAATTAAAAAGCTTATGCACAACAAAAGAATCAACCTAGTGCAGAGACAAAATACATGGAGTAGGAGAAAATAGTTGTAAAACTACATCCAGAAAAAGGCCAATATTCAAAATATAGGAAGAACAAAAACAATAGCAAGAAAGCAAACTGATTTTTTTAAAGGAAATAGAATCTGAACAGATATTTCTCAAAAAGAGGTGATATAAATTACTAACACATATGTGAAAAAATACCCATCATTTTAGTCATCAGGGAAATGCAAATTTAAAAACTACAGTGAGACATGACCTTAGACCTGATGAGATCAAAATGAAAAAAATCAAAGATAGTCAATATTGGTAATGTTGTGGAGAACACCAATCTTTGGTGGAATATAAATTACTGCCATCATTTGGAAAGTAGCCTAGAATTTGATGAAAAGTCTAAAATTAAAATCACCATATGACACAGCAATCCAACCTCTGTGTACATGTCCAAAAATTGATGTTGTCATATCTAAGAGATATCTTCACTCCTATGTTCTGATTTCAGCATTATTTACAAAAGTCAAGATATGGGAGCAACTTAAGTGTCCATCAATGGTGAATGGATAAAAATTGTGGTATATGTACACATTGGAATACTATACAATCTTAAAAAGAAAGAAATTTCTATCATTTGTGACTCATGGTTGGAACTGAAGGACATTATGCTAAGTGAAATCAGTTCTCACTTGTATACAAAAATAAAAAGTCAATCTCACAGAAACAGAATGGAAAGATTACCAAAATCTGGGAGTAAAAGGTGGGTGGGGAAAGTGAAGATGCTGATTAAAGAATAATTAAAAATTAAAGCTTTAGTTATTCTTAGAAGACTAAGTCTCTGTGATGTATTACAATATATTGTTATTTCAAACTTGCTAAAAGAATCGATTTTTTGAAATAATTTTGGCACAAAAATTAAATTGATAAGGTGATAGATATTTTAATTCTCTTGATTGAATCTTTTTTTACGATTTATATACAAAAATGTATAATGTATCCAAAAACATACACAATCATTTGTCAACTAAAATCAGTGAATAAAGAGAAACATCTGACCCAAGATGACAAATGTCCTGATCTATCCTGAGGCAGTAGATAAAGAAGAACATAGTTTAGCCTTGTTGAGAGATAAAGATCATTCAGGACATCATTCACATGTACTTTGGGGAGGAAAGGAACATGTTCTTCAAGGGTTTCACTTTTCTTTTCATTTGGGAGAAGAGGACTGTCATTATGTCTAAGAGGCAAAATGGATAAAACAAACTTTTGTAGCAATTCTCTATGCATAGTTAAGTTCAGAAAGTGGAAATAAAAATTCAATGATGATTTTTGAAAATGATAAATATTCCAACAAAAAATACATCCATTCTCTGATACACACACACACACAGAAACACTTATGCACTGGCAGTGGTGTGCTAGATTTCATGGGTCACTAGACCTAACTGTTCATTGTTCACACATTTTGAAAACTGGTGTTTAACTCTATATAACTTGAAAATTGGTCTTGCTGTGAGCATTTATTCAACTGAAACTGTCAAATGCTAAAAATCAGATGTTTTGTTCATTTTTCTCTGAGTCGATTTACATCATTGCCTGTAGAGTTTTTATTTGCTTGCTTTTTTTGCTCTTTATTTTCTATTCTTCTTTTGGTTTGTTCTTTGGGAAAGCAAAGGAGAATAGTTTTTACCCTTTCTCCTCCAACAAGTTCATTTTTTGATAAAGACATACAGGCTGTGCATATTGTCATTCAAATGAAACATATTCCAATCCAACAGAGAATACAGGAGATGAATCAATAGCACTTTAATCTTTGCCAAATACAGACAAAAGAAGATTAACTGGAAGTCATGCAGAGATACCCTGACCACCAACTGTCTTTTCTGACTTGGCATAAGCCAGATGAGGAGTGGACAATCTCAGAAAGTAACAAGAAGAAAATCCCTTTTGAACATGAAGTCTGATTACTACTCCCTATGCATCGGAAAGAAAAAGTCTTGACTGAATATTAAATGAGACCAGTTCCCTCCCCTTTTCTATTTTGATTTCCTCCTGCTAGCTACTGCTAGTAACACACTGGGCAGCACCAGCTGTTAGGAAGAGTAGTTGGAGTCCCAGGTACCTGACTCTGTGTGGGGAGATAATCAGTATGATCTGCAATGTAGACTCAGTTAAACTGTACCTTTCCAGTATTAGCTGATCTGTTTGGTTTTCCAGATAATTTCCCGGGATCATACTGATAAGAGCAACAAGAAAGATGTAAAATGAAATAATCAGTTGACATTTTTACAATGACAGGTATTAGCTATGTTTCAAGAATGTGGAATAAACTGAACAAATTCAGAATAACCTCTAGCAGCAAAGTTTGATGCACCAGGTCTTCATTCTCTCCAATATGTCTGCAGAATTTGACATTACCATTTTTTAAATCATCCAGTAAAGTAGTAGCAGTTTTGTGTTCTGTTTATGTCTCTGATCATAACCTTACTTAATGTAGTAAGCCCCTTCATATAGTTAAGGGGCTCAGCAGAGTAGATTTAAATATGGTGGGCCACAGGGAAATGGATTCTTGCTCGATGGTTGCAAACAACAGGCTCTCTGGAGAGCTAGGGTTTCTTTCTCCTGCCCTGCCTCTTGACTGAAAAAGCCAACATTCTCCAAGTTCCTGACTCACTATCTGCCCTTGGAAACCAAAATCTACCTTCCTAAAACTAAAATCATATCCTAAAACCCTTGGTAATTTTCTTCTTCCACTCTTCCCCATCTCAATGAATATTGCTATTTTCTTATGATGAAATCAGGAAAGCTCAAAGACATCTTTAATTCTTTTTCTCCTTCACTCAAACCTCTAGTTGATGTAAAACATTCTAATTAGTTGTCTCTAAAATGCATCTGTCAGTCCTTTTCTGCTAATGTTCTCTGTATACTCTCACAACATTCATGGGCAATGTGGCCTTTTAAATGAATGTTCTTCATTTGGTATGAATACAGAATTGTCTTTCTAGAATCCTCTCTGAATCTTTCAACTCATTCTCTCAAAAGTGCTGTCTGGTGTTTCATTGTGCATGGAATAGTCTTAGCAAGGTTTATAGAACAACCTACATCTTATCTTTTAGTTTTATTTTTCCAAAGTCCTCAGTTTTTCCAGGGTGTCTTTTAGTTTCTTTTTAGAACATTTTCATTGTTCTGAACCATTGCTGATATTGCCTCTACATCCTACCTCGTTGATTACCTGATTAAATCCTCACATTTATTCCCAGCCCAATTCCAAATGATTGACTTGACAAAGAGTCAGAGCTTTCTGAATTAACCAGTATTCCTTTCTCTGATATCCTCTAGTCTGATGTTTAAAATTTTAGAGCTCCATATGCCATTTCAATCTTTTTTAATGATTTTCAGACTTATACTATCTTTTGTTTCTGTAGTTACACTGATCATCTCAGCAAATTTTTTCTCAAATTTGAAGAATAAAATTCAATTCATTTCTTGACATCCAGCACTTTCTAAAGTACCTAGTAAGTAGTAGACACTTAATAAATTGAACTTGGATATAAACATATTGCACAAGAATTGAGAATAAGTAATTCAGTCAGAAAAGGGACTCTATTGCTGACTTTTTGGATAGATTATCATGTTTCATCTTTTATGGGAGTATTTGAAGATATACTTACCTTCTCAGTCCCAGATAAGTAACAATTTGAACACTGAAGAAGTTTTATGTATTATTTTAATAATACTATATCTCTTATTTAGAAGATGGGTTGAAAAAACACTTCAAGTAATTTCCTTACTTTTCTGTCAGATAGTCTATTAAGAGTAGACTGGACAGTTTGGCTCAACTTACTGATGGAGAAGATTCTCACAGCTTCTGATCCAGCAGTGCCACTTCTGGGCATAGCTTACAGACCCTACTGACACATATACCAGCAATATTCATAGTGACTTTGTTCTTGCCACCTACCATGTGGAAATAATCCAATAAGATTAGTGGTATGATGAATAATTTGTAGTCTATTTTCATGGTTGAATATTATATAGAAACAATAGTGAAAAACAAAAGAGTAGACTGGATTTCAAATATTATATGGAGTATATTATTAATCATTTTTCTAATTTTTTGGAAGGGTACCAGGGATTGAACTCAGGGGCACTCAACCACTAAGCCACATACCCAGCCCTATTTTGTATTTTATTTACAGACAGGGTCTCACTGAGTTGCTTAGCACCTCACTGCTCAGTCTGGCTTTGAACTCCTGATCCTCCTACATCAGCCTCCCATATCACTGGGATTACAGGTGTGTGCCACTGTGCCCAGCTTCTAATTTATTTTATAACCCTTTGACATGTGTCTTCGAATGGCCAAATAGCATACCTAGTTTGTCTACTAGGTAATAAAAATTTTTAAAACTCAAAATAACTATTACAATAGTAGCAAACACATACTAGGTGTCAGACACAATTCTATATACTTCATGTAAATTAATATGTAATTATTACAGCTATGAAATTTAGTAGTAATTATTGATATCCCCATTTTACAAAGAAGGAAATGGAAGGGCATTATGGTCAGCTGACTTGTCCATACACAGGATGGTAAGTCAGGCACACTCTCCATAGTCCACACTATTCCTTGCTTTGCCATGTTGCCTTTCTTTAGAAGTAAAAACAGAATCAGATAAAGCAGGAACTAAATTGAAGTGCAAGAAGTTCAGTAGGTCACATAAAGAAGTGATTAATTTTTATTGGGGAAATGATTAACTCATAGATGAGAGGGCCCCATGACATGTGGGCAGGTTTCTGATCCTTCACACTTCAAAGGCAGATCCTGGCCCTGTGCTTCTCCGTACTATTTAATTTGTGCTTGTTTTCTTGGACACTAGCAGCAATACCCATTTCCTTCTATTTTTTATATCATAGACCTTGCTCACTCTCCTGAAGTAACTGTTACAAAGCATAATTACACAAATAAGTAGTAAGCACTACCTGGCAGCTTGTGTAAGAATGTATGTCCCCTTTTCTTTAGAACAAAATGCTATTCACCTAGCATTTCTGAACTCAGTGTGTTTTCAAGAGATAATTAAAGAATAAGACTAATATCATATTTTTTAGCAACCCTTCCTCTCTTAAGTAAATAAGTTTTACAACTTGCAGTTTTATAAACAAATGTCAGATTTTATTGAACATCACTTAAACTCCAAAAATTCTAAAAAGTATTTTATTAACCCTGTTTAAAAGATTAAGTAATGACTCCAGACTACACATAGACACACACACACAACCATACATTCACACACATATACAAACACATACACACATGCACACATTCAAACACACATTTGATCATTCATTTAATTTACTTGCAATCCAACTAGGCTTACCTTTCCTTTAATAAATATTTCAAATATTACTAACCCCTGTCCTTATCTGACTACTATTGCACCTTATATGGGAGTCCTTTAACATTTTCAGGGGAGAGGCAATGTATATAGTTAAAATGATGACTGACTTCCTAGAAAAAGAAGAAAAAGAAAGAATTATCAAAGTTGGCTTTGCTTTGAAACATTGATATTATTAAAAACAAAACAAAACTATTTTGTACTTTCCAGTATACAAGAGACCAAACAGAGTTTGTGATAAGAGCTCATGTGTACAAGCAGACAGTGGTATGCATGCACAATTGTCTTAGTTAAGGTAATCTAACAACTTGTCAGGGCCATAGGACACCCAGATAGTTGGTTAAACCTTTTATTTCTGGGTTTGTCTGTGTTGGTGTTTACAGAAGAACTTAATATTTAAATTGATGAACTGAATAAAGCAAATGGTCACCCCCCAGTGTGGGTGGGCATCATCTAATCCACCGAAGACCCAAATAAAACCAAATACTGAGGAGGGTTAAATTAGTTCTGCCTTAGTGCCTGAGCTGGGACATTGGTCTTTTGCCTCAATGCCCCTGGTTCTTAGGCCTTTTGGCCCAGACTAGAATCTATCCCATCAGCTTTCTAACTTTCAGGGCTCCAAACTACAGCACCAATTTCCCAGGGTCTCTAAGTGCACAGATTGCAAATTGTGGAAGTTCTCAGCCTTCATTAATGCACAGTAAATCTTCCTAAATATAAATGTATCTGTATACTTAGCTGTATCTGCAACCACACATCTCCATAAGACATTCCACAACGGTGGCAATTTGATGTGTATGTGTATGTATGTTGTTTCTGCTGAAGACCCTGACTAATAAAATGTCTTTTTAAAAAGTTTTCACCCAATAAACATTTGGAGCACACTATTCTTTATGCCTCCTCAGCATCAGGGAATACAGTTAGTTTATAAATTACAAGCCAAACTACAAATCCTTTTGAATTTTTTTGGTCTTTTCTGTGTGTTTATTTATTTATTTATTTTAATTTGTGAAAAGATACTGTATTCAGACTTCCTTCCAGATCAGTAACAAAGGGAGTCAATATGCTGATTGTACCTCTGCTCCTTAGAACTGTACACTGAGGGGAGATTTGCAGAGCGCTAAATGAACAGAAAGTTAATGGAATCAATGGGAATAACATGGCCAAGACAGGTAGAGCAAAACATTCAATCCCACTGACATGCTTAGCTGTGCCTCGGGTCAAGAAAAAACAGACAAATCAAAGAAGACTTGAATCCCAAGGGCCCAGGAAAAATGGAATCAAATAACAAGAATAATCATAGCACTTGGCAGAGAGAAAAAGTGATTCTATTAGGATGTGTTAATCTACCTTGGGCATTGGGCACCCCTTTTCTAAAGGAATCCAGTTATAAGACACCCTTATAAAGCTCCTTATTCAATGACCCTGTAGAAGTTTTTATAAGTGGGCAATGAGCATAGGCATTATGGCTTTGCATTATTGTGGTTAAAGTTTTGCATTTTCCTGATGTCTGTATATCATTCAAGTTTTTGTTTTTCTTTTCCTTTTTTTTTTTTTTTTTTTTGTATCAGGGATTGAACTCAGGAGTGCTTAACCTCTGACTTACATCCCTAGCCCTTTATATGGATATATATATATATATATATATATATATATATATATATATATTTTTTTTTTTTTTTTAATTTTGAGACAGGGTGTCATGAAGTTGCTCAATTGCTGAGGTTGACTTTGAGCTTATGATCCCCCGGCCTCAGCGTCCAGAGTGCCACTGCACCTGGCATTTTGTTCAATTTCTTTGCCAAGTTTATTCAGTATTAGTTTACATTAACTAAAATAGCATGCATTTGGTTGTTATAATGTATTATAAAATTTACTTTGACCTATATATTTTATTAATCATCATAATTCTTTGAAGTAACAAGAGCTGGTATTAGTATACCTTGTTCACTGAAATGACTAAAACTCAGATTAAAAAAAAAAAAAAACTTGGTCAATATTTACATCTTTACTCTTTCATCTTGTTTTTCCTAAGTTCTTCTTTGTTCCTTAACATAACTCTAAATCATCATTATACCTGTGTTGAATACCTCCTTTTTTGATTTTCCATGCCTAATATGTTGAAAATTTATAACTTCCATCAGCCCTCAAAGATATCTTTATCTCAACAGAAGAACTAGCTCTCAACTGCATGGAAACAAAAGATAAGGCTGTCAAGCACAAATATTCTCAGTATTCAGTTTCATTATTTATCTTCTTCCACAGTCATGTCTTTTTACTTTAATCGCAAAAGAAGTATGCATCCTGATGAACCAATTATCCTGTCGGCGCTTCTAATTTTGTAACCTTGTGCAGATTTTGTTCTCTTGTGTCAAATTAGTCTCTCTTTTCTCTTCCTTCTTTCTGTCACAGTTTGAAATTCCCAGGTCGTGACATTGAGACTATGAGGTAAGTATTCAGAAGGGTTACTAAGTTTTGATCTGTGATTGGCATGTGTGAGAGTTGAAGCAAGCAAGCATACAGTGGAAGAAATTAAATGGCAGTGTAGTTTCTCAAAATTTCAGCATATTTTATAAGCACTCTGGAGTTGAGATGGGCCTTCAAAATTGTCTTAATTAAAGCGCGAGGTTTAAAACTTTCCACTTCATCAAATAAGCATGGATTGTGAGCTGCCCCACAGAAAAGACTATAATTATGGCAAGTAAACTCCCTTTCATCAACAATAAAGTTTGAAGAAGTATCAGTTCAGAGTTTCAGCAAATGATACTTTGACATCTAGTTGCAATGTGATGTCTACCATTTCCTATGCCAATGTCTGGTTCTTTACTCTAATTCAATTCACTTTATGTCACAAAGAAAAGAAGGGAAGAAACCTCCATTTCCCCCCAATATCATTCTAGTTTAATTATCCCTCTCCTTTTCCAAAAAATAAGTTTTAAGTTATTTTTCTCAAAGTAATTAAGTTATAATTGACAGTAAGTATGTATATGAAAAGTGTATATTTATTGTTCTATTATTCTTGAAATTTGCCATTCTGACTGGAGTAAAATGAAATCTCAGTGTAGTTTTGATTTGCATTTCCGTATCTACTAAAGATGTTGACACTTTTTTCCACATATATGTTGACCATCTATATTTCTTCTTTTGAGGAGTGTTTATTTAGTTTTTTTGCCCATTAATTGATTGGGTTATTTGTTTTGTTTGGTATTTTTTTTTTTAGTTCTTTGTATATTCTGAACATTAATTACCTATCTGGGGAAATAGTGGCAAGGATCTTCTCCTGTTTTATAGGTTTTCTCTTCAAGCTTTTAATTGTTTGCTTTGCTGTGAAGCTTTTTAATTTGATGCCATTTCATTTATTGATTTTTTTTTTATTTTATGTTTTGTGCTTTGGGAGTCTTGTTACAGAAGTTGGTTCACATGCTGATATGCTGGAGTTATTCGTTCTACATCTTCTTCTACAGTTGCAGTGTTTCTGATCTAATCCCCAGGCCATTGATCCACTTTGAGTCGAGTTATGTGCAGGATGAGAGAGAAGTCAAATTTCATTTTTCTACATATGAATTTCCAGTTTTCCCAGCATCATTTGTTGAAGAGGGTATCTTTTATCCAACATATGTTTTTTGGTACTTTCATCTACTATCTGATCACTGTATTTATGTGGATTTGTCTCTGTGTCTTATATTGTATTCCATTGGTCTTCATATCTGTTTTGGTGCCAGGACCATGCTGTTTTATATTACTACAATTCTGTTGTATAATTTGAGCCCCAGTGTTTTGATGCCTCCTACTTCACTCTTCTCATTAAGCATTCTTTTTGGTAATTCTGGGTTTCTTATTTTTCCAAATGAATTTCAGAACTGCGATATGATGATATATTGTGATATTTCATCACAAATCAATCTAATTAATATAGATGGGAATTCTTATAATAGTTTGCACATGTTTATGGTTTTATTTTTAATTCTATAATATATAGAGGCATCTGGAACTGAGCCCTTTTGGTTGCTACACAAGAGAGAAGAGAGAATGGAGAATCATATATCTTCTGTCCAAACCTAAATGTGGCAAGATCACTATGCTCACATTTTATTCTCGATGTGGGCTAATATTCACATGACATACCAACTGCAAAGTGATCTGAGAAGTGCATTCACCAATGTGCATCTAAGGGTAAGATGACCAGAAGTAGTGTATGATATGTCATTAATGTGCAATAAATGTAGCATATATTATAAGCACTCTCAAGTTGTCCAACTACCCTCTTTTCTCACTTTCTTAGAAAACCAGATATGGAAAAGAAAGAGGTAAGATAAAAAAATGAAGATAAGAAATGGCTTAAAAAATATTTGGATAATTATTCTTTTTGTCATTAGCTGTTTCTATATTCTGTCCAGGGAGTCTGTCCCCGATATTCCTGTTAGTTGCTTCTTTCTAGGGCCTCAAATATGGGAAAGACATGGCAATGTTTTTGTTGCTGTTTTCATATATAATCAATTTGATAACAATTGCTTCTCATAATTGTTATTTAAAATCTTCGTTTCCATTGTTCTACCTTGTGTACTTGAGAATATCAAAAACTTTTCAGCCACGATCAGTCAGGGCACACCCATTTTCAAGTATACGGCAGGGGAATCTGATGGCTGTGATCTACACTGTCCCTGGTTCTGTGACCGGGGTTTTAAACAAAAACTGGAATTTGTGTGAGGGAATGTCCAGAAATGCATTTTCAAAAGGACCTACATTTATTTTGACATTTTCACAACTAAGCACACTAATTCCTAGATGATTTACCTTTTTTTACAATTTTAACTCCATTACAGGTAAAATTTTTCCAGATGAATAGGCAGAAGTGACATAAACTCCAAAGTCCAGTTTAATTTGTTTTTCCTTTTGTCTTATAGTTTGATAATAAATGCTTATAATTTTTTGTTGCCTTTAAACCAAAAAATATTTATGTAGCAGTTTTGTGAATATTTTAACAATCTGTGCAGTAATGGTCTTTTAATATATATTTTATTTATGGTTTATCATTTTTATTTGTTGGTGAACACTTATGGATCACATAAGCTTATAAACATACATATTTATATATGTATGTTTCTACATGCATACATATGTTTTTTTAATGGAATAACCTATGATCTTCATACCGTGAAAGTAGAGATTGCAATTTGAGAAATGTGGTTCTGCTTTACAACATTGTAGGTATAGCAAACATTGAAAAAACAAATTTGATGTCAACTATGGATATAATCATGCAAAGATACTTCAAAACTATGAATGAAATATGTTAATACCTAGATCCCATAAATGTGTTTCAACATATCTTCCTCATTTATGAATGTTGTATGCTCTTATCTTTCCCTCAGAATAAACCAACTCTGTTGATACCTTGATCTTGATTTGTTTTGATGACATTTTTGTATTTCTGGCCTGATGCTTATAGCACAATATGGGGATGTTATTTCCTTGCTTTTATGTCAATTTTATTTTGATCATTTTGTTACTTGCATCTTAAAGCAGCCTAAATAATCCACATATTGAGTGTATGTTTTTAGCATTTACCTAGAACTTCACATTATTAAATCAACAAAAAGTATTTATTTGAAGAAATAAAATGGTTTCCTGTACACGAGTGTGTTTGATCCTTTGATTCACCTAGTTGGTGGTAACTTGCTCTCAGTGTCCTAGTGAACTCATATGATAGGATCAGATTCAGAATGAAATATTAATTTTATTCTATACCCACTCTATAAACCTTATCCAGGTTCACAATATCTTTAAGTAAGTTTTCTTAAAATAATACCTGTGCTTTCTATTTAAAAGCCTTGCATGGACCAAGTATGTAATAAGCAGAGTCTAAATCATCAGGTCCTTTAGAATTTTATACAATTATTCATATAAATAGGTGAAAATAAAATTGTCTGTCAATTAATTTCCATTAATTTGTAATGCTCTGTCACAACTACAGGAGATAGTTATGTGGTAAACATGTAGGCAAAAAAATCACAGGGAGTTTATATATAAAGATTTATGTGATAAACCACAGATAATATAACACTGATCTCTTTATTCTAGATGATGATGTTGGACATATTACTATAGTCACTGAAATTGGTTTCTGGGGTTAAAGACATTCTTGTAGCTCTCTTATATCTTGCACAAAACACACACACACACACACACACACACGTAAGCCTATATATATCATAGTAGGCATTTTTAAAAATATATATAGTTTTATCATAATTTTTATTAAAAAAATTGGTTTCTTCTAGAATTACAGTTCAGATTTTTAATCTGTCTTCTTTTTTGGCATTCTTTCTATGTCAGATTTCTTTGTTCTCACATGCATTCTTTTTCAGTATTAGTTCTATACTGGAGCTGCTCTAATTGCATCTTTGGTGTACAAAATATCTCATTTCAGAATGTTGAAGCCTATCTTCATAGCAAACCTTCCCCAAAATAGACTCTATCAAAATAGACTCCTGTTACAGAACTTCTCCTCATGGTCATCCATCACAGCTATTGGAGCTGAACTCATTAGCTTGCGTATCAGGCAAAGGGTAAACAGTTTCCTTTGACTTTTCTTCCTCCTTTTTTTTATTTCTTAATAATTATTTTCTTTAAATATCAGCAAAGGATCACATTGCATCAGTATATTTTTAAGACAATGCTCAGTTGTTTTTGTAGAATCTCACAATGCCATGACACTTTCCTCATCTGGGTCAGGACATGATGTAGCAAAATGTCTTTTGTAGTCAATGTTTTCTGCCCCTTAGAAGCAAGAACACTAGTCCCATGTGAAAACCTAGCAGAGACCTGACACCACTGTGCACTCACAGTATACTCTTAGATAAAGAGTGCATCTTATATGTACAAACAGAATAGTAAGAAGGTATTTTAAAAAGCACAGCATCAAATGGAAGCACATAACCCAATGACAAGATGCTCATGAACTGAACTGGTTATCACTTGAGGTGCAAATGTGTGTGTGTACATTTATTTGAAACACCAAATGACTGAGAAATGTGCCTTTTTAAGTTTAATAAACACTCTACAAATATTGGGTAACTAAAGATTCACTTAATAAAAAATCCCTCTTTTGTTTCCCCTCAAACTTGCTAACTCGTTGTCATTGTTTTTTTAATTATGTATTTATTTTTAAATTTTTTACAGACTGCATTTTGATCCATTGTACCCAAATGGGGTACATCATTTCATTTTTATGTTTGTACACTATGTAGATTCATACCATTCATGTAATCATACATGTACATAGGGTAATGATGTCTGTCTCATTCCCTCATTTTTTATACCCCCTCCCTCTCATTTCCTCCTACATAATCTAAAGTTCTTCCATTTTTCTTTCCCTCCCCACATCCCCACCCCCATTATATATCATTCTCCACTTCTCAGGGAAAACATTTGGCCTTTGGTATTTTGGGGATTGGTTTATTTCACTTAGCAGTATACTCTCCAATTCCATTCATTTATTTGCAAATGCCATAATATTATTCATCTTTATGACTGAATAATATTCCATTGTGGTATATATACCACAGTTTCTTTATCCATTCATTTGTTGAAGGGCATCTAGGTTGGTTCCACAATCTAGCTATTGTGAACTAAGCTGCTACAAACATTGATGTGGCTGTTACTGTAGTGTGCTAATTTTAAGTCTTTTGGGTGTAAATGGAGGAGTGGGATAACTGGGTTAAAGGTGGGTCCATTCCAAGTTTTCTGAGGATTCTCCACACTGCTTACCAGAGTGGCTGCATCAATTTGCAACTCCACCAGCAATGTAAAAGTGTGTCTTTTTCTCCACATCCACACCAACATCTATTATTGTTTGTGTTATTGATAATAGCCATTCTAATTGGAGTAAGATGAAATCTTAGAGTTGTTTTAATTTACATTTCTCTAATTACTAGAGATATTGAACACTTTTTCATTTATTTATTAATTGTCTGTATGTCTTCTTCTGTAAAGTGTCTGTCCAGTTCTTTGGTCCATTTATTGATTGGGCTCTTTGTATTTTTTATGTAAAGTTTTGTAAGTTCTTTATAAATTTTAGAGATAAGCGCTCTATCTGAAGTGCATGTGGAAAAGATTTTCTCCCACTCTGTAGGCTCTCCCTTCACATTCTTGATTGTATCCTTTCCTGAAAAAAAGCTTTTTAGTTTGAGTCCATCCCATTTATTGATTCTTGCTTTGCTTTTTCTGCTTTGGGAGTCTTGTTGAGGAGGTCTGATCCTAAGCCAACATGATGAAGATTCAGGCCTACTTTGTCTTCTACTAGGTGCAAGGTCTCTGGTCTAATTCCTAGATCCTTGATCCATTTTGAGTTGAGTTTTGCGCAGGGTGAGAGATACAAATTTAATTTCATTTTACTGCATATGGATTTCCAGTTTTGCCAGCACCATTTGTTGAACAGGCTATATTCTCTCCATTGTATGTTTTTGGCTCATTTGTATAGTATGAGATAACTGTGTTTATGTGGTTTTGTGTCTGTGTCTTCTGTTCTGTACCATTGGTCTGCCTGTCCATTTTGGTGCCAACACCATGCCATTTTTGTTACCATTGCTCTGTAGTATATGCTATGCCACAAATAAGCCATTAGTAAATACCAAAAAAGTAGATATACTATCCTATATCCTATCAGACCATAATGGAATTCAATTAGAAATGAACGATAAAATAACAAAGACTACTCCTACACCTGGAGACTAAATACTATGCTATTGAATGATGCACTGATAACAGAAGACATCAGGGATGAAATAAATTCTTAGAGGTCAATGAGAATAACAATACAACATATCAAAATCTCTGGGACACTCTGAAAGCAGTACTAAGAGGAAAGTTCATTGCATTGAGCTCATACATTAAAAAAAAATAAAAAGTCAACAACTAAATGACCTAACATTACATCTCAAAGCCCTAGAAATAGATCAACACCAAAATAGTAGAAAATAGGAAATAATTAAAATCAGAGTTGAACTCAATGAAATTGAAACAAGAGAAACAATTCAAAAACTTGACAAAACTAAAAGTTGGTTCTTTGAAAAAGTAAACAAAATTAATAAACCCCTAGCCACACTAAGGAAGAGAAGGATAGAGAAAACTCAAATTACTAGAATTCGTGATGAAAAGGGAAAGATCACAACAGACACTAGTGAAATACATAACATAATTAGAAGCTACTTTGAAAATGTATACTCCAACAAAATAGAAAATATTGAAGATATTGACAAATTTTTAAAGACATATGATCCTCCCAAACTGAATCAGGAAGACGTACACAAACTAAACAGATCAATTTTAAGCACTGAAATAGAAGAAGCCATCAAAAGCCTACCAAGCAAGAAAAGCTCAGGACCAGATGGATTCTCAGCCGGATTCTATAAGACCTTTAAAGAAGAACTAATACCAACACTGTTGGGGGCTATGCCATGCAGACTACGCCAAGATGGCGCCTGGCAGCCAGCCAGAAGTTGTTTTGGTCACACTGGCAGTGAGGAGGTTAATTAACATAAGCACACTCAAGTGATTTGTCATTGGCCGTATTCAATTAAGTCCACGCATACAATGCATGCACATGTGTTCTCGAGTGCTCCTGATCGTGCCTGCTCGTTTTGACCTTTACCATGATTGGGCAGCTGGCTCTTCACCTGATCTTCGCCTAATTGACGTCAGCCCTATCCTTCACCTGGATATCCTGGAGGGGATATAAGCCAGCTCTCCTCGAGCGTGGGAGTTCCAGGTTCGAGGTTCCGGTTCCCGGGTTTCCTGAACCTACAATAAACCTTTCCAAATTCAAGAGCCTCGCCATTCGTTTGTCTCTCCTGCCAAATTGACTCCGCTGGACAGCGTCAAACACTCCTCAAAGTATTCCAGGAAATAGAAAAGGAGGGAACCCTTCCAAATTCATTCTATGAGGCTAGTATTGCTTTGATACCAAAACCAGACAAAGACTAATCAAGGAAAGAAAACTTTAGCCCAATATCCCTGATGAACATAGATGCAAAAATCCTTAACAAAATACTGGCAAATCACATACAAAAGTTTATTAAAAAGATAGTGCCATTGTTATTGTGTGCTCATATACATAATCTTCTTTTATTTGTTTCCTGTAATTATTAGAGTAGCATGCTTCTCTAAGGGTGCTCTGGAGATCCCAGCCACAGAGGACCCTCAAAGTCAAAATCATCTTTCAAATAATACTAAAAGGCAAGTTCCTTTTCCAGTGTCACTTATTCCCATACATATAGAACGGTTTCTAGAGATAATGTTATGTAAATCTCTAAAGGAATATAAAAGTGGTTATGAAAATCCAGTTTTCTTCTACTAGTCCACATCTTAATAAGGATTACAAAGGTATGAAAAAGTGAAACTCTGTTATTATATTTTATTTTGAAAAAAGTGTTTTACTTTTTAAACCATAGGTTAATTACATTAACAATCTGTTTGTATGTTAAATTAAAAACATTAAATATTTAAAAATGTTTAGCTTTAATTTCTGCATGACAGATAGCCAACAGATGTACTTAAAATAAGCTGACATTCTTTAAGTTCCTCAATAACGTTTAATAGTACAATGGGGACTAAGATTAAGATGTTTGTGAACTGCTATAAGAATATACCAGAAATATTTTATTTATTCTTCTTACTGGGTTCTCAGTGACTCGTAAGTGCTCATGAACTGAAGAACAGTTGGCCTGGCAGAATAAATTACCCCCTTTGATCCCCTTCAACCAGAATTGGAAAGGAAAGTTAGGTGTTGGCATATGTGTCTGAAAGAGAATCAGGGATCTGTTCCCTTCATGCTGAGTTCCAGTGGGAACCAAGATGCTTATAAAAAACCTCAAATAAACTTTTTAGTCGGGGAGGCTGGGTTTGAATTCTACCAGGAGAATTTCTGTTTTCTTTTACTTTACTTAATTAATATCCTCCTTTATTTTTGCTCCCAGTGTTCATACTACTTCACTGTCTGATCAATGCAGTATTCTATTATGTGGGTTTCTGGGTTAAAATCTCCTCCCTTTTACCCATACTTCCAGAATTATCTTCCAAAATTAGGACTCTGACAGTGGTGACATCCTCACTCGAGATAATACTAAGTCTTCCACTACCTGCAGTTTAAGATCTAGACATCTTAAAATCTTATGACCATAGACTTTTCAATCCATTGGGAACATAGAAATCTACTGTACAAAATTTCATATATTATAAAGTAAGAAATTTAGTCTGTATATTAAAGAACTTTACTTGGTCATATTAGTAAAAGAAAAATTATTAGAAGAGAAATAGTTGAGTCTGTGTCTCACGTTACTGGCCACAAAATGTAAATTTGAAAATTTACATTTCCAAAAATATTTTTCTACTTCCCAACATAGCAACTCTACTTCAGCTATGCTATTTGTATTGTCCTCAAAACATATAATCTGTCATCATTCTTACCTATTTAATTTTCACAGTCATGGTATTCTACCACTGTATAATTTACCCTTTAAGATTTGGTTATGTCTTCTCTTTAGGATTCTCTTGGATTAATTCAGCACATATAGCCTCTCTCTCTTCCTGATTTTCTGGTTGCATTTTTACTGTGTGCAACACTTACTGTGTTCGTATAATTTACTGCCTTATATAACACTTTTAATTTCTATGTATCATTTCTGAATTTTGCATCTTATCAATTTGTCTCACACTGAGTACATGCAGTTCATATAAATTATTAGTTAATTATTATGCAGGCTCTTCCTTGCAACATCTGAGAGGAAATAATATATTGATTATAAATAAGACTTGACAAATAGTACTTACCAAGTCTACAGATGACTTCTTCAGACATCTTCAAAGAATTTTTCAGTATTATTGATCCTCATGCCATTCCCATGGATACCTCTACATTAAAGATCAATTCAACTTCAGGGATAATCAAGTCATAAATAAAACTATTCACTTAAGAAAATATAAAAGGATGTGTAATTTGCCTGGTATAAGTTTTGCAAGATTATGCTGGTATGAAGTCAGATAGAAAACCTGAGAGTCAACCTTCAGATGGGCACTGATATTTATTTTCAAAAGAGAAAAATTGAGAGATGCAAAAATCTGAAGGTAAGTAGTTAATTCAAGCTCTTGTGTCACATGAGTGAGTGATTAGATGAGACCCTCCATTTCTCTGTTTCTTGGCCCCATTCTCACCAGTTAGACTCTCCAGAGATGAAGAGCAATAGTCCACATCAGTGCTTCAGGCACCTTGCCTGGGTCTGGTGCCCTTTTTCCTATTCTGAACAAGGATATGAAAGCTTTGCAGAATATTTGAGTCCAAGCAAGAGAGGGATGTGACAGAGAGCACTAGTCACAATCCCTCCCTCATTTTCATCAGCTTTGTCATTGAAATCTTTCGTATTTCAACATATATGTAGTTCTTCCTGATGAGAAATATGATGGAATGGTTTACCTCACCAAGAGTATTAAAAAGAGAGGCAAATACATTTTACCTTTTCTAAAAGTTAAATTTTGTGAATATTTTATTTCATAAATAATGTTTATGTGAGAGAGAAATTTTTACTATGAAAATGTAATTTTCATGTCTGTATGGAACTGGTGTATTAAGAAGGAGTTATTGACTTGGGAGCTAGAAAGCTCTAAATTTAAATCCTACCCCTCCAATTTGCAAGATGTGTTTCTTTGGGCATTTTATTTTTTATTTCCACCAGGTTCTCTACTGCTTTATTTGACATAATTGCTGATTTCTAGAAATATAGAACCATTTGGGGAAATATTTTAGAAAATAAAAGTAAATCTGTTGGCACAAAGAATATTTTTGCAATATTAGTTAACTTTCCTTATCCTCAGTAAGGCATATAACTCATATTCCTCTGTAAGCATAAACTTTCTCAGCATTTTTTTTTCTATCAAGTGAATTACATAAGAAAACATAGGGTATTATATTCAACTTCTTTAAGAGAATTGAACCTTTCAATCACAGTTCACTAAAGCAGTAACCTATTTGTGTCAACTTTGAGGAATGAGACCTCTGATGCTCTTTTGATTATATAAAATAAAGTGAAAGCGATCTTTAATGTTCATTTAATATCTTCATGCTCCTGTGCTAGTTACTTCTGAGAAAAGCAGCAGAAGTCATTCATCAAGGCAAATGGGTATGGTTTCAGAAAGATCAGGCGAGTTCAAAGGACTGACTCAGACTCTAATTCATAATCTACTCTTTCCTCAGATTACATGAAAAGTTCTAACAGACATTTAATACTGCTATATGTCAGTGTCATTCTTTATGGTCAAAAAGATTCTCCTATTAGCAATAAGGATCCTACACAATTTGCAGGAGAATCTAGACACACCTATCATTTTCAGAGAATTCATTCGCTTATCTCTGCCTTATTTTGGGAACATTGTAAGAAAGATATTTGTTATTTCTCTCCTAATCATTTTAAACTGATGGATGCTGCAAAATCAAGTGTGTGTATAATGATTACTGTCTGGATTCAGAATATTTCTTTGTACTTTTCACTGACATTAACTGTGTAAAATAAAAAGAAACTTGGCTTAAGTTTCAAAAATGTCTGAATACTAAGTACAATTATGTGACATTTTCTGCATATAAGGAGTCTTTATAATTGTGTGTTCTTGGATGTGTACTCATTCTTCAATTGTGTTTATTATCCTTCAACAACATTTATGTAACATTGTGCTCATCATTTGCATTCATACCTCTTGAATCCATGTGTGGTAGGGTTAGCATGCCATGCTATTTAAAGTAGTTATTTGCAGTATGGTATTAATGAATCTCATGTCATAATTTATTTCCTACCCAGAAACTGAAAATAAAATACATGGAATGCATGTATTAATGCATACATCTAAGACTCAGATTACAAATCTAATACAGATAGACACTGAATTTAAAGGGGTAACACAATAAAAAATTCTTATTTTTATCAGAAAAGTAACTAAAGCTCATCTTGCTGACAATGTGGAAAAATCTCCAAACTTTAGAGTGAGATGTTTCCTTAAAATTTCTTTCATGAGACATGAAGTGATTCATTACAAATTTAGAGATAACATTATGTGTCACATTTCTTCTAGGAAAAGAAGCCCAGTGGTCAAGTAGAAGTTCCACGGGTTTGAATCATTTGTGAACCAGGGAGCACAAAAACACTGGGCCAAAAGGCCAGAGGGAAGTAGCTCAAACTGGAAATGAAGAGAGTGTTTTTTTGTTGTTGTTGTTTTTGAGAGAATAAAGGATTTTTTGAACTCAAAAACTACGAAGTTAGAATATTTTAATATAAGTGACGTTCAGTGCTTTTAAAAATAATACCATGAAAGGACATTCTACCTTTTGAATAGAGCCTCAATTTTAAGTAACAGTTTCACAATCTGCTAATGAAAGCACAAAAAAAGTTGGTATTTTCAGATTATATATTCACTGGAGTACATATCCATATTCACTCAGATGTACCAGAAACACTATAGCAACAAAGCAACATCATCATATCCAGGAACTCAAAACAACTAAAATGTCCATCAAAACTAGAATGACATATTCATAAAGTTTGATAGTCTAAAGCAATAAAAATTGGCACAGGTACACCTACTAATTTGTAAATATCTCACCCATGATGCTAATCAAAGAAAGAAACACACATAAAACAGTGCATTTATATAAAATTTAAAATACCTAAAGCTATTCTTTATTATTTAGGGCCCGAAGGCTTAGGAGGAAAAATTATTAAGAAATTCTGATGAGTAATTTCTAGTCTATTATGTAAAAATACACAAGTTAGATTAACAGTAACCTTCATAGGGTGAACAGTTAGTCATTAGAAGGGAGATTAAAGAAGTATAATGAGATGCTATGATGAATTACTTTTTTTCTAAATGTTGTGCCTACATCGTATTCACTTTATGCTTAATAATTGAGCTGGATGTTTTTGAGCTTAATTTTTGTCAATAGGTGATATATTTCACCTATCCAAAACTAAAGCACTTTCATATTTTTTTTTGAAAATGACTTCAGAACCAATAATTGATCTGTGAATGCTCTGTACTCACAGAGGAAATGTGAAATTGACAAATATACTTTTCAGAAACTAGGTGTGTTATTAAATTATAATATTTTGGTTTTTATGCCATTTAATTAGTATCCAAGATTTCAAATAAGTCCTGTATGTTAACATATGTGTGTATATACATGTTACAATCTGATAACTGAATAACTGAATGATTTATACTACATTGACAAACCTGAAATTTAGAATTCTGTACTAACTGCACCATATTACAATAATCCATGTGACCTAATTGGAAGTGGTAAAATAATTTATAAAAAATGTCCTATGAAGTAAATTTCATAGATAAAAAAGCATAATACTGTGATCTCCACATTTTACTTGGAATTTGAGATAATCTGTTTTTGTCAGTCATATGTATTAAACTATGTGCATTTTCCCTGCCTGCTATGATAGCTGACATTTATATGTGTTTATATTAATTTTGTATTTATTCTTTGAAAAGGAAGTTGTTATCACTCAAAATAAGGGGAAAAAAATAACCTTAGAACTCAGAGTCAACTTAGTGGATGTGTTTCCTAGGACAGGGGTCGGAGAACAGTGAGCAGCACACTGATATTTTATTCCACTTTGACCTCTCCCTGCTTATCAGTCGCATCCATATTGAAGTCTGTTTGCTTTGCCTCCTCAGGGGCATCTAATCTCTAAATATGGCCTCCCTATCTCAGCATCTCTTATTGACTTTTCCTAATCTTATTATTTCTGCTGATATTTACTCTGCATGTCATTTTTGCTTTCCCAGCGATATACATTGACATTCGCCCCTGAGGAAGCTTTACATTACCAGCCTAAACAAATGAAATTAGGGAGGCAGGGTGGTCGGGCCTTGGTTATGATTGAACAAAAGATTAAGTGTCCACTTGGAGGACACAGCAAAGGATTTAAACTTAGATCAGCATCTAAAGACACTATCCAGGGCTAGAACTCAAGAACTTTTTGTTTTGTTTTGTTGCATTTATTTTTTAAAATAAATTTCCAGGTTAAAACTTTAGAGGAATCAACAAATGAAAATCTATCTTATAATAAAATCATAAATCAAAGTGCTGTTTTTTTTTTTCTTTTGTTTCATTTTAAAACTTTGATACAGAAGAAAGGCAATGATCTTCGGATTCAAACAGAATTGGGTTCAAATACATGCATCTCCATTTAATGGAAGTATTATCTTAACATTCGCAAATCCTACTGTTTATAAAACTGAGATGATAATCCTTGAGAGTTTATCCTTAGAGTTAAATAAGATTTTGGATGTAAAGTACCCTGTGCTTTCTTGACTTTAATTCAATATTATTAATTGATATTGAATGATCATTATTTTGATGTTAATTAACTGTGATTATAGTCTCCACACCCAGTTCTTCTATCTCCCCTCTGTTTCTGATCTTACATCATCCGTATCTCTACCACAGGTAAATGGCAGGGATTATCAATCTTTGGAAGAGGCACCAGCTCCTAAGATGCTTGCTCTGCATTGTAAATTAATGGAGGGAGGGATTAAGAGGGGTAGTAAAGGTGAGGTTGGATGTATAATGGGCACTAAAAATAGATGATTGGTAGACAAAAAGATACTAAAAACAACAAAAAGGCTGTGTGTGAACATCCTTCTCATGTAGGCCTATGCAGTGATACGTGCTAAACTTTGCCAGTATTCCTGCCTGCTATGATTGTAGACATCCCTTTTCTGATTTTTCAATTTTAGTCAGGTATCATCTTCATCTTGTAGCTAATTAGAGTTTAGGTCCTATATGATGTTGTTCCCCACTCCCCTTCATTTTTCTTCAAAAGTAGCCATACCACAGATTCCAGTCCATTTTTGGCTAATTTTCTGAGACTTCTATTGTATTCATTATTTTGCAACTCCCAAAGACTTTAAATTCCTAAATTTTCTCTCATCTGTTCTTTAAAATTTACTTTTCAGATAACTTTCTAAGAAATAGCTTGTAGAATACCCATTATTTAGGTCACTACACATTCAAAATATCTATTATTGGTACTTATTCACAAATGAAAGCAAAACTGAATACAGAATTATATGTTAAAATTAATTGTCCCCAGGAACTGGAAGATTCATTTAATGTCTTTTCAGCTCCTGACTCTTGCCAATGTGTCTTTTGTTCCCATGTAGATCTCTTCTTTCTCTTGTTTCTTGGGAATCTTATACATTATTCTCATTTTCCTTCCTCAGTTTTTCACAGGGATATGTGTAACGATTTGTTGAATTGGTGTGGCATTGTAATTTGAAAACTTGGTATTTTAGCTCCAGAACATTAGTCTGTGATGTTTATAAGATGATGTACCTGTCTCTCTTTTTCTGGTCTTTATTTTTTCTCTCATTAATCAGATGTGATCAGTGCATATTCATCCTCAGTCTACTGCATATTCTCAATCTCATCTTTTTTGTTCTGTTGTCTTACAGATTTTTTCTACTTTGCTTTCCTATCCTTATATAGTTTTCCTTTGTTTCATTTCAGAAAATAGGTTAAAATGTTAAACAATTCTTTATAATTAACTGTTTTTTTCCATTTAATTACATTATGTTCTTTTCATGAAATAATCACTCTCTGAACATAGCAATTTTTAACTAATTATTTTATGTTCCTGAATTTTATGGTCATTCCTCCCTTAGCATTAGGGCTATATTCCTAGATCCCTAATGGATATCTGAAATCACAGATAGTACCAAACACTATTATACTGTGTTCTTTTCTATGCATACCAGTGTTGATGTTCAATTTATAACCTAGGCAGAGTAAGATTAAAATCAATAAGGACTAACAAAAAGAACAGTTTCAAAACCCTAATATTAATAAAATTGAGTGTGGTCTCTGTCTCTCAAAATACCTTAACCATATGTACTCTACCTTTCCTTTTTGTTCTCTTGATGATGTAAGATGATGCAGTGCCTATGTGATAAAATGAAGTGAGGTGAATGAGATAGTCATTATGACATAGTGTTAGGTTGATACTATAGAAGTCAGTCTGATAACCAAGAAGGCTACTAAATGACAAAAACCACAGGTTAGTAATACACACTGGGGAGATATGATGGACAACAGAATGATTCACTTCCCAGGTGACATAGAGTAGAAAGGCATGAGATTTTATATCAATCCTCAGAATGGCACACAATTAAAAATGTGTGAATCATTTATTTATGGTATTCTCCATTTCTTATTTTCCAACTGTGGTTGACGGTGTGTAACTGAAACAAAAGGAATGTTCATGTGATGGACATGGGAGAATCTACTATATTTCCTTTCCTTTTTACTTTTTACTTTTCAGTTTTTCTTCAGATGTTTGAGGAACTTTATTTCAGTGTTTAATAGCATAGCAAAAATAAGGGTAATTGTGAGAAATAAGTGTAGGAGTGAAGTTTGTTAACTAACATTTTGATTTCATGTGAGCTAGAGGTGAGGCAGGCCATACTCTTCATACTTTGGAAACTCCTGACTTCCTGCATGAAGAATGGATTTTATTTTCACCAGTCACTACAACCCTATTCCAATTTTCTTTACTTATTTATCATTTTATACTTCATTGGAGTGAGTAGAAATTAATACATATAACAAAGTTATTATTTGAATCTCAATATTATCCTAAAGTATTTTAATATTAGTATACATACTGATTGAGATAAACATTGCTAAATCTAAAACCAATAGAACCTATAGTAATTGTTTATTACATATTTTACATGTAATTTAATTCCAAAATTTCAGGAAAGAAAATGAGGTTCTTAGAAATTACATAATTTCGTCAAATTCACAAATGTTACTATGTAGTAGATGTGAGATTCAAATTTAGTTTTGTTTAACTGAAGACCCTAAAACTTCAGTATCTCAAATTGATATAACATACCACCCTTGGGAAAAATCAACATTATTTTGGAATGTAGTGATTTTCTCCACACAGAACACGTAGAAATATCCGCAGACACTTTCTACTGTCATGACCGTGGAATAATTCCAGCATCTAGTGGGGAAAGGCTAGTATGCCGCTAAGTATCCTATAGGGTACAGAACATACCTCCCACAGCAGAATGATCCACTCCCAAAGGGCAATATCACTGAGGTCAAAAAACCCTTATTTAATCAGAAGGCAGTATTTTAATAGAAATTGGCAATTCATAGCAACAAAATGTATGTTCTCCACATTTATTACATGATATTTTAAATATGTGAACAACTTTGTTAGGAAAAAAAGTCACTTAAAAAATAATTGTGGGAACCAGGATTCTTTATCATGGAATATAGTAAAATGCAATTTTAACATACAAACAAATTCAAACCATATGAGTAAATCCTCTGACTTTTTTTCTTGAAGTGTGGTCCTCATGTTTGATGGTGTTAAGCATTTCTGAAGTCATGTTTGTGAAACCCTGAGGATAGACTTTGTGCTAATGTCCTGACATAAGAGCTGAAGAAAGTCAATCAAGATGCAAGCACTTTTACTAGTGGAAAATACAATCATGTTCTATTTCCTTCTCTCATCTCTAATGCCAGAAAATAATGTAAATCTCCCCAAACCATGTCAACCCAAACCATGTCCTTTTCATTCACTTTGTGGTTAATGTTCCACTTACTACCACTGGTTGTGCACCTCACCATTTAGAATAGAGCTAGAATCTCCCTGAGTTTTTTTCACCCAGCTGGGAAGCTGATTTCCCAACAATTGAGTCTTCCTGTGATGGGAGGCATCTATCTCTCTCAAGTTGTTCATCTGGTCGACCTACTTAGCTTTTCCCAACTTTTCTTGAATGTGTGTTACATACCACTTCAATTTTAAGGAGGAAAAAAAAAAAGGAAAATAAATTGCAAGATGTTTTGTAGAAAACCTAAAATAAGAGAGCTATTCCTTAAGCAGGTAAAAAAAAAAAAATTAATGCATAAAAAAGCGGTTTCAGTTTCCCTGAGATTCATAATCCCTGGAAATTCTTCGGTCATTAACTCAATCTCTGCCATAAGCTATTTTGAGGAATCTATATTTTAATAGGAAACACATCAAAGTTTTAATGTTTTGTTCTGACTCATATTACAGCTTTAGTTAAATAGATCTATTTAATTAATGTGGTTTTTTTTTTTTTTTGTATGTTTCTTCAGAAAGGATAAGGAAAATACAAAATAATGGCACCACTTATGTTGTGGTATTTATTTTGAGACTGTAATATAATTAGCACTCATAAAAAGTGTTTTCTCCTCATGGCATATAGATAATTTAAGCAGATGCAGTGGAGAGAAGAAACTATTAAAATGCTATGTGTAAAGTTTGCAGAGGAAGTTTTGAGAAACAGGAAAGACAGGTAAAAGGATTCACCTGACACTGAACTAAGGCTGGAGGATAAGCGAAGTCCTCTAAGAGGAGCCAGTCCTGGAGCTAAATCAGAAATGATGTTTGTGACTTAGGAGCTCAGAAAAGAGAGAAATTTGGGGCAGTATAAACAGCAGGAACAAAAACACACACATAATATAGTGTTTAATTATAACACTAAGGAGAGCATTTACTTCTGAGATGCTTTCATAAGTATGATTATTAATCTGCATTAAGCATACATTTATGTTCATTTCCAATGACTTCAATATTGAAATAACCATACATTTTATATAAGCATGTTCTCAACATACTGTATACCACACACCTGTTTATTAAATCCTGAAACAGGAGTATAAAGAAGAGGGATTCATAAAATGAGACCACTCTTAAGCTTTTATAAGTAAAAAAAAAAAATCCAAATACAAAATTCTCATTTGATTGATGTAACACATTCTCTTTCAAGAGGTATCTAAGCTTAAAGTTAGCATCTATATATTCTTACTATTATACCTTCTAGTCAAGTTCCATTTGATTGCTTTTATTTTTAAGAGTTTTTCTGAGATATAATGTAGACCCATATTAAAGTGTAAACATTTAAAGTGTTCAACTTGATAAGTTCTGGCATATGTATATAAACATTAAACCATCATCTCAGAAAAATAATACATCATTTTTACAGAAAGCCTCCCATTTCCTTTTATTATCCCCCTTCCTACCTTATCCCTATGGAACCATAAATTGTTTGCCACAAAAGATAACTTTGATTTTAAAATATTATATATAGGAAATTGTACATGGTGCACACATTTTTGTCTCGTTTCTTCCAGTCAGAATTATTATTTTGAGACCCATGTTGTAGCACAGGTCAATTGTTAATTCATTTGGTAGCTGAAGAGTTTTTCCTTATTGTATCCATTTGCCAGTAGGGAGACTTACTTAGGGGGCATTTCTAGGTTTTGCTTACTGCAAACAAAGTAATATGAACATTTTGTACAAGTCTTTGTATGGAAAAACACTTTCATTTTCCTTGGGTAAATAGCAAGGAGTGGAACAGTTGGATTAAATGGTAGCATGTACTTAATTAACTTCTAAGAAACTGCCAAAAGGCTTTCCAAAGAAGTTGTATCATTTGATATTACCACCAACACAATATAAGAGTTCTAAATCATCCATATTTTTGCTAATACCTGGTACAGTGAGTGTTTTCAGTTTTCTTCATTCTGATATGTAGTAGTATCTGTGGATTTTGGCAAGCCCCAATTGCTAATGAAGGTGAGCGTATTTTAATTTGCATAATTGACATTGACATATTTTCATTGGTGAGTTGTCAATTCATGTATTCTCACCATTTTCAAAAATCGTGGTGTTCTTATTGAGAACACACCCACACAAACTGTATACACACACAAACTGTATATCATCTTTCAAAAATTAATAATAAAGTTTACATCTATACATGCATTCCATAATATTGACCAATCGAAATGTACTTCACCAATAATACGAAAGGTTTTCAGAAAACCTTGCTTCAACATTTCTTTGATCAGTACCCTCTTAGTGGCCACTAGTAGCTATTACAACTCCTGTTTCTTAAGTGTAATGTGTGAAAACTCCTGGTTCTGTAAGGAAAACTTTCACAGAGAATTCTTTCTAACAAATTTTGATGATATAAGTTGTTGGAGAAAACTCAGCAGACTGAGTGAAAATCATTTCCAGTCTATATTTCTGTATCTAACCACATTAGCAGGTAAGTATATAATAGATAAAGCATGTTTTTTCAAAGACAAAGATTCAATAATTTATAGCATAAGTATTTTTAAAGCCACAGGAAACAAGGGTCCTTCTCAAATAAGACACGTCATTTGATTCAGAAAACAAGTGCCCCAATGCAGAAGAGTAGAGAATGCAAATTCCATCTTGGTAGCTCTACCTCTGAACAGTAGTGAAACCAGATCAGAGGAGTAGAGATGGGAAGGAGCAGGAGGGTAGCCCTAGGAAATATGATATAAAAAAAAAATAGAGTTTTGATTATCTGATGAGTTTTATTACTTGGAAAACTTAATATCAAACCAATCTCTTTCAGCATTTAGAAAAGATGACTAGAAATTGACAAAGCTGAGCAAATATTAAGGAAAGAATAATTAACCAGAAAATATGTGTATGGGTTTGTGTGAATGTAGATGTAGTTAAATCTGATGTGTTGTTCAGAATTAACTGGTGTCTTGAATGGCTGGCATGTGAGAGTGTTGTTAAATGGCTGTTGTGCCAACGGACTGCCTGTTGACTATGGAACAAAGTACTGATGAAAAGGGCCTAGAGAGACCCGAGTATCTATCCTTGAGATCAACAACTTTCTTCATTGTAGGGCAACAACAAGACACACCAGAATTCTACTTATGTATTCCATTTCCAAATTTGTTTAGTCACAAAATTCTGTCCTGCATTTCTGGGAAATGCATCTATTCCCTGCAATGCCCTTAATTCTCCTTGCCTTCTCTTCCTGTACAACACTCCCTCAGGTAAACTGGGTTATTTGAATTTTATATATCCAAAGGGACTATAAATTTATAGTGAAAGAAACAGAAGTTAAAAGTATAATTTCTAGTTGTGGGAAAGATTCAGCCTCAACAAGATTAAAATTATAAACATGTCCAAAGGATGAATAATACGTTTTATAGGTTATTAGTCATTCACACCTCACTATGACTTTGTTTTAATTTGTGTTTCATTTTAATGTCCGATAGTTACCTTCTACACTTACCCTATCCCTTCAGCAGAGATAAACAGTCCTGAAGAAATAAGTATCCACTAAAGTGCCAGGGAAGTGATTAGAAATAGTGCTGGTGGCTCAGTGAAAAAGGAGAGAACAGAGTATCAGCAATGGGCTCCAGAGACGTGAGGAGAAAAACAACAAGACCCTTCCTGAAAGTAAAGAAGCAAAGATATACCAGAAGGAAATGCAAAGTAGAGTAAAACTAAGGATGCAGTTTTCCAAAATGAATTTCATAAATTAATTAGGGTTTTTCCTCCAGAAATGCAGAACTTTTCTAATTCCCATATATCAATTTTTATTGCTCCCCAACAAAATTACATGAATTGCTAAAAATAATTTAAGGGCAGCTTAAACCCAAGAATTCACACTCCCATTTTGACATCTGGAACTAAACCAAAGAAATGCTTCCTCAAGACGATAAATGTAGCAGCATTGGGGCACACACAGAATGGCAGATCTCCACTTGGGAATTTTAGCAAGACTTGAAAACAGAAGCCACTGTTTCCCAGTAATATATGGAGGATAGGGAAATAACAGAGATTTTCATTAGTGAAAAAAGAAATATGAGTACCGTAAATTAGATCAGTGGAAACTGTGTTCAACTGTTTCTGTTAAAAACAAAAAGAGTTTACTGATGTGACAAGCTAGCTATTGTGGGGAGACTCCCACCAAGGCTGAACAGATGCAGTGCAAAAGGAGGGGAAAGGAAAAATCCATACACTATTTAAGCAACAAGACGATGACAGGCAAACATGAAGTAGAATAAGTGACAGCAAGTGAGCAATAAAAAGAAAAATATGCATAGAATGATAAAACATCTAGAGTAACAGAATCAGCTGTAGGAAACACTAAGAAAGCTATGAGATGTTTCTTCCCATTTGGTCTTCATGATGAAGACATTTTTCTTAAAAATAACATATTTTGTAAACAAATGATAAAACAAATTTATAAAACTATATAAAATATACATATAAAGAATTTCATATGGAGCCTCATAGGGCTTTACACTAAATATATTGTCCTCAATGTTTTGTATTTCTTAAGTGACATAACAAAAAAAAATTATTACTACAGATCATCTTATATGGATAAATACTTTTTGTCTTTCAAAACTCTATCTCAATAGAGTCAACATAACTGAATCCCACAAACTATTTCAGGTCAGGTGCAAAAACCACTGAGAAGAAGAGAAGTATTAAGAGAAAGTGACACAAGGCACCTGTTCAGATGTTGTAACAATTTTTCCAAAAACAGATGTTCCCAAAACAGCTTATCCTGACCAAAGTATGTATTTTGGGTTCTTGATGATACCTGTGAACCTATCACATTGTCTTAATATGTATTTATGGGAAATCTGGAGGAGAATGTGTCTGGCTTTTATCAGAATCTTAAAAACGACAACTAAAATCTCTCTCACACAATCTGCAAGACTATGTGCTAGAGACCCACCCACATAGCAACCTATTATCTGGCAAGATCCAGGGAGCAAGGGAGCATGGCTGTAATCTGACACTGTTCGCAGACAAGAAGTTGCAACAGGCACTTCACCCCATGCAGACTGCTTTCCTAAATTTGTGAAAGGAGTACTATGGTCTTTAAAACATTTCAAATTAGGGAAATGAGTTTTAAGGATCTTCACTATGTCTTTTGCCCTGTTAATGTTTTAGGGATGCTTAATTCATTCAATCCAGTCTTGATACATTTAGAAAGCATAAAATCTAAAACTCAAACAAAGCGGAAAAAAATTTTAATGGAATTTTAGCCAATAATATGTAGCTTAGTAATTTGTAGTTCTAAAAAACTAATTTTTTAAAGATAATGCCAACGTGTTAAAGTGTTACAAATTTATGAAGATTCAAGAGATTATCAGCATTCCAAATCTCATTTAGAAAAGGTTTGTTTTGTTTTTTCTTCTTTTTTTTTTTTTTCCTTTTTTGCGGTGCTGGGAATTGAACCCAGGGCCTTGTACCCAGGGCCTTGTGCTTGCAAGGCAAGCACTCTACCAACTGATCTATCTCCCCAACCCAAGGTTTTGTTTTTGTTTTTGCTTTTAAATGCCCAGAAAGAGAGATTATTTGGTGACACTAATTATCTGGTTAGTGTGCATAATTTAATTAAGGAAATTAATATAAATCAAATTTGAACTTTTGATATCCTTTTCATGATGGTGAATTAAGTATACTTTGAAATTCTCCCTTTGGGTACCAAATCCTTGGTTTTAAGAGTAAATGAATATATTCAGAACTGAGCTTGAAAACATAAGGGTAATGCTCCATAGAGTAGAAACTATAGAATACATGGAAGAAGAAAATTTTAGAACTTTTGTGAAATTATTTTAATTACCATTTTGAGGTTAAATTCCTAGTCAATGATACATAAATACATATTAAGACAATGTAATAGGTTCACAGGTATTATCAAGAACCCCAAATGAACTAGTTATAAAAATTAGAAACCCAGACATAAAAAGTTTACTATTTTAAAACTCCAACTATGGATACAGGTAATCCAGAATATATACTGGATAAATCATCTCAAATAAATAAGTTAATATTATAATTGAACATTAAAGAAAAACACAAAATTCAATAATGTTTTAATGAGGAAAGATAGCAACAAAAATAGTATCTAGAAGATTATTTAATAATAAATATCTAAGGACTTTATAGAGGAAAAACAATCAGTCAAAATGTACCCATTGAAAATATTTTTTGTGGACAATATACACATAAAATCTTCCAGCATATATACTAATCAATAAACATACTAGATTATTGAATGGTAAGGCACGCTGTAAAAAGAAGTAAATTCTTCCAAATTTCATAAATGAAATTTGTTCATTTAAAGAAGAGAGAATGCCAGTATCACACATTATTAGAGGCCATTGTAAGATCGTGAGCATTCTGCAAGATACTTTAATCAGCCTAACTTTAATATCAAAATAAGATATAAATATTTTAAATTTACCTATAGATATAGGTATAAAGCCTTTTGAAAAACAGTTTAGAAAATAAAGTTTAATAAATTTTCAAAAAAATACTTTAACCAACTACAGTTTATATCATGAGTACAAGTGTTGTTTCATTAACAATCAGCAAATATCAACATTTTATTTCATTGCCCAACAAAAGAAATTTTCATTAAATTATGTGAAATATAGTTATCAAATTCAGCACACATTTTGAATTCTAAATTAAAACATCAAGTTAAACAGAAACAGATGAATATATTTAAATGCAACCAGCAACCAGTATTATTTTATAAAGTGCAATTGCTATGAGAATCAACTACGCAAGGAGTATTACCACTAATGGTTTTGATAGTCATCACTTCTTGGCATTCAAATGTGATTTCCATTTTTCTCCTACAAAATGTGTTTTGCACACTCACTTGCTCACTCTTTTGAAATTTGGACCAATGGGATATGGTCACAGATGAAGGAGGAAGAAGTAGATAATGTATCACTTAGTCCTCTGTGACTGACAGTGACTTCACATTTTCCACATTTAAAATGTCATCAGCAATAGAAGATCCCTGTATCCTCATTCTTGCTGATCAAACCCTGAATTGTGACTCTAATTCCTTGGCTTTGGTTTCTGTTGACTTCTTACCTCTTGCCCTCTAATTCCAGAGATTCCACTCAGTTTCTATTGAAGCCATATTCTGAATTGCTTTATTGTTTTTCAGTTGGGCTTGTCAGGTGAAATCTCAGTGTAGTTTTGATTTGTATTTTCATGACAAATAAAGTTATTGAACATTTTTATACAGGTTACCATTATACTTCTTCTCTGAAGAAGTGTCCAGTTCATTTGCCAATTTATTGATGGAGTTATTCCAAATTTTAATGTTAATTTTTTGTGTTCTTTATATATTTTATATAATCACCTGTCAGAAGAGTAGCTGGCAAAGATTTTCTCCCATTCTATCAATGTCTCTTCACTCTGTTAATTGCTTTCTTTGTTGTGTAGAGCTTTTTACTTTGATTCTATCTCATTAATTAATTCTTGGTATTATTTCCCGAATTTTAGGAGTGCTATTGAGGAAGTCTTTGCCTGTGCCTATGTGTTGCTGTTGACCCTAGATTTTCTTCTAGAAGTTGTAAAATTTATGGTCTAATTCTTAGGTTTCTGATCCATTCTGGGTTGACTATTGTGCAGTGTGAAATATAGGAATCTAGTTACATTTTTCAGTATATGGATATCCCACTTTCCAAGTGCTACTTGTCAAAGAGGCTTTATTCTCTCCAATGTATGCTTTTGGCACCTCTGTGAAGAATAGGTGATTGTGAATGTGTGCTTTTGTTTCTCTGTTCTCTATTCTGCTCCACTAGTCTAAGCATTTGTTTTTTATGCCTATACCATGATACAGGCTCTTATGGCTCTGTGATATAAATTGAAATCAGGTATTGGGATGCTTCCAGCATTGCTTTTACTCAAGATTGCTTTGGTTATTCTGGATCTTTTGTTTTTCCATATTAATTTTGAGATAGTATTTTTATAATTCCATTAAAAATATCATTAGTATTTGATGGGGATTACATTAAGTCCTCAGATTGCTTTTGGTAATATGACCATAAGAGCAAAATATTTTTTAAATAACTATACCTAAATTAAGATATTATTGCCAGAGAAAACATAGATTTCAGCAATTGTCCTCAATTGTAATTTAACTTAATATTTGACAATACTATATTTCTACTTTGTTTGGAAAATGCTTTTAGTAATTATCCAGACATATCCACTTGAAAAAATACCACACACCTATGTTGCACCATTTGAAAACATTAATGTCAGATAAAATTGCATCTTCACTATTTAAAAAATTTTTAATGGTAAGTCATTTTTTCATTCAGCTAATAGTCCAGCTTGTAATAATCTATTTCTAGCAATAGGGGAAACCACCAAAGGGGAAAAATGGGAGCCATCAGACTGCAATGTTTCTCTTTTTTCACATTCCCACTCTGTAAGTTTCTCTACATCTATGACTTTTTTCATTCTTCTATCAATGATTCAGGGTGTCCCAACACCATCCTCAAAATTGATGACCAGGACACAGGAAGATGCAGAGTATAGGAGGTTACTTTCCAACTTGCTCCCTGGTGTGAGACCAAAAAAGTAGATAAACAGTTTCTCAGTGAGGTGGCACAGTAGCATGTCTTGGTAAGGAGAAATCAGAGATCAAGGACACCGTCAGACTGATCCAGAGGATGAGCCGCACTGTATCCTTGTTCAGGAAAGATGCCACACATCTCTTATAGTCTGTGGGGAGCCAAGACAGGTGCCATATTCCCACCATGCTAAGGTGGCCAGAATCTGTTGGAGCAAGAGAAGAAACCCAGACCTTGCTATTCCTAGTTGGGTTCAAGGAGACCTAGCAAGCACCCACCACGTGACTAGAGTCACCAGACTGGAGAAATTCAGGCAGGGAAAATGTTTTACCCAAGGGAATCCAGGTCATTGAGATCCAAGAGATCCTGGGTACCTCTCCCCCTTTGAATCTGGCAGCAGACCAGCTGGGGTGGGCCAGGAATTTGGTCATGCTGATGGGAGTGACTGTGCACATGTGGACTGAGCTAGTAGAACAGGAAAGATGAGATCGGCAGTTGGCAGTGAGGGCAAAATATTGGTGGCTTTGTCACACGAGTGGAAACCAGAGAAGACTCTTGGGGTACAGTCTCCCAGCGTGGATTGTCAGCGGCTGGACCTTGGAGGTGTACTGATTTAAAATATTCAGACCAGTCACCATTCAATGAAGCGCCTGGGACTTACCTAGACTTAAACCCCACCTTTAGGATCTCTGCCTAGGGAAATGTCTTGAACAGAACTCTACAGTAACCCCACCCTGAGAGTGGAGCAGACAACACTTTCCAACCCACTCTACCTTCTGCTGCTGAGAACGGAAGCCAAAATTTTTTAGCTACAACTGGCAGCTTGAGGAGCAACACAAAAAGGAAGAACATGACATCCTGCAGCTGCTACTCTTGTGCACAGTACATACATCAAGAAAAAATGGAAAGAAAGACATTTGGGAACAATGAAAATATATTCTAAAGGCAATTTTTGACCACCACTGCAGAAACTATTCCTTAATTTTTCATTAATTGCCATTAAAAATTATTTCTAGTTTTTTATTTTAAATTATTTTTCTCACTTCTTTTCTCTATCTCCTTTTTTGATTGTGTGTTAATGGTTCATGGAAATTGGTACAGATATGTATTTGTTTCACTTTTCTAATTTTTAGCATTTTTTGAAGGTAGTTGTTTTTCCTGACTATCCTTGGATGGATCCTCAGCCAAGTTCTATCGGACATTTAAAGAAGAACAAATACCTATCCACTTCAAATTATCACATGTAAAATAGAAGGAGGGAACTCTTATCCAAAACACATTCTATGAAGCTAGTATTAACCATGATACCACAACCAGACAAAGACACATGAAGGGAAAAAAAAAAAAAAAAAAAAAAAAAAAAAAAGAACTTCAGATCAATATCCCTGATAAATATAGATGCAAACATTCTTAATAAAATAATAGCAAACTGCATACAAAAACATATTGACAAGATAGTACATCATGATCAAGTGCATTTCATTCCAAGGATGTAAGTTTCATTCTATAAACAGAATCGATAAATATAATTCATCAATAGACTTAGAGATAGGAATTATATGATTACCTCAATAGATGCAAACAATTTTTTGACAAAATTCAGCATTCATTCATGTTCAAAACACTAGAAAAACTGATGATAATAGGAACATTCCTCAACATTGCAAAAGCTGTGTCTGTTAAGTTCAAGGCCAACATCATTCTAAATGGAGAATAACAGAAAGGGATGCCTTCACCACTGATATTCAGCATTGTCCTTGAAACTCTAGCTAGAGCAATTAAGCAAAAGAAAGGAATTAAAGGGATACAGATGGAAAAAGAAGAGCTCGAGCTATCCCTATTTTCCAATGACATGATTCTATATTTAGAAGCCCTAAAAAACTGCACCAGGAAACTTCTAAAACTCATAAATGAATTCAGAAAGTATAAACCATAAACCAACTGAATTCCTATACACCAAAAATGGATCAGCTGAAATAGAAATTAGGAAAACTGTCCCATTCACAATAACCTAAAAAAGTAAAAATAAAAAATATAAAACTGGGACTCAAGCTAACAAAAGAGGTAAAAGGTCTCTACAATTAACACTAAATACAGAAATTTAAGAAGACCTTATAACAAGAAAAGATCTCCCATGTTCTGGGATAGGCATCATTAATATTGCCAAAATGACCATACTACCAAAGTATTATACAGACTTATTATAATTTCTATTAAAATTCCAATGATGTGCTTCATAGATATAGAAAAAGCAATCACAAAATTCATTTGGGAAAATAAAAGACCTAGAAATAGAGTAATTCTTAGTGAGAAAAGTGAAGCAGGAGGCATCATAATACCAGACCTTAAATTATACTACAGAGCTATAGTAATAAAAACAGTATGGTATTGGCACCAAAACAGGCACAAAGACCAAGGGAGCAGAATAGAAGACACAGAAACAAACCCACATACATAAAGTTATCTCATACTAGACTAAAGGTGCCATAAACATACATTGGAGAAAAGATAGCCTCTTCAACAAATGGTACTAGGAAAACTGGAAATCCATATGTAGGAAAATGTGGACCCCTATCTCTCACCCTGCAAGAAACTCAACTCAAAGTGAATCAAAGGCCAAGGTTTTAGACTAGAAGCCCTGTATCTGCTAGAAGACAAAGCAGGCCCAACTCTCCAACATGTCAGTCTAATTCATCAACAAGACTCCTAAAGTTCAAGAAGTAAAGTAAAAAAAATCAATAAATGAGATAGCAAAGGAAGCAAGAACATGAAGAGAGATCCTACGTAATGGGAGAAAAATCTCTGCCACCTTCACCTCAGATAAAGCATTAATTTCCAGGATATGCAAAGAACTCACAAAGCTTAAGGCCCAAAAATTGAATAATATAATCAATTAATATGCAAAGGAACTGAACAAAGACTTCTCTTAAAGAAAAATACAAATTGTCATCAAATACACTAAATAAATGTTCAACATCTCTAGCAATTAGAGAAATGCAAATTAAAACTACACTGAGATTTCATCTCACTCCATCTCGAATGGCAATTATCAAGTAAAAAATAAAAGTTGGCAAGATGTAGGGAAATGTGCACACTCAAACATCATTGGTGGGACTGCAAATTGGTGTAACCATTCTAGAAAGCAGTATAGAAATTCCTCAAAAACAACTAAGAATGGAACAACTATTTGACTCAGTAATTTCACTCCTCGGCATATATCCAAAGGAGTTAAAGTCAGCATATGCCTGTGACACAACCACATCCATGTTTCCAGCAACACAATTTACAATAGCTAAGCTATGGAACCAACCTAGATGCCTATCAACAGATTAATGGATAAAGAAAATGTGGTATATATACACAATGGAATATTATTTAGCCATAAAGAAGAATGACTTTATGACATTTACCAGTAAGTGGATTGAACTGGAGACATTGTGCTAAGTAAAACAAGCCAATCCAAAAAAAACAAAGGTTGAATTTTCTCTCTGAAATGTAGATGCTAACTTACAACATGGGGTTGATGAAGGGAAGAATAGAAGTACAATATATTAGACAAAGGGGAATGAAGGGAAGGGAGTGGGGAGTAGGAATAAGAAAGACAGTAGAATGAATGGATCATAACTTTCCTATGTATTTACATAAATATACCATTGACAATCAACATCGTGTACATCCCTAAGACTGGGATCCTAATTTCAATAAGATATATTCTATTTGTGTATAATTATGCCAAAATAAACTCCACTGTCAGGTATTACTAAAAAAGAACAAATTAAAAAAAGATGACTCAAAGAATGGTAAAAAGAACTCAAAAAAGTGATTATGCTCATTGTTGTGGCTTATTACAGCAAAAAAAAAAAAATACCATTTAGAATCAGCACAGGTAAAAGGCGAATAAGGAAAAGTGCAGGAAAAATAAGATGGAAGTTTCTCATTTTACAATACCAGGGACCAGCACACATAGTGATGAGTTTCCCTCGCAGCAATGTATGAAGTGATATCAGGCAGAGAAGCTCACCTGAGCCTTGGTGCTTGGGATTTTACTGAAGGTCAGTCGTGAAGGCTTGTAGCACTGATGTGATTGACCTCAGCTACTCAGCTGGCAGTCCCACTGGTCAACCTGATACAGTGTGGCTCAAAGTCTCAGGCATACAAAAATAGGTGTCCAGCATAAATCACATTAGGAGCATGAACCGTTGGCTTGGTCCAAGGTCTCAGGAATACAAGGATGCTCTTAAGACATTCAGAGAGTTCAGAAGTCATCTCCAGGAACTGAGGTAAGCAACATGCAAGGCTGAAGAAATTGTGGAAAATGCAGGATTTGAGCAACCTGTGCCTACTGAGTTAACCCTTTCCTATACAGTCTTTCCCCACAGGTTCAGAGACTTGATTCCTTCTACACTATAATCACATACCTTCTATTCATTCCTAACTTACTGTATTTTCATTGCTTCTCTGTCCATCATCCTTGCTAAAATGTAAGATCCTCAGGGATTATGACTCAATTGTGTTTCTTCACTGGATTTTAATCTCAAGTGGTATTCTTAGAGGGTACTCTTAGAATTAAAATTTTTCTTTAATATATGATATATATATATATATATATATATGTATAATGTCCACTTCTATCCTAAATCATGAGGACTTTATGCTTTAAAATAGACAATTTACATATAATTATACCAATGGATCTCTAATACACTATGCTAAGTAAGTACAAGAAGCCAAACAGGGGTGGTGGGGGGTGGAGAATCTGTATTCTGGACTGGGGTTTTAGCTTAGTAGCAGAGTACTTGCCTAGCATGGAAAGAAGAAGGAAGGAAGGAAGGAAGGAAGGAAGGAAGAAAGAGAGAGAAGAGAGGAGGGGAGAGGAGGAGAAAGGGAGAGAGAAGAAAGAAAGAAGAAGAAGGAGAAGAAGGAAGAAAGGAAAGAAAGAAGAAATCTCCATTTTATATGTTTCCATATCTCATTGCAAATGTAAACCAATAGGGACAATAAGCAGATAAGCAGTTGTCATCTTCCGGATGTGAGGCCACTGGGAAAGTTTTGGAGATTTTGGAATTATTCTGTATTTAAAGTGAGTGATAGATTCATAATTGGTATATGCTGTCAAAATTCACAGGATGGTGCACTAAAAGAAGGGTATTTGTATTTGTATATATATGTGTGTGTTTTACGTCTTTTAACTTAAAATACGTCAATCTTTTTTTACCCAGGACCTTGTGCATTAGGTATTGCCTTAGGCAAGCATTCTACCAACTGAACTATATCCCCAGCCATCAATGTTTTAATGCAGCCATTTTTATGGTTGTCAGTCTGAGAAAAAGAGTTCACCTTAGTCTTTCCTAATAAAGGCATAATATTTTGTCTCCAAATCCTTGTTTTGGCTTCTTTGAAGAAAAAGGAGAGAGAGAGAGCTTAAACATATTTTGAAGAAATCTGAGAAGATAATCTTGAATTTAAATGACCCCCCTCAACTTCCTTTAGAGGTATCTTACCTATCCATAATAAAATAACGGTTGAGTTCTTTAAATTATTCAATTTAGTTTTCTTAATAACTTTTTTGTTTTCAGTATTTTTCAATTTGTGCAATATTTAACTGTGAAATTACAATAAAAATAAATTTATATAAGGAGAAGTATATAGACAACTACACTAGTGACTCTTGCTAAGTCTAGTAGGGACAGGAATAAGTAGGTCCAAATCTCACCCTTCCATCCAGAGCCTTCAGCAGCCTGAGCATCAGTCCTGAAGGCCGTTCAGGTGAGAGGGGGGATTGACTCATCTAGTGAGTCAACTAAGTGGATGGAAGTTGATTAGGAAAGTTCACACTGTATACAAATATACACACATGCCCAAGTATATTTCTTTTATAACAGACAGGATCATACTATGCCTACAGTCTATTTTTTTTAGTTTATCATATGACTTATTTTCATACAATAAATACAGACTGACATCACTGGATGGTTGCACAATATTTCATATTATGAATATACCATATTCATAATGGTACCTAATTCTTTATCTAGTCCCTTACTAAGATCTGTCAAATCTTTTTATTTTGTGCTTGTTTTATATTTATAATGCTTATTTGATTATTTCCTCTGAATAAATTCTAGTAGCATAATTGCAAAAAAAAGGGGGGGATTCTCTGTACATAAATTAATTCTTAATTCTTTTCACAAAAGTAAAAATCAGTAATAAGAAGGTGGAAGTTCACTTGCTCCTTCAAACATTTTATGTAGAGTCTGCAAGTGTCCAATTGGTGAAGAAAGTCTGTAAAGTGCACTACTCTCAGAGACTGTTAAGTGATCCAACCGAGAGGGGATCATGAGACAGAAGACATTTGCACTCCTCAGGGCTTTATTTAGTAAGAGCCAACATTGCAAACTCTCTCCAGAGGCCAGAGTAAAGAAATGTCAAGTTCAAATGACCATGGACATTCAGGTCATTCACCAACACAAATTTATACCCAGAATATACTGCAACTCATTAAAGAACAAACATTTGGGAAGGAGATGTAACTAGTAAATTTAGTATTCTTTTGACATAGGGGTATTATACAACACAGCATTAATCTTAAAGAATAATTTTAGTTAAAATATTAATGCTTATAAAAATAATACTATATTAACTTATTTTCCAAAGAGGATCCCCTTTCTATGAAGATAAATAGCTAATGTTTTAAATTCTTTGATTCAAATATCAAGGTTATAATGTTGGTTGTTTAACAATAAAATTATAATATCCATTGTAAAAGTAGAAATTATATTTCAATATGACCAAGATTTTTAATATGGTAATACATACATACATATCCAGAACTTGGTCTTTAAAATATAAACTAGAATCTATACAAGAAAATAAAAGCTGAACATTAACTATAAATATGATGAAAAAGAACCTTATCTTCCTAGAAAGAAATGAGTTCCTCTGCTTTTTTAAAAGGTTTCTAAGCAATTTGTTTATTTTTCCCTCATGGGCATATACTTTATATATCTCCAAAGTTCTTGCCTATTAGTATGCCTCAGTAATTTTCTGCTGTAGCTAGTTGTCATGGAAAAATTCTATATTGTTGGGAGAAAATCACTGATTTGTCTTATTGCTGAAGCAGATTTACATTTAAGTCATCTTTCCCTTTCAAGTTTCTTATATTCAAATATTCAATTTATTTCAAACTTCATAAAAATTCTTCTCACATTGCCTTTTAAGGCCTATATAAAGAGATCACATAGAGTTATATGTAACCATAAGAATTTGGATAAATATAATTGGCAACTCTAACACAAAGTACATTTACATATTTGATATTTACTATAAAGGGGAAATAATAATAACTATATATCTTTAAGAATGTAATAGGTATAGTGTCCCATTCTGTTTTTGAATTTGCCTTTTGCAAGAAATCAACAGAGATCTATATCTATATACATATATAAATAAATAGATAAATGAGATAATGACTAGCATTTATCTCCTGGTCCCTATTTCAAAGACACATGTAGTAATAACTCAGAGATTTAAAGCTATATATATAGTTGCTCTAGAGACAGTTTTATCACTACTCCATTTTGTATCTACAGCCAAATTACTTTAATTCTCTGGCTTTTTGTTTCTTCCACTATGAACTGTATCCAATGACATAAATGTTTGCATTTCTTAATTGAGTTCACTTAAAAACATGACTCATCACAAGAGTGGAGGTACCAGTCATTTTGGGAGATATAATTCTAAGAAACAGGAATGAGGGAACAGTAAAAGTGAGACCAGAAGATGAAAGTGGTTAGTTTGCTGATATACTGAGTAATCTATACAGTTCCTTCCAGTTGTGATTATGTGAAGGGCAGTCACACTGACTATTTTTCCCTGTTAGACAAGGATTATCCATGAGAGAGAGAAGTGTCCCATACTTCTGAGCTTGAGTAGGAGTTGAGCAGGAACTCATGGCTTCAGAGACAACCCTGAGGGAAGAGAGCCCAGTAATGAATAATGGATGTTTTCTCAGAGACTCATGGGCACAGGGTGGAACTGCTGAGTGGTATCAGAAGTATCCTGAGAGACTGGGGAGTGGCAGACTGAGTATGAAATATTCTCTTGGAGGTAAGACCATGACTCTTTAAGCTAAAGATCATATTTCTTAGTCGAATTGCATATTATTGTTATATGAAGAACAAATAAGAATTAGTAACAAGAACCAGTAAAAATGACCATGATCCTCTATAAATAGAGAATGGTATACCGTTGAGCAATTTGCCCAATGCCTTGATATTTCTCACAAGAAAGAGTATAAATATGTTTTATAATTAATGAATTTTTGATATAATGCTAATAATATATTTTTTACACTTGATTTCTGAGAAACTTTATTTCTTTTTAGTTAAGTGTTATGATTTTTATTGTTTGTTCTATTTAGATATACATGATAGCAGAATGCATTTTGATTCATTATACACAAATGGAGGACAACTTTTCATTTCTCTGTAGGTATAAGATGTAGTCACACCGTTCATGTAATCTTACATGTACATAGGGTAATGATGTTTGTCACATTCCACCATCTTTCCTTCCCCCTGCCTCTTGCCCTCCAACATTCCTCCATTCTTCACTAACCCACACTCCCCGCCCTGTTTAGTATCAGCATTCACCTATTAGAAAAAAAGTATATGTCCTTTGCTTTTTTATCATTGGCTTATTTCACTTAGCATGATATTGTCCAACTCCATCCATTTACCTGCAAATGCCATAATTTTATTCTTCTTTATGACTAATATTCCATTGTGTATGCATACCACAGTTTCTTTAACCATTCATCTATTGAAGGGTCTATTGTGAATTGAGCTGCAATAAAGATTGATAGGACTGCATCACTGTAGTATGCTGATTTTAAGTCTTTAGGGTATAGACCAAAGAGTAGGATAACTTGGTCAAATGGTGGGTCCATTCTAAGTTTTCTGAGGAATCTCTATACTGCTTGCCAGAGTGGTTGCACCAATTTACAACTTCAACAGCAATGTATGAGTGTACCTTTTTCCCCACATCCTCACCAACATCTATTGTTGCTTGTATTCTTGATAATTGCCATTCTAATTGGAATGAAATGAAATCTTAGGGTAGTTTTGATTTGCATTTCTCTAATTACTAGAGATGTTGAATATTTTTTTCATATATCTGCTGATCACTTGTATATCTTCCTCTCTGAAGTATCTGCTCATTTCCTTAGCCCATTTATTGACTGGGTTCTTTGCATTTTTGGTGTAAAGTTTTCTGAGTTCTTTATAAATTCTTAAGATTAGTGTTCTATCTGATGTGCATGTGGCAAAGATTTTCTCCCACTCTGTAGGCTCTCTGTTCACATTTTTTATCATGTACGATAAAATGTTTTAAAAATAGGCATATATTGTGGCATGAATAAACCCAGATATTTAAAAATATATACTACTTATATACATATTTTTGTGGGTGAAGGCACTTAAAATCTACTCTCTTAGTGATTTTCAATAATATAATATTTTGTTAATTATTATTCTCATGTTAGACAATAGAACTCTTAAAATTTTTCCTCTTGTCTAACTGAAATGTTTTATCCTTTGGCCATCATTTCTCCAAACCCACCCCACACTGGCCCCACAGCCTCTAGTAACCATCATTCTATTCTCTGCTTCTGTCTAGGACATGGGGTAGGTAAAAATGACTCCAGGTATCAACCTGGTAAAAGAGTCTTTAAAACCATCCAGGTACTAATCAAAATTTCTTCCTCAACAAGCAGCTTTCTGCTCATTGATGAAGTTTTCCATGTTCTAAAATATTACAACTCATAAGTGAATTCAGTAAAGTAGCAGAATATAAGATCAATGCTCATAAATCTAATGCAGTGTTATACATAAGTGATGAATTCTCAGAAAGAGAAGTTAGGAAAACTACCCCATTCCCAATAGCCTCGAAAAAAATAAAATACTTGGGAATCAATCTAACAAAAGAGGTGAAAGACCTCTATAATGAGAATTACAGAACACTAAAGAAAGAAATTAAAGAAAACCTTAGAAGGTGGAAAGATCTCCCATGTTCTTGGATAGGCAGAATTAATATTGTCAAAATGGCCATACTACCAAAAGTGCTATACAGATTCAATGCAATTCCAATTAAAATCCCAATGACATACCTCACAGAAATAGAGCAAGCAATCATGAAATTCATCTGGAAGAATAAGAAACACAGAATAGCTAAAGCGATTCTTAGCCGGAAGAGTGAAGCAGGAGGTATCACAAAATATTAGAAAAAGGATAGCTTCATGAGTATTTAGGGATCTCTCTCACTGTAACAAATAAATTGATTTGCTAATACATAAATCACTTGTTTTGTTTAGTCATTATAAATCAGTTCTTGTTGGGATATAACATTTGAATAAGGGAGAGGAAAATGGAGTTTTTAAATATCTAGACCTCTAAGTAGACCCTGCATTATACTTGGCAGTGGAAGATTCCAGGGGATAAATCTGAAATTCACATTTCTGCAATACCTGGGTAGAATTGCTAGAATGACTTGGCAAATATGATTTTCTTAACTCTAATTCCTATATGGATGCTAAAAAAAACTACATTAAAAACAATTTTATACTGGATTGCTACATGTAAAAGTGACAGAAATACTGGTAGGAGTAATAATTCACAGTGTACACATAATATTGTACCATTATAGTTTTCTTTACATGAGCAAATGAAAATGATTGATTTTTTTGGTACTTGAAATTATCTACAAAATATTTTTAGGCATCTGTTGTCAACTGGTTGCAGTCCCCTTTTTTTAATGGGATGGTGGTTACCGGGATTGAACTCAGGGGCATTTGACCACTAAGCCACATCCCCAACCCTATTTTTTATTTTATTTAGAGACAGGGACTCACTGAGTTGCTTAACACATCACTTTTGATGAGGTTGGCTTTGAACTCAAGATCCCCCTCCATCAGCCTCCAGAGCTGCTGGGATTACAGGTGTGCCCCACTGTGTCCAGCTGGTTGCAGACCTTTTTATACAGATGTATTTGGTAGTATGTGAGGCACAAAGAAGAATGGACAAAAAGGCAAGTCATTTAGCATTTGTTTTCCTATTTTCCAAATATTCAAATATGTCTCTCTAAGTAAAGAAACTTAAAGAGTAAGGATCTCAGACTTCATGTCTGAGTCTTAAATAAGTAAACTATGTGAACCAAATATACCAATAATGAAATCAGTCCTAGGAGAGTGTTTGACACAACAGTTACCAGTCTCAAAATTGAAGTGTACTTGAGAATATACTACATGGACATGAAATGGTCACTTTTTAAAATAATATACAGCTAAAGGCAAGCAATATTCACTTAATATTGCTTACTAGAAATTCCATGTTCCTTTTCTGAATAGGAAAAGGAGTTACAGATGAGGACTCAGAATTTGAGAGAGGATAAATGATTTGAATATAGTTACACTTCAAGGGTAACATCAATAGTTTTGAACTTCTAATTTTCTTCTGCAATTTCACTTTTTGTAACGTAACATTGATTTCTTCTATTAGGTTGCTCTTCTCAGGGAGCCTGCCTTCTCTGTGCGTGTGTTTGCATGCACACACACACACACACACACACACACACACACACACACACGGGCACACATATATTAGCATGGTGCATTTGGTTATTATGTTACATTCACTTAGATGGGCCCCTCCCCTTTGTGCTCTCATGTCTAATGGAAGTTCTACTTTGTTTATAAGTACGTTTGTTCCACCTATGGTAATCAATACCTTGTCTGAACTGCTAATGAAGTTTGGAGCTATACAAAACTGATTGGCACATAAATATTTGATATTGAGCCACATTATAGTTTTGTACACTGAACTGTTTGCAAATGCCACCTCCAGGGCCAAGGTGGAGACTCTTACATGATATATTACCTCACATGAAAGGGTAGAATACATATTGGTAAGATATTAGAGAATTGTTTATTTACCAGTTGGCTTATGAGTCATCAGTCATTCATTCATGCACTCTATGTCAGTGATGAGTTGAAATTCACATTACTTATATGTTAGAAGTTGTGTGTGATTTTTTGGTGTGTGCTGTGCTGAGGATTGAACCCAGGGCCTTGTGTATGCGAGGTGAGCACACTACCAACTGAGCTATATCCCCAGCCCTACTTATGTTAGAAGTTGTACAGGAGGATTTCTGATTCTGGTTAAAAGAAGGAAATGAGACCAGACCAGACTCATTTTATCACATTGAACAACCTGATAAACAGGATAAAATAAAAGCAATAGTATTTTAGATGTTTGGACAATAAGCAGTGTAGCTTTTGACCTCTGAGAAAAAGGATCTGATGTGACTCCTGTGATTACCCTACCTTACTACCTGGATGCAGTTTCAAGACCAAAGTGAAGGGAACTAAAATCTAAACAAAATTCAGGTCATCTTGATAAATTAAGGAGATGGAAATTGGGTTCATGGAGACGAAAGTACCTGGATCTGTAAGGCAGAGTCTCTGAAACAAGAAAACTGCAAAGAGAGAGACCTCTGGAGAATTTAAGAGGCTTCTCCTGGACTCTCCTGAGTACTGATATGTACATAAATGCCACTGGTAAGCAGTAGCCTAACAAGTTCTTGGGTCCTTACAGGAACAGGAACAGCTTGTGTTTGCACCAGCCAAAACTGAAAGACATCTTGGTACAGATAGCAATGGATAAAGTTCCAAAAATGATAATATTGTTTTAGTATTGAACCTAAATTGTCAATATACTAAAATCTGGCATATCTTAAAATAAACCTGAATGTTTTAAACTGATTTTGGTACTTTACTGTATCTAGGATCCAACAAAGTAGAATTCATAGTGTGCACAGCAATCCACTGAACTAAAAAGTATCAGTCATGCAAAGCAGATAATGACAAATCATAAGCTGAAGAAAATATCAGTCTAAAGAAATGACAGATGATACTGTCAGTAGACAAAGATGTTAAAAGTCTATAATTAATATGGTCTGTATGTAAAGAATACAGATTGTCGCTGGCTCTTTGCAGTGCCAAATCCACAGGTATTTGTCACCGCCTGCAGCAACACTTTGCACGGGTCTCCATGGGTGGTGGACTGGAAACTGAGCTACCTCTATTTCTGAGCTACTTCTTTACTTGCTTGCTTGTTTATGGAGGATAGAGGAAATGAGGTTTACTTGCTTTGAGAGGAGAGAGAGAGAGAGGTTTTGCTTATTGGAGAGAAAGAGATTTTGCTTAAGAGAGAGAGACTACACTTTCAGAGATCCATATCTTCCTAGTTTTGCTGCTTCTGCTTAAAGGTGCATCTTGCATCCTGTGAACTAAGGGTGCGTCTATCATGAGGTGCTTCCCAATGATGTGTCCGGTGCACTGCGATCTGCCTATCTGCAACCTAAAGATGTGTTCTCAGATCTCTGCTCTGCAATCGATCTTCCGCCGCTGCCCCTATTCACTGCTTCTATCTGCTTGCCGCTTCTTCTTCTTCCTTTCTGCTAATGGCTTCTCTGTTTCTTTCTGCTAGCTGCTCCTCTTACTGTCGCACCTTATTTCTTGCCACTTTTCTCTGCTAGCTGCTGCTGCTTACTCTTACCTACTGTCCACTTATATTCCCTCCAAAAGGCGGAGGGCGGAGCCAAGCCAGTTGAGATCAGGTGAGGAGCCAGCTGCCCAATCACAAGTAGGCGCAAGCAGGAGCACTCCAGAACACCTGTGCACACTACCTCCAATGTGATCAAAACAGCTTCTGGCTGGCTGCCAGGTGCCATCTTCCACGAGTTCGCATGGCATAGCCCCCAACAACAGATGAAAACATGGAAAGGTATAGGAGAGAAATGGAAAATATAGAAAGGTTTAGGAGAGAAATAAAATATAAGATAAATCATACAATTGTAGAGTAAATCATAATGTCTAAAATATAGAATACTCTGTTTTGCATATAATGGGAAGTATGATTGAGACATTGCTGTTGGTGTCCCTTTGGTATATGGATGTCCAATTGTCCAGGAACCTTTCTGGACAGACTCTCCTTTCCTTCCTAAATGTTTTTTGCATATTTGTTGAAAATTGATCAATAGTGTATATGCGTGCCTCTCATATGGCCTCTTTATTGTTCCATTGACTTATTTTGCTAACCCTTCAGTATCACACTCATTTAATTATTATAGCTTTTTTAAAGTTTGAAATCAACCTGTTTGAGTCCCTAATGTGGAATGATGTTTTAATCTTTATAGAATTGTATTGTTTTTGGTCTCCAAATGTGGAAACATACTTTGTTAGACATATGTTTGATCATAAAATATGTTCTGATACTCAGAATAGTCAAAAATTAAAAGGAAAAGTTAATTGTTTAAAACATAAAAAAGTAATTAGCCTTGATCCAAGTAAGGAATCTAACAAATATCTATTTGCTGTTACTTTTGTTCCTTACTTTTCTCTCAGGTTAAAAAAAAGTATGCTAATATATTTTCACATTTCTTTCATCTTTGACACTTACGCACATTATTTCCCCTTAACTCATAATTCCAAATACACATTTCAAGATGATTTCACACCTTGTTTTTTTTTTCCTATTATGTCTCTTGTTGAATACTTCATTTTCAAAATTGTGTAGTTTTATTCTAATTTCTCTCACTAAGGTATTATTCATATATCTGCTAATTCTTACTCCAAGCACTGACAAATGAGGAAATAACCCTTGAGAGAGTGAAGATCATTATAGTAAGACAAATGGCAACATTTCATACATTAAGCAAAATTAATGAAAACTTAATTATGACGGTTAAATTTATGTGAGAAGCATGAAATGTCTCTGGTTGTCTTTGTTAGACACAGAAAGAAATGTACAGTCAATGCATTTGTTTCATACATTTATTAAGAGTTGTTCTTTGCAGCAAATGTATGAAAATAAAGATCTATTTTAAATGAATTTGGCTGCAGTATCTATAGCAGTAATGGTCTATAATGGTCTATAATGTTGAAAATAATTGTTTCTAATTATTCAAGTACAAAAATGCTGTTCTCAGCACCGCAGTTTAAAAGAAGCCCTTACAACCATACAAGTGTCTCCATATTAACTTCCTAGAGAGGAATTCTCATTCAATGACTTGTCATAGCAATTAAATTTGTGAGCAGGGAGCAGAGCCAAAGGAGAATTTTCATGCTCCATTGCTCCTGCTTCATTTTGCCCTTTCTCACCCTCCACAGAGTCCAGCTTAAACTCTAAATCCTCAACCCACAGCACTTGCTCAAGATCTATAATCTATGGAAAGGAAAAGTGAAGAGAATGATCAGATCATTTTTTTCCTCCTTGATACTGAGGCTGTGTTATAGGTATTGTTACATGTGAGACCTGCAGCTTTTGGAGAGAGTTAATTTCTATATTAGGTGGTAAAGCAGCCTTTAAATTTCTTGGACAGTTTACTTCTTTCTCAACATGAAAATGTATATTTACCCCTCTATATAGCTTTAAACTTTTTCAAGTTTTCTTGTTTTATTTTTAGCTTTTAGTTTTATTCTTTTTCTAGTTCTACCTTACTGACAAAGTTGATGGAGTTCTGGTAACAATTGAGCATAGGGTTCTTTGAAATGCAGTGTGATAATGAAATTATTTGAATACACACTCAAGAAGAAGATATTATTACTGATCAATTAGCATTTGAAAAAGATATTCATAATTTGGGAGACTGAGGCAGGAGGAACACAAGTTCAAAGCCAGTCTTAGCAACTTAGCAAGACCCTGCCTCAAAATAAAAAATGAAAAAAGGACTGAAAATGTAGCTCAGTGGTAAAACACCCCTGAATTCAACCCCAGTACCAAAACCAAAATGTAGTCTTCAGAAAAAAATAAATTAAAACCGCAATGATGTTTCACTGTGCTCACATTAGCATAATTGAAGAAGCACCAAGTATTAATAAGGAGCTACTACAAACAGTATACATTAATAGTGGGAGTGTAAAATGGTACAAACATGTTTGAAATTGTCTGACAGTTACTTACCAAATTAAACACATACTTATCATATGACACAAGAGTTGTACTATTAGAATTTTACCTATAGGAAGTAAAACATATCCACATAAGGATGCTTACCTGAATGTTCACTGCTGCTTTATTCCTAAAAACCAAAACCAGGAAATCATGGTATATTCATAAAATACAATATTACTCAGAAACAACAATAACAGAAAATGATAGTATCTGCAGTAAGATGGTTAGATTTGAAAAATGTATTAAGCAAATGTAGCCAAACACAAAATAACTTTTGGTATAGGAATCATTCCATTACTATGAAATTATAGGATAGGCCAAATCAATCTACAATGTCAAAGAAAAAATTATATGCTATTTGGGATCAATATCAAATTAGGTTGAATGCAAAGAAGCAGGAAAGAGCTTTAGGAAAAGATAAAAATATTTAAATTTCATTTTGACTACAAATGCACATGTATTTGTCAAAATTTACCAATCTCCACATTTAAGAAAGATGCATAAAAATCAGGAGTAGTGGCCCATGCCTATCATCCCAGTGAATCAGAAGGCTGAGGCAAAAGGATTGCAAGTTTGAGGTCAGTCTGGGAAATTGAGACCCTGTCTCAAAATGAAATGTTTAAAAGTGCTGAGAAAGTATCTCAGTGGTAGAGTTTTCCTGGGTTCCATCTCCAGTTACTGCTAAATTAATTAATTAATGAATTAATTTTAAAAATGGTTGCATGCATTTAACTTTCTGAAAAATATGCTGCAAAGTTATTGTATTTGGAAGCAAAAAAAAAAATTGGCAATGGGGATGCATAGAAAAACCTGCCTCCCTTCTGAAAATCAAACTGGAAATAACAGTAGAGAATAGCCTGCAGAATTTAAGAGTACGTCATCAGTCAAAAGGATTAAGTATTTTTCTCTTTCTGTCATACTTGGGGTTGAATTTTTCCAAAGACCATAAGTAGAAATCCAAAACACAAGAAAACCCAGGACAGCTCTGGGTTCTCACAGGAGAATGCACACTCCAGCTAGCAGCTTATCATCTTGTCATTAATTGCAGCACTGTTGTTTTGGACATTTGTGATAAGAGCTAAGGAAGTTAAAGCCTGGCCTACCCATGAGTATATTTTTATGGCAAACCTACAAATTTAGGGGCTATAGTTTTTCAGAATACATTATTTTATCAAACCTACAGTAAAACAGAAAGGCAGTGTGTTTCTATAAAAAAAGGGAAACAAAGGTCTGCAAATAAAGGAATGAGATTGCGGCATCCCCAAACACTCTCCTAGGTCTCCCAGATTTATTATTTTACATTATTTACATTATTATATTATATATGATAGAATAAAAGTGAAAATTGTTGAATTAAAATGTTTTTAGAAAACATTTTAGAAAAATAGAATAAGCAATAGAGAGAGACTAGTCATCTTTTGTAATCCACTTTGGAATGTCCTTTGAAATTACAGAACTGCCAGGTAAAATAACATGAATGAAAAATGAACTTGGTGAAATATACCTCTGTCATCGCTTCTCTTAGAATTTGACATTATAGTCCCACCTTATGATGCTCCAACTCTAGTTTCCTCATACTTTCTTGCACCTCCCTACAAACATTTATTGTAATACTCTGTTTTTTCTACCCTTGAAATAGTTCTACAAAGTTAAGAGACTTGTTAATCTTTTCCAGTCAATTAAAATAAAAAAAGCAGCCAGACACTGGTGGCCTGTGCCTGTAATCCCAGCCACCAAGGAGAAGGAGGTAGGAAGATTGCAAGTTCAAAGACAGTCTTTGAATTTAGGAATTCCCTGAACAATTTAGTGAGACCACATGTCAAAGTCAAGAAAATAAAAAAGGACTGGGGATGTAACGCACTGGTAAAGTGCTCAATCTGTAGTTCCCAAAAAAGATAAAAACGAGGAAATAAGTAAATAGAAAGAAAATAAGCAAATTTAACCTGGATTCATCTTCTTTTTAATATAGACTCTTTTCAGTAAGCTAGGAGAGAACCCCTTCTTAAGAGGTATTAATAACCTAAAAGAGTAAAATGGATGTTTTAAATACCATTTCCTATGAATATGAAATTTGTGCTGAGAGAAGATGAAGTGGATAAACTAGGATGAAGCAAAATGTAGAAATTAACCAGATGTGAAGAAAGATACCGAATGAATATAAAAAAATAAAGAATTTGACTCCCAGAGACTCATCTATATTGTTTATTGTATGTGTTCTTTGGAATATGGGAGTGGGGCAAGTTCTGGATGATAAAGTCCATGGTGCGGCTTTGACATTTTCACCTTCAAATAACTTCACTTCCTTTCATTTCAGTCACCCACAGACACGGCCATTCTTTTGGCTTTGTCATCCCCTAAATCATACCACTATTAAATCTCAATTTCAAGCATTCTTTTTTCTGGCTTCCACTCCTGCCTTTTCCATTTACTTTTTATCCCATTTTAGCCATCCTTTATCCTTGTGATCTTGGCCTCTACTTCATTTTAAAAAATAGAAGCAATTAATTGTGATATCCCTTATGATTTTCCTATCATCTATTAATCTCCAGGTATCTGAACTCAAAATCCATGCTTCTATCAAAGGTCTAAACCACATCTGCTCTGAATCCCATCTTCTTTTGTCTTAAGTAATTTTTTTCATTAATGGTTGACTATTTCCCCCTGAATCATCATTTTTTTTTTATCTTGAGTGTTTCTCATCACCAGATAAAAAATGTTGTAAGAGTTTAAAAGTTAACAGACCTAAAAAAAAGTTCCCTCCTGTCACTCACCAATTTTTCAGCTATCATTTCATCTTTAAGTAACTCTTTGTAGTAAACCATGTAATATATTTTAGACTCTCTATACCATGAACTCACATAACATTTCTCAACTCACTCTAAGTAGATTATTTTTTACCAAGATGTGATAAGATTATCCATTTTTTATTTTTATTTTTTTATTGGTACATCATTATTATATATAATAGTGGGTTTTGTTATTAATTGAGGAATATTTGGGTTTCTGAAGATCACTTCAATGGTCTCTGTTTGATTTTTTGTTAAAATCATTATTGGTGATGGTGTCTTTCTTGACAGTCTGTCTTTGATTTTTAACCATGCCACTGTCACTTCTGCTTTGCCTTCTTGCTCGGTCTTCCCTGCCTTCTTTTCCAGTTCATCTCTTCTTTGGTATCTAAATGCTAATGTATCTAAATGTCCTGTCCTTGTCCCCATCTCTTAACTACACAGTCTCCCTGGTGATTTCATTCAGTCCATTGCTTTAAGTGCTATCCCTAAAGCAACTGCTCCCAAATTAGAATTTTCATTTTTTGACCTTCACAGTAAAATGCACACTTAGTTATTCAAATTCTTAGTACTCCGATTTTGTGTTTAGAAGACAAGCTTCTTCTAAAAGTTCTTGCCAAAAGAACTCTTTTTCTTAATACAAATGTGTTCATGAATTGTAACCTCCACAATGTTTTCATTATTCCAAAATACTTCTGTTTGTCATCAACACTAAATCAAAACTCTCATGATTTCTTATTTTCTTCTATTTCTGTTCCTCTGCTATCTATAGCACTTTCTGAAATTCTTTAAATTAACCCACAATTTTTAAAGGAAATAGTTATTATAGTACTATATATTTCATACATATTTTGTCTTATTTACCACATTATTTTTAATAGCTTTACAAATTTACTGGGAGTTGGTGGCAGGGCATTTGCCTAGTATGTGTGAAGCCGTGAGTTCACTCTTCAGCACTGGAAAAAAATTACTTTCAATACAGTTGTATATGAGAATACTTAATATGTAAATCAAATGCAAATCTGGAACTGTTTTGTAGTTGGAAGAGTCCATAAATTTCCCTAATCTAATGAAATAATTCTTTAATATATTCATGTTAGAGATCTATTGATGACCAAATCAACAGGACTGATTTGCATTTAAGTACAAAATAATCTTCAAATCAATAATATGAATATTAGCATTTATTTAAAAACAAACCTAAAATTTAGTAGCAAGAAAGTATGCAAGATATTGAAATAAATAGCTTGGTTTGCTGTAAAATTTTTCAGAGTTATTTAAAGAGAGTGTGTTGGTATATACCCCAAAGTACTGAAAACAGGGATTCATATTATTTGCACAGTCACATCCATAGCAGTATTATTCAAACAGCCAAAAGGAGGAAACCTACACATATCTGTTGGTGGATGAAGGATAAACAAAATGTGACATTACATACATGGAATATTATTATTAAATTTTAAAAAGGAAGGGAATTCTGACATAGGCTACAACAGGAATGAACCTTTGCTAAGTGAAATAAGCTAGGCACAAGAGACAAGTACTGTATGATCTTACAGGCACGAGGTCCCAGGAAGGCCAAATTTTAGAGGCAGAAGTGGAATGGTGGTTGACAGGACTGGAGAGAGAGGAAGAAAGGGAGTTCTTATATAATAGACACTGAGTTTTAGTTCCACAAAATGAAAGGAGTTATAGAGATTGGTTCCAAATGTGAATGGATTTAATACTACTGAACTGATGTGTAAAATGATTGAGATGTTCATATTTATGCGTATTTTACTTCTCTGTTGAGATGTGGCAATTTTTCTAGTAAGGAAATCTGCTATGATTCCTTCAGCGGAGAATTTAAGGAATCATTGTACTTCCATTCCTGGGGTAGAACTCACCTTCCACTTCAGAGTCTGTGAGAACTGTGCAGATGAGAAAATAAACGAAGTTTCAGATGCAGCATGACAAAGTATTTATCAAATTGCAAATGGAGTAAGGAATCAAAATGGGAAAACTTTGCTTATGGGAAAGGGACTAGGGAGATGCTGGGTGGTGGCAAGGAGCAAATTAGGCAAGAGACAGACCAGTAAATGTGGGAGTAGCCATAGGCATGTCTTGCTTTTAAACACCGAAACCTGAAAATCAATGTCTTTGTGTCTATCCTCAAAATAATGTAGCTTGCTTTTAATGTTTTATCCTCAAAGTTATAGAATTCTTTTTGGTAAACCACTTGAAACACTGCAGTGTGATTTGCTTGGTGAAGAATGTGGAACAGTTTTCTTGGGGAGTGACTATCCTTTTGGTGCTCTTGAAAATTCAGCCTGGGGTTATTGCTCTACTCTACCAATGTAAATACCCAAGGGCTGAAAATCATCTGACGGGGGTGATCTTCAGCATATTAAGATCTGAGAAGACTCCCTGGTTAGAGATCATAAGGCCATTCTTTCTTTCTGTCCCTCTTGAATCAGAAAGATGTGGGGTGGGAGATAGGTGACCAAATATCATGTGCTTAAGGAACCAATACTAAATTTGCCTCCAAACCTGAGCTCTGGCTATTCTGGGCTCGGTAGACTGATGTTTCACTTAACATGCTTTTCTGTGTGCTGGCTGAGATTAAGACTATTTAGAAAAGGGCAAGTGAGGTCTCTACTTCTTGTCCCTCTAGATTATTTCCCACTCAACCACTTCCCCCATTCTGATAACTTCCTTGAGGTGGGCATGGATGTCTCATATTCTGGCACTTCCTTTCACTTTCTACTCTTCCCTCAATGAAGTTATTTCACAATGTGTGAAGACTGGAAGGAAAATAGAATAGCACAGAGAAGTGTCCAGAAGTGCGGAGGATGTTGTCTACTAGTTGGTGCAGGACTAAGGACCTTGTCCACTAGACTTCAATGAAAGGAACTTTGATATACATCAAGGGTTGTATAGTAACTGTGTGCCACTTTCAATTCTTTGAGTTCTCTAAACTTAGACTTCAAGTTTGTAAAAGGATATGGGTCTTTCTACTTCATCATCTTAATGATTAAACAAGATAATAGAAATGAAATTATTTGGGAAAGCTCTCTAAAAATTGAAAGCATTGTTATGTAACCCCCACTAGATATCATCTAAACTTTATAGTTTTATACCTTTGTGAGTTAATATATATATTTCTAATTTAAGTCCTCAGATGAAATGTCAGTCTTCCCAAGAAAGTAAAGTAGTCTGCAAACTTTATTAAATATTAAAAGTGATTAATAGAAATGAATGTGATACTGGTAAGATTTATCTTTATTATCAGATACTAATGACTTAACTAGTACAAGGATATTTAAGGTATAGCACAAGGAGCGTAGGGCTAGGGAGTGTATAGGTTCTTCTACAAAAATGGCAAAATTATCTCAAAAGACACCTAAGTGAAGTGAAACATTCCATGAAATGCTATTGATTCTGAAAGCAGTTTTTAAATGCTTTCAAAAACCCTTTTTTAATGGGCTGGCATTTACCTCAATGGTAGAATACTTGCCTTTAAGTGTGAGGCCCTGAGTTTGAAGCACAGCATTGTAAGAAGAAAAACAGAAAAGAAAAGAAAAGGAAAGGAAAGGAAAGGAAAGGAAAAAAGAGAGAGAGAGAGAGAGAGAGAACGTTTCACAAAGTTGAAAATTTGTTTTGCGAACAAATAATAAAGAAGAGCATAGAGTTACTTACGTAGTTTGGAAAAATAGAAAGATGGGCTACCAACAGTTAAGCAGTTAGAGCCCTTTCAGCAGCTCTTATTTTCCCCATTGATCTTTTGTGAATTGTCTTTATGAAATCTTCACTTACCCACATATTTGCAAATATAGGACTCTAAATCATATGCAGTCTTTTCTATCTCTTTCCATAGAATCGGTCATAAAAGAGGACTGGGTTTGTTATTAACTAATCCAATCTTTTGTCTCTAAAAATAGTAAATAAATGCTAATTTGTTATGAATCATTTCTTGTACTTAATGAGTCCCTGCTTAATAATAATGTTAAATTAACTATTCATTCTGTTCCATACCCCAAGTAATAACTTATAATATTTGTGAATTCTTGAAAAATTACAAAGTGTTTTCTCTGGCTTTCTTTTTCCTTTCTATTCTTTTCTTTCTTACATCTACAAAACATACTATTGCTCCCATATTTTAAATAGAAAAACCGAGACTTGGAAATACATGAATCTCCCCTTCTCTACTTCACATAACATAGACTGAGACATCATCATTAAGGTGTGTACTCATTATTCTTTTCATGCAATAAATACTAAATTAACATAGGTGCCTGGAATTGTGCTCTGCACTGAAGAGTGAGTGGTGAACAAGGAAGACACAATTTCTACCCTCCAGCAGTCTAACAAAAATGATGAGCAGTGAAAAAGTGACTGAGAAGATAAGAAAAATTGTGAAGAAAATTGCAAAGTTCTTTTTAAGCGAATGGCAATGAAACAAAAAGGCCTCAGGGATCATGGAAATTATCTCTGAGAAATTGACATTTAAGTTGAGACCTGAAGAAAAAGAAATTAGATTTAAAAAGTGAATGTGGAGAGAAGGTGCTAAATCTAAGGTAGTAGAAAGATCTTTAAGCTCATAGAAACCTCTGGAAACTTAAAGAAGCTCAGTATATACATGACTACACGGGAAGGGCTTTGGATGTTTTCTGCTTACTTTTCTTGGACTGGATGCTCAGTGTCCAGATGTATTTGGTTTATTTTTTCTTCTCCCCAGGTCTTGGCTTAGATATTACCATCTCAGTAAAGTCCTGTTTGCTCATGTAATAGAAAATTAGAAACCTCAGCACTTCCTTTCCCCTTTAGAGTTTTATTTTCCTTGATACAGTGGTCACCTTCTGACATACTATGTGCTTCTGTCTTTCGCTCTCATCTGGAAGGTAAGTCCTATGAAACTCAGAGCTATTTATTGTTTGCATTGCCCTTGGCAACATCAAGGGGGACCAGTAGACAGTACACTGCCAATAAAAATGTTCAGGGAAAAATAAAAAAGACAAGTAGAAATTAAGATCAGCAGAACAGGAGGGTCAGATCTTTTAGGGTTACATAGGCTATGCAATTTATTGTATTCTTTATCTTAACAACAATGAAAACAACTCTGAGTATATTTAAATAAGAGAAAAACATGTCTTGTGTTATTAAAGAAATAACACTTTGACTGCAATGTGAAGACTAGCCTCAAATGGGGAGCTGAGAATGAGAGAATATTAGTGAGGAATTTATTGCAGTGACTAAAATTACAGAAGGCAGTTGTATAGGATTGGAAGAATAGCATGGCCCTCACTGAACACAGGGAGTTTGTAAGTGTTTTATTACAGAGCTTGTACCTAGCTTTGAGACATTGGGAGCTATCGAGGTGACAGCCCAGGAGTGTGTTGCTTAGTGGGTGCTGTTGTGGAAAGGTGACTTGATAGCAGGATCTGGAAAGTTGGTTAGGGCTGGATAGTAATAAATGTCTACATGGGAGTTTAGGTGATGTGTTCAAAGTTACAAAACTGATAGCAGAGTAAACCCTATTTCAAATTTAATGTTACTGCCAATAAACTTCACTAGTTGTTATAATGATATTATATAATAGCAATATTGATAATATTATATATTATTGGATATTAAGCTTGTATGTACATAATCTTATGCATTTCTTATAGTAATTTTGTCAGGTAAGTGATGTGCACCCATGCGCACAAAATAACACAAACTCAGTGATGCAGGACCATTGGTCTTCCAGGCTCTGAACCACAATTAGAATGGCCCTCTCCTGCTATTCATAATCCCTGTCTGAAGCCAGCCCTTGACTGCTTTTCTTTCTTTCCTCCATAAATTCCTCTCTTTTCCCTTATTTGAGGGGTCATTCCTTTGGGGGTTTCCTCTAATTTAATAGTCTGACTACAAAACATGTTCCCTGGAGTTTAGGTCTCAGGGAATTTGGCAGGCTGATTATACATATGATGTTTAGTCATATTAGTACTTTTTCTTACAGGAAAACAGAACTCAAAACCAATAGCAAGTTGGTCACACATAGCCATTTCATGAAGGAGGAAATGCAAATTCAGAGAAAGAAGATATTTCATTACATAACATATGTATGCATTGAAACATCATACTGTACTCCATAAATATGCACAATAGTTATTTGTCGATTAAAAACAAAAATAAAATAAATGTGAAGCAGACCAAAACAACATCCTCTTCCTCCAAAAAATCTAATCAAATTCTTTTTTTTTTTTTTTTTTTTTTTTTTTTTGCTGTCAGAACCTATAAGCTTTCCCTTATATCACCTTACCTTTATATCCTCTTATGACCAGGTAAAGATGCAATGTGTTTAGAAAAATTTTAGGTTTTAGTTTTTAATAGGACAGCTTCAGTTATAAGGAAATCTCACTTATACAAATGTCATTCAGACTAGATTGTTGAAGAAAAGAAGATAGGTAAAAACTGAACATTATGAAATCAATTTTTTATCCTTTTATAGATAAAAGAGAAATCAGCCAAAATAACTCAATCTTCTAATTTTCATGCTAATTTAGATGGTAATGAAATAGAGCATTAATCCTTTCTTACATAACTTGTCTCCTAGAGTGAGGTAGAATCCTGATTGTGTATTTCTGCAATTCACACATATTAGTGTTTAGTATGAATGATTCTCACTTTTTATTGAGGCTCTGGCTGCTTGCCATGAAATTAGCTTTGGCTCTCTAAAGTCATCATCATTTTAAAAGAAATATGGACTCCTATTTAGAGGTCAAAGTACAAAAATAATCTGGCCCCTGTGTGTGTGCCCAACGGGGTTATAAATAGACTTCACCATCTCCTCTCTTCAGCCGGCAAAAATAAACATTGCAGGGGTCCCAAAAGCATAGGGCAGCCAAGTTGAGCAATGTTTGTCTCACACAAAGATGCCAGATCTGGAAGGGTGTGGGGCTGAAATCCAGCCAAAACTAGCCTGCAGGTATCCAATTTGTCCAGAATTTCATATAGTCTGGCCAGGCAGATGAGCTATATGACCTTGGGCATCACTCTCAAGTTCTCTGGGTCTCAATTTCTTAAACAATGAAATAGCGATAGTAATTTGTAGGCCATGAAATACATATTTATGTAATTACATTGTAAATTGCATACTCAGGCACACATGTGTTTTTGTTCACAATTTTAATGAAATTGGCCCTTTTCCCAGATATTGCCTTCCCCTTTTCCCTTGAGCAAAGGTTCCCTGTTAAGTACTTGTTAATAAAATATCATTGCCTGGGTAATTATTTTGGGGGAAATAAATTCCACTTCAAATTTGTTAAAATTGATTCCATTTGAAAAAAAAAAAAACGTTATTTTTCAGCAAATGTTGGTGTTATGAATAATGTGTGGACAAGCTAGCAAGAGGCTGAATACTTAGGAATTAATTAAGAGGTTTTTAGCATATATCTTTCATTTGGTTGAAAGTAAAGGCAATGTGAAAGGCCCTGGGTTTGATCCATGTAACACAAAAGGAAGAAAAAAAAAAGTGAAACTCAAAGTTTAGAAAATATTTTTCAATGCATATTTTTAAAACGACTGTTGATATAAATTCTGTCAATTCATTTCTCACATAGAAGTGAACCTCTAAGTGGGCACTCCTGTTTTCACTGTACAAATCAAAAACCGCTCTCCGTGCATGTTCACGTGACCCAAAATAATCCATTCAAATGAAAAGCATCCGAGCATTATGCAAAAGTCATTGAAATGATTGCTGTGAATTTGTAAGAAGACATTAACATCAAATACCCTTTAACAAACCTCTTAAAAGAGGTATGCTTAGCTCCAAATCCTCTGGTCCCCGGAGCAGGATCAGCAGGATTCATTTCCTTCAGTTTTACCCCAGGCAGCCTCTCCCAAGCACTTTTCACTCCCCATCTTCTCTCTCCTAATTCCCCAAACTGCAATTGCTTTCTTAATTTATTCTGCAGAACAATGCAGTAAATTTGTACACCCACACCTATTCTACAGCTTTCCAAACAAGGGCAGACACGCCAATTGTTAGGAAAAATTTCTCCTTAAAAATACCCTAGTTTGACAATGATGAAGAAGATGTTGATCACAGTGATAAGACCTTAACTTGCAGATGCATGCATTTTCTTATTTTACCTGGCAGGCAAAATTTCCCAATGTTTCTTTTATTTTTTTTGGAAGTTCATTTGGTAATTCTACATAGAGAGACATGTCTCTGTATTGTGATGTTGTGAAGGTTAAGTTCATTCTTTTATATGCAGCAACTTTCTTCAAATTCTTCATAGAGTCAGACAAACTAACTGGTGGTTTTCTTATAGCCACATACAACAGCATAAAGTGGGTTTTCAGGAGGCTTTTTGGAGCACCTGGTCTTTGAATTGTTTTAAGAATCCTCCCATAGCAAGGTGGTCAGGGGACTTATGTGAGTAGAGAGGTACTATAGGACACCAAAGACCTTGACTGTTTTTTCCATAAATGATAAAGAATTATTTTTGACACTTTCAAACGTGAACATTGAGTAGTAAATTTTGAACTAAGGGCACAGATGATGTGGGTATGTTCAAACTTTCTCCACGAGATATATATGTACACACACACACACACACACACACACACACATCCCACACCACACCACACAGAAAAATGTGTTTGCATTTGCATCTATGCACAGAAACATTTGTTTGAAAGGGAGAAGACAATTTTCCTTTCCCCAGTAATTCAAGAGAAAATTAAGGGGTGGTACCTATATATGCATACTGTGGGGTGGTGGGCAAAACACACAAAGTTGTGATTCTTTGGGAACAAGAAGAATGCCTTTTTTGTCCTAGAAAATAGTATGAGAAAGAGTTAAGGGAGAGGTCATTTTTTACCTCTGGCAATCAACTGCAAATTCCATTGATAGTAAATACAAGAGAGTTGAGAACATTAAAAGGAAGTATTTGTGGCATAAGAAGAATTGGTCATAATGTAGATTCTTTAGGAACTTTTTATTTAGAGAGAAAAGATATTACCAATAGCTAACATTCATTGAGTTAAAGCCATAAAGTAGTACAGTAGAGAGATGTGCCCCTATAACATCTGTGAAGAAGGCTACCATCCAGTTGAGATTCGAAGTTAGGGACAGAGTCGAGCAAACTGGGGTTATATGAATTTCCCTGGAGAGAATTTGGAGCCCTCTACTGCTCTTACTCATGCTGATATCTCCTTAGTCCCAATTTGCTTAGCTTGTAGTGGTCTGGAAAAAATGTGTTGTACCTGGGGTTTAGATAAGGAAGAAACCCACATTTATGAACAGAAAACTGGAAAACAATGAAGTTCGTTAGGAAAAGGCAATGGATATTCCTTCCATCTCTTGGAGTTTCCATTTCACTGATTGCTGAAAATACACAAGATGATTTCAAGATAAGAAATTACTTTAGAAGTCCAAATCATTTTCACTAATTGATGAGGAAAATTTTGGTTGCTGGTGCTGACAATTGTTGAATTGTACAAAGAACCAGGGAGGCAGTTTCTCCCCAAGACAGGACATTTAATGGGGATGTTTTCTAAGGTCCATGCCTTTCCATACATCTTTTTAGTAACAATTTTAAAATTAAGATATAAATAATCATTTTTAGCTTGTAATTTACCTAATCTTGAACCTAAAGGCAATAGAAGTAACTCTTTTTCAACTCTTGAAATGCTCACTTATTTGACAGAAAATCTATAAATATTGGTAATGGGGAAAAATTGTTCCAAACTTGATCTGGAAGAGAAACTTTCTGCTTAATGCATTTGACAATTTCTTTCCTAGAAGGTAAAACTCTTAGGAATCTATCTTATGTACTCTATGTAATGTGATTTAAATATTTTCAGGCAAACCAATTGTACTACTTATCCATCTGATACAGTTCCAGAAACCTTTAACCAATATCTCTCCTTTCATTATGTCCTCTGATAATGTTTTTCTTTGTGACAACTTCTAGTTCAGAAAACATATTGATAAAGAAAATATTTGAATTTGTCTTTTACCTGTAATTTTTGTTATTGTTGTCTGGTTTTGTTTATAGTTCAGGAAATCAGGCTCAGCATCTCCCACATGCTAGGCAAATGCTCTACCATAAAGCCAATCCAACTCCAAATCCTGCCAAAATTATTTTAAACAATATATGGTTCATATGCCTGACATTACTCATGCACATATGCATGGGCAGACTCACACTCACATCAGATATGAATACTAATAGTAAGCAAGACAACTTGGAAAGAAGATGAGGTTGCTCTAACAACCCCATGCTTTCTGCGGGCTTATCTTTCTCTCTCTCTCTCTCTCTCTCTCTCTCTCTCTCTCTCTCTCTCTCTCTCTCTTTTCTTTTTTTCAGAATAGAAATCATCGTTTTTTTTTCTTTTTACATTTTTAACTTCAGGTTTAAAGGTTAATAATTTGAGTAGGTCTATTTGTCTCTCAAAAAAAAATCCTTCAAATACCTCTGCTAATAAAACATTCACAGTGTCTCCTCTTAAGATCTCAGAGTATCCTATTTATTAGCCTGAGAAGTCTGCTTTGGAAAACCACTGCAGGTCCAGGGAGCCAGGCTGGAGGAATCACACAGTTAAAACAAAATACCTGTCTGAAAATGAGGTGATGATAAATCTTGAGAGAAGATTGCATCTTCTACATATCTGCACAGTAAACAAATGAAAGTCCTAGGAAGAAGATATTTAGGGAAAGAAGAAAGAGGACAGATAAAGATGGTAGAGAAGAGCAGTAAATCAGCTGAGATCTGAAGGCATTTATTTTAATCCACAGATAATAGGATTGCAGGCCTCAAGCCAGAATAATTTATTTTCATAATAAGATGACAGTTTTTGCCTCACTGGTAGAAAGTCACAAAAATATTTTTAAAGAATCACAGGGGAAATTTTCAAAGAAAACCCTGACAATAATTGATCCTATGATTCTACTGTCACCCAAACATATCAACTTTCTGCTCCTTCATTTAATTAAGATGGTTTCACATAAAAAGCAGAAAAAGGGAAATTTCCCTTGTCATAACTGTCAAAGTATTGAGAAAATACACATTCCAATATTTGGCTAACCCTTATTCAAAAATGGATTATAATTTCTTAATTATCTGTGCTGTTTCAAAAAGTATCTGTCATTTAATTCTGCAAATAAAATGTGTTTTTAACCCTAAGAAGAGTAGGAAATATTACTCTCACTTTACATATGAGAAAAATGAGGCCTAGTTTGGATAAGCTGAGGATCTCAAGGCTAGGAGTTAGTGGAGACCAGATATGAGCTCTGGACTGTGGTTTCTAAACCACAGGATCCTCAGAAATATGTGACCCAAAAGGACATAGACAACATGTCCTGAGAAGAGGTAGGTGAAAAAAAACTTAAAAGAATAGATCTCTCTAAGAATCAGTGAGAGGGTCTGCATGACAATCTGAGGAACTGAGTCTCAAATTTTTTATCCAACAAGAAGACAGAAGGCAAGAAATCAAAGCAAAACAGGCAGAGAACTTCTCTGACTAGGAGAGATCAGAAATATACAACCAACCAGATTAAGAATAGAAGGAGAGTGGGGATGAGAAACAGAGATTTCTCACCTACTTGGAAAGAGTAGAATGGACTTGAGGGTGAACAGAGTAAAGTGGACTCGAGGGTTAAAAGACACAAATCACTAGAAAATACTACCAAGGAGTATGAGAAGTTTCCAGTCAGAATGAACAAAGACCCTTGAGGATGTCACTGTGTGCTCCTCCTGCACAGCATGCCTAGATACCTCCTTACAACTCTACAGCCCCAGCAGAGATGGGGCCTTGTAGTTAACTGTCTCAGTCATGTGTTGGATCAGTACCTCACTACAGAGAAACAATAAAGTGGATTTTAAAACTAGTAAGAAAAAAAACTAAAACAAAACCTGTCTTCCTACTTATGTCAACTCAAAACTGGAGAACCCCAATTTTGAACTGCTCTTCAGATGTCATTTTAAGAAATGCCTTTGACATGTGTGTACATGGTTTATTTGTCCTTTCCCTACATATGTTTCTTTTGTGAAAATACGTAGAAAAAAAAATGAATGCTTGTTTTCTTTCAATAGTAATGCACATTCTTTATCATATTGAGTTACGGAATAAAGATTTATGAATTAATCACATGCCATATTAGAAAAACGTCATATCAAACTAATCCTTATTGTCAAGTTCTGCTTTCTCCGTGAGCTCCTGAGCATTTTTTTTATTTTCTTTTTTATTTTTAGATTCAAGATATTTTATTAACAGTTACTACTAACAGTACCTACTACAAATAGTAAGATAGCTTAATTAGATTGCCAAGTACAAAATCAACATACAAAAATCAGTAGTTTATGTATATTCAAACAATTTTTGGAAGACTTAATGGAAGAAAAGATTTCATATGTAACAGTAACAAAATATATATTAATATGTCAATAAAATGTGAGATCTATTAAAAATAAAAATTAAAATACCACTGAAGCCAAAAAAAGTCTTTCTACAAATAGAAGGACCATATTATTGTGGAAATTAATTTGTAAATTCAACAAAATCTCAATGAAAACTTGACAGTTTTCAGTTATATCACGTGAGGCTAAATTTGGTGAAAAAATAGAACTGGGACCAGAACTAAAATACATTAAGACATTTTTAAAAGCCTAAATAATTGAAGAGTATCATGCTGGTCTATTAGCAAAACAGAATTCCCAGATGTAAGTACACTCAGATACATATAGAAATTCAATGTATAAAGAGAACATAATCTCAAATCACTGGGAAAAAGAAGAAGTCAATAAATGTTATAGGAATAAGTACAGTAATATCCCTGCCTTAGCTTATAAAAACTCAATATGTACCAAAGCTATTTTTTAAATAACATAACCATTAAATAATAAGAAGAAGACATGAAAATTTTTTCTTTACAAATCTGGAGTTAGCAAGAACTATCTAACCTTTCATTACACAAAATCCCCAAGTCATAAATTATTTCACTGGTACATTTTGTTATATAAAAATCAATTTTTATGGAAAGAAGTATCATAAACAAACTTTTAAAAAGGACAACTAAGGGAGATATTTGCAGCTCATATCACAAAGAACTATCCTTCCTAACATGTAAACTGACAATATCATAACCCTTTTGAAACATAGAAAAAGGAAATAAAATTTGCTATTAATAAAAAATAAGATAGTTAATTTCACTCATTAAAAAAGAGAAATGTAAATTAAAACTGCAGATAGATGAAAGACCATTTTCTCTCTCTCCATTGGCAAAATCCAAAGTTAGTTAACATACTGTTTTGATAGGACTCTGGAAGAGAAAGTATTTTCTCACGTATTTGGACAACAGTGTGTTATGCACTCAGAATTATTGAGTCTATTTGATTTCTGGAATTGAGAAGGATTTGTTTGATGTACATGGATGCACCATTGTTTGGAGCATAAATATTTATGATTGTTATGCCTTCCTGATATATGGTTCCTTTAAGCAGTATGAAATATCCTTCTTTATCCCTTCTGACTAACTTTGGCTTGAAGTCCACTTTATCTGATATAAGGATGAAAATCCCTGCTTTTTAACTGAGGCCCTGTGTATGGTAGGGCCTCATTCCCCATTCTTTCACCTTTAGTCTATGGATGTCTTTTTCTATGAGTCTCTTAAAGGCAGCATATTGTTGGGTCTTGCTTTTAAGACAATCTACCAGTCTTTGTCTTTTGACTGATGAATTTAGGCCATTAACATTCAGGATTATTATTGAGATATGATTTGTATTCCCAGTCATTTTGGCTTATTTTTGGTTTTTAACTTGACTTGGTTTCTCCATTGATTGACTTTTTCTTTAGTTCTTCCCTTTGCTGACCTACATTGTTGTTTTTCATTTCCTCCTCATGGAATATTTTGCTGAGAATATTCTGTAGTGCAGGCTTTCTATTTCTAAATTCTTTTAACTTTTGTTTATCATGGAAAGATTTTATTTCATCATCAAATCTGAAGGTTAATTTTGCTGGGTATAAGATTCTTGGTTGGCATGTTCTTTCAGAGCTTGAAATATGTTGTTCGAGGTCCTTCTAGTTTTTAAGGTCTGGACTGAGAAATCTGCTGATATCCATATTGGTTTCCCCCTACATGTAATCTGATACTTTTTTCTCATAGCCTTTAAAATTCTATCTTTATTTTGGATGTTAGTCTTTTCATTGTAATATGCCTTGGTTTGATTCTGTTGTAATTTTGTGCATTTGGTATTCTGTAAGCCTCTTGTAGTTGACTTTCCATTTCATTCTTCAGGTTTGGGAAATTTTCTGATATTATTTCATTAAATAGGTTGTTCATTCCTTTGGTCTGTATCTCTGGGCCTTTCTCAATCCCAACAATTATTAAATTTGGTCTTTTCATGATATCCCATAGTTCTTGGAGATTCTGTTCATGATTTCTTACCATCTTCTCTGTTTGGTCAACTTTATTTTCAAGATTAAATATTTTGTCTTCATTGTCTGAGGTTCTGTCTTCCAAGCAATCTAGTCTGTTGGTGATGCTCCCCATTGAGTTTTTTATTTGATTTATTATTTCCTTCATTTCAAGGATTTCTGTTTGTTTGTTTGTTTTTTCAAAATCTCTATCTCTTTGTTAAAATGATCTTTTGTTTCCTGCAGTTACTCTTTTAACTGTTTATTGGATTGTTCATTTATTGCCTGCATTTGCTCTTATCTCATCCTTTGCTTTGGGAATCATTTTAATTAAGTATGTTCTGAACTCCTTTTCTGACATTTCTTCTACCATGCTATCACTGGATTCTATTAGTATAGAATCTTTGTTTGGAACACTTTCTTCCCTTGCTTTTTCATATTGTTCACCTATCTTCCCCTCTAGCAGTGCAGATCTGGGGCATTGTAATTTCCCCCCTAAAGATTTATAGTGATCCTGCAGGTTTCCAAAACCTCTTCTTTAAGGGGGAGATCAATATTATTAGCTGCACCTAATACAGAAAATATGTAGCCTACACCAAATAGTTCCTATGAAGATGTTAACAATATTGTCATAATAGGCAGAGAAGAAGAGTTCAATTATTATCTACAGTATAACAAAGAGATTTGCAAAGAAGTCTACAGTTTTTAAAGGTGGACAAAGAGGATGAGGAGGGGTGTACGATGTAACTGTCAATAGGATAAGAAAAGAGTACATAGAAGTACTAGATCATAGGAACAGTGAAAGTGGAATCAAAAGAAGTTGGTTGTTAGCATGAGAAAAGAGAGAAAGAGGTTCTGAGGAAACAGGTAAACAAAAGGAAAAAAGAGCAAGAAAAATAAAGAAATAAAAACAATTTTTTTCAAAAGGGAGAAAAAGAAATCTATACTATAACAGTTATATACTATTCAAGCCTCCCAGTTTTCAGTAACCTCATGCATGTGGGGTACCTGACAATGAGCTTCCACTCTCCAGCAGGCATCTCAGGATGGGATTTGCCCCATCTAAAAATGGCTGTTTCCGCTTCCAGGATAACCAAGATGGCTGCACTGGCTTCCAAACCTGTTGGCAAATGGGGAGCTGCAGCACGGGGCATGGGTGCTGGGTTCATGTGTGGTGCAGTTTCTCAGGCTGGGGGTCCTGCAGATTCTGGCTGTTGTCCCAAAATGGCTGCAGCCACATGTAACCAAACCTGCAGATAATGTGACAGTGGATTTCTGGGCAACAGCAGGCATCTGGTGATCTGTGGGCAATCTGCAGGCTACAGGAAGATGATCGGCAGATGGACCTCAGGCAGTGGTCAGGCAAATGGGCAAATGGCAGATGATAGGTGGCAGTCAGTGAGTCCTGAGCATTTTTTCATTCACTCACTCAATACAAATTTGTTTGTCATGCAGTATCTGTGGCAGGAACTGTGACATAGGATAAGGGAGAGAATTTGGTATTCATGATTCATGACTTCTTCATGTTTAGCCTGTTGGGAATGATGTGTCAATATGACTTTCTCCCCAGACTCCTCTGCCTAGGTCACTCTGCTCTCTCATTCTCTGAACTCTGCTACTTGCAGCTCATACTTCGAAGTTCAGGACTTACTATTAGTATAATTATTTGTTTATTTCATGCTGCAACCAACTTGTATAATCAAACATAAAACAATATTCATATATTTCTTTTTTATTTTAAGTTCCTATTATGCCAAGCATAATGTTAATGATGGGAAAGACACCTTATAATATTTGTTGATAGATATGCAAATTACCAACCATTGAAAATCATCATAGATACCTCCACAGAAAACAACTCTTTGGGATAAAATTATTTAAAACAAGAAGCAATATTTTTCCAAGTTGCTAGGGAAGAGTGATTTCTAATACGTGCACAACTTTGGAGGCAAGAAATAGCATAAAATATAGCTAAATAATAAAACAAATATTTAATGATTACTCTGTACCAGGCACTATTCCCTTTGCTTATATACATTGACAGATTAACTCCTCACAAGAACTCTCTCAGGTACTACAATAAATGTTCCAATTTTGTAAGCTAGAAATTTGGAACACAATGTGTTTAGATCACTTGATCAAAGTCACAGAGCTATTAGGCAAAGATTATCAACTCAACAATCTAGTTCTAGAGTCCATTTTCTCACCCAACCTACAATACCATAAAACTTCTTGCATGAATTTTCTATAAATAGTACAACATCAGAAAAAGAGTAATATTCTGAAGAATCAGTTATGACATACTTAATAAGAAATTATTTTTTTTTCCATAGTGTTGGCGATCCAAACCAGGGCTTCATGCATGCTAGGCAAGCCCACTGCCACTGAGTTATATCCCCAGCCCTGAAAGTAATTTTTTTAAATATAAGAAGGACTTATGTAGATTTTAAGAAAGAGTATAAAGATCTTAAGTTAGAATTTAAGCCAACACTTTTGCAGAACTAAATAGAAAGAACTGAAGATTTGAGATGAGTACAGGAAATTTAAAAACATAGAGGTAACCTGATAAGATTTTAAGAGTTTAAATTTTGGAATCAGTCTGATGTAAGCTCAGCTCCTGACTGGTAGTCAATGTTGTCCACTGAAAATTTCAGTTCTCTTTTCAGTCCTGTCTTTTGATACTTGTTAGTTAAAAAAAAAGATAAATATATATATATATATATATATATATGCATATATATTTTTTTTTCTGAGTGTAATGACTTAAGAACATTGTATGACTTGCAAGTTCTCCTTTCACTATGGTAAGAAGTTATTCTTCAGTGTTTTCATACCCAGAGATTTTGGTGTTTGCTACAGTGGCATGGAGATTTTAGCATTAAACAACTTTTTGTTAAATTATTTCATAAGCATGGACTCCATTTCCTCAAATATAAAGTGATGATGATAACAGGTTTTTAAAATTTTTTTGTCTTTTTTTGTGTTTGACATTTTTATTATTGTCTGACACATAGCTATGACTCAGCAGATTCTAATTCATAGGGAATTAAATAAGTAATGAAATATGTAACAGAATAATGATGAACAAAATTCTAGAGACAGTTTTGAGGCCAAATGAACATATCCAGAGTTCAATTTGGCATATAGAAAAATATGAAAGAAGAAATAAACAGCTGAAGATGATTCCAATTTTCCAATTTAGCTAATACAGACTGAATGGTATCATTATTAACTAAAATAAATGTACAGAAGATCAAGTTGAGAGGTGCTGTTTTTAGTTGTCTGCAACAAAAGAATCAGCATGTAAATAATTGAAGACATGGCATGAAGGTTAGGATCATTTAAGGGAAACAGGAAATGAAAAAAAATATAAAAGAGAATAAAAACCAAGAACAGAATCTTTAGGTGATGACAAGAAGTAGGAGCCAAGTTAAAGAGTGAAATAAGCCATTATTGATGCAGCAGTAAGAGTTTTCTAGAAGGAAAGTAGGGCAGAGTTATTAGAATACAGGTTCTCACTATATATTAGAGTGGAGCTGCCAAATGGGGTATTAAGATTTCTATAGTTACTCAAATTTCACAGTGTGGTTATTATTTTACTAGTGTGGAACACTTTTAACTTTCTTTATCCTGTTTTTCCATGGAAGGTTAATTGGAAGGAATTACGAAGTAAAGACAAGGACCTCGAGTGTAAACATGAACAGAGGGAAAAAAAGAAATTTCATATTTCCCCCCCTAAATTCAGAAGCCTGAACTATTAAACAGGTTGCTACTGGCCACCTGAAATCCCAGTTCAATTTCAGCAAATTAGGGAAATCTCACTACCTTCTTAATATTGGGATGGGGCAGTTCAACTCATTCACTGGAATATCATCCTAGCCTACACCACCAAGCAAGGGAGTCTTAATACATCTAAAGAGAGTACAGGTTAAAAGAGGAACTTAGGAGTTAAGTTTGTTATTCTCTAAAACATTCTTCAAGTCAATTTCTATCTCTCCCTCTAGTCACTTTTAAATATAAAGGAATTGTCTCTATGATATTGTATATATGCTAGAACACACAAAAAAACACAAAAGCACAGTGTTTCCTCCTAGTTTTCAGTGCTTAAAAACCAAAAAACAAACTTCAAAGGATTAACTTTGAAGTATGCAGAAAATTCTAAACTGGGAAATCTTAGAAACATGGCTAAAAGTAAATTAGAATCTGAAAATTACATCTTACACAAAATGTGTCTTTCAGGTCATCTGAGAGTACCTAAAACTCTCTCCAATGAAATCCCCTCAAATTGGCATAATCAAGCTCACAAGCCTCAAAATCATTGTCCTAGCAAGTCATCCAACTGAGACTGGTAGTTCTGGGGAAAGTGCTAGCTTTCCTTATTTGCTATTTGTGAAATACATTTCTTGTAAACCACCCAAATCATTACTGAAGATGAAATATTTCTAGCACTTGTACCATCTAATGAAAGCAATTGGCATCCTTTGTTTAAAAAAAAAAAAAAAAAAAACTCTTATCGGATAACACCTAAATCTATTGATAACCCAGAGCTGTGTCATTCATAGTATTGGGTGACTGCTACAAATCAGTCAAAATAATCAACCTCTCTTATTTTTAAAAATATTCCTTATTTTAAAATGTCAATTAATCAAAAGTATATCTATCACTTCATAAATAATTTATGTCACTGAAGAACCAAGGGAAACATACTCAGGTATATTCAGTTTGTAGTCTGGACCATGTATCTATATAAACTTCAGTACATCATTTAGCATCCCTAATCCAGTTTTTCTTATTAACTATCAGCAATAGAATAGTTCTAAATTCTCACCTGAATCTAACTTTATTTGAAAATATTATATTCTGTAAGTTTGGAGCTTTCAGTTTTAATGCCTCAGCTGATTCTCATTTTAAGTATATTGGCTAGATCAAAAATGGTGGACTCATATGGGCAAAGGCAAGAAAAAAGGTATTATGTTAAGCACTCACTAGAACATTATGAAGTAAGTTAGTGACTGAACTTTGAGAAAGGAACACGCAAAGGTTTCTTATGAGCAAAGTTAATTTTAGCATAAGAGTTGGATGTTAGAAAATCCTGAGATCTTATTTAATATTTTAGTTTTCTTACTTTAGGGATATGTCCACCATACTGGAGTTTTCTGTAAATATGGATTTACTAACTTCCATGATATCCTGTATATAATAGAACTATAATTTAGAAATTTTCATTTACTGCTCTATTATAGTAAGAACACCTTCATTAGTTGGCTTTTATAATTTTCAGAATAGGTATTTTTGCTGCATGAAAAAGTACAACTCGATAGAAGACCAGATAATAATACAGCAAGAACTTCCTTCTCCCAGCAAATCCCTTCTTTAGAAGGGAACTCAACATAAACAGTGATCAGTTTTATGAGTTTTTCCTTTCCTTTGTATTAATAAATTCCTTTTCTGAGAGCTTTTCTATTAAACGATATAAAACTTAGACTGATGTATAGCCATGATATCAATTTTTTTATTATATTGATTTTAGTCTTTGAAGTATTAATCTAGATTTTTGTGGACTCAGAAAATATAGTAGTGTTTGAAATGTATAAATATATTGAGAAGAATTATTTCTATACTTTGAGTAAAACAAATATTTTTCATTCCTCAAAAATTTCATATGAAAAAAGAAGAAAACTATAAAATTTAGGGATATACTTAGTGATAATAAGTTATAGAATAAAACACTTTACATGGTTTGAAACTTGGTAGTTTTAATTATCATAGGTTTAAAAAACAATTTAAGGGTAGATTCCATGGTATATTAGGGAAAAGTGTATACCAAGGTTATAGAGAACAATTTGCCTAAAATGTCTATATTGTTTTTATGTATTATTTAATTCTTTTCCTTTTAAGAACATACCATATCTATTAGGGAGCAAACACCTTTGCTAGAACTCGTTCCTGAGCTTATTTTCTATACTCAGTCCCAGTACATAAAGGGAAGCTCAGTTATGTATATGATTTTTATGGAACAGATTCATCTTAGTCAACAAAAACTGCTGCTAGAGCAACCAGAAAAATCCAGTGGCACCTATAACTGTGAGAGTTAACTACCTTAAATGAGAGGACACCAAAAACATACAGACAAAAAAAAAAAAAGTCATCTTTTCAAAGAAATGCTCCATGTTTAAGGTTATAAAAAGACGTGCTATAGTGTCCAAGCACCCAATGTAGGCTCAGGCTGCTATCCCATAATTACAAAGTACCCAAGGCATTTGTTCATTTGAAATGTGTCCACCATACATTTTAATTAAATCTCTTTCTATTCTTTATTGCCTGGAGCTACTTGTGCCTATTTATTTAAATTACTCTCCCAAGAGTCTTTTTACCCCATGCCCCATGAGTGGCAAAAAGAGGGTATTTACATACATCTTTACCCTATGTACACATACGATTATATGAATGGCATGAATCTGTTGTGCACAACCACAGAAACAAAAAGCTGTACCCCATTTGTGTACAATGAATCAAAATGCAGTCTGTAAAAATAAAAATAATAATAATAAAAAAGAACATGCCTTACTGTATGGGGGATACAGGTGGATTTGGGGTACAATTCTTTATGTTCTTGCATGCTGCCATTTAAAATTGTTCCAGGCTTTCAAAGACTGAGATTTGTCCCTACTGATGGTATATTTTCTGCATTGAAAATTGATTTGAGTAAATATTGTTCAGTACTATGCCCTCACCTTCACCAATTATACATCTAAAGTATCCTAAAATTCTAGTACTTCTCAAATATGAAATTTATTTACCACTGAGCTACATTTCCAGCCTCTTTTTTTTTAAATACAGTGTCTAAGCTACCCAAGCTGTCCTTGAACTTGAGATCCACCTGCCTTAGCCTTCTGAGACATCGAGATTATAGGTGTGCATTACCATGCCTAGATTTGGGGGGGCCCAGATCTAGTAGAGTGTGAAATTAAGTTGCCCATGGCAGAATAGGTTTGGGATGTGTAGTGTTATATAATGGTTGTAAGGATTCTAATTCCTAAGTTATTTTTTAATTACTTATGCGATGGGCATGGTTATAAAAGGTGTGGAACAGATAAATGTGTTTCTATGTGTATTTCTACCATCTCCAGCTCTGCAGAACAATAGACTTTAAAAGTCCATTATGTTCTGTGAACAATTACTAGGAAAATTTGTTTATATTCAAATGTTATCCTTCAAAAAGAGCAGAGAGGTTTAGAAAGAGAAGGAAAATATAAGTTCACAGAATAGTTAGATTTACCTTAAACTGAGAAGGGGAGAGTTTTTTTAGAATATGTGATTTGTTTTTAAGCATCAAATTATTTTATATATGAAATTGTTGATTATTTTACATGGAATTTTTCCCATAAGAAATCTTCAATTCAGGGATTCTTCAAATCTCTCCAATTGAAGATCTAACATTCTGGGTGAATCACTATTCGATAAACAGTGACAAAATGCCCTTCTCTACCTCCACTGCACTGTGGAAGATGGAAAGGAATGTCACATCTCTTTTGGGTGCTGTGCTCTGTTGGGGTCTTAAGCCTCCTTGCCCTTCTCGACCAGCAGCAAGGGAAGGGGACACTCCCCAGCAAGGTCAGACCAGGATAGGTAGGGCCGACTGACCACCTGCTCCCCAGCCCTCCCAGCAGAGGACAATCAGACGCATCAGGGAGACCAGTCACAGCAGGAACTGGTTTATTGAGGAAGTTACACAGCTTTTATGTAGGGTGGGGGTTAGGCGGGAACCAATAAGCTTAAAGGTCAGCAAGGCATGGGGGGTTCATGCAGGCAAGAGTCCCATTGGACTATATGGCAAGCACGAGCTGATCACGTTTGCGGAACTGTTGTTAACCAATCCCTGACAGTGGTCCGGTTTATCGTCATTAACTATTGAAACCGCCTTTGAGCCTTGATTTTGCTCACTCGCCAGGGAGTAAGGAGTCAGCCTGAGTTAGTTAACATGTCATTAGTCCCAACAGTGCTCTATGGGAGACAACGCCAATCTGTGCTCTTATCAAAGATGTTAATAGTACAAGAAATTAAGCCTTTATTTTCTGAGCATCTGTTTGGGTAAGTGAACATGTTTAACTTAGAGGAGAAAGAAAAGTAAAACACTGCTGGAGAAAAGATAGTTAAGCTCAATATTTTACAGATGTTCTTGTGGGGATAAAATGCACACCTCATCTGATTGTCCTTGTGGGCTAGAAATGGGATGAATTTATAGACCTTGTTAGAAATACTTTGGCTTTACACTAAGGAATTTATTGAAGGATTTTGAAAATCTGTAATGAACTGCCTTGGTAAGAACTGATTTGTTCCTTAGTATAAATAATTTAAAAAATATGTTGGTTGGTATCCTATAGAGGAGATTTGAGCATAGGAAAACTTGCATAAAGGTTGCAGATCATCTGTGACTGAATATATACTGAATGCAAATAATAGGGTCCTTGCCTTGTTTGTGTAAAAAGATTATAGACTAATAAAAATGATACATGAAGTGATATCTTAAGGTTACATTTATTGTGAAGGTCTCATTCAGGCGACCACAGAAATTATAATCACATCAAAGTATAAAGAATCATGTTGGTTTTCTGAAATCAGTCGTAACTAAGAATATGCTTAAGTGGAGTTGTGTGGGGTACTCCTTCCTCTTCCTGCGAGTGTTGATTTCCTAGGGCTGCTGTAAGAGAGTGCCACAAACTTGGTGCAACAAATTTCCACAAACCAGAAATTTACCCTCACAGTTCTGGAAGATCCATGTCTAAAGTCAAGGTGTCACAGGGCCTACCCGGGCTCCAGAGATCAATTATCCCTTGCCTCTTCCATTATTTCAGGAAATCCTTGCACCCCTTGGTTTGTATCTGCATCACTTAACTTTGCCTCCATCCTCACAGGACCTTCTTTTCTCTTACTCTTTTTCTAAATCTCCTTTTGTTTTCTCTTAAGAAGACACCAGTCATTTGAATTTAGGACTCACCCTAAATCTAGGATGATTTCAACTTGTGATTCAATTCTATCTCTAAAGACCTTATTTCTAAACTAAGGTTACTCAAGATGGACATGAATTTTTGGAGGACACTGAGTCTTGAGATTTTAGTAAAACTGAGAGAGAGGTCTATGGCTTCATTGTACTTCTGTAATCAAGCATCCACAGCTAAAGTGCTGAGGTGACTCCACCGCCTCATATCAATCAAAGGTAAGGAGTTGAATTAGGTCAACAGTTTGTGCATACTGTTTCAGAATAAACTTTGAAAACAAACAGTAGGAAAATTATTACATAAGATTCATAGTTATATCATAAACATGCCATACATAGACCCAAAAGGGCATGGCCCATTTTCTGATACTGTGAAGCACAGTTTTATCTCCTGTGCTGCTTTAAGATCATGAGGAGCAGAAACAAATTTAAAAGTCAGCATGGACAGGCATCTCTAAGATGAATGGGACTTTCCAGCACTTCTCATTTCAGAAATATCAATCTGAGCAACTGTACATGCATGAAACTACCTTCGCAGAAACTAAGGAAACAAGGTGAGGGTATGTGGATATAACATAAACATAAGAAAAGATGCATTAAAGAAATTAGTAAGGACAGTTTTATATCACCTACATCCTCCCTCTCCAAACACAGGAAGCAGAGTGGAGAGAAAGTCACTCTTACCATCTAACATTTCACCATGTGACAATGTAGCAAGAATGCCCTTATGAGCTACCAGAAGCTTTTTTTTCTTTTAATTCTTTTTTTAATTATTATTTCTTTACAGACCGCATTTCGATTCATTGTACACAAATGGGATACATCATTTTGTTTCTATGATTGTACATGATGTAGATTCATACAATTCATGTAATCATACATGTACATAGGGTAATGAGGTCTGTCTCATTCCACCATTTTTCATATCCCCCTCCCTCTCATTTCCCTCTACATAATCTAAAGTTCCTCCATTCTTCTTTCGCTCCCCACCTCCCATCCCCATTATATATCATCATCCACTTATCAGGGAACACATTTGGCCCTTGTTTTTTTGGGATCGGCTTATTTCACTTAGCATGATATTCTCCAATTCCATTCATTTATTTGTAAATGCCATAATATTCTTCTTTATGGATGAATAATATTTCATATATACCACAGTATATATTTCATATATTCCACAGTTTCTTTATCCATTCATCTGTTGAAGGGCACTCTAGGTTGGTTCCACAATCTAGTTATTGTGAATTGAGCTGCTATAAACATTGTTGTGACTGCGTTACTGTAGTATGCTAACTTTAAGTCCTTTGGGTATAAACTGAGGAGTGGGATAACTGGGTCAAAAGGTGGGTCCATTCCAAGTTTTCTGAGAATTCTCCACACTGCTTTCCAAAGTGACTGCACTAATTTGCAACTCTACCAACAATGTAAAAGTGTGTCTTTTTCCCCACATCCACACTAACATCTATTATTGTTTGTATTCTTGATAGTAGCCATTCTATTTGGAGTAAGATTAAATTTTAGAGTTGTTTTCATTTGCATTTCTCTAATTACTAGAGATGTTGAACACTTTTTTATGTATTTATTAATTGCCTGCATGTCTTCTATAAAGTGTCTGTCCAGTTCCTTGGACTCCTTGATCTTGGACTTCCAAGTCTCTTAAAATGTGTGTCATTTGTAAAATTTCCAGTCTCATATATTCTTTTAAAGCAGCACAAACAGACTAAGACATATAATGAAAAAGGGATAAATCAAGAGAATATAATATTGTAAATATATATGCACCTAAAATCAGAGCACCTAAATAGATAAAGCAATACTAGTAGGTCTGAAGGAAGAGATAAAATCTAATGAAATAATAGGGGGCTCCAATTCCCCACATCCAGCAATGGAAAGATCATCTAAATAGAAAATCATAAAAAAACAGTAGAATTAAAATACAACCTGAATGAAATGTACCTAAAAGTTCTACAGAATATTCTCTCTAACAGTTGCAGAATATACATTACTTTCATCAGTAAATGGAATATTACCCAGAATGAATCATATGATAGGCCATAAAACAAGACTCCACAATTTTTAAAAATTGAACTCATATTAAGCATCTTTTCTGTCAGGAAAATAAAAGTAGGAGTCAATAACAAAAATCTTTGGAAACTACACAAATACATTCAAATTGAACAGCTTACAATTGAACACGCAATGGATCAAGGAATAAAGAAAGAAATTAAAATATTTTGAAAAAAATGAAAATGGGAATACAACATACCAAAACATATAGGATACAGAAAAAACAGTACTAAGTGGGAAGTGCATAGCAATCAATGCCTACAGAAACAAACAGACCAACCATGGTTGCTCATGGTTGCTGAATTTATCTATAGAACATCCACACTTTTAAAATATGACTCTTTGGACTTTCTTGGGGAAAATCTGCTTTATCTTTCTCTGAACCTCCAGATCATTCAAGAACATTCTTAGTATTCCTGATTACTTAGATATGCTTTGTACATAAATTGTTGAAGTTGCTTTGCAAAATGTTCATCTATCTTCATTATCTTTCTCAGATGAAGGGAAGAAAATATTATGAAGACCCCAGAGGGGAATAAAAGTTTATTAGGGGAACAATATTTATCTAACACCTCCCAGGGCAAAGACAGCTATTCTGTGTGTGTGTGTGTGTGTAATTGCACGTGCATGTGCACACATCTGTCTGCCTGTCTGTCCAGAGTTTAGTGGAAAACTGTACCTCATCTTTTTAATTGCTCTAATAATATGCACCAGACTTGAGATTTTGTCAAGGGCAAAGACCTTAAGAAATTTTTGCTGTGTCATCTCTGCTTTACATTTTGGTGTTGGCTTCTATTCCACAAACAATATTTATAACTTTTACTTGTTTATTGTACCTAATAGATTCCAGAAGTAGCAGATACTTGTCAGTAAGCACGCTTAAATATAACACTGCTTTGGAAATTTAAAAAAGAGGGAAATGAGCAATAATGATTAAAAATTTGTATAAATACAAGGTTGGGGTTTTGTCTGATAAATAATTTACTGAAGAATGAGTATTAGGTATCAGTAGCTCTGAGAATTGCACATGTTGTCTAGCTACAAATTCCATACTCATTTCTCTCTATTTATTGTCTAAGGGAAATTAAGTTAAAGGCTATAAACATCAGTTAGAGAATCATAACACATTGTTTAATTTGTTTGCTTTTCAAATTAATAAAACTGTCACAAACTGATAGAACAAATTTATTTCCCCATGAAAATTGACTGTCAGGGGGGTCCTTATATTCCTTTGAAATTTATTATAAGGTAATACCAGCAAAATGACTGTTTAGAACCTTTTTATTTTCCTCATGGAATTAAAGAACTTGTGACTATGTTCATTTGGTTTTAAATTGTCAGATATTTCCTTAATGAAATCATAAACATAGTAGATGAAAACAATTATTTGTCAGACAGTGATCTCTGCTGATAATAGTCAGAAAAGCAATAAAATCACAAAAATTTAGTTGCAAGTCCTCATAAAAGATGTAAGCTACAAAGCATCTATACTATAATGTCACAAATGTGACATCTGGCCCATAATGAATTCACACACTAAATTACTTAGATTGTGGAACCTTTAACTTAAAGAGACACAAATGAAAATACTGTCAGCTGTTCAAAGGGTTAAATTACAGTCTGAAGTCTAAACTTCATTTAAAATATGAACCTTGAGCTGGGTACAGTGGAGAATGGCTGTAATCCCACTCCTTAGGAGGCTGAGGCAAGAGGATTCCTTGAGCCCAGGGAGTTCAACACCAACACCCAGCCTGAGCAACAGAGTGAGAGACTCTGTGTGTGTGTGTTTTATATTTATAAACCTACTACCTTTCTATTAACCAGAAAAGCACACTCAGCCTCAGCTAAACAGAGACCATTACTGGTTATTTTATAGTGTCTGCACCTAAATGACATGTTTTCCATTTAACTTCATTTCTATCATTACACAGCTATTTGTTGGTTGTATTATATTGGTTTGGCAACATGTAGAAGGAATTCTTTTAAGGATTGGGATTATTGTGACAGAAAATGTCACAAGTAATTGTGACTAATGACTTCTAGGGAAGATGATAAACTATCATGGAAACCAGATCTGCACCTGAACTCAACTCTGATGGACTGAGAACCTAATATAATACTGTGATAAACTCCAGGAGGAACAGGAGGTGTTTGAGAGCCCTGTGGTCGACAGGAACTTAGAGATGCAGAAATCTTGCTGCCGATGACCTGTCTCTCTCCACATTGTGTGGAGCAGACTTTTGCCTGACTTCTGGGTTGGAGGACTGTGCCAGTAAGAGGTGACAAAGTCACCTGGGGTCATTCAGCTGGCAATTGTAAGGAGGAGTAATGGCTACAGTGCTGACAGATAGGTGATGGGCCCTGAGTGTCACTCCCCCAGGCCCATCCTTGACACAGACTTTTTTAAGGGAGACTTCCCTTCCGTAATCAGGATGGCTTACCATCCAATCCCCGACCTCCTCCCCCTACTTTCTTTCTCTTCCTTTCTCTAAGGAACAGAAGTATTAATTTTTTTCATTTCCCAGAATTTTTATTTACCTTGAATTTAGAGCTCAGATATTTCACATTCTGAGGTAAATTCTATCCCTCTGATTGTTGCTCAGTGTTCAGGTGGCAGAACATTAATTTATTCTCATATAAGAGGAATAGGGTCTCACCAATGAGACATTATCCGCCTAATGGAAAACACTCGTCTGGTGTGGGCAATCCATCTTCTTGAAAACTCGCTGAGCCATATCATTTGGCATAAAATTGCATTTCTAAAATCTCCAACACTAGGAGAAGGTAACAGTTTAGCAGTAAATTAATGGGTCATCCTGTCCTAAATCTGTAATATTAAACCTGACCAAATTGTCTTCTGAAAAAAAAAAAACAAATAATGTCTATCTGAGCTTGGGTATCTTGAATCTGGGAAGAATGGCACATTAGCCAATTTTCATGTTAGCAAAACGTTGTTTCCATGGCACAATGTTTACCACTCACTGTGTGAGAAAGCAAGCAGCAAACAATTTAAGTCCTGTTATGGGAAAGACACTCGAGAGGCAGTGCTGGAGACAGAATTGAAAACAAAGGAAAGTCATTTCCAACCTAACAACCATAAAAAGCTGAACAACATATAAACTCATAAATTTTCTTGAGGCATTAAGAGAGTTGAAATCACAAAACAAAGAATAATTCTAAAGAGTAATACCTCCAAGGAAATAGGAGGTGCATGGGTTGCTTTCCTTTGTCAGTGCACCAGAAAGGAGAGAAAGGTGGCATAACTTGACCAGGCGAGAAGCAGCCAGCTAAAACTTTAGCAGCTATGTGCAGCTTATATGTCAGTTGAAATAAAATGTAGGATGCAGACATAAGGAGAGTAGGGCTTTCTTTTAAACCCTCTCTCATGGACCTTCATCCCAGAGCACAAACAGGACAGGAGGCAGAGGAGACAGGGGCAGGAACTCTCAGTGACAACTGCAAGTAGGAGGTGAGTGATGTTGCTGGGGGCAGATAGAGAGCCCCAATCAGTGACCACCATCCTCCTCTTCTGGGAAGAAAGACTCTGAACTGTGAGGATTGGGAATCAGTTCAAGTCCAAACCATGGGAGAATTAGGAAAACAGAACAGGACAAAAGAAAAAACAAATGAATGCTTTAATCACCAAAGGAGAGGTAAGAAATACTGCCACCCTAGGTCACCAGCAAAAAAACATTGTCCTGAAATGAGACTAGTTGGGATTCCAAAGAAAGAAGCCTCAGACGCTAGGGTGATCAGTCCAAAGCATTTATGAGGGGAAATTTCACACAGCATGCTGCAGTGGTCCTCCAGATCAACAGTGAGAAGAGGCATTCTGGGATGTCTTCAATGAGGGGGTTGAGTTACAGAGTATATATGAAGGTTTTAGGAGCTAACCTCAGCGCCAGGGCTAACTTGTACATGTTTAGTAATACCGCGAATCTCACAGTTGTTTTAATAACCTATACATGTTTTTCAGTGCCTGGTTCAAGACCCTGGCTTTGGATCAAGCCTACAGGGGAAACATACTGTTGGGTGGGTCACAGTGGTGTTTCTTGGTCATGACAAAGAAAGAGGGAGGAACTTGGGGACCCTACAGTGGTCTAGTTATCATGAGTAACTGGGGCAGGAACACTGAGAAATTCTAACCTCCAAAGCCCAAGTCAGAGAGCCTAAGAGTGAACCAAGATCACCAGGACCACAGAACACCCCTTCTTGGTTTATTATGATCCGGGCACATAATAACAAGCAAAAATAGTAGACTGATGAGCTAGACAGTGCAAAGAAAATAAGCACAGCATAAGTAAGCAGACACCACCAACAGCCGAAGACCAGGAGCACGCAGAACAGCCCTCCAGCCCAGCTGGGACTCAAAGTACAAGGAAAGGGAAAACAGCTGAAATTTTAACTTGAGTGTCACTGAAGTTGATGATGAAGGCAACCAAACGGCAATGAAGTTTAACTTCCAACTGAATTGATTCAAGGCTCACAAGGGGAGACTACTGGAAGTGGAGGCGTGCCCATTTCCAAGTGCAAGTGCTGTTTACCTCACGTCTACTATTTGCTAACACTTGTTCAAAAAAAATGTCAGAGATACATAAAATAGGTCATGGAATTGACTGAATCACACCCAATCATAGCCCTGAAGTTGGAACCATCAGATGGGGGCTGTGTACACTGTGATTAGTACAACAAAACATCTGGTGGAAAATGTGGACCATGTGCATGAGGAGATGAGAAACTTCAGCAGTTTTTGTTTTTTACTAACTTTGATTTTTTTAGTAATTTCACAATTGTTAAAGTGTAAACCACACCACTTTTCTTTGTACTTCTATTTGTATTCCAGATAACAATCTCAACTTTCAAAGATTTGCAGTTAAAATCTACCAACAAATATATTATTTTTAAAAACATTTTATTTCATCTATGTGCTATTATTTACACTGAATTTAAGTGCAAATTATGTCCTTTATCTTATAATAGAAAAAATTAATTAGTGGATTATTAGCCTCCCCCCACTTCTTTCCATTGATGAATACCCAATCTCTCATCTTCTGATCCTTCAGATAGCTCTCTAATGAGCTTGTTATGTGAAAAGAATAAAAGATTTGAAATTTAGAAGTCATTAAGTCATAAATTATTGATCTTCACCACTTCCTAAGGTAATTTTATATTAAATCAGAAATTTAGTTGCTACTTCAAGATTTGAATATACTTCATTAAACAACAAATGTTTTTAAGTAATAGAAAAGTTAATGAATTTATTTATAAATAGTTCACTTAAAACATTATTAATTACCTATTTTTTGTGGGTTTTAAAAAATCTTTATTATGTTACTGGTGCTGGAGTTCAGTGGTCCAGCTCTTGTCTGGCATGTGTGGGGTGCTGGGTTGGATCGTCAGCACCACATGAATAGGTAAAGTAAGGGTATTGTGTCCACCTACAAATAAAATATTATTTTAAAAAATCTTTTTTATCATGTGGAAATCAAACTCAGGGTCTTATACATGCTAGGCAAGCTCTCTACCACTGAACTGCACCTCTAACTTCAATAATCAATTTGTTTGAAAATTTAAAATGTGGATTAGTAAGTGCAGAAAGTAGACAATTGCATGTAAGCATTCGAAAGGCATCTGCAAGTCTCTCTGATGGTGGATATTGTGGGTTGATCAAGATAATTTGGACAATAAAATGTAGAGCAGAGTGGACTGAATATGTAGCTCAGTGGGAGGACACTTGCCCAGTACACATGAGGCCCTGAGTTCCATCCCAGCACTGGAAAAAATTTAAAGCAGAAAATAATACTATTTGGAGAATTAGCTTGTGTTTAAGTTCATTGTTAACCATTTATAATGGATACAGTTAACAAATGGGACATAAGAAGAGGTAAGTATATAGGAGAAAGTGACAGTAAAGCAGGAAAAGCAATGGACGGCAAAACATTAAACGGTTTGACATGGCTGTGTGACCTTGATTGAATTTAAAGTCCCTGGGTAATGAGTTTAAAGTCACTGGCAATTTATGGAGATTTCTTCCAGTTTTACAAGTTTGGCACTATGTTCTTTAGTATAATCAATATTAGTGCTTTAATTGTTTAAATTCTGAACAGTGTGTCATTATGTATAACAAGGGAACAGCATTTAGCAAATTCATTATCATCTATTTATAATTTAGTCCTCAAACTTTCGTGTCTATTTTTTAATCAGATCGTTATGCTATGATCAAAATAATCTCCGTATCAAAATATTGACTCTGGTACAAAATGTAGAATTAAACTCAAGATAATTTGGACAATAAAATCGTCTGGGTTCAATCCCTAGTACTGAAACAAAACAAAACATAGATTATTTAACAAGCAATTAAACAACTACTCCCTTTATCTGATGTATAAATTGAGTAAATTGAAGATAACTCATGGGTTCATTGTAATAATACATCTATCTACACTGATTAATAAAATTTTAAAGAAATCCTCCCTATCAAGCTAAGGGTAAATGCTAAAGGATATCTAATTCTGAAAATGTCTATCTGGTGAATCTTTCTCCAGAAATTCAAAAGTTATTGGGTCCTATGTTAGGACCTAAGAAACCCTTAAGATTTTTCTACAATGGTAACACAAGAATAAAGTGTATGGGGGGGCGGGGAGCCTAAAATATATTGAATATAATATATGTTGTCATATGATTAGAAGCATTATTCTTGTTTTGTTTTGTTTTGTTTTGTTTTGTTTTGTTTTTTGGTACTGAGGACTGAATCCAGGGGCACTTAACCACTAAGCCACATCCCCAGCCTCCTTTTTAAATATATTTTATTTTGAGACTGGTTCTAACTAAGTTGCATAGGGACTCACTAAGTTGCTGAGACTGGTTTTGAACTCACTATCCTACTGCCTCAGCCTCCCCAGTTACTGGGATTACAGGCATGTGCCACCGTGCCTGGCATATTACAACTTTTGAGTGGCTGAAATATTTCAACAAATGAAAAAGATAAGAAGTCTTAATAGTCATTGGTTAATATGTTAAAAATAAGTTATTACATTCCAGTGCCAATGATCATGGCACTAACATTTGATATTTGAACCAATTTCACATGTGATTTCTAAGGAAAAATAGTTTTCATTAGAGGCTCTAACAGGAATTTTTTAAATACCTGAAGCATGAAAATGAGAAATGCACTTTTGACCAACTCTGTTTGGAAAAAAAAAAAAAAAATGTACCATTTGTTTTCTAACCTAAGAACCAAAATAAAATATAATTCTTGGTCATATTTTCCAGTGCATGATACTTATCTTCAGAAACCTGAACATCTGTATTCCACATTCTGTCCTTTTCCTTAGAAAAGGAAAAATGTGCTATGATAAAACTTGCATTTGGAATGTGCTTTTACAGATATTAACAATTATCATCCTAGTAACTATTAGTATTTCCGTTTCATGAAAGAGAAGATTGAAGTTTGGATAGTTTATAGGATGGGTCAAAGTTTCCAGGAGTCATAAAAATGGAATTCCAACCTGCTGTAATTAAAGTGCAAATCCAATGAGTTGAAAATGACTTTCTATTTCTCAATCATCTGCTGCAGACTGAACATCCAGCTGCTGTAAAACTCAGATACAACAGAAACCAGCTTTCCTGTTGTACATTTCTTGCCAAAATATCACATCTCCTCTAAACCTAATACCTTATTCTATGGGTATCCTAGTGACTCCTGCAATCTCTTAATTTTGGGGGCAACTAAAAGGTCTTAAAATCACCTACATTGTGTTCCACTTTAAATATAATTGATTCCCTATTTTATTTTTAATTTGTCTTTATCTTTTCATTTTAATGGATACATAAAATTGTACATCTTAATGGGGTGCTACTTTATGTTTTGTATACATGTATACATTGCAGAAGGTTTAAATCAGGTTAAACATCCGTACTCAAACTTCTATCATTTCTTTATTGTGAAGGCTTTCAAAATTCTTTATCCTAGCTTTTTGAAATGTGCAGTACATTAGTGTTATCTATAGTCACCCTACTGTGCAATAACACACCAGAATGAATCCCTATTTTAAAATAGTATGTGCTTATTATTTATAATATGGATCTCCATTAGAGACTTGCATTTTGGTTTCAATTATCTATTTATTCCATGGTGAGTTAGGATATTGGGAGATAGGGTAAGAGGAGACATTGCAAGTAAAAGAAGGAGGCTGAACCAGCATAGAAGTAGCATCCTCTAAGGAAAAGGACAGAATGTGGAATACAGATGTTCAGGTTTTTGAAGGTAAGTATCATGCACTGGAAAATCTGACCAAGAATTATATTTTATTTTGGTTCTTAGGTTATAAAACAAATGGTACAAAGGTATCATTTAAAAAAATTGAGGATTGGGGACGATCCAAGATGGTGGACTAGAGGGTGACTGCATCTCCAGTCGCTCCAGAACCCAGGAGTTAAGAAGGGGAAGGCATTGAGAGTCTTGGACTAAAATAGAGCCACGGGTGAGTCTGCCCACTGGGTAAAGCTCGGCCCGGGTGGCAGGCCCAGATAGAGGTGGCTTATCGGAGCACGGCAGGGCAGCTAGAGTCTTCCACAGGCAGCCCTGCGCACTCCGGTGGTGGGCCCCTCCCACACAGCCAGCTTCTCCAGGTTCTCGGAGCAGGCCCCCTAGTGAGAGCCTTTCTGATCAGAACAAGCTCCAAGTCACAGAGCCAGCGCGGCGTGCTCTGGCCCACAAGCGGCTTCAGGGACCAGGACAGGGCAGCCAGAGACTTCCCCAAGTAGCCTGGACCCCTGCAGTGGGAGGCGCCTTTCAAGGCTAGCTTCTCGGAGCAGACCGCCCAGTGAGAGCCTTTCTACACAGAGCCAGTCACAAGTCCCCGAGCCAACGGAGAGCTTCGATCCACAAGCAGCCTCTAGGATCAGGGCACGGCAGCCAGAGACCTCTTCAGGCAGCTCTGCCCACTCCGGCCACAGGCGCTTTCCACGGGGCATTCCAAGAAGGCGGCCTAGAGGGTGACTGCATCTCCAGTCGCTCCAGAACCCAGGACTCAAGTAGGGGAGGCATTGAGAGACTTGGACAAAAAATAGAGTCACAGGGTGAGTCTCCCCCACTGGATGAAACTTGGCCTGGGCAGCAGGCACAGATAGGGGTGGCTTATCAGAGCAGGGCAGGGCAGCTAGGAGTCTTCCCCAGGTAGCCTTCCACACTCTGGCGGTGGGCTCCTCCCACACGGCCAGCTGCATGGTGCAGGCCCCCAGTGAGAGCCTTTCCGCACAGAGCCAGCTCCAAGCCCTGGAACCAGTAGGGGGCTAGGGGCAGCTTTCTTCCCAAGCACTGCATTATCAAGTTCCTCCAAGACTTCAGGCTACTAAAGGCTGGGAGGTGATACACTGGAAATCTACCGGGACACTATAAGCCAATAGAGGAAATCTGCAATATCTCAGGGTCCCACTGACAGCTGACCAATATGAGAAAACAAGGGAAGAAAATGTCCCAAACAAACCTAGATACTACATCAATAAAACCCAACGACAGCACAGCAGAAGAAATGTCAGAAAGGGAGTTCAGAATGTACATAATTAAAACAATCAGGGAAGCAAATGAGGAGATGAAACAGCAAATGCAGGCATTGAAGGAGGAGATGAAAGAGCAAATGCAGGCATTAAATGATCGCACCAATCAACAGTTAAAAGACCAAATATGGGAAGCAAGAGATCATTTCAATAAAGAGTTAGAGATACTGAAAAAAAAAAAAAACACTGAAATCCTTGAAATGAAGGAAACTACAAACCAAGTTAAAAACTCCATAGAAAGCATAACCAATAGGATAGAACACCTGGAAGACAGAACCTCAGACATTGAAGAAAAAATATTTAATCTTGAAAACAAAGTTGGCCAAACAGAGAAGAGGGTAAGAAATCATGAACAGAATCTACAAGAACTATGGAATATCATGAAAAGGCCAAATTTAAGAATTATTGGGATTGAGGAAGGCGTAGAGAAACAAACCAAAGGAATGAACAATCTATTCAATGAAATAATATCAGAAAATTTACCAAATCTGAAGAATGAAATGGAAAACCAAGTACAAGAGGCTTATAGGACTCCAAATACACAAAATTACAACAGACTCACACCAAGGTACATTATAGTGAAAATACCTAACATACAAAATAAAGACAGAATTTTAAAGGCTGTGACAGAAAAGAACCAAATGTCATTCAGGGGGAAACCAATACGGATATCAGCAGATTTTTCAATCCAGACCCTAAAAGCTAGAAGGGCCTGGAACAACATTTACCAAGCCCTGAAAGAAAATGGATGCCAACCAAGAATCTTATACCCAGAAAAACTTACCTTCAAATTTGACGATGAAATAAGATCCTTCCATGATAAACAAAAGCTAAAGGAATTTACAAAAAGAAAGCCAGCATTACAGAACATTCTCAGCAAAATAATCCATGAGGAAGAGATGAAAAACAATGATGCAAATCAGCAACAGGAGGCGCTAGCCTAAAGGAATAGCCAAATAAAGGAGAAACCAAATCATGTAAAAAAAAAACAAATATGAGTCAAATGACTGGGAATACAAAGCATATCACAATAATAACCCTGAATGTTAATGGCCTGAACTCATGAATCAAAAGACATAGACTGGCAGATTGGATTAAAAAGAAAGATCCAACAATATGCTGCCTACAAGAGACTCATCTCATAGAAAGAGACACCCATAGACTAAAGGTGAAAGGATGGGGAAAAACATACCATGCACACGGATACAGCAAAAAAGCTGGAGTATCCATCCTCATTTCAGATAATGTGGACTTCAAGTCAAAACTAGTCAGAAGGGATAAAGAAGGACATTACATGCTGCTTAAGGGAAGCATAAATCAGCAAGACATAACAATCATAAATATCTATGCCCCGAACGTTGGCTCATCCACGTACGTCAAACAAATCCTTCTCAATTCCAGAAATCAAATAGACCACAACACAATAATACTAGGCGATTTTAACACACCTCTCTCACCACTGGATAGATCTTCCAAACAAAAATTGAATAAAGAAAACATAGATTTCAATAACACAATCAACAATTTAGACTTAACCGACATATATAGAATATATCATCCAACAAAGAATGAATACACCTTCTTCTCAGCAGCACATGGATCCTTCTCTAAAATAGACCATATTTTATGCCACAAAGCTACTGTTAGCAAATACAAGAAATAGAGATACGACCTTGTACTCTATCAGATCATAATGGATTGAAATTAGAAATAAATGACAGAATAAAAAACAGAAACTTCTCCAATACCTGGAGATTAAATAATACACTATTATATGATGAATGGATAACAGAAGACATCAGGAGGGAAATAAAAAAATTCTTAGAAGTAAACGAGAACAAAGACACATCATATCAAAATCTCTGGGACACTATGAAAGCAGTACTTAGAGGAAGATTTATTTCATGGGGCGCATTCAAAAAAAGAAGTAGAAATCAACAAATAAACGACTTAACACTACAGCTCAAAGCCCTAGAAAAAGAAGAGCAGACCAATACCAAAAGTAGTAGAAGACAGGAAATAGTTAAAATCAGAGCCGAAATCAACGAAATTGAAACAAAAGAAACAATTGGAAAAATTAACAAAATAAATAGTTGGTTCTTTGAAAAAATAAATAAAATTGATAAACCCTTAGCCACACTAACAAAGAGAAAGAGGGAGAAAACTCAAATTACTGAAATTCGGAATGAACAAGGAAACATCACAACAGACATGAGTGAAATACAAAACATAATTAGAAGCTATTTCGAAAATCTATACTCCAACAAAACAGAAAACCTCGAAGACATCAACAAATTTCTAGAGACATATGAATTACCTAAACTGAACAAGGAGGACATACACAACTTAAATAAATCAATTTCAAGCAATGAAATAGAAGAGGTCATCAAAAACCTACCAACAAAGAAAAGTCCGGGACCAGATGGGTTCTCAGCCGAGTTCTACAAAACCTTTAAAGAAGAGCTCATTCCAATACTCCTCAAACTATTCCATGAAATAGAAGAAGAGGGAATCCTCCCAAACTCGTTCTATGAAGCCAATATCACCCTGATACCTAAACCAGACAGAGACACATCGAGGAAATAAAATTTCAGACCAATATCCTTAATGAACATTGATGCAAAAATTCTCAACAAAATTTTAGCAAATCGTATACAAATATATATTAAAAAGATAGTGCACCACGATCAAATGGGTTTTATCCCAGGGATGCAAGGTTGGTTCAACATTCAGAAATAAATAAATGTCATTCACCATATCAATAGACTTAAAGTTAAGAATCACATTATTATTTTGATAGATGCAGAAAAAGCATTTGATAAAATACAGCATCCCTTCATGCTCAAAACACTAGAAAAAATTGGGGTAGTGGGAACATTCCTTAATATTATAAAGGCCATCTACGCTAAGCCCATGGTCAATATCATTCTAAATGGTGAAAAACTGAAAGCGTTCCCTCTAAAAACTGGAACAAGGCAGGGATGCCCCCTTTCACCACTTCTATTCAACATCGTCCTTGAGACTCTAGCCAGAGCATTAGACAAACCAAAGAAATTAAAGGGATATGAATAGGAAAAGAAGAACTCAAACTATCCCTGTTCGCTGATGACATGATTATATATTTAGAGGAACCTGGAAATTCCACCAGAAAACTTTTAGATCTCATAAGTGAATTCAGTAAAGTAGCAGGTTACAACATCAATGGTCATAAATCCAATGCATTTTTATACATAAGTGATGAATCTTCAGAAAGAGAAATTAGGAAAACTACCCCATTCACAATAGCATCAAAAAAAAATAAAATACTTGGGAATCAATCTCACAAAAGAGGTGAAAGTCCTCTACAATGAGAACTACAGAACACTAAAGAAAGAAATTAAAGAAAACCTTAGAAGATGGAAAGATCTCCCATGTTCCTGGATAGGCAGAATTAATATTGTCAAAATGGCCATACTACCTAAAGTGCTATACAGATTCAATGCAATTCCAATTAAAATCCCAATGATGTACCTTGCAGAAATAGAGCAAGCAATTATGAAATTCATCTGCAAGAATAAAAAACCTAGAATAGCTAAAGCAATCCTCAGTAGCAATAGCGAAGCAGGGGGTATCGCAATACCAGATCTTCAACTCTACTAGAAAGCAATAGTAACAAAAACGGCATGGTATTGGTACCAAAATAGACAGGTAGATCAATGGTACAGAATAGATAACACGGACACAAACCCAAATAAATACAATTTTCTCATACTAGACAAAGGTGCCAAAAATATGCAATGGAGAAAAGATAGCCTCTTCAACAAATGATGCTGGGAAAACTGGAAAACCATATGCAACAGAATGAAATTAAACCCCTATCTCTCACCCTACACAAAACTCACCTCAAAATGGATCAAGGACCTCGGAATCAGACCAGAGACCCTGCCTCTTATAGAAGAAAAAGTAGGTCCAAATCTTCAACTTGTTGGCCTAGGATCAGACTTCCTTAACAGGACATCCATAACACAAGAAATAAAAGCAAGAATCAACAACTGGGATAGATTCAAACTAAAAAGCTTTCTCTCAGCAAAGGAAACTATCAGCAATGTGAAGAGAGAGCCTACAGAGTGGGAGAGTATCTTTGCCACTCATACTTCAGATAGAGCGCTAATTTCCAGAAACTATAAAGAACTCAAAAAACTCTACACCAAGAATACAAATAATCCAATCAACAAATGGGCTAAGGAAATGAACAGACACTTCACAGAAGAAGATGTACAAACAATCAACAGATATATGAAAAAATGTTCAACATCTCTAGTAATAAGGGAAATGCAAATCAAAACTACCCTAAGATTTCATCTCACCCCATTTAGAATGGCGATTATCAAGAACACAAACAACAATGGGTGTTGGCAAGAATGTGGTAAAAAAGAAACACTCATACATTGCTGGTGGGGTTGCAAATTAGTGCAGCCACTCTGGAAAGCAGTCTGGAGATTCCTCAGAAAGCTTGGAATGGAACCACCATTTGACCCAGCTATCCCACTCCTTGGCCTATACCCAAAGGACTTACAATCAGCATACTACAGAGATACAGTCACATCAATGTTCATTGCTGCTCAATTCACCATAGCCAGATTGTGGAACCAACCTAGATGCCCTTCAGTTGATGAATGGATAAAGAAACTGTGGCATATATATACAATGGAATATTACTCCACAATGAAGAATGATAAAATTATGGCATTTGCAGGCAAATGGATGAAATTGGAGAATATCATGCTAAGTGAGATAAGCCAATCTCAAAAAACTAGAGGACAAATGATCTCGCTGATAAGCGGATGAGGACATATAATGGGGGGTGGGAGGGGTTAGCATTAGGGTTAGGGTTAGGTTTAGGGTTAGGGATAAGGAGTGTGGTAAGAATGAAGGAAAGAAGGACTGTATAGAGGGAAAAGAGGGGCGGGAGGGGTGAGGGGGAAGGGAAAAAAAATACGAATCAAACATCATTGCCCTATGTAAACGTATGATTACACAAATGGTATGCCTTGACTCCATGTACAAATAGAGAAACAACCTGTATCCCATTTGTATACAATAATAAAAATAAATAGATTAAAAAGGAACAGAAAAAAGTTATTCAAATAACATGTTATTTCTTTCCATAGATTATTCTTTGCCAGAGATAGGTAGTACTATGTTAAATGTGTGAGAATAAGTGATTTAAGTAAGTCATTGTTAATTGAGAAAAAATCCAAATAAAATTTATGAAATAGTAATAAATATAAAGGAACATTTAAAAAAATTGAGGATTTACTGTTGGAACATTTTACAAATTTTATTTTCTTGGGAAGGGCTATTCTTTTAACAGTCTGCACCAGAGATTCAGTCTGTCTAAAATAAGTGATAGTAGCCAGAAATCGGGTTTATTTATTAAACACATATTATAGTGCCATATTCCTGAGCTAAACTATCACATATGATCATACTGAGCTAAGGGATTTAATGAGCCGGTTTAATGGGTGAGGAAACAATAATGCATATAACTGAAGTTATTAGTTTATGGTTCCTAAACTGGGAGGTGATAAAGTCACTATTTGACCCCACGCTTCATGTTCCAGGAGCTTTTTCTTTAATGACTCTGCTTAGAACTTCCTGGAGTAAACAGTGAAGTTGTTAGGCATGAGGTTGGAAAATAATAGTAACACTAAAACAGCACTAATATAATAATGATAAAGCTAAAAATTGTGTTTTCATATTCTAACCAGGCATATGTGGGCAAAGTTGTTATATTTACCCTATTTTACTGCTGAAGAAAATAAGACACAAGGGAATCAATAGCTTGTCCAAAGTCTGACAACGATAGCTGGTACAGACTGGATTCATACTAACAAATTTTGACTCAGGAAGGTATAGATTCAAGCCTGATCCCTTAAGATTCTTAACACGTCACTGTTCAGCAGGTATTTTGAGCAGATAAGTGAGAATTTAAGATATGACTGAGGAAAAAACACACATATAAAATTGTCAAGTATCTCATTTCATGACTTATTGTGTGTTTATAGCTATAGCTAGTAAAATACTAAAAATTATAACCACCTTTCCTATAAGTCACTGCTGAAAGTATTGGGTAATATCAAAGAGAATTCCTGATGGCTGTGCACATCCAGTAATATATCTCCCTCTTCCCCCTCACTCACTAAGGCTGAGTTCACTTTTATTTTATAAAATAGAATATTGAGGTCATGAATTATATTATAATTTTTCAGATTCAAGTCCCTTAAGCCTTTTGAAAATGCCACATAACTTTCATTCTAGACTTGAAACTCTGAGGAGCACATTGTAGTGCTCCTTGGCAGAGGTTTTCCTAAAATTGGATTCTCTTCAAACCCTTCCCTCCTGCTCTCCTCTTTGTGCAGGTCACTTCCTTCTCTGTTGTATATTCAGATGACAGACTTGTGTTCTCTGCCAAGCTCTGCCAGGCTTCCCTTTCTGTGAATCACCCTGACACTGGGGCTTCCCTCTCTTCTCTTTACTGTTTTGTTTCATTTTGCTGCAATTTTTCAAGGGGAGAGATGTCCCTGTATTGTTGCTATTCAGTGAACAATTTTGGTGTGTGTCCTGAATAAGAAGAATCCATCTGCAGGAGAAAATCAGTCTGAGTATAAAGCACAGCTCTCTCTGCAAACTGGAATTTGTATGCTTAAAAAGAGAAGGAAGAGAATTATCCAAATGGCACTAGTCCCAGGACTCATGACAGCCAGAGACTCATCAAACTTATTTTTATGTGGATGATCTTAAACAACAATAAAGTGCTTTGTAAAGGGATCAGTTTTCTTTCACATTTGCTTATGGTGAAATAATATTTTATAAATTACTTTTACAGAAAATAGTACATTTTAATCATTTTTTGCTATAATACAGTGAATTTAAATATTTTGATGTTGCTAAATGAGAATTGAGCTTTTATTATGTAAGATATAATCTCAATATTAAATGCACAAGAACTTAAAGGTGGGATTCCGACAAAGTTATTCCTATGAGTCAATTTAGTCATCTTTACCTTCTTCATTTTCCAAAGACCTAATTGCTTCATAATGAACCAATAAGAGAAACAACAATTCCAAGTGAACTGCTAAATAGTTAAATGGATCTGTTTAATTGGCATTTTGAGAGGTGCTTTCTGCCTGTTGGCTAAAAGGGGATGCTCAAGTATAAAATGAAAGTCTTTATATTGAGTAAGACTAAGTAGGTATTAACTGAAAAATGGAAAGTACATGAACTTTGTAGTAAGATAAACATACATACAGTAAGTTAAAATAAAAAAAATAATTATTTGTAAACCAGAATATAAAACTTACCTTGAAATGTTGATTTTAGTATCAATTATAAGATATAAGAACTGTCCCTTACATTGATTGACACATAGTAGATAATCAATGAATTATGAAAAGTTAGAACTTTGAAAAATGAGTTATATGTAATACCCACTTTGAGTTTTCAAGTATCCATAAACAAATTAAAAGGGCCAAGAGAGATTTTGCTTTCTTAATTCTTATTGTGCCTCTAATATTCTACAAAAGTTCACTGCAATAGTTGCAAAGTTAAATCGTGGATTGATCCCAAAAAAAGTCAATAATATTAGAAATAAAACACTGATTATTAAATATTATAAAACTACTTTGAATTTTGTTGTGTGACTCTAAATTCTTAGTTTCATTTGGTTGGAGAATCTGATTATGTAGTTGAAATTGAGTCAACACACAGCTCTTACCCCACACAGAAACATCTGGACTTCTTGTTAGTTTATGAGTCATTCTGTCTCCCAAAAATCCTTGGAATCTTACAAAAATTCAGTCATTGTATTTTCATTCACAGATCACTGAGGGAAAAGAAAATTTCAAGAATAACATTAAATAAGGATATCAGTGACCTAGAAGAAACCACAGATTTTACTGAGAAATGTGCATTAAAGGTCAACAAATAGGAAATTAAAAGAGTGGATAACATTTGATTAGGTATCACTTGCAGTTCTTCATGGGCAAGTCATAAAGTCTAAATTAATTTGAAAAACCAAAAAGAGAGATCTAGGTAATCAACCAAAACAACTTTTTTTTTTTTTTAAATTACATGCAGAAGAAATGTTTTAGTCTTCTGTTTCATTTAAATTAAGTTCTGAAAACATCTCTAAAGTTGATTTTATGGACATGGGAAAAAGTATTGATTTAGACTGATTTATATGAAGACCTCATATATAAGCATCTAGAAAAGCAAATTAACACTTAAAGAACCTGAACTATGAGAGTCATGAAAGTTGCTTTCATTCCAGGGATGAAAGATGGTTCAACATACACGTATCAACAAATGTAATTCAGTCCATAAATGTAATTAAGGACAAGAATACGTAATCATCTGAATAGATGAAGAAAAAGCTTTCAACAAAATTCAACATCCATTCATGATAAAATCCTTGAATAAACCAGGATAGAAGAACTTACCTCAACAACATAAAGAATATATATGGCAAATCCAAAGCCAACACCATACTGAAGAAAAAAGAAAAACTGAAAATATTTCCTCTAAATTAGGAACAATACAACTGGTTCTGTTCAATACAGTTCTTAAAATTTTAGCCAGAGACTTAGTTAAGAGAAAAAATTAAAGGGATACAAATAGGAAAGGAAGGAGTCAAATTATCACTTTTGGCAAATGATATAACCCTATACTTGGAAGATTAAAAAAAAAAAAATCTCACCAGAAGACTTCTAGAGCTTATAAACAAATTCAACACAGTACCAAGACACCAAGCAAACATAAAAACCAATAGCTTTTCTATACAAGAATGATGAATCTACTGAAAAACAAATCAGGCAAACAATTCCATTTGCAATAGCCTAAATAAAATAAAATACCTATCAGTAAACCTAACCAGGGAGGTGAATGATTTCTAAAATGAAAATTATAAAACAACCGAAGAAGAAGATTGAAGAAGACACTAAAAGATGGAAAGACTCCCCATTTTCTTAGATAGCCAGAATGAATATTGTTAAAGTGGCCATATTACCAAAGCAATCTACAAATTCAAGCTATCCTTTTTAAAATACCAATGCCATTATTCACAGAGCTAGAAAAAACAGTTCCAAAATTCATATGGAAGAATAAAAGTCCCAGCACAGTGAAAGCAATTCTAAACAAGAGCAAGGCTGGAAATTCAATGCACAAAATTCCAAATTTCAAATTTGAAAAAAATGACAAATTTCAAATAATACTAATAATATATAGTAACAAAACTGCAAGATATTGGCATAAAAACAGACATGGAGACTAATGGAACAGAAGACCCATAGAGAAAACCATATAGATATAGTCATCTCATTCTTGACAGATGCACCAAAAAACATACAAGAAAATACAACCTTATAACAAATGTGCTGGGAAAACTTGATATCCATATGTAGAAGCATGAAACTTGATCCCCTTCTCTTATCTTGCATTACAGTCAATTCAAAGTAGATGAAAGAGCTAGGATATAATCATTTGGATAAGAGATGTCACCCAAAAGCTCATATGAGAGACAATGCAAGAGTATTCAGAGGTGAAATGCATAGGTTATGAGAGCCTTAACCTAATCTGTGGTTAATTTACCAATAACAATTAACTAGGTAATAATAGTAGGCAGGTGGGGTGTGGCCAAAGGAAAAAAAAAATTTCTGGGGATGTGCCTTTGGGTTTTATATTTTGTCCCTGGTGAGTAAAGAGCGCTCCCTCTCTCTCTCTCTCTCTCTCTCTCTCTCTCTCTTCCCTCTCTCTCTCTCCTCTTCTCTCTCTCTCCTCTCTCTCTCCTCTCTCTCCTCTCTCTCTCCCCTCTCCCTCTCTCCTCTCTCTCTCTCTCTCCTCTCTCTCTCCTCTCTCTCCTCCCCTCTCCCTCGCTCCGCCCCTAAGGTTGCCATGTCCTGAGCTACTTTTCTTACCATGCCCTTTCACCATGATGTTTTGTGTCATGAGAGCCCTGGATTTGACTACCCATGGACTGAACCTCTGATACTGTAAGACAAAATAAACTTATTTCTGTGCTGTCTGTATCAGGTCTTCTGGTCACAGTAACATAAAAGATGACTTAAACATAAGAATTAGACCAGAAACTTTGTAACTTCTGAAAGAAAATAGAAGGTCAACATTTCTACATATAGGTATGGGCAACGTTTTCCTCAATACAACTTATAAACTTCAGGAAAAAAATACCAAGAATTAATAAATGGGATGGCATCAAGTTAAAAAACCTCCACACACAAAGTAATCAACAGAGTGATCAGAGCTTTTCCAAGGGGAAAAAATCTTTGCCAGCTTCTCTTCTGACAGGATTAATATATAGAATATATAGATAACTCAAAAAATTAACAATAAATGACAAAAACCCAATCAACAGATGTAAAAATGGATTAAGCAAATATTTCTTAAAGAAAAAAGAGAAGTGGTCAGTGAATGTACCAAATAAAATGTTCAACATTTTTAGAAATTAGGGGAATGAAAAATCAAAACTACACTGAGATTCCATCTCACTCTGGTTAGAGTAACAGTCATCACATAACAATAAATGCTGGTGAGTATTCAGGGAAAAGAAACATTAATACCTTGTTGGTGAGATTAGAAAGTAGTATACACTATGGAAATCAGTATGGCGTTTCCTCAAAAGACTAGAAAAGTACCCAACACATGACCAGATATACCATTCCTCAATATTCATCTAAAAGAACTAAAGATAGTCATACTTGCATACCAGTGTTTACAGCACTGTAATTCACAATTACCAATTTAGGGAACCAGTCTCTATGTCTGTCAAGAGGTGAAAGGATAAAGAAAAATGTGGTACATACACACAATTCACTCAGCCATAAAGAATAATGAAATTATGTTACTGGTAAATTCATGGAATAGGAAAGGATCATGTTAAGTAATACAGGCTGGATTCAGAAAGCAAAAGTCAAACATTATGTTTTTTTCTCTTATGTGTGAAAACTATAGAAAAAAAGGTGGAAAAAGGGGATCCCAGGAAAAATAGATGGGAAACCAGTGGAGCCAAGGAAAGGGATGGTGGAGAGAGGAGGAAAGAAGAGCTATTGGGGAATGAAATTGAACCAAATTATTTTATGTCTACGTGCGAATATATCACAGTGAGTACCACTATTTTCTGTAATTATAACACACAAATAACATTTTCAAAAAAAGAAATCTAACATTAAATCACTTCAAGTGTTGTTTAAAATTCTTATTTCATTTTTTTCTTGGCATGTTGCCCAATTAATTTTTAAAATGAATAAATGTTACATATAGTGGTAATTTATCTTGACTGCACTGTCTTGTCTTTCCCTATCTAAATCTGTGCTTTATTTTCTTCAAGTTCAGGCATTATTGATGACAAATACACTACTAATTTCCAGGAAGGTTCACTTTGCACTTTGTTCACCCTCTATCTCCTTATGGTATTTTACTTTGTCTAATAAGACCTCCTCATTCCATCAAAACACTTTTTTCTCCTTTTCTCAAACTCATATTTTTTTAATTGTGTGCTTAGTCTATACTGAAATACTACACATAACGGCACACATATATGATTTTGAGAATGTCTCTTATTTTAAGAGTATGTTTTCAGCCCTCATCAGGTTATTAATGTCTTTGGCGCATGTATTATGTATTTTTTCTACTGGCAGCTTCAGTGTTTTCAGCACAGGCACAAGGACACTGGTTCTGCAGTAAGTGCTTTTTAAATTTAAATGAAGAATGCACACTTGGTTAGTCAGTAACAGTCGTTTTGTATGTTTATTTAGAGAAAAAAAATCAGTCCAGCTGGAGGATTTTTTCACCTTGAACAGATTAAATAATTAATACTGCAGTGTTGATTAGCCTGATCAAAAACATTATGATTTCTTTAATATTTAGGTAAGCAATAATCATGTCAATTGCCACTGAGCTAATTCAGCAGTACAGATAAAATTTTCTAAGGACTTATTATGCCAAATCCAAAACAAACACTAGGATAATGGTAATAAATCATTCCAGAAGGTATTCCATTGAAACATTATTCATGGACCTTACCAGGCAAGTCTGTCTCTAGTCAATGCTATGGGGTAATAATAATGTTATTCTCTCTCAAAAAAATTGCATTGTTTAACACAGCTTATCCTATAAAAGTGGAACATATAAACATATTTTTAGTATAAGAGTTTATAGCTATAAATGTACTACAGGCAAAATTACTGAGGTATGTTTCACTTTATTTTTTCAGTTTAAAGTAGCCTTACCTGTCTCAACTACCCCATTCACAGTAGCCTCCAAAAAATAAAATAAAATACTTGGGAATCAATCTAACCAAAGAGGTGAAAGACTTCTATAGTGAAAACTATACAACACTAAAGAAAGAAATTGAAGAAGACCTTAGAAAACGGAAGGACTGCCCATGCTCCTAGATAGTCAGGATTAATATTGTCAAAATGGCCATACTACCAAAAGCTTTAGACAAATTTAATGCAATTCCTATTAAAATCCCAAAGACAGTCTTTACAGAACTTGAAAAAGCAATCATGAAATTCATTTGGAAAAATAAGAGACCCAGAATAGCCAAAGCAATTCTTAGCAAGAAAAGTAAAGTAGGAGGCATCACAATACCAGACCTCAAACTGTACTACAGAGCTATTGTAATAAAAACAGCATGGTATTTGCACCAAAACAGACATGTATACCAAAGGTACAGAATAGAAGACACAGAGACAAACCCACATAAATACAATTATCTCATACTAGACAAAGATGCCAAAAACATTCACTGGAGAAAAGATAGCCTATTCAACAAATGGTGCTGGGAAAAATGGAAAGCCACATGTGAAGAAGTGAAATTAAACCTTTATCTCTCACCCTGCATGAAACTCAACTCAAAGTGAATCAAAGACTTAGGCACTCTGCGCGTACTAGAAGAAAAAGTAGACTCAAATCGTCATCATATCGGCCTAGGATCTGACTTCCTTAACAAGATCCCTAAAGTGCAGGAAGTTAAATCAAGAATTAATAAATGGGATGGATTAAAACTAAAAAACTTCTTCTCAGCAAAAGAAATAATCATGTGGAGAGAGAGCCTACAGAATGGAGCAAAATTAAATGTATTCTTACATACATTTAATGTATATATAAACTCATTACATACATACAGAACTTCAAAAATAAACTTTGTATTTTAGAATAGCTTTAGGCTTACAGAAAAACTGTGAAGATTGTACAGAGAATTTGTATAGGTCCCATAGTTTTCCTTATTGTTAACAATATACATGGGCATGTTTATATAACTAATGGTATCATGTTGATACAGTATTACTACTGAAGTTTGTACTCCCTTCAGAATTTCTTAGTTTCCCCACAATGCCATTATCTCGAGGACCTCATCCAAAGTACCATATTATATTTATTTATCATGTCTCCTTAAGCTCCTCTTGGCTATGGCAGTTTCATAGACTTTGATTCTGATGACCTCACTGCTTTTGAAGAATATTGATCAGATATTGTGTAGGATGTTCTAAAATGGGATTCCATGCTGTTTCTCTCATGATTAGCCTGGAGTTATATTCCTCTGAGGATTCTATGCAGATCAATTGCAATTCTTATCACAACATGTCCAGGGCATTAAATCAATGTGAATGATCATTGTTGTTGACATGGATCACGAGGCTGAAGTAGTGTTTCCCTGGTTTCTCCATTAAAAGTCACACTTTCTTCTCTTTCTATACTTCTTCTTTGGATGAAATCACCACATACAGCCCAAATGTGTGGAGTGAAAAGTTAGCACTGCCACCTAGAAGACAGTATCTACCTAAGTTATGTGGAATTCTACACAGTTTTGTCTATGCTCTCTCATTTATGTATTTATTCAGTCATTTTTGTATGACAGTGTAGACTTATTGACATTTATATTACACTTAGATATGTATTCCAAAGCTACTTATTTTATTTGTCACTCAGATTATTCCACTTTTGGCCTTTGGGAGCTCTTTAAGTTGGGCTTCAGTATTCTCTTGACATAGTCCCTTAGTTTATTCTCATGACATTTCTTACTTTCTGGCACTACCAGATGGAGTCACACACTCATATAATAACTGTCCCAGTTCTACCATAAGTCATTTCTCTAAGGAATCCCAGTTCCTTTCTTCAAAGTGATAAGTGTCAAGAATACCTCGAAAATGTTTTTGATCCCTCTGCTCAGAAATAACAGCAGTGTTATTAGAGGTAGAGGTAGGCAATACCTACACTGTGCCAAGCTGTTTTGTCAAGTATTTTAATCCTATCTGAAATCCTAACAGTAGATGTATTAATTATCCTCATTTTATGGATGAGAAAATGAGAGCAGAGAGACTTAACCTACTTACCAACATCAATTAGTAGGAAAGCAGCAGAAAATGAATTTGAACTCATTTTTATGTCAGTTCTTCTCAATTAAATTTAGCCCAACTCTCAGCTCTCTCTCTGTCCAGTATGCTTCACCATCAAATCATTTACTGTATGTCTTGATTACCCCTCAGAACTTGAACCCCTGCTAGATTTCTCCACTCATCTTTTTAAATATTAACTCTACCAGAAATGTCTTTCCTATCTCTATTTTTCTAAACTCTTCTTTTCCATTCTCCTTTCTCTGTGAAACCCTCTCTGATCACATAGCCCCTATTCTGAGATTTTATAAACTTACCCTTCATCCTAATTACTTAATAGATGGCATATGCTGTTTCTCCAATTAATACATATATATGTTCCTGAGGAGAATTCAATAATTAAGTTTTTCTGTATTTCTATAAGTAAAATAGTGCTCTGCAGTAAACACACTGACAGTAATGAGAGTGACTGCAATGACTTGTATAAATCTCAAGTGACCAGAGCTGACAAGCATGTCTTACATAGAATAATGAGTAAGTAATAGATGAAAAAAACTCTATCTTCTGATTGTATTCTACATAGATACTGAAAGTGGAAAAATGAGAAAAGCTTTGCTTTAGATTTAGTGCTAATCAGAGCATTCATTAAGCACCATTAGGAGGTTTAGACTCCATAAGTAATGTAATGGCAGGGTAGAGGGAGAATAATTCAGAAAGTGTTCAAAGGAATGCTATAAAGACAGTGAAAATTGGAAAAAATAACTATGAACTTATAAACTATTTACCTTAGTAAAAGATGAAAGAAAACATAAAAATTTAAGACAGTTTATTGTAAATAAATGAAAGAAAACACAATTAAGGGATAAAAATGTTAGTTATATTTAGTGAATACAAGTTTGTATCATTTTCTCTAAAAGCATCAAAAGGGCAAAAACGTCTAATGAATTACCTTTCTAAGACAAAAATAGAAAGCTTGAAATTAAGAAATGAGCAGAAGTTGTATCCAAAAACTTTTCTTTCTACTTTAAAACATAATGGGCATCAACCAATTAAGAATTAGACTAGCTAAGCACTGTGATTCACACATTTAGCCCAGTTGCTTGAGAGCTGAGATTATGGGATCATTTCAGCTGTTGAGGTCAAGACCAGCTTTAGCAACACAGAAAGACCCATCTCGAAATATGTTAATGAACAAAAAGTCCTGACTCTGAAAATTTTGCAGGGCTCCCACATGAGTTGACCCAATCATTTCCTATGGAAAAAAAAAAAAAAACATGAAATCCCAGTGTTCTATCATTTTAATTCATTACTGATGAGAATATGGGAGAAAAGGTACACTCATGAATTGCTGAGACTGCAAATTAGTATAACCACTTTAGAAAGCAGTATAAGCGTTCCTCAAAAGACTAAGAGTGGAACTACCCATATGACCCAGCTAGTCCACTCCTTGGTATTTATCCAAAAAGAGCAAAAGTCAGCATACTATAATGATACAGACATATTAATGTTTATAGCAGCACAATTCATAATAGCCACAAGATGGAACCAAGCCTAGGTTCTAGTCAGCAGATGAATGGACAAAGTAAATGTAGTAAATATACTCAATGGAGATTTTTACTCCACTATCAAGTAGAATAAAAATATGTCATTTGCTGGTAAATGGATGGACCAGGAAAATACCATAGTAAGTGAAATAAGCCAGACTCAGAAAGTTGAGTCAAATGTTTTCTCATATGCAAAAGCACAGAGAAATAAAGAATAAAAAAGGGAGGGGATCTTACAAAAATAGAAGGGAAATTAGGAGAAGGCGGCACAAGCCTGTAATCAGTTCTGAGACTGAGTCAGGAGGATCGCCAAGTTCAAAGTCAGCCTCAGCAATTTAGCAAAGCCCTAATCAACTTTTGAGACCCTGTTTCAAAATTTTTGAAAAATATAAAAAGACTGGGAATGTGACTGAGTGGTTAAGTGATCCTGGGTTCAATTCCCAGTGCCAAAAAAATATAATTAGAATTATAATAAAATAAAAGAGAGAAGGGAGAACAATGGAATGGAGGAACAATATCAATAGGGAGGGACAGGGAGGAAAAGGGGGAGGAAGGAACCGTGAAATGAAGTTGACCAAATTCTGCTATGTGCATGTTATGAATATATCGTAGTGAATTCCACCTTTTTGTATCACTATAATTCACCAATTTAATAAAGAAACTAATAAATAGAAGGGAGGCCAGTAGAGTAGAAGAAAGGGACCTGAGGAAGAAAGGAAGAAAAGGGAAGTACTCAGAGCTGAAATGAAGCAAATTATGTTATGTGCGTTTATGAATATGTCACAATGAAACTTGCTATCAGGTATGAGTAAAATTTGCTAAAAAAACATTAAAATAACTTGTAATTACAATCTTTGACACTATTTACTTGTGAAATATGCTCATTAGACACTGATTCATATTTGACACACTTGACATCTCATATTGATAGATTCTCCCTGCAAAAGCAGAAAGGACTCCTTTAATTTAGTTCAGATGTTCAGACTAATGACAGATGGTATGAGAAGCTTTATCACTTGCATGGTAGAGATCTCTAGGATAGCAGGATGAACCTCTCGAGAAGGCCCAAAATGGCTTGACAAGAGCAAAGAAAGGAGATGGCCAGTGGGTGGGGAAATGACTGAGTCGAGTGTCCCTGCATGCGGGTAGGGTCCTATGTCATTTGAATCCCATTCTGATACCAAAAGAGAGAGCTTCGTATCAACTGATGCAGATGTGGGGTGTAAGAGGAAGGGGGAAGAGTATGCTTAAAGGCTATCTGCAGTCACACATCAAAAACTGGAGTTAGACTTTTGATACATAAGACTTGTACTCATGTGAAATGAAATATCGATAATTATTACCAAAAATATGGGAAGTATTGTAAAAATACTAGATCCCTTCTGTAAAGCACTTCCATTCTCATACCATATCCAAAAGGGCTTATTCTCTTCCTAGTAAATAAAATGATCCATGCTTGACAAAATTGATCTAAGAAATCGTTTTATTGGCATGCTATAATCAGCTTACGCATTTACTTCGGTATTTATTGTTTTCTTTTTCTATGTCGTAAACTACACTAGACATTATGAAGTAACAGAGAAGCAGATATTAAAATTATGGAAGTAGACAACACTCCCTGTAATGCTCATAGGCTGACATTTTATATGTTTTTCAAGTCAGAGAATAATTTTTAGAACAGAAAAACATGATCTTATATATAAACTTGAAAGTTCACTATCAATATGAATAAGTATTTGAAGGAGTTAAGCAAGGAGATTGGAGTTAGACTATGTAGAGTTGAAAAATAATGAATATAAATGATATTTGAGGGGAAATAATAATAGAATCATAAAGGGGATAAAGTATTTGACTCTGACTTAGATTCTTCAGTTTATCTATGAAATGTTCTTCCCAATGCTGTTTTTTCAGTTTGGAGGTCCTAGTGGAGGACAATCAGTTTGCCTTCTTTTTAATTTTTTTTCTTTTTTTGTTTCCATTTTTTTTTATTTATTTTATTTTTTTTTATTGTAAACAAATGGGATACATGTTGTTTCTCTGTTTGTACATGGCATAAGGCATACCATTTGTGTAATCATAAATTTACATAGGGTAATGTTGTTTGATTCATTCTGTTATTTTTTTCCCTTCTCTCCCACACCTCCCACCCCTCCCACCCCTCTTTTCCCTCTATACAATCCATCCATCCTCCATTCTTGCCACCCTCCCTAACCCCAACTCTAACCCTAACACTAACCCCTCCCACCCCCCATTATGTGTCATCATCCACTTATTAGCGATATCATTTGTCCTTTGGTTTTTTGAGCTTGGCTTATATCACTTAGCAAGATATTCTCCAATTTCATCCATTTGCCTGCAAATGCCATAATTTTATCATTCTTTATGGCTGAGTTATATTCCATTGTATGTATATACCACATTTTCTTTATCCATTCATCAATTGAAGGACATCTAGGTTGGTTCCACAATCTGGCTATTGTAAACTGAGCAGCTATGAACATTGATGTGGCTGTATCTCTGTAATATGCTGATTTTAAGTCCTTTGGGTATAGGCCAAGGAGTGGGATAGCTGGGTCAAATGGTGGTTCCATTCCAAGTTTTCTAAGGAGTCTCCACACTGCTTTCCAGAGTGGCTGCACTAGTTTGCAGCCCCAACAGCAACGTATGAGTGTACCTTTCTCCCCACATCCTCTCCAACACCTGTTATTGCTTGTATTCTTGATAATCGCCATTCTAATTGGGATGAGATGGAATCTTAGGGTGGTTTTGATTTGCATTTCTCTTATTACTAGAGATGTTGAACATTTTTCCGTATGTTTGTTGATTGCTTGTAGATCTTCTTCTGTGAAGTGTCTATTCATTTCCTTAGCCCATTTGATTGGACTATTTGCATTCTTGGTGTAGAGTTTTTTGAGTTCTTTATAGATTCTGGAGATTAGTGCTCTATCTGAAGTATGATTGGCAAAGATTTTCTCCCACTCTGTAGGTTCTTTCTTTGCATTGCTGATAGTTTCCTTTGCTGAGAGAAAGCTTTTTAGTTTGAATCTATCCCAGTTATTAATTCTTGCTTTTATTTCTTGTGCTATGGGAGTCCTGTTGAGGAAGTCTGGTCCTAAGCCGACATGTTGAATCTCTGGACCTACTTTTTCTGCTATAAGATGCAAGGTCTCTGGTCTGATTCCGAGTTCCTTAATCCATTTTGAGTTGAGTTTTGTGCATGGTGAGAGATATGGGTTTAGTTTCATTCTGTTGCATATGGATTTCCAATTCTCCCAGCACCATTTGTTGAAGAGGCTATCTTTTCTCCATTGCATATTTTTGGCACCTTGGTCTAGTATGAGAAAATTGTATTTATTTGGGTTTGTGTCCGTGTCCTCTATTCTGTACCATTGATCCACCTTTCTATTTTGGTACCAATACCATGCCGTTTTTGTTACTATTGCTTTGTAGTAGAGTTGAAGACCTGGTATTGCGATACCCCCTGCTTCACTCTTTCTGCCAAGGATTGCTTTAGCTATTCTGGGTTTTTTATTCTTCCAGATGAATTTCCTAATTGCTTGCTCTATTTCTGTAAGGTACGTCATTGGGATTTTAATTGGAATTGCATTGAATCTGTATAGCACTTTAGGTAGTATGGCCATTTTGACAATATTAATTCTTCCTATCCAAGAACATGGGAGATCTTTCCATCTTCTAAGGTTTTCTTTAATTTCTTTCTTAGTGTTCTGTAGTTCTCATTATAGAGGTCTTTCACCTCTTTTGTGAGATTGATTCCCAAGTATTTTATTTTTTTTGATGCTATTGTGAATGGGGTAGTTTTCCTAATTTCTCTTTCTGAAGATTCATCACTTATGTATAAAAATGCCTTAGATTTATGTGTATTGATCTTATATCCCGCTACTTTACTGAATTCACTTATGAGATCTAAAAGTTTTCTGGTGGAATTTCCTGGTTCCTCTAAGTATATAATCATATCATCAGCAAATAGGAATAGTTTGAGTTCTTCTTTTCCTATTCGTATCCCTTTAATTTCTTTGGTCTTTCTAATTGCTCTGGCTAGAGTTTCAAGGACGATATTGAAAAGAAGTGGTGAAAGAGGGCATCCCTGCCTTGTTCCAGTTTTTAGGGGGAATGCTTTCAGTTTTTCACCATTTAGAATGATATTAGCCATGGGCTTAGCATAGATGACCTTTACAATGTTAAGGAATGTACCCACTATCCCTATTTTTTCTAGTGTTTTGAGCATGAAGGGGTGCTGTATTTTATCAAATGCTTTTTCTGCATCTATTGAAATAATCATGTGATTCTTGACTTTAAGTCTATTGATATGGTGAATGACATTTATTGATTTCCTGATGTTGAACCAACCTTGCATCCCTCGGATGAAACCCACTTGATCATGGTGCACTATCTTTTTAATATGTTTTTGTATGCGATTTGCTAAAATTTTGTTTAGAATTTTTGCGTCGATGTTCATTAAGGATATTGGTCTGAAATTTTATTTCCTCGATGTGTCTCTGTCTGGTTTAGGTATCAGGGTGATATAGGCTTCATAGAATGAGTTTGGGAGGGTTCCCTCCTCTTCTATTTTATGGAAAACTTTGAGAAGTATTGGAATGAGCTCTTCTTTAAAGGTTTTGTAGAACTCGGCTGAGAACCCATCTGGTCCTGGACTTTTCTTTGTTGGTAGGCTTTTGATGACTTCTTCTATTTCATTACTTGAAATTGGTCTATTTAAATTGTGTATGTCCTCCTCGTTCAGTTTAGGCAATTCATATGTCTCTAGAAACCTGTTGATGTCTTCGAAATTTTCTATTTTGTTGGAGTATAGATTTTCAAAATAGCTTCTAAGTATGTTTTGTATTTCAGTCGTGTCTGTTGTGATATTCCTTGTTCATTCTGAATTTTAGTGATTTGGGTTTTCTCTCGTCTTCTCTTTGTTAGTGTGGCTAAAGGTTTATCAATTTTGTTTATTTTTTCAAAGAACCAACTATTTATTTTGTCAATTTTTTGTATTGTTTCTTTTGTTTCAATTTCGTTGATTTCAGCTCTGAGTTTGACTATTTCCTGTCTTCTACTACTTTTGGTGTTGCTCTGTTCTTCTTTTTCTAGGGCTTTGAGCTGTAGTGTTAGGTCGTTTATTTTTTGAGTTTTACTTCTTTTATTAAATGCGCTCCATGAAATAAATTTTCCTCTAAGTACTGCTTTCATAGTGTCCCAGAGATTTTGATATGATGTTTCTTTGTTCTCGTTTACCTCTAAGAATTTTTTAATTTCCTTCCTAATGTCTTCTGTTATCCATTCATCATATAATAGCATATTGTTTAATATCCAGGTGTTGGAGTAGTTTCTGTTTTTTACTTTTTCATTTATTTCTAACTTCAATCCATTATGATCTGATAGAATATAAGGTAGTGTCTCTATCTTCTTGTATTTGCTAACATTAGCTTTGTGGCATAATATATGGTCTATTTTAGAGAAGGATCCATGTGCTGCTGAGAAGAAAGTGTATTCGCTCTTGGTTGGATGGTATATTCTATAAATGTCTGTTAAGTCTAAATTATTGATTGTGTTATTGAGATTATGGTTTCTTTGTTCAATTTTTGTTTGGAAGATCTGTCCAGTGGTGAGAGAGGCGTGTTAAAATCACCTAGTATTATTGTGTTATGGTCTATTTGGTTTCTAAAATTGAGAAGGATTTGTTTGACATACATGGATGAGCCACTGTTTGGGGCATAGATGTTTATGATTGTTATATCTTGCTGATTTATGCTTCCCTTAAGCAGTATGAAATGTCCTTCTTTATCCCTTCTGACTAACTTTGGCTTGAAGTCCACATTATCTGAAATGAGGACCGGTACTCCAGCTTTTTTGCTGAGTCCATGTGCATGGTATGTTTTTCCCCATCCTTTCACTTTTAGTCTATGGGTATCTCTTTCTATGAGGTGAGTCTCTTGCAGGCAACATATTGTTGGATCTTTCTTTTTAATCCAATCTTCCAGTCTATGTCTTTTGATTGATGAATTCAGGCCATTAACATTCAGGGTTATTATTGAGATATGATTTGTATTCCCGGTCATTTGGTTCATTTTTAAAATTTTATTTATTTATTTTTTGACACACCTTGGTTCCTCCTTTATTTGACAGTTCCTTTAGGATAATTCCTCCCTTTGGTGATTTGCTTCTTTGTTTTTTATCTCTTCCTCATGGAATATTTTGCTGAGAATGTTCTGTAATGCTGGCTTTCTTTTTGTAAATTCTTTAGCTTTTGTTTATCATGGAATGATTTTATTTCATCGTCAAATTTGAAGGTAAGTTTTGCTGGGTATAAGATTCTTAGTTGGCATCCATTTTCTTTCAGAGCTTGAAAAATGTTGTTCCAGGCCCTTCTAGCTTTTAGGGTCTGGATTGAAAAATCTGCTGATATCTGTATTGGTTTCCCCCTGAATGTCATTTGGTTCTTTTCTGTCATAGCCTTTAAAATTCTGTCTTTATTTTGTATGTTAGGTATCTTCATTATAATGTGCCTTGGTGTGGATCTGTTGTAATTTTGTGTATTTGGAGTCCTATAAGCCTCCTGAACTTGGTTTTCCATTTCATTCTTCAGATTTGGGAAATTTTCTGATATTATTTCATTGAATAGATTGTTCATTCCTTTGATTTGTTTCTCTAAGCCTTCCTCAATCCCAATAATTCTCAAATTTGGTCTTTTCATGATATCCCATAGTTCTTGGAGATTCTGTTCATGATTTCTTACCATCTTCTCTGTTCGTTCAACTTTGTTTTCAAGGTTAAATATTTTGTCTTCAATATCTGAGGTTCTGTCTTCCAGGTGTTCTATCCTATTGGTTATGCTATCTATGGAGCTCTTAATTTGGTTGATTGTTTCCTTCATTTCAAGGATTTCTGTTTGGTTTTTTTTTCAATATCTCTAACTCTTTATTGCAATGATCTTTTGCTTCCTGTATTTGCTCTTTTAACTGTCGATTGGTGCTATCATTCAATGCCTGCATTTGCTCTTTCATCTCATCATTCAATGCCTGCATTTGCTCTTTCATCTCTTCGTTTGCTTCTCTGATCATTTTCATTATGTACATTCTGAACTCCCTTTCTGTCATTTCTTCTGCCATGCTGTCGTTGGATTTTATTGATGTAACATCTAGATTTGTTTGGGGCATTTTCTTCCCTTGTTTTCTCATATTGTTCAGAAATCAGTGGGTCATTAAGATATTGCAGATTTCCTCTATTGACTTATATTGTCCGTGAAGATTGCTAGTATATCCCCTCTTATCCTTCAGTAGCCTGCAGTCTTGGAGGAAGTTGCTAATGGCGTGCTCCACAAGGAAGCTGCCTCTCTAGGGTTGGTGATCCTCTTGTGGGGTATATTCCCTGATAGTGGGCAGAGTTGCCTCCACGTGTTGACCAATGGTCATCCAAAGGGGAACTAGGCTGCGGGCTGAGGCAAGGCCTGTTTGAGCCTGCGTCTCTGGTTTTACCATCCTTGTGGGAAAACCTCACCCAGCGGGGAAGACTCACCGGTGGGGAGATCTCGCTGGTCAGTTGCCCTCCTAGAGGTTCCACTCAATCTACAACTACCTGCCTGGGCTTGGCTGTCTTTCTCTGCAACGTTCCCAGGGGCCCGGACCTACCTCCTGGGCCTGGGAGTCTCACCCTTCGCATACGAGTCTCCTTAGGCTGCCTCTCCTTAGAGAATCTGCCCGCAGTCCTGGAAACTTCGCTCCGCCCCTAGGCATGTCTCTGTGTGGCTCTTCCACCAAGAAGCCGGTCCTGGGACCCTGCTCTGCACCTAATCACCTGGCTATGCTGCCCCTCCTCTGAGCCTCCACCTGGAACCCCGTACAATAGCTCCGAGACCCAGAGACCTGCCACACACCTCCTCCTCTGGACAGCGGCCGGGTTTCCAACGCAGTCACTAGGAGTCCAAGCAACTCACTTCGCGTCTCCTCCTCCCGCCAACCACCCGTAGCCCTAGGCAGTCATTCCGAGTCCAAGTGACCCGCCCTGTTTCTCCTCCTCCTCGGGGTAGCCCCCCGGGTTTTCAGGAGCGGTGGCTCCGGGACCAAGTGACCCACCGCGCTCCTCCTCCAGGCAGGCCACCGATGTTCAGGAGCAGTTGCTTTGAGTCCAAACAACTCACCACTCGCCTCCTCCTCTGACAACTGCCTGTGGCTCTGATGCAGTCACTCCTAGACCAAGCGACCTGCCGCACTTCTCCTCTTCCTCCAGGCAACCCCCCGGTGTTCAGGAGCGGTCGTTCTGAGTTCAAACAGCTCGCCACGCAGCTCCTCCTCTGGCAACTGCCTGTAGCTCTGATGCAGTCACTCCTAGACCAAGTGACCCACCGTGCTCCTCCTCTTCCTCCGGGCAACCCCCTGGTGTTCAGAAGCGGTCGTTCTGCGTCCAAACAGCTCGCCACGCAGCTCCTCCTCAGGCAGCCATCCGGAGCCCCAGTGGTCGCTCCAAGTCCAAGCGCTGTGCTGAGCCGCCTCCTCTATGATGATCCCAGTTGTCCATGTTTACCGCTCCGGGTGGGGAGGGGCGTCTCGCCGAGCAACTCTACTTCACAAAGTTCCCTGCGTTCCTGGGCTACCGCCCCATCCGGGACGCCTCCCCAACGGGAGAGACTCACCCGGCGGCTTTGAGTTAGTCCCAAGTCTCTCACTATCTCCTCTTTTGAATCCTGCATCCTGGAGCAACATGAAATGCAGCCACCCTCTAGTCTGCCATCTTGAAAAACTCGAGTTTGCCTTCTTGAGCATGTGATTAAGTTCATGTTCCAACCACATCCTCATCAAGCTGTCACACACTGAGTCATTATGCACCAACCCTACTCTCCCCAGGGCCAATTACCAGACAACTAATGGCTGACTCTTTGCCCTAGAACTTCTAAAATTATTCAAACTAACCAATTCACAAGGGGCCCTCAAATCATAGTTAATCCTACCACCATAACCAACCTCTACAGTACCACCTTGCTGTCACTCTGTCCCCACATAAAACTGCATAGCCCAGCTGGGCAGCATTCTCTCATTTTTGACTACAAGCAATGAAGGAATCTGCCTTTCATCTGTCAATGTGTTCTGTTCTGAAATCAAAAGAATCTTATAATCTTATAAAACAGTGTTTTATGCAAATCGAACAGAGAAAGAAAAAACTCTCTAAGAACAAGAATATCAGTTTAGTGTTAGTCATATTGCAAGTTAAATGCCTGCAGGTCATCCAAATGGAGATGTCCAACATGCAGTTCTCTATGTTAAAGAATATCCGATTCTCTATGTTAAAGAATACCTGGACTACAGAAAGAGAAATTGAAATTACTGGTCCCCAAATGGCAGTTCAAAGCATAATTGTAGACACAATTTGTTTTGGAAAAATAATTTAAGTAAAAAGGAGACCTTAATCTCAGAGGAAGAATTGGTTGCATGCTAGGCAAGTGCCAATTTATACAGCTCTTAGAGGACAACAAACAAAATAAGCAAAAAAATGAAGACACTGCACAAGATAAACTTGTACCCTTGTATTGTGATGAAGGATTTGGGAAAGAGGAGGAAGTATTATGACTATCCCCCACATCTAGAAAGTCAACTAATATGTACATTTACCATAATGTTTTATAAATGAGAGGAGAATGTTCTGATCTTACAAATGCTTTTAGAAATCTGTATTGGGAATCTTACAGATTAAGCAGAGGCCAGTGAGTTATGAAATAGAATGGGAAATGATATGATTTTTCTTGCATTTAAGCAATCCGTTTATGGGAAATGAGATACCAGATTACTGGCTTTATCCATAGTTGGGCTTTTATAGCACTGATGTGATGGAGAGATGAAGTTGAAAGGTGCCAGTGAGCTGTCACAGAGTGGTTGGAATGTGACATTTTAGGGCCTACAGTGAATAGGTAAATGGGAGAAGCCAGGAAATAACTGAAAGACTTGGAGTAGAAATGACATTGGAGGTTATATTTGCAATTAGTCCAAAGTTGGGGTACATATATGGTCCTGTAGGAAAGGAAATGCAATGTGGAATGAAAGCAATGGTGGAGAACTACAGAGAATAATATACTCACTCCAAGCCTTGGTGGCTGGTATTCCTTAGTAGTTGTCCTTTGATCCCCAAAGAGTTCTTTATTCAATGTAAAACAAAGTTTTAGTTAATGTAAAGTTAAATAGAAAATAGAAGATTTCTATAAGAAGGTTGAGAGTAAGAAAAGTTGTTGCTGGATAAATGAGAGAGCATGAATGTCTAGATGTAATTTAACAATTGGAAATGAGCTTAAGATAAGAGGTAGACAATGATAAACCTAGTGCCCAAGTGAGAGATAATAGACAAATTGTAAAATTCACATTTTGTAACAGTGGCTGTGAGAACAGGGATAAATAATTTTGAAAGTTAGGTGGTTTCAAAATTCTAAGTAAATTTTTGTATAAAGGCTTCCTGACTCTGAAACTAAGTTAATTCTCCAGTTATTAGAGAACTGCTTCCTGACTCTGAAACTATGCTAATTCTCCAGGTAGTAGAGAGTTGCTTCCTGACTCTGAAACTATGCTAATTCTCCAGGTAGTAGAGAGCTGCTTCCTGACTCTGAAAATATGCTACTTCTTCAGGTCTTGTAGCCATGTAAGGCTTAGGAAAGTAGAAACCGAGGCAAGACACCATCTACTTGGGATCATTGGTTGTCTTCTACAGTCAATTAAAGTGTGTGTGATCTTAAAGTCCCTGAAATGGAATACATGACTTACAAATTTTGTTTCATAGAGAGGATTTTCATCTTTGGAATGGAATGAAGCACCCAAAGTAAAAACCTAAATTAAGCCCCTTATAAACAGAATGCAAGGAATGAATGATGGCGACCTTTGTATCATAGAAACAACAAAGAAAATGATCATCAGGAAACTGCTTAAGGTGAGCCAAGACCTTAGCAATACAATTAGTATAAAAATTTTTTTAAATGAGGTTGGATGACAAAAATATGTCAACTAACAAATACATACCCGTCACATCTTTGGGGCATTCGTCAAAAAATGATAATTTAGTTTTTTAAAACATGTTTAAGTCTATTAACAATTCCTAAATAGATGAATTAATGACAAGAAGTGAAGTACTTCAGTCATAAAGGAATGAATCAGTGCTATGGTATTACTCATAAAATGTGACCTATTTGATAGATCAAAATGAAAAAACTGTCACATTTTAAAATAATTTTCATTGTGTACTTATATCATTAAATTTAAAGCATTACATTAAATAAACTTGAAACTCATCCAGCTCCATGATTCTATAATCTAACAGATTAATTTTATATATCCACAAAGTATAGAAATACTTGTGCTATAAAGCAGAAAAATGAAATGCTGCTATATTTACAGATAATTAAATATCTATTGCATTAATAGGATTCTATCAATTTAAAGGAATTCTTAAGAGTTTTGAAAGTTTTTGCTGAGTAGATCAAACTCTGTTTCTTTTATGCTTCATGTTTTAGTAGGAAATAACTGGATTACAGGACTCAAGAGACCTGACTTCTAAAACTATGTTCTTTCCTAATAAAATGAGATATGTGCAATAAAACAAATCAGTTGACCTACCAGTTTTTCAAAGTGTTCCTCTTTAACTCCCTCTCTCAATCAATGTTTTCATTTAACCATAAGTTATTAGGCAAAAACTCTGTATCAGGCATTATGCGTGCTTTGTGAAGATGAGTCATGGGATTCCTGCCCTCACTCCACTGGCAGTCTGGGAAATTGGGGAGACACTTATAAACTCATCAGTGCTATGTTAGAACCAGTAAATTGAGTATACAAACAGATGCCAGGGCTAGCAGTCAATTCTACTCAGAGAAATCAGACAAGTCTTCATAGAGAAGGTATGACTCTGAGTGGGTCTGGTGGAGCACATGATCAGTAAGCAAAATTGACCAACTGTGGTGACAGTGTGTGCATTGGTAACCACGAAGAACTTGAAGACAAAGAGGTCTGTCAGTGGTCCTTATAATTGTCTAACAAAGAACTTTTTAAAAAAAAATTCAGGAACCGTTCAGTTGTTTGTCAAAGTCAATAAATACAAAGCCAGGCTCCTTATGACTATAAATCTTACACTTTCAATGTTAATTCTCAGCACAATGGCCCACAGACCTTTCCTGCCACAGTAACAAGCTTACTATTTCCTTCAAAATCTAATGCATAGAAAATGAAATGATCACCTATATTTTATGGGGTGAATCGTATTCCTCTTTTTTTTTTTTTTTTTTTTTTTTTTGCAGTGCTGGGGATTGAACCCAGGGCCTTGTACATGCAAGGCAAGCACTCTACCAACTGAACTACCTCCTCAGTCCTTGTATCCCTCTTAAACAAAACAAAAGAACATGGTGAAATTCTAATCTCCAGTATCTCAAAATATGACCTTATTTGAAAAGTGGTTTATTGCAAATCAAATTAAATATGATGTGACAGTGGTTATGATGAGCCCCTGATCCAGTAGAAGTGGCACTGCTGTAAGATGGCCATGCAAGGACAGAGACATAGGGAAAACACCACATGATGAGTGAGATGGAGACTGGAAAGCCAAGGAACAAGAAGAATTGCCATCAACACCAGAAGCAAATGGAAAGACATGAAACAGATTTCCCCTGGAGCCTTGGAGAAAGCGTGGTCTGTTGAGACCTTAATTTCAGACTTCTATACTCCAGGACTGTGAGAGAAGACACTTCTATTTTTAAGCTACCTGGTTTGTGGTGCTTTGTTAGAGAAGCCCTTGGTGGCTAAAACATTATCTTTTTATGACCATTAATAATCTAACTTTCTGTATTTCTTGCAAGCATAGGTTAACATATAGAACCTGCCCCCTGGTTCCGTGAGGAATTCCACACCAGACTTAAGGCCAAGAGGCCAACTGCTATTTGTCACATCCTGGTGCCTTGATTATTCTCATAGCAATGTCTTCATCAGATTAGAAACCTCTATTCATCTAAGGACACAGACAAGAAAATGAACAGATAAGCCACTGACCAGGAGAAAATGCTAGCAATACCATATCTGAAAAAGAAATTGATTTAAAATACATAAAGAGCTTCTACAACTGGATAATAAATAATATTCTCATCATTACAAGTAAGAAAATGAAAAAAAAAAAAACTTCGCACAAGCACACAGTTAATAAGCACATTTTTTTAAAAAAAGCTCAACATCGCTGGTATTAGGAAAATATGAATTCAATATATAAGACATCACTATATCCCCAAATGAATGACTGAAATTTAAAAATATATTTAAAGTACCAAACATTGGAGAGGATGTAAAAAAGCTAGAACTTTTCATATATATCAGAGAGCATAAAATGTGACTGTTTCCTCAGCTAACTGGTGGTTTTTTAAATGGATAAGTACCAGTTTAAGTCATGATAAACAAAAATTGGAAACAATGCAATCCATCAACAGGAAAATTGGTAAATTCTTCTATATTCACAATATGGAATATCACTCAACAATTAATAATTAACTACTGATGCATTCAACAATATGTATTAGCATAAATAGCCTTTACAGTGTTGAGGTATGTTCCTACTATCCCTATTTTTTCTAGTGTTTTGAGCATGAAAGGATGTTGTATTTTGTCAAATGCTTTCTCTGCATCTATTGAAATAATTATATGATTCTTAACCTTAAGTTTATTGATGTGATGAAATACATTTATTGATTTCTGGTTGTTGAACCGACCTTGCATCCCAGGACTGAACCCCACTTGATTGTGGTACACTATCTTCTTAATATGTTTTTGTATGCGATGAATGGATAAAGAAACTGTGGTATATATACACAATGGAATATTACTCAGCCATAAAGAAGAATAAAATTATGGCATTTGCTAGTAAATGGATGGAGTTGGAGAATATCATGCTAAGTGAAATAAGTCAAGCCCAAAAGACTCAAGGCTGAATGTTTACTCTGATAAGTGGATCATACATAATGGGGGGCAGGGATGCGGGGAGTCCAAGAGAAGAATGGAGGAACTTTGGATGGTGTAGAGGAAAATGGGGTGGGAGTGGGTAGGGGAAGGAAAGATAGTAGACTGAGATAGACAGTATTATCTTACGTATATGTATGATTACGTGAATGGTCTGAATCTACATTGTGTACAACAGTAGAAATGAAAAGTTATATCCCATTTGTGTACAATGAATCAGAATGCAGTCTGTAAATATTAAAAAAGAAAAAATAACATTATGTATTAATTTCAAGAATAGTATGTTGAGTTTTAAAAATCTGAACATGAAAAGAGTATAGGAATTATTCTATGCATATGAATCAGGAAAGCTAATCTATGCTGATAGTTTCAACAGCAGTTACTTCTGGAGTGGGGAAATAGGTTAATGGAAAGGAGGAATAAATAGGCTTTCCAGGTGGATGGAAATGCCCCAATCTTAGCATGCATTTATGAAAGCTGAAAGAAAACTACATTTAAGATATAAAAATCATGTATGCTATAATACATGATGTGTAATTTGCATATAAGATGATTTATTATCAGAACAATCAAGCAATCAGTAACTTAATGAAATAAAACAAAACCAGAAAAATTAAATAAAAACCTCCAGCTGTTGAAAAAAAGGAATAGTAAGTACAAAAAGTGCCTAAATTTTTTAATAATGTAAAATATCTGGCATACAATGAACTATAAATTATAAGCCCTTTGTGGTGTAAATATTTTTATGATTTAAGAGGTTTTATGAAAAGCAGTTATTCCTTCCTGTTTCCCCAGCATAAGTCTAATGTTCATGAGACACATAATTTGATAAAATAAATTGTTGTACATGCTAGGGATGAAGTGGGAAGAAGAAATATTTGAGTTCCCAAGAGAAAGCAATCATAAGGTACTTAGAAAACTAGGAAAAGAACAGGGAAAGAATTTAAGAAGACAATATATATAAGTAGAAGTGAAAAAATGAAAATGAAAATGAAAAAAATTCTTGGCAAGAGTTTTCCCTGATTTTAATTAGTAGTGAATAGACTATATTCAAAGAATAGTGAAGAGAATAGTTTCAATGAGGTGGTAGAATTGTTGAAACAGGTAACTGAACACATCATTTTAAAAATAAAAGAGTAAAACTAAAAGAATCTAATATAAAACATAAATTTATGTTATTTGAGAGGTAGTGAAAAATCATTGATGATTTTTAATGGAATTATTGCTATAAAGCATTCTTTAAGGACATGAAATTAGTTTACTGTACAAATGTGAAATTAGGTACTTACTTCTGGAAATGTAAATACTGTGATGACAGAGGTTTTTAACTTGACCAAATAATACCTAATATTATAGAAAATAACTGATGTTTCTTAATCAAAGATGGATTGTCTTTATATTAGTCCATTTTTTAATTTGTTATGATGGAAAGAATAATTTTATGTATCAACTTGACTAGATTAAGGATACCTTGGTGCCTGGGTCAAGCATCATTATTTAGGTGTGTCTGTTTCCACAAAGTATGACATTTGAATCAGTGAACCAGGTAAGGAAGATTCACCCTTATTCATTGGGTACCACCTACCAAGGACCCACAGAGACCAAAAAGGCAGATGGAAGAATTTGCTGTCCCTTTCTCTTCTGGAATTGGGACACCTTCTTTCCATTGGACCCCAGAACTCCAGCTTCTCTGAGACCTATGGACACTAGATCTTTTATTGCTGCCTCCCTGACTCTCATACAGCCTCTGACCTTGTACTGGTTAGATAATTAGCTCCTTTGGTTCTCAGACATTTCAACTTGGAGTGAGCCAGGCTATAGGTTTCCTTCTTCTGCAGCTTATATATCATGGGATTTCTCAGCTTCCATAATTGTATGAGCCAATATTCCTTAAAAACCCCATCTCATAAATCTATTCATGGATATATCCTACTGATTCTGTATCTCTGAAGAACTCTGACATACTAAATAATTCTCAAATCTATATTTAGCACTTCATCAGATAAGGGCAGGTAAGAAAAAGAGAAAATCTACTTTTATCCATGTATTTTTTCCTACATCTCCTTGTTAACAATCTTCCAATCATGTTAATTGCAGACTTTTAATGATCAAGGGAAACTGCTCACCACTGACCCTGAATCAGTTTATATGTGTATCCAGTCATGTTGATAATACTGTAACTCAAGAGGCAGTGGACACTGGAGATGGGGGTGCACACTTCCATTACACTGACCACCAGCCTCTCAACTCTGCTCTCATGCAGTTTGTTGAAAAAGGCAGCAACAGTGAAATGAGTATTTTCAAGAAATTGTATAGTTTTTTGTTAAGTATGCAAGATAAAAGATGCATAAAAGGACTTAGCCAGTTTTTATATTATGCAATTTATCTTAAAATGAATAAATAAAAACTGGTTTTGTAGTCAAGGTGTCAGTGGTGACAGTGTGGGTTTCTCCCCTTTTTAATATTTACGAATAGGAGAAAAATATGACTAATGTCAGTCACTGTAGAAAAATAAGGTGTTCACACGGTATGGTTTGATGATCTTTTACTAGGAATATGATAAATATCACGGTGCATAATGAAACATTCTGAGATTTCTTATTTTATAACTAAACACAGGGGAATAATATGAGGATAGATAAGAACAAAAAATACATCACAGAGAAAAAGACCACATTCCCAAAGGAGTGACCTGAACTGAAAGATGGATGATGGGGCTGAGAAGTATATTTTGTTGTGATCCTAAAGTGCTTTGATTTTAAATCATGAAAGCACAGACAGTATAAAGTTTGTATGCTTAATGTTGTATATTACATTTTAAAGTTCACTTAACTCATTCTGTCTGGAATAATTCTAATTTGTTTCTTGTCTTACTTTTCCAATAATTATAGAATAAGCATTTATTTGAAAACTGATCAAGGTCATGTACCATGGTATGGCAAATCTTTACAAATATTATTTCTAGTATTTTAAGGACCCTGAAGCACATACAGTATCATTTTCATTATCTAGTTGAGGAAACGAGGTTCAGAAATGTTGAGCCTTTTATTCAAGGTCAGAGTGCAAGAATAGGCATGGTGCTAGGAAGTGATGCTGGAGTTGTGGGACTCTAGTCCAAGATCCTTCCACACACTGCAGATTCTGAGAGCAGGTTTTGTCCCATCCATTCATCTCCAGAGCCCTGGGCAGAAACTCTGTCTATGTAGGTAGACAATGAACATTCATCTGCCTTGATTTTGCGGAGACATTGCACCTATATGAAACCACGTCTTATCAGTTCTAATCATGACCTTGTCACCAATTACTTGGAAGAAAAAATCACCATATCAACAATTCCTTCAACTTCCTTCCACCTGAACTAGCCTCCACATAGCCAAATGCCCTCCTAGTTACTTTCCTAAATTTCTTCTATGCAGTGCACATTTTTATCCACTCTTTTATATCTGTTCACAAAATGGCACCTACAGGGAATTCTCTGTTACAATTGCATGATGAAATATGAGGTTTAGATTTAATCTATTACATGAACAACAACCTAACACAGTTTTACTTACTTAATCTGTGATTTTGTTAAATCCCATAGGCAGCTGCATAACAATAAGTTGTTTATTTTTTTTTCTTGTTGTTAATGCTTCCTAGCTCAACCCCAGTAGTATTTTCTAAGGTTTATAAAAATATTAAATCTTCTGGGCAATACTGTGGAATGATAGAAATGTCTTTTCTCTCTTCTTGACTTTATAAAAGCAGTAAGTGACTTGCTTGACCTGTAAATTGCATGATGCATGGAAGTGCCCAAGGTCATACAAACATCATTTTTGGAATGGGTCTAGGTGGTCATCCCCTGGGTCTAGAATGAAAGACAGAACTTAGAAGTAACCTGGAAATTTGGATTTCTGAATGCCTGTCAAAATGTCCTAAAAAAGACTGAATCAACTAAGATAAGCTGAGAATATACTGAGAGAAATTTAACCATTTGTTTCTTAAAAAACCAAAAAACAGCAAGCAGCCTGAAACAATACTATATGGTGACTTTAAAATCCATTTGAGGAAAAATGGCTAGAGGATTAAATGTTTCTTGGAAATACCTTACTTTTATATGGTTCAATATCTTTCCTTAACTCTGTATACTTTATTCTTAACTGTGATAGGATATATATATATTAAATTATATATATATATATAAATATATATATATTTAAAAAATTTTATTCAACAGACTTAAAACAGTTGGTAATTACTTTGTATGTGCTGCCAACCCCAATGTTTAAGTAAAACAAAACAAACAAAACCCCCAAATTTGAAAGATTATGCATATGATACTAGTAACATAGGGAATAATTTCATACTTTCTCAGCACTGACAAGTCCACTTTATAGTTCTTCTGACCCTTGGCATCTTGCATTTTCATACAATATTATATTTATTTATCAAACATTTCAGGGGATTGGTAGTTCCAATTTTTCTTCAGGAACTATTTATTTGATTATGTAAGAGGTGGGTTTGCTTTGGCTACTGATTTGAATCCCTATTAAACATATTAATTTTATTTCTTTTTTCCCTGAAACTTTCAGGTTCAGATCTTTATGATCATGAAGGTTTTGTGCATCTAATGTTTAGATTTCTTTATTTCAATGCCAGATTTTGTTGTTAAAGAAAACTTGCTAGCAAGCTAGGTAAGAAAAATGCTGAACAAAAAGAAAACCACATTAACTATAATCTATTTATGCATTTCTAGCAGAGGGCAAAAAGAAAATGTGATTAGGGATGTGCCATACATGAGTTAAATAGGCTCTGAAATTGCAAAAATACTTGTGATACTATTAAGTTGAAGAATGTATGATCTGTCCAAGAGTTAAAAATGTGTGTGAGCAAAACGTTCCAATAGGGCTGGAAGCTGAGCTCAGTGATAAAGAGCTCTTGCCCTGGACTTAATTGCCAGCCCCAAAACAAACAACAACAACAACAAAAAAAAAAAAAAAAAAAAAAGAAAGAAAAGAAAGAAAAGAAAAGAAAAAAAACCTTCAATAGCCAAGCCAAATTCATGCATAAGTATATAAGCAGAGATACTATAGGACTGGAAAAAAGGAATTTCAGTTCTCTCCATGGGAAGAATTGCCGATATGAGGATTAAGAGTTATGGTTTGCCCTGGTCATAGCTTCACTTAGAGCTCTAGGCAGTGGGAAAGAAGTAAACTCAGGTCTAATTAAATAAATCATGGGGAATCCCGGTAAAGAAATACAAAATTAATGGTTGGTTAAAATTGGCTGGCTTACTAATATCAATACAAATTAACACTTTTCTGTCTCCATCATTGAGAGGATGTGGTTTGGTCCTGTTAGTTTACCAGACCACAAGCTCTAAAGTCATGCTGTTTGAGATGAAAGACCCTTTCTGCCCTGTGTGAATTATGACAATATGGGAATGTTACCAGAGCTCTCTGCTCTTCAGTTCACTCATATTCAAAGCATGGATAATAATTATATCTATCTCCAGGATTGATTGAAAGATAAAATGACACTATACATTCCAAAGGGCTGCCACATAATAAGTATTACATGAACACTTGTTCTTATAAAATCATTGTCAGAAGACATATATAAGTTCATTCAATTCTAGTTATGATTAGGTTTAGCCTTTTAGTTCATACTATAAAATACACTAGAATTCTAATTCCTAGATCTCAGTAAAGAAGATAAATACAAATTTTATTGCACATAACATCATAGATCATTACAATCATTAGGAAACTTAGGAAATTCCTAGTCCCACCTTGAATTTTATAAGGGAAAGTTCTTAAGACTAGTTAGACACAAATGTATTGTTTCTAGTCATGTTGCTTATAACAATAAATAAATGATGACAGTGCATTTCTTCTCTGAACATTAAGACTGATGTTTTTTCTGAGATACTCTGTGCTGTGTATATAAAACTAAACATGTTAATTTATCCCGGACATTGATGATTTGTGAGCTTGAAATGGCCCCTACATTTTCAGTGAAACTAGTCCATGTGTAGTGACCTACTACCGGTGTGGAATGTTAGAGAAAGATTTTGTGATTTGTTTAGTATCAAGACAGGAATTCTCTTGACTTAAGAGTTGACAAACATTATCTGATGTTGTAGCAGGTGTCATTAAAAGTGATCCTTTTAAATGCAGGGATTTTCCATTCAGAGCAAGGGGGAATTAACAAAGAAAATCCAATAAAAGAATTATACACTCCCTCCAGAATGGTTGATAATGCTAATAATAATAATAATAATAATAATAATAATAACAATAATAATAATTTAAACCAAAATGCTGGAGAAACTGAGGAACTTTCACACGATACTGCTAAGACGTTGCAGTGGGGATATAAGGTGTGCCCCAAAGCCCCCGTGTTAATACAGGAAGTGAAATGATTAGACTATGAGAGTCATAACCTAATTAGTAGATTAACCCATTTGAAGGATTAATAATTTGAATATATTGCTGGGTATTAACCATAGGCAGGTGGGGGTATGGATGGAGGAAGTGGGTCACTGGGAATATACCTGGGGGCTTTTATATTTCCCTGCTCATTGTCTTTCTGCTTCTGGTTTCCACAAGCTGCACAGTTCTTCTTCATCTCCTTCCGCCTGGATGTTCTGTCTCACCTCAGGCCCAGAGCAACAAACGAACTTGGTCATCCAAGGGCTGAAACTCTGAACCATGCCCCAAATAAACTTTCCTTCCTCTAAATTGTTTATGTCAGGTGTTTTGGTCACAGTGACAAAAAGGTGATTAATGCAAAAAGCATATTATATTATTACTTTTGAGAATGTTTGACAGTATCACATGAAGAAGAGCATAGGGACCATGACTTCGCATATATATATATATATATATATATGTATATATATATATATGTTATCATTATATATATAATATATATATCATTATATATATTATATACATATATATATGTGTATATATATACATATATATGTGTATATATGTATATATATACATATAAACGTATATATACATATACATATATGTATATATATGTATATATATATACATATAAATCAATGAATCTATTTTAAGAAGAAAAAATTTAAAAGGAATAAAGAGCTATCAGTATTGCAATGGTAAAATGAAATGTAGCATATAAAGAAATACCATAAAGCAATGAAAGTAAATGAAATACGTTAGGTGTGAAAACATGGCTGTATTTCATAGATATATTCTTGAGCTAAAAAGCCTATTGTGCAAGATTTCATCTGTGTACAATTCTGTGATCCTGGGAGTTTGGAGAGTGATTAGTTTGGGGGATCAGTTACAACTGAAGACATTGAGAAGTGACTACTGAGATACTTGTTATTGATGATGGGCACTCAGATGTGTTTGCTTTGTGGGAAATCATGGTTGTGAGCATTTCTTCATGCATTTTTTTTTTTCTAAGTAGTGTACTTAAAAATCACATAGTTGAAATTGCAGGGTAATTTCAACTTTCAAGACCTTTAAGTTTTAAAGATGCATCAAATGAAAATACTTTCGATTACAATGTTATTTATCATTCTATATTAAAGATTTACGATGAACATAAGAAATTATGGTGGTAAAATTAATGGAACAAAGAATATTTCCCTTTGTCAATAGCTATAATATGATTATACATTTCTCTTTAAAATTATACAAAATAAATTTAAAAATAAAAATAAAAATAACTTTTTCTATTGGATTAAGCTAATGTTGATCATTTTATTTGCATATACTTCCAGAGGTTGTTTTATTTTTCTTGTGTGTGTGTTTAGCACTTTATCCACATAGATCCACATAATTAAAACATATTGTTTTCATAATGTATTTTTGGCTAGCTAGTAGTATATAGTATATTTTCCATTTCAATAATTGCCCCTATCATATTATTTTAGATGATGATAACTTCAAAGTATTTCTCATGAGGACAAATAGATATCTCCTTAGTATTTTACACTTATATGAAAACTAACATAAAGCAAAAATTAAAAAAAATAAAAACTTTATCTAAAAATTTGAAAGTCAGTGCTTAAGTTTACTTCTAACATACACACAAAGTTCATTATTAATAGTTTGTTTATCTTTTGGCATCTCTGCTTGGCTTGAATTTTTAAAGAAAATATGAGGTAGTTGGCAAATTGGACATTCACCTAAAAGTTTAAAATGTGCATTAATATTGTGTTTGCTTTAGACCTTATAGTAGTGAGGTTAGGGAAGTTAAGTTGAGGTGTATTGCTAGAGATTACATTCCACAGTTTCCAGTAGAACTTAGTCCTGGAGAAGAGACTTTCCTTCCATGTTATCCTACTGGGAACTACCCATTTAAGTTCTCCCAAGAAAGACTTCTGCTAGGATTTCTGAGATTATTTGGACAAATCACAGAAATAGTTCAGATTGTCTTACCTTGTGAAAATGAATCAGTATTAAATATTAAATGGAATGTGCATAAATGAGGTTTTTCTTAATTGCTTCAGTGAAATTCCAACCTTTTTACTCAAATAGCTAAATATTAACCACTTCACCTTTCTGAGCATAGATTGGACTTTCAGCAAAAGAACATCTATCAATGTATAATTTGCCTGGAGCTATGTAACTTAATTCAACTGTCTCCTACTACATCTTGCAGGAATAGTTAGACATTGAGAGAAATTGGGTCACAGTAATCTTTATTGCCCTTCAACAGGATCACTAACAGAGTACATATTCTCTATTCAAGAAAGTTGAATTAAGGACATGGGGATCATCTCTGCATAATTCTGTTATTTTCCTTGCAAGCTGTAGCTTTCAGGTTGCATCTTGTCAGTTCCAAGACCTTATTTGAGTCAGTAATACTCATTAATATAAATGAAAAATCCTGAATCATCTTTATGCAAACTAGCCATCAGGTAAATATCAATTTGCATTTTCTGTGAATCAAATAGAACTAAATTTATGGCATTATATACCAGCTCACTCAACCACACAGAACAGCACATATATGAAATATCACTGTCAACTCTAATTGTTGCTATGCTATAGAAATCACAATTCATTTACCACAGTCTTCTTTTCCAAGGCGCAATAAAGTTTCTTTTTAGGGGGTGGTACCAGTGATTGAACTCAAGGGTACTAGACCACTGAGCCACATCCCAGCCCTATTTTGTGTTTTATATAGAGACAGGGTCTCACTGAGTTGCTTAGCACCTCTCTTTTGCTGAGGGTGGCTTTGAACTCACCATCTTCCTGTGTCAGCCTTTGGAGCTGCTGGAATTACAGGCATGCACCACTCTGCCTGACTCAATAAAGATTTTTAAGGGCAGAATCACTTTCTGTTGTCTGGAAAATGATAATAATACAGACTTTCCTTTTCTTCAGTGACTCCATCTATAAGCTCTATTTCAGATTACAATAGATCTGGAATTTAATATCAAGTTTATAGACCTACTGGTCTATAAAGCTTCATGGGCCCCATAAAATGTCCGTAAGTGTCCCCTAATGTTGAAGGCATATTTATGTAAAGAAGGCCTTTAACTTTCACAAAGTTTTCATTACCTCCCATGATTCTGTAAAATTCACAAACATAAATGCATTCCCAGACTGGCACCATTGTAATATACAAATAAATAGTGGCATTGTAAAAAACATTTCAGACTTCATTTCCCTCTTTACGCACCTATTTTACCCATTCCTGTTGTTCTTTCTTACCAGCAGATACTGAAAGAGCTCTGTTTTGTAACAGTTGCAGGGTTGTGGATCTCATGGCTTTCTTACTAGAAATTAGGAAGTATTTTATTAATGCTTATAAAATTCAACAAATATTTGTTGAATATATGTAATATACCACTTTGGTAGGTCCTATGGTCATAGATGGAAAAGTAGAAGTAAAGATGCACATCAGCAATGTTAGTGCACAAACACCTTTGTATGATGTTCAATATATCAAAAAGACCTACAAACAAAAACAATCTGCAATCACACCTAATTTTTGCAAAGGAACACTCAGGAGGTGCATCTTTTTGAAGAGTCAAATATTCCAGAAGAGGGAATAAATTAAGCCAATAACAATTTTGCTTAAATTTATTTCATTTAGTAAGATTTCTTTAGTTTACATAGCAAACTAAGAACCAGTTTCTCTCTGAATAAATTGAGAAGGTAGTAATTTATGTGAAGGATGTGATAGGAATAAGTATGGGCAAATTTGAGCAGGATATCAATTAAGAGCAGAAAAGAACTGATTTTGTCACTCAACAGCTTAGGAAATTTCTGATTATTCAAAAATGTGATTAGAAGAGATGTATTCAGAAAAGGAAGAAAGTCAAATTTTGACCTTCGTAATTATGCAAAGCTCAAATCAGAATAGGTAAGGAAGAAATCTGTCCTAAATAACAGGTTTTAATTCTGCAGAAGTGACTCTAGGCAATAGTTTAAAATATTTTTTAGAACAGTATTAGGTCCCCAGTAAAATTAAGAGGAATGATCAAAGATTTTCCATATGGGGTACAACTTGTTTCTCTGGTTGTATATAGAGTCATACCATTTGTGTAATCATACATATACATAGGGTAATGATGTTTGTCTCAATCTGTTATTTTTCCTTCCCCCCACCCCTCCCACCCCTCTTTTTACTCTATAAAATCCATCCTTCCTCCATTCTTGCCTCCCTCCCAACCCCCATTATGTATCATCATCCACTTATCAGAAAGATCATTTGTCCTTTGGTTTTTGGGGACTGGCTTATCTCACTTAGCATGATATTCTCCAACTTCATCCATTTGCCTGCAAATGCCATAATTTTATTCTTCTTTATGACTGAGTAATATTCCATTGTGTATATACACCAGTTTCTTTATCCATTGATCAATTGAAGGGCATCTAGGTTGGTTCCACAATCTAGCTATTGTGAATTGAGTAGCTATGAACATTGATGTGACTGCATCACTGTAGTATGCTGATTTTAAGTCCTTGGGTATAGGCCAAGGAGTGGGATAGCTGGGTCAAATGGTTGTTCCATTCCAAGTTTTCTAAGGAATCTCCACACCGCTTTCCAGAGTGACTGCACTAATTTGCAACCCCACCACCAAATATATGAGTGGTTCTTTCTCCCCACATCCTGTCCCTGCTCCCATATATGCACAACCTCTCACATTATTAATATTCCCACAAGAATGGCACATTTTATTAAAATTGATAAACCTACATTAACATATCATAATCATCCAAAGTTCATAGCTTTATGTAGGGATCCACTCTTCGTGTTGTGAATTCTGTAGGTTTGGATGACTGAATAATCAAATATGTCAATCATTTTTGTATCATACAATGCACTCTGGGCTCTAACTATACATCATTACCTCCACCAACTTTTGGCAACTGCTGACTTTTTACTATTTGTTTTCCAGTATACCAAAATACCAAATAGTTTAAATCATGCAGTATGTGCCAAGTTGGGTTTTTCACTTAGAAATTTGCCCTCAAATTTCCCCCATGTATTTTCATGGACTATTAGCTTATTAACTTTTTGTAGTAAATAATGTTCTGGTTTCTGGATGTACCATGTTTATTTATCTATTCACCTACTGAAGGATCTCTTGGTAGTTTCAAATTACAGCAATTATGAATAAAGTTTCTAATAAACATCTGAGTGTGTGTGTGTGTGTGTGTGTGTGTGTAATATAAGTTTTCAACACTTTTAGGTAAAACCAAGGATTGTGATTGCTGAATCACATGGTAAGAGTACGTTTAGTTTGTAAGAAGTTTCCCTACTTGTCTCAGAGTGGTTGTACTATTTTGTATTTCCACCAATAATGAATGAGAGTTCCTGTTGCTGCACATTCTCCTTAGCACCTGGTATGATCAGTGTTCTTGAATTTGGTTATTCCAAAAGATACAGTGATATCTCATTGTTGTTTTAACCCACATTTTATATATGATGTAGAGATTCTTTTTGTATGCTTATTTGCCATATGTATATTTTCTTTGGTGAAGTGTCTGTTAGAGTCTATTTTTCATTAGTATTTTGCATTCTTTTCCTTTCATTGACTATTAAAGAAGACATTGCAAATTTTAGAAAACAAGTCCTTCAGCAGATATGTCTTTTACAAATATTTTCCCCTAATATGTGGTTTGTATTCTCATTCTTTTGACATTGTATTTTTCAGACTAGCAGTTTTTAATTTTAACAAAGTCCAGCTAGTCAATTATTTCTTCTATGGAACATGTCTTCAGTGTCGTAGCTAAACAATCACTGCCATAGCCAAAGTTATCTAGGTCATCTCTTATGCTATCTTCTAGGAGTCTCATAGTTATGTGCTGTATATTTACATCTATGACACATCTTGAGCTAATTTTTGTAAAAGGCATAAGGTCTGTGTCTAGTTTTACCTTTTTGCATGTTCATAATCAGTTGTTCCAGCACCTTTTGTCTGTCTTCACTACATTGTATGAGCTTGGTCCCTGTCGAAGATCAGTTTACGATTTTTATGTAGTACATTTTGGGGCTTTCTATCGTTTTCCATTCATTTATTTGTTTATCCTTTTGCCAGTACCACACTGTTTCAAATACTGCAGCTTTATAGCAGGTTTTAAAGTCGGGTAGTGTCATTTCTTCAACGTTGTTCTTCTGCCTCAATATTATGCCAACTACTCTGAGTCTTTGCCTCTGCATATAAAAGTTATAATCAGTCAATTTCCACAAAATAACTTGCTGGAATTTTAATTAGCATTGCATTGGAAAGAACTGACATCTCGACAACGTAATCGTCCTATTTATGCATAGAATCTCTTCATTTATTTAGTTCATGGAGTCTCTTTCCATTTATTTAGTTCTTTAATTTGTTCTTCATAGTTTTGTACTTTCCCTAATATATATTTTGTGCATATTTTGTTAGATTTATCCCTATGTATTTCCCTTTGGGTGGTGCCGATATAAGTGGTATTGCATTTTTAGTTTCAAATTCTACTTGTTCATTACTCAGCAAACCAGGACTTCTCTTATCCCCCAGTTTGTATCTCCATTCTTGGGTCAACGGTTTTTCCTGTGCTCTCATCTCTATTGTAGACACAACATCTACTGATTTTTTACCAGTTAGGATGGAGTGATGACTTCCAAACTCCTTATATACAGAAACAGAAACTGGAAGTCTGTGCCGGAGCACTGTGTACTTCTCTGTGGTCTTTCTAGAAAGAAAAGATATTAGAACAGCAAGGAATAAAGACGAGGCTCAAACTCAGAGGTCCCACGTTCTACTCAGATCTATTTTACTACTGTTCTTGAGGTCTTTTCAAATAATTGATTCCACTATATATATAATAAAAAGGGAGGGAACAAAAATCTTTGGTAAGTAGGTGATGGATGGATGAATGAATGGATATAAGGATAATGTACAGGTAGGTGCAAAGAATATGCCTGATTGTTGAGGATGAAGAAGGCACACAGTGACCACCTTGGTACTCTGAGTCCATCTTGTTTTACTTCTACCTTTCCTCAGATAAGGATCTACAGTTTTTGCTTTGAGTAGCCAAGTACTATTTAAGAGTAATTTCTGAGTATGTCCTGAGTAGTAAAATAGAGAATCTTGTTTCTAGCTCTTACTATCTTGTTTCTGATATTACTGTCCTCTTTATCTACCCTCTCAAATCCAGTCATATGAATCTCTTCCAATTTCTTTACCAAACTCAAGCTGTACTTAAGAAGAGAAAAAAAAAATCTTAAAACTTACTAAGTCATAATAAAACTGATATTTCCACATTAATTATACTTATGTATAGAACTAATGGTAAATTAAGATTGAGAAAAAATAAGGACAAAGTGAAACTTAATGGCCAAAATTTTTCATCAATAAAACTTTTATTTCTCGCTAGAGTCACTGAGGAATCCATTAAGCTGCAAGATGCAACAGATGTTGAAGTACCTGTGCACCTGTGCTTTTCTTCACTAAAACTGCACATACCATTATTCGGAAACCTTAGGGTAGGTAAATTTCATACCTACCCTGTGAAAGACTGTAAACTGACCTCATTGTTAGTGAATTTTCTAGATTTTCTAGTTGTTTGTCTTACCTGATAAGGAAATTCCTGGAATGAGAAATAAAAATAGATGTTCAGAGACCAGTGTGGTTATTTCATTCATCACCTTGTCAGGAGAGGAAAATTCATATAATTTAATTCCTTACCCTCCTGTCTCTGTATTTTCTCTGCTGTCTGTCACAGGAGGGCAATGCAGATGCATATTAATGAGATTAGGCTAGGCAGGCACCCAAGGCATTTTTTTTTTCAACCTGGAAAAAGTGTCTCAACAATAGTTACGAAAGTCTCCAAAAGGACAGTTGCATAAGCACTTGTCAACCTCAAAAGATTTAGGAGACAAAAAAAGAGACAAGGTGAGATCTAGAAGGTGGTACCAAAAACTCATAGGAAATAATATTTATCTTTTTTTTCAGTCTAAAGTCATATGATGCGATGTAGGCTTTGCACAAATGTCCTTGACTCAGAATTTTGTTCCATAAATCTTGTGAGTCCTAACAATGGAGAAAAAAATAAATGACATATTAAGAATTTTGTGAAAAATACATTTTTGAATCACTTTCTACCAGATTATATGTTTGTTAATAGACTTAATAAACGAGGTAGATTAGTTGATATGTTAGATTTCACAGTATCAAAAAAGAACCTTCTTTCCCCAGAAAAGATATGACAAAATGTCTAAAAAACAGAAAATTTCACATTAGAATTTACTAGAATGCATCATTTTAAATATAATTTCCTATTTTATTAGGAAATGCATAAAAATGTAAAATGTGATGAATAATGTGTTTAATAAGTTATTATTTAATCTGTTTTTATTTGGCCTTCTTAATAATATCATAATTTCTTGGGTAAAAAAATTGAAGCCATAATTATCAAATTTGTGTGTATGTTCAGAATGAAATGATTCAGAATGATGCAAGAACACTGTATTAAAATAGAGTTGAAATTACTTTTAAAAATTGTCCTGCGGATTGAGGTGTCCTGCTCAGAATGAAAAGATTTAGAAATTCAGTGTGAGAAAAAGATTTTTGCTACCTAAAGTGTACTTCTAGTTTTCTCTAAGGAAGATATTCAGGCAAGGACAATGGACAGTATTTTGCCCCACATGGAACATTTAGTTAGGTTCTGAGAGAATTCGTTATTCTAGAGAAATCCATTAATAGAATAATTCTGTGTCTGGAATTGACACCATATGAAGAATTGAAGATGAAGTTGATGCTCATCTTTAAAGAGAGAAAACCAAGAACTCTGTCTCCAATGCATTTTGATATACATAAGAAATTTAACCCATTCGGTATAAATAGAGTTGAATTTTCAGGGCCAGTGTGTAAGATAAGAAGAGAAGGAACTTGGCTTTCCAGAATAAAGAACATTTTAAAAACTAGAATCATCCAACCATAATAGATAGCTCCTTGTGAGGTCTCTGTCACCACACATATAAACATGTAGGATTATTGTGGTTGAGCTGCTGGTAGGTTTTTCTTACTAAATAATGCTTAAATAATTATGAAGAAATATCTACCCATGAGCCCTTAATAATATATTAGTATTCCTTCCTGAAAGTGTACCAGATTCTTTCCTAAAAGTAGAATTTGATGTGAATATAACTGAGCAAATACAGCATGTCTTTCAAAGTCCTTTTCCATCACTGGCCTTTGATTAACCCCTTGGGCCTGCCTTACTTTCTTTCATAAGTCATCATTTTCTTCTCACCTTGGTTATAACCAAATCTTTGGAAAGCATCTGATAAATACAGTGAACCTATGTTGCAAATAAGTAGTTTCTGGCTAAAATAGGTATTTCATATGAATATTATGTGTTTAGAGATGGTGTCTCTTCCAGAATGACCCATCCTCAGTGTGAAAGAACCAGCCCATTTGGTGCACTGAGACCCAGAAGGGGAAGACAGATCCAGGAATGCAGAGCATGTAATATGTTAAAGACAAATGTGATCCTGGGCAGCAGCAAGGCCTAGTGGGTCCTGCAGTTTATGTGAGAAGGTTGGGTCTTATAAAGTGATCAGAACAAAAGTGACTTCATCAAAGCCAGAAGGTACTTGGTTTATCTCTAGCTGACATCAGAGTCAAGTATATGCCTGGCACCAGGCATATCAGAAAGCTCCATATATCACTCTTGTGGTTTTGTCCCTTTATGGTATGCTGGAGTACTATGTGGAGGAAAAACAACCAGGATCAATTAGAGACTGTTGGGGAAGTCATGTGTCAAGGTGGCTAGAGCCATATTAAGGTGAACCTATACAGTGTTTAAGTACCCAAGGAATGATGGGCTAACTTAAAATCTGGATCAATAGCAATCTTTATTTTTACATATGGAGAGACACTCCCAAAGGTCAAATAATGTTTCATAAGAGGTTGGAAAATTAAGCTGTCAGTGGATAAACATAAGATTGAAGAATAATGAACCCCATAAAAGATTCCCCAAAAAGGGCATTGAACTGTTGAAGGGCACCTGGGTGGGGTCCACAGCTTAGCTATTGTAAATTGAGCAGTTATAAACATTGATGCGGCTGTATGTATGTTGATTTTAAATCCTTCAGCTATATACCAAGGAGTAGGATAGTTGGGTCAAACACTGTTTCCCATGTGGTATACATACACAATTGAATATTACTCAGTCACTAAGAAGAATGACCTTATGATATCTGTCAGTAAATAAATGGATCTGTAGACTATTATGCTAAGTGAAATAAGCCAATCTCAAAAAACCAAAGCTGACTGTTCTCTCTGATATGTGGAATCTAACCCACAATAAGGGGCCAGGGAGAACAGAAATTCAGTGGGTTAGACAAAGGAGAATGAAGGAAAGCAGGGGGATAGGAAGAGGAAAGGCAATGGAACAAATCTGACACAATTTTCCTGCATACATATATGAATGCACCACAGTGAATCTCTCCATTGTGTACATCCACAAGAATGGGGTCCTCATTAGAATGTGACATATCCCGTGTTCGTATAAATATATCAAATGGATTCTACTGTTATGTATAACTAAAAGAACCAATAAAAAATTTTAAAAATTAAAAAGGATTTACTGTATCCTATAAGTACCACAATTACTATGTTGATTAAAAATAAAAATATTTTTTAAAATTAAAAAAAAAAAACAGGAAAAAGGGGAGCGTTCAAAAACTCACCAACTCATTTAACATTTAAAGAATGTCTAATATAGAATAAATAAGAGTTCTGTGTTCTTGTGGCCTTCTCTTGGTCATATTTTCAAGTTTATTATCCTGTACCTGACCTTTAGATCTTAGGCCCCTCAAACATCTCTCCAAACCTTTTTCTCTTCTGGTTTAGAATCTTCTATGTTTCCTTCACTCTACTCTTAAACACATTTTCTTTGAGGACAATATGTATATATTTTTTTTCAAATTTATATTTATTTTTTCTGCATGAACACTCAAATCCAACTACTTTTCTAACCTCCTCCAGCCACATCCTACCACTTCAATTAATCTCACCAGGGATTAATTCACTGATTGGGTTAAGACTCTTACAACCCAATCATTTCTCCTCTGAACTTTCCTGCATTGTCTCACATGTAAGTTTTTGGGGGACACCTCACATCCAAACCATAACAAGGAGTAATCCATCTTTTGAAAGTTTATTTGGGAGAATTTACTGTGAAATTAATGTTGTGGAGTTTAAGTGGATGCAGAAATTGAGCAAGATATTTCTTTGAACATCCTTAAATTTTTTATTAATTTTTAATTTGAAGTAATTGCTAACCCCATTTGGAAATATATGAGTTGGGTAAATATGCTGGAGTCCAAAGAGACATTTTTAAATGGTATTTTCTTCAATACATTTATTTATTTATTTATTTATTTATTTATTTATTTATTTATTTATTTTTGGTACCAGGAATTGAACTCAGGGGCACATGACCCACCTCTTAGCCATATCCCCAGATCTATTTTGTATTTGGGTCTCACTGAGTTGTTTAGCAGCTTGCTAAGTTGCTGAGGCTGGCTTTGAACTAGAGATTTTCCTGCCTCAGCCTTCCAAGCTTCCGGGATTACACCACTGTGCCCAGCAAAAACAATCATAATTTTAGACATTTTTTCCTAACATTTGTTTTTTCTCTTTTTATACAAAAAGAACATCATTTCTATTTATTTCTAAAAATTCAAAGATTATCTTCTTCTGAATGCTTCATTTAATATATACATGAATTTAAAGTACATTTAAATCAAAATACTTAAATTTATTAAAATATATTTAAATTTAAAACATTTAAAATATACATGAACATGCGCAAAATTTCACTCAATTCAGGCTAAATGTTTTTCATTGTGCAACTTGAACCAGTTGATGTTTTCTACATAGTTTTTTCCTAATCAAAATTTTAGTTTCTTCCCTAATAACTTAAAATTTTGAAGTATTATCAACTATATAACCACATATTTAAAAGTGTATGCAGTTAATTCAGATTAATATTTGTTCAAAATATTCTGAAATTTAATTGTTATCTTGAACATTCTTCCTGAGATATTTCTTAAAGAACTTGGTAATGATTAATCTGAAGCAACTGCTCAACAACTCAACTAAGGAGACACAGAACAGTTTCTATACTAAAGTCAAAATGAGTGAGAAGAGATGATAGGGACTTAAGTTCTGAACATGTCGACATTTTGGGTCACTGGGTATGATGGTTAATTTTGTCTGTCAACTCGTAGGGTGATTGGGAATGAAACTGCCATTTGGATGGGTGAACACTGAGTAAACAGATCGCCCTTCACAACGCAGGTGGCCTCATTCAATCAGCTGAAGGCCTGAAGAGAACAAAACATCAGTCTCCCCAGATAAGAAGAGGACAGCAGACAGCCTTTGAACTTAATGTAGACCTTTACTCCATCAGCTCCCCTGGATCTCCAGTCTGACAGCCTACACTGAACATTTTGATCTTGTCTAAATTGTGAGTGCACAACATACACACACACACACACACACACACACACACACAGAGTATTTATATACACACACTATATACATATTTATATAAATGGAGAGAGAGAGAGACAGCAAGAATATTTCTCTAGAGAATTCAGACTATTATACCTTGAGCATTAATGACTATAGGACTATTTGCACTTTAAATTCATGTTTATAAAGTATTCAAACACAAAATGATGGGAAAATCTCCATCATACAAACACTAAGCATATTAGACCATAGTGATCTTGTTAATATGAGTCAGAATGTACCTGAATAAAGAAAAGTCAATGGAATTCATCAGGAGTATAAACCAACTGTAAGCATATACTTAAGACAGAGAATGCAACAAATACATGAAACAAAAATTGACACAATTGAAGGGAGAAGGAGACAATATGGTAAAACTAATTGGAAACTTTAATATTCCACTCCCAATAACTAATTGAACTGCAACACAGAAAAACAGTAAGGATAAGAAAAGCCTGAGCAACACTATCAACCAACTGGGCCTAATACCCCAGCACCAGAAAACAAATTCATTACAAGCACACATAGAACTTTCTCTAGAATACAATGCAGGTTAGTCCAAAAAATAATCTGAATACATTTTTAACAATTGAAATTATATAAAGTGTATCCGTTCAACTTTTTAATGGAATATAATGAGAAATAAAAAAAAAATCAGAATAAAATTTTTAGAAATACACAAATGTTTGGTAATTACATAACTAATTTTTAAATATCCTTTGGTCAAAAAATAAATAAATTACAATGAATTTTGAAAACACTTTTAATGGAGTGGAAAAGAAAATAAATCATATCCAAAGTTTTATTATATTTCTAAAGTGTTGTTATAGGAACAGAGTTGTAAGTGCCTATACTACAAAGGAAGAAAGATAAACAGTCAGCAACTTATCATTCCATTAGGACACTCACTAGAAAAAGAAAAGAAAACTAAGTCAAAGCAAGGATAAGGAGGAAGAAATAAAGATTAAGGGAAATCAATGAATAGAAAATATAAAAAGAATAGAGAAAAGCAGTGGATAACAAAAGTTCTGTCTTTAAATAGATAAAATTTTAACCAGACTACCACCAAAGAAAGAGGTACATCTCACATTCCTAGAAAGACAGTGATTATTGAAATTGACTGAAGGAGAAATAGAAACTCTGAGTAAAACTTGAAGAAGAAAAGAAGTTGAATTTGTATTAAAATTATAAGTCAAAAAGCCCAGACTTAGATGGGCTTATTGTCAAAATCTGAGTCACTAACAGAACAAATAAAACCAATACAACAAGATCTCTTTCAAATTTTGTAAAAGAAGACAATTTTCCAACTCATTTTATGAAGTCAGCCTTATACTAACACCAAAACATCAGGTGAAGCTATCACTAGAAAAGACCAATATTTCTCCTGATTATAAACATGAAGTCTCCAACAAAATATTTGCAAACCAATCTTAGCAACATAAAAGCATCATGAACAATTAAGATTTGAGAACCAAAACTACATGACCATCTCAATAACAAAAAGAAAAAATATTTGACAAATCCAAGCCTATTCATGAATAAAAACAAAAAAATCTCAACAACCTAGGAGTAGAAACTTAACTTGATAATAGTATTTAAAAATGTATAACAAAAATCATATTAATTACATCAGTATCCTCACCAAAGATGGATATGCTTGGAGGTGTGCTATGGATAACACACACATCAAAAGTGACTCAACATTTACCTGCAAATGCTGCAGTTTTATCCTTATTTATGGCTGAGTAATATTCCATTGTGTATATATACCACGGTTTCTTTATTCATCTATTGAAGGGCATCTAACTTGGTTCCACAATCTAACTATTGTGAATTGAGCTGCTATAAACATTGATGTGGCTGCATTACTGTAGTATGCTGTTACCCTATATATATATGTAGGATTACACGAATGGTGTGAATCTACATTGTGTACATTCATGGAAATGAAAAGTTGTACCACATTTGTGCACAATGAATCAAAATGCAGTCTGTAAAAATAAAAATAAAATTTTTTAAAAGTGGCTCAACATTTTTGATCTTTAAAGAAATCTGGAATAAAACTACATGAAATGCTGCTTCATAGATATTAGAATGACAAATGAAAGAACCAATGACTGTTATTGAAATGGGTGAACTTTGAAAATATGTTCTAAGAGAGAGGACACAAAAAATGTATTATGTGATTCATTTATATAAAATATCCAGGAGAGGCAAGTCTTTACAGAAAGTAGACTTTCTGGGATATGGATCAGAGCAGAGGTTGAATACATGGGGAATATTTTAGGAAGAATAGAAACGATCTAAAACTAGACTGTGGCAGTATTTTTCCAAATATGTAAAATTTACTAGCTGCTATTGAATAAAGTAATAGACTTATGATATATAAGTTAAACATTTGCAAAGCTCTTGAAAAGAAAACAAAAAATAAATAAGGGAAGCTCACTATTATAAGAAGAGCTGAGAAGTGTATCTGTATTTTTCAACAGTGAAAAATCATTTATTCATAGACATCACAGTAAAAATAAACACATAAAATATGTGCATAATTTTATAAACTCATATTCCTATTGTAATGCATATCTGTAAAGAATATTTTTTTCTTTTCCATGGATGTCGCCTGTTGCATTTTATGTTTTCCCTCACAAGATGTAGAAGTGAATTACATACATTAAATCCTTGTTGTTCTACACATTTTGTAGAATAGCTGGCTAGCATTCTAACACTGGCAGAACACTTTAAAAGTGAGTAGGACCTTCGAGTTGCTAAATGATTGTTTTATAGATGAGAGAATGAACCACAAACATGTTTTTTTTCCCCTGAGAATTTTGGAAGAAGGAAGAGTCTCCTCTAGCTCTTGCAGTAATTAACAGAACTGGACTCAGGTTTGATTTGTCTTGTTCCTCTCCTGTTTTGGTAAGTGTAATTTTGCTTTGCCTTATGTGTAAAGTATTTCTTGAATAAGCAGAAATACCAGATATGTTATGAAAAAGGCTTGTACAAAACTGGTACCCCAAAACTATGTCTGTGAGAGAAAAGGAAGCAAGCAAAGTGAACTCCAAGTCCTCCATGACAAATCCAGTCACAGCTGAGTGTCCCAGGAGTCCTTTCCCATTTTATGAGATAATTACTCTCATCCGCTATCTCCAGGCACATCCAGGAGAAGATGCATATATTTTAGGACACAATGCAAAGTACAGTTGTGGGTCCCATGCTCAAAAACTACGAAGAATTTTCAAGACAATAAGAGCAGAACTTTAGCTCAAGTGTTGAGCTCTTCTGAGGATAGCCCCTGTGTGCCCTCACAGATTACACATCCAGGAACCCTGTCTGGGTTCCAAACTGTCACTCCTTACTTTGTAGTAGGTGCTCCTTTAAGGTGCTAGAAAGATAAAGTCTGGCATTCATTCTACGATCTGGCAATTTGAAGAACACTCTCAGGTGAATGTTAGCTTCTGGATGGGATTTGAGGCAGCGAAGCTACCCAATTTCTGCAAGAAGAAAGATGCCTCTCAAATAAATAGGACACAAATCAGCCTGTTGTTGCACAGTTAAATATAAATAACTGAAAGCACTACTTGATGCAAAGCAATTTTCTCAAAGAGTGTACCTTAGATGTTTGAGAGTGGAGGACAAAAATAACTGTGTCTGTTAAGTAGCTCCAGTTCCTTCCTATTTAAGATACAGTCCTTAGATTAACTCTTTAGAAAACTTTTAAATGATCACATTTCTTATTTTCAAATTCCTCAGCTATTAGAAAGTAATAAGAAAACTAGAATTTAATAAGCATAGATGAGACCTGTAGTTTTGTTAAGATCATTCACTTTCAGCAAGTTCCAAGTGACAGAAAATATACATACCAGTACATTTTGGATACGGTGATCTTAATTTCACAGTTGAGAGATTCCCATTCACCTCTCTTCAGCCATTAAGGCAGCATCTATTTCTCTTGCTTAAGACTCCTCTGTTTGCTCTTTGGAACTCCTTATGATATATTTCACTTTTCTTTGCAGTTTTTCTCTCTTCTCTGTATGGATCTAACCTTGTTAATGTATTCGTTAGGTTCTGAGATATTTCTGATGTCTGGGATGTTAGTCAGAGAAATAGGTTTAGGTTTGCAGAGTATCTGGTCTGATTGCACTGGCAGAGTTACCATGGGGATGCAAATTTTGTATCTGATGTTATATCTATCTGTTCTGATCTATTTGATGATGTTCCAGGTATCAACTCTTCAACTGTTGTTGTTGTTGTTATAACATCTGTTTTATTCCCTGAAACATTTTTCTTTTTCAAAATCTGACTTTAAGGGACACTATTGCTCTATTTCTTGGCTCAGGACTTCCCTAGTCTTATACGAAGGATTTCTAGAAGTATGAATCATTAGCATTTTCTAATACCAAGATTTACTGTCTTGCTTTATAACCTGTTTAAACATGTCTTCCTCCTTTGATCTCACATTTTATCTTTTCCTTATAAACTAAACTTCTTATTTGAATGCAATTGTAATTTCATGTGAAGTTGTGAAACATAGTATATAGAAATCCCATATGTCCTTTACCTTGTTTCCTCTAACGACTACACCTTGCAAAACTATTGTATGTAATCACAACCAGGACTCACATTGGTCAACTTCATTGATCTTGTGCATGTATGTGTGTTTAGTACTATACAATTTTATCATATATACATTTCATACATATATGTATACACACACACACACACACACACAGAGACATATATGCATGTGTATATATGTCTGTGAATCCACCACAACAGTCAAGATATAGTATCTACCATGTTAACCTTTTTTAACACACTGACAGCCACTAATCTGGTTTTCATTACCAAAATGTCATTTAAAAAATGTTATAGAAGTGGAATCTTACACTATGTATGTAATCTTTTGGGAATGGTTTAATTCACTAAGAATAATTCCCTAAAAATTAATTGGGGCAATCGCAATACCAGATCTTCAACTCTACTAGAAAGCAATAGTAACAAAAACGGCATGGTATTGGTACCAAAATAGACAGGTAGATCAATGGTACAGAATAGAGGACATGGACACAAACCCAAATAAATACAATTTTCTCATACTAGACAAAGGGGCCAAAAATATGCAATGGAGAAAAGATAGCCTCTTCAACAAATGGTGCTGGGAAAACTGGAAATCAATATGCAACAGAATGAAACTAAGCCCCTATCTCTCACCCTGCACAAAACTCAACTCAAAATGGATCAAGGACCTCGGAATCAGACCAGAGACCCTGCATCTTATAGAAGAAAAAGTAGGTCCAAATCTTCAACTTGTTGGCTTAGGATCAGACTTCCTTAACAGGACTCCCATAGCACAAGAAATAAAAGCAAGAATCAATAACTGGGATAGATTCAAACTAAAAAGCTTTCTCTCAGCAAAGGAAACTATCAGTAATGTGAAGAGAGAGCCTACAGAGTGGGAGAATATCTTTGCCACTCATACTTCAGATAGAACGCTAATTTCCAGAATCTATAAAGAACTCAAAAAACTCTACACCAAGAATACAAATAATCCAATCAACAAATGGGCTAAGTAAATGAACAGACACTTCACAGAAGAAGATGTACAAGTAATCAACAGATATATGAAAAAATGTTCAACATCTCTAGTAATAAGAGAAATGCAAATCAAAACCACCCTAAGATTCCATCTCACCCCAATTAGAATGGCAATTATCAAGAACACAAGCAACAACAGGTGTTGGTAAGGATGTGGGGAAAAAGGTACACTCATACATTGCTGGTGGGGTTGCAAATTAGTGCAGCCACTCTGGAAAGCAGTGTGGAGATTCCTCAGAAAACTTGGAATGGAACCACCATTTGACCCAGCTATCCCATTCCTTGGCCTATACCCAAAGGACTTAAAATCAGCATACTACAGAGATACAGCCACATCAGTGTTCATTGCTGCTCAATTCACCATAGCCAGATTGTGGAACCAACCTAGATGTCCTTCAATTGATGAATGGATAAAGAAACTGTGGCATATCTATATGGAATATTACTCGCCATAAAGAATGATAAAATTATGGCATTTGCAGGCAAATGGATGAGATTGGAGAATATCATGCTAAGTGAGATAAGCCAATCTCAAAAAACCAAAGGACGAATGATCTCACTGATAAGCAGATGAGGACATATAATGGGCGGTGGGAGGGGTTAGCATTAGGGTTAGGGTTAGGTTTAGGGTTAGGGTTAAGGAGGGTGGTAAGAATGGAGGAAGGAAGGACTGTATAGAGGGAAAAGAGAAGTGGGAGGGGTGGGGGGAAGGAAAAAAAATAACAGAATGAATCAAACAACATTACCCTATGTAAATTTATGATTACACAAATGGTATGCCTTGACTCCATGTACAAACAGAGAAACAAGATGTATCCCATTTGTTTACAATAAAAAAAATTAATTGGGGCAATTACATGTAATAGTAAGTTGTTCTTTTTTACTGCTATAGTGTGTATTTATGTGTGTATTTGGGTATACATACATTCCATAGTTTGTTTAACCATTCACTCTTTGAAGGACATCTGGGCTTTTCAAAGATTTTATCTAGTATGCATAAAGCTACTACAACCATTTGGGTACAAGTTGCTGTGTGAACATAAATTTTTATTTCTCTAGGATGAATGCCAAAGAGTGTAATTGCTAGTGTGACTTTTAATTTTATAAGAAACCATCAAATTACTTTTCAGAGTGAATCATTTTACATTCCTGCCAGCAATGTATAAGTGGTTCTGTTTCTTTACATCCTTGCCAGTAGTTGGTGATTTCTTTATTATTTTATTCAATCTGTTATGTACATAGCAATATTTCATTCTGAGGTTAATATGCATTTTCCTAACAATCAAACATTGTTGAACATCTTTCAGTGTGGTTATGTGCCACCTATACATTCTCTTCAGGAATGGTTGCTTCCTGCCTTTGGTAGATTTTTACATTAGATTTTTTTTTTAATTATATACATAAAACATAGATTTGTGTAGTAAGCATTCGTTCTCTGTCAGATATTTTTATCTTATTTGCAAATATTCTCTACTAATCAGTAGTTAATCTTTTTATCCTCTGTACCATCTTTATCATAGCAAAAGTTTGAGTACATTAATTTTGAAGATATTTAAATTTCTTTTTTGTAATTTTTTTCCTTTTGATGTTAACGATAAGAACTTTACTTGGTACTAAATACAGACATTTTTCTTTTTAAAAAATTATTTTGTAGTTGTATGTTTTACATTTAAGTCCATGATTTATTTCTTTTGTTTGTTTATATATTTGTTCATTTGTTCTTCTGTTGATATGTAGTTAGTCCAGCATTTGTATACACACCCTTTTATTTACATAACACTAAAAGAATAGAAATGTAAACATTTAATCAACTGAGTATTTTAGTTTTAAAATTTTCATTTATGTATTTTGTGCTCAAATATTTGTAATATATTCTAGCAGTTAAGTTGCTATCAGTTTAAAGACTGTTGGCTATTCATCATCCAAAGTTTTATAAAATAAGTATCCATACTATTCCTGTCCTAAATCACCTATTATCTTCTGATCGTTTCCTTGTTCTCTAAGGAACAGGACCTTTCTGGGACATTCCTCAAATTTTTCACGTATTTTTATGTCACTGTGATTTTGCTCAGGTATCTTCTGTCTGAAAAAAAATATTTCTACTTTCTGTGCCCAGTGAATTCCTATTTCTCCATAAGAATTAGAGATAGTTTAAGTTCTTCCTTGGGTGACCAGCTACAGTTAAAATCCTGAGCAAGGATTTCAGGAGAGCAATAGTTTAGGATGCTACAGTGCTGAGTTAAGATTTGAACATTTATCTTTTGAATTTCTTTTTTTAAATTTATTTTTATTGTAAACAAATGGGATACATCTTGTTTCTCTGTTTGTACATGAAGTAGAGGCATACCATTTGTGTAGTCATACATTTACATAGGGTAATGGTGTTTGATTCATTCTGTTATTTTTTTCTTCCCCCCACCCCTTCCACCCCTATTTTCCCTCTACACAGTTCTTCCTTCCTCCATTCTTGTCTCCCTCCTACCCCCCATTATGTGACATTATCCACTTATCAGCGAGATCATTCAACCTTTGTTTTTTTCAGATTGGCTTATCTCACTTAACATGATATTCTCCAATTTCATTCATTTAACTGCAAATGCCATAATTTTATTATTCTTTATGGCTGAGTAATATTCCATTGTATATATATACCACAGTTTCTTTATCCATTCATCAGTTGAAGGGCATCTAGGTTGGTAACACAATCCGGCTATTGTGAATTGAGCAACTATGAACATTGATGTGTCTGCATCAACTGGAACAAGACAGAGATGTTCTCTCTCATCACTTCTATTCAACATTGTCCTTGAACTCTAGTCAGAGCAATTTAGACAGACCAATAAATTAAAGGAATACAAAGAGGAAAAGAAGAACTCAAACTATCCCTATTTACTGATGACATAATTATATATTTAGAGGAACCAGGAAATTCTACCAGAAAAGTTTTAGAAACCATAAATTAATTCAGTAAAGTAGCAGGTTACAAGATCAATGCCCATAAATCTAATGCATTTTTATTCATAAGTGATGAATCTTCAGAAAAAGAAGTTAGGAAATCTACCCCATTCACAATAGCCTCAAAAAAAAAAATAAAATAAAATACTTGGAACTCAATCTAACAAAAGAGGTGAAAGACCTCTACAATGAGAACTACAGAACACTAAAGAAAGAAATTAAAGAAAACCTTAGAAGATAGAAAGATCGCCCATGCTCTTGAATAGGCAGAATTAATAATGTCAAAATGGCCAAAGTGCTATACAGAGTCAATGCAATTCCAATTGAAATCCCAACGATGTAACTTACAGAAATAAAGCAAGCAATCATGAAATTCATCTGGAAGAATAAGAAACCTAGAATAGCTAAAGCAATCCTTAGCAGGAAGAGTGAAGCAAGGGGTATCGTAATACCAGAACTTCAACTATACTACAAAGAAATAGTAACAAAAACGGCATGGTATTGGTACCAAAATAGACAGGTAGATCAATGGTACAGAATAGAGGACATGGACACAAACCCAAATAAATACAATTTTCTCATACTAGACAAAGGGGCCAAAAATATGCAATGGAGAAAAGATAGCCTCTTCAACAAATGGTGCTGGGAAAACTGGAAATCAATATGCAACAGAATGAAACTAAACCCCTATCTCTCACTCTGCACAAAACTCAACTCAAAATGGATCAAGGACCTCGGAATCAGACCAGAGACCTTGCATCTTATAGAAGAAAAAGTAGGTCCAAATCTTCAACATGTCAGCTTAGGATCAGACTTCCTTAACAGGACTCCCATAGCACAAGAAATAAAAGCAAGAATCAACAACTGGGGTAGATTCAAACTAAAAAGCTTTCTCTCAGCAAAGGAAACTATCAGTAATGTGAAGAGAGAGCCTACAGAGTGGGAGAATATCTTTGCCACTCATACTTCAGATAGAGCACTAAATTTCCAGAATATATAAATAACTCAAAAAACTCTACACCAAGAATACAAATAACCCAATTGACAAATGGGCTAAGGAAATGAACAGACACTTTACAGAAGAAGATCTACAAGCAATCAACAGATATATGAAAAAATGTTCAATATCTCTAGTTATTAAAGAAATGCATATCAAAACTACCCTAAGATTCCATCTCGCCCCATTTAGAATGGCAATTATCAAGAACACAAGCAACAATAGGTGTTGGCGATGATGTGGGGAAAAAGGTACACTCATACATTGCCGGTGGGGTTACAAATTAGTGCAGCCACCCTGGAAAGCAGTGTGGAGATTCCTCAGAAAACTTGGAATGGAACCACCTTTTGACCCAGCTATCCAACTCCTTGGCCTATACCCAAAGCACTTAAAATCATCATATCTTTTGAATTTCTAAATGAAAATGCCCATTATACAATTGAAATGCAATTCCAAAAATAAGTAGGATGTTTACGGCAAGAAATATCACTTTGAAACTATTTAAATTTGTGAACACTGATATGTGCTTTAACCTCTGGTTTAAGTGTTTTTATCTATAATATGGAGAAGCTGCACTTGTTGACTTTTTTGACTTCCATGCTCAATTCTCCTTCTATATGAGTTTGACTGCCTTATTCTGTTAGGAGCCACCTCTTAGAAGGTACCATTTTGTTCACACAGAGACTACAGTTTCTTTGGAATGCTCTGAGCCTATGACTAAGAATGATGGGGTACTACCACTCATTCTGTTGCCTCAATCATTAGAATATGATCATGTGAAAGTTCCAAGAAAGAAATCCTACAAGGTCATTGGTATTCACTAGCGAGGATTGCAAAGTTGCACAGACAATCGGCAAAGGAATAATCAAAACCTGAGAGGTATTAAGAAGCAAGCAAAAGCTCAAAGTGAAAGTAAGTGGATGTCTTGGACAATTTAGAGACCCTTATCTCCTATGGGACAACCGACATAGGAATGGAACAGACTCAGAACTTAGTATTTGGAATTGCAAAACTCCAGAAATGTTTAAATAATCATCCAAGACTGTTATTCTGAAGTAAAAATTCTTCTAAACTCTGAAATCCTGAAATAAGGGATGACAACTTTGGGATATATGCTTTGAGGATATTGACTCTACAGGATCTCTGAACTTTCAAAGCTGCAGAGAAAATACATCTTTCCCCGGTTCCAGATGATATAGAAGATGCCCCTTCCACGCAAGGAAATTGTTTTCCCCTATAGAAGCTGCCACACTTCTGGAATCAGCAGATATCTAAGTTAAATCCCAGCATAACATTCTGGGGATGTGACAGGAGGATGGGAGTGGGGGCATCATATAGTAAAGCAGCTACAAGAATTCACTAGCATGTACCAGTAGAATCCAGAAGAGTATCTCTGTGATTAAACTGACTGATCAAGAGGGTCAGAACAAAATGCAGAATAAAGAATAATTCATTGTTCTGGTATTATGCCAAGTGTAGTATACAGGATCAAACACCCTAGCAAGACCCCAGAGGGTGAGCAAGCAGTGGCAGCACAGCCTTAGAAGCAGGCTTATGCTGAATGAAGGGTAAACATCTGAATTTCCCTGAAAGGTGGGAAAGTGGGAGATCAAGAATGAAGTAGACAAAGGAAGTGAGGATGCTGGGATGAATATAAATATGACACTGTAAGAACCTCTAAAAATACAATCTATGCATATATATGTACATACAACATTGTTGCTAAGTTCAGTGGTGGCTCACCTCCGCAGGTCAGAGTTGAAGGTAGGAAGATGGTTCTAGCCATGACCCATTAATATTCATGGAGATAATGCAGCGCTAAAGTAATAGAGGCCAGATTGTGGTATTACAATGCCAGAAACCAGGAGGACACAATTATTACAATGACCATCAAGGTCAGAGGTGCAGCCAATAAATCTCAGCCCATAGGGTGAGATGGAGCTGGTTAATAATGCACGGCGGGCATCAGCACTCCTAGAGGAAAAATAGACAAAAAGGCAGCACAGATAAAGCTTTATGTGCACAAACATAGAAAGTCAAGAGTAGAAAAGATAAGACAGTGAGGGCTATTATCCCCCAAATAACTCATGATCCTTGGTTCATTTCCCATGCCTGATCCAAATTTTAGGTTCAGAAATTGTCATATAATGTCACATAAGTAGGCAGTAGAGCCCTAAGGAGATGTGCATACAGCATTATGGCAGGAATTATCCCCAGTTCTTCCATTAAGGAACTTATAACCACTTGCTCAGGTGACTGTATAGTGAGGAAAGGAAAATATTCAGACATTCAAGACCATAAGATCTGAGTTGATGTTGATATACACAGACTAATCACAGCTATTGTCATGACTCCCCTGTTGGAGGCAGCTTGTGAGGGTCATAGTAAAGAGAGTCCCAACATGTTCCCTGGATCCACAGACCCATCTAATGGTCATTTGACTAGTCTTGAACTTTAGAGTTGAAATTTATTTACTTGGAAATCATAATAATCTATCTCTCATTGTGTTGCTTGCTGTCAGATGAGGTATCACGATGTTTAAAACAAAGAACAAGCAAGAAAGGAGACACCTCTTGCACTATTTCCTATTGCCCCCAGATCAAGGCAGTAACTCATTTGACTGCTGTTTCCCAGGGGAATGGTGGAATTGGTACTATAAGTAAAGACCTCAGGGATGCAGGAGTGATGGCATTTACTATATATCCTTTAAATTCTTCAGCTTTGCTCAGCAGAAACTAGACAGTTCGTTGATATTGCCTTTAGATTACCATAACCACAACCAAGTAGTGATCTTGGTTACAGCAGCTGTGTTAGCAAAGATGTGAATGTTAGAGTAGATTAGTAAGTTCTCAGGTACATGGATGAAACCACTGATTACCTTGAAGTGTTCTTTTCTACTTCAATTAGAAAAGATCAATCAGAAGCAGTATGTACTCATGTAGAATGGACAAATATGAATTTAAACATTTGACTGAGAACTACATTACTACTCATTTACCCAGTCATAATTGAGCATGAAGATACCTGAACTGGATGGGGAGAGATTCTAATACAATACACTCTGATCCGTTACATTAATTTTATCATGTTGATTATGTAGGATGGATGGGCAAGAGGTGGCTAGTGTGCTAAAGGAAATGCATTTCAGAGGATGAGAAATGAACCCTAAGAAGTCACAAAGATGACTGGAGTAATAGTAATTTAAGATAAGATATACACTGCATCCAGCATTAAATTGTAGCAAGAACAAAGGACACAAATAATCCGCATAAGCAGGTAGTTAAAACCCCATGTTATTCCGCATAACTGCACTAACAAATCTTATCCAGCTTGTTCCTATTGCCATATTGAGAGGGAGAGGATCCTGTAAAAGCAGCTGGATTTAGAAATTTAGAAATGATCATTTGGTTTAACAATGGGTTTGCTAATATGTGAGTTGCAAGATAAAGTCAATCGTGGCTATATTATGACCACATATAAAGATTGTCTTGCAAAAGAGTATAAAACAAAATCTTCCCAAGGGGAAAAGCTGTAAGCATTGTGGTACACCTGGCTATTTACCTTGTGCAGAAGACATAGCCTAAAGAGAGAAGGAGTATGGATAATATTATATTTGGACATAGATATGTATCTATATCTATAAATATATAGATAGATACATACATACATAGCAACCTATGAACTGGACTTCTGATTAGATGCCTTTAAAGTAAAAGGATTACAAGATCAGATAGTAGAAAGTCCATTGAAGTGCATTTAACTGTGCATGTGGAGGTGGAAACATAAAGTGTGAAAAATTTAGAATTATATTTTAATATTCACCAGAAATATGTACCCCAAAAGGGATAATAACCAGTCATGTAGATAAAATGACTTGACCAGTTGTAACTAGACAGTCATTGCTATCAGTCACTCTGGACTTGGCACTGTTGGCATCAGATCTGCTATTTTACTGACACCATTATTCCCCCCACACACCATTTTACAACCCATATTGTCAGTCTGTGAACATCCCAGCAAGCTATTGGTCCACTCGTCAGCCTGTGAACATTCTCAGCAGTCATTGGTCCAGATTGTCAACCTATGAACATTCTCATCAGTCATTGGTTTGTTATTAACCAGCAAACTTCTTAAGAATAGCTCCCCTGCCATTCTCTCTCTCTCTCTTTTCCTCTCATTTTTCTCTCTCTCACCCTGCCAGGAAACACTCTGCCTATTTGCTTAAGAAAATCTCTTGCATGAGTTTCTGCGTCCAGAGTGGTTTCTGGGTGCTTACATTGGTGCCCCGACTCAGATGGGCTCTTCTGCCACCATTAGGCAGGTGGAATCCTATCTGTCGCCCCAGACCCCAGACCTGGTCTCACCTTCCACTCACCTGGATGCTCTTCTCCACATCCAGACACTGACTGGCCTCATTCGGGAAGTGGTTTCTCCCCCAACTTTTGGTTACCTGGGTAGTGACCACTGAGTGTCTGGCACCCTGTAGACTCTCCCCAGGTCGGGGGAACACCCAGTTAGGGTTCCTACAACTACGACTGAATCCCTATACTAACTGCTGGAGGAGAGTTCCAGGCTGCAGGGGACTCTCCTGAGAGACAGGAAAGCTACAGACTGATGGGAGCTCTTTCCCAAGAGGACTGCCTCTTGGGACACCTACTTCTGTCCTGGGTTCTCTCTCTGACATTTCGTCTCTACGAAAGCCCCTGTGACAGGCACCCAGGCCCTACAGTCTTAGCCTTGACACTTATCTAGTGGTAGTGATGACTCCCTGGAGAACTTGTCCTTCACTCAGGTGATTCCCTGGGGGTCAAGGGACACCTCACCTCTACATTCACCAATTCCCCCCTCACAATGGGCAGCTCACTTTCAGTCCCCATACCCACACCCCCCTGGGTTGCCTCTAGTTAATTTAAGAGTCCCTCCACCTCACCCCGGACCTCAAACCAAACAGCATTTTAGATCCCAACATTTTTAAGGGATATTTTTAATTTCTGAGAGTGCTCAGAGAAATGGATAGAAATTTCCCTACATTATCTTTGCTCTTCCTGTAAACCTGAACCCCTTCTTTGGACTTCTTCTCCCCCTCTTAATCCTTCCTCCTCCTCCGACTTTGATTCAGCTAACAAACCACCCTGATACCAGTCCAATGTGACAGAGGGCCCTCTGGCCCCTGCTCCTCCATCTCCTTTGCCCCATTCTGTTTCTGCTTCTGTTTCCCTGCCCAGCCCACTCAGTCCTCCTGCCACGGAGTCCCACTGAGATCTATGCCAAGGTAAACTTCTCTCTCCATGCACCCCACATCTGTTTGAGGTGCATCTTTCTGTCTCTTTATTTTTGGAGGGCAAAATGGGTACCCGTCGGCTACTTAAATGCAATTAGTGCAGCCGCCATCCTTCAAGACTCGGGTGAGAGGTTTCCCAGCTCAGGCAGTTCCCAATCACCTGCTCTGTACAGACTAGGGATGTTGGGCTCTGCCAAAGCCATTTCCTACTTTTCTGTCCAGGCCCAGAGTGCAATTGTCTTCAGTACACAGTGTCCCCAGTCCTGATCTACCCAGGATGCGTGGAGGCGGAAGAAGGGTTAGAACAAATGTGGGTTTCTCTGACCTGGGTTACTTTTGGGGGGATCCCAAAGGTTCCTTCTCTGGACTCCCCCTCCCAATAGCCTAAGGGATATCCAGGGTGATCAATTGACAAATGGCACTGAGGGAAAGTGCCAATTACCTTTGCCTCCATATGGGCCTCACAACACTCCCCGACATCCACTCCTCCCTGGATGCTCCCCTTCCCTTGCAGGTCAAACATTAGGAATTCAGATTGTAGGATTAAAAAAAAAGACCTGGGATGATTAGTAAGAAAATGACCAGGTTCCCTTTGTTCACATAGTTAACCTTCACTAGTCTATCTAGAGTCTTCCCATTACTGTTCCTGTGCTTAAATGTGCTCACTGTGTTCTTTTTAAGCTGCAAGAGGGAGGAATTTAAAATCAACCCCTCCCATGAGACCCTCCAAGAAAAGGGTGTTATACACCTAAGAACCAATAGATGTCCCCTCGCCCTCCGGAGATTCCTTTAGTCTACAGGGCAAAAAGATAGGCAAAAACGCGTACTTTTTACTTTTGTCATTTTTTTTTTTAACAATTAGGAGTTTATAGTGGCAGGGAGGAAAGCAGTAAATCCCTTAAGTCTGAATCCTCCCAGGGTCTCTAGCACAGGGCAAACTGGGACCCTAGCAGTTTGCCAAAGAAGGCCAGAAATAACTTCGGCAAAGCCAGGTAGTGAGAGACGGGTTTTTCTGGACTGTAAGGAAGCTCAAAGTTAGGGAGACATCCCTAATACTTCTAACTCAGAAGGGAGCTTCTTCTAAACAGTATTGCCAGGTTCACCACTAGCCTGCATACTGCTAAATTACAAATGATCAAGAAAAGTGCTTCTCATATGTTACCATGAGAGGAGAAAACCTTGAGAAATCATCTACTGAGGGAGGAAATCAAGGGGACACCCCAACTTAAGACAGATAAAAATAAATTTAGGGAGATTTTTGGAGAATCCTAATAAATATTGAGATGTTTCAAGACTTATGCCAGGTATTTGACTTCACCTGGAAAAATTACTTAACCATCTAGAGCATAGGCATTCCCAGAAACCATCCTAACTGGGATTCAAATAATGAGTAGGATGCCTAGAAAACTATTATGAGGCCTTCAAGAAAGTCCTGCTATTTTCATGGGCAGACTCAGGAAGGCAACAAGAAAACTCACAACCCCGAATCTTGAATCCATAGAGGGCCACCTACTTTTAAAGTATAGATGTATTATTCAGTCAGCCCAAACATTTAGAGAAAATTACAAAAATTGGCACATGGCCCTGATAAATCCTTAAATGATCTCCTCCAGCTTGCATCTTCCATTTTTTTATAATAGAGATCAAAAAGGAAAAAGGGAGCATAAAGACAAGAAGAAGGACTTATTAAAGATCATTTAAAACCTTTTAGGTCATCCAAAATGACAGAAACTTTTAATGCCTTGCAACAACCCTTGCAATTTAACCATTTTAGGAGTTAAAAAGCAAACTGCCTAGGCCAAAACCTTAGAATAATTTAATGAAGCAATTATTTCCCCCCACCCTGTAGTTCTTAATCCATACACTGTTATTTTGGATTGTAACTGCTGTTAGGTTTACTGTGTTAGATCTAAAAGATGGCCTTTCCTATATACACTAGACTCTCAATCACAATTTCTGCTTGTCTTGAGGAATGAGATAATGTATCTCAACTAACCTGGACAGTTTGCCTCAGAATTTAGATAGCCCTCACCTGTTCTGGACAAATCTTAGCTAAGGACTTAACAAAATCCAGATATAAAACATTTGTAATTTTTCTCCAGTATGTAAATGATGTCTTTTATGTGCATCCACCCAGGAGGAATATCAAAAGGCCATTACAGAGCTCCTAAACTCCTTAGCTAACAAGAATTATAAGATCTCAAAGAATAAAGCTTAATTATGCCAACAGGTTCAATACTTAAGATTGTCTCCATGTACCCACAAACTAGGACAGGAAAATAGCCACCATAGAACAATATCATCTGCCCCAGGAATATAAAAAAGGGATCCTTACTTCAAGCTCCTGTCCGCTTACCTATGAAGCAAGATTTAACCTGTTTGTCACTGAGAGGAAAATAAATCCTGGATAGGCAGCCATAGGCAGCTCAATAGCCAATGGCATATGTCAATGAGGAGCTTAGCATAGTAGCTTCATTCTCAAAAGTAATGGAAAATAAGTTCTCTTAATTTTCCTTGACATCCAGATTAGTCCTGATAAGAAATGACTAAAATGCCCTAGGCATCAAGTTTCTGCTACAACCTGTTATCTCAACTCCTTTCAGATCTCAGTCAAGGCTGAGAAATGTAAATAGAGGAAGTCAGAAGGTGCAGTGGGAAACCAGTCTCAACCCAAGGGGGGGAAAAATAGCAAAAAATCTCCAGCAAAAAGTAAATTTTATGGTGCTTTACTAAAGTAATTAATGGCCATATCATTTTTCTAGAACTCTTGTTTTTCCTTAAATTCTATATTTTTTGAGCTCATGACTTTTTTTGATCAATTCTATTTTTTTATTCAACTAGAGTTTTTGAACATCTGTTACATTGCAATGGAGATTCACCTATAAATTTACAAGGCCTTCGATTTTGTGTTATGTGTATATCGTGTTGTCTGACGTCATGTTGTTTGTATGTACATGATATCAAAATTGAGCGCTCCTAAAATTAAAATTTAAAAACATGGATCCAGATACTTTTAATTCACATTATTTAAAAGGGTTCAATTTAAATTAGGTAAACTAACAAAAGTAAAATGTCTTTGAAAATAACTTGCAAGTCTCTAGATGGTCAAACCAATAAAATGTTGATGTTTATAAAATTTCTAATATCGATTATTTCTAGAACTTTTCTTCAACAGGAAAGAGATGGCAAATACTGTTTAGTACACTTGTCTGATATCTTGGTTTTTTTTTTACAATAAGATGAGTGAATTAGAGTTGTCATGTATGGGATTACTCAAATGCATTTGTTGGAAGGGTTCCAAAAATTTCAACTGTTTCAATTAGAGTTTTGTAATAACAAAATATTTAATCTTATTAAAATGGAGTAATATATCTAAATTCAGAAATTTTATAAGAGTTGTTTCAGAATGTGAACAAAAAGGGGATTAAAAGATAGGAAAGAGAAAATAAAAGGTTCTAGATATGGAAATATATTTAGTAAAGAACAAAATGTTTCTGGGCAAGTAAGTGCTTATATGATAAAGTACATGAGGGTCTAAGTAAGTGCTAAGAAAGTCTGTGTGTAAGTAAAGGGCAAATTTTAACAAGTTTGCATTTAACTAAGTTGGTTAAATGTATATGAGACAATCAGTTAAAGCGATTTAAGGCTTTTCCCTAAGGTTATATATTAATGGGCTGATAGAAACAAAAGTTTAATTTATATGTTAAAGTGACAAGGATTTCTTTAAAAACACCAAGTTATTCTTAACATTGTGTCTGTTAAGTTTTATTCTTTAGAGCAATTAGTCTTAAATATTTGGGTTTATACAATTATGGTTAAACAACAACTGTTAGAGTATTGAACTACGTTACAGTCCAAATTTTTCTTTAAAAACTAAATCTGGTTAATATAAAGGTGTCAAGGCAATTGTGGAATGGCCATTGTTTGTATATTAAATATGTTCATACTTTCCAGGTATACAAGCCTTTAAAGCAGAAAATTTATCAAACTGCTATTCTCCAAACTAAACTTGTCTGTGATGGCAATTTTAAACTTATAAGAAAAGTAAATTTTATTGGGGATTTATTTCTATCATTTAAGGTTCTATTACAGGACCTGATATCAATAGGGTATATATAAAATTTGTTACTTTTTACACTGAGATAAAAAAAAATTTAAATGTAAATGTATTTCTAAAAGTTAGTGAGAACTTGATTTGTTTAAAGGTCAATATCATGAAACATAAAACCTTTTTGCGACTTTGTCACATGAAAGGAAAGTTAAAATTTCTCTCAGCCTTTCTTTGATTCATATTTTAGATATAATGTTAAATTGTGCTAATTAATGTTCATATAAACACAGGAAACAATATATATATATATATATATATGTAAACTTTTTAAAATGACATTTAAGAGAAAAGCAAAGATCAGCATCAGAATTAGAACACTTAGATTTGTAAAAAGCCCTGCCTTACCTGTGATAAGGCTCTACCTTCCACCTTGCTGCATGTCAGAATGGCTCCAAAATAAGCCAGACTTTATCTTATTTAAAGTTATATTCAAAAGATTGCTTTTTTGTTGTGATCTCAAACAGGGGATATAATGTATAAATCAGTCAAAATTCAAGATAGCTATTACACAAACTAAATGTTTTACTGTTGTTAATTCCATTTTGTATTTTCCTTGTAAACTCTATAACTGTTGCCTGATTAATGTTTTGCAGAAGTACTGCTTCAAAAACAAACAACCTAAATTAATTTGAGATAACAAGTCATCACCAATAGGACAGATAATATAGACCCCAATTAGATAAAAAGGATTAAATAACTGTAAAGTCATAAACATTGAAATTAAGGCCCAGTACTCTTACTTTATGACTGGTGAGATTAACTTGCTGGATGTTTAAGATCAAACTTAGAGATTGAGATTAAATACAGGGACCAAGAAAACCAATATTTTATTCTTGCCCTCTGAATTAGCCTGAACCCAGGGAATAGGAAAGCTTCTTTAAGGAGCTTTGCAACTCGGGGCCACATAACCTCCCAATCAGGTAGATTGATGAGACCACTAGAGAATGAAGAGCCAATCAGTGCACCTGCTGCAAAGAGGAGTGTCATTGAAAAAGGGAGGCATCCCTGATGCTTCCAAAGGCAGCCATCTCATCAAGAAGACGCTACCTAGTGAATGGCACTAAAGCAGCTAAGAAGCTGCTCTCAAGTTCTCCATGAGTAACCCTTATGGGAACTCAGCTGACACTTAACAATAGATAAGAACAAGGTCAATTTGACCAGTTTTATCTTAAACACCTAGCAAAACAGTTAAAACCAAAACATAGTCATTCCTGGGCATTTAAAGGAAGAAACAATAGTTAAACGTAACTTAAGATGTACACTTATGTTAGCCCCAAGAATAAGTAAAACCAGAGGCTACTAAAGAGATTGTTAGGCAGGAGTGCCTGATAACCATCAAGAGAAACTGCCAGAGTCAGAAATTTTTGGTTGTTTTAACATCTACATATCTTCCTAAGCAGGACCATGCCTGCTAAATTGCCTGCAGAAGTTTCTACAAGTTCAGATACACAAGTTTCAGAGCTGGTGGACACACAAGTTCACCAACCAATCGACAAATCAACCACTTCTCCTTCAAGACTACCAGCCCCTTACACCCAAAGCCAAGACCTGTGATTCACTATTGACACCTCTGGCTCCAAAAACTCTGCTTCCACTAAAGTCCTCTGTAATTCTCTTTTTTTTACAGGAATGTGACTCTTCGCCCCTAACCAGCAGGAAGAAGCTACAGAAGAAAGACCATTGTCACAACCCCAGTATCAATTAAAAACAAAAAGGGAGAAATGTTGGCATCAGATCTGCTATTTTACTGCCACCATTATTCTCCCTCCCCCACACCATTTTACAACCCAGATTGTCAATCTTTGAACATCCCAGCCAGCTATTGGTCCACTCATCAGCCTGTGAACATTCTCGGCAGGCATTGGTTCAGATTGTCAGCCTGCAAACATCCTAGCCAGTTATTGGTCTGTTATTAGCTGGTGAACTACTTAAGAATAGCTTGCCCGCCATTTTCTCTCTCTCCTCCTTGCTTTTATGCTCTCTCCTCCTGACTTTCACTCTCTCTTGCACGCACGCTCACTCTCTCTCTTTTCCTCTCATTTTCTCTCTCTCACCCTGCAGGGAAACACTCTGCCTATTTGCTTAATAAAATCTCTTGCATGAGTTTACACATCCGGAGTGGTTTCTGGGTGCTTACAGGTACAATGTGTGTGTTAACAAGGTGTCCATGGTGGAAGAGGTGAGAGGTATGTATGGACCCAGCATCATGAATTTCTACTCTCCAAGGCTGATCTAGCTGCTATTCTCTCTGTATGTCAGAATTATGAGCAAAAGATTAAAAGAGTCATCTTAAAAATTCTTACAACTTATTAAAAAAACTCTTCACTATACTTACATGTTTGATTAGTAATTATTTATTAGTGGGTTTGACTTTAATATCATCTCTGGGTATTTGAATATTCATAGAGTTGAGTGGTTCTATTAAAACTTAGGAAAACTTCCTTTCTTGATTATTTAACAATTAACGACAACCACTTATCTGGTATCTTTTATTTGCTTTGCACTGTGCCAAGTTCTATTTATATTGTTTTTAATTCTAACTGCAATCTTTCAAAGTAATTACTATTTTTGATTGAGGAAATTCAAGTGTAGTAAGGTTATACTGTCAGTTAGTAAATAAATGAATCAGGTTTCTTTTCTTGATGTTACTCAGAAAGAATCCCATATTTTTATATCATCCAGGAGAAAAAGTTAAAAGTGAGAAACAAATTAGTACATAAAAGGGCTAGTTGACCAAGAACTACAAAACTGCCCATCATTGGTTCATGCACAAGATGACACATTCTTCAAAGCAGAGTTAATGGCAATATGGCTGAGAGTGTGCATAACTAGTTGCAGTCAATCTCTACACTCACTATACAAAAATACTTGTAATATTCATTACTTCAATTTCCTTCTGAAGTTCATTCTATTATGTTTTTAAAAAGTAATCTCCTGCAACATATGAAATATCTTGTTTTACATAGAATAAATTTACACATTTATTGCTTGCAATCTCTAGCATAAGATGATTTTCTATTAGCAATTTCATTGGAAACCTCCAAATAAGCAATTTGCATAGGGATAACTTTATAGTAAAAAAATCCTGCTGAGCTGATGATCTCTGTAGAGCAATGTAACTCATCATTCCTTCTCCCATGACCTGCAGTTCAATTTTTGTTACTTGTCCTTTATTCCCTGATCTGCCAGTCAGAGGCAGACTTGAAGATGCTGTTAAAAGCTGCTATTCCCAGACAAAACAAGTGTCCCTGTGACTTTATTTATTAGGGACAAAATAACCATTTGGTAACAAAATAAACCTTTCATCCTTGGGTTGAAAGTTTCAAAACTTTAAGAAATGATGGACTATCTGAATTGTAACATTATAACAAAAACATTTTTATAGGTTTTCCTGGGTATCCCGGGTTCATTCAACAAAAACCACATATTCATAATGAGTAAAGGTCTTAGCCTGGTGTTGTGGGCAGTGACATGACCAAGGTACAACCCTGACCTTCTCTAAATAAAATGTTGAATTTAAATGTTAAACACTGGTTTTCATTTTGACAACTGATTTCACATGCTTATAGTAGAAACATTATGATAGATTTAAAAAACTGTATTTGCTCTTCTTCCTGTGTAATATCTCAATTCCCTCTCCCAAACTGTTTTGAATAATATGGAAACCTGTTGTGCAGTCTCTCTCTAATGCAGTATGACTAGCAGTGAGGGTGGAACATCCAAGGTTATTTCCTGAAAACCTTTATACTTTCCTAGACACTAGGAAAACTTTTATTCTCAATTATCTCCATAAAACTCATAAGAAATTTTAATCTTTAAAATTTCTGCAAGGAACTATCATTTGACTAGAAATGACATGAGGAGAAATATTTTTTGAAATATTTGGTTTTTTGAAAACACCATCTGCTCATTGTTTTTTAACCATTTAGATAAAATGTGAATCTGTGGCCTGTATTTCTCATTAAAAAAAAAAAAAAAAAACTTTTATTCTCAATTATCTCCATATAACTCAGAAGCAGTTTTAATCTATGATAGGAAACATAGATAAAAACATCTCTAATCGTTGTTCATGCCTAAAAATCTCATCTCACTGCATGAAAATTTCTCATAGTCTTCAAATGGTGGGCAAAATGGCCTGAATCTTTGGGTTAACATGAGTGTATCTTACTCATAATGACATAAGTTGCTAAAAACAATGGGAATTCTCTGTGAACATGAAGAAAATGGAATGACTCAATGTCTTGAATAAGAGGTAAAGATGAGAGGGTCAGAAAAGTGAAGGGAAAGATAAGAAGTTAGTGGGGTTCTTCCACTGTGTTGTGAGACACTCACATTAAAGTTTCACAACTACACTAGAAACTCAGGTGTGACCTCCAGACTTACATGTAACTAGACAGACTCAACATGGTTGCCTAATTTTCCTATTAATGATAGGATGAATTTTGAATCTAGCTCTGACTCTAGTTTTTTTTATTATTATTTTAGTTCAACATGTAGCTCACAGTAATTTTTATCAGTTCCTAATTTGTTATTGTCACTGTTCTTTTCAAAATGATAGCTTCATTCCCTTTAATTTTCCACCCAAAAGAGGAGTGTGTTAACTATTCATTCTCTTATTTGGCAGTCTAAAGAACTTACGAAGCTGCCAATTGGCAAGAAACTACAGCAAATTTCAAGCTATCAATATACTGCCACTGGACACAGATGAGAAGAGATGTGTAGTAGCATATCATTATTTAAAATTTCCATTATATATATGTGTGTATAATATATATATACACAAAAGTCATAAAACTCCAAAAGGATGTATGCCAGGAAAAATGATTGGGGAGTGATGAATTTTGATTATTTATAGTGTTTGCAATATAAATTATTTAATTGTGATTTTATAAAATTTATCTTAGGGAAATGCATTACCATTGAGCAATTGTAACCTTAAAGCACTAAATATGTGTGCAGCTGCTGAACTGGGCAGGTCAGATCCAATAGACAACAAAGACACTCTATACAAGACAACTGTTATTTTAGTAATAACATGGAAGCAAGAGCAAAAGCAAAAGTGATAGGTGAGAGAGAAAGAGAAGAAAATACATCACCATATTGGGGAAACGCCAACACCTAAAGTAAAGTAGCTGGGGAGTCCCAGGGCAGCTTTTCAGGGTCCCAACTGGGAAATCCTGGGCTGAGCATCCTCTCCAGGAGTGAGACTCCAAAATCTTATTTCCAGTTATTCCCAGTGGTGTTCCTTAAGTATAAGTTAGAACAAAGAAAGCTCCATTCTAACAACCTGAGTGACCTAGTGATTCTGTCAATGACACTTCATCCCCACAAAGACTGGCCAAATCCCTCAAGGGAGGAAATGATAAGTCATGAGATAAGTGAACAACTGAGTTCTCATGAGTGAGCTAAACCCAATGGGAAGTCAGCATTCCTTAGATGTTACCTCAAGGATGTGTGAAGGTCACAGCAGGCACATGAACAGGGAAGATCTTTAATATTTTTTTTAGCTTGTTAGTAATCAAAACAATTTTGTCTTAATTTAAATAACTATTGTTTACAGCCTTAGAAAAAGTAATTATGATGTCATTATATTTGAAAAGAAGATTATTCATGAGCACATATTGACAAGGCAGAATATAGATGAAAGCAGGTATAGAAAAGCCTGCTTTCAATTCCAGTCATGTTATGGGAATCTGAGTAAATTCCACATGAAAACATCTTGTAATGTCAGATCATAAGAAAGAGATCCAAAAAGTGCTTTGAAAACACACACATTTCATAATTTGTGGAATGTGCAAAAAAATGAGTGCAATTTCTTTTTAATTAATGGAATGAAGTTAAATAACTTGAGTGCCTTTTAGCACAAACTTAGGAACATTGCCTTTGTGGTATTCAAAGATAGAAGAATTTGTTACAGCAAACTGGGAGTTATCTTTTTATCGTTAGTTCAAGTCAGAGATAAAGCATTCTTCCTGTACTCCTGAAGCTCTCAACTTACTATTAAAATTATGTGTGTTCATCTGTCAGTGGTAGGTAAGTTAAAACTGAGTTCACACACACACACACACACACACACACACACACACACACACAGGGGGCCTCTAATTTGTTTCTAAGATGTACCCGGTGGGTCCTATTTTTCCCATTGGGTCTTAAATCACTGAATGCAGTCAATGTTCTGCATCATTTTCCTCTCCATATAATAGCTTTGGACAGTGATTCTGGAGCTATGATCAGCAAATTAAAACTTCCAATCAAGATATGTTATAATGTTTCTTATTACAAATAAAGTTTTATTTGAACACATCCATAACTCTTCATTTGGATATTGTTCCTGGCTGCTTTTGTGCTATAATGGTGAAGTTAAGTAGTTACCACTGGGCCACTGGGATGTTATGGTCTGGAAAGCTTTTGTTTTTTTTTTTCTCTGATTCTTTACAAGAGAGGGTTTCTCAGCCCTGCCCTAGACAGTGTGATTCCAGTACTGATGGACACTGTTAGGATGATGTTGGGCAAGTTTTCACTGTAGTGTGACTATCAATAGTTAACATCATTCCAGGAGCATTAATAAATATTACTTATAATCTACGCCTCCAGAGGTCCCCAGGGTTCCACTGAATTACCTTGGGACTTCCCTGATCTAAAAGTTGAAGACCAGACAGTCTGGCCTCCATATCCAAACAAAGCAGTATAATTTTAATTTTTATATTTGGTTTTCACTTAAGGTTTCTTTGAAAATAAAGTATGGATTATTGCTAAAAATGTATAAATTCATATAGAACTTCAAATATAACAAATCAACACAATCCAAACTGAATTTGAAAACTTGTTGGGCTGAGAAATAACTTGCTATACTGAGACTTACAAGCCAACTTGGAAGCAATCATCAAAGCAGAAATTGTGGCTAAAAATACAGCGTGACATGAGTGAAATAGTTTAATAATTAACTTCCATTTTTACCACATTTTTCCACATTTTCCTCACATTTCTCAGAATTATTGGCCACTAAAATACATGAAATTAAATGTTAAATTTAATGTCAGAAAATTAGTGACTTATAATAGCAATAAAATTATAATGATATTTAAAATTTGATTGTAATTTTGCATGTGTGAAACTTTTACTTAGTAATTCCTTATAGTAATGTTTTGTGTTATACATAATACTTATTCAGACTGGGGATTGGTGAATCCAGGTTTGTATGATCTTAACTATGATAATTATCTACTCACAGACAGAAAGATGAGTCTTAAATTGCCATGATGCCCTGAGAAAATCCTACCCCTAAGAATAACAAACATAGGCACTGGCTTTGGTCTAGTTTTTGCTTTATTTAGAAGAAATTAAACATGAGAGATTGACACCAATAGTGTCTATGGAAGGTAGGTGGTGTGGGACAAAGAATGCCAAATAAATAAGTGCAGGTTTACATAAGGGAGTGGAATGGAACCAAAATATATTCTGTAACATTTCCATCTGGAAATCACACCCATTTATTTCTTCTTATCATCCTTTGGGAGATTTAAAAGCTTATCTCTCAACGTCCTGTGGGGGAGGTGAACAGCTACGGTGGAATGCCATTTTGTTTCTTCATCTTATTACAAAGAAGAAGTTGGTTGATCCTTTAATCCTGAACAAAAAGCTGGATAGCTCTTCACCCATTTTTTGTTTTTTTAAGGAAAATCTCTTTACTACTCAGAATGCAGAAATACAGAATAGATCCCCAGTGGAGGGCTAACTGAGAAATCACAGAAGGTGCTATACATTCATTACATAACAGTAAGTAAGTGGGAAATAAAAGGAACTTTTTGTTTACAAATAAAAATACACGGCAGTAGCAAAATGACTAATACATGTATTTAAAATTTCAAAGCTTTTATTTATGCCTTATATTTTAAAAAATGGGTAAAACATAAATATAAGGAGAAAAAGAATCTCCAAAATTTTAAGTTCATAACACTTTAAGCTATATCCGGCTTTACTTGTGCTAGAGTTTGAAGCAGTCCTACACTTAAGGATTGTAGCCAAGCAAGGGCAGACATACATCTGAAAGGCTCTTTAAGAGGTATTCAGCAGTCTTTGATGACAGGGAACCTGCATAAATGTCCAAGGCACTATATTTTTCTAATGTTTGTGAAAATACAGTCAAGTGGATAAACTGAAAGGTGACATTGACATCTCTTTTTCAGAATTAAGACTTAACAATGTCCCAAAGATTGTCACAATATTTGATTTATTTTATAGAGAAAAATGATGCAATTTTACCTTAAAAAGCTCTTGTTTTGTATACTGCTAATTAGTAAAGTTTTTGAGTATTTTCTTCTTTGAAGCTTCAGAAAAAAAGTGTGTTACTTTTTTTTTAAACTCCTACTTTACTTCCTGAATTCATTAAAAGGTACTGTGTTTCACAGAGTTTTAATTAATTATCATCCTCATTCTTCAATTAGTCATTTAACTAACTATTCAATAAATTCCCACTCTTTCTACACCCAGCCTCTTGTAACACCTTTCTACTTGGCTTCTTTGAGTAGATCCCACACATAAAACCATCATATAGCATTTGTCTCTCTGTGTCTAGCTTATTTCATTTAGCCATGTTGCATGAAATGACAGAATTTCCTTTTTTTTAAGGATGCGTAGTAGTCCACTGTGAATGTGTGTTGCCTATATTAATAATAATGTATTCCATACTTGAAATTTGCCAAGAGAATAGATGTTAAATCTTCTTACCACATATTCACAAAAATTCCTTATGATTTGATTAATTCACTATATCATTTCCAAAACTAACTTGCTTTCAAATCCAAAGGAAAAATGACTTCCTTTATTGCTTAAGCAGTATTTTGGTATTTGCTGGTAAATGCATCCCAACAAATATTCTGTCTTAACTATTTGCTTTACCTGCCACAGATTAGATGTTTAACATTTCCAGATTGTTTTAAAATCATACTGTTCTTTGTGTTATGTGTCTGTTGCCTAGCAAATCAGACAATGTTAGTATTTTGTGAGGCAGAAAAAGAAAATCTCAAGGCACTGAAGAAACGTTATCCAGGGTATTGACAATATGCATAACTAAATTAATTCCACAAACCTGAGACCTAAAGTAAATAAGATTAAAATAGGAAGAATATAGACTTTGAGCAAGAAAAGAAATTCTGATATGTTAACTCTAGAGCACAATTTTACAATGTCTATTTTGCAGACTGACAAACAAAATTTCATAGCTTTATACCTAACAGTTCTCTGCTCCCTTGATTAGTTACTACTTAGATTTTCTCTAATCCTTTTTGTCCCATCCTGACTTTTTTTTTTTTCCTGCCTGAAAGGTCAACATTTAACAAATGTAAGGAAATTCTGACCTGTAGTGAATTCAGTTTGTAAATATTGACCAGAAATGCTCCAATATATAAGTAACATTTTCTAGGAGATGAATCCTTAGATAACCTCAATTCTATTACTAAAGCAGAGTCACCTAAATCAGTTCATCATGAGTGTTTCAGAAGTTGTTTTTCTGGCTTTGATCATGATATAACTGCAACAAATAAATTTTACCAGGTGAGCAGTCAAGAGTGTTGAAGTATTGCTCTCCAAGTTCTATCTTAGCCAGCAATTTAGCTCTCAGCAAGAAGATACAATATTTCTTGAATGACTAATGAAATCTCTTCTGAAAACATTGGAGGATGTTGGATGCATTACTGGCTGGAAAGTGACTGATTGTCTAGTGGATGAAACGGTTCTGTGATTTGCCAAATTGATGAGGAGCATAACAGTTATCCACAGTCACTGACCAAGACTCTATTTGCAGTCACAGCTGGAGCTGCTGGAAGCCAAGTTCTAGATGTCAAGGCAGAGAAACCTCTTTGAAGAGCTCCAATTGAAGTGACAAGTGGAACTGCAGACAGCCTAGGCACTGGCCATGTTGATATTTTTCTTTTCATTTTACCTCTACCTAATTTGAAGGTATCATCACGTAGGCTTACAGATGCAGTTACCCAAGCTCTACTTTAAATATTATTGTACTTCAAAGGCTATGTAGGCTTGATATGTAGCTTAGAGGTAGAGCACTTGCCTAGGATGTGCAAGGCCATGGGTTCATTCCTCAGTATTGCAGAAAAATTAAAAAGTTGAAGAATACACTGCATCTCTTTTCGTATTTTTATTTTTTTTGTGGTTGGGGGGGTGGGCACCAGGGATTGAACTCAGTGACACTTGATCGCTGAGCCACCTCCCACCCCTATTTTGTATTTTATTTAGAGACAGGGTCTCACTGAGTTGCTCAGCAACTCACTTTTGCTGAGGCTGGGTTTGAACTCTCAATCCTCCTGTCTCAGCCTCCTGAGCTGCTGGGATTATAGGCATGCACCCCTGAGCCTGGCAACACTGCATCTTTTACATACAATTCTCAATTTTATTAGTGCATAAAAATCACTCATGGTACTTATTAAAATGCAGATTTCTGGATTCAGCCTTTTGAGATACAATCACAGAATTCAAACACAATTCAAGGTACACTTTTTAACCTTCATTCCTCCTACAGATGATTCTTTGTACATATTCTGACCCTCTTTGAAAGGCATATCTGACTGAGGAAAGAATTATATTATGTAGAAATATCAGTATGACTAAAAAAGGACTGTGATTGCCCAACCTAGGAATACACATTTTAAAGATATAAAATAAATTATAACAAAAGTATTGGATAGAATATTATTAGATCTAACAAATAAGATTAGAGGACATATAGTTAAATTTGAATTTCTGAAACAAGGAATTTTTAAAGTATAAATATGGGTCATGCAATATTTGGAGACTACTTGTATTAAAATATTAGTAAAATATTAAAACTATTAATCATCATTTATCTAAAATGCAGATTTATCTGGGAACCTTATATTTTATCTGGTAACTCTATCTAGGCAGAAGAAACTAGCCATGGTTTAGAATAAATTTGGAGCATAATTTAGCTTAGCAATAAAGTTATGCAGGCTATTGGTAGGATTCCTTAAAGTTATGACATAGGGATCTATTTTCCACTAATATTTTCTCAGTCAAAAATCAGATCCTCCACTTCTCACCCTGCACAAGACTCAACTCAAAATGGATCAAGGACTTAGGAATTAAACCAGAGACCCTGCACCAAATAGAAGACAAGGTAGGCCCAAATCTTAATCATGTTGGCTTAGGATAAGACTTCCTTAACAAGACTCCCAAAGCACAAGAAATCAAAGTAAGAATCAATAAATGGGAATAAACTAAAAAGTTTTTTCTCAGCAAACAATACAATCAATAATGTGAAAAGATAGCCTAAAGAGTAGGAGAAAATCTTTTCCACACACACTTCAGATAGAGCACTTATCTCCAAAATTTATAAAGAACATACAAAACTTTACACCAAAAATACAAAGAACCCAATCAATAAATGGGCCAAGGAACTGGACAGACACTTTACAAAGGAAGACATACAGGCAATTAATAAATATATGAAAAAGTGTTCAAAATCTCTAGTAATTACAGAAATGCAAATTAAAACAACTCCAATTAGAATGGCTATTATCAAGAATACAAACAATAATAGATGTTGGCATGGATGTGGGGAGAAAGGCACACTTATACATTGTGGTGGAGTTGCAAATTAGTGAGGCCACTCTGGAAAGCAGTGTGGAGAGTCCTCAGAAAACTTGGAATGGACCCACCTTTTTTTGACCCAGTTATTCCACTCCTCCATTTATACCCAAAGGACTTAAAATTAGCATACTACTGTAATGCAGCCACATCAATGTTTATAGCTGCTCAATTCGCAATAGCTAGATTGTGGAACCAACCTAGATGCTCTTCAACAGATGAATGGATAAAGAAACTGTGGTATATATACACAGTGGAATATTATTCAGCCATAAAAAATAATAATATTATAGCATTTGCAAATAAATGGACAGAATTGGATAGTATCATGCTTAGTGAAATAAGCCAATCCCAAAACACCAAAGGCCGAATGTTTTCCCTGATAAGCAGAGAAAGATACATAATGGGGTGGAGGGGTAGGGAGTGAGAGACAAATGGAGGAACTTTATGTAGAAGGAAATGAGAGGGAGTTGGGGTGTGAAAAACGGTGGAATGAGACAGACATCATTACCCTATGTACACGTATGATTACTCGAATGGTATGAATCTACGTTGTGTACAATCATAGAAATAAAATTATGTACCCCACTTGTGTACAATGAATCAAAATGAAGTCTGTAAAAAATTTAAAATAAATAAATAATTAAGAAATATATGATTCTGAAGAACCATGTTCCAAATACCACAGCATTAAAATATACATCATAAAAAAAGAAAGAAAGCCATTGACAAACTAGCTCCTATTTTAAACACAGCATATTGCTGATACATGGTGAGTATTCACAGTTCTTAAACTGAGCCCAGTTCCTGCCCAGATTAATTCAAACCCCAAACTAGTTTTAGAAGGAAAAATTTATTTCATATCCAGAAATGACATAAAATATGTTTAACTTAGTCTACTGTCTTACACAAGATACCTAAATTTCAATAACAACCACAAAAAAAAATTAAAGGCATCCCAAAAACGATGAGAAAAAATCATGCCATATGGAAAGAAATCAACAAAACCAGATTCAGATATGACTTAGATATTAAGATTATGAGACAGAATTGCAAATAACTATGAGAGAATGAGATAACAAATAACCAGAAATAACAATAACTGTTAAAACACATCCATTTCATTAAGGAGATGACAACTAGAAGAAAAAATGAATTGGCAAGCCAGATAGTTTCCAAAATTGACAGAACAGAAGAGTGTCTTCAGTGAGCTAGCTCATCAGTAGAGTTGACACAACAAATCACTGCTAGATATATCCCCAGGAGAAAAGTCCATGAAAGAATATGTACAGTTTAATGAATGGTATGGTATGATAATGGCATTTCAATGAACACTTTTAAAAAAAAATAACCAACTTAAGAGAATGACCTGAACAAGATGTTAGAATAGGAGGTCCCTTGCTTATGTCCCTCCACAGCCATAAGAGTTTGAGAGCCATCCACAAATATGGTCTTGTGAGAGTCTGACAAAAAAACTGTCATGAAAGGGCAGATCTGAACCAAGTGGCAGACTTGCTGACCATGGTGCAGGCTACAGACCCTGAAATGGGTTTGCCCTTTATCCCCATTTGGCTTTGGAACTGCCACCAGAATCATCCACTAAGACACTTGAGTCACACCCTCTTGTGCCTGGGATAATAGGCTTACTCACACAGTTCCCAGCAGTGGACCACAAAGCAGCGATGAAACTCAGCTGTACACTTTCTCAGCTGTGGTGTGATGGCAGTCATGCCTTCCACAGGGATCATCCTGGGTCATGACCATTTTCCGCAGGAGGTAGTTTTGCTGATCTTGGCCACAATGTGGATTCTGAAATGGTTTTCTAAACTAGGTTACAGTCCATCTCAGCTATCACCTAAGAATAGATTTGCCTATTTAGAGACCCACTGAGAACCAGGTCCATCCATGCTTATAAGGCAAGCTGCTGACCTTGGTCCCACAGCAGATCCTGAAATGGCCCTGTGTAACTTGGACTAAGCTCTACTCCATTATGATCAAGGGTTCATCTTTCCTATATGGGAATCCAGCAGAAGTCACTTTTATTCACATCCCATAGGCAGGTCTGGTGTCCTCAATCTCAGTTGTGAACCTTGTGGCAACCTATAATTCAATTCCAGCCCTTCTTAGCTGTGGTCTAAAGATAGTTCTCACTGCTCAGGGACCCACTGAGTGATTTAGTTGGGGTCCTACCATGGAACCAGAGAGAACGGCATTTGTTCATGCACTTGATCACAGACCCACAAGTTGTAGGCCCAACAGTGGACTCTTGTCTCATCACTGAGCCTACTGACAAAGTTCCTAGGGGTAGTTCAATCAACCCAGTCACTGAAAAGAATCCATGTCTGCTTAAGAACCTGATAACAGATCTGCCAACCATGGACTTTGAACCAACAACAGAATATAACATAGTTTGAATCCCAATCAACTGAGTTCCCACGGGCAATCTAATCAGCAGTTAAAAAAAAATCTGTAAAGAAAAGAAGAGCTATTTACTCCTTCTAATGCACAGACATCAACACAAGGCTATGTAAATAGCATAAAATAAGCAAAAACCAATGAAAAATCATCAAGATCTAGTAACTGGCCCAAGGGTATGAAGTTCTACAAATTGCCTGACAAAATTCAAAATAGTCATTCAAAAGAATCCCAATGAGATGCAAGAGAAAATAAATTCAGAAAAACAATGTGCAAAGTGACAAGTTAAAAAAAAAAAAAAGTGCCCAACAGAAATTCTAGAGCAGAACACAAGGATATAACTGAAAAATAGGATATAGTACTTAGCTGTAGACACAAACAGAAGAAAGAAGGAGCAAACAGGAAAACAGGTCACTGGGAGGAACTATGACAACAATAATAACAAAGAATTAAAAAGAATGAAGAAAGATAAAGGACCATCAGTTGAACACATATATACATTATGGGAACTTAAAGAATGAAAAAGGAGAGAGAAAGAGAAAGTTTACTCAGGTAGATAATGGATGAACATTTCTAAATCTTAGGAGAGAAGGAAATATCCAGATTCTTGAACGTAAATGGACTTGAAGCAATAACTGCCCAAGGAAGAAACCCCGAGACATACAACTAAATTGTTAAAAGTCAAGGATAAAGTGGCTCCTAAAAATAGCAACAGAAAAGAGTCCCTGTCTTTTCAACATGTTAAGGTATATAACAAAGCTTCTCGGCAGACTTTTTCTAAGTAGAAACTTAGCAGGCCGGAGAGAGTGAGATGGTATTTTCAAAGCACTAGGGGTATGGGTGTGAGAGGAAGTTGCCAACCAAAAACTATTATACCTGGAAAAACTGTCCTTCAAAAATGAAGAAGAAATAAAAACATTTCCAGTCAAAACAAAGTTGAAAGAGTTCATCACCGCTAGACAACAACTACAGGAAGTTTTTTCAAGTTAAAACAAAAGTATGCTAAGTACCAACAGGAAAATATGTTAAAATATAAAACTCACTGGTATAGGTAGGTATACAGTCAAATTTGGAATTGTCTAAATGGTGGCATGCAAACCAATTTTATGCCTAATGTAAAGGTTAAAAGGCAAACTATTAAAATATCAATATCTACACTAATTTATAAATATATACACAGCAAAAAAAGTGTAGAGTGTGACACCTACAGCATAAAATGCCAAAAGTGAAGGAAGCAAAAGTGTACTTTAAACATTTTTTTCCTTTTTAGATGTGTGTGTGTGTGTGTGTGTGTGTGTGTGTAGGCAATATGGCCTCCCTATGCTTCCCTGCCTAGCCTTCAAACATTGGTTCTTCTGCCTCACCCTTCAGGTAGCTGAGTTTGCAGGTTTGCGTCACCACACTCCACTTAAAAGTATATTTTCTATGGAATTAAAATTAAATTATCAACTTCTAAAACACTCTGGATATATGATGTTCAAGATAAATCACTTAAACTCCCCAAAAAACCACTTCTAGGGAATATATAAAAGATAAAGAAATGAAAAATACTGCTATTTTAAAAATCAAATCATAAAAAAAGAAAGGAAGAGAGAAATGAACGAAGAAACTATAAAAACAACTAGAAACAGTTAAAAATGGCAATAGTTAATTCCTACCAGCAATGACTTAGATATAGATGAACGAAATTCTAAAATCAAAAGTTACAAAGTAGCAGAATACATAAAAAGTATTTAGCAATATACTGCTACCCAAGACTTACTTTAGTCTTAAGGACATGCATAAACTGAAATAAATGTATGGAAAACATTTTCATGAAAATGGTAACCAAAGAGAGTTACCTATCCTTACATCAGAAAAAAGTAAGACTTTTTATGACAGGAGACAAGCAATGTCATTATGTCCAAATAATTAATGGATGAATCCATCAAGAGGCTATAATAATTATAAATATATATGCATCTAACATTGGAGTTAATAAATATATAAAGTAAATATTAGCAGAATTAAATGAATAATTTACAACAAAACAATAACAACACAGGACTTCAATAACCTAATTTCAACTATGCATAGGTCCTCCAGACAGAAATTTATATACATGAAACATTCCATCCAACAACAAAATATATATTCTTTTCAAGGGCACATGGAACATTCTCCAGGATATGTAATATACTGAATCACAAAAAAATTAAGATCAGCACAATCAGGCAGGGGAAATAAATTAAAGGGATATAAGTAGGAAAAATATCAAATTAATTGCTTGATGATGACATGATCCTATATGTAGAAGACCTAAAGAACCCCCCAGAATACTTCTAGAGCTTATAAACCATTTCACTTTTCCACTCTTCAACCTCTCTTTTACTCCATGTATGAATAATATACCCAAATACATTCTAATGTCATATATATCTAAAAAGAACAAATAAAATAAAATTTTTAAAAAATCAGTTCAGTCAAGTGTCAGGATACAAGATCAACATACTAAAATCAGTAGCTTTCCTATTCTCCAATAATGACTCTGCTTGGATTCAACGAATCCATTTACAACAACCTAATACTTGGGAATAAATCTAAATCAAAGAACTAGAAAAAAACTTCTATAATTAAAATTATAAGATGAGAAAATAAATTGAAGAAGACCCTAGAAGGAAAGGTATCCCACGTTCTGGGATAGACAGATTTAATATTGTCAAAATGGTCACTTTACCAAAAGTGATCTATAGATCCAATGCAATCCAATGCCAAATATATATTCTACAGAACTAGAAAAAATACAGTCCTAAAATTTATCTGAAAGAATAAATTTTCTGTATAAGAACAGATAGATAATAAAATATAAAAGAATATACAGGAACAATTCTACATATATACAGTCATCTGATCTTTGACAAAGGTGCCAAAAACACACATTGGAGAAAAAAATTGTTTGACAAATGGTGCTGGGAAAATTGGATGTTCATAGGTAGAAGAACAAAGCTAGATCACCATCTCTCACCCTGTGCAAAAAAACCATCTAAAGTGGAGGAATAACCTGGGAATTAGACCAGAAACCCTGCAAACACTGGAGGAAAACATAGGGTCAGCACTTCAACATATTAGTACAGGCACTGTCTTCCTTAACAAGACCCTTAGAGTTCAAAAATAAAACCAACAATTAATAGTGGGATAGAATAAATTGAAAAAACTTCTTCACAGCAAAGGCAACAGGAACACGAAGGGACAGCTGACATGATGGGAGACAATCTTTGCCAGTTATTCTTCTGATGGAGACCAATTTCCAGTAAATATAAATAACTCAAAAAATTTAACACCAAAAAACCCCCTGATACATAAATGGACAAATGATCTAAACAAACAAATAAAGAAATACAAATGGCCAATAAGTATATGGAAAAATTGTCTAACATCATTATCAATCAGGAAGTGCTAAATCAAAATTACACTGAGAATTCATGTCACTCCAGATAGGATGGCAATCATAATTGTGAGTAAGGATGTTGGGAATAAAGAATGCTTATATATTGTTGAAGGCACTGCAAATTAGTACAACCACTTTGGAAAGGCATATGAAAATTCTTCAAAAGACTAGGAATGAATAATCCCTAGTCCCTGTGCTTCTCCTTTGGTGGCAAATCAGTAGAACTTCTTTTTTCTTTTTCTCTAAATAATGTCCTTGTTATTGGATTGACATCAGGGATGAGGACTGAGATTTGGTAACAAATTTGGCAACTCAGATGGGCCCCAAGAGTAGCCCCTACTCCAGCGTTTTTGGGCTGGCCTGGCTCTCCAAGGAACCCATCCACGCTGAGGATGCAAGGTGGTTGGTGAACTTGTTGAGAGACAATTGCAGGAGAGTTAGGAGATGGTGATTTTGCCTCAGGTCAAACCAGAGGAACTATTCTTGCTAGAAAAAGGAGGGACTGAGGAACCACCCCAGAAGCTGCTGAAGTTCCTTTTGCTTCTGGAAACTCCCAGTCCTGCTCCCAGAACAGAACAGGTTGCTCAATCTTGGTCCTTTTTGAGAAAAAGTAAACTGAATTCAGGAAAGTCCCAACAATTTTGGTCACCTGGTAAGACCCCTGGTGTATATGCTGAAACACTTAATTTCACACATTTGGTCTCTCTTTTTGGGGACATCTATGGCACCATTGGTGTAGGAGTCATGGTTATGTGGGACTCAAGAACCTAGGAATATTTACTCCCTTCTTCTGGTCTGTTCTAGGTTCTTAACTGTTTGTTGGACTTGGGTTTAGGAATTCCCTCTGGTTGTCTGTCTGCATTTATGTATCCATTACTGGTCCTTTTAAGACATGGGCAATACTGCATTGATCCTATAGGGTAGTCTCTTGGGAAAGATTTTGGCTGATATGTTTTAAAGATTCCTATCTGGTAGCCATGGTTTTGGAGATCCACTCCGATTGTCTCTCTCTTTCTTTTTTGTCCAATCTTGCAATTAGCGTTTGTCTGTCAGAGGCAAAGTAAGTTAGAAAGAGTCATGGATAGGTATAAGCCTGTGTATGATAATATTTTACTACAACAATGTAGTTTTTGAATAGTTTTCTGGATTATTATACAGAAAATTGTGCAGTTGGAGTTGGTCTGTCAAAAGTAAATAAGTGGAAGAAATTTGTACTTGTGAGTCTGTCCATTTTAAAGTTTCCCATATGTCAGACCTGCTTTTGGTGATCCTCTCTTGTTTTCCTTTTTTTGTATCTGTTACTTGCCCTTTAAGACATGGGTCATGCTGTGTCGCTCTTACAGGTAGCCTCTTGAGCTGAGATCTTGGCTGAATGGACCATCTATAGGTACAAGCCTATCTGGGAGATGAGAGTTCACAACACGATCTGGACTTCTAATGTTTTTTTCTGGATTATTAGACAATCTTGAAGTTGAAGTTGGTTGGTCAGGGGTAAAGTATATGAAAGAGATTCTGTATGTACAGGCTTTTATGCAGTTGCATGATAATAGGTATGAACAGACAGGAACAAATTTGAAGGTGCTAAAAGGCACTGCCCCTGGTGTTCAAGGATAGCAGGACACCAGAAGAAAAGTATTTAAATCTTTTAAATCTGGTGCTGGTACTCCCAGCACTTTTTCTCAACGTGACCTCAGGCAGCAGCAGATCATCTCACTGTGGATCAAGGACACTAGCCCTGAGCTGGAAGAGTCCAAGAAAAGTTGCCTGGGATGTACAAAAGTGGTCAAAGAGAACCTGGTCCCTGCCCTGTTGTTCAGCCACTTTTGCCAGTGGAGGGTGGGTGATGCTGGTCACAAAGGATGTGGCAATAGGCTCTAGCACTATTAGTGTATGACCTGGGGACAAGACTAGTCCTCTCTTTTGAGATCTGACAGGACTTCCTATTTGACCAGGGAATGTCCATCACTGGAGGAAAACAATTCTTGCTATAACAATATCCCATCAAACTAAATGCATTGGGAGACTGGTAGAAAAACTGTACCCAGAAAAGGAAAGACAGAAACCAAGGCCAACTTATGGCCAACCTATGTTTTGTAGGCAGCCTCTGCAAAAGAATCTTTAGGAAAACCTAAAGAAAAGTATGGAAAGAGTCTTCTCCTTTCCCAATATGCCCAGTATAAGAGAAAGCCCCCAAAGAAGCCTCTGGGTACTATAGACAGTTGGAAACTCACTTAAAGTTGATGACATCATGATAATGATAAAGCAGACAGGTCAGGCTCCGAAACATCCTGTGCTCCAATCCCTGTAATCCCACCTGGGAGAAAAAAGATTAAGGCACAATTTTTGTATACGTTGGATTGTCCAACTCTGGGATGAATTTATTGTGTAAATTAAATGCACAGATAACATTCCAAAGGATTGTTTCAGATCATGAATTTAAGAAAGGGTTTGAAACTAGAAAAGATAATAGAAAGTTATAGGTATGGAAATATTTTAGTATGGAAAATTTGAAGGTAAAGAAATATGTCTGAATAAGAAAGTATTTTGTCTGGTAAAGTAATATTCTTATACTAAAGTCCAAGATGAAAGAGGGCAAAACTAAGGATGTTAACAAGTTGTGAATGTCTAAGTAAGTCACAGAAGGCTTGCGGAATGTAAATCTCAAAAAGTTTGTGTCAGCCTTTAATTTTATAATTAATATGATCAGTCAAAGATTTTTAAAATTAATGTACTGATATGAAGTAAAGTCTGAAACACTGATCTGCTCTTATCTATCAAGATAATTTTCCTGCATTTGTTAGGATTAATTACTTGGGTAAACTAAGTCTTAAAGGAATTAGTGTTTGTACCTGTTTTAAAGTCTTAAGTGATTACTTTGTAATTAGCCAATCCCAAAAAATCAAAGATTGAATATTTTCCCTGATAAGTGAATGATGATATATAATGGGGGTGGGGGATAAGGGTGAGAGAAGAATGGAGGAACTTTAGGTTATGTAGAGGGAAATGAGAGGGGGTTATGAAAAATGGTGGAATGAGACAGACATAATTACCCTATGTATGATTACATGAATGGTATGAATCTACATCATGTACAACCATAGAAAGAAAAGATGTACCCCAGTTGTGTACAATGAATCAAAATGCAGTCTGTAAAAACTAAAAAAAAATTTAAAAAACTTAGAAACATTGTGCCTCTTCCTTCTGGTCTCCATGGTTTTTGTTGAGAAATCCATGTCATCCAGTTTTGTCCCCCATGTAGGCAAGGTATGTATTCTCTATCATTAATTTCAAGATTATTTTCTTTGCCATTAGTTGGAAGTTTGTGGCTGGATGTGGGTTTCTTTTTATTTATCCTTTTTGGGTTCACCTAGCATCTAGAATCTCTTTTATGTATGTGGTTAAATTTAGTGAGTTTTAGCTATTATTTCTTTGACTATATTTTCAGTCCTGATCTTTGTGATCTCCTCTGGGACTCTGCTGACAGACCTGTTAGATCAGAGCAAATGTCCTTTATATCATATGACTGTAGTAACTTAATAATATAAAGTATCTCATAAATATCATAGATGGTGTTTATGAGGAAACTTAAAAACAACTGATTGTCCATAAAAAGGAAATAGAAATTATATTTATAATTGTTCCAATTCATTCCACATATGCTATTATTAACTTTTTCATCTTTACCCATTTCTCTGGTAATATTTTTTTTTCTCTTTGAGAATAAATATGCCCAAAAGTTCACACATATAATAAATAAAATGAATTCTCACAGCAAACATTGTGTTTTAGGATCTGCTTTTCACACTTATTAATAGCCTTTTAACTACTTTCCTAATAAATGTCAGAGTTAAGTTAAACTCATTTTCTTTGTAATTCACAAGATAATACACTGGTTCCATTTGGGATGGATTCACCACACATTGTCCTGTGACAATCCTATTTTCTTCTTCAAGACTGTCTGGAAGAATTCACTGCAGATTTCTAAACCTTGATTTTATCAAACTTTAACTTTAATTTTGCCATTACTCCCCACAGTTAGCAGCTGACTAACAAATTTTCTTCCCAAAATGCTGAATATGGCTCTTGACATCTGTTCTGCTGCTGTGTCCCTGCCAGAAGTGTAAAATGAAGGGCAAAGCTATTTTCCTTTCTTATTTTTCCCTATTGTCCTACAGCACCTAAACAGGCAATATCAGCAACAAAGTGTACATTATCTATCTTGGTGAAGAAAAATTCTATTAATTTTTTGCCACTATATCTGAAATAATTCATAACAGATCTTCCCTGATTTTTTTTTTTTTTTTTGGTTCTTAAAGTCTATGATAAAAAAGGAGGGGTTTACAGAGCAAGTTATCAATGTAAACATGACTATAAAAGGCCAGTTTAATTAAATAGTTTTAGGCTGTTTACAGATGACATTTATGTAAAAATTAATATTTTAATTATGATCACTCGTGTATTTTTGTTAAATCAGATACGTTAGTACTTTCTACCTGACAGCACTTCTTAAGATAAACCCAAAGTCTGAACATCTATGTTCAAATTTCTGTTCTTCCATTACTACAAACAACACACACAACCACATACATCCTTGGGTAAATCATTTGACTTATTTGAGCCTTAATTTCTTCATTAAAAAAAAAAAAAGAATGATAGTTCAACTTACTAGGATGCTAATAGTCACAAATTATAGAACACTTAGTAAGTTCTTTAAAATATGTGTAGCTTTAAAGTGGAAGCACTTCCTAATATTTTTATTGGTTCCAGTTATTTTATACACCTCAACTAAATAAACTATATTTGCTTAGAATTTATCATTCAGAATCAATAAAGAAATGCTTTTTTGATGGTAAAGTTATATTTGTTTCTTTAGTATTTCTTCCTAATAAATGTTTTTCTCAACAAAAAAGGCACACAAAATACCCTTATTTCCTGAGTAAATCACAAACAAATTAGTCCAGAAACAAATCCAGGGAAATTAAGGATCAAGGAAGAGAAAGAATGAATGACAAATTTCATCATGACCTTCTCTATACATTTTCTTTCACTAGGTTCTTATAAAGAAGGGACTCAGGAAATGTGTTATTGTTTAAATCTTCAGGGTCTTTGCAGAGTAAAATTTCCCTGTCTCTTGTCCTAGATACCTCAAATACAATATTGCTTTTCATGCAGACACATGCATCTTGAAGACAATTTTACTTCCCAGGGCACATCGTAAATATCTAGAGACACTTTTGCTAGTAGCTATTTGAGAGGTTTCTACTGGCATCTAGTGGGTAGATGCCAGGGATATTGCTAACATTCTTCTGTGTACTAGAGAAAGCCCAATAATGAAGAATAACCCTGGCTGGGATGTATTTCAGTTATAATGTGCTTGCCTAACATAGGTAAGTTTCTTGACTTAAGTGTCAGCACAACAAATAAGAAAGGAAGTAAGGGAGGAAGGAAGGGAAAGAAGAAGAAAAGACAGTCAGTCTTCCCCAAAATGTCAGTAGTGCTGTTGATGAGAAACCTTGGGTTAGAGAAACTTATTGATTTTTAGTTGGTTCTGATTAGTTCTTGCTACAAAAAGTCCCAACTAAAATAAACAAATGGGAACTTTACCTCCTTTCCCTGAATTGTCACCTCTCCATCATCCTGGCTATTGTTTCCCATAATAAGCACCTTCTTACCATCTTGTCTTTCAGGTTCCATTTAGTCATGTGCAAGTCACATAGAGTTGGCTCTCTGTATTCAAAGTTTCTGCATCTGTGGAATCAACCAACTACAGAACAAAAATATTCGTAAGAATAATTGCATCTGTACTGAACATTTACATATTTTTTCTTCATTGTTATTCCCTACACAATAAAAGAACTATTTACATAACATCTACAATATATTAGATATTACAAATAATCTAAAGATTATTTAAAATATACAGGAGGATATGCATAGGTTATATGCAAATATAACATTGTTTTCATAGTGACTTGACTTGAGCCTCATCAGGCTGGTTATCTACAGAAATCTGAAGGCAATTCCCCGTGAATACTAAGGGACAATTGTATTTGATTATTCTTAAAGAGAAACTGGATAGGTTGGTATGACTTGGTCAAGAAAGGGTCTCACTAATATTAAATTATAAGTACTGACCTACCAAAGTTATATTAAAGACATTATATCTTGCTGGTCCTTTTAAAATTCCTTTTATTTCTATATGATATCATAAAACTGCCTATAAAATGATTTTCTTTACCACAATTATAGTCACATTTTATTATTTATGTTGTCAAAGACTATTTTTTTAAATGATTCTACAGGTAATGCAAAATGAATGATTCTTCTTCTACCATTAACACCACTATATTCTGAAATTCTCTTCCTATTTGCAATCATCTGGCTTATGAAGGTTTTTTCCGGGTTCTCAGTCTTTGCTTTAGGAAGTGTATTGAGTCTTAATGTGTGATGTGGCCAACTTGCCATATTTGTCATGTCCTTCAATTTTGGAGAAATATGTTGACAGGTTGACTTATTGACCAAAACAGACAACTTAAGGAAATATTCCATAGCAATAAAATTCAGAGAAAAAAATTGAGAGTCAGTAAATTCTACAAAGATAAATTTAAGCAAAATTTTTTTGTTTTGTTGTGTTTGACTTCTGTTCCAAATCCTAAGACTCTGAAGTTACATCAACCTTTATAACACTTAGGATGTTTTGCCAAAGTCACTTCCTCTATATGAGGCTACACAGATTGAATCTAGTCCAGGCTTAATGTCTCTTCCTGTGTTTTAAAAAAATTTTCTTCACTTTTGATTTTTCAATTTGGTAATATAACATTCAACACTCAAGAACAAAGCCTTTGATTAGCATATGCTGTCTACATAAGTCAGACAGTGATTTGAGACTGAAGTTTAAAGAAATTCCTTAGAAGTAAAAATGTTTTTATTCTTTAATTTTAAAAAATTTAACATAGAAAATACTGAACAGCACAGCAAATTACAAAATATTAAATATTATTGAAAAAACTTTAAAATTGTAAAATTTTAAAATATTTAGCTATAATTTCATGATTTTCATTTTACTTTTACTAAAATCTCATCACCAAAACTTAAGAAAAAACTCTTTTGATCACATGTTAAATGTTATTTAAAGCCAGATTTTCTCAGAATAAACAGGGATTGCAGAAGTGTATACCAGATTTGTGTAGGTACCTTTACTTTCAGCCTCTAGTTTATTGACACATATAATCTTAAAAAGACCTTAGTCAGACCTTATACTAAATTATTCTACAATTCGAATATGAGGCTTCCACCAAAAGTTCATGTGCAAGACAGTGCAAGAAGATCCAGAGGTGATATGATTAGATTATGAGAGCTTCAACCTAATTAGTGGATTAATCCACTGATATGGAAAAACTGAGTGATCACTTTGGGCCGGCTGTGTGTAGCTGGAGGATGTGGGTCACTGGGGGCTGCTTTTGGGGTGTATATTTTATCACTGGTGGGTGGAGCTCTCTCTGCTCCTATTTGCCATGTCCAGAGCTATTTTCTTTCCCTGCACCTTTCTGCCTGCCTCACCTCAGTCCCAGAGCCAACCATAGACTGAACCTCTGAACCATGATCCAAAATAAACTTTTCCTCCTGGGTATTTCTCTGAGTCCTGCTGGTCACAGTGATACAAAGCTGACAACTTATGAAAATATGCCATAGCAATACAATTCAGAGAAAAATACAACACTAATTTTTAAAGATTGTTTCTCCTTAGCTTGTGTTCTGACAATTTGTTTCCTACTTCAGTTTTATTTTATCATTTTTCAGGTTCTTCCTCTTTTTCTCCGTATATATAAGATTTCCTAATATGTATCACTAACTTTGAGTCCCATTTCAACTTGAGACCTATATTGATGCTTTCCCCCATACACCTTGAAAGTAATTCTAATCCCACCCACTCAAAACAGGATCCATAATTGGTTTTCCACAAGTTCTCCATCTTCTCTCTTTTGCTATCTCAGTAAAGGGAATATCCCTTCATCTAGTTTCACAAGTCTCAAAAATAGAATAATCAAGTGGTTTTACTCTGCCTTTTCTTGCATGTAAAATTCATCAAATCTGTCTCATAACTTGTCTTAGATGTCTCTTGAATATGTTCACTCCTCTTCATCTCCATCACTAATTGCAAATCACACCTGACCATCATCTTTTACCAAATCACTGGCATATCCCTAGGAAGGGAATGGGTTACAGAGCCTCCACTGACACTTTCCCTCCCATCATCTTACACCTCAATCTTTATTGCATGACTTCCTCTCACCTCTAGCTCTTTCAAGACTGTCCCTCCCTATCAATCATAGCTGTTAACCCTTGCAGTCTTTATATAATTTCCCACGTTGGTACTTTTGTACATGCTGTTCTATTGGCCTGTAATGCTCTTTCCTCTTTCTTAGTCACCTGATTAATTCCTACTCTTCCAAAATATCTCAGCTCACATCACACCTCCTTTGGGAAATTTCTCTGACCTCGATCTCTGGGTTAAACTCCATTATTATCTTTTTCACAGAGGCAAACCTGTCCCCTTCCAGCCTTATTATAATAATCAATTTGTGTAGTTGTTTGATGGAATTTGTTTCTCTTACATTGGTGGGATTACAGCGAATAAGAAGAAATAAGTGTAAAATTTTCCTGACCCACAATATGTGCTCTTTAAATATTTGTTGAATGAATGAATAAAGTCATGAGTCACTACTAACATCAAATTTTGTGGTACTCATCTTTCATTTCACAAAATTTTGATTTGATTTTAAGATATATTAACTTTATAATATACCTTAACTTGTTTATAATAACTATACTTATGATGAAGAGCTGTAATTTACATACTTAATCCATGAAATTTGAAAGCACAGAAACCATTGCCCAGAAAACATATCACCTACTGCATGCAATGATTATTAATACTTTTACTGCTTGTTTTTTGGTGGGGGGGGCAGTCCTGGGAACTGAACCCAGAGTTCATGAATGCCAATAAGTGCTCTTACCACTGAGCTACCTCCCTAGCCCTTTTCATTTTTTTGTTTTGAGATGAGATCTTACTACATACTCAAACTGGACTCAAACCTGTAGTTTCCCTACCTGAACCTGTGCTGCCACTGAGATTAGAAACTTGTGCCACCACACCTGGCAATATGCTCATTTTATACATAGTTAACAAAAGACAATACATATTTTCCCAATAGAAGACAAAATACACTGAATATATAATTTTATAGACTTCTCATTTGTGCTGGGTTATACTTGTACGATATTTCCAGAAACCTAGAAATCACCATTACATCTGATAAATGCTTCCTTTTTACTTTCACTGATAAATAATGGGCAAACTAGGAAAATTACAAGATATAACTTAGTTCCAATAATGCTGTCTATACATGTACTGTTAAATTAACAGACTGTAATGACTTATTCTAATGTGTATATTTGATTCAACTATTTGATTTTTCTTATTATTAATGTTGTAGCATTTTTAAAGTTTCTGTCCACTAATACCCATTCTATGAAGATACTTATGCCAATCATGTCAACTGTGACACATGGTAAATCAAATTACTTGTCAGTCCCACCAGTTTTTTATTTTCAAAGAAAGAAATGTGGTAATTTGTATGATCAGCCTAGCTCCTGCATTTAATTTCATAATTATTGCTATTTAAGATTGATCTGAAATGGAGAGTAAAACAAACTATAATTGTTGTCTTTATTAATCCAAATTTCTTTTTCCTAATGACTATTTGTGTGAGATTAGTTTAGGGAATGAAAGTCTATTGAGTTTACCCATTACTGAGGATTATTGATATGCCTCCTCTTATAGAAGAGGCACAGAACCAATTGTGATTGCAAATATTCTGGGAAGTCCTGCAATAAAAGTAGTCTATTTGACTTTGTTTAAACCACTGTTTCCTAAAATTATTTATTCTTATGACTCCATTTTATGTACCACAACATATTATGTAACATGGTGTATTATGTAACAACACATTTTACATAACATATCGCTAGCTGGGAAATGACAGCTTTGTCTTGGGACTGCAGCTCTTTGGACCTTAAACAGTTGAATTATGTAACTTTTCTTTTGTTTTCATAAGCTTGGTTGTTTCAACAAGTATAACCTGTGTCTGTGGGGCCGAGTGTAAGCAGTTTCACAGCATGGCCATCTGTTCCAAATTCTTGATATAAAATTTTCCATTAATTCAACTCAGAAGCATTTTCCTTACAGCAAATTAACAGACTGGAAATTTAGAGTCAGTAAATTCAGGGTCATTCTGCTCAGCAATCAACCTTTCTTTCCAGGGATACTGGCAGGGCATGGGGGAGTTTTGTTGTCCTGGGGTCATCTCAGTCTTAACTCCTGCAATGAGATATCTGGAGCCCAAAGACTAATATCCTTAGTACTATTGCTTGCTGTTACAAATTCTCCTGATAATGCAATAGGGATCAAAACAGTGTTGATCGCAAAATATTGCTTCAGTTCAGGGGCTAGCACTGAATTAAAAACTCAAGAAAAGAAAATCTATCCTTTAAATTTCATAGAAGTGATGATGCCTTAACTTTTACTGGGCATTTTCTGTTATGCAAATTATATTTTAATATACTACAAAAAATTTAGTATGGTGCTCACTTCGTCAGCATACTGTAAAATGGGAATAATACAGAAAAGATTAGCATGACCCCTGCAGAAAGACACAAATTCATGAAGCATTCCATATTGAAAAAAACTGAAATACATTACATAGCTTTGTTTATTTAAAGTAGATTTGAATGTTTCTATATCTGCAAGTATTTATTAACAAGTGACTTTAAAAGTACAACATGAAAAATAAAAATGCCAATCTATTCTAATGGATTTTATTTTTTAATAATGTAATTGCAGATTTCATCTCTCAAAGGAAAAAACAGTAGCAGCAACCATCAGAATATTTTGGCAGATACTACTCATTTTCCTGGGTATGCTACAGTGTGCTCCTTGCCCTCAGGGTGTGGAGCCATCCTTATCGGGGACACACCCACCTTTCCATAGTCTCAATGTCTCCTTTTCCTTTCTTTCCAAGTTAGGTGATCTTATTTGGGGTTTTATTTAAATTTCATCTACTAACCTGGCAAACAGTTGCTGAAAACCTCAAGATAAATGTACTGGCATCATGATTTGCCAATACACTCTAATACAAAGAAGGATACTAGGTTTTTAATGTAGGGGAGAATGTCAAAAAATATAATGAAAATATTTGATTTTTCAATAATCTAGGAAGCTGGAATCTAAGATGTTAAGTATAGTAGATTGGAAACTTTTCAAAAACACTATGAGATGTTCAATGACCTTATTATACCCATTTTCTGTGAATGTCTGACATTTTTGAAGCACTCAATAAATGTGTGCTGATAGAATGAGTGAGTTAATTACTAACTGTAAATTACATAAAAAGATTCATAACCCTTTGAATTTTATGAAATACTTTCAAAGTAATTGAGCACAGAAGTCAACTGAGGAACCCAGGATGGAGTCTTAGGAAGGTCCATCATAGTGCAAGCCTAAAGTCTAAAGCTTCAAGTTAAAAACTCAAAACCATTATGGAACATCAAGAACGTACAGATAAAAGTCACAACCCATATATTTTTAGATATCATTTTATTTCTTTAGAGTTCTATTTCTTATTTTAATGTCTTAACATTTTACCATGCAAGTTTAACACATTTAAATCCCTATCTTAACCCCATCCAAAATATTTAACTTAGATTTAATTGATAATCATTATATAATATAAACATGGTTTTTAGTTAGATTGATCCTAAATCTTTACCAATTGAAGTCCATTTAAAAGAAGGTTAAAGGTGTGACTTAATATTCAATGTTACAGAAAAGTATATAGAGACAGTTGTACTGATGAAATGTTAGAGTGACCCCAAGTACTAATCAAGGTTTTAATTTTCTTAGACTGAAGAAGAATTGTTGATGTTAAATTATTGAAAATGTTCACAACAACAAAATCATGAAATTGTTTATGTTATGTCATTAACAAAAATCACTCCCGATTATGAGAAAGGTTTCCCAATCCTCATTGCTAATTATGGGATTTTGAAATCTATTTTACGGTTTTACAGAGAATTAACCTAACTGCAATTGCCAGAAGTGGATTTCAAGGGCTTTAAAAAAAAGAACAAAAACAAGATAAGTTTTGTTTTTTTTACCAGTCTGGGAGTAAATAACCAGCAGAGTGACTCAGTGCAACTGTCAAGGACCCATGCTCCCTTTTACATGAAAATACTTAGCATGGTCTCTTCATGCTCCTGGTCTTCTATTGTGTAATAACTTATTTATCTTCCAACTAGAAAAAAATATCCATATAAGGAAAAACATGGTTAAAAGTAAAACGGAGAGGAGAAGGACCCAAATTGGAACAACTTCTGAGTAACATCAACCGTATCTCATTTGTCAAAATCTAGATGGCAGGCTCCTCTCTCTATAAAACCATTGCAAGGAAAGAATTCTCTAGCTGAAAGCATTATTATAAAATGGGAAATTTGGGAAATTTCTTGGAATGAAGAATCTGGACCGGAGATAAAAGAGGTAACTGGCAATGGATGCTAAAATTAAAAAGTAAGTCTATGCCAGGCATGGTGGTACACTCCTGTAATCCTATTGACTCAGGAGACTAAGGCAGGAGGATCCCAAGTTCAAGGCCAGCCTCGGCAACTTAGCAACTTAGTGAGACTCTGTCTCAATACAAAAAATAAAAAGCACTTAGATGTGTCTCAGTAGTTAAGTACCTCTGAATTCAGTCCCTTGTAGAAAAAAAAAAAATAGGTAAGCTTATAAGAAAAGAATGAAACATTCTTAAAATTGAGAAGGGTTTGTTTGATGTATATAGATGCTCCATTGCTTGGGACATAAAGATTTAAAATCGTTATGTCTTGCTAATTTATGCTTAGAAATGAAATGATTTGTGTACAATGAATCAAAATGCAATCTGTAAAAAATAAATAATTAAATAAATAAATAATTTTTTTAAAAAACAACAAATTAAAGCAAAACAACAAAAAATGAATGCTGGAGAGGATGTGGAGAAAAAGCAATATTTACACTCTGTTTGTGGGAATGTATATTAGCTCATCTGTTAAGGAGAACAGTGTGAAGTCCCTAAACAACTAAAATAGAGCTGCCATATATGATCCAGCTATCCCACTTCTAAGTGTATATCCAAAAGAAATGGAATAAAAATGTTAAAGAGATTAAAAAAAGAAAAGAATAAAACAAATGTGACTGCAAAGATCCCAGAGATTACCTCCCAAATATCCCTGAAGGTGTTAATTGTTTTCATGCACTGCTTACTTTACAACAGTGTTATTTAAAATTTCATAATTGTTTATATAATTACCCAATGTATAGATAATTTTATATGACCCTATTCTGATCTCACAATTTTGGCAAGATTGTATCAATGATTCAAATTAAACTTCCTTTGTCTACATGTTTAGTTTTTAGTTTATTTGTAGGAACATAGATTTTATTGGCAAACTCACCACTAAAACACATTTAAGTAACACTAAGGAAAAATGAGTAAGTTCTACAAGTCATCTTCACCTGTCTCACAATTTTGGCAAGATTGTATCAATGGTTCAAATTAAACTTCCTTTGTCTACATGTTTAGTTTTTAGTTTATTTGTAGGAACATAGATTTTATTGGCAAACTCACCACTAAAACACATTTAAGTAACACTAAGGAAAAATGAGTAAGTTCTACAAGTCATCTTCACCTGTATGATATATGAAACCTAAGAAAACCCACTGGGTTATCTGGTCTGTCTGGCATCCTGCCCTTTCCTGCCATTGCCTTTGGCCAATATTTCCTGAGTATGACTACTCAAGCACTTACGTCCTAATGACAGAACAGATTCTCAGAGCACTGAGATCCAGATGGTGGCCAGGTGTGCATTAAGGTAGACCAAAAGAATTTGCTGAAAATGCTGTTTCAAGTGGGAAAAAAGGATGGAAAATAATTCAGCCTTGAATCACTAAGAGGCCTCATCAAGATGCCCCTCATTTCCTTGTTTCTGTCATAAGTACACATCAGCCATCTTTCTGAAGGTAATATCATACAACAAATTATTCACTTATTAAATAATTATGTCACTCTAAGCCTCCATACATGGCTTATTACATGTATGCAATTGCATTCTCTAAACTGTACTCTGCCAATTGAGAGTGTTTCGTTGACTATTTTATAATACATTAAATTTTCTGTAACAGGGGTTGGTTCTATGCTGGGTGGATCTATGTTTTCTGTAAAAGCAAAGATATTTAGGTAAATATCATCATAATTATAATGCATTTTTTTCAAAAACTAATGTTTATACTTAATGCCAACATATTTATCATTTTAATTAATTTAAATACACATATATATCTAGAACTTTTAGCATATTGTTGTATATTTATATTTATTTCTGTAAAATAGTGCATAGAATGCTATTGTGTTTCAATACAAATAAGATAGTTATTAATAATCATCCACCCTACAAGAACATAGTCAGGAGAATATAAGTAGAAATGAAACATTGCCCACCAGAAAAATTGTACTTTGTTATAAAATGTTTGCACTTTATGGTTTTATCAGATAGTACTGGTGATCTGCTGCTTTAATTAAAATCTAATTACAACAACTGGATCAAATAAGGGTTTATTTTTTTCTGATAAGATGAAATCTAAATATAGAACCATTTTGGTCAGCAGCTCCACAAAACCCTCAATATTATAAATACCTTCCATCTTTTTGTTCCACCATCCTTTGCACAAAATTCTTATGCCCATGATTTTCATGGCCACAAGAGGACTGTTCAACCACTAGCTCCTGCGTGTTTTGCTACAAGCAGAAGAACATGTCAATAGTGTTCTGATAGCCCTTTATCAGGCAAGGAGTACCAGCTCTTGAAATTTTATCTTGTTTGGAATGGATAACTAGGGATGTTGTTTTGTTTTACCTGGTCACAAACTGTGAGGAAAAGCATATCTTTTTGTAAACAAAAATAAGGAGAGTGAATATTGTGAAATCAACCAATAGAATGTCATAATTATTTTCTATTTCCATTATATTAATGTTTCTCCACCTAAGAAGGAAATTTCAGCAGTTAGTTTAATGGTCTAGTTAGCTTTTACTAGCAATTCATGCATTGGGCAGCATCCCATCTATAAAATAGAAAGGTGTTCCAATGAATCAAGCAGCATAGGTGGACTTATGGAGAAAAGCACTGAGGAAAGGAGAAATGAGGTAAAGGAAATGAATTAGTCATTTGAAATTTACTTTCCCAGTAACTTAAGGGTTAAGCAGAGGAGACTTATCAGGTCAGTTCTGGTTGATGGACCCCTTCTGATTTGTTGCTGTGATCCTCTCTTGGTTTTAGAAAACTGGACAAGTGGCACTTAGCATGTGTGACTCTGATCTGATTTTATTTGATGTGTTTGGACCCAATATAAAAGTTCACTTCAAAACAGTGGCCTCATAAATTTTATTTAATATTGGGGAAATTTGATTACTCTTAGTCAGGGCTATTTCCCTCACTGGAGGTAAAGTTGCCCCTTTTGTTTTCCACATTAAAGCTTTTCCTGTATATTTGTGCTCACTTGACCTGGAATTCACTTTTGTCAACATCACATCAAAAGTACTGTCTCTGGTATCATTGGTAACTCCACTGGGACATTGAGACAAACTCAAGGTGAAAGCTTTTGGGTGGAATTTCAGACATGATCCTTATCAGTGATTGTGCAAGGATTCTCTTTCCTCCAGAATTTCTGTGTTGGATAACCTTCCAATATCCCCAGCTCACTACTGTTTTTGTTTTGTTCCCCTTCTTACTCTTTAGTCAAAGTTCCCTCTCTTCTCCCCATCCTCTTCCTTCTACTTTTATTCCTCTCTAAATCTTTCTCTCTCTCACCTCATACAAATTATAAGATCAAAGGACCTAAGCTTGTTCCACAAGGCTTGCCGTAACTCCCCTGTTGGATTACTAGGGAACAACATGAACTGTGTGGATACAAATGGTGATCATTAACATAGTCCTGGGGACCTGGTTGAGTCTTTGAACTCTAATGGAATCCACTAGCCTTTCTCCTCCTACTTTTCCTCCTCCTCCTCCTCCCTTTTTGTGGTTGTGATACTGGGGATTAAACCAAGGGGTTCTTTACCACTGAGCTCCATCCCCAGGTCTTTTTATTTTTTATTTTGAGATAAGGTGTCACTCACTAAGTTGCCCAGATTGACCTTGAACCTGCAGTTCTCTTGCCCCAGCCTTCTATATTGTTGGGATTGCAGGTATGTATCAGAGAATGCTGCTTTGTTCTTCTTAAAGTTCTTTCATTTCCTTCCTTTTGTTACCCAAGTCGTAGGCAGGAGGCTTGACTTTGGAGATCCAATAAATCATGTATAGCCTCTTGCCTCAAAATGCAACCAGAAAAGGTAATACAGAACAACATGAAAGAACTGTAATTAGTGCAGATGCACTGGAAAGAAAAGGAGACCCATTTTCTTGGTCCTGTCTTTAAGGGACTAACAGTGACTTTGAGTTTTTATAGAACAGGGAGTGAAGGCAAGGGTTAGGGGACTTTCATAGATGGAGGGTTTTCACAATTGCCAAAGCAGATGATATTCATCTAGTGTGGTCTGTCCATCATTATTTCAGGATTAGTTGGTTCTTGTCCCTGATAGTTAGTCAGATTAGTTAGCCATGAACAGATGAGTAGGAGAAAGGATGATAAAAGGCAGATATTAGGCATATCCATTAGGAAAAATCCATGAGTCTTAAATCTGAAACCACTAGGAACCTTATTGGAAAAGGCAACTATTTGGAAAATGAGAGTTGGAATGTCCAACCTTCAGCAAACTTTAAATAAGTACAATCCTTTGAGGGAACTATTATTTAAAACCATGGAGAATCTTCTAGAAGCAGGTAAGCTTCAGGAAAGTTGTGCCTAGTATATAAGAATCTCCAATATATAATTATAATCCCTTAAGGAAATTGCCATTTCTAAATCACATCTTGACACCAGGACCCTCCCTTGTTACCAAAACTTTGTCACAACCACCCCAACTACCACTTGTAACTACCACATCAGGACCCTTATAAAGAAAGTTTGCTGAGGATAATCGAAAAGGCAATAAACTAATTACAGATTGTGAGAAACTGAGATGAGGACCAGTGAGTTCAAAAATCCTTAAAATTTCTAATGTTGCCAGATTCAGTAGTCCGTGCCTGTGATCCCAGTGACTCGGGAGGCTGAGGCTAGAGGAGCACAAGATCAAAACCTGCCTCAGGAGAGGCCCTAGGTAATTTAGCAAAAATTTTAAAAAATTTAAAAAGTTAAATAAAAAGGGCTGGGGATGTGGCTCAGGATTTTAGTGCCTCTGGATTCAATCTCCAGTGCACACATCCCCCCCAAAAAATGTTCAGTTGCATGAAGGACATGTATGTCAACCTCCTTAAGGTGGTCTATTTAGCCTATCCTAAATACCTGTACTCTCTTTCTTTCTAATAAACTTCTGCCTGCTGCTCTGAGCTACTTCTTGAAATCGTTCTGGCAAACTTGCAAAAACAAACAACAAAATGGTGACCAAGAAACTCTCTGGTCAATTTGCCTCCACAGATGGCCTTGATCTGCAATAATAAGAAAGTTTTTGGGGGTGGTATTTTGACTCATTATAAGATGTTTATAGGCTCAAATCTAATTCCACAAATCCATAGTGACTTGGAGCAAAGGAAACAGATGTAAAATGGAGGCAGATATGGCAAATCTTTAATCCTGTTTTATCTACCCATTGGACGTTTGCAGACAATAGCGAAGAGGGTTAGTCTTTGTTACCATCTCTCTGTTACTAGCTCAGGATTGGTCAGGCAGATTTGTCCCTAGTAGGAAAGTTGATGTTATCTGGGGTTAGTTTAGATTTACCATGAGATATTTATTAGATCAAACTTTATTCCTGGAATACAAGGTGACTCTGAAGCAAAGATGATGAATGTAAAATGGAGGCAGAGATGCCAAGTCTTTCATCCTGCTTTTAATCACCCAGAACTGTGACCTGCATGATCAAACCCTGGAAACCAGTGAGGGGTGAAGGGGGATTAAGAAATACACACACATTTAGAAAAGAAAGTGAGATAAGGTAGGACATTGTTCTCTGGTAGAGAAAACATTGACACAGAACTGGTTCTACGTGTTTATTATATATGGTGTCATTATCAGGAAATTAAAGAGTATAGAGGCATTGTTATTTGTGCACTAGAAAGTTACAGGATTAGAAACATTTTTTTTTAATTGTAAACAAATGGGATACATGTTGTTTCTCTGTTTGTACATGGAGTAAGGCATACCATTTGTGTAATCATAAATTTACATAGGGTGATGTTGGTTGATTCATTCTGTTATTTTTGCCCTTCCCCCCACCCCTCCCACCCCTCTTTTCCCTCTATACAGTCCATCCTTCCCCCATTCTTGCCTCCGCTCCCTAACCCTAACTCTAACCCTAAAACTAACCCCTCCCACACCCCATTACGTATCATCATCCACTTATCAGCGAGATCATTCTTCCTTTGTTTTTTTGAGATTGGCTTATCTCACTTAGCATGATATTCTCCAATTTCATCCATTTGCCTGCAAATGCCATAATTTTATCATTCTTTATGGCTGAGTAATATTCCATTGTATATATATGCCACAGTTTCTTTATCCATTCATCAACTGAAGGGCATCTAGGTTGGTTCCACAATCTGGCTGTGGTGAATTCAGTAGCAATGAACATTGATGTGGCTGTATCTCTGTAGTATGCTGATTTTAAGTCCTTTGGGTATAGGCCAAGGAGTGGGATAGCTGGGTCAAATGGTAGTTCCATTCCTAGTTTTCTAAGGAATCTCCATACTGCTTTCCAGAGTGGCTGCACTAATTTGCAACTCCACCAGCAATGTATGAGTGTACCTTTTTCCCCACATCCTCGCCAACACCTGTTGTTGCTTGTATTCTTGATAATCGCCATTCTAACTGGGGTGAGATGGAAACTTAGGGTGGTTTTGATTTGCATTTCTCTTATTACTAGACATGTTGAACATTTTTCCATATGTTTGTTGATTGCGTGTAGGTGTTCTGTGAAGTGTCTGTTCATTTCCTTAGACCATTTGTCGATTGGGTTATTTGTAGTCTTAGTTCTTTATAGATTCTTGAGTTCTTTATAGATTCTGGAGATTAGTGCTCTATCTGAAGTATGATTGGCAAAGATTTTCTCCCACTCTGTAGGCTCTTTCTTCACATTGCTGATAGTTTCCTTTGCTGAGAGAAAGCTTTTTAGTTTGAATCTATCCCAGTTGTTGATTCTTGCTTTTATTTCTTGTGCTATGGGAGTCCTGTTGAGGAAGTCTGGTCCTAAGCTGACATGTTGAAGATCTGGACCTACTTTTTCTTCTATAAGATGCAGGGTCTCTGGTCTGATTCCGAGGTCCTTAATCCATTTTGAGTTTAGTTTCGTACACAGTGAGAGATATGGGTTTAGTTTCATTCTGTTGCATATGGATTTCCAATTTTCCCAGCACCATTTGTTGAAGAGGCTATCTTTTCTCCATTGCATATTTTTGGCCCCTTTGTCTAGTATGAGAAAATTATATTTATTTGGGTTTGTGTCCATGTCCTCTATTCTGTACCATTGATCTACCTGTCTATTTTGGTATCAATACCATGCCGTTTTTGTTACTGTTGCTTTGTAGTATAGTTGAAGTTCTGGTATTGCTATACCCCATGCTTTATTTCTCCTGTGAAGGATAGCTTTAGCTATTCTGGGTTTCTTATTCTTCCAGATGAATTTCATGATTGCTTGTTCTATTTCTGTAAGGTACGTCATTGGGATTTTAATTGGAATTGCATTGAATCTGTATAGCACTTTTGGTAGTATGGCCATTTTGACAATATTAATTCTGCCTATCCAGGAACATGGGAGATCTTTCCATCTTCTAAGGTTTTCTTTAATTTCTTTCTTTAGTGTTCTGTAGTTCTCATTGTAGAGGCCTTTCACCTCTTTTGTGAGATTGATTCCCAAGTATTTTATTTTTTTTGAGGCTATTGTGAATGGGGTAGTTTTCCTAACTTCTCTTTCTGAAGATTCATCACTTATGTATAAAAAGGCATTAGATTTATGAGCATTGATCTTATATCCTGCTACTTTACTAAATTCACTCATGAGTTCTAAGAGTTTTCTGGTGGAATTTCCTAGATCCTCTAAGTATATAATCATATCATCCGAAATAGGGATAGTTTGAGTTCTTCTTTTCCTATTCGTATCCCTTTAATTTCTTTGGTCTCTCTAATTGCTCTGGCTAGAGTTTCAAGGACGATATTGAATAGGAGTGGTGAATGAGGGCATCCCTGCCTTGTTCCAGATTTTAGGGGGAATGCTTTCAGTTTTTCACCATTTAGAATGATATTAGCCATGGGCTTAGCGTAGATGGCCTTTACAATGTTAATGAACATTCCCACTATCCCTATTTTTTCTAGTGTTTTGAGCATGAAGGGGTGCTGTATTTTATCAAATGCTTTTTCTGCATCTATTGAAATAATCATGTGATTCTTAACTTTAAGTCTGTTGATATGGTGAATGACATTTATTGATTTCCGAATGTTGAACCAACCTTGCATCCCTGGGATGAAACCCACTTGATCATGGTGCACTATCTTTTTAATATGTTTTTGTATGCGATTTGCTAAAATTTCGTTTAGAATTTTTGTGTCGATGTTCATTAAGGATACTGGTCTAAAATGTTCTTTCCTCGATGTGTCTCTGTCTAGTTTAGGTATCAGGGTGATATTGGCTTCATAGAATGAGTTTGGGAGAGTTCCCTCCTCTTCTATTTCATGGAATACTTTGAAAAGTATTGGAATGAGCTCTTCTTTAAAGGTTTTGTAGAACTCGGCTGAGAACCCATCAGGTCCTGGACTTTTCTTTGTTGGTAGGCTTTTGATGACTTCTTCTATTTCATTACTTGAAATTGGTCTATTTAAATTGTGTATGTCCTCCTCGTTTAGTTTAGGCAATTCATATGTCTCTAGAAACTTGTTGATATCTTCAAAATTTTCTATTTTGTTGGAGTATAGATTTTCAAAATAGCTTCTAATTATGTTTTGTATTTCAATCATGTCTGTTGTGATATTTCCTTGTTCATTCCGAATTTTGGTGATTTGGGTTTTCTCTCGTCTTCTCTTTGTGAGTGTGGCTAAAGGTTTATCAATTTTGTTTATTTTTTCAAAGAACCAACTATTTATTTTGTCAATTTTTTGTATTGTTTCTTTTGTTTCAATTTCATTGATTTCAGCTCTGAGTTTAACTATTTCCTGCCTTCTACTACTTTTGGTGTTGGTCTGTTCTTCTTTTTCTAGGGCCTTGAGTTTTAGCGTTAGGTCGTTTATTTGTTGAGTTTTACTTCTTTTATTGAATGCGCTCCATGAAATGAATCTTCCTCTAAGTACTGCTTTCATAGTGTCCCAGAGATTTTGATATGATGTTTCTTTGTTCTCATTTACCTCTAAGAATTTTTTAATTTCCTTCCTAATATCTTCTATTATCCATTCATCATATAATAGCATATTGTTTAATCTCCACGTGTTGGAGTAATTTCTGTTTTTTTCATTTATTTCTAATTTCATTTATTTCTAATTTCAATCCATTATGATCTGATAGAATACAAGGAAGTTTCTCTATCTTCTTGTATTTGCTGACATTAGCTTTGTGGCATAATATATGATCTATTTTAGAGAAGAATCCATGTGCTGCTGAGAATAAAGTGTATTCACTCTTCGTTGGATAGTATATTCTATAAATGTCTGTTAAGTCTAAATTATTGATTGTGTTATTGAGTTCTATGGTTTCTTTGTTCAATTTTTGTTTGGAAGATCTGTCCAGTGGTGAGAGAGGCATGTTAAAATCACCTAGTGTTATTGTATTATGGTCTATTTGGTTTCTGAGATTGAGAAGGATTTGTTTGACATACATGGGTGAGCCACTATTTGGGGCATAGATATTTATGATTGTTATATCTTGCTGATTTATGCTTCCCTTAAGCAGTATGAAATGTCCTTCTTTATCCCTTCTGACTAACTTTGGCTTGAATTCCACATTATCTGAAATGAGGATGGATACTCCAGCTTTTTTGCTGGGTCCATGTGCATGGTATGTTTTTTCCCATCCTTTCACCTTTTGTCTACGGGTATCTCTTTCTATGAGATGAGTCTCTTGCAGGCAACATATTGTTGGATCTTTCTTTTTTATCCAATCTGCCAGTCTATGTCTTTTGATTGATGAATTCAGGCCATTAATATTCAGGGTTATTATTGTGATATGATTTGTATTCCCAGTCATTTGACTCATTTTATTCATTTATGTGTTTATTTTTGACATGACTTGCTTCCTCTTTATTTGAGAGTTCCTTTAGGATAACTCCTGCCTTTGCTGATTTGCTTCTTTGTTTTTCATCTCTTCCTCATGGAATATTTTGCTGAGAATGTTCAGTAATGCTGGCTTTCTTTTTGTATATTCTTTTAGCTTTTGTTTATCATGGAAGGATTTTATTTCATCGTCAAATCTGAAGGTAAGTTTTGCTGGGTATAAGATTCTTGGTTGGCATCCATTTTCTTTTAGGGCTTGAAAAATGTTATTCCAGGCCCTTCTAGTTTTTAAGGTCTGAATTGAAAAATCTGCTGATATCCGTATTGGTTTCCCCCTGAATGTAATTTGGTTCTTCTCTCTCACATTCTTTAAAATTCTGTCTTTATTTTGTATGTTAGGTATTTTCATTATAATGTGCCTTGGTGTGGGTCTGTTGTAATTTTGTGTATTTGGAGTCCTATAAACCTTTTGAACTTGATTTTCCATTTCATTCTTCAGATTTGGTAAATTTTCTGAAATTATTTCATTGAATAGATTGTTCATTCCTTTGATTTGTTTCTCTAAGCCTTCCTCAGTCCCAATAATTCTCAAATTTGGCCTCTTCATGATATCCCATAGTTCTTGGAGATTCTGTTCATGATTTCTTACCATCTTCTCTGTTTGTTCAACTTTGTTTTCAAGGTTAAATATTTTGTCTTCAATATCTTAGTTTCTGTCTTCCAGGTGTTCTATCCTATTGGTTGTGCTTTCTATGGAGTTCTTAATTTGGTTTATTGTTTCCTTCATTTCAAGAATTTCTGTTTGGTTTTTTTTCAATATTTCTCTTTATTGAAATGGTCTTTTGCTTCCTGTATTTGCTCTTTTAACTGTCGATTGGTGCGTTCATTCAATGCCTGCATTTGCTCTTTCATTTCATCATTTGCTTCCCTTATCATGTTAATTATGTACATTCTGAACTCCCTTTCTGACATTTCTTCTGCCATGCTGTCATTGGATTTTATTGATGTAACATCCAGATTTGTTTGAGGCATTTTCTTCCCTTGTTTTCTCATGTCCTTCAGGTATCAGTGGACTGCTGAGATGTTGCAGATTTCCTCTATTGAAGATTGCTAGTCTATCCCCTCTTATCCTTCAGCAGCCTGAAGTCTTGGAGGAAGTTGATGATGCGGTGCTCCCCAAGGAAGCTGCCTCTCTAGGGGTGGTGGTCTTCAGGTGGGGTACATTCCCTGCTATTGGGCAGAGGTGCCTCCACTTGTTGACCAATGGTCATCCAAGGGGGAACTAGGCTGTGGGCTGAGGCAAGGCCTGTTTGTGCCTGTGTCTCTGGTTTTACCATCCTTGTGGGAAAACCTCACCCGGCGGGGAATACTCACCCGGTGGGGAGGTCTTGCTGGTCAGTTCCCCTCCTAGAGGTTCCCCTCAGTCCACAATTACCGCCTGGGCAGGGCAGCCTTCCCAGGCAATGTTCCCAGGGGCCTGGACCCACCTCCTGGGCCTGGGAGCCTCACCCTTCGCAGACGAGTCTCCTTAGGTTGCCCCTCCTCAGAGAAGCTGCCCGCAGTCCTGGAACCTTCGCTCCACCTCTCAGCTTGTCTCTGTGTAGCTCTTTCACCAAAAGGTGCCTAGGTCCCCGGACCGTGCTTTGCACCTAATCACCTGGCTATGCGACCCCTCCTCAGAGAAGCCACCTGGAGCCTCGTACATATGCTCCGAGCCCCAGTGACCTGACGCTCGCCTCTTCCTCCAGGCAGCCACCCGGTGTTCTGTGTGGGCGCTTGGAGACCAAGCAACTCACTGCGCACCTCCACCTCCTCAGGATGCCCCCCCCCCCCCGTTGTTCAGTAGGTTGCTCTGGGTCCAAACAGCTCACCACCCAGCTCTTCCTCTGGCAGCCGCCGGAGCCCTGGCAGGTTGCTCCGAAACCAAGCGTTGTGCTGCACGGCCTCCTCTGCAAAGTTCCCCGCTGTCCGTGTTCACTGCTCCAGTGGGGAGATGGGTATCTTGCCGCCTGGGCAGGGCAGCCTTCCCAGGCAACGTTCCCAGGGGCCCGGACCTACCTCCTGGGCCTGGGAGCCTTACCCTTTGCAGACGAGTCTCCTTAGGCTGACTCTCCTCAGAGAATCTGCCCGCAGTCCTGGAACCTTCACTCCGCCCCTCAGCAGCTCTTCCACCGAAAAACCGCATAGGACCTGGGACCCTGTTCTGCACCTAATCGCCTGCCTATGCAGGCCGTCCTCTGGGCAGCCGCCGAAGCCTGGCGGTTTACTCTGAAACCAAGTGCTGTGCTGAGCAGCTTCCTCTGCAAAGTTCCCAGTGGTCCATGTTTACCGCTCCAGTGGGGGGAGGGGTGTCTCGCCGGGCAACTCTACTTCACAAAGTTCCCTGCATTCCGGGGCTACTGCCCCATCCGGACGCCTCCCCAATGGGAGAGACTCACCCAGCGGCTTTGAGTTGGTCCCAAGTCACTCACTATCTCCTCTTTTGAATCCTGAGTCCTGGAGCAACATGAAATGCAGCCGCCCGCTAGTCCGCCATCTTGAACTCCTTAGAAACATTTTTGTAGCTATTCTACTGTTGCAATGCTAGGAGCTCCCTATGGCACCCAGGAAGTCCATTGTCCAAAGTTACTACTAAGTGGGCAGACTTAGAAGTCACAATACTGATGAAATATTGTAGTTATCTTGCTATACTTAGAATCCTCTTTCCCTGAGAGCTGGTGTCCGGGATCAAAGTCAAGACTGATACAGCTTCCATGCTTGGCACAAAGTCTCCATGGGCAGAGTGACACCATAGCAACTGGGCAATCTTGACCTGTACTTTTTGCACAGGAAGTTCTCAGCATTTGCAAGAGCACCACAATCATGAGATAAAAAATAACCCTGACCCAGATCACCATACTCTATAACCCAGCAGATATTTGCAAGCAGAAGTATAAAGTCTAAGTTCCTGCTTAACTTTCTCCTCTCTTTTAGACCCCATTCAACTTAGGGTCCCAGGGCCCCAGGTATATGTTATAGAACAAGGCCTCCATAGTTGTATCCATTCAAGTCAGGGACACGAGAGATCCTTACCAGGGCTGATCACTCTGGAAGTCACCAACTACAACAAAAAATAGGATTGATCCCCCTGAAATAATTGTCAAGCTTATATAAAAAGTGGAACTAAAGTATGAATGCTTTAGTCAGGAGCATGCCTATAATCCCAGTGGCTCAGGAAGGTGAGGCAGGAAAATTGCAAGTTCAAAGCTAGCCTCAGCAAAAGTGAGGCACTAAGCAAATCAGTGAGAACCTGTCTCTAAATAAAATACAAAATACAACTGGGGCCCCGAGTTCAATCCCCAGTACCTTCAAACAAAGAAAAAAATTATTTAACCAAATCAGTCTGTTCTAGTTTGATTGGACTCACTGGGTGGTTACTGTAGGCAGGTGGGATTTGGCTGGAGAAAGTGGGTCACTGGGGGTCATGCCCCAGAAGGGTGCACCTTCTCAGTGGTCCCTTCCCCACCTCTGCATATTGACAGTGCCATGAGTGAACAGCTTTCCTCTTCCAGGTCTTTACCCTATGATATGCTCTGTCAACTTGAGCCCAAAACAATGGAGTTGGCCATCTATGGATTGAGATCTCTGAAAAGGTGAGCCCCAAATAAATTTCCCCGCTTCAAAGCTGTTCTTGTCAGGTATTTTGGTCCTGGTGATGAAAAGCTAACTAAAATAGCAGTTTACTCTATTTTTTTCCTCTCCTTTCTCTTTTACAACTCTAGTCCCCATCTCTTCCCTACACATCTAAAAGTGCATTCTGATTTAATGTAATTGCTTTTATGTGATCTTATTTTTGTTAGTCTGTTAGTCTGTACTTAGTAGCTTAAAAAGCTCAAGGAAAGCTATCCCAAGTTGAGTGGGCATAAAAAGTGCTCTTTTCCCTAGGATAGAGAACAGAGAGATGTGAATAGTTGGAATGAGAAATTCAGGGAGTACTTCTATCAACTGGGTCCACTATGCAGACCCCCACATATTTTCTTTTTAAAAACTTAATTTACCTGCAGCCTTGCCTGGGAAAAGTCAGTGGATTCTGTTACATTCCTCAAAAAAACCTTCCTATTATCTGCAGGAAAAATGAAGGTTCAAAAGGCTGATAAAGAGAATACAAGTTACCCTGAAGTGCAGGAGTTTTGTGACTCACACAGACCAGATCCCAGAACATGGGGAGATAAGGATAATCCCCTATAATCATAAAATCTGTAGAATTGATTCCAATTGGAACTAGTCAGCATGAACCAAAGTGACCTACAGTTCTCATGTACAAGTGGAGACTCAAAAAGTCAATCGGTGGACCTGTGCATGTCTCTCTGGAGACTCACCTGGGACCCTCAACAAAACTAAAGAGCAGGAGAGGCACACCTTCATTCTCCTCTCTGAGAGGACCCTTCTCTCTCTTGAAGAGTGCCCCTTTTTTCCCTTTTCCTATCCCTTCTAATAAACTCAAGACTATTAATTACTCTGGGCAACTAATCTGAAATCTTTATGGCATGATTGCCAGAATCAGGGTTTGAATGGGAGGTGGGTTATGTGGCTGTCTCAGTTACCCAGCAGGACTCTGCCCTGTAACACCTACTCTTTGAAGGACTATATCTGATTAAAAACAAATTAGAATAGAAGGATTTATCAATTAGGTAGGTTTCTAAGGTATGACTTCTTGACCATTGTAAGAGGAATTTCCATTTGTTAAGGATATCTCTTTTCTGCTGATTAGAAAAGTAGGAAAAGAAATAAGTTAAATCTACATAACAAGTCTTAACCTTCAAAACCCTTCTGCTTTCACTAGGCCATTGCTCGCACTCTTCTCAAAGATGTTTAAGTTAAATCCTGTGTCAAATCTCTCCATTTAAAGAATGAAATCAAGACTTGCAAATAAGAATCTTTAATTTAGACTTAACTATTTTAAAAATCTGTATTAGCATGTTACTGTCTTATGACTGAAATTTTAAAATGAAGAATATGTGATCTTATTTCATGTGAGTGTACTTTTCTATGTGCCATCTTTGGGTACACATTATATGATGTGTTCACTCGATACAATTTCCTAAGAAGGTTTATAAAATGGTTTATAAGTAAGTGAACACTCATAAATTAAGAAAACATTAGCCCAAATGCCTTTTGGTTCATGTGACTTAAGTAAACATTTGAGAGGTAAGTTCAAAGATAAGTTAAGGTTGGTAAATGAAAATATGTCTTTAAAATTGTTAAAACATACATTTTGCCAAGGTTGAGGTAGGATGAAAGAAATGAAAAATAGGCAGAAAGGAGACATAGGGGAAGAACAAGGAAAAATATTTTTATTCTAAGTTCTGCATACTTAGGCCTAACACCCACAAAGCCCGTCTCCCTTCCAGGCCTGTTACCACCAAATTCCTAGGAAATCTGTAAAACTACCTGTGCTCTGTTAAGTAACTCCCAATAAATCAATTAACTAAGAAAGATCTGATATCCTGAGGAACCTATAATTTAGGGAATTTTCGAGTGCTACCTATTTATCAGATAATGAAGACCACATCAGCCTGAGAATCCTGAGACTGACCAGACCACCATATCTTTCCTACATGTATTTCCATACCCTACTCTCCCTAAGCTTCCTTTAAAAGAGGAGCTGGGAACCCCCAAAGCATATCTCTCACTCTTCAGAGGGCCTGCAATCTCCTTTAAATGTGTATTCCTTGTGCTACCGCTAAAGGCAGATGGCCTCATTCTCCCTTCAGTATGTATGTACTTTCCTTAATAAACCTCTGTCCATGCCTTTGACTGGCATGTGCTAATATTCTTTTCCAACATGTATGCCAAGAACCATGTTGGTCCTGAGTTGACTTCCCCCTTCTGTCTGGGAACTCCTCAGACATATTTTTGAAGACACCACTTCTTCCATGAGAGGTTACTGGTCTATTAACCCATCAGGAAAATATTTGTTTCTGTTAGATGTTTAAAATATAATGTTCAGTCATTTTATTATGCACAGCAACTTTTAGTGTTTTGACAAAGAAATAACAAATTATGGACTATGCTTGATGTCCATATTCTAAAAATAGCTGTTAAAAATAAATACATTAAATATAAATGGATTACAAGTTTTATTAAGTGTGTATGTTAAAACCATCTAAGTCATTTGTAAGTTAAAATGCTGAAACATCAATTGTTAAGTATAAATTCAGGTATTCTCAGATTTTTTTAGGTCTATGAAAGACAATATATCATATTGTGCTTATATATCCATATAAAAGTGCTTTTGTAAATTATATGTATATACACATATGTATATATGCATATATAGCTTAAGATTGTATTCTTCCTGTATCTGTATTAAAATATAAGATTACAAAGAATTGCATTTCTAATTAATGTACATAATTCTTTATATGCAAAATTGAAAAAGATTAAACCATTTGTAAATAAAAACCCATAAAAGCATAAAATACATTAGAAGTGATGTATCTAAATTCAAAATTTGATAAAGAATGTTTCAAAATATAAATTTTAAAATGTTAAGACAAAAGAATACAACTGGTAAATAAAAAGAAATACAAGAAAGTTGTAGATATGGGAATATATTTTGGTAAGGAAGGTTAAAAGAAAATGGTATGATTTTGAACAGGAAGAAATTTTATACAGTAAGGCAAGATTTTGCCCTAAACTAAATGAATGTATTGGTCTAATATGGGAGAAAGAGAGACGGACTGGGTACTAGGGATATAAATAAGTTTTAGAGGTTTTAAGCAGGTTACTTAGTGTTTGTGAGGGATGGATGTTATGGAGAGAGATTTGTGTGATTAAGTCAGCTGTAATTTAAAATTTATGTGAGGAATTTTCTAGAATAAAAATTTGATGCACTGATGTGAGGCCCAAGTCTGATGGTCTATGTTTAGAACAAGATTTTCCTGAATTACTGATCTGCTCTTGATAACATTTGCAGGGAGCTACCTTAAAAACAGAGATTTTATCTTTTATCAAGACAATTTAATGTATTTTCTGATTGTTGGACTTGGCAACTAAGTCTTAGTAAAATTAATATTTAAGTATCTGTTTTAAAGTCTTTCAAATAATTACCTTATAACTCTGATTAAGCAAATATTATTTTAGGCAATTATAGTATAATTGGCACCCTACACATCCCTGTGACTGAAGACGTGTATACATCTGAGGGACAAACATTTTGTGCATTTGAGCTTTATCTAAGTGTTATACAAAAGTTAGGAGAATTAATGCTTTGTAGGTTTAATACATATAATGTAAGTTCTTTTTTATATAGTATGCATTATGTATGGACCTTAAACATATAAGCTGTTAAAAAAACTTTGACATGGATACCTCCAGTCAAAAGTTTGCTTTTGACAAAATAAACATTTTGTTATCATATATATGAGATGTGATTGCACATCAGGTAATAAATCTATTTATGGTTATTAATACTGTTTTCTGAAGCTATTTTTAAATTTTTGTTGTTGCTGTTAACCTATGTAGATGTGTTAAAGGCAAAACCACATAGTTACAGTTATAATGCTGAGCTATGAATTTGAAATTTTACTTCAAATTAAAAACTAAATTAACATAGACAAAGTCTTCTGTGCAGCTGTGGTGCTAATTCTTTCTGATTTCTTTGAATGTTAAACATTTCTGTTCCTTACATATACAAACCTTCTAAAATACAAAGTTTAGGAGGATTCTTTACCAATCTGGTGTCTCCAAACTAAAACTGTTTATAGGGACAACTTTTTTTAGATTTATGCTTGTGTGCTCCTAATTGTATTACGATTATCTTCTCTAAGCAAACACTGTGCACTCCATATGGTGCCACTTTAAGGCACTGGGAATTTTTCACCAAGAAAATACATCTGTAAAATGTGAATTCTACTTCATTTTTGAAACATTTAATTTAAATTATTCTTAAAAGAAAAATTAGAGCCAGGCCTGGTGGCACACACCTGTAACTTTAGTGATGAGGGTGGCTGAGGCAAGAGAAAGTTTCAAGGGCAGCCTTAGAAATGTAACGAGATTCTATTTCAAAATAAGAAATAAAATGGGCTGTGGATAAAGCTCAGTAGTAAAGTAAACCTGAGTTTGATACTCAGAAACAACAATAACAAAAAAAAAGACAAATTAGATGGTGATTTACTTACATCACTTAATATTTTGTTGATCAGATAAAGTAACCTATTATTGATAAGTAATATGTTAAAATTAGGTTATTTTTAACACTAAAATGAAAATTCAAATGTATTTCTGGAAAGATAAGGATAACTCAGTGGTCATGATGCAATCCTAACATAGATAATCACTCTAAATTGCTATATACAATAAAAATAAATAATTTTGTCAATTGCTTAACTTTCCTCAAATTTTAACTTACAGCTCTTCTAAGTTTTTGTCCTCCATAGTTTTGATTCTTTAAAACATTCACAATCAGATTCGTACAAAGGAAACTCAAGTACTTCTTTAGGAACTCTTAAATACAGTTCTCTGATAAAACTAGACTTATTTTCAAATTGGCTTTTCTTTAGATACCTTTGCTAAGGATTTATATTATAAAAATTGCTTCTTGGTTCAGAACTATTATACAAACTGAATTTGTTTTGCTCTTGTTAATTGTTTTGTATTTTCCTGGTAAAATGTTGTATTGCTACCTGCTAACATTTTCAGATGTACAACTTCTAACAGAAAATCCTAAGCAATATTTTGAGATGCTAAACATCACTCATAGGACAGAGAGAATATGACACTGACTCTTGATACGAACACTTATCCAATTTGAAGAAGAGGTAACTATAAAATTATAAGAGTTTGACTGGCGGAACTTTAGATTTACATAAGGGAAATACGAGGGAGGAGGGGGCAGGGGTATGAAAGATGGTGGAAGGAGACAGACATCATTACCCTAAGTACATGTATGATTACACGAATGGTAGGAATCTACATCATGCACAACCATAGAAACAAAATGATGTACCCCATTTGTGTACAATGAATCAAAATGCAGTCTGTAAAAATAAAAAAAATTAATTTAAAAAATCACTAAAGCTAAAATTAAAACCTAATACTGGCATAAAATCTGCTATTTTGCTGCTGCCATTATTCTTCCTCCCCCACACGACTTTACAACCCAGATTGTTAGCCCACGAAATTCCACTACTTAAGAATAGCTCCCCTGCCATTCTCCATCTCCTTCTCGCTTTCACTCTCTCTCCTCCTCATTCTTGCACTCTCTCTCTCTCTCTCTCTCTCTCTCTCTCTCTCTCTCACTCACACACACACACACACACACACACACACACACACACAGCCTCACACCCTGCAGGGAGACACTCTGCCTGTCCGCTTAATAAAATCTCTTTCCTGAGTCCCGCATCTGGAGTGGTTTTCTGGGTGTTCATTGGTGCCATGACTCGGATGGGCTCTTTTACTGCCACTTAGGCGAGTTGAATCCCATCTGACACCGCAGACTCTCCCTGAGATGCTGGTCTCACCTTCCATTTGCCGGGATGCTCTCCTCCACATCCAGACATGGGTCTCGTTCAGTAAGTGGCTTACCCCTGGCTTTGGTAACCTGGGAAGTGACCACTGAGTGTCTAGCACCCCTGAGGCTCTCCTCAGGTTGGGGGAATCCCCAACCACAGTTCTTGCAACTACTGCTTGATCCCTATACTGACTGCTGGCGGAGAGCTCCGGGGTGATGGGGACTCTTTCCTGAAAGGTGGGAAAGCTCCAGACTGACAGGGGATTCTTCCCTAAGAGGACTGCCTCTTGCAGACCTACTCCAGTCCTGGGTTCTCTCTACATTTTTGTCTCTATGAAAGCACTGGCGCCGGGCACCTGGGTAGCCCTACAGGCTTAGCCTGAAGGCTTATCTAGTGGTAGTGACGATTCCCTGATAACTCATCCTTCACGGGGGTGATTCCCTGGGGGTCAAGGGAGCCTCGCCTCTATATTCATCAATTCCTCTCTCTCAATGGGCAGCTCACTCTCAATTCCCACCCATAACCCCCTGGGTAGCCTCTTAGTTAATTTAAGAGTCCCTCCACCTCACCCTGACCTCAAACCAAACAGTACTTTAGATCCAATATTTTTAGGGATCTTTTTAATTTCTGAGATCACTCAGGGAAATGGAGAGTTTCCTACATTATCTTTGCTCTTCCTGCAAACTTGAACTTTCTCTCTTCTCCCTCCCTCTCTCTGCCTTTCTCTTTCTCAAACTCTCATGCTATTTTCCTAAAATAATTAATGACTATTATCATTTTCTTCTAGGACTCTCGTTTTGGTTTTCTTAAATGCTGTATTTTCCAGCTCACAATTTTGATCCTACATACCTAGGTTAATGGTTTTTTGATTTGTTCTATTTTATTCAACTCTATTTTTGAACATCTATTACATTGCAATTGAGATTCACCTATAAAAGGGTTACAAGGTCTTTGCTTTTGTGTATGTGTATATCATGTTGTCTAATGTCGTATGTACATGATAACAAAATTGGCATAATAATGAGTGCTCATAAAATTAAAATTTAAAAAGTGAATCCAGATACCTTTAATTTACTTGATTTAAAAGGGTTCAATTTAAATAAGGTAAACAAATGAAGGCAAAATGCTTTAAAATTACTTACCTTACAAGTCTCTAAGTGGTTAAATTAATAAAATGTTGATATCTATAAAATGTCTAATATCATTTGTTTCTAGGACTTTTCTTCCACAGGAAAGAGACTACAGATACTATTCAATACACTTGGCTGATATCTTAGTTTTTACAGTAAAATCAGTAGATTTGCTACTTATGGGATTACTCAAATATGCTTGTTAGAGACATCTGATTAATTTACAAAGTTAAAATGCTAACTGTTAAATATCATCGAGTACTTAACTCCTTAAATTTCATGGAGTAACATAATTAAACATTATTGGTGTTTTCATAGATTGGTAAAATTGCTTTGTGTCATCACTAAAAACAAGGTTACTAAGAGTTAAGTCCTAACAGGTATAATTCTATATACAAAGGAATCCAAAAATTTCAACAGTGTTTCAATTAGAATACTGTACATAACAAAATATTTCATCTTATTAAATAGAGTAATTTATCTAAATTCAGAAATTTCATGAGAGTTGTTTTCAGAATGTGAACAAAAAGGGGTCAACATACAGGAAAGAAAAATCAAAGGTTGTAGGTATGGAAATATATTTAGTAGAAGGGAGAGGAAAATGTTTCTGGGTAGGAAAGTCTTCTGTGATAAAACCTGGGATGGGATTCACAGTCATTGCCTGCTGGCTCTCCCCTCACAGGGATCTGAGCCACCTTGACCGTGCCCCCTCCTCCCTGGCCAATATCCACCATAGGGTGTTTCTGCCTCTTGCTGTTGCCGACCTTCTCACCCACCACAGAATTCAACTCTGGACAGCCTTCCCTCTACTGGCGGTGAGTCCTCAGAGCTCTTCTTATGGTAGTCCTGAACTCTCTCTCTTTCTACAAAAACCCCAGCACTGGGTCAGGGTCTCCCTCAGCTTCAGCTGCAGACCTGTCAGGGATGGTGATGACCCTCACTGATGTCTGCTCCTATGTGGGAAATCAGAGAGGTTGTAGGGATGCCCCTTCCTCTCCTGTCTCCCTTCTCCGGGCTCCTGAGAACTCTTAGCCATGGGCTTTGCACAATCTAAAATTCTCTACAACCCCCACCCCCTTGACTGTCTTCTCAAAAACATTCGACCTCTCCATTTGACTCCAGTTCTCAAACCTCACAGGCTTATTTTCTATTGCAACACAGGCTGACCCCAATATAAATTAGATAATGACTCCTCTTGGCTGCATAGTGGAACTTATACAACTTCTGTCACCGCAGAAAGCTCCCTCAGCCTTTCTTTGATTTATGTTTTAGATGTGATGTCATTGTGTTAACTAACATTCACATAGACTCAGGAAACAATACATGTAAACTTTATAAAAGGATGTTTAATGAGGAGGCAAAGATCAACTTCAGAACTAGAACACTTTACCTAAGATTTGTAAAGAGCCCGCCTTACCTGAGATATGACTCTGCCTCCCACCCTGCTGCATGTCAGAATGACTCCAAAATAAGCCAGACCTCAGTTTATTTAAAGTTATAGTCAAAAGATTGTTTTTTGTTGTAAAATTACTGTGATCTCAAACAGGGGATATAATGTATAGCTCAGCCAAAATTCAAGATAGCTATTACACAAACTAAATGTTTACTGTTGTTAATTCCATTTTGTATTTTCCCAGTAAACTCTATAACTGTTGCCTGATTAGTGTTTTAAATAAAAGGGGGTAAATTACTATAAAGTCATAAACATTAGAGTTAAAATCCAGTACTCTTACTTTATGACTGGTAAGACTGGCTTGCTGATGTTTAAGATGAAGTTTAAAATCAAGATTAACACAAAAGGGCCAAGAAACCCTAAGTTTCCCTCTAAGTCAACTGGAACCCAGGGAATGAGAGAGCTTCTCTAAAGAGCTTTGCAACTCTGGGTCACAAGACCTCCTGATCAGGGAGATTGATGAGACCACTAGAGGATGAAAAGCCAATCAGTGCACCTGCTGCAAAGAGGAGGGTCATTGAAAAAGGGAGACGTCCCTGATGCTTCCAAAGGCAGCCACCTCATCAAGGAGACCCTACCAAGCAAACAGCCCTAAAAGAGCTAAGAAATTGCTCTCAAGTCTCCACAAGTAACTCCTGTGGGAACTCAGCTGACCCTTAACAACAGATAAGAACAAAGTCAATTTGACCAGCTTGATTTTAAACATCTAGCAAAACAGTTAAAACTAATACATAGCCATTCCTGGACATTTAAAAGAAGAAACAGTAGTTAAACGTAACTTAAGACTTACACTTATGTTAAGTAAGACTGGAGGCTACTAAGAGATTCTTAGGTAGGAGTACCTGATAACCATCAAGGGAAACTTCCAGAGTCAGAAATTTTTGGTTGATTTAAGGTCTACAGATCTTCCTAAACAGAACCATGCCTGCTAAATTGCCTACAGACGTTCCTATAAGATCAGATACCCAAGTTCCAGAGCTGGTGGACACACAAGTTCACCAACCAATTGGCCAATCAACCACTTCTTCTTCAAGACTACAGCCCCTGACATCTAAAGCCAAGACCTGTGATTCACTATTGACACCTCTGGCTCCAAAAACTTGGCTCACACCTAAAGCTTTCCCTAATCCTCTTTTTTTTTTACAGGAATGAGACTCTTCATCCCTAACCAGCAGGAAGAAGCTACAGAAGAAAGACCATCATCCACCCCCAGTATCTATAAAAACATAAAGGGAGGAATGTTGGCATCAGATCTGCTATTTTATTGCCACCATTATTCTCTCTCCCCCACACCACTTTACAACCCAGATTGCTAGCTTGTGAGCCTCCTAGCCAGTAATTGGTCTAGACTGTTAGCCAGTGAAATTCCACTACTTAAGTATAGCTCCCCTGCCATTCTCTCTCCTCCTCACTTTCACTCTCTCTCTCTCATGCATCCTGCAGGGAGACACTCAGCCTGTCTGCTTAATAAAATCTCTTGAGTGAGTTCCCACGTCCAGAGTGGTTTCTAGATGTTTTCACCTACTATTTCACTTCAAGACTGATAGAACTGTCGTTCTGGATGTTCAATGACCAAGACATAGGATGGTCAATATTTTGACCCTTGACCTCCTTGGGCAGCTAGGATCCAGGCCACTATGTGACTTGTCTAAAGGTTCCTGAGACTCTGGTGAGTCACCCAACCTCCCAGTCAGGGGGATTTTGAGAACCCTAGAGAAACAAAGAGAAGGGTCATTGGAGAGAAAAATTTCCATAAGGCTTCCAAGGGAAGCCCTTGGTCAGCAAGATTCTAACCCATCATGGTAAATGGTGCATTAGACAGAGGAAAAAAAACTAAAGAAAATGTTACGGTTTGAATTTGAGGTGCATCTCCCAAAATTCCTGTGTTAATACAGGAACATTCAGAGGTAAAATGATTTGATTATGAGAACTTAACATAATCAGTCCATCTTAGCTTGAATGGACTGATTATGGGGTAACTATAGGCAGATAGGGCATAGCTGGAGGACATGGGTCACTGGGGGTATGTCATGGAAGGGTAACTCTTCCCTGGGGCCCCTTCCCCTCTCTCCCTTTCTCTACTTCTTTAAAGTACCATGAGCTGAGCAGCTTTCCTCTACTGGATCCTTTCCCCAAGATGTGCTCACTTACCTTGGGCCAGGAGTCAGCAATCTATTGACTGAGACCTCTGAAACAAGATTGCCAAATGAACTTTTCCTCTTCTAAGATGTTCTTTTGGGGTATTTTGGTCATGGCAATGCCTAAACTGACTGAAACAGGAACCGAGAGTCTCCTTCTGAGGCCCTAAAACATAATCCCTGAGAAGCTTCGCCTCATCTCAACATTAGGGGGGGAAAAAAAAAAGGCTACTTTTTGAACAACATAGGGGATAACTACTCTGTCTTGAACAACCAGCAGGGAAGAATAACCAAAACCAAATGTGCTTTAATAAGGGCAAGAGAAAAGTCATCCCAAGACCTAAACAACCCAGGGCTGGCCAATCTGTTTAAAAGTAGTGGCAGCAATAACTCTACTAATTAACATCCAACTTGACCTTGGGGCAGCATATGCAGCATATGGACTTGACACTGCCAAGTCCAGGCAACACTAAAACTCAATGTCTATCACTGGCTCATGGAAGGAAGACCAACAGAACAGCAAACCCTTCTGCTATACATTCCTGCAATCATACTGCAAACACCTAATTTTAAATCCAGCTACCCTTCTCCCAACCTCAGCCCCTCTGAAACATCAAAATGTAAAGATCATTGAACAAACTTATGCCATCTGGCTATAGCTAAGAGATATGCCCTTTGATAATGCTGAGGCTAAATTGTTCACAAATAAAACGAGTTTTATAAAAGGCAGGATACATAGAAGTCAGTTAGTATGGTGCCACAGAAGCAAAGTCTTTTGCCCTCACACTATTTCCACAGAAGAAATTATTGTTTTCATCTGGACCCTACAAAGGAAGACAAAAATTTTTCTAAACATCTACACAGACTATGTTCATACGAGTTGTTCTTTTACTTTATTTTGACATAGTATGTTTTCTATGGATGTACCATTTTTATCAATTCATTTAGTTTATTTCTTTTTCTGCTTTTTAATTTTTTTATTTGTTCTTTTTAGGTGTGCATGACAGTAGAGTTTCTTTTGGCATATTATACACATATGGAATATAACTTATTCTAATTAGGATCTTAATTTTTTTTTCAGGGCTGGGGATGGAACCCAGGTCCTTGATCTTGCAAGGCAAGCACTCTACCAACTGAGCTATATCACCAACCCAGGATCTTACTTTTGTGGTTATATGTGATGTGGAATTACCCTGGTCTTGTATTCAAATACAAGGATAGAAAAGTTATGTCTGTTTAATTCTACTGTCTTTCCTATTCCCTATGCCCTCCCTTCCCTTCATTCTTCTTTGTCTAATCCAATGAACTTCTAGTCTTCCCCTCCGCACACTCCTTTATTGTGAGTTAGCATCAACATGACAGAGAGACTATTTGACCTTTGGTTTTTATGGGACTGGCTTATTTCACTTAGTATGACATTCTTAAGTCCCATCCATTTACTGGAAAATACCATAATTTTATTCTTCTTAATGGCTGAGTAATATTCCATTGTGCACGTATACCACATTTTATTTATCTTCTCATATGTTGAAGGACACCTAGGTTGGTTCCAAAGCTTAGTTTTTGTTTATTGAGTTGATATAAACATTGATGTGGCTGAGTCACTGCAGTATGCTGATTTTAAGTCCTTTGGGTATAAACGAGGAGTGAGATAACTGGCTCAAATGATGGTTCCATTTCAAGTTTCTAAGGAATCTCCACACTGCTTTCCATAGTGGTTCCAATTTGCCGACCAACCAGCAATGTCAGAGTGTACCATTTTCCCTACATCTTCACCAACATCATTGTTACTTGTATTCTTAATAATTTCCATTCTGACTGGAGTGAGATGCAATTTCAGTGTAGTTTTAATTTGCATCTCTCCAATTACTAGAAATTTTGAACATTTTTAAAATTTTTTGACAATTTGTATTTCTTCTGTGAAGTGTTTTTTTAATTTCCTTTGCCCATTTATTGGTTGGGTTATTTGTTTGGGTTTCTTTTTTTTTTTTTTTTTTTTTCATTTTTGTTGTTAAGTTTACTGAGTTATTTGTATATCCTGAAGATTAATGCTGTATTTGAGGTGCAAGTGGCAAAGATTTTCTCCCATTCTATAGGCTCTCTCTTCACATTCTTGATTTTTTCCTTTGCTGTGAACCTTATAAGTTTGATACCATCCCATTTACAAATTCTTGATTTTGCTTCTTGTGCTTCAGGAGTCTTATTGAGGAACTTGGTTCCTAAAGCCAACATGATGAAGAGTTGGGCCTATCCTTTCTTCTAGTAGGCACAGGGTCCCTGGTCTAATGCCTAAGTCCTTGGTCTACTTTGAGTTGAGCTTTGTACAAGGTGAGATTTAGGGTTTCAGATTCATTCTACTACATATGGGTTTCCAGTTTTCTCATAACAATTTGTTGAAGAGGTTGTCTTTCTTCCAAAGTATGTTTATGATTCCTTTGTCTAGTACAAGATAACTGTATATATATGGATATGCCTCTGTGTATTCTATACTGTTCCATTGGCCTTCATGTCTGTTTTGGTGCCAGTACCATGCCACTTTGTTACTATAACTCTGTGGTATAATTTAAGGTCTGGTATTGTGAGGTTTCATGCTTCAATTTTCTCACTAAGGGTTGCTTTAGCTATTCTGGGCCTCTTATTTTTTCTAAATGAATTTCATGACTGCTCTTTCTATTTCTATGAAGGATGTCATTGGAATTTTAAAGGAATTGCATTAAATCTGTATAGTGCTTTTGGTAGTATGGCCATTTTGACAATATTAATTCTGCCTATCCAAGAACATGGGAAATCTTTCCATTTTCTGAGGTCTTCTTCAATTTCTTTCTTTAGTGTTCTGTAGTTTTCATTGTAGAGGCCTTTCACCTCTTTTGTTAGATTGATTTCCAATTTTTTTAGGCTATTGTGAATGGGATGGTTTTCCTGATTCTCTTTCAGCTGATACATCATTGGTGTATAGGAATGCAATTGATTTATGGGTATTGATTTTACACCCTAGTACTTTCCTGAATTTGTTTAGGAGGTCTAGAAACTTTTGGTGGAGTTTTTTGGATCTTCTAAATATAGAATCATGTCATTGGTAAATAGGGATAGTTTGAGCTCTTCCTTTCCTATTTGTATCCCTTTAATTTCTTTCTTTTGTCTAATTGCTCTTACTAGAATTTGAAGGACTATGTTGAATAGAAGTGGTGATAGAGAGCAGAGAGCATCCCTATCATGTTCTAATTTTTAGAGGGAATGCTTTCAATTGTGCTCTGTTTATAATGATGCTGGTCTCTGGTTTAACATATATAGCTTTCACAGTGTTGAAGTATGTTCCTACTATCCCTAGTTTTTCTAGTGTTTTCAACATGAATGGATGCTATATTTCATAAAGTGCTTTTTTGCACCTATTGAGAAAAGTATGTGATTCTTATCTTACTTCAAGTCGAAATTAATCAAAAGAAGGCAATTTCATATGCCTAATCAAACTAAACATCAACAAAACATAATAATCTTAAATATTTATGCTCCAAACAATGGAGCATCTACATACAACAAACAAACCCTTCACAGTCTCAAGAATCAAATAGATAACAACACAGTAATATTGGGTGACTTCAACATGCCTCCGTCATCAATCGATAGATCTGAAAAATGAAAATCACATAAAGAAGCTATAGAACTAAAAAATACTATTAATAATTTATACTTAACAGACATAAATTAAGATATTAAATTCATCCAAGATTGAATACACATTCTTCTTGGCAGTACACAGATACTTCTCTAAAATAGACCATATCTTAATCCAGAAAGCAACTCTTAGCAAATACAAAACAATTCAGAAAATACCTCACATTTTATCAGATTATAATGGAGCAAAATTAGAAATCAATGATAAAATGAAAAATAAAAGCCATGTTCACCCCTGAATACTACTAAATAATACCACTATTGAATGACTAATGGATAGCAGAAGAAATTAGGTTTTGAATAAATAAAATACTTGAAGTAAATGAGAATAGTGATACAACATACAAAATCTCTGGGACACAATGAAGGCAGTGCTAAGAGGAAAGTTCATTGCATTGAGTTTACTCACTAAAAAAAAAAAACAAAAAAAAAAAAAAAAAAAAAACCAGAAAAATTACCAAATAAATAACCTAAGTTTACATCACAAAGCCCTAGAAAATGAAGAACAATCACACCAAAAGCAGTAGAATATAGGGAATAATTAAAATCAGAGCTGAGATTCATGAAATTGAAACCAATTGAAAACAATTGACCAAGAAAAATTGGTCCTTTGAAAAAAAATAAATAAAAATGCTAATAAAGAGAAAGAAAAATTCAAATTACTAAAATTCCTGATGAAAAAGGAAATATCACCATGGATACCACTGATATACAGGCAATTATCAGCAGCTACTGTGAAAATTTATATTCCAATAAAATAGAAAATCTTAAAGACATCAACAAATTTTCAGAGGCATATGAACTACCAGAGACACAGAAAATTTAAACTGACCAATTTCAAGCAATCAAAAACCTACCAACAAAGAAAAGTTCAGGACAGATGAATTCTCAGCCAAGTACTACAGACCTTCAAAGAGAACTAATACCAATACTCCTCATATTATCCCATAAAATAGAAAAGGAGGGACCACTTCTGAACTTATTCTCTAAAGTTAATATCACCCTGGAACCAAAACCAGACAAAGACACATTAAAGAAAGAAAATTTCAGACCAACATCCCTGATGAACATAGATTCAAAAATTCTCAATAAAATACTAACAAATCACATACTAAAACATATTTAAAAATAGGCACTATGCGCAAGTGGGGTTCATTCCAGGAATGCAAGGTTGGTTCAATAGGTTATTTCTTAATTTGGGCTATTGCAATAAGGCTACTGTAAGCATGTGCAATTTAATACACATATACCTAGGCATACATATATGTTTATAACACTATCAGCTGTAGGGCCTTTCCAAGATTACAATCTCTTCATAAATACACCATACCCTTCTTTCCTGAGTTTCTAAATAAAAGGCTAGTTTTGCTCCTTGATTTGGGAAAATTTTGACTACTTTCTTAGGGCACTCTTATTAACCTAGAGGTTAAACACCCAACACCCAAGTTCTTTCTCAAATTAAAAATTTGCCTGTAGAAAAGAAGTTATTTATATCCTATATTATTTTCTCAAAATATATAGATGATTTTGATATATTTTATTGCCTCATGAAATTCTCCTGTTGAAAATTCCAAAAGTCAATAATACATTCTAAGAAGGAACTAGATTTCCATTTGAAATGGGATCACTGAATACACATAATAATTCTGAAACCCTTTCTCAAGACATATCAATATTTTGGTGAAAGTTCACCAAATGATTTTTTTAATAATTCTTCCAATAAGTGAAATGCAACAAAAGAATCAATAAAAATATAAGAACAAGTATATAATGCTAGATGTAACAAGGTGTAATACTAAACACCTTTATGTGTATATTTTTCCATTATTCACATAAGAAAAAATTATTTTCTTAAACCAGAAAAATCAGCTTTCCTATGCATGGATATCTTAAGGTTATACAACATATTTTATTTTGTGTTCCATAAAACTTCATGAAAAAAATAATGATTTTAATCCCTCTACAGTTCAATTATGAAAGTTGTATCTGTAGTTGCACTAAGATTAATTTTTCTAACTCAATTGCTTTTAGAATTACACTGGACAGTCTCTTCCAATAGTAGAAGGCTGTAAAAGTCTTATCTCTGAATTTGTTAAGTTTGTTTGGCTTCTTTTATGAGTCAGTTTAACTAATTTTAACATTGGTTTGTTTTCATAAGTAACGTCTCCTTTGCTGAAAGGAATATGTGAAATATGATTTTTAGTGGAAAAATACAGCAGTCAGTCTCAAAAATTAGTTGTTGAATTTTTTAAACAAAACAAAGAAGAAAAAATAGTTGTATGGACCCTAGGTAGGATATAGTTCCAAAGACCACTTTAGTTGCAGCCTAGGAAGATGACAAGATAAAAGGAAATTAAGTGCTAAGATGATGTTGGGAAAATCAAAGTACTACAGAGAATAGTGACCAAGAGATTATTTTACAGAGTAAATGGGGAATCTCATGTTGTATGCCTAACAGAAAATCAATAATTTGTACAAATCAATAACCTTCCATTTTGCCATTAATCCTCTTTCTCTCATTTTACCATTTCTCTATTCCTTCTCTTTAGGTCTATAGGGTAAAAATAGTTTGATTTTGATTATGTAAAGGAAACTGGTCATCAATTGAAAATGTTATGCACTGTATGTAAGAACATGAGTTTTTGGATCTCATCTTCATTGGGAAGGAATAAATGCATTCACTTTACAGTAGTGGGTTTTAAGGAAATTGTGTGTGTGTGTATGTGTGTGTGTGTGTGTGTATGAAAGCACATACATTTAAACTTAGGAGACCACTACCTGGACCTTACCATAATTCTGCAGAAAATGTTTAAGAGACATATAAATTGATTTGAGGAAGAAAGAAGACTTTTTATATGAATAAAAGGAAAATTGTGTAGCATTAAGTTGAAAAGAGGTGAAAATTGCTCTAAAATAAGCAAATATTAAAGTCCTAAGGAGTTGGGATTCTTGGTGTTTCCAAGAACCAAGAAAAAATAAATAACTCAGAAGAGATGGATTTAGACTAAGATATTGAAAGGTCCAGTTAAGAATTATTAGTTTTATCCTAAGAGAATTAGAAAATCATGGAGGTATTTAAGCCATGTTTTAATATGGGGTTTGAAACACTGTAACACACTGGCTAAATCTAGCCCACCACCCACTTGTATAAATGCAGTTTTTATTGAAACATAACCACACTCATTCATTTATGTGTTGTCTATGAATGCATTTGTGTTACCAGAGTAGTGTTGAGTAATTGTGACAGAGACCATATGGTCAGCCTAACATATTCATAAGCTGAATTCTTAAAGAAATTTACTGATGCATGGATTATTATATGTTCATTTTGAAAAAGTCCATCTGGCTGAAATATAAAGAATCATTTGCTGATGGAGGTGCAAGAATTTAGGCACAGATGTCAATTAGGAGACTTTGGTGGGTAAGAGATGATAGAGAACTGGATTAGGTTGGTAGCAAGAGAAATGGAATAATATAAAAAATAAGATAAATTCAACTGAACCTGGTAAAGGAAAAGCAAATGGAGAATAAATGAAAAACAGGAGTAAGGGATAAGTTCTAGTTGTATCTTTTGAAAAATTTGATTAGATGATGGTGATGAGATGACATCAGTTTGAAGATGTCAGGTTGGAAGAACCTGTGAAATTTGCTAATAGAGATGCTGAGACAACAGTGGAATGTGTGCCTCTGGGTTTTCAGTGATCTAGCCTGGGAGACACATCAACAACAATTAATGATGTAAGAGCAGCTGAAGTATTTAAAGTGAGACGACAATTGACCAGGATAACTCTACCCCTCTGAATAATGATAGTTATTAATCTCCTTGTGTTTCAATGAAACCTACACCTATTTAGGATGGTTCAATTTCTTCACCAGATGCTACTCTAGAACTTTGAAAGACCATGTTGGCAAGTTCCTTACAATCCACCTTTCCTTTTCTATGCCATTGTATTAAGGCACAACTATTCACTGAAACAAACTCAAATTGATTTGTAGTAAGATAATATTTCATAGCACTGATCTCTGTGTTTCCCCAAAATTAGTAAGATAAATTATAGGAGTAAAACATTGTGTCAACTGAGTCAATGCTTTACTCTTATAGTTTATCTCACTAATTTTGAGAATTTTACCTTGTACTTATCATAACTAATTTTTATTTAATGCTACCTCTAAATGATAGCCATAGAGGGAAAATACAAAGAACTTGTCAAGGTGAAACATTTCCTAAATGGTAGGTCTTGGGTATCTTGCTTCTAGAGTGTTTGCTCTTAACCTGTGAGGTGTGCAAATCTTACTTTATTCATGTCCTCCAAGTTCTGAATTTTCTATTCAATCACACCTCTGAGTTGGTCTTCCAGATTTTTTATAATAAAATATATTTTTAGCATTGTGTGACACAAATCTTATAGGGTTAAGAGTAAAAGTAATCTAAATTTTAGACAGTCTAAGGCATATTTTATACAATGATTTAATAACCCTAAATTTGGCTCCTAATGCATTAGAATATATTTTAAAATATTATTTAAAATCATCTTTGACCTATATATAGTTGAGGGAAATCAAAGGGCGATGTGATTGAAACATGATTAAGTGCATATGTAAAAGGACTCTGAAAATATCTACTATTATTAAAATACTTATGGAAAATCAATATAATTTTTTATGGTTCTGTTTCTGACCCAGGAGAATTGAGGGGTTCCCAACTAAGGATGAAGCAACTGTCCTACAAGTCATTTATTTCATCTTTCTAGAGGAAGATTTAGAGGAAAGACAGGCAAATTACTCAATTTAATCGTCTTTTAAACATACTTAACACAGATTTCCTGAAACAAATTAATAACATTTTTTGGCATGAGAGTTCTTATTTATAGAATGCATCTAGCAGAATGTCCCTGATCTAAATGTGCTGAAAAAATTAAATCAGGACTCTATGAGTTTATGGTGCATGTTCCTTGACAAAATGTCATAAAATCTTACTATAAAATGGATATGCTTTGTAATGTAGATCAGAGTGGATGAAAATATTCTGTAAATATCAGGTAGTAAATATTTTCAGTTTTACAGGTAATAAAGTTTCTGTCACTATTATCAGTGTAGTGCCAAATATATCATAGACCACAAAAAAGCAAATTACTCTGGCTGTGTCCAATAGTAATCAATTTGCAAAATAAATAAATAAATAAAAAGCAATCAACAGGATTTTGCCCATGGATCCCAGTTAGCCTGTTCTTTTTCTAGATGGTTCCCCTTGTCTAAGCGATGTGAATGCCTCTGGTCACACAAAGAACTCATCTATTTCTGGGGCCAAAGAACATAAACAATTGAAGAAATAATCTGAGTTACTACATTGAAAATCTTGAACCACTTTTTTGCATCACCTGTATTTCAGAGTTATTTGAATCATTCAATTTCTTGTATAAGATCAATACAGTATAAAATCTCTGAGTCTAATTTGACAATCTAACCTCTTTCTTTTTTATGGTAGGGGTAGGGTACTGAGGATTGGACCCAGGACTGTTCTACCTCGTAAAGCTACATTCCCAGCCCTTTCAATTTTTAATTTGAGAGATGTTACTAAGTTGCTGGGACTGGTCTCAAAATTGCAATCCTCCTCCCTCAGTCTCCCAAATTGCTGGAATTAAAAGTATGTGCCACCATGCCTGGCCCTAATCCTGTTTCTTAACTCAGGGTTTCTCTCTATAAGGAAAAAATGAAAAACTGATTGAAGCAACCCAGTTCAGTAAACCCATGCTATAGAGATAGATGAATATCTATATATCTATCTCATCATTTTATAACTAGAGCAAGGTTTTCAAATTTTGCATTGTAAGATGTAAACTTTCAGATTAGCTGCCCTGAATTTCATATATGCATTATCTAAGTACAGAATTGAATCCATATACCTTAAATAGATATTTATTTTAAAATCTCTGATTCAGAGAAGACTCTGGGAATATTTCAGTGTCTTCTAATAAGTCTTTTAACAATGACCCCTCAGTCATTATGAGCATGTGGATGCTTAGTTCTCAACATTAGCTCTGGTCTTATCAGAACTTTTAATACTTATATGGTAGATCGTAATGGATACAGGCACATAGCCAGCATTATATAATTCATGAAGCTATTGTCCTAATGAGTATTATTTAACAGACAAAAATTTAATAATATAGAGGTAAATTGATGTTTTGTTTTTGTGATAGTCTTTCAGTATTAATAGAAGATAGTATTTTTAGCCACTTCCATTTTCAAGTAATAGAACATCTCTAAAATCAATAATATTACAGGAATTTGGAAAATCACATAACATTTCACAATGTTATGTGATTTTTTAATTAATTTTTATTTGTTCTAATTAGTTATACATGACAGTAGAATGCATTTATACATTTGATAAATCATACATAAATGGAGTATAATTTCTCATTTTTCCGATTGTACATATTGTAGGATCCCATCAGTCATTGCAGTCATATATGTACATAGGTAATAATGTCTGTTTCACTATACTATTCTTCCTACCCCCATACTCTTCCCCTCCCTTCACTCCCCTCTACCTAATATAAAGTAACTTTATTCTTCCCTAGCACCGCCGCCCTTAATGTGAATTAGCATCTGCATATCAGAGAAAACATATGGCCTTTGGTTTTTTGGGTTTGGCTTATTTTGCTTAGCATGATATTCTCCAAGAAGAAGACATACAATCAATCAACAATATATGAAAAAAAAGTTCAACATCTCTAGCAATTAGAGAAATGCAAACCAAAACTACTCTAAGATTTTATATCGCTCCAATCAGAATGGCAATTATATGTAAGACAAATTAGAACAAATATAATAAAATAAAACAAAAATAAATTTTAAAAAAGTTTGGATTGCCCAGGTAGACCCAGTATAATTACCATCCTTAACCCTGGAAGCAGGAAGCAGAAGTACAGCTGGAGAAATGGTGACATGAGAAGAACTGAACTGGCCATTGCTGGCTTTGAAGATGGGGGAGGCAGCCAAGAAGGAGAGGTGGTTTCTAGTCACTGGAAAAGGTGAGGATATGGATTCTCCCTTTCATTGTCCAGAAAAGTGTGGGTCCTGCTGAAACATTGCTTTTAGCATCATAAGACTGTGCGAGGTATTTGACCTCTAGAAACGTAGGATAATAAAATTGTGTTGTTTAAAGCAAAACAAACAAACAAAAAAAGAATGCAAGCAACAGTAAGTGTTGGTGAGGATGTGGGGGGAAAGTTAAACTCCTACTTTGGGAATGAAAATGGTAAAACCGCTATGGAAAGCAGTATGGAGATTCCTTAGAAAAATTGGAATGGAACCACCATTTGACCCAGTTATCCCTCTCCTTGGTCTGTACCCAAAGAATGTAAAATCAGCATACTACATTGATACAGTCATATCAATACTTATAGCTCAACTCACAATAGCTAAACTATGGAACCAATACAAGTGACCTTCAACAGATGAATGGAAAAAGAAAATGTGGTATACATACACAATGGAATGTTTCTCAGCTTTAATGAAGAATGAAATTATGGTATTTGCTGGTAAATGGATAGTGTTGAAGAATATCATGTTATGTGATAGTTTGTATAAGAAATAATTCTCTTTCCCCAGGAGACATTAGCAGAGGGGAGAAAGAATACAAAGCTCCCAAAACTGAGCATCAGTTTGATCTGCCCTTGTTACAGTTTCATGAAACTTACCCAGTAATCAGGATTTTCTAATTAATAATCTCTAAATAAAGAAAAAAAAACTGAATAATAATCAAGGGAAATAGATGCATCTAGTCTAAATAAAATATGAACTGCAGCAAATTTTGTAATAAAGAAAACAGGAAGATTTCTGGCAATGCTTTCCCTACTCAGGAGACTATCCCAGCATTGCATATTTTAAAGGCAACATTAGCTAAGTCTACTATTAAGCACTTTTATGAATCAACCACATATGCTTATGTTAACTGTAGAGCTATATAGAAAGCAAATTTCTGTTAAAATGCTATACAACTTAAATAAAACTTCTGCTTCTATTCACAGCTAAAACAAAGCTTCATAAATGAATAAGAAAATCATAGTTCTTAAATGTTCACTGCCAAAGTCCTGGTAAAAGTCCCTCATTTCTCAAATGCAAACACATGCAAAAAAAGGTGGTATCCTTTATTATTTTGATTCATGCACATTCTCTAAGTTTCTCTGGAAATTACTGGCAAATCAACACTGACTGAATCAATTGTCTAATTGATGTTAATAATTATCATCCATTATGGTTTAAGAATAAGTTAACAGGAAATATAAAATACCATACTGGAGGAAAAAAGTTAACTGGCAGAGCTCATACCTCCCCAAAAAATGTTCTTAATGAAGGGGAGAATCAATCATTCATTTACACTCCTTTTCAATTACTTTTCAAGTTCTACAACAGAAATAAATGGGACAAATTAACTTGAGAATTTTTATAAGATGTTAACATTTTTACTTTTTCAAGAATATACATCTCCCATTAACTTGTAGGGCAAAAATTGTCAAAGTATCTCCTCCGTTTCTCAAAATTAATGCTTTAAGGTAACTGCCAGGTGTTTCAATGACCAGAAGACAGAAGTTAAATTATGGTTAGAATGAGCAGGGTAGATAGAGGGATAGAAGAGCAGTATGAGTAACCACTTCACTCTTTTCAACCAAGAAATTTTCTGAGAGAAAGTAATAGTAACCAGAGATTAGCGATACAGTGAGAATGTTTTCCTTGATGATTTCAGATGTATGGGCTGGACAGAAACTCTTCCTGTATATTAACACAAGTTCAGAGGCAATAAAGAATTTTGAAGGGATTTTAAAACATCCCTTTCTAAAAAAGTAAACATTCCCCCTTGTTCAGGAAAACATCAACTTTATGAACAGAGCTCTTGGGCAGAGAATTATTGTAGATACTGTCTACCTTCCAGCTAGAGGGTGCTTTCTTAAGCAGCAGCATGAACTGTCTTATTTTCAATTGCATTTAAGATGAATGAAAACACAAATAAAGGACCCTGTACATAATAGTACAGAGTCTCATAGTTAAAAAGTATTGGTTTTTACTTTACTTTGGACACAGCATTTTATATGAAATCAAGTTTTATGCAATTTATTTTTCATTAAAATTATTAAAATACATTAATTGTACAAATTAATGGAATTTACTATGGTATTCCTATAAATTCATACACAAACTTGCTTTGCTTTTATTTTTGGATAAGGCCTTTAATGTTGTTACAAAACTAACGAAGTTCAATTTTTTGATACATTTGTAGTTTCCTTTCAGTATATTTATAACATTCAGAAAAAGGAGGTATGTAGATGTTCTAACTGGACATTTATCAGTGACAAGGAAAACAAGTCACAAGTTCAGCAGTGTAAAAAGGATTTTCATGTAAATTGGGGCAAAAATCTTCCAAGACCTGTCCTTTACATTTAGTAAACCACCAATTATCTGTCTTTCTAAGCACTAAGACATAATTCTGCATGAATGGTGGAGTAAATGCACACAGCAATGTGCCAGGATTCAGTCAAGGGACAGAATCCTATGTAAACCAAGCAAGCTGCTGTGGCCAGTCAGTACCCCAGCAAGTCATTCCAAAGTCTACTGGGTACAAGGACCTCTACACTCTGACAACTTATTTATACAAGATTAAAAATGTGTGTACAACATTTGAGCCAATGAAATGATTTATCTACCCATCACACTTACTATTAAACCCACTGGAACTGATTAGAGATAAATACAATTGAAAATTTTGGTTTGGATTCACCTCTGAATTGTTGAACTTTGAAGACAGCTAACTCCACCCCAGATTTTGTATTCTAAATTAGGAAACATCAAGGGTTAACTAACCATTATAAAGCATAAATTTAAATTGACACATTTAGATGCTTAATAATTATCAGCAAGTTAGCAAGAATGTATTAGTAAATTCACAATATTATGAAAATTAATGCTTCACATCAAGAATACTTATTCAAGACCCATAGTACTGGACTAATGGTTTTATGAAATAAAAGTATCTGTCCCATGTATATGACTGATAACTTATTTCCTTCCATCCTCAGAATTCCCATAATCTTCATTAAAAAAAAAAAAAAAAAAAAAACAGAAAAGAAAAGCTGAAGAGGTGTTGTTAAATGGTTATTGTGAACCGGGTAGGAAAAGAAAGAAAAATCAGAGACTATCAAAAATGACAACTTGAAAAATACATATTATCTAGCTGAAAAAGGAAGTTTCATACAAAATGCATACCAATTAAGTCTGCAATCAAGCTGTTCCTAATCTGAGCACTATCTTCATGTAGTTGTCATTTGAAAACTAAGGACATAAATGTTTAAGTGTCTTGAAGACAATGTGAACTGAATCAAAACACATGATAAAAGTTGGGCAGAATCCAAATAGTATATAGAGAATGACTCCTCAGCTTGTATAACAGAATTTAAAAACTTGAAAGATTTATAGTTTTAAAAATTATTTTTAATGGAAACCATGACTGCAACATAGATGATGGAGAAGGATGAACAACTATATTAAACTGTTATAGTAAAAGTGATTAATAATGGGTTATTTGTATTCTTGGTGTAAAGTGTTTTGAGTCGTTTATAGATTCTGGAGATTCATGCTCTATCTGAAGTGTGTGTGGCAAAGATTTTCTCCCACTCCATAGGCTCTCTCGTCACATTGCTGATAGTTTCCTTTTCTGAGAAAAAGCTTTTTAGTTTGAATCTATCCCCATTATTGATTACTGCTTTTATTTCTTGTGCTTTGGGAGTTCTGTTAAGGAAGTCTGATCCTAAGCTAACAAGTTGAAGATTTGGACCTACTTTTTCTTGTACAAGATGAAGGGTCTCTGGTCTGATTCCAAGGTCCTTGATCCATTTTGAGTTGAGTTTTGTGCAGGGTGAGAGATAGGGGTTTCGTTTCATTCTGCTGCATATGGATTTCCAGTTTTCCCAGCACCATTTGTTGAAGAGGCTATCTTTTCTCCATTGTATGTTTTTGACATCTTTGCCTAGTATGAGAAAAGTGTATTTACTGAGGTTTGTGTCCATGTCCTCTATTCTGTACCATTGATCCACTTGTCTATTTTGGTGCCAATACCATGCCATTTTTGTTACTATTTCTTTGTAGTATAGTTGAAGTTCTGGTATTGCAATACTCTCTGCTTCACTCTTCCTGCTAAGGATTGCATTAGCTATTCTGGGTCTCTTATTCTTCCAGATGAATTTCATGATTGCGTGCTCTGTTTCTATGAGGTACATCATTGGGATTTTAATTGGAATTGCATTGAATTTGTATAGCACTTTTGATAGTATGGCCATTCTGACAATATTAATTCTGCCTATCCAAGAACATGGGAGATCTTTCCATCTTCTAAGGTTTTCTTTAATTTCTTTCTTTAGTGTTCTGTAGTTCTCATTATAGAGGTCTTTCACCTCTTTTGTTAGATTGATTCCCAAGTATTTGAGGTTTTGGGGGGCTATTATGAATGGGGTCGTTTTCCTAAATTCTCTTTCAGAGGATTCATCACTTATGAATAAAAATGCATTATATTTATGAGCATTGATTTTATATCCTGCTACTTTACTGAATTCATTTATGAGTTCAAGAAGTTTTCTGGTGGAATTTTTCGGCTCCTCTAAATACAGAATCATGTCATCATCAAATAGGGATAGTTTGAGTTCTTCTTTTCCTATTTGTATCCCTTTAATTTCTTAGGTATGTTTAATTGCTCTGGCTAGAGTTTTAAGGTTAATGTTGAATAGAAGTGGTGAAAGAGGGTATCCCTGCCATGTTCCAGGTTTAGGGGGAATGCTTTAAGTTTTTCTCCATTTAGAATGATGTTGGCCGTGGGCTTAGCATAGATAGCCTTTACAATGTTGAGGAATGTTCCTACTATCCCTAAGGAAATGAGCAGATTCTCACAAAAGAAGATCTACAAGCTATCAACGGACGTATGAAAAAATGTTTAGCATCTCTAATAATAAGAGAAATGCAAATTAAAACTACCCTAAGATTACATCTCGCCCCAATTAGAATGGTGATTATCAAGAAAACAAGCAACAATAGGTGTTGGTGAGAATGTGGGGAAAAAGGTACATTCATACATTGCTGGTGGGGTTGCAAATTAGTGCAGCCACTCTGGAAAGCAGTGTGGAGATTCCTTAGAAAACTTGGAATGGAACAACCATTTGACCCAGCTATCCCACTCCTTGGTCTTTACCCAAAGTCTCAAAATCAGGATACTACAGTGATGTAGCCACATCAATGTTCATAGTTGCTCAATTCACAACAACTAGATTATGGAATCTACCTAGATGTCCTTCAATTGATGACTGGATAAAGAAACTGTGGTATATCTACACAATGGAATATTACTCAGCCATAAAGAAGAATAAAATTATGGCATTTGCAGGCAAATGAATGAAGTTGCAGAATATCATGCTAAGTGAGATAAGCCAATCCCAAAAAAACCAAAGGACGAATGATCTCACTTATAAGTGGATGATGACACACAATGGGAGTGGGAGGGAGGCAAGAATGAAGGAAAGATGGATTGTATAGAGAAAAAGACGGGTGGGAGGGGTGGGGGAAGGAAAAAATAACAGAATGAGACAAACATCATTTTCCTATGTACATGTATGATTACACAAATGGTATGACTCTACTTCATGTACAGAGAAACAAGTTGTACCCCATTGTTTACAGTGAATCAAAATAATACATTATATAAAAACACTGATACAGAGTAGGTACTAAATGTCTACTTAATTGTATTTAAGATACTAAGTGCTTTAAAATACATAATAATTTTTGAAACAGTGTAATGTTTAAATAAAATTTTTAAAAGTGATTAATATTGTTCCAATCTAGTAGGTCATATATAATAAAGGGAAGTTGACAAGTTAAATTTGTGTTTCTCTCAGCTGATCTGGCTAGTCCAGGATTGATAACAATGGCCGGTTAACCTGCAGTTATACTTTGTTGCACAATTATAGAATCATATCTATGCAGAAAAAATATAAATACTTCCTTTACATTTTTTTAAATATCCATTTCCCCCTATTGTATGAAGAACTTCTGAATAATTAAGTGGCAACATCATTTTAGAAATAAAAACTCTGCACAGGATTCATGGTATCTTTGAAGCAAACTCAATTTAAATATTTGCCATTTATTCACTCATAATAAATTTGCTAAAGTAGCTCGGTTATCTTTGACCATTGCCTACTGACTTCAGGTGATCATTCGCAATCCATAATGTGGATCCCACATATTAAACAGAGGTACCTCCACTAAAGGTATGGCAAACAGTAGCACAGAAGTACTGTCCAATGAGCATAAACTTTCAGTTATACACAATGAATTAGTTCTAGAAATCTGCTGTACAATGTTGTGTCCAAAGCTAACAATACACTATTAACCAGCTCACATTGATACATAAAATTTGTGGAGGGTAAATCCCGTGTTAAAAATTCTTACCACAATTACTAATGATAAGAGAACCTGCACTAAATAAAGATCATGGCACTGGAGAATATGATTCAGTCACTCTCAGAGTTCCCTTGTATTTGAAATATTTAAGACTGCACTTGTGTTAGACCGATTTCTAATAATACAAAAGATTTCAATTTTATTGACTATACTCTGAATAGTCAATGTAAGTGGTTTTTATAGACATTTTTAACTACCTTCACTTTCATTTTTTAAATTTTTTTGGTGTTTGTGCTAATGTAAATAATAGTTTCTTGATTCTTGGATCATTGGTAATTTTGTTTTAAATATAATTAGATTTTAAGCCAGATAAAAAAACATATTTGAAGGTGAATGACTTTGAATTTAATGAGTGAAAAAATTTAGTGTAAAATGACTATCCCACTTTACTTTAAAGAACTTTGTTTTTTCTGTACAGGAGATTGAACCCAGGGCCTTGGGAATGCTAGGCAAACACTCTGGTGCTGAGGTATATGCCCAGCCTCAAAAAGACTGATTTGAGACAGTCTAAGTTGCCCAGGGTGGCCTTGAATTTCTGATCCTCCTTCCTCCGTCTCCCAAGCAGCTGAGATTACAGGAGTATGCCACCATGACCAGCTGAACTATTAGCTGTTTTTAGAACTAAGCAGAAATATATTTTTTAAATTTAGAGTTGTTCCCATGAAGTTTCCATCACACATCATCATGTATGATGCAAAACAGAAAAGTATTAAATAGCATATTCCTTATTCACTTAGTACTTTTAAGTTAGGTGATACAGAGGGGTATGATATTATAACACTTAATGGCTGTAAATAATAATAAAAACAAAAATTCTGTAAGAAGTCAATATGTATGCAGAGAAATTATATGTGATGTAAATATTACATTTGATAAATGTTCTTAGTGTTTACTTAATAAGACCCACAACCTGCCACTTCAATTTTCTTAGTCAAAGCTGTTCTCTTTATAAGGTGAATAATGGTTAAATAAATAAATGAAAGGCAACAGCTTGTATTCCACTTTGTGTTCCTACTTAGCACCTACATTAAGCATGAATATTTCCTCCTTTTATCTGTTTTACATAAAGGAATACTCCAAAAAATTCTTTCACCAAACAAGTATTTTTTTGAGTCAGTACTGTTGCCAGATCTTGTCCCTTGATCTTATTTGAATATCACTAACTATGTCACAGTATTCCTGAATGATTTATCTTCTTATAAATCATCTTAATAGTTCTTTTTACCATTCATTGATTCATTTATTTAATGCTTTTTAAGCTGTGAATATGACAGAGGTTATATATTTTGTGTTCAGTGAGTCCTGACTTTAACTAATTGCTTTCTGTCTTCCCTAATAGAAACTTTAGAACTTTTTCCCTCTATTCTGCAATCAGTGTGAGTACTACCAGTTAGGATCTCAAACCACCTTCTGCATGTATATGCATTTTTAAATTTTTTGTCCTTTATTTTTAATTCTAGGTACAAGAAAACATTTGGAAAACATCATACAGATAATTCTCACATACTTTTAGTCTGTGTTCATGTTAACATATTACATAGCAATACCACAATTATCAGAATGAGTAAATTAGCATGTATAACAACACTATTAAGTAAATTACAGACTTCACACAATGCCCTTTTTCTAATTTAGAACTGAATCAGGATCACACATGGCACTAGATTGTCATGTCTTCCAGTCTACTTCACGCTGTGGTAATTCATTAGTCTTTCCATGTCTTTCATTATCTTGACACATCTGAAAATCTTTGGTCAGTTATTTTGTAAATTGTTCCCCTATTTAGGTTTTCTCATGGTAAGACTGAGGTGATTTGTTGCTATTTTTTTTTGTAATAATAGGATAGAGATGACATACTTTTCTGCATATCTGTGATACAGATTTTCTGTCATATCTGAGATACAAAATGTTAATATCTTCTTATTGTTGGTGTTAACTTCTATCACTTTATCAAGGTGGTTTCTCCACTGCAAGTTATTATTATTGCCTTTATAAGTGATAAATATATTAGGGGATGTACTTTGAGATTATGATTTTTCTTCTCAGGAATTGATTTAACAGTCATTGGTAAATCTTGTCTGCAACAATTACTACTGTGGTATTTGCTTAATGGTGATTGTTTTATTTTCCTCTTTTCTGTTATATTTACTAATTGAAACTCTCCTATAAAGAGAAGTTCTCCTTTCTTCTCCATTTATTAACTCCATTACTTATTTATATCATTTTTGATTCATGGATATTTGATTTATTCTGTGAGATAAATTACCACAAAATCATTGCTTTGCTAAAATTGTCCCACCTTTGGACATAAGCAATCTTCCTTGTTAGGTCTTTTTGATGTATTGCCATCCTTTTTGAATACTTCTTATATTTTGGCACCACATTTGTAGTATGTCAGCTTACCTAACTGTAGGTTGGGTCCTGATTTTAACTACCTTGATTGCACCTGAGCAACACAGTTCATTTTTTTCCACATAGTTTTTGTATGTAGAGCCATTAGAGTTACTGGTATGTGGAATTTCATGAACAGACCTTGGCTGTTAAGTAGATATCAGTAAGTAACTACAGTACTCTTGAGCAAGACTGACCTTCTAATAAATCTTAGTACTGGGCAATCTTCCTGTAGTTCAAACTGAGATTTACCTATTTCCAAGTATTTTAATATGCTTGTTGCTCAACGGCCTTGGTTTTAGTGCCTGTTTTCTTTCTGTTTTGCTTGTGTAGCTTTTCCACCCCTTGTAGATTTCCAAGCTACTTCTGTCTACAATGAAATGAGATACTACCCTCCCACTTATTAGCAAAACTTTTGAAAAATAACTGGGAACAAACCTTGATCTCTTCTCTTCTCCACTTCCCTCAACCAAGATCTTAACAGGAAATAACTATCAAGCTGAATTAGCTGCAATCATGTGCACAAATAGAGGCTTTATAGAAAATCCACATTAACCTAAGAGAGTCACCGGAAGCAGAGTATTCTTAGTATGCAGAGCTGTAAGGATGCTTTAGTTATAGATATTTTGTAAATAGGTACTGTAAGAGCTCTGAAAGAGAAGTCCTAAGAGTGAGACAGGTTGAATAAATAAGAGGACATGATCATACCTGCTCATTGATGACATTCCTCTCCTGTAGAATGAGCTGATGAATGTCATCATCTCCTCTCTCAATGTTTGTTTCTTTCCTGATCTCCTGTAATGAACTCCTTGATTCTAGGAGGCAAGGAGGTCCTCCTTCCTGCAATGTAGGATCCAGAGAAAACATTTCATTACCAGTGCCTGATGGAAGGTGGTAAGTAGGTAAGAAAATCCCAAGGAAGCTGTACATTTGACCTGAGCAATTACTCTACTCCAGGCTTCTTGGAGTCTCTTGATTTCCTTATCCATTAAATAGAGGAAGGGGTCTTTTCTAGTCTCCAGTGTAGGCTCTATTCTCTTTTTTAACAATTTGCCAAACATACTGATTAGTCTAAATACTATTTTTTGTACCAGTCCTTGATAAGTACCTTGTCATCAATTGTAATAGTTTTTCCTTACATTTTAATACCTGTAATAACTGGATAAAATGAGCAAATCAAAGTCAATTGTCCTCTTAAAAGGTATGAAAAATAATGCTGCATGTCAAAAATCAAAATTATTTTGCTATTGAAGATGTACGACAGTAGCTTATTTAAATACATGCTAGGATATATCAAAGGAAATTCCCACATGCATGGCCTAAGATCATGCTTAAAATGTGACCCTTTCCAGTTTCCCCTCTCCCAGTCAATAATACCATCTTTCCTCCAGTCATGAAAGTCCTAAATCTTGGAGTCATTCTGAAAGGTTACCTCTCCCTCTGTCTCTATATCCATCTGTTCCCTGTCCCCAGCAACTTTACTTCTTCAATACCTAATGTTGTCATCATGTTTGCCTTGGGCCTCTTTGAATCCTTTTAATTTTTTTCAATCATTGTCTGTTTTAATCAACTTCATTTAGGTATAATTTACATCAACACATCCGTTTTAAGTATAGGGATCATTGAGTTTTGACAAATGCATATACTCATATAATCACCACCATGATCAGAATATATATAGAACATGTCTATCACCACCAAAAATATTCCTCTACTAATCTGCATTCATTTCCCTACCCCATTCCCCTATCACATGCAACCACTGAACTTCTTTAAGTCTGTAGCTAATTTTTATCTCTTCCAGAATATCATATAAATGGAATCATGTAGTGTGAACTTTTTTTGTATATGGTTCCTTTACTCAGCATAATGCCCTTGAGATTCATCACATTGTAGCACAGGTCAGCAATTTCTTCTTTTTATTGCAAAAATTGTAGTATATGCCTATGCTCTAATATTTACTTATTTATTCACCTGGCCATGGACATTTGTGTTATTTCTGGGTTGTTTGTCTTGTTTGCTATGAATGCCTGTTTACTTGTATGCTATGAATAACTTTGATACAAATGTCTGTGGAGCTCCTTTTGCACTTTCATGTTCTCATTTTCTTGGCTAAATACCTAGGGATGAGATTTCAGGACCAGACACAGATAGATGTTTAATCTTATATGTAACTGCCAAAATGCCTTGTAAAGTAATTAGATTAAATCCTCCTATGAAATACATTTTATGTGATCATTTTTGTCATATTTTTCAACTGTTAATCATTTAGTTCTAAAGATCCTCACTTATCAATGTATTTTTCTATGCTTACAGTTCTCCAAAAAGTTAATTGTCCACCAACTGATGAAAGAATAGTGAAAATGTGGTACATATGAGCCAAGGAAGATTTTTTAGTCATAAAAAGAGAATGAAATCCTGTCACAACATGGATGGAACTGGAGATCATTATGCCAAGTGAAATAATCCAGACACAGAAAGGCAAATTCTCCATGATCTCTGTTATTTGGATTTTCAAATCCAAAAATTTCACCACATAGAAGTTGAGAGTACAATGGTTTCCAGAGGCCTAGGATACTGGGAAAGAAGGGATAAGGAAAGGTTGATTAATGGGTACAACTTTATAGTTATACAGGAGTAAAATTTCTGGTGTGTTATCATAGAATAGGGGAACTCTAGATATTGTTAATGTACTGTATATTTTGGAAATCCAGAAAAAAGGTTTATGAATGTTTTCACCATACAGACATGATGTTTGAGAAAATAGATATCTTTACGGTGATTTAATCTTTAAACAACGTATACATGTACTGAAACATCACATGGTACCCCATAAACATGTAAAATTTTATATATTCAGTTAAAAACTAAATTTAAAAAAATATTCTCCAAAATCACTATCATGATTTTTTTTTAGTCTTTACTTTTATAAGATGTAGAATTTTACTTCAAAATTAATTAATTTGTTATACTATCAAATGTTTAAAACACTTATGAACAATTAGAGGCTAACTAGCAAGGATTTGGATCCAAGATGTCTATTAATAGTTTGACTTTGGACCATGAACAGCTCTCTACCTCCTACAAACCCTTTCCACTTTTGCCACACATCTGGGCAAGACAACAAAACCCTCTTTCTATAGGTGCCAGAGGAAAGTTCAAACACCATGTAAATCCACTCCGTGTGTGGAAACTGTAAACATGGATGCCATCCCTCAGCCACAGTGTAAATCAGAGTACACACACCACCTGCTTCCTTAAGACCATTCTTTTGCACCTTCTTGACCCAGCTCTTCTCCTCTCTCTAGAAGTCACTTGTGTGAGCCGCTAATTGTGAAAATCTGTAATGCCTTCACAGAAAAGGCTACCAGGGCCTGGCGGGTAGTTAAACTCAGAAGGGGAAATTGAGTAGTGACTATGAGTTTGTTAGCTCATGCCTTAGAGTTATGACAGCATTTGCTTTCTCAGTAATTGCGTAGCTTCAGTAATAACAGCTGTTTGTACTTAATTCTTCCGTTTTACAAAGAGTTTTTCCAAGCAAATAAGCCTTAATGTGGCTTTCCCATGAATTGAAAGAAATAAAAGAGGATGCATTTTTTTATAATAAAATAAATTTGCATAAACAAGTCACTAAACATATGAAAATGTCAAGATGATTAAGATCAGGTTCTTTAAACAAGGAAAGATTACATAAACTAGTTCAGCTTAAAGTATATCCCAAGGACAACTATCAGCTCAGAGTTCATCAGAAAGGCAAATCCTTAGGCCCTGCCACTCCACTGAATCATAATCGTAGGAATGGAGCTAAGCAAGCTGTGTTTAATATGTGGTCTTGATCATTCTGATGCATTCTGAGGACTAAAAACTATTGCCACAGTGACATAAAAGCAAGTGATTGACCAAGAGTTGGAAATGATAAAACCTTTGTAGGCAAGAGGTTTATGAACAGTCTCCATCATCATCCTTTCAAATTAAGATAGATTCAATAAAAGCTGCCAAAGAAAATAAATTATGAAAATGAGACATTAGAAAGAGAGATTGCCCTTAGTAAAAAAATAATTATGTATATTAAAGGTCAGGGGATGTTAAAAAGGGATATTTTATGTGCATAGTAACTACTGGAGTGGAAACTTCTAATAGGTATTAGTAAAATGAATAAAAGTGATTGAAAGAGAAAAGGGATTTAATCAGCATAAAAGCATTTTTCAGGTATGTACTTTAAATATTTTGTCTTTTTCTATCTTCCTCTCTTACAACAAATTATTAGATTCTAAATTGTGTATCCATTTTTCACTGTCACCATCCTAGTCCAAACCAAAATCTCTCTCAACTGATTCCTTCAACAGTATCCTAATAGATTTTTATTGATTCAACTCTTGCTGTCCTCCCATCTATTTTCCACACAACAGCCAGTGTATATTATATTATAATTTTTGGCTTATAACTTTCCCAAATTTAATGCTATACATAATATAAAATCAAAATTTCTCACCATAGCTAAAAAGGTCCTAGACTCCACCTCTGCCTGTTTTTCTTATGATTCCATCTATATCTCTGATTCAACTCTTGTCCTTACTTATTTTATGACATCTACAGTGAACATCTGTTTCTCCAACACAACTAACTTATTTTGTCAGAACCTATAGCCTTGCTATTTCCTCTTCCCATAATACTCTGCTCACAGATTGACACTTGGAGAATCCTTCCTGTCATTCAAGTCTCATTGCCATGTTTCTAAGAGAATTTTCCTGACTACTCTAATGCAACAGCAGTCATACTGTATTAAGCTTTTGCTTTATTCTTTCTAATACATATAAATAGTAGAACTTTTTAATTTATTTCTTTGTTTATTTATTCTGTCTTATAACAATAAAACATAAAATTAATGACATCCAGGACTTTGCATGTCAGGGAATTACCTCCTCAGCACATAAAATAGAATCTGACACATAAACCTGTTCAATAAATCTTTGTGGAAATAAGTAAGCTTTATTTTAACACTATTCTGTTGTTATTCATATGTTTTCATTCCTCTTTGGATTGATAATTCTTTTATTATAAAAACTCAAAACATTTTTGTTTTGTGTGTCCCAAACCTAGAAAAAATAAGTAGGATAAGGTAAAATTATCAATGAATTGATCATCATATTAAAAATGAGTGTGTTTACTGGTCAATTAAGTAATTTGAAAATTATATATAAATCACTACTATTAGGCCTTTATAAAAACTCATTTATTAGGTTGGAAAAGGGGCTCAATAAAACATTATGGTTTTCTTCCCTGAATATTTGTGTTAATGAAATAAAATATATCAACAATTCAAGCCAGGTGTGGTGACACACCTGTAATCCTATGGGCTCTAGAGGCTGAGGCTAGATCACAAATTTAAATCCAGCCTCAGCAAATTAGCAAGGACTTGAGCAGCTTAGGGAGATCCTATCTCAAAATAAAAAATAAAAATGTCTGGGAACGTGGCACAGTGGTTAAATGCCCCTAAGTTCAATTCCCAGTATTAAAAAAAGAATTTCAGAAAATAAATCTCATCATCTATTTGCTCTGTATTTGCCAGTTCTAAAAGTTATTATTTCTTCTATTTCCTATTTCTTAGATCAAGATTGGCAAAATACAGCCCATAGTCATATCTCAGTTGCCATTTGTTTCTGTAGTCTGTGAACTAAGAATGGACTTATATTTTTAAATGAATGAAACAATTAAAATAAGAACACTGTCACATGAAAATTCTATAATATCCAAAATTGTGTCAATAAACAAAATGTTAATAACATACAATCCTGCAAAAGTCTAAAATGCTTATCATCTGGTCCTTTACAGAATAAATTTTCAGACCCCTGGTTTAGACCACAAATATCTTATAAGTCAGTGTGCCCTTTGCATTTATGAGGCTCTCCACTTATTTGATGAATGTGTACTTTCATAATATACCCTTCTGTAATATAACTAACAATGTGCCTTATTAAAAAGGTTGTGCTTTGTTTCATTCTCCACCTTGTCTCTAAAACAATATACTCCACGAAATAGGCACTGCATGCTGAAAAGCCTACCACCTATTTTTGCTACTTAATATTGGTGAAATGTTTGAATGAAGAATGAACACATGAATTTAAGATACACAAACATAATTTTTCTATGCTATGTTACCTTTGGCTAACTTTTATACAACTTGACATTCTTGACAGAAGGAAAACTGTCTTGTTATTTAAGATGTTAAATATTCTTCAATTACTGACATGGTTATTACATTATAAAAATGAATTTTGAATTCCTTATATAATACAACTACTGCACATGAAACAGGTTTAAATGCTGAGAGCTGTCAGCTTAATTTTTTAAATATGAATTCCATTCATTTATATGATGCAACTATTATCTTCCTGTATTGAGCTACTTCTAATTATAAGACACTTGAATACAAGAATTCAGAATGGACTGATTGTTGACTAACTGATTATTCTGAAAGATAATCAAAAGCTGAGACCTAAATCTCTGCAATAGAAAAATTATCGAGTGAAGTCTGTATCCTGCTGTTCAAAGGTTATTGTTCAAATATTCATTGTTAGAGTGAAAAGTATAATTAGTTGAAAACAAAATTGAAGCTTAGTCCTTTTTCTAACCAGAATGACAATGATTAGTAAAGAATAAGCATTAATATTCATTTATGAAGGAAAAGGTGAAGAAAATAAAAAGATTAAATGATTCAAGAAAGAGTCAAGGAATGTGATAAATATACTAATAAAAGTGTAAGCTTAAAAAAAAAAAAGTGTAAGCTTGTTGAGTTTATTTTTTTCCTGATACCAAGATAATATATATTATTCAGATGTTTGCATATCTATACTATATTAGGTCTTGGTATTTACAGGACATACTTAGTAAAAGCTTCAACTTTTTTATAATATGAATACAATCTATATGGTCCATTCTGTGAACTGGCAGATATAACATAAGAGCACATTTTTCTTGTTTTGTTTAGCATGGATATGCTCATGTTTTTTCTTGTTTACCAGAAATACTTAATTCTCTTCACTTATAGAAATTCTGAACCCAGACTTACATTCAAGGATAAATGAGATGTAAAGTTATTCTAGTAACTGTTATTTTAATCAGCTTCTTGAAATATTTCATATTTCTCCTAAAAAGATTAACATGCTGGAGATGTACATCCTACTTTTCTGAATAGGTAAGCTGAGCATTATTGCTACATCTTTAAACATTACATCCCTCCAAACAACACCAAACTTCTCTACTGTTTTTTGCAAGAGATGAATCCAGAATGCGACAAATTTAAGTTAAACTTCCCCACCCAAGAGAAAGAAACTAGCATGAAAGAAATTTCATTTCTCCAGCCAAAGTTTAGCCCTAGGCATATGGATTTGATCAGAGGTCTGTGGGGCATGGAGGACTGTTTATTAAAACCTCAGGAGGTATAGACATGCATTATCTCAAAGAGCTCAGATCATTTCTGAAAGCAATCAGAGTGTGAACCAGAACTCACAGGGATTTACTGCCCCAAAAGTACTTCAAATCATAGAACTGTGAAACTAAAATGAAAAGGGATTTATTGATTTGCTCAATATCGTACATCTAATAATTACATGGTTCTGGGCCTAGCCTTTGATGTTAGCAGACCAAATTATCAATCCAGCATTTCTTTTTTTGCTATTTATGATCTTTTGAAATATTTGAGACAAAAGTACTATGCACTTAACCATGGGATGGCTGTCAGTAAGGTTGAAGGCTCAGGAAAACATTCAAAATCTCCCACTCCAATTCCATATTAACTTCAAAACACTGTATTTAATTGGTTGCTCCAAATCCATTTTTCTGGATACTCAGAATCTAAAGACTAAACTTTTAAATAAGTTTGGAAATATCAATGTAGACACAGGCATTAAAAATTTATGTCAATTTTAATATAAATACATATATGTTTGCCCTCTGATTCACTGGGGGAAATTATGCAATTCAGATAAAATCTTCTACCTATAAACTTAATTTTATAATGACAGGCACTGAATAAATCCATAGGAAAGAGAAAAAGAAAGTTCTGAGTAATGATTATTTACATGAGTGAATTGGTAATACCTACTGAAAACACTTTGATAGTTATTTGAAAAAAATCTCCCCCCGCCCACTCATTTTATCCTTAGACAATGGTATAAGGATTCATTCTTGGGAAAGAAATATAGAGTCTCAGAAATGATGAGATTGCATATTGTCTTTGATCAACACTAGAACAGCCTTTTGGAAGTAAATATTGAAGTCCTATCATATTAGCAGTAATCTCAAAGAAGCCTGTTTGCTTAACTCCATTTTAAAATCTATGGAAAAAATGTTTTCAATAAAATTATTTCCTATAGACATAAAACACTGAAACATTCTTAGTTGATTCTGCCTTTGTATATTTAAGGACTACACAATTCTGCAGTTTTTTTCTTTTGTTGGTAAGTTTGTTTGTGAGCCAGGTCTCCCTCTGTCACTCAGGCTGGTCTCCAAATCCTGCTTGAGCTCCAGAGAATCTCCTACCTCAGACTCCCAAGTAGCTGGAACTGCAGGCACTTACCTCTGTGCCCAGCTTTGCCCCTTTTTCTTTTAACCAAATTTTCTCTTAAGAAAATAATGAAAACTAGAGACTTTGGGGGCATATTTATTAAGATTAAAGGACACCAGGAAATTGAGAAAATGTACTAGATTAAGGAGTATTTGTATTTAAGTCTCTATCTTCTAGCTAGACTCAAATGTTACAGCACTTTTAATAGAAAAAGAAGAGTAAGGAAGGACTGTATAGAGGGAAAAGAGAGGGGGAGGGGGGAGGGGAAGGGACAAAATAACAGAATGAATCAAACAACATTACCCTATGTAAATTTATGATTACACAAATGGTAGGCCTTCACTCCATGTACAGAGAAACAACATGTATCCCATTTGTTTACAATAAAAAAAGGAATAAAAAAATTAGTTGATTGTACAAAGTAACAAAATAAATGATAAAAGTGTCACTAAAATTCAGATTTTCCAATATCTAGATTCCTGAATTTTCCACAGAATAACATGAAGTAATGCCTGACATTTTTATAGTGTCTTTATGGAACTCAGAACCCCACACCCAATAGGCAAGCACTCAACCACTGAGCTGCATCCCTGGCACAGTGCCTTATAATTGGTAGAGGTAATTTAAAATTTTATTGTTTAAAAATTTACATAGAAACTGTCTGTAGAAGTTAGCTCAAATATGCCAATAATCAAATCTAATTTTATAAGTGAAAAACATAGGAGGCTGAAGGTTCTGTGACAAATACCATCTGGTAAGTGCACAAACTGGTTTTATTTCTTCCAGGTTCACTTCATTGCTGAAACTATTTGGTGGGCCTGCATCCCGTAAGCATCTATTGTATTGAAGTGAATCTGATAGTCCTAAAATTATCCTGCAGGAATCACCACATTCACCCTGTAGAAGATGCTTCCCACCACCCGAAGAATCTAAGTCATAGTACAAAAGGCCCTATGTAGTCAAGAAAAGGAGAATTTGCCTGTTTGCGGAGACCAGCACTTTCTCCCTGAATAACTTTGGGTATGAGGCAAGACTGATTGAGATTGATGTTCTTCTCCTTTGATATTTTACTGGTGTTGCTTGTTTGCTTGTTTTAGTTGCCTTTGAGAAAGATCTATTTATTTTCCTAACACCACTTTGTAAGAAAAAAAAGCTCCCATTAAATATGAAGCCTCTGCCACTTGCTAATTTTAAAATTATTGAAAAGTTACCTTCTTTAAGGCTTATTGGCCTCATCTACAAAATATGCATGTGGTTATCTCAAAGGCAATAATGAGAACGTATATGAAAAAAAGTCACAAGGTAAATACTATGTAAATATTAATTGTGATGATAAGGAAACAAAAGAGAACAAACACACTGCTGTTGGCAAGGGAATCTTATATATAAAATGGGCATTCTCCTTTGTTTTCATTCTTTTTTTACCTCTCTATATTTATCTTCTTCAGAATGACCTCCAGCTAAAATTGGAATGCTCATTTCTCTCATCTAGATAAGGAAGTCACTATCAACTTTAGGAGTCAATTGAAGTCCTTGTGTTGCACAAAATTATATAAAAGATGCCAAAAACAAATAGCGAATACATTATCTCTTCCTCAGAAAATTTACAAAATGACTTTGTCAAAGCACTCATTTATAAATGACTATAATTTCTCAAAAGTTAACAGGATTGGTATTGTCCATTAATTTTTGGCCAATGGTTTTTAAATGTTCTCACATATAATAAAGTGAATTTGAATAGTAGTTAAATTGCTAAAGAAATCTGTTAACTAGGATTTTTTTCAAAAGTTAATTATAGCCTGTGGAGTATTGAAAAACTCATTTGTTCTCCCCAATTGTAGTAACAGGATTTTGCTCTGTTCCATAATTTAAATATCCCAAAAATGGTTATAATAAAAAAGACATATTACACATTATTATAAAAGCCCTCAAATTTTTGATGAATGAAAGAAGAAAATGAGTAAATGACTAAATATGGTAGATAAATTTTAAGATTCTCCTAACGATCCTGACTTCTCATTAGCTATTTTTATATATTAATGCTAATTGTCTATTTCACTATATTTGCATAATAGTAAAATTATAATGCTTTCAAATCATTTATTATATGGCATTATGAATAAAGTTTATTTGAAGGAGTAAGGTTATATGTAAATGTTAAAAATAATGAAGGTTATATTGTATATGTATATCATATAGATATATACGTACATCTGTTTGACATAGATAATTCTTAAATAGAAAGCTAAAATATATATACTACTTGAAATTTTAACTATTAAACGCAAATTTATTTTTAATGAATGGAAAGCAAACTGACAAATTCAGAGGTTCTCAATGTTAAATGTCTCTCATGAGCTATTTAAATTTTCCTGAAATTCCTCCATACCAAGTGAATCATAATTCATTTCAAATTAGAATCTGCTCTTAAAAGAATAAACCATTTTTAATGGAATTAAGATGAAACTAAAGACTCCAATTATAAACGAAATAAGCCAGTCCCCAAAATTCAAAGGTCTAATATTTTCTCTGATATGCCAAAACTAATCCAAAATAAGGTGGGGGGTGGGGAGAGAAAGAGAAAGAAAAAAAAGGGGGGAAGGGAATTCATCAAAATAGAAGAAAGGTCATTAGAGTAGATGAAGGGGATACAGAGGGAGGAAGGAGAGAGCAGTGAAATGAATCTGACTGAACTTTGTCTGTACATATATGAATATACCACAGTGAATCTCAACATCAACAATATCCACAACACAATAAAAGCAAACAAACAAACAACAGAACTATAAGTAAATTGCATAAAGATCAGAAGAGAGAGGGAGGGGTGGAAAAGTGCGAGGGGCTGATTTAAAGCAAATTATATTCCATGTTTTTGTAATTATGTCAAAATGAATCCTAATGTTATATCTAACTAACAGGAATCAATTGCAAAAGGAATCATGGTGACAAAATCAAAATTACAGAAATAGGAATTATTTTTGTAAAGGAATTTGTAGAAAAAATTCCTGTGCTAAGGACCATGCATACCCTCATCTCATGGATATGTCATATTTTTTAAAAAGTACTCAGAATTCCAACTGCAAAGATCTCCTTTGTTAAACTGTTCTTAAGTTGTCAATAATGAGTGGTTTACCTTAATGTTATGATAATCTTTAGTTACATTCTCAATTGAAGTTATGATAGGAATGTCATAAAAAAGAAACGTAATTTCAAAACTGCTGAATAACAGCAGAGGAAGGACCTCTCACAGGACAGCATTGGTGTAGTGGCTCTCAGTTATTGGTGACCTTATGATGTGCACTTAGATGAAAGTCATTTCAGATTGACCTGAGGACCTTTAATCTATTATCAGCAATGCCAGTACATCAATTAAGCTTGAGTTCACAAAAGGAAAAAGGCTATGTGAATTACATGTATTTAAGGATGTTTTATTTCATTCCTCAACTTCTAAAAAAGATATAAAAATTTGCAACCATGAGGGTTTTTTAATAATGAAAAACATTTATTTATAAATGAGTCAATGCCCATTGATAAATTAAAGCCCTTCAAAGTTAGAAAAGCTGAATTAAACTCCAGAAAATAATCAATAAGACTGAGCAATGTTATGAGTGATAAAAATTCATTAAGGCTCAGTTCAACAAAGCTTAAAGATATAAATGATCCACCTAAGAGTGATTATGGCTTATGACAGACTGTTAGAGAGAAATACGTGACAGAAAGGAAGGAAAGAAATCAATGAAATTAGAGAAAACTGTGCAGGACTGTGCTTCAAATATGTGTAATGACAAATGAAACTATCTGGAAGGAATTGGATCAAAAGTTGAATAAGTGCTTGAGAATTTTATTGCTAGAGAAACTATGTGCATAAACTAAAAGTGCTTAAAATGCTTATGATAATAGAAACCTTAAAAAAACCTTTCACACCTGCAAACATGTTCCAAATTAGCATGAAGAAGACACAGGTTGTATAAACTGTAGATCCTGCTACAAGGCCTCTTCTCCTTCAGAGATTGGAATGCTATATTGGATATAAATATTCAAAATTGACATGAGGAGTGGATAGGTATCTTAAAATATAATTTATATGCAGTGTAAGACCATATCTAAGAGGGAGATGTACACATTCAATAGGATTCTGGTCCTCAATCTGATGCACTATCTACATGCGACTTTGGAGGATATTCCTTAGAAAGAAGGTTTTAAGTCTAAGAGAAGATGAAATAGCAAAAAAGCAGGGCTAAAACGGACCCAGTAGATCATAAAATAATTTCCATTTTCTCCCAGGCCATAGTGTTGGACAAGATCTCACAGATAGCTTTATTACAGTGGAGTGAACTCTGGCTGCTGAGATTTTGGCTGAAGTGATGTGTGCCATTTCCACATCTGACCAGTGAAAGCTTCCACATTTTCCTCTGGGGTCTCTCTTTTCCTAACCTTCTGCAGGATGCTAATTACCAAGGCAATCGTGAAAGCTAACTAAGATGTCTGAGACTCTACATAAGTTTCTGTCCCTGAAAGATTATGTGGAATAGAACTTTCTGCACCCCAACCTTGAACACAAATTGAATTTTTTGTCAATAGGAAATTTTATTGTTTTCCACCACTGAGATTTTATGGGTTCTTTTTTTTTTTTTTTTTTCTTAATGGAAGCTATCTTCATCTGAATTAATAACAAAACAGGTTATGTGTGAGGTCATTTGTGAAAACATATGCAGCAAATGCTTTATCTCTGATTTCATATATATATATATATATATATATGTATATATATATGCATATATATACATATATATATATATAGAGAGATAAGTTGTCCTTGTTTTGCAGTGTGTTTTAGTTTAGTTTAGTTTTGGTTTGGTTTGGTTTTTAAGTGCTGGGGATCAAGCTCAGAGCCCTGCAAAATGCTAGGTAGGCAATCTACCATTTAGTTATAGTGTAGCCCCAGTCTACCAATATCTTTTAATTTTGACATAGTTAAAATTTTAAATCTTTTCTTGTGTAGCTAATTTTCTCAATTTCTTATTTAAGAAATATTTTCTTAACCCAAAGTCATGCTGATATTTTTCTATATTATTTTCTGAAAGACTTTCACATGCTATCTCTTAGTTTACTTGTAATTCATTTTTGTATATGGTGTTAGATAAGGGGTAGAAACTACAAATGTCCCATAAAGGTAAAAAATTCAATCGAAACCAGGAGTAATCCCACACGACTGCAATCCCAGAGGTTGAGACAAGAGGATTGCAAGTTCAAAGACAGGCTCAGCAATTTAGTGAGGCCCTGAGAAACTTAGCAAGACCCTGTCTGAAAATAAAATAAAATAAAAATAAAAATGGGCTGGGAATGGTGCTGAGCACCGCTGGGTTCAATCCCTGGCACATCCTTCCCACCAAAAAAAAAAAAAAAAAAAGAATTTGATCTGTACTATTCAAAGTCCATTTTTTTCCTATACTCATTTGCATTGAATCAACTGTCTATCCAGTATGCTAGGTAACATTTTACTATGTACGTAAATATGTAAATATGTCCTTTATAGGTTTCTTTTTGGGTGAAGGGGAATTGATTCCGTTAGTATTTATTCCACACTTGCATATGAATTTAGGTAACTTGCCTGTGTGTTGCAGAGGTGTTCTAAATACATGCTCCTAGTATTTGGGTACTTTTCCCTATCCAGCCCTCATGCCCTTTGTTCCTTTTTCTTCCTACTGGCATAGGCAGTCAGTATAATTTTAAGTATTCAAAGTAAGTCACATGTTTTGTTTCTGATCCCAGAAGTATTGCTATTAAAGTTTCACCCACTAATTATAATGTGTGCTGTAGATTTTTTGTAACAATTCCATATTAGATTTAGAAGTCCTTTCATTTTTTTAATTCTTAACATTTTAAAAATCAAGAGTTGGTGTTAATTTAGTAGATTATTTTTCAACTCATCATGATTTTTGTAATGATCATAATGTTTTTCCTCATTTTTATTGATAATATGTTGCCTATGATTAGTGTCTTTAAAGATATACAATGTGGATTGTCCTTGTATTTGAATTTCTAGGGAGAAGATTCTCTCTTGTTATATTTTCTTTCTACATTCAACCCTGAGTTTCCTTATTCAAAAGGATGTTAATAATGTGTTTACAAATTTTGCATCTAGTTTATAAGATAATCTTACATCTCCATGTAATTCATATGAGTTAGGGATTTCCTTTTATATATTCTTTGAAAGAATTTTTGTAAGAATGGAATGATTCTTTGTTGGGTTGTGGCTGAAGTCAATGATGAAGCTATCTGGATGTGAATTGAGTATGTGAAGAGAAGAAATTTGGGGATAATTATTCAATTTATTAAATACTAGTATGAATTCCTAGGACTTCTTTTTCTTTTATAGTCAGGTTTGAAAAGTTACATTTTATGACAAATTTAATCATTTTATCTAAATTTTCAAAATGCTTGGCACATAACAATTTATATTATATTCTCTAATATCCATTTGATATAATTATACCAGCATGAAATATATATTATTCTAATTATTTTTAAAGGACTTGAATATATGTCCAAGCTTTGAGTTTGGCATCCTTTCTGTACAACATACGTGGTTGAGGTGGGATGAGGAGCTGGAGATTAGAATAGACACATTCTAATGAGTCATCTATTACAATAGAATTTGAGAATGTAGAATTGAGCCCATAGGAATTACTGTTGTTATAAAAGATAAGTTTTGCCATAATACAATGGAGTCTGTGCTTTTGATGTTTGTTTTAACCAAGTGATTAATGGTGTCAAAGAAATTAGTTATCCTCACCTGAAATCCAATAAAATTGTGTTATGTTCTCCGATAGCTAAAACTTTTTACATCAACAAGTCCATTTAATGTTTTCATTCCATAGACATAAGATTTTACTTTGATAACATAATTTTTCCAGGAGGTTTTATTAAAAAAAAGAAGTTATCACGGGATATGACAATAAGAAAAAGAATGCCTGCTCAGGAGTCAGGATCTTTTTGCTGGCAATTCATATGTTGCTAATACAGCTTATAGTTTTAAAATTCTACTTTAGTCCTTTTCTTTAAAATATCATAGTGTAATTATATCAAAATGTATTCTAGAGTCATGCATAACTAAAAAGAATCAATAAAAATAAATAAATGGATACCATTAAAAACTCTGAAAAAATATCACAGTACTGTTTAAATTACTTGATCCTTTCAGAAGCTGTTCTTTATTTATGGGATGTCTAACTGTGTTTTTAAAAATATTAAACATGTATTCCATCAGAGCCTGTTTGCAATGAGATTAAAACAACTAAGTAACTGGAAAAACATGTCCAGAATATTACTTTACAGATTCTCACTGAAATAACTAATAATTTAATATTTTAAGTGAATATATTGAAACAGGAATACATAGCTAATTTCTATCAGCTTCACTGTTTTCAATAATTTGGCAACATAAATGTATCCAAATGCTAATGTCCAAGATAAAGTTTTTCAATTTTTGTATTTCACTTCGAGAACTCCCATTTTATAAAGCTACTGAGGAAGCATGTAAACAGAAATAAGCTATTAGTCAAATGCCAAGAGTTAATATTTCAAGTCCTTTTTTCTAATGATCACTTCCAATTCAATCATCAATCCATGATTCTCGTTTTTAGAAGGCATACAGACTACAGACATACAGCTTTTCACCATGTGCCTGTGTTGAAGGAAAGACATGATGGGGGAGGACATGGAGAATCACCACTAAGCTAAAGACAGCGACATTTTTCACCTGAAAAAGCATAGTGAGAATCTGAAAAGTACACAAGTAATTTGTTTATTTCTTTTGCCTTTTCTGATTTCCTGAAATAATGCTTGAACCCATATCAGGGAATTCTACCAATTCCCAAAAGCAGTAGTCTATTTCTTTAATACTCTCACCTGAACATATGTGATATGCTTTCTAAAAAAATATATATATATGTTTAAAACATAAGGTTTTTATTTCCAGGAATGAGTGAGAGTCATGCTGAGAAGGGATGTTCTGGTAGGAGTATTTATGTCACACAATAAACAAAATGTTCTGGAATTACTATAAATAGAGAAACATGAATGTGCTCTATTTAAAATAATCTACATGAAATGCAAAATGATAATTTCTATAGTTCCCTGGAGTTGTCTACAAGTCCTAATGATGAAATAACTGAGCTGGTAAAGCTTTGGGGCGTGGTTATGAAGCACGATCTCTTCAGCCTCTAATGGCTGTATTATCCGAAGCCCAGTTACAGTCCGCAGCCCTCAGGACCAGTTGCACAGTGAAACCGGAGCCAATCCTGACAGGCAGGAGCCACCCATGTCTCAGCCTCAGCTTTATGTGGGACTTCAGATTGTCTGCCTGCTAACTGATATTTTATTTATTCTCTTGACTTTTTCTCACCTGATTCATAAAGGGAAGATTACTTTAGAAAATACTATCATCACATTAGTGACTAGAATAACCTGTCTTGGTCAGACCCCACCCAAAGCACCGTGTTAAGGGGGACGTTCTGAAAGTTCATTTTATTCCTACTTCAAGTAGGAAGGCTTCTTAAAGCCCGAGGATACTGGGATTCTGCCTGTGTCTCTCTGATATTTGAAATGCCTTCATTAACTGGAGGTCCAGACCCAACTCTATCTTCTGTGAATTCTTCCTATGCATCCAGTCTACAATAATTGCTCCTGTTTTTCAAGCTGCTAAAGCACACTGCTTCAACCTCTGACTGAACATTTATTAGTTTTTATTAAATTTTCATATGTGTATGCCATATCACATGAAACTTAAAGCCAGCGCTAGTCTCCATTATTTCTTTGCTTGTCTCCCAACATATGACATAACAGGTATTTTAGATCTAATAAATAGGTAAGCATTTTTCCATCGATCATTTAAATCTATGACAGTTCCAGTTCTACTTACTAATCATAGGATTAAGAATGTATATGGACGTGATCCAAGGGGAACTCTGTTCCAATTTCTGAATTTAACTTACCTTGCTACTAGTACCAAGATGAGAAGAAGAAAAAAAATAGAATAAGAGTGAGCATAGGGGTGGTTATAAAATCATTTGGAAGTCTTGATAACATAGCTCCAAGTGGTAGATTTAAAAAGGATCATCAGTCCAGGATTAAAATCAACTTCACAGCAAGAGACAGTAATGTTTACATTTATTTTACCCTGTTCTGTATTGCTTCAAATCTTTTGGATGTTTCATCAATTCCAGCAGGAAGAGTAAGATAAGTGATACTTGTAATTTCACTATAATTCTCAGAGAAACATTCTCTATATGGCCTGATCTTTTTACCATGCATAAGTGTTTTTCATACTTTAAAATGCAAAAAAAAAAAAAAATTCCGAGAAAAGTTGGCTAAGATTCTTTTTCATAGAGAAACTGATTTAACTAGTTGAAGATAGGACCTGAGGATCTACATTTAACAAGAGCTGTTAGCCACTAATCCAATATCCTTTGCTTCTACATTATTTCTGTCAATAACATTTGTTCATGTATTGTTGAATTGATTGAACCACTCCCTAGGTGTGCCAAAAACAACAAGAAAACAGATACAGATACAGATACAGTAATAAAAATAGATTTAAAAAATCAGATTCATTTTTCTTTCCTTACCTGTAGTCCTTAGCGTCACCTTACACAACCTAAATTCAAAGATCAACCCTACTGTATTACTCTCTTAGTAAATAATCATTTGCAGGTAGTTTCCTATTAAGAGTTGAGGCTGAGGGGCTGGGGAGATAGCTCAGTCGGTAGAGTGCTTGCCTTGTAAGCACAAGGTCCTGGGTTCGATCCCCAGCACCCCAAAAAAAAAAAAAAAAAGAGTTGAAGCTGAGTCATTGTGTCTGGAAGGGGTCTAAAGAACGGGAGTCACATAGAAGTGTGATTCTTTCTGAGACTCAGATGGTCACCATGGTGCCAGTATGGTAAAAAATAAATGAACCTGGAACAAAAAATACGCTTTCTCATCACTGCAGTGGGACTATTTTTTGCAGTGTCAATCTTGTATAAGTCATCCATCCTGATTTTAATTATGTACAAAGAGAATAAGTCCCCTGACTGGGTTGTTAAGACTTAAATGAGAATATATATTCAAGTCATTTTGCAAATAGTAAATTTATAAAAACAAAGTGAAGATCATGTTTTCAGGCTGGGAATGTAGCTCAGTGGTAGAGTGCTTGTCTATGCCCTAACAAGTGCTAGACTCTGAGTTTGATCCCCCAAGGGTGGGGTGGGCTTAAACAGTAACAATGAAAAATAAATAAATAAAAATTAAAAATATTTTCATCATGGCACTGTTCCTTTTGGCAAAAGACAGATAAAATAGGTTTGAAAATTTAACAAAGTGACTGGGTGTGGTAACACAAGCTGTTAGTTTTAGAACTCAGGAAGGCTGAGGCTGGAAGATCACTTGAACCCAGGAAGCAACCTGGGGAAACTAGTGAAACCCCTTCTCAATAGAAAAGCAAAGTTGTCCTGAGAGGTGGCATGTACCTATAATCCCAACTACTGTGGAGGGAGGTTTGAGTCAGGAGGATTGTAAGTTCAAGGCCAGCCTCACCAATTCAGTGAGAACCTGTCTCAATACTTTAAAAAATAAACGAACAGTGTTGGGGATATAGCTTATTGGTATAGCACCTCTGGGTTCAATCCCCTGTACTAAAAGAAAAGAAAAAAATTCAACAAGATAGCAGATGCTGAAGCTGTTCCCTTCTATATTAGTAGTTGGCCAGCCAACTACCAATATTTTATTTATATCTTAGTATTATTTTCTATTACAATGTTTTTACTTGAATAGCTCTCGCATTAGGAAAAACTCTCCTTTAATTTTTCCCTTGAAAATTGTATAATAATCTAGTTTATCCAATGTTACATTGTTCTGTTTGAAAGAAAAAATGGACTCAGTTTTCATCAACCTGGGAGCAACATAGCAGTATGGTAACAGAGGTAAACACAGGATTCAGTTATTGCCTTAATTTTTTAACCCAAACCATTGCCCTTATAGTGTTTTGCTAGAGTATTTGAGCAAGTCCAGTGAACAATTTTTGGAGTCATGTCATCACACCATCCCATAGCTCAGGGGCCAGAGAGTGTATATGAGTAAAGATTAAACACACTACAAGCTTCCTGAATGTGGCATACATACCTCCCATCACTGATCCCTCATGCTAGGAAACCTCGTATTTCAGTACAATTAAATTTAATATCATATTTGAACTGTCACACCTAAATTTTAAATATAAACAGTGGGTATATTTATGGCCAAAAATAATTCTATTGCCCTGCAAAATAATTTTCCTCAGAACTTCTAAATTTTCAATAGCGTCATAGGTGATATCCACTAAAGTGTAAGTGTCTTTTAACAAAATCTGTTTACAAGACAGAAGAGGAAATAATTGATGTATGCCAACCTTTTAAATGTTTTTATTGAACTTAAGAGTGCATAAGACATTTCATTGCACTGATGTTAAATACAAAGCATAAACAACATAGACAATTATGGTCAAATATAATTTTGTCGCCAAATAAAGAAACATTTTTGATTCACCTTTACTAGATTATGTATTATGCTGCTGGCTTTGTGATTACTTTCAAAGCGTTCTCATTTCCAAATTGTATTACTGATACCATTACCTCCTGTGTTAATCAATTTTGCGTTGCTGTGACCAAAATATTTAATAAGAACAATTGAGATCAGGAAAGGTGTATTTTGGTTCACTGTTCCAGTTTAGTCCATGATCATTCAATTCTATTGCTCTAGGCCCAGAGTTAGATAGACTATCATAGTGGAGGAGCACTGCTCCATTCATGGCAGAAAGGAAGTAGAGAGTAGGGGATAAGGAGCCACAGAGGAGATGACTCTTTACAGGGCAAGTTTCCAGTGACCCAACTCCTTCAGCCACACTCAACTGCCTACAGTTACCACCCAGTCCATTTGTACTAGGATGGACTGATTAGGTTATAATTCTCATAAACCAATTATTTTACCTTTGAATATTCCTGCTTTGATGCAGGAGCTTTTAGGGGACACCTCATCTATAAACTCTTAATACCTCCTTAGTTTGATCACATGCGTTTCTGAAGACTGCAGTATCAGATATTCATGAAATTTGAGCTTCCATTCCATTCTCTCAGCCTGATCACTGAGTGCTACTCCAGTAGCTGAGATATTAAAGGAAAAGAAAAGAAGCAGGAAGACAACCATAGAATATTCATGCAACAGCCTAGTCTCAATAAATCCAGGCTATTTCACATTTCAAAAGTTTCCTAGAGATATGGCTTTCAGAATCATCTGTATGGATAAACCTCTAATAGGTGCAATTTTATTCCCCAAATCTCTACTGTGTGACCTTGCGTGAGATATCTTGAGAATATTATTCACAAGAAAAATTATGGAAAATTTTCTAGCAAATATTCAGAATATATGTTGGTTCAGAATAAGATTGTCTGTGACTTTAATCACAAAAGCAAAAGCCTTATCAAGATAATATGTAGATTGTGGTACATCCTCTCTGCTTACAGAAAAAGAAACAAATATCCACAGAGATTTAAAACTATATCCAAAAATTAAAATTTGTTTATAGATTGAAGCACTTTTTTTTCTTCTTTAAAGAAACTAGAAACCGAACAGAAACTAACTGGTTTAATTTTCAGATTCTGAATTGTTTAGATAAAAATTCTTTCTGAGTCTACACATACTGCAGCTTTTAAGCAATTTGAACTCACCAAACCTGATATACTAGGAAGATCAAACCTGAGATGTTGCCTTTGAAACTTCTGTATACAAGGCAAAAGTCCTTGAAACAGAGGTTTAGTTTCCTCATGTAAAAAATGGATTTAATAACCCTTTTTTCTGGCATTCTTTTGAGGCCTAAGTAAGATAGTATATGTGAAAATACCTTGAACAGTTCCTGATTCATTGTAGAAAACAAGTGAAACTTTCCCATTCTTAGGTTAATTATTATAAGATACACATTTCTGTCAGCATATTATATTAGAAAGCATCACACCATTGCAGATTATAAGAAAAAATACATATGATCATAAATGTCCAGGAAAATGTGGAGGAAAATTAAGTAGATGAGGTTCAATATAGAGTTGTTTTTTCAGAAACTGAAATGAGTATTGGAGAAATTACTGAGCTATGTGGTATCTCCCGATATAAATGCTCAAATGTCTCTGACCCTCAGCATCATTATGCATGAAGCAATGATAGGAATATTTACCAAGGAGTGCCACCCTCAACTTAAAAGAAGAAAGCATTTTTTAGTTAGATAATTCTATATGTATAAGTTAATTTCACCTATTATTTTAGAAAATTTCATAGCGACTTAAATTTAGTAAATTGCATTTTATATATTTAAATTTCATTAAAAAATTTCTTCATGTTTCTTTTTGCAGATTTTTTGGAATTTTAAGAGTAAAATATTAATACATTTTAGGATACCATCTTATACAGTAAAGTATTCCCATAGCACTTAATATGCAAATAGAAGTAGGAATGAATATGTACGTTTGTTAGTGTGTGTATTTTATTTAATCTATATCACACTCTTAGAATATGTGCCAGATTATATTTCCCAAAAAGGTTACAATAACTTTTGTTCCACATGTTCCTGTACAATATGGCTTCAACATGGACCCGTCAGGAGGTATAGGGTAATGCCATTCCTTTGAATCTGAACAGGCTTATATAATGCTTTAAATAGACGGAAATGACATCACATGATTTCTGAGTCTAATCATAAGGAAATAGTTTCTTCTTTACTGGCCAGAACACTCATCTTGGAACTCTGATCCCCCAGGCTATCCTGAATCACCATCCCGTGAGGAAGCCACGCCACATAGAGATCACGTGGAGGACCTGTGGTCAGCAAGACTAGCCTTTGAATAATCCTCACCCAAGTGCCAAATTTGTGGATGAAGAAGCCTTTACACAATTCCATCCCCCAGCTTCCAATTAACTCCCACATTCAAGTCTTTTCAGTGGAGATCCCAGATATTGTGGGACAGAAACAAGCAATTCTTGGTTTGCTCTGTGTCATTCTTGTCTCAGAATCTGTGATTCTAATACAAATGACTGCTTTAGTCCCCTAAACTTAAGTTACTATATTATGCAGCAAGAGTAACTAGATCAAGACCCTTGAGTACCCTAATTTTCTCTTAATCAATGTAATTCTAATGTACTAGTGAAGTTGTTCATAAAGCAGGAATGTATTTTATGTCTGCAAGAACTAGGATAGACATAAATGATATCTTTCTGCCTGGGTTATGAGTTATTAAAACAAATTAGGAAAACTGATTCTGAAGTAATCAAACAAGGCAAATTTGAAGAATCAGACTTAAGTGCCCTCTCTAAATAGAATCAATGACTACCTTATTAATAAGAGGGTAATTGAGGTTAACCACAAAAATCCCTTCCAAGTCTGTGTTTCTTTGTCTTTTATAAGAGTGTGTTGATGAAGCAGTAGTACTTACCAGTAATGAGATCTAACATTGAGCTTTATTGGTGGATTAAGACCAGAAGAAGTGTAAGATGTTCAAAGAGGTGTCATTTATCTACCCTGTTGAGACTACTGGGTAATGTATACAAGGGATTACCTTAGGTAATTGTTTCCTCCTATATAGGGGAATGAGGCCATGAGTCAAACACTACAAACAGTCAAAACCCTACTTAAAGCATCCCACACATTTCACATGGAGATTGCTTGTTCAATTTGATATTGAAAACAAATAAAAATGATATTTCTGATCTACATCACAGAAGAAAACTGCTTCGGGTGATGTAAGATTCTTTTATTCCATTTTTATTGTTTCATTCCATTTTTATTATTGTTATTTTCTTCTGATATACACTTAAAGTTGTTTCTTACACTAAACCTTTATATTGTTTCTTTATCATATTATAAAGCAAACTGTAAAAAAAAATTATCTGAAACTGCTACTTATATAACTGTAAGGAGGGTAACATTGGGTAGGTGTTTAACATCTATTTTTTCTCTACCAGCTTAAATATTAGTTACAAGATGCTTGCAAATAAATTTTGATTTCCTTTTAGAGTCCAAAACTTTAAAACTGTTAGAAATGGACAGATTTTCTTCCACTCCATAGAAGTTTAGTGACAACGTCATAGGCTAGGTTTTAAGAGGTTTGAGATTCACAAGTGTCTATGGAATTGAATTCCTAAGTTGCTGCAGTACAACCCAAAAAATGTGATTATTCTCCCTCTGCTCTGATGCATGATTATATAGTTCAGCTTCAAGTGTAATACTCATTTCTATATTTTGAATCATGAGACACAGTAAAATCTTTTTTTTTTTTTTTTTTTTTTTTGCGGTACTGGGGATCAAACTCAGGGCCTTGTGCTTTCGAGGCAAGCACTCTACCAGCTGAGCTATCTCCCCAGCCTGTAAAATCTTTAAGACTCCTCAATTCTAATAGCATATTTGAAGATTTAGCTGACTTGAGATTTAAGTGAGTTTCAAATTAAATGAATTTCTATAAATTATACAGTAACTAAATCAAAAAATTCCAATTCTTCATTTAAATGAAGTATGTGGTGTAAAATTAATGATGTTCATTGACTGAAATTATCTGTAAATAAATAAAATGAGATTCATTTGATAAAAAAATATAAGCATGCTAGCAATATCAATAGCAACAATTATTTTCTTAGAATCTGCAGATCATTCTTTTTTAATATTTTTTTATTTTTACAGACTGCATTTTGATTCATCGTACACAAATGGGGAACAAATTTTCATTTCTATGGTTGTGCAGTAACAGTGTGGAGATTCCTCAGAACACTTGTAATGGATCCACCTTTTGACCCAGTTATCCCACTCCTTTATGCCCAAAAGACTTAAAATTAGCACACTACAGTAATGCAGCCACATCAATGTTTATAGCAGCTCAATTTACAATAGTTAGATTGTGGAACCAAACTAGATGCCCTTCAACAGATGAATGCATAAAGAAACTGTGGTATATATACACAATGGAATATTATTCAGCCAGAAAGTAGAATAATATTATGGCATTTGCAGATCATTCCTATAATCACACAGTATGGCATCTCACAGAGGCCTGTGATGTCAGTATTATTATTACCCATGTTTCCAGTGTGAGGGCACCAAGACACAGAGAAGGCAGTCTGTATAAAGTCACAAAGTAAGTGCTGTAGCCTGATTTGTTCCAGGAAGGTGGATTTGAGAGATCAACACTATATGGCATTGCCTCATGAAGAAAATGTGATCTGGATTGTTAGCTTAGGAAAATTACCAAGGGATCATCAGAATTCCTCATTTTGAATTAGTATTCTTTGAGAGAATTAAAACCTAAATTCCTAAGGCATTCCTTGATGTGGTGAACTAATTTTTCTCCCATGCATTTAGAATGATACTAATCGTGTATCATCTTTGGAATAAATTGAGAATACAATGACTCACATCCCTTCCTGCATGTTGTGACTCAGTCCTCTTTGAGAAAGACTGCAGGGTCTTTTGAATCAGTTTAAAATTTCAGTTCATATTCTTCCTGATTGGTGAATCTCAGGAACCTCTTAGTTGCAAATGACAACAAAAACCCAAATGAAAATAAACACATGTAGCTGGATGTGATGGCACATGCTTGTAGTCCTGGCTGATAGGAAGGTCACTTGAGAACTGAAGTTAAAGGCCAGCCTGGGTAACACAGCAAGATCCTGTTTCAAAACAAAACAACAAAAAGAAGAAGAGGGGGAGTAAAACTGGTAATTATTCAGTTCAGATAACAGAGATAAATATAGTACTTAATCACACAATTACAGTAGAAACACAGTCCCCAAAAATTTGGTCTGAAGTAAGAGACAAATACCCAGAAGATGATTCTCCTCCACCGTTTCCTATTCTCATTTACCTCTACATTGAATTTCCATTATAACCTATGAGAACAGAACTTTACATCTGAATGTTCATGTTTTTGTTAAGAATACCAATGTTCAACATAATATTTATTTCTGTAATAAAAATATTGTGTCATTGTGAAAAAAATCTAGGCATGAAAAACAGATGGAAGAAGCTGTTCAGGTACATTTTATATGCCATGAAATCAAGTCACCTTTATGAGGTCAGCACTGTTCCAAGAAATAATAATGCTTGTGTATAACTTCAATACATTCTGGCTAATAGGTTTAAGGGAATAACATTACATCTACTGATAAAGTTTCTTAATGAAATTCACTGTGAAAATATATAATCTCCTACAGGCCTATAAAAAATATTTGATTTTAATAGTTTGATATAAAGTTTATATCTGGGACTGTGGGAGATAGTAATTGGCTTAACTTTTTAAAAACTGAGAATTATTTTATTCATTTATTCCAAAGGAACTAATTTTATTAAAAACTAAATATGTAATGGAATGAATTTAAGAATGAATAGAAAGGGGAAAAAGTTAATGTGGTCAAACATCTATTTTTAACCCTAGAGAGGATATAAACAGCAAAAACATAATAAAAAGTTAGAACAGATATGTCTTCAATGTCATGTTTATACTTTGATTATGTGATCAATTACTGTATTTAACCCTGTTTGTGAATCAATTAATTACAAGTTTTGCTTATTTTACTTTCACTTCTTCAATCAAGAAGATAAATTGGAATAGAAGCGTGGTTAAAAAGGGTGGTTTTATCCCATCCATTCCATAACTTTAGGAACATTTAGACATATCTTCAAAAAATTGCCTATCATTGTCTTGGTATTTGTCCTCTATGTTTGTTCATTTTGATTTATATTGAGAGCATCTAGGAGGAATGGTTTAGCATTTTCCATCTTTGTGAATGCTTAAATAGACAAAACATAAAATCTAATAGAAATTGGGAGCGACCTCTTGCAAGATTCCATGGCTATTAATAATAAAAAGAAATGCAAAATAAATTAATTACAAAGAATTTTATTACAAATTCCTTTAATAGTAGTCTTGTGGCACTGTCCACCTAGAACAACATAGTTTTTAGAGCATCTGGATCAGGTTGTTTTGAAGGGTGTTACAAAGTTGTTGTAAGAAATCATCTGTTCACTACTGCAACAGATTTTGAAAGATTGTTCTTCTTCTGAAGTTGACATTATCTGTAAGAAACGAACAACTTAGTTTAAGATACCAAGATCTAAAAACAACTTGCTTTGCTACATATTTCCTCCCCATAATTTATTCTCATTAAACATTATATTTATAGTCCTCTAACATCCTATCACAAACTATTTCAAACCTACAGCACAGAGAGTCTTAAACTAATTTTCACCAAAATTGTTAGTAAGGGCTGACCTTGCTACCTTTGAAAGTATCAAAACAGAAAAGGCAACTATAATAACAAAATTCATGACGCAAGCTACCCTCTCATGGAATAGATTTTGTTCAGGAGCAAGCAGAGGCAAGATAATGGTCCTTACAGTTGGACAACCAGAGGATTTTTTCCAAGCTCTCAGGCTCATAGTGAGGGTAAGCCCCCACAGAGAGTGAAGGACTTAAATAGCAATCTGAGAATAACAGATAAAACTGAGAATGTTCTTCACAAACAAAAATACCTGGGTTATGAGATGTTCTTCGAAATAGAAAAAAGAGCAGTTTTACTTTGAGAAGAGACTTCTTAGAATTAACTCAAGTTAATATAATCATCATAGGTGTAATAGTAGCTGTAGGCGTAAAGAAGAGAAGTTAATCAGGTATAAAAGTGGAGCTGTGGAAGAATCAGAGGAAGCAAATTTCTAAAAATATAAGGCAAAAAGTATGAGACACATACTGGAAACACGTTGATGAATTAACAGTTACCCTAGAGTTGCAAAACTATGAAAGCTGTGCTGGTGCATTTCCTGCCCCTACACAGGCAACACCTCTTAGAAGTACAGGAACATTCATATCATTGAAATGCCAGAGAAAAATCCCACCCATGAATGCTGCAGGAAAAAAATCAAAAAGAGAATAACATTTTTCTTTCCCATGAGGATGTCTTGTTAATCAAAGTGTAAGTTAAGATAGCCATATTGGAAAATAATATGGTATTTCCCAAAATAGTAGAAATACAAATGACATATGATTGAGCAATCCCTACTGGATATATATCAGAAGAAATTGAAACTGGTATGATGAAGGGATATCTGTAATCTCATGTGCATTTCACCATTATCCATAATAGCCAAATAACCTGTTCATGTGGAATTCATGAGTGGATTTTAAAATGTGCTATATATACATAATGGGATACTCTAGAGCTCTAAAAATGAAGAGAATTCTGTATTTGTGACGTGTTAGATGGAACCGGAAGACATCATACTAAGTGAAATAAGCCTGAACAGACAGACAAAAAAATGCACCATCTAACTTATATGTGGACTCTAAATATGTTAATCTTATAGAAACAGAGAGTAGAAAAAGTGATTACCAGAGGCATGGAGTGAGGGAGGAGGAATAGAGAAAATAAAGATGTCAAAGTTTCTGTTAGTCTGGAGAATAAGTTTTAGTGATCTGTTGTATCTTGTGGTGACCATAGCCAACAGCAATGTATTATATATTTCAAAAACGCTGAAATAGACTTTTAACATTCTCATCATACAACAGTGACAAATTAGCAAGGTGACAGATATATCAATTAGTTTGATTGAATCTTTCTATAATGTATACATAGATCAAAATATCACCTTATACTACATAAATATCACTGCAAGTTAAAAATTTTTATTTGTTCTAATTAGTTATATATGTCAGTAGAATACATTTATGCATTTTGATAAATCATATATAAATGGGTATAATTTCTCATTTTTCTGATTATAGATATTGTAGGATCACATCAGTCATACAGACATAAATGTACATGAGGTAATAATGTCTGTTTCACTCTACCAATGATATGAACAGCATACTCAAAAAAATATACAAATTAGAGGAAAACTGTTATTTAACATCATAAAATAAGCTAAGGAAATTACAAAAATAATAGCATAAATCTGAAATAAATGAGTATAGAAATAAGATGTCTAGACAAATAGAAGGTATAAAAATGAACTCATATACATCAAGGGAAAATTAGAAATATAATAAAACTCTTACATAAGTGAAGATTAATGTAGAATGATACAATAATAAGTAGATAAACATGCTTTAAAAAAAAACAGAAGATAGAAATAAAAACAAAAAAAATTAAATGTAAATGACAGGGAACATAGAAGAGATTCATAGAAAGTGATAGCTAAAAATATCTAATATCCGTGTTATGGTTTGTAAATGAGATATTTCCCTAAAGATCCTGTGTTAATGCAGAAATGTTCAGAGGTAAAATGATTGAGAGTTGTAACCTAATCAGTCCATCCTAGTTTGAATGGGCTACCTGGGTGGTAAATGGAGGGGGGCATGGCAGGAGGCAGTGGGTCAATAGGGGCATGCCCTGGAAGGATTCACCTTTCCCGCAGTCCCTTCCCCCAACTCTCTGCTTCCTGGCCACCATGAGCAGAGCAATTTCCATATGCCATGTCTTTCCATCATCATGTGCTGCCTTACCTTGAGTCCAGAGCAATGGAATTGACTGAGCATGGACTAAATCTCTGAAACTATGAATCTTTTTTCTTTCTCTAAGTTGCTCATGTGTGGTATTATGATCAGAGCACTGAAAAGCTGAGTAACACAGAAACTGGTACCAAGAAGAGGGGTCATCATTGTGAGAAACCTGACCATGTGGTACAGAAGTCCTTGAAACTAGTACAAAGCATTATTCAGGTTTCATACAATTGCTATTAAAATCCCAATGAAATTCTTCATAGAAATAGACAAAGCAATCATGAAATTCATTTGGAAAAATAAGAGACCCAGAATAGCCAAAGCATTCCTTAGCAAGAAGAGTGAAGCAGGAGGCATCACAATACCAGAGTGTAAATTATGCTACATTCTATAATAAAAAAGACAGCATGGTACTGGCACAAAAATAGACATGTAGACCAATGGTACAGAATAGAAAACACAGAGACAAACCCACAAAACTACAGTTATCTCATATTAGTCAAAGGCACCAAAAACATTCACTGGAGAAAACATAGGCTCTTCAACAGATGGTGCTGGGAAAATTGGAAATCCATATGTAACAAAATAAAATTAAACCCCTGTTTCTCAACCTGCACAAAATTCAACTCAAAGTGGATCAAAGACTTAGGCACCAGAACAGAGACTCTACGTAATAGAAGAAAAAGTAAACCCATATCTTTACCATGTTGGCTTAGGACATGACTTCCTTAACAAGACTACAGTGTAAGAAGTAAAATCAAGACTCAATAAATGGGATGGAGTCAAACTAAAAAGCTTCTTCTCAACAAAGGAAACAATCAGTAATGTGAAGACAGAGCCTAGAGAATGGGAGAAAATCTTTACCACATACACCTCAGGTAGAGCATTAATCTCAAGGATATATAAAAAACTCAACACCATGGGCAAAGGAACTGAACAGACACTTCAAAGAAGAAATGCAATGGATCAACAAATGGAAAAATGTTCAACACCTGTAGCAATTAGAGAAATGCAAATCAAAACCACACTGAGATTCCATTTCACTCCACTCAGAATGGCAATTATCAAGAATACAAGCAATAATAGGTGTTAGCAAGGATGTGGGGGGAAAGGTACACTCATACATTGCTGGTGAGACTGAAAATTGGTACAATCACTATGGAAAGCAGTATGGGGATTCCTCAGAAAACTTAGAATGGAACCACCATTTCACCCAGTCATCCCAATCCTACGTTTATACCCAAAGGACTTAAAAACAGCATACTACTGTGACACAGTTTATAGCAGCTCAATTCACAATAGCCAAACTATGGAACCATTCTAGATACCTTTCAACAAATGAATGGATAAAGAAAATGTGGGATATAAACACAATGGAATATTACTCAATTGTAAAGAATTATGGCATTTGCAGATAAATGGATGTAACTGGAGAATATCATGCTAAGCAAAATAAGCCAATTCCAAAAAACCAAAGGTCAAATGTTTTCTCTGTGTGGGGTTGCTGATTCACAATAGGTGGGAGCTTGTGCAAAATAGAGGTACTTTGGATTAGGTAGAGGGGAGTGAAGGAAAGGAAGATGTAGTGGGTAGAAAGGCTAACCATAGAATGAATCAGATATTATTACCCCATGTACATATATGATTACCAGTGGAATTCTACATCATGTACAACCAGAAGAATGAGAAGTTATACTACATTTATGATGTATCAAAATTCACTCCACTGTCATGTATAGCTAATTAGAATAAATAAATCTAAAAAAATAAACAAAATTTAAAAAAGAGAAAGGTATTTGGAAAAGTTTAGAGATACATGAAGGAGAAGTCTGAGAATGTTGTTATTAGAGCTTAATGGGTGATTCTGTTGGAATCTCAGAAGACCAGAATGGCCATACAGTGAAAACCATACAGTAAACACTGTGCTACTGAGGTTTCAGAGGGGAATGTGGACACTATTGGAAATTGGACTAGTGGCCTTTCATATCACATTCTGGCAAAGAACTTGCCTACATTTTGTTCATGTCTTGGGAACTTTGTGTAAGGATAAATTTAAAGGTGATGGACTAATTCATCTGATGATAGAAATTCCAAGGCAGCACAGCACTCAGGCAGTGGCATGAATTTTACTCAAGCTTTTAACTAAGTTTACCTTGAGAATCAGGAGCAGAAAGCAGAGAAGCAGAGATTAGGATTCTTAAAAATTGCAATTCAACCAGAAAAGTGCTCGTAAATTGAGGTCAAGGAAGTTGTGGCAGTGGAAGGAAAAGTGATTGTAGCCACTAAGATACCTTGAGGGCATTTCAGGAATTTATAAGACCACACCCCCACTGCAAACTCAAAGGAGTAGAAGTGAAAAGACCTTTAAGAGATCATGAGGGCATCCTGCACACATAGGGATGCCTAGGGATCTGTTTCACTGTGCCTAAACTGGCACTCAGACGCCACTACAGCAATGGTCAAAGAAGGGGGGCCTACTGTTTGAGTTTGCAGCAGACCTTATCATCACACACCTTGTACTGGTTCTTCTGGAATGCAGAATGTTGGATGCCCTACTGAACCTCAGATCCTGGGAAAATGATTTGGGATCTTGGCAAGTGAAGGGAAATGTGAGGCACAGTTGATAGTAGACATGCTTTATTTGGAGGAGCAATAGTCCCCTTAGGCTTTTTTTTTTTTTTTTTTTTTTATGTGCAGGACACTTATGTATCATAAGTGAGCACATGCTTACTAGCAGATACTTATCACCTTTAGTACATATGCTGAATCAGGGTGTTTATGACCTTGATTACATAAAACAGTTGGCCAGAAATCTTGCTGAGGGACCCACCCTAACTATAGCCCTTTGGGGCCTGCCCCACTTTGGAGTTGAGGGTTCATGGAGATGTCCATCAAGATTTTAAAGGAAGGCCTCAGAGGTCAGGCAAAGTGTAACAGGCTCAGAATCTCTTTGGACTGTGCCTGAGAAGGTGACTCATGAAGCTCTGAAGGAGAATCCTGGGGATTAAGAGATGACAGTCACATGAACAGTCTGCTGAGGAAATCTGCTGTCTACAGACAGTGCTGAGCTATGTGGGCTGCAACCTGCAAGGCCAAAAGAGCAGTGCTCCCCAAGTTCTTTGTAGAGTATATCTCACCCTCATGTATCCTACATGCTATATGTAGTTATGGGACTTGTTTGCTTAACTGGGTTTCTTTTCATGTCTCTATTCTTCCCTTTGGGAATTTGAATGTTTACTCTGTGCCATTGTATATTGGAGATAAATAGATAGATAGATAGATAGATAGATAGATAGATAGATAGATATAGACAGAAGATAGATACACACACACACACACACTTTTGGTCTTTACTCTGCCATTGTGTGTATATATATCTACATATAGATATATTGATATTCTGGAACTGTTAAGACCATGCACACTCTTGGAGATAGACTAAGTGCCTTTTATATTGTGAGATGAACATAAGTTTGGGGATACAAGGGCATAGGATTATAGTTTAAATATGAGATGTCCCTCAAAGTTTCCTGTGTTAATGCAGGAATGTTCAGAGGTAAAATGATCAGATTGTGAGAACTGTAACCTAATGAGCCCATCCTAGTTTGAATGGACTACACAGTAGGCAGGTGACAAGGTGAGCAGGAAAAAGCTGATCAAGGGAGGTGTGCCCTGGAAGGGGTTACCTTTCCTGCAGACCCTTCCCCTTTCTTTGTTTGCTTTCTGGTCATCAGGACTGGAGCAACTTCCATCCATGACACCCTCCCACCATGATGGGCAGAGCAAATGATTTGGTTGATCACAAACTAAATCTATGAAACTGTGAGCTAAAAACAAAGGTTTTCTTTTCTAAGTTGCTCTTGTTAGGTATTTTGCTCACAAAAACATCTGCATAAAAAGAGTCTGTATGAAAAGAGTCTCTGAAAAAGAAAACCAATGTAGCAGTGAAACAAAAGAAATACTAAAATCTATAACTGTGATATCAGCAAGATGGTTGAATAGGAGGTCACCTGCTCCTATCCCCTTCCACAATGATGAGAATTCTGCACTGGGGTCTGTGGATGTAGTTTATTGATAGGAAGTATGCTTAATCTGTACAAGGACCAAGATATTTTCCTCAGTACACCACACACACACATACACACATGCGTGCGCACACACACACACACACACACACACACACACACACGAAATTCTGCACATATCCATGAAACAAAGACTCTTTATGGGAGCCAAGATTCATGGTAGATGCTGAGAGGACCTGATTCCAGCTTCAGTCCCTCTTGCAGTTGGCAAAGTACCCCACCTCTTCAGGGAACCTCTGGGAGACAATTGCATATCTAGGTGAAAAGAGTGGCCTTGTCATTTTTTGTCCCACAGTAGATTCCAAAGAGGTCCATTCTGGACTCTAGCATCCCCTTTTATATACAGGGAACTGCCCCTCACTGTTCAGGGAGCTGTTGAAAAACATGCCCTTCCCATTGGGGCAGGTTTGTGTGGCCTTCTTGCTGCATGGTCATTTGGCATAAAGCAGAAGAGTAAGAGAACAAACACACTCCTACAAGCCCTGTGAATAATGGCACTAATCTTCATATGAGGGTAGAACATTCCTGGCCTAAATAACTTCCATTAGGTCCCACCTCCCATAACTATGGAATTGGGGATTAAGTTTTCAACACAAATTCTTCAGAACATATTCAAGTCATTGGAATGTTTGAATGCTTTTGATAGAGATATAAATAGTATAGCAATTATGGAAAACCAGTATGGACTTTCCTCGAAAACTTAAAAATGGAACTACAATATGACTTTCAAATCCCACTACTGTGTATGTATACAAAGAAAATAAAATTAGTATGTTGAAAAGATGTGTGCACTTCCATATCATTGCATCATTATTCACAATAGCCAAGATTTGGAACTAACCTGAGTATCCCCCAATGAATAAATAAATTTTAAAAATGTACATACTGACCTTACAGAAATAAAAAGGAGTATAAGGAAATACTGTCACCAACTGTATCTTTACAAATTAGACAACCTAGATATATTATACAGCTTCCTTGAAAAACACAAACTACCAAAATTAACTGGAGAATAGAAAACCCATAGCATTTTGTATTAATCATTTACACATTCATTTGAAGAAAAGTCAGGGTCCAGTTGCCTTTATGTTAAATGCTATCAAATGCTTAGATAAAAATTAATATCAATGCTTCTTAAAATTTTCCAAAGGAACAGGATACACTTTCTAATTCATTTCATGAAGCCAGTGTTACCCTGATATCAAATCAAGCAAAGACATAACAGGAATAGAAAAATCACAGACAAACATGCCTTATGAATATAGATGAAAAATTATAAAGAAAACACTTTCAAAACAGATCTGGCTACGTATAAAAAGGATTATAAACCATAGCCAAGTGGAATTTATGCCAAGAATGAGAGATCAACTTAACATTCAAAAGTTAACCAATACATCATGTTACTAGAATAAAAAGCAAACATCACATATTCATCTCAATGATGCCCACCCCCAAAAGTCATTTAAATGTTCTTCCATAATCAACACATTCAACAAGCAAGAGGTAGAAGGTAATTCCTTCAACCTGATAACACTTAGAAACAAACAGTCAATATCACATTAAATATTAAAAGACTGAAAGTTTTCCCCAAGGACAAGAACCTGACAAATGTGCCAGCTCTCAACTCTTAAATTCTAACTAGAAAGTTCTAGAATATGATTCTTGAAATTCTAGGCAGGGAAATAGGCAAGATAAGGACTTGACTGCATTCAGATTAGAAAGAAAGGAATAAAACCATCTCTATTCACAGATGACTTAATCTTTTACAGAAAAGATCCCAAGGAATTTGTACACAGAGACATGCACACAGACATTTAGAGTTAGTAAATGAATTCAGCAAAGTTATGAAATATGAGCAGTATATAAAAATAAATTATATTCATGTAAATTAGTAATGAACAAAATAAAAATGAAATTAAGGGTTGGAGATTGAACTCAGTGGTAGAGCAAGGCCCTAGATTTGATCCACAGAACCAAAAAATGAATTAACTAATTAATGAATGAATAAAATTAAGAAAACTATTTCATTTAAAAATCATATCAAATATAATAAATTTCCTATAAATATATTAAATAAAGTATCATTCTTGTACACTAAACTGAAAACTACAAAATGCGATTGAAAGAAAGGAAAGAATATCTAAACAAATGCAAAAACATCCCATATTCATGAACTGGAAGACTTGATATTATCCCAATAATCCCCTCATTGATCTATAGATTTGGTGCGATTCCCATAAGAATCTCAAATGCCTTTGTGTGTGTGTGTGTGTGTGTAAATGAAGTAACTAATCCTAAAATTGATGTGGAAATGCAAAGAATCCAGAATAGTCACACAATCTTGAAAAAGAAGAACAAATATGAAGAACTAACACTTCAGAAAATACAAAGCCATAGTAATCAAGGAAATATGGGAGAGGCATAAGGATGGATACAGATCAATGAAATAGAATTAAAAATTCAGAAATAAAGTCTTGCATTTGTGGTCAGATTATTTTTGGCAAGCATTCCAAAACAGCAGTATTTTTTACAAGTGATGTCATGATTGCTGGATATACACATGTGATAACAATAAAGTTAGACCCCCTACCTCATATTATATGAGGAAATCAACTCAAAATGGGTCATAAACCTAAATGTTAGAGCTAAAACTGAAACTCTGGGAAGAAAAGGAGTATATCTTCATGACCTTTGATTAGCCAATGTTTTCTTAGATATGACATTGCCAGAAGCATAAGTGTTAAATAAATATTTAGATAAACTGAATTTTAACATGAAAAAAACCCTTCTGTATTTAAAGCTTACTATTATAAAAAAATACATATAATGCAAATCATTCATCTGAGCAGGCTCTAGAATCTAAAATATTTCTTACAACTCAACAATAAAAAGATGCATAATCCAATGCAATAATAGTCTAATGACATGAATAAATATCTCTCTCTGTGGAAGACATAGATAGAAAATAAGCAAATGAAAAGGTGCTAAAACCTTTCATCATTCCAGTAATGCACATCAAAACTACAATGAGCTGTCACTTCATACCCACTAGGAAAACAAAAATTTTAGAAAAGCAGACCAGAAAGCGTGTTGAAGAGGATGTGTAAAATTAGGGACTTTCACACATTGATGGGAATATAAAATAGTGCAGTCATTTTAAAGGATTTTTCGGTAGTTCCTCAAAATGCTAAACACAAAGTTACCATTTGATTCAGCAATTCTACCATTCCATCGCACTCTGTGATTCTGTTATATAGTCAAAAGAAATGAAAAAGTGCCTATACTGGAAACTGTAGATGAATATTTGTAGCAGGATTATTTATAATCCCCCCCCAATTAGAAACAATCCAAGCATCCATTAACTGAAGAATAAACAAATGGAATGTTACATCCAAACAATGGGATATCAATTGAAAACAAAAGAAGTACTGATACACACTGCACTATGGATGAACTTTGAAAGCATTATACTAAGTGAAATAAGTCAGTCACTAAAGTCCACATATAATGACTTCATTTAAATGAAATGAGCAGAGTAGATAAAATGATAGACACAGGAAATTGATTAGTTGTTGCCAAGGTGCTGAGGTGAGGAGAAAATTGGAAGTGAAAGTAACTACAAATGGGTACAATTTTTCTTTGGGGCGTGATGAAAGTTTGTTATAATTACCTGTGATGGTTCTGTCATTGTATGAATATACTAAAAAACAAGATGTATACTTTTAAAGGATGAATCATGTATCAATGAAGTTATTGCAAAAAGCTGCATGCTAAAAATCACAAGAAAACTAAAAAATTATAACTTATTTATAAATTTATTCAACTTGTAAATTTATTCAACTTGTACCACTGTAGAAAACCCCATCTCAAAACCAATGCAAGTCCTAGTCCACATCATTTCATATATGCTTATGTACAGCTTATATCTATTTATTCAGTCATGATATTTGATCACTGTATTTTTACATTTTAAACCAAGAGTGAGAGTGCAAATACAAACCAGAAAAATGCAAGCTCATTATATTGGACTGTATTTTCTTCAGATCATCAGGATTTCAGAGAAAAAATTCCCAATGTTCAAACCTCGATTATTATGGGATTTGTTTCCATAAGTGTCATCCTGTCCTACTCTAGTAATGTGAGAAGTATTCTGGAAGCGGCTCTGCCCACTCCGGCTGCAGGCTCTCTTCACGGGGCGATCCAAGATGGCGGCCTAGAGGGAGACTGCACCCCCAGTCGCTCCAGAACCCTGGAGTTAAGAAGGGGAGGCATTGAGAGACTCGGACTGAAATAGAGCCACGGGTGAGTCTGCCCACTGGGTAAAGCTCGGTCCGGGTGGCAGGCCCAGATAGAGGTGGCTTATCGGAGCCGGGCAGGGCAGCTAGAGTCATCCACAGGCAGCCCTGCGCACTCCGGCGGTGGGCCCCGCCCACACAGCCAGCTTCTCCAGGTTCTCGGAACGGAACTGGCCCGCTAGTGAGAGCCTTTCTGACCAGAACAAGCTCCGAGTCCCGGAGCCCCTGCAGCGCAGCGTACTCCGGCAACAAACCAGCGGAGAGCCGCGATCCTCAAACAGCCTCTGGGATTAGGGCAGGGCAGCCAGAGACCTCTTCAGGCGGCTCTGCCCACTCCGGCTGCAGGCTCTCTTCACGGGGCGATCCAAGATGGCGGCCTAGAGGGAGACTGCACCCCCAGTCACTCCAGTACCCTGGAGTTAAGAAGGGGAGGCATTGAGAGACTCGGACTGAAATAGAGCCACAGGTGAGTCTGCCCACTGGGTAAAGCTCGGCCCGGGTGGCAGGCCCAGATAGAGGTGGCTTACTGGAGCCGGGCAGGGCAGCTAGAGTCTTCCCAAGGTAGCCTTCCACACTCCGGCAGTGGGCTCCTCCCACACGGCCAGCTGCACGGCGTAGGCCCACAGTGAGAGCATTTCTGCACAGAGCCAGTTCCAAACCGTGGAACCAGTAGGGGGCTAGGGACAGTTTTCTTCGGATGAGCTGCTTTATCAGATTCCTCCAAGACATCAGGCTACTGAAGGCTGGGAGGTGATACACTGGAAATCTACCGGGACACTATAAGCCAGTAGCAGAAAACTGCAATATCTCAGGGTCCCACTGACAACTGACCAATATGAGAAAACAAGGGAAGAAAATGTCCCAAACAAACCTAGATACTACATCAATAAAACCCAATGACAGCACAGCAGAAGAAATGTCAGAAAGGGAGTTCAGAATGTACGTAATTAAAACGATCAGGGAAGCTAATGAGGAGATGAAAGAGCAAATGCAGGCATTGAAGGAGGAGATGAAAGAGCAAATGCAGGCATTAAATGATCGCACCAATCAACAGTTAAAAGACCAAATACGGGAAGCAAGAGATCATTTCAATAAAGAGTTAGAGATACTGAAAAAGAAACAAACTGAAATACTTGAAATGAAGGAAACAATAAACCAAGTTAAAAACTCCATAGAAAGCATAACCAATAGGATAGAACACCTGGAAGAGAGAACCTCAGACATTGAAGACAAATTATTTAATCTTGAAAGCAAAGTTGGCCAAACAGAAAAGATGGTAAGAAATCATGAACAGAATCTACAAGAATTATGGGATATCATGAAAAGGTCAAATTTAAGAATTATTGGTATTGAGGAAGGCTTAGAGAAACAAACCACAGGAATGAACAATCTATTCAATGAAATAATATCAGAAAATTTCCCAAATCTGAAGAATGAAATGGAAAACCAAGTACAAGAGGCTTATAGAACTCCAAACATACAAAATTACAACAGACCCACACCAAGGCACATTATTATGAAAATACCTAACATACAAAATAAAGACAGAATTTTAAAGGCCGCGAGAGAAAAGAATCAAATTACATTCAGAGGGAAACCAATAAGAATATCAGCAGATTTTTCAATCCAGACCCTAAAAGCCAGAAGGGCCTGGAACAACATATACCAAGCCCTGAAAGAAAACGGATGCCAACCAAGAATCTTATACCCAGCAAAACTTACCTTCAAATTTGACGATGAAATAAGATCCTTCCATGATAAACAAAAGCTAAAGGAATTTACAAAAAGAAAGCCAGCATTACAGAACATTCTCAGCAAAATATTCCATGAGGAAGAGATGAAAAACAATGATGCAAATCAGCAACAGGAGGCGCTAGCCTAAAGGAATAGCCAAATAAAGGAGAAACCAAATCATGTCAAAAACAAATATGAGTCAATTGACTGGGAATACAAATCATATCACAATAATAACCCTGAATGTTAATGGCCTGAATTCATCAATCAAAAGACACAGACTGGCAGATTGGATTAAAAAGAAAATCCAACAATATGCTGCCTGCAAGAGACTCACCTCATAGAAAGAGACACCCATAGACTAAAGGTGAAAGGATGGGGACAAACATACCATGCACACGGACACAGCAAAAAAGCTGGAGTATCCATCCTCATCTCAGATAATGTGGACTTCAAACCAAAACTAGTCAGAAGGGATAAAGAAGGACATTACATGCTGCTTAAGGGAAGCATAAATCAGCAAGACATAACAATCATAAATATCTATGCCCCGAACATTGGCTCATCCACGTACGTCAAACAAATCCTTCTCAATTACAGAATTCAAATAGACCACAACACAATAATACTAGGCGATTTTAACACACCTCTCTCACCACTGGATAGATCGTCCAAACAAAAATTGAATAAAGAAACTATTGATCTCAACAACACAATCAGCAATTTAGACTTAACGGACATATATAGAATATACCATCCAACAAAGAACGAATACACTTTCTTCTCAGCAGCACATGGATCCTTCTCTAAAATAGACCATATTTTATGCCACAAAGCTACTGTTAGCAAATACAAGAAGATAGAGATACTACCTTGTACTCTATCAGATCATAATGGATTGAAATTAGAAATAAATGACAGAATAAAAAACAGAAACTTCTCCAATACCTGGAGACTAAATAATACACTATTATATGATGAATGGATAACAGAAGACATCAGGAGGGAAATAAAAAAATTCTTAGAAGTAAACGAGAACAAAGACACATCATATCAAAATCTCTGGGACACTATGAAAGCAGTACTTAGAGGAAGATTTATTTCATGGGGTGCATTCAAAAAAAGAAGTAGAAATCAACAAATAAACGACTTAACACTACAGCTCAAAGCACTAGAAAAAGAAGAGCAGACCAATACCAAAAGTAGTAGAAGACAGGAAATAGTTAAAATCAGAGCCGAAATCAACGAAATCGAAACAAAAGAAACAATTGGAAAAATTAACAAAATAAATAGTTGGTTCTTTGAAAAAATAAATAAAATTGATAAACCCTTAGCCACACTAACAAAGAGAAAGAGGGAGAAAACTCAAATTACTAAAATTCGGAATGAACAAGGAAACATCACAACAGACATGAGTGAAATACAAAACATAATTAGAAGCTATTTTGAAAATCAATACTCCAACAAAACAGAAAACCTCGAAGACATCAACAAATTTCTAGAGACATATGAACTACCTAAACTGAACGAGGAGGACATACACAACTTAAATAAACCAATTTCAAGCAATGAAATACAAGAGGTCATCAAAAGCCTACCAACAAAGAAAAGTCCAGGACCAGATGGGTTCTCAGCCGAGTTCTACAAAACCTTTAAAGAAGAGCTCATTCCAATACTTCTCAAACTATTCCATGAAATAGAAGAGGAGGGAACCCTACCAAACTCATTCTATGAAGCCAATATCACCCTGATACCTAAACAAGACAGAGACACATCGAGGAAAGAAAATTTCAGACCAATATCCTTAATGAACATCGACGCAAAAATTCTCAACAAAATTTTAGCAAATCACATACAAATATATATTAAAAAGATAGTGCATCACGATCAAGTGGGTTTTATCCCAGGGATGCAAGGTTGGTTCAACATTCGGAAATCAATAAATGTCATTCACCATATCAACAGACTTAAAGTTAAGAATCACATGATTATTTCAATAGATGCAGAAAAAGCATTTGATAAAATACAGCATCCCTTCATGCTCAAAACACTAGAAAAAATAGGGGTAGTGGGAACATTCCTAAACATTATAAAGGCAATCGCGCCCATGGCTAATATCATTCTAAATGGTGAAAAACTGAAAGCGTTCCCCCTAAAAACTGGAACAAGGCAGGGATGCCCTCTTTCACCACTTCTTTTCAATATCGTCCTTGAAACTCTAGCCAGAGCAATTAGACAGACCAAAGAAATTAAAGGGATACGAATAGGAAAAGAAGAACTTAAACTATCCCTATTTGCTGATGATATGATTATATACTTAGAGGAACCAGGAAATTCTACCAGAAAACTTTTAGATCTCCTAAGTGAATTCAGTAAAGTAGTGGGATATAAGATCAATGCACATAAATCTAAGGCCTTTTTATACATAAGTGATGAATCTTCAGAAAGAGAAATTAGGAAAACTACCCCATTCACAATAGCATCAAAAAAAATAAAATACTTGGGAATCAATCTCACAAAAGAGGTGAAAGACCTCTACAATGAGAACTACAGAACACTAAAGAAAGAAATTCAAGAAAACCTTAAAAGATGGAAAGATCTCCCATGTTCTTGGATAGACAGAATTAATATTGTCAAAATGGCCATACTACCAAAAGTGCTATACAGATTCAACGCAATTCCAATTAAAATCCCAATGATGTACCTTGCAGAAATAGAGCAAGCAATTATGAAATTCATCTGGAAGAATAAAAAACCTAGAATAGCTAAAGCAATCCTCAGTAGCAAGAGCGAAGCAGGGGGTATTGCAATACCAGATCTTCAACTCTACTACAAAGCAATAGTAACAAAAACGGCATGGTATTGGTACCAAAATAGACAGGTAGATCAATGGTACAGAATAGAGGACATGGACACAAACCCAAATAAATACAATTTTCTCATACTAGACAAAGGTTCCAACAATATGCAATGGAGAAAAGATAGCCTCTTCAACAAATGGTGCTGGGAAAACTGGAAAACCATATGCAATAGAATGAAATTAAACCCCTATCTCTCACCCTACACAAAACTCAACTCAAAACAGATCAAGGACCTCGGAATCAGACCAGAGACCCTGCATCTTATAGAAGAAAAAGTAGGTCCAAATCTTCAACTTGTTGGCTCAGGATCAGATTTCCTTAACAGGACTCCCATAGCACAAGAAATAAAAGCAAGAATCAACAACTGGGATAGATTCAAACTTAAAAGCTTTCTCTCAGCAAAGGAAACTATCAGAAATGTGAAGAGAAAGCCTACAGAGTGGGAGAATATCTTTGCCAACCATACCTCAGATAGAGCGCTAATTTCCAGAATCTATAAAGAACTCAAAAAACTCACGAAGAATACAAATAATCCAATCAACAAATGGGCTAAGGAAATGAACAGACACTTCACAGAAGAAGATGTACAAGTAATCAACAGATATATGAAAAAATGTTCAACATCCCTAGTAATAAGGGAAATGCAAATCAAAACTACCCTAAGATTTCATCTCACCCCAATTAGAATGGCGATTATCAAGAATACAAGCAACAATAGGTGTTGGCGAGGATGTGGTGAAAAAGGAACACTCATACATTGCTGGTGGGGTTGCAAATTAGTGCAACCACTCTGGAAAGCAGTGTGGAGATTCCTCAGAAAGCTTGGAATGGAAACACCATTTGACCCAGCTATCCCACTCCTTGGCCTATACCCAAAGGACTTAAAATCAGCATACTACAGAGATACAGCCACATCAATGTTCATTGCTGCTCAATTCACCATAGCCAGATTGTGGAACCAACCTAGATGCCCTTCAGTTGATGAATGGATAAAGAAACTGTGGCATATTTATACAATGGAATATTACTCCGCAATGAAGAATGATAAAATTATGGCATTTGTAGGCAAATGGTCGAAATTGGAGAATATCATGCTAAGTGAGATAAGCCAATCTCAAAAAACTAAAGGACGAATGATCTCGCTGATAAGCAGATGAGGACATATAATGGGGGGTGGGAGGGGCTAGCATTAGGTTTAGGGTTAGGTTTAGAGTTAGGCTAAGGAGAGCGGCAAGAATGAAGGAAAGAAGGACTGTGTAGAGGGAAAAGAGGGGTGGGAGGGGTGGGGGGAGGGGAAAAATAAAATAAACATCATTACCCTATGTAAATGTAAAAAAATAAAAAAAATAAAAAATAAAAAATAAAAAAATATAAAAAATAAATGAAAAAAAAATAAAGTCAGTATATGTAAAACAAAAAAAACAAAAAAAACAAAAAGAAGTATTCTGATTCCAATCATCTAATTTTTCCTGCTATGCACACCTGGAAAAGAGCAGTGTGATTAAAGAATAGAATTTGGGTTGTTCTACTTCTCCCATTTAATTCCCAAAAATGACTAGAGTCATTACTATTTAATCACTTTAGGGAAAACAGTATTCATATTACACCTATTACAGAGGAAAACATATTTTTATAACTGAAATATCAAAAGTGCACCTCTAATTTGACCATATCTACAAAGTAAAAAAAGAAAAAGACAAAGAAAAATAGAGCAAAAGACGACAAAAAGAACACTAAAAAGGAGACTTCCTTTGCATCCAAGCTCCAATACAAATTTGCTCTCCTTTTAATTTGGTCAGTCCATTACCATCCATTACCTTCCCTTTTAATACAGTATTCTGATCTGCTTTTCCAGAAATTATACAGGGGAGTTTAAGAAATCTCTTTCAAGGGCTTGGATGTAGCTCAGTTGTAGAGCACTGTGCTAAGTCTTAGGATGGATCCCCAGCCCTGGGGGAAAAAAAGAAGAAAAATCTGTTCATCACTTTGTAGTTCTACTACATTTCTGTTTAGAGTTAAAATCAACATCAAGGAATAGAAATTTTGTTAAGGCAATTTTTAAAACTTTGTATAATCTTAAGGCATCATCAGTTTTAGTTTGGCTCAGAAGGAAAAATCATAAATAGATCATGTCACAGGGAGTTGGCTTCCCCCTTCTTTTTAACACCCAGTGAATGAGGCCAAAATAAAAGGAAAAAATGCTTTTAAGACTTTATAATCCAGATGTAATGAAGAAAGGAACTTGGAGACTGTTTTTTACAAGATTTTAAGATGGTCAACTATATGGATACTTTCCTAGAGCAGGACAGGATTACACCAATGGAAAATAAATCCTTCAGTAACTTAGGTTCTGATATATTTTTTCCTGAAGTTCATAAATGTCACGCATGCATCCATATATAATATGAGACAAAAAATATTAGGAGAAATTATAAAATACAAATCCTACAAGTCTTTTGCAAAAGAAAAATCACCAAAACATTAGAATAAACACAAAAATCAATAGGGTAGACCATAAAATAATAATATTCTTATTGTAAAAACAAAAAGACTTTTTTTTATTTAACAAAACTAACCTATTAAATCATTTTTCTGGTAAAAATGGGAAAATAATGATGGCACTCCTGTCAAATCTTCCAGAATTCCCATGAAATATTAATATAACAACTTGATAAAATTGCTGAATGCTTCTAGTTAACCTCTAAAGTTCTGATAAATTTGACTCAGATCATTTTTACAAGTTCTTTTTGTTGTTTTTATTGGGGGAGAGCGGATTTTTAGATTTCCTTACCCTGCCCATTATAACTTTATCTGGATGGGAGAGGAGAGCATTTCCCTCTGGCTCATATGTGAAGATGCCTCCAATTTCAGGAAAGCACAGTAGACAGAAAAATACCGATGGCAGTCACTGCCCAGTGATCACACTGGCATACTAGAGAGTCCTGGAGGGTATTCTAATAGTTGCAGAACACAATTCAGTTTCACAGACTAACAGAAAATGAGCAGCTGTTTTAATCTGTGTAATCTCTGAAGCAGGACTACACTATTGTGCAAAATGGCAACTTTGCTGAAAAAGGAATTTCCGTAGTTCGTAGAGAAAAGGAAACATTGAAATAGTTATTAGGGATACCATGAGAGTGAGATAATGTCAGGAAATTCTAGATTCTTTTAGTTTAGCAGCCATAAACTTTTATTTTTATTTATTTTTATTAAAGTTTTTAACCCAATATGCTAAGGTAGTTATTTGAATTAGATTATGTTTTCCATATTAAAATAAAAATGCTCAATTCTTATCTGCCTTTTCTGAAAATACCTGCCCCATGGATTATGACTAATATTTCTAAGTCCTTCCCTTGGAATTCCAAGAACAGTCATGATGTTATCTACACTCCTAACACCTGGAATCTGGTCTGAGTCAGAAGACTATGACACTCCTTCTTCAGTCATTAAACTCTCTTGCAGGGACTAAACTTCATATTGTATTTCTTGTATTGCCCATGATACCTTATACCGTCATCAGAAATTAGAAGATGCCTTATAAATTTGCACTATTTTTATTTTGAAGTACAAGAGAACTCAGGAAAAACTAAGACTCGAGCAATACCTGCTTCTTTCTGAGTCAGCCCCTTGGAGTTTGCATAAGTTTCTAGGATACATTGAAGATGAGCACTAAATGACCTTGTAGTTGCTGTCAGAGGCACACATGAGCCCTGTTTTTGGTTGCTTTCAACTATCCCTTCTTCCTAGAATAACAACAGGAAGTTATCAGTGACCTGGACCCCAAGTCACAATGCTACCTGAGTGACTTTAATTCTAAATAAAACGTCTCTTTCCCACTCCATAAGGCTTTATTTATATCAAATGAATGAATATTTTTCTTTAATTTCTTTGGTGTCATCTTTGGTTCCTTCCTTTTCTTGCAAGTCCTGCCATCTTAGGAATGTTTTATGTGGTCTCTCTAATGCTGCTCACATTCTTTTACCTTCCCCCTGTAATTGTCCTAGTCCACACTTTCATTGCTCACAGCTAGACATTCGTAATAACTTTCTGAAGTACCACTACCTCTAGTCTTCCATCAGTTTCCCATCTGTTTCCAAACCATTGCATTCAAAACCAACAGATTGTCTTAAATGTCAAAATGTGATATGATATCCTTTCTCAGAATATGTTTTGGACTTCCTGGAGGAAAAAATAATTACAGATTACAAATGTTTTTATAATATAGGGTATTCCATTACTTACCTACAACCTTCCTGTATGACTTCCTCTTTCAATTTATCTGATTCACCTGAACTAATTTTCTTGATTCCCAGACACAATGTAGTAATGCTTATCTTTATGTATGCCCCTTTTCCATTCCACATCCACTTATCAAACACATTCTATTCTCAATATTCTGCAATGCAATCAAGTCAATGATGACCTCCTGATTCAACAAGAACTATGTCCTATAATTTGATTTAATCTGAAGAACAGACCCTAACACTTGATTTAAATTAAGATATTGAAGACTTTTAATTGTTTTCGTTTGTTTGTTTTTGGAAGAAAAGAGAAAATGTGTGTCAGTCAGCTTTTTGTTGCTATGACCAAATACCTGACAAGAACAATGTACAGGAGGAAAAGTTTATTTTGGACTCACAGTTTTAGAGGTTCAGTTCATGGTCAGTCAAAGTGACATCATGTCTCTGGGCTCAATGTGAGGCAGAACATCATGGTGGAAGAGTGTAGTAATGGAAATCTACCCAGCTCATAGAAGCCAGGAAGGAGAGAGTGAAACACAGGAGCCATGGAAAAGATATAGTCCCCAAGCATATTCCCCCAGTGACCTACTTCCTATAGTCACATCTCACCTACCTATAGTTACTAACCAGTAATTTACTCAAATTATTAATCCATCCATGGATTAATCCACTGATGACATTATAGCTATTATATTCCAATCCTTTTACCTCTGATCATTGCTACATTGCCTAATCATGAGCTCTTTGGAGGAACGTTTTTCAGATTCAAACCAAAACAAGGTGCTAACCAGATTTCTTCTTGGTAAAGATTAAAATAATTAACTTCTTTGGACCCAGAAACCTTGGGTATTTTAGCTAGGGAAATTCCAAAAAGATGTAGTGTCTTAGCTGGAACTCACTCCTCAGCTACTTAGGGTGAGAAAAATAATTTTCCATGTGGGAAAATGATAATAGGAAGTTAAAGAATTTTTAACTCAGTTGCTTGATCAAACCATTATTATAGGACCCAATTTCTGTGGGTAACTTTCACAAAAAAATATAACCTCATGGTCTATAATAATCTATTTATAAATGTCCTGAAAAGTTAGAAACCATGTGTCTTTTCAGTCATTTCAGTTATCTCACAAATTAGCTTGCCTGACTGAAAGCAAAACAAAACAAAGCAAAGCTCTTCCAGAGGAACTCTATGGGTCCAAACACAAACTAATAAGGCAATGGAAAGGTTAATGACCCCAATGTAATCACCACTTTTATTGAAATGTCACACTGTACCTCATGCATGTATACAATTATTTTGTATTAATTGAAGATTTAAATAAAAAATTAAGGAGATGGACATTTTATCCACTCTGACTTGACTATTACACACTATATATACTATATGTATATATATATATATATATATACACATATAGTATATATAGTATATAATTAGTATATATAGTATACATATATATTGAATTATTACACTGTACCCATAAATTTGCATAAAAGATAATTAATTTTAAAAGCCCTCTTCACTGGTTGATAAAGAAATATTTACCAATATGAATATTTATTTGAACATGTGTAACACAAAGTACAATTGAGCATAAATTTGTAGATTGTGTGTTTATGACAACTAGTAACTCTTCTGTGGAAACTAGAAAGAAGAGCAGACCTATAAATGCAAGTGTTTAATTCAGCAACTACAGCTAAGGGGCTGTTTCCTAACCCAATAAATAATAGCTTGAACTGGAATACTTGTTCTTTGTTTTGTGGGGATCAAGTGCTTTTGAGAACACTATAAATAAAGAAACTTTCTGTTCAGGAAACAGTATACCTTCATTTATACCTCATTTAGATAAAACTAGAGGTTTCTGGAATTAGCTTAAGTTGCCTTTATTGTCTGAATATTTTATTCTGCTATCTGAATGAATAGTGACATTTTGATGATGGCAGGAATTCAGTTTCTAACAATGTAAATTAATTAGGAGTTACAGTCACTCAAATGGTGATATTATCTTAAAAAATGCAATTAGGGCCTGGATATTCTTCAACTGTCTCTCACTATATTCAGTATTCACCAATCATTTTCAATGACAACCAGAAAGAACAGTACAAAACACATGAGAGACATTGAAGACAAGGCAAAATGAGAAAAACAAAATGTGTTCTAAATAAAAGCTGAGCATGTTAAGGCCATGTTTTCCTTGCAAAATAATGGGATTTGATCTATACTCACTTAGATAATATAACAACAAGCACTACCCACTAGACAGTATAAAAGCAAATGTCATTATTGAAGGTCGGGAAAAAATAGATTCTATTAACCAGAATTAAGTATCTATTTCTTGTAAATAACAGTTATTCCTGAAAAATAAAACCATTACTGATACTGACAATAAAAAAAAGCAAAAAGGATATAAAATGCAAAACCAAACAATCTATCCAATGGGAGATGGCTTATTATAGAGACAAATCTTAGTGCTGGTAGGTCATATTTTATAGAAAACCTATAACAAAATGGCAACAAACTAGATTGATGTTTTTATTATACAAATTGCATGAAAGGAAGAATAGGAAACAAGATATGTTAGTGATAAAACCAAAAACTCAATGGAAAATGAGTTCTGGTGTAATGCAAGAAGTTTTAAAGAAACAATGATTGAAAATGCTGTTATGCCCCTCACCACTCACTATGAAAATGTTCTCAGTAGTGAGTAAAAATCAGGAAATCAAAATTTAAATGAAACAAAATTCTGCAAAAAAGGTAGAGCTATCTTTAAATATGCTTTTAAAATGATCTAGATTAGAAGCAGTGACCAAGGGGGAGAAAGGAGGAGAGGGAAAAGAAGATGAAGTTAACCAAATCATGCTATGTGCATAGATCAATATATCATAGTTCATTTCAATTTTATATATAATTATAATGCACCAATTAGAATAAATAAATAAATAGAAGGAAAACCAATAATGTAGACGAAGTTGACCAGGGGAGGGACCAGGGGAGGGAAAGAGGAAGAACTAGGGATTGAAATGGGGTAAATTATGTTATAAACATTTATGAATATGTCAGAGTGTATCCCACTATTATGTACAACTATAACACAAGTAGATATAAAAAATATACAGACAGTCAAGAACAGCAACTGATAATTCAGCATCATGAATGAATAAATGAATGTTTTCAGGAAGAAATAAGGGAGGAGAAAGAGAGTTGACATCAGTAAAAATGTATTAAACTTAGATTATAAGCTAGCAGGTATACAACATCTGACTTATTCCTGGTTATCACCATGACCAGCATATTCAGGGCTTAAGTCTGTACTCAACAATTAGGTCAATGAGTGCCTACCTAAAAGGAGAAAAAATAAATAAAAAGGAAGAGCCATGGGCTATAGTCTTGAGTTGCTTACAGTGCTGATTTTGAAAGACTTAGTTCAATACACTGAGAGTTTCATTCCCAATCAATCATTGCCAGCTTTGACATCTTCTGATACCTTGTGCTTATTTTTTCAAATCACAGCTCTGAGCAGTTCAATTTTGGATTTTCAGCTTTTGCTGATTTAAATGTTTTTATTATAATTTCTCAGAAAGCATAGGTCTATACATATTAAATAATCATTGGTGCAGAAAGAATAATTGTTTGACTCTCTTGCTTTGCAGATGCTGTTAATGGTGTCTCATCCTAGGCAGCCCTGTTCTCTTGCATTTGGGGATGTGCTCATGTTCCAGAAAGAACCAATGCTAATCTCAGGGAAACTGCCATCTGAAATATTTTGATCAATTACCAGCATTCTGTGAATTGTCTTTGCTTTGAGTGATTGATAAATGTACCCTGATGGCAATGCTCTGCTAATGCATTGTCTTCTGTCCCAAATGAGCACTACCTAACTGATTCTGATACCTACTTCACCATGCTGAATATCACCGGCTTAAATAATATCTAAAGTTCCTCCCATGGAGTTAAGAAGGCAAATATCCCAAAATACGTTCTGTTTTTCTTACTAATAAAGTTACAATGGTTCCCAAAGTGTAGTACTCCCTACCTCAATAAAATTTCCAAGCAAAGAGAATCTTCATACTATATGAAGTAGTCTTCATATTATATTCACAATACCTGCAAGAACATTTAGGAAGTGCACTTTCCCAGGGGTAACAAAATGCCCAGTCTTTCTCATAGTTGCTCCAAGCAGTTTTAAAGCTCACAGGACAATGCAACATTTCCAATGAATTGCACAGAACAAGTTAGACAAGAATACTAATCAAAACTGTATCCCCATGTGCAGCACATATTACATAAGCATGCTGTCACCTCTCAGCTACAATGTCTCACTGTCTTCTGAGTTGGTTTTGTTTATACTCATTCAAGTCCTCTGGAACTAGACAGATTGCAAAAGGGCATAAGTAGTAGAAACACATTATATTCAACAAAATTTGTACTTAAACACCCCACTGTTATGTTCAATTGCTATGTTATGTTACAAATTCTAAACGTACTTTATTCTTTCAATGAAAGAAAAGAAGCAACACAATGTAACTGGTGTTTTTCATAGAAAATGTTTTTTTTATGTATAGAAGCAGCATAATAACAATGATAAAATGAAATCCTTCTGTTGCAAAACACAGTTTTGGAGACTAACAGAGCTTACATTCTTCTGAACTAGCCCAAGAGTCACATCTAGATCATTCTCACAAGTCCTCTCTCTCTCTGTCTCTCTCTGTGATTCAGGGCATGTCTTGCTACTACTCCTGCATTTTACATCTTAATTCATTTACTTTTGGGGGAGTAGACCAAATACTATCCACCTCTGTTTATGTAAGGGGCCAAGGAAGCAGTCATTCATGGATCACTCAGATCTTACGAATATCCTTAAGAGATGGTGATATTAGTGTTTCTGAAGAACTCTCTCTGGTGTGGTCTTGAGAATGAATCTCAGAGAGCTGTATGAGTGAGAAGTCCAAGTAGGTGCTCTGCAGTCAGTATCAGTCCTCCTCTTGACTGACCACCAGGCCAGGCACGTGTGTTTCCATTTTGGTTGGGAAGAACTTGTTTTTACAATTCTCATTCCTCAAAAAATAAATGAGGAGAGGCTTTATCCTGAAAACTTTCTAGACATTCCTAAGCATATCTGCATTTACATCAAGTGTAGACCAGTCCCTTATTTCATTATTCTTTAGTATGTTTTTTTCAGTATTTTTACCCCTTTGTGTATTCGGTGGTCAGGGAAAGACCACTTAAATGAACCCATCACCTAGCAAGTGTTCAGATGTCATAATTTACCTCCATGGGAAAATCTTAGCAGTATCAACCAGCTAAACCTAGGGAGAGATGAAACATGGAGTTCTGATCTCCCTTACATAAAAAAAAAGAAAGAAAGAAACACAAAAGCTTACCACAGATAAAATAATAAGCCAAATTTCTAAGAAATTATCTCCTCTTTTTAGACAAAAATCAACATAAATAGAATTCATTTGCCTACAAACCATTAGATAACCAATTCATTGATTTGCAAAAGAATCCTTGTCTTGTGTAAAATGTGGCGAAATTAAGCACAAATGTTCTGGAAGACCCAAGAAATGTCTTCTATTGCCAGACAAGGATCAGAAAATGCTGGTAGCACCCAGTCGTGTGGGATGAGCAGTCAGTGTCTACTTATTCTATTTCTCTACCTGAACTTGAGATGTCCGATCTATTATTAGATACCTCCAAATATAAACATATTGCAAACTTCTGTGAGTAATATTTTGACAAGAACAGAAGACAAAACAGAGTTTTAAACTTATGTTCCATACTTCTCTGCTTTTAAATGTCAATTAGTGTGATAAGAATTTAGCTTTATCTGTCATATAGATAGAATACTGTTTGTAGAAACAAAAATACTTTATAAACCCTCTAATATGAAATGTCTTTCCTCCCCAAGAAGGGGAAACCAAGGCAACTTAGTGTTATCTGTGGAAAGCTACTTTCTTTCACGTAAACCAGGACAGTTGCATTTTGGGGATGCTGGTCAGAGAAGCAAACTAATGGCAATGATTTCACTGCTTCTGCAGGTTAACATATAAAATCTCACTCTGAGTGGGGATGGGCACTGAACTGAGAGCACTATGAAAAGAATAAGTGTCACTCATCTGGCCAGCTGCCACTGGACACAACACTATGAGGGAATGCTGTTTGGCAAAGAACCGTGCGGGATGAAAGTACTGTCAGCCTGTCACTTCTGAACTCTTCAGTCGCTGATCTCTTTTAAGCTTTCCCCAATGAAAAACATGTTTTCTGTGTGGTCTCCTGACACTTTCTTTGGCCAGTCTGCAACTTACCCCACTGCCCCAGTACATAGAGACACTATTTATTTGCTCATTTGTTTTCTTTCCCTTCTAGCATCCTGAAGCATGCTAAAACCTGAAAGTAGGCAGCAGTTTCAAGAGAGCTTAAAGTGTACCTCCTTAGGAGCTGCCTGGAGAGGCAAGAAAATGGTCTTTTAATTCTCATAGTCAATGGAGGAAACTTCTCATTTGTTCTTTTTTTTCTCCCTCCACTCTTTAGAACCCCAGCCTCCAAGCAATCTTTTGACTATAGCCGTAATGATAGCAAGAACAACAAGGACTCAGGAACCTAAAACACTGATTGATGGAGATATTCCTCTCTGATCAGATCAGAATAACTATGATCCCAGGAGGCTGGGTGAAAACAAGTTCTCTTTCTCTCAACAAATGCCCCTCCCTCTCAGCAAAAAGGCTTTTTACACCACATGTGTTTTGAGTCAAGTCTTACACACAACATTGGGTCAGATGATAATTCTCAAGAAGGGAGGCATTGAATAAACTCAGGTTTGATTCTCCTCTCTTCAGTGGCTTCTAAGCTGCTGGTCCTCACCAAATACTGGCTGTTAGATTTTGAAGCTACTGAGGAACCTAAAAGAAGATGGAACTTCGACAAGTTAAAACACCACAAAGTTCACAGATTTTACCATGATGCAAGTATTTTCTTGAATAAATACTCTCCCTCTCTGATAATTTTTTACAAGTTTTTTGTTGCTTTTATGATCTATGGTGGGGAGGTTGTAGGACATTGTTAGATGTCCTTACCCTGACACTTTGACTAACATAACCATAATAAAGATGCATACCTGCTATATAATTTAAGATTTTTGCTTAATTTGGGTCTTTCTCCCATTCCCTTCTCCTACCCCTCCTCCTGCTCTTCTTTTTATCAGTTGTTATACTTTGATATTATTTCCTACCATTCTCTCTTTATTTCTGGTACTTGACCACATCTTAATGACTTCACACATTTATTTACTCCACTGATCTTTATACTTTTGTGTTCTCTGCTTGGAGATTTTCCTCAGTCCCATTGCTACCATGTTTTTAAATGGTTCTGTTACTGGTTTCAATGCTGAGTTCCAACAGAGTCTTTGGATAGAAGAATTTTCCCCACTCATTAAACTCAGGTAATAGCACCATTTAAGTCATAAGGTGTTCCAGCAGATAAAAGTGAGCTCTATGGTTTAGTTACATCCTGTATGAAATTGCCTATTTCATGGTTACTTAACTTTGGGGATTACTATTATCATCTTAGATTTTCCATAAATTTTTGTTTAAACATGAAATAATCTCTTTTTTCTACATCACCAAAACCAATGTCTATTCATAGAATAAATTTTATTTTAGCTTCCTAAAACCTAAAGGAACAATTTTTTGTTGTTTTGTTTTGTTTTTGTGTTATACTTTCCTCCTCAGAAAACTGAGGCAAACACAGACATGTAGACTATTAGGATATTATTTGGTTTGAATTCCAAAGAATGTTGTTACTTTTCCTCTGTTGATTTTCTAAAACCTGATTCTGGAACTAGAAGAAAGAGAGCTGACAGTACATTGTTCTCTTGATTAATATATACAAACAACAATTAACCTGATCAGCAAATAGATAGTTACATCTAGGGAACAAAATTCTTGCTATATCTCAGGGGAAATACAAATTCTTCATTATTTAGTGCTGTCTTTCTATTTTTGTAGCAGCCTTCGAACATTATTTTATATGCTAATGGGATTTACTAGAATTCTCCTAGATACAGAATAGATTCCAAATTTAGTCTCAGCAGCTGTAGGCAAGCATCAAACCGAATTACCTGGAGGAATGTGGGAAGAGGGCAGATGCTGGTCAATTACCATAACTTAATTGAAGTAAGGGACCTGGTATAAATAGGCTAGTAAAGTTTTTATTAGGCTGGGGAAAAACTACAATTTGGGGAGATTTCATGCTGTTTCTGCCTACCAGGGAGGAAACTAAAATTTGCCTTTGATAAAGACTCATCTTCTGAGAAGGGTCTTTCAGTAATGCAAGTAGGTTTCTACTTACTATTTGGGGAAACCTTTATAAGCAGTAGAAAAACCAAGTATTCATGCTTCAAACAAGCTTAATAATTTGAAATGAGGAGATATGACAGAGCTGTGACAAACAAGTTATTGGCTTATTTTTTTCCAAACCTGGATTGTAACTTTCTAACACCTTAAAATTATTACTTGTTTGATATGTCTGTAACTCTTGTCCAAGATAATAATTAGCCACAGGAGATGAGGAATAGAGACACTGGAAGAAAAATGTAAAAATGAATTTAGTTGGCTTGGCATTGAAGAGTCTAATTGCAATGTTGTCACTGAAGGCTAAGTAACTGAGATTTGTGAAAGGGAACTCAGTGATTATTCTGTCTGGGTCATGGGAACTATCTCACAGTGATGAATGGGTTTGGGTGTCTCAGAAAAAGAACTGATATTATGCTGTCAATCATCCTCAGAAAAGTTTAATTATGAGGCAGAAAATAAACACTGAACAAAGGGGAAAAATGATTTTTCATTGCTGATTGAGAACATTTTGTCTGGGTGCAATTGTCTGATGTGAACCTTTTACCTAAAGAATAACATCTCAGAGTCTGAGACATTAGAATTATTGTTGAAAACAAATCAAAAGCAGAAAGGGATGTAAAAATCTCTAAGGTCAGATATAGTCAAGGATACTTTATCATTCCTATATTTCCCTCACATTTTTTAATTGGTGCATTATATTTGTACACATGGATGGGATTTGCTGTTATATATTTGTACATGCACACAATACACAATATAACAATATAATTTGAACACTATCACTCCCCAGTACTTCGCCCTTCCCTTTCTACCTCCCAATTCTTTTCTCTTTCCTCTACTGATCTCCTTTTGATTTTCATGAAATCCATCCCCCCATTTCTTTCTTTTTCCCTCTCTAGCTTCTGCACATGAAAGAAAATACATAGCCCTTAACCTTTTGAATTTAGCTCATTTCACTTAACCTCATGGTCTCTAGTTACATCCATTTTTCTGTAAGTGACCTAATTTCATTTCTCTTTATGACCAAATAAAATTCCATTGCATATATATATAGCACATTTTCTTTATTCATTAATCCACTGATAGACACCTAGGCTGGTTCCATAATGTGAAATATGTTGCTATAAACATAGTGGATATTCTAATTTACAATTTCAACAACAGTGTTCCTTTTTCTCCACATCCTCTGCAGCATTGCCAACTTAACCAAAGTGCTCTCTCTTGCTCTTTCTCTCACACACAGACACAAGCATAGCTTTGCCTCTTAAAAACCTTCTTACTCTTTTTCTATGTGAAGTTCACCTTGGACTGAGTTCTGGTCTCTCCTTCCTAATGCAATAGACCTGATTAAATTCTTGCCTGTTTCAACTGTCCATTGCAGATTTTGCCTTGACACAAATATTTGCATAAAAATTTAGATAAGTACTTACCAGTACACAAAACACCTTTTATTCAAAATGGACAGAACAGTATTATCCCATTTTGTAGGAAAGTTCTTCCTCTGTCCTTGATTTAGCAAATAGTTTTGTCTGTCATTCTTTTTCATTTCTTTCTCTGTAGCATTTCATATATAACTGTAGAAGGTATCCTCTGAAGGCTATCCATGTTTAGTGACATAAGAGATTTATGAATTTTGCTAACTTATGTTACATATCTCACATCTAAATTTTCCCAGTTCTATCGTTTAGTCCCATTTGTGTAAATGAAAGGCATGATACATTCAATTTGAAATTTTATAGACTACTCATAAGTCTTTGATTATTTAAGCCAGCGTATCATACCATGTAATTTACAGAAATTTTAAATAATTGGAAGTTCAATGAAATCACATTATTAATATATTTAAATTTTTAATAAAGAACAATGGAAGGCTATATTTATTATTTATTTATTATTTGTTTTCAAATAGAATAGGAAACTGTAACATAGCAATTTGGTTTTTTTTTTTTTTAGCAATTTGGTTTGAAAATATCTTAGAATAGGGTTTCAAGTGTAAAGAATGAGTGTTTAAGTCTTTTGCAATGGCAAACATATAATGAAAAAAATATGAATTTTAGAGTATAATAAAACATGTTAAATAAGATATAAGGGCTTACAAAGAATGACCAGGGTATTCTGAGAACCGTATCATGTGATAAACATTTGACAAAAATAGAAAGGAGAGGAGACGTGGCAAGGATAGATGTGGATAACAGACAGATTCATCAGACATGGGCACAAATGATCAAATGAAAAGAAATGAATGTTAGTTACCGAGACACAGATGGCAGTTCAATCACAGTGAGAAATTTTTAACACAGGTAAATGGAAATGGCTGCCTCGAATGTTGGAAAATTTTCACAAATTTTCCATGCTAAAGGTGATCAAGTAAAGTCAATATTGATACTTATTATGATGATGAAGAAAAGAATGAAACATGGTAGGGAATTACTGGGGAGTGATATTGGCCAAATTATTTTGTTATATTGTGTCCATATATGAATATGTAATAACAAACTCCATCATTATATAAAATTATAATGCACCAATAAGAAAATGTAGAGAAAAAAATGAAACATGGAATTCTGGATGAGAGGAAGTTATACCAACTCTCAGGATTCTAACAACCTCTCAGACACAGTTGCTGATATTTCTTATCCAAGTGGCCTGAACCTTTTTATTACTACCTTAGATACCATGAACAAAAGGGTTTTGGACATTTTTCTTCATTTGATAAAGAAGCAATAGACTCAGGCAATTTAAATGGCAGCAGATGAACCATCTCCATTCTCTACTCTAAGCTACATAATTCCATTTCTCTCGTGAAATCTTCCATCACTTTTGTAATTAAGGAATACTATTCAAATGAACTATTGCAGTAACCACAACTTAGCGATGCTTAGATTAATTTTTAAGTAGCATAAGCAGATATCAATTTCCATGTGAGCTGCTAATGACTGCACTTAGTACCTCAGGAAAGGATGATGGGTCATTTGCAAGGCCAGCATATTTGAATGTCAGGTTCCTCCAAGCCAGATATTAAACACTATGCAGGCTGCCTGTTCTCTTCCTCACTCAGCTCTTTCTAGTCCATTCTCTTCCTTTCTTTTCCATTCCACTATTCCTTTTTCTCTTTTTAAAAGTTGACTTTTCATTTTTTTCAAGAAAAAAATATGAGGAACTTATTTCTTCTTCCACAGAATCCCTCCCTGGTTCATTTTCTCTTTCTTTGCTATTCCTATTATTACCTTCTTCACATTTCTAACAGCTTTTCCTGTACTGAATATTATCTACTTCCTTACTACTTCCCATCCCTAAGCATTTATTAATACCTCTTAGGAATACAAAGAGCATGACTACAAAGAAAAATAAAACATGACTTCTTCACTCAGGAAAGTGACAATCAGTTTCTTCTTTGTATACCTTATGTGAGAGAAGAGTTCAAAAAGCTGAGGGCAAGAAGAACAAAATATAGGGGTAGCAAGTTTTGGACAAATAAATTCAGTTATTATCATCACACCTACCCTATAAAATGATATTTTATAAGGATAAGCATGTACTTCTCCAGAGAATGAATGTATAAAATAACATAATATGGATTAAGTTAAGCAAATAATATTAGGGGATAATAGAAATCTCAACTCATTGCAAACCTTGTTCTTAATTTTTAGAATAGCAAAAGATCTCTTTAAGATGATTTGCTTCATTAAAATCACTAAGCAAGGTAATTAAACTATTTGTATCCCACACTGAAAAAATAATTAAGTTGTTATATGTAGCCCTGAGCAAATTGGGAAGTGTTAAACCAAGCAGTTCACTGGCTATGTTGGCATGACAGAGTGAAGGAAGTCAGTAGGACCCTATAGGTGGCCAAGTATCATCAGAAAGAAATCTCCACTCTTAATAACTTTAATAGTTATCATTCTAAAGTAAAAACACTTTCTTTGCCTCCCACATTCAGTACTAAGTTTGAATGGATCTTCTTCATCAATTTCTTCATACTTATATCCTCTTTCTTTGCTACTAATGATGTACCATCTCAATTTTTTATCTTCATTCTCCCATCTTTATGCAATCTTTCGTATTGTGAAAAACATGTATTAAAAGTGTGTGTTTTGTTCTAAAATACAAACATTTAATGTCTAGCTGATCTTTGAGGTTATCAACCAAAATTCTTTATAATATCTACACATTGCTGTCTCAACCTTGGTAGTATTTATTGATCATTTTAATAACTATCACATATTGTGCTAAGTCCACGTGATAAAAGATCAAAGCTTACTACAGGAAATGAAACTTCATCAAATAATCACAAAATAAAATTCATATATAAAAAGAGCTATGTGAGTTTTTAAGCATGGGAATTGATCCTAGTTAGGAAGGTTCTCCTAAGTATATAATGCTTGCACAAAGAGAAGCGAAATAAAAAATATTCTAGTATGAGAGATCATCACACTGAAATGAAATGAAATGAAATTAAAGTCTCCTGATAGCCCCACTAGAGTTCTAGAAAACAGACTGCCAGAGAAATCCAGTATTAGCACAAACAATAAGATTCTTTACTGCCTCCTAGCTTAGTCATTAGTTGAGGCCAGCTTCCAAGATGGGAGTGACCTGGGCCTGAAAATGCAAACTGCTGAGGAGTGACATTAGCAAGATGTTAGTTTTCTACCATCATCTTTCCAAAGTGCACCAATTTTGATGATAACTCACGATAAAAAAAAAAAAAATAGTGCCAAATAATAATTTTTTCTTTGACTAAGATGTCCTTCCAAAAGAAAAAAAAATCAAAAATTTTAAAAAATCGAAAGAAAAAAGGAAGGAGAGATAGTAAATTTCCCAGACGAATAAACTGAGGGAGTTCATTGCTACTAAATTTACATCCACCTTACAAGAAATAATAAATAAAAATTTTCAAGTTGAAATGAAAGGTCACTGTTATGGTTTGAAGGTGAGTTGTCCCCCAAAAGCTCACATGTGAGACAATGCAAGAAGGTTTAAAGGAGAAATGATTGTGTTATTAAGGTTTGAACCCAATCACTGAGTTCATTCTTTGATGGGATTAACTGAGTGGTAACAGAGGCAGGTAGGTTGTGACTGGAGGAGGTAGGTCATTGGGATCATGCCCTTCAGATATATATTTTGTATCTGTTGAGGGAAGCCTCTCTCTCTGCTTCCTGATTATTACGTGAGGCGCTTCTCTATAATACACTGTGCCACCATGATGTTCAGCCTCACTTTGAGTGTTGCTCCCTGTCAGGCAACAAGGTCCGATGTACCTCTTTCAGGGCCCACCTGAGGAGAATATGGGCCGAGCAGGATGATGAGTGTCTGCAGCAAAGGAAACACACCAGAGCTGGGAGGTCTGTCAGCATACGAGGTACAGCAGGAATCTGGTTTATTGAGGAAGTCACACAGCTTTTATGTAGGGTGGGGGCTAGGCGGGAACCAATCAACTTAAAGGTCAGTAAGGCATGGGAGGTTCACTCAGGCGAGAGTCCCATAGGACTATATGGCAAGCATGAGCTGATCACGTTCGGGGAACTGTTGTTAACCAGTCCCTGATGGTGGTCCAATTTATCGTCATTAACTATTGAAACTGCCTTTGAGGCCTTGATCTAGCTCACTCGCCAGGGAGTAAGGAGTCAGCCTGAGTTAGTTAACGGGTCATTAGTCCCAACATTTGAGCCTCCAGGAATGGAGCCTGCTATCTATGGACAATCATGAGCTCCCAATAAACGTTTCCTCCTCTAAAATTGATCTTGTCAGGTCTTTTAGTCACAAAACAACTGACCAAAACAGAAATTGGTACTGGATTCAGGTGGCACAGTTGATCTTCTGAGGCTTCTGCTCAACTACTGGTTCCTCTGGGTTCCTAGTCTGCAGATGGACATTGGGAACTATCCAGCTTCTAGTTGTGAAAGCCAATCTAATAAATCCCCTTTTTGTTTTTTTTTTTTTTTATTTATTTTTTTTTTCTTTTTATTGTAAACAAATGGGATACATGTTGTTTCTCTATTTGTACATGGCGTAAAGGCATACCATTTGTGTAATCATAAATTTACATAGGGTAATGTTGTTTGATTCATTCTGCCATTTTTTCCCTTCCCCCCCTCCCCTCCCACCCTTCCCCTCCATCTATACAGTCCTTCCTTACTCCATTCCTGCCCCCCTCCCTAAACCCAACTCCAACCCCAACACTAACCCTTCCCACCCCCATTATGTGTCATCATCCACTTATTAGCGATATCATTCTTCCCTTGGTTTTTTGAGATTGGCTTATCTCACTTAGCATGATATTCTCCAGTTTCATACATTTGCCTGCAAATGCCATAATTTTATCATTCTTTATGGCTGAGTAATATTCCATTGTATATATATACCACATTTTCTTTATCCATTCATCAATTGAAGGACATCTAGGTTGGTTCCACAATCTGGCTATTGTGAACTGAGCAGCTATGAACATTGATGTGGCTGTATCTCTGTAATATGCTGATTTTAAGTCCTTTGGGTATAGGCCAAGGAGTGGGATAGCTGGGTCAAATGGTGTTTCCATTCCAAGTTTTCTAAGGAATCTCCACACTGCTTTCCAGAGTGGCTGCACTAATTTGCAGCCCCACCAGCAATGTAAGAGTGTACCTTTCTCCCCACATCCTCGCCAACACCTGTTGTTGGTTGTATTCTTGATAATTGCCATTCTATTTGGGGTGAGATGGAATCTTAGGGTGGTTTTGATTTGCATTTCTCTTATTACTAGAGATGTTGAACATTTTTCCATATGTTTGTTGATTGCTTGTACATCTTCTTCTGTGAAGTGTCTATTCATTTCCTTAGCCCATTTGTCAATTGGATTATTTACATGCTTGGTGTAGAGTTTTTTGAGTTCTTTATAGATTCTGGAGATTAGCGCTCTATCTGAAGTATGATTGGCAAAGATTTTCTCCCACTCTGTAGGCTCTTTCTTTGCATTGCTGATAGTTTCCTTTGCTGAGAGAAAGCTTTTTAGTTTGAATCTATCCCAGTTATTAATTCTTGCTTTTATTTCTTGTGCTATGGGAGTCCTGTTGAGGAAGTCTGGTCCTAAGCCGACATGTTGAAGCTCTGGACCTACTTTTTCTTCTATAAGATGCAAGGTCTCTGGTCTGATTCCGAGATCCTTAATCCATTTTGAGTTTAGTTTTGTGCATGGTGAGAGATATGGGTTTAGTTTCATTCTGTTGCATATGGATTTCCAATTCTCCCAGCACCATTTGTTGAAGAGGCTATCTTTTCTCCATTGCATATTTTTGGCCCCTTTGTCTAGTATGAGAAAATTGTATTTATTTGGGTTTGTGTCCGTGTCCTCTATTCTGTACCATTGATCCACCTTTCTATTTTGGTACCAATACCATGCCGTTTTTGTTACTATTGCTTTGTAGTAGAGTTGAAGATCTGGTATTGCGATACCCCCTGCTTCACTCTTTCTGCCAAGGATTGCTTTAGCTATTCTGGGTTTTTTATTCTTCCAGATGAATTTCATAATTGCTTGCTCTATTTCTGTAAGGTACATCATTGGGATTTTAATTGGAATTGCATTGAATCTGTATAGCACTTTTGGTAGTATGGCCATTTTGACAATATTAATTCTGTCTAGCCAAGAACATGGGAGATCTTTCCATCTTCTAAGGTTTTCTTGAATTTCTTTCTTTAGTGTTCTGTAGTTCTCATTGTAGAGGTCTTTCACCTCTTTTGTGAGATTGATTCCCAAATACTTTATTTTTTTCGAAGCTATTGTGAATGGGGTAGTTTTCCTAATTTCTCTTTCTGAAGATTCATCGCTTATATATAAAAATGACTTCGATTTATGTGCATTGATCTTATATCCCGCTACTTTACTGAATTCACTTATGAGATCTAAAAGTTTTCTGGTGGAATTTCCTGGTTCCTCTAAGTATACAATCATATCATCAGCAAATAGGGATAGTTTGAGTTCTTCTTTTCCTATTCGTATCCCTTTAATTTCTTTGGTCTGTCTAATTGCTCTGGCTAGAGTTTCAAGGACGATATTGAATAGAAGTGGTGAAAGAGGGCATCCCTGCCTTGTTCCAGTTTTTAGAGGGAATGCTTTCAGTTTTTCACCATTAAGAATGATATTAGCCATGGGTTTAGCATAGATGGCCTTTACAATGTTAAGGAATGTTCCCACTATCCCTATTTTTTCTAGTGTTTTGAGCATGAAGGGGTGCTGTATTTTATCAAATGCTTTTTCTGCATCTATCGAAATAATCATGTGATTCTTGACTTTAAGTCTATTGATATGGTGAATGACATTTATTGATTTCCTGATGTTGAACCAACCTTGCATCCCTGGGATGAAACCCACTTGATCATGGTGCACTATCTTTTTAATATGTTTTTGTATGCGATTTGCTAAAATTTTGTTTAGAATTTTTGCGTCGATGTTCATTAAGGATATTGGTCTGAAATTTTCTTTCCTCGATGTGTCTCTGTCTGGTTTAGGAATCAGGGTAATATTGGCTTCATAGAATGAGTTTGGGAGAGTTCCCTCCTCTTCTATTTTCTGGAATACTTTGAGAAGTATTGGAATGAGTTCTTCTTTAAAAGTTTTGTAGAACTCGGCTGAGAACCCATCTGGTCCTGGACTTTTCTTTGTTGGAAGGCTTTTGATGACTTCTTCTATTTCATTACTTGAAATTGGTCTATTTAAATTGTGTATGTCCTCCTCGTTCAGTTTAGGCAATTCATATGTCTCTAGAAACCTGTTGATGTCTTCGAAATTTTCTATTTTGTTGGAGTATAGATTTTCAAAATAGCTTCTAATTATGTTTTGTATTTCGGTCGTGTCTGTTGTGATATTTCCTTGTTCATTCCGAATTTTAGTGATTTGGGTTTTCTCTCGTCTTCTCTTTGTTAGTGTGGCTAAAGGTTTATCAATTTTGTTTATTTTTTCGAAGAACCAACTATTTATTTTGTCAATTTTTTGTATTGTTTCTTTCGTTTCAATTTCGTTGATTTCAGCTCTCAGTTTAACTATTTCCTGTCTTCTACTACTTTTGGTGTTGGTCTGTTCTTCTTTTTCTAGGGCTTTGAGCTGTAGTGTTAGGTTATTTATTTTTTGAGTTTTACTTCTTTTATTAAATGCGCTCCATGAAATAAATCTTCCTCTAAGTACCGCTTTCATAGTGTCCCAGAGATTTTGATATGTTGTTTCTTTGTTCTCGTTTACCTCTAAGAATTTTTTAATTTCCTTCCTAATATCTTCTGTTATCCATTCATCATATAGTAGCATATTGTTTAATCTCCAGGTGTTGGAGTAGTTTCTGTTTTTTACTCTTTCATTAATTTGTAACTTCAATCCATTATGATCTGATAGAATACAAGGTAGTGTCTCTATCTTCTTGTATTTGCTGACATTAGCTTTGTGGCATAATATATGGTCTATTTTAGAGAAGGATCCATGTGCTGCTGAGAAGAAAGTGTATTCACTCTTGGTTGGATGGTATATTCTATAAATGTCTGTTAAGTCTAAATTATTGATTGTGTTATTGAGATCTATGGTTTCTTTGTTCAATTTTTGTTTGGAAGATCTGTCCAGTGGTGAAAGAGGCATGTTAAAATCACCTAGTATTATTGTGTTATGGTCTATTTGGTTTCTAAAATTGAGAAGGATTTGTTTAACATATATGGATGAGCCACTGTTTGGGGCATAGATGTTTATGATTGTTATATCTTGCTGATTTATGCTTCCCTTAAGCAGTATGAAATGTCCTTCTTTATCCCTTCTAACTAACATTGGCTTGAAGTCCACATTATCTGAAATGAGGATGGATACTCCAGCTTTTTTGCTGAGCCCATGTGCATGGTATGTTTTTCCCCATCCTTTCACCTTTAGTCTATGGGTATCTCTTTCTATGAGGTGAGTCTCTTGCAGGCAACATATTGTTGGATCTTTCTTTTTAATCCAATCTGCCAGTCTATGTCTTTTGATTGATGAATTCAGGCCATTAACATTCAGGGTTATTATTGAGATATGATTTGTATTCCCAGTCATTTGGTTCATATTTAAAATTTTTGACACATCTTGGTTCCTCCTTTATTTGACAGTTCCTTTAGGATAATTCCTCCCTTTGCTGATTTGCTTCTTTGTTTTTTATCTCTTCCTCATGGAATATTTTGCTGAGAATGTTCTGTAATGCTGGCTTTCTTTTTGTAAATTCTTTTAGCTTTTGTTTATCATGGAATGATCTTATTTCATCGTCAAATTTGAAGGTAAGTTTTGCTGGGTATAAGATTCTTGGTTGGCATCCATTTTCTTTCAGAGCTTGAAAAATGTTGTTCCAGGCCCTTCTAGCTTTTAGGGTCTGGATTGAAAAATCTGCTGATATCCGTATTGGCTTCCCCCTGAATGTAATTTGGTTCTTTTCTCTCACAGCCTTTAAAATTCTGTCTTTATTTTGTATGTTAGGTATTTTCATTATAATGTGCCTTGGTGTGGGTCTGTTGTAATTTTGTGTATTTGGAGTCCTATAAGCCTCTTGGACTTGATTTTCCATTTCATTCTTCAGATTTGGGAAATTTTCTGATATTATTTCTTCAAATAGATTGTTCATTCCTTTGGTTTGTTTCTCTAAGCCTTCCTCAATCCCAATAATTCTCAAATTTGGCCTTTTCATGATATCCCATAGTTCTTGGAGATTCTGTTCATGATTTCTCACCATCTTCTCTGTTTGTTCAACTTTGTTTTCGAGGTTAAATATTTTGTCTTCAATATCTGAAGTTCTGTCTTCCAGCTGTTCTATCCTATTGGTTGTGCTTTCTATGGAGTTCTTAATTTGGTTTATTGTTTCCTTCATTTCAAGGATTTCTGTTTGGTTTTTTTTCAATATCTCTAACTCTTTATTGAAATGATCTTTTGCTTCCTGAATTTGCTCTGTTAACTGTCGATTGGTGCGATCGTTCAATGCCTGCATTTGCTCTTTCATCTCATCGTTTGCTTCCCTAATCATTTTAATTATGTACATTCTGAACTCCCTTTCTGTCATTTCTTCTGCCATGCTGTCGTTGGATTTTATTGATGTAACATCTAGATTTGTTTGGGGCATTTTCTTCCCTTGTTTTCTCATATTGTTCAGGGATCAGTGGGTCATTAAGATATTGCAGATTTCCTCTATCAACTTATAATGTCCCTGAAGATTGTTAGTATATCCCCTCTTATCCTTCAGTAGCCTGAAGTCTTGGAGGAGGTTGATAATGCAGAGCTCCACGAAGAAGCTGCCTCTCTAGGGTGGTGACCCTCAGGTGGCTTATATTCCCTGCTAGTGGGCAGAGGTGTCTCCACTTGTTGACCAATGGTCATCCAACGGGGAAGTAGGCTGCGGGCTGAGGCAAGGCCTGTTTGTGCCTATGTCTCTGACTTTACTGTCCCTGTGGGAAAACCTCCCCTGGCCGGGAAGAGTCACTCAGTGGGGACGTCTCGCTAGTCAGTTGCCCTCCTAGAGGTTCCCCTCAATCTACAACTATCCCCTGGGCTGGGCTGTCTTCTTCTGCAACAATCCCAGGGGCCCGGACCTACGTCCTGGGCCTGGGAGCCTCACCCTTCGCAGGCGAGTCTCCTTAGGCTGCCTCTCCCAGAGAGTCTGCCCGCCGCCCTGGAAACTTCGCTCCGCCCCTAGGCGTGTCTCTGTGCGGCTCTTCCAGCAAGAAGCCACCTAGCTCCTGGGACCCTGCTCTGCACCAATCGCCTGGCTATGCAGCCCCTCCCCTGAGCCACCACCTGGAGCCCCGTACAATAGCTCCGAGACCCAGAGACCCACCACACACCTCCTCCTCCGGACAGCCGCCCGGTTTCCGACGCAGTCACTAGGAATCCAAACAACTCACTTTGGGTCTCCTCCTCCCACCAACCACCCGTAGCCCTAGGCAGTCACTCCAAGTCCAAGTGACCCGCCCTGTTCCTCCTCCTCCTCCTTGGGGTAGCCGCCCGGGTGTTCAGGAGCGGTGGCTCCGAGACCAGGTGACTCACCACACTCCTTCTCCAGGCAGGCCACCGGTGTTCCGGAGCGGTTGCTTTTAGTCCAATCAACTCACCACTCGCCTCCTCCTCTGGCAACCGCCTGTGGTTCTGATGCAGTCACTCACAGACTAAGCGTCCCACCGCTCTCCTCCTCCAGGCAGGCCACCAGTGTTCTGGAGCAACTGCTCCGAGTTCAAACAGCTCGTCACGCAGCTCCTCCTTCGGCAACCGCCCGCAGCTCTGATGCAGTCACTCCCAGGTCAAACAACAAGCCACGCTCCTCCTCCTCCTCCGGGCAACCTCCCGGCACTCAGGAGCGCTGGCTCTGAGTTCAAACAGTTCACCGCACAACTCCTCCTCTGGCAACCGCCTGTGGTTCTGATGCAGTCATTCCCAGACCAAGCGTCCCGCCGTGCTCCTCCTCTTCCTCCGGGCAGTCCCCCGGCGCTCAGGAGCGCCCACTCTGAGTTCAAACAGCTCACCACGCAGCTCCTCCTCTGGCAAGCGCCCGTGGCTCTGATGCAGTCACTCCTAGACCCAAGCGACCCGCCGGGCCTCTCCTCCTCCTCCGGGCAACCCCCCGGTGTTCGGAAGCGGTCACTCTGGGTCCAAACAGCTCACCACGCAGCTCCTCCCCAGGCAGCGCCCGGAGCCCCAGCGGCTGCTCGAGTCCAAGCGCTATGCTGAGCCGCCTCCTCTACGATCTAAATCCCCTTTTTGTAATCATACTTCCTGTTGGTTCTGTTCCTCATTCACTTAGATAAATAATAAACTGAGAAAATATAGAATTAAATTACATTAGCCAAAAAGACTTATAGGCATCTACAGAATACTCTATCCAGTTGCTGAAGAATGCACATTCTTTCCAGCATAACATGGAACTGCTTTCCAAAATATACCATATATTAGGCCTCAGAGCAAGTATTACACAATAAATTAATCAACAAGCATAAATAATGTCTTATATTTTAGAAGATCATAACTAAGTGAAAATCAAAATCAACAGCAAGAAAAATAGCAGAAATGAGAAAAACACATGGTGATTGAACAACACACTATTGAATGAACAGTGAATTGTTGAAGAAGGAAAAATTTTAAAATCCCTCAAATTAAAAAGCAAACACAACATACCAAATCTATTGAATACAGAAAATGTAGTACCCAGAAAAGTGTTTACAGCAATTATTGCCTACATCAAAAAAAGAAAAAAAGAAATCTCTGAAATAAATTAGTTAATGATGTATCTCAAAATCTTTGAAAAACAAGAACAGTTCAAATCTTTGACAATCAAGAACAGTCAAACCCCAAATCAGTAGAAGGAAAGCAGAAAAAAAAAAAAAAATAGAGACTAAAAGAATAATGCAAAGTATAAATAAAACCAAGATTTAGTTACTTAAAAAGATAAACAAGATGACAAATAATTAAACGAACTAAAAGAGAGAAAGAAAGAACCAAATAAACAAAATAAAGCTCAAAAAGGAGACTTTATAACAGATACCATGGGGGAGGAGCAAACTTTATGGAATATTTTTAAAAACTTTATGGTAATCTATCAGAAAAACTGACGGAAGAAGACAAATTTATGGACACATATGCTCTACTAATATTGAACCAATAGTATATAAAAAACTAAATAAAATCTATAACAAGTAATAAAATTGAAACAGTCATAAAACCTCTTCCATCAAAGAAAATTCCAGGCTGGGTGGATTTACTACTTATTTTACCAAACTCATAAAGAACTAATATAAATGCTTCCTAAGCTATTCCATGGGACAGAAGGTGAAGGAACACTTTGAAAACTTAATCTGTAAGGCCACTATGACTCTGTTATCAAAATTTGATAAGGATATGACAAAAAAGAAAACTACAGATATACATCCCTGAATAACATGTTTTAGTCAGTTTGTTTGCTGCTGTGACAGAAAGATGTGAAAAAAATAATTAGAGAAGGAAGGTATGGTTAGCTTTTTGATTCAGAGGTCTCTGGAAAGCAGTATGGAGATTTCTCAAAAAGGTAGGAATGGAACTATCATATGACCAAGCTATCTCACTCCTCTGTATATGTCCAAAAGATCTAAAACCAACATACTATAGGGATGCAGCCACATCCCTATCAATGTTTATAACAGAACAATTCACCCCAGCCACACTATGTAAAAATTTGGGTGCTAATCACAGATGAATAGACAAAGAAAATGTGCTATATTTACACAATGGAGTATTACTCAACCATAAAGAATGAAATTATAGCATTTGTCAGTAAATAGATAACTGGAAACTATCATGCTAAGTGACATAAGCCAGACCCAGAAAAAGCAAAGATCAAATGTTTTCTCTGATATGTGAAAGTTAGACCAAAATAGGAAAAAGAAAAACCAAGTAAAAGAAAAATGGGAAAATTCTATGAAAATTGAAATAAATCAGTGAGTAGAGAAAGAAGATTAAGGGGGAGGGAAGAGGGCAGGAAAAATGGAAGAGGTTAGAACAAATTTGACCAAACTTTCCTAATGTATATGAATATACCACAGTGAATCTCACTAAGTATATACACAAGGCACTAATTTAAAAAAAAAAAAAAAAACTATGAATAGAAGAAAGATTAGTAGAGCAGAGGGAGAAGGGAGACCAAAGGGAAGAACTGGGGACTGATTAGAGTCAATTAAATTCCATGCTTATATAATTTTGTCAAAATGAACCCTAATATTATATATGACTAAAATAAATCAATCAAAAAGTTAACATTAAAAAAAGAATAAAACATACATTTTGAATGACAAAAACCCCTACCGAATGCGAGAAAATCTTTGTGAGCTATTCATATGATAGAGAATTAATATCCAGAATATATAAAGAACTTAGAAATCTTTACCAACTCACCCACAATGAGTTCAGTTTATAAATGTGCAAATGATCTGAATACGCATTTCACAAAATAGGCAGTACAACTGGACAATAAATATATGAATATGAAAATGCTCAGGGTCTTTAGCCATCAAGGAAATACAAGTTAAAAATACATTGAGATGCTAACTCAACCCAATCAAAATGACCATTATCCCCCAAAAAAGTTACAAATAATAGAAAGGATGTGTAGAAAAACAAATGCTTATACACCATTGGTGGGAATGTCAATTAGTACAATCATTATGGCAAATAATAGGGAAGTTCATCAAAAAGCTAAAATTAGAACTCCCATAAGATCCAGCTGTAACTGGTGTATATCTGAAAGAAATGAAATCAAGAAAAACCTGCATTTGCATGTTTCATATGGTTGTTCAAAGATGAATGGATAAAGATAATATAGTATATACACAGGAAAGAGTATTACTCAGTCATAAAGAGTATTCTGACATTGGTGGGAAAATGGGTGAAACTAGAAGCAGCATGTCAGACCAAAAGCAATCAGAGAAAAACAAGTGTCATACAAACCACTGAGACAGAGACCGAGAGTGAGAGAGGAGGGAGGGAGAGAGAGAGAGAGACAGAGAGAGAGAGAGAGAAAGAAAGAGAGATTTTCAACATGGGGAATAGAGGGGGTAGAGGGGGCACATTCCTGGCTGCTCTGTGGTGTACAATAAGGAAGCAGACAGGCAGCTTGTCAACAAAGTGGGTGAACCAAAAAAAGGGGGAACTTTATTGGAATTTAAAACTGGACATTCTAAGGAGATCAGGGACCCAGGAGGCTGGATATGACATTCCCAGTGGCATTGTCATGGTTGCAGCCAGAGTGGCCCCTCCATAAGCAAAGTGGAGAGAGAAGGGATTAAAGGAACAGCATCATTAGGAGACCAGAGGTAGTTCTGAGGACAGAGCCTTGAGAGATCAAGGACATTGCCTGACTAAACTGAAAGGCACTCTGCACAATATCCTTGTGTGGGAAAGATGCCACCATCTCTCCAGGTGGCATGAGGAGGACAAAGGAAGGAAACACTTTGCAGCGGTGGGAGGCGATTGCTGGCAAACCCAACTTTGCCCCCAAATATAGGCCCGATAAACACACACTGCAGGACATAGTGTAATTAGCTGACCAGAAGAAAATCAAACAGGGAGAGAGGTTGACACAGGGGACAACTGGTAAAGGAAACCCTCCTGGCTCTACTCCTCTCCCTCCAATCTAGTTGCTTGCAGGACTGGCTGGGAGAGAGGAGTCTGGGAATTTGGAAGTTGGGAGGGTGAAGAGATTGAGTTTGGAGAACGATCTCAAGACCAGAAAACATGGGGTTCTCGGTTCTCAGGTGACCTAGGAAACTAAGAATCTGTTCCTCCACACATAAGCAGAACCCAAGGGAGATCCCTCAGGTACAGTCTTCCAGCATGGACCAGTAATTACTGGATCCTGCAGGTTCACTGATTTAAAATCTCCAGACCAACTGTCATTCAGCAAAGAGCTTAGAACCCACCTAAGCCTAAAGTCTGCCTCCAGGAATCCCACCTGGAGAAGGGTGGAGCATAATGCTCCAGATGACCCTGCCTAAAACTGCCTAGAAGAAAAGCTGAGAATCTTTTGAACTCCAACAGAAAGAATTGCTTAACTTTTCATCAAGAATTTTTTCTTTATTTCTACTTTTATTTTTTCCTTTTCTCTGTTTAATTGTGACCTTAATAGTACATGGACATTTGTACGTAATCATATTTGTTGGGTGTTTTTTCCTCATTCCCAGCATTTTTGAAGTCAGTTATTTTACATGGGTCACTTTTTTTGTGGACTAGAGTGTTTGATTAGGATATTTTAGTTCAGCTTTGTATTTTTTATTGCTTTTTTTAATTTTTACTTTATATATATTTTTCCCTTTCCTGTTTTCCTTGATCCTCTTTCTCTCTGTCATTCTGCTAACAATCTCTATTGTTCTTTTACTTTTCCTTTAATTTTTTTTACAACTATCTCCTCTCCTTCCTCATAGTCATTATATCCCATATCACTTCTGTTCTCTCCCTGTCCACCATTTGAAATTGTAAACCCTTTTGCAAACTTGCTGTTTTTATTGTGGAAAATAACTGATTATATCATTTCTGTTTATTGTGATAATTAACATTGTAGAATTCAAAGTAAGAACTATTTGGTTTAATACTGCATATTGTTTGCATTGGTTGTTATTATTTTTTGTCTCCCCTTAACTGAAAACCTTTAGGACACTATGAGTACACAGTTTAGAAAACCTTTAGGACACTATGAGTACACAGTTTAGAAACTCTAAGCCTCGGGTTCACTTTTAGATGGGTAGATACACAATACGAAAAAGCAAGAGAACAAATTACCCCAAACAAACCAAGGTACTCCAATAACAGAACCCACCAACACCACAGTGGAAGTAAACATCAGAGAAAGAGCTTATAATGTAAAATGTTGAATGTATAAGGTATAATGATGTTAAGAGACCATGAAGAGAACTTCCAAGAAATATGGGATAACCTGAAAAGACCAAATACAAGATTTATTGGGATAGATGAAGTATCAGAGACACAAACAAAAGAAATGCACAATCTTTTCAATAAAATAATATCAGAAAATTTCTCAAACCTAAAGAATGAAATGGAAAATTAAATACCAGAGGCTTATAGGACCCCAAATATACAAAATTACATCAGAACCACAACAAGACACATTATTACAAAAATGCCTAACTCACAGAATAAGGATAACATTGTAAAGGTTACCAGAGAAAAATTACAGATAACATTTAGAGTGAAAACTATCTGAATCTCAGCTGAAATCTCAACCCAGACTCTCAAAACTAGGAGGTCTTGCATAATATATACCAAGCTCTGAAAGAAAATGGATGCCAGCCAAGAATACTATACAAAACAAAATTATGTTTCAGAATTGAAGATGAAACAAAATCCTTCTGTGATAAAAAAAATGTTAAGAGAATTCACAACTTGAAAGCCTACCTATAAAACATACTCAATAAGGTAGTTCATGACGAGGAAATGAAAAATAAAATTTAAAACCAGCAAAGGGGAAAAACTACACAATAATAACAGTGTATGAATGGAGAAACTAAAATTAAAAACCAGAAATAAATCAAAATGTCAGGGAATAAAATCATATCTCAATAATGAAATTGAATATAAATGTCCTAAACTTATCAATCAAAAGACACAGACTGGAAGATTGAATTGAAAAGACAAGATCCAACAATATGCTCTTTCTAAGATACTCATCACATAGGCAAAGATATTCACAAACTGAAGGTTAAAAAAATGGGAAAAAACTATCATTCACATGGATCTTGTGAACAAGCAAGTGTTTCTATCCTCATATCGGATAAATTGGACTTTAAGCCAAAGTTAATAAGAAGAGATAAAGAAGGACATTTCATATTGCTTGTACATCAACAAGACACCCATCAAAAATATTTGTGCCCCAAACAATGGAGCATCTACATGCGTAAAACAACCTTTTCTCAATTTCTTTTTTTTTTTTTTTTTTTTTTTTTGCGGTGCTGGAGATCGAACCCAGGGCTTTGGGCTTGCAAGGCAAGCACTCTACCGACTGAGCTATCTCCCCAGCCCTCTCAATTTCAAGGAGCAAATAGACCACAACGCAATAATACTGGGCGACCTAAACATACTTCTCTCTCCACTGGATAGATGAAAGAAAGAAAGAAAGAAAGAAAGAAAGAAAGAAAGAAAGAAAGAAAGAAAGACAGAAAGAAAGAAAGAAAGAAAGAAAGAAAGAAAGAAAGAAAGAGAGAGAGAGAGAGAGAGAGAGAGGGAGGGAGGGAGGGAGGGAGGGAGGGAGGGAGGGAGGAAGGAAGGAAGGAAGGAAGGAAGGAAGGAAGAAAGAAAGAAGCAATAGAATTAAATAATACAATTAATAACTTAGACTTAACAGACATATATAGAATATATTATCCGAAGACTGAATAGACTTTCTTCTCAGCAGCACATGGATATTTCTCTAAAATAGGACATATCTTAGAAAACAAAACAACTCTTAGCAAATACAAAAAAAAGAGATAATACCTAACATCCTATCACATCATAATGGAATGAAATTAGAAATCAATGATAAAATAAAAAATAGAAGTTACCCTAAAACTTGGAAACTAAATAATATGCTGTTGAATGATGAATGGATAGCAGAAGAAATCAAGGGTTAAATTAAATTTAAATAATACACAGAGATAAATGAGAATAGTGATATATCACATCAAAATTTCTGGGACTCTAAAAAGGCAGTTCTAACAGGAAAGTTCATTGCATTCAGCTCATTCATTAAAATAATAGAAAGTCAACAAATAAATAAATTAACATTACATCTCAAAGCCCTGAAAAAAGAAGATCAAATCAATACAAAGGTAGAAGACGGAACATACTTAAAATCACAGCTGAAATCAATAAAATTGAAACAAAAGAAACAATCCAAAAACAAATAAAACAAAAAGTTTGTCTTTAAAAAAATAAATAAAATTGATAAACCCTTATCCATGCATACTAATGAAGAGAAAGAGAGAGAAAAATCAAATTACTACAATTTGGGATGAAAAAAGATATACCACAATGGACACTACTGAAATACAGATGATAATCAGAACCTATTCTCAAAATTCATACTCTAATAAAATAGAAAATCTCGAAGACAGTGACAGATTTCTAGAGACATGACCTACCCAAACTGAATCAGGAGGATATACAGAATTTAAGCAGTTCAATTTCAAGCAATGAAATTGAAGACACCATCAAAAGCCTTCCAACCAAGGAAAAACCAGGACCAGACAGATTAACAGCCAAGTTCTACCAAATTTTCAAAGAATAATTAACACCAATCTTCTTCAGATTATTCCATGAAAGAGAAAAGGAGGGAACCCTTCCAAATTCATTCTATGAAGCTAGTATCACCTTGATGCCAAAATTAGACAAAGACACATCAAGGAAAAATATTTCAGATTAATATCCCCAATGAACATCAATGCAAAACTTCTTAATAAAGTACTGGCAAATCGCATACAAAAACATATTATAAAGGTGGTGCACCATGATCAAGCCAGGTTCTTCCAAAGGGTGCAGGGTTGGTTCAACATACAGAAATCAATAAATGCAATTCATCATATCAACAGACTTAAAGATAAGAACCACATTATTATCTCAATAGATGATGAAAAAGAATTTCATGAAATACAGTATCCATCATGTTCAAAATACTAGAAAAATTAGGGATAGTAGGAACATACCTAAAAATTGTAAAAGCTATTGAATACTAAACCCAAGGCCAACATCATTTTAAATGGAGAAAAATTTAAAGGATTCCCTGTAAGAATTGGAAAAAGTCAGGGACGCCCTCTCCCACCACTTCTATTCAACAGTCTTTGAAACCCTACTCAAAGAATTAGTTAGAAGAAAGAAATTAAATGACTAAAAATAAGAAAAGAACACAAACTATCTCTATTTGCTTATGACATGATTCTACATTTAGAAGATCAAAAAACTCCACCAGAAAAATTCCAGAGCTCATAAATGAATTCAGCAAATTAGCAGGATATAAAATTAACACCCCAAAATCAATTGTGTTCCTATACCTTAGTGATGGATCCACTGAAAGAAAAATTAGGGAAATTATTCCAATCACAATAGTCTCAAAAAAATAAATAAAATACTTGGGAATCAATCTGACTAAAGAGGTGAAAGACCTCTACAATGAAAATTACAAAACACTAAAGAAAGAAATTAAAGACCTTAGAAGATGGAAATATCTTCCTTGTTCTTGGATGGGCAGAATTAATATTGTCAAAATGGCCATACTACCAAAAGTGTGATACAGATTCAATGCAAATCCTCTTAAAATTCCAATGATGTTCTTCATAGAAATAGAAAAAGCAATCATGAAATTCTTTTGGAAAAATAAGAGACCCAGAATAGCCAAATCAATCTCTAGCAAGAAAAATGAAGCAGGAAGCTTTACAATACCATACCTAAAATCACACTACAGAGCTATAGTGACAAAACAGCATGGTACTGGCACCAAAACAGATATGTAGGCCAATGGTACAGTATAAAAGACAGAGACAAACCCCACATAAATATAGTTATAACTTGACAAAGGTGCCATAAACATACACTGGAGAAAAGACATCAGCAAATGGTGCTGGGAAAACTGGAAATCAAAATGTAATAAAATAAAATTAGACTCCCTATCTCTCATCCTGAACAAAATTCAACTCAAAGTAGATCAAGGACTTAGGCATTAGACCAGAGACCCTGCATCAACTAAAGAAAAGTAAGCCCAAATCTCCATCATGTCAGCTTAGGAACCAATTTCCTCAACAAGACTCCTAAAATGCAAAAAGTAAAATCATAAGATGTTAAGTTTTTTGAGTTCTTTATATATCCTATAGATTAATGCTCTACCAGACATGTGTGCGGTAAACATTTTATGCCATTCTATAGATCTTCTCTTCATGGTGTTGATTGTTTCCTTTGCTGAGAAGAAAATTTTTAGTTTGAATCCATTCCATTTATTGTTTCTTAATTTTATTTCTTGTGCTGTAGGAGTCTTGTTGACCGTGTTTGATCTTAGGCCAATGTGGTGAATATTTGGGACTACTTTTTCTTCTGTTAGGCAACATGGCCTAAGTCTTTGATAATCCAATGAATAAATGGGCAAAGGAACTCAACAGACACTTCACATAAAAAGAAATACAATCAATCAACCAATATATGAAAAATTGTTCAACATCTCTAGCAATTAGAGAAATGCAAATCAAAACTACCCTAAGATTTCATCTCACTCATTTTAGAATGGCAATTATCAAGAATACAACAAAGTAAATGTTGGTAAGAATGTGGGGAAAAAGGTACATTCATTGTTGTTGCTGGTGGGACTGCAAATTGGTGCAACCACTCTGGAAAGCAGTATGGAGATACTCAGAATACTTGAAATGAAACCACCATTTGACCAAGTTATTCCACTTTTCAGCATATACCCAAAGACTTACAATCAGCATACTATAGTGACACAGCCATATCAATGTTTGTAGCAACTCATTTCATAATAGCTAAGCCATGGAACCAGCCTAGGTGTTCTTCAACAAATGAATGGATAAGGAAAAAGTGACAATGGAATATTGCTCAGTCATAAAGAAGAAGGAAATCATGACATTTGCTGGTAAATGGATGGAACTGGAGGCTATCATGCTAAGTGAAATAAGCCAATTCCCAAAAAACAAACACCAAATATTCTCTCTGATAAGCAGACACTGATTCACAATAGGTAGATGGAGTAGAGCAGAAAAGAGTTTCACTGGATTGGATAGGGAAGACTGGGGGAAAGGGAGTGGGGATGGGAATGAAAAGATAGTAGAATGTATTGGACATAACTTTTCTGTATTTGTATGTGAATACATGACCAGTGTAACTCCACATCATGTACAACCAACCACAAGAACAGTAAGTTATATTCCATGCATGTGTGATATGTCAAAATACATTCCACTTTTATGTATAACTAAAAAGAATAGAAGAATTTGTTTTTAAAAAGTAACTTACTGCGAATGTTCTCTTTCTTGACATATACTTGGGTTATACAAATGTACATGTTAGTTAAAGCTCAGCAAATGTAACAAAATAGGAGCACTTCATTTACATAAAAGTCCCATTAAGAAATAAAATTATAAACAAATCTTAAACTCTACTTAATGATCTGCCTGAAGAAGATGGAAGTGAAACTGTGCTAATGCACTTTTTTAAAAAATATGTCAAAAAGTAAAATGAATTAATGGATAACAAAAACATGGATAGATGTAAAGGCATGTATTAAAAAATAATGATACTGTCTGGGTGGTGGCTATATGAGTGTGCACTTTAAAAAAAACTTTCAACTTTACTTTTCATAAATTGTCAAAATAAAATGTTGTGGGAAAGACATTTTGGAGACCATTGGGAAAAAAATTAATAAATATTGGATATTATGGGGAGTGGGGAGACCTGAAAGTATTTAAGGTAATATGAGGCCCTGAGAAGAGGGTCCAAGGGAAAAGGGAAAGAGGGGTAGATGAGAGAGGATAGAAGGGAGGTGGCCATGATCAGTGTTCAGTACATGTGCACATGGAAACCTCACAATGAAACCCATTAATTTGTATGATAAATATGTTAGTAAAAATAAAGAATGACTTAGAAGAAAAAATTCATAAATTCATTCATGTGTTTGAAGGAATTTGAATTAGCAAAGTATTAAATTCTTAAGGGACTTAAACTTTACAAAATATTCATCCTAATTATATAAGCCATATTATATAGAGGAATATTTTAATTTTTTATCAAAATACTTTACCTATCAAAGTGAACACATAAAGTCAAAAGCCCTTTGAATGTTTAAGATTTCAACAATATGGCTAAGCCAGGGCTAGCACTCCCACCTGCAGAGGGGTCAATTCTAAAACCTTGGATGCCTCTTTTCAGGATTGATGATCTCATGCAAAATTAATAACTGGCTCTTTTTCCATGTGTTACTATCAGAGGCAGCACAGCACCTGGACAAAGCAACTCTTCAGTAAGTGTCAGTAAAATAGATTATTTTTTAAAGGACATATGATGGAGGTAAGTTTTTTTTTATCATTACTATCAATAAAAATGCTGAGACTAGTATGCATTTGTGTTCCAAGTATTGGTGTGACCAGAAGGTATCCCTGTGATAAAACAGTAAAGATGGAAATATTCATCTCAATTCTGGTGTTATACAATCGAACCATAGTACTATGAGCTGTCAGCCTGACACGATAATTTACTTTAACCAGGAATCTCCCTGCTGGTAATTGGGAGTAAGATTATCAGGTACAGGTGTGCCCAAAACTTGGAAAATTCAATAATTGACTACAGCACAAAATGCAGAGGGAAGGGACAGGGGAGAAAAAGAGAACTCAACAGGAGGTGGGGGGAAAGAATGGAAATGGTAAAATCCAGAAAAGGTATTAAAAAGAAGTTAAATCTGAACAAGTGAAGCAAGCAATTTTAAACTGTCCCCTGTACTCCCAGTTATTCACAGTTGGACCCTAGTTACTCTCACTCACGACTAAATCTAGGTGTGCATTGGAAGACCCTGAAATGCCCAATAAAAGGCGCCAAAGAAGACATCAAAAATTTGCACATCACTTAAATCTTCAGTTAGAAGCATCACCTATTTCACGTATGGAATTGTTCTGATAGGGGAATCCCAAGTGTAAAATGTTGAACACCCTGTGCTGACCTCCTCCCCCTCTAAATTTGTATTCTCTGGTGAGAACCAGCAAGAAGTTACGGAAAGAAATCTGGTGGAACCTGGAAGAGAAACTTTCTGTCTCCTGGCAGCCCTGTAAATGTTAGAAGTTAATTCCAAGTGTACTTACCTGGAGTTGTGAGGTGTATCACAGCTCCTCTCAAGCACTGAGTCACGGGCTTATTAACTCTCCTAGCAGCTGCAGTAATACCACACTATCTGAAAAGGAGCGGGGAGGTGTTCCTGGCTAAGAGACTTAGTAAACAATCTGTCACTTTTCCTGTTTCACGTTTCATTAAGCCTGTGAAAACTAATGAAGGACAAGGAAGTAGATTCCTTAGCATATGTGATATAAAGTTTACAAGAATTGAGGAAAGGATAACTTTAGGGAACTCTAATTCCCTTCCTGATCTGCATTTGCTCTGATAAAGTAGAGGGAGATGAGACCTATTTAGAAAATAGGTCCCACGTTAGCTGTTGATCAAATAAGGAAAACAACACATCATACACACTTTCATATTCATCCCTCACACACACACACAAATATCATTTGAAGTGTTAGGAGGGAGGAAGGAATCGTCGTATGAGGTATTTGCCAGCTGAGACTCAAGTTCCCACTCTGACATTTGCTGCCCGTGTGATCCTGGACAGGTTAAGTAGTCATGTCGCTATCAGTTTCCTTTTCTATAAAATGGAGTTAATAGCAGTACTTAGTAGTATTTAGTAGTTGTGAGTATTAAAATTGTTTTAAATATACACTGTCAGTCAGTTTTTATTAATCAAAGATGGTAAAACAGTAACTGTTGGATAGATCAGCCTTTAAGTAAATTTACCATTATTTATGTCCATTGGAAAGATTTGTGGATTTACAACATTCGTGGTGCCATTTTTCATGACTTGGAGCAACAAGGAGAATGAGCTTTTCTGTTTTCATAAGAAATTATCAGGGAATGAGTTTTGTTTTTCTCTGCACCAGAAAATCCTGACAGCATGAAGTCAAGAAAAAACATAATTTTTTCCATTGTATCATTCTCTGTGTAAACCAGAATTCCTTATGAATCTGTTAACTTTTCTGTAATATCTTTAATAGTCAAATTGAAAAAAAAAAAAACTGTATTTCATGAGCACATGTTCTCTTTTTCCTTCTTCCACAGCTGAATTCTGTTGGTTAATACAGAAGTAGTTGAAAAAATGAATCTTTGAGTTGAGACACTGCTTTGTATTTGTAAAGTCATTTTCCTACCAATGGGAAGTCATGATAGTAATTCTAAATCTGATTACAAAGAACACAGTGTATAATATTAAATTCTAAATTAAGCTGACTTTCAATTTAGATATGAAAAATACAAAACCACTAGCCATGTACATTACTTTCTGTAAAATTTGCAATGAAATTATGGGAAATCTGTTGGATCTCTTTATGCGACTATAATTTTTCTCCAAGTGTGTGGTCAGTGCATCACTTGAAGCATAAAATTCTTCACATGTTAATTGCAAAGCTTGTGACATGAATACCAATGTAGGAGATTGCAATGTGCATGTTTCATAAAATGTTGATTAGTACAAACCAGATTTTGAGAGTTTGATTATAAAAGAAGCTGTTTTCTTAAAGCCAACTTAAAAATACCATGTTTTCTGTGTTCATCTATATTTAAAAGAATTCCTGATAAATCTTCCTTATTCTTATTACTTCTTGCTTTTATTTTAAATCCAGATAATCTTAGCAGACACAAACCTTAATCACCTTCTCAGATTCCCCTGGTTCTGGCAGCCTTCTGCACCCTAGTACAAGTCCTAAGCAGCCATGCCAAATGGAGTATGATGGGATCATTTAGTCCTGGTCTGGGACAACCAGTCACTTGCCACAGGAATTCCAAGTCTTGTAGCCTTGCCTGCATGTGCACAGCCAGGACAATCTGCTGCATCTTGGAACTTATGCCTCTTCCTTCCACTTCCAAACTTGGTTGAAATGCCACATCACAGGAAGGGATTTGGCATTCTGAGTTTCTAGAAAGGAGCCAAAGTCTGCATCCCAGAATGAGACAATAGCTCTCATTATGAATAAACTTTGACTAATGAGAAGCATAAAACAAGAGAAGTGACAAACGAATTCTCTGTCCTTACTCCCCGCTGCAGATACTCACAGTCATAGTCTGTCTGCTTCCCCTATCAGATCTCCAGAGCAGTCCCTGTGTCCAGAAATGTCCCTGATAAGCAACCACAATGTCTCTGTGTAGCTGCATGAAGTGGTAACCAGTGTGGTCACACACCGCTGCTTCACCCCCTTTTACGTCATTCATACTTGCTGGGTTGGAGCATTTTAACTTATAAATTGTTGCATTAAAACATGTCTTCTAGCCTCAGTCTCTATCTTCTGGAGGAAACTGCACAGTGACATTTATATTTTGTGTGCATTTCAAAATGGGTGCTCTATCTTTCTGTTTTACTATTTTTGTCTTCCTGAAAATAATTGTTACTATTGGGAATTAAAAAATATTAGGCTCAAAAATTTCCAAATTAAAGTGAGCTGAAATACTGTTATTTGCAATAGGTACAAATAACTTGATAAGGCCAGGAAAAAAAAACCAGATACTTAGATGTCTGCATTTACCTTATTGAGAAATTAAGATGATACAAAGCAAAACAATGCATTTATTATAATTACTCTGAGGAGGTAGGGAAAATAAAGGTTGTGAAACAAGGTTTGTGCATTTTCCTTTTCCAAGAGACACACAACCTGCCCCTGAGGTTAGCTGAGGGAGGTTTGGTGGGGCAAGGGCAATTACTCAAGAGGATGAATTCAGTTAGGTGAGAAATGGAGCATGAGATTCATTTTGATTTTGTATCTAGAAAAAAAAAGTTTAATTCATGCAAAAGTCCAAATTTTTATCTGAATGTTTATGCTTTTATAAACCTTTACACAAAATATTTCTGGAAAAAAGTGATGGAAATAAAAGAAGAAACAAATAAATTTAACATTATAGTATGAGGTTTTAAGAGCCCACTCAGTAACATATAACTCAAATAAATTAATAAAAGTAATAATGATACATAAAAATGAATCAGCTTTTTCACTGCTGCAACTAAAGGACTCAACCAGAACAATTGTAGAGGAGGAAAAGTTTATTTGGGGGCTCACAGTTTCAGAGGTCTCAATGCATAGACAGCAAGCTCCATTCCTCCAGGCTCCAGGAAAGGCAGGACATCATGGCAGGAGAGTGTGACAGAGGGAAGCAGCTCACATGAAAAAATCAGAAAGCAGAGAGAAAGATCCTCCCTTGCCAGATAAAAATGTATACCCCAAAGCCACGCCCCCAGTGCCCACCTCCTCCAGCCAAGGCCACGGCCCCCAGTGCCCACTTCCTCCAGCCACACCCTACCATTTTAATCACCACTCAGTTAATCCCTTTCAGGGGATTAATTCACTGATTGGATTAAGACTCTCACAACCCAGTCTTCTCCTATGGACCTTCTTGTATTGTCTCATAGTGAGTTTTTTGGGGACATCTTACATCCAACTCATAACAATGAACAAATTATCATAAATGATTGAACATGTGATTTTCAATGGCAGTAGATGTCATTTTATTAAAAAAAATGAACCCAATGTATTGACCAAATGACAAGACACTGGGCTCATATAAACCTGAGAAGTTTGCCTCTTTGTTGTTTGTATTTTTCTGTTTCTCTCTGGTTGTTTCTGGGGAAAGGAATATCATGGGATTTACAACCCTTTCCTTCCTATATCCACTCTTCGAAGGAGGCAAAAAGACCCTCGAGCATGATCCTTCACTTACCACAACCCCTCAACAACACAACACAGAGGACAACAGCCCAACAGTGGCCTTTCAAAAATACTTCCAAATACGATTTAAATCCCAGGATATCTACACCGTCAACCCTCTTGATAGTCTCACACTATCTTGAATCTCAGAGAAGAGCCAGGTGAAACCGCTTAGTTCTGCAGGTCCACCTTGGTTGCGACTCATCTAACAGGCGCCCCTGGTGACTGAGAAGAGTTCCATCACCCTTCGCCTTCCCGCAGCATAACTTGACTCCTGCTCCACTTTGCCTCTGCTGGCGACAGACTCAGTGGCAGCAGCCTCGACTGTGAACTCCTGGAGTCTGCAGCAGCTGATGTGCACAGAAGAGGAGACAATCAGTTAACACGGGATGCAGCCATCAAAAACTGTCCTTTTCCGATGGGCACTGAAGATCATTTCATGGTTCTGGACTCTGATATGAAAGGAAGTAATCAGTTTATGTTTTCACATAAAAATGAAAAAAATATTGCTTACGACCACCTTAAATGACAAACACTTGGTCTTCTTATTTTTTTTAAATTTATTTTTATTGTAAACAAATGGGATACATGTTGTTTCTCTGTTTGTACATGGAGTAACAGCATACCATTTGTGTAATCATACATTTACATAGGGTAATGATGTTTGATTCATTCTATTATTTTTTTATTCCCCCAACCCCTCCCACCTCTCTTTTCCCTCTATACAGTCCCTCCTTCCTCCATTCTTGCTCCCCTCCCACCCCTCATTATGTGTCATCATCCGCTTATCAGTGAGATCATTCGTCTTTTGGATTTTTGAGATTGGCTTATCTCACTTAGCATGATACTCTCCATCTCATCCATTTGCCTGTAAATGCCATAATTTTATTGTTCTTTATAGCTGAGTAATAATCCATTGTATATATATGCCACAGTTTCTTTATCCATTCATCAATTAAAGGACATCTAGGTTGGTTCCACAGTCTGGCTATTGTGAATTGAGCAACTATGAACATTGATGTGGCTGTGTCTCTGAAGTATGCTGATTTTAAATCCTTTGGGTATAGGCCGAGGAGTAGGATAGCTGGGTCAAGTGATGGGACCATTCCAAATTTTCTAAGGAATCTCCACACTGCTTTCCAGAGTGGCTGCACTAATTTGCAACCCCACCAGCAATGTATGAGTGTACCTTTTTCCCCACATCCTCGCCAACACCTATTGTTGCTTGTATTCTTGATAATCGCCATTCTAATTGGGGTGAGATGGAATCTTAGGGTAGTTTTGATTTGCATTTCTCTTATAACTAAAGATGGTGAATATTTTTTCATATGTTTGTTGATTGCTTGTAGATCTTCTTCTGTGAAGCGGCTGTTCATATCCTTAGCCCATTTGTTGATTGGGTTATTTGTATTCTTGGTGTAGAGTTTTTTGAGTTCTTTATATATTCTGGAAATTAGTGCTCTATCTGAAGTATGAGTGGCAAAGATATTCTCCCACTCTATAGGCTCTCTCTTCACATTGCTGATAGTTTCCTTTGCTGAGAGAAAGCTATTTAGTTTGAATCTATCCCAGTTATTGATTTTGCTTTTATTTCTTGTGCTATGGGAGTGTTAAGGAAGTCTGATCCTAAGTCAACAAGTTGAAGATTTGGACCTACTTTTTCTTTTATAAGATGCAGGGTCTCTGGTCTGATTCCAAGGTCCTGGATCCTTTGTGAGTTAATTTTTGTGCAGGGTGAGAGATAGGGGTTTAGGTTCATTTCACTGCGTATGGATTTCCAGTTTTCCCAGCACCATTTGTTGAAGAGGCTATCTTTTCTCCATTGCGTATTTTTGGCCCCTTTGTCTAGTAAGAGAAAATTGTATTTATTTGGGTTTGTGTCCATGTCCTCTATTCTGTACCATTGATCTACCTGTCTATTTTGGTGCCGATAACGTGTTGTTTTTGTTAATATTGCTTTGTAGTATATTTGAAGTTCTGGTATTGCGATACCCCCTGTTTCATTCTTCCTGCTAAGGATTGCTTTAGCTATTCTGGGTTTCTTATTCTTCCAGATGAATTTCATGATTGCTTGCTCTATTTCTGTAAGGTACATCATTGGGATTTTAATTGGAATTGCATTGAATCTGTATAGCACTTTTGGTAGTATGACCATTTTGACAATATTAATTCTGCCTATCCAAGAACATGGGAGATCTTTCCATCTTCTAAGGTCTTCCTCAATTTCTTTCTTCAATGTTTTGTAGTTTTCATTGTAGAGATCTTTTACCTCTTTTGTTAGATTGATTCCCAAGTATTTTATTTTTCTTTCTTTTGAGGCTATTGCAAATGGGGTTGTTTTCCTCATTTTCCTTTCAGCTGTTTCGCATCACTTGAGTATAAAAATGCTTTAGATTTATGCGTGTTGATTTTATAGCCTGCTATTTTGCTGAATTCATTGATGAAGTCTAGAAGTATTCTGGAGGAGGTTTTTGGATCCTCTAAATATAGAATCATGTCGTCCACAAATAGTGACAGCTTAAGTTCCTCTTTTCCTATTCGTATCCCTTTAATTTCTTTAGTCTGCCTAATTGCTCTGGCTAGAGATTCCAGGACAATGTTGAATAGAAGTGGTGAAAGAGGACATCCCTATCTTGTTCCCATTTTTAAAGGGAATGGTTTCAGTTTTTCTCCATTAAGAATGATGTTGGCCAGGGGCTTAGCATAAATAGCCTTTACAATGTTCAGGTATGTTCCTTCTATCCCTATTTTTTCTAGTGTTTTGAGCATGAAAGGGTGTTGTATTTTGTCAAACGCTTTTTCTGTGTCAATTGAAATAACCATATGATTCTTATCCTTAAGTCTATTGACATGATGGATTACGTTTATTGATTTACGGATGTTAAATCATCCTTGCATTCCAGGGATGAACCCCACTTGATCATGGTGCACAATTTTCTTAATATGTTTTTGGATATGGTTTGCCAATATTTTGTTAAGTATCTTTGCATCTATATTCAGCAAGGATATTGGTCTAAAATTTTCTTTCATTGATGTGTCTTTGCCTGGTTTGGGTATGGGGGTGATATTAGCTTCATAGAATGAGTTCGGTAGGGTACCCTCCTTTCTATTTCCTGGAATACTTTGAGAAGTATTGGAATGAGTTCTTCTTTGAAGGTCTTGTAGAACTCAGCTGAGAATCCGTTTGGTCCTGGGCTTTTCTTGGATGGTACATCCAATAGATGGCTTGGATCCAAGATCCAATAGATGGCTTCTTCTATTTCATTGCTTGATATTGATCTGTTAAAATTGTGTATATCCTCCTGGTTCAGTTTGGGAGGAGCATATGTCTCTAGAAATTTGTCAATGTCTTCAGTAGTTTCTATTTTGTTGGAATACAGATTTTCAAAGTAGCTTCTCATTATGTTCTGAATCTCAGTGGTGTCTGTCGTGATGTTTCCTTTTTCATCAAGAATTTTAGTAATTTGAGTTTTCTCTCTCCTTCTCTTTGTTAGTGTGGCTAAGGGTTTGTCTATTTTGTTTACTTTCTCAAAGAACCAACTTTTGGTTTTGTCAACTTTTTGAATTGTTTCTTTTGTTTCAATTTCATTGGTTTCAGCTCTGATTTTAATTATTTCCTGTCTTCTACTATTTTTGCTGTTATTCCGTTCTTCTTTTTCTATGGCTTTGAGCTGTAATGTTAGGCCATTTAGTTGTTGACTTTTCATTCTTTTCTGGAATGCTCTCCATCAATGAATTTTCCTCTTAGTACTGCTTTCACAGTGTCCCAGAGATTTTCATATGTTGTATTGTCATTCTCATTGACCTCTAAGAATTTTTTTATCTCCTCCTGATGTTTTTTGTTATCCATGTTTCATTCAATAACATATTATTTAGTCTCCAGGTGTTGGAGTAATTTCTGTTTTTCATTTTGTCATTGATTTCTATTCTCAGTCCATTATGATCTGATAGAACACAAGGCAGTATCTCTATTTTTTTGCATTTCCTAAGGGCTGCTTTGTGGCATAACATATGGTTCTAGTGATTGCAAAATCTAAAATCAAGGCACAAGCAGATTTGGTGTCTGACAAGGTCCTGTTTCTTGGTTCATAGGAAGCACCTCCTTTTGTCCACACAGTGTGGAAAGGACAAACGAGCTCCTTGAGGCCTCTGTTACAAGGGCACCATTACACTCAGGCGGGTGAAGCCTTCATGACCCCGGCACCTCCCAAAAGCCCTACCTAATGCCATCTCCTTAGGAGCACAGACATTCAACAAAGGAATTTTCATCTCTTACATATGACATTGGGAGACACTAGCATTTGAACCATAACAACTATTTAGACCCAAAACAAGGTCTTTCTTTCTCCCTTATGTTTAGGCTCTCCACTCTCAACTCTTGGAGGACTTAATCGTTACCAGTTATTCAATTACCATGTCCTCTCAGAGTCAGCAAATCTGTCTTCAATCCCACAGGCTCTACCAAAGTCCAGGATCATGAAGATAAATGTGTTCTAGTCACTTTCTCAAAATTTTAAAATAGTGCCAAGTCAACTTATGCCAAACTGAAATATTTTATCTCAACTTTCTTAAAAATTTTTCCTTCTCTTCTTTTTTTCCTCACTGCTAATAGTCTACTCCTTTGATGAACAATTTCCCAATAGGACAATGGCTCCTAATTGTCGGGGTTCCCGGGACCCCCAGCCTTGAGCACGGTCAAGATGGCGCCTGGCGCTGAGCCAAAAGCGGCCAGCTATACAGTAAACAACCAGCGAATTCCAATGATTGGCTAGTTAACGATGTGATTAGAGCATGCCCCCCTCGTGTACCTATTCTATGCCTGCCGCTGTCCGCGCGTTTACCTCGTGTGCTCTCCCCTGGTTGGTTGAAGTGTATATAAGCTTGGTGGGTGGGGGAGTAAGAGGCTGCTGAAGCGGAAGCTGGGAGTAAGAAGAAGCTGAGAGAAGAAGAAGCTGAGAGTAGGAGAAGAAGCGAGGAAGAAGAGTGCGAGCGAGGACGTGAGCCGAGCGGGAGAAGCGGAGCGGCCGAAGCAGGCGTGAGCCGAGCTGGAGAAGCGGAGCGACCGGAGCAGGCGAGAGTTAAGCAGAGGGAAAGAGTGAGAGAAAGAAAAGAGAGAAAGGGATTAGAAAAGAGGGAAAGAAAGGAAGACTGTGCACAATAAACTTCCAAAGCTTCAGATGTTTGTCGTGTCTCTCTCTGCAGCCAGAGGGAACGCGATACCTAATGCTGAATCCTACTTTCTGTCTCCCTCATCTCCAATGTCTTCATACATTGCACAAGAATTATATTTTTATATCCCTTTCCATATCATCCCATACATTGGCTCAGAATACATCTACAATTTCTCATTGCCAGTCACATCAGATCTCTAGTTGCTGTTCTTGACATATCCACACCACAGTCACATTGTTGATGCAACGTTTACCTGAACTTCCACACTTCTGACTTGATAAAATCTGTGTCACATGGTAGTTTCTTGGGGGGTGGTACCAGGGAATGAATTCAGGGGCACTTGACCACTGAGCCACATCCCAAGTCCTATTTTGTATTTTATTTAGAGACAAGGTCTCACTGAGTTGCTTAGGGCCTCACTTTTGCTGAGACTGGCTTTGAATTCACAATCCTCCTGCCTCACCCTCCCAAGTTGCTGGGATTAGAGGTGTGCACCACTGTGCCCAGTGGTAGTTACATTTTAGTCTTTTGAGGACACCTCCATACATTTTCCATAGTGACTGTACTAATTTATATTCCTACCAGCATGTATAAAATTTCCTTTTTCTCTACATCCTTCAAGTATTTTTTTGTGATTTTTTGACAATAATCATTCTAATTGGAGTGAGATGATACCTCAATGTAGTTTTTAATTTACATTTACCTAATACTTAAATGATACTGAGCATTTTCATATATTGTATTAATCAGGGTTCTCTAGAGGAACAGAACCAACAGGATATATATTACATATATATGTATATGATTATGAAAAGGAAATGTATTAAATTGATTTACAGGATAAGAAACTGTATAGTCCCATAATGGCTGTCTACAGACTGGAGATATGGAGGAACCAGTAGCTGCTCAGCACTAGAAGCTGGAGCCTCAGAAGAGGTAAGACCAATGATGTAGCCAGGTCAAGACTAAAGAGCTGGAAACTAATTGCTGAAGATTTGCTGGTCAGAGTGTTCTTTGGAAGACTGAAGGAGTCCAATGTTCTTAGGTGATTCTAGCAAGCATTGAAACACCTGCTTTTGAAGAATCAAGATGTGTCTGCCTAGGCTTCCTCCTTTTCCCACCTTTAATTCCAGTACCCCAGCCTATATAGATAGTGCCACCCACATTCAGGACAGGGACACCCCACAGTCACTGTCTGACTTACCAATCATTCCTGCAAACACATTCATCAACACACCTAGAAACGTCTTAATGGTAGGCACTTCTTAACCCAATCAAGTTAACATCCAGATTAATCATCACATACTTGTTGACCATTTGTATCTCTTGAGAACTATAATTTCAGATCATTTGCCCATTTTTAATTGGATTCCTTATTTTTTAAGTTTTCGAGTTCTTCATATATTCTAGATATTCATTCTCTGTCAGATAAATAGTTGCAGATATTTTCTCCCCTTCTGTTGGTTGTCTGTGACTATGCATCCAAAGGAAATGAAAACAACATACCAAAGAGATACCTGCACAGCCATGTTTATTGTAGCACCATTCCGAACAGCTAAGATGTGTAATCAGCCTAGGTGTCCATCCAGCACTTGAATGGATAAAGAAAATGTAATTGTGTGGACAAGGGAATATTATTCATTCACACAGAGAAATGAGATCTTGCCATTTTAAGCAAAATGAATGAAACTGCTAAGAGAAGTAAACCGATGTCAGAAGACAAGCACTGTGTGTTCTCTCATTTGTGGAAACTAAAAAAAAATCAACATGAAAATAGAGTACTGATTACTAGGAATTAAGAAGGTGGGGGAGGTGTAGAAAAGGGTCATTGGATTTAATCAATGCATCTTATATGCATATATGAAAGTACCACACTGTACCCCATTAATATGTACAATTAACACATGTTAATAAAAATAAATTTGTATCACCACTGGAGCTGACAAATTCTTTTCATTGAAACTTTACAGAGCTTGCTTTCTCAGACTTGATGTACCACTCCTTTCTCTGTTTCTATAATAAATCATTAAATCTTTCATAGATTTGAAGAAATACGTTTCAGTGCATTTCAGTTTCTTTCTTTGTCAGATTTCATCATCATCTGAAGTTACTGTGATTACCACACTCCCTGCACTATATCACTGACCTATGACCAATATCTTTTCCATATATGTTAGATTCTTAAGGAAAAGGGCAAAATCTTTGCCACATTCTTATATCTATCTCCACTGCTGTGCTCTAGATGATCCTGATAATTTTGTTTGTCAGTAAGCTTTCTTACAGAAAAATGGGAATTTGGTAAATTTGTCTTTTGTGAGAGAATCTTGTTTTTGTTCTGATGGTTCTTCCTGATTCCCTAATTGTGCATCCCTGACTTTTTACACTTGAAAAACGGACCACACCTTTTCCAGTCCACGTGAGACACAACTGAAGTTGATGATTACTAATTTAATTAATCCTGTATTTGCCTTTAATTATAAGATAGATTTAAAATGCTTTCTTGTGCCAATTTTCTGTTCTATTTTTTTCATTCGATACACTAGTACAAAAATCTCACACTTACAATATTATCTATTAATTTTATTAGATTATCTCAATATTATCTATACAATATGCAGAGTTTACTATTATGAAGGCATAAATATTTAAAGATAAGTAAGACATTGCCTTTATCTACCAATATATTAACAGAAATGTAAACAACTAACATTCAAAACCAAATGAAGTAATAAATAAAGGTACAGGCAGCATTTTGAAAGGCAAAAACTGGAAGATTAGTTCAGACTGAGAGATGGAAAAAAATTCAAGGAGAAGGTGGCCACTTAGAGGATATTTACCCAATTAGATAGAGACTCTCAATTGTAACAGTGATTGACTCACTTCAGATTCTCTTGTTGAAGTTTATTCTGGCTTTTTTTTTTTCTTTCTCAAACAGCAATTCGTTTCCTTCTCTTCCATCCCTTTGTCATCTCATAGGATAGTAGAAGCTTGCATGCCATTTTTACTTGTTAATTGCTGTTTAACTACTGTGGAACACAGTTATTTGGGGGTTAGACAATACTAAGCACCACTTAGCAAGATATATGGAACTTTCATCAAGTTAATTCCCTATGGCAAGCTATGAATTTAGCATTTATGAATTTAGGATTATTTGCAACAGCTGTTTCTGTTTGGAGAATAATTCCAAAGAAACACTGTGTAATGCATTGACCATGTTTCATGAACAAGTGTCAGTTTCCTTTATGAATTCTTAGAGGCTGAAACCAATTTTAACTGTTTCTAGTAGTTCAATCCACTTTAAGTAAATACTGCATACCATTAATCTGGAAAGTAGAAATTAGGTATATCTAAACATTTATTAATTGATTTTAATTGGAATATAAGTGAACTTACCTAAAATTGCTCTCCTAAAGGATGAAAACTGGGAAAAAACAGGTATTAAAAGCAATCTAACATTGAGCTCTAAATTTTTCTAAATATATAAACTACTGATTTCTAGTAAGGTGTTTAAAAGTCAAATTTCTTTATTTTGTATTCTCTGTAACTAGTATAAATCAATACTTTAAAATGTCTCCAATTAGTTTTGACCACTCCCTTGTATCCCCAAAACTATCCTAATTCCCACAGCATTAATAACTTTCTTGCATAATCACAAATATAGGAAATCTCATTCTTAGAATAAGTTTATTCTTGGAATAAATTAAAATCTACAAAGTTTTCAATTCATATATAATCACTAACTTTAAAAAATCAAAAGTGTACAGCCTCAAAAAAAAAAAATACTTGGGAATCAATCCAACAAAAGAGGTGGAAGACCTCTACAATTCAAACTACAGAACACTAAAGAAAGAAATTAAAGACCTTAGAAGATGGAAAGATCTCCCTTGTTCTTGGATAGGTAGAATTAATATTGTCAAATGGCCATACTGCCAAAGGTGCTACACCCATTCAATGAAATTCCTATTAAATTCCCATTCTTCATAGAACTAGAAAAAGCAGTCATGAAATTCATTGGGAAAAATAGGAGACCAAGAATAGCCAAACCAATCCTTAGCAAAAAGAGTGAAGTGAGGGGTATCACAATACCAGACCTTAAACTATAGTACAGATCAATAATAACAAAAAGAGCATGGTATTGGCACCAAAATTGACATGTAGACAAATAGTACAAAGTAGAAGACACAGAGACAAACCCACATAAATATGGTTTATCTCATACAAGACAGAGGTGCCAAAAACATAACACTGGAAAAAAGATAGCTTGTTCAACAAATGGTGCTGGAAAACTGGATAGCCATATGTAACCAAATGAAATTAAACCTATATCTCTCACCCTGCACAAAAATCAACTCAAAATGGATCAAGGACTTAGGCACTAGAACAGAGACACTGCACCTAATAGAAGAAAAAGTAGGGCAAATCTTCTTCATATGGGTTTGGGACCTGACTTCCTTAAAAGACTCCTAAAGTGCAAGAAGTTAAATCAAGAATCAATAAATGGGATGAATTCAAACTGAAAAGCTTCTTCTCAGCAAAGGAAATAGTCAATAACAAAAAAAGAAAGCCTACAGATTGGGAGAAAATCTTTACTGCATGCACCTCAGGTAAACACTAATCTCCAGAATATATAAAGAACTCAAAAAATTTAACACCAAAACAAAAAAAATTAATAAAAGAGCTAAGGAATAAAAAGACACTTTACAGAAGTAGAAATACAATAGATTGACAAACATATAAAAAACGTTCATCATCTCTTGTAATTGAAGAAAGGCAAATCAAAACTACTCTAAGATTTCATCTTACTCTAATCAGAATGACAATTATCAAGAATACAAGCAATAATAAGTGTTGGTGAGGATGTGGGGGGAAAGGTACACTCATACATTGCTGGTTGGACTGCCGATTGGTGCAACCACATGGAAAGCAGTACGGAGATTCCTTAGAAAACTTGGAATGGAACCACCACTTGACCCAGTTTTCCCACTCCTCGATTTCTACCCAAAAGACTTAAAATGAACATACTACAGTGATGCAGCTATCATTGTTTATAGCAGCTCAATTCACAATAGCTAAACTATGGAACCAAACTAGATGCCCTTCAACAGAAGAATGGATAAAGAAAATGTGGTACATATACACAATGGAATATTACTGAGCCTTAAAGAAGAATGAAATTATGGCATTTTCAGGTAAATGAATGGAACTAGAGAATATCATGCTAAGTGAAACAAGCCAATTCCAAAAAAAGTCAAAAACTGAATGTTTTCTCTGATAAGTGGATGCTGATCCAGAGTGAGGGATGGGTAGGGAATAATGAAGGAAACTTGGATTATGCAGAGGGGAGTCAGGGGAGGAGTGGGGCAGTGAGGATTGGAAGGATGGTAGAATGAAACAGACATTATTACCCTATATGCATGTAAGATCACACTACTGGTGTGACTCAGCACCAAGTACAGCCAGAGGAATGAGAAGTTATGCTCCATTTGTGTGCAATGTGAGAAAAATACATTCTACTGCCATGTATAACCAATTAAAACAAAAAAATTATAAAGAAAAGAAAAGTATGATGAATGTGGCAGAAGAAGTAGAGAATAGGGAAAATACACTGTGTTCTCTAGGTGTTCATTACAAATTCTTTTTCTAAACTGCTAAAATAGTAAAAATATTCTCTGCTTTGTTAACGTGTTTATGTCAAGGAAAGGGCAACACTCAAAGAATCTTCCTAGACTGCACCCCCAAGCAACATGAAACACACAGAAATAAAGCATTAACCTCCCATTAGAGGCGCTGTTGATTTGCAGACCTGTTGTTCGAGCCTCACTTGATTTTGTGTTAGCCAGACAGGTGACCTCTCTGATTCAGTTTTCTCAAATATAAACCATGAAGTGAAGTTCCCAAAATTTAAAGATGCACACTTTTTACAGGTTTTCTAGGAATGAAACTGAATACATCCAAGTAATGATCATGCAATTTTACAAAAACACACTCTAATTATTTTGCTTCCACATATCATATGCACCGTCTCATCTACCTTTTGAGATTTAAAGAGGTTGGGGTAAAATAGAGGGAAGGTATAATTTTTAAAGTATTTAATATGCCTTAGATCAGGCCCTTGTGCTCTCTAATTATCCCCACAGGAAAGTTCCTCACACCACTGGAGGTGAAGACAATAGAACAAGTAATATCTGCTTTTCCTCCTTAACGTCTTATGACCAGAAAGAGCCAGGGAAGACAGAGAGTGTTCTACTGCTTCCACAGAAGGAAAGAAGAATGTGACCCCCACAGTAAGAAAGTTGCCTGGTGGCTTCTACAGGAGGGCCCTGTCCACAATTCACTGTGACACGTATAACGAAGCATGGAAAAAACCCTTGACCTAGAAAAGCAGACCTTAGCAGAAATGAGGGAAAAGGGGTATCTCTCTTCATTCTTCATGATGTTTGAAATCCATTTTTATTTTTATTTTTTCCATATTTTATTGGTGCATTACAGTTGTACATAATTATGGAATTTGTTGCTATACATTCTCATGTTCATTTTAAATATTTTGAGATGTTTCAGTATAGGAAGTACAAAATGCATAAAATTATTATCTGAATCCAATTCTTCACATACTATATTTTTTGACCTTTTGTGTCCTTATATGTTCAAAATGTAACCCTATTGCAACTGTGAAGAAACAGCTAAAGTATTACTATGAAAACGTGAAGGATAAATACATATACACATATATATATATAGATAGATAGATATAGATATCTCAATGACTGAGTGTACAGGCTCTCTATGCACCAATAGAGATTCTAATCCTGCATGTATATTCTCAAAGTATGGACCCAACATCTTCTCTATTATTATTGTTAGTTCTCAGTATTATAGTTCTTGCCTGTTCGCTATCTACTACTGAGGCTAAGTCACTGTATAAAGTTGACTGAAATTACCTCTTTTCTCAGAAGTTCACAAGGTGTCCCCCAAAACAATGAGAGGAGAATAAATATTAATATGTGTATGTTTTTATTTTTAGGATTGGACATTTTCTTTGAAGATGATGGATTCCAGTCACAGATACATATATTTTATATATATATATATACATATATTTTTTTTATTTTTATTTTTTACTATATGAAGAAATAATGTAAGAATTACTGAGATTTGACACAATCCAGAGATTCATGGAATGGTAGACGGCTAGAGCTGTGTGGTACTCCAGAGATCATTTCCCGTCAATTCCTAATTTCATGGATAAGTCAATGAGAGCCTGGGAAAGTGAAAGGACATGTGTAGGGTTATGAAACTTGAGAGATTGGCACTAAAGTGACAATTTCCTGACCATAAAGCAGAGCTACTTTCATTATATTACCTTCCTTAACTCATTTCTTCAGATCACACTTCTGGAATACCTTCGTCAGAACTATTAAAAACTGCTTTGTTGAATTATTTGAAAGTTTCCTGAAAGAAGGAAAGGGATTTGAGATAACTTGCCATATCCAAGGCAAATGAATTCTGAAAATAATATGCATGAAAGTGTATGTGTGTACGCATACACACGCATACACATAAATCACTGTAATTAAATATACATGCTAATGACATAGGAATAGAACTCAGGTGAACAGAATAGAGCATCTAAAAGTAGATCTCAATGTATATAAGATTTTGTTTGTTTGTGTTTTTGTTTGTTTGTTTGTTAACAGGGATTAAACCCAGAGTTCTTTACTACTGAGCCACATCCTCAGTTCTTTGTTACTTTTTCTCTATGAGACAGGATCGTGCTAAGTTTCTGAGGGTCTCACTAAGTTGCTGAGCTGTCCTTGAACTTGTTATCTTCCTGCATCAACTTCCAGAGCCACTGGGGATTACAGGCATGAGCAACCACAGCCAGGCATGATACTTTAATAAATAGCACAAGTAACATTTTAATTTGAGAAAAAAGAGATTACAGAACATCTGGTCATTTACCTATGGAGGAAAATATATATTCATCTTTTGTACCTGTCAAGATTTTTTTCAACTTTAAGTACCAAAAATTTTATTATACAGTAGCTTAAACATATGAAGGGGTACGGTTTCACATACATTAATGGGGTGTTACTTGGCCCAGGCCAGCTGCTCAAGGACACAACCCTCTATCTACCTTTCTGTTCCAGCATCCTTAGTGTGGGTGCTTCATTCTCATCACTGTAAGATTGTTACAGAAACAGAAGCACAATATCTATTTTATAGTCATAAAGAAGGGGAGAACAGAGGGCAAAAAGGCCTGTCTATATAAACCGGCCTTTTTTAACTCAGAAAAGGATTCCTTCCCCATGGATTTTTACCCACACCCCAACAAGGGTCATGTGGCTTCCAAAGTATAGAGTAGTCTGAATATCAAGTATTTACTTCTACTTGTGATAATAAAAATACACCAAGAGAGCAGAATTTGAGTAAGTTGTAGAACAAAGCAATTCACAGAATCTGCCACATATGAAAAACAAACTTCAGGTACATTTAGGAACTAAATGTAAAATAAAATAAAATTAGAGATTCAATAAAAATTTTGGAAATTGTGTGTCCATCAAGCAGTAGAAAAGACTTCCTTAAACGATTATGAAAACATGTGTAATGAAGGAAAAAATTTACTTAGCAATATGTTTTTTAATTACAAAAATAAAAATTCACATTAATAAACAAAAGATTAATAAAAATGTTTGTTACGCAGATGGCAAACACAGGCATGTGTGCAAACACATACACACTTGTAAATTTATGAGATAAAGCGCTCCGATGACTAAATGAACAAAGGACATAGTTTGAATGATTCATAGCAAGAGCAAAATAACATATAAAAGATGTTCAATTTCCCTAGTCATCAGCAAAATGCAAATTAGATAAACAATAAAATATCACTTTATATTTATTAGACTCACAAACATTGTCATAAGAAAGAAAACTATATGCCTGTGGTGAGAACCTTTGGAAAAGGAGTTCCTTTCCATGACAGAAGAAATGTCAAATTTTATAGCCTTTCAGAAAGCCATCTGGCAGCATCTTTTAAAATCTGAAGTGAATATACCCTTGGCCATAGGAATAGTCTTCTTGGGAACCAACCCACAAAAAATAAAAGCCTCATATATAAAACTCTAACTACAAGAATACTACTAGCTATTGTTCACACTGGCAAAACACTAGGAAAAGAAATTACTATCAGTGAAGATGAGAGTTGGCTAAATCATGTTATATTCACATTCTAGAATAATATATATAGCTCACTGTAAAAAAATTAAAGTTTTACCAGTTGACTTGAAGAATTTCTATGATTCTTTTAGTGAAAAAAATCATTTTATGAAAATATGTATGAACACTAGATTTTGAACAATGATAAATGTATATGTGCATTTATACATGGACAATATATAATAAATATTTGTGTATTTACATGAATACTATTATATATAATTATATAACATGGAAACATGTAAAAATATATGCTCTGTTAACATAAATGACAGGGTTGGAAGTGGCCTAGGGGGAGAATGGGAGGAGATAGGTTTAGTTAACCAAGGAAAAGACAAGAAAAAGTATAGTAATAAGAACAATGTAACAGGAGATATGCTCTCCTGCTAATTGTGCTTTTATATAATACTGGTGAAAACAGTTTAAACAGTTACTTTAGAATATAATAATACCTGAAATATTGCGGGTGATACTAGGCAAATGTTGGAGATTTTTTTTTTTAAATGGAAGAAGATCATGAAAAAGCAACTCAAATCATCAATGAGTGTAATATGAGAAATCTGGGACAATAATAGTGAAGATGGAAGGGGCTGCTCCTCTTGCCTTCAACAAACTCCATCCTCACTTTCTCCTCAGATTCAGCGGGTGACTTTACCACCTGCACTAGACAAAACAGAAATCAGTGGACTAAAATTCTTCACAGCCATTGGTACCTATAAACTTAAACCTATCTGCCTCCACACACTGCTCCTTCCCTCCAGCTCTCTATAGTTAATTCCTGGGACTCCATATACAGCCCCCTCCCCAGAAATGTATTCTATTTATGGCCCATCCTTTCTCTCTCACATTTTTCAACTTTCCCCTTTGGGCTTTTTTAAAAAAATTAATTCCTAAATATAAATCTAAAAATTCATCTCTGGTCTGGCTGAGGAATGTAGAAAATGAGTCTTTAACATTTTACAAATTTGAAAGCATATGAAAACCATCAAGGACAGAGAGCTCATTACAATGATTATAAGAGTTTCCCATGAGCCACACATGGTACCATTTAAGCATCAATAAGAATAATAGCTTCAGTGGATACACATGTGTCAAGTAATTTTAAATTCTTGGGTTCATAATGATTAATTTTGTAAAAGAGAAAAAAATGCCCTGTTGACTTTGAAGGATGTTTTGTCATAAACTTATAATTGTAACAGCAATCAATAAAGGAAACTGATCAAACATTTATCCCATTTTTATACAAATTATACCTCACATCAAGGAAATACTTAATGAAGGAAAGTCTCTCTTTATAGACTGCCAACTAATGACTGAAAAAAGTTTATATAGAATTGGAATATTACATTTTACAACTCTTAATGGATTAATTGACCTAGACAATGATTCTCAAGGGCTACTAATACAACAAAGTAGCCAAAATTTTTGTGCTTCCAGTTGAGGGAACTATCTATGCAGCAAACTTTGAAAAAAAAGTCAAACCAGAATAAGATCAAAATTCTGGTTCTAAATACCAGTTCATATAAAAGATAGCAGTTATATGAACATACTGTGCAGCTCTGTTCAGCCAACAGTAAAACTCAAACCATGAAAAATCTGCAAGAAAAAATGATCCCATTCTTTGAACAAATCAATATCAAGAAAACAAAAAGAGGAACAGAGAAAGAGAAACCTGTAATTTAAAAGAGATGTGAGGTATGATCAATAACTGCAAAGAAAGGACTTTCTTTCAATCCTGAATTGAACAAATTAGTAATAATAATAATCGTGGGCAAATGTAAACACTAATTCATAATATTTAAAAATATCACTGATTTTCACTAGGATAATGGTTTTTGATTGTTTTTAAAGAAGATTTATTGCATTTTAAGGATTCAAGCTAAAAATATGTTGAAATTACAGGATGCTTAGAATTTGCTTCAAAATCTTAATGAAGGAAGGGTTGATTTAAGTGCAAGTGCCACAATATGAAAATAGTTTGTTTAATGATGAATACATATGGTTCATTATATTATTTTTCTTTTTGTATAAGATTTTTGTAGATGATTACTATCATCTTAAAAATTCTTCCTTGTCTTCTTCTTACCTCTCCAGCAAATGTTCCATATCTCTGCTTTCCATCTAACAAAGTACTCACTGCTACCCAGACTAGTATCATCACTTCCTCACCTTTGATCTTTCCTCTTCTACCTCACCACCAGTTTTTGATCTTACTATCACTCTTGAACTTTATTTTCGAGTCTCAGCAAAGGCCTGAATTTACCTAAACTCAGTAAATAGTTTCTGGTCCTTATAATGTTTAACTCTTTTCCACACTTACGGTTATTATTCCTTCTCTCCTATCCAACATTTTCTCAGAAGTACATTTTACAATTTAACCCAATGTACACATATGTGAGTATGCATACATGTATTATTAAATTAAAATTTATACATATGTGTTTGTCTGCATGTATGAGTGTATTAGATGAAGATGTTTAAATATATATCTTTTTTTCTGTGCATCTTAAACAAAACATCCAATCACTTAGGATTATAACAAGGGACATTAAGAGTGATTCTGTAACCAACAGGCATACTTTTGATGATTACAAACAACCCCTGCAGAAGCAATCATTCCTTTCTGAATATGGACTTTAATGAAAATGGTAGCATCTAAACAAACTGGTGGAAGTAGGTGCCATCCCTACTTAAACACACTATGAAAAAATTGATATGCACTTTATAAAAATCACTTTGACTCTAAAGAGATGCATCTCTTAGTTGAGACCAAATTAACCATAGAGTAGAAACCATCAGCCAAGCTATGCCAGGAAAGGTTTTGGTCTTGATTGTGTTCTAGTTCTTTTCCAAGAAGAAATTTATATGGTACTCTGATAATCATTTTATAAGAGTGTGAACATGTTATTCACATCCCGCTATTTCTCTAAAACCTTTCATTCAATCCTATTCTTCTCTGTCCAAATGTTACTGTAAAGTGTGGACTCAGGTTCATGAATCTTTCCCAACTCTGGCTCTGGAATTCATTCTCTCTCTCTCTCTCTCTCTCTCTCTCTCTCTCTCTCTCTCTCTCTCCCTCCTCTTTCTTCTTCTCTCTCTTTTGACTTTTTGAATATAATTATTTCAGAGTCCCCTTTTTGAAGTTCCAACCAAATTTGGAATGGTGTAATGACATGGAAGAAGAGGTAGAAAGAGCACAAAGTTAAATATCTAGCCCATGAGAATAATTTTACTGATTTTCCATTATTTACTTTTAAGAATGCTGAAGACTCATAAGTGGCACTGAATCACAAGGTATTCTTGCAGTTTTGAAGGTATGGAGGTGGAGAGACAGGTGACTAGGTTAGTAGCCATCTTTCAGTCACAATAGCGAAACATATGCTGCCTAATCACATGGCTCATTCAATAGGTATTTTGAAGAAAGAAAAACGATGGATCATGAGAACTATTTTGATGTTATTTGCTAAAGGAAAAAAAATTGTCCTCAAACGAAGAAATAGGTCAAATGTGTATTGTATCTTTGTGACTTAAGAAAAATAACCAGCAATGACCAGTTTAAAATACAATTTTGTTACTTCCTTAGAGGTTTGGGTTTCTGATTGACAGCATTTCAACACTTGACACTAGTTGACCCAATAAACAGAAGACACTGAGCTAAATTCTCTTTTTTAGAGGATCACGTTTTATAAGATGAATATGAAGAAAAAAAAAAAAACAGGGACAACATAACCTTGATTTATTCACATATTTAACATTTTAACACAAAAGTAAGTTGGCAATATTTTATAAACCTCTCACAGAGTAATCCAGGTTAGAAGGACATGTTTTACACCTGAAAGTTATAAAATCTATGATGTAGGTAGAAATAGTTCTTTATGTAAACTTAAAAAAAATCAAGAAAGGAAGAAATATAGTAACCTTAATCCTGTGTATTTTCGTAGCATGACTCATTATGGCATAACCTTGAAACCTATGAGATAAAGTAAACTTATTAGAAATAGATCTGTGGTGAAATTGCCTGTTTTCCTTTTGTTAATGTGATTTCCTTGGATGCTGTTTATAATCAGTTTTTCAATTATGAACACATTTTTTTAAATGCATGTGCCATGGTGGTTTCTGACCTGAAAAATTTGGTTGTATCAAAAAAATTAGGGGGGTTAAGGGAGGACTGTTGGATTGTGTATATGGAAATGAGGGGAGAGAAGGGGGTGGGGAAAGGAATGATAGTGGAATTAGACAGACATCATGACCCTATGTTCATGTATGATTACACGAATGGTGTGACTCTATGTTGTGTATAATCATAGAAATGAAAAGTTGTACTGCATTTGTGTACAATGAATCAAAATGCATTCTGTAAAAATAATAATAAATAAAAGAAAAAAGAAAAATATAATTTTATTACTGAAACAAAGTCCTACTACAGTGTTGCTTGATTTAGGACAATATCCTGAATTGTCTCCACTTCTGTTACAGATGGTAGGCTAAGACACTGATTGACTAAATGTGTGTGTGCAATAAGATATCCTTATTTCAGAAATGCTCATGTGAGCACCTAAAGGAAAAAACACCCTTTCATTCCAAATAAGTCTTTTCATATTCAATTAGATATAACTTTGGAAATGTTATCTAGCACCTCAAGTTTATACAGCTGCTAAGTGAACTTATTTCCTTGCCTTTTCAAAATCACCTATCTTCATATATCTTCCCACCTGGTTAACTAAATCACCAGTTGCACAATCGCTTTTGTTGGAAACTTTAGAAATAAACATTAATAACTTTTTTCCCTATCTGTTAATATTTTACTAGTACTCAAGAGTTAAACTCTACCTATAAAAGAATCTTTTCCATTCTCTCTTTTAATCACTACCCACTATCATGATAACAATTCAGTTCATGCCAAGTCTTGTATTATTCAATTTTTAGGCACATCTTTCACACAATGTTTCTGAAATATGGTGTTAGCATAAAATGTGATTTTCTCTCCTTTTATCCAAGAAAATATAATTAAAATGGTAGTGTATTTCATAATGGATGAATTTTGGAACTGAATAAATACAATCATGCAGATCCAGGACATCGCTTGATTCCTTGATCATTCCAGTACAGAGCTTTCTTACAGCTGGGAGTATGATCCCATGAAAACAGAAAGGAGAGCATTAATGTAGAGAAAGAAGTCAGATGGAGGGAGGACAGGAGGGCAAGTGCAGGAAATGTGGAATGAAATGGATCAAATTATGTTATATTCATGTATGAACATGACACAATGAAACCAATTATTCTGTAAAATTAACATGCACCAAAAAAAAAAAGAAAGAAAGAAAAAAAGAAAAAACAGTTACCAAGTAGGAAAAATGTCTTTTATGTAGGGATTTTTTTTGTTTGTTTGCTTTTTTGGTACTGGGGATTGAACTCAGGGTCACTTGACAACTGAGTCACCTCCCCAGTTCAATTTTTTGTATTTTATTTAGAGACCATTTCTCACTGAGTTGCTTAGAATCTTACTTTTGCTGAGGCTGGCTTTGAACTCACGATCCTGTCTCAGCCTCCAGAGCTGTTGGGATTACAAGTGTGCACCACAGAGCCTGGCTCTTATGTAGGAATTTTAAATATAATATTATAAATTCTACAGTGTCACTGTATGTAAATTCAAGGAACTAGAAAGAAAGAACAGCTAATACAGCACAGTAACGTGAAACACACAATGAATGTAAAAGTGCAAAATGGATTAAACAGAAAAAGAAGCAAAACAGGAGCTCTAGGCAGCAGGAACTATGTGAATAAAAATACAGTAATAATTTAGAAAGCACTGAAACTAAATATTCTTTAAGAAAAAGAAAACTCATGAATGAAAATTTCTTATCCAGGTGAACGTTTAGGAAATCTTCTTTCATATTTTCAATGTAGTTTAATAAAGTACTTTCCACTTCCTGGGTCCATGTTGGTAGTTTATATTTGATGGGAAATCATTCATTTCTTCCAGGTTTAAAACTTAATATTAGAATATAGAACTTGCTGTTCTATAGTTGAATGTAAACAATTGTTACTATTTTAAATTAATCCTGTAACTGTGGTTGTTTATCTTTTTGCTGCTTGTTTTGCTCTCTTTCCTTCAATCAGACTTGCAAAGAATTTATCTCTTTTATAAATTGTTCAAAGAATTAGACTTGGATTTATTTATTTATTCTTTCTACTCCTGGTTTTTATACACTGATATTCATTTTAGTGTGATTGCTTTGCTTTGCTTTACTTTGTTTTATTTCAACTGAATTTTCAAACTATTTACATTGTTAGTCTTTTTCTTAAAGATTGAAAATCTTAAAGTCTCTTGTTTTTTGTTTATATTGTTTTCATGATGCAGCTTAAAAACTGGTTTGGCAAATTCACCTTTACCCTGATAAGAAAATAGTGATTATTCTTTCTTTAGATATATTTACTTTTTTAGGAATATTCTTAATATTCCAATACTTTGAATATGCTTGGTTATCTCCAAGTTATTTATAAATTTATGATCTATGAAAGGGCAACTCTTGTATTTATTAAGATCCCCATGTCAATTTTATAATTGATTAATTTTTATAGTTCTTACAAACACTTAAACTATATATACTCTCTCTGAAGGATAAAATGAAATCTTTATATCTAGTGTATTATATTAATAATATTTGACTTTTCTCTTTTAAATCTGTTAGATCACTCTAATTATAATGGAAATTTCTTATATTTGTATTTTCCCAAGATCCATTCACCTCTAAGAGTTTCATATTAGACAGTTAGCTGTTCAGTACCTACACACCTTTTTTCAGCTCTGCATATTATCACTGAGCAACACTTGCCATCCTATTTGGTATTCTTGGTCATAAGTCCCTCCTTCTGTTTATATCGTCATTCCTCATTCCTTTCTGGTTGTGTTTTGGGCATCCCCTTGTCTGGCTCTTCTTGTATATTAATATAGGTAGTCAAATATGGTAACATGGTACATGGAAACCCATTTAGCAAGAACCAAAGATCATTAGATAATCTTTTCCCTTTCCTCTGTTATTAAAAAAATACAGATTTTCACGGCTTTGTCAGTACACAACTTTCCTCCAGCTTACAAGAACAGTTTTCTCATAGTCCTTCAAACCTTCACAAACTGTCTCCTCCAGGTACTTCCAGCTTTCTCCAGCATCCACCTTTCCTGTCACCTGCATCAAGTCAATGCCAAGCAGTTTAGTTTTGTGTTATAGTCACACTTCACTTTAATGGGAACACCTCAAATTCTACTCTAGTTATCAGTTGCTATGTAGCAACCAAATTTAAGCCAAAACTGGTATTTAAACTAAAAGCACTCTTTCTCCCTTTTTTTTTTTTTTTTTTTCACAAAGCTTCCATTGGGGTGAGTTCATGGCATGTGGAGCAGGGGAATGGTTTCAAAGGACTGGACCTGGAACACCTGGGGAGCTTCTTAGAGTTTCCATTTCTCTTTTTAAATACGGAAACTCTATCTTGTCCATCTTTTTCTCTAAAGGAATCTCTCTTTCTGTGGAAAACTCTCTCTTTTCTTGTGATCCCAAGTTCTCTTCACAAACCCTTCCCAGTTTGACAACTTAGAGTATTTTAACTCCTCCCAGGACTGCTCAGGTGTCTGACAATAAGTATGCTAAGAAACAAAGCAAGATGATTCATGTGCCCATTGCTACACAGGACCACCCCAAAACAGTGAGAAAAGGGACTCCACAGGATATCAGTACCAGGAGAGAGAATCCCTAGGAGCAAGGCATAACCTGGAAACCAACTACCACATACAGGTGTTCTGTCCCACACCCCACGAGTTAAGTCTCTTTTTTTCAGCAATTATTTCATAGTATCTTAAACATCTACCATTTTATTTCCTGATTTATGCCAATATCCTTTCTTTATATTTTCTATTTTTTCCATATTTGTTATTAGTGCATTATAATTGTACAAAATGGTAGATTGTTACAAATTTATATTTCTACATAGTATAATTTGACCAATACTATTCCTCAGTATTTGCAACAATGTTTCAAGAGACTATTTCTTTTTATTAAAGTGACCATAGCCAAGCATGGTGGCACATGCCTATAATCCCAGTGTCTCAGGAGTCTGAAGCAGGAAGACAGTGAGTTCAAAGACAGACTCAGCAAAATGGAGGTGCTAAGCAATTCAGTGAGACCAAGCCTCTAAATAAAATACAAAATAGGGCTGGAGAGGCACCTCAGTGGTCAAGTGCCCCAAAGTTCAATCCCTGGTACCCAAAAAAAGAAGGTGACCATAGTCCCAGTTAACACTTATTATTTAGGTGTAATTATTTATAACTGTTATTAATAATTACATAAATCATACAATTATATATGAATTATGATGTATAAAAGTTATGTTTATGTCAATGTAATTAATCATCCAGCTATTATAATAAAATCATAAACATTTCATTATTATAGACATTATAAAATGTCAATTATATTTATATAAATAATTTTTATTTAGGAATAATAATTTATAGCACTCTTTCAAAAGTGTCAAATTTTGATGATGAATAATTTGGTCACCTTTATCATTATTATTCTAATATCTCCTGCAACTTAAGCAATATTTGAAACATATACAGAAAGTAATAACTGTTGAAAGTCATTTTATAAATAATTACTTCCAGAATGGAAAGAATCACACTTATATTAAACAGCAACATATTATTGCAGCATTAAAGCAAAAGAGTTCATTCTTTGGTGTGACAAGAGTAGCTATAAAGTTCTTCAGGTTACTAAGTGGCTAAGGTGGGAGGTCAAATCAACCTGCCTATCTGCTGAGTAGAGTCACCATTTCTGAAATACTTGGCTCTTTTCTTAAAACATTCAAATATCATTATTCTTAAAGTCTCCCCCAAATAAATACATGTGGATATTTTTCTATTTTCCAAACCACTTCTCAAAGCCTCTTCTTTTTTTCTGCTGGTCCTTGTTAGAACTTCCTTGTACTTTTCCCTTTGGAGAATACAAGATTAAATGCCAGAGTACAGAATTTCAAATTGCATGCATTCTCAATTCCTTTTTAAAATGCCTAAAACATAATGTTTTGACAAATGCGTACTTAACCATTGAAACAGAATTGCTGCCATTTAATTTCTATGATATTTACCTTTTCTTTTCTTTTTTTTTTTTTTGGGCAAGGGTGGGTACCAGGGTTTGAACTCAGGGGCACTTGACCACTGAGACACATTCCCAGCTCTGTATTGTTCTTTATTTAGAGACAGTGTCTCACTGAGTTGCTTTGCATCTCAATTTTGCTGAGGCCGGCTTTGAACTAGTGATCTTCTGCCTGCCTCCTGAGCTGCTGGGATTACAGGCCTGTGCCACCATGCCTGCCTGGCCTACCTTTCCTTATATAATTCTTAAAAACACAAAAGGTAAACTCTAGAAAGAGGCAGAAATAAGTTCACTCTTGAGATTATCTTATCTATACTTCCAGTTCCAACAGTTTCCATTCTAAGTAGACACAGGTATATAATTGAATTATAATTTTTGTCATGGTGTTTTATAGGTTCTTGGCAATCAGTGAGTATTTGTCAAACAATTGTCTAACTTCATCTGCTGTTCTATTGACAAGGTTCCAAATGAATTTTGTCCATCAATTCCTCATATTTTTCTTGTGTCCTAATTATTCATCAATACTAGCATTGAAGTTTGTAATAGGTTTTCACATTTCTTTAATGTTATTCAACATAGAAACCTAAAAGGCTAGGATTTATAATGCAAACTATAAAAAATATTTGATTTAGTAATTTCAATGTGATTAAGCAGTTCAATAAATTAAACCACTCTCACATGATACCTTTCTACCAGCATTTCACAAAATAGTTCACACTACATCATCACTGCCATAGCAAAATGTTAGTAAGTCCTCACTAGTGAAAAGATTACTTTTCTAACTATAGAATGCACAAAAAACAATTTGGGTTTTGAATTTTAAAAAAATCAGTGAATCCATACTACCTGGGATATAGAAGAGTCCCAAATATTGTTACTCCTGCTGCGATAATTTAAAAAAATAATAATCTATTATTGTATTTTTTTAGAGTTCTTTGGATTGAGCCTGGGATTCCCATATACTAGGCATTCACCCTACCACCGAGCTAAATGCATATACCCAGATGGTCTTTTTAAAACAATAATCTTCGTAAATTAAAAAGAATCATAAGCAGAAAGCAGTAGCACTTTTTCCCTGTAGTTAATTTCCTAGTTTGGATTTTGGTGCTTAGAGGAGGATAAGAGACTTTACAAACAAGGAAAAACAGTTTAAATTTTAAAAATAGTGTGGGTTGGCATAATAAATTGAAATTAACAGAAGTCTCAAACAAAGACCCTTCTCCCCCCAGTCAACAATTGGCCTCCATAGGACTTTTGCTGAGAAAGTCATAGCATAGGAAACTGAAAGTTTAGACTGGAAAATAGAGAAATATATTTAGTCTTAGAATGCTCAGAATTCAAAGCATTGCAGAAGGGTCCGGATTCTATCCCAAGAATGTTTAATATCTGTAATAAACCAAACTCTGTAAGGCTGTAAGTAATATCCAATGCAGTTCAATCCTAATTTGATCAAGGAGATCAGTCCTTCAGGGGGAACAGTCTGACAGTAGGAATGGTCAGCACTTTCTGGGTGAAATACTAACACTTCCCCCTTCCAGAATATTTTACACTTAATGTTTGACATAAAAATTGAAAATAAGGAGAAATTAGAAGTAGAAATTATCACTTGATTGTAAGTAATAAAACAATCAAGGGAAAAACACCAACAAATAACCCAGATGTCCAAATTAGCAGATAAGGTCTTTAAAATACTATTACATTTAGGGAAAAGGACAAAATGAGACAGGAGTTGGAGTATTCAAAAAGATAAATGGAAATTAAGAAAGGACCAATTAGAAATTATGCAAATGAAAATCGTGTAGTATTTGAAACTAAGAATTTATTGGCCAATGTCATAATATTATTATTCTTTATGGCTAAATAATACTCCATTGTGTGTGTGTGTGTGTGTGTGTGTGTGTGTGTATCTAGCTATCATGAATTGAGCTGTTATAAACATTGATGTGGCTGTGTTATTGTAGTATGCTAATTTTAAGTCCTTTGGGTATAAACCAAGGAGTGGGATAACTGGGTCAAAAGGATGGAATTGGAGAATATAATGCTAAGTGAAATAAACCAATCCCAAAAAAACCAAAGACCAAGTGTTTTCCCTGATAAGTGGATGATGATATATAATGGGGGTGGGAGGTTAGAGAAGAATGGAGGAACTTTAGATTACAGAGAGGGAAATGGAGGAGGTATAAAAATGGTGGAATGAGACAGACATCATTACCCTATGTATATGTATGAGTACACAAATGGTATGAATCTATATCATGCACAATCATAGAAATGAAAAGATGTACCCCATTTGTGTACAATGAATCAAAATGCAGTCTGTAAAAATAAAAAAATAATAAAAATAAATAAGAAAGAATCTATTGGATGGATTTTACAGCAAACTGGAAAAAGAAGGATATGAGATTAGTGAATCAGAAAATCAGACACCTTTTGGAAAGTATCAGTAGCATAATTTTTTTTTTTTAATAATTGAAATACCATAAAGAAAAAATCAAAAGATGAGGACTAGCAATTATGACTAAATTTTTTTTGGAAAATTCATGAAATACATTAATCACATGCTCATGAACTCCGGAGACCCAAGCAGGATGATCATAAAGTCAACCACAGCTGGGCACATCAGAACAAAACTACTGAAAATCCAAAATTAAAACCTTTAAAAGTAACCAGCAAAACAGGACTCATTACATGTGTGAGAAATATTTTATTTCTCATCAAAAATAATCAAAGCAATATAATACTTTGGTGTCTTAAAAAAGTGGAAAGAAAAAGCTTCAACTTATAATTCTATGTAACTGTAGAGTTATAATAAGTCAAATACAACTGCTTCAAAAGTGACAAAATGAAACTCTCAGAATATTTCAGTATCGGGTCTGCACTACAAGAAAAAGCAAAAGAAAATCTCCAGGATATATTTATGGGTACATGAACTTCATATATTTATATAATTATGTATATATGCATAAGTATATATATGTAATTTCATACCTTTGAAGTTATAACATCAGAATAAAAACCATTTTAAGCAATAAATATGGTTTTAACATTCTTATCTTGTTCAATAACATGTTGCTAATTATTAGTTTGCATAAGATGAATACTCACACCTGTAGTTAATCATCATCTACATAGTACACAACCAGAGAAATGAAAATTGCACTTCATTTGTGTACAATGAATCAAAATGCATTCTGCTGTCACATATAACTAAATAGAACAAATAATGAAAAAATAGAGCTAAAGTTAAATATTCAATAGAGGAAATAAAAAGGAATACTAATAAATACATCTTTTTTAGGGAAGGAATGAATAAACAAACAACATATATGTGAAATCAAAAACTAAGAGCAAGAAGATGTTCTTCACTGTCACGTAAAATTAAAAAGAACAAAAGAAAAGAGAGAGAAGAAGGTCTTAAAATGAAAATTTCAAAATTTTTTAAAAAATTAAATAACAGTTACTGATTTTTTTCATTATTTATCCAGATAGGCTATTTAAGTCAGTTAAGTGGGTTGGAAGATTGATTTATAGCTATAGAGAGTTAAACATATATATATATATATATATATATATATATATATATATATGTGTGTGTGTGTGTATATATATATATTCAAATATTATAGACTCTTTAGTGAATATATAGTCATATATTCATCTCACCATTTTGCTTCTAATACAATTATATCTGTTTTTATGCATTGTGATCCTCCACAAAGAATAGATTTTCTATCAATGGAAATATTAAACATACTTTTCTCTCTCTAATAATCAGAAGCAATAATTGTTAAAGAAAAATCACAAAAAATTTTGGACAATGATAGATGTGTTAGAATTGATGCAGAGGCTTCTAAGTTGACAATTTTAAAGTGTGATAGCACCCATAATTTCTGCTGTCTATAAAATTGTTCTCATTCAAGGCTGGGTGATGGACATTTCCAGGCCCCAGGGGTGCATTGTGAATTCTAATTCAACAGTGTAACAGGCTAAATGCTCAACTGACCTGTCAACTCGAACCTGCCCTTCTATAATTGCTGTAATTACGATATAAATCAGTATGACCAAAACCAATTTGCATTGACTGGTTACATTTGAAAAGGACAGAGGAGTTATGGATAACAACAGTAAATCTGAATGTCCCTATAAAAATCTACATTATGGCTTCCTCTACTCAATAAATGGGAATGACTGGCTTTTGCATTTCAATTATTGCACAAAAGCACTTCTAGGGTATTAAAACCAGCTGGTAATGGCCTTTTTCATTTCCTAGCATAACATTGTGTAATTTTAGTATAATAATCATGTTTCATGCCATGCTTTGTGTCACTTTTAGTCATTAATGTTTCCCCTCTTGCCCCCATCAATCTAGGTAATTCTTATGTAAAAATCTGCTTAAAAGATCTTTCATGGCTTAGTTGTTTGAAACATCAATTAAGTATTATTTACATACTGAAGAATATAATTATTATATTAACTGATTTAATTTATTATTCAGTAGAACTGCACATTAGGAAAATATTCTCACCTTTTTTGTCTTTTTGCATTATTTTTGTTCTATATAAAATTTACCATAATTATTCCAAATGCAAAAAGTTTGAGATGTCATCTGTTTTTGTTCAAAATGCATGTACTTTGTACCCTTTATGATATAAAATAAATTGGGGAACCTCTAAAAAGTATATTTAAGCACAAAATAAATGGTAAAATCCTATATTGATTTGATATAATATTGTTAAAAATACAACATGTTTTCTCTCATTTAATATCTGGCTTCAAATTTTAGGTTTGTCTTACATATCCAAGTACCATCTGCTAATTTTTCTTCCATGTACAAATAAATATTTGAATTATTTAACTAATAGAAATAATAATGCATAGTTTAAAAGTATTTTGTGATTTAGAAAGAGATTATTATCCTGTCATTATATAAATAAGAAAAGTTAACTACTCTACAATTAAATGTTTTATCCACACTTACGTAAATTCAAAGTGAAAAAGTAAAGGCTAAATACCTATTTCCTTATTCTGATTAAGGAAGAAAAACATGCAAAGGACAATTTAGCTAAGAAACTATTTTTCTAAGACTATTTATCATTAAAAACTAAAGAAGGCATTTTATAGGCAATCAAGCCAAATTATGAGTTTTATACTTCAGGCACGTACGTACACATAAGAATCATGATAAACAAGACCAACCCTAGAGCACACGCTTTCCATCTGGACATGAGTGCTCATTCTTCCTAAGACTACATAGTTTCAGTCAGCTTTTTTGTTGCTATGACCTGACAAGAACAAATTAAAGGAAGAAACATTTATTTGGGGACTCACAGTTTCAGAGGTCTCAGTTCATAGATAGCTGACTCCATTACTCAGGGCATGAGGTAAGACAGAACGTCATGGTGAAATAATGTGGCAGAGGAAAGCAGGTCAGGAAACGGCAACTAAGAAGCAGAGAGTGAGCTCTGCTCAACAGGACATATATACACCCAAAGACACACCCCCAGGGACACGCCTCTTCCAGTCACACCTTCCCGGCCTACAGTCACCACCCAGTTAATCCCTCTCAGAAGATTCATGCACTGATTAGATTGAGGCTCTCATAACCCAACCATTTCACCTCTAAACTTTATTGCATTGTCTCACACATGAACTTTTGGGAGACCTCACACTTAAACCATAACACCTGCTTAACCTAGTTTATTACCTGAAACAGAAGTATTGAAAATAAATGTGCAGACTCTCATTCAGAGGTTGAGACTGGTTGGCAGTGAGTATGAGTACTGGGCTACAAGTGTGGCTCTTCCCGTTTTGCCACCTACAAGCCCTCACATGGTATGACCTCATGGGCTGTAAAACAGTACAGATCTCTAGATGGATGCTAAATTTCATACGGTTTTTGCCAAATCGTTAAGGTGGTAGTTTAAAGTTATTTTCTTCTGCTTCCACATTTTCTGTTCCGAAGTCAGCTGTTATTTTTATTATAGACCCCATAAATGTAATGTGTCCTTTTTTTCTTTATATTTAAGATATTCTCTTTATCTGGATTTTCGGAAGTTTGAGCATAGTGTGTCTAGATGTGGTTCACTTGAACTGAGGATTCGAATCAATGGATTGCTATTTCAATTTGAAAAACGCGTGTCCAATGTAACTTCTCTTCCATTCTCTGCTCTGGCTCGCTCTCTCTCTCTCTCTCTCTCTCTCTCTCTCTCTCTCTCTCTCTCTCTCTCTTTCTCATTCTGTGTCTCTCTTCTCATTACAAGTCTTCAGTTACACACATGTAAGATATTTTGAAATTTAACTAAATAAAACTTAAGCATCAATATTTTCCATCCTGAGTTATTAATTTAAACTGTTTTCTGCATCCCTGATTCATTTGTACTGATTTCTGATGTGTCTAATTCTATTTATAAACCTCTCTAATGAGTTCCTTATTTTAGGTGTTGTATTTTTTAGTTGTAGAATGCCCATTATTTATAAAGTTATACAATTCTCTGATAAATACTACATATTTTTATCTCTTTTGATCATATTTTCCCTGTTTTCTTCTTAATCTGTTTGCTGCTAAATTCAATATCTGGAATCTGTATCATCTGTTTTGTTTTTGTTTTTTTTTTTTTTCTTTTTTTCTTTTCCCAATCACCATCTATTAAATTTTTAACTTTTTTGTTTTGTTTTGTTTTTACAGACTGCATTTTGGGTTTGGCCTATTTCACTTAGCATGATATTTTCCAACTTCATTCATTTACCAGCAAATGCCCAGCTCTGTTTTTTACTTTTTTGAAACTCCTTTACTGATTATTTTCCTTATCCTTGAAATTTCTCTCTCTCTCTCTCTCTTTCTCTCTCTCTCTCTCTCTCTCACGCTCACTCTTGCTTTTGCACTTGCTCGCTCTCTGTCTTTTGGGCTTCAACCCAGGGGTGTTTTTATCACTGAGCTATATCCTCAGTCCTTTTTTAATTTTGAGGCAGGTTCTCTCTAAGTTTTCCAGGCTGGTCTTACAATCCTCCTGCCTCAGCATCCTTTGTCACTGGGATTACAGATGTGCACCACCATACCTGGGTTGAAATCCTTGAAATTTCTGTATATATTGCAGATAAAAGGTGCTGAGGATCTAAATTATGTTATTGTTTTATATATATATATATTTATATATATATTTGACTATATAGTATATAGTCAAATTACCAGCAAATGACTCTGATCTTCAGGAGGTTTATTTTCAGGATTTGGTGGGGAGGATTCATGTCAGTATGGTCCTTAGTCTATTAGCATACTCTTCATTCCTAAAGTGTGACCTTATTTATTCCTGAACTATGGCATTTCTGAGATTTCACCTCGTTGACCTTGGTGTCCACAGAGGGCTCTTCTTGCTAGTTGGGCAGGAATGCCCCCATTTCTCAATCTCTGCATCTGTCTCTAAATTCTCTGTGAAAATATCTATTCACCCACCAGTTTTTAGGAACCCTAAAGTTTCATAGTCTTCCTTTGTGCATGTATAGCACAAAAGGTTCCCAAAGATGCAAGAGGAACTTAAGGTTTTCGGGTGGGCGTTCCTTCCCCTCTCTTACATTTTGTGCTCTGGTAACCTGTCTCCCAAACCCTAGTCATTATAACTGCCCTGACCTCTCATCTTCAACTTTTTTTCCCAACAAGAAATCTACTTTTGACTTGTTATATTATCCTGGAGAAATTCAAGATGATGGTAGAGTACCTCAAGTACCTCACATGCTACCTTTGTCTCTAGAATTGTAGTTCAGCAAACACCATTCTTCAATGCCTACAAACTATTGTTTTACATATTAATGTCAGGTTTCATATTTCTTTGTAGTAGTACAGCAAGTTCATGACGTTGACTTAGCTACTCTCTCATGACTAGAAACAGAAGTTCATAACAACATTGTCAGTGGATTATTTTTTATCTGATTTGAAGATACTTAAGTTAGAGGTTCTTAATTCTCTCATTGTTATGTCTATGGAAGAACTGGAATTTTATCCTTATTGTCTCCTATTTTCTACACTATCAACAATGCTTCCTTGTGATTGACTAATTTTTTTCAAGTACTGATATTTGTTCATCTGCATGCATTTGCTCATGAGAGTTCTCACGTTTTAAATATTTTTCTCCTTCTCTACCTAAATATCACCCATCATTCTAGGCTTATAATCATTCATAATTTTTCTGTGAAATAATCTCTGACAGATATGTTCACATTAATTGTGCCTTTCTATGAATCACTAATATAATTTTGAACAATATTAATCTGCTTTATTGCTCCCTGATTTTTCCATAATTGTTTTCTTTCTTTTGGTAGACTGTAAGTCAGTCCTATGAACCTGAAGGTCCAGCATTTTTAGTAATGTAGAACATATACTTCCTTTTGTACTTTGAGAGTGTAGGCTTAATATCAGTAAAATAAAGATTGCTGTTATGGAAAAGTGGTTTACATATTTATACTATTGGCAAATTAGTCAAATAGTATATGACCTATATACATTTTACAGCTATTTTATATCTCACCCAGGAGTGGAAGGAATTATCTGTTTTAGCACCTACAGAAAATAGCATATTACAGAGATATAAATATGAAATTTATTGAGAGTGCAATTTTTCTGAATAAAAGGTCAAAGCTCTGTGCTCTGAAAATTGTGATATTTCTAGGGATAAGGCATGAAAATTGTGATATTTCTAGGGGTAAGGCAGAGCCAAATGGTGGTGTTTTGGGCTGTCTGCAAGTGCGAGAAGATTCAGTGTATTGAGTTGTCTTTAGATCCAACCCCTTTAGTAATTAGGAGATTGATTCCTGGTCCCTTCTGAGATACCAAAACCCTCAGATGCTCAGTTCTTTGAGAAGAATAGCATGGGATTTTTATTTAACCTGTACACAACCTCCCACGTACATTAAGTCATCTCCAAATTACTTATAGTACCTAATGCGATGTAAATGCTATATAAACATGCTATACTGTCTAGGGAATAAAGACAAGAAAAAGATCTGCATATGCATAGTACAAACAATTTTTTAAAAGCATTTTTGGAGAAGAGTTTATTAAATCCGTGGATGCAAAAACCCAGATGCAGAGGGCCAAATGTGTATGGGTGTGCTATGACTTCACAGATCTGTGAGGCACGTACACAAGAAAAAAAGAAAAAAGAGTTCCAGAAATGGTTTTGTAGAATCCTAGGCATTATGAATTGCTTTTTAAAAAAATAAGAGCACACACTGAATAGAATTGAGATAAAAGAAATTATAAAAGAAGCCTGAAGCTTTATTGTTGGGCACAATGATACACTCATTATTCATATTATGTTTCTATATGCTGCCAATCTTTGGATCAGTGCTACAATTTTAGCTTTTAAGCAGTATAAAGTTTATAAAGAAGTTAAGAAGAAAGAGCTAAAAGTGGCCTTTTCATTTTCACAGATACTTATTTTTCATCATTTCTTCAAATATTTTTTTCTGTTTTATTATTGTTCTCCTCTACTTCTAGTGAGTATTCCTATCACACATGTATTTTTCTGCTTTTGCATCCTGCTGTTTATTTTCCATCTTTAAGTTCACTTAGACTTACTTCTTTCAAGGCTATTCCATGAATATTTTATTTCACAGCCTGCATATTTTAGTCTTCTTAGAATTTTAATATGGTTTTTGGTTTCTATTCCTTTCTTGAGAGTGCTCATTTATGTATTGATTTTTATATATCCAAAAAAAATATTTTCTTACTTAAAAGAGTTACAATGGATAATCTGGAATCTTTGTTCGTTCCAGCACTCAGTTCACCCTAGGGTCATATTTGATTGATTTTTATCTTTTGATAATAATTCCATTTTCTTGGTTCCTTATCTATCAAGTAATATTAAATAGTATCTTGAGTGCTCTCAATTTTACATTGTGAAATTCTTTTATTTTTCTCCAGTGAATATATTATTTCCTTTGTTTTCCCAGATATTTTTCTTAGCTGATTTTGAGTTGGAATCACTGATCTTATGTGTCAACTTCATTTTCAATTCAGATATTTTGTCTTTAGTGAGGTTGCTCTGAGTCTGCTCCTCATCTGTGTGATTTAGGAGTCAGAAGTCTGAGTGGACCGTTTAGTGATCCTCACTTAGGCTCTTTCTCCTGCAGGATTACCTAATGACCTTAGGGTTACTGGTTTCCCTGCACCACTTTTTTCCTCTCACAGGACAGAAAGAGCTCAGGTTGCACATGTGCCCCACAGATCTGCCGACAAGTGGACTGTACTTCACCTAGGCTGCAAGACTGATTACAGAAACACACTAGTCCAGATCCCCACCTTTTCTCCATCAAGAAATCATGAAGTCCTCACCAGAGTCACCTGACTGCTTCCACTTACTCTCTAGGACCTGCAAATGATTGCTTTTGTTTGATGTTCAGGCTTTATTGTTAGACAGAGAGGAGAGGAAGACGTCAGCCTGTCGTGTTATAGTTGTTTATATTCAGAAGTCTAAAGAAGGCCAGGAAGATATTGATAAATACTTTGATTTTCCACTGGCAGGAAACATGTTTTAGAAATATGTACTTTCACCCTTCTCATAGTCACTATTGACCATAATCAGAAAATGCTTTCTGATTTATTAATTCAATTGGAGCAGTAAATTTTAGAAAGGCAAACAGTAACAAAAAAGAAGGAGTTGTTAAACCCATTATACTCTACAGCAATGTGTGGTCATTCAATATATTTTTATATTGTTAAGACAGCTTCCATCTCACTTTTCCTATTAAAAGAACTATAAGATACGTTTCAACAAGTCACTAACACCTTGGAGGGAAATTTGAGTAGAAAGTTTAAGAGAAATGAATGACTAAGAGAAAAGAATAAATTACTTGGACAAAGCATGCTGTTCTCCCATTTACCACTTGTGACTGTGATCATCATTCATGATTATAAGTGCAATTGAAGATTTCGAATTTTTTTGGAGTTAGGCTAGTCTCTTCACTGAGATAGTTGATAACTGCCTGCTGTATACTGTTTCCCAGAGCAGAGTCCCCCCTATTGAGGGAAATGTTTTGACTATATAACGTTCTGGGCCTTTGACAGTTGTTCCATTGCAGCGCTGCTGTGTGAGAGAATGTACAGACCCTCCAATGATTCCATGGACACCCAAAGATGTGACGGTTTGTGGACCCTGAACTCACTTGGGGGACCGCTGAGAAATATGCACTGTTGCACTGCTCCAGAGGGGAAACCTAGCTCTCAACCTCCCTTCCCTCATGTGTACATATCATAAGTCTTACTAGGCAATTTTAAAAATCTATTCTTTGAACATTCATATTCCCTTTAAAGAAATTTCCAGTGGTCTTCTCTTCCTGTAAATCTGAGTTACTATTTGGAGTGATCCCTTGTGCTTGAAGGTCTTCCTTTACAATTTCTTATAATTCATGTCTAGTGCCAATGAAAACATTTTTATCTAAAAAAATTATTTCAGAACAATAGTTTAATGGAATGCAGAATTATGGGTTAACTTTTTCTTAGCACTTTAAAGTTGTTAATCTTTTCTAATGAGAAATCTGTTCCCCTTTGAATCATTGCTCCTCTATACAAAATAAGTCATTTTCTCTGACTGCTTCTAAGCTTGCTTTTTGATCTTTGGGTTTTATCACTTTGGCAGTAATGTACTTACATGGGGTTCACTTTTTATACTGCATAAGTTTTCCTGAACTTCTTGGATCTAAGTTGATGACTTTCAACAAATAACAAAGGGTATTGTTATTCTTCAAACATTTGTTTGGCTCTGCTTTCTCTTTCCTCCAAAAATATACAATGTAGATTGCTATTTTGGTCTTATAATTCTATTGTTTCTGACTTGTGTTCAGTTTTTCTAATAGTTCAGATATCTCTTGTGATCTATCTTCAAAGTCACACTTTCGACTGCTTCCCACCCTTGTTTGTTCAGTGTATTTTTTTCATTAAGTTATTGTATTTTGTGGTCTTATAATTCTCATTTCATTTCTCATGACAGTTTTAAATTACTTTCTGAGACCTCTTCAACTACTTTCTATAAAGTTTGTACATGTTTGCATGCTTGATTTTAATAATTGTGAAATTTTAGACACCTCAGTATTGGTATCTATTGACTGCTTTATTATTAAGTATTAGTGAGATTTTCCACTTATTCATATGTCTATGACTTTTGGTTGTATAATAACATAAAGAAGAAATTATATAGTCTCAGAATAATGCCTTTTGTCTAAAACAGTTAAAATGAATGGACTGACTCCAAATCTCATCTTCCATGCAGAGGGCAAAAGTTGAAATTTTTGTTTTATTTCTCAACTTTCAGTTATTAATTCTGTGATTTTTTGTTTTGTTTTGTTTTGGTTTGTTTGTTTGTTTTAGCAGTACTGGGGAGTGAACTCAGACCCTTACATGTTAGGCAAACACTCTTCCACTAAGCTACATCCCTAGCCTTTTTATTTTGAGAGACAAGATCTCACCAAGTGCCCAGGTTGGTCTTGAACTTTTGCCACTCTTGACTCAACCTCCAGGGTAGCTAGGATTACAGGTGTGTGCCATATACCTATTCATCTGCTGTCTTTGACTGGGTCCTTTGTTGTCTCTTTTTTTTTTTTTTTTTTTTTTGTACATAATTGAACAATTATTTGAATCATCTAAGAGTTTGGGAAGTTTGAGTCATCTCCCCTAACTTCCTCCCTTCCAGGATTTCCCCTTTCCTTCTAGCTCTTAGTTCTCTTATTTGAAACTTAAAACTGACAAGCCTGTGTTTCTCTGATCCGTTAATTGACTGTGAATCAGAGATTTCTCTCAGGAAAAAGACCACAAAGTCACAAACTTTCCCATTCTAATACCTCTTTGAAGAGTAAATACTTACATACTTGGTTAGTTTGTAGTTGCTCTCCAGTGCCTATAGATAGGTTTCATAATTTTTATCATTAAAAAGGGTTGATCCATCCAACCCAGCTACTTTACCATTGCCAGAAGTTGAAACCCTGATATTTTTAAATCTTTAGAACTATCCTTGTTTAGCATCAAGGCCATAACATAAACAATCTTTTTGTTTCATAAATGTAGCTAGCTAAGTAAGATGTTGCATTTTAAATCTTAAATCTCCCAGGTTGTCTGGTTTTCACATCTATTTCGTAGTTCACTTGTTTTAGTCTTTCCAGCATGTAAAATATTCAAACCATAAAATCATATTTGCTAATATACAGAAAAATCATATTTTTTAAATTTCTCACCTGTGATAGGCACTGTACTCCTTCAGATTTTATTTCTTTTAGCACATGTCTTATACCACCAAAGTGCAGACTTGACTGGAAACATGTGACACTCCAATTTACTTCCAGCTTGGATGTAAGTGACAATAATCATGGTGACAACTGCTCTAAGAGCTGACATCTTATCTGCCAATTAACTCCTATCCCTGACAGTACAATCACAGGGTGGCTCATAAATTTTTTTGCATAATTAAAGGTTTTTTACTGAAGCAACCAGAACTCGACACCAGGTCACATCCTAATGGCTTCACATGCTCCTCTTCTATTTCCTTCAATTCTATAAACTATCCTTGGAGTGACTTTGCAGTTTGCCACATTGACATCACTCCTTCTGTCCCTAATTTCACAAATGCATGTCCTACTTGCTCTTTGAGAGCATTGTTTTCCCCCTGTAGTGCTGAAATTATTTTAAATTTCAAAACATAGTGATCTCATTCTCTTAAATATTACAGTGCCTGTAGTACTATTAGCATTTTACTTGATCAATGCTTTTAGTTTCTTGAAGAAGTTTTGAAAAAATTCCTTTAGTTCTGGCATTAAATTATCATCTAAGTACCACGTGGCCTCCTCAGAGGAAAATAAATTCATATTATAAAACAGAATGATAAATTGTCACATTTCCTTCTGACAGAATAGAAAGTAACCAAGGCCTCCAAGTTGCAGGAATCCCCAACTGTCACAAGAGCCTTGGCTACAGCATCCTATAAATATGTTTGTTGTTTAAGGAAAAAGAGCACTCATGTAGACTGTGAGATAAAATTACAACTTGAAAACAAAGGTCAATTTTTTTGTTGCTTTCTTTTAAGTTTTTAATAGAAACCTCTATAAAGAACCCAAGAAGAAAAGTCAATACCTGACTTGTAGTTTGTTCCTAGGCTTAATGTTAGTAAAATTTTGTTTTGTTTTGTTTTGTTTGTGTTGGTCCAGTTAGACTGAAACCTCCTAAGTCTATAAGAGATTTTCATTCAATAAACTCCTGTGTTAGTCAGCTTCCCATCACTGTGACAAATTTCTGGATAAACACCTTATAAGGAGGAAAGGTGTGTTTTTGCTCATGCTTTCGGAGATTTCAGTCCATGGTTGCTTGGATCTGTTGCCAATGTCGTGTGGTAGCACAGAACATCATGACAGGTACATGTGGCCTCCTCTGAGGCCTGTTTACTTCATGGTGACTGGGAAGCAAAAGAGAGCGGCAGAAGCTGGGGTTCTGATAACTCCTTCAAGGACACACCCCAGTGACTTAACCACCTCTCATTAGGTTCCACTCTTGAAGGTTCTACCACCTAACGATAGCACCTCATGCTGGGGAATAAGCCCTCAACACATGGTCCTTTGGGGGACATTCAAGATCCAGACTGTACTAACTGCTAAAGTATTAACTGCAGTAGAACCTCCGAAGTGCTTGGTGTGTTGCTTCTCAGGTGTGCTACTTCTCATCTATAGCACCTGTAATATCCCAATCATTAAGCCCCTCTATAAATATGATATTTTTATATGAATTTATATACATAGAAAATTTGTGTTGCATTTACACTCAAACATAGACAGGTAAAAGAAGTGGAAACTCAGAGTTAGTCCAAAGAGTGAACAGAAAGCAAGTCAGGAAAAAATTCTAGGTCTATATATTTTAGCAACTCAGGTCTTTTAGGAAATAAAGAGTCAGTTCCCTGATGCCTTGACCTCTTCACCATTGGGGAATAATCTTTTGTTTCCACTGATAACTAAGATTATACAAACAATGCCGAAAAACTTTGTGTGTCTTGTAGTATGCTTAATTTTCTACTACCCAAATTAATTATATCAACCTTTCTCTTCTGTGAACAATTCTGCCTCAGAAACCCCACAAGGAAATAGCTTTATCTCTTTATTAGAAACTGCACAAATGGTGGCCACATAACCAATAATGTTTCTGCGTTTCTTTTCACTACACCAGCCTCAGCCCTATATCATGGTGACGAGTGTAGGGCTTTGGTCCTTGAGTGTGGATGGCATTTAAAATAAGACAAGCAAATTCCTCCAAAAGGCCCCCACCTCTAGTCTAGTTAGAATTCCTATTCCTTCTCAAGACTCTCTCCTTGCATTGTCTCCCTTACATCTTGCAGTATCTATTTCTATCTCTAGTGGACCATTCTCTGTAGCAGCATAGGTACTTATTAACTCTTACATTAAAGAAAAAAGCATAAACAAATATTCTTTTTCCATGTCACATTGCTCTAACATCTTAATTTTTCAAAATGTCTAATGAATGAATATCACTGCAAAAAGTTCTTCTCAAATGAGATTTTAATATTCTCTCTGCTGAGTTTCATGTCACTTATTTTCCCACCTTCTCCCTTGCTGGATATGTTTTTGCTGGGGAGTGTCCAAATTGTCCTCAATCTCTTTTTCTTCTCTCTCTGTTATTCCTCCAAGGAAACCTATCTACTTCTCTTATTTTGCATGATATTCACACTCCAATAAATCCCAAATGCTTCTCTCCAGAATAGATCTTCAACTATATGTCAAAATCTTATAAAACTTCCTATTTAATTCTTTTTTGAATGTCTGATATGTGTTAATTACTTAACATGGCCAAATGAGAGCCCTTACCTCCATCACCATCTTCCCCTGCTCAATAAATACTACCACTACACATGCACTATTGTGAGCCAAATATACATGCTTCATTCTTCATTGTTCTTTTACCTGTACTGCATCTGAAAAGTAGGTACCTGGTTAAATGAACTACATAGAATACAGAATTTCATAAACAGTTTATGATCAAGCTAGAGTTAGGAATAAGCTTAGATTAAAATCAGACTCATGATTATCCTTGGCCTCTTTTCCATACCATTCTCTTGGCATAAACCCTTCCAGTACTGCCATAATGACAGAGTAAGAGTCGATACATGAAGGCTGCATGAAATGTTGCACTAAGAGGATAAGGGGAGTCCATTTGTGCCATTATAATCTTACCCACCACGACATAGGCTTATTCACTGTTGCACAGCACTGCAACAAAGGAGGGGACCCACGGCTGATGCTGGCAACAGCGGAGAAAGGACTCAGTCTTGCTACTGAGATCTGAGAAGAGCTTTATTCGGGAGAGATGGAGCACTTGTCACATAGGAAGCTGCTTCTGTCACTACTGTGTATAACACTGTCTTATATGCTTGCAGTTAAGCTAGCCATAAATCCTACAGGTCAAGTCTTGCATAAGCAGTTACTAGCCTATTTGGCACATTATTGGTCGGTAACAGAAAGTAACAAGCAGTTTTGTGAACCCAGGAGGTGACAGGCTCACAAGCCACAGGAGAACTGTTTTACTGACCACAGGAGAACATACTGCTCACAGAGCACAGGACAGGGGGATGGGGCCCTAGTCCCCAAGTGGCCTGTTCAGCATGTCTGTCTCCCAACAGAATGCCACATAGGCCTCCTTCCAGGGGACAGGCCTCACAATTCACTATAATATATTATTGATACTTTAATCTACGATTGATACTGCAGTTGGTGTTCATGTGAATATAGGCAAGCCAGATGACTCTTTCTGTGCTTTCTCTGTGAAGTGGAATGAAGAAGAGGCCTGAGATCAGCCCAGTGGGAAGAACATGTCACTCTCATTACAACTCCAACACACACACACACACACACACACACAGGAGTTTACCTGTTGATTTTTTAATGTGTGTTTACTTTGTTTCCACCTTGGTTTGTGTATTGGATGAGGACCCGTGGGGGACACATTGCCTCCGCAAGTTTTCAATAAACTAAAAATTATAAAGTC